>NC_135576.1:129111014-131582264 GCF_965152235.1 Eretmochelys imbricata | reverse complement strand
ACTCCGGCAGGCAGTATCTGCAGCATGATTATTAATTAGAGCACAGTTACCAACACCGCAGTGTAAGCTATTTTAAACCCAAAGCCTGCAGTTTACTGGTGCAGAGGAGAGTTTCTGTCTATTGTCCAATTCTGTTTGCTTGAATAAACAAGAGGATCCCATTTAGCATTAAAAATAAGGCGGTGGAGGGTGTGGAGGGGGGCGAGGAAGAGTGAAGTGAAACTGTTGCAGGTATTTATTGGTGACAATCACAAAGACAGGATGTGGGCTGCAATGGGAGACTAGAAAAGGAGAATCTCAGCACTGTAGCACAGGAGTAATTTGAAAAATATTTAATTTGAGTTTTACAGCAGCTATTTACTAAGGGTCAGATCACGCATGCAGGGAAATAAGGGGACAAAAGGAGCCACATTACTCCTTTGTCATTGTTCCCCATACTGCAGGTAGCAGCATGAGTATAAGGGGGAAAATAGATTCCTGGGCTGCTACTGCCCCTATTGACAGGTAGGCAGGGAGTGGCTCTGCCCCTCATTATCTGCCAGTCTCCCCAATTTAGCTAGAATTTAGGATAAGTAGTGTGTGCTAGGAAAAGGGCTGGTGCAGATTACTTTCCCCATGGATCAAGCAGAGAGCTAGAGGACCACACGGATGGAATGATAATGTAGTCCCTTCCTTTGCTCCTGGGGCAGGCCAACAATGTGTTGCTCCTTACTCAGGGCAGATCACAAGGTTACAGTCCCTCTTTCCTTGGCAAGCAGGACCCAGAGCCAGGAGACTCTGTTCTAAGAAATCAAATTTGTATGATGCTGTTGCAGTAAAACAAATTTGGTACAGAACTAGGGACTAGGCTGGTAAAAATCTTTTAGCCAAAAAATGGAATTTCATTAAAAAAAATTTTTCAGGAAAAAGATCAATTTCAATAAAATATATGTTTTTGAACAAATTTCAAAATGAAAAATTTTGATTTTTTAAATTGAAACTTTTGTCTTCAAATAGTGGGGGAAAAATTCCACTTTCTCTTCATTTCTTTTTTTTTCAAACTACCCCCTCTTCCAGTGGACAAAAAGGAAAAAAGCTGGAGAAAGTGAAGAAAAACACTTCTTCTATTCATTTACTTTTTCTCAGTAGAAAAAGTTGGGGGAAAGTTTTGTTGAAAAGTGAGAGAAAGTGTGTGTATGAATGGGCAGCAGGGGGATAACACATTATGACACTTTCAAAATATTTCCCCTGGAAAAGTGTGAAAATATTAAAAAGTGAGAGTGTTACTTTTTCTCAATTTTTTAAACTTCACCGTTAGTGTCCCTGCTAGATCAGAGTACAAGTGAAATATTTGAATCTGATTCTCCCCTCGGTTGCAGTGGTGTAAATTAGGAGTACTGCTTTCGAGTTAATGTACTTACGCCAAAGTGAGGGGTGAATACAACCCTTTTGTCTTTCGCAAAAAGAAAAGGAGTCCTTGTGGCACTTTAGAGACTAACCAAAGTCTTTGGGAACCTTGGCATTTCTGCTGGCTTGTTTTGATGTTAACCTTCTACATTGTCTTTTGGCGCAATTAACAGCATCATTTTGCAACTCCAGTGTCTGCTAAATTCCATTCCACTAAACTTTTTTTTTCTTGTTAGCAATAACATTATCTATATTTTGGAGAACTTTATTACCTTCCACCCATTTCTATCTTTGCCAGTACTATAAATCAGTTTGTGTTTTATTGATTTAACTATGCTTTCCCCCATAACATTATTTACTTTAAGAGGTTCCAAGATTCAAATCTGAATAATAGTTGGACTGAGTATATTTAGATCTACATATGAAGATTCTTCTCAATCTGATGACAATTATCTGCAGCTGAAAGGAAAACTTGGTAGTACTGGGAAACGTACACACTGAGAAGAGCACAACTGCAAACCATTAGAGTTAAGGGATTCATTCTTCCTTTATCACATCCCACATATCTCAGATTTTCTTGTAATTGGGTGACTCATTTGTTCAAGTTACAAGAAGCTGGTATTCTTCCCCCTTGAATTTCATAAGCAGGAGGGAATTTTGTATGGCATTGGAGGGGCTGCAGAAAAAGGGAGAAATTGATTCCAGTAACAATTTCTTGGTAACACACTTGATTGTACTCAAGTTTGAGGAGCGACATCCTACCCCGCGCAGCTGGTATTTACAAGATGTGCAAGCGAGTGAGTGCAAAAACCTGAGAGCCCCAGTACTAATTCTGTTCTGGAGATTGCTGCTTGTCTGTACAACACTTGCTGATGGTCTATAAAGAGCTGGCTCATTATGCGGTACTGGCTCCGCCTCCTCATTTCTATTTGCTAAATCACATTAAAAGGCAGCTAAAATATATTAAACACCTTCCTTTACAACACAAGTAATTGCTGGAGTCACAGATGTGAGAAGAGGTAGGTGTCCATCAGACAAGCTCTCTGATTTAGATGGAGCTGGTAGCACCACCTGTCGGATGACTGCCTGATGTTTTCCATGAGAACAGCTTTTTTTAAGTTCCTTATCGTTTTGCCAAGCTTTACCATTTGGGCTGAAATGTTCTATGCCAGATATCTGCCTCAGGCTGACGTTTTTTGGCGGGGGAAAGTTGTATCTAAAACAGTTCAGCTCTTTGCAAGAATTAGATGAGGGACAAATATGTTGTTTTGCCCATATTACAAAAAATAATCATCTTACAATTGTTTTGCTGAGAAGCTCTAGCACCTCCTTGCTTTACAGCAGGGACTTGAAATTTGGCAGAGCGGTCACTCTGGTGCCAGGGATGCGCCTTTGGCTGTTCCCGTTAAATGCCACTCAAATTTGGCCACCTTATGTAAGCCTTTGAAAAAAATCTCAGTTTGCACATACTTGGTAAAGCCTATTTAGAGCTTAACAGCTAAATTCTCCAAAGATGCTGTCCACAGTGAGCATGCTGCAGCCGAGGACTGCAGGGACTGAGCAGGATTTTCCTTGCAATTGCTGTTGCAGGCTGCTCTAGTGCCAGGCACTGGAACTGAAAGCAGGGAGACAGTCTCTCCTATGTTCTCAGGGCTCCCCCTGAAGGCATCCAGGCAGCATTAAGGCCTTGGAGGAGAGCCCTCATTCATTGCAGAGGGGGCAAGGAATGGAGGCAAGAAAGGGACATTGGTGCTGGAACTAGGAAAGCACCCTCTGGCTTGAATGGTTTCCATTACATTCAGGGTTTACAATTTGGTTCAATGGCTCTCAGCACCCCCACTATAAGAATTGTTCCAGCACCCCTGGAAAGGGATGCAAAAGTATCACTAGGAAAAGGGAGCTTGACTGAAATGCCGAGGGGACAAGAGCTGGACCAAGAAGAGGGGGCAGAAGGAGTAGATTGAGACAATGTGCCGTCAGGGAAGACTGGTACTGGGCACCAGGGATGGAGATGAGATTGGAATGAGGAGCCAGGGAAAGCTGGAGGAGACATGGACAGAAATTTGCCAGGCTTCAAGAAAGGGAGTCTGTGTTCATGAGAGAACACTCTCGTTTGGAACCCAAAATGGAATCCAAGGTTCCCGAGTCCCAGCAGTCCTCCTCTGTCAGCAGATATCTCTTGAAACCCACTGGCAAAGCATGTCACTTTCCCCTCTGGTGCCTGGCCCACACAGAGGGTGACAACCTACTATTACAGTCACTCTTTTAGCTCAAGGGGCGGAGGTCTGTGCGGAGGATCTAAAGATTCCAAGCCTGCTGGTGGGTCAAGTGGGTATCAAAATGGTCCCACATGATGGGACTTCTGTTTTCCCAGTTTGCTTTTTAAACCTAGGAAATTACACACAAACCCCCTATATTTAAGGTTGCAAACTCAAGCACTCAGAAGTTAGGAAATGCCAGCATTGGCCTTCACTCATACTCAGAGCAAGGTCCAGCCCGTGCATTGAATGAGTCCGGCATCTTGGGGGGAAAAAAAGAGTATGTGATTATGTAATTAAAGACTGCATCATAATGCATACACGCAAGGAGGTTGAACAATGGTTTCACAGGCAACCTCAATTTTAACATTTCCTAACTTATGAGTCCTTGACTTTGCAACCTTAATGTTCTTTTCATTCAGTTTTGCATGTTTAAGGGCTTACCTACGTATGGAATTATTCAGGAATAGCTATTTGAAAAGGCTTTGGAAGTGGATTAAGCTACAGGAACACAGCACTCTTGTTCCAGAATAAGAATGTCCACATATGGCATTAATCAGGCATTATTAATCCAAATTAACTCAAGTGTAGACAAGCCCTAATTCTATATAGATTCTTATGCTGTACTGAGTGCTTTCCAGAAGTGCATGCCTAAGTTGGAGGATCCTTCTGTAAAGGTTTTTAAAACTGGGCTCCCTAGCTGACGGAAGAGCTCAATTAGAGGATCTGGGTTTACAAAATAAATGTGCCGGAGGAGTAATCATCAGCCACTGCTCCTCGTGCAGGAGACTCCCCAGCAAACTGCTTAAGCAAAGGCAGAGCAAACTGCAGCTGAACTCCAGCTCTGTAAGGACGCTCATGCTTCCCATCTTCTTGCAGGGAGAGACTGAGTGCTGGTATTTGGAACTGAGCATGGGGCCCCTCCTCCGCCCTCACTTATGATTTTATAGCCAATAGGTGGTGAGGGTTATTTGCATATTTCCATTCACATAAGGAGCCTGAAGCAGTGACAGAAAAGGGTCCCTCCTACTCCAGGAGACCTGCTGGCACTTTTTGCACTTAACTTTAGGGAAACTTTGCACGGAGCTGCAGGCTGCACAAACTGCACTCACTTGATTTCCTCTGGACACTGGAAAAGGGAGACCTCTCCAGTGATGGCAAGGGGAGCACTGCTGGCAGCCCTGGGCCTGTGGATCCACTACCTCGCTGCTCTCTGCACAGCTTCTGCCACGACACAAGCCACTGTCCCAAGTAAGTCTGAGTCCTTGGAGTGGGAGAAGCTAGAAGCTGCAAGACAATATCGCTTTTGCAAACATCAACTGAACTTCTGTTTGTGACTTTATACTAAAGGGATGGGGGGCTGCTGGGGATGTGCACAGGGGAAAGGGGGGCTGCTGGGGACGTGCACAGGTGGGTATCAGAGCATGCAAGGGGGAGACCAGATTGAGGTGATGGGGGCATGTACAGGTGGCTGTTGGGGATGTGCATGTCAGAAAGAGAAGCAGTGTTGGGGGCGTGCATGGTGGCACCCAGGGATATGACTAGTGAGATGCAGGGTGATGTTGGGTGGATGCACAGGAAGGAAAAGAGGCATCGGGGCATGCACAGGGGAGATGCGTGGGGCATACATGGGGGAAGTTGTAGAGAAGGCAGGAGGCATGCACAGAGGAGGGTGTGGGGCAGGTAGGAGGCTGTTTGGGGGAGACACAGGGAAGGTTTTTGTGGGGCAGGCAGGAGGGGGCTGGGGGCATGCACAGAGGAGGGTGTGGGGCAGGCAGGAGGGGGCTGGGGGCATGGATGGGATGGTTGGGGGGCAGACCCCAGGAAGGGGCTGGAGCGATGCACAGAGGAGGGTATGGGGCAGACGGGAGGTTGTTTGGGGGAGACTGTGGGGCAGGCAGGAGGGGGCTGGGGGCATGCACAGAGGAGGGTGTGGGGCAGGCAGGAGGGGGCTGGGGCCGTGCACAGAGGAGGGTGTGGGGCAGTCGGGAGGTTGTTTGGGGGGAGACTGTGGGGCAGGCGGGAGGGGGCTGGAGCGATGCACAGAGGAGGGTGTGGGGCAGGCGGGAGGGGGCTGGAGCGATGCACAGAGGAGGGTATGGGGCAGGCGGGAGGTTGTCTGGGGGAGACTGGGGCCGTGCACAGAGGAGGGTGTGGGGCAGGCGGGAGGTTGTCTGGGGGAGACTGTGGGGCAGGCAGGAGGGGGCTGGGGCCATGCACAGAGGAGGGTGTGGGGCAGGCGGGAGGGGGCTGGAGCGATGCACAGAGGAGGGTATGGGGCAGGCGGGAGGTTGTCTGGGGGAGACTGGGGCCGTGCACAGAGGAGGGTGTGGGGCAGGCGGGAGGTTGTCTGGGGGAGACTGGGGCCGTGCACAGAGGAGGGTATGGGGCAGGCGGGAGGTTGTCTGGGGGAGACTGGGGCCGTGCACAGAGGAGGGTGTGGGGCAGGCGGGAGGTTGTCTGGGGGAGACTGTGGGGCAGGCAGGAGGGGGCTGGGGCCATGCACAGAGGAGGGTGTGGGGCAGGCGGGAGGGGGCTGGAGCGATGCACAGAGGAGGGTATGGGGCAGGCGGGAGGTTGTCTGGGGGAGACTGGGGCCGTGCACAGAGGAGGGTGTGGGGCAGGCGGGAGGTTGTCTGGGGGAGACTGTGGGGCAGGCAGGAGGGGGCTGGGGCCGTGCACAGAGGAGGGTGTGGGGCAGTCGGGAGGTTGTTTGGGGGAGACTGTGGGGCAGGCAGGAGGGGGCTGGGGCCGTGCACAGAGGAGGGTGCGGGGCAGGCGGGAGGTTGTTTGGGGGGAGACTGTGGGGCAGGCGGGAGGTTGTTTGGGGGAGACTGTGGGGCAGGCAGGAGGGGGCTGGGGCCATGCACAGAGGAGGGTGCGGGGCAGGCGGGAGGTTGTCTGGGGGAGGCTGTGGGGCAGGCACAGGGGAGGTTGTAGGGCAGACAGGGGGCGGCTGTGGGGCGGGCCACTCACGGCGGTGGGGGCCGAAGAAGAGGGGCCCGGGGCTCGCAGGGGGCCGGTCGCCCCCGTCCCCAGCCGGCGGCGAGGCCGGGCGCTCCGGGGCCGTGTGCGGGGCGGGGCGCGCGCCGGGGCGGGGCGGGGGGCGCGCCGGGGGCGTGTGCGGGGCGGGGCGGGGCGGGGGGCGCGCCGGGGGCGGGGCCGGGGGCGGGGCGGGGAACGCGCCGGGGGCGGGGCGGGGCGGGGAGCGCGCCGGGGGCGGGGCCGGGGGCGGGGCGGGGAACGCGCCGGGGGCGGGGCGGCGCGCTGGAATGCCCGGCACGCGGGCCAAGGTCACCGGGGCGCGGGGCCGGGCGGGGAGTCCCTGCGGGCTGCTCCGCTCCTGCCCGCCCCACGCTGCCGGCGTGCCCGGCCGTGTGCCGCGGGCCCCGGGCTGCCCCTCACCGCTCCTCGTCCCGGGGGCTGCGGAGCCCAGCCGAGCCGAGCCGCCGGCGCCGCGCTCTCCGGCCCTCCCGGCACGTCCCCGGTGGCGCTGGGGTCCCGCCCGCTCTGCCCCGGGGAGACGGGGGTCAGGCCCCTAGCCCGGGCCGGGCACCTGGCTACTGGCCCCAAGTGGCTTCCCCATCCTTGAGGTGCGGGCACTGACTGCAGTGAGATGCCTCCAGGGAACAAGCCGGGGGGACTGGGTTATTTTTTGTCATGAGCAAGGTGGCATCTGATTGCCCCGCTAGTGATAATGGCATCTCCTGGGTGGCAGTCGGAGCTGGGTACCGCACAGGAGCCGGGCCCTAGTTGTGTGTACTATTTATTTTTGTGGGTCAAGTGGCCTGCCCAGTTGCACAATAGAGGCAGCTGGAACATCTTGAGCATTCATGTAAAAACAAAACCTCGTTGCAACATGGATTGGTGTTGTAACAAATGCCTTTCAAGAAGATGAAGCAATTAGAGTAAAGTTTGAAGATGAATATTCTAATCCCACAGTGGATATACATATAGAGCACACACAGAGCATGGAATAGAGGAATATATCACCTAGAGAATAGTCGACTTTCACTAATTTTCACTTTGCTAATCCACAAAACTAATACACTTTCAACAAAGAAACTTTCAACCGACTTTTCATCAAAGGTGGGAGAGAGACTAATGTTTTTAAAAGTCTGCGCAGTTAGAAAAAAGTTTGGACACATCTGTTGCAAACCACCGAGTGAAACTAAGATGGTAACTAACTATGGCCGAGATTCTCAGCGGTACTTAGATGCCTAACTGCCTTTGAGGATCTGGGTCTACGTTTTTTTTTCTCATTATTTTTCTTATAGCTGGCCTGAGCCTTCCCACACATCTCCCACCCGCCGATCAGGTTGGCAAGAGCAAACAGGACAAATGCCCGCTTTTGCCAAAAAAGTCGGGACGGCCGGAACAGGGCATAAAAAAGGGACTGTCCCGGCCGAAACATGACATATGATCATCCTAGGCCACAGTGAAAGGAATATATTCTCACCTTGAATCTAATCTTATTCTATCAATGGTAATTCTAGAGCCCATCACAATAATAGTTTAGTGGCATAAAATGAGAATTCTCTTCCCTCCCAGAGCAAACTTATAAACGTCGTTTTCATTCCTTGCTTTGAAGCCTTTCTACTTAATGTGTTAGTTCTCCCTAATAATAGATGATGTGGGAACCACCTGTAAGAACATCTCAGATCTAGCCATGCCATAAACTCTCACTGAAGTCAATGGGTGTTTTAGGAGCAGGGGAAACCAGGATCTGGGCCGCAGGAAACAACGTCTGAATCCTTAATAAACAGTACACGGTATAATCAGAGGAAGATTATATTTATAGGGCTAAATTCTCAGTTTAACCAGTGTAAATCTGGAGTAATTCCATCTAAATCAAAGGAGTTACACCAGTTTACATTAGTGTAAACGATTAAAAATTTGGCCCCCAGCTTTTAATATTCCTTGTAAATGCTGTGTTTGGGATAGCTCTGCCAGAGCTGCTACTGTAACAACTTTCCAACAGAATCTTTGGCACTTCTGAGAGGGTATATTGGAGAACTAACAGCATAGTGCAATCATAGGATCCTGCTGGATTTATAATGTGTGAGAAAATCTCCTATTTGGGAAACTGGCCTGTACATATACTCCTTGGGCATCAATATCAAAAGGGACCTTGTATTTATTATTGTAGAAGTCGGCCCACAGCTGCACTTTATCATCTTAACACTGTTTTAAAGAGTGATTCTTTACAGTGTTTTAGGATGCTAGGACCACTGAGCTTTGTGGACGGTCCTAAAATGTAGGAGAGATGCTCCAGGGCGTCTAAAGGATGGGAAAGTACTCCCAGTGTATCATTTTACAAGCATACCAAATGCACTTGAGGGACGCAGTCATTCCGCAGGGAATGACTCAGGCTTGGAGCCAGCATGTGTGCCGACATTTGTGCCCACGTGGAGTCCTGCTGAGTCCAAGGGAGCTCTATGCAAGTGCAGCAGTTAGCCCATGTAACATTTATTGCAGGATTAAGGCCACGGAGTTCTTTCCTCACGTGTGGGATGAACAAACTAAGTTGGAGCTCTTCGACAGAGTAGTTAAACAATAGCCTGCTTTATGGGTTGTGTTGTGGAGTTGTAACAAACAGTGTGATTTTATTGTATTGTTTAAACCACTCAAATCAAATCAAGATTGATTGTTTCTGTAATTTAGCCCTTGCAAAGGCATTTCACTTGTCTGAGTTACAAAACTTTACTTTGTTAGGGAACATGGGCTAATATAAGAAGCTTGGTGGGGTATTCAAGGTGACTGATACGTGATGTTCTATTGCGCTTTATCAGCTGTAGGACTAGTTATCTCAACAGAACTCTCACTGTTGTTTGTGTAAATATTTGAGCATGTGTGTGTTGATTTCAATGGAGCTGTGCCAGCCGAGGATCTATCCCATGATGTTTTTATGTATCTAACAATTTGAATTTCCACATCCGTGTACAAATGATGAAATTCTTGTTTATCCAAGATTCCTTCCTTAATCCACAGTTCAAATCCATTGATCCATAGTGAATAATTATTTAGATCTTATGATACTTTATATCCTGCACCTAGATGGGGTAGTTCAACTTGCTCAAAATTCAGTTCTCAACCCACCTGACAATAGCGATAAATTCAATGAAGGGCACAGTCTTGCTGCCATTGAAGTCAATGGTAATTTTGCCATTGACTTCAGTCGGAACAGGATTGGGTCCATAATGCTTGAATCTCCTCTTATTGATACTACCCTTCTACTTGAGTCAGGAGCCATTTCAATGTCCAGAGAAGTCAATGGGAGTCTTTCCGTTGGCTTCAGTGGGCAACGGATCAGGCCGTAGCGGGACTGGAGTTCCTGCTGATTTTCACAGCTGCAGTGCTGCCAACATCACGTGGTCAAAAATCACAAGTGAAGCCTCAAAAAATCATGAGATTGACTTAAAAATCACAAGGATTTTTTTAAAAAAATAAATATTTATTTTGCTTATGGGTACTTATGGGCACACTTGTTTCACTTGTAGATTTCCCGCCCCCTTCCCTCCACGCTCCCAACCAAGAGGGCTAGAAAAGTTTCCTTTTTAACAAAAGGAAGGTGAAGATTCTCTTGTCGCCTCCTGATTCCAGCACCAGGGCTTTAAGAAAAACACCAAATACTGTGAGACTTGGGATGAAATCACGAGAATGGGCAACATAGCTAGGGCAGGATCAGAAAAGCAAGTTCTTTCAGAGCAGAGTCTGTACTTGGCCTGTTACTCATAACACTTCTACTCCCTTCAATTACAAAAATAAAATAAGCGAAGCATTGTAGATTGCATTATTTTGACTGGCTCCCAGACAAATATTATGGTTAAAATGTGTACAACAAAAAACCCAGAGTGAATTTCATGGCAAGAAAATGGAATTTCTTTATAGTGCATCATCCCTACAGAGATGACAAAGGCCAGAAAATTATACTTTGTATTTAAAAGTATGCATCTGAAAGGTACTGCAACACTGACTACAATGATATTATTCATGTGCTTAAAGCAACATACGTGCTTTCGTACCTTGCTGAATCACGACCAGAGCAAATACTAATTTTTAAAAAGGAATAATTTTGCTTTTAAAGAGCACTTAAGTCACATTCTCTGAGGCTTTGTCTAAACACAAAGTTGCACCATCTTACCTAAGATTAGTTGAAAACCTCTGTGTGGATACTCTTCATTTGATTGAAACCTGACTTCTATCAATTTTAGCTTATGTCCATTCTGTGCCAAATTCAGGTAAATTAATACAAGCCATTTTAAACCAATAAATGATTAGAGGGGGGATGCAGCAGTTTCACTAAATTGTTTTTAAAACTCACCTTTAGTTAAACTGACATGAGTTTGTGTATAGACAACCCTACATTTCTTTGGCTCTATGTAAGAACTCAACGGTTAAAACCCTGCATCAGAATTTCCTTTCAGCTACTTTACAAATATTAAACTAAAGTTGTGTGATGAGATTTTCTTCTCATTATGGTCGCTACAATCATTATGCCTTCAGGAAAAGGTAGTATTATTTGAACTAATTTGTGCTGGTACAACAAAAGACATTGCGTTTATACTTTGAACAGGGGCACAAACTGAACTGGCAAATTTTAGTTTTCTGAGTGGCTGTACATGGCTGTTTAATAATGTGTCTTAGGTGGGCCTACTTTTAGCCCATAGAACCTCTTTGTTATTTTAAAGCAGTATGTAGTCCACATGTATGTAAGCACAGTTCACAGGGAGATCTAGGTTAGATATTAGGAAAGATTTTCCTAACTATAAGGGTAGTTAAGTACTGGAATAGGTCACCAAGGAAGGTTGGGGAATCCCCTTCATTGGAGGTTTTTAAGGATAAGTTAGACAAACACCTGTCAGAGATGGTCTAGATATACTTGGTCCTGTCTCAGAATGGGGTGAGGGACTAGATGACCTCTTGAGGACCTTTGCAGCCTATATTCAGTGTGTGTGAGATATGTATACGAATGAATGTGTATGTACAAACACCCCCCCCCCACTGAAATTGCAGATTCTAAATAGAAGGGGGAAAGAATTGTAATTGTAGTGAATTCTAGTTTTAAGATGTGAGATGCAGCCAAATCATCTTATTCTGTGATCTAATCAGATTTGGCATGCCAATGGGAGGTCAGGACAGTACTTGAGGAAGACCTCCAATGAACACCTCAGAACAGCAGGAAGTAATTATTGGTGACTCGCATATACATAATGTACTCTGAGAAAGTAACTACCTGGTGTACTTTGCTGCTGGAGATGCTGCCCTTCAGCTGAATCCCTGACCATTTGTGGCCACTGAAGAGTCCGTGGCACTTATTGTAAGTATAGGGGTGTTAATCCTGGCAGTCTAGATGTATCGCTATTCATTTTGACCTCCTAGCTCTCCCCTGCGATTTCAGCTGGACACAGTAACCACCTTCACCTCCTCTAACCAATGGCTTGTGGCTTTGCATGGTTACATGATTGATGTGGCCGCAGAGGTGACTGCATTTCAGTGGTGGATGAAATGGTCCCTATGTATAAAGGTGTTTTATGAGGCTGAGTTAATGAATATTTGTAAAGCACTTTGAGCTCCTCCAGTGAAAGGTGCTATAGAAATGCAAGCTCTTCTCGTTAATAATCACCTACACTTCAACGTAAGAGCATCCCTGGGAGTTAAGTTATTACAAACTAGAGGGTCTATTCCGTACAGTGTTGTAGCTTTGTCAGCCCCAGCATATTAGAGAGAAGGTGGATGAGGTAATATCTTATATAAAATATCTTTTAGAGGGTATACTCTCAGCTACTCAGAAATAATAGCCTATGTATTGGAATGGACACACTATTAAGCAGATGGCAGTTTAGTCTATATTTTGGATGATTATCAAATAGTTTTAATGCAGTGGGGAATTGCCATGTAATAGCTAAATACAAAGAAAATAGTATAAAGGGAATGCAGGTGGAGTATTCTTGTTTGTCTTCCTGTATGAAAAAGGAACTTACATATGCAAAGTCTTTATGAGGTTCTATGCATTTCATAGTTGAAAGCTGCTTTTATTCCTTTTTAAGACTTTATTGAGTCATCAGTGAGTGGAAAGTTAAACAGTTTGATGTTTAACTAAGAACTAGTCAGCCTCCAGGGCTTTCTTTTTCTGGGTGGAAGAAAAATGATCCTAGTTACACTCAGACTGTTTTTCAGAAAGAAGGTAATGGATTGAAGAGATAATTAACATTTGTGGTGAGAGTGAGAAGTTCTGAATGGGTTGTACATGGTGGGGAGGGGGGGAAGGAAATCCCCAAAGGGGGTAATTTATAAGGAATAGATAAAAGCCAGGTCTACACTAGAAACTTTTACTGGCATTGCAATGTCAGTTAGGGGGTGTGACTTTTCTTTCTTTCTTTCTTTCTTTATTGCCAGTATACAAATGCCCTAGTGTAGACAGTTCTATTGGCATGAAAGTGCTTTTGCGTGTATAGCTGATATTGCTGTATCAATTTGTGATGCTGGATGCTAACACTCACAGTAACAGCAGTGTTTTGTTTCCAGGACTTCAGGGCACATGCAAATACTAACAGTTTAGGCCTCAGTTCAAGAAGGTAATTTAAGCACAGGTGTAACTTTAAGCACGTAAGGAATCCCATTAACTTCAGTGCATCTACTCAAGTGCTTAAAGTTAGGCACTTGCTTAATTACCTTGCTGAATAAGGCAATTTAACTGAACACAAAAGGTTGGGTTTTAAATCAATGAAGAGATATATATAATACATGAAATTTACAGAATGACAGTATTGAAAAATATAGATACCAGGCAGGAAATATTCTCTCATTCTTAACATCTTCCTTCCAGAAAATCAACTTTTTGTCATGGAAAAAAATCAAGCAAAAATGGCTATTATTTGTGTGTGTCTTGTAAAAATGCCATACTTTGTATCTTTGTGTTCCCTGCTCTGGGTCTGAGCATTTAATGATTATATTTAGTGATGAGCTGCCAGAAGCTGAAGAACCGGTTCCTTCAGACGCTCCGGGTCTTCGGCGGCACTGAAGGACCCACTGCTGAAGTGCCGCCGAAGGCCTGGAGCGAGTGAAGAACCTGCCGCTGAAGGCGCGCAGTGCCATCAGATGAGTAAAAATTCACAGGGGAGCCTCACCAACCAAGAGCTCAGGTGGGACAGATAGGACGGACGGACAGGACAGGAGTTTGCCCACCCCTTTAACAACCGGTTCTAAACCGGCTGCAAAATTTAACAACCGGTTCGCGTGAACCAGTGCGAACCGGCTCCAGCTCACTACTGATTATATTCCCAGAACTCCGTGAAATCCTGCCGCAAATGGTGCCAATAAACAAACTGGTAAACAGAACTGAGAAGTATTGGCTTTTGCTGGGTTGAGAAGAGGAGAAATCAGTACTTGTTAAAAGGAAATCTGCCAACTAAGGCCCCAGTTCAGCAAAGCATTTATGCACATGTCTACATACATCTCCGTTCAGCAAAGCCTGTAGTTAATCACAAGCTGAAGTACTTTGCTGAGAGTAAGGATGGCCTGGATACATCAGGGCATAAAAAGGGGGAGAAATATTGGTTTCCAGTTTTTAGGAGCGTATTCCAAACAACGGAGGAAATTACTATGATAAAAGTGTATACTTTTTATACTGCACTGAGTGTGAAACCATTCTCCTCCTTCCTCTTGTCATAAAAATGAAAAGCAATTTATATGTTTATTTTGAAAGCAGAGAAATTTCTCCAAGGAAGAACTGCTCATTGCAGGCATAGCATACCACATGCAGTGTCATTACTAATATGCCCTTTCTCCTTCACTAGGATGGAGAGAGAGCAGCTTTTCTTAGAAAGTTGATTATCAGATTGTCTGACGCAATATTGCCTTTGAAACATGGGCTTCTGTTTTGTTAGCTCAGTTTTAATCCCCAAGGCTGGCTTTTGACCTTCCCACTTGCTTTTTTTTTTTTAGTCAGAACAAACCTAGACATCCACATTGCATAAAAGCAGGGATGAGTTTGCTGCTACTAATGAATTACTGAAGAATCTGTTTGTTATTGCTTAAGTGATTTTCATTAAAGCTGAAATTATGGGGAAGATACCTCAATAATATGAAGCTTATCAGTGATTTCTCCCTCTTCCCCAACCCCCTAATTTGAAACACTTGGGCATTTTTCCACAATGCAGTGCGAATTGCTTTTCAGATGCACCAGTTTTATATCTTTTCCATTACCAGATTAAAATAAACGCCTAAAATAAACATACTCCTACAATTGGCCAGATTTTACTGTCCTTATTCTGGCAGGGAAATGGGCCTTAGAGCAGGGTGAAATTGATTTTACCTTGTCTTCTGACCTCTTTAGATCTGTGACTATCAAAATGCTTGGTTTTTTTATTATGCATCTTCCTGAACCTGTTTTAATACCTGTTCCCAAAATGCTGCCTCCACTATAGGAAGCACCAGAGAAACAAAGAGAGACTTTGAGGGGATCGAGAGCAAATTTTCTCTAAGGACAGCTGACGAACCTGATGATGACATCTGCTACTTGGTCCCTGGTCAAGAAGACACCGTGGCACGATGCAACTTCAACCATACCAGTAAAACCTTTGTGGTGATCCATGGATGGACGGTAAGAGAAAACTTCTCCCGGAGCTGAGCTGCACCCAGAACTCCTATTGTTGTCAGTGGGAGCTCCACACACAACGAGCAATTGCAGTGTCCAGCCCTGCAGTGAGTTACTTAGAAGCATAGAAGATTAGGGCTGGAAGAGACCTCAGGAGGTCATCTAGTCCAGCCTCCTGCTCAAAGCAGAACCAACGCCAACTAAATCATCCCAGCCAGGGCTTTGTCAAGCCAGGCCTTGAAAACCTCTAAAAAAGGAGATTCCACCACCTCCCTAGGTAACCCATTCCAGTGCTTCACCACCCTCCTAGTGAAATAGTTTTTCCTAATATTCAACCTAGACCTCCCCCACTGCAACTTGAGACCATTGCTGCTGCTTCTGTCATCTGCCACCACTGAGAACAGCCGAGCTCCATCCTCTTTGGGAACCCCCACTTCAGGTAGTTGAAGGCTGCTGTCAAATCTCCCCTCACTCTTCTCTTCTTCAGACTAAATAACCCCAGTTCCCCCAGCCTCTCCTCGTAAGTCATGTGCCCCAGCCCCCTAATCATTTTCATTGCCCTCCACTGGACTCTCTCCAATTTGTCTGCATCCCTTCTGTAGTGGAGGGACCAAAACTGGACGCAATACTCCAGGTGTGGACTCACCAGTGCCAAATAGAGGGGAATAATCACTTCCCTGGATCTGCTGGCAATGCTCCTACTAATACAGGCCAATATGCCGTTAGCCTTCTTGGCAACAAGGGCACACTGCTGACTCATATCCAGCTTCTCATCCACTGTAATTCCTAGGTTCATTTCTGCAGAACTGCTGCATAAGCCTGGTGCATTTCAGTGCCATACAGTGAAATGCATTACTGAAACTTGAGCCCATGACAGAAGTATGTTTACAGTAAAAAAGGTTTTACTTTCCCCATTGTATGGCTCCTTCAGCATCTGGGGGGGGGGGGGCGGGCAGTGACTCTCTCACGATGTGTCTGTGCAGCATCTAACCCAGTGAGGCTCCAATCTCAACCGAGGCTTCTGTGTGTTACTGCAATACAAATAATAATGCGAAATCTCTTTTCAGGTAACTGGAATGTATGAGAGCTGGGTCCCAAAGCTGGTGGATGCTCTGTATAAGAGAGAACCTGACTCTAATGTCGTCGTTGTAGATTGGCTAAGCCGTGCCCAGCAGCATTATCCAGTATCTGCTGCCTACACTAAACTGGTGGGACAGGATGTAGCAGTATTTATTGACTGGATGGAGGTAAGCACTTGTACAGAGGGCTAGATGACATGGATTGTGTAGGTGCTCAGAGTTAGAATAGTTTAACAGTACAGTTTAGTTTGTTCTATCTCCATTCTAGATTTCTTTCAAGAGGAAGTTCAGGCCATTCAGAAAGTGTGTATGTGTGATTTTTCTAGCCAAAGATTTAATAATAGAGGCAAAACTAGGTAAATGTTCTACGTGGCCCACACACACATCTGAATTGCTTTGGAGAGATCACAACTGGAAGAGTTTGTGTTCATTTGTAGTCGTTTCAATAGTAGAAAGATTCTGATGAACCAGAGGGAATTCAGAGAGGAATGGAAAGGGATGGAGGGGTTGAATGATCAGGAAAAGTTAAAAGAATTGAAATATAGCTTTCCTTGAAGACAATGAAGGCAGGGCACATGGTAAGAGAAACTGACATTGAAGCAGACCAACGGTCTAAAGTTAGGTGCCTACATCTGTACTTAGGACTGATTTCATAGATGCTGAGCAACCCCAGTACACAACAAAGTCCACAAAGTTCGGCTGGTGCAAGAAAGAGAATGCTGTCCCTTTCGGGGGCGGTGGGGGGGAACAGGACAAATTAGTCTCCCGCTAGTCTCCTTGCCATCTGCCCAGCCGCTGCTCACCTCCTCATGCCCTGTGCCGGCCCGCCCGCTGCTCTCCTCCTCACTGCTCTCCCAACCGCTGCTCGCCCCCTGCTAGTCTCCTCAGTGTCCGTCCGGTCCTGTTCCCCCGCAACGTCTGCCCACCACTCTCCTCCTCGCCATCTGCCTGCTCGCCTCCTCACCCCCTCCCGCCTGCCACTTGCCTTCCCGTTTGCCTCCTCATCCCGCTTGCCCTCCTGCCTCATCTCGCCGCCCACCTCCTCACTTGAATATCGGGACAAATATCAGGACCAATCGTACATCGGTTGGGTCACAGGACAAAGGGCTAGATATCGAGACAGTCCCAATTTTTATCAAAGCGTGGGGCCCAGGGCGGCTGCTCCGATTTGCCCTACCCAAGGGATGGCTCTGCATGGGGCATATTGATTCCCTGAGCAATATTGATCTACTGCTCAGCGTCTTGTTTGATGGAGGCCAATACCACATGTCTCGGGAGAAGGTGAAAGAAACCCCATAGTTGGATAATTAAGGAACAACTTGCCCTCAGAAAATCTCTTCCTAAATCCCATGTGTCAGTGATACGTTTCAGGACATACGTTCAAGTGTTTTTTATTTTAGGGTGGTACTAGGGGACAAGACTAAGAAAAGGAAGATATAGGCTAAAAAGCAGGAGACCTTTCTTAGTGGTGAAATCTCTTAAACCAGGGGTGGGCAAACTATGGTCCGGGGGCCGCATCCAGCCCTCCAGATGTTTTAATCCAGTCCTCGAGCTCCTGCCAGGGAGCGGGATCCGGGACGTGTTCTGCTTCGGCGCTCCAGCCAGAGAGCGGGGTCAGGGGCTTGCCCCACTCCGCGTGGCTCCCGGAAGCAGCAGCATGTCCCCCCTCCGTCTCCTACGTGTAGGGGCAGCCAGGGGGCTTTGTACACTGCCCCTGCCCCAAGCGCCAGAGGGCAGGGCAGCATACAGAGCCACCTGGCTGTGTGCATCCATGTAGGAGCCAGAGGGGGGACATGCCGCTGCTTCTGGGAGCTGCTTGAGCTAAGTGCCACCCAGAGCCTGCACCCCAACCCCCTGCCCCAGCCCTGATCCCCCTCCCACCCTCCAAACCCCTTGGCCCAGTCTGGAGAACCCTCCTGCACCCCCAACCCCTCATCCCCAGCCCCACCCCAGAGTCTGTCCCCCCAGATGGAGCCCTCCCACACCCTAGCCCCCTCACCCAGCCTGGAGCCCCCTTCTGCACCCTGAACTTCTCATTTCTGGCCCCACCCAGAGCCTGCACCCCCAGCCACACCCCAACCCCCAATATTGTGAGCATTCATGGCCCGCCATACAATTTCCATACTCAGATGTGGCCCTCGGGCCACAAAGTTTGCCCACCCCTGTCTTAAAATGTGGAATAGCCTCCCAAGTGCCAAGTGGAAACCCCGTGCCTGGGACCCGTTAAACTTGACTGGACAAAGCACCAGAAAATATAGTACAGGGAACAATGTTGCTATGGTAGCAGGGTAGTGCTGTGATTCGTATGAAAATCAATGATGGGATATGTGCACAGCTCACCCCTCTCTGAGATGGGCAGTGATGACAGCAGTATATACGAGGACAGCCTATGATTCTATGGCCTTGCTTGACATTCATTTTCTTTAGGAGAAGATTTTCAAAAGCACAAATGGGAGTGAAGTGCCCAACTCCCAATGGCTTTCAGTGGGAGTCTATCTGCCCTTTGTGCCTTTGAACTGTAGAACCACAGGGTTAGGAGGGATCACAAGGGTCATCTTGTCAAGCCCCCCAAATCTGCCCTTAATCTTTTACATGGCACCTAATCCTGTCCCCACTGAAATAAACGTCAAACCCTATTGTCTTCAGTCAGGGACTGAGTAGGTTTACATTCAATTGCAATTTTTCAGATACCTTTTTTGTCTTAATTGTTTTGGTTTTGCACCCTTGGAATTTAAATTTTTTTTTTTTTTTAAATCTTCCATAGGAGCAATTCAATTACCCACTCGACAACCTCCATTTGCTGGGCTATAGTCTTGGTGCGCATGCTGCTGGGATTGCTGGAAGTCTGACCAAAAAGAAGATTAACAGGATCACTGGTAAAAAACACTCTGCTGTTTATCTGTTTGTGTGCTCACAAAGAGAGAATGGGGGACTCTGTTTCTCTCCGGGCTTCTTTCTCTCCTACCTTCGTCTTGACATTTGGTTTGGTTTTAGTTAGGGCTGTTGATTAATCAAAGTTAACTCATGAGATTAACTCAAAAAATTAATTGTGATTAATTGCAGTTTTAATCACACTGTTTAACGATAGAATACCAATTGAAGTTTATTAAATATTTTGGATGTTTTTCTACATTTTCATATATATTGTTCTGTGTTGTAATTGAAATCAGTGTATATTATTTCTGATAAACAAAAGAAATAGTATTTTTCAGTTCACCTCATACAAGTACTGTAGTGCAATCTCTTTGTCATGAAAGTGCAACTTACAAATGTAGATTTTTTTTTGTTACATAACTGCACTCAAAAACAAAACCATGTAAAACTTCAGAGCCTACAAGTCCACTCAGTCCTACTTCTTGTTCAGCCAATTGCACAGGCAAACAAGTTTGTTTACATTTGCAGAAGATAATGCTGCCCATTTCTTATTTACTATTCCACCAGAAAGTGAGAACAGGCATTTTCATGGCACTTTTGTAGCTGGCGTTGCAAAGTATTTATGTGCCAGATATGCTAAACATTTGTATGCCCCTTTATGGTTTGGCACCATTCCAGAGGACAGCTTTCATGCTGATGATGCTCGTTAAAAAAATGTGTTAATTAAATTTGTGACTGACCTCCTTGGGGGAGAATTATATGTCTCCTGCTCTGTTTTACTCACATTCTGCCATATATTTCATGCTATAGCAGTCTCTGATGATGACCCAGCACATGTTCATTTTAAGAACACTTCCACTCCAGATTTGACAAAATGCAAAGAAGGTACCAATGTGAGATTTCTAAAGATAGCTACAGCACTTGACCCAGGTTTAAGAATCTGAAGTGCCTTCCAAAATCTGAGAGGGACGAGGTGTGGATCATGCTTTCATAATTCTTAGAAGAGCAACGCTCTGGTGTGGAAACTACAGAACCTGAACCACCAAAAAAGAAAATCAACCTTCTGCTGGTAGCATCTGACTCAGATAATGAAAATGAACATGCGTCGATCCGCACTGCTTGGGATTGTTGTTGAGCAGAATCTGTCATCAGCATGGACTCATGTCCCCTGGAATGGTGGTTGAAGCATGAAGGGACATGTGACTCTTCTGCACCTCTGGCACGTAAATATCTTGCGACGCCAGCTACAACAGTGCCATGAGAACACCAGTTCTCACTTTCAGCTGACATTGTAAACAAGAAGCGGGCAGCATTATCTCCTGCAAATTGTAACCAAACTTGTTTGTCTGAGTGACTGGCTGAACAAGAAGTACGACTGAGTGGACTTGGAGGCTCTAAAATTTTACATTGTTTTGTTTTCAAATGCAGTTACTTTTTGTACATAATTCTACATTTGTAAGTTCAACTTTCATGATAAAGCGATTGTACTACAGTACTTTTTACAGTGCAAATACTTGTAATCAAAAATAAATATAAAGTGAGCACTGTACACTTTGTATTCAGTGTGGTAATTGAAATCAATATATTTTAAAATGTAGAAAACATCCACAAATATTTAAAGAAATTGTATTCTATTATTGTTTAACAGTTCGATTAATCACACAATTAATAGCAATTAATTTTTTTAATCGCTTGATAGCCCTAGTTTTAGCAATGGTGATTGTGCCTATGTTTTATGCCTTTTATTGTTGACTTGCTTGGCCTATTGTGATTATTGATTTGTGTGATGATGGGCCCTAGAGGGCTGAACCCCACTGTGCTAGGCACGGTATGTTTGACCTATAAAGCAAGGAAAACCCCCAGTTTGTCTGTGGGTCTGTCTTCACTGCAGAGCTAGTTCAGGTTGTTACTCTGATATTGCCTCTAACCTCCTTCCTGTCCACCCGCAGCGTTTTGTGTTGCTTTAAACCCAGGTTGGTTGGCCCTGCTGGGGCTATTGGCTAGATCACAAGTGCTGCTTTGACTTGGGTTGGTAACCCATCCACTTTGCAGTGAGAACACAGGCTAACTCACTTGAGTGCTGATAGTCCTCCAGTTCCTTCCCACAATTTTGTTCCCCTCTTCCCCCACTTTTGCCCAGAAAGACAGAACAAGACTTCACAATTCACTGGGACTCCTAGGAGAGAATTGTAGAGCAGCTCAATTCACTGCAACACAAGAATCATGGATATGCCCCCAGAACCCCTAGTGTTCCCCCCAGATGAGTGCAGCACTGTACCAGTGAGGACGGAGTAACTTGGGTAGGGTATTGCAGTGTCGATGCTCACAACCAGGTGAAGCTAACCCCGGTGTTCAGACCCAGGTGCTGAGCCCCTGAGTTAAACTTAGAACTGTCCTAGCAAGGTTAACAATCTGTTTTAGACCTGTTTTGCCATTTTGCTATGGGAATTTGCACAGTAAGGGAAGTGGATGCAAGCGCCACAATTGAAACTTTTATTTACTATTAGAGCAGGTCACTTTTTTGACTTTGATGCAATTTTGAAATTAGAACTTTCTTTAAAAATCAGGAACACTGACGATCTTTTCCCCCATTATTCATCTCCCGTTCTCCCCCCCAACACACACACACACACACACACACACACACACGCTTGTTTTTGTACCAGCAGTTGAGCTGGTTGAAATATTTCAATTTTTTGACATTTTGAATTTAAAAAACTTCAAATTTTCAAAATCGTGGAAAAATGGGAAAACATTTTGAGAGAAGTCATTTTTTTCACCGGCTATAAATACTGCAAACATGTAAGAGTTAAACTGCCTCTTTTATATACACCATATTCTGTGTATTAATAATAATAATTAATGAAGCTTTAATGTCTATTTAATGCTTTAGCATACATGAATGTGTGCTTTCATTAATGTATTTAAGGAGGTGACAATGCAAACAAAACAACTTTTAAACTAAGGCTCCCAAACTTGGGGCCTGTAGCACAGATTACATCAGTTTCATCTATTGATTTGGATGTTTTTTACTCCCATGAAGGTTTAGATCCAGCTGGACCTAACTTTGAATATGCTGAAGCAACCACACGCCTCTCCCCAGATGATGCTGATTTTGTTGATGTCCTACACACCTACACCAGGGGGTCTCCAGATCGCAGCATTGGGATACAGAAGCCTGTTGGGCATATTGACATCTACCCAAATGGAGGAGGCTTCCAGCCAGGCTGTAATCTAGGTGAAGCTCTGCGCCTGATTGCAGAAAAAGGCCTTGGAGGTAAGGCTAGTTGGGAAAGAGAGGGCTAACACCTGCCCAAGTGATCGTGGGGTGGGGGGACTTTCAACAGCGCCTAAGGGCTGGGCTACACTGCAGCTGGAAGTGAGTTCCAGCTCGGGTAGACATATGTAGGCCAGCTTTGATTGAGCTAGCATGCTCAAAACAGCAGTGTAGCCATGTCTGTGTGGGCCCTGGGGTGGTCTAGCTGGCCCAAGCAAGGACCTAGGGTCCGGGATGGGACAGTACTTGGGCAACTCGTCTGTCCCGCCCCCTGCGCCGCTGCAGCTGTGCTGCTATTTTTATCGAGCAAGCTTAGTCGAAGCTAGCATGCTGCATCTACCCAAGCTGCTCCTTGCTCCTCCAGCTCCAGCCGAGGTGGACCCTGGGCTACTTAGGAGCACTGCAAGTCAATGGGGCTGGTGCGCCCTAGGCACTTGTGACAATCTCCCCATAAAGCCCTCATCTCAAATAGATTGTTTTATCACTGATCACTCTGACCGGGGAATCTGATTATCTTCCTTCAAAGATGTGGATCAACTGGTGAAGTGCTCTCACGAACGCTCCATCCACCTCTTCATCGACTCCCTCTTGTACGAAGACAAGCCAAGCCTGGCCTACCGCTGCAACACAAGGGAAACCTTTGAGAAGGGGCTGTGTCTGAGCTGCAGGAAGAACCGTTGCAACAATCTGGGCTATCCGGTCAACAAAGTGAGAGCCAAGAGAAACAGCAAAATGTATTTGAAGACTCGCTCTCAGATGCCCTATAAAGGTAGGTGGCAACCGTTTCATTGTGGAAAAGAAATTTTGTTCACACTGCATTGTGTGGGAGGAGAATGATGATCTTGCCTCTCTGCAAACTGATGTCAGGAGACGCTGAGCTACTGAAGATCTTGGAGGTTTTTCCGTTAAGGAGAAGAGGGTGGGGAAGTTGATGTAACAAAATGTTAAGAGATCCAAAGGGAAAAGGACCTATCTTGCCCAGTGTAGTCAGTAATTCTGCTTGGAATAGTCTGACTCTCTGAATTTTTCCATCTCTTTCTTTTCCAAACCAATTCTTACTGTTGCTGGAAAAACTAAAAGCAAACCCAAGTGTGGTGAGTGACTTATTCTGAGATGTGCAGTCATCAGACTCAAACTCGATACAGTAATGTCTGTTCCAGAGCCTGTCACTGCAAGACGTACACTTTTTTTTTCCTGATTGCCACAGTGGCTGGTCTGAAAAGGAAATTTCTGGAAAGAATCTGAAAGCTTTCAGCTAGGGAAGGAACTGTTAAGGTAGATGGCTGGCTAGGTCAGCTTAGTAGCATTGACAGTAACATATGAAGGACCCAATTATGGCTTTGCCACAAGCACTGAGTAAGGAGCAACAAGAAGTTGCACTACTGCAGAAGTAAGCCGAGGACAAGCAGTACTCCAAGTTTCTCTGGTGCGGCCAGTGTTGGAACAGTGGCCAGACTGGAGTTTGTGGGTGTTTACAGTGCAGTGGTGATTCGCTGAACCAGTTACAACAGGGGTGGGCAAACTTTTCGGCCCAAGGGCCATATCAGGGTTGCAAAACCGTATGGAGGGCCGGTAGGGAAGGCTGTGCCTCCCCAAACAGCCTGGCCCCCGCCTCCATCTGTCCCCTGACTGCCCCCCTCAGAATCCCCGACCCATCCAACCCCCCCGCTCCTTGTCCCCTGACTGGCTCGTACTGGGACCCCCCGCCCCTAACCGCCCCTCTGGGACCCCACCCCCTATCCAACCCCCCTGCTCTCTGTCCCTGCCCCCCGTTCCCCCTGACTGCCCCCCGGGACCTCCTGCCCCTTAGCCAACCCCCCCCCCCACCATGCCACTCAGAGCGGGAGGACAGGCTTATTGGAAAGCCTGGGAGGTGGGTGGGTGCAAGCCACACTACACACGCAGCGGCATCCCTGCTGGGGAGGGGGCACAGCGGTGGAGGGGCTGGGGGCTAGCTTCCCCAGCCGGGAGCTCAGGGGCCGGGCAGGATGGTCCCGCGGGCCAGATGTGGCCCGTGGGCCGTCGTTTGCCCACCTCTGAGTTACAATCAACTTCACAGGGACTCTTTGCATGAGAAAGAACTACTCCTTTGAGTCTGGGTGTGCAAGGTTAGCCCCAGCACCGAGACACTTGAGCCTTTCCCGTGAAATGATACCAAGCCAGTACTGAAGCCCAAGCGAACAGTTCATATTGCCATTCCAATGCCAAGCGCAGATAACCCTGAAGTATTTGATTCGGCCATCCTTGCTCCTGTTAAGTAATCCTTAACACACGAGAGTCCCCTTGATGTCCGTGGAACTACTCACATAACAAAGGGCTAGTCGGCTTGAGCAAGGGTGGCAGATCCAGGGTTGTCAGGTTTGCTAGTTTCTTTCTCTCTCTGTCTGCAGGCTGTTTGTAATGATGAATTTTCCTTTTCTGTTCCTTCCTCCACCCAGTCTTTCATTACCAGGTCAAGGTCCATTTTTTTGGCAAGGTGAATGTGACCAAGACAAATCAGCCATTCCTGGTCTCTTTGTATGGCACGGCCGATGAAAGCAAGAACATTGCTTTGATACTGTGAGTATCAACGGAAATCCAGACAAGCACAAGTACAACCCACTGCTCACAGGGTCTCCTGCTAGGCCTCAGTCACAGAGGGTATGAATCTATTGCAGCCCCAACTAAAGAACCTGGCTCTCTAGCACAAACAGTAGAGAGTTCTGCTTTGAGCTCTTGTGGTTCAAATATGGCTAAGATAGCAGCTGTCAGCCGTGCAGTACTGAGGCTTAGCATATAGGCTCCCTAAGGGCCACTTTGATCCAACAGAGATTTGAAAAAGAAACATCAAGTCAGGCTTGTGGCTCGTCATAATCAAAAATTCTCCAAGCCAAAAAAATTCAAGACCTTATTGTGGCATCAGTCTCTTCAAGCAGAGCTCTCTGTGGAAAGCAGTGGAGAGTTCTGCTTACGCTAGGATAGCTTGGATTTGCTGTTATGCAAGAGTGGTGCTCTTCCCCCACCCCACCCACTGTAGAGCCTTAATGTCATGTTCCCATTGAGTTAAAGGCAAAGACTTACATGTAACTTAACATAGTTTTGTTCAACATGGGTCTGCCACAAGCCACACAGATGGGGGGAGAGGGGGAGGCGCGTAGGAGCTGACTAGCAACAGATTGACTCAGAGATGGGAGCTAGGGTGGGTTGTAAGGGCCTGAGCTGAAGTCAGTGGAAAGATGCCCATTAACTACAGTGGACCTTGGATCAGGCCCGGAGTGAGACACTTGCCCATCTCTGAAAATACACAAAGGCCCACTCACAGATTGTAACTTTTTTTTTTTCCACAGACCTGAAATTTCCACAAACAAGACCTACTCCTTCTTGGTTTACACCGAAGTCAATATTGGAGACCTCCTCATGCTGACATTGCAGTGGGAGAAGGAATCCATTTTCAGCTGGTCGGACTGGTGGACCTCCTACGCTTTTGACATCCAGAGGGTCAGAGTGAAGGCAGGAGAAACTCAGAAAAAGTAATTCAGTTTAAATTGCTTACAGTAAAAGTTCAAGATTGGATTTCATTGCCAGTGTGACAGGACTCTCAAGATACCTGGTGGGGGCGGAAAGTGATTAGGAGCATTTGTTTGAATAAAAGCCAGGGGTCAGATTCATAGATACATGCTGGTTGTTTTGTGCTGCTGTAGTGATGCAAAGAGCCATGAACCTGGCTCAAGCAGCTAATTAGGTTAGGTTTACAGATGTTTCACATCACCATAGCAGCTACAGCATCCCAGGGATTCTGGTCCCATAAATTCCACTCAGCACCAGTCAGCCATGCACTTAAGTATGTGGCTAACATTAAGGATATGAGTAATCCTGTGGACTTCAGTGGAACTATTCTTGTGTGTAAGAACCTTGCTGAATCAGCGACTTTGATCGTATTTGCAGCCCCTCTCGCCTGCCTCCTTCTGAGCATTTGTGTAAATAACATTTTCATCACAAAGAATGCTCATGAGAAGGGAGGGATTCCTGAACACCGTTCCACATTTGTATTCCCACAGGAAGTGTGTGTGTGGCCATCTTGGAAGCTCTTTATTCGTTTGGGAATCCTCCAATCAGGAGGGCAGCAACGGCAGCATGTGACTTTGTTGCGAATGAATACCGCATACCCAAAGCAGCACTCATCAGTAGTTCAGAAGCAGAAATACATTCACATAAACCAAATTTAGAACAGTGACCATATTCATAAAGCTTGAAATCTGTTGGCAGAAAATCTGAACTGAAAAAGGGACTTAAATCTGTCTAATTGTTTGTAGTGTAATACATCCAGCTCTGAATTTTGTACAGTAGTAAGTTTATCAAAATACACAGTAAAAGAGCTGGACAAATATGGAAAATATAATCAACAAGTAGCTTTGGCCAATAAAAGCAGCTGCTGGGTTTGGGTGAAATTGGCAGCATACTTCATTCACAAAGGTTCAGGAGAGCAAGGTTTTTAACCAAGAATGTTCAGAGAAAGCAAAAGTCACATGAATATTCATGTGTGTAAACTCCTGGGCCAGAATTTGCACTGGAAGTGAGGTTCTTCCAGCCATTTAAAAAACATGTCATTAATCACAAAGGGTGAAATTTGGTGCAGAGGGCCTGCAAAAAGTCAAATTTACCTCCTTTCCCAAATTTCTTTCTGCTTGTATAGAAGTGCTTTCCTGAATCATGTCCCAAGAGCCTGATTGCTCAGCACCTTGCATATGACCCTTTAGGAGTTGAGGTCATTCAGCACTTTGCAGAATTGGGCCAATAAATGACAGTTTGGGAGCATGCAGAATTGTCACTCTAAGTGGAGTAGCCATTTGTCCATAACAGTGCATTGGAACAAGTCAGTGTCTTTTTAAAATCTCTTACCAATGAAGTTTCATTGTACCTAAGTTCACTAGAAACTGCCTGGGCTGTTTGAAATGTTACAAATGACACTACGGGAATGTTTAAAAACAAATACTGGTTTTGTTTTTCAGAAAGGGTATCTTAATGTTCTTTTTAGCACTGTATAAATAGATTTTTTTGGTTTGTTGGCATTTTTAAATTTTTTTTAGTTTGGACAAAAATGTTTTGGTAAAATAGTTTGTTTAGACTTTTAAAGGAAATTCTGAAATGGAAACTTGTTGCAAAGCGAAATTTAAATATTTTGTTAAGAAAGTGTCAAAACAAAATTTTCAAAGTGTGTTCTTTTTTGGGGGGGGGAGAGTGAGGGGGAAGCATAGGGTTGAAACTAAAAACTTGGCCAAATTGACACAAATTGGTGAAATGTTTCAGTGTTGCCAAACCTACTTTTTTTGCTTGGAAAAAAATTTCAGCTGAAAAGTTTCTCCCAGCTCTAGCCGTTCCTTAGCCAATTGCTCCTGCATTTAAGAAAGAAACGATACCATCCTTGACAAAGGCACACTGGTTCTGGGCATTGATTGCATTCTCAGAGCTAAAACGGCTGTCCCTGCTCAGCTGTGTGAACAATCTTATGTTTGATTTGCAGGATGGTGTTCTGCTCTCAAGATGGGATCTCTCACCTCAGAAGAGGGAAGAAGGCTGTGATGTTTGTGAAATGTGCTGATAAGCCCAACAAAACAGACAAAGGGTAAGAGCTCTCCTGGAACATATGATGCCACACAGACAAATCAATGAATGTAGAACATTGCTTTAGGGATGTTCTCAGTATTGGCTGAAACCAGGCAGTACCAAAAGCCTGGTGAGAAAACTGACTTCCATGGTAATGCTGGTCAGTGCTTGGTGAGCTTTGGGGAAGCATATGAACTTTGCCAAGGTTATCAAAACTCAAGTGAGTGAATATTTGGGCCTGGTTCTCTGCTACCCTGTATAGTCATTGACCCCTGTGCAAAGGGAGGGCAGAGGGGTCGTAAATCCCTACCAGGCTTACATCCATGCTTTGCACATGAGCGGCCAGGTCGGGTATAAAGTGATGCCTTCTAACTCATCAGGAAGCAAACACACTTTTTTGTCTTCAGGACTGTTTGCGCTTTCTTTTAAAACATGTCCATCTTTGTTTGGGCTTTACAGCTAGGTTTCAGGCCATCAGTGGTGGGGCAGTATTTGATATAGTAGCTCTTTTTAGGTCTCATGGGTGCACCTGTCTATTTAGGTCTCAGTTCTGCATAGTGATGTACCAGACCCTCGCTCCAGGGCTAAGTTCCAGTGAAGTCAATGGGAACTGTTGGTGCTCAGGTTTCAGAGTAACAGCCGTGTTAGTCTGTATTCGTAAAAAGAAAAGGAGTACTTGTGGCACCTTAGAGACTAACCAATTTATTTGAGCATGAGCTTTCGTGAGCTACAGCTCACTTCATCGGATGCATACCGTGGAAACTGCAGCAGACTTTATATACACACAGAGAGAGTGTGTATATAAAGTCTGCTGCAGTTTCCAAGGTATGCATCCGATGAAGTGAGCTATAGCTCACGAAAACTCATGCTCAAATAAATTGGTTAGTCTCTAAGGTGCCACAAGTACTCCTTTTCTTGTTGGTGCTCAGGACTCCTCTAAAAATCAGGGGTGTGTGTGTGTGTGTGATAATTAGTGACCAATAGCCCTCAAAGAGTTGAGCAGCTAACATATTGTCCCACAAAACAATTGTTTAGACTTCTTACAAATCCCACAAATAAGGCTAATATAGGTTATAAACTGCTCCTATTTCTCTTTTAGAGACCAGTCAAGACCTTAAAGAAAGATCAGCTCTTGAATTTTCTGAAGAATGAAGTGAATGAAACATTTCTGCTTTGGATGGAAAAATAATCCCCATTATGCTGGGTGTTCAGAACTGAATGTATTGAAATATTTAGCAGCTGTAATATTGCTGGCCTTTTAGTCTGCTATTCCTAGCTATTCTAGGAGACGCTTTTGTTCAGTGTCTCAGAACACACAAAGTG
The DNA here is from genome assembly GCF_965152235.1 of Eretmochelys imbricata. Taxonomy (NCBI): domain Eukaryota; kingdom Metazoa; phylum Chordata; order Testudines; family Cheloniidae; genus Eretmochelys; species Eretmochelys imbricata. Next base: position 131,552,885 of record NC_135576.1, on the reverse strand, counting down.
GTTACTTAACTATAAAGAACACATTAGCCAAGTAGTTTAAAATACTTCTACAGAAAGTGTAACATCTTGATTACCGGGAAGAATTAAGAGTTATTTTGCCTCAAAATACCACCTTGTAACAAGGTTTCTTGATATAATGTACTGTATAGCAAATTCCTAGTATTTATTGAAAAGTCTCATTTCTGGGCCTGTATTTTGGCTTTTTTAACTTGATTTCTTAATTTTTAAAGACTTTTCTAAAACTGGACAGATGTCTGTTTTTGTGGTTGGGCAACTACCATTCAGCTAATTAATGAGTTTAAAGACCCTTCGCTGACCCTAGCTCAAGGTGGTCAAATACATATTTAGCATGTATTCCTCATTTAGCATTTCCTCATTCGGGAAAGCATGCACCTGCTCTTGCTAAGGCTGGTACTCAAAAGATGCCCAGGACGGAATGAATATGGAAAGAGAAAATTCTGGATAATAACGAATCGTACTTGAGGTAAACTCCAGTGCTGTGAGTACCGATTTAGCCTTAGGTATGACCTGTTCACCTCTACTCTGTTAAATAGTTCATCCTGCAATACTTTTCCAGTCATGGGAGATGCTGGCATTTTCTTTGTCCTGTGATGATATTTTAACATTAATGGGTAACCTCTTTTTCAAATAAAGCCATCTAAACTCTGACATTGCGCTAGATTAGGGGCTTCAAAAGAAGCAACAAACTGGAAACTGCAGGAAACTTATTTTTATCACCTGTTTACAACAGCAGTGCAAAATGAGGTGAAAACCAGGACATTCTGCTCTGACACGGAGTTTCAGTCATTCGAGCCACAGCTGTTCTAGCCTCGTGTTCACCTGTATTTTCCAGACATGAAAATGGATCAGCTGTATGATCATCATTCCCTTTGCTGATAGTCTTGTTTCCAAAGACCACTCTCTATTTATTTCTTGCCTATGACATAGGGGTAGAAGCTGTGAGCTGCAAGATTGTCTGTCTGAAATGTCACAAATTTCAGTAAGGTGCAGCACCTAGGCCATTCAAGGAGCCTGAGTGTATTGTTCACAAAACACAATGCTCTGAGATCGCTTGAATTAGAAGTGTCACAAACACACACACAAGTACTGTAAAACTGAAGGGTTGGCTTTTTTAAAAAATAAATAATGTACATTTATTCTAATGCCATGAAAAGTTCAGTAGCTTTCTTTTATTAAATCATAAATCAAAAACTGGGGAGGAAATCCTGAGCTAGAATATGATTACATATCCGTGTTTTATAATCCTTGCATTTATTACAAAGCATATGGTGAAGGTAGCATTTGTGCTAAGTCATCCAGAAGAAAAACCTACGCCTGTCTGTATGTTGTTTTTTTCAGTCCGCATACCATTCATTAGCTGATCAGCTGAACAAAGAGCTAACCCAGTGCAATAGGTTGGAATGCCCACAATTCAAAAGGTGCTAAAAATGTGATGTCTTAACCCAGTGAAGTATGGCTGAGAGGATAAGAGAGCTGCTTGGGATTTGGAGCATGTCACTCAAGTCCTCTAAAAGTGAAAAAACAAAGTGATTCGTGTTTCCAGTTGACGTTGCTTTTACTTGCATTTTCCTGAAAGTTGAGCTCTTTGGAAAGAAGACCTGTGAGGACATGTATACTTTTAATACAGGATGTAATAAAACACCTACAGCACTTGAATGCCCAATGGTGAAAGGTTTCTATACATGAGGACACATGATTTAGCTTGAAATGTTATTTATTACCTGTAAATATATATATTTTTATGTGTGTAAAGGTAGTTTGTATATATTGCTGAGATTATCAAGACTATCTCCATTTATACAGCTGTGTGCTATTAATCCTGTATATAGCTTTCAAAGACCTACTTAACCATGCTTATAAAATAATGCAGTGTAATATACATTTTCTAAAGAAAGCATCTCAATTTTGTACAGAATGGAAACCCTAGACTTCAATAAAATTGTCAAATTAATTCCCTAGTTAAACTAGTTTTGTTTTGCGGAAATAAGCATTGAAACATTAGTAGTATTTTAAAACTGACAAAATTTGCTGGACTCTGGGAACAGGTAGAGGAAGACATTTTCAAAAGCAGCTAGTGATTTTCAGTGCTTCCAGTTGCCCTCCTTGAGATGCCTTAAAGGGGCCTGATTTTAAGGAAAAGGCCGAAAAAATCAGAACCTTTTAAGATGGGCACCCCAAATCAAGGCTCCTCAAATTGCTAGCCACTCCTGAAAATCTTGGCCCAAAGGAAAAAAGTAGTTAATCAAATGTTGGGCCTTCCAAACTTGACACTGTCCATTTCTATAATGTTGAAAGTCTTGTTTTGTTTTTTTGCATATGGCATAATTACATTTCTAGGGCTACCAAACACATGACTAGAAACTTGCTCATGGCTGAGGTGTGCTTGGTGCAGCTAGAGGGATGGGTGGCTGTGTGGAGGACAAAGATAGATGTAATCCACTTCACATTTCCATCACTACCTCCTGCTGTTGAGGTCATTCTGCACCATAATAATTCACCCAGGACAAGCTAGAGCGGCCTGCAGGCGGCTGGAGCACCGCGGTGCCAGTGTGGATGTCCTGGTCTATGAATGCGCTCTGATCGACCTCCAGGAAGTGTCCCACAATGCCTGTTCTAGCCATTCTGGTCATCACTTTGAAGTCTACTGCCCTGCCCTCAGGTGACCACCTGTCAGACCTGTCCTTTAAATTCTCTGGGAATTTTGAAAGTCCCCTTCCTGTTTGCTCAGCCAAGCGTGGAGTGCTCTCAGCGAATCTTTCCAGGTAATCATGCCCCCCTGCCCCAGGTGATCCCCAGTATGGAACAATGGCGAGATGCTGGACCTCATCAGTGTTTGGGGGGAGGAAGCTGTCCAGTCCCAGCTGCATGCCAGCCCTAGGAATTACAGTACCTACAGGCAGATATCAAGGGACATGATGGAAAGGGCCATGAGCGGGACGCAGTACAGTGCAGGGTTAAAGTGAAGGAGCTGCGGAATGCCTACCGCAAAGCCTGTGAGGCAAACAGCCGCTCCGATGCTGCCCCTGTGACCTGCCATTTCTACAAAGAGCTGGACGTGATACTTGGGGGCGACCCCACCTCCACTCCGAAGACCAGATGGACACTTCAGAGGCCGTGGCAGCTCAGAGTGCAACAAGGCAGCAGGAGAAGGAAACCGGGAGCGAGGGTGCTGAGAAGGAGCGGGGGCCAGAGCCAGAGGACGGCCCAGCATCCCTAGATGCATGCAACCAGGAGCTGTTTTCAAGCCAGGAGGAAGGTAGTCAGATGCAGCAGACAGTGCTCGGGGAAGAACAAACAGCAGATGAGGTGCCTGGTAAGTGGCTTTGATTTTGTGAAGGGAGTTGTTGGGTGCGGGCTGTCGGGGAGAGGAGGGTGACAGAAAGAAGGGTTAGGGCTGCATGCATGCCTAGATGCGGAATAGGGCTTTGATGTGTTCTCTCACATCGCGGTAATCGACCTCAGTGATCTCTTCAAAGGTCTCATGCAGAAGCTGGGCAAGCCGCTTGCACAGGTTCCTTGGGAGAGCTACTGTGCTCCTTGTCCCAGTCAGGCTAACATGTCCGCGCCACCGTGCTGTGAGGCCCGGGGGGACCACTGCAGCACACAGGCAAGCTGCATAAGGGCCAGGGCAGAAACCGCATTGTAGTAAAGACCCTCCCTTGCTTTCGAGGTCACCCTCAGCAGCGAGATAGCTTCCAGGATGAACTCATCCTGTGGAAAATGAGGGGACAGTGTTGAGTATAGGGGCCCCAAGCAGCTGTTGGCTCTCCCCAAGGCACAAGATCCCAGAAGACAGTACGGCCCTGGAACAATCAGTCCCCCCTGCCCCTGTGGTTACTCATCATTTCAGGGTACTTGTGGGTTATGCGCGTTCACTGTGGGACAGTTTGTTCTATTGTGTATACTGTGCTTGTCTATAAGTTCGGCCAAACCATTGCTCTGTCTGGTGTGAACATGCTGCCTCTGTAAAATGTTACATTTTGGCTTTACAGATGCAACCCTGAGATCCCAGCCGTCCTTGTTATCAAGGGCCAAAAGGCTGCAAAGACTCAGGAAGTGGCTGTGAAGAAGCAAAGAGGACATGCTACATGAAGTCATGCAGCAGCCCCTTACGGAAAATCAAAAAGCACAGGAGTGGCGGGAGACCAAAAGGAGGCCCCACCAGGAGAATGCGGATCACTGGCAACAAACCATGTAGGAGCTCCTGAGCATTACGGAGCACCAAGCGGACGTGCTGCAGGTGCTGCAGACAGAGCAGATCCGCGCCCGCCCCCCTGCAGCCCTTGTTCCAAAACTCTTTCCCTTGCGCCCCCATGTCACCACCAACCCACTTTCCCCAACGTCCGGGTTCTTTTCGCCACCAGCTGCCTCCAAAACCTTTAGCTTCACCACCCAGCCCTGCAAACTACGACCCTGACCCACTGCACTCAGCCCCAATCACCCTGCACTTTAGCCAGCCTGAAGTGCAGCACTCATTGCACAGCCCTCCAGACAGGAAGGCTGAATATGGTAACAGGACATATGCAAATCTGTGATTGTTCCATTTCCCCACCCCACCCCCTTCCTTCCTCCCACACAGCACAGATGTGTCACGCCATGTGCGTTTCCCCAGCAGTTGTTTCTTTTCAATAAATGAATTTTTTGGTTTTGGAACATTCTGTATTGCATTAAGTAAAAGATAGCATAGCCCAGGAAAGCAACAGGTACTACTAGTCAGTGCATCATACATAGCAAATACAGGTGCCTACTAGCATTAGAACCACTGCACTTCACTCCCGTGCAGGGCACCAGACGTTACTGGTGGCTTTCAGCATCACATTGCTCCCTCAACGCATCCCAACTCCTTACAGCCCTGCGCTGGGCCCCTCAAATAGCCCTGGTCTCTGGCTGTTCAAATTCAGCCTCCAGGTGTTGGTCCATGCCCGAGTGAAGCTTTCACCCTTCCCTTCACAAATGTTATGGAGGGTACAGCATGCGTCTATAACTATTAGGATGTTGTCATGGGCCAGGTCCAGCTTTCCATACAGACAGCACCAGCAGCCCTTTAAACAGCCAAAAGCACACTCAATGATTATTCTGCATCGACTCAGCCTGTTGTTGAACTGCTTCTTGCTGCTGTCAAGGCTCCCTGTGTATGGTTTCATGAGCCATGGCATTAAGGGTTAGGTGGGGTCTCCAAGGATCACAATGGACATTTTGACTTCCCCTATGGTGATCTTCTGTCAGGGAAGAACGTCCCAGCTTGTAACTTCCTGAACACACCTGTGTTCCGAAAGATATGTGTGTCACGCACCTTTTCAGACCAGCCTGCGTTAATGTCCATGAAACGCCCATGGTGATCCACAGGCACCTGGAGAACTGTAGAGAAATACCCCTTCTGATTTATGTACTCAGAGGCTAGGTGGTCTGGTGCCTGAATTGGAATATGCACGCCCCTCCACAGTTAGGGAAACCCATTTGTGCAAAGCCATCCACAATGTCACACACATTGCTCAGAGTCGTGGTTCTTCTGAGCAGGATGTGATTAATGGCCCTGCACACTTGCATCAACACTATTCCAACGGTTGACTTGCCCACTCTGAACTGGTTAGCGACAGATCGGTAGCTGTCTGGAGTAGCCAGCTTCCAGATTGCAATAGCCACCCGCTTCTCTACCATCAGGGCAGCTCTCAATCTCATGTCCTTGCGCCACAGGGTGGGGCCGAGCTCAGCACACACTCCCATAAAAGTGGTTTTCCTCATCAGAAAGTTCTGCAGCCACTGCTCATCATCCCAGACTTGCATGACGATGTGATCCCACCACTCAGTGCTTGTTTCCTGAGCCCAAAAGCAGTGTTGCATGTTGGTGAGCATGTCCGTGAAGGCCACAAGCAATCTCGTGTCGTATGCGTTACTCGAGTTGACATCATCGTCGGACTCCTCACTGTCACTTTGTAGCTTAAGGAGTAACTTGACTGCAATTCATGACATGCTGGCGAGACCCATTAGCATATTCCTCAGCAGTTCGGGATCCATTCCTGCAGACCAAAAGTACAAAAAACATTGAAAGATGGCACCAAATGTGGACAGAAGCACAGGGATTGCTGGGATGCGAAGCGATGCATCACGGGGCATGAGGACAGGACCCAGGATACCCCGTGCCCCCCATCCTCCTTCCCACAAGCCTCAGGGCCAGAATGGGAAGAGGTGCTCTGTGGGATAGCTGCCCATAATGCACCGTTCCAAATGCCGCGGCAAGTGCCCCAAATGTGGCCACGCCACTGTGCTTGGACCTGACAGTGTGAACACACTCCAGCGCTTTCCCTACTGCGCTCTCCGAGGGCTGGGTTAACTCCCGGCGCTCTACATCTGCAAGTGTAGCCAAGCCCTCAGTGAATAGTTTCAGCCACATGCACAAGGGGAAAAAAATCAAAAGTTGAAATCAATTTCAACTTTCCATTTTGAAACAACGTTTCATTCTGAAATTTAGCTAAATTTGTTTAAAAAAATTAAGTGTGAAAATCCCCTGAAAATATGACAACTCTCCACAACAAAACTTCAAGTCAAGCAAAATGTTTTGTTCAAACCAAAACTATTTTGTTTTTTCAGTTTGGCCAGTGAAGTGAAAAAAATTTATCCTCTCAGCTCTAGCTGGATGGTCAGAGGCAGAAACTTAGGAACCAGGTCTGAAGTCCTGAGATGAGCCATAAGAGAGGTTTGGTTTGAGGGATGGGATAAAGCTGACCTCACTCTTATTGTAGCTGACCCAGCTCTCCTTTCTTGATGTGGGAGAGGCTGCTGTGGCTGTTCATATCAAACTTTTGCCATTTCATAGGAAAGTTACAGCAGGGCACATCTCCCTAATTCAGGGGTGGGCAAACTTTTTGTTTGTGGCCGAGGGCCACATCTGGGTGGGAAAATTGCATGCAGGGCCGTGAATGTAGGGCTGGGGCAGAGGGTTGGGGTGTGGGGGGGGTGTGGGTGGGTGGTGTACAGGAAGGGGCTAGGGCGGGGGGTTGGGGTGCAGGAAGGGTTCGGGGTGTGGGTCCAGGGTGGCAGCAGCACGCAGTGGGGCTAAGGACGGCTCCCTGCCTGCCCTGGCCCCACACTGCGCCATGCTGCTCCCAGAAGCAGCTGACACCACGTCACTGGGGCCCCTGGGGAAGGAGGGGGGCAGAGGGCTCTGTGCACTGCCCTTACCTGCAGGTACCTCCCCTGAAGTTCCCAGTGGCCGCAGTTCCCCGTTCCCAGCCTGGGGAGGGGGGCAGCACCTACAGGTGCGGGCAGCGCGTGGAGCCCTCTGGTCCCCCCCACAAGGGGCTGCAGGGATCTGGTGCCAGCTGCTTCAGGGAGCGGTGAGGGGCCTGCAGCGCCACGGGGGGTAGCAATCCCGCGGGCCAAATCCAAAGCCCTGATGGGCCAGATCTGGCCCATGGGCCGTAGTTTGCCCACCCCTGCCCTAATCTCATAGCAGTGCTTATCTGACCCTGCAATGCTCTCCAGAATGTTGCAAGAAGGAAAGGAGACAAGAGATTTCCAAAGAAAAGTGTGGCAGGGAAGATGGGAGAGGGTGGGTCAGCTGGGAAAGTGAAAGGGGAGGTAGAGAAAGGACAGGAGAGAAGGAGCATTTAATGTGAATATAGGATGCAAGAGGACGTGGTGACCTCAACATTTTTGTTGCAGTCCCTCTGTTGGATGTTTGTTTTTCCATCAGCACTAAGAGAATCTCACAGAACAAGAGCCAGGGGAGATTCTCCTGCCCATGTGTCTTACTTCTCCTCCCGCACACTGAAGGAACTCAGGGCTGCCAGCTTTCACTATAATTATATGAAGTCTCACAAAATCTGGTGTAGTCTTAAAGCAGCCAGGTCCTGGAGTCATGGATTAAGTGAGGCCCTGTTACTAAAATTAGTGTGTAGCCCTCAGTGTTGCAGAGAAAAGCTTGGGAATGTGACACTGAAAGACTCAAAACCCCAGACCCACAAGTTAAAAGAAATGCACAATTTTAAGCCAATCTCATGAATTTTTGAGGTCCTCACTCTTGATTTCTGAATGTTTGGGATGGGCAATACTGAGAATTGAAATATCAGGAAAACCACAGGGCCAAATTCTGCCCTCTGATCCTATCTATCTAGCATCTGAGCACTTCGCTGTAGCATGAGTGGAAATGGGTTTCAACCAACTTGGAGAAATAGTAGACAAGGTCCCACGGAGAGACCAATTAGGAAGAAAAGGAGTCAAAGGGGGCTGGCAGTTCCTAAAAGATGTAATACTAGAGGCTTAAAATCAAACTATTCCGATGCAGAAGAAAGGTAAGAGCTGCCACAGGAGCTTTTTAGCTATCTGAAACCCAAAGGGGATACATACAGGAAATGGAACTAAGGAAGTATACATGGGAATAGCACACGCGTGTAGGGACAGTCAGGAAAACCAAGGCAAGGAATGAGCTACAACTGGCAAGAAATGTTAGAAACAAAAAGAAGGGGTTCTACAAATATGTTAGACAAAAAAAGAATGGCGTGGGTCTGCTGCTCAGTGGAGAAGAGCTGATAACGAAAGATAAGAAGGCAGAGCTGCTCAATGCCTACTTTGCTTCAGTCTACACACAAAAAATAACATGTGACCGGATGACTACTGAGCTATGATAGACAAAGGGGAGGAATGCAGATGAGGATAAATAAAGAGCACGTCAGAGATCTTGTGACTAATTTGAATGAATTCAAATCAGCAGGGCCTGATGCTAAATCACTGAAGAATACTGAAGGAATTAGCTGTAGAAATCTCAGAGCCACCGGCAATAATATTTGCAAACTCCCAGATGACAGAAGAAGTCCCAGAAGACTGGAGAAGGGCTAACATAGTGACCATCTTTACAAAGGGGCAAAAGGGAGAAAAAAAGCAACATATAAAATATTCAATTTGCAAATACCTGGGAGGATGAAGGGGTGATCCCTAGCAGCCAAGAATGTACCAAGAACAAGTCATGCCAAACCAGCCTGATTTCCTTCTTTGACAGAGTAAGTGATTTGGTGGATAGGGGGAATGCAGTGGATGTCATATACCTGGACTTGAGCAAGGCTTTTGACACAGTCCCACATGAGAGTCTCATAGGTAAGCTGGAGAAATGCAGGCTCAGTAGAACTATCATTAAGTGGATACATAATTGGTTTTGTGAAATACTGCACGCATTCTGCTGCTTTGGGTGAATGAGGCATTATCTGAATGGTATTGTTTCTGTAGACATGGATGACATCCAAAAATGTGGTCCAAATGTATTTTTAATAAAAAGAAAGACTGAAGAATAAGCTTAAATAAAATATTTATGCTTTTACATTTTAAGTAGAGACACCTATCTGAGGCTTTAGATGCCCTAACGTCATTAATTAATTAAACTAAACCTCAGCAGCATTTAAAATCATCTCTGCTCCAGGAACTCAGCCAGCCATCTACATCTTTATCCTCTAGGAAGCTCGCCCACAGCCCTCTTCCCCAAACCCTCCAAACAGATGCCTTTTGCAGAAAGTCACAAATAAATGAAGGAGGGATTTGAGTTCACAAGGTACACAAAGGGAACATGGGAATGGGAACTGGCAGGGGAGGGAGAATGACTTTTGGCAGGGTCCAGTTCAGCAATGCTCTCAAGAACATGCTTAGCTTTGAGACTGTGCTTCTCACCACTATTCAGCAAACCTCACTGCTGAATAGGGACGCTTCCTTGAACGGAGGACTTAGCGCTTTCAGAGTTAACCCAGCTAGAACAATGTGTACAAATCAGGAGAGCAGATGCTCCAGAACTGGATACAAACTTTGTTGGCGCCTTTAGATAATATAATCAAAAAGTCATTTGCGTCACATAAACCCTGCGTTCTTAGAGTTCCACAGGAACTTCTCATGTAACATGCAATTGTAACTTGATACCTTTTTCTTCCTTTACTCAAATTGGATCAATTATTATTACTAGGGCCCCACCAAAGTCACGGTCCCCATTTTGGTCAATTTCATGGTCATAGGATTTAAAAAATAATAAATTTCACAATTTCAGATATTTAAATCTGAAATGCCAAGGTGTTGTAACTGGGGGGTTCCTGACCCCAAAGGGAGTCCTGGGGGTGGGTGTCACGGTATCGCCACCCTTAATTCTGCACTGCTGCTGGCGGCAGTGCTGCCTTCAGAGCTGGGCTCCTAGCCAGCAGCTGTGGAACTGCCTGCAGCTAGGGGCGGTTACTGAAGATGGGTCTGACCCAACCATCAGAGCGGCCCTTGCAGGGGAAGAGGAAGTCCTGTCCCTCCCCAGCCCAGCTGGGACTAGCATCTGGAGACCAACACATGGTAAGAGCCCCCAGCGCTGCCTCTCCCCTACACTAGCCAGATTTCACGCGTGAGTCCGGATTTCATGGTCCATGACACGATTTTCATCGCAGTGAATTTGGTAGGGCCCTAACTATCACCAACCCACCAAATCAAACCTGTTGCTGAGCAGCGAGGAAGCCTGGCTGGCTTGTGTGTCCATTCTCAACAAGCCACAGAAAGTCAGGAAGCAGCACCCCTGCTAAAGATATTTACCCACAATTATCCTAGAACCCGAAACACTCTAAATAGGGGAGCTATGAAAACCACGAGTGACGTTGCTTAATGACAACCTTATTTCTACAAATGCAACCTGCCCAGAAGCTTCTAATGAGATTTAACTAGCTGGAAAGCATGAAAGCAGTCCTCGGGTGCATCAGGTGAGGTATTTCCAGTAGAGACAGGGAAGCGTTAGTACCATTGTACATGGCACGGGTGAGCTCTCATCTAGAAGAGCGTGTGCAGTTCTGGCCTCCCATATTTAACAAAGATGAATTCAAACTGGAACCAGTGCAGAGAGGAGCTACTAGGATGGAATGGAGAACCTCCCTTTAAGGAGCTTGGTTTGTTCATCTTAACCAAACAAAGGCTGAGGGGAGATAGGATTGCTCTCTATAAATACATCAGAAGGATAAACAGCAGGGAGGGAGAGGAGGTAGTTAAGGACCAATGCTGGCCCCAAAACAAACAGAGATATAAACTGGCCATCAACAAGTTTAGGCTTGAAATTAGACAAAGGTTTCTAACCACCAGAAGAGTGAAGTTGTGGAACAGCCTTCCAAGGGGAGCACTGGGGGCAGAAAACCTAACTGGTTTCAAGACTGAACTGGATATGTTTCTTGAGGGGATGGGATGAGGAGATGGGCCATATTTGAGGCAATCCTCAACTGCTATTGGCAAATATCTCCAATGGCTGGTGCTCGGACACAGATGGGGAGGGCTCTGAGTTACTACAGAGAATTCTATCCCAAGTGTCTGGTGGGTGGGTCTTGTCCACATGATTGGGGTCTAATAATTGCCATATTTGGGGTCAGAAAGGAATTTCCCCCCAGGTCAGATCGGCAAAGACTCGGGGCGGGGGTGGGTGTTCACCTTCACATGCAGCATGGGGCACAGGTCACTTGCTGGTTTGAATTGGGGAATAAACGGTCGATCCTCTGTAACTTGAAGTCTTTAAATCAACCTCAGCCAGAGATTATGGATAAGGCTCTGAGTTTGTCATGGAAGTCATGGATTCCATGACTTTCCATGACCTCTGTGACTTCTGCAGCAGCCCAGGCAACCCCTGGGTCAGTCGCACCGGCTGCTGCTGGGGCAGTATCAGGTCCCGCCAGCCCCCAGCAGCAGGAGTTTTGGGGAGAGGGGGCTCAGGGCCGGGGATTGGGGTGCGGGGCCGTGCTTACCTGCCGGAGGAGGGTGTTCCTGGAAGGGCGACAGGAACTCCCCTACCTCAGCTTCTAGCTCCACGTGCTGCCTCCACCCGCAGGTACCGCCCCCGCAGCTCCCATTGGCCAATGGGAGCTGCAGAACCAGGGCTGGGGGCGGAGCAGAGGCAACACTGGAGCTAGGAGCTGGAGGTCGCTGCACCCGCAACCCTCCCAGTACCCGTGGCAACCCCCAGACCGCCCCCCCAGCACCTCCTGGGCCGCCCCCACCCCACAGAGTTTAGTCAGGGGTATACAGTAAAGGTCATGGACAGGTCACTGGCCATGAATTTTTGTTTACTGCCCGTGACCTGTCCATGACTTTTACTAAAAATACTTGTGACTGAAATGTAGCCTTAGTTATGGGCCTACTACAGGAGTGGGTGCATGAGGTTCTGTGGCCGGTGAAGTATAGGTCAGACTAGATTAGTGGTTCCCAAATTTTAACAACCTGTGAACCTCTTGTGAGGTTGCACTCCATATGATTTTATGAAAATATGCTAATGAGTGTGAATATAATGTAACTGGAATATGCTTCATGCAAAAGGTCTCTTGTAAGGTATCATTATAAAGCTTATAATCTACTGAGGGTGGTCATCCTATTTGTATAAATGTATCACTCTTCTATCTGAAACTAGAAATATGAAATATAACTCTGAGGTCCTATTGTAATTATGCAAAGTGTGGACCATTAATGGTCGTTTGGAATCTTGATGGTTCCAATTAACCAGGACAATTGACTGTAGATGGCTCTGTAGATGACTTGCAAGCTGTCAGGATTCCTTCCCCACTCTGATCTCTGGGGTACAGATGTGGGGACGCGCATGGAAGACCCCCTAAGCTTATTATTACCAGCTTAGGTTAAAACTTCCCCAAGGCACAGATTCCCTTCTTGCCTTGGGATCGCTGCCACCACCAAGTGATTTAACAATCAGGGAAAGAACTACCTGGAGTCCTATTCCCCTAAAATATTCCCCCAAGCCTATACACCCCCTTTCCTGGGGAGGCTTGAGAATAATATCCTAACCAATTGGTTACAAAATGATCAAAGACCCAAACCCCTAGGTCTTGAAACAATGAAAAAATCAGTCAGGTTCTTAAAAAGAGGGATTTTATTTAAAGAGAAAGAAGTAAAAGAATCACCTCTGTAAACTTAGGCTGGTAGTTAACCTTACAGAGTAGCAGAAAATTGAAAGAGCACAGAGGAACCCCCTCTAGCCTTAGATTTAAAGTTACAACAAAACAGGGATAAACCTCCCTCTAGCAAAGGGAAAATTCACAAGTTGAGAAAACAAAGATAAACTAATACGCCTTGCCTGGCTATTACTTACAAGTGTGAAATATGAGAGACTTGTTCAGAAAGATTTGGAGAACATGGATTGATGTTCGGTCCCTCTTAGTCCCAAGAGCGAACGGCCACAAAAACAAAGAACCCAAAACAAAACCTCTCCCCCCCCCATCCAGATTGGAAAGTATCTTTTGTCCCCACTGGTTCCTTTGGCCAGGTGCCAACCAGGTTACTTGAGCTTCTTAACCCCTTACAGGTAAGGAGGAATTTAAGCTACCCCTATGGTTATGACACAAGCCTTCCTGTGAGTCAGGATGAATGAAGGGTTGGGGTTTCACAGGACTTGTGACTATGTCACCTGGTACTGGAATCCATCTTAAACCTGGTGCTTTTCCATTTAGAAGGAGGGGTGGGGACCCAGAGAGACAAAAGATTCCTGCCTTGTGCCAAAGCTATACGAGGGGGGTGGAACAGAACAAAGGAGGCTGCAGTCATTAGAAATCCCCTAGCTACCACCTGAGCTGGAACAAGGACTGTACTGGGGAAAGGATTGGGCCCAGACTAGAAAGGAGTCTAGTCTGTGAAAGAAGCTTATTGGAACATCTCTGAGGGTGAGATTTCATCTGTAATCAGTTTCTTAATGTATTAGGCCTAGATTTGCGTGTTTTTGTTCTATTTTGCTCGGTAATTTACTTTGTTCTGTCTGTTATTACTTGGAACCACTTAAATCCTACTTTTTATATTTAATAAAATCACTTTTTGCTTATAAATTAACCCAGACTAAGTGATTAATTCCTGGGGGAGCAAACAGCTGTGCATATCTCTCTATCAGTGTTATAGAGGGCAGACAATTTATGAGTTTACCCGGTACAAGCTTTATGCAGAGTAAAATGATTTATTTGGGGTTTGGATCCCATTGGGAACTGAATATCTGGGTGCTAGAGACAAGAGCACTTTCTTAGCCATTTTCATTTAGGTCTGCAGTTTTGGGGGGATGTGGTTCAGACCCTGGGTCTGTGTTGGAGCAGACTGGCATGTCTGGCTCAACAAGGCAGGGTTCTGAAGTTCCAAGCTGCCAGGGAAAATGGGCTCAGAGGTAGCCTCAGGACATCAGGTGGCAGTCCCAAGGGGGTCTCTGTGACCCAGCTCATCACACCCCTTTCACTAGAATGTCAAGTCTCGTGAACCCCCTCCTAAAAATGAATATTTCCAGGGATTTTCTCCTTTACCTGAGTATAAATTATAAAAGCAGGGATCTTGGAAATATAAAGTTTGTTTTTATGACATGTTTATTACACACTATTTATTATTAATTATTATTTATCATTACAGTATTTTTATTACATCATGAAAATGGCAACACTGTTCCAAGATATCCCTTTTGTAGCTTGTATCACTTTGAATAAGCCTGTTACAAGACAAGGTTCCTCTGTTTCAAGGAGTATCAGATGTGAAACAGCGTGAAGGTATTTAAGAAGCCAACTCAAAGAGTTCCTCCTACACAAGCATTCAGGTCTTCAGCAGTCCAGGCAAGCAACGCACATTACAACAAAGCTTAAACTTGTTCTTCATAATAATTTTAAAAACAATAAAGCTGCCTATTTAATTTTAAAAACAGCAAAAAATATCCACCTCTCTTTCCATTTCTTATAAGGAGTCTTGAAGTTTAAATCTCCTCAATGTGATAGATATGCTTGCTTTGATCTGCTTAGCTCTTGGAAGTCCAGGGGCTCCGTGCTGCTGGCCCCGTGCTGTCCAGTGTCCCTAGGGACAGCTCTGTCCACCATTAGGGAATTTTTTCCCGAGAACCCCCTGTAACATTTCATGAACCCCCAGGGGTTCACGAACCGCAGTTTGAGAACCACTGGACTAGATGATCCTGATGCTCACTTCTGGCCTTAAAGTCTAGGAGCCTATTTCAAAGCTAGTAATGAGCTATTTTTGAGCTAGAGAGAACCCTGAAGAAATGTTAAGAGAGCCCATCCATTTTAAAAGGAAGCAATTTTAATTCTTTAGAGCTCCTAGATATTTTGAAGTATTTCCTTGTTACTTTCCCCGAAATTCCATCTCTACCCTACCAGTGAACATGTGAATTTCAATTAGGCTGGGAGGTGGGGGTATTCCTTACTGAGGGACTGATCCAAAGCGCAGGGAGGTCAATGGGAGTCTTTTAATTGATTTCAGTGGATCAGGCCATAACAGACAGAATAGTATCCCACTTTAACACGAAAATTCAACTTACCCTTACATATGGCAAAAAAAGTATGCAGCTACTGAATTTGCTTCCCTCCTCACAGGTGTATTTTAGCCGACTCACTGCAGGAAGTGGCTGTGAATGCTGTGGGACACCCACCCCTTATGGTCTAGATTCACAAATGTATTTAGGCACCAAACTCCCATTCAGAGGCCTCGGAGCTGGGGACTACCTGGGCCGTGGACTGATCACTTTTTGGCCAGGTCAAACCTGAGACCTGGTCTACACTGGCGGGGGTGGGGGATCGATCTAAGTTACTCAACTTCAGCTACGAAAATAGCGTAGCTAATGTCGACATACTTAGGGCTACTTACCACGGTGTCTTCACTGCGGTAGGTCGACTGCTGACACTCCCCCGTCAACTCTGCCTACATCTCACTCCGGTGGAGTACCGGAGTCAATGGGAGAGCGCTCGGGGGTTGATTTATCATGTCTTCACTAGACACGATAAATTGATCCCTGGTGGATCGATCACTACGGAGGTAAGTGTAGACATGCCCTGAGGGGCTGTCATAAATATAAAGGGAAGGGTAAACCCCTTTGAAATCCCTCCGGGCCAGAGGAAAAACTCCTCTCACCTGTAAAGGTTTAAGAAGCTAAAGGTAACCTCGCTGGCACCTGACCAAAATGACCAATGAGGAGACAAGATACTTTCAAAAGCTGGGAGGAGGGAGAGAAACAAAGGGTCTGTGTCTGTCTGTATGCTGTGCTTAGCCAGGGATAGACCAGGAATGGAGTCTTAGAACTTTTAGTAAGTAATCTAGCTAGGTACGTGTTAGATTATGATTTCTTTAAATGGCTGAGAAAAGAATTGTGCTGAATAGAATAACTATTTCTGTCAGTGTATCTTTTTTGTAACTTAAGGTTTTGCCTAGAGGGGTTCTCTATGTTTTGAATCCAATTACCCTGCAAGGTATCTACCATCCTGATTTTACAGAGGTGATTTCTTTACTTCTATTTACTTCTATTTCTATTAAAAGTCTTCTTGTAAGAAAACTGAATGCTTTTTCACTGTTCTCAGATCCAAGGGTTTGGGTCTGTGGTCACCTATGTAAATTGGTGAGGCTTTTTATCCAACATTTCCCAGGAAAGGGGGGGTGCAAGTGTTGGGAGGATTGTTCATTGTTCTTAAGATCCAAGGGTCTGGGTCTGTAGTCACCTAGGCAAATTGGTGAGGCTTTTTTACCAAACCTTGTCCAGGAAGTGGGGTGCAAGGTTTTGGGAAGTAATTGGGGGGGGAAAGACGTTTCCAAACAGCTCTTCCCCAGTAACCAGTATTTGTTTGGTGGTGGTAGCGGCCACTCCAAGGACAAAGGGTGGAATATTTTGTACCTTGGGGAAGTTTTGACCTAAGCTGGTAAAGATAAGCTTAGGAGGTTTTTCATGCAGGTCCCCACATCTGTACCCTAGAGTTCAGAGTGGGGAAGGAACCTTGACAGGGGCGTTACAACCCAGTGTGCCAGGTTGCAATGCCACTCACTCAGATTTGGAAGGGGTGGGTGTAGGGGTCAGGCTGATGGTGGGGGGAATGCTTGAGAGGCGGAAGAGGAGGGTCTGGCGGGGGGAGAAAATCTATAGTGCTCCCCTTTAAATGGTGTGACGCAGCCCCCAGTTCCATTGAAAGTCAAGGAAGTTAAACACATGCTTAAGTTCCACTGACTTCAATGGTATTTAAGCCCACACTTAAACACATGCTTAAGCACTTTGCCAGATGGGGCCGTATTGTGGTGAATTTTATTAATTATTGCAAAGCAAATAAATATATATATAAATACTAAGGAAAAGTGATGAGTCAAACTATTGTATAAAGATCACCCAGACAACACAATAACAGAGTAAGATACACATCAGATAGAAATAAAGAATAAATTAGTAGAGGCTACATTTGCAGTTCATTAATTATTAGGTGTGTGAAATGAAGGTATGGGAAAGTAGAGGAGTGTTTTGGATGAAATATTTTGCTAAGGCAGAACACCCACCCACATATTTTGGAATGTAATCAAAATTATTTATATATGCACTAATTTTTAAAAAAATAATGTTTTTAGTCCAGACCCAAAATTAAGCCAGATTTCCTCGTTAATTTTGGTAAAGTTCTGTCTGCAGTTTAAAGGAGTTTGGCTTATTTTCTTTGCCCTGCAATCTTAATTTCTTTGAAAAAGGGGACATAGGCCAAAGCTGGGCCCAGGAAAAATATGGCCCCATATCAATCCTATTTTAAGTTTTCAGAGCAGAGAGAAGTCATGGAATATGGTGGATGTAAAAATGTAAGCACAATGACTTGCTCAGGATTTGGGAGATGGCTTGCTTTTTCATTATGCAACTTGGGCAGTAATTCTTTGTTTCTCTTTTTAACTTCAGCACATTAAAAGACCCACTGACGCCTCATGAAGAACTTTGAAAAGATTTTACACAACATTTTTCTATATTAATCATTTAGATTTAAATTTGAAAAAAAAGGGGACTTTTTGAGGCTGGCATTTAAAGAAGCTATGCACCCAAATCCCACTGAAATTCAATAAAAGTTGAGAGCTTGCTCTTTTGAAAACCCCACTCTGAATTTCCACTATGTGCTTCAGAACTGTTAGGTGTTACTCCTTTCTCACCAAGGTTTAACTAGTGTGGCGCACACCCTCATGTCCAGGATAGGATGACTACTTTGTGAAAAAGTCTCTCCTTTTTCATTATATTTTTGTTGTCTCAGCAAATAGGAGAGACCTTGTAGTCAGACTCTTTCCTGCATTATTGGATGGCGTTTTCAGCAATTTTGACACAATGCATGTCCTGTGGTTTTCTTGTCTGACATCTTACTTAATGCTATTGAGCATAACACATTTTCCCCTGTATTGATGTATGCAGCTATTATTGGGTCATGTCTCTTATCTGACCAACCATCATGTGTTAATATCAGGGTAGATACTTTTAGTTCTTCCTTGAATTTTTCCTCTCTTCCTTCATTTTCACCACCTAGAAATGGGCTTGTGAGATAGGCTATGTCCCTCCAGACAGATTTAGAGGGCTTCAATTGTTCCTTTAAATCACTCAGTGTGTGCTACATTGAAGGTAAGGTTGTTTGCAGAACAGAAGATTGCGACTTGTTCATCAAGTTCATGTCTCCCTTTCCATTGTTTTCATGGTCTCATTGCAGACTGGTTGTTGCCATTTTCTGGATGTTGAAGATGAATGGACTGTTTCCAAATGAAAATGATATGGAAGAGCAACTGGATGGTCTGGAACAAGGAATTAAGTCATCATGGCTTTATTAGATGATGATTATAAAACATTGAAAATGTCTCACTAACAGTACACTCGTCATCAGACTTATCAGTATTCTGCTCCTTCCACTTCAATGGACAAGGCTTCATTCAATGGCACATTTGATCTTGAAGAACCCAAAGAAATCAATTTTCTACATAAATCCTTTGCATATCATTGCTTAAATACATTTCACTTCAGAGGAATTATCTACTTTCATTTCTTCAGTCCCTTTGAGTTTATCTCCTACCACTTCCTTCAGCGTCAGCTATGCTGGGTCCCAGATTCACACACCTGGGTCAGTGATCTGTAAATATTAATCACACATTTGTGGTATTTATCAGCAGCTTTTACAGACAGAAAGAGAAAAAAAAGCCTCCTAGTGAATTCAACATCCTGAAGACCGAAGCCTAGACATAAGCTAGTCATCTTCAAATATAACCAGGATATCACATGTCCTACTCACTCTCCAGGGGCGATTCCACAGTCTAGCCAATCAAGTCCTATTTATCACTTTCTGACTCCACCCACTCTCCTCTCCTACTACCAATGACAGTTCATACAACCTACCAGCCACACCCTTCCCTCCAATCACCAGCGTCTCCAACCATTCCCCTTCCCCTCTAGGCGTCTAGAACCGTCTCATTCCCTCACAGGCTTGAAGGGAATAACAAGAACTGCAGTGGTCTCATCCTTTCCTGTTTAACTTTTCAGAATGTAGTTTTCATTCACAAACCAAAATCCGAGCTGAATGTTTCTAGCCTCTCTTTGTTTCATCTCTTTGTTTAAGTTCATTGTAAACACTACAGAACGACTTGAGAACTAAAAATTGAACAGATCTGGAAAAATCCTAAAATATCTTTTAAAAAATACAAAATACAATGTTGTTTTCTGTTCTGGAAAAAAGAGAAAAAACAGGCAGAGGGCAAGAGGTCATTCCACAACCCTGACTGCCAGTGTGACTGAGCCATCCTAAAAGACAACTTGTTAAGTAAGTGCTGGGAGGTGGTGGTGAAACCAACTGGCTCTTACCCACAGCACAGAGCACTCTGGCAGGTATAAATAGAGGACAACCCTTATCAGAAATCAGGAAAGCTGGCACTCACTCTTTCTTCCCCTCCCCATGAATTTGAGGGGAAATCTTGATTTATGGATTGCAGGCTCACAGCCTTTTGCTGGCCATCCTGTAGGCAGGGACTAGCTTCACGGGTTTGCCCACTGCATCGCTGCCGTATTTGCTACTGATTTTATTATAATTACTATTTTCTACCAGCTTTGAACAAAATGATTGTCCAGGAGTGCATCACCACTGCTCCATGCCACGCAGCGTGCTCCAGCTTCCACCTGAATCACTTCTCCTGGGCCAGCTTCTGTGCTGTGCTCTCTCCTTCTCCCACTTCCCGGCAAGGAGGGGTTAGAGGCCTTGGAGGGAATATCTACACTGCAGTTAGACGCCCTGGGCTGGCCTGTGCCAGCTGCCT
Source organism: Eretmochelys imbricata (assembly GCF_965152235.1). NCBI lineage: Eukaryota > Metazoa > Chordata > Testudines > Cheloniidae > Eretmochelys > Eretmochelys imbricata. Next base: position 131,532,836 of record NC_135576.1, on the reverse strand, counting down.
CAGGTTTGTGGGGATCGGGCTGCAGGGTTTTTTAATTGCACTCTACACATTCTGCTGCAGCCGAGCTCTGGGACCCTCCCACCTTGCAGGGTCCTGCAGCCTGGGCTCCAACCTGAGCGTCTACATTGCAATTAAACAGCCCTGGAACCCTGCGAGCCCGAGTCAGCCGACACGAGCCAGCCGTGGGTTTTTAATGGCAGGATAGACTGAGGGGGCTAATGGAGTGACCCAGGAGCCTTTGGTTGGTTTTGAGGGATGGCGTGGCTCCATCCTATATTGCTCACATGGAGCAAAGCAGGCTTTGAGTGGCCCTGTGATTGTCACAGGCAGGGTGTCGGGAGGGGAGCGGCGCCTCAGGCTGCCAGGCTTCCTGCCTGACCCCACCAGACGTTAAACATGCAGCGGCTCTGCTCCCATCTCCAGAAAGCTCTGCAGCTCTGAGGCCACAGACAGCTGGGTGGCTGACGGCCTTCTGGGAAACATGAGGGGATCCGGGACAGGACAGCAGTGAAGAAGCCCTGCCATGGTACAGCCAATACTAAACCATTTGACTGAGGGAAGCATTTACTGTACCTTGCGGCGGTGGATGGTTGGAGGGGGAGAGCAGCATACACTGCATTTTTGAGGGGAGGGAGAGCATTTTTACCTTTTTGTAAACATTTTAGATGACTTCTTCCACAACTGCCTCTGGTGAAACAGGGCTACTGAGCTGCGTGGTGCATTCCCATAGATGTCTGAGGTCCCCATTACTGCCAGCCTCAAATGTTCAAAATCAATGAGTCAGCTGCCTTCCCTCCCCACAAGATATTTTTAAGTAGTAATACATTATTCAGAGTAACAGCCGTGTTAGTCTGTATTCGCAAAAAGAAAAGGAGTACTTGTGGCACCTTAGAGACTAACCAATTTATTTGAGCATGAGCTTTCGTGAGCTACAGCTCACTTCATCAGATGCACCTCACGAAAGCTCATGCTCAAATAAATTGGTTAGTCTCTAAGGTGCCACAAGTACTCCTTTTCTTTTTGCTAATACATTATTGTTTGCTTCTAGTTTCTGAGCCTTTAGGATGCCAGCAGGCAGGGAGGCAGGGGCAGGGAGGGAGTGGAATTCTGATTCTAGGGCTTAATTTGTAATGAAAGAGGTGCTGGGGCTCAAGCAATGTTTTTACTTTATAACTGACGCAGCAAGCTCAGAGGTGCCAGGGCTGTGAGCTGCCAAGCCTAGAGGTATTTGGACTCAGCCCTGGCAAGCCCTGGAACAAAGTAAGTACTGCTTGACTCCATCTTTCCAGTCCATTAGCCGGTGGAGCGGCTATAAAAAGGGATGCAATCTGCAACTGATATAGACCAGTAGCAGATGACATCCCACTGGAACAAGGTGGGAGAACTGGGAAATGAACTCTCAGCACCCCAGCTCATTCCTTGGTCCTCTCTGTGCCACCCCTTATCGGGGGGGTTGGTAAATCACAAACTAGCTGCAGCGTGGCGTGCAATTCCGTTCCCATGGGAACTTTCACAAAACAGAGGGTGTGGTCAGGGAAGTGCACAAGGGGGCAAGTACCCCCCCCCCCAGTAACTAGTGAGGGCACAGAACTCCTCCAGCCCCAGGACTGTGGAGGGGGCACAGAACATGCCCCTCCAAAAGCAGTGAGATTTAAATTCCTGCACATCCCCCTGGGCATAGTAAATAGCAAAGAGAGGTACATGAAGGTGTACACCAAGGAATCCCATTCAAGTCAACTCCTTAAAGAAAATTAAGGCTTCTGCTGCCTTAAGGAGAAAGCAGTGGCTGGTTAGCATGAAGCACTATTGATTTCTGAAAAAGGAATAATACCAACTTCCCTTACAAAAATAAATTAAGTTGTGTCAAAATACTGAGTTCCTTTTCCTACTTGATTTTGACTCGGGAATCGTCTGTCCTGACAGCTCACCATGATGTTAACTTTGAGATCTGCGTTAAAACAATCCGACTGCTTCAGGGAAGAAAGGTTACTATAGGGCAAATTCCTGCTGAGGCTGCAGGACTGTTACTCCCATGTGACTATTGCTGGCATGGGAACAAACATAAGGTCTGACATTTGGAAGGACTCTGTGTACTTCTTTTTGCTATTTTTGCGATTTTATTTAAAGTGCACAGAGCCAGAAGTGCAGTGGATAGGCATAAAGAGTAGACGTCTTGAAAGACTCTTAGTCCTAGACTGAAGTCGGAGACTATTTTGTCTCCAAGAAAATACCAGTGAGCATGGCTTGGAACTAGCATACTTAAAAAACAACTGTTAGTATCCAGGTATTACATGGCACTTATCACCTTAGCACCTGATCACCTGGCAGTCATTCCTGGGTGGTGGGTGGCTTGAGAACACACTGTGAGATAGGGGGATATTATTCGTGCTCCTGGGGACAAGAGAAATACAGGGTAGATAAAATGACTCATCCAAAATCTGTGGCTGAACTCCTAAATCATAGCTCAGCACCCCATCCACTAGTTTATTCTCCCTCCCTAAGGGCTTCATACTTTCAGCCTAATTAAGAGCAGACTGGAGCCTGGTGGATCAAGGTGCAAAGAAATTATGCCCTTGGGGGTCATAATGAGAAAGCAAGCACATGATCTGGGCTATAACAATTCATTAAGCAGGTATATTCCCAACTACACAACCACCGCAAACTAGAGTCATGAGCCACAGATTAGCAAAAACCGAGACCCTCAGTCCCTGGGTTGGAGCCTTAGTGACACAGGCCCAGATCTTCAAAGGTATTTAGGCACCCAACTCCCATTGATAGAGGTGCCTAAATGCCTTTGAGAATGTGGGCCACAGTCCATAGGCCCATGAGCTTTGGAGGTCCAGTGCACATCCATCCCACCATCAACCTCAGCCTAGACCAATCCACACAAGCGGTCCATTTCCTGGACACTACTATGCTAATAAGTGATGGTCACATAAACACCACCCTATACCGGAAACCTACTGACCATACTTACCTACATGCCTCCAGCTTCCATCCAGGACACACCACATGATCCATTGTCTACAGCCAAGCTCTAAGATACAACCTCATTTGCTCCAGTCCCTCAGACAGAGACAAACACCTACAAGATCTCTATCAAGCATTCTTACAACTACAATACCCACCTGCTGAAGTGAAAAAAACAGATTGATAGAGCCAGAAGAGTACCCAGAAGTCACCTACTACAGGACAGGCCCAACAAAGAAAATAACAGAACGCCACTAGCTGTCACCTTCAGCCCCCAACTAAAACCTCTCCAGCGCATCATCAAAGATTTACAACCTATTCTGAAAAATGATCCCTCACTCTCACAGATCTTGGGAGACAGACCAGTCCTCGCTTACAGACAGCCCCCCAACCTGAAGCAAATACTTACCAGCAACCACACACCACACAACAGAACCGCTAACGCAGGAACCTACCCTTGCAACAAAGCCCGATGCCAACTGTGTCCAAATATTTATTCAAGTGACACCATCATAGGGCCTAACCACATTAGCCATGCCATCAGGGGCTCGTTCACCTGCACATCCACCAATGTGATATATGCCATCATGCGCCAGCAATGCCCCTCTGCCATGTACATTGGCCAAACCGGACAGTCTCTACACAAAAGACTAAATGGACACAAATCTGATATCAGGAATCATAACATTCAAAAACCAGTAGGAGAACCCGTCAACCTCTCTGGCCACTCAGTAAAAGATTTAAGGGTGGCAATTTTGCAACAGAAAAGCTTCAAAAACAGACTCCAACGAGAAACTGCTGAGCTTGAATTAATATGCAAACTAGATACCATTAACTTGGGTTTGAATAGAGACTGGGAGTCGCTGGGTCATTACCCATATTGAATCTATTTCCCCATGTTAAGTATCCTCACATCTTCATGTCAACTGTCTAAATGGGCCATCTTGATTATCACGACAAAAGTTTTTTTCTCCTGCTGATAATAGCTCATCTTAACTAATTAGCCACTCACAGTCTGTATGGTAACTTCCAACTTATCTGTATCTATCTATCTATCTATCTATCTTACTATATGTTCCATTCTATGCAGCCAATGAAGTGGGCTGTAGCCCACAAAAGCTTATGCTCTAATAAATTTGTTAGTTTCTAAGGTGCCACAAGTCCTCCTGTTCTTTTATCCTGAAGCTGCAGCTGGGCCTTTCCAGTGAGAGCCTGACTTCTTGATGCACCAGCAACCAGACTGGTCAGCCCATGATCAGTCCTCCCGCCGGAGGCAGGTGCTATAAAGCAGAACAGGTAGTTAGACTGCTCCCTGCTCATGCCTGGCGTTCCTCCATATGGGATTCCAAGCCTTCATTCCACCAGACTGCTAGGCTAATGGTAGAGCTCACTGAGGCCAATCCTCTGAGGGATGGCTCTCCCAGCCTTTCCCTGGCCCACGTGGGGACCTCAGCTTCTAACTCCAGCCATGGTGGGGAGAGCGGGGGCTGCTCACTCATGTGCCCAAGTGGGTAGGGATGGGGCACAGACAGGAGAGGACCCCAGGCTCTAAAGCTAAATTGGTCTCATCACTCCGGGATGAGGAAATTAGAGACAGCTGCTTTGTAAGGGCTTTGGAATGCCTTGGTAGTCACAGCAATGTGACGTAAAATGAAGATCCTGAGGTTTCGCGGCTTGCGCCTGAGTGGGAGGACTTGCCAGCATGTCTGTCTGCATTAGGCTTGGAGAGGATGCCATGAGAAATGTCAGTTGCTCCTGAGGCAAATCCAACTTTGCATGAGAGCCTGGAAATAGCTGGCAAAGAAAAAAAAATACTTCCAGAGCCAAATGATAGGTGCCGTAACGGGAAAGGTGCCACCAACTCCCGGGGCTAGATTCTAGATTTGCCAATAGTCCCGAGTAAAGGCCAGTACATAGCTATGCTAGGCCAGCCACAGGGCAGGGACTGAATTGTGCCCCTGGCTCCCAAGGGACAGTAATCTGTACCAAAGCTTTTACCAGCTGTAGATTGCTCCTGGGACCGGGTATACCCTATGCATGCACAGACAGCTTGGAGACGCACTGCTTGGAAACCCCGGGGGTGGGTTATTGACAGCGTTCCCCCCACCCCGTCACAGCATGCCCAGCACCTTGCTGACAACAACAGCACAGAGTTCCTCAGCCTTCTGTACCAAGGCTGGGAGGGGGAGAAGATCTCTCTTGGCTCTGGTTCACACAGCCTGGTTCGCTTTCTCTACTTCCCCGTCCCCCTTCCACTCCTTGCGCTCATGGGCCAATTAGGGCTTTAATGCTGCCCAGTCCCTTCGAATCTGCCCCTTAGGCAGAGCTCTGTCCCTCAGGTTTACTCCGCAGCCGTGTAGCTGGCCATACAGTGACCAGAATGCTGGTACAGGTGTGATGCCCGGTGCCCTGGCACAGCAGCCAATGCACTGTGTGGGTGAGGAGTCAAGGCTGCACCCACTCCGCACCCACCTGTGCAGGATGGGGAGTAGCAGCCCTGCAGAGAGCTCTCTCGCCTGGCTTGTGACTCATGATACGGGTAGCTGGGTAAGAGGGCACCCAACCCCCACTCTCTCCCCTGAGCGGGCGCGCAGGGCAAGCCGTAGTCTTGTCCATAATGAACAGCCATAGCGTGGAGTGATGCTTGCTGCTATCCCAGAGGAGGCACATTAGTGCAAGCACATACCAGCAAATGCTGGCAGGGGTGCAAAGGTTACACCCACTGGGAGAGGCAGCCAGACTCAGTGTGCTCCCCCTAAGGCCCTTGGAGACATCACCTGGGCTCTTCAGCTGCTCCCTGCAAGTGTTCCAGGGAGGCTGCATTTGCAGAAGCCAGAGACAGCTGTCACAGAGCAAGTCAGAGAAAAGCTGTATGTTACTACATGGTTAACAGGGTTAAGGGAGCTGCCTGGGGAGGGAACAGAGTAACAGCCGTGTTAGTCTGTATTCGCAAAAAGAAAAGGAGTACTTGTGGCACCTTAGAGACTAACCAATTTATTTGAGCATGAGCTTTAGTGAGCTACAGCTCACTTCATCGGATGCATACCGTGGAAACTGCAGAAGACGTTATATACACAGAGACCATGAAACAATACCTCCTCCCACCCCACTGTCCTGCTGGTAATAGCTTATCTAAAGTGATCATCAAGTTGGGCCATTTCCAGCACAAATCCAGGTTCTCTCACTCCCTCACCCCCCTCGAAGTGGTTTTTGGAAGGGGGTGAGGGGGTGAGAGAACCTGGATTTGTGCAGGAAATGGCCCACCTTGATTATCATACACATTGTGAAGAGAGTGGTCACTTTGGATGGGCTATTACCAGCAGGAGAGTGAGTTTGTGTGGGGGGGGGCGGAGGGTGAGAAAACCTGGATTTGTGCTGGAAATGGCCCAACTTGATGATCACTTTAGATAAGCTATTACCAGCAGGACAGTGGGGTGGGAGGAGGTATTGTTTCATGGTCTCTGTGTGTATATAATGTCTTCTGCAGTTTCCACGGTATGCATCCGATGAAGTGAGCTGTAGCTCACGAAAGCTCATGCTCAAATAAATTGGTTAGTCTCTAAGGTGCCACAAGTACTCCTTTTCTTTCTGGGGAGGGAAGTGCACCACCTCCTCCTGCAGGGTGAGTTAGATTTCTAATGGACTCATTAGCCTTTCAGGCAGTGCTGCACTTTGACAGTTATACCCTGCCGGGACCTGATTCTGGCCCCTGCCAATCAGGAGTCACTCCACTGAAATCAATGGAGTTCCAGCATGGAGAACCAGGCACCCATGGACCAGATCCACAAATGCGTCAGGGGAACCAAACGGAGGAAGTGAATAGTAAGACATCTCAGACGACATTAGGGATGAGAGAGTTGGGCTGTATATACACGTCATAAAAGTCACCAGGGTGACCTCCAACAAGCCGCTGCTTGTTCAAGTCATCTGGCCAAAGGTCCCTGGGTTCAGACAGAGCAGTCCCGATGATTACCACTGTTACGTGTGTGACTGTGTACAAAAGAGGAGTGTGGGCACTTTATTTTCTTTTTGCTGTCTCAGAGGTTTCTCTCGTGAGTTTTCGGATGTTTTTCCTTCCAACGCGTAAAGTGGTAAACGAGAAACTGCTGCCTCTGGCAAAACTAATATAAGACCTGACAAGGAGAGAAAGCTGTGGCTTATACATCCTCTTCTGTCTGGCTCCAGCAAACACCTTCTGAAGTAATGGTTTTTCAGGGCGGTGATGCTATGGCAGATGAGTGGCCATATCAGCAAATATTTGCTTTGCTGATTGCAGGATCTTGGAACTGATTTGCAATAGAAGGCCAAGTAGGAGCAATGGTGATCCGCGAGAAAAAACAGACAGATTGCTTTGTCAGCCAACTGCTTTAGACTCAGACAGTCCCTTTCATGTCGCTTCTATCTCATTAGACTCTGACCTGGATCACAATTTGTCCCTATCGGTTGTTGCCTCTTTCCCGCTGTGTCAGAGGCTGACCCATTATTTCATTCCTTCCTGACCTCAATCTGCCCCTCTGTCATTGGCTGCGACTTCAAGACATCTATGAAATGAATGAAGACTCGGGCCATTGTCTGAACACGGCCTCTGAGAAGAGCAAACCACAGCATCACCGTGTCTCTGAGCAGAAGACTGGAAGAATGCGGCTGGTGATTTGCACCCCACCTCTGAACCGGTACTCAGAGGTTTGTGAGAAGGTCGCTAATCCTTCGGACAGCTCGTAGCAGGGAAGGTGGGAGATGGAGGCCACCTGCTCTATAAATGGCATCGCTCCCCGTCTCCAGATTCCAGCCCGTTAAATGGGTTTGCAGGCCAATGGTACTGAGACAGCAAAGGGGGAAAGGGCCAGAGACCCCTTGAAGCCTACTAGGGTTTTCTGTTGCCGTTCTAATCACTGTGGCAAGTGCTCAAAGCTCTGAGGGCCAGATTGTGAGGCCCTTCCTTCCTAGTGGTGAACAGGATCTTACTCCACGGGCATGCTCATTGACCGGAACGGGACTAGCTGTGGGTAAGGTACCACTTGCGGGGAGTTAGGCTCCTAATAAAAGAGATGGCTGGACAGCACACTCCAGGGTGGTCTGTATTCCCCTCTCCCCACCCCCCATTCACTATTCAGGACAAAGTAACATTTTCTTTTGGCTGCTGCCCGGCATGCCTGGTCCCATCATACAGAGAGCAGACCTTGAAGCGGGAGCCCTCTGTGGCTGCCGGGGAGAGTTTATATGCAGAGGAGGGATGGGGTGCTAGTGAGCTGTCGATTTCACCTAATAAAAGCCTTGGCTGCAATGGCTGGTGTTAACCCAGCTCGCTGCGCCCTTCTCCCAAGCACGCCCACACAAACCTCCCAAAGACCTGGGTCCTTGGGGAGGGGACAGAAGGAACCATGGGGAAAGGTGAGGCTCTTGCCAAGGGAGGCTAACTACCCCAAAGCTGCGGCAGTTTTCTGTCTGGCAGAATGGATTGAAATTCTTCCCACCTCTGACCCAGTCAGTTGTATTAATCATCAGCAGAGTGATTTGAACAGCGTCATGAGAGTTCCCTCTAGAGGAGCAAAGGGACAATCTCCATGCCAATGTTTCCCTACTCTCCGCCGGAGCCGTTATTCTGCACGTCTGGCAGCAGGCGCCTGTGGCGAGGCACAAGTGCTGACGGCCAGGCGTGGCGTGGCACGCGGAGCGGTGGGGCCGCTGGAGTCCCTCAGCAGCCGCGGCACAAAGGCACACCTCTTGGCGAAAGGAGCAACAGACAAGATGCTTCGGCCGACGCTGAGCTCAGCGTAACGTGGTCCTTCAATTAGCGTAATCCACATACTGTACTGAAGATTAATATCACAATCACACCGAGGGGCACAGCTGAGATCCTGACCTCATTGTGCTAGGCACTGTACAGACACAGGGAGAGGCAGGCCCTCTCACAAAGCGTTTACCATCTAAATAGGCAGAGGCTAGGCGGGGAAACAGAGGCACACAGAGGTGAAGTGACTTGCCTAGGGTCACACAGCAGGTCAGTGGCATGAACAGAACCCAGGTATGGCAGGGACCAGTCCAGTCCAGTATCCACTAGCCCACGCTACCCCTCCTTTCCCCATAATTATATACTCAATCCAACTTCAAGGAGATACGCTACACACTCTATAAATGTTGTACAAGTGTCAGTTTTTAAAAGAGGTGTATGCTACTATGTAAAGGCTGAAATACTATAAAATGCCTCTTATTTACTCACTTCTCCCTCAGATTCCTAACTGCGATGGAAAGCTCTGACAGCAGAAGGTCTGTCACTCCTGCAGACAGGCACAAATGTTTCCTGTTTTAGTAATAGGTGTCAAGAAATCTCAACTCCTTAAGACAAAGGATTAAAATTGTCTGTAAAAACGCACATACACAAATACAGTGGGGACACTGAGCACACTAAATAGACTAGGTGTACGGACCAAGAGGGCAATCAATACAAGAACAGGAGGAAAAGGAATATTCCTAAAGGAATTTCACACTGTGACAGACTGCTTTACACAAAACCTGGGAGTTAGGTGCTAAAATCCCACTTCGTGCCTTTGGAAATTTCAGCCTTTATTTAAAGCAAACTAAAGTTCAGTGGCTTCCCTCATGTGGAAATATCTTAAGTATAACAACTTGCATTCACATGGTGCTTTTCAACCCTCCCTCCCCCTCCCCAAATATCACAGCACTTTACACATGTGGATAAACATTATGGTTGACATTTTACAGATGGGGAAACTGAGGCACAAAGAGATTCAGGGTAACACTGTCAAAAGCGCTAAAGGCACTTTGCTGCTTTCAAACATTTCACTCTTAGTAACTTGCCCATGGCCAAACAACATATCCAGGGCAGATCTGGGACTAGAATGCTACTGTGTTTGTGTGATAAAAGAAATGTTAATACATCCACAGTATAGAGAAAAAGAAACCCACCAAAAAGAGAACTTCTGTTTCAGAACTTAAACCAAAAAAGTCAGTGGAAAATGTAAGACTTCACAGGAAACTCTTGAAGGATGATATTCTGGAATCCCTGGCAATGAAATAAGTAATGTTTTCCAATTCCAGACAACTTATGACATTAAATATTAAATGCTAAGATCATAATTTAAAATATATTTATAAAAGTTAGCAACATTATAAAAGTTTAGCTAATTGTTCTAGGTCTACCTCTTGGAGTAAAGTGTCTGTTAGTTCTATACTGCCACTACTGGCATGGCAGTCTTTTGTAGTACTTCTTTATTCCCACCACTTGACAAAAAAGAGAATGAATAGGAGTGGGGAAGGGGGGCTTCAGCACTGGCCTAACTCTGCTCCCGTTGAAGCCAATGGTAAAACCCCCATTGACTTCAAACTATGATCTCCATATATACCATTGCTGTACAAAAGTGTGATATGTCTGCAGGAAACATTGGGATATCTGCTATGATTCACTGAAAAAGATGGTTTGGAGAGATTTCAACACATCACTTTTCAGTTGTGAATGAGAAGATGCAGCAGCATGCAGAGCCCAGATGACCTTTCCGTCTGTTTATCAAAGTGCTTCCAGCTCCCTTGTCAAGGCAGGTGAAACAATAATAGATATGAAAACGAAGACAGTTCAGCTGCATCCAGAACACTTTGTTACATAAAAAACACTCTCAAAAGGTCAATGTGGACCTGATGGCTCTTGTTAACTCTTATTTGTTGTGGCTGTGAGTGCAGAACAGTGATAACCAATTTATGAATTAAGATAAGATGTTACAGTAGCACCAGAACCTGCCCCATCAAATCTGGGTTTTGGTGAATCAGTTCTAAGTGGTATTTAATTTCCTTACATAGAAAAGGAAAATATAAGGCAAGGTTGATCCTGACAATGAAAAGAGGATGGGAAAGCTGGTTAAGACCCTTGACTGGGCCTTATGAGATCTAGGTTCAGCTCTCTGCTCTGCTACAGACTCTCCTTATGACCTTGGGCAAATCTTTGAATTTCTCTGTGCCTCAGGAAAAACAGGGTTAAATCTTGCCCCACTGGAGTGTGGTGAGGGTAAATTAATTCCTGGGAGGTGCTCAGATGTAATGACAATGGTGGCGATATAAAATCTAGCTAGAGAGAAAAGCCAAATACTGTGATTCTAAGCACAAAGAGGCCTCAGAAAAAAATGAACGCAAAATTATAACATCAGGCCAGCTTCTCAGCTGATGTAAATGGTGTCACTCCATTGACTTCAGTGGAGCACTGTCTAGTTACACCGGCTGAGGATCTGGCCCACTCTTTTCTTCTTGCTGAATACATTACCTCTGTAGAATATATTTCATACTAGGCCAATTTACTGTTAAATTAGACAGTGAAGATCTTAAGAGATAATAATATTTGAAAGAAAGCCCACCCCTTTCTTACTCTAATACATCAAATTTATACTGTGCACGCCAAAGAAATCAGTCCTGTCTGGAGTACTCTAGTATTGTGAGCCTATGCACAAAATTAGGATGTTGCTAAGAAACCTGTTACTTTAGCAACATTATCCCTAGAACGATGGGAAAATGGCTAATTGTGAGAAACAAACATTGTTTCAGTCTATTGTATGTCGTTGAATTATTACTGTTGGATTGATCGCTTAGACTAATTGTGGAAAATACTTAATATTTCAGATTGTTTCACTGTATTTGTCTACTTCTCCATGATTTCTTCTATGCTGCCCCTTATTGCATGAGAAAAGCTCCCCATCAATATTAATTAAGTAGGCACTTTATGTTTTAAATCCATCCTTAAAGCCTACCTCTGCCTTGACTTCTGTCTGGTATTTGTTAGGCAAGTGGCGAATTCTGATTTCTGCTTTTATGCAAAATATGTTTTTGCATTACATCCTTCTCCTAACATTTCACTTCTGTTTCTCTATTTTTTCCTCCTGTTGCATTCTGTCTAAAACCTATATGGTGATCTCTCTGGGGCAGGGGCTGTCATCTTTGTTACTTGTTTGTACAGCACCTACCACAATGGGGCTCTGATCCTTAGTTTGGGTTCCTACATGCTACCATAATAGACAGTTATTTATTGTTATTGTCCCTTCTTTCAATGCCAGAGTTCTATTCTGATGTCAGCAATGCTCATGTCCAGGGCCTTTGCAAGTAACCTCCCAGTGTGGGAGAAATCAGTGAGGTGGGGTCTAAGTATGCTCTAAGTTTAACTTGTTTTACTTACACGTGTTCACTAGACCTGGAGAGAAGGGCAATCCCTTCTCTCAGGAACCTCAGTGCAACACCAATAATAGGTCCCAGCAGGAAGCAACTCTGCCTCAAGAACTGACTCCAATGAGAGCCCAAGGCAGAGAGCAAACCCTCCTGTTGCCTGCACAACTCCCTTTCAAGGACCACTGCCTCTACCAGAATACATTAAAACTCATAACACAGCATGTCTTCCATAGGCTCAACATTTGCTGGCATGCCATGAATTTGGAAGACGCTGTAGCAACACCACCTGGCAATGCCTGTCATAATGTCATGAATGCCTGTCATAACTAAATGCATTTTTTTGCATCGGTCTTCACTGCAGAGGATGTAAGGGAGATTCCCACATCTGAGCCATTCTTTTTAGGTGACAGATCTGAGGAATTATTCCAGATTGAGGTGTCAAGAGAGGAGGTTTTGGAACAAATTAATAAACTAAACAGTAATAAGTCACCAGGACAAGATGGGATTCACCCAAGAGACCTGAAGGAACTCAAATTTGAAAATGGAGAACTACTAACTATGGTATGTAACCTATTCCTTAAATCAGCTTCTGTACCAGATGACTGGAGGATAGCTTATGTAACACCAATTTTTTAAAAAGGCCCCAGAGGTGACCCTGGCAATTACAGGCCAGTAAGCCTGACTTCAGTACCAGGCAAATTGGTTGAAACTATCATAAAGAATAGAATTCTCAGATACATAGATGAACACGATTTGTTGAGGGAAGAGTCAACATGGCTTTTGTAAAGGGAAATTGTGCCTCACCAATCTACTAGAATTCTTTGAGGGATACAACAAACGTGAACAAGGGTGATCTAGTGGATATAGTGTACTTGGACTTTCAGAAAGCCTTTGATGACGTCCCTCACCAAAAGCTCTTAAGCAAAGTAAGCTTTCATGGGATAAGAGGGAAGGTTTTCTCATGGGTCAGTAACTGGTTAAAAGACAGGAAACAAAGGGTAGGAATAAATGCTCAGTTTTAAGAATGGAGAAAGGTAAATAGTGGGGTCCCCCGGGGGTCTGTACTGGGACCGGTACTATTCAACATATTCATAAATGATCTGAGAAAAGGGGTACACATTGATATGGCAAAATTTGCAGATGCTACAAAACTATCCAGTTAAGTCCAAGGCAGACTGTGATGAGTTACAACAGGGATATCTCAAAACTGGGTGACTAGGTAACAAAACGGCCGATGAAATTCCGTGTTGATAAATGCAAAGTAATGCGCATTGGAAAACATCATCCCAACTCTACATCTAAAACAATGGGGTCTAAATTAGCTGTTACCACTCAAGAAAGAGATCTTGGAGTCATTGTGGATAGTACTCTGAAAATATCCCCTCTATGGATAGTGGCAGTCAAAAAATCTAACAACGTTAGAAACCATTAGGAAAAGGATAGATAATAAGACAGAAAATATCAAAATGCCACTATATAAATCCATGGTATGCCCACACCTTGAATACTGTGTGCAGTTCTGGTCACCCCATCTAAAAAAAGATGTATTAGAATTGGAAAAGATACAGAGAAAGGCAACACAAATGATTAGGGGTATGGTACAACTTCCATATGAGGAGAGATTAAAAAGATGGGGATATTTGCACTTTGAAAAGAGATGACTAAGGGGGGATATGATAGAGGTCTATAAATCATGAATACTATGGAGAAAGTGAATAAGGAAGTGCTGCTTCACATACCACAAGAACCAGGGGTCATCCAATGAAATTAGTAGGCAGCAGCTTTAAAACAAAAACAAAAGGAAGTTCTACTTCACACAACACGTAGTCAACCTGTGGAACTCGTTGCCAGGGAATGTTGTGAAGGCTAAAACTATAATAGGTTCAAAAAAGAACAATATAAATTCATGGAGGATAGGTCCATCAATGGGTATTAGCCAAGATGGTCAGGGATGCAACCCATGCTCTGAGTGTCCCTACTCTCAGACTGCTAGGAGCTGGGAGTGGACATCAGGGGATGGATCACTTAACGATTGCCTGGTCTGTTCATTCCCTTTGAAGCACCTGCATTGGCCACGGTTGGAAGACAGGATACTGAGCTACATGGACCATTGGTCTGACCCAGCGTGGCTGTTCTTATGTTCTTCTTATTATATGTACATAAAAGAAAGATAGCTATACATGAGCTCTAGGAGCCTTGCCATGACATTTAACAAGCAGGGAGCGAGACTGAGCTGTGCAGGATTTCACAAGTGTGAGAGAGCCTGTGTATGAAAAGGAACTGTCTGTTCGAAGTGCCACAGAGTTAGAAGCTTTCTGAACGCGGCAAGAGCCCCAAACTGGGCCAGAGGACGTATATCTGAAGACTCTCCAGTGAGTGATCTGAGAGTGTCAAGGGAGCCTGAATCAGCAGGAAGTGGTGGTGATGGCGGGGGTGGGGAAGAATGAGATTTGTGGGACAGTAAACAAAAAAGCGAAAAACAAGTACAGTTGAACCTCAGACTTACGAACACCTCAGGAATGGAGCTTGTTCATAACTCTGAACAAAAAAATTATGGTTGTTCTATCAAAAAAGGTCACAACTGAACATTGACTTAATACAACTTTGAAACTTTACTACGCAGAAGAAAAATGCTGCTTTTAACCATCTTAATTTTTTTTAAACTTCCCCCCTTTTTTTAGTAGTTTACATTTAACACAGTACTGTTCTGGATTTGTTTCCCCCCCCCATATCTCTGCTGCTGCCTGATTGCACGCTTCTGGTTCCAAATGAGGTGTGGGGTTGACCGGTCAGTTTGTAACTCTGGTGTTCGTAACTCTGAGGTTCTGCTGTAACCTGCTCTCCAGCAAAGCATGCCTGGCCACGGAATAGCTTGCTTGGAAGTTTCCCAGAACATTGGAGGTTTCCATTCTTAGACAATGACTGAAAAATATTAGGTGAGGTGTTTTTTTTTTCTAAGCTACAAAACGTAAGCAGTGGGTCTCAACCACTTCCCAGGGCACCTTTTATTTACTGCAAACAATCATTTGCAGCCCCTCCCCCTTTTCCAAGCACAATAAAAACAAATTATTAAAAGCATCTTGTACCAAGCTGTGATGAAGTCCTAGCTGACAAAGCTTGGTCCAGTCAGGATTCTGCCAAGTGAGAAAGGAGAGACTGGCGAATCCTGAGGGATACTTCAGTTCAGCCCCCTCTCTTAGGCCAAGTGAGGTTTGGTTTCCTCTCCCAGCTTTTGCTGCAGAAGCCCCTTGGAGGCTGACTTATTGGGGTCCTCAGCCCCTTCTTTCCACACTGTGGAATTATTCCCTCTTGAGGGCACATCCCCTCTGCTTCTGGGCAATGGCATTACCTTCAGGGCAGCTGGCCTCAGGCTTTGAGCAAGAAGCATGGGTCTAGCAGATAGAGGTTACTTGGCTACAGGAACCCTTTCCCTCTGGTATTGTTGATGCCGCAAAAGCCACGCTCTTGCCCATAGCCCTGGGGCCATTTTCGAAGCAGTCGACGGCCATGAGGGAAGGTGCACCGAAGGGTTCTTGTTTGGTGGCCATTACTTTGGCCTTGGCAGTAGCTCCTCTTATAATACAATCCCCAGGCAAGGTGGTTTTTACACCTCACCCCAAATTCCTGTTTTGGGAGAAACAATGAGAGGTCAAGCCAGCTCATGTCACAAACTCAAGACCAGGTCCTCAGCCGCTTAAACGGACAAAACTGTGTCAACAGGGGAGCTCAGCCCCCCGGGCTTGTTCTCACCAGCCGAAGGGGTGGCTATAAAAGCAGTTATGAACTACGGATATTCCTGTGGCTGAACGCCTCAGGACCCTCTCAGAAAGGGGGTAACAGTGGCCTCTATGGCCTATTTCTGCACTACGCCAGTATCTGGAATCTGTAGGGATGTTCAATGGCGCTCCCTCTCACAAATCATGGCTTGCTCAACACGGCACAGGGAGGGATGGCAGTGCTTCTGTCACTGTTCCCCTAGCAGGACCCTCAGTGTCAGCCCACTGCCCCAGGGAGTTCCCGCCTAGCTCCTCTCCCGCAGCGTGACCCCCTGGAGGCAGTGTCAGGAAGGGGAAGAGGGCATTCCTGGCCGTAGTGGGTATTTGTGTCATGTTACAGCAGCAGGGCTGCTCACTAGGCAGACAGCCAGAAACATCAAGAAACCCTTACATTAGAAAGCAAGGAAACATCTTAAGAGAGAGAAAGAGAGAGAGAGAGAGCGCGCAAGACCAGATGCAACCTCACAAAGGAGCCAGTAGGCTCAGAATACACACAGCCTATGAAACTATCCCCTCCCCACCGTCCCCACCCTGTTTGTCCGGCAGAAAGTCAGCCAGCGAGTCAGCTTTTCTTTTTTCAGCCTTTTCCCCATAAGCCCGGGGAGTGTTCTCTGCTGCGGGGTCAAAGAGCGCCCTTTTTTTACTGTGTTTCTAAAAGCAAGCCACATTTGCAGCTCCAGATTTGCTTTGTCGATATTCACCATTCATTCTGAATGCAAGCTTTCCAGGCCTACACACAGCAAGCTTGCCGACATGACTCAACAGGCATCCTGCTTCCAGGGAGAGGTTCTGCACTGAAGGGGGCCCTCAGAAAAAAAAAAAAATCCTCCACATGTGAAATCAATGGCACTGCATGCAGGGGCAGCAGCCTCTGGCCCTATGCATTGAGTTGCCAGATTGGGGCCTTGCAAGGGCAGAAAGCAATCATTCATTCATCGATAATTTGCCACGTTGGTATCAGTGATGGGTTTTGTAAAGCACCTAAGGTATAGATGAGGCATAATAAATGCCATGGGCTTGGTTCTTATTGACACTCTGGCAATGTACAGGAGCCCTGAAATGGGTCTACATTTAATTCCTTTTTGCATACATTTACACTCTCTTAAAGGATCCTGTCCAGAGTGGTGTAAAGGGGCCCTAGCATCAACAACAATCAGAACCCACATCTTTTCCTCTTTTAAAATAAAGACCTGCATGTATATTTAATCCCAGAAATGCAAGGGAAGGCATTCACGTTTTTTTTTTTTTTTTTACAAGAGTTTTCTAGTCTTCACGATCAAGTTTCTCCTAACATAACCTGTTCCTGTGCTGGGCAGCACAGAGGCATGCCCAGAGAGTTGTCACCAGCAGTGCTGAATTGCAGCACGGAGATATGGGAAGGCAAAGTTAAGGTCCACCATCGCTTCCTCCAAAGAGGCACATGTTCAGAAGGGCGAAAAACTGGCACCAAAAACTGGAAAAAATAAGAAGCAAAATGTACAGGTTTTATTACTGACATGAAACCACACAGTCTCACAACATGCCTTTGAATAGTGCTGTTTTCAACTGGAGAAGCAGAGCAGAGACCCCATTTACTATCATTGCACGACCAAGAAACTTGATTAATATTTGGCTCTAAGAGTGCTGATTTGGTGGGCTATAGATGTCGGCGCCTATTAAAGGACAGTGGAGGATTCTTATTTTAAACTACAATTTTTCAATAATTTGATCTCTTCTTTTTCATTCACTCAAATCTAGGGTGGCCTCGTGGCCGGTTTTCGACAAGAAAGTCCGGTCAAAAAGGGGGCCTGACAGTGTCCGGTCGGATCTAGTGACCAGACACCCAAAGTCCAGGTGGAGAGGCGCTGGGTCATCATCACTTGTGCCAGCCCCTACTCAGCTTCCTACCTGCATGGGCGGCTGCAGCTCCAGCCCCGGCTCTGCAGGCAAGTCCCTCCTGACCTGGGGGGTGGGGGCGGGGGGAGAGGGGACAAAGCAGCTAGTGACAGGAGGAGGAGGGAAGAGGTGGGGCTGGGGCGGGGAGGTTCCGACACTCCTGCTGAAGTATCCAGTTTTTAAATATTACAAAGTTGGCAACCCTACAAATCAAGTGTATTAATTCAGATTTAAAACAAGACCGGGAAATATCTGAAGAATTTCTAGTGAAATCTTAATGGATTCTGCCCCTCCACAACCCAAATTCTAATCTAGCCAATGCTGACCCTTACACTTCCTCAACATCAAGACTTTTCAGAAATAAAGATAGCAGATTTTTCTTTTTATTATGTGGATTTTAACATTAACACTTCAGTAACTTTTTTGCCAACAGTAGTAGTTTCGATTGTCCTGGCCCCCCAGACTGGGATTTTCAAAGGAATCTAAAGAGCCACAAATCTCACTCTGAATAGATACAGTCATATAATCTCCAATTACTTCTCTACCAGAAGCAAAAGAGAAATATAATTTGGTTTCTATGCTGCAATCAGATAGTTCCATTCCCCAAACGGTAATTCCCCCTAGATCGTAGAAGACCCAGGTCACTCTTTAAAAAAACCCTCTGATTTATCACACATGCATTTATTGTTCAAAGATTGAAAAATCAGTGTTTCCTGATCTTCTTTATTCTCTCGTGAATCTCACTGCATCTCACTTCTGCTTAATTCAAAGCCTAATAAGAGGAAATTAAAAAAACCCCAAACTTAGGTCACTTTCTCTCCTGCTGCTCTTCACCGACCAGGTCACAACCTGTTTGGATGTCTCTATAATCCCCAATTAAAGAGTTTTCTCGTGTGCTAAAAATTTAGGCCTCTGTTCAGCACAGTGTATAAATCACATGAGTAGGGCCCTGTGCAGATCACAATTTCTTTTTAGAAATTAGAACATTTTTTAGAACATTCATGAACATGTAATGGGCAAAACAGTTAATTTCAAGGAGTATGCATCGAAGTAATTTTAAAACTAAAAGCAGCAGTAATCAAGCATGTGCAGTGTTCAGTTATTTGTTTATATTTTTAAATGAAAGTTAAGCCTCATTAGTTGGTTGGTTTGTTCTGGACCAGATCTGAGTAAGTTGCATTGCAACCTAGCACACAAGGTCGATGAACTACTCACCTTTGGCCCAGCTACCCTTCCGCCAGGGGCCGGGTCAAACCTTAGCGGTGCTGCTACCCTGTGTGTCAGGTTGCAACACCCAGAGTGGGGATCCAGGCCCAGCCCCTTAGACCAGAGCCACCTTTGTACAGTGAGTGCAAAATGGGCTCACTCTCCATCCCTGTCTGCACCACGCTGGGATTATGGTTAGGGTGCCAGGATGGAGGGTGTTGCTGTGGGTGGGCAGTGGCCCGTGGGCAATCTAGTATAGTGCCCCCATTGAATCAGGAGGCTATATCTGCCCCCCGTAGTGGTATATGCTCTTTTAGGCCT
Source organism: Eretmochelys imbricata (assembly GCF_965152235.1). Taxonomy (NCBI): domain Eukaryota; kingdom Metazoa; phylum Chordata; order Testudines; family Cheloniidae; genus Eretmochelys; species Eretmochelys imbricata. The sequence goes on along the minus strand of NC_135576.1, from coordinate 131,513,526 downwards.
CAACCCTGCAATACTTATACACGTGCTTAGTTTTACTACCAGGAGTAACAGAGCTAAGCACATGCAGAAGGTTTTGCAGGCTCAGGCCATACATTGTCAGACAAGTCTATAGGATGCTGCTTCTTGAGTGATATGAAATCAGCAGTGGTTCTCAACCTGTGGCCCAATCAGCACACAGCTGTGGCCCATGTGACATACTCAGGACCATACAGGTAGTACTGGATGCGGCCCACAATGGTAAATAGGTTGAGAACCACTGTGGTGGGGCCTTGAGCCCCCTTGGAGATCAGGGCCCCATTGTGCTAGGCGCTGTATAAACACACAGTAAGAGAGTCCCTACCCCGAAGTGCTCACAACCTACAGAGATAAGATAGACAACAGGTGGTAAGAGAAAAGGAGGCTCAGTGAAGGGGAGTGAGTTGGTCAAGGTTACACAGTAGGTCAGTAGCAGAGGTAGGAACAAACTCCAGGTCCCCTGAGCCATGCCTTATCCACTGGACCACATTGCCTCTCAAGAATTATAGCGCTAATGTGTCAGCTAAGCAATATCTAAGTTCTGACCACATGCAGTTTACACTCAATTATCTCTAATTTATCTCCAGATTAAGTTATCTCCCATTATGACCTTTTTTTTTTTTGCAGACAAATCCAAACAGACCTTGCCTATTATCAGGGGTATGCTCACAGATTCTTCTTTGTTCCCAAGAAAAAAAACATTTCAATTTGAATATCCCATCAAAGAAAAAAAAAAAGCTTTTAAGTAGGTGAAAAACTAATGAAAAATCATGCTAATTTAAAAAAAGAAAAGGAGTACTTGTGGCACCTTAGAGACTAACCCATTTATTTGAGCATGAGCTTTCGTGAACTACAGCTCACTTCATCGGATGCATACCGTGGAAACTGCAGTAGACATTATATACACACAGAGACCATGAAACAATACCCCCTCCCACCCCACTGTCCTGCTGGTAATAGCTTATCTAAAGTGATCATCAAGTTGGGCCATTTCCAGCACAAATCCAGGTTTTCTCACCCTCCGCCCCCCCCCACACAAACTCACTCTCCTGCTGGTAATAGCCCATCCAAAGTGACCACTCTCTTCACAATGTGCATGATAATCAAGGTGGGTCATTTCCAGCACAAATCCAGGTTCTCTCACTCCCTCACCCCCCTCCAAAAAAACACACACACAAACTCACTCTCCTGCTGGTAATAGCTTATCAAAAGTGACCACTCTCCCTACAATGTGCATGATAATCAAGGTGGGCCATTTCCAGCACAAATCCAGGTTTTCTCACCCACCCACCCCCATACACACACAAACTCACTCTCCTGCTGGTAATAGCTTATCTAAAGTGATCATTAAGTTGGGCCATTTCCAGCACAAATCCAGGTTTTCTCACCCTCCAACCCCCACACACAAACTCACTCTCCTGCTGGTAATAGCCCATCCAAAGTGACCACTCTCTTCACAATGTGTATGATAATCAAGGTGGGCCATTTCCTGCACAAATCCAGCTTTCACCCTGACCACACCACACGATCCATCGTCTACAGCCAAGCTCTGCGATACAACCACATTTGCTCCAACCCCTCAGACAGAGACAAACACCTACAAGATCTCTGTCAAGCTTTCTTACAACTTCAATACCCACCTGCGGAAGTGAAGAAACAGATTGATAGAGCCAGAAGAGTTCCCAGAACACCTACTACAGGACAGGCCTAACAAAGAAAATAACAGAACGCCACTAGCCGTCACCTTCAGCCCCCAACTAAAACCCCTCCAACGCATTATTAAGGATCTACAACCTATCCTGAAGGATGACTCATCACTCTCACAAATCTTGGGAGACAGGCCAGTCCTTGCCTACAGACAGCCCCGCAACCTGAAGCAAATACTCACCAACAACCACATACCACACAACAGAACCACTAGCCCAGGAACCTATCCTTGCAACAAAGCCCGTTGCCAACTGTGCCCACATATCTATTCAGGGGACACCATCACAGGGCCTAATAACATCAGCCACACTATCAGAGGCTTGTTCACCTGCACATCCACCAATGTGATATATGCCATCATGTGCCAGCAATGCCCCTCTGCCATTTACATTGGTCAAACTGGACAGTCTCTACATAAAAGAATAAATGGACACAAATCAGATGTCAAGAATTATAACATTCATAAACCAGTCGGAGAACACTTCAATCTCTCTGGTCACGCAATCACCGACATGAAGGTCACTATCTTACAACAAAAAAACTTCAAATCCAGACTCCAGCGAGAAACTGCTGAATTGGAATTCATTTGCAAATTGGATACTATTAATTTAGGCTTAAATAGAGACTGGGAGTGGCTAAGTCATTATGCAAGGTAGCCTATTTCCCCTTGCTTTTTCCTACAACCCCCCCCAGATGTTCTGGTTAAACTTGGATTTAAACTTGGAGAGTGGTCAGTTTGGATGAGCTATTGCCAGCAGGAGAGTGAGTTTATGTGTGTGTGTGTGTGTTCCCGGGGGGCCGGGGAAGAAAGCCTGGATCTGTGCTGGAAATGACCCACCTTTATTACCATGCACATTGTAGGGAGAGTGGTCACTTTGGATGGGCTATTACCAGCAGGAGAGTGAGTTTGTGTGTGGGGGGGCGGAGGGTGAGAAAACCTGGATTTGTGCTGGAAATGGCCCAACTTAATGATCACTTTAGATAAGCTATTACCAGCAGGAGAGTGAGTTTGTGTGTGTATGGGGGTGGGTGGGTGAGAAAACCTGGATTTGTGCTGGAAATGGCCCACCTTGATTATCATGCACATTGTAGGGAGAGTGGTCACTTTTGATAAGCTATTACCAGCAGGAGAGTGAGTTTGTGTGTGTGTTTTTTTGGAGGGGGGTGAGGGGGTGAGAGAACCTGGATTTGTGCTGGAAATGACCCACCTTGATTATCATACACATTGTGAAGAGAGTGGTCACTTTGGATGGGCTATTACCAGCAGGAGAGTGAGTTTGGGGGGGCGGAGGGTGAGAAAACCTGGATTTGTGCTGGAAATGGCCCAACTTGATGATCACTTTAGATAAGCTATTACCAGCAGGACAGTGGGGTGGGAGGTGACAGTGGGGTGGGACCATGCTGTTTCATGGTCTCTGTGTATATAATGTCTACTGCAGTTTCCACGGTATGCATCCGATGAAGGGAGCTGTAGCTCACGAAAGCTCATGCTCAAATAAATGGGTTAGTCTCTAAGGTGCCACAAGTCCTCCTTTTCTTTTTGCAAAGACAGACTAACACGGCTGCTACTCTGAAACATGCTCATTTAAGAATCACACGATCTGATTCACTAATATAAAGGATATTAACTCTTTGGATGTGGTGGTTCAAAGTGCATGCCGGAGTAGCACAAACCCCTGTTGTGCTGGCAGGCTGTCTCTTGCTTAACACAGAGAATCAAAGTCCTGTTCTCTTGGGGTAACTGAAAATGCAATAGCTCTTTCTGTAAGTGGAACGTTTGTTAGTCTGAGAGTCTTGCCAGGAGCTATATGTCAACTGTAGTGGGTACACAAGTTTACTAGGAGATTTATAGATTCATAAGGTGTCTACATGGCAGCTGGGAGTGCGCTGCCCAGCTGCTTGGGTAGACAGACACATGATAGCTCTGGTCACCCAGCTATTCTTTTACTATGTTCTAACTCAGCAGTTCTCAGCTGGCCCGTACAAAGCCCCTAGCTACCCCCTACCTGTGCCCTGACCTACCCCCTGCCCATACACAGAACCTAGTTCCCTCCGCCTGCACCCTGAGCTCGCCCCTTCCTGCACACAGGACTTAGCTACCCCCTGCTTGCAACCTGAGCTCCCTCCTGCCCGTACCTTGAGCTACTCCCCTCACTTCACACAGCCCCTAGATACCCCCTGCCTGCACACAGATCTAACTACCCCCTTCCTCTACCCTGAGCAGTTTTCAAACTTTTTGAACTGAGTCTGCCCTTTGAGTTATATTTTTTGGTATATTTCAGACAGGCCGGGTGGCTCCAGAGTGAGTCAGAGGGTGGCTGCAGGGCTACCTCCATAGACCCTGCTGTGCGGCGCTGGCTCAAGCCCCAATAGCTCTCGCCCCCCTCTAAAATAGAAGTAAAACTACTCCTGTGCCCAAGGGTCCCGCTCCGCCCCGGAGCCCCGAGCTCCCCCACCCCATTGGGCCCTGGCATTTTTGTAGCATGTTGAGGGGGCCTCAGCCAGAAAAAGATTGAGACCCCCTGCTCTAGCTCAACCAGAAATTAAGAGCTCTTTCTTAGCAAGTCACCCAGTCTCGATTTAAAGACTTCCAGTGATAGAGAATCCACCACACCCCTAGATATAGTGTTCCAAAAGTTAATTATCCTCATTGTTAAAAATGTGCACCTTATTTCTAGTCAGAGTTATCTAGTGCCAGCTTTCAGCCATTGGATCTTGTTAGATCTTTGTCTGCTACGTTCAAAATCTCTTAGAGAGCTTTTTCCTCCTACAGATACTTATAGACCTTGATAGTCACCCCTTTAACTGTCCCTTCCTTAAGCTAAATAGACCAAGCTTCTACTATATATGGACAGTTTGAATTGGCAGCAACAGCAGCTTTTGAGCTAAAGGGAGACAAACACACAGTTGATAAAAGTCAAAATATAAATGAAGATAATTTCTTAATACCTGGTGACCCAAAAACTGTAACTGAATCTTCTTCAAACTTCTCTGTTGCTTTCACAGTGAGCCTGGCATTTTTCAGACCATGTCAATTCTTCATACCAAAATTAGAGGGTGTCTAAATAGAGCTTTACAGAGGAAGCCATTGGCAACCTGAACTTTGGAAGGGCACTGGCCTTTTCACAATATCGTTGAAGAGGAGCATGAGCTTTTTAATAGTGAAGGACTTCGAGCCTTCATCTTGCACCAGGATTTAAAGTGACAGGTGGTTACCTAATAATGAAAATAATGGTGGCTTTATTGCTTCTTTGGAGATGCGATTATTGCTTCTAATGCATGATGATATCATTACAAGTGAGAATTCACTTCCAAATCAAGAATCTTCCAGTTACCTGCACACTTGGGCTGAGATTCCTCAGACTGGTGCTCAGTCCAGAGACGACTATTTTTAAGTTTTACAACATTCTGTTATTGTTTGAGACATCTGCGTGTCACAGACATAGTTTAACAGAGGGAATGACGGGAAAGCTAGGGCAGGAAGTGTTACTGACATTAAACTACACGTGGGTGATTTTTGGGTCAGTGCCCAAGACGTGATAGAGAGGCGAGGGAGTGCTGGCATCTCCATCAGGCAGCCAAGTCCGCAAATTTTGCTGCAAAGACCATGGCGAGGATCCAACAGAAGCTGTTTGGATTTTTGCTTTGCAAGATTACAGAAGAAGAGGCTGAACTGACATTTTCCCAGAAATGTTCAGATACTGTTCTATTCCATTGTCCATTTCTCCCTCAAGCTGGATTGTTATTTCTTGTACAACAATAGCACCTGGGGTTCCCAACAGAGACTAGGGCCCTGTGGTGGTCAGGGCTGTACATACACATAGTAAATGAGATAATAGACAAGACTGACTCAGACTTTAAGGCCAGAAGGGACCATCAGGATCATCTAGTCTGACCTCCTGGCCATTGCAGGCCACAAAGGGTGGGAGAAAGGAAGCATTACCGAATAAAGACAATACCAATTTAGCAGACGGCAAGGGTATTATCATCAGTGGCCATCTTTAAACACTCACTTGAGCAGTCCATCCCTACTCAACAGAGCACTTAAGCATGTGCTTAACTTTAAGGATACACTTCAATGGGACTTACATGCCTGTGTGTGCTTAAGTGCTTTGCTTAAATGCCTTGTTGAATCAGCCCCTACACCAGTCCTTATCACTTCACTGGAAAGACCCACCACCACCATCGGCCATGCAGAAAAGAAAAATTTCCCATTTGCTTGTTATGAAGGTGGGGGGAAAGTCACTCTTTCCATTAACCGGACTGCTTCCTGCTATAAGGAGAACAGATCTAACAACAGACAGCAGGATGGAATGAGCAGGTTCTTACGTAAACGTACCTTTGCGTGGATTGTGAGTACACGTTCCAATTTATACTCCATCCCTGAAGATATTTCGCCACTAACCTTTCTGTCCCTGCCATCGTCTCTTGCTGCTGTTCTTATCTCATCAATTCTACCTTTATCGTTAAAGGTCTGAAATAGAACATTCAGATACCATCCCAGCCATGTCGAAGCCACAGACAAAGATCATCATTATAAAGAAAAACCGTAAAGTTTTCATTTGTATTAATCTGCGCACATTGTGACATCGCTGATCTGTCATGAAAGATTGGACTCTTGCCTTGCTTTGCAGTGGTAACACGCTTATCTGAAAAAAGAAAAAGGGATGGATTTTCAGAAGTGCTCCGCTCCCAGGTAGGTACCTATTATTATTTATTTGTATTTCAGGAGCTAGGAGCTCTAGCCCTCCCCCCACCCACCCCACCGCCATGAAAATTCCTGCAAGAGCAAGTCTCTATTTTCTGACCAGCTCTAGTCTTCACTGACATATTTGAAGAAACCGATGGAGACCATGGCCTCTGTCTCCATCCCCAGTCAGTTGGCCTTATGAAGGAAAGGGGGGGTGGGGTGGGGGAGAATACAAAGTTAACAAGGAGCTGGTTCTATGGTTGTACGGTGTAACACTTAGAAGTAATTAATATAAGTCTAAGTGGACCTGCTGGTGGCTCCAGGCTGGGTTGAGCCACAGGCAAGGGGTGTGGATATGGGCAAAGGGCCCAGGAAAAATGGAGACGGCCACGAGGCATAGAAGGGGCACAAGGTTAAAGGCTTGTCTACACCTGAACTGCGACAGCAGCATAGCGGCAGCTGCACTGCTTCAGTGTAGACATTGCCTAGACCAGTGGGAGGGGTTCTCCCGTCAGTACAGGTAATCCGTCTCCCCAGGGTGCAGGAGCCAGGAAGACTGTGCACCTGCTCAAGGGAGCAAGAATCCCCCCTTACATCCTTACCCCTTGGTCCTGGGCCCACAGGGGTAAGCAAGCCTCAGACAGCGCAAGGGGAGCAGAGACTGGTCACATTCCCCTCGTTGGGGAATCTTCCGACATGAGGCAGAGCCCTACATTGGCCTCTCTACACCCCCTGGCACGAGGGAGTGGGTTGGGGGCTGGGAGAGGTGGGGAGGAGATGTGGCCTGGGCGTGGTGCACTCCAGCAATCCTAAGGCAGTGGATGCTTTGTTGGGAACCATCGCCAGCTGGTGCAGGCTAGAGGAGCCCATAGGGTGCTGTAATGTGTGGTTAGGCTGGGTAGAAAAATCAGAGAGCTGTAATAGCTCTGGGGCCTCCCATAACGTCTGTGAAGCAGTGGCCCCAAGGGACAGATTTTCCAGACAGCTCATTTTCTAGGGTGCTCAGATCTTTCAAAACTCCAGCCATGTGTCACAACAGGACCTGCTGGATGCTGAGCTCATTTGAAAAAAACCATGGGCCCAGCTGAGGGTATTGATGAACTGGAAACCTGGTCCTTGTGTGTCTGATGTGAGTGCCTAAATACAGCACGCCCAGCTTTGGGAAACCCAGTTTAAAAACCCTGTCCACAGCAGCCTGTTGCTAACTTGAGGCACCACTGTCATTCGGCACCTTTTCATATTGTAAAATAAAGGATGGATCACTTGGTGGGCTGGGTCTGGCCTTGTCCTTTCCAGCAACGATATGTTTTCTTGGGCAAAACAAAAAGTACATGCTCTGACAGGAACTCGGGGGGGGGGGGTGGGGGGAGAGAAGGGGAGGAGGAGAGGGGCGGGATACAAGCAAGGGAAATTCTCAGTTAAAGCTGCTGTAACCACCTTGGTTTACTGTAGCCAAGTTGTTCCTATGCATCCCAGACCAAGCCATCCATCTGGTGTTCTCACCCCATCTTCTGAGCTTTCTGGTTGCATGTGCAGCCTTAAAATCATGTTCTTCCTTCACCGAGTTTAGCTCAGGCTGACTGTTATTCTAACAGGGGGCTGGCAATTCCGTTTGAACAGCAAACAGGTTGGCAGGGACATATAGTGTTTGTGCTTATGTATCATGGGGTCCCTCCAGACCTGTATTGAAATGGGTAGAACACTACTGTGTGTTATAACGAAGTTCCCCTTGGGGATTGGTTGGACCCGTTTAGATGAAAATGAAATGAAATCTGAAATGTTCTTGGAGGTAGGGGAGAGCAAGAGTGCAATTGTTCTGCATCCTGCTGTCTCGCTGTGGCTGAAATGTGTGTGTGTGGGGGGGGCCAGTCTCCTGGCATTTCTCAGGCTGTGTCTACATTAAGGACATTCTCACCAGTATGATCAATACCAGCCCCATCAGAACGTGGTGCTCTGGCATGAAGCAGGGCTTACACAGCACAGCTTCGTTGAACGGCATCCAGGACTCAGCAAAGCATTTCATCACGTGCTGAGTATGTTACTATTCAGCAAAGCACTTAAGCATGTGCTTAACTCCCACTGACTGCAGCCTGGACCAGTTCGGCCATCCTCATCACCTGAGACATAATACACCTGAGCACCTCACAATCATTAGAGGGCCAGGGAAGTCTGATCCACCTTGGAAACGGAGGCACCAGGTGGATTAAGTGACTTTCCGAAGGTCACACGGGCAATCTGTGGCTGAGTTCAGGAACTGAACCCTGTCTACCATGTCCTAGGGAACACCGGCATGAATTTCTTCAATGTAGACAGGGCTTAAATGCAGCCATACCAGGAACTATTGCTAACCCGACCTCACAAGACATCGAGCTCTGCCTTTGCCTGTGTTTTAACACCAGCTTCTTGTCTCAGCCTCATCTCTGAGGAATGGGAGCAGAGGTGCTCTGGCAGCTGTGGGCGGTCGCCCTCCAGAGACACAGCAAGAGACCCTAGTAGCTGACTGAAAGGAACGCTCCCCCGTAGGCAGCTGTTCCACTTGAGCGTGATTGTTTCAAAGCAACTGCAGCTATAACAACAATGCCGTGGTGCTTCAATAATTACAGCCCGACTCACTGTATTTAACATTTTGGGACAGCAAATTTGCCTGCCAATCATAAAATAAATACCTTCCCCTTTGCAGGAGCTCAAGAAACAATCAACTCAATTCAAAAGCTCGTTCCTCTCGCAAGTACTACCAAGATGGGCTCCGATGAAGCAGAATGACTGTAGTGACCATGTACAGTGTGATTTGGGTCATACGCAGAATCCTCCAGGGCTACCTCTTTAGCTAAGGACGAGGACAAATTCCACTCTACCAATGTTGCTTACCAAGGTGAAAGAGAGGGGTGAGGAATCAAAGGAAGGGTGAAGAGACATGGTTGAGGGAAGGAAGAATGAAACTCCTGTAGGGAAGCAGGAGACTGGGGCAGAAGCGCTGAGAGAGATTGATGGGAGATTGAGGAGAAAGAGGAGGGATACAGATGGATTTTGGAAAGGGGGAGAGCAGAAGATGGAGGAACTATAGTGAAAGAGAGAAATGGGAGAGATCTAGAAAGGAGGAAATAGAAGGAAATGAGACCCAGGAATTGGAGAGGGAATAGTAAAGAGAAGAGGGAAAACAACAGAAAGAAAGGGGGGAAAAAACAGCAGAAAGATGATAAGGTCAGATGGAGGAAGAGAGGATGAACTGGAGCGAGAGAAGCAAACTAAATGAGGAAATGGAACGAGAAACAGGCCCCTAAGTAGCTGAATAGTAGTAGCTAAACACATTCTTTACTTCAATTAAATTGGAAGGGCATAAATCTGAAACTGAGACCATTTCACACAATGACTAATGGGACTGTGGAATTCACGGCCACAAGATATCCTAGAGGCCAAGAACTCAGTAAGATTCAAAGAGGGACTGGGCATTTATATGGATCAAAGCATATCTAGAATTATCACAGGTCAAGGAAAATACAGTCTGAGGTTTAAGCCAATCTTTAACTGTTTTGGGTGAGACGCGTCCCCTAGCAGATTATCACATCTTTACCTACTGGGGGGTTCTTGCTCCTTCCTCTGAAGCAGCTTGTAATGGCCACTGCTGGAGGCAGGACCAGATGGACTACAGGTCTAAGCCATTATGGCAATTCCTATATAACGTTTGGTACGTTGTTAAGTCCTGAGGACTTCAGTGCTTAAGTGCTTTGCGGAATTGGGGTCAGAGCAAGGACACGCACAGAGATACCCCTAACAGATAAATTCTTTTAGAGATTTTATTGTATTTCTCCTGGGAGGAGAAGCCCAGAGGTCAGGGACTCTTTGGGGAAACATCAGGTCTGGGGGAAAGAGGACATTTTCTGGTTGATGGGGCTTCAGGAACCATTTCAACAGCCTTCCCCCACCCCCAGCCCCCTGCCACATACACTTTATTTGGCATGTTAATTTGACATACATCTGTAATGATTGCCACATCTATTTGTTCCCAGCATTTCTTGTTCCTGTAGTGATCGCTCTCTCGGGACATGTGATTATGGAGTTTTTCTCCCATTCAGGAGATTCCTATAAAATGATGTTTCTTCTGTGCATTCTTTTTTCTATGGACATCTGGAAATGCTCAGAGAAGTACATTCCCAGGAACAATGCCCTAGGAGTGTTATGACATATCTGCCTTTAGATGTATGGCTGTTTGGAGCCAATCCAACCTCCAGACTTTCCTGATAACATTTATTTGCAGGGCTCTGACCCAAAGATCTGTTTCAGGAGGCAGGGAAGAATCCACATTTCGAGCCCAGCTATGCAACTCTTTCTCATGTTGATAAGCTCCGATGCGTCCTCCTTAGCACTATTCAAGCCAGCTAGAGGCAGTGGGGTCCAGTGAGTAGGGAACTAGTGTGGCAGTCAGTACAGCTGGGCTCTGTTCCCAGCTCTGCCCCTGACCTGCTGTGTGACCGAGGCAAGTCCCTTTCCCTCTCTCTATTATTATGATCATCATAGCATCCAGGAGGCCTACTCATAGCCGAGGGCCCCATGGCGCTAGGTGCTGTGCAAACACAGAAGAAAAAGACAATCCCTCCTGCAAAGGGATTATTTCGTCTGCATACTCTTCAGGACAGAGACTCTCTCTTACTGTGTGCATAGCCTGGGCCAGCCCTGACCCCCACACGCCCCACCCCCCAAGGGTGGTAGGGCCCCTTATTCCTCCTTCTTCAGGCGTCTGGTGATCCACCTTCTGACCAATGGCTTCTGGGTTCTTTATGCACAGTGCTGCCACTAGGTGGCCAGGTGCATAAACTAATGTGCAGCCCCTATGACCTCTTGGCAATTACATCAGGGAATCAAGGACCAACAACTCACAATAAACAGCATGTGGTCCCCCCTCCACCCCCCGAAATGACAGCAGTACCCTGAACAAGGGAGAAGGGGACAGGCAAAGGAATCTCATCCTTATCCCACAGCAACAAACACTAGATGCCCATGAACTAAGTGAATATAATGGAAGCAACCTGCCAAACTCTCCCCCAAGGCCTTACCTGGGTGGTGGGGTTGGAGCTTGGTGTGAAGCACTGGTGTCTCTTGCTGGGAAGCCAACAGCTGTCTTTCAGCTACAGTGAGGTCAAGCCCTGGCTCCTGGTGCAAGGGAAGCTCCACCCCCAGCCCCAGCCCCAGCACTGCAGGCAGCCAGTCTTCCCTGGCCAAATGGAGTCTCCAGTCCTCTGCAACAGAGAGCAACTGCATCCTCTCCAGTTACTCTAACCCACCTCCCTCTGGCCAGAGCTCTGTCTACACACACTGCTTCCACCTGGGCTCAGCTCACACCTCAGGGCAGTCCCAGCCACGGGCAGGCTCCCTGGGGCCTGTAGTAGGTCATCTTGACTGTCAGTCGGGCTCCTGGTCCAGCCCCTCTAAGCTGGGTGTGTCCCTCAAGTACAGGTGAGACAGGCAGACTCAGTGGCACCTCTAGTCTCTGCCTCCAGGCAGAGACTGCATCTTGCTGGGAAGGGGGCTGTGTATATACAGAGCCTAGCACAATGGGGTTTTGATCTAGGCTGGGGCTTCTGCACGAGGGATGCCAGCATCCCCAAGGAGCTACACTCTCAAAACTCACAAAACTGTTACCTGTAGAGAGTTTTCTAGGTGAGCTATTGTAGTGTCTTCAGTGACAGAAGAGAAATGGTGTTTGTGGATTTAAGGCCAGATTGAGTTATTGATTTTTCCTTTCAAAAGACTTTGTGCCTTTCTTTGCATCACTGAAAGATTTTTGTAAAAGGTTTCTTCAGTTTCTTTTTGTTAACCTTCAAAATATGAGGGATGTCCAGTCTGGTCTTCCCTAGTTTTGCACTTCTTGGGGATTTGAGAGCTGTGTATTGCAAACTCTGAGATATCCATTGATATGAACTGTTAACAAAGACATTATTTCTCACAAGTGTTCTTCAGGCAATTGAGTTAAATAGGCATTAACAAACAACCAAGGATCAGGGAGGTGATTCAGCAAAGCTGCTTAAGCCTCTCCGAGGAGAAGCAAGTGTGCTCGGCACAGTGCTTAACTAGCTCCTGCTCCTGCACAAGGCAGTACAGTTACGCAGCATCACCTTGCACAGCGACCCAGCGAATCTGCCGTTGCTAGCCCTGCTGCGAAAGTGACAGGGCACAAAACTCAGGGGAGCCAGTGTTACTGCTGCTCTACGCAGTCTACACAGTAACCTGAGATTTGTTTAGTGACACAATCTCTTGCATGCAGCTTGAATATTAACTGCAAGGAAAATTACAAGGGAAAATAATGCACTTTTGGAGATTGTGTCTGGTGTGATCTCAGCAGCCAGCCCCCGCTTTCACCGCACTTCTTACTAATCACACCCACAAACACCAACAAACATACCCCTATATTCTGGGAGGCATTACACTGGTTAGCAGTGGGAATGGGTTATGTGCACTGTTTTGCCTTGAGAAGTTGCAGCTGGCTTATCTTTCCAGAATGACTACGTCCTACTGCTGAGACCACTTGCCTGAGAAGTTACACCCCCTTGGGGCCAGCAGTGACATTTTTTAATGGCAAAATGACATAAGCACCCTCTTTCTTTCCCTGTCGATTGTATGCATGAAGCACATGGAAACAAGGAGATTAGGATTCCTCCCCTCTGGTGCCCTACTGTGAGCGGAGTTAAACTTCCTCCTGCGTGTGCGGCTGCTTAGTTTGAGATGGACCCATTCTAGGCACTCTGAAGTAGGAGTGGACTCTTAGACGAGGCTTGCCCCAAGGTTCCTGTCTGCACATGTTATGCTCTGACTGTTACAGCAGAGTTATTATGGAAGAGGGAAAATCATTAAGATTATTATTAGATCTCTAATTTCTGGACCCCTAATTTTTGGCAAGAAATCCCCCTTGGGCAAACAAACCAATTGCTTTGCATAAGCAAAAAGAAAAGGAGTACTTGTGGCACCTTAGAGACTAACCAATTTATTTGAGCATGAGCTTTCGTGAGCTCATGCTCAAATAAATTGGTTAGTCTCTAAGGTGCCACAAGTACTCCTTTTCTTTTTGCGAATACAGACTAACACGGCTGTTACTCTGAAACTTTGCATAAGCAGTAGCTCTGAAGTGCTACAGCGGCACAGCGGGATGATTCCATGTTGGGATGTGGATCAGAGCGAGACAGGTTGGGGGGGTCACATCCCCCCCCCATATTTGTGGCTTGGCTTGTACTGAGTACAACATCTGCTGAAGCCACGGCCCTCACTCTGTCCCCCTCCCCCCCACTATGAGCAGGTAGGGGTCATCGCTGGTGTGGGAGGTCGTGTGCTTACTTCCTCATCAACCCTAGCGTGCGAGGTATAAGTAAAGAGTCTTTCCAATTCCCATCAGATGTGTCTCATTCTAAACAGGAGTTTGGTGCCCAACTTGGATAGGTGCTCTTGAAAGTGCAACTACACATCTGTCTGCATGTTTAGACATCTTCTGAAATCTACCCTTTTGGGGCCTAAATCCCTTAGACACTTATGAGCCTCAGTGTCTAAGCCATTTTTGAAAATGGCACTTAGACCTTACAAACACTCAGCACAGCAATGCCTAAAATATCTTTCAGAATATGGGTCTCAGCACATCATTTGAAAATGAGACAAAGGCTCCTAAATCCCTCAAGCACTATTGAAAATTTTAATCTACATGGATTGTATGCAGTGGTGGAGTAGCCATGTCTGTTCCAGGATATTAGAGTGACAAGGTGGGTGAGGTCATATCTTTTATTGGACCAATTTCTATTGGTTGGACAAACTTTCGGAAGAAGAGCTCGGTGTAAGCTGGAAAGCTCGTCTCTCTCTCAGCAGCAGAAGCCAGTCCAATAAAAGATATGACCTCACCTCCCCTGTCGCTCCAATCTTCATGGAGTGAGTATTCAGGCCGTGCTTTGAGGGCAATTGTGAATATCAGAAATTGGATCTCGACGGCTTTGGGCGAGACTTGAAAAGGCGAGAACTGTGAAGTTGCCAAGTCTGTGATGGTGTTTAGGGGTGAGGCACGAGAAATGAGGTGGGTGTGGACATTGTCAGCTTAATTGGTGCTTCCCCTGGTCCTCAGTGATTTGTTTGATAGGAAATACATTAGAGTAGCCTTAATTCGGAGTCAATAACAGTTTATGTGTGGGCGTAGAAGTGAGGGTGTAAATCTGTCATTCCACTGAAGGCAAGGGGAGCTACCCCTGTTTGCAGCAGCAGCGGATCTGGCCCCAAAAGCATGTTTCCTTTGTGAGAGCAAAGTGTTAACACAGCCAAGATAACATTCAAGGTTTGTTTGAATTCTTTCCCAAACGAAGAGACACAGCACAACACGGCATACACTGTACTGGTGGTGATTTAAAGTTAACCTTAGAACATCAAATCACATCCCTCAAATAAACAGATTTTAAGATATAAAGTCAAAGTCCTGCCTGACCTGAAAGTTATTCTCATTGTTCCTCTTAATACAGCGCCTTTATCAGCCAGCTTGGAAAACAGCATCCTCTAGGCAATGTAATGGGTTGTGCCCACCTCCCGGCCTAGGTTTAGCTGCATTCATGAGTAAGGTTAAGATTTTCTCATGGGGCTTTTTATTAAAATTCACTGGCAGAACGTGGGCAATAAACAACAAATCACAGAAGCCCTAGCTCCACGCCGCAGGGCTGATGGCTGGACCTCACTGCCTGAGGCTGACAGCCTGAGCCCCGCTCCTGCACGGGGCTGACTGCTGGGAGCCCTGCTGCTATGGTGGGCTGACTGCTCAAGCCCGAGCCCCGCCACTTAGGGCTGAAGCAGAATCTGGAAGTCATGGAGGTTTCCACAATTGTATCCTTAGTCATGAGTAATTCAACAGGCATTGAGCAGACCATACAGCCGTACTGAACAGCTGATAGCAGAGGCCAGACACATTTATATTGAAATACAAGTGAAACTGGCCAGCTTTACAAAACTGATTTCTACTTGGCCATTCCCCGCTCCCAGTCTGGTGCCTGACCGCTAAAACTCTCCAGCAGGACATGTGTGTGACCTTTATTCCTTATGAAATGGCAATGTACTCCTCTGAACAGAATTCCCTTGCCCGCTGTCTCTGTTTCTTTCCCAGTCCCCCTCCCCACCATGCTCTAAGGCCATAATTCATTGCAATAACTCTCCAAGTCCTAATCCTGCTCCCACCGATGTTAGTGACTCAGCTCCCATTGATTCTGTCAGATCGGGACTGGACCTTTTGATTGTCACCCCCTCAAGGCAGGGGCCTCCTTTTTCTATGGTTGTCTGACAAGCACTATGCGCACCAGTCAAGCCCAGTGATATGCCAGGATAACTGAAGGGAGTTCAATGGGCTATGGGTGGGACTGGAGATGTCGGTAGAGGCACAGATGCACAAAGCTCCCCCTAGAGGTTCCTGATGCTACTGGCTATCAATCTACACCTGGCCACCCCAGGCCCTTGGCATGGAGCAAAGTTCTGTTCCTATGAAATGTAAGAGCTCCATGGGTCTGGCACTAACTCCCAAGGGGCTCCAGGAGCAGAGCTCCCAGCTTCTCTGGTCATCTGAAGGTTTCAGGAGTCCACCCCAACCTTGGATGAGCTGGGGGTTAATCCAGTGTTAATAGACGGGAGCGGATTACCTGAGAGCAGGACGGGATGAACAGTACGAAAGAAGAAGATAGTTCCAAGGATGGGCTGGATTCGATGTAGTGACTTTTCCAGCACTCAGAGTTTTTAAATTGAGAATGAATCTCTTTCAAAAACACATGCTGTAACGCAACCAGCCCTATGGACTTGATGCACGAGTCACTGGGTGACAATGTCTGGCCTGTGATATGCAGGAGGTCAGAAGAGATATGTCCATAAGGGTCCCTTCTGGCCTTGAAATCTCTTCAGGGAGGCTGCAAGGGGTGCTGGAGCAGCTCTGTGTCATGCTTTCCAATGCAGAAGACAGTGCAGGAGTTTCGATCAAAGAAAGATGGATTGAGTTAGGGGACCTTTGGAGGTCACGAACATTCTGTCCCAAAATTCTGAGCTCATCCATTTGCACGCACAAATCGGACCCCATACATGGGCATCTAGCTGCCCAGTTTGCATGCACAGGTGTCTCATTTGAACGCACAAATACGGGTGGGCCCCGAATTCACAGATATGTCTGAGACAGTGTTTGAAACTTAAGTCCTCCCTGCCTGCCTCAGACAGTCATGCTGCTTAGGTGCTCTGTGCCAGTTACAGAAAACGTGCACTTGTGTACTATATTTTAAATGGCACAACAAGTAGCTACAGTAGATTAGCCTTTCCCACAGCATGGCAGCCTCCCAAAATAAAGACTAGGCCTTGCTTTGTGCATTACAAAACCTCCCTCAATTGGAGGAGAAAACCTTTAAGCAGCATTGGCTGCTGTATACTGTTCTCCATAGGGTGAGGATTATGAAAGTGGAGATAGACATTTGGGAGTCTGGAAGCAGAGCAAAGGGTGTGAAGAAACTGACATGCAGTTTGTGTCTCTTGTGCCATCTAGTGCCCAGTTACAGAACTGCGACAACATTTATTTTCTACAGCAACATCTAAGTCAAAAGCCAAGTGCTCTCCAAAAACAAATGTGTTCAAACAAGGCTATGAAACATAATGGAGGATTTGGGCTTTGCTGTACGCATTCTGCAGCCAGGGAGGACAAAGATTCAAGGCCACAGGGAGGCTACAGACATAAGGAGAATCAAGGACAGGCACAGAACATAATCCTGCTATGTGCTCAACCGCTCACTCGTCACAAAAACGGTTCAGCCACTGACTCAGTAGTGACCAGGTGAGGTCAGCAACCGGACGGCCTGTGAAGCCACAAGATGTACCATCCAAAAATGTTCCTGCTACTTACTGCATTGCCGCTGACTGTTTTTCATTGAGTTGTTAACGTCACATGGAGGGTTGCCAATTTTGGTTGGACGTATTACTGGAGGTTTTGTCACATGGCATAATCTTTAATTAAACATTAATCTCTAATTCCTGGAGGCTCCAGGACAATTGGCAACCCTAGAGTCACATGTCCTGGCTGAGGGGTTATTTTCTCAGATTCACAGAGCCTGCTGTACACAGATTTCCACCAAGAGTGATTGTTAGGCGCTCTCCAAATACTCTAGAAAGAACTCGTAGTCTCAGGACAGACAAACAGACAGAGGGTAGCAGAGGTGAATAACAAATAGGCCATTTATATACATACCTATTCTCAGATAAACAAGGCTGGTGAAAAACATAACGGGGCCCTAATATTTTGCCCAAGCAACGAGTATATAATTCAACCCTAACATCTGAATGCTTTCCAGTGGGGAAAGTTCTGTTTTAACCTCCTAGATGAGAAACAAACATTACCATGTTCAAATTCTGGACCCCATTACTCGCCTCCATCAGAAGTGTTGCCAATCCTCACGATTTTATTGAAAGTCTCATGATATTTGGTGGTGTTCTTTAAGCCCCCGCACCCCCTCCTGGAATCAAGTGATTGTGTGAAAATCTCAGCTTTCATTAAGCCTTCGCCCCCAAGTTTCTAGCCCTGATGTCGTGTTTTCAAGCTTTTCTCTACAAACACAAGTGCACCCTGAAGGCTCAGAAGCCAGAAGACAAATAAAAGGAAAGCCCATTTATTCTTTTGTAAAATCTCTTGATTTTTGGGGGCCTGGCTCACGATTTTTGAATGCTCAGGATGGGCAGTATTTCAGTTGTTTCAGGGAGTTTAATGTCATGACTTTGCGACAACTCAAAGTCTGTGCGATTACCCAGACACCTTTCTTGGGCAACCTCCAGGGTTAAATAGGACAGCTGGCCAATCAGAGGGCCGCAGGATACTGTCACTCTGGCTCTGTTGGGCGGAACTTCCTGCAGCACCTCCGCTCCACAGTGCTCCCTGGCTGTAGCTCTGCATGACCTCCCAGAGGCACTGTGGGAATGTCAACCGTCCCAGGTGCTAGTCCAGGGATATTTACAGGGCCTTATCCCCAGACTTAGGTGCCCATGCCTTGGGTTTGGGTACCTAAGTCCCAGTTTAGGTTTCACTGTGATCCATAAAACCCCTGCCAAACCCTGTAGGTGCCTAAATTCACTCACTACCTAAGTTTTCAGGGTGAAAGTCCCCTTGGTGCTGACATTTCTACCTCTGAGCATGTGCACTGCTGCCTCCTCCGTGCGTCCGGACACCTGGTTCCCACCTGAGCCTCAGAGTGATTCACGAAGTAGGGGAAGACAGGTGTGTTTGTGTGCAGGGCCCGATCCCATAGGCATGCTCAGAAGCTGCCTAATGGATTGGGTCCCATCCAGAATCTGGCTGGAGGAGGTGGGCGGTGCCACCCACTTTATAACTTTTAGCCCAGTGGTTAGACCCTCACTTGGGATGCAGGAGATGCAGGTTCAATCCCCCCTTTGCCAAAGGGGGAGATCTCCCACCTCCCCGGAGGGTGCCTTAAACGTTGAACTCGGGGATTGTGTGGCTTCCTCCGTCTCTCCTGTTGAAGCTGTTCCACTGTAAATAAATACTAAATAATATACACGGCAGGAATGACTCTGCACTCCAGTGAGGAGGGCTCCCAATGGGGAGACCCAGAGCCTAGGCCCCCTGCTCCAGTCACTCCTTCATTAGCTATCCACAGTGAATCAGCTTCCACAGCAGAGCCCCAGGGAACCCCACAGCTGACTATCCCATAGCTCAGTGGTCAGAGCGCTCTCTCAGTGGTGGGAGAGCCCTGTCCAAACAATGGCAGAAGAAGGGATTGAACCTGGGTCTCTTGCATCCCAGGTGATTGCGCTAACCACTGGGCTAAACATTATAAATTGCGCACCTCCTCCTCCCCTGGATGTTTTGTGTGGGCTGAGGCAGGTTCCTAACTTGTTCCCACAAGACATGCCATAGCTCCTAAGCCACCTGATTCCAGGCGCCAGGTTCCCATTCACGGATGGCCAGCAGAGATACGTGCCTCCCTGCAGCCTGGACTTAGGCGCTTACTTCCCAGGGAAGGGTGGTGCCTAGCACATGCCCTTCATGTAGGCAGCTCCCAATGGTTACCTTAGGCAGCTCCCCACCTAGCGTGCTGGCTTTTATGGATCCCATTCTAAGGGCTTGTCTACAAAATTAAATCAACTTAAGTTAAGTCGCCCTACAGCCAGTGCTGTTATTAAAGCGGTGGGTCATGTCCACACTATGCTCCTGTCAGCAGTGCGCATCCTCACCTGGAGCGCTTCCACTGACTGGAATGAGTCACTGCCAAACACGGACAGCTGAAGCCCAGCAGCCCGAGCTGGCAGCCCTGCACGGGGCTCACAGCTGAAGCCCACCCACCCCCGCCTGGGGACTGACAACCCAGGCTGGCAGCCCTGGGGGCAGCAGTGGGGCTCCAGCTGTCAGCCCCGTGGGCTGACAGTCAACAGACACAGTGTCGCCCTAATTACTTTGACCTAAGCTCTGCGCCCCTCACGGCGGTGGAGTTATTAAGTCGATGTAGTGAGCGACTGACATTGGCAGGAGCACCATTGCAGCATAGACACCTAGAGAGTTAGGGTGACGTAAGCAGAAGCGCAGACCAGGCCTCAGATGCTTAGCTCTCCTCATTCCTTGAATAGGGACATACATTGTACAGGCAGCTAACTGGGCTTTGCGGACCGCAGTGCTGTTCTTGTGATTTTCTAGGCCCCTAAACATTAGACACTGTGCTGCTCAGCATTGTAAAGTCTAACTCCCTGCAGGGATCCAGGCCCAAGTATTGAAAACTCTTCTGAAAATGAGAGAGGCTCCTAAATCACTTAAGCACTGCTGCACTCAGCGTTGCAATGCCCAACTACCTTTAAAAATCTGGGTCTAGATGATTTGCCCGACGTCACACAGGAAGTCTGTGGCACAGCAAGAATCCAACCTGGGTCCTAGGTTAACAGCCTAACCACTGGACCATTCTTCTTTGATGGCCACTATCTCGGTCTCACTGAAGAGTCATGCCTTTGACATATTTGAAAGAATTATGGTTAAAAATCACTGTCATTGCTGTTTGAAAACTGTACGTGGAGCATGTGAAGTACGTTAATTTCCAATCACTAACTCAAGTGGGTTTGGAAGAAATGTCCCCTCTGGGTGTTATTCCATAACTGACCATCACAGGCTTCTTACCAAGGCATCTATTAATGGCCTTGCACAAGCTGGAGTAGACGCACCATTGGTTTAATTGAGTGTGGCCTTTCCTATGTTCCTTAACGTTTTATGCATGTGCTAAATACAGTACCTGACACATGTAGTTTGCACTAAACAGCACAGGATGGATAAAGTGGATCTTTCAGCCTTTACATGATTTCATTGTCCCAGATCTTAGCATGTCCTAGGACTGCTGTGAAGGGAACCCAAGACTCTGTGTTCTGGATCCCAAGGGTGGTTCAGGTTCCTAGAGCCTCAGCAAGTTGCAGCACAGGTCCCTCCCTTGGCCCCTCTGGCACATTCCTTGGGCTCGGACTCTCAGCCTGTTACTTCCCAGCCCCAGTGCTGAGCCCCGACATACGCACCCCTCTCCTGAACTCCACCCCAAAGGTGTGATGCTTCTGGCAACAGTTGAATTCTCTCAGGGGCACGCAGCAGTTGTGAAGCGGACAACACACACACACTTGGCATAGTGTCTAAAACCTTCCCACTCTTATATATTTAATCACGTAAAGCCCAAGAGAGTACATCTCACACAAAACAACTGACACTAAACCTATGTCCCTGCCTCAGTTTCCTCACCACTTCCGTCAGATGAGTCAGCAAACTGGTTTGTGAAAAATCTTTTCTGCTGCGTCTGAGAGTTGGAAAACAATACCTTTAAGACCTGGTGTGCCTAGGGCAGCCCTTATTGGAAATGCCAAGATCAGAGCAGGCTGCAAAAGGGAGAGCAGATACCCACCAGTCTTGAGAGTAACACTGAAGTTAAACTCCCCAACCAGTCACAAACTGTGCCTCCCATCCCCCACACTCATTATCAAGAAGCAAAAAATTAAATACAAAAATTAAAACAAATCACACAAGCCCCCTCATTGCATTCCAGTTCTCTGGCTCCCAATCAGCACCTCGGTCCAGTACAGTGAGAACTTATTTTAAAACTCTGCTCACATATACAAAATGTTCTTCTGCCCAAAGGGTCAGCCATGTTACCAGGTCAATAGGAGTTTGCATCTAACTGAAAATACCACACTGCCAGCTAATCCTTTAGCATCTAAAACTAATGGTTTATTATAAAGAAAAAGAGAACAAACAAGAAGAGAGTTTGTTAAATGGTAAAGCAATCACAAACATACAAAGACTTCAAAGTCCATATATCAGGTTCTTAGCAGTACTGGTGAGTTTTCTGGCTTGAAAGTCCGTTTGAAATATATCCACAACTTTGATGGGTCATTCAGTCCTTTGTTCAGAGCTTCAGTTTGTAGCATAATTCCTCCAGGGGTAAGAAGACAAAATGGAGACGATGCAGCTGGCCAATGCCATCCGATTTGGCTCACCAGGCTTGGGCTGCAGGGCTGTTTCTCTGCTGTGGAGACTTCCGGGCTCAGGCTCTAGGATCCTGTGGCATGGGAAGTCCCAGATCTGGCCTCCATATAACAGATGAGGCAAGGGGCCCTACAGAACCCTTGACGCTGGATGCACATCTCGCAGCACTGAAAACTTTATATGCTGGGCACTTAAACTTTCTAGAAAACTCTCTGTACGTGCAACGTAACTGTTTCAGTGTTGCCAGCAAATGAGACAGATTCCACTTCCAGCAGACATGCCTAATCCTGCTTTACCAAGGTGAGCCCAGAGCTAAAAGCTGCCAGGGGCCTCTTGGATTAGTGTTAGAATCATAGAATCATAGAATATCAGGGTTGGAAGGGACCCCTGAAGGTCATCTAGTCCAACCCCCTGCTCGAAGCAGGACCAATTCCCAGTTAAATCATCCCAGCCAGGGCTTTGTCAAGCCTGACCTTAAAAATTTCCAAGGAAGGAGATTCCACCACCTCCCTAGGCAACGCATTCCAGTGTTTCACCACCCTCTTAGTGAAAAAGTTTTTCCTAATATCCAATCTAAACCTCCCCCACTGCAACTTGATTGTTATTTTCTGTATTCATGAATATTGTGTCAATTTTAACCATAGGAGACAAACAAAAGACAGAAAAAGTCTGTTTACAGAGATATTCTAGCAGTACGTAAACAGCTTTGCACTTGGAGACAAATACCCACTCTTGTCTCCATCCACCACAACTTGTGCTTCTTACTATTGAAAAGATAAATGGGGAGGAAGGAAAGCTGCAGAAATTCAGATAATCACCTAGTGATAGTCAACTCCCATTTTGTAACACAGACATCTGTTAATCCATTGATGAGAAGATTGGAATAGGAAGGCCCAGGTCTCACTGAGATCTTATCTAGTCATAAGCTTCTTCCTAGCGTAGACCAGTTTCTCCTCCCTCCATTTTTAATACTAGTTGTTACACTGAATGAAAAGCGATCGTTATGCTGGTTCATTGAATCACTGTCTTAAGGTAACTAAGAACATGATGGAGAAAGTCTGTAACCTGTTTTATTTGCACAGACCTATGGACCCATATTATTTGAGGTTGCCAGCGTTTTTTAGATCGCTATTCTTCTGGCACGGTTTTGATTCCCATCGCTAAGCCCCTGATGACCACTACTACTGCATCTCCTACAGTGGCTGCAACTCGAGCAGCTGGTAGTGGAGGAGGAGGTGGTGGTAATGGAGAAGGAGAACCCACAAGATGACCAATAATAATGAGCCAACTGTTCTGAGGATAATGAGGGTTTTAAGAGAAATGTAATGCAAAGCGCACTGGAAGTCAACAATGCTCTGAGATTTCACTCTACTCTGCCCCCCTCCCCCGACATGAACATTTGACAAAGCCAACCCGAATTGAGGAATGTTTTGATGCTGATGAGTACATATTTAAGCGAAAAAGTTTCAGACATATTTTACCCTGCTCTGGTGCAGAGCACTTTTGCAAGCCTGACCCTGTGTGTCAAATTGTACACGAAAAATAATACATTCCTCCCCACCCCCCAATTACTACTATTTAACTTGGGTTTTTGCAGAGGACACAGATGACTGCAGCAAGACGACAAAACGCCTCCAGAAACATGGCCCATACTCTCTACTGTTGCAGCTCCACTAAAATCAAAGGAATTACGCTCATCTGAGCAGTAATGTTGGCAACAGATGTCATTAAATAGCACTTGCTTTTCTGCCTGTGAACCTTTTCTGAAAAAAAATTCAGAGCAGTTTAAATTCCATTCAATCAATCTTTTTGTGCATCATCATTTGCCAATAAGACTACAGGAGAGAACTGAAGATATTAGATATGGAAAGGTGCACTGAGTTCGCTAGCTGTGTACATATTTCTATTGCACCCATGTATTAGCTACCCCGAAAAATGCTGCATTGTTCCCTAGGGTATATTTGCCAAAGTATTGTCCAGTCTAATATTAAAATGGTTTCTTCAGATAAGGATTTACATGTAATCCAATCCAAAGTCTCATTTTAGTAATAAATCGTTATAGGCTCCCGGCTCCTCAGTCTTCTCTTCTCTTGGGTAGAGAACCATGTCTATCTCTCCATCCTGACTGGGGATTTTTTCAGGCTGCACAATCCCCTGCCTACACTGTGATATCCCCAGCAAGCCAGACTGCCTAACCTGGCCAGTGTCTGCACGTTGCTTTCTCCCCAGAGGCTATGAACAGCATTTTTGCCGACAGTTATGAGTTACCACACACCGCTTTCTAAGCGAGCACACCTACTCTGAAGCATTACAGAGAACACATATTCAAAACAGTTAAAGAACCCACACACATGCTAATAAAGCTTACCAGAGCACACCCCAACTCCAACAAGGGCTCAGGTAGGAGTCAGTCCTTCAAACCCCACCAAGGGGGTTTTCTGGCCCCACAAGTTCAGAACAAGCACCCCCATACATAGTCTTTCCTTTATACAGCCGAGGCCTTTGATCTTCACACTCTGGGAACAGCAGACAATGGTTCCCTCCCCAGGGAACCATTGTGGCAGATGTAGCGTCAGAAGGCTGGGCTTTTGCAGAACCTTTCCAAACGTTTCCTCAAAACCGGTATGTTCTCATGAAATATTTCAGTTCTGACAAATGAACCTTTTCTGGCAAAAAAAAAATTTAATGACTAATAGTCAGCTTTTCAAAAGGGCTCAGTACCCTCACTGAGACCCTGATCTCTGCTGGGGCCTCTAATCACTACTGTACCACAAATAATAAGTATATGGCTGTGGTATGTTCCTCTTCTCTACTATTCTCCTTTGTAATAAAAATAATTTAAAGCAAAGCAGTCCAACAGCGTTTAAACACCACATCTATATTGATTTTTCCCACACAAATATTTGCCCCAAATGAGGCCCGGGCTGCCATTATCACTGATTTTCATCATCATCATTTTCCCCGGTAAGTACTGTGAGCATTAAGTACCCTACAGAGGCCATTAAAGGTTCTACTACACTCTGGCTCGGAGATACAATGCCACCACCTGTGAAGTCCAATCCCCACTACTTAAAAAAATTCTCCTTGGTGCTTGTAGGCTTGGGCTAAGATTTTGAGAAGCGTGGAATTAAAGTTAGGCTCCTACATGCATAATTAGGTATCTAATTATTTGACCTAATGCCTGACAGAGGGGCACTCAGAGCTCAGAGAAGGGTCCAAAGTGCAGGTCGCCAAAGTATCGTCCAGTCTAATATTTAAATGGTTTCTTCAGATGAGGATTTACATGTAATCCAACCCAAAGTCTCGTTTTAGTAATAAATCATTTTGGGCTAAATTCTTCACAAACATTGGAATTTCCTGAAATGTAGGGCTGGAAGGGACCTCGAGAAGTTATCAAGTCCAGCCCTGTGCACCAAGGCAGGACCAAATAAACCTAGACCATCCCTGACAGGTTTGTCCATCTAACCTCTTCTTAAAAGCCTCCAATGAGGGGGACTCCACAACCTCCCTTGGAAGCCTATTCCAGAAGTTAACTGTTCTTACAGTTAGAAAGTTTTTCTTAATATCTAACCTAAATCTCCTTTGCTGCAGATTAAGCCCATTGCTTTTTGTCCTAAACTCAGTGGACATAGAGAATAATTGATCACCATCCTCTTTCTAACAGCCAATAACATATTTGAAGACTGTTATCAGGTCCCACCTCAGTCTTCTTTCCTCAAGACTAAACATGCCCAGTTTTTTAACCTTTCCTCATAGGTCAGGTTTTCTAAAACAGTTATTTTTGCTGCTCTCCTCTGAACTCTACAATTTATCCACATCTTACCTAAAGTAAAGTGTCCAGAACTGGACACAGGACTCCAGCTGAGGCCTCAGCAGTGCCAAGCAGTGCAGGACAGGCACCTTCCATGTCTTACAGACAACACTCCTGTTAATATACCCCAGAGAAAAAAACAGTTTTAAGTAAAAACAAAAAACATTGATAACTATTTTGCTAAAAACTGATTATACATTTTTTTAAAGAATTTTTCGTTACTTTTAGTTTTGATTATTTTTTAAAAGTTCTATTCACAAAAAAGAAGGGGACAGACATTACAGTTCTGCAATCACAGTGTAATAAAACACATCTGATAAACTAGAGAGATCTTGGAGTTTTACAGATACAAGATGCGCCACTTCAGAACAGAAAGCAGGACTACTGATTACATTTTGCAAAACAGACAAAAGCCATAACCAAGATTTCTGGGGCTCTTTAAGCTGAGTGTAAAGGCAGTTATAACTATCCAGGTGAACAAAAAGAAGTGAAAGGAAGATGTCTCCTATAAAACGCGTATTGAGTGAAACAGTTTCAACTATTTTAGTGCCAAAAAGATAGAAAATCTCTAGACAGAACAGGTGGGATTTTCAAAGGTGGTCTAACTGTGCTCCCACTGAATTCAATGGTAAAACTCTGACCTCAGTGGGAGAAGAGTTGTGCCAATATTGAGTGCATTGGAAACTTCCAGCTAATTCAGATCATTTGGACGCGCAGCCAAGTGCTTGAATGCTTTTCTGCAGGGTCCTTCTCAGTCTTCTCAGATTTTTCTGTCAAACAAATGACCTAGCACTTGTTTATTTGGGATAGAATTTGTCAAGCTGTCTGGAATGGATCACTACCGTGAGAACCAACCTCAGGGAAGATTGTGCCCTGGTTTGTAACAAACGCCAAGCAGGTTATGAGTTCTATACTTAGGTTTCTCCAACCAAGTAGCAAGTGAGAGCTCCTTACTCACTGTAACTGATTTAACAAGGAGTCACAGACAGTCCCCTGGGTACTCTGGTCTATTTTACTACCCAGGCAAGTTTGCTTTTGTGATAGATAGTCCTTTACATTAAAAAAAAAAATCACAACATTCACAGCAGACAGTTCCTTCTGGTCAGAGATTTTTATTCCCTTTCCCCAGAGTTGGAACTGATGGGACAAGTGTTGGCACCTGTGTCCTCTTCATGGTTGCGGGCAATCAAAGTCTTTGTTCTTTGATGTTTCACAATGGCCCATTTGGTTTCAATGGACATTCTTGTGTGCAGGTGCAGCACTTCACATTAATTAATGCCTGTTTCCTGTTGGTAAGTTACGCAGTTACAGAGGTTTACAATGCAAACACTCAGGCCTTGTCTACACTGCCCCTTTACAGAGTTGAAACTTTCTTGCTCAGGGATGTGAAAACACCCCCCTCCCCCCCCGGAACGATGCAAGTTTAGCGCTGTAAAGTAGCCATGTAAGCAGCGCTGGGAGCTACTCCCCTTGTGGGGGTGGAGTTTTTACAATGCTGGGTGAGTGTGCTTTCTCCCAGTGCTGGTGCCACGACTACAAAGCCATGTTCAAATGCTGCTACGGCTGCGCTAGGGTGACCAGACAGCAAGTGTGAAAAATCGGGACGGGGATGGGGGGTAATAGGAGCCTACATAAGAAAAAGACCCCAAAATCAGGACTGTCCCTATAAAATCGGGACAGCTGGTCACCCTAGGCAGTGCTTTAACATTGGTAGTGAAGACATACCCTAAGCATAACTTTATACCATGGGTTACAGATTGTATAAGTGAGATCAATACATGCAGCTTCCTTTCAACTTTCTTATCAACTTAGGATCTATTTTAACCATGGTAACACACAGGTGAGCCAGCCTGGTTCCCAGATGTGAATTTGTCCGTGTTCAGTGAGGCCTGGGGCCTTGGCATGAGCTGGTGCCCGGTCTGCCAGCGTCGCAGAATTCTCAAAACTCCGTACTACAGCCAGATTTCTATCTCCCTTTAACTGCCAGTGGGGGTATGTCTACGCTACGAAATTAGATCGAATTTATAGAAGTCGGTTTTTTAGAAATCGTTTTTATATAGTCGATTGTGTGTGTCCCCCCACACAAAATGCTCTAAGTGCATTAAGTGCATTAACTCAGCGGAATCATAGAATCATAGAATCATAGAATATCAGGGTTGGAAGGGACCCCAGGAGGTCATCTAGTCCAACCCCCTGCTCAAAGCAGGACCAATTCCCAGTTAAATCATCCCAGCCAGGGCTTTGTCAAGCCTGACCTTAAAAACCTCTAAGGAAGGAGATTCTACCACCTCCCTAGGTAACGAATTCCAGTGTTTCACCACCCTCATAGTGAAAAAGTTTTTCCTAATATCCAACCTAAACCTCCCCCACGGAGTGCTTCCACAGTACCAAGGCAAGTGTTGACTTCCGGAGCGTTGCACTGTGGGTAGCTATCCCACAGTTCCCACAGTCTCCGCTGCCCATTGGAACTCTGGGTTGAGATCCCAATGCCTAATGGGGCAAAAACATTGTTGCGGGTGGTTCTGGGTACATGTCGTCAGGCCTCTCCCGCCCTGTGAAAGCAACGGCAGACAATCGTTTCGTGCCTTTTTTCCTGAGTTACCTGTGCAGACGCCATACCACGGCAAGCATGGAGCCCGCTCAGCTCACTGTCAACGTATGTCTCCTGGGTGCTGGCAGATGGGGTACTGCATTGCTACACAGCAGCAGCAACTCATTGCCTTGTGGCAGAAGATGGTGCAATAGGCCTGAAATCCATTGTCATTGTGTCTGAGGTGCTCCTGGCTGCCTCGATAAGGTCAATCAGGAGCATCTGGGCAGACATGGGCGCAGGGACTAAAATAGGAGTGACTCAACCAGATCATTCTCTTTAGTCCTGCAGGCATTCCTATCATACCATCTTATGGTGAGCAGGCAGGAGATGAGGATGGCTTGCAGTTCTACTGCACCGTCTGCTGCCAGCCAAAATTGTAAAAGATAGATGGAGTGGATCAAAACAAGAAATAGACCAGATTTGTTTTGTATTCATTTGCTCCCCCTCCCTCCCTTTGTGAAATCCATGGCCGAAAATCATTTTGGTGAGGTCTGTCAGGGGCACCTTGAAAACTTTAATGGAGATTCAGTCCTGCCTGAAATACCAGAGGGAGGGATAGCTTAGTGGGTTGAGCATTGGTCTGCTAAACTTAGGGTTTTGAGTTCAATCCTTAAGGGGGCCATTCTGTGTGACAGTTGTTTTTGTTTCTCATTGATGTAAAGCCACCCCCTTTGTTGATTTTAATTCCCTGTAAGCCAACCCTGTAAGCCATGTCGTCTGTCGCCCCTCCCTCCGTCAGGGCAACGGCAGACAATCATTCCGTGCCTTTTTTCTGTGCAGACGCCATATCATGGCAAGCATGGAGCCCACTCAGATCACTTCGGCAATTAGGAGCACATTAAACACCAAGCGTGTTATCCAGCAATATATGCAGCACCAGAACCTGGCAAAGCGAAACCGGGCGAGTAGGCGACGTCAGCACGGTGACGAGAGTGATGAGGATATGGACACAGACTTCTCTCAAAGCACGGGCCCCGGCAACGCGGGCATCATGGTGCTAATGGGGCAGGTTCATGCGGTGGAACGCCGGTTCTGGGCCTGGGAAACAAGTACAGACTGGTGGGACCACATAGTGTTGCAGGTCTGGGACGATTCCCAATGGTTGTGAAACTTTCGCATGCTTAAGGGCACTTTCATGGAACATTGTGACTTGCTTTCCCCTGCCCTGAAGCACATGAATACCAAGATGAGAGCAGCCCTCACAGTTGAGAAGCGAGTGGCAATAGCCCTGTGGAAGCTTGCAACACCAGACAGCTACCAGTCAGTCGGGAATCAATTTGGAGTGGACAAATCTACTGTGGGGGTTGCTGTGATGCAAGTATCCAACGCAATCTAAGATCTGCTGATATCAAGGGTAGTGACCCTGGGAAATTTGCAGGTTATAGTGGATGGCTTTGCTGCAATGGGATTCCCTAACTGTGGTGGGGCCATAGACGGAACCCATATCCCTATCTTGGCACCGGAGCACCAAACCAGCGAGTACATAAACTGCAAGGGGTACTTTTCAATAGTGCTGCAAGCACTGGTGGATCACAAGGGACGTTTCACCAACATGAACGTGGGATGGCCGGGAAAGGTACATGACACTCACATCTACAGGAACTCTGGTCTGTTTCAAAAGCTGCAGGAAGGGACTTTATTCCCAGACCAGAAAATAACCGTTGGGAATGTTGAAATGCCTATAGTTATCCTTGGGGACCCAGTCTACCCCTTAATGCCATGGCTCATGAAGCCATACACAGGCAGCCTGGACAGTAGTCAGGAGCTGTTCAACTGCAGGCTGAGCAAGTGCAGAATGGTGGTAGAATGTGCATTTGGATGTTTAAAAACGCGCTGGTACAGTTTACTGACTTGGTTAGACCTCAGCGAAACCAATATTCCCACGTCTTCTGTATTTTCCACAGTATGCATCTGATGAAGTGAGCTGTAGCTCACGAAAGCTTATGCTCAAATAAATTGGTTCGTCTCTAAGGTGCCACAAGTACTCCTTTTCTTTTTGCAAATACAGACTAACATGGCTGTTACTCTGAAACCTGTCAATATTCCCACTGTTATTACTGCTTGCTGTGCGCTCCACAATATCTATGAGAGTAAGGGGGAGACGTTTATGGCGGGGTGGAAGGTTGAGGCAAATCGCCTGGCCACTGGTTACGCGCAGCCAGACACCAGGGCGGTTAGAAGAGCACAGGAGGGCGTGGTGCGCATCTGAGAAGCTTTGAAAACCAGTTTCATGACTGGCCAGGCTACGGTGTGAAAGTTCTGTTTCTCCTTGATGAAACCCCCCACCCCTTGGTTCACTCTACTTCCCTGTAAGCTAACCACCCTCCCCTCCTCCCTTCGATCACCACTTGCAGAGGCAATAAAGTCATTGTTGCTTCACATTCATGCATTCTTTATTCATTCATCACACAAATAGGGGGATAACTGCCAAGGTAGCCCAGGAGGGATGGTGGAGGAGAGAAGGACAAGGCCACACAGCACTTTATTAGTTTAAAACTTTAAAACTTATTGAATGCCAGCCTTCTGTTGCTTGGGAAATCCTCTGGGGTGGACTGGCTGGGTGGCCGGAGGCCCCCCCACCGCGTACTTGGGCATCTGAGTGAGGAGGCTATGGAACTTGGGGAGGAGGCCGGTTGGTTACACAGGGGCTGTAGCAGCGGTCTGTGCTCCAGCTGCCTTTCCTGAAGCTCAGCCATATGCTGGAGCATGTTAGTTTGATCCTCCAGCAGCCCCAGCATTGAATCCTGCCTCCTCTCATCACGCTGCTGCCATCTTTCAGCTTCAGCTCTCTCTTCAGCCTGCTACTTACTCTCTTCAGCCCGCCACCTCTCCTCCCGGTCATTTTGTGCTAGCCCTCCCTCCTCCCCATGGCTAACAGCGGGGAACTTTTCTGTTCAGCCACAGGCAAACAGCCCAGCAGGAATGGGCACCTCTGAGTGTCCCCTGAAGAAAAGCACCCTATTTCAACCAGGTGACCATGAATGATATCACTCTCCTGAGGATAACACAGAGAGATAAAAAACAGATGTTGTTTGAACGCCAGCAAACATACACTGCAATGCTTTGTTCTACAATGATTCCCGAGCACGTGCTACTGGCCTGGAGTGGTAAAGTGTCCTACCATGGTGGACGGAATAATGCTGCCCTCCCCAGAAACCTTTTGCAAAGGCTTTGGGAGTACAGCCAGGAGAGCCGCGAATGCCAGGGCAAATTAATCATTAAACATGCTTGCTTTTAAACCATGTATGGTATTTTAAAAGGTACACTCACCAGAGGTCCCTTCTCCGCCTGCCGGGTCCAGGAGGCAGCCTTGGGTGGGTTCGGGGGGTACTGGCTCCAGGTCCAGGGTGAGAAACAGTTCCTGGCTGTCGGGAAAACCAGTTTCTCCGCTTGCTTGCTGTGAGCTATCTAAAACCTCCTCATCATCATCTTCCTTGTCCCCAAAACCTGCTTCCATGTTGCCTCCATCTCCATTGAAGGAGTCAAACTACACAGCTCGGGTTGTGGTGGCTGAACCCCTTAAAATGGCATGCAGCTCATCATAGAAGCAGAATGTTTTGGGCTCTGACCCAGAGTGGCTGTTTGCCTCTCTGGTTTTCTGGTTGGCTTGCCTCAGTTCCTTAAGTTTCACACGGCACTGCTTTGGGTCCCTGTTATGGCCTCTGTCCTTCATGCCCTGGGAGATTTTGACAAATGTTTTGGCATTTCAAAAACTGGAACAGAGTTCTGATAGCACGGATTCCTCTCCCCATACAGTGATCAGATCCCGTACCTCCTGTTCGGTCCATGCTGGAGCTCTTTTGCGATTCTGGGACTCCATCATGGTCACCTCTGCTGATGAGCTCTGCACTCACCTGCAGCTTGCCACACTGGCCAAACAGGAAATTGAAATTCAAAAGTTCGCGGGCCTTTTCCTGTCTACCTGGCCAGTGCATCTGAGTTGAGAGTGCTGTCCAGAGCGGTCACAATGGAGTACTCTGGGATAGCTCCTGGAGGCCAATACTGTCTAATTGCATCCACAGTACCCCAAATTTGACCCAGCAAGGCCAATTTCAGTGCTAATCCCCTTGTCGGGGGTGGAGTAAGGAAATCGATTTTAAGAGGCCTTTAAGTCGAAAAAAAGGGCTTCATTGTGTGGACAGGTGCAGGGTTAAATCAATTTAACGCTGCTAAATTCGACCTCAACTCCTAGCGTAGACCAAGGCTGGGAGTTGTGTGGCTAACTCCTTTCAGCACTTTTGAGAGTCCCATCATTGTTAAAAGGCTAATTTGTAGGGAAAAGAAGTAGTCTCATGGCCCCACAGTAAAGTTTCCATTGCATTTTCCATTTAAAACAGGGGGCACATTCCCTTCGACACAAATCTTTCCCCAAATAATATTCCTTTCAAGCTGAATTTTTCTAACTCAGTCTTGGACTCCAACCAGCCCTGGTTTTTAAAGAAGGAAGAATTTAAAAGTCAGTTGATTTTGAAATGTCTTAGACACTTATTTTTTGATCCCCTCAACATTCATAATGGAAACATTTATGGATCTGACATTTCATACAATATTTTAGGCTGCAAGACGCAATATTAAAGCAGCTAGGAAGCATTTTAAAATTGGTGAGAGTTGTCTTCACCTTCCCCCTTTTCTTTTTGCTACAGAGGTCAGTAGAGCACTGCATCTTTACAGACAGCTTCTGTTCTCCCGTGCTGCTTGCCCAACATACTCTCTCTCTGGCCCTGTATCACTCCAGACTCTTAGCGACAAATTCTCATGTTAGCAGCCTCTAGGCCTCCCCTATGGGACAAGGCATCAGATTGGCCCTTGGATGAGGCCCTAAAAGAAGGCTTCTGTCTGTAGAACTGCCAGTGATCCAAAGGTCCATTGACTTCAACAGGCGTTAGACTAGGCTCTTTGTGCTGCATAGGCACCAGCAATGGAAAATGTCCTTCACTACCCCACTGACCACCTCAACCTTATTCCTGAAGATTGTTCTGAATAGGCAAATTGAGCTGGGTTCAACCAGAACGTCTCATTTCTCACTGCATGGTACCACCCATAAGAGTTCCAAGCCAGGACCCTTTTAGGAGGTGCATGCAAGATACAGTCTCACCTTATGAATCAAAAGTATTTAGTGGTTCTTGCCCTTTATTACAGAGTATCATGTGAATGTTATGTTACCTTATCAATTATTTCTACAGGACATACCCATGATACATGGTAAGCCACGACTCTGGTTTCTTTGCTCCCAGATAGCGTGACAAAATTGCGGGAGGTAGTTAATACAGTTAGACACAAACATTCAAATCCTCTTCTGAGTCATTACAAACTAATTAAACGAGTTTGCTGCTTTGCTGATGCTGTGGATTTTGTTTTAGTCTCCTGTTCTCCAGGCAGCTAATTACACTATTACAGCTGGTTAACTAATTCCAGAATTTGGTGGATTTTGTCTGACAAATGACTTATTTGCCTAAAAATCTCACTTGTTTATTGCAGCATGATCAATAGAGAGGACACTGAGCAGCAGGGAGTACTACATGGTGCCTGCAGATAGTTGAAGGAACATCAGCACAAAGTTAAACAAGTTCCTCCTCTAATTTTTAAAGTGAGTTAGTGCTCATGAAAGAGGCTGGCCTATCTGAGAAAGGGACAACTCATGAAGGTTATTGGCCCAAGAGATCTAGAGTGGTCCAATTCAGTTTGAGTAACGGTGGCAGAATCTACCTTATAATATTAAAAATGTTTCTATTGATCTGTGTATTTCTCAGATCCTTTTTAATCAGGCTGCAGAAAATTCAGGGTGTGTCATATTTTGACTATGAGGACTGGCTGCATGGATCACATTCTGGGCAGAACTGTTGTAAAGTGGAGCTGCTCAAAACATGGCAAGATACTACAGAAATGACTTTCTACACCAAAGAGGAATAAAAAGTCACACGATCAAATTTTTTCATGAAACAAGTAATTGTGAAAAAAATTCAAACTGGAAATGTTGAAAACAGAAATTTGACAGTTTTGACTGAAAGAAAACAATGCAGCATGTTAAAATGCCATTTCAAAAGAAAAATGTTGTATACATATATATGGATACTGTTAGGATATAGATATTCAGGCCTGTCTGCAAAGGCCTGTACTCTAAGAATTTAGGCGTATTCTTATCACTTGGCTAGTGATAGAAGTATAAAAGAAAGAATAAAAATCACTGTCTGCTGATGTAAGGGCCTTCTCTTACTGTGACAGTCTGAGGCCCTGTTCTTAGGCTAAGGCCTTTGGCTAAGCAGCAGAGGCAGCCATAAGCTGGGAAGCGACCGGTCACATCCTCACATTCCAAACTAGTCACACTGAAATAAGGTGCTATTCGGCTGTTAGGAATACAATCCTGTCCTGATAGTGCCTATCACCTCCAGAGAAAGGGAAATGCCTAGAAAATGTAAAAGGAAACTTAGTTTGATAGCATCCTGTCTGGCAAGAACTCACTTATCAATAGCTGGGATGTGAAATCCTCGCTTCTGTGTTGTCTTGTCATTGTAGTTCCCACTTTGCTATTGTTTGTCTGTATAATCTCTGTCTGGTTCTGTGATTGTTCCTGTCTGCTGTATAATTAATTTTGCTGGGTGTAAACTAATTAAGGTGGTGGGATATAATTGGTTACATAATCATGTTACGATATGTTGGGATTGGTTAGTTAAATTTCAGGAAAATGATTGGTTAAGGTATAGCTAAGCAGAACTCAAGTTTTACTATATAATCTGTAGTCAATGAGGAAGTGACTGGGTGTGGGTGGGGGTGGGCATGGGCATGTGCATGTGGGTGAGGGAGATGGGAACAGGGAATGGGGATAAGAAAATTGGAATCATGTTTTGCTAAAGGGGGAAATGGGAACAGGGAATGGGAGTAAGGAAGTTGGAATCATGTTTGGCTAAGGGTAGTAATGGGAACAGGGACACAGGTGTAAGGCTCTGTGGTGTCAGAGCTGGGAAGGAGGATACTAAGGAAGGAAACTGGAATCATGCTTGCTGGAAGTTCACCCCAATAAACATCGAATTGTTTGCACCTTTGGACTTCGGGTATTGTTGCTCTCTGTTCATGCGAGAAGGACCAGGGAAGTAAGTGGGTGAAGGAATAAGCCCCCTAACAGATACTACAATTTATGTGAGATCATTCCAAAGCCTAATCTATAGACACAGATGTCACTTTTCATTCTGATTCTTCCAATCTGAAAATTGAATAATTTAATAAGCTGAACATTTTCCCACAGCAAGATTCAATTCTGCCTAACCCATGTATTCCAACAGGGAAAAAAGGTCTTGCAAAACTTTTTGCCCCGCTGTAGTGTAAGTGTGGGGTGAGTCTGGCCTTTCACAGTCTATCCCTTGTCAGTGCTGGGGGATGCAGGCTTGATTTTGTTTAGGTCATGTTTTTTTTGGTCTGTTTCATTCAGAAGAGATTTTCCTAAATACCTGCTGATGCTATGGGGCATAATGGCATCTGCGGCTAATAACACAACTAATGAAGTGTTTGGCAATGAATGAAACCCAAATGACTTCATGTGGGTTCCTCTCTTCTAACTGGTTTCTCAGAGCAGTGTTTAAATTGAAGTAGGAATCTCAAAGGGCCAGGGATATTGAGAGAAGCGCATCAGAAATCATTGGGGCCTGGTGAATCTGTTCATTGGTATGGTGCTGCTTGAGAACAGAGAGGTCGAAGTAAGTTTCTTCACCAAGGCAGAGATCACATTAGACTACGTTATAGGCTATGTTATTCAGAAATCAAACAAGAGAGAAAGAGTAACATTGGTTTCTTGGCACAGGTAGCAAATCTTAATACTGGTAAGTGTGTTTACTATGTCTTCTTTGTTAACCATGGTAATCCACTTGCTTGATTTGGTAAGCAAAGCAAAATTTAGGTTGAGTATTTTTTTTAAAAAATCTCCCCAACAGTGAGAAGTGTTAGGCTTTGAAATAATCTCCCTAGGGAAGAGCTAAGGGCCTCAGCATTTGGCATAGTTAAAACCGGCTCACAATCAGCCACGTAGTACTGTAGAAGCAATTGTACCTAGGCAGAGAGATGGTCTGCTCATAGAACTCTACCATCCGTAAGCGCTGTGGTTCAGTAATGTGTCAGACAGCTGACAACTGAGAGGCAGAGCGGTGAAGTGGATAGAATAATGGACTGGAACTTAGATCTGGATTCTCCATTAACTTCAGAAGAAGGATCCTGAACCTGATAGCTTAGCTGACATATTGGTTGTAGCAACTACTGTGTTCCTAGCTGAATTACATAAGTGATGCTGTCTATTAGGTTTCAGAGTAGCAGCTGTATTAGTCTGTATCTCCAAAAAGAAAAGGAGGACTTGTGGCACTTTAGAGACTAACAAATTTATTTGAGCATAAGCTTTCATGGGCTAAAACCCACTTCCTCGGATGCATGCAGTGGAAAATACAGTAGGAAGATATATATATATATACACAGAGAACATGAAACAATGGGTGTTACCATACACACTATAACGAGAGGTTTCAGAGTAGCAGCCGTGTTAGTCTGTATTCGCAAAAAGAACAGGAGTACTTGTGGCACCTTAGAGATTAACCAATTTATTTGAGCATGAGCTTTCATGAGCTACAGCTCACTTCATCGGATGTATTCAGTGGAAAAAAAATGAATGCATCCAATGAAGTGAGCTGTAGCTCATGAAAGCTTATGCTCAAATAAATTGGTTAGTCTCTAAGGTGCCACAAGTACTCCTGTTCTTTTTGCTATAATGAGAGTGATCAGTCAAGGTGAACTATTGCCAACAGGAGAGAAAAAAAAACCTTTTGCAGTGATAATGAAGATGGGCCATTTCCAGCAGTTGACAAGAACATGTGAGGAACAGTAGGGGGAAAAATAAATATGGGGAAATAGTTTTACTTTGTGTAATGACCCATCCACTCCCAGTCTTTATTCAAGCCTAAGTTAATGGTGTCCAGTTTGCAAATTAATTCCAATTCAGCAGTCTCTCGTTGGAGTCTGTTTTTGAAGTGTTTTTGTTGAAGAATTGCCACTTTTAGGTCTGTAATTGAGTGACCAGGGAGATTGAAGTGTTCTCTGACTGGTTTTTGAATGTTATAATTCTTGATGTCTGATTTGTGTCCATTTATTCTTTTACTCACTGCCAGTTAGGCTACAAAAATATGTCAGCTTTAGTTAAAATATATATTGTGTTTCATTGCTCGTCTGTGCTGTGGAAATTCAGTGTAATTTTGAAGTCTAAATTATACCCAAATGGGAGCTGTCTTTGAGTTGAAGCGTCTGTGTCATAAAAACAGCTCCAATAATGATACACATGAGAAGAAACTGATTGAGCCCGGAAAATACCGCCTACCTAAAACTATAGCTCTGGTTCCAGTGGATTGTTTCTTTTAATTCATGAGGAGTAGTTAGAGAATGTATCATAAAGCCATATTGTCTGAAAATCTCATCTCCAATTCCTAAATGCTGCAACTCTACAACATTCCCCAAACGCAGGTATTGTGCACTAGCTCTATTTTGCATTGGAGTTCAATCGGATATAGAAGATTAGCTTCTGGTGCTCAGCACGTGACAGGAGCCTTTAGCCAACAGCAGGATGAGAGAACAAGCCTCATCCTCCATCTGTTTATACTAGTTTTGTGCCACTATAATAGAGAGAAAATCAGAAAATGTCATATTTCCTTCTACAGTTCAGTTAGCTTATATTATAGCAGTCCCAGAGGCCCCAGCTGAGAGCAGGACCCTATTGTGCTAAGTGCCACACACACACACACACACACACACACACCCCGTAAGGTTCCTGACCCAAAGGGCTAACACGCAACACAGACATAGTGAAGGAGAAAGGAAATACCATAAAATCCTATTTTACAGAAAGGGAACTGAGTACTGCTCCACCAAAACTGTATTTTATTTACAATGAAAAACAAAAAACCTTCCAAAATTTCTCACTGAATATTTCAGTGTTTTGACAAATACCTGAAAAATTTCAGCAAGACCAGCAATGTTTGAAAACCAAATCGAGAGAGACAAGGTGGGTGAGGTAATATCTTTTATTGGTCCAACTTCTATCGGTGAGAGAGACCAGCTTCCGAGCTCCATGCCAGGTCTGATGAAGAGCTCTGTGGGGCCCGAAAGTTTGTCTCTTTCATGGACAGCAGTTGGTCCAGTAAAAGATATTACCTCATCCACCTTGTCTGTCTCCTTTCCTCGGACCAACACGGCTATAACAAGACTGCAAAAAAACTCAACCCCCCCCCAAAAAAACCCCAGACCAACTCTATAAATGAGACACAGAGAGGTTAGATGACTTGACCAAAATTTCACATCAAGCCTATGAGAGGTCCTGGGAATTGGACCCAAAAAGTCTATACTTTACTTCAGTGGTTTAACCACAATCCCTGGTGCTTACTGATACCTAGTGAAGTTTCCATCTGTATATCAGAAAGCTCTTTACAAAGGAGGTCATATCATTATCTATTGTTTTACTGACGAGGAAGCGGGGCCCTGGGCGGGGAGCGGGGGAGGATGACTGGCCCAGGGGAGCCCCGCAGGCCAATGTCATGCTGAGCATGGAACCCAAGTCTCCCGAGTCGCATCCTATCCACTACACGATACTGTCATCCACCAGCCCCAGACCAACCTTCCTCGGCTTCGGGCCAGGTGGAAGCCTGTCAATATAACGTTTATTCAAAATATCGATAGCTGCAGACTAATGAAATGTGTCTTTAATTACTGCTTGTATTCCTTACGGACACAGGAAATGTGGGTGGCACTAGCTTAATTTTAGGAAGAAAGCATCTAATATAAAAATTCAAAGATAGGATTTTTTCCCCGCTTGCAGTCAATTTTTTTATTTTCATGTTCACTCATTTATTGCAAAAGGTTCAGTTAATAGCAGAGATACTGCTCCAGTTCCAGTGTATGATGAGCAAGACAAAGAATTATGCAACGTTCGGCATGTAAAACGTGTGTGTTCTATAGAAGGGTAAGGGTAACTGGCCTAGTCTTTCAGATTGCAAGCCTCTCATTTGTGTACTGGCAGGGGTGAATGAGATAACATGTTTTTTCCACCTGGAATTTCTGGGTCTGGGATTAAAACTCTAGGAATCTGGTTGGATTTTTAGCTGGAATTTAAACAAACTTCTACTTTGTGTAGCATGTGTTTCTTCACTTCTGCGTGAGGTTGCTTCTAACCGTTAGAAGCATCTCGTTCCCCATCATGTAGCTTATGGCTGCAACAGGAAAGGGGCCAGTGACAGGCACCGCCGAGAGCAGGAAATGGGGTGACTGTGCAACAGCAGCTGCTGCCACAACAATCAGTAAGTTCAGTCACAATTTCCCTGACACCTTCATGAAGGCAGCTCTGTGTGTGGCTCGTGCTCAGGCCTATAATCACTGTCACACGGTGCTAACAGCCCTCCTGGCTGCTGACTGCGTACAGAAGATCTTGAGAGCAGCCAGCCCCCGGAGTAAGAGTGCCTGGCCCGCTGAGGCTCCTAGGCACGCATGAGCTAAGCGTTGCGGTGAAAATCCACCTGGCACTCCAGCGGGGTAGGGTTGCCAGGCATCCATTTTTTGACTGGAACGCCCTGTCGAAAAGGGACCCTGGTGGCTCCAGTCAGCCGTTAAAAGTCTGGTTGGCAGTGCTGTGGGGTCTAAGGCAGGCTAGTCCCTACCTGTCCCGGCACGGCGCTGCACCCAGGAAGCAGCCAGCAGGTCCGGCTCCTACGCGGCGAGGGGGTGTACCCACTGGGCTCTGTGCGCTGCCCCCGCCCCAAGCACCAGCTCCACACTCCCATTGGCCCAACCCTGAGTCCCTACCCCAGCCCTGAGCCCCCTCCTGCACCCCAAACCCCTCATCCCTGGTCCTACCCCAGAGCCTGCACCCCCAGCCCAGAGCCTATGCGCCCTCCTGTACCCCAATCCCCTACCTCAACCTGCAGCCCGCTTCCACACTCCAAATCCCTCACCCCACCCCCCAGCCTGGAGCCCCCTCCTGCACCCCAAACCCCTCATCCCCGGCCCCACCCCAGAGCTGGCACCCCCACTTAGAGTCCTCACCTCCTCCTGCACCCTAACCCCCGCCCTAGCCCAGTGAAAGTGAGCCACCGAGTGACGGGGAATGCAGTGAGTGGGGGCGGGGCCTGGGGGAAGGGGCGTGGCTAGGGTGTTCCATTTTGTGCGATTGGAAAGTTGGCAGCCCTAGAGCTGGGCAATTTTTTCCCCAGCGAATAGTAAATTCACTGGTTGATGATTTTTTCAGGCCACCAAAACTATTTGCAAATTGAGAACAAATTCAGCCAATAGGTTTGGCTGAAAATTTTTTTTTTTAGGAATTTGAAATGGTTCCTTCTGAAATGACTGGCTTGACTTTTCATTTTGAAATGATGCTTTGTTTTGCAATTGAATTATATTTATATTAAAAAAGGGTAAACGCTTCCCTCTCCCCCTGCTCTGATATAATGAAACACTGAAAAAAGACTGCTTAGACCTAAAGCAAAATTTTGTTCTTTTGTTTCAGAAAAAAAAAAAAATCAGTTTTGGTTCATTAAACTGAATTTTTTTTTAATAGACTTTTCGGTTTGTCCCCAGGAAAAAAGCAAACCAAAAATTAAATCAATTATTAACTCGGCACTAAAGAGCACTTTAAAAGTCAAGGGGTTCTGTTTCCTTGTCTCCCCAACAATGCTTTTTGCTGGTGGGGCAGGAATACTGAGAGAGAGAGATCAAAATTTCAGCCAAGTTTTTTCTCTAATACAGTTTATCGTTGTTTTTTATATAATCAAAATATTGTGATGCCCTAAAAGTCCACATATGTTCACATGTTTTTACTGAGTCAATGAAATACTTTTCCTATTCCTTAGTCAAATACTTTGCAGCCATGTGGCTAAATGAATGTGAAGTGCTTTGTCTACCCAGTCCGTCTCTCCAGTCTTAGTCTTGTACAGATTTAACTGAATTTGGCTCAACAACCTCCATGTAATTATTTATCTATTTTTATGCAGATGTTTCCAATTATAGTAGCACAAATGGGGCCACAGGTAAGGAGGATGCGTTATGTCCTATAATATAGAATATCCTTGTTGTTGGTGCTATTGAAATTGAGAGTGTGTGCTTACGTCCATAACCATCATTTCTAGTTCTTTACAACGTATGCTTGAAAGTTCCCATCTAAGAAACAGGCATCATGAGAATGGGCAAAGTAGCATGATTTCTAGGATAAAGATCAAATGACCTTTCCTGTGACATTCAGGTCCCAACAATCTCTGAACTGTGTGTGTGAGAACGCATCACGCACAGCACTTCTGGCAGAGCGCCCAGTGAACACCCATATTCATCAGATAACCTTGTTTGCACAAGAATACATGTATTTTCACAAACATCAGCCAATCCAGGTGTTTATACTGACAAAAACCTGCTTCAGGTAGATGTATGTAGCTGAGTAAACCAAGAGGAGCACGAAAGGAACAAGTCAGAGATGAAATGAGAAACTGCAATTAGTAGATCGCTTTTCTGCTGCTTGCCCAACTCTAGTTTAAATATGCAATTCTGCAGCGGTTCCGCTTTCTCCTAAAGATGGACAATGGATAATACCAGTAAGTTCCTTATCAGTTCCAAGGCTACTGAGAAGAGAGAATTCAGGGCTAACTAAATCTTCTGATGCCAATAAGGGCTTATCTGCTAGAAAAATTGCACCCATTTAACGATATTGATTTCAAAGTCAATCATGTTAAACCAGTACAAACCCCTAATGTAGATGCCATTAAACTGTTCCATCTCTTGTTGTAATTGATATAACATTTGCAGGAAAGTCACAGAATTAAGTTAAATTGATTTAATCAGTTTAAGTGCAGCAGCACTAGGGAGTTGCATTGGTTTAACAAGATCAATTTCAAACTGATGTAGTTAAACCAGTGCAATTTTTCTAATGTACTCCTAGCTCCCCCTAAAGTCCCGATTTTAATTCTGAATGTCTTTCTGGCCCATATGGTCAAAAGGAAGAATCCATTGCATCTCACTTAGTGGACCTGTTAAGATTTTCACATCTTTTAAAGGTGAAAAGAAAATGTCTACACCTTAATCCCAATTTTTGCTAACTCCGATTTTGTGTTTCTTGGTTGGGTTCTAGGGAGCTGTGCCAGGCTCTGAGGACATGGTAAATAACCACTTTATTTTAGAATATGTGCTGATAAGAAAACTCAGTGCAGCATATAAACAGGGGAACTGCTGGACCGGATGACATGGCATCCTGTCTCGGACAGTGGCCAGCATGAGCTGCTTCAGAGAACTGCAAGAAGCTCCGCAGTGGACAATAATGGAATAACCACAGAGGACATTTCTTTCTAGGCTTTAGAGATTGGATGCATAAGGGTTTGTCTCCCTTCTAAAAACAACTGGCATCCTCACAACTGGGGATGTTCTCAGTAGCCTTAGAAATGTTTCATCTTTTATAAAAGAATCCTTTTAAACCTCAGTGATCTCTTATGGCTGAGAGTTCCAGAGGCTAGTTAGGTGTTGTAAAGAAGTATTGCTTTTCATCTGCTTTACCTTAACTGCCTTGCAATTTCATTGAAAACCCCTGTGTTCTGCAACAAAACATGAAGTCTTTATCTCGTGAAGCTTTCTCTACTTCCATCACCAGATTCTGGAAGAGCAGTTCATATAACATTCATCAGTGATGTTAACGTTCATTTTACTGACCTAGCGTAGACATGGTTGGATGTTGATTCATTAGGGCTACTGTTTTCACTTAGTGCACTAAGGTGGCCCAAACCGGCTTCTGCTGTCAGCAAATTTTCCCTCAGCTTGGGACATAACATCAGTGATCACCCCTCCTTTGGGGAATTAAAATTTGTGGGACTGCATGTCTACTGTTCACCAGTACTGTTCACCAGATAGAGTAAACAAAAATAATCAGAGCCTTCATTTTGAAGGTACATAGGAAAACGATCACCATGAGTATAGACAGAGCTCTGGTTTACTTAGATAGTCTCCTTACTGTGAAAACCTGTAGCTATAATTGGATTAATCTGTACCTTCCATGACGCTTAAATGTTTGAAGACAAAAAAAGCAGAGTAGAGTATTAGTGATAAAAATAATTCTGTAAACAGCACATAGGCACATTTATCAGTCAGCAAACACTGAAATTTCATGTTTTACCGTATGTTCCCTTGAGTGTTTCAGTATAAACCAAATTATACCTGCGTTCCCATAAAAGATGCATTAC
The DNA here is from genome assembly GCF_965152235.1 of Eretmochelys imbricata. NCBI lineage: Eukaryota > Metazoa > Chordata > Testudines > Cheloniidae > Eretmochelys > Eretmochelys imbricata. The sequence continues at coordinate 131,470,002 of NC_135576.1, read as the reverse complement.
AGCCTGTAATCTCACAGTGTATTTGAGCACTCCACAGAATTTCAGTGATTGGAAATTAAGAGGATTTTCAAGGAATATGGCACTCGTATTGAATATGTTGTTGATTCACTGCACACTATTTCATTTCCAGGAGCTAAAACTAATTAGCAATTCTCCCAACATATTTCTGTTCCAGATAGAGCTCTGAAATTTAAATGACTGGAGGCTGATTATATGCCTCCTAGACACAGATTTTGCTCTGCCAGTAAGTCATATCTGTCTATCAAACTATAAGTTGTTCATTAGCATAAAACATCAAAAAACAATCTGTCATTCTCTTTGGATTCCATGCATGGTATCTGGTGTGATTATGCTGCACAAGTTGTACATCTGGGTTTATACTGACAAGATAACAGCTGTTTATGGTCAAGATCTAGGACCAGATTTTCAGAAGTGCTCAGCATCCTGAAGCTCCTATTGTTCTCAGTAGGAGCTACCAGCTGCTGAACTGTTTGGGAAGTCTGGCTCCTCATGGCTTTATTTCTCTAAAATTCAGATAATCTCAAGATATTGTAGAGGTGGTATAGCAGTTTATTCCTTCTTAACAAAGTATGTTCATTTAAGAAATATATCTGCATCCTTTGCATTTTAAAAGTATATAACCCTCAGAAGAAAAATTGCAAGGATCGCAAGCGTTTCCTACACTAGTTGCATGTTTTTTTCCGTTTTGTTTATCTAGTCACACCCATTCTGTTGAGTGAACAATATCTAAAGAGTCCAAAAGCTGAAACTGAAGAAATCAGTCAAACCACAGACACGCTTTCCTGCAATGTACATGTTCTTCATTACACAGATTACGTGTGCGCTCTCTCTCATAGGACAATACCTCTAGTGGCATTTGATTGAGCAAATTAGCACAGGATAGAGTAGCTATAACCACAGAAGTTCACATGATCAACCACCATGCTGTTAAGACATGTAGGGTGAGATCCAAGCCTCACTGAAGTCAATGGCAAAACTCCAATTGACTTCAGTGGAATGAGGCTTTCACCTGTAATTTTGCCATGACACACCTAAAACACAAAGGCATATAGAAAACACAGAAGCCACACTAAGTATTAACGACTATTATTGTTGTTTGAAATATATTACACACAAGGGGTGGGATTTTCAAAGGTACTCAGTGTTGGCCTAACTATTTCCATGGATATCAATGAAAGTTTTGCTTGTTATCTTGAGAGCCACAGCTGAAATCATTCACCACAGTGGTTCAGGGGCATTTTCAACAACCCAGGACCTAAACGACAGCAGTGCTGCCTTGACCCAACTTCCTTCATAAATCTTCCCCGGCAACAAATTATGGCTATTGAGTAAGAGCTTAGCTGCTACGCAGCTAAGTGAAGAGAGCCTCCTGTACTCCTCTAAGGACTTCTCATTCTCAGTCATCAGTAGGTCTGATGATACACAATAGAGTCACCAATACAGACATACCTACTTATCTGGCCTCCACCTGAATAGTATCAAATGCTTCCCGAGCATCAGACAATAGACATAAGAATAGCAATCTCTCCATTCTTTCACAGCCAGCAGGATAATAAGTTTGATATTAGGGAGGATTTATTGTGTGCTTATGGTCTTGATGAAAAAAAACCAAGCCAAGGTGTCAGTACATTTTCTTACATTCCCTGATCCTTAAATTATTGATACATATTTGCAATCTGAATTCCATCAAGTTTTAATCGAGGGGAATCATAACATGGTGCTGAGTATCACTTCTTAAGTAGATCTGTTAGTGTCAGAAATGAGCATAGTACTACAGAAAACAAATTCTCTGCTTTTGCTATTCACTGAGTATACTCGGTACAACTATGGTGAACCATGTAATTAATTTTGGGTGCATGGGCTCCTGCCACCACACTCTTCATCTCCATGGTTGCAACGAAGACCACATGAGACCCAACAGGTGAGCTCTTCATGCCATTGCCATCTGGACAGGACTCCAGAAACTGTACTCAGTGACTCAACCAGGGCTCAGGAAGGTTAGGTGCATTATGGGTTTGTGCCTTACTTTGAAGCATCCAAAATGAGTCACTCACAGAGGCATGGTAGCACACATAAGGGACTAAAGGTGTGCTATGTTCCTATGAATGTCATTAAGTCACCCACAGGAAACAGACTATGAAGGCACATTTTAACAAGGATAGCTGGGATCTTCAAAAAATGCCTAAGGGAGTTAGGTAACCAAATCCCTTTGAATTGGACACCAAACTTCTCTGAGCCCTTTGAAAGATCCAGAAGATACTGGAGGGGAAGGAATATCCAGTGGCTAGAGTTAGTAGTTAGTCCAGTCCCTATTCTTGGACTCAGGGCACTCAGGTTCAATTTCCTGAATGACCTTGGCCGAGTCACTTAGCTGCTCTGTGCCTCAGTTTCCCATCTGTACAATAGGGATAATAGCACTGCCCTGCCTTAGAGGGGTGTTGTGAGGATAAATGCATTAAAGATTGTGAGGTGCTCAGGTACTATGGTAATGGGCAGGCACAGAAATACCTCAGATGGATAAGACTTTTTATAGAGAAATAAGGATTTTTCTTTTCAATGTAATTGTAAAACAGGACATGTGAATTCAGTGTTAAGGATGCAGAATTAAACAGCTCAAATCAGGAAATGGGAAACTGGGGGCTGAACACACAGTTCTGACTCTGCCATTATGTGTTCACAGTTTATCTTATATATAGGCTTGGCTCAATTGGATTTTTTAAAATCATTTTGGTGCATGATATCTCTGTTTATTTTTAAGCCATTTAGATTTGCACAGTTGTGGGAAATTGTGTGTGTGTGTGGGGGGGGAGACAATGGGGGATCAGATAATTATTTAATGACCCTAGATGTGAGACTCAAACAGTTAAAGCTTTATAACCGTGGAAACACAAAGTGCCACCATCACATCAACATATACAGCGTAAGTAGCCTTAAATCAAACGCTAATACGTTCTCAAGCAGCATTCTGCTTACTTTGTCGATCTGTAAATACCAACAATCATCTATGGAAATATCGATTTTATCCTGTGTAAAGTGAAATCGGCATTTATGGACAAAAGTCTAATCCTTCCAACCCTAGTCATATATAAATGTGAATCTAATATTGTAGAAAACAGTGATTACGTTCTGTCACATTATTTGACAGACAGGGTGTTATCACATAGACTCTGGAAGGGATCTTGACAGGCCACCTAGTCCAACCCCCTGCGCTGAAGCAGGACCAAGACTTTAAAGTCTGCATTGTAATGATGCATGGGAATAGGGATTAGCGTAATTACTCTAATACGGAGTAAGTGTAGCACAATTCAATGCTATAAACCATAGATTGTCCATCTGTGGGCCTGTGACCACACCTTTTCTCCATGGCTAGTTGAGAGTGGGATCCTGAACTCTATAGCAAGAGAGGCCCGACATTGTACTCTGTTGTCGTAAAGGATCACGGAATGAAGAAGCTAAGGACCACAGCTATAAACATTGAGAAATGCAATCAACAACCTTGGGAGAATTCTCGACATGACCACTCCAGGCAGCATTGCTGAGCTCTCATTTTTTCATATGCTGACGCCATGATATTTCTTTAATGATGTTCTTGATTTAGAAGAAAGAAAAGGAGGACTTGTGGCACCTTAGAGACTAACCAATTTATTTGAGCATAAGCTTTCGTGAGCTTATGTAAAGTGATCACTTTACATAAGCTATTACCAGCAGGAGAGTGGGGTGGGGGGAGAGAAAACCTTTTGTAGTGATAAACACCCATTTTTTCATGATTTGTGTGTATAAAAACAAACATCTTCTGTCTTTTCCACAGTATGCATCCGATGAAGTGAGCTGTAGCTCACGAAAGCTTATGCTCAAATAAACTGGTTAGACTCTAAGGTGCCACAAGTACTCCTTTTCTTTTTGCGAATACAGACTAACACGGCTGTTACTCTGAAACTTGATTTAGAAGAATGCTCCATCTGTGACATAATTTATTAACACTCCCTCGTCCTTCCCAACATGGCTACATCTCCTTCCATCTCTCCGCAGTACTATAAATATGCCTTGCCCCTGCACCCTCCACCTCTGCTATCACAGCAGATGGCTCTTCAACTGCAACAACCTCGATTACAAGCACAAAATCCTTTCCCACAACCAACTCAGATGCCTGCAAGGCAAGGCCGCAGAATGAAGTGCACCAACCATGTCCAGCAGGGACAGCCATCACTGCAGCTAGGAGAACTGCCGGGAGTCCAAGAACAGCTGGTTCTAGCTAGCAGACAACAACAGGCCATTTCCATCTGCATCTACTCCCTGATCCAAAGCCTACTGAAGTCAACAGGAATCTTTCCATTGACTGCAGTAGGCTTTGGATAGGGCCTGTACAGTATTTAATAATTTGGATGTACCTACATAAAATGAAACCAGTCAATATTTATTTCCAACTGTACGGGGAGCAGTTGGAGACTCAGCGCCACTGAAAATCAGGCTACTTGTTATGTGCCTACATTGGGAGAGATGAAGTAGGCAGGCTGGGCATGAGGGGTATATGGGGGGACTGGAGGAATCCATTGGCATAACCTGATACAAAGGGCCAGTCCCTTCTTTGCGGGCAGAAGATTTGAAATGCTCTTCTACATAGCCTAATAAAAACACTTTACAGTCACTCAACTTTGGGAAAAATATGTGCGTCTATAACCGTAACAGGGCCGGCTTCTCAGCCACAGAACATCAGTGTGGCTTCATTGACTTTTATAGACCATGCTGACTTACACCAGCTCAGTTGGCAGCCTGTAAATTGGAGGGGGGAGGGATAGCTCAGTGGTTTGAGTATTGGCCTGCTAAACCCAGGGTTGTGAGTTCAATTCTTGAGGGGGCCATTTAGGGATCTGGACCAAAAATTGGGGATTGGTCCTGCTTTGAGCAGGGGGTTGGACTAGATGATCTCCTGAGGTCCCTTCCAACCCTGATATTCTATGACCCTCCTTCTAGCTGAAGAGGGCTGTATGCAGGTCCCTCCAGCACCCATCATGCTCCAAAGATGAGAAGGGCCAGATTAAAATTCCTGTTTCTCCAAAAGTCAGAGGTTTTTCCCTCCAGAGGACAGGACTTCTGATAATGATGTCACAACACAGGCTGATCTCTTCCCAGGATATAATTCTGGAAATGCCGTTATCACCTTATTTCAGGGAATAAAGGAATACAAGATGACAGAAGCTCATAGTGTGGAGGAAAGTCAGGTAGCAAAACTCCTACCCCTATAGGCAGAGGTTCTCTAGCCAGGCCAAACTTATCTGGCTGGTGTAATGTATAGTGAAACCTTTCTTCTTTTTCATTGCCTTGGTCAGCTTAGTTCAATCCTTATTAGCTCTTAGCATTTAAGGTCTGTTTTATTTATTGTGCAATTTTTGTATTATTATATTGCAGTTACCAGCACTAGAGTATTCAGAGCAACTGGATCAGACCATAAGTAGAGATATTTATTTTATATCTTGCCTGTTAACCAGAACATGATTATCTACGTACCAAAGACTTACAGGCAGAACCTTAACTGGTGTAAATTGCCATGCTGCTGTTTGGGAGCTATGACCAACTGGAGAGCTGCCTCTTTCTGTACTATATCTCTAACAGCAAAACAGAAATTCAAAAGAGCATGTGCAAAATATCCATTTTCAATGCGGGACATAAATTCCCTTCTGTTTGCTACAAGAGTCCAAATGTTTGTTTGTTTGTTACTAAGGTATCTATGATATATTCATCATTCTTTGTGTATCTTTCTTGCATTTATCAGAGCAATTGTGTTATCTACCATTTTGTCTTGTGTTGCATTGCAATATTGTTTCCCTTTTTTCGTTTCTAAATGTACCCAGGTATAGATCAAGTAGCTCAGCAAGACCCGATAGAACAGCCACAAAGAAGCTTCTTCCTATCGCCACCCGACAATTCATTCTTTGCTCTTGTGCCGCTGTCTGATTTTAACATTTTTTTCTTAAAGCAGACAACTTTTTTTAAACGATTACTTTCTTTTATGTCCAGTTTTACCCTGGGCTGTATTATGCGCCCTATATAGCAAACCAAGGAGCAAGTCTCTCTCTTTTTTTCCTCAATCCAAGAAAAATATTAATTGAACTATTACAGTTGAAACACATATAAATGAAAGGCTGAGATTTTCAAAGCCATTAAAGGGATCTGGGTCCCCAATCCCCCTAATATTTAACGGCAACTGGGCAGTCAACTCCCTTACGCAGCTTTGAAAATCTCAGCCAAAGTTTTAACAACAGCAGAGTATTGTGTGCACTAGTCTAGATTGATCCAGGCTTTGATATGTTTCCTGTGGGGTCCTCCTGTTAGACTTGGCATCACAAGCTTCGAAGAAATGTGATAAAAACGGGTTCACGTTGATAAATCTATTGCCACTAATAGACACCACACTCTTCCTCCAAACCTTACAATAAAGTACTCATCTCCATTCCCATTATAGCTTATGATCTCTTAGCAGATCGAACACCACAGGCCTCCCAGATTATCTGGGATTTTGAAGATGTATTTATGTGTATTTCGGGGGAAGAGTTACACATTTTCCCACCTGTCTTTTTAATCCAGTGTTAAGCAAAAGCTCTATGAACCTTGTGCCAAAAAGCTTGCTCTGCCAGAGAGTGTATATACAGGGCTTACTTCAAACTTAAATTATTACAATTTATATGTCATTGACAGCCACTTTACACACCTGAGCAGTGTAAAGGGGCCTTAGTGTAAATGTGAATCAGGCTTTAAGGCCCAGATCCTCAAAGGTTGATCTCACAATGATTTCAAAGGGAATTTAGGCACCTAAATACCACTGATGATCTTGGCTCTGGTGTCCCATCAATGACAAAACCAGAGGTGAAAGTAAGCCCTTACAGTCTGGTGCGTTGTACCGGCAAGAGCCGGGACACAGCCGACCCTATCGGCAGGGGGCAGCTTCCCCAGGCCAGCAATTTAAAAGGGCCCTGGGCTCCGGCTGCTGCCCCGGGCTCTTTAAATCGCAGCCAGAGACCCAGGGCTCCCGGCCACCACCACAGCTACCGCTATCATGGGATTCCACTGGTGATTTAAAGGGCCCTGCCCCTTCCGGTTGCGGCCCCACCCCCCTGTTCAGGACCCTAGCCCTGCGCACCGGTAAGTCCCTTAAGTTACTTTCACCCCTGGACGAAACAGATAGGATGACCTGAAACCCTTGAATAGAATTTTAATGTCCTTCAACAGAAAAAGTAGTAGTTTGGGGTTGTTGGTTTTTTTTAAAGAAAAATGGAGCAAAAATCTGTAAACAGATCTGATTAGGAGTATAGGAAGATGGAAAATACTCCTTTCCCATACCTTAATGAAAAAGCCACAGAAACATTTTCTTTCATTAACAAGTGTGAAGAATTAGTAGACAGAAGACAGACAGACAGACAGATACCCCTGTGGCTGCATGAGAAAGGTTTCTATTGCTTCTGCCTGCTGTGTGATTAGACGGCTGTCAAGCCAGCAGCTTTCATCAATTGCATGAAAGCCACAGATATCGGGGCTTCTGTCCAAGCATGGCTGCTTTCTGCACCGCTGGAGCAAGTCTGACTAACCAGGATGATGGGAATGTGGTGGAACAACCTGGGTTTTTCAGGGAGGTGGAGGAGGCGCGCCTGCCTATGGGGACATGGCTCCCGGTTTTATAGGCATGGGCGCTGGATTTGGATGCCACAAAACCCAGCCCTGCAGGGAGATTTTACTGTTGAGGATGATTCACCAGCCACAGCACTCAAACCAGCAGTCCAAGGAGGGTTCAGCTTGGTTCCCCAAGGAGTCTCCCCACTTCCTGGAGTTAATCCGTCAGGTCCTGGAACTGCTGTCATCCTTCCAGAGGGGACCCCAGTGGGCCAAGAAAGCAACAACAATTTGCCAAGCCCGGGTGGTGAACCTGCAGCTCAGAGCAGAGGATCTTCAGGGGCTACTCCAGCAGCTGCTACCCCTGAAGTAACTCAAGCGCTCTCTGATAGTTTTATGCCCTTTGGTGGCGAGAGCACGCTGCCTCTGGATGTCCAGCAAGGAGCTGCTGTGGATCCTACCTTGCCCCCTGATGCCCAACATATGCTCGTGGCAGGGAATGAGGCCAACAGTTCATACAAGATGCCTGGCATTTCCAAGAGCCCTGAGTGTATTGAAGAAACACACCACTTCTGTAGTGTTCATGTATTTGCTATACCTGATGCACTGGCAAAAAGATCTACAGTCTGCTTCTATGGAGTGAGGAACAGAGCATTAAATATGCTAATCCATGTAGACAGCCATGGAAATGCTGGTGCAACCTTTTGCTTTTTAATCTTAGCTGCAAAAAAAATCACCGACCTAAACAGGTTAATGGTTCATACACTAAATTCTGCTGTTCATTACTGTCAGTTTTCTTTTCTTTATATCAGCACAATTTCAGGTGCTAGGGGAGTGCTCATGTGTATAAAACCGACACGGCGTCTGATAATCATTATTATTCATTAAACCCTCGACTTTAGAGAACGGAAAGGCATTCAGAACCACAAACTGTTTCATTAAAATTGTGAGTGTGTGTAACCCAGGCCCCAGCTCTCACTAGATGTCTTGGTCTATTCTATTGCATTGATAATTAGGTGGCGTGTAACAAACTTTTAATGAATCATGTAAGTGTTTGTTACTTTTTAAATAAAAATAACTCAAATAAAGCATTGTTCTCATGGACTGAAGGGATGGCATGTGGAGGGAGCTCCCTGTCATCCAAAATGCACCCAGCCAAACTCTCACCTTGCATCAGAAAGGTGCATAAAGACAATTTCAGCCTGGCCCTGGCTAGGATAATAGAATTTCTGCCCTATGATTTTCATTTGCTGTTCAGGGTTGCACTGTCACCAAACACGATCAGTGACTAATACAGTTACACACATGTGAATACACTTAAGAAAAGGCCACAACATAGTGAGATGTGTGCTGTATTTACAATCTGGCATCAAGTTCTAAAGAATTTGTAAAATGACTCCAGCGATGTCCCCAGTTTGAACTTTAATCCGTCACCCCAGGCGGCCAGCACCTCTTGAGGGCAGGCTGTGTCAAGAATTGGAGATTTAAAACTTTTCTGACACCCTGGTCAAACAATGTGTGTGTTGGGGGGGTACCATTGTCTGGGACCCCGCGCTATTGCTATTTACAGCTGTAACCTATCCCGTTGCAAGGAGTGCTGCTCTTGAGGTGGGTTGTGCTAAGGAGTTGTGCTGGCTGGATGTTGCACTGGGGGACAGCAGATTCATTACACAGCTTAGACATTCAAATAAAGTTCCCAGAGGCAGTGATCTGTGCCCACCTAATCCGCATGCTGTGAGTGCACAGAGAATCTCCAGCAGAGACTGTCTCTCCCCATGTTGTCCCTGCACATGGCAGTATCTTGGGTTGGTAGAGTGACAAGGAATCAAATGCAGGAGGATGATGTGGGTGAGGTAGAAAGAGGCTGAAAGCCGAGGGCTGCTGAGAGAGGCAGACAGAAAAAATGTCAATCAAAATGGAAAGGGAAATGGGGAGACTGTATTTAGAAAGAGAGACAAAATGGGTAAAGAGAACAGCAATGGAAGGGGGCAGTAGGAGAGAACATGGATACAATCCTGAGGAGAGAGAGATGCCAGCCCTCATTATAGAAGCAGGGACATTGGGGTGGGGAGGCCCTCAGGTACATCCCAAACGGAGAATTGATGCTTCCAACAATAAAAGGTCCCCCACCCCTGCTTGGATCAAAAGAGACGTTCAATCTGAGAGCAGTGCCTTGGGGATAAACTGTCACATTTTGAACAAAAGACTTGCTCCAAACTGTTCTGCCTCAGCCAGTGCTATGTGATATAGCCTTTGTACGACGCGCTTTCCCTACCCCTAAAATTCCACCAACTCCATCCAACCCCCCTGAAAAGCCATCCGTCCTTCCACACTCCCGTCCAGACCCTTCAGACTTTCTATCCTTGCCTGAGTGAACACCCTCCAGCTCACCCCCGCCTCAGAAAGGGCTGAAAATGCTAGGAAACAAAGCCAGCCCTAGCATTCTAGGGGTGCTTCTGCGAGGCATATTTTTGTTGCTGTCCTTCTCCCCTTTCTCAAAGAGAAACCAGTTCCTATACCACACGATCACCCCATTAGGCACAGGCCCAGCCTAACAGGCATGAGGAAGGCCAGCAAGAGAAGTGCTTGGGATTAGAAGTGCACAAAAATACTTTTGGTTTGCTGGCTGTTCTCAAAAATGGGGTGGTGGGGGGGAAACGGACGACGGGACTCCTTGTGGGTCAACTTAAAAATGATTTTTTTCAGTATTTCTGGCAAATTGAAAAACCAGAAAAAAATTCACTTTGGGTCAAATGAAGCATTCAGGACGTTTCACTTCAGAGGACTCCCCCAGCATTCCCCGCTGTATTTTCCACTGTATTTTATTAAACCCAGTTTTTGCAGTTTCTAACTGGGATGGGGCAAGAAATCATGCATATCTCTCTTCACATTGAGGAAGAGGGCGGATTTACATAAGAACAAAAGAACGGCCCTACTGGGTCAGATCAAAGGTCCATCTAACCCACTATCCGGTCTTCCGACAGTGGCCAATGCCAGGTGCCCCAGAGGGAATGAACAAAACAGGGAATCATCAAGTGATCCATCCCATGTCGTTCATTCCCAGCTTCTGGCAAAAAATTTATGAGCTTATGCTGTGCAGATTTTTCTCTGCAGCGCAAGACAGTATTATTTGGGGTTTACCTCCCAAAAGGGGTGAGCACGTGAGTGCTGGGGGAGTCCTCTGACACCAAGCTGACTTCAGTCTGTGTCTGCAGCGGGGTGTGGCCCTGCCTGCGTGTCTGCTGGAAGAGGCCGGAGAGCCTAATCCAGCAAAGCGGAGAGAGGGAACCCAGGTTGGTTGAGCAGGAGAGGCTCAGTGAAATCCCAGTAGACCAGGTGGCATCCCAGAAGGGGGGTCCAACCTGTCGCCACATAGACTTGGGTGTTGCAAATTTGTGTCTATTTTGTCAAACTGTCTCAGTTGAAGGAGAAAAACAAATTGGAAATGCTGAAATGGTTCATTTCAATATTTCTGAAGTGAAACGTCCTGAATGCTTCATTTGACCCAAAGTGAATTTTCTTCTGGTTTTTCAATTTGCCAGAAATACTGAAAAAAATCATTTTTAAATTGATTTATATAAATCTCCCCACTGTATTTTCCACTGAAAGCATCCGATGAAGTGAGCTGTAGCTCACGAAAGCTTATGATCAAATAAATTGGTTAGTCTCTAAGGTGCCACACGTACTCCTGTTCTTTTTGCGGATACAGACTAACACGGCTGCTACTCTGAAACCTGTCATTATGCTTGTGTACAATTCTTCAATAAGCCACTAACATTGTTTGGCGTCATCCAATGTAGCTCATATGGTCAATATTCCCAGCTTCAGATACACAAATGATACATGCATACAAATTAGATATTCACATTCAGTAAATCATAACCTTTCCAATGATACCTTACATGAGCCATCTTGAATAAAGTACATCTCAGTTCTGTCATAAGCATATTTCCATAAAGAATATGGAGTGTAATGTCACATATGGTTTTCAGCGAGAAAGAATTTCATCACAAAAAGTTTCTCCCAGTTCCATTCAAGACATATCCCCAAATGTAACTGTCTCATTTACATTGCTGGTGTGGGTTCTTCATGTTCCATCCCAAAGCTACCTGATGCAGAAATGGAACCCAGCTGCCAGTTCCCTTCAACCCCGAGCAGACACCCCCAAACTGGTGGTATGTTCTATAATTAGATCTCACCACGCTAGTAACAAATGTGAATGCCCAAAGTACTACAATAGTCTTATAATGGAGTCACAGACAAGTCCCCTTTCACATGTCTATCTTGACAACCAGGCAAGTTGAACTATGTGATGAATGGTCACTTACACCAAAAATCACAAAATATTCAGGTTACACCCAGTCCCAAGAGACCAGTCACTCATCCAGGTCAATTTGCATCCTAGATCTCACACCAAAGACAATGCTGGTAGCCAATTCTATAGTAATCTAACTAAAGGTTTATTAGCTAGGAAAAAGGAATGAGAGATATTGAGAGGTTAAAGCAGATAAAAATATATGTACAGGCGAGTCACAATCCATAATGTCAAAAAGTAGCAGAGAGGTAGTAATCTGCCAGTTTTCCAAAAGTCTTTTAGGGCTACCCAGAAAGATAATGGAACAAATAACTATGCAATCAATTTGCAAACATCTAGAAGATAATAACACGATAAGTAACAGTCAGCATGGATTTGTCAAGAACAAATCGTGTCAAATCAACCTGATGGCTTTCTTTGACAGGGTAACAAGCCTTGCGGATGGGGGGAAGTGGTAGATGTGGTAGATTTTGACTTCAGTAAAGCTTTTGATACTGTCTCTCATGACCTTCTCATAAACGAACTCGGGAAATACAACCTAGAGCTACTATGGAGCTACTATGAGGTGGGTGCATGACTGGTTGGAAAACCGTTCCCAGAGAGTAGTTATCAGTAGTTCACCTCAGGCTGGAAGGGCATAATGAGTGATGAGGGATCAGTTCTGGGTCCAGTTCTGTTCAATATCTTCATCAATGATTTAGATAATGACATAAAGAGTTTGCGGACGATACCAAACTAGGAGGGGTTGCAAGTGCTTTGAAGGATAGGATTAAAATTCAAAATGATCTGGACAAACTGGAGAAATGGTCTGAAGTAAATAGGATGAAATTCAATAAGGACAAATGCAAAGTACTCCATTTAGGAAGGAACAATCAGTTGCACACATATAAAATGGGAAACAACAGCCTAGGAAGGAGTACTGCGGAAAGGATCTGGGGGTCATAGTGGACCACACGCTAAATATGAGTCAACAGCGTAACGCTATTGCAAAAAAAGTGAATATAATTCTGGGATGTATTAGCAGGAGTGTTGTAAGCAAGACACGAGAAGTAATTCTTCTGCTCTACTCCATGCTGATTAGGCCTCAACAGGAGTATTGCGTCCAGTTCTGGGCACCACATTTCAGGAAGAACGTGGACAAATTGGAGAAAATCCAGAGAAGAGCAACAAAAACAATTAAAGGTATAGAAAACATGACCTACAAGGGAAGATTGAAAAAATTATGTTTGTTTAGTCTGGAAAACAGAGGACTGAGGGGGGACATGATAACAGTTTTCAAGTACGTAAAAGGAGGAGGGAGAAAAATTTGTTACAAGGAGGAGGGAGAAAAATTGTTCTTCTTAACCTCTGAGGACAGGACAGGAAACAATGGGCTTAAATTGCAGCAAGGGCAGTTTAGGTTGGACATTAGGAAAAACTTCCTAACTGTCAGGATGGTTCAGCACTGGAATAAATTGCCTAGGGAGGTTGGGGAATCTCCATCATTGGAGGTTTTTAAGAGCAGGTTAGTCAAACCCCTGTCAGGGATGGTCTAGATAATACTTACTTCTGTCATGAGTGCAGGGGACTGAATTAGATGCCCTCTTGAGGTTCCTTCCAGTCCTAATGATTCTGCGATTCTATGATTCTAAATCTGGGACTCCCCGCAGTGTTCCCTCCAATTTTTTACATCTGTGTGCGGAATGAATTTTGTTATGTGCACCAATATGGAGGTGATGTGTGCTGGGTGTGGGGCTGAGGCGTTCGGCGTGTGGGAGGAGGATCAGGCTGGAGCAGAGAGTTGGTGTGGGGGGGTGAGGGTGCAGGCTCTGGGGTGCAGGCTCTGGGGTGGGGCTTGGGATGAGGGGATTGCTGTGCTGGAGGGGGCACAGGAGAACGGTAGAGGGTTGGGTGCAGAGGGTGCGGGCTCCAGGTAGGGGTGCAGGCTCTGGGGTGGGGTGCAGGGGCTTGGGGTGCAGGCTGCCACCGGGCAGCTTGGGGCTGGGTGAGCGGCACCTCTCTCCAGCCATGACAGCTCCGGCAGGCCTGGGCTGGGTCAGGGGAGGGGCTCCTCTCTCTGGCAGCTCTGGCTGGGCTGCGCCAGGCTGTGCTGGGTGAGGGGCGCCTCTTCCTGGCAGCTCTGGTTGGGCTGGGCTGGGCTGGGCTGGGTGAGGGGCACCTCTCCCAACCTGCGTGGCCCTTGAGAGCCTACTGCACAGCCACGCGGCCGCACTGCTTACAGGGAACTTAGGCTCCCCGTCTTCTTGTTCAATTATTCTACGCTGTTAGAATCCAAACAGTCCAGGGATAAAGCATTTTTCCTCTTCTCCATATTTATAGCTTCTTCTCACAGAAACCAAGCTGACAGCAGCAGTTCCCACACAGGTCCCTTCATGGAGTGCGGGGGGAGGAATGCGCGTAACAAAGTCTTTGATCCTTGATCTTCCACAATGGCTCATATGCATTTAACGAACAGGATTTAACATCTTCCAATTAGAGCCCATTTGTGGTACACAAGGCTTTTCCCCTGCTTGATAACTTACATAGTCACAGAGGTTTACAAAGCAAATGCTTGCTCTCGCTTTCTAACATGGGGTATAGCTGAATGAGAATAATACATGCAATGTCCTACAGCCATATCTTAAAACACCAAACACATTCTTTTCAGTTCAACATCTAGTATCTATTTTGATAATGCTAACACACAGGTAAGCCAGACTGGCTCCCAGCTAAGCATTTGTAAGCGTTCAGTGAGGCCTGGGGCCTTGGCATGAGCTGGCGCCTAGTCTGCCAGCGTCACGGAGCAATTGCATAGAACATAAGGAGAGGTGTAAAGTTAGGGGACCCCCAGTGCTTAATTTGTGCCAGGGCAGAGCCCCCGCACTTCCAGGGTTGGCAGTTCATAGCCTCGGCACCTCTGGGCTGGCTGCATCAGTTATGAATGTAAAAAAAATTTCTTGACCCCTGGTACCTCTTTCATTACAAATTAAGTACCAGGGACCTCATACTGTGGTGAAGTGCATGGCATAAGGAACTGAATGGAACAGAAATGAGTTAGAGAACAGGAAAGGCAGTGTGGGCCAGCTGATTGGATTGGGAGTCATAGAATCATAGAATATCAGGGTTGGAAGGGACCTCAGGAGGTCATCTAGTCCAACCTCCTGCTCAAAGCAGGACCGATCCCCAATTAAATCGATCTATTACTGGATTTACTGTGGGATCTTGAGCAAGTCATTTGATTGGATTGGGAGTCAGGAGACTTGTGATCTATTACTGTATCTACCATGGGATCTACTGGATCGACTCTGATCTACTGTGGGATCTGCTGGTTCTACTGTAGGATCTTGGGCAAGTCATTTGCCACTGAGCATCCCTAGAACACCAGACATTCCGGTACTTCTGGGAACGGCATGGACTCCCCGTTGCCTGCGTGACCCTGCCCCCTCCAGCATGATCTTGCACGCCTGGTGCATATGAGCTCATGCTGCCTAGAGGATACCATTGTGAAGAGCTCAGCAGTGCACTCTTCAAGATGGCATCCCATGTCCACAATGACCAACAAAGCCATGTCTAGTTTTGTCCCAATACCAGATGGGGACAACCATAGACAAAGAGGTCTATCCAGCTTAAAACCAGACGAATGGCCTGCCTGGGTGCACTGTAAAAATAATACTATTCTGCACAGACTGGATTGAGCCATATGAGCAGAGAAGAAGAACTGGGCACAGATTGGCCCCTTTATTTATCGGAGGCTTATTTCTGCCATCCTTATCTATGCTAAAAGCGCCTGACTCCACGAGGAGTCTCGCTGTAGTCAACAGGACTACTTGAAAGAATAAAGTATCACTCTACATGGGAGAGGTGCAGGATAGGATACAGAGCATCATTAGCCCTAGATTGAATGCATTACAGTAATGCAAGGAACGGACTGGGAGCTTCGTGCATGGTATCTGGAACTGCTGGGCTGTTCAGATGCTCCTTGTGGGGGCCAAGCATCCCGGAGAGATAGTGGCTATATAAGAACCTGTTCATCTGGGGACTTTAATAGTCTGTCTGAACTGGATTCAGAAAGATATAAAGTCAAATATACTGCAGTTGCATGAAAGTACCTAGCAACTGTCTTATTCCTGGCCCTTCTTATTAGGCATCAGCGTGAGACACCTCCCTGATTGGTGCCTCTGTGATAGAGATGGGCCTCAACCACAGAATTCACACCAGCCTCTGGATCCAAAATTCATCACCAGAACTAGTCTTTTCAGAGTGTGAATCAAATTGCCAAACCCAAACAACATGTGACCCAGGTCATTGCACAGACCTGGCCAGTAGAGAAATTTGGATTCACACCCAGGTTTGGTTTCTGAATCTCTGCTACGTTTGGGGTGTTAGGATCCTGGATTTTGATTTGCAACATTTACTGCAGAATTTATGGGGTTCAGAAAGTAGCAACGAGAATGATCTAGGGTCTAGACAGCGTCTTAATATGAAGAGAGATTGAAAAGGTTGGAACTGTTTACCTTACAGCAGTGGTTTTTAATTTTTTTTTCATCTGCAAACCCCTAAAAATTTTCAAATGGAGGCGTGGCCCTCTTTGGAAATCTCAGCCATAGTCTGTGGACCCCCCGGGGTCCATGGACCACAAGTTGAAAATCACTGCCTTACAGGAGAGAAATAAGAGGGAACATATTAAAATTATATAAAGTAGTGAATGGTCTAGGAAAGGTAGATCAGGAGCTTCTGTTTAACCTGTCTTGTAACACTGGAACAAAGGGATGTTCAAGGTGGGACATTTCTAACCCGATAAAAGGCAGGACTTTTTCACACAGTGTGTAATTAGACTGTGGACAACAGGGACCAGATCCCTGGGTCCAACCAAGCTGTACTTGCTGTGGGACCTGAGGTTGGGGAAGTAACCTTACCCTTGAGCCTGCTCTAAATTACCCCTGTTAATATAGTCCCCGGGAGATTGCACCCTCAGCTGGGGATAGCCAGAGCACATTGCCCTCTAGCTCCACACCAGCAACGCCTCCAGGTGTCTGGACATAGCGTCGGCGACGCAGCAGGAGGTAGACCCTTGGGGGATCACCCTGCACACCAGGAACCCCCAGCAGATCTGTTAAAGCCATTCTCCAGCCCACTGGGGAAGCACAAAGGGAGCCGAGTGGGGCAGGGGCACAGGCACAGGGCTGCTCTGTGGGTTAGCTACATACCCAATGTATAAAGCTGCCGAGTGTACCAGGTGTCACCAGAAGTGCACTGAGCAGTTGCACAAATCGAATAATACTGCAATACCACTGGTCCTGCCATATAGCTGGCCCAACGACACACGGGCTGTATGAGAAATTTCACCAGAAAGTCTGCTCTGCCTAAATTTGCAGCCCAGTTTGCAGCTTGAATGGAGGCATACATTTACCAGCCACAGGGAACACTGTGCTAATCTAGTCTGACTCTTGAATAAACACAGGCCACAGACTCTCACCGGGCCATTCCTGTACTGGTGAGAATTATTCTTCCCTATTAACTAAGTAAAAGAGTCCTCTTAGCATCCATAGATTATAAGGCCCCAGGGAACAATTATGATAATTTATTCTGATCTCCTGCATAACACAGGCCACAGAACTCCCCTGAATTCATGCTCTACTTTGAACAGGAATAGCTTTTAGGAAAACTTCTGACCCTAATTTTAAAGTAGCCAGCGACGGACAATCCACCAGAACCCTGGTGAATGGTTCCAATGGTTAATTACCCTCCCTGTTAAAAATCTGCCCCTGATTTCCAGTCTGAATTTGTCTAGCTTCAGTTTCCAGCCATTGGCTCTTGTTACACCCATGGACTTATCTGCATAGAATCAATCCTCTATCTTTGGAGGATAATTACCCATAATTAATTAGGAGTATTAGCAAACTGTATGCCGTGCTACCAGCTTACTAATAAATGTCGGTGTTTGTAAACTATATAACCAGCGCAGCTGTTTTACGGACTGATTAAATAAGGTCAGGTGCCATAAAAGCAGAGAGCTTTGCATTGTTACCTCTTTTAGCTAGAGGAGCAGCCTGTGAATGTTACTGTTCTAAGCTGATTTTTTGAACTTGTTATTAAACCTAATAAGAGAGTTTCATCTGGCAGTTCATATAACACCACATTCTAAACCATACACTGCCAGATGTTGGGTCGAAACCTAGAATGATATGAGGATCATGTTCCTGACCGCTGATTGGTCCTGCAAATTTGGAACAGCATTTAAATGTCGCCCTGCTAATAGCTTTTAAACAGAAATAAAATTATCTCACCCATCTCAGCTACGGTCCCAAGAGAACTTTCTAAGATTTATAGGTGATTCATTTATTTTTCACAATTCCTTCAAACTTTTGAAATTTAGAAATCCGTTTTTCCCCAGGTCCAAAAGAAAATAGTTAATTATAGAACAATTAAAATTAAGGCATTATATATACTGCTAGTTCAGATTTGGGTTATTAGGCTTTACTGTAGAATGTCATTTAAGAGAAAATATGGGTTTAACTGAGAAATGAATATCCAATAACATTTTGGGATCCAGCTGAAATTTGGCAATTTTGGATGTAGAGGAGTACTGGTGAATTTGAAAGGAAAATCTCTCATCTAGCAGTACAACTTGTAATTTTGTGTCCATTACAAACAGTGAAGACAGACAGATTGGAGATTCAGAAATTCCTGGAATGCCAGCAGGTAGTATTTGACAAAACAAAAAAACTGCAAAATTGTCTCTGAAAATAAATTCTGTCCTGTTCACACCTCTCTGAATAAGTTTATTTAAACTCCACATTATCCTTAGTCAAAAACATACAGGTAGAATAATTCTTTAAAGAACGCATAGATTCTAAGCAGTTTTTATTTGCTTGCTTTACTTACACTTTTTTGCTTATTAGGTCAATTGAAAGCTCAGTTGATTCCAGAGCTTTCCACAGCAGAAACAGACACTCTGTGCCACCACCGCACTGCAAACCCCCTTTCAAAGTTTATTTAAAAAAAAATCTTTCTTAGGTGTCCCACAGCTCTGAGCGAATGTGATTTTACCCCTTTTATTACTGAGGCTCTCTGGTAAAGCACCAATTATCTGGAGTAACTAGGCATAGCCAGGTGAGTTGTGTCTAAATGACCATTTAAACCTGTCTCAGCTTCAGCCAATCTATCAGCCTGTTTTTCTACGTCTCATATAAATTTCCTGGAGGAGACTTGTGGAATGATGCCCTTCTAGATCTCAAAGCATGAGACTAAAGAACCACTCTATTAGCATGGGGCTGCGGGAGACTCAAAGTTCTTGTTTGAGTCGGCCACTAGAGGGGGACAAAGAGACCTGCAGGGTTACAGTGAACCGTTCACTTTTGTCATTTCTTCCCAAGTGCAAAGGTGAAGGATGTTCCTCCGGTTCCTGTTCCTCTTGCTGTGCCGGTGAGAATTGCAGTCTTTCGCCCGCATGATGTTATTTTTCTTGATTTCTAGAGTTACTTGGATACGTTCAGCATTTCTCTCCCCCACCCTGATAGAAAATGTCTGATTTTTTTTCCCCCATGAACATTCTTTTCAAAAGGTTCCATTTTAGATGAAAAATTTCAAATGAAAAGTCTTTTTTAAATGCCGTTTCAGTGACGGGGAAGAGGGGGGGGAAGAGACTGTCTTGCATTTGTTTTATTCCCCCTTTTTACCTCCAATGGAAAAACAGTACAGCGAGAGAAAGTGGTTCTTATCCGGCTGAAACAAAACACTTTTTGAACAAGATATTTTTAATTTTTGTCAAAAAATGAAAAAAATTGCGGAAAAATTTCAAATGGAATGAAAAATTTCTTTTGATTATTTTGCAAAATAGGTTTGTTTGTTTTTTCAACCAGCTCGAACAATTTTTTTTAAACAACCTGTTTGTGTTAATTCTGCAATGACGTATTTTTATTATCCTAAATGCACCTGCCTCATAAGGCTGGATTTGGAAGCAAAAGAGAAGCGGTAACTACATGTCCCACTTTCTTTGGTCCTGCTTTGAACAGGGGGTTGGAATAGATGACCTCCTGAGGTCCCTTCCAACCCTGATATTCTATGATTCTTTCATTACAATTGCCTCCAATAAACGTTGAGGGCAAATTAGAAGGCCTCATCCAAATCCCATTGTAATCGGTGGGTGTCCTTCCACTGACTTCATCAACCAGCTTTGGATCAGGCCCAGAGATTGGTGTAGTGAAGAATTTTGTTTCTTCAGATATACTGTTCAAGCTGAAGTACAGGGCTGGTGATGGCAGTGCTTATTTCTCAAGCCTACCCTGAAGGACGGGGTCAAACCAGGAAAAAAGCATGGCGGTACTCTTCTATGCTCCGCCTACAAAACCAAACTCCACCCACAAAAGCTCCACCCCTGTGAGTTGCAAAAAATGAGATTAGGTGATGCCAACAGTCAAATGAGGATTTCTCTCTGGGGTCGGCTCCCCTGGGGTTCAGCTCTACTCATGGGGGTCTGCTGTTGGGTTTTAGTGCAGGGGTTCGCAAAGTGAAACACATGGTACGACCAGATTTCCATGCTAAGAGATGAAAATCGGACGGTGGCTTATTTTTAGGCAAAGGGGATCGGATGGAATTTTCAAAGGACCACACATTTCATTGGAAGAGCGTTAGTGAATTAGGAGCAAGAGTCCCATCCATTGGCAAGGGGATTTCTGCTGCTAAATGATCCTGCACCTTGGAAAGTCCCTCCCTTAATCAAAATACATATTTTACGTTTGAACTGGATTATTTTAAATCCCACTTGTTTAAAATTGTGAGGATGAAACCCTCACTCCCACAGCATAAACTCACTATCAACTATCATGAATAATAAATTAGGGGGGGCAATTAGCTCAGCTGACAGTATTGGGTCACACGTCCTGCAGTGCTGGGCCGCAATGCAGTGCACAACGGGACTCACGACACATGAAGTGATCCACACTACAGCCTTGTAGCTGGGCTGTTACCCTGCTCCTGGGATAAAAGGAGTGAGAGCAGCTGAGGGAGGCTGGCTGAGTAGCTGGCCCCAGGTGTGGCCAGCTCAATCAGGGCCCAGCTGGCCCTGATAAGGGGGCTGTGAGTCAGGAGCCGGGACAGTCTCACTCCAGCTTGGAGTGGGAAGAACCTGGCTGCCTGGGAGCACAGGGTCCTTTGGGCAGAGCAGTGCTGGGGAAGGGCTAGAGGAGCTGGGGAGCTCCTGCCTGGCAACTCCCCAGGCTGAGGCCTTGTTAAAGGCCTAAGGAGGTACCGGGGCTGTAGAGGTGTGGCCCAGGGACAGGCAGAGGCAGCCGGTCCAACCCCTTTCCGATGATGAGTGGCCACTATAGACTACAGTTTGCCCCAGAGAAAGGGGGCTAGATGAAGACTGGTAGTAGCCACTGAGTCAAAGTGGGTTTCGGGGGGTTGGGGTTCCCCTGAGGAGGGGAGACCCTGAGTGTGGGGGCACTGCTGTGGGGCAGCACCCCAAGGTAAGGGGCACCGGGTGTGGGAGAGACAGAGGGCCAGAGGTGGTGGAGACAACAGGGCTGGTAACCAAAGGAGAGAAACTGACCAGCTGGAGGTGCTCTGAGGCTGGAAGGAGCTAATTCCCGGACTGACCAGCAGGAGGCGCCACGGCGGTGAGAGCACACAGTGCTACAAGCCTATTAAACAGAATAAATAAAACTGGATTTAGAAATCTGGATTGTGGAGTAGTTATTAATGGAGCTGGTCAAATAGTTTTTTAAAAATAAATGTTTTAGAAACAAGGGAAAGTTTGAACTGGAGCCTAAAGGGAAGAGAGAGCTAGCGGGACGGGGGTGATGCAGTCAGAGTTCTTTGAACGTCAGACACCAAAGCACAATGTTCTGAACATGCTGGAGTCTGGAGAGGAGGGACGCGTTAGCCCACTGGGAGGCGAGATGCATTCAATGAGAAAGGCGAGACACACATGGAGGAGGCCTCTCGGCAGAAGTGGCCCTGAGAGGCGGGAGTGCAGATGCAATGTGGCGCTGGGGATAATAGGCAGAGCTGTAGGAGATATGAGAGGAGCTGCAGAGTTCAAAGTCAGCAATTACCGGAGCCAGATTAAAGCTATCCAAGTCTCTAGGCACACCCTCCAAAGGGGAACCCCAAGGCCCTGCCCCCACATGGGGTGGTAGCAGTACACACTGCTCCACATAACAGCCACCTGCAGGTCTGGTGGGAGTTCACCACCTCACCTCTCCTCCAGGATCACCAACCCAAAGCAACCTCCAGGACCACCTCTTCTTGTCTGAGACAGGCGTCAGGCTGCCTGGAAAGGAGAGAGGATTCAGCCCCCATTCACCTGACCAGAGGGCTGTGTGCGTGATGAATCCTGCCCACACCACGCTGCATTCATGAGGGGATAGTGGCAGCAGGGGCCTACCATGTTCACAGTCTTCTCCTGGGGTGGTGTCAGTTCGGGAACCTTGTGCAGTGTGTCTTGGAGTAAAACACCCCTTTACGATGAACGAGGCAGCGCATACTTCACTGAGCTATTGTTTTAAGCTGTCTGCTTGGATCATAAATGAGGACAAGAAACACAATATTTTTTAATAAGTGAAAGTTTCTGTTCTGCTGTCACATGGGACACCAGGAGCAGCCCTAGGCTTGAGCTTCTAGTGGCCATGCCTGAATCTGGGCCTGATTATTAGAGGAAGTTTATGGAGAATGGATGAAAATGGAAGGCCAAAGTCAAGAAATTTGTTCTACTAGCCACACACTATGCTGTGAACATAGAAATGTAACCCCCATTTGGTGCTAGGTTAGTGCTTAATGGGCACATCTCAGTTAAACACAGAATTTATTTGATTGCAGATGGTGCAGTATGGCCAATCTGCCTAGCTGAACTCACCCCAAGTAAGTTTTTCCTTTACTTGGTTCTAATATTATTGCACATATCAAATTCTGATGCATCTATTGTTCATCCTTGGTGTCACATAAGCTGCCAAATAGATGTCGAATGATAATGAATTTGGTCCCCACCTACCTGAGCTAGAGGCAGAAGACCTTATCTAATTACACCACGCAGTGCCCTCTGACAAGGAGTTAGTTATAAAGCAATTTATCTTCCTGGCAGAGACTGGTGGAATTCTGAAGATTAACCCTGGAGTTTCTTCCTTTGCCATAATATCTATGGGGACGGGGGAGGGGGGGGTTCCTCAGGGCGAGTTAGTTCACTTTTGAATACATAGCACTAGGACACTGCAGAAGAGCAATGCACCAGCCAGCATGCCCCCTCATGGCTGGTCGTGGCATAGCAGACTGTCCTTCTCCAGTACCTGGAGTGATCTGCTTCTTGCCAATTTGCACTCCGGACAGGTCCCCCACCCCTTTGTGGGGTAACAGAGATCTGCCAAACAAATAATCCAGCAGCTTCACACCAGGTCTTGGGCCTGATTCTGGACTCAACACCCACCATATCAGGGAGTTTCATGCCATCCTCCTTGGGGTCTGGTTGGGGAACCCAGCCCCCGCACACTGGGTTCCAGTTCAGGAACACTGGAGCAAGCCTCTAAGCAAGCCTTTGCTTCCTCAGACTCCTGGCTGTCTTCTTGGACCACTTCCTAACTGATCCAGTCTCTAGGCTCTTTCCCTCAGCTCCTTTCTAGGCTCTTATAGGCCTCCAATAGCTTTGTCCGTGGCGATCCAACGCTCCTCTGTCTCGCCTCAGGCTCTCTGTGTGTTTGTGTCTCTCTGTTGACCCTTTGGTAGAACTTCTTTCTCAGGAGATCATCCCCAGGCCCTTCTGCCATGAAGTCCTTCCTGTATCAGTCACGTAACTCCTCCCCAGTTGGGCCTAATACTAAATTAGGCCTGGCCCACCCTACGGGTGCAACCAGGTTCACTAATTGGTCTGCACCAGTTAACCCTTTGACTGCCAATGTGGGGGTATACACTCCACCACAGACACGAATAGCATGAAAGATAAATCCACACCAGTTTCCCCAAGTTTATACTGTATCATGTCTTCTTGCAAGAAATTAGACGTCGAAAACTGGTGTCAGTAGAAAGCATATACCAGGCATGGGCGGCACGTAATGGAGGCTGTGGGAGGGGCAATGGCGGATTACTGCATTGTCTCACGGGGCCCTTGCCCAGGGGCCCTGGCCACTTAGGGGCCCTCAGAAAAATCTCCCCCGCCACGGCCCTGGGGCTGGGGAGCTCTTGCTCCCCAATGCAGCCCCAGGGCCATGGTGGGGGCACAAAGCTTGTCCGGTCTCAGGGCCACAGTGGAGTGGGGGAGGGCAGAAAGGAGTGAACAGGGGACCGGGCCTTGGGGGAAAGAGATGGAGTGGGGGCAGAACAGGGGCGCTGAAGGGAGTTCTCCAGATCCCAGCTTTACTACCTTAGGGCAAACTGAAGTGAGCTGTAGCTCACAAAAGCTTATGCTCAAATAAAAATTTGTTAGTCTCTAAGGTGCGACAAGTACTGCCTTTCTTTTGACAACTTCTGTCATCCAAGGGAAGATACTGGTTGAATCCCAGGTTCTGGGACACAACTGACAAGCCAGCCATCCCTTCAGGGTGCCTTTTTAGATACAAGGAGACATCTGTCTGAGCCGGTAACCAGTCAGCATGACTGGGAGAGACAGACAGTTAACCCTTCCTATCCTGAAAGAGACGGTTTTCCCTGTCCAGAAGGTGAGGTGTGGCATCACCAGCAAAACTCCCCGGTCTTTGAAGCAGGCACAATGGGGCAGTGCAAAGGCTCGGTGTATCATAGAATCATAGAATATCAGGGTTGGAAGGGACCCCTGAAGGTCATCTAGTCCAACCCCCTGCTCGAAGCAGCAGTGTACCCATCAGGTACCTCGTTGGGCCAGAGGAGAGCATTTCCTACCCTGACAGTTATTCCTATGGTCAAAGGGGAGATGTGCTTTACTCTGGGGCAGATTTTGGGATGGCAGAAAAAACTCTCCTGGCATCAGCCCAGGAGGGCAACTGGGAAATCCCTTTTATCCCCCAGATTCTCCTTCAAGTCAGAGGCAAGGAAGCTGCTATTATCAAAGCGAACACTTTGATCAGCTAGGGCATGAGTCTTACCCTGGACAAAGAAAATGGGGCCATGAGCATCCCTTGCCTAAGGGCAGCCCAGCTGGACAACATGGGAACCCACAGTACGTCCCATGTGATCTAACAGAGCAGCAGGTCTATTTCCAGTACTCTACAGACAACCCATCCAGCCTTGGGGGAGATTTACAGTATAATGAAATTAACCCCTGGGCTCCTGAAGAGAATTTTCCAGCTTATGACATGCCCCTCCCTCCCAAAGCAAACGGGAAATATTCCATTTAATTCTAGTGGTGTGTTTGGAAGGAGAGAGCACCCCCTTGGGCAATTCGTGGGACTAGGAGTATAATTCCCAGCTACAGAGCCTTCCGTCTCACCAAGGCAGATCGCGATATTCAGAATGATATTCCTGGGGCCCTGAAATAGGTTTATTAGGACAGACGGAGACTGCACCGTACCCCAATAGTTTCCCAGCTGGGTTTAGAGAGAACCTAAAGCATCTGGCTGGGATGGCCTGGAAGTACGGGTGTGTCCAGATGAGACGGTTTGGTTCACTGGAGCAAGGACACCAGAACGTCACCATGTCAGTCCCAGATGGCAACCCAGCAGATCACAGAGGGAATGCAGCGTATCCTTCCTCTGGCCATTTGTACTGTGCAGGGAATTCTCCAGCACCAAAAGAAAATCCCTTTTTCCGCTAGACTTTCCCCCGGTCAGATTCTCTTCCTGGGAAGAAAGAGGAAGCTCACAATATCTTGAATGTAGTAACTCAGAGCATGCCAAGCATGTCTGATACCCAGCTGGTATTCAGACTAGTCAAAGGAACAGCTCACTGGTGCTTGGAAACCGCCCCCTCCCTTTCCCCTCCCCCCGCACCTAGTCCACAAGAAAATGGAGATGGAACATCAGATCAGGAAAGGAATACGCCATACTCTAAAATCACATTAGGGAAGAAAGAGAGACATGGATTCTACCCTGGAGCAGGTGCAGATCCAATTAGAAATGCCGTAAAGGGGATGGACACAATGTCCTTGCACAAATCTTTGGAGCAAGTCAGTTCAGTAGGAAAAATGGTGAAGCGGTGCCTGAAAAGCTTGTGATGGGGCCATTAAACGTTCCCAAAGAAGGGCCATTGCAGGAAGGAATCCAAAGTGCAGCTCTGGGTAGCGAAGGTGATAGGAAACAAAACCATGCAGCACATGGCTTTGGAAGGATACCATGCTTTGGAAACAGGTTACCGCAGTATTTGGCCAGCACTGTAGCACCACCTGGTGACAAGACACGAGAACAAATAATGCCCCCTAGAAAAGCAAACACTTTGCTTTGGAAACCAAGGCACTGCTAAAGGCTGAGCTATCGAATGGAGAAGAAAATCCTTCTCCATCCAGTTCTCTAACAGGAGATATGACAAATGATCCAGAGGAAAGGATGCCAGACTGTCTACTATTGCAAAACTAACAAGTGCAAATTGGCCTTTAAGATCAGAGAAATAAAACTGGCAGATACCTTTGTGCTGATGTTGCAGTAAAAATGATGCTATTATCTTTAATCTCATTAGAAACATACAGGCAGAGTGTGTGTGTGTGTGTGTGTGTGTGTGTGTGTGTAGTTTTCATGCATGCTCTTGTCTGCTAATTTTCAATACGTGTAAAATTTCATTAGTATAATTCTAATACCACCCTATCCCTTTAGAACGGATTTGTGCTTCGCACCAACTGCTTTTGGAACAACAGCAATGTCTGTTCTGCACCAAGGGTCCCCCTGGTTTTGAAACGTACATATTCTTTCCCTTGAGGGACCATGTGACATGAGCATACAACATGAATGGGATGAATTCTCAGCTCTGATACTTGGATCCTTCTCTGCTTGCACCAGATGCCAATGGTGCTGAGATGCAGTGTGTGGATCTGAGAGGGGAATAATACCCTTAGGAGAGCAGAGCAATAAAAGCATTGTCACTCTTCCTGGAAACAAATCTTTAGCATTCCTTGTGCTACACAATGGCATCCCTGAATAGAGGCCCTGACTCAGCAAAGCACTTACTGCACGGCATTAAAATCAATAGGACTTACGCACATGCTTAAAGTTAATCATATGCTTGACTGCTTGGCTGAGAGGGGCTGGTTTGTTGAATCAGGGCACAGAGCAAGGGTCTGTGTTCTGCAGAAGGTCAGATGGGATAATTATAGTGATCCCTTCTGGCCCTAAAATCTGTTGAGTAACTTTCACATAGGACATCCAATAGTCATGAGATGATGATAGCTAGCAGCCACTGGGGCTTGACTTCACAGAACCTTGCTAATGAACATATTGCTAGCGGTACTATTGAAACCATGGCACTGATCAGGATAATGCTCGGTAAGCATTCGTGGGATTAAGCCTCTGGGCTGGCTTGAAACAGGCAGTCTAGGGGGGAAATCTGTATGGCCAACTGACCTCCTTCTAATAATTCTACCTTCAGACAACCCAGAGAGTAGGTCAAAAATGCTCCAGTAACATCCCCAGACACTGCACCCTACAATAGGGTTTCTACAGGGGTTTGAGGCCAGCACTGTGGAATTGTTTTAATAGAAAAGTAACAAGTTTAACAGAATTTGGAGTTTGACTAGATAAGCTAGATACTGCAAGGCGTTTTATTTCTATTAACCCACTGCCAATGCTGCCTATTCCCAAACAAAAGTTGTCTAGACAAAAACCCTAAAAGGATGTCTGCTGCTAGGAATCAACGCTCCTTTTAAAACCAGTGCTTAACCCCCTGTGAAACAGTGCAGCTTTGTATATCAGCTGCATTTGCTGCACTCAGCATAAGTGCAATCAGTGCTTTTGATAACGAACGGATTTTCTAGCACTTTCAGTGATATGCACTGTGGCTGCAGAAGCTAACAAGCTTGAAATACAATCAGTTAAAGGTTCACGGGTGGTTTTTTCCATTCTTATACAACACAAAGACTTTCTCTTGCAAGAGAGCAGTTGATGCACTTGTAACAAGTGAATCCATAAAAGATATATACTAGAATAATGAGAATGGTTTGGAAGGATGGAGATAAAACTCTCTATTTCTGTTTGTAAAAGGCAGTTCCTCTACTACAGAGGTGGGCAAACTACAGTCCGCGGGCCACATCCGGCCTGCGGGACCGTCCTGCCTGGCCCCCCGAGCTCCCGGCCAGGGAGGCTGTCCCCAGTCCCTCCCCTGCAGCCGCAGCGCGACGTGATGCCCGTGCTCTGCAGTGCCGGGCATGCGGCGGCAGCGTGGCTGGCTCTGGCCGGGCGGCGGGGCTTTGCTGCTCTGAGCAGCACGGTAAGGGGGGGTATTGGATAAGGGGCAAGGGGTCCCCGGGGCAGTCAGGGGACAGGGAACGGGGGGGGGGGGTTGGATAGGCATGGGAGTCCCGGGGGGGGCCTGTCTGGGGGCGGGGGTGTGAATAGGGGTTGGGGCAGTCAGGGGACAGGGAGAAAGGGGGGTTGGATAGGGGGTGGGGTCCTGGGGGTGGTTAGGGGCCGGGGTCCCGGGGGGGGTGGACAGGGGACAAGGAGTGTTGGATGGGTCGGAGGTTCTGAAGAGGGAGGGAAGTGGGAGGGGACAGAGAGGGGGTGGGGGCCAGGCTCTTTGGAGAGGCAGAGCCTTCCCTACCCAACCCTCCATACAGTTTTGCAACCCCGATGTGGCCTTCGGGCCAAAAAGTTTGCCCACCCCTGCTCTACTATGGTATCACAACACTACTGTTATACTTCTAGGGTGAAACTCACTCATCTGAAGAGGATCAGCACTGGACTATACCCCATTTAAGTCCCAATTAAAAGCCCTCAAGCTTATGCATCACTTAAATCCTATGTTAGCTTTGTGCTGGCCCACTGTACAGGGAGAATTTCACCCTCTGTCCTCCAGTGGAGCTAACGTGGAAGGATCAGTTAGATTGGATCAATTAGAGCTGGGCAAATGCAACAGAAGAAGCCGTAGTTTGTAACAGGAGTGGAAGGTGGCACTTCGCCCACTGAGGAGATCTGTAATCTAGTCCCTCTCAGCAGAGGGGTAAGAGATAGCTCTTGACTCATTCTGACACGATTGCCAAAACAATGCCATCCTCCCAGATACCCATAGCAATGGGCCTTTCACAAATCAAGCCATGAAGATATTGAAGGGAACATGCTTCCCCCCCCCCCACACACACAAAAACCCCCAACAGGTTGTAAAGTAAAACTACTGCAAAGAAAATCAAAACAATTTAGGACTTCCAGCTATGGGGCTAGATTATGGTTTTACTGATATGACAGACAGATGGTATGACCTGGCTCTCAGTATCTGAATGGGAGAGAATGCCCGGCACTGCCTTGGTCCATTAGATAGCAAATTCATATTTAATATAAAAATTACAGCTCACTTTTCAAAGCCGTTGCTAAGAGATTTGGATGCCCTTTCCCATTAAAATTAACGGGCATCAATGTTTGCTCTCCCAAGGAGAATGGCCGTGAGTTCAGTGTGTGCATTTCTCTCTAATTTGCACACTGCCCACACGGGAGCTTCAGAAGTTCAAGGAAAACACTTCATTGCGAATGTCTGTGTTGCCGCTGTGTCTCAGCACTGCTTGCAGGAGAGGAAGCGGGGCTTCCCGACAGGTCTTCAGCCAAATCTGCAACGTTGCCAGGATCTGCAGATAAATAAAAGGAGAGGCAAGGGTTATTGTTTGACCCTGTCAAATAGTCACAGCTCGGTTATGTGTTTCTCACAGAAGTCCGCATACAATAACTCCTGAATGGATCAAACAGATACTGCCATTCATTTCATTACAACAGTCTCCAGCATCCCCAACTAATCAGTGCTGATTCTACACACAGGGCAGGCTATTTGAGAAGGTATTAGTAATCATAGTATTAGTTACAGTAGAAACAATACTCAGTTGGGGTCAGGGCTTCATTATGCTGGGCACTCTACACACACTTTTCAGGAGGACTTCATCCCTGCCCCAAAGAGATTACAATTTAAAACAGAAATGATCCAAATTAAGTGCTCACTTTTTCCATTGGTGTTTGGTTTTTACCTGGCTCTTCACATCCAAATGCTGGCGCTCCAGACAGGAGCAGTCCTTCTCCAAAAGGCCCAGGTTGTTTGCTAAGAGCTTCCAGTCTCTGTGGTTAAGGGACATCTCCACTGCAACCCTCAGGAGCTGCTTGTCATCCAACCCTGATTGGTCCTTGGAATCGACAGCTGCCTTCGAAAACAGTGGGAAAGAGGTTGCACCTTCTCGCTAACTGAAAGGGGTTGTCATAAAGCTAGCAGACCCCTTACAATGCACTTAGGGCCTCATCCAAACCCACTGAAGTCAATGGGGTTCTTTCCTGATGGACTTCAATGGACTATGGATCAGGTTCCTAGTCCGATGTGCACCATCCCTGCTGGGAGCACTGGCAAAGGTTCAGCAATGTGAGCTATTATAATTCCACATGTAATTCTTTTGAGACTCACCTTGGCTTCTAAAGAGGTTCTATAATGTACCCCAGCACTGAGTTCATGATTTGGCTGGAGGGCTAAATCATTTGGAGACCCTGAAATTGGCCTATGGATGAGCAGGAGATGGAAGTGTCCAGAACCAGGAGAATGGGCATGGAGCACCAAGCAGGGTAAGGGGATCTTGTAACAGACCCTCTTTCCAATCAACTCCCGGCTGCTCCCTGGGCAGCCACAGCTAGTTCTTAGCACTGCTTCTGCAGGAGGCAGACGATTTCCCTATTGCTAATGCCCTTGTAAGCCCTCTGACAGGGCCAGGCTCATGTGGAGAGGGAGCACATGCGAGTTACTGTTTCCTGTCTCTGTAACTTGCTTGGGTTTGCCCCATGGATTTGGTAGGGCAGAGGAATTTGGCAGAAATTCTCTGGCACCGTAGCCTGGCTTCCCTCCCAGAAGCCTCTGTGACGGTGGGGGAAGAGGGGAGTATGCCACAGAGTCAGTTGTAGGTCCTCTTGGCTCACAGCAAGATAAGCATGCTTCCCTCGTTCTTTAATTTCACAGAGTGACAGAAACAGCATGGTAGATCTACTGAGGATTAAAGGTGGGATTTTCCAAGGGAATCAAGGAAGCTGGGGACTTAAATCCCGTCAGCGCCTTGTAGGTTTGATTTTTCTCAGGAAACCCCAACCCCAGAAAACGCTCTGTAAATTAGAGATGGAGATTAATGCTCTCATAATGCTACTGGGGTTCAGGGCCTACCCCTGCAAGGGCTGCTGTCTCTGATGAAAGAGAGGCTACTTCAGTAGTGAATCGCAAGAGGCCACCTCTTGTGGGGTGTTATATGGACGTTTATAGTTCCACAGTAATTCCCTTAGTGAAAACCCACATCAGTTATGAACTGACACCAAGGTTTTCAACCATGACTAGTGATTCAGGGGCATCCATCTCTGAGTGCACAACCTGCGACATCTGAACTGGCCCAGATTTTTCAGAAAGTGTCAAGCCCTCAGAGTCTGGCTCCTTTATGGTGCCTCAGCCCGGGTGCCTGAAATCACTAGTCACTTTTAAAAATCTTGGCCTGCTACTGTTGGGATTCCCCCCCAGAGCCAAAGGGTTAAAGTTTTATTTAAAATGAAACTTTTTGCATTAAAAATCTTGAATTTAGAGATCATAGAAATGTAGGGATGGAAAAGGGATCTTGAGAGGTCATTGAGCTCATCCTCCCATCCTGAGGCAGGACCAAGTGAACCTAGAGCATCCCAGCCAGGTGTTGGGCCAATCTCTTCTTAAAAACGTCCAGTGAGGGGGATTCCACAACCTCCCTTGGAAGCCTATTCCAGAGCTAAACTATCTTCATAGTTAGAAAATTGTTCCCAATAGCTAACTTAAATCTCCCTTGCTGCAGACTAAGCTGTTACTTCTTGTCCTACCTTCAGTGGACATGGAGAATAATTGATCACTGTCCTCTTCCTGACAGCTCTTAACATATTTGAAGATTGTTATGTCTCCATTCAGCCTTCCCGTCTCTAGTTGAAACATGCCCAGTTCTTTCAACCTTTCCTCAGAGGCTATAGTTTTTAAACCTCTCATTTTTGTTGCTCTTCTCTTGATTTTCTCCTACTTGTCCATATCTTTCTTAAAGTGTTGTACCCAAAACTTTACACAACTCTTTAGCTGAGGCCTCACCAGTGCCAGGTAGAGTGGAACTTGTTTGCTGCCTTCTCTAACCTATCACATGGGTGTTGAAAAATTGAAAATTTACATGCAGGAGGAAAAGATGGCTGTGAGTCCTTAAGAAGAGCGATGTTTGATGGTATTATTGGAAAATGCATCGCTGATGTCAGCATATGTTGTGGAAGGGTCCGCATCCAAGCAACAAACTGATCTTCATCAATATAACCTAAGCAGATATTAATACAATCTAAGAACACAGATATACGGTTTTTGTTCTTCAAGGTTGTATGCCGCCAACTGGAGGTATGCAAATTTCAGAGATAAACCATGCAATCCGAAAGCCATTATTCACTAGCAGTGGTCACAATTGTTTGCTAAGTCAAACTTGGAATTACACTGCACTGTACAGTATTTGGATTTCATTTTCCCCCTTCATTCCCTGGGAAGTATCTTAAGCGATAGGACTATATCATCAAAAACTGTTCACATGACAGGTTTCAGAGTAACAGCCGTGTTAGTCTGTATTCGCAAAAAGAAAAGGAGTACTTGTGGCACCTTAGAGACTAACCAATTTATTTGAGCATAAGCTTTCGTGAGCTACAGTTGCATCCGATGAAGTGAGCTGTAGCTCACAAAAGCTTATGCTCAAATAAATTGGTTAGTCTCTAAGGTGCCACAAGTACTCCTTTTCTTTTTGTTCACATGACAATCTTTCCAGTTTCAAACATGACAGTATCACACTGTAAGAAAAAAGAAAGATCAGTAAGTTTTGGCACTGCTTTGTTACTATTAAGGAATCATACACTTGCAGCCATAGTTAAGGTTGTACCTACTTTACATCATAAATGTAACTGTGACCCCAATACAGCATTCTCATTCTCTCGCTTTCAAAGGACAATGATGAATTTGGCCCCGAAAGCTCATTATCAGAGTCCAACTCACATGTCCTTGACTCTCCATCTATTAGCGTGCGAGATCCTGACTCCCTGCTGCTGTGCGCCGTGGGCAGTCACTTACACCTGCCCAGTGTGAAGGTAGCCAGGGGGTAAAATGCTTCCCAATCAGAACAGTATTTCTTGTATCATGCACGTTCTCACAGAGATAAGTGAACACACAAGCTTCAGAGCAATGGGGAATCAGGCATCTCTCCTCTGCTGCCTTCTACTCTGGCTCCCCTCTGAACCGTGACGGTACTTTCAGAAAGTCCTCCTGCAGGGGAGAAGGTAATGTCAGTAATAGGAACCAGAGGGAGTCAGTGTGGTGACTGGCACCAGCTGGTGGAATTGACAGGCTGTAATTATGGGTTTCTTGTAATATGCACAGGGGAGGAGGGAGCTTCAGCTGTCAGTAAAATGTCTTGAGCTAACAATTACATCAGCAACATGGCTGGAACTAGGCCTCTGTCTTATCCAGGGAACCCCTAAATTCCATCTGCCTCAGTTTCTCTCAGGCCTAGATACCGGCAGGGTCCACAAGATAGCACTGTGCTATATCCCTGAGGGAACAACAGATGTTTTCTTCCAGTTTCCCAGGCTGTCCCATCTCTCTCATTCTCTGAAAGCAGGTAGCTCCTGCAGCTGCTATCAAGCCAATAACTCTTCATAATCATGATGTATTCCCTCCCAAACATGGCAAATCATTAACTCAGCAGCTGCCAAATTACCTTGATTGCTTTTATCCATTTCACTGAGGTAAAGAGTGGCAAGTTCATGAATGGTCTTTGGGTCTTCTCTGGGGTACAGGTTCTGCAGCAGAGTCAGCAGCTGGTCCTTGCCGATGGTGCCAGAAGTTATGGTCTGAAATAATCCTGCATAAGAAGGATCAGAATAAAGCTGTCTGTTACATTCTGATTGGCTTAAACTATTAACAAGTTCTTGACATGGTGCTATGTAAAGTTGGTTTGTCCCATTGATTCTGCCTCTGTAACTGCCATGGGATGGGTTGAGGCTAATTCTTGCCAAATGATTTGATCAAGAGACACAGGACACGGGAAAGCAGCCAGTATCAATGTTTCTCTAATTTCTGAGAAATACTTCTGATGTCCCCAGATTGTCTCAGAGTGCCCTCTCTGTTCCCGTGCACCCGGCTCTCCTGTGAGCAGCCAAGCTAAAGACACAGCATGCTTCTGGCCATTCATAACTCATGACACTCTTCCCAAAAGCAAGGGACGTCAGCCCCGGAATCCTGGCTAAATATCTTGAGTCACTGCATTTTGCTTTTCTAAATTACCTTGTGCTTCCAGCTGGACATGGTGTTTTCTTCCTGTCCTAAAACCATTAGTGTTGATGGTACTGTTATAACAGCTGATAAAAAACCCTTCCAGAGGTGGCTGCATTTTAATAAGGGATCAAATGAGGAGAGCCCTATAATAGCATTCTGAGTAGTGAATGCTGGGGCTAAGATGGTCCACGAACTTCTGTTATATAAATGCATGTTTGCATTTACCCAGCTCTCAGGACAAGCAAACTATCTGTGGTGAATAATGTATTTGGTGAATGACTCAAAATCTCTGGGGGAAAAGCTGATCTACAAGATCATAGAATATCAGGGTTGGCAGGGACCTCAGGAGGTCATCTAGTCCAACCCCCTGCTCAAAGCAGGACCAATCCCCAATTTTTGCCCCAGATCCCTAAATGGCTCCCTCAAGGATTGAACTCACAACCCTGGGTTTAGCAGGCCAATGCTCAAACTACTGAGCTATCCCTCCCCCCAGTTTACTAACAGAGCCAAATGCAGTCTCTCGGGCAAACCCTTCGTCTGCAGGTGTTATAACTTTCTAAGCCTGATATTCTGATTTGAAAAAGGGAACACGAGAGGCCCTGCGGTCCAGGGGATAGAGCCCTGGATTGCAACTCAGGAGACTTGGGCTCTATTCCTGGCCCTACTGTGTGAGCTCAGGCAAATCATTTCCTTCCCCCTCCCCTTTGTCCTGTCCATTTAGACTGTAAACACTTCAAGGCAGGGCCTTTCCCCAGGTAGGTACAGACACACACATATCTCTGCGGGTCCTCCGGCTGCTAGTGTAATACCTATAGAGGACAGCACAGAACTGCCTCACAGTGAATATAAACTGGCCTAATACACAGGGACCACTGCAGGGCACTAATGTTACTGTCTCACTCATAATTCCCTTCTCAAAATCAAGTACCAGGCTTATTAATTATAACACCTGCAGGCAAATGATTTGCATGAGAGACTGAATTTGGCTCCATTATTAAACTGACCTCATAGCCCAGCTTTTTCCCCCCAGAGGCGGAGTCACTGAAGTTACATCTGTCTTACTTACATTGGATTAAACCATTTTTTTGCACTGACTCTGCGTTGGAGATACATCTTACAATACCATTATGATCTGTGGAATAGCTGTGCATGTAAAATGCCTGTATAAACAGCTCAGGAATACAGAGGAAATATTGTACTTAGATTGTAAACTCTTTTGTTCCCTGCTTGTACAGAGCTTAGCACAATGGGATGCTATTCCCTGAGTGGGGCTCACAGGCACCACAGCAATATAAATAATAATACTAGGTCTGAGTGGACTTTGCTGTATTCTCAAGGAGACTTGGGTTTCAGCAACATGCCTTTATGTAACTATCACATCAGCAGCGTAACAGATGTGTAATGTCACCAGTCTGGTATCAGACACCGAAGCCGCTAACAGACACAACGAAGGCGGCTCGAACGAACAGACCTTCATTGTCATCTCCTGGAGAACACACTGGCTATGCCACAACTGAGTATTTCCATTAGCCATTTCACTTCCCGCAGCTCTCAAAGACCGACGGGCATTACAGCTTGAAACTAGACTCAGGGCCAGACCCTCAGCTAGTGCAAGTCTACGTGGTTCCATTTAAGTGAATGGAGTTATAGTGATATGTACCAGCTGAGGGTCTGGTCTGCAGGATCTGAAAGATTGTAGCCCAGATGGATGGGAGCTAATGGTGGCTTTTTAAGCACCTGCCAGATCCTGGACTGCAGAGGCCCAAGGCATAACTTAGACAGCTCTGAGGGCCTGTCTACATTATAGCAACCTCCCAGGGCGATGGTGCTGCCCAGAATGTCAGCAGTGCTGTGTGCTGTAGTTCTACCCCCAGTGCTCCCCTCCCAGGCTGGCCTAGCATGTCCCTGTGCTAGGACTTCTGATAGAATCCCTGGGCGGCAGCTTTAAACCTGGCTTCTGCACCACTGCGCTTGGCTGGATGTAGAGTTCTTCAGGTCCTTTGATGCTGCCCTGGCTCTTCTATGTGGAATAAAGGGGCCAGAGTGCAGTGTGAGGCTCTCACCCTGTACATCTTCATCTCTCTCTCTAGTCTACATCCTCCTGCCTCTACACTTCCAAATAGGTGCTTGCTGTGTCCACAAGATGGCAGTACGCCACAATCCTCCCCTTGGTTTTATTTATCTCACATAAACATATCAATACATCTATTAGGTCTTCTGACAATTCTTTCATTTCTACTAATAGTGCGAACACAAGGATCTCCTGTATTTAGAACTCAAAACCTAGCTGCTGAATTCGAACGAGACAGAATTCCAGCCAGGCTGGGGATTCTCCTCTCCATTAGAATTAGAATCTGGAGCGGAGCCTGAAGCCACTTGGGAGGAGTCGTAAGCAAGGTCTGGCAGTGCTCATCTGAATACCTGGCATTGTGCCTCAAGGTGCATCCATCCTTTGTTCATCAGAAACGAGTGGTCTGACAAATTTCTAATGATGACACATTGCTCCAGTCTTTGAGGTCGATTCCAGATTTCCCAGCCCTGTTGCACTGCCAACATAAAACTCAATCTCCAAACTGGAAATCACAGCTCAAGAATTTAAAAAATGGTTAGCGATTTTAGGTGCCTCGATTTTGGGGTCTCCAACTTGAAGAGAATTTAAAGGTGCCTGACTTAATAGCCACCCCCTCTGAAAATTGGACCCCTTTAATGTGTCTCATATTTAGCATGCAAACACAGAGCACTAGCCAAAATCACTAGCCACTTTCTGAAAAATGAAACCATGCTCTCTAGCCCTATGTATTTGATCAGCATCTTATGTTTTCTCTTTATACCCTTGCTGGAGTTCATGGACACGGCCCTTAGCTGTGCTATTGGACGTTGGGCAGGAAGGAGAGTGGGTTTCACCTGAGAAATAGCTGAGCAGGGGTTTCCTCTGACGCTCTATTTACAGTTGAGCCATGTGCCCCCGGGACTTTTGGCAGCTCTGTTTTCCGGACCTTTCCTTCACGTTAGCTGCTTTGAACCATTCGCAGTGAAAAAGCTCCTTCCCTCACGCTTCGGCTAGCACGGGGCAGCTCTGATGTCTTGGAGCCCATAGTCTTTAAAGAATTTTCCCGTGAAACCCCTCACGCCCTGCTGCTGTGACAGACACAGCTGGAGGTGATTAGTAAGGGGGAGATTAAAGCTGGCAGGCGGCTAGAGGTCAGTCAGACAGTTCTAGAGGCAGAGCGATACGCCGACCCGAGCCAAGCGGGCTCTGTAGTAAAGTGACTTGCTGCTGCGGGGTTCGATCTGGGGAGAGAGTTGGCCTCTGCCTAATAGTGCGTCTAACGCCCTTGCAAATAAAAACTTAGCTACTGCTGGGCCCAAGCAGTTTGACTGGCAAATCTTTCCTTCATTATTTTAAACGCATCAGTTTTGGACAAAGTGCACAAAGACTCAGCTGAGCTCTCCAAATATGCCTATAGTGAAGCATCTGGAACCCTTCTGCAGAAATATCCAACAGCTGGAATAAATGTTTAAGGAACTCGGATCAATTCTATTTTATAAACTCACCCTCCTTAACTAATTCACATGGCAGTTCAGAGGGCTAAAAGCATGACTCAGGCCACTTAGAGTCATAGACATGTAGGTCTGGAAGGGACCTTGAGAGGTCATCCAGTCCAGTCCCTTGTGGTGTGACAGAACTAAGTATTAGCTAGACCATCTCTGATGGCTATTTGCCTAGCTTATTCTTAGAAACCTCCAATGACGGAGATTCCACAACCTCCCTAGGTAGTTTGTTTCAGTGCTTAACTATACTCACAATTAGGAAGTTTTTTTCAGAATGTCTAATCTAAATCTCCCTTGCTGCAATGTAAGCTTATTACTTCTTGACCCATCCTCAGCAGATAAGGAGAACAATTTACCACCCCCCTCTTTACAACAACCTTTTACATACTTGAAAACTGTTATCTTGTCCCCCCTCAGTCTTCTCTTCTTCAGAAGAAACAAACCCAATTTTTCCAATCTATCCTCATAAGTCACATTTTCTGGACCTTTAACCATTTTTGTTTTTCTGCTCTGGACTTTCTCCTATGTGTCCACATCTTTCCCAATGTGCAGTGCCCAGAAGTGGACACAATTTTCCTGTTGAGGCCTTATCAGTGCGGAGTAGAGTGGAACAATTACTTCTCGTGTCTTGCCTACAACACTCCTGCTAATACATCCCAGAATGATGTTTGGTTTTTTTGCAACAGAGTTACACTGTTGACTCTCATTTAGTTTGTGATCTATTATGAGACAGTCATGTGAAACTGTGTCAAAAGCCTTACTAAAAATCAAGATACATCATGTCTACAGCTTCGCTCCATCCACTAGGCCACTCACCATGTCAAAGGCCCCTTAGGTCCCTCTGAAAATTCTGTATACAGGGGACCAGATTTAGAAGACATGACTGGAAAAAGAGCTTGTTAAAAGAGTCTAAGATTTCTACCAAATGAGGCAATTAGCAAGGATGGTGTCACTATGGGAGGGTCTTAAGTAAGGTAAACTGGTTTCTAAAGAAAGATAGGAATAGCTAGCTGTTAGGTAATGGTATAATTACAAAAGAGACTAAGCATTTAAAACACTATCACTTCCACAAAGCGAATACACCTTCTAGGCATGGAATCAATCCAAAAGTCCTGAGCACTTCTTGCATTTGCAATTATTAGCACTCTTAAAAATAATCAGACATTTGGGAAATCAGTAAATCTTTAGCTGTACATCATTATCATTTTTATGAGGTGTTCGATGAAATCACAGATGCTCCACCCTGTTTGTTTAGCGTAATTGCAATGTTTGCATGCAGCCAGGAAATTGGAGCATAATAAGCCTAATTTATTGATTTTTAAAATGAAAGACTAGGGACTTGTGTGTTAAACGAGATTTTAAAAAATCAGCAGGTTGAACAGCCAGATGTGGCCAAAGCCCTTGTCAGTTACTGGATTTTGCTTTAGAACACTTAGATGGGAGCAAAAGTATTGATCTGCTAAAGTGGATATACTTTTCTAGGATTTTTTGTCCTATCTTTAGGGGAAAAAAATATAATCCTCCGTAGGGGTCTCGACGCTGAAAGGTTCTGAGCATGCTGGCACCAATCCAGCAAAGCACTTTAGGGCCAGGTTTTCAAAGGTATTTAGGCCCAGAAGATGAAGACAGATGCCTAATGGGATTTTCGAAAGCACCCAAGCAATAGACCTTCCACAAATTAGGCACCTAAGCTGCTTAGGCACTTTTGAAAATCCTAGTTGGTGCCTATCTGCATCTTTAGGCACCTAAATACCTTTGAAAATCTGTCCCTTAACTCCCTGCCTAACGCTAAGCACAGAAAGTAACTGAACTCAATGGAACTACTCACGTGTGTAAAGTTGGCTGCTGCTGCTCCAGCCTGCGTCAGGGCCCTAAGGGTCGGTCCACACAGCTTTCTGGAGCAGGCTAGCAGGGCTCACACTAGCGTTCTACAAATAGCCGTGTAAACAGTGCTTCGAAGCTGTGGCTTGGGCTGAAGCTTGGGCTCTGAAGCCGAGGGAGGTGGGTGGGCTTAAGAGCCGGAGCCACAGAATCAAAGTGTCACCAGCATGGCTGTTTTTAGAGCACCAGCGTGGGTCCTGCTAACCCAAGTCTATCGATGCAGGCTGGGAGGCTCCCTCCAAAATGCCAATTAGACATCAGCGTGTCTGCTGAGTCAGCGGGAGTGCCAGCAGAACGAGCAACCCACCCAGCAAGGATGCTCGTTTCACTCCCTTTTGCTACTTCTCTCCCATGTTTCCTTAAACTCAGCTGTAAGCAGAGTAGCCTAAGGTCTAGAGATGAGCAACTTCCACTGAACTTCTGCGGCTCCTTTGAAAAGGCCAGCCATGCCTGCTGGGACCATTACAATGAGCATATTTCCCTTTTCATAATACAACCAGCTTGAGCTAGGTCACGGAATAATAGCTCTTTTAGAACATTGCCGTGGAAAGATCCATCTCTTTGTGACATTTCTGGTCACCTCTGTTTTCTGTGAAGAGTGGCACCTACCGACCCATGAGAGTGTGGGCCCGTGTGCTGTAGCAGAGGGGGACAGCAGCATTCTTCCCATTACCAAACTTACTTGGGGTGGGGGTGGGGGGGCTGGCTTTAATGATCTCCTCTCAAAGCTTTTTTGTCTTTTCTAACAGCAGGAGAGCTCAACTGAGTGCGCCTGTGTACTGAGCAAAACATGCAGCCGTGAATGCATCGACCAACCTGCATTCTTTCTATGCCTTGGAGAGGTATACGCCATTTCATCTCCCACTTACTCCTCACTAGTGTCAGTCCACAAGACAAGGAACAGGAAAAGGCACGGTCATTGTTTTGCAATTTGGCCATATTGGGCACTAATTTCATCTTCACTGGACAACGTTACACACGCTTAACCAGCTGTTGAGGCGACATGGTAAATCTTTAAAAGCATTCTGTTCAGGGAACCTTTGCTAATGAGTGAGTCATGCTTTCTGTAGTCCTCTTCCCTTTTCAGCAAGCATATCTAGAGAGGAACAGGATAGCTGTGGATTTTTTGCCTTTCAATTAAAACCTCAAAAATTGCAGGATCACAAAGTAAATTCCAAATGCATAAGAAAGGAGGTGGCAATTACAAGGTTGGGGACAAATACAAGAACAATTTAAGGTAAATTCTCAGGTTCCTGCAGCTGAAGGTAAAGGATAAACCTGCATTAGAGGGAAGAAAAGAATGAACACTTTGCAGATCAATCTTGTCTAACAGGAAGACTTGATATAACATTCTAGAGTCAAGCATAAATTATTAAATATACACAACCCCCACCTAAACTGAGGCTAGAAAGGCTGGGTGACAACCAGTTACTTCAAAGAGTCTCAGATAAGTGGAGACTGGATCACTTAAGGGTAACGGAATACAGAGCCTTTCCCATCTGAGTCACAGCTTCACATCCAGCCCATAATTGGTAGTGACTGAAAAGTCATCACCGTCCCATGGATTATTCAGTAGTTTATGTAAAATATTGGCGATTTCAATCTAATGCTTAATAATACCTAGACAATCCTTTTCATCAGATCGCAAAGTGCCTTACCAACAAGGACAGTATCATTACTGCTGTTGTACAGATGGTGAAACTGAGGCGCAGAGAGGCAAAGTGATGTGTTCGGAGTCACCCAACGGGCCAGTGGGAATAGAACCCAGGGCTCCTGAGCCCCAGTCTAAGGCTCTGTCCACAGCCTCCTTAGAGACAAAGGTCTGCATTACAAGAGCTCTGGCTGTTTGGCTCCTTAGTGGAAGGTGGAGATGCCAAGAGCAGAATGGGCACAAGGACTGAACTACCCCC
Organism: Eretmochelys imbricata; assembly: GCF_965152235.1. NCBI lineage: Eukaryota > Metazoa > Chordata > Testudines > Cheloniidae > Eretmochelys > Eretmochelys imbricata. Next base: position 131,428,389 of record NC_135576.1, on the reverse strand, counting down.
AAGGTGGGCCCACCAGGACAGCATGGAGGTACGTCTGCAGGGCAGGGCATTGTCCCCACCACCCCTGTTGCACTTTCAGTGCTGTGATCAACTTCCATGAGCACAGCTGGGATTGCTCTAGCTCAGGGGCTCCAGGCACGGCCCTGCGTATACTGCAGCAAATAAGACCTAAATGTTGGCCAAGACCCCCTCGACTGTGCAGCAGGCTGGAGAATATGTGGCACCTTCAAGGAAGAGGAGTAAAGCAATCAGCATGTTATTCTGATAACTAAAGCCAACTTACTCTGTTACCACATTTTCTGTTGTTAATTTTTCCACTGATCACACCAAATGGCGTCATTAGAAACCATCAGAGACCCAATGGAGGATTTGGCAGGGGGAAATTGGGGACATTAGCCCGCATGATGGTGTGACTTTGGCCTGCTCCCAAAGAAGTTAATAGCAATCATAGGACTCAATGAAAGCAGGGTTAAGCCATCTCTGAAGGCTTGATTCTCATTTGCCCAATTTACACTTTCGGAGTGGTGCAAAGGGGTCACAGTGTAAATGAGAATCAGACCAAAATGTTTTAGAAAATCCTACCCCGAAATTAGGTTTCAGATTTATCAATCCACTGAGATGAATGCGTCAATTTCCAGCTCTCAGAGCTCTAGTTTCAGGCAGGGCTATTAGGGCTTAAAATAAAGATAAAATAAAGAGTTAGATACTGGATCACAATGCTATGGGAAGTGGAATTTTGTGCCTGTCGATTCACAGAATAAGTGGGGCCCTGTCACCCTGATCACGGTTCTGCAGTCTTTGCTGTATAGCAGGTTTGTACCAGATGAAGTGAGAAGGAAGGTGGATAGCATGTGAGGGACAGAGGTCTTCCATATGCCTCCTAGCAGTGCAAGGATCATTCAAAATCCTATGCTGTGACCATTCAAGAGGCAAAGAAATCTCCTTTAGTATTGGTAGAGTCTTGACTAGCAGAGCTGTGAACTGAAAACAACCGGGTTATTCTGGCTTGTCTCCACTTGGCTACAAACTAGGACCCTTCTTGCGGAGAGCAATATTCAGTTCACTTTGCAGGTAATGGTGCAGCTGAGTGATATAGTCAGTGCCTGGTTGAGGCACCCAGAGCAGCTGACTGGAGCTATATTTGTCTCCCTGGATCCAGTTAGTCCTCTCAGTGCTATGGAATAAAGGAGTTAATAACCAAAGAGTTTGTGTATTTGAAACGTTAGAGGCCCACTGCTATGTCCTTGGTAAGAACAGTGGATGGGGGAAGGCTGCACTTGAATCTTTGGAGCCACCTTCAGCATCTCCTCTTCCCACTGTCCACACACGCCCTGCCAAAAACAGGCTGCATCACCTTGAAGATGTTTCCAGGCAGCGGGTGAAACCCTGGCCCCAGTGAAAATGACACAAGCTCCCATTGACTGCAGTGGGGGCAGGATTTCACCCAGAGAGGAAGGAAGGCCCAGTAGTTAAGGGGTTAGCCTGGGCTGGGGACTCTGGGTTCAAGTCCCAGTTTTGGCACAGACTTCCTGTGTGAAGTTACACAAGTCACTTTGGTTCAGATCCTCAAACATATTCAGGCTCCTAACTTCCACTGAAATTACCTACGGTTGGTCTACTCTGGCACAGACTAACGCACCATGCAGACATGCCTGACGTGATTTTACTTAGGAGTTCCCTAGTGCACATTCACTAGTGCATGTTAATGTAGTCCCATTTCACACAGTACGACAATAATACACAGTAGGGAACTTTTAGTGCATGTCGCCAGGGTCCACGTGGGCCAGGTAGTATGTGACACATAGAGGCTGACTAAAGCTTACACTGCACCAGTACAGACTAACACAGTATGCAGGTGAGCCCCTGACTTTCTGTGCCTCGCTTCTCCACCTCTAAAAGGGAGATTGCACTTCCCTTCCACACAGGGGTGTTATGAGGATAAATACATTAACAGATGGTGAGGCCCCCACCTGCTATGGGCCATAGAAGTATTTCATCTAGATGGAGAAGTTTCAGATGGCCACTCAGTGCACTAATAGATGGGCAGAACTTCTTTGGTAGTTACAGTACTTCAGAGGAGACTTGTCATTGCACATGTCCAGAGTGGGTTCTCATGGAGTAACATGGACAGAGGGACATGACAGGCAAAGGATAGGGTAAGCACTATCTGATGATCAGATGCCTTTAAAAGGCAGAGCACCAAAAAAGCTTGACACCTGATCATAACCCCCTAGAAGTCTATGGTAAGACTCCCATTGGCTTCTGAAGGGAGAGGGGGGAAGGGTTGATTCTGGCCACTTCAGCTAGGTTGTCGAGAGAACTCAGTCCCCATTTAGTTGCCTAAATAAGAACCAGTGCATCTCCAGTGCTCCACACCCAGCACTGCTGAGCTGTCTGGAAAATCTGGTTCTGATTTAGGTGATTTAAATGAGAGCTGAGCTCTCTTGTGGGTCCGGATCACATATGAAAATGTAGCCCTTAGCGTCCAAACCTCTAATCATCAGGTAGTAAGCAGGAAGAGGTGATCTGTAGCGTTTCTTGCCTCAGTTACCCAGTGTTTCAAGGGAACAGGATCAACCTAGACATGCTCCCTGTGGCCAATGATGGATCGGTGATTGGTTATTAACACTGATTAACTGATTAGCCTCTTTGACTGTAGTGGTCAACAAAGGTTCAGTGTCCTGCAGGCTATAGCATCAGGAATATCATCAGCAGTCTCATTAGAATGAGAGACCCTAGAAGCGTATGAGAAATAATTTCCATTTTTCTCAAGTTCCTTTATTAACAAATCCACTGATGATGGGTGATCACTCGTTACCGAGTATGATCATCTTCCATGGGAGTTAGAGGTCCTCAGGTGGCTAATAAGGCCAATCCTTGAACCACAAGCTCTATTACAATGAGGGCAGATGTTTTCAGGCTCAGCAGGAGGGTGTTGACCATGATTGGAAGACAGTCTCTCCTTCCTCCTGCAACTCTTGTCCTCTTTGGCTTGTCAGCGAGCAAGTTTAAAATGCAGAGGACCATCACATAGGACTTCACTCCATTTTAAACAATCCTGGGCAAGCGTCTCCCAAGTGTCAATGTCAATATTACACTTTTTTAGGTTGTCCTTCAGCAAGTCCTTACAACGCTTCTGTTGTCGACCCATGTTACGGTACCCTTCTTTCAGATGAGAGAACAGGACCTGTTTTGAGAGGCGATGGTCTGGCATCCAGACAACATGACCAGTCCAGCGGAATTGCTGATGGATGATCATTGCCTCGATACTGGTGGTCTTTGCCTCTTCCAGAAACTAATACTGGTGCGCCTGTCTTCCCATCTGATCTTCAGAATCTTACGAAGGCAGCATTGATGGTGCCTCTCAAGGACTTTCAAGTGATGTCTATAGTTTTGTCCAAGTTTTGGACCCGTACAACAGTGCTGGGAGCATAACGGCTTGATAAATGAGAAGCTTGGTGTCTGTTCGAATGTCATGACCTTCAAAAACCCTGTGCCGTAAACGAGAAAAAGCTAGACTGGCACAGCTCAGGTGATGTTAAATTTCTGCATCAACATCTGCCTTGGATGAGAGATGACTTCCAAGGTAGAGGAAATGATCAACATTCTCCAGTGCCACACCCTTGATTTTGATAGATGGGGCACGTAATACTTCATTTGAAGAGGGCTGATAGAGCACTTTAGTCTTCTTGATATTAAGAGTGAAACCAAGACATGAGTAAGCATCGGCAAACACATTCAAGATAGTTTGAAGATCTTTCTCAGAGTGGGCAAAGATTGCGTTATCATCAGCATACTGGAGTTCCACCAGAGATGGTGTGGATATCTTACTCTTGGCTTTCAGCCTGCTAAACCTGAACAACTTTCCGTCCATTCTGCAAATGATTTCAACCCCAGCTGTAAACTTCCCAGCAATTAGGTAAAGAATGACGGCAATAAAAATCGCAAACATGGCTGGAGCAATGATACAGCCCCGTTTGACTCCTGTTTATACTTTGAAAGGTTCACTCTGGGAGCCAGTGCTGCTCAGAACAGTCGCTTTCATGTTATCAGGAAGCAATTTTAGTCGCTTCAGGACATCCAATCTTAAATTGATGTATTCATCAGGACACCCAATCTTAGAGAGTACAGTCCAGAGGGCACAGCAAGTCACCGAGTCAAAGGCTTCAGTTAGATCAATAAAAGCCATGTACAGGGGTTGGTTTTGCTCCCGACGCTTTTCTTGCAGCTGCCGTGCTGTGAAGATCTTCACACATCCACTAAGCAGATAAACAATCCCACCAACTCTGAAATACAATAGCAGATAGAGAGAGTATGCAAAGCATTCAGCCCTAGGACAGGCATCACTCACATCTCCTGCTGGGGGACCCTGGAGCATTCTCTTCCTCAGCACCATCGCCACCCATGGTTGTCACCTGGCGTCTCCCCATGGGTCCCTGTGTCCTGCCCCCCAGCACACAGGCCACGTAATACCTTTTTATCCTGAGTTATGCTTACATCTACTAAGGCTTATACATATGCATGTGTTCCAACCCCTTTTTTCTTACCTGTACTTCCACACCCCACTAATGTAGGGGTGTCCCATTTCTCGCTGGCTATCCCCTCAGTTCCCATTAAAATCTACATCAATGAATTACCATAGCAACTTGAAGATATTACAAAATCCCTCAAAGTCATAGAAATGTAGGACTAGAAGGGACCTCGAGAGGTCATCTTAGTCCAGTCCCCTACAATGAGGCAAGACAAAGGGCTTGTCTACACTGGCCCTTTACGGCACTGCAACTTTCTCGCTCAAGGGTGTGAAAGAAAACACCCCCCTGAGCGCAGTAAGTTCCAGGGCTGTGAAGTGCCATGTACACAGTGCCCCAGCGCTGGGAGCTACGCCCCTCCTGGATGTGGTTTCTTTAGAGCGCTGGGAGAGCTCTCCCCCACTCCTGTGCCGCGACTACACAGCGCTTTAACGTTGCCAGTGTAGACAAGCCCTTAGTATTATCTGTGTGGCCAACTCATGCTGAAGCCCCAGGCCAATTCACTTGTGTATTAGTACAGATCAAAGTGATTGTTACATGTATCAGAGTGTATTAGGTATTTACACTTCATGAAAACTAGTGGGATGTTACTTGCATTGTTTTCACTTATCAGTATCCTATTATAATATAGTAGCAAACATTTACATTGTGAATACCCCGGTAATGAAATAACTCGCCAAAGGAGAAAGAAGCCTTGTGGAATGCAAATGAAGAGCTATCAGAAAAGTGCTAATTTCAAAGCAAACGATCATTGTGTGTGATGATCGGAGGCCAAAGACTCACAATGCGTTCCTCACGCTCTGTCATCAAAGGAAAAGCCCATGTGGGTAGTGACCCTGTCAGCTTGTTTTCTGTGAGAAGAAGCTATAAGTATGGATTCAAGGACAGAGCCTTCATCTCTGGACTGTTTGAACTCTTACAGGGAAGTGTACCAAATGCAAAGTGGAGATTCCCAGAGACAAACTGAGTACCCTGAAAAAACTTTTGGGAAACTAGCAGTTTATTACATCACTGCCACCATTTGGAATTACAAAAACTGTGACTCACCTCTACATACATTTTATCTGCTGTAACCTCTCAATAACTTCCATTTCCTTTTCTTAGCTAATAAACTTTCTGTTAGTTTACCATAGAATTGGCTGCCAGCATTGTCTTTGGTGTAAGATCTGGAGTACCAATTGATCTGGGGTAAGTGACTGGTCTCTTGGGACTGGAAGCAACCTAAATGTGGTGTGATTTTTGTGTGTGTAAGAGAGCATTTTATCACAAACTCCAGTTTGTCTAGGTGACAAGATAGACTGGAGAGTTTAAGGGGACTGACTGTGACTCCATGGTCAGACTGTTATAGTGATCCAGGAGTTCACATTTGTTACTGGCTTAGGGAAATCTAATTATAGAACATACCACCAGCTTGTGGCATCTGCCTGTTTTCTGACAGTCTGCCCTGAGGTAGGCACTCACAGCTGTGAGCCACTCTAGACGCTATGTCAGTCTAAACCATACCTGACAGGTGTTTGTCTAACCTATTTTTAAAAATCTCCAATGACAGAGATCCCATGCATCCGATGAAGTGAGCTGTAGCTCACAAAAGCTTATGCTCAAATCAATTTGTTAGTCTCTAAGGTGCAACAAGTCCTCCTTTTCCTTTTTTAGAGATCCCTAGGTAATTTGTTCCAGTGCTTAACTACACTTTCAGTTAGGAAGGTTTTCCAAATGTCCAACCTAAATTTTCCTTGCTACAGTTTAAGCCCATTGCTTCTTGTCCCATGCTCAGTGCATAAGGAGAGCAATTTATCACCCTCTTCTTTATAACAATCCCCCCCGCAAGCTTTTGTTCGCCAGACTCAACAAACCCAATTTTTTCAATCGTTCCTCATAGGTCATTTTCTCAAGACCTTCAATCATTTTTTGTTGCTCTTCTCTGGACTTTCTCCAATTTGTCCACATCTTTTTCAACATGTGGTGCCCAGAACTGGACACAATACTCCAGATGAGGCCTTATCAGCACTGAGTAAAGTGAAGAATTATTTCTTGTGTCTTGCTTGCAACACTCATGCTAATACATCCCAGAATGATGTTTGCTTTTTTTTGGCGACAGTATTCTATTATGGACTCATATTTAGCTTGTGATCCACTAGAACGCCCGGATCATTTTGAGTTCTAATCCTGTCCTCCAAAGTGCTTGCAACCCATTCCAGTTTCATATCATCCACAAACTTTATAAGTGGATACCTCTGCCATTATTCAAATCATTTATGAAGATATTGAATAGAACCAGATCCAGGACAGGTCTCTGTAGGATTCCCAGGCGGGAGGGATAGTTCAGTGGTTTGAGCATTGGCCTGCTAAACGCAGGGTTGTGAGCTCAATCCTTGAGGGGGCCATTTAGGGATCTGGGGCAAAAATTGGGGCTTGGTCCTGCTTTGAGCAGGGGGTTGGACTAGATGACCTCCTGAGGTCCCTGCCAACCCTGATATTCTATGCCCTTCCAGTTTGATTGTGAACCATTGATAACTACTCTCCAAGTACCCTTTGCCAACCAGTTGTGCACCCACCTCATAATAGGGTCATTTTAGGCTATATTTCTCTAGCTTGTTCAAGAGAAGGTCATGTGAGATAATATCCAAAGCCTTACTATTAGACATTTTACAGTATTAACTGGCATGGTTGGAAAATATACTGCAATCTATTGCTGCATAGTTTCTGGAACGTAGGCACTTCACGCATCTTTTACTGTAAAATGTAGCTTTAGAGATGCATGGTTCTCTTTTGGTCAACTAGTCATGCCAGCCTGTTTCAGGTCTAAGGCAGTGTGTGGCTAAGCTGAATATCATAGAGAGTCTAGACCATGTGTTACAAGATAATTCATACTTCTATTTCACCTCTTAACTTTTATTACATACCCTGCAACTCTCCTTTATTGCACAGTCTAGAAATAATGGGAGGGAAACCTATTCATGGAGGAAAAATTAGCATTCACAATTTTAATTGGAATGGTGGGGAGATGACAACCTCACAGAGAATGTTGCAAAGCAAGAAAGGAATTGTGCTTGGCAGCTTTTATTTAATGGACAAACTCAACAACAAATTCATAAAAAAAATGGAGACTATTTTTCTTATGACATGTGCTCATGCAGGAAAGAAAATAGGACTTTTAATGCTTATTTTTTAAACAAAGAGGTTTAACAGCAACAGTAATTCCAGCAAAGCTTGGTTTGAAAAGCAGCTGGGATTAATAGTCTGAAATTTTTTTTTTTCTGTGCCCATCAGCTTTCCCCATCTGGTCATTAGTGTGCAGGAAATGTACTGTGTGCTGTAATTGTTTAATTAATCAAATGAACTCTGGACTTCAAAAATGGTATTGTTGGACTTCTCATTTCAGGCGGTTAATCCTATTGGGCATTTCAACAAAGCCTTTCTTACTTCAGTCCTTGCTAATTAAGCACTAATTTTGTTTTGACTTCAGTGAAGTAAGGTAGGCGATTGATTTACATCTACAGTTAAGTGATGCCTCAGCATAATGTTATCTAACATGTTTCTTGTATCTCTCAGTCACGCTAATCCAATACGATTTATAGTTTACCAATTACGGAACCAACCTGAATATAGAAATGTGTGATCTGATTTGAGAAACGACAAATTAGAAATAACATGCCTACACACGTATCATTCAGGGGGTGATGAGGGGGTGATGTTGGCAGACCCAGTGCAGCTCTTGCCAAGGCGTTAGGCGTCAGCTGAGCTCTGACAAATTCATTGCTGGAAACCAGTCTGTTAGTATGGTTTAGATGGGGACTGGGATTATAATAAAATAACACATTATTATAATCCCAGTTAAATTATAATCATTTCATGACTTTATGAAATGCTTGTAAGTTGCTGCATGTATTAATCACATGTATAATTTCTTTATCATTTGCTATAAAGCAATATTTAAGTATTTGCTTTGTAACTGTAAAAAAAAAAAAAGTTTGCTCTGAAACTGTGAACCCGGTCAGGAGGGATCGTCTCCTGCCCCTCAAGAAGGCCTAATCAAAACTAAATGGACCACTGTGGAACATCACAATAGAAAGACTTTGTTAATTGCCTCCTTGGGCCCATGAAGACTCTACATGCAAAAGGGCTCGTCCCATCAGCTTGAGTTCTGGAAGAAGGAAATAAAAATAACTGACAAGAACATTTTTCATTTCTTTTGCTGTGTGCTCTCTCACAGGGCTCAAGCTAGGAAACAGAAGCAGAGATCTCCAGGGTCAACCTGGGTTAGCCCTGAAAGACATTCAGAGCTGACAGATTACTAGGACTGTCATCTTTCGGAACCATTGACTGTAACTCATTTGTGCCTGTATGCTTGACTGCTTTAGCCTCGTAATAACGTTCATTTCTTTCCTTAGCGAATAAATCCTTACATAGTTTACTATCGGACTGACTAAAACCATTGTCTGTGGTGTGAGATCTAAGGTGCAAATCGACCGAGAGTAAGTGACTGGTCCTCTGGGTGTGGGAGTAACCTGAACATTGTTGTGATTTTTGGTGTAAGGGACTATCTATCACTAAGTCCAGCTTGCCTGACTGGCAAGAAAGACTGCAATGCCCAAGGGGCCTGCCTGTGATTTTATGGTAAAACAGTTTGGGGTCTCTGCCCTGCTTCTTGACAGGCTGCCTGAGGTTGCCACTCACTGCTGTGAGCCACTCCAGACAGCGTGACAGAGGGTACCAGAGCCACTCAGTCAGAACTAGATACGTCTTCTGCAGTGCCCGCTCTGGTACTCCTCTTCCCGGCTGTTTCTCAATCTCCTGCTGCGGAGCAGAGGGAGAAAACGGCAGCTGCAGAAGCTAAAGAGAAGTCATGTCACTGCACAGGGCTTCAAGGAGTTCTCATGGTGAGCCTCATTGAGCTGCTGCTTTTTCAAGGGTTGGAAGTGCTTTGGTGGATGCTGTGGGGCAAATTTATCACAAGGGTAAGTGGGCAGAACGGACAGTATCTTCAAAGGGAGTTGTGTCTTCCTATACCTGAGCTCAGTTTGGCCTAGTGATAGATCCTCACGTGATTACATTTGTTGCTAGGGATAGGCAACTTGCATGACACTGGTATATTTGCCAAATATGAGCCATATTTGGTCATCCTAAGTTAGCTATATACTCCTGGCTGCCAGCTGACATCCCCAATGTCAAGTCACTCCTACTGGAAGTGACTGTGCCATATCCCTGAAGCAGAGATGGAATTGGGGAGAGAGAGGGAAAAGTGAGTACTCTGCCAAGCCCTGCCCACAAAGAGTGCCCACCTCCTTGAGACTAAGTGAGACACCATTCACTGTAAACTGTGCAGTTCTTTGTAATACGGACCATATCTATTCCATGCTTGGATCAGCAGTGAAATAGTTAATATTGACATTTTAACTTGTCATGGAGACTGTGAGCTCCCTGGGAAGAATGGAGCAGGTCATACCTCCAGAGGCAGGAGTCACAGAGACATGTGGCAACAATCTCAGGGTTAATATGATCAGTTTTGTTTTCTACAACGCTAGGCTATTTTATAGTTAGGAAGTGAAGTCCACCTCTCTCTAGGTAACTCACTGATTGTATTCAAGAGTCCTGCTATTACTGAACTTCACCAGGCTTCTCATTCAAAATTCAGCCAGACAGGGCAATTTCCTGTAATATTTTACTGTACAAGTTTATGTATCTGGGGTAAAGGGGAGTCCCAGGGATTGCATGTATGTGACCACAGTTCCTCCAGGAGCTAAGAACAGAGAGGGTGATTAGGCAAATTCACTCAGGTTTTTTCACCTTCAGGAACATGTCCCCTCCTGGAGTCGCTTGCATATACTGGCTCAAAGTGGATGCCCCGGAGACCACCAGACAAAGAAAGGATTTTTGGATAAATAGCCTGAATTTAAACGGACTCAGGGCCTTCTTTCTGATCCACCAAATTGCCAGAACCTTCTGTCCCAGGGGGTCCTCAATTCTTCCTGGGAAGTAGTGGAAGGAATTTAGCCTAGTGGGACCCCACACAACTGAGAGTGGACCTTGAGTAAGCTTTTTAGCATGTGTTTAGGAACTGTCAAAAACCGGTTCTCTCTCTAATGCTTTCACCTTATAAGGAAGTCTCTTTAAGAATAAATATCTAGGGCCTCTGAGGAGCTGGCAGCCTAGAATAGATGTCCTCAAGGAACCCTGCCAGTGTGGATGCCCTGAACTGTGACAAATAGCTTAGTTCAAACCGAACCCACCACACTAATGGAAGACAGGCATTTAAAACAGATAGTGTTTGCAGTGTCTCTTCATTTTCCAATTTGATGTACTCAGCTAGGAATATAGTAAGAGCTGCTTCAAGCTTTCAGGTAGCTTTTATGACTGGCTTCCTTTTTGGCATTTTCCTAATGTCCCTGATGACACAGCTGTCTGGCAATATCCACAATACAGTACGGATGCGCCTCAACTCCATGCTAGCTGGCATTTTATTTTTCTGATTCCAATACACTTCAAATAATTATGTAGGTTTCTGGAGAATTCTTAGATGATATCAGTGCTGTAGGACTCACACAGTCCCATTGCCATCATTGGATCTCCAATCACAGCTCAGCTAGAGAGAAGGTTCCCCATTCACAATGCAAATTTTCCTTCGGGGGTTTTAGCTACCATTGGGTGGGGCAACCCCCTAGTCAACTTCAACTCCAGGCTGGCCTGTTTGAAAAACGAGACCAGCTATTTGGCAAAGGTGGCACTTTCATTCTATCCCTCTTACTAAGGGCCACAGCTGTACAGGAGCAGGTGAGGAAAACAGGCCTCATACAAGCTGTGACAGGCCAGTATATATGGAAGGGGTGGGGCAGATGAGGCCGAGGGGGATCTCCCCTTCCCATCCAAAAATAAGGGCGGGTGGAGGTGGACATGGACCAGAGTCTGTGGCATTGTAACCTACTTCGTGTGGTGCTCTGTTCCCCTCTATTGGTAGCTGGGCCGGCTTTAGCTTTGGCTAACAGAGCTGGGTCTTTTTTGCTTAGACAGAAGCTTGTGTAGAAGTCCCAGGTTCCATCCTTGCTACAGATGACCCACCACGTGTGTTGTGGTATTAAGCCAGAGGGGGCTACACGATACAAAGTGATGTTGAACTTCAGCATGGTCACAGACTATCAGGGTTGGAAGGGACCTCAGGAGGTCATCTAGTCCAACCCCCTACTCAAAGCAGGACCAAGCCCCAATTTTTGCCCCAAATCCCTAAATGGCCCCCTCAAGGATTGAACTCACAACCCTGGGTTTAGCAGGCCAATGCTCAAACCACTGAGCTTGCATGGAGCCTTGAGCCCTGCTTCTGGTGGCTCCGACTACCTTGCTGCACCAGTATTACAGCGCCCTGCTCATGGGCTACTGCAGGATAGCTCCGATGCCAGCTTCGCCGCCCTGCACACGTACAGATGAAAAGTCTGCTCTCTCTGACTGGGTCTTTCCAAGAATGCTGCAGGCCTCCAGGGCCTATTTTAAGCCACCTTGCCAGCACCGTCTGCAAGGGCTGTAACTCTGACTCAGTGATTCTCTACCTATTTATCATTGTGGGCTGCATATGCAGCTCTCTACGTGTTATGTGGGCCACATCCACACAATATATATTCTACCTGTATGGACCTGAGGATGTCACAGGGGCCACAGCTGTGTGCTGATTGGGTCACGGGTTGAGAACCACTGCTCTGACTGGATGCGGCTGCAGAAACTGCACTGACTCAAAGTCAGCATTTTCTGCCTATCTTCCACTGTCCCCCAGTAATGCCGGAGGGCATGATTTATCCTCAGCACATGCCATCTGGCAAAGGCCTTTGTTTAGTAATTAATGGGAAAGGAACTGATCCCCAACAGACAAGGAGAAGAACCTAAACAGTAGCTGTGTGAGAAGTGATTTACTTGGGTCACCCTGCCATTCCCCTTTCCAGGTTGTCACAATGCTTATTGCTGGACCTGGAAGGTGTAGTCCCAGCTGAGGCAACATGCCCTCACCTTTGCTAAATGTGCTTATGGCCTCACTGACTTTATCTGCAGTGCTAGGACTTATTGCAATAAAAACACATTCTCACCAGGAAGAAAAGGAGGACTTGTGGCACCTTAGAGACTAACCAACTTATTTGAGCTACACGAAAGCTCATGCTCAAATAAATTGGTTAGTCTCTAAGGTGCCACAAGTCCTCCTTTTCTTTTTGCGGATACAGACTAACACGGCTGTTACTCTGAAATTCTCACCAGGATAGCCATAAAAACCAGACATGGCTGAAACTTGGCCCACAATGCAGAAAACTCTTACCTGCCCCAGAACTGGAGGGGACCAGGCATACTGCTCTCCTTGCTGCAGCAGCAGAGGCTTATAATTAAGCATAGCATAAAAGGAATTCAAGCTGTTCTTAAAAAAAAAAAAAAAAAAGTAAGGCCACCAACCCCCACCAGTAAATTCAACACATGACTCATTAAACAGCAAGTGCACCCAGCAGGATCCTTTATTGCTTCACTGGCAGCAGCGGGTGGGGGAAGCAGCATTGCAGTCCCTCATAAAGGATAACAGCCTCAGCCTGGGAGCAAGTTCCCATCCAGCTCTTAGCTACCGGAGTTTAACTCTTGGTGTCTTCTACTGCTCATGTCTAGCGTCAATGTAACCACCACCACGACGCTAGTTCTCCCTCAGTGCTAGCTCGTATCCCACCAGATGCTTCACCTTCGGCAGTGGGCAGGGCAGGGACAGGCCTTCCCACGATTCATATTATGCCAGTCTCTGTTCTGACATCCCCGATAGAATTCAACTTGCACCAAGACAATAGCAGCTACCAGCACTTCCCATTTAGAACAATGCAGAATATCCTTCCCCCACTCCCTCAACCCCACTGAGAACAAAGGGAAGTGCTTGGCTCGAGCACTCTTGAAAATCTGCCATGTCATCTGGGTGCCTAAATAGGTGCTGACCACTTGCTGCAAGTCAGTTGGGCCAGATCTGTAGCATAACAAAACTTTTTGCCAGGTCCCACTCAAAGTGGGGGAGGGGTAGCTCAGTGGTTTGAGCATTGGCCTGCTAAACCCAGGGTTGTGAGTTCAATCCTTGAGGGGGCCATTTAGGGATCTGGGGCAAAAATTGGGGCTTGGTCCTGCTTTGAGCAGGGGGTTGGACTAGATGACCTCCTGAGGTCCCTTCCAATCCTAATATTCTATGATTCTAATTCTATAAAGTAAAAGTCAATCAGGAAGATGCTCCACCATGAACAAAGTTACATTTTTGATGGAACACGTTTTTGGACATTTTGTCTGGAATGTCTTAGAAAACCATCCTTCTTTGAAATAAGGGACTGGAGTCACACTAATCTACCCCAGCAAAGGATATGAGCCAAGTCACTGAAGCAGATCCCCCCCGAGGATCTGACGTAACAATCCCACCCTTCTTTATATTTTTTAACTAGAAAAAAATCCCTTTAAAATCATAATTCTTGGTGGCTATTCAACTAACCATGAGGTCATCCACGTCAGATTGTGATTTAGGGTTAGGAATAAAGCTGCAGAAACCAAATCAATTCTAAACAAAGGAATAGGGCCAGACCCACAGCTGGTGTCAACTGATAGAGTGCCGTTAACTTCAAGGGAGCTATGCTGATTTGTACCAGCTGAGGATCTGACCCACACCAGAAGTGGGGAGGAGGATTCTGGGAATTGGGTCCAGCTCAATTTTTAGGAAAAGCTGCCGAGTAAAATACTGTGATGTGAATATCAAATTGCTCTTACCTGTGGGTGGACAGCTGCCTTTATTCCACGCTACCTGCCATGGAACAAAGAATTCTACAACATAGGTTTCTGTCGAGGGTATTGGCATTGCAGTGTGGTGAAGTCAGATAAAACTGAGTGCAGATGTGTTATTGAAGGAACTAAAACACCTTTGTGTTACCTTTAAGCCTGGTTTCCAGAGGGCTCTTCGACAGTCAGCACACAGCATTGCAGTAGGCTTGGAATGTTACCTGGTCTTCATCTGCAAGAGGAATTTGATCCAGCAACTGAAATAAATAAGTCACACCAGCCAATGAGCTGCAGGTAGGAACGCTGAGGAGAGGCAAGACTTCCCCCTCAAATCTAACTTGCCTTTTCCAATCTAATCCAACCTCCCCCTCTTCCTTTCATCTCTATCCTTAGGCCTCAGGGATCCTTCCCATTTGCAAGAGGCTCTTCTGAGACTAGTGCCTGCCTTCATTTTCTGATGGTCTCTTAAACTGTCAGATTCACAGCCTGAATCTTCAAAACCATATCATTAGGGGTGAGCCAGCAGGAGAGCGGCCAGAAAAGACGTCTGAGTGCAGACACTAGAAAGGCTGCATTTCCGCGTATCCACTTCGTTCTGCACCTGGAGCCAAAGTGCCGTCTCCTTTAACTCGATCAGATTTTATAAAGGAAGCAGCCGTGGGCCCAGATAGCTCTTGGCTAGGAAGCCTGTAAGAAAAACCCAGAATATGGTAGCTAATTAAGAAGCTCACCCCCTCCCCCCGCCCCAAAGCCGTGTCCTACCACGGCACTGTTGTGTGGAAGGGGCCATATTTTAGCTGAGGCATAAAAGAGAGGTGCTGATTGTGGCAAGAATGCTGTACAAAAGAGGTGCCTGTGTGCATGCCAAGAGAAGATTTGCCAGTAGATGGCATTCAAGGATATGCAACATTATTCAGAGGTTTTGTAGGACCGATAAGAGTTGCTGGGCACTGCACACAGCTCTTCACGTGCACCTAACGCTCATGACTCGTCATTAACGATCCTGTGGTAATTGGAGCACTAGTCTGAGTGTTAGCCAAGCTGACGGTTGCTCCAGAAAAGGAGGGCTAGCTACATTCTGCCTACCTAAATTGCCCATCATTCCAAATTAATGTAGTTTATTAAAATCCCGCCTTAGCTGTTGACTAGAGCTGCTGTTCTAGGCTCTCAGAGAGCAGATTCCTGGCTACACAGGTACATGTGAGCAGTGGTTGAATTGGCTCATATGCTCGTTCCCTGGAAGTAAGTCATGGGCAATCAAAAACAAAGCCTCTCTTCCTAGGTGACAGGTGTGCACCCTCTGCTTTGCGCACAAGGGATTGCCCCTGATTTTAGGTGTCAGGTGAGCTACAAAACTACCTCTGCTAACTTAGTTGCCTCTGCTTAGGCTAATGGTCTCCAAGTACCCCAGTGTATAATCCACCTCTATGTGAAGGAGACTGTGTGCTTTTTAACACTAGTGCTTGCTGCTAAATGCCTGCAACACTTACGGGTCATATG
Organism: Eretmochelys imbricata; assembly: GCF_965152235.1. Classification (NCBI taxonomy): domain Eukaryota; kingdom Metazoa; phylum Chordata; order Testudines; family Cheloniidae; genus Eretmochelys; species Eretmochelys imbricata. The sequence goes on along the minus strand of NC_135576.1, from coordinate 131,412,604 downwards.
AATAAACTGTGGTGCACTAGAGGGTTATTAGGAAAGGAGGACTTGTGGCCCCTTAGAGACTAACAAATTTATTTGAGCATAAGCTTTCGTGAGCTACAGCTCACTTCATCGGCTGCTGTAGGTCACGAAAGCTTATGCTCAAATAAATTTGTTAGTCTCTAAGGGGCCACAAGTCCTCCTTTTCTTTTTGCGGACACAGACTAACACGGCTGCTACTCTGAAACCTGTCATTATATAGGGTTATTGCAATTTTCCAAAATAAACCTGTTATCTCCAAGGGCTGTCGGGCCATAAATCTTGTTTGAGATGGAGAATCAGAGGGGCACAGACTACTCCAGCTGAAGTCAGCGGGAGCCGTGGGTACTAGCACCCCGGAAGTCCTGCCCAGTTTTATTCCTCTTTATTTTTACAATCCTAAATTACTCTTAAGGGTTGGGCTATACAGAGGGCACAGAGAGGGGTTACTCACTAATCAGTGCACCCCCTTAGAGTAAGGCATGGTATAGCAGCCTCCGTGACTCTGGCATCCCAGAAGCCACTCCAAGGCTGCAGTGATTTGCACCTTCTCATCACTCAGCCCTCCAGCCAGGTTGCCTATGGTCCCATCCCTCCCAGGGTCATAGAGGCTAACAAGGACCTTATGACCCATCTTCAACCCCATGCTGGGCTCAATTGTCCCTAACCCTTGCATCAGGAGGGCTTTACATCCCCTTCCTTAGAGGCAGATATGGGAACCCAGACCCACCCATCCTCCTTCCCCTCCGGGTTCCATCCTAGGGACCCTGAATCAAGCAGCTAAGGTCAACTTTCTGCTACTTCCCCAGGCCACTTCCTACCTTCATCAACCTCCAGGCCTCCAGCTCCTTCCAGTGCTTGGTATTTCTAGCGCCTTACACCACTTCCTCCCAGCTTGCCGCCAATGCAAAGTCCTCCTCAGGTATCCCAGGAAGAACAGTCTCTGCCCTAACTGTTGCTGGTCAAATAATGAGCCAAAGGTGGGGAAGTAGCAGCTCTGTCCATTAACCCCTTGGTGGCTGTTGAAACATAGGGTCTATATACCCCATCGCAGTGCATTGCAGTGTATGTTCCCTCTAATTGTTTACATCCATGTGCGGAATGAATTTTGTTATGTGCACCAACGTGGAGGAGTTGTGTGGCGGGGGTGGGGCCGAGGGGTTCATCGTGTAGGAGGGGGCTCAGGGCTGGGGCACAGGGTTGGGCTGCGGGGGTGGGATCTGGCTGGGGATGCAGGCTCTGGGGTGGGGCCGGGGATGAGGGGATTGGGGTGTGGGAGGGGGCTCAGGGCTGGGGCAAAGGGTTGGATGCAGGGGGTGAGGGCTCTGGCTTGGGTGAGGGCTCTGGGGTGGAGCAAGGGATGAGGGGTTTGGGGTACAGGAGGGGGCTCAGGAGTGGGGCAGAGGGTTGGAGTGCAGGGGTTTAGGACTCTGGCTGGGGTTGTGGGCTCTAGGGTGGGGCCGGGGATTAGAAGGTTGGGGTGTAGGCTGCCCCAGGGCTGTGGCAGGGAGAGAGGACTCCCCCCAGCTCTCTCTCGCCGCAGTAGCCCAGGGCTGGGGGAGAGGTGCCTCTCTCTGGCCGCGACAGCTCCACTCCTCTCCCTGCCTGCACGGCGCTCGATAGCCTGCTGCACGGCTACACAGCTTAGAGGGAGTTTAGAGTGTTGTGTGTTGCTGTCATTAGCTTTCCTGAGAGCTGGGGTCAGAAATATTTTTATTTGTCTTGTCTGGGGCTTGTAACCATGACAGCAATTCAAATAATAAATCTTAAATTATGAGCACTAATCTGTCTGACTATTTTTCCATAATTTTCTGAGAATAAATGGTGTTTCATCAAATTGCAGACTCTAAGACAGACACGTCACCAGATCTGCTCCATGCTGCTTTAACAGAGCTTCCTGCTGAGGAAGAAAACCCTTTCAGCTTTTCACCTCTTGCCTTTCCTGTGTCATTATGATTAAGTGAGGAGGAAGAGCAGAGTGACAAACCCTGGTTATGCAGCCTGCAAGCAGAGTGTGGAAGATTTCAACCTGGTGGGTGGGAGACAGGGAATAAGTGGCTGCAATAGCTACAAAGAAAGGAGAACCAAGCACCCTCAGAAAAAATCTAGGGCCAGATTCTGATGTAAATCAGTAGAGATCTATTAAGTCAATGGATTGATTTATATTATCTGGCAATTTGTTTTCAGGGGAGTTAATATGGACAGTACTCCTCTGATGCTGTATGACACCCATTAATAACACTTGTGGCACCTTAGAGACTAACCAATTTATTTGAGCATAAGCTTTCATGAGCTACAGCTCACTTCATCGGATGCATACTGTGGAAATACAGAAGATCTTTTTATACACACAAAGCATGAAAAAATGGGTGTTTACCACTACAAAAGGTTTTCTCTCCCCCCCCCAACCCACTCTCCTGCTGGTAATAGCTTATCTAAAGTGATCATTCTCCTTACAATGTGTATGATAATCAAGGTGGGCCATTTCCAGCACAAATCCAGGTGAGCTGTAGCTCACGAAAGCTTATGCTCAAATAAATTGGCTAGTCTCTAAGGTGCCACAAGTCCTCCTTTTCTTTTTGCGAATACAGACTAACACGGCTGTTACTCTGAAACCTGTCATTACTAATAACAGATACTAAACTGGGAGGAGTGGTAGATACGCTGGAGGGCAGGGATAGGATACAGAGGGACCTAGACAAATTGGAGGATTGGGCCAAAAGAAATCTGATGAGGTTCAATAAGGATTAGTGCAGAGTCCTGCACTTAGGACGGAAGAACCCAATGCACAGCTACAGACTAGGGACCGAATGGCTTGGCAGCAGTTCTGCGGAAAAGGACCTAGGGGTGACAGTGGACGAGAAGCTGGATATGAGTCAGCAGTGTGCCTTTGTTGCCAAGAAGGCCAATGGCATTTTGGGATGTATAAGTAGGGGCATAGCGAGCAGATCGAGGGATGTGATCGTCCCCCTCTATTCGACATTGGTGAGGCCTCATCTGGAGTACTGTGTCCAGTTTTGGGCCCCACACTACAAGAAGGATGTGGATAAATTGGAGAGAGTCCAGCGAAGGGCAACAAAAATGATTAGGGGTCTGGAACACATGAGTTATGAGGAGAGGCTGAGGGAACTGGGATTGTTTAGTCTGCAGAAGAGAAGAATGAGGGGGGATTTGATAGCTGCTTTCAACTACCTGAGAGGTAGTTCCAGAGAGGATGGTTCTAGACTATTCTCAGTGGTGGAAGAGGACAGGACAAGGAGTAATGGTCTCAAGTTGCAGTGGGGGAGGTTTAGGTTGGATATTAGGAAAAACTTTTTCACTAGGAGGGTGGTGAAACACTGGAATGCGTTGCCTAGGGAGGTGGTGGAATCTCCTTCCTTAGAAGTTTTTAAGGTCAGGCTTGACAAAGCCCTGGCTGGGATGATTTAATTGGGTATGGGTCCTGCTTTTGAGCAGGGGGTTGGACTAGATGACCTCCTGAGGTCCCTTCCAACCCTGATATTCTATGATTCATTAATAACACTGAGTAGTAAACTTGTGAAATTGTGACTGTACGTTGTGTGACGTGAAATTGTGACTGTACATTGTGTTTTTCTCCTGAAACTATTGCTTTCAGTGATTGGTAAAAGCTTTGTTTTATAAGGTGTTTTTATAAAGGCTTTTAATATTCAGTCACCCCATATGATTCTGGTCACCATGCAGAATGTTTAATGAGTCTTTGTATCTGCCACAGTGGAAGAGAAATAGTACGACCCGTGTGTAACGCGTTGCTGCTTGTGGGGTGCCAGGATTGAACCTCGAATCTCTACATCAAAAGGCACACCACAATTGCGTGAGCTAACAGACCGAGATCTAGACAAAGCTCAGCGTGGAAGACAGAGAGCCACACCATATGGGTTACATATATAATGATGATGATGCATGGCCACCCCTAATGTAATGTAACTGTACATTTACTTTTTCTCTCTGTAATGTTCTAGCAAAGCTGTACTGTCGGCAGAGGATAGATTCTCACTTTAGGTTTTATATTTATTCGTTTTCTAAATGTACAAGCCTTGGAAGTTTTTGAAGTTTGAAATTCACTTGTTTTGTTTTTTGGGGTTTTTTGGTTTTTTTTGCAGGAAAATGCAACATCTATCAGTGTCCACGATTAAGACATTCTGACAGTCTGTGTTTGCTTCATCTTCTATTCCGTATAAGAAAGAGCACTTCAGAAAGAATCTCATTAAAGGAGATGGAATAAATTGTCAATACAACATGGGTGGCCATATAGAATACCTGTAATAATATGTGCTAAGAGTGATTCTTTGACGTTATTTACATCGTTTCCAGCCTTGACCCCTTTTGCATTGCACTGAAAGGTTAATGCAGCTTTCCAATGTAAAGCACCTCGCTGAATCAGGCTCTTACCTTTATCACGATTCCAGCCCACAAACTCGTCTCCTTTCCAACAGATTGGTCGATTGTTCCCTGCAGCACTCAACCGGCCAGTGCCTGGGAGCCACTAATAAAACACCTTCTCTAGGCAACAGTCCAGTCATGTGCTATTTCCCCCATTTTCAAACTAATACAGAATCTATTAGAAGTGAATCTAATCATGTGCAGAAAATAGTTTTTTCCCCAATTCTAATTAATGTGATCCTCTGAGCTACCCCAAATGAACGCACTCTGCCTGGCTGTGTAAAGAAACTGCATCAGAATCCAGACCAAGAGGTTATTTACAAGCCCATACAGAGCAGCGGGAAAGTGGAGATGGTAACCTGGCAGGCAAACTAAGTGGTGCTGACAGATACAGACACAGCTGGACAGCAGAGAACATGAGCCAGAGGCATAAGTTGTCTTCTCATTTGCAATGCCTACAGTATGTGTCTTTGATTATGCTCCCGTTGATTTCAGTGGGAGCAAGATCAGGGATTACTCACATGCTTAAAGTTAGGTACGTGCTTACACACCTTGCTGCATCAGGGCCTTAATCAAGTACAGGGAGTCATCACCACTCATTGCCCACCTGAGTACTTTGATTACTTGACACAAAACTCCTTTAGCCCTAGGAACTGGTCGTCTTGTCTGGCTTCCTTGATTCCAGCACAAAAACTCATCTCCTTTCCAACAGATTGGTCTATTGTTCCGTGCAGCACTCGACCTGCCAGTGTCTGGGAAACACTAATAAAACACCTGTGCTAGACAACAGTCCAGTCATGTGATATTTCCCCTGTGATGAGAGTGCTGGAAACAATGACATAATGAAATATTTGTTCATCAAGGAAAGTAAATAGTAAAATGGTCTGTTAAATAATTTTCTAATCTATTGGACAGACTCATACAAGTAGACTGAGGAACATCAAACATTCAGCAAGTCCAGTAACCTGGGAATGGGTGACAGGGGATGGATCACTTGATGATTCCCTGTTCTGTTCATTGACTCTGAAGCACCTGGCATTGGCCACTGTCAGAAAACAGGACACCGGGTTAGACGGACCTTTGGTATGACCCAGTATGGCTGTTCTTATGTTCTTATATTCTTAATTCTTTCATGAATGATTTTTTAAAGCTATGACATTTGGGGACTTAGTTTGATTTATGGCTAATTGTAATGTGAGTTCTTTAATTTTTGAACAGTACAATGTTCATTTTTCAGAAAAAAAGGGAGGGGGCACCTTTCCCATGTGCCTCATGATAGAAGGGTACAAATAATAGTATGGTACAAGAACTATCTATTCACCTCTTCTCAGAATCTATCAACAAGGGACAAATTCACGATGTATGGATGAACAAATGAAGGATAGCAAATTCAAATGACACTTTAGGAGTGTGAGTGTTCAGTGGAACAGGGGCTGGACGCTGCAGAGAACAGCAGCGTCCAGCTGCTGAACCCTGAGAGAGCTGCTGAACCCTGCGAGGACCAGGGCCGGATTAACTCTCCTGTGGGCCCGGAGCTATTAGATTTTGTGGGGCCCCTGTATACAAGTCTTTTTCCTGGGAGGGAGTTTGGTGCAGGAGGGGGCTGAGGGAGGGGATTGGGATGCAGGAGGGGCTGCAGGGTCTGGGAGGGAGTTTGGGTTCAGGAGGGGGATTCTGACCTGGGGCAGGGGGTTGGGGTGCAGGAGTGAGGGGTGCAGGGTCTGGGAGGGAGTTTGGATGCAGGATGGGTCTCTGGGCTGGGGGGAGGGAGGTGATACAAGGTGTAGGCTCTGGCCAGGAGGCGCTTACCACAGGTGGCTCCTGGCCAGTGGTGCAGCAGGGCTCAGGCAGGCTTCCTGCATGCCGTGACCCACGCCGCTCCCAAAAGTGGCTGGCTGCTGGCGCATCTCTGTGTGCCCCTGGGGGAGGACAACGTGTCTCCGTGCATTGCCCGCGCCCGTAAGCGCCGCCCCCACAGCTCCCATTGGCCGGACTGCGGGGATGGTGCTGGGCCTGGGGGCAGTGTCCAGACCCACCTCTCCACCCCGCCAGGGGCCGCAAAGACATGCCAGCAGCCAGCTGCTTCCGGGGCAGCAGGCAGTCTGAGCGCCCCTTTTAGCAGCCCAGGGATCACTGCCTCTGATTTATTTTTGCAGGGCCCCCCTTGTGCCAGGGCTCCAGGCTGCAGCTCCTAAAGCCCCTGCCTTCATCTAGCCCTGGTGAGGACTAGGGGTTGATGTATGCCTATCACTACCTGTCCGGAGAAAGGGAGGCCTGCAGAGGGCTGAAAGGCCATGCTGGTGCAGCCAGAGGCTGGTGGTTTCAGGGATCTGATCCCAGCAGACACAGGCAAGACTTAATTTTCTAGCACAGACCAGGTCTAAGTGTCTAAAGTTCCTTTGTCCCCCTCTTTCTTCCCAATGAAATTATATTGTGACACCATGTTGGAAACTCAGGGAGGTTTTGACAATGGCTCCAACAAGGGGCGCTCTTCAAGGTGCAGGAGTTTCAAACATTGGCATTATTTGGAAACTAGACAAGATTGTCTGTCAATTAAGCTGATGGAAGAAAAAACCTGGCCCCAGAGACTACCTTCATCATCTACCTTTGAACAGGCTGAGGAGGCTACATATCAAAAATAAAAGGAAAGCCCAGGGCCTTGTAAAACTCCTCCTCTTGCATCCCTTACCAAAATGCCCCATGGCCTAGACCAGGGGTGGGCAAACTTTTTGGCCCTAGGGCCACACCGGGTACAGAAATTGTATGGAGGGCTGGGTTGGGAAAGCTGGGGGAGGCTATGCCTCCCAAAACAGTGAGGCGTGGCCTGGCCCCCAACCCCATTCCAGCCCCCCGCAACTCCCACCCCATCCAACCCCCCCTGCTCCCCACCAACTGCCCCCTGGGACTCCTGCATCCTATCCAATCCCCCCTGCTCCCCACCCCCTGACCACCCCTCCTGGGCCCCCCCCACCCCATCCAACCCTCCCTGCCCCACGTTACCTGTGGGGTGGGGGAAAGGGGGGCTTAGTCCTTTCCCTGTGTGTTTCCCCTGCACCTTTGGCTGCTCTCCCTGGCAGTCGGGCAGGGCTCGCTCCCTGTCTGGGCTTGGCTGATGGGGACAGGGGCCAAGCATGCTGGAGGTGGCTTGCTCTGCCCCTGTCTCCGCAACCCAACTCCCCCCGACTGCGCCGCCCTGGAGCACCAGGTCTGGTGGTGCTATAGCCGTGCCGCTTGGCCGGCGCTGCAGCCATGCTGCCCAGGTGCTGGGGGAACTGTGACTGCGAGAGAGGCAGGGAAGGAGGGGAGCAGAAGGGGAGGGGCCAGGGGTTAGGCTCCGCCCCGCTCAGCGGTCTGTCGAGGAGTTGGGCTGGCTCCTCTGCAAGCCTGTCCTGACCCTGCACCCTGGCAGGAGCTCAGGAGCCAGAGGGAAGGGTCCTGCAGACCGGATGTGGCCAGCGGGCCGCAATTTGCCCCCCTCTGGCCTAGACATTGGTGCACTGACCCATTTTCCAGAGGGATGCCTGGACTTTGTGGCAAAGAATTCAAGTGCCAAGCTGAATAGTAAGGGGAGAGAGGGCATCTTCGTCTGGTGCCCTTCCCCAAGCAAAGGCAAAAGAATACTGGCTGTTGGCAGTAATAATCAGCGCTGGTTTAGTATACTGGGACACACTCCAGGGGTAGCCAGGGTAGGGAGGTACCTCCATCCTCAATGTACTGCTAAGCTGCTAATAGGTAGGTACTTTTCTGCTGCTTTAACTGGTTTTTTGTTTCTCCGGTGTTTGCTTTGCAGCTATCCAACCCCCACATGCGCACTGTGCTTTCCTCCACAGGTGCTACACTTCAATTGTGTCCCATCCAAATAATTGTCATAGGCGGGCTCCCCTCCACATTTCAGCATCTGATCTTCCCTTTCATATATTCACCACACGTCTAAACCTTCGGCATCTGTAGCAAGTCACCGGGGATGGGACATATGGTTTTGTCCAAAAAATGTGGTATACTATTGTTACCCTATCCGGAAGGGTTTCTCCCTTAAATGCAATTAGCACAGGTGTTGGTAGCTTCCCCCCCTCCCCCTGCCTTTTGCTAAATTAGCTGCTTAGCACAGAGTAGTGGCACATCACCCCTATGCCTTTATCTTTAGTCATGTGGATTGTAACCCCCTATACAACTTCTTTTGTCTTGGTTGGATACTTAGGCAGTTGGCAGTTTACTTTCAGTTTTCCTAATAATTTAATCTTTATCTTTCCCCACTTGTTTGTTGTTGTTACACTCAAAGCTCTTTCTAGGTCTCCAGCACTTTTTTAATCCACTCAGCCACTTTCAGAGGGTTTCTATCCTCTATCTCCACATCCTTAACTAGTGATTTTATGATGATTGCATTTACATTCTTTTTCTTTACTCTTTTCTGTCTTTTGGCCTGTTGTTTCTTCTTTGAGCTCTGGCACTCCCCCCCCCCCCCCCCGTTCTTTTTCCTAACTTGTGGACCAGGCTTCTCCTCTGCTATCTCCTTCAACTTTCAGTATTCTCCATTATACCGTCCATCTCCCACAAAGAAGAAGTCAGCCAGCCAGCCCAGGCCAGACCAGCCAGGCCAGGCCACCCAGTCAGCACCTGGAGAGACTACAGCTTCCCTTGGGAGCCTATATACCTGCCTTTGGATCTCCTGGATGAGTCCTTGCCTATGGCTTGGCAAAACCCTGACTGAATGACATGCGGCCTATTACAAGCCCAGCAGGTAAATGCCTCTGAGGACTCTCACCAGAGATCCTAGAAATCTGTGTGCCATGGAAAAACACGGAATTTGCTTTTTTACAAAGACTCTTTAGTTTTTACATTTTGCAAAAAAATAAAAACATATACAGTGGAACCCCAATTTTCCGATCTAATTGGGACTGGAGCCAGATTGGATCATCAGAAGAATGGGCAGGGCTCGGGGCAGTGTCCGCTCAAAAATGGTAAACATCTCAGTAAAACATTGTGTTCCGCTGATACCTATCTGTGGTGTGGCTAGAGAAACTAAAGGTCAGTGTTTCGTTTTAATTGTGGAAAAACGTGGCTTTGTATGTTTTTTCATCTGATCATTTGTGGTTTTTTTATCACGGAAAACTAGGATCCCTGCTCATCACAATCTCTGGCTCAGGGATGACTCATCAGGCATAAACAGGCTCAGAAATAAGTGGGATGACTCAGCACACAATGGGGCCTGGCCTGCAGGCCCTACCACAGTATAAACAATAATAAGGTATCTCTCTATTTGTTATTACCTACAGAATGACCCTTACCTCCTTTCTAAGTTACGAGCTGAGACAAGGTAACAGACACTCACACATAGTGCCTGATCCTTTCCTCGCCAACATCAAAGAGCAAATACTCCCACCGACACCAATGCGGAAAAGACTGGCCCCATCATTCCGACTGGAATCAGTGAGAGAGGATGTGGACCCAAAGACATATGCAAAATAACTCACAGTTTTGCTGAATTACAACTGATTTTCTTAAAAAACATGCATCCCCAGTCAGATTTATTTATATGGAAAGTTTGAAGAGGTCACAAGAAGTTGTGATTGAACTATGGAGATACAAAGCAGGTGTTGGACTCAAGAAGAGAAGCTATAGAGTTACGGGAGGCAAAAAAATGTACTTAATGTAAGCTGGTCAGAGCTTTAGGCATGGAACAAGAGTAATCTCTTTATTTTTCTGTAAGAACACCACAGCCATTTGGACAGAAGCCAGCTCTTGTTTGATTTCCCCTAACAAACTGAAATTTACAGAGAGTAGTACCAATAAGGGCTACATCCTCTTGGTCACAATATCTTTAAAATAGTGTTTTCCATTGTTGCCATAGTTATGTTATATATTTACATGTACATGTCCCTTTGGCCACAGGAGGGGGTACTAGGACCAAATTTAAACCAAATGCTCCCTTCCTTAGTGAAAATGCAGCTACTGTAATTTAAAAGCACCATGTTAAATGTGTTAACTAATGCTGGGAAGCACCAAGAAGTGGGTATTAAATTATAACAAAGCATTCTAGCTTGATGGCTCACCGTTCATATTCTGGTACACACGCTATTCCTTTTTTTTTTTTTCTTTTTAAATGAGGATTTTGTTCTATTTCAATCAGCACCATGTTCCAACTTGGCTAATGCAATGCACTCACAAAAGGCAGCCCATTAAGCTAAATACAAATGTCTCTGAGTCACTCTAATTCCTTGGATCAGGGACTTTGTCTTCCTACATGTCTGTGAAACAATACATAGTCCCTGGTGCTAGATGAATAACGAGGCCAAGATTTCCCTACGTTCACAATAAGTGGAATGATTTTGAAAAGTGCTCAGAACCCCCCGCTGCCATTTCCGTGAGTGCCAGATGCTGGCTGCTTAGTGCCATGGACAATCAAGACACTTTACACAGGTGCATAAATAAGCTAACTTCGCGCCTCCATTTTTTTAAGAAATGTAGGTGTAACTTTTTCTTCCCTTTTTTTTAGACCCAAATGTAACTCATGCCACTGCATCCTGCTTCCAAGGGAGCTCTGAGCACAGCAACATTTCAACACAACTTTAGCACTGAAATAAGCCAACAAATTCTATTTCCCGGGCACTTGCAGCAAGAAGGGTTTGTTCCCAACTTGTGACTTACATTAATGTCGTGTAGCCGAACAGAAAAGCTAGGGGAGGCAGTGTGGTTTATTAGATAGGTTTCCTGACTTCCAGTCTTGTGCCCTGGGTTCTTGTTCCTTGCTTTGCTGTTTGACCTGGTGCAAGTTACTCCACTTCTGTTTCTCCTTCTATCCTTGATCTTGTCCATTTAGGATTCAAGCTCTTTGGGAGAGAGACTATTTCGCTAGGTGTTTATACACTGCCACATACACCACAGGCCAATCTTTGTTGGGGCATCCATATAAATGATAATAAATGACATGCTGTGACACATAAGGATAGAGGCATTTCAGCAAACATTTTGACCATCAACTTTCCTGGCTCAGCATGCACCCTGTTTAGGCTGATGAGAAAACTACCCCATTGGTGGCTAAGGTCCTGGCTATACTAGAAATTCCCTTTCCCATTCTTGCCAAGTGGCAGCAGTTAAAATGATGGCATCTGGTCTACAGTAGCACTTCCAAAGATGCTACAACCAGAGATTATCCCCTGGTAATAGTCAAAGTTCTTCATTGGGCTGACACAGTTAAGGCACACAAGTTTTATAGCCCACGGCACAGAGGGCAGTGGCTAGCACCACACCTGACCACCTTTGACTGCCCTAACCCGATGGATCAGGTACCCAGTTTGCAGCTGGGTGAACTGGAAGTGGCCTCTCAGTTTGCGATCAAGTGAGATATACACCCACAACTTTCAGGATTGTAGTCATGCACCTTAACCATTCAGCCATTGCACCTGGTAACGCTGGCCGAGATCATTTCTAGTGCTCTGTGCAGAAGAAGCCCTGCAGGGCTTGGAGGATGTGATTAGGGCAGGAGGGGAGAGGTGCTTTACAAAGGAGAGCAGTATCATCAACCCCATTTCACAGATGGGGAAACTGAGGCACAAAGCAGGGCCTGCCCAAGGTCACCCACCAGGCCTTGACAGAGCCAAGAATAGAACTGAGGTCTCCTGAGTCCAAGGAGTGCTCAGGAGAAGTAGGCAACACTGCCTTGATTTTAACAATATATGACAAATATAATTGGCGAATATGGCAGATGATACAAAACTACTCAAGATAGTTAAGTCCCAAGCAGACTGCGAAGAGCTATAGAAGGATCACTCAAAACTGGGCAACAAAATGGCAAATGAAATTCAATGTTGATAAATGCAAAGTAATGCACATTGGAAAACACTGGGATCTAAATTAGCAGTTTCCACTCAAGAAGGAGATCTTGAGTCATTGTGGATAGTTCTCTGAAAACATCCACTCAATGTGCAGCGGCAGTCAACAAAGCAAACTGAATGTTCGGAATCGTTAAGAAAGGGATAGATAATAGGACAGAAAATATCATATTGCCTCTATATAAAGCCATGGTAGACCCACATCTTGAATACTGCGTGCAGATGTGGTTGCCCCATCTAAAAAAAGATATACATGTATTGGAATTGGAAAAGATTCAGAAAAGGGCAACAAAAATGATTAGGAGTATGCAATGGCTTCTGTATGAGGAGAGATTAATAAGACTGGGACTTTTCAGCTTGGAAAAGAGCCGACTAAGGTGGGGATATGACAGAGGTCTATAAAATTATGACAGGTGTGGGGAAAGTAAATAAGGAAGTGTTCTTTACTCCTTCTCATAACACAAGAACTAGGGGTCACCAAATGAAATTAATAACAGCAGGTTTAAAACAAACAAAGGAAGTATTTTTTCATACAACGCACAGTCAACCTGTGGAACTCTTTGCCAGGGGATGTTGTGAAGGCCAAGATTATAACAGGGTTCAAAAAAGAACTAGATAAGTTCATGGAGGACAGGTCCATCAACGGCTATTAGCCAAGATGGGCAGGGATGGTGTCCCTAGCTTCTGTTTGCCAGAAGCTGGGAATGGGTGACAGGGGACGGATCACTTGATGACTACCTGTTCTGTTCATTCCCTCGGGGGCCCCTGGCACTGGCCACTGTCAGAAGACAGGATACTGGACTAGATGGACCTTTGGTCTGACCCAGTATGGCTGTTCTTATGTTCTGGTTCACCTAAACAAGACCTCTGGCCTCCTGTGACTGAAACAAGTGCAGCGCCTCTGTGCCAGAACAGGTGCTCTCAGTTGAGCCAGTTAAGGGGACAGGGCTCCTCCTGAGCTATAAAGGGTCAGGGGAAATCAGTGAGGGCAGAGCTGGAAGGAGAACCGCAGAGTGTAGCTGTAGGGAGAGCTGACTGTTCAGATAGCAGGAAGGGCTGTGCCCAGCTTCAGGCTGGGTGGTAAATTTATTTCTGTTTGCGCTTGTTTGGAACTTTCTGTTAATAAAGAAATCAGATTGAGAGTGGTGAGCAAGATTGCATGAAGCATGGTCTCAAGAACCCTGAAGAAGGGGAAAGCAGGGGCAGGGCACTGCAAAGGCAGCCCAGGCCACAGGGGAGGCTTGGGTGGCAGCTATCGTGTTACATATCCCATGAAAATACAGATCTGACCCTTTCCAAAGATCTCATCCCCGAGAAATTCAATTCATTTCTCTGCAGTGCTGCTCTTGGAGATGACTCAGAAGCTGAGCAGTAGATCACGACTTCATCGGAAATGGCGCCTGTGAAACTCCACCCATTTTCTTCTTCGTACAGCAGCCCCAGGCCACTCACTATCATGGATCTTTTCTTTCTCTCTAGAAAAAGACGGCTGCTTGGCTCCACTGACAAGGAAGCAATTATGAATTCCTGAGACTCCAATTAAAAAGTGGATTGGTTTCCAAAACGCTATTAAAAACACACTGGGGGATAAGGATTTCAATTTATTGTCGTGAAATATAAAGCTTGCCGCCTTATTAGCAGCAGAACAATGAAGAGGAAGTGTTACAGAAACAAATCTTTCTCTTCAACAATGTAAACTAAAAGTACCCCCAAACTCCAAAATGGTGGTTGCAATTAAAGCTTTGTTTCACTTGTAATATATCTAGATGAAATGAATCAGCACTAAGGAGAAATGCAAACCAGCAGGAAATGTTATCTTCTCAACCAGCTAGCAAATTTTGCATACTGCTTTTGTTTGGATCGTTTAACTGGATTTCTGGGGCTTGATTTTTCAAAAAAGCCCAGCACCCAACTCCCCAATTAAATGGCTAGTTTTCCAGAAGTGCTCAGTAACCAGAAGCTCTCGTTGTTCTCTATAGAAGCTACTCTTGAGAACATCTAGCCCTTGGTCAATTAAAAAAAATGTTTTTTTTTAACACTTTTGAAAATCCCACCCTAAAGCCTCTTCCTTTCTTGGCTGTGAGTAGATGGGCCATGCCCTCTTCAGAAGGTCATGCAGAGAGGGATCCTGCTGGAGCAGCAGTGGTTCAAATAATAGCAACGTCCGCTTCTTCTTGCTGTTATTCATTAAGACCCCGATTCAGCAAAGCACTTCAATACATGCTTAAAGTTAAACGCATACTTATGTGACTTGCTGAATCAGGGCCCAAGGCCCCAGACCGACCCCGGGATCCTATCACGTGGATCTTTAATCTGTATGGAGGTCAATAGGACTCCACACAGGGGTCCTGCTAGCAGATCCTCATGCATAACAGGGGCCTAAAGGTCCAATCTTGGTCCCCTGTACAAAACCTAAGTACAAAGACTTTGCATAAGGAATAGAATCCTCCTCCATTTGGCTCAAGGGCACAGTGCAAGGCAGCTGGTACGACAGCCCCTGGTGAATGGAAAGGCGAGAGGATAGTGAATAGGAGCTACACTAATGTAAGGTCTGCTTCCTTGACTTGTCCCTACTGTGCACATCCTTTGCCAGCTAAGTGAACAGGGTGAAGTCCCAAAGTTCACACTAGAATTTGGGCAGCCTCGTACCAGAGACAGCTTCACAAAGAGCAAGAGATGGACTTGGTGCTTGTTCTCAGTCGTTATTTTACCTTGTGGCCAAATGCATCTGTCACATTGGCAAGCTGAGCTCGGGACAGGTTTCCCTTCAGATCTGGCCGCAGCATGAGGCATCGGCTCCAGCATCTCTGCACCTCTGGGACCGTCAATGGGCAGAAGGAAGGAAGGAGAACATACAGGGTTTCAGAATGGTCTGCAGCCAAAGGGGGGATGCTACATTGGGAGCTCAAAGCGATCATCTTTCGGTGTTCATGTTTTTATTAGAGGATTTTTGAGAGAATGAAGGAAGAGAATAGTTACTGAGGAACAAGACACCATATAAGGATCGGGCAAAGAGGAACGTGATCGTTTGTGCATATACTAATAAAAACAGCAAAACTGGTATGATGAGCCAGTGTGAAAATCCCCATTGATTTTGATGGGTGCAGAGTTAAGCCAATGTTCAGTGCTTTGGAAGAATCTCCCCCTTCCACATACTGACTCCTAGAGGTAGGACTGGATGACAAGACTCCATCCAAGTCTCCACCACACCACCTCTGCTGTGGAGAAGAGCAAAGCTCACAACAAGAAAACTATTAAATAGCAAAGGAAAACATTAGCATTTCCACGGCAACTGCTTGGATGATAAAGAGTTTTTTTTTAACAACAAATCTAACATGTCAGCACCATGGACATTTTGGTCAGACTGTCGAGGCCAGAAAAATTCTGACTCAGCTGTAAGAAGAAAATGACTTGTTCAAGAATCAGCTTAAAGAGGCAGTTCTGAGTCACTGAAGCTTTACCTATTACTTGCTTGAGAGCCTTCTAGAACAACCAAGAAAAAGAAGAGATCCTGTGCAGAACCGCATTGAGAAGAGCAATCTAGGAAAGACAGATGCTGACTTCTCTTCCACCCGCAGGAATCCTACTGCCAGTTTTATTGCTGAATTCTGCCCATCTAAAACAGTATGTTAAAAGTGCTGACAGAAATTTCAACCCTGGGAGGCCTCTTAAAAATCTTCCTCTGTGAAACTGAATATACTTGGAAAGCAAAAAACACAATGTGGCAATCACTCACCCGGACCAGGCTGCCTTCTAGCTAGCTTTACCTTCCATAGTCTCCAAACATTTGGAAAGAAAAGTGAGTGAGTTGAAGGTGTTGCCTGAACTGGCTCCAAAGTATAGACTGGACACCATGCCTTCCCATAGCGACCATGATTCCCCCAAAAGACAAAGCCAAGATTTTCAAAAGCAAGGTGCCTCAGTGTTGAGATGCCTGACTTGAGACACGTTATAAGGTCTGACTTTCAGAAGGCAGGCGCTCAACACCTGCTGAAAATCTTAAATGGGGCAGCTAAAAATTAAATGGCTAGTCACTTTTGAAAACCTTGGCCTTCATTTTTGGAGCTTCCCACAGTGCAAAAGCCATGAACACCCTGGAAGGGGCTTTTGGGGTACACAGGGAGCCCCTTGTTAAAATGTTGTCCCTAAATGGAAGAAGATCTGCGGTGATTTCCTTGATAATGATGTTCACCTGCCCTGCAGATGTTGCTAAATCATGCACGGCAGAAAGTATTAATCTTTTAGCTCCTAAATATACTTCCCAAGAGTTCCAGGTTGCACCAAATCTTGGGAATTGTCCCAGCAGAGGGCAATGCCAGGATCTCTTGCAACCTCTTTATCTCAGTGCATGTCTTATTGCATAAGCTGAGCACCATGCTAAGTAGTCAGTACATATTTCCAGGATCAAAGTATAAATCTTTCCAGCAACGTCCACATGATGTGGTTTTCAATACATGATGGTTCCTCCTCTTTGTCCAGGGGAATGAGAAAGTACTGTGGTTGTAATGGGAAAACAAATGGAGAGAGTCCTCAGTTGCTCACCCCTCCTCTCCTCAAGCTCAAGCACGTTGCGCATACACTTAGAAGACAGGCTCCAGGGACGAATTTTGGGGACCCCTTTATTAAAATGTTGGTGGCACATTGGATTGCTGCTTGTTTCGATGACCACTAGAACAATAGCAGCCACAGCAGCAATAATAAAAATGGTCAAGTGTTTCCCCACAAGCTGAAATCTTCACAAACATCGCAGGAGAGACACCCTAAAAGAACACCCTAGAATCTGGAGAGCTTCCTTACTGGTCTGGAAGTGCTTGAGCAGAGCCTATGAACACAGGGAGACAGACATTTTGTCACCAGCTCACAGAAGGGAAACAAATTTCAGCTACAACCCTATCTGTGACCATATTAAAAGCAGATTTTTCATGGAAGATCTGTAGGTATCCCTTCAGGGTGGGACCTTCAGCTGGCTCCCTGCCACACATAATTCCTTCCTGCATGCACTGGGAATTAAGAATTCAGTGACACCAGTTTCTGCTGTATTCTACCCACTGGCCTGGGTGTACACCAAGCTTGCATTCATTAGCAGTGCATTTAAACCATGGCATCTGGGGACAGAAGGCCAGGCTGGGGGGGTCCTTGTTTGGGCCCAATGTAGAAAAGGGTTCTAGCAACAAAATTCAGATCCCGACCTGGAACCAGATCCAAAGCTCCCCAGAATTCAGACTGTTGGCATTTGTTCCGGCCCATTTCTGATACTCACAACATAATACAGAACATGAATGATGAGCTGAGGCTTCCCCCATTACCACACCACACTCTTAACCTGTGCTTAGGTCAACCCTGCACATCTGCAGCTGTAGCTGGGGCTGTAGTTGCGGTTTTGCATTATATGTGTACCTTATTTTAGGAACTTGTACAATAGGGTTGCCAACCCTCTAGGATTGGCCTGTAGTCTTCTGGAATCAGCATCAATCTCCCGGTGACTATTGAAAGCAATCCAGGAGATTTTAATAGGCTATTTTAAGAAAATGACATTACATCATGTTGGGGAACAAAAATCTCCTGGAATAGCTTCAGTCAGAATTGGCAACCCTATTGTACAGGCCCCATCACCACAGTATCTGAGTACCTCCCAATCTCTAATGTATTTATCCTCACAACACCCCTGCTGAAGTAGGGAAGTGCGATTATCCCATGCTACAGGTGGGGAATGGAGGCACACAGAAGTTAAGTGATTTGCCCAAGATCACACAGAGAGTCAGAGGCAAAGCAGGGAAGTCAAATCACAGGCTAACACCCTAACTCATGGCAATCGGGGGAGGTCCTGGATGACTGGAAAAAGGCTAATGTAGCGCCCATCTTTAAAAAAGGGAAGGAGGATGATCCAGGGAACTACAGGCCAGTCAGCCTCACCTCAGTCCCTGGAAATATCATGGAGCAGGTCCTCAAGGAATCAATTCTGAAGCACTTAGAGGAGAGGAAAGTGATCAGGAACAGTCAGCATGGATTCACCAAGGGCAAGTCATGCCTGACTAATCTAATTGCCTTCTATGATGAGATAACTGGCTCTGTGGATGAGGGGAAAGCAGTGGACGTGTTATTCCATGACTTTAGCAAAGCTTTTGAGACGGTCTCCCACAGTTTTCTTGCCAGCAAGTTAAAGAAGTATGGGCTGGATGAATGGACTGTAAGGTGGATAGAAAGCTGGCTAGATTGTTGGGCTTGATGGGTAGTGATCAATGGCTCCATGTCTAGTTGGCAGCCCGTATCAAGCGGAGTGCCCCAAGGGTCGGTCCTCGGGCCAGTTTTGTTCAGTATCTTCATTAATGATCTGGAGGATGGTATGGATTGCACCCTCAGCAAGTTTGCAGATGACACTAAACTGGGAGGAGAGGTAGATTCGCTGGAGGGTTGGGATAGGCTACAGAGGGCCCTAGACAAATTAGAGGATTGGGCCAAAAGAAATCTGATGAGGTTCAACAAGGACAAGTGCAGAGTCCTGCACTTAGGACGGAAGAATCCTATGCACCGCTACAGAGTAGGGACTGAATGGATCGGCAGCAGTTCTGCAGAAAAGGACCTAGGGGTTACAGTGGACGAGAAGCTGGATATGAGTCAATGGCATTTTGGGATGTATAAGTAGGGGCAGATCGAGGGACATGATCGTTCCCCTCTATTCAACATTGGTGAGGCCTCTTCTGGAGTACTGTGTCCAGTTTTGGGCCCCACACTACAAGAAGGATGTGGAAAAATTGGAAAGTGTCCAGCTGAGGACAACAAAAATGATTAGGGGACTGGAACATATGACTTATGAGGAGAGGCTGAGGGACCTGGGATTGTTTAGTCTGCGGAAGAGAAGAATGAGGGGGGATTTGATAGCTGCTTTCAACTACCTGAAAGGGGGTTCCAAAGAGGATGGCTCTCGACTGTTCTCAGTGGTAGCAGATGACATAACAAGGTGCAATGGTCTCAAGTTGCAGTGGGGGAGGTTTAGGTTGGATAGTAGGAAAAACTTTTTCACTAGGAGGGTGATGAAGCACTGGAATGCGTTACCTAGGGAGGTGGTGGAATCTCCTTCGTTTGAGGTTTTTAAGGTCAGGCTTGACAAAGCCCTGGCTGGGATGATTTAGTTGGGGATTGTTCCTGCTTTGAGCAGGGGGTTGGACTAGATGACCTCCTGAGGTCCCTTCCAACCCTGAGATTCTATGATTCTGACCAATAGCTCATCCATCCAGGCACGTGAACACAATGCATGCAGTATATTTTCCTGTCTGCTGGATGGCAGAAGTAACTTGACATGGTGACATTGACATTGTGACATTGTGGAGGCATCATGACATTGTGAAGGCTATCACTGCCCATGGAAACGTGCTGCATGGGCATTATAGGGCAAAGTTATGAGTCCTCATATAACTTGGTATTTGCTTGCTTTCTAGGGCTGTGTTGGCAGGAATGTCACTCTTAACCAAACTTGAACCCTTTTCAGTGATAAGTTATAGAAATACAATTCTGTTTGACTTCATTGGTGCATCTCTTGTTAGAAGTGCAGCTCACATTCTGCATGAGAGCAGATTTTTGATGCACCAA
Source organism: Eretmochelys imbricata (assembly GCF_965152235.1). NCBI lineage: Eukaryota > Metazoa > Chordata > Testudines > Cheloniidae > Eretmochelys > Eretmochelys imbricata. Next base: position 131,392,772 of record NC_135576.1, on the reverse strand, counting down.
TTAAGATAAATTTCTTGCCAGTTGAAGAACTGTTGATGATATTTTTATTAAACAAATCTGTTGAAGAGGTGACTTTCCCTCTGACATGGCTTTGCCATTTCATTGTGGTCAGACATATACAAGACCTTTTATAGCCTTCACTGCTTACTGGTTCAAGATACTTATAATTTGATTCCAGTGAAGTGCATCACTAGAAAGCAGAGGCAAAGACATAAAACCATTGATTTACATCAGGCCATATGAACTGAGATTGTTTTCTCTATCCCTCTCCTTTCCTCTCATGAGCACGGATTGTGTGAGAACACCATCTGCTGTCTTTATGGCCTAAAATGCCTCATATACTTACAGGGATTTTGTGCTGTGTAAGTTCCACTGAATCACCTTCCATTCCTTTTAAAAAGGCACTTGTTTCCTTCAACAAAAACTGAATTTTCCAGAACAGATCAATTTAAAAAGGGGTTGGGTTACTTAACGTTTATGCACTGGGTACAGCTAGTTGAAACTTTCTGTTCCAGACATTTCTGATGAAAGAGACTTTCAGAAATTTCCATTAGAAAATGTCCATTTTTATTTGTTTTCAGGTTTTCATGAAAAAATTGAATAATTGAGTCCAAAAGCTGATTCCTGCCCCCTGGTTTTTCGCAACTATAAATTAGAAAGTTTTAGCCAAAAACTGAAAAAAAATCAGTTTTGTGGTTTTTCTTTTTTTAAAAAAATCCCAAAAAGTTTGAAGGAAAATGTTAATGAATACAAAACCAAATTTCTTTAGTAAACATTTTCACAGGGACAAAACACATTTTCCAAACAGCTAAAACATTCCGAACAGTTGAGAACTTGGTCAAAACTTTTGGTTAAAATGTTAACCCTTTCTTTTGACAAAATTTGTGAAATGTCTATGAAACATTTGGTTGAATTTCAAACATTTTCAACCTGTCTCCACAGCCACACTGTTCACACCAGCATTTGGTATTTTGGGGATTTGCACGGCAGCCTATTCTTTGGTGCGGAAGTGCATTTGGAGGTGAAACAGACAAGCACCATTTGAGTAATGGATAGCAAATTTCTTTGCTAACTAAAGCAAATAAAGGGTATTATTAAGGGATAAACATTGCTAAATAAATACAAATGCACATGAAGGGGAAGGATTATATCACAAGTGGCTTGTAGATTAATAGCCGAGGTGCAACAGAAACAAGCTTTGATGATGTCATTTGCTACTTTGTTCACTGATGGTTTGAAATATGTGCATATGTATGTCTGTGTTGTGCAGAATAATATTGTGGTGGATTTAATGCTTATAACCCCATGGTCTACAGAGTGCAAATTATTCCCAAAACTCATCAGTCTGCAATGGGAACTTCAGAGTAAAGCTCTAAACTGAAGCATGATTCTGTAAAACTCACGTTGTGAGGCCCTCCTCATTCAGTGAGGTAATTAAGCGTATGCCTAACTTTATGCCTGTGAGTCTGAAGCAGACCCTGAAAGGTTACTGTATCTACTTCCCTGTCAGTCAATTCAAAAGAATTTGCCCCAAACAGTTCAATCAAGAAAACCACATTAACCTGAGATCTCAAGCCTTCATTGCAAGCTTTTTAGAGAATGCATTTAGAGAGCCAACTAGGGGGGGAGCTTTTCTTGACCTGCTGCTCACAAACCGGGTAGAATTAGTGGGGGAAGCAAAAGTGGATGGGAATCTGGGAGGCAGTGACCATGAGTTGGTTGAGTTCAGGATCCTGACGCAGGGAAGAAAGGTAAGCAGCAGGATACGGACCCTGGACTTCAGGAAAGCAGACTTCGACTCCCTCAGGGAACGGATGGCCAGGATCCCCTGGGGGACTAACTTGAAGGGGAAAGGAGTCCAGGAGAGCTGGCTGTATTTCAAGGAATCCCTGTTGAGGTTACAGGGACAAACCATCCCAATGAGTCGAAAGAATAGTAAATATGGCAGGCGACCAGCTTGGCTTAACAGTGAAATCCTAGCGGATCTTAAACATAAAAAAGAAGCTTACAAGAAGTGGAAGGTTGGACATATGACCAGGGAAAAGTATAAAAATATTGCTCGGGCATGTAGGAATGAAATCAGGAGGGCCAAATCACACCTGGAGCTGCAGCTAGCGAGAGATGTCAAGAGTAACAAGAAGGGTTTCTTCAGGTATGTTGGCAACAAGAAGAAAGCCAAGGAAAGTGTGGGCCCCTTACTGAATGAGGGAGGCAACCTAGTGACAGAGGATGTGGAAAAAGCTAATGTACTCAATGCTTTTTTTGCCTCTGTTTTCACTAACAAGGTCAGCTCCCAGACTGCTACGCTGGGCATCACAAAATGGGGAAGAGATGGCCAGCCCTCTGTGGAGATAGAGGTGGTTAGGGACTATTTAGAAAAGCTGGACGTGCACAAGTCCATGGGGCCGGACGAGTTGCATCCGAGAGTGCTGAAGGAATTGGCGGCTGTGATTGCAGAGCCATTGGCCATTATCTTTGAAAACTCGTGGCGAACCGGGGAAGTCCCGGATGACTGGAAAAAGGCTAATGTAGTGCCAATCTTTAAAAAAGGGAAGAAGGAGGATCCTGGGAACTACAGGCCAGTCAGCCTCACCTCAGTCCCTGGAAAAATCATGGAGCAGGTCCTCAAAGAATCAATCTTGAAGTACTTGCATGAGAGGAAAGTGATCAGGAACAGCCAGCATGGATTCACCAAGGGAAGGTCATGCCTGACTAATCTAATCGCCTTTTATGATGAGATTACTGGTTCTGTGGATGAAGGGAAAGCAGTGGATGTATTGTTTCTTGACTTTAGCAAAGCTTTTGACACGGTCTCCCACAGTATTCTTGTCAGCAAGTTAAGGAAGTATGGGCTGGATGAATGCACTATAAGGTGGGTAGAAAGCTGGCTAGATTGTCGGGCTCAACGGGTAGTGATCAATGGCTCCATGTCTAGTTGGCAGCCGGTGTCAAGTGGAGTGCCCCAGGGGTCAGTCCTGGGGCCGGTTTTGTTCAATATCTTCATAAATGATCTGGAGGATGGTGTGGATTGCACTCTCAGCAAATTTGCGGACGATACTAAACTGGGAGGAGCGGTAGATACGCTGGAGAGGAGGGATAGGATACAGAAGGACCTAGACAAATTGGAGGATTGGGCCAAAAGAAATCTGATGAGGTTCAATAAGGATAAGTGCAGGGTCCTGCACTTAGGACGGAAGAACCCAATGCACCGCTACAGACTAGGGACCGAATGGCTAGGCAGCAGTTCTGCGGAAAAGGACCTAGGGGTGACAGTGGACGAGAAGCTGGATATGAGTCAGCAGTGTGCCCTTGTTGCCAAGAAGGCCAATGGCATTTTGGGATGTATAAGTAGGGGCATAGCGAGCAGATCGAGGGACGTGATCGTCCCCCTCTATTCGACATTGGTGAGGCCTCATCTGGAGTACTGTGTCCAGTTTTGGGCCCCACACTACAAGAAGGATGTGGATAAATTGGAGAGAGTCCAGCGAAGGGCAACAAAAATGATTAGCGGTCTAGAACACATGACTTATGAGGAGAGGCTGAGGGAGGTGGGATTGTTTAGCCTGCAGAAGAGAAGAATGAGGGGGGATTTGATAGCTGCTTTCAACTACCTGAAAGGGGGTTCCAAAGAGGATGGCTCTAGACTGTTCTCAATGGTAGCAGATGACAGAACGAGGAGTAATGGCCTCAAGTTGCAGTGGGGGAGATTTAGGTTGGATATTAGGAAAAACTTTTTCACTAAGAGGGTGGTGAAACACTGGAATGCGTTGCCTAGGGAGGTGGTGGAATCTCCTTCCTTGGAAGTTTTTAAGGTCAGGCTTGACAAAGCCCTGACTGGGATGATTTAACTGGGAATTGGTCCAGCTTCGAGCAGGGGGTTGGACTAGATGACCTTCGGGGGTCCCTTCCAACCCTGATATTCTATGATTCTATGATTCATTCCCTCCTTTAGTCATTTCCTTGTTGATGTGGAGAGGTTACATCACCAGCTATGAACATTCCAGTGTCGCTATACATTTTCATGATCGGCAGGCCTAAAACAAAGTTGGGAGGAGAATGTGGCCTGTTTTTCCCTCCCGTCACAGATGCAGCAAGAGTTAAGCATGCCCATTCAGGGAGAACGGGCTTCTCTGTGTTTATAAGGCTATTGAGAACTCGTGTTTTAATCTCCCGTAGTTTCTCCTGAGCTGAAGAGTCACATTCAAGCTGCTGTTAGATAATGCTGCTCTTTGGCGGATTTGCTATCTATTTCGCTCTAGGAAGAAAAATCAGTAGAATTCCACATTACGTACCCGGTGTATAGCGGTGATCAATTACAGAGCACCCCCCGTGGCCAGAGGTTGCTTTGCAGGCACACTGCCATTGTTAGCCCCCTCTTGTCTGCCACCCAGTCTCCCTTGTGGCTAACAGCATCCCCCCCCTCCCCCCGGCATCTGGGTTAATAACACAAAAGGTTCAGACAACCCCCAGAGTCCATAATAACAAAAAGGTTCAAACAAGCAGCATGGAGTCCCCCAGATAAGTCTGTAAAGATAACACTGAAGTTCACACTCAGCCCTCAGTCTCCTGCCACATTGTGATGGGGTGCCTGAAGGGGGAGAATTAGGCCAGTTAACTTAAAGGCTGAACCTGGAGGAAAGCCAGGGAGTGCTAAGGCCTTATTTGCTGATGAAGTCCAGCTGAGGGAGGAGCTGGCTGGGCTTATGCAGCCAGGAAGCTGGCAATAGAGAGGGACTGCATGGAAGTAGGCTGGGAGTAGGGAGTTTGAGCTGGGACACCCCGGGGGAAGGGGGGAGGTTGTGCGGGGACGATGACCAACAACTGTAGGATGAAGCCCAGAGAAGAAGCAGCAGGGTCTGAGCTAATGTGGACCATGATTGCCAGATACAGGATCCTTGGACTGGAACCTGGAGTAGAGGCAGGCCTGAGTTCCCCTACCAGCCACTGGGGAAGTGGCACCATCAGGGCAGCGCTGGAAAAGATGGCCGAGACAGGTCGTGCAGAAGGGCTCTTGTCCCCCAGAATGGGGAGTGACCTGTCTAGAGGGCCGAGTCATGAAGAGGAGGCTGCAGTCCTTGAAGCAAGAGGGGTCTGCAGGTCGAAAGAGACAGAGCGTGGTGGAGTGCAACCACAGGAAGGGGCGTTGGCTGCCCAGAGCTAATCCCCAGAACAGTCAAGAGGGAGGGAAACGTGTGGTTAGTACAATGCCCTGTCACACATGCAGAACTCTTCCTTTGGGGGTCTGTTCCACCTGAGGCCACCAGTCCTTGCCCTTTCTGGTTGGAAATCAGCCCTCTGCCCCTGGCTTCTTTCTCCTGTCAGTGTCTCCCTGGTTCTGACTTGAGGGAGAAGGCTGTCTATATATTGCCCTCCTCCACAGGCTCCTCCTTATTGGCTGGAAGAAAAGGAGCCCTGCCCCACCCTACAGGGCTCTTGATCCTGGGCCCTTAAAGGAACAATGTCCTAGGGTTCCCCCCTGTACCTCATCCCACTCCTCATTCCCCGAGACTGTTCCCTCTCTTTTACTGCCTGGCCATTTCCTGAGTCTGTGTTCAATCTGACTCCCTGGAATGGGGCCCTCTGGCTCCCTCCATTCTTAAAGGGGCACTATACCTGATTGCAGATGGTCTACTATCTGTAGATGGACAGGAGTCACCACAAGCTCACATTATCCCAGTTCCTACGTATGCTTAGTTAGTGTGCCATTCTTCATGTTAAAGCAATGAGAGCTTGCACTGAACAATTCTATTATTTGTATTCCAGCATCACACCACACAGAACCCAGAGTGTGCTGTAAGCTGCAACCTGCCTCTCTCAGATCTGCATTCTGCACCCAGAGCCCTACCTCCCACAATGCCCTCTGCAAACGCACCCCACCTCCTTACACACCACAGCTGCTCCACCCAGGTAGATTACATTTTCCCATTTCCCCTGCTTGTCAGTTACGAAGCTGCCTGACTAGAGGAGAGCATGCTCTGCGCTGTCAGTCAGGGAAACTTCTCAAGCTCTAGGGATGGACCATGGGTCCCTCTGGGACAAAAAAACCTCAGTAGATCTGCTTGCCAGTTACTCCCCAAGGCGATTCTGAGTGACAAAGAGAAGGAGGCTTATGTAAATTGAAGCGAGTCTCTCATCCGAATGATTGAAAAGGACAGTGGCACATTTTGCCCCTGCTGAGCATGGCATATCGTTTTGCAATTCTTTTCTTCATGGTGGTTTCTTTTTTACTGCTTTGTTGAAGTGACAAATTCGCTGCCTACCAAGGACATCAAGTGCCTCGCTGTTTCAGCCCACCCCAGGAAACTATCTGCAGCAGGACTGTGGAGTGGCATGTGTGTCAGCCTGTCTCCAAGGCCACACTGTTCACACCAACATTTGGCATTTTGGGGATTTGCACGGCAGCCTGTTCTTTGGTGCGGAATGCATCTGGAGCTGAAACAGACGAGCACCGTTTGAGTAACCGGTAGCAAATTGCTTTGCTAATGAAAGCAAATTAGGGATATTAAGGGATAAACATTGCTAAATAAATACAAATGCACATCAAAACAAAATGTTAGTTCCTTAATTACTGAAAACACATCCTGAAATGAGTGCACAGGCATAGAGTTATCAGTCTCCATGGAGACCATTGCAGTCTCTTCTAGTGATAATCCACACCCAATGCAACCTATCTTTCCATTTGCTCTCATCCCTCTTAAGGGCCTCCCTTCCCAAAGGCCACTTCTCCCCATGAGCAGGCCTAGAACCTGCTACAGCTAGAGCCCACCTTTGCTGATCCTAAGACAGCTAAAGTCGTCATAGGAGACAGATATAAGGTAAAAAGAAAAGGAGTCCTTGTGGCACCTTAGAGACTAACCAATTTATTTGAGCATGAGCTTTCGTGAGCTACAGCTCACTTCATCAGATGCATACCGTGGAAACTGCACTTGATGAAGTGAGCTGTAGCTCACGAAAGCTCATGCTCAAATAAATTGGTTAGTCTCTAAGGTGCCACAAGGACTCCTTTTCTTTTTGCGAATACAGACTAACACGGCTGTTACTCTGAAACCTGTCAGATATAAGGTAGTCCCTCCACCCTGAGACTGAGATGCTGGCTTCCACAGCAAACTGCAAGAAAGATTAATTTATTTAACCAAGTAACATTTGAGGGATGGTCTGGCCTTGTTAAAAGCACAGGACAGAGACTCTGGGGATCTGGGATGGGATTTTCAACTGCACCTGCATCACTTAGGAGCCCATCAGTGGGTTCACTTCTCAGGAAGTTGTGATGTTTTGTGGCACCTTGAGTATATCACTTAATTTTGCTGTGCCTCAGACCCCTTCTGTAAAATGGGAACAATACTTCCTTACCTCACAGAGTCAAGGTGGACGAGGCAATCTCTTATTGGACCAACATCTGTTGGCAAAAGGGACAAGCTTTCAAGCTACACAGAGCTTTTCTTACCTGAAGATGATGTCACCTCACCCACCTTGTCTCCCTAATATTCTGGGACCAACCCAGCTACAACAACGCTCCTCACGGGGCACTATGAAGCTAAATTCACGTTGAGAACTACGAGGCTATGCATCCATTTCAGAAGCCCCCCATTGAGATGCATGAGCAAAGTGCACCCCTCCAGAGGCATATTTGGTTTTTAAATTAAAGCTTCAACTTTACAAATGCCGTTCAATTTCACTGGGACATCCGCTACCCCCCTCTTTGGTAGGAGATAAATGGCATCCCATACCAGGAAAAGCGGGTTGTGAGTTCAATCCTTGAGAGGGCCATTTAGGGATCAGGGCCAAAAATTGGGGATTGGTCCTGCTTTGAGCAGGGGGTTGGACTAGATGACCTCCTGAGGTCCCTTCCAACTCTGATATTCTATGATTCTATGATTCCTACATCTTTCATTTCCAGCTGTCTGGCTGCTATAGATTTAACACACCATGTATTGGCATTTGGATGGACTTCTTCCAGAGGCATATTTGGTTTTTAAACTAAAGCTTCAACTTTACAAATGCTGTTCAATTTCACTGGGACATCCACTACCCCCCTCTTTGGTAGGAGATAAATGGCATCCCATACCAGGAAAAGCGGGTTGATAATTTTGGAATCATTTCTTTCATAGAATCATAGAATATCAGAGTTGGAAGGGACCTCAGGAGGTCATCTAGTCCAACCCCCTGCTCAAAGCAGGAGCAATCCCCAATTTTTGGCCCAGATCCCTAAATGGCCCCCTCAAGGATTGAACTCACAACCCTGGGTTTAGCAGGCCAAAGCTCAAACCACTGAGCTATCCCTCCCCCCCAACTCCCGTCTCCCTGTTCATTCATTAGGCCCCAAATCAGAATCAGCTAGGTACCTGACCAGATGCTTAACTTTAAGTATGTGAGCAATCCCACTGAAATCAAAGTGCTTAAAATTCATAGAATCATAGAATGCCAGGGACCTCAGGAGGTCATCTAGTCCAACCCCCTGCTCAAAGCAGGACAAATCCCCAATTTTTCCCCAGATCACCCCCTCAAGGATTGAACTCACAACTCTGGGTTTAGCAGGCCAAAGCTCAAACCACTGAGCTATCCCTCCCCCCAAAATTAGCCACATGCCTAAGTACTGTGCTCAATTGGCTCCTATATGGGCACACGCTGTAGTGCTTTTTCCTACCTTTCCCACTGAGACCTGTCAAAGCCCATGTCTTTGAATTTACTCTGCCTCGTTTCTCCCCATTACCTTTTCCTGAAAGGCAACATCTGTATATTTTTGTATGGCTCCATTTTTGAGTACAGGTATCTACAGGGAGGTCAATGAGCACCAGACCAGAAGCCAGGAATACTTGACTCGGCCACTGATCTTTTCTGGGTCTCTGTTTCTAACCATCTGGAAAATGGGGCTAGAATATTTATCTAACTCAGATGTTGTAAACCTGCGTTAATATCTGTACATTTTTTAAAAGACATAATGCTCTGTAAAAGTGCTAAGTATTATTCAGGGACTGAACTGAAGTGACTCATGGTGGCTTAACAAGCTGGTATTTTTGGGAGAGAGTTCCCATCTTGTACTCAAAAATCTAAGCTTTAGTTTTAAAAATCAACTCTAGTCCTTGTAGTAGCAAAGATAACCTTGGAAACATGAACCAAGTAGAAACTGATGCAGTGCTGACTCCCTGAGTCTGCAGACATCCTGAAATAATAACTGAAGTGGGAACTACCTCCTTTCACCGCTGAGGCTGTTTCTACCGAAGCCTAATGATGACCTCTTAAATGTCAACATTGTGAACTTTGGTGCTTTGAACAGCAGTGAAATACCAAGAAAAAAAGAAGGGAAATCATGTTATGAAGATCTGTACAATCTACTCTGTGTGCCCTGTCATGTTGGGTGTGTGAAGCTTGGACTGTGAGCAGAAGACATTGCAAGGTGAGCCCCGCAAAGGAGGCCCTTAGAATCAAGCTTAAAAAAAAATCATCTTACTTTTACAGGTCTCCGCATGTGCTGTAATCCAGTTTGCCTGAGAAGGATCTGTCAGGTCTATAAGCATTTGTCCTTTGCTCTTGTGGAAATAACTTGCATAGACACCCATAGTCCAAACCTTGCAACCTGAAACACCCTTTGAAAACAAGAGACTGTTTCATTCTGGGACATGATTATTGAAAAGAAAAATTGCTTTAAATTGATTTAAAAGATTTAAACTGAATCTTTATTTAAAGATTTCCAGCCTTTAAATATAGTGATTTTACAAAAATAATTCTGTAAATGAAATCACATCCAATTAGAGTTGGGAAGATACTAAAATAAATGGCAATGTTTGATTTTTTTTTTTTATAGCTTCAAAGAAAACTTGATCCACTAGTTTGTTTCAATCACCCACTATGTCTAGTCTTTTAAACTGGAATATCTTTGGGGCAGGAACCGTAATTTACTATGTGCGTGTATAGCAGCCAGCAAAACATGGCCCTGAACTGTGTAAGGTCGATAGATGTTGATTTAGTATAAATGTTAAATAAGAATAAGAATAAAATGAATGATATTTCCATTCTCAGCATGGAGAATACCTTCTTATATCATTAATGCCTTGCATAATGATAAAAAGATTAAAGGAAACTTTTTAAAGATACAAAGTGTAAGTCACGTATACAATTTTTTATATACAGGTCAGATGAAAGAATTTATCTGGAGAAAACAAAAGGAAGGCAAAGTATCAAAGGAATCTTCCTTCCTGTAAAATCTGTTGAAATTAGTTTGATTTCAAATATTATTCAGGTGATATTGATGAAATAACATTATTTGGAATACAAATTAACCATCGGAGATGATTAAAGTAGTTTTCTTTGTTTGACCTTTTTCAGAACTATAGTTGCTAATTCTGTAATGGTGATACATGGGCTCATTTACTATTGTGTGGGGAGTTTTCCCATTGCATTTTAAACTGGTCAGAGGACATTTACTGGATTTTTTTTTAACCTTTATAGCTCTAACTACAGGGGCTGAAAAGTGAAAAAGCACAAGAAAAAACTTCTTCAAATTAACAAAAATTGTATATACAAGATTTTCAAAAATGGCTGCCTAAAGTTAGGGCTAAATATGGCTTTGGGAGACTAAATAAATGACTTGATTTTCAGAAATGCTGAACACTGAGCAACTAGGACTGAAGTCGATGCAATTAGTCTGGAGTTGCAACAGAGGCCCGGTTTACATGCTGAAATTGCACTAACTGAAACAAATCAATTTCTAAACTGATTAGTTAAGTCCTTGCAAGCCCCACGTGTGGATATAGAATCTTTAGTTCAGTTTGTTACCAAGTTAAACTAAATCAAGATCACTCACTCTGACACTGATTTATGAGGTTACACAAGGGGGCACACTGATTTAACTAAATCAATTAAGAAACTGATTTAGCAAATGGGTGCAATTTGTGTGTGGACGCTAAGGTACGACATGGAGCCAGCATACAGTCGTCTCACTTTGGCCTCTAGAAAATGTCTCTTGCTGTTAATGGACTAAGCAAGTGCTGAAAAACATCCAGGAAGAAAAGAACTAGCCTTGCTTAGAAAGGCCACGGGCTCCGAAATCAAAACTGGTGAACAAAGGAAATGAGAAGATGACGGAAAGGCAATAAAACTCTTACCTTCCTCTCACTGTGTCTCTCTTGAGTCTGTGTGACAGACCTGGAGTGTGGTATCCAGGAAAAACAGCTCTCTGCTTCTCCATTGGACTGAAGTTGCCAAGACTTTACTCTGTCTAGGACAGTGGTGTGGGAGGGAAAGAGAAATCAACATGTGAATAGAAGCTGCCTCAGCTCTCCCTTCTTCTCCCATGGTCACCGGCACTGGTGGGGGAGGTTGAAAGGGAACTCTACTGCATGTGCTATACAGTGTTGTTGTAGCCATGTCGGTCGCAGGATATTAGAAGGACAAAGACACAGAGCTCTTCAGGTCACCCCGAAAGCTTGTCTCTTTCACCAACAGAAGTTGGTCCAATACGAGATATTACCTCACGCACCATGTCTCTCTTGCACAGGTGCCGACTTTCATTTTTTTGGGAGGGTGCTCCACCCTGAGGCCACACCCCCACTCCACCCATTTCCCCAAGGCCCCACACCTGCTCCACCTCTTCACACCCCCCCATTCCACCCCCTCACCCACCATCTCCTGCCCACTGCCAAACAGCTGATCAGCAGGTGGCTGGTGGGGGCTGAGCACCCACAATTTTTCCCCCATGGGTGCTCCAGCCCTGGCAAAGGCATGCTGGGTGCCTCAGACAGCAGAGAAACAACACATGGTCCCTGCCCCACATTGCTTATCATCTAGGGGCCAGATTTGCCCAAAAAATAAATGCTCAGCACCCACTGTTGGGGCTAAACTGGCAAAAAAAGCTCAAAAAGAAAAGGAGGACTTGTGGCACCCTAGAGACTAACCAATTTATTTGAGCATAAGCTTTCGTGAGCTACAGCTCACTTCATCGGATGCATACTGTGGAAAATACAGAAGATGTTTGTTTTTATACACACAAATCATGAAAAAATGGGTGTTTATCACTACAAAAGGTTTTCTCTTCCCCCACCCCACTCTCCTGCTGGTAATAGCTTATGTAAAGTGATCACTTTACATAAGCTCACGAAAGCTGATGCTCAAATAAATTGGTTAGTCTCTAAGGTGCCGCAAGTACTCCTTTTCTTTTTGAGAATACAGACTAACACGGCTGTTACTCTAAAAAAAGCTCAGTTACCTCTTAGATGTCAACATAAATGACCAGAATTTGAAACGTGCTCATCATGTTGAACGCCAGGTTTAGAGACAGAAACAGAGCTTGGGAGATCCCAGGCACCCAAATCCACGTGAGAGGAAGGGGGGACTTGTGACGAAGGCACTGGCCCGGAACTGGCCAAATGATGTATTTCTTTCAGTTTGCTGGAAATTCTGACTCTGCCATGCACTTCCTGCGTGAGCATGGACAAGTCCATTAATCAATCTGTGCCTTAGTCCCTCTTCTTTAAAATGGGGACAGCAGCATTTTCCTACCTGACAGGAAGCTGTGAAGATGCAGTAATTGAGGTGAGTGAGGTGCTCGGATTGACTGCTGACTGAGGGCCATATAAGTACCTAGCTAGACCACCTCCCTCAGGAAGGGACCTGGGGGAGGGAAAGGGTGCAAAACAACTTGAGAGGCAACATTAACATTAAGAAGTGCTGCAAAGTGAATGAAAATAATGATGAAGAAAGGCAAATGTTCAGGAAGCTTCTCACAACGGCAGACTGAAGAATAAGTACTACAGGGGAATGCTGTCTGGTGCCTGACCCTGCCAATCCTCACCCTTTTTGCTAGGAAGAGTCACTCATAGCAATCCTTGGGTGGCACTTTAAAAGCACAGCTGCCACGGATCTCAAGCACTGCTTTTCTAATGCCACACAGAGTTTTGTAATGGATTTCACTTGGATTTAGGCAATAGATGCATAATACACTGCCTCAAAGTCAACAATCATTTACATTAATCAATTATGTTAATTAATCAACACAGAGCAGCTTCCAGCTGTATGCAGTTACAAACTTGACCAGATGATGTCTTCCTTTTATTAGTCTGTGATTTATAGAACAGACAAGAATATTGTGCTACAAGCAACTGAAAATGGGGGGAGGGATAACTCAGTGCTTTGAGCATTGGCCTGTTAAACCCAGGGTTGTGAGTTCAATTCTTGAGGGGGCTATTTAGGGAGCTGGGGCAAAAATTGGGGAATGGTCTTGTTTTGAGCTGGGGGTTGGACTAGATGACCTCCTGAGGTCCCTTCCAACCCTGATAGTCTATGACTCTATGAAATAGCTCTGAGTTGCAAGCTATCTTTTCATTTGTTTAAGTGTATAATATAGTGTGCGAGCAGCAGGTCCTTAGAATGTGTGAGTGAAAACACTCTGTCTGGGATTCAAAGGAACCTAAGGAGATTAGGTACCCAAATTCCATTGATTTTTCAACATAGTTTGGGCACTTAAATCCCATAGCCTCCTTTGCAAATCCCAGCCTTAAACACTCTCGACCAGATCCTTAGCTGGTGTAAATAAGCACAGCTCAGCGGAAGTCAATGGAACAATGAAGTTCCTTTCCAGCTGAGAACCCGATCTTTAGAACCCAATTCTACTTCCACTGAAGTCAACATCAACTGGCTCACCTTCAGTGGGAGAAAGCTTGGGCCCTTAATCTCTTGACTGCTCTTTTAATGTACCTGGTATGTCTTTGACCGAGGCTAAAGCTGTGCAAATTAACTGATTTTTAGTTTTCTGGCCACACAAGAAGGAAATAAAACTATTTTTGGGTCAACACCAAATGAACGTTTTATGTATTTTTTGATGAATGACAAAGGTAAAAGAAAAGAAGCATTCATTGTAGATCAAACAAAATGTTTTGTTTGACCCCAAATGGACTGTTTTTATTTAAGAGAGGGGTTTTTCTTTTTTACTTTTATTTTTATAACATTGAAGTCAATTTTGAAATGGTTGTGAATCAAAAATTCAAAATGTTTCTTTTCAAAATGAAACAATTGGATTGTTTTTGATTGAAACAATTCAGTCAGTTCCATACAAAATCATGTAAATGGTTCCATTAATCCAAATCTGCATTTTTTCCATGAAAAAAATTTAATTTGAAAAATTTCGCTCAACTTTCATTGAGGCACATCGCTGTGTTAATACACTAGCCACAGTCCTAGGTCCTTGCTTTATTGTGCTTCATTATCTTTTTCTTTATATTGCTTCCACTGGACTTCTTCAGCCACGATGGCCAGGGCCGTCCCTACCCATATGCAAAGTACGCAGCTGCGTAGGGCACCAGGACATTTGGGGCACCAAATTTCCTGGTGCCCTGCACAGCTGCGTACTGCTCCAGCCCCTGCCCCGCTTCTTCCCCATGGCCCCCACCCCTGCTCTGTCCCAGCCCCACCTCTTCCCACTCCTGCTCTGCCCCAGCCCCACCCCCACTCCTTTGAGGACTGCAGCAGGGCCGAGCCTGCACTCACTGGTGGCAGGAAGTGCAGCAACCCGTCTGCAGCCGTGCCACCGGTGAGTGTTGGGAGGTGGTTCCCCCCTGCCCCTCAAGCCAGCCCTGCCCCCCCACCCGCAGAGGCCTGGGGCCACACACAGCCCCCCGGTGGGGGGTCTGCATAGGGCCCCAGAATAGGTAGGGACGGCCCTGATGACAGCATCACAAACCTGTAAAGTCAATGGGCACTTGGATAACTGTTCATTTCTTTCTCCTCCCCACATTATTTTGTTGTGCGTTCCAGAGAATTCTAGCAAGAATTTCTGTCCTAGTGACTCCTCTTGAGGGAAGAAGTCATTGTGTGTTACAGTGATAAGCGCAGCAAGAATGTGATGAGGCATCAGTAGTAGGAAAGCCTTTTGAATCTTGGCATGGTTGGCCGATCCCAATAATCTCTCAAGGGTATTAGTGTTTCTTCTTTTATGACAGCGGTTGGTGCCAATGCCACCATTGTTTGCAATGGAATAACAAACCCAACTAAATTACAAGCTTTGCAAGAACCGTACGGCTTGTATGGGATCCAAGAGCTTGTCCAGAAATGTCCCCTCACTGAACACCTGGTATAGGGTGACCATATTTCCCAATGCTGAATACGGGACACCTGGTAAAATCACTCGTGTTCAAGTGAGTTCAACGGCAATCAATCAGTACTATGTAGTATAAATGTTAAAATTAACATCAAGTTGAGTGAGCCCCCATTAAAAAGAAATACTGCATAGCTGGATTCTTTTTATTTACTGTCTTATCTTTAAGGCTTTACGGTTCAGATGGGGAGGGATGACAAACACAAGGAGAGATTACACACACACACTCCCATACACCTCTCTCATACATGGGGGGTGACCGACTGATTGGACCCTCCCTGCCTGGTGCTCTACGCCCTCCATGACTGGCTGGGCCCCTGGGACGGACCCGACTCTCCTGGTACCTTCCTGAGGCAACACGTGGGAGGGGAGCGCTGGGTCACATGTCCCCCCCACCCAATTTCTGCCAGGGTTCACATCAGAATGTGGCCAGCAGCAGACTTTCGGCACTGTGTGGGAGGGAAGGGATGGGAGCTGCGGGTTGGGGGTGGGGGAAGGGGTGACTTGGCTCATGTCTTTGCAGAGTTCATCTCTCTCCCTCTCCCCTTCCCCCCCCCCACTCCCCTGTGGCTGGAAACAGCTTGTCCCTGTCAAAAGGCAGCTAACACCTCCAGGCTGCTGCTGGCCACCGACATAACCCAGCCACCTTCTGTTCCCTGGCTACAGTGGGGGCAGGAAGGGGTTAAGCCCTAAGGCTGCATTGTGCAGCAGGGCCCAGGGAACCGGACTGCAGGGGCTTCAGCGAACCTGGCCAGAGAGGGGGCTCAGCAGGGGAGGGTGCCTAGGGGAAGGAGCAGCCCCGCGGCTCCCTGGGGGCAGGACCCAGGGTGGGGTGGGGGTGGGTGAGTGAAGAGGGTGCTAAGCCCCTGCCCGGGGGGCTGCTGCGGAGCCTGCAGGGTTGTGTGAACAGGCTGGAAATCGCTTTCCCGCCGCCACTCCAGAGCTTAGCTGAGGGGCAGAGAGGCTTCCCCATGCCAGCGCTGTACGGGGCTTTGGCACATGCAGGGGGTGGCTCCTCCTGGCCAGCGCCCCAGGCCGGAGGGTCTTGGGCTTTCCTGGGGCGCAGGCCCAGCCAGAGGCGGTGGGGGAAGGACGGAGCCCGCCGGCCAGGCTGTTGGTGAGCTGAGCGCTCGGACCGGGGGCTGGTTCTCGCACAGGGCTGGGAGCGGGACGTGCCCCGCCGGGGGGGACGTGGAGGAGCAGCGGGGCTGCGGGGCTTGGAGGAGGTGAAGGGGAAAAGCAGGAAGAGGACAGTGCGAGGGGGAGCATGTAAAGGGCAGACGGGTGGGCATCAGAGGTGACACTTAACCGGCTGCCGCCTGCCCACACTCACCGGCCACCGCAGCTTGCAGCGTGCAGCCAGTGCCGGCCAGAAACGGGATGGGGGCAGGGCCCGGCTGGCCGAGAGCCGGCACGTAGCAGGGGCTGCGCTGATGGACCAGCACAGGGAGCAGCCAGCCCTGCATGCTGCAGCTTGGCCCAGCCACCAGCCTTGTACACCCACCCCCATCATCGGCCACTGGACCCCTCCACTCACTGCTGATGGGTGGATGGATGGTGAGCAGAGTTCCCGCCATCAGCAGGACCCACCAGTGCCGATGTGTGTGTGTGGGGGGGAGGAGTCAGAAAATATGGGACAATTTTCCCGTTTTTAAGAAAAAGTTGGGACACCTGTAGGAGGGCATAAATACAGGACTGTCCCTTTAAAACAGGTCGTCTGGTCACCCTAACCTGATGTACAGATTGTTCTCCTCCTACCCCCTATATGTCCACTAAGGAGACCAAAAGGCTAGTTTCTGCAGAAGATCATTTCTACTCTGGAGAGCCATAACACTGTACATACAGCTTAACTCACCTGCTGTGACCCAGCTCTACTGGGGTCAGCTGAGTGAAGAAAACAAGCAGCAGTGCACTCCCTCATGTTTCCACCGGGGTCAAGCAGCTCCTGTCGTGGTTGTCACAGGTTGGCTGTCCCTGCAGTTGGAGCTGGCCCTACCTAGCCTCCTCCTGTGACTAATCAGCTACCTTGCACCTGATGCTGTGGGGCTAGGGATCAGGCAATAGCTTGAAGATTCCCCGGTCCTCATAGAAACCAGCATAAGCTCAGTTGCTGGGCAGGTAGACAGGCTCCTGTGGAAATCTCAGGGTCAGCAGAAAAAAGCCCAGGCCCAGAAACTTAAGGCCAGATTTTTAAAGGTACATAGGTAACAAACTCCCATTAATTTTAATGGGAGTTAGTGCCTAAATATCTTTAAAAATCTGGAACTAGGCCTAACTTCTAGGCACAAGAATCCCCAAACCTCGGCTCTCTATACAACCCCTGGGGAGTGAGAGGCACCTGAGAATGGGATGCACAAAAGGGAAGCTGCCCGTAGTGGCTCATCTCTGAAAGCTTGTGTGACATGTGGGCTTTATTAACAGAGAGCGTTTGATTGTCATAATGTAACCCACACACCTCCTGGGTGCGGGGTTCTGTCCCATCTAGTGGCACCAACACCACTTACAGAGAGAGATAAATGAGTCTGCTCTACAGCCTTAGCGAACAGCCAGTTGGCTTTTAGCTCATGCTGCAGAGGCTTATGTACTAAGCTCTAGAGGTCCCTGGTTCAAACCTACCCACCGAGGACTGGGGTCTGTCAGTGTTACAATGGCAACAGGAATCATGCGGTGATTTCCTGAGTGGAATACAATGACATCACAGTGGTTGTTTGGGAGCAGCTTCTCTGTTGGGGGTTCAGTTCATTTCACCTGTGTGATGGAAACTTGCCCTGATGTCTACCTTCTGACACTCTTCCAGAGATTATCCCATTCATCCGACTCTCTTGTTGGCTCTGGAGCAGAAATTGTGGCTGAAGTGAGTGGAATTTCCTGTTCCTAACTTGAAAGCTGCCATTATGACAATGAATCATACTGGCCCCTCTTCTGTTAGTGGGGAGACAGGAGGGCTGACATGGACCTAGTAACCCCCTCATGATAATGGTACAATGGGCTCCTGGGGGCAGGAGCGTTAGTGCAGGATGGTGCTTGTTGATACTCTCCTGTAACTGGAAAGGACAGGAGTGCCCAGAGATGCGGGGGTGGGGGAGGGGGGCAGGGGGAGAGGAGCAGATAGAGAGATTGCTCAAGGGCTCCCAGAATGCCAAGCTGCAGATGTGATATCTCAGTCTTACCCAGCTGGTTCCTGCTGTGCTGATGCCAAGTAACAAGCTTCACTGATGTTCTGACCTTATCCAGATTTACCCTACAGGACTTGCAACAAGCCATAGCCATTTCATAGAATCATAGAATCATAGAATATCAGGGTTGGAAGGGACCTCAGGAGGTCATCTAGTCCAACCCCCTGCTCAAAGCAGGACCAATCCCCAACTAAATCATCCCAGCCAGAGTTTTGTCAAGCCTGACCTTAAAAACCTCAAATGAAGGAGATTCCACCACCTCACTAGGTAACGCATTCCAGTGCTTCACCACCCTCCTAGTGAAAAAGTTTTTCCTAATATCCAACCTAAACCTCCCCCACTGCAACTTGAGACCATTGCACCTTGTTATGTCATCTGCTACCACTGAGAACAGTCGAGAGCCATCCTCTTTGGAACCCCCTTTCAGGTAGTTGAAAGCAGCTATCAAATCCCCCCTCATTCTTCTCTTCCGCAGACTAAACAATCCCGCTTCCCTCAGCCTCTCCTCAGAAATCATGTGCTCCAGTCCCCTAACCATTTTTGTTGCCCTCCACTGGACTCTTTCCAATTTTTCCACATCCTTCTTGTAGTGTGGGGCCCAAAACTGGACACAGTACTCCAGATGAGGCCTCACCAATGTCGAATAGAGGGGAACCATCACGTCCCTCGATCTGCTGGCAATGCCCCTACTTATACATCCCAAAAGGCCATTGGCCTTCTTGGCAACAAGGGCACACTGTTGACTCATATCCAGCTTCTCGTCCACTGTAACCCCTAGGTCCTTTTTCACAGAACTGCTGCCTAGCCATTCGGTCCTTACTCTGTAGCGGTGCATGGGATTCTTCCGTCCTAAATGCAGGACTCTGCACTTGTCCTTGTTGAACCTCGTCAGATTTCTTTTGGCCCAATCCTCTAATTTGTCTAGGTCCCTCTGTATCCTATCCCTACCCTCCAGCGTATCTACCACTCCTCCCAGTTTAGTGTCATCTGCAAACTTGCTGAGGGTGCAATCCACACCATCCTCCAGATCATTTATGAAGATATTGAACAAAACCGGCCCCAGGACAGACCCTTGGGGCACTCCACTTGATACCAGCTACCAACTAGACATGGAGCCATTGATCGCTACCTGTTGAGTCCGACAATCTAGCCAACTTTCTATCCACCTTACAGTCCATTCATCCAGCCCATACTTCTTTAACTTGCTGGCAAGAATGCTGTGGGAGACCATGTCAAAAGCTTTGCTAAAGTCAAGGAACAACACGTCCACTGCTTTCCCCTCATCCACAGAGGTAGTTATCTCGTCATAGAAGGCAATTAGATTAATCAGGCATGACTTGCCCTTGGTGAATCCATGTTGACTGTTCCTGATCACTTTCCTCTTTTCTAAGTGCTTCAGAATTGATTCCTTGTGGACCTGCTCCATGATTTTTCCAGGGACTGAGGTGAGGCTGACAGGCCTGTAGTTCCCAGGATCCTCCTTCTTCCCTTTTTTAAAGATGGGCACTACATTAGCCTTTTTCCAGTCATCCGGGACTTCCCCCGATCGCCATGAGTTTTCAAAGATAATGGCCAATGGCTCTGCAATCACAGCCGCCAATTCCTTCAGCACTCTCGGATGCAGCGCATCCAGCCCCATGGACCTGTGCTCGTCCAGCTTTTCTAAATAGTCCTGAACCACTTCTTTCTCCACAGAGGGCTGGTCACCTCCTCCCCATGCTGTGCTGCCCAGTGCAGCAGTCTGGGAGCTGACCTTGTTCATGAAGACAGAGGCAAAAAAAGCATTGAGTACATTAGCTTTTTCCACATCCTCTGTCACTAGGTTGCCTCCCTCATTCAGTCAGGGGCCCACACTTACCTTGACTTTCTTCTTGTTGCTAACATACCTGAAGAAACCCTTCTTGTTACTCTTAACATCTTTTGTTAGGTGCACCTCCAGGTGTGATTTGGCCTTCCTGATTTCACTCTGCATCCCCAAGCAATATTTTTATACTCTTCCCTGGTCATTTGTCCAATCTTCCGCTTCTTGTAAGCTTCTTTTTTGTGTTTAAGATCAGCAAGGATTTCACTGTTAAGTCAAGCTGGTCGCCTGCCATATTTACTATTCTTTCTACACATTGGGATGGTTTGTCCCTGTAACCTCAATAAGGATTCTTTAAAATACAGCCAGCTCTCCTAGAATCATAGAATCATAGAATATCAGGGTTGGAAGGGACCCCTGAAGGTCATCTAGTCCAACCCCCTGCTCGAAGCAGGACCAATTCCCAGTTAAATCATCCCAGCCAGGGCTTTGTCAAGCCTGACCTTAAAAACCTCTAAGGAAGGAGATTCTACCACCTCCCTAGGTAACGCATTCCAGTGTTTCACCACCCTCTTAGTGAAAAAGTTTTTCCTAATATCCAATCTAAACCTCCCCCACTGCAACTTGAGACCATTACTCCTCGTTCTGTCGTCTGCTACCATTGAGAACAGTCTAGAGCCATCCTCTTTGGAACCCCCTTTCAGGTAGTTGAAAGCAGCTATCAAATCCCCCCTCATTCTTCTCTTCTGCAGGCTAAACAATCCCAGCTCCCTCAGCCTCTCCTCATAAGTCATGTGTTCTAGACCCCTAATCATTTTTGTTGCCCTTCGCTGGACTCTCTCCAATTTATCCACATCCTTCTTGTAGTGTGGGGCCCAAAACTGGACACAGTACTCCAGATGAGGCCTCACCAATGTCGAATAGAGGGGAACCATCACGTCCCTCGATCTGCTCGCTATGCCCCTACTTATACATCCCAAAATGCCATTGGCCTTCTTGGCAACAAGGGCACACTGCTGACTCATATCCAGCTTCTCGTCCACTGTCACCCCTAGGTCCTTTTCCGCAGAACTGCTGCCTAGCCATTCGGTCCCTAGTCTGTAGCGGTGCATTGGATTCTTCCATCCTAAGTGCAGGACCCTGCACTTATCCTTATTGAACCTCATCAGATTTCTTTTGGCCCAATCCTCCAATTTGTCTAGGTCCTTCTGTATCCTATCCCTCCCCTCCAGCGTATCTACCACTCCTCCCAGTTTAGTATCATCCGCAAATTTGCTGAGAGTGCAATCCACACCATCCTCCAGATCATTTATGAAGATATTGAACAAAACCGGCCCCAGGACCGACCCTTGGGGCACTCCACTTAACACCAGCTGACAACTAGACATGGAGCCATTGATCACTACCCGTTGAGCCCGACAATCTAGCCAGCTTTCTACCCACCTTATAGTTCATTCATCCATCCTGGACTCCTTTCCCCCTCATCTTATTCTCCCAGGGGATCCTGCCCATCAGTTCCCGGAGGGAGTCAAAGTCTGCTTTTCTGAAGTCCAGGGTCTGTATTCTGCTGCTCTCCTTTCTTCCCTGTGTCAGGATCCTGAACTCGACCAACTCATGGTCACTGCCTCCCAGGTTCCCATCCACTTTAGCTTCCCCTACTAATTCTTCCTGATTTGTGAGTAGCAGGTCAAGAAGAGCTCTGCCCCTAGTTGGTTCTTCCAGCACTTGCACCAGGAAATTGTCCCCTACACTTTCCAAAAACTTCCTGGATTGTCTGTGCACCGCTGTATTGCTCTCCCAGCAGATATCAGGGTGATTGAAGTCTCCCATGAGAACCAGGGCCTGCGATCTAGTAACTTCTGTGAGTTGCCGGAAGAAAGCCTCGTCCACCTCATCCCCCTGGTCCGGTGGCCTACAGCAGACTCCCACCACGACATCACCCTCGTTGCTCACGCTTCTAAACTTAATCCGGAGACTCTCAGGTTTTCCTGCAGTTTCATACTTGAGCTCTGAGCAGTCCTACTGCTCCCTTACATACCATGGAACTCCCCCACCTTTTCTGCCCTGCCTGTCCTTCCTGAACAGTTTATATCCATCCATGACAGTACTCCAGTCATGTGAGTTATCCCACCAAGTCTCTCTTATTCCAATCACATCATAATTCCTTGATTGTGCCAGGACTTCCAGTTCTCCCTGCTTGTTTCCCAGGCTTCTTGCATTTGTGTATAGGCACTTGAGATAACTCGCTGATTGTCCCTCTTTCTCAGTATGAGGCAGGAGCCCTGCCCTCTCACGCACTCCTGCTCGTGCTTCCTCCCGGTATCCCACTTCCCCACTTACCTCAGGGCTTTGGTCTCCTTCCCCCGGTGAACCTAATTTAAAGCCCTCTTCACTAAGTTAGCCAGCCTGCTTGTGAAGATGCTCTTCCCTCTCTTCGTTAGGTGGAACCCGTCTCTGCCTAGCACTCCTCCTTCTTGGAACACCGTCCCATGGTCAAAGAATCCAAAGCCTTCTCTCTGACACCACCTGCGTAGCCATTCGTTGACTTCCATGATTCGACGGTCTCTACCCAGGCCTTCTCCTTCCACGGGGAGGATGGACGAGAACACCACTTGCACCTCAAACTCCTTTATCCTTCTTCCCAGAGCCAGGTAGTCTGCAGTGATCCGCTCAAGGTCATTCTTGGCAGTATCATTGGTGCCCATGTGGAGAAGCAGGAAGGGGTAGCAATACGAGGGCTTGATGAGTCTCGGCAGTCTCTCCGTCACATCGTGAATCCTAGCTCCTGGCAAGCTGCAGACTTCTTGGTTTTCCCGGTTGGGGCAGCAGATAGATGACTCAGTCCCCCTGAGGAGAGAGTCCCCGACCACCACCACCCGCCTCCTTCTCTTGGGAGCGGTGGTCATGGAACCCCCAACCCTAGGACAGTGCATCTCATGCCTTCCAATCGGCAGAGTCTCCTGTTCCCTTCCCTCAGATGTATCATCTAGTCCACTCTCCGCATTAGTACCTGTGGAGAGAACATGAAAACGGTTACTTACCTGTATCTGCACTGCTGGTACATGGACGCTCCCCTTTCTTCTTCTGGAGGTCACATTTTGCCAAATTTCTTCACCGTCCTCCTGTCCCCACTGCGCAGCCTGCTCTGAATCTTCAGGACGTTGTGTCCGTAGAAGCATATCCTGACCTCTGTCCAGGAAATCTTCAGTTTCTCTTATGCAACGCAGGGTCGATACCTGTTTCTCCAGACCTTGAACCTTCTCTTCCAATATGGAGACCAGCTTGCACTTTGTACAGACAAAGTCGCTTCTGTCCTGTGGAAGAAAGACAAACATGGCACATCCAGTGCAGGTCACAATAGCTGAACGCTCCCCATCCATATTACCTTCCTTCTACGAGCTTCCTCAGGAGTTGTAGTAACTACTCAGAGAAGCCGGCAAGATGTAAGCCTCAGCGGGATCTCCCCAGGCGAACTCCCAGGCAAACTCCCTCTGTTAGCCGCTCTGCTGTTTGCTGCTCAGCTGGTTTGCAGGGCTGATGTAAAGAAACAGGCCTTTGATGTCTTGGTCTTACCCAGATGTGTCCTGTAGGGCTTATGTCAAGCCAAAAGAATTTGTACTATTGCCTCAACGGCCTTACCATCTCTGCCCTTCAGTGCTGATGTCAAATAACAGGCCTCTTCAATGTCCTGGCTGTTCAGTGTTCAAGCATAAAAAGAGAGAAACTGCTTTATTCCTTCCTCTTCATGTACCATCCTCCTTCATGAAGCACTTCCTCACAGCAGAGTTCTCTAGCTTCTTAGACATTCCCCTATGCCTAAGCATGCTATCATACCAGCTGTTCAGAAGCTGTCTGTCAGAACATGGGCCTTGCCCAGGTCTTCTCTACACAGTTAATGCAAAGCCAGAGGCTTCTAAGATATCTTGGACTTTCCTACCTCTGTCATGCAGTGCTGATATTAAACAATAGATTTGAGTCCTGGCTGCACTCATTTCTGTCTTCCAGGGGTTCTGTAAAGCAATAGGCCCCTGTCATGCCTTGCGTATCCCACTGGGTCCTCCAGGGATGATGTCTACCCAGAGACCTCTGCAATAGCCTGACTTTATCCACTTTTCATCTTCAGAGCTGATGTCAAGCCATGGGCCTTTGTTATGTCCCAGCCTTAGCCAACTCTCCCCTACAAGACTAAAGTAAAGCAACAGGTCTCAGTGTCATCCTGGCTTCACATGTCTCTGCCTTCTGGTATCCCAGTCTTACCCAGATCCATTCTGAACACTTGATGTCAAACAATAGCCCTACTCCTTACCCACCTCTGCCTTGCAGGGCCAGTGTCAGCAACAGGCATTTGTGATGTCCTGGCCTGACTCTCCTCTGCCTTCCAGAAAGGATGTCAAACCACAGGTATTTTAATGCAATGGCTGATGTCAGGAACCAGGCCTTTGGGATGTCCTGCTCTGCCCCACAGGGTTGATGTAAGGCAACAAGCCTTGAATGTCCTATGGTTACCCACTACTGCTCTGCATGCCACATGTCAAGCAACAGGACTTTGATTCTCTGGCCTTCCCCATGTGTGGTCTGCAGGATGGATGTCCTCTCTCCGTAGCCATGCCCCTTAACACACCCTCGGCTGGCAGCTGTGAACCAAGTGTAGTTAAACCGGTTCTAGATTACAAGAGGATTTCCCTACACCAGTCAATCCTCTCCTGGCAGGTTAGGTCAGCCTAGTGGTCCATTTATATTGGCAGAACGACACAAAGCAGCCGGAATATCAGTCCTGTTGCCTCTTCCAGGCTCCTTCTCACAACTGCATGATCTCACCACTTAGCTGGGGGTTACTATCTGTCACTCCCCTGTGCTATTCTCAGTGCAGTCAAAGGCTGCTGTCTTTACTGTTTTACCATTAAAAATTCTGCCCATGCCACCAGCACTTTCTTCCTTGTCCCCTTCCTGCCAGCCCAGTTACATGATTGACTCACTGGGTAGAAAGGAATATAGACTGTCACTCAAATCCCATTTTGTCCTCACAACCCACCTCTCTCCACTTTGAAGAGACAGCAAGATAAATTGACTCTTAACCTCCAAAGACTCATTTGCAATAGGTTGCAGCATCTTAATGGGTTTGAACATCTCCAAAAATTCAGTCTTTTGGCCAAGTCCTGTACAGTAAATAAATCTGTTGTACGTTTAGTGCTGCAGATAGAAGAAAGTCACCCAAATTACAGAAGAATGAAATGATCTTTCTCTCTGGGGAGGATTTTGCATTTCCTCTTTCTAGCGGCAGAACAAATTGCTTAGATGTATTTGTTGGGGTACTTGACTGAAGTACTATAAGGTTGGTAATATAAGATGAATAGAGAACATACTAGTGACTTAACTCTTTGCCCTGAGGCTGGTTTTGCCTTTTGCACAATTAGATTGATCCCTGCTAGACACAAATGAACAGGGAAGGGGCTCTCAGAGGCTCAGGGAGCCCCTTGTTAAAATACTGTCAGCACAGGGAAGGCAAGGTTGGGGTGATTTCTCTGCCTCTGGTAGAATACTACCAACCATCCAGACATTCAAGCTGTGGGGCTCATAAAAATACCAAAGAGCAATTTTTTGGTGTGGGTCTTTCTGCTAGGTCTCAGATATTTTCAAAAGAGTTTCCCACCAGAAGGTAATCTCAGGACCCCTCTTACAAAGAGACCAGATCCTCAGGTACTGGAAACCAGCATAGCTCTGAAGTCAATGGAGCTACACTGATTTACACCAATTGAGGATCTGGCCCAGAGCCTATAATTGGCAAAGAATCAGGTCATAACCAAAAATCTCAGCTTTCCTACACTGGCCCCATGGATGAGTATATAATGCAAAAGAAAAACAGCTGCTTTGTAGCTGAGTCTTGAAAGGGGCTGAGCAATTAATGGAAGGTACAGGAGCAGAGGAACATTCAGGATTGTTCCCAATATAGTACGCTACTTCAGCACGTTTCTTCAGTAACGAAGCGCGTGGGTTCAGTGAAACTACTCACATGCTTGAAGTTAGGTATGTGTTTAAGAAGCTTGCTGAACTGATGTCTTGGGCTTTGCTGCTCACTACATCATATCAAGTAGCCTTGCAGTGCATTTCCTCTGATGACACAAATGATTAAAAGCCTCAGAACTAGATGCTTTGCAGTTTTGAAAACTATACAGAAGAGAGATTTCAAAGACTGTTCTCTGAGAAAAAAGGATAAAATGCATTTATTGGGCAATTTCCATACTCGAAGGTGTTAAGTGTGACACTTCCTGATCTTTTGGGTCACATGAGGCTCCCAATGGCAGCAAAGATGAAGTCCCAAAAGCTACAAGAAAAAGACATCTTTGTAGGGTAATCATATGTCCTGTTTTGGCCGGGACGGTCCCTTTTTTAAGCCCTATCTTTCTTTTGGCAAAACTGGGCATTTGTCCATTTGCTCTTGCCAGCTGATCATCAGGGGCATGGAGGAATGTGTGTGTGTGGGGGGGGGGGGGAGGCAACACCAGCCCCGCATCGGGGGGAGGGCTCAGGAGAGCGGCTTGGGCTGGGCTGGCCATGAGCGGGCGGCAGGGGGACTCAGGCTGCCCCGTGCATGGGGAGGTGAGGGGAGCCTCAGGCTGGCCCCGCGTGGGCAGGCGGTAGGGTGACCAGATAGCAAGTGTGAAAAATCGGGACGGGGGTAGGGCGTAGTAGGCACCCATTTAAGGAAAAGTCCCAAATATTGGGGCGGTCCCTATAAAATCAGGACATCTGGTCACCCTAGCAGGCAGCATGGAGGGCTGGGGCCGGCCCCGCACTGGGAGGGGTGTATTGGACCGACTTCTGTCCCGTTTTTCCCTTGGGAAAATATGGTCACCTGATCTTTGAGGCACTGAAGTACTCTTTACTCATAAGTGACTTTCTCTTGATTATTCTGTTTTCAAGACATGCACAGGGCTTGCAATGATCTTGCTATGTCTATCTGTAATGACCTCACATACCTGCGTGATGCCACATACTTTAACTGTTCATGTTTCTCCTTTTCAAATGGATTCTTTGGGGTTTTAATAATCAGGTAACTGCTTTTCAGGAAAAATGACTAGCATTGGAGCATGGCAAGTGGCTGCCTTGGAAACATTCAGCACTTATTGAAATACAGCAGCACACCAATACTTCAGTCACTTGGTTCCCCACTCATTTGTTTTCTCCTTGGAGCTCCTCTGTCTTTACTGATTTCAACAACAAATTCTCTCTCTGTCTATTCTGCAGAGCATTCAATCAATCTGCCCACTCTCAGTGAGAGAGATGTTGCTCCCAACTTGTTTGCTTGGAAGGGAAGTAATGTTTTTAGAATCCCATTAAAATTTGGAATGCTGGGCTGTATCAGAAAACAAACTGATTATTTTCCTTGTGAAGTCTCTCGAGATTAAACATCTTGTTAGACAAAGAGGGAAATAATGAAACCTGAGTATTTAAAGAGCAGCACGCAGGATTAGGACTCACTTGTAAATCCTTTAATACAAGTCCTCTTTTCCTCCAGTCAATGACATTGGTAAGCAAAAGTCTTTTTAAATTATGTTGTAGCAGATCTGTCTTTTTGCTATGCCTGCCCCCACAGCTGATGGAGAAATCGCTGAGCTAAGCTTGTGATTATGTTCTAAACCGGAGTCAGGGAGGAACCCTGCTGTAACTGCTGCTGTTTTAAAGGAATATTGGGTCACAAAAATATGATTTCCAGGTAGCAAATAGGCTTGTGCAGCTGCCTGCTGTGTGCAGACACACTCAGCAGGATTTCCCCGGCTGACATCATGCACAGAAGACCATCTGATTCCCTGAAATATTTACCAGTCTTCATTTTGCTGCAGATACTGAGCGGGTGAGGGGTTGTCCAATGCGTAACATTTTTTTACCTTACATTCAAAGTTTAATAAAACAATCTACATCATCGTCTGTTGATTAGATCTATCCACAGTCTGTATTTAAAGACCCTTTATTTGAAGCACTCTCGTAGAACTTTCTCTGATTATTCTGTATATTACAGTAGCACTCAGACGTCTCTCAAGACCCAGCTGGGCTGGGCACTGAATGAACACATCTGGTCTATACTTAAACGTTTCACTGAAGTAGCTATGCTGGTTATGAGTGCAATTTTTTTTTTACCAAAATTGCTATGCCGGGGAGAGCCCTAGTGTAGATGCACTTATACCAGTATAACTGTGCTTCTACAGGTAGAGTTTATGCCAGCTGGGGGGGATTAGCATAAACTATAGTCCTGGTTTACACTTAAGCATTTTGCTGGCAGAGCTATGTCAGTTAGGAGTAAAAGAATCACAACACCCTCCCTGACATAGTTATGCCAGTAAAAACCCTACTTTAGATACAGTGACCCCGGCAAAACAGTGCTTTTGCCCCTATGGCTTATTTTATTCAGGGAACCCTAAAAGCTATACCAGCAAAAGGACGCCTGTCAACATAAGCTGCATCTCCACGAGGTGGGTGTACCAGTACAGTTATACCAGTATCACTAGATCAGCAAATCCTTTGTAATCTAGACAAGGCTGTACTGATATAAGCACTCCTACATTACTATGTCTGCATTCACACTAGAGTGCCTTTCCAGTTTAACTGTGCTGGCAAACCTGTCCTCGTGTAGACAAGGCCATAGTAAGGGACATTCACTGCCCCAAGGGGCTAACAATCTATACAGACAACGGATGGGACAGGAGAACAGGCTCAGAGAGGGGAAGTGACTTGCCTAACAGGTCAACGAAAGAGCTCTGAGCAGAACCAAGGTCTCCTGACTCCCAGCCCATTGCACCACACTGCCTGTCTCTCTGAAAAGAGTTTTAACCATATGGTTTTGATAACTTTCATGGTGAGATAGTTAGCAGTTTGTACGAGAGAACACACATCAGTTGATGCCATACATTTACCCTAAGCATTGAGACAGAAACACAAAAGTAAAGTAATTTCTCCAGTTTTAAATGTATAAGAACATCTTGGTTTTATTGATCAATGAGATTAGAAAGGCAACACATGTTAACAGAGAGGCAATTAATCCTGACACATTTTTGAGATAATTATTTTCTTTAAATTTAATTTAGAAATTTTGAGTGGCATTTTCAAAAATGGGCTCAGTATTACCTAACCCTGCTCTTATGGGAGTCAGTGGGAGTTTTACCACTGACTGTCATGGAAACAGAGTCAGACCAACATGGAGCACTCAGGAAAATCCCACCTTTTCTGTAGAAACCTGGGCTAAAATGTATAGGCTTGGATGCCTAAAGTTAGACAGCAAAATACAAGTAGCCTGTGTGACTGTGCCCCCCATAAGGCTTTATGGAAACATGCTTATGAATATATATGACATAACTGGAATATGTTCTATGCTACATATGCCATGTAACATCTCTATGTAAAGATTATGATCTACTGAATCTATTCATCCTATTTGTATGCATGCATCATTTTTGTATTTGAAGTTATGAATATTGGCCGTGTACTGGCTTGATTTCTAAATAACCTTAGTAGAGCATTTGGTCAGTTCCTGGAGAAAGGAATTCGCAAAGTTAAGTGTCCAATCGAGAAGCACTTAAGGAACAATGCATCTTGGAAGGCTCCAGTCCACATAAAAAGTCTTCCTGGAGACATTCAAAAATACCATGTGGGCAATGGCTTCCGCCTGTAAAAACTGTGTGTCATGCATGGACCTGTGACTGGCCCAGGTGACTCCAGAACTCCATCTTGGAGCTGGACTTTGCATAGGCGAGAGGAGGGGGTCTCCACCCACAAGAGAAAGTCTATTTAAGCCTGTGGGAGATCCCTCCATTTTGTCTTCACCTGGCTAAAGAGAGAGCCTCTCCACCCGCAAGAAAGAAACTGGAACAAAGGACAATAACCACAGGGGGTGTGAGTGATTGCTGGACCTGAACGAGAAGGAGATCAGTCTGTAAAAGGAAGCTTACTGGAACTTACTGGAAGCTTACTGGAACTGGTGAGGTTTTGTCTGTATTCAGTTTTATTAGACATAGACTTGTGGGTTTTATTTTATTTTGCTTGGTAATTCACTTTGTTTTATCTGTTACTACTTGGAACCACTTAAATCCTACTTTTTATTAAATACAGAATCACTTTTTATTTATTAATTAACCCAGAGTATGTATTAATACTTGGGAGGGCAAACAGTTGTGCATCTCTCTCTATCAGTGTTATAGAGAGTGAACAATGTATGAGTTTACCCCGTATAAACAGGGTATATACAGGGTAAAATGGATTTATTTGGGGTTTGGACTCCACTGGGAGTTGG
This sequence comes from Eretmochelys imbricata, assembly GCF_965152235.1. Classification (NCBI taxonomy): domain Eukaryota; kingdom Metazoa; phylum Chordata; order Testudines; family Cheloniidae; genus Eretmochelys; species Eretmochelys imbricata. The sequence continues at coordinate 131,362,428 of NC_135576.1, read as the reverse complement.
GCATCTGAGTGTCAGGGACAGGAACACTTCTGTAAGCTGCTTTCAGTTAAGCCTACAGCTGTTAGGGGACGTGGTTCAGACCTAGGTCTGGGTTTGCAGCAGGCTAGCGGGTCTGGCTCAAACCAGGCAGGGCACCGAAGTCCTAAGCTGACTGGGCAGGAAAGCAGGAGCAGGAGCAGGAGTTGTCTTGGCACACCAGGTGGCAGCTCACAGGGGGTTTCTGTGATCCAACCCATCACAGCCTGATCTTCAGAAGTGCTGAGCACCTGCCGTTCCCGATTAAGTCAAGGGGAGTTGCAAGTACTCAGCAGTTCTAAGTATTAGGTTGCTTTTATTTAGGTATCTAACTGTGGATTTAGGTGCTTAACTTTAGGCCCCCAACTCTGAGCATTTTGGCATTGGGTTTCTGTGTATAGCAACACAATACTCTTTCACCCCACAGCTACAGTGAGTATTTATTTATTCACTCCTGCTGATATTTCCCAATTCCAAGGCGACACAACTCCCTTTGGAATCAATGGAAGTTATATGGCTAAATATCAGAGTCACTCTAAAAATCTCAGCCTCTACTAGGACATTGTGGCTCAGGATTGCTGACAGTAGGGGAGGGTTTCTAAGCAAGACGAGTGAGTGGTAAACTACCATAAAGCATTTCAAATCCACCCACAATGAACAATCAGTACTTGTACAGGGCTTTTTTTTTTTTTAATTCAGAAGACAAATATTGCTTCAGGAAGAGGCAGAAAAAACTCAAGATTTGCGTGTGTGTGTGTGTGTGTGTGTGTATGTGTGTATGAACGCACAATTTTTCATAGAATAGTAAAATTAATGCTGGAAAGACTCTTACCAGGTCATCCTCTCTTCCCTTGTGACAGTAAAGGTCTTTTCTAACAAACAGTTAATATCTATTTCAAGCCAATTATTTATTCTAAATCATTGCACTGAAAAACCTGCAGAACTGGAAAGATTTTTGCCCAAATAATTGTACAAGGACATTGATCCAACTCAAATTAATGTTTTATCAACAGCTCCCTGCGTATTTCAGATGTCACCAGTTATTAGCACCACATAATGGTTAATTAGACGATGCATTGTTTGCAATGGGGAGAAGTGAATATTGAAACTAGACTAACTCTGCTCCCGTGGAAGACAATGGGAAGTCTGAGCAAGAAGGCAGATGATCTGGGTGTCAAGGAACATTCTAAGGCCTGATCTAATCTAATCTAAGGCCTGACTAATCTAATCGCCTTTTATGATGAGATTACTGGTTCTGTGGATGAAGGGAAAGCAGTGGATGTATTGTTTCTTGACTTTAGCAAAGCTTTTGACACGGTCTCCCACAGTATTCTTGTCAGCAAGTTAAGGAAGTATGGGCTGGATGAATGCACTATAAGGTGGGTAGAAAGCTGGCTAGATTGTCGGGCTCAACGGGTAGTGATCAATGGCTCCATGTCTAGTTGGCAGCCGGTGTCAAGTGGAGTGCCCCAGGGGTCAGTCCTGGGGCCGGTTTTGTTCAATATCTTCATAAATGATCTGGAGGATGGTGTGGATTGCACTCTCAGCAAATTTGCGGACGATACTAAACTGGGAGGAGTGGTAGATACGCTGGAGGGGAGGGATAGGATACAGAAGGACCTAGACAAACTGGAGGATTGGGCCAAAAGAAATCTGATGAGGTTCAATAAGGATAAGTGCAGGGTCCTGCACTTAGGACGGAAGAATCCAATGCACCGCTACAGACTAGGGACCGAATGGCTAGGCAGCAGTTCTGCAGAAAAGGACCTAGGGGTGACAGTGGACGAGAAGCTGGATATGAGTCAGCAGTGTGCCCTTGTTGCCAAGAAGGCCAATGGCATTTTGGGATGTATAAGTAGAGGCATAGCGAGCAGATCGAGGGACGTGATCGTCCCCCTCTATTCGACATTGGTGAGGCCTCATCTGGAGTACTGTGTCCAGTTTTGGGCCCCACACTACAAGAAGGATGTGGATAAATTGGAGAGAGTCCAGCGAAGGGCAACAAAAATGATTAGGGGTCTAGAACACATGACTTATGAGGAGAGGCTGAGGGAGCTGGGATTGTTTAGCCTGCAGAAGAGAAGAATGAGGGAGGATTTGATAGCTGCTTTCAACTACCTGAAAGGGGGTTCCAAAGAGGATGGCTCTAGACTGTTCTCAATGGTAGCAGATGACAGAACGAGGAGTAATGGCCTCAAGTTGCAGTGGGGGAGGTTTAGATTGGATATTAGGAAAAACTTTTTCACTAAGAGGGTGGTGAAACACTGGAATGCGTTGCCTAGGGAGGTGGTGGAATCTCCTTCCTTGGAAGTTTTTAAGGTCAGGCTTGACAAAGCCCTGGCTGGGATGATTTAACTGGGAATTGGTCCTGCTTCGAGCAGGGGGTTGGACTAGATGACCTTCAGGGGTCCCTTCCAACCCTGATATTCTATGATTCTATGATCTCTACCACAAAGTTAGGTTGACACAAGGCAACTTATGTCAACCAAGTTATGCATGTCTCTTCACTTCAACTGGGCTACCGCAGACATAAGTGCCCCATTATGCCAATTTACTAACACCACTTCCCCAAGCAGTGTAGAACCAAGGTTGGTGTGTTTAGGTCAACACAGTGCGAGTGTAGACACTGCATTATTTATGTCGACTGTTACTGACCTCCAGCAGTTGTCCCACAATGGCCCACACTGACCACTCTGGTCATCATTGTGAACTCTGCTGCCCGGGTTTCACCTAGACCGAAAGCCCCCCTTTCACCTATAAAGCCGCATGAATTTTTGAAATTCCTTGTCCTGATTGCCCAGCTTGGCAAAAACACCTAGCAGCTCTCCACTGTTGAGTGCAACTGCCCAGCTGACCATGCTGGCTACATGCTCCAGACGCACTTCTGCCTGGAATAGACAGGAGGGGGTGGCTCTCCTGGGCCTGTGTGGAAAAGAGGGTTTGCAGACACAGCTCCAAACAGTCACAGAAACTTGAACATCTACAAGCAGATTGCTTAGGGGTTGCAGGAGAAGGGCTATGAGAGGGACCAGCGGCAGTGCCGTGTGAAAGAAAAAGAGCTGTGGTGGGTGTACCAGAATGCCAGGGAGGCCAACAATCATAGAATATCAGGATTGGAAGGGACCTCAGGAGGTCATCTAGTCCAACCCCCTGCTCAAAGCAGGACCAATCCCCAATTTTTGCCCCAGATCCCTAAATGCCCCCCTCAAGGATTGAGCTCACAACCCTGGGGTTAGCAGGCCAATGCTCAAACCACTGAGCTATCCTTCTCCCCCCCCGCACCCTCCAATTGATCTGGTACAGAACCGCAGACCTGCCACTTTTAGAAACAGCTGCATACCATCCTCAGCAGAGACCCCACCACCATCCCCAACAGCACCCTGGATACCTCCGAGAAGCCCGAGTCACTGACCCCTGCCGTGAATAGCGAGGGGGAGGAGTATAGGGGATAGGTGACCAGGGGATCCAGCTGCAGAGTGAACCAGGACCCTGTGTTTGATGCCACTGTGCTCCAGCCAGTCCCACCGGTGGAGCACGGGTGAACCCAATGCAGAGGAGGAACGTCGGGTAAGTGTGCAGTATCATTTTCAATTACAGGGATGGCCCCCCTGAAGTAACAGGACACATCTTTTGACTTATCATTAATTGACGTGTGCTAGAAGAGGCGATGGTACAATGCAGAGGGATAGCGTTGCTATCTGCTTTTCATTCCCCTCTAGAGTCGTCACACGTCATATACACATCTTAAAAATAGGAGCCCGGATCCACTGCTACACGGCGTACCACCCTAGTAATGCAAAGCCGCACTTAGCCAGCCAGCTAAGCCTCATTTATAGTTGTCTGGGGTCACCAGAACAGTGCAAAGCAAGGAGAACTTCTTGGTGGATGTGGGTAACATAACATTTTATTTTGCCATTAGCACTTCAAAGTTTGTGCTATCTGGGGAAAGATGCACTGACTTTGTCAAGAAAGAGCAAGGCTGTTAAGCCAGGGAGTCCCACAAAGCCAGCTGGCAGAGTGGCCACCATACTGTAAAACATATCACACCTGACACACTCATTACCCCCAACACACTGATGTCATAATATGTAGCTGAAAGGTGTCTTGTAAGGTATTGGATGTAAACTGGTGACACCCTGATCCTGGAAATCAGTGCACGATGTATGTAGGGATTGTGTACAAAGTTATAGATGGGTACTGGAAATATGTCCTTAGACTGTGTTTGGGGGGCAGTGCATGAATTTAGCCTGCCCTAGAGAAAGGAATGTAGATTTACCTGTCTGACTGGCTTGATTGCGAGCAAGAGGATAATGGAAGTACATTTACAGAAATGGTAAACAAAGCCATCAAGCTAACAAGCAGCAGCTTAGTGAGCACACCAGGGGACAGAGTTTGCATTCCAGGAATCGTTCCTGGTTCTTGAGGCAGACACAATGGACTTTGGGTCATATAAGGGAAGCAAAAAGCCATTTTAGTTATCCATCACTTAGGGAACAAAGGGGACAGCAGCCTTGGATTCTGTGAACCTTGGGTACTGGCCTGGAGGGCTGGAGATGCCCGTAACTTGATGTGAGTAAGAAAAGTGCTTAGTCAGATTTCAACTTGCTAAGATTAAGTCACTAGAAAGTATGTTTTGTTTTGTTTGTGTCCATACCTGCCTCTTTCTTATTTAATATCACTTACATCTCTGTTCTTGGTTAATAAACTTATTCTTGTTTTATTACCAAACCATCTCAGTGCTGTGTATTAAAGTGAGTCTGAGTCTTCAGCTAACCTAATAGGAGGCTGTGGGCTCCATCTCTTTGGAGACAGCAAACCAAATTTCTGTGAGCATCCAGTGAGAGTGAGTGGACACTGCAGAGAGACGTCTTGGGGGAATTCAGGAACTGGGGTTCACTGATTGCCAGTCTAAACCTTGCCTTGCAGGTAACAGGAGTTTGCAGGCAAGGCAGACAGGCTGGTGCATCAGGGAGCTGACACAGAGCTCAGCACAGCAAAGCTCTCACACAGAGCCTTACAGGTCTGGGTGCCTTGAGCAGGACCTGACAGTATTTTTGCACTTCTTAGAGTCCTTTCTAGAGAAGCACACTATTTATAGATCTGCAGAAAGGCTATCACAGGGCGTCTGCTGTTCTAACCTTTTCTTTGTTATGCTGGGGCCACAGATACCATTTATTTATCCCCTCGTTGACGTGAAGCTGTTACCTCCTGGTGACTCAGTGCTGAAAGGTAGAAAAGAAAAGAATAAAAGCCATTCTGAAACATATCCCCTGATGCGTTTAGCTAGGGAATCAGGTGAAAAATATCAGACTGTGCTCTTCAAAACCACATTTTCCTGCACTCTACAGAAGATATTTTAGGAGGAGACTTTTAAAAGCACAGAGGGTAGTTCCCATTGGCTTTCAATGGGAGTTGGGCATTTAATACTCAGCTGTGCCTTTGGAAAATCTCCCTCTATTTTTTATTTTGAAATAAGCTCTTAAGTTTTAAACCAGCCCATTTGTCCTCTTCTGGACAGTTCCACCCACTTTTCTATGTAGCTTTATGATCACAGCACCTGTTGGATTAGACATTAAGGGTAGGGCCTATTTATCAGAATTTGACTTGTATAGGCCTATCATTTAGGTCTTCCCTGGGACTGGAAGTACAGGACAGCATTTCAAAAGTATAAAGAAGAAGCTGGGTTTGAACAAGACTTGCAAACATGGATCCATGAAGAGACTTCCTTTTCTCTGCATAACGTTCCCGGATAAATGAAGCTGTGTGATAACTTGGTTAGCCCAAAGAAAGGTTCCTGATTTCTATCGCAGCTAAATCAATGCTCCCTTTTAATTCTATTAATCACTTTGGAAAACTTCAGGAATCAGGACCCTCACTAAAAATCTGATGTGTCATCTGAGTTGAACGTGGTAACTCAGGAGTGTCAAGGTCTAAAGATGGCCACATTTTGCATTACTGTCACGGTGTATGCATTTAGCACTACCCCTTTGCCTCAGTCCACAGCAGAACTCGACTGCTGTCAAAGGGGAGGTTTGCACAAAGATCAAGCTACAGAGGGGTCTTTATTTCATTAAAAACATGGCTTTAACCATCATCGCTATGCTGATGACTCACAAGTCTGAGTCTACTCCAGCTATGTCTCCTTCCATCCAGACTAAAATCTCAGGCTCTCTTTGGTGGCTGGATGCCTAGGAGGAAACATTCCAGTTAACTCCATACATGGTCAAAATGGAGCTCCTGATCCTTTCCCACTCCTTCCTTTCTTAGTCACTAAAGCGCTTCCTTTCCAGCTTTTATTTTTTATTTCCTGGGAATGTTTTGGATTTTACTTAAAAAACATTTAAAATGGGAGGCAATGGTAAAAACCAAAAATGAAGGCAGCAGGCCGGGGGAGAGGGTTCTCTGGTACCCATGGGGATGGACGGATACCCACCGCATGGCAGTTGAAGAAGCCTTCCACTCCTTGCAGTGGTCAGGTGGTCTCTGCTACCAGGACCCAACTTCCTGCCTCTCTTGCTTCCCCAATGTGCAGGGAAAGGAAACACGGCTGGGGTCAGAAGGGAAGTGGAAGGCTGCACCCCATGTGCACTGACCCCCTGACTGACAGAGCCCCCTCCTGACCCCATAAGCCCTTCAGGGCAGCCCTGTTTGCTTCCTCTGCAAAAAAAATTCCTCCATCTCGAGAAATCAAAATTTGGATGAAAAACGGATAAAACCCAAACACTGGCTTTTGTAAAAACCCAGGGACTTTGGGAGGAATACAAAACAGCAAATACTGAGAATGATGGGCCTTAGTCACTGTGGACAGTATCCTGCTCCCTGTTGCTCAGGCCCATAAACTGGTTGTCATCTTTGATCCCTAGACCCGCACATTCAAGGGGTATTGAAATCTGGCTGCTTCAGCGCTCATCCAGGCTCTCATCTGGTGTCCCAGTTTCTGCAACCTTCCTCCTCCCTAGCCTAGAGAAATGCCATTCTCACATCCCCTTTCAATCCATTCAAAATGCTGCTGTAAAGACTAGGCATCCCCACCTTGATGCTCCAGCCACCTCTCGGCATCCCTACACTAGCTCCCTCACTGCCACGATAGTCACCTCCTGGAGATGGGGGAGGTGGGGATGACTACTTGCCTTGCCTTTCAAAATCCTTCATGGCCTATGCCTGCTCCATTTTTCTCTTATACTCTGTCAAGCTGATGACTCTGGTTGCACTCTGTCCACAACGCCCGGCTTTATTGCTCATGAGGCAAATGGGGACGTTGGTTCGGGCTCTTCTGCTATCACACAGCTCAGGTTTTTGCATGCCAACAAGGGCAACGTGAACATTAGTTCACAAGAGGTACAGTTAAATGTATCAGGAAGATTTGCAAAGCAAGAGGTTACTGAGCCAATATCACAAATCAGAGCATGCTTGAGCAGAGGAATGGCAATCTCTTTAGGCCCGAATCCAGCAAAGCACTGATTGAAGCATGTAGGGTTACCATACGTCTGTATTTTCCCGGACATGTCTGGCGTTTTAGTTCTTAAATCACCGTCCAGGAGGAATTTTTAAATATCTAAAAACGTCCAGGATTTTGCCATTATTATTTTTCCCCAAAGAAGAGTTGATCATTCAAGAAAGAAAGCGAATGTTGATCACATGAGAGAGTGCCCGTTTTCCCCGCCTAGCTCCCAGCGCTTGCGCTGCGAAACAGCTGTTTTGCGTGGCTGGGAGGGAGGAGGGAGAATGCGGCACACTCAGGGGAGGAGGTTGGGCCGGGGCGGGGATTTGGGGAAGGGGTCTGTGATGTTATGAGTGTAATGTAATATCTCATTGAAAGGTGACAGGGCCAGAAAGAGTTAATTAACTCACAGACTGACCTGACCCATGGCCGAACTTTAGAGACCGGTTATTTAAATGAATAGAGCTTTGAAATGCAAGCCTGTATTATTAGCAATAGAAGAGTAGATGTTTGCTCAGGTCTTGTGATGTAAACAAGTCTTGTCTATTGCTTAGCTTTGATTCAAAGATCAAAAGAGGAATATTAACATTTAGGAAGACACTTGAGTGAAATCGTATTGTCAATATGTCTCTTTGAAGGTTGTGATAACCTGTAGCTAAACTGTTTAATGGATAAATTATCCTGTGCTAATTGCCAGGATGTTTAGGAGAAGGAAGGTTAAGCCTATTATTTTCTCAGGCCAAAAGGCTGCTGGAAATGTATAAAAACCCTGGGACATGATCCTTCTTCATCTCAGATCTGCTTTGGGTTTCAAGAAGGGAAAACCCTAAGCCATAAGGATTGAGATCCCCAATTACTGACTGGAGTCACCCTGAATATGGACATTGGACTATAACCTATGGACTATTTGTAAAAGAACTTTTGGCAACTACAAGCTCATCTCTGCCGTGTATCTGAACCTCAAGAATTGAATTCAAGTCTGTCTGTATATTGATCTTTTAACCAACACTCTCTCTCTTTTCTTTTTTTAATAAATTTTAGTTTAGTTAATAAGAATGGACTATAAGTATGTATTTGGGATAAGATCTAAGTTATCATTTGACCTGGGTCTGGGGCTTGGTCCTTTGTGGCCAGGAGAACCTTTTCTTTTATAGGATGAAATAAGATCTTCAGAATTTATCATCCTGTGTTTGACAGGTGTGTCTGGATGGAGGCCTGAGGGTGGGCACTTTAAGGGAACTGCATTATTTGGGCTTCTGAGTACCCAGGGAGGTGCTGTAGAAGCTGCTTTGGGCTGGCTGGGTAAATCTAAATATTGGAATATCCACCAGCATGTGGGGTTTGTTTGCCCTGTTCTGTTTGCAGTTCACGCTGATTGAGTGACCTTCACTGGCTCCCACAGGCAGGGTCACAGGGTCCAATGGGGCAGAGAGGGGGCGGAGACTTTGGGGAAGGGGTTGGAATGGGGGCGGGGAAGGGTGGAGTTAGGGCAGGGCTGGGGGCAGGAGGGCGCAAGCAAATACCCCCTCCCCCCTGTGGAGTGTCCTCTTTTTTGAATGTTCAAATATGGTAACCCTGGAAGCATGTGTTTAAGAGCTTGCTGCATAGGGTAGTCCTTCCTCTAGGAGTTTCCAGAGCAGTCGCTTGGAGTTCTAATCACCCTTTTACCAGACAGTATTTCACTGCCGATCTCATCTTCTGCAACCGTCTTTGGGACAAAAACGAGACAGTAGCAGTCTCGTTTCCTCTCAGCTTACTCGCGGGTGTCTTGTAAGGACCCTAGCAGTGTAGCTAAGATGTCTTGTCCCCTCCCTTCACCCCCTGGGGCTGAACAGAGAGTTGAGCCTCTCTTGTTAAATAAACACAGGAAAATCAGCGTGTGTGTGTGAGATCGGGCCGAAGCTAAAACTAGCATTTTCAAAGCTGAACCGGCATGGATCTGATTTCAGGATCGGGGCCTTATAATAGGCAGGCCGAAGCTCGGACCCCTCTAGCAAGGTTGGGAGTAGTTATATGAACTAGAAGGGATCTTAACTTTGGTGAATATAGAAAGCTGCAAGATCAACCTACTGTACATTTGTGGCAAATTGCCGGTACGATTATGATGGGTCCCGCACTTCCTCTTCTTGGGGTGGGGGGGGGTGTTCAGGGCACAGTTTCCTGCCCCTGAACTAGGGTATCTACTGTCCCACTAGTAACCCAGAGAAGGGTAGTGGAGAGGGAGGGACCTGGGCCCGCCCTCTACTCCGGGTCCCTACCCACGTATAGCGGTAAACCGCTTGAACTAGTGCTTCCTTCCCCCGGGCTACTTCCCTCTCCTGCTCTTCAGCTTGTGGGGCTTCCTGCCCTCTCTCTCTGCACAAGCTGGGTGTCTCTTTACCTAGGGTCAGGGTCTTGGTCTTCTAGCCAGCCATGGCACTCCTCCAAACTGCTCTCTGCTCCAGCGCCTTCCCCTGGCTGATTGAAGCATGGGGTTTTTATCAGGTGACTAGCTTCAGGTGCTCTAATTGACTTCAGGTGCTTCTAATTAATCTATAGAAACCTTTCTTCTCTCTACAGGGAATAAGGCTTCTCCTCATCCTGGGACTTCCATAGCTCTCCTGTATCACTCTCCTGCTGCCTTCTGGCCATGCTGTATCACACATTTTACAATTGATTTGTTTATACTTTGCTTGTGAAATAGCCAGGGGTGAAAGTAAAATTGAACTTACCGGTACGGAGGCTGGCTCCAGCCCCCCGGAAGGGGCAGGGCCTTGGGTGGAAGGGGCGGGGCAGGGGTCAGCATCCCCCAGCCAGCCCATCCGCGCTGCCTGGCCTGCGCCCCCCGGGTCCCCAGCGGCGAGGTAAAGGGCCCGGGGTGCCGGCGGCTGCTGCCCTGGAAAGAGGGTGCTGGGAAGTGTCAAATAACTTTGTTTTTAAGTCTGGGACTTAATGTGATGAACTAAGAAGTCATTGAGTGTGTTCTCTCCACCTGGCATGAAAACAGATGACTCTGACCAGGAGTTTCTTCCTCATCCAAGTTGAGCTACTTCTGTGATGAGCTGACAATGAGAATTTTTGGCCTCAGAACTCACAGGGCAGCAACAAGAGCTATGACATATCACACCGCTAACATTAAACAAACCCAACCAGCAAGTGAAGGGCAATCATACTGCGGACGAGGTGAGCAATGCTCTCTGAGATTTGTGACTATCTATCCAAAGGAGATCCTCCACCTTATGCTATAAAACTGTAGATGGAAGCTTCATGCAGTGAGAAGACTAACCGAATACTAAGGATGTGAAAAACAAAAGCATGAATAATTCAGTGGAGTGTCCTGCAGCTTAGCACACATTGTTGGATCATATTAAAGAAGTTCTGTATTAAAATCACAAATGAGTTTGATTCCCCATAGTTTAAATTCCAGGGTATTACTAATTAAGAGGACTCTTGGTTTTTGGTACTGTTTCTCTCCCTCTATGTGTGAAACTTGCAAGCTGCTAACTGTGTTAGTACATTCTAAGACAGAGTCTGTTCTCAAAGCAATTCACAGAGAGAGAGACTCAAAGCAAAACTCTAACAACAGAAACAGCACCCAGAGACTCCACGCCCTTTTGTTGTATTAACAATTGTGATTAAAATAGAGATAGAGGATGTATGTGGATGGATGCTTGGTGTGGATAATAACTGAATGATCAGGGAGGTGCCAGTGTCCATCGGCTGAAGAAGGCGTCAAGTGGAAATAACCAGAGGACCCCCCCGGAGGGCAGACTGGAATCCACCCAACAGCCTCAAGAATGGGAGAACCAAAGAACAAGATAACATCTAGCAGCACGGAGCCGTCAGGAATGTGCTATCTGCTGATTGATTCAGCAACAGCATGATGAAGCAATTCCCATAGAATGGCATAGGAAGAAATTCCTATAAAAATAGACTCTAAAAAGTGAGAACTTTGGGGTCTGATTCTGCAAACCAACTTCCAGGAGCATCAGATGAGCATCTGACAAGGCCCTGCTCCCTTCTCATGTCCAGGCCACCTGGCCAGTGGCTTGGCATGAGCAACTCTAAGGCTGGTAACTATGATAACAACCTTGCAGAACCTGTGTGTGTGTGTGTGTATGAATGAATGTGTGAATAAATATGAGATTGAATGGAATGTTATAGCTATAACTAACTGCTTACTATGATTCTTTCTGTATTCACAATAAATGTGGTATTTTGCCTTTTTTCCTTTAATAAGATCCTTCTGGGTTTTATTTTATTGGTACAACAACATGGAATCCCCAACTATATCCTTCCTTTCTGTACTCTGCTGTAGATAAGTACTTAGGGCAAGATTTTGATCTCTGCGACCTTTGTGTGAATCTAATAACACTCCAATGATTTTAATGATGTTACTCTTCATTGATAGTGGTGTAATTGAGATAGGTTCAGGCCCCTAGTTCTATAATAATGTGCATTTTCCCAGCATTGTGGATTTGCCTCAACATATGAACATAGTTTCAGCATCATTTTTACTGAGTGAACTTCCTATTTTAATGACAATTTTAGTATATTTACACTAAGAAAGTGTGTCTGTTCACCATTAATTACAGTAAAGAGAAACACAGGACTTGCCAGACTGGATCAGACCAGCTGTTGGCTTCATCTAGCCCAGTATCGTGTCCTTGACAGCGTCCACTACTTCCTCTGTAGCAGTCTTTGCAGGCCAATAAGGACTGGCCATGTGTTAAATGACTGAGTTCAGACGGGGCTGATAATAGTTCGTTAGGGAAGGCCTTACAGCTATCATAGAAGTATTGCTTCATTGTCAACATTTTACCTTGAAGCAGGTGCTTTCTTTTTAAGTCTTGTCTCCTGGACCTGGCGCAGCTGTGCACACTGCAATTGTTGTACCTCAGAGCTTACAGTGCGTTTGAAGTTGGGACTAGACAAAGTACACAAACCATCAGTAGTAAAAAGCATCAGAACAACTTCATCTATTGATATAACTTGCTATGTTTTCTTCTGCAACTTTACAAAACTGCAGCAGTCTTAATCACACAGGCACAGCTGCTCCATTTTAAAGAAATGCACGGGGAAGAGTTCTGAAGGATGGGAATGTCCACAAACAGCCTCCTATGGCAGGGGTGGGCAAACTATGGCCCGAGGGCCGCATCTGGCCCTCCAGATGTTTTAATCTGGCCCTCAAGCTCTCGCTGGGGAGTGGGGTGAGGGGCTTGCCCCGCTCTGGTGCTCCTACGCATAGGGGCAGCCAGGAGGGTCCACACACTGCCCCTGCCCCAAGTGCTACCCCCGCAGCTCCCATTGGCCAATGGAAGCTGCAAGGACAGCGTCTGCGGACAGGGCAGTGTGCAGAGGTGCCTGGCTGTGCCTCTGCATAGAAGCCAGATGGGGGACATGCCGCTGCTTCTGGGAGCTGCTTGAGGTAAGCGCCACCCGGAGCCTGTACCCCTGACCCTTTCCCATGCCCCAACTCCCTGCCCCAGCCCTGATCCCCTTTCCACCCTCCGAACCCCTCAGTCCCAGCCTGGAGCACCCTCTTGCACCCCCAACCTTTCATCCCCAGCCCCACCCCAGAGCCCACACCCTCAGCCAGAGCCCTCACCCCCTCCCACACCCCAACCCCTAATTTCGTGAGCATTCATGGCCCGTCATACAATTTCCATACCCAGATGTGGCCCTTGGGCGAAAAAGTTTGCCCACCCCTACCCTATGGTGATATTCCTGGATTATTACATTGGTAGGGTTGGATTTGGGTAGTATATTAGAATACGGGAATATCCCTTTAAAGATTTTGTTAGCCTTCCAGTGATGCTTGCTGTGTTCGATGTTGTAGAAGCTGCCTGAAAGCAGCCAAGGCAGAAGTACGTACATAACTTGGCCTTGCATGTTTCTTCCTGCTTAGTAAACATGGTGATTTGGGGCCCAACTGTGCCAATGAGGTGTCTTTGTATTGTTTTTATTTTGCAAATAAAACTTTACTTTACTTTACACTTTACTCCCCTCCTCTTCCCTCCCTGGGTCTACCCCCTGTAGGGGATTCTGGCCTGCAGACAAAGATTAAAGCCATAGGTCTACTGACTAAATAAGTTCTGTGTTTAAAACATTTTCCAGCTTGTTTGTGTCTCACCAAACTATGCCTTTCATCTTGCTAAAGACATTTGAAGATGTACGTTGGCAACAAGGTTTGACTTTGAAAACACGGTCCGGGACAAGATGGACCCTGGAAACTGATGACACATAAGCTCTGAGAAGGGAATATTGAGCTGCACAAAATTCCTGACACTCCTGGCATCTGAAAGACACCAGCAGTCAGACTACAATCTGGGTCATTTCACTCAAAGTGGAGAAAACTGTAAGATAGGCGTGATGGCAGTTTTGTAGGATAAAATTCTGCAGAGCTATAAAAGCATCAGCAAAACATTGCAAGCAAGTACTGGGACTCTTACAACAGTCCCCTCAAACGGATCATTCAGCTGAACTGCGCTAATTACAGAGTTCATTAGGGCTGACATTGAAGCTGTAAATCCCCAAAAGAATTGCACAAAGGCATGGAATATTGGATAATTTTGTCGATATACAGCATAGGACAGATTTCCAGCACCCACAATTGGAGTGAGAGTTTCAAAAGAGCTTAATTCTGGATCCTAAATCAAGGCCAGGTTTTCAAAGGTTTTGCTCATCTTCCAAAATACCAAACAGCTGCAGAGAAACCCGCTCCCATAGAAGCATCCTGCTTCAGCTTTTACCTTCACAAAAATTGCACTACAGAGAGACGCAGGCTAAGTTGCTCACAACTAGCACCAAAACAGCTTGTTGATCTAGAAGTGTGAACCTCATGTTGTGTGTGAGGGCAGCTGGGTTCAAAACCCAGACAAGCCCTACTTTCTGGGATGGACCTATTAGGACCATTCCATCTCTCACAACTTCCATGGCAATTTATTTGGAAACTGACTTTTTAGACTTTTTCCATCCCCATGCCAGCACTAGAGACCTGTAACCAGTGCAGTGGAAACACTAGGTAACAAGAGGAAGTTAATTTAGAACACCCCGGGCCAAATCCTCAAATGGTGAAAATTGCCATAGCTCCATCCACTCTCTTCTATACACCAGCTGAGGATCTGGCCAACTTTCTCAGATATAATGCTTTTTACATATCCTGATACTTGACATAGACAATTGCACATGTAAACTTACATTTCTGTGTTAAAGTCACATGAGTTCAGTGATAAATCAAAGGAAATCAGCAGCTCTGGTTGCTTGGTGCACCGAAGGAGAAATGACTGCAGCCTTGGCACGTAAGAGTTTGATACTTTTGCTTCCGTATAAACCGGGAGAAAACCAGTTTAAATAACGTATTTCCCAGAATTGTCACCTTTCAATGCCAGATCAAGTCCAGTGGCTGTGTAACTTTGGGATAATTATTATTTGAATTTTCAAGTCACCTACAGCAGTATGTCCTTCTAAGCGGGGTGGAGTCTAATGAGCCACAGCTGCCCTAATGAAGCAGAAGTAATTAGCCAGCATGATTCCATCACCTGGAGCAAGAGGTGACTCCTATCACTCCGTTACAGGCATATGCCACTTGATCACAATGAGCTTAATCGGCAAATTTGCTTCACTGGGACATCTCCTAGGGAGCTAATTAAATCCAATGATAATGAACAACTACTGTTTGACTGTGACAATATTTTCAAAAGTTCTGCTAAAACACAGAGGAGAGAACACCCTCTAATGAACCACCAATAGCCATTTAGCAGCAGCATGCCTCCTAAAATCACAGTGGGATATTGGGAGCAGTGCACTTGTAGAGGGAATAGCTGCACAACTTCCTGCAGCCCCCTCCATGCTCCTTGGAGGTCTCCCATGCCGACACTGACCAAGCTTGACCATTCTTAGTTTTTGACAGGAGCATACTTAGAAACATTTTGAGATGCTGGCAAATGTCATGAGTGCCAGCAACTGGGACATGGGCTGTCTGACCTAGTGGTTAGAGCCAGAAACAGGACCCTAGAGTCAGAACTAAGGGTCAGGAACCAGGAGACAAGCACAGGATCACAGTCAGAAGCCAGCCAAGGGAGCAGGGCTAGTTATGTATTAATTACCAAAGGAAAACGGCCACTTTGGAGCCTTGGTCTGTGGCATCCTCCAGGCTGCAGAGCAACGGCAACGGCAGTGCTGAGCGTACTGCCAAGGCTGTGAACTGTGTTCTGCTCTGGTGTTCTAACAGTCCAGCAAGCAGGAAAACATAGCGAAGCAAAGGGCTCCATCCTCAGATTGCAGGAGAGCTCCACTTGCAGCTAGGCAGAGAGGTTGGGGCAGAGGTCATAAATCTTTGGGGTTCCCCAATCTTAGGGTTGCCTGGAGAGTGACTCAGCCTCTGGTGCCACTTACAGCAGCCACGTGGAAACTGAGCCAAGGGGCCTCGATGCCAGCAACAGGGGTGCTCCAGCCATGCTCCTTTTCACTAGCCACACCCCGATATGGCCTCTGTGCCAGGAGCTATGAAGCAGGGGCAATATAGAGCTGCCTACATCTTCTCAATAGCAGCCAGATATTCCCTTCCACCCACGGAAACTTCAGCTGCCTCGTCTGTATGGTCCCTTTGCATTGCTGGAGCAGCACAGTGGGGAATTCGTTGTCCCAAGTGCCCAGACCCTCAAAAGGTATTGATTTCAATGGGAGTTAGGTGCCTGGAGACTTTTAAGGATCCAGAACACAATGGTTAATTTGTAGACAGTAAGGAGGTTCTCCCATCCGTAGGAGATCCATCCAAAAGCCACGGCATTCCCCAAACACCCCTGCTGTTCTCCCCAAACAACCTAGTACAACCTGATATCACAAAACTGTCTCTGTCTAGCTCGCTCACAAGAAAGGTGTGATGTAGGAATTCCTGTGTGAAGTCCTATGGCTGGCGTCATGCAGGAGCTCAGACTAGATGCTCCGAATGGTCTCAGAAGTCTGAGAGTGTTGCATGTGATTACAGACATCGAGCACTGCTGTAATAGTTGCTTGTCAGAGGCTGAAATGGGGAGGAATGCAGGTAGCCTAGTTAAACTAGACAGGTTTGCTTTGTAGGGTGCAGCACAGAGAGCAACGGGGAGCTGATCCTCTTGAATGTTTCCCACTGCAGCCCTGTGAGCAGTGCCTGTTAGATTCCAAAAAGAAAAGGAGTACTTGTGGCACCTTAGAGACTAACCAATTTATTTGAGCATGAGCTTTCGTGAGCTACAGCTCACTTCATCAGATACAGATCAGATTCCAGCCTGTCTCATGCCACCTCCAGTGGATAGCCTCTCTCCCTTGCAAGCCTTTTTTCCCTTCCAGGCTGAAGCTGGAGGAATGATAAGTGCCATTTATTCAACTCTTAAGGGGATGGAATTTGAACGCAACTCCCTTGTGAATATATTTATACTTTCCATCATTGCTTTTATGCTCTATGAATGGCTGGAGGAAAAGGATTTCTCCCCCCAGTCTGAGTGAGTAAAGAGAATGTAGGCTCTTAGCAAAGCACTTATGTTCAACTTAATTTTAAAAAGGGTTAAGAAATGCAGCTGCTGTACGCTGCAGGCCTTGGCAGGAGTAGACTTACTTCAGCAGGGCTGCAAGCGCAGGAGGTAATCCCAGGTCTGGAAAGAGGAAAAAAATCTCCATTAATAAAGGATAATGGGGATAATATGCATGAACTATTTAAGGCACAATCCTACACCCTCAGGCAGGAGAGTAAGAGAGTGTAAAGCATCCCCCTACTCCCCTGCGTGGACTCCTGAGGGTATGTCTCCCCTAAGGTCAGAGGTGTAAGTGCAGCACATGGAGACATAATCCAGCTAGCTCATGTCCCACAGCAGGGAAGCCAGAGCAGCATGGGCTGGCCCCTGAGTAAGCACCCAGTGCCGCGGGCAGTGCACGGAGCCTGTGCTGCCGAGCTGCCTCCACGGGCTGCAGTCACACCTCTGATGGCAGCGTAGGCATCCCCTTTGTTTGTAACCTCTTCAGGACTGGGCCGCTGTCTCACTGTGAGCTTGTACAGCACCTCGCCCAATGGGTCCTTGACTCAAGGGGCCCCCCCACCTCCTTCAGAACGGACACATCTCACCCCTGGGAGCATCGCCTCACCCGTGACAGATCTGCTCGGACCTTCCCTTGGCCTGGAAATACAGGGAGTCCATTGAGGAAACAAGTGGATAAAACCCCATGGATCAGTTCTGGCGGGAGAATCATTGACCTGCGTCCGCGCCTTACTCCAGAACTGCATGGGACCTATCCCCTCCCCCACTTTGCGGTGTCTTTAGGAAACTCGCTTGCCATGTGCATGATCACGAGGTCCTCAGAGCAGTCACTTATTTCTGAAGCTCCTTTTGAGCTTCCATTGCTTCTTGTCCTTTCCTCAGAGGTTAAAGAGAGCATTTTTTCTCCTTCCTCCTTGTAACAACTTTTTATGTACTTTCTTCTCTTCTCCAGACTAAACAAACCCAATTTTTTCAATCTTCCTTCATAAGTCATGTTTTCTAGAGCTTGAATCATTTTTATTGCTCTCCTCTGGACTTTCTTTAATTTGCCCACATCTTTCCTGAAATGTGGCGCCCAGAGCTGGACACAATACTCCAGTTGAGGCCTAATCGGCGCAGAGTAGAGCAGAAGAATTCCTTCTCATGTCTTGCTTACAACACTCCTGCTAATACATCCCAGAATGTAGGCAGGCAGACCCTACTCCTTGGGAAAAGACACCTGGTTTCCAAAAATCACACCGTTTTCCTGTTTTCTGTTGAGCATCAATTTCATTGACAAACCAGAGTCCACTGGCCACACAGTCAGGATGACCCTCACCCACACATAACCTCATAATTCTGATGTCCTTTCATGAGTACAGTAATAATAATAATAATCTCCTTTCACCCCTATAAAGGGAGCGGACAGCTCCAGCCCCCTGAGTCTTTTGGCCCTGCAGCTTATAAAACCAACAGGCTTGTGTGATGTTCCGGCTTTAGCCCTGTGACCATAGGCACCCCTGCATTCACACCCTATACACTACCATAGAATCATAGGATATCAGGGTTGGAAGAGACCTCAGATGGTCATCTAGTCCAGCCCCCTGCTCAAAGCAGGACCAATCCCCAACTAAATCATCCCAGCCAGGGCTTTGTCAAGCCTGACCTTAAAAACCTCTAAGGAAAGAGATTCCACCACCTCCCCAGGTAAAGGTGATAAACAGTTCTATCCTAAACAAAGGAAAGTGTGTTTACTTCAATTTACATATTAGTCAAGCCTGACCTTAAAAACCTCTAAGGAAGGAGATTCCACCACCTCCCCAGGTAAAGGTGATAAACAGTTTTATCCTAAACAAAGGAAAGTGGGTTTACTTCAATTTACATATTAGCTGCAAGCAAAGTCAAAGCCATCAAACTAAACCAGGAGGGGTTATACTGAGCTTGAACTCAGAGAATTAACATGGCTCATACAGTCCAGAGACACAGAGGAGTTGCTAAGACTGTAATTTCATTACACCAGTATTACAGTTGTCATTAAATGAGTAAAATTATATTTATTACAGTAGTGCCTAAGGACTAGCCAAGAATGGGCCCCCATTGCGCCAGTCGCTGTACAAAAAGAGGAGCAGATGGTCCCTGCTCCAAGGAGCTTGCCATCTAAACAGACAAGACAAACGCCGGGCAGGGCGCAGGGTGTAACACACAAGCAGAGTACGCAGTGGGATGGTAGCAAGAATCATTTTAGTTCTGGGGGTGGTGGAAAGAAAAGTGCAGGGAGAGGAGACATTGAAAGGAAGGCAGGTGAAGGGGGGAGGGCAGAAGAGGGTAAAAAGGGCAGGTGTGCGGTGAAGCTGAAGTGAAGAGACCAAGGGAGAGGAAGGGTTGGAACAAACAGCCAATCAGCACAGGGCCGAGAAAGTCCAGTCAAAACTGCAGAAAGTTCTCTGAAGGTCTCTGCTCCTGTCCCTACTGGCTGGAATCTCTGCTCTCTGGCTGGTTCCTCCTTACAATTTTCCCTCAAGGCTATATGAAGGGGGCAGAACCCCCTGGGTCCTTGTGCCCCACAATGGGGAAGGTCTCCTCTCACAATTCTCATTCCAGGGGCTACTAGAAAGAGGGGTGGCCTCCCCCCAGTGCAGCAGTCCCTGCAATGGCTGCATCTGCAAAATAAATAAAATAGTATTGGAAGGGTGGAGTTACGGCTGTGCAGTGCAGCGTGCGATGTTGGTTTCTCTGACGTGTGCATTGAGGGGGCTAGTCGCAGTGACTGGAAAGTGAGCATGATGGAGAATGTATTTAGTGCCCTGGTGCTGGTTTATTTCACAGCCAGTCCAGGTCAGGATATACATGCTGTTTCTTTATAATTGCAGCCAGAAGTCTGGCAAAGTGGGGGGTAGGGGAAGGTACTGGAGTAAAGCTCTGCAGTGAGACAGATAGCTTTACGGGTAATGCTTGTTTTTCCTTAGAGCGTCTCGTTCGTGTTAGGAGGAACTGACTCTTCGGTCTCTGGGGTTCTCTACCGTTGTCATACCAGTGCCTGGAGACTGGTATTGCGTCAGGTGTGAATATTGCCTTCACGTATGCTTTAAAGTGTTTGCTGTGGTGTGGGGAAATAAAGTTTCCCCAGTGTAACACCATATCAATTAAGTGTTTTGTGTGAGAACAGAAATTAGAAATGGAAGAGACCCCTTAGGCCACAACCCGCTCATTCACCTATCTGTTAAGTCTGGCTTCTTGCTGCTGTTCTGCCAAGCTGAAATGCAAATTGGCATCAATTACCACAGGTAGGCTTGAAACATTCAGGCCCTGTTACTGTGCAGGGGAGAGTGTTTACCTCTGCAAATGTTTTGAATAAGTATCTAAGACCCCTTAAAGTGAACAGGATGCTGCTTTTAATGGGACTTTTCCTAGTAGGTCCAAGCCCTCGTGCTGTGTAGTATTGCCTGGAAAAGCATTTCAGTGCGGGAATCATGCCATTATGGTTGTGCCTTACGTCTGTAGGATAACAGGCATAAGCAATGACTCCGTGGGCGCTCTGGGGCTAGAGCACCCATAGGTAAAAAATGATGGGTGCTGAGCACCCACTTGCAGGCCCCCTATCAGCACCAACCCCTCCCCCCAGTGCCTCCTGCCCATCATGATCAGCTGTTTTGCAGAATGCAGGAGGCTCTGGGGGGTATAAGGGAGGAGCGAGGATATGGTACACTCAGGGGAGGGGGCAGAATGGGGCAGGAAGAGGCAGGGTGGGGGTGGAGAGGCTGTGGGAACAGGGGGTGGGGCCCTGGGGGAAGCAGTGGGGCCTGGGGCAGAGCCAGGTGTCAAGCACCCCCAGGCACATTGGAAACTTGCCTCCTGTGATAACAGGGCTTTTGGTTTAACAGTTTTGTGATTATTTTTATTTGGTGCAGTCTAATAAAGCCTTAGTAAGGATCAGGTACAGAAATATTATTGTGAAAGTAGCATCTAGAGGCCCCAGCTGGGATCAGAGTGCCATTGTGCTGAACACAGAGACAGTCCCAGCAGCACAGAGTTTACAATCGAATGAAACAAGATGGACAAAGAATAGGCGGGAGGGGAAACAGAGTGAAAGGACTTGCCTGGGGCTGAGCCAGAAAGAAGAATCCAGGTCTCCCAAGTCACAGCCCAGCGTCTTATCCACTACCTCCCACCTATGTAACACTGTCTAGAATGCTATTGAATCGTAAGCAAAGTAAGAGCATGAGTCTGGTGGTTTGAATTGTGCCTGGCTTTGCACAGGTGCTCAGTGAAGGACAGGGTGAAAGGAACCTCCTTCCGGACTCGTGGTGCTGCTAAGGGGACAGACATACCGACAGTACTTCTGTTCACGTGAGCAACGAGGACTGCTGCAGTTAGCATGGCCAGTTGTTGTCTATAATTCGACTAAATGATCTCTCATTCCGCTGTCCAGCTTGCAGGCCAAGGCTGCAAAGCAACTGAGTTAAGAGATTTTCTCATGCTGCTGCTGAGAAAAAGACCACAAATGAAACCTTTACTATGTTCATGGTTAGGGACTGTCCCATGCCAGTCCTGGTGAAGAGAGAAAGTCATGGAAAGGTAGTTTAAAAATTCAGCTGAAGGTCACAAGAATTGCTTTATACCCAAAATAACTTCTGTCTTTCCATAGCTGGTGATAACAGTGACCTATAAGGGCTGCTAGATCAGAGCCAATCCTTTACCATCTAACTGGATTGCATTCTCCCACTGTAATGATCTCTGTATGTGTCTGGAGGAGGGGAGGAGATCTGAGTTCTAACCAGGAGGCCACAGGGTTGGTTCTTGCTATGGCTGCAGTTTTGTTCTTAAGTTGTTTTGTCCTGCTCGCTGCACTTTCTGTGCAGTCCAGCTTTTAGGGAACCTCTCCTGAAGCTCACATGGCACACTCTTCAACCACTAGTGTCCTACCCATTCACAGCATGTCCCAAAAGTTTAATGTCATGGGGTGAAACCCTGGTGCTATCAAGCCAAGGGGAGTTTTGCCATTGACTTCAAACAGGGCCAAGCACTCTGTAGTGGTGTGGCCACTCATTGAGCATCCCCTTGTGGCCAGGGGTTGCTTTACAGGCCCCCTGCCCTAAAAACCTCTTCTTACAGGCCCCTTAAGCACTCCTGATGGTCATAGCACTCCTTCCTCAGGGCGGTTTAATGGCAGACAAGGTTCACACAAACCTCCAGTCCTTAATAGCAAAATCACCCAAATAGTGCTCAACACAAAGTCCAGCATCTTAAGCAGTTGTGCTAGGGTTGCCAACTTTCTAATTGCATAAAACCGAACACCCTTGCCCTGTCCCACTCCTTCCCCAAGGCCTCGCCTCTGCCTCGTCCCTTCTCTGAGGCTGTCAAGGCTGATTCCCGACTCTGGCACTTCGAGTGCAGAAGGTGGGGACCCACAAGGATTCTAAAAATTAATACTGGCCACTCCAGGCTGGTATTAAACTCCCAAGGTCACAGCTTCTCTCTGACCATGGATGGGCAGATGCTGCCACCACCCAAGTGCAGAACCCCTTTGAGAGCCCAGGAAGGCAGATTTGGGAATTCCTCCCTGTGGGGTGCCCTCAAGCCCTTTCACCCCCACCTCAGGGGAAGAGCTGAGAAAGAAAACAAATGAAATCAGCTGTTGCCGCCAGCTAATTAAACAACATCTGCACAAACCTCTTAGGACAGAAAAAACCCAATCCTGTTCTTTAAAAAAAGGTACATTTTATTAAAAACGAAAAGAAAGAAAATACATCTGGAACTTAGGCTATTACTAGACTTAAAAAGAGGAAATATAATAATTAAGCATCAAGAATGGTTTTCTTGAGGTCCAGCTTAAAGGTTACAAGCAAAACTAAAGCATTTGGGTGTTAGCACAGAGGAGTCCACAAGCCCTAAAGAAATAAAAGAAATAACCCTAACCGTGTCTTTCTAGACATTTCCTGGTCTACTTACATGTCTGGGGTTTCAAATAAGTCAGTTTTAATTATGATTTAATGATTTTTCAGACCTGGCTTAAAGCTTTTTGCAGCATAGTTCCAGCCCTGTCCTGTCCTGTCCCCTCTCTCCAGAGAACAACAACAGACAGACCAAAGGGGAGTCTTGTTTCAATTTTAAAAAGTTCTAGACTTCCCATTGGCTCTTTTGACCAGGTGCCCACTCAATTCCTTTTACCTATGCATGCAGTCAGACTTTTTAACCCTTTACAGATAAAGGAAGTAGAAAACAGCTACCAAGAGGGATTTTCTAGCTAACTGGCTGTCTGGGTGTCCATAAAAGGGAGCTCCCCCCAGCCTTCATTTATCACAGAGTCCCTGCCTCCCACTCACTCCAGCCCCGCTCCCTCCATCACTCGCTCTGCCCCGCCCCCACTCACTTTCACTGGGCTGGGGCAGGGGGTTGGGATGCAAGAGGGGGTGAGGGCTCCAGCTGGGGGTGTGGGCTCTGCCGTGGCCCTGGGGATGAGGAGTTTGGGGTGCAGGAGGGCGCTCAGGGCTGGAGCAGAGGCTTGGGGTGCAGGTGGGGGTGCTGGGTCTGGGAGGGAGTTAGGGTGTGGGAGGGGGTTCTGACCTGGGGCAGGGGGTTGAGGTGCAGGTGGGGGTTCGAGCTCCGGCCAGGCAGCGCTTACCTCAGGAAGCTCCCAGTCATTGGCACAGTGGGGCTAAGGCAGGCTCCCTGCCTGCCCTGGCTGCACACTGCTCCTAGAAACAGCTGGCATGTCTGGCCCTAGGTGGAGGCGCAGCCAGGTGGCTCTGCACTGTTCGCGCTGCCCACACCCACAGGCGCTGCCCCTGCAGCTCCCATTGGCCACAGTTCCTGGCCAATGGGAGCTGCATTTCTGGCACTGGGGGCAGCACATGGAGCTACCCTGATCGACCCTGAACTTAGAGGCCGGACATGCTGTCCATTTCTATGGAGCTGCACAGAGCCAGGGCAGGCAGGGAGCCTGCCTTAGCACTGCTGCACTGCCAACTAGACTTTGAATAGCCCGGTCAGAGGTGCTGACTGGAGCCACCAGGGTCCATTTTCGACCGGGCATTCTGGTCAAAGAACAGACGTCTGGTGATCCTAAGCTCTGCCTGAAGCTGCCAGGCCACACCCCTCTCTGTGCTGCCGTACACATTCTCCCCCTCAGCTAGACCCCCCACTTCCGCTTCCTGCTGCCTTTTATATTAGCTCACCTGATTCAACCCAGATGTAGCTTGTCCTGCAGTCAGGGCTGGCTTAGCCCCAGGCTCTTCCATCCATGGGCAAACCACCCTGTTACACAAAGAAGCATGAGAGGTGTGCCATTTGTGATTGCCCTAATCATGAGAAGAGTCCAGACTTAGGTGCCAGTCCAACACCACACTTAAGGACATGCTTAAAGTTAACCCTGGGAATAGTCCCACTAGCTGTATGGGGACTATTGTATACTTGTATACAATATGGACGAACAGCAAGTATACTTATATTAGAGTTCAGTTGAAGTCATATGTGACAAATAATTTATAAAGAGAGGCCATGTTTCAAGAGAGAACAAGGGGGCCGAATTCAGGTTCAGCTTATAGCCTGCAATGAGCTTGATCCCTGACAGACGTGCTATACAAGGTCAAAGGTCCTACTGTGCCAAACAAACAATTTTAACCAGAAAAATGAAAGGAATGATTTCTCTCTCTCCACTTTTATGGTGTTTGTCTAGTAACATGTAGTTCATACATTAGCAATACTATTCTAGATACAAAATTACTAGTTTTCATATAATTACATTTTAAGATTAAAAAATATTCAAAAGCCACTTGCTGTTCCTATAAGCCTTTGACTATATTACAGCAGGCACAGAATCATTGTGACGTTACACTCCATATTCTTCACAGAAATATTGTTAGGATATGAATATGGCACAACTCAGGTATGTTTTATGCAAGATTGGACATGAGATATCATTGGAAAGGGTATGATTTACTGAAAATGTTCATCCAATTTGTATACATGTATCATTTCTGTATCTGAAGTTGGGAATATTGTCTATGTAACAACTACAACTGTGCGGGTACGTGCTTGGGAAACGCCCACCAGACAGTAAGCAATCAGACTTAATGGGCCATTAGGAAAAGACAATGAGTCTTCGAAGATGTGGATCTCCCATCTTCCCGGGAGTTCCTTCCTGTGGACCTTGCAAATAAACCTTGTTTCATGGTTGCCCTGACACTGCAAGATAATGTGATAATGTCACCTGGTACAAAATACCACCATGGACACTGCTGGTACTTTTCCACTGGAAACAAAGGCTTCCCACCTTATGTAAATTCTATTTAAGGAAGGAAGGCATTCAGGACTTTCCTCCATTGCCTGTCCAGGAAGGAAGACTGCTAAAAACACCTGAAGGGAAAGGCAGGATGGAGTCCAGGCTGGGACAGGGGTCCAGTCTCTAAAGAGAAATAACTGGAACTCTGAGCTACAGAAACTCTGCAACTTGCCTAAAACAACATCTAGGGTGAGAAATTAAATTTTGTAACCTGTTTCTTGAGTGTATTAAGCTTAGCTTGCGTGTTTTGTTTTATTTGCTCAGTAATCTGCTTTGTTCTGGTTGCTATCCCTTATAATCACTTAAAATTTACCTTTTGTATTTAATAAACTTATTTCTTATAATACTAAGGCTGTTACTCCATTAAGGGAATAATATAAACATAACTTGCCACCCTACATGAAGTTACTCAGACACTTTAGCTTAAACACACTGGATTAGATAAAACAATAAAACAAATTTATTAACTACAAAGATAGATTTTAAGTGAGTACAAGCAATGTGACATAAAAGTGAGAAGAAAAAAGTTAAAGAAAGTTACAAGAAAATAAAGACAAAAATGCTTTCTAGTGCCTCGTTTAACAAACTATATTAGATTCAAAGTAAAGTTTCTCACCACATGCTTCCATCAGCATTACTGACCAAACTTTCAGGTCAGGACCCCTCCCACACAGTGCAGGGCTGCTTCCTTGGTCTTCTCAAGTGCAAGGAGTGAGAGAAAGAGAGAGAGCGAGAGGAGGGGTGTCTTGGGGTGTTTTCCCCTCCTTTTTTATAGTTTCAGTCCCTCTTTGAAAAGCATTTCCAGCTGAGAACCAAGAAACAGTGGGTCTGGAGGAAGAAGGAGACCTCATGCTGTTTCTTTGCTAACATGCAAATCTTTGTCCCTTCCCCTCTTCCATGCCAAAGAATGGCCACTAGATAGGTGATGGCCCATCAACTTTGACACCTGGCTGGGGCATCAGCTTGCCCTTTGTCATTGAGAAACTGATTTAGCCACTCCCCAGCCTTGTCTGGTAAACACACTTCAGTCATGATTTCAGCTCGTGTCCATAACTTTACCCCTAATGTTGCTACTTGCATTTTACCATGATATTACTGATCAGCAAGTTACAGGTTTTCAGATGGTACCGCACAAGGCATGCCTTGTACAACAATTACTACAATAGGGTGTGAATACAGGGTACGTCACAGTATGTTTCCACTACAGGGACTATACCGGCATAGCTATGGCACCATATAGTTATGCCAGCATAACCCTGTCATGTAGCCACAGTCTACACCAACAAAAGGGGCTTTTCTGTCTGTGAAGGAACACCACCTCACTGAGCAAGAGTAGCTAGGTCACCAGAAGCATTCTTCCATTGAGCTAGCTGCAGCTATGCTGGGGTTTAGGTTGTCATAGCTACAGTGCTCAAAAGTGGTGAATTTGGGGGGAGGGATAGCTCAGTGGTTTGAGCATTGGCCTGCTAAACCCAGGGTTGTGAGTTCAATCCTTGAGGGGGCCATTTAGGGATCTGGGGCAAAAATTGGGGATTGGCCCTGCTTTGAGCAGGGGGTTGGACTAGATGACCTCCTGAGGTCCCTTCCAACCCTGATATTCTATGATTCTGTGAATTTTTGACACCTCAGTGATGTAGTCATGTCAACCTCAATTTTAAGCGTAGTCCAGGCCTTAGATCCAAAGCAGGGAGCATTAGACAAGTCAAGCCAGAGGTATATGCAAACCCCATTTTTTGGTGGAATGTAATAAATGAGCAAAGAGAGCATGTGCATGGCTTTAAATAAGATTCTAAGAGGATGAGTGTGCGGCTCCATCATTGTACAAATTAGCCCATGATAACTTTGCTTTTGCTTGCATGCTCTGATTATAAAGCTTCCATGATTTTATCTCTGCACCAACCAGTAAGGTAGCCATCCACCTTTAACAACTTCAGAAAAAAAGACAGTCTCCAGGAGGCATTCATACCCTCCTTATTATGTAAATACTGCACTTGGCTGAGACTTTGCTCCAGGGAAATTCATTCAGAATGAAGCAGTTCACAAAAGAGGATATGAGCTTGCAGAAGTATAAAAACACAATCACCAACATTTGCTTCCATATGTATTCAAACAGCAGCTGCAGATTTGTCATGGCACAAAACTATGCTACATATACCCGTCAACAATGGTTGCAAATTCCAATCTTTGCTGGCATATTCTAGTGATTGAAAACAAAAAGTTGTTTTAAATGGCTGAGACAAGACATAAAAATTGGAGCTCTCACTGACACATTCAGATCACAGAGGGATTATTACAAAGCCAAATTGTTCTTCCAAACCACCGTTTCCTTACAAACAACACATTTGCAAATATGACACTTTTGTGCCTCAGCTTTAATGCTAAAAAAGGGTCTATTTCCGATTCCTTCTTCTTCCTCTGCTTTAGATTGCTTCTTTAACAAAGCAGATTGTCTTGGATATAATTTTACTACCTTTTCATCTGGTTATTTTAGAGTGTTACTGTCATTTTAGCTTTTGCTTACACGCTTATGTCATTTAATTCTTAGGTGTGTTAATGTAACATGTAACAGCCCTGAGGTTCGAGTGCCATTGTCCATACCATAATATGTTTGGATTTCTTGTAAATATAACCTTAGACCTATGTTTCCTGAATGCTCGTATTTTTTATCCTAATGTACTTAACATTAATAACTGTCTTAAGTTTCTGTCTGGCCCCTTAGATTTTTAAAATTATTACTGATTTCATACATGAACAAGTAACCCAAAGAGACTGTTTCTAATGCTCTGTAGATGTGAAAACATGTTAACTTGTAGTAGGGTCATATTCAGTGGTAGACTATGGCTGCTTTCTGTCCCACTGCAGCAGGGCAAAGCAGCCGGAGCACACTGGCCAGTTAAGCTGGGTTTACTGCTTCTTTACATTGCCAGATCAGTTTGAAGAGTCTATGCTATTCCATTACTGAGATTAGTCCAGACAAAAAGGTTTGGCACAGGGCAAAAGATCCCATTTTTAAAATTAATTTTAATGCATAAATCAGTTAATGGATTTACTTGTAAGTTTTCAGAGTGTTCATTCCAAGCCTAAAAAAAAAGGGCTGTAGTTTTGGGGAGGAGATGCCGTATTCTTTCTCCATAACCGTGAGATTGAATCTCTGCTTCAAGAGGGAGTTCCCTAAGCTACAAAGAGGAAGCACTGCAACTCCTAGAGCATGAGGGGCCACAGTGTGAACCAGAGACAGAAGGGGATGTCAAACTAGGTGGAGCTATTCCCCAGAGGCAGCCACAAGGCCATGCCCCAGCCCGTGAGCTGTGACAGGTTCCCTAGCCTGCAATTTCCCAGATCACCCTTACTGCTTTTTTCAAAAGGCTAGAAAATTTTGTACAAAACTCCAGTTCTCTGGAATAGTGAGTGATTGTGTAACACCGACAGACCCCAGTCAGCAGCAGGTGGGATTGAACCTGGAACCTCAATGCATAGCCTCTACTGCATGAGCTAAAAGCCACATGTCTCTTAGCTAAGGCTGTAGCAGACTCATTAATCTCTAAGTGGTCTCGGTGCCACTAGAGGGGCTGGAATACCACACCCAGGAGGTGTGGGGGTTACAATTACACAGCTCCTTCCACAAACACACAGCAGCAACCTCACTCACTCAGAGGCAATAGCTGTGAATCCTCCCAGGGCCCTGGCTCATTCTCTAACCAAAGGGGTGGACTCACTCCTTGCCTTGTCTTGTGTTTGCCCTTTCATCTGGTGTTTTGCATCTACCCTCCCCTATTTCTTTTCCCCCTCCTTCCCCACTGTTTTCATTCCCCGTTTTTGTTTTTTTCTCCCCATCTTGGTACTTTTCTGCTCTGAGGCCTTGTGGGAACACCAAGCCTGGTGTTCAAGACAACATTATCTCCTTGTTTCCAGAGGTGAAAGTAAGCCGGTACGCCCCGGTACGGCGTACCGGTAAGAGCCGGTGCGCCGTACCAGGACTGGCTTTCCCAGAGGGCAATTTAAAGCCCTGGGGTAGCGGTGGCGGGGCTGCAGCAGGTATTTAAAGGGCCCTGGAGCACCAGCTGCTGCTACTGCCCCAGCCTTTTAAATCTCCACCTGAGCCCTGCTGCCGAAGCCCTGGGGTAGTGGCGGCGGGACTCTGGCAGGGATTTAAAGGGCCTCGGGGCAGTAGCAGCGCCTGGAGCTCCAGGGCCCTTTAAATCCCCACCAGAGCCCTGCCGCCACCGCTACCCCAGGGTTCGGGCAGCAGGGCTGAGGCGGGGATTTAAAGGGCCCCGGGGAGGTAGCGGCGGCTGGAGCTCCAGGGCCCTTTAAATCCCCGCCTGAGCCCTGCTGCCCGAACCCTGGGGTAGCGGCGGCGGCGGGGCTCTGGCAGGGATATAAAGGGCCCTGAAGCTCCAGCCCCCACTACCCCACCCCCGGGGCCCTTTAAATCCCCGCCTCAGCCCTGCTGCCGGAGCCCTGGGGTAGTGGCGTCGGGGATCCGGAGTGGATTTAAAGGGCTGGCGCAGTAACGGTGGCTGGAGCCCCAGGGCCCTTTAAATCCCCGACGGAGCCCGGCCACCGCTACCCCAGGGCTCAGGCAGCAGGGCTCAGGCGAGGATTTAAAGGGCTCGGGTCTCCGGCAGCCGCTACCACAACTTAGCCCCAGGCCCTTTAAAGCTGTGCCAGAGCCCAGAGCCCCGGGGTAGCGGTGCAGCCGGGAGCCCCCAGGGCTCCTCAGTGATTTAAAGGGCCCAGGGCTCCGCTGCAGTAGCTGGAGCCCTGGGCCCTTTAAATCACCCCCGAGCCCTGGAGTTCCCAGCCACCTCTGCAGCTGGTAGCTCGGGGGTGATTTAAAGGGCCCCGAGTGCCCAGCTGCCACTACCGCAACTGGAGCCCTGGCCCTTTAAATCAAGATTTAAAGGGCCCAGGGATTTAAGGCCCTACCTCTTCCGGTCAAGGCCATGCCTCTTCCGGTTGAGGCCACGCCCACTGCTCAGGACTCCAGCGTACCGGTAAGTCCTCTCATTTACTTTCACTCTGCTTGTTTCCCACTTCCACACTTGTGACTTGGGCCAAAAGAGCATGAATTTGGACTATCACATTCCCAACAAATGCTGCAATACAACCAGCCAAGAACTATTCACAGAAACAAGTAGAGCTGTGTGGAGAATGGAAATTCCATTTCAGGATTCTGATTGGGAATGAAACCTGGAAACTTGGAAATTCTCCACGAAAGAAGATTCTGGAAAAAAAATTCAGGTCAAAACCTTTTGTTTTCAAGTTTTATAAGAGTTAATACTTTTCAGTTAGGTTTTTTACATTTTGTCATTCTGAAAGGAAAAAATAGAAACGTTTTGTTCCAACAATCTAAACTTCTTGTTTCAATAGGGTTGAACATTCATTCCCCTGCTTCCCCGCCACACACACACACACTTTTCCCCTCTAAAACAAGATTTCAGTAAACTTGACATGAATTCACAAAGTGTTTCAATGTCGGTGGAGCTGCAGTCTGACAGAAAACGCCTGTTAACATTTTTCCAACCAGCCCTAGAAATGAACTGGTAAATAACTAAGTCTTTAAAACAAAAATCATATTCTGTTTTGGATCACTTGTGAAGAGGGAAAAAAAAGATACAGAATTCATCTGACAAACTGTTTATTATGAACCCTTCACCCAGACATACAGAGGGGAAATTATAAGGATATTGTGACTGGCAGGAGGGAGGAAAGAAGTGCACCCACTGGGCCCAAATGGGTAGTTATTCCCTGGTAGGTTATTGTTAAGGAGTGGAGTAGGATGGAACAATAGCAGGGAAGCAAAGTTCAACAGCTGCAATGGGGTTGGAAGAATTAGGACCAGGAGAATTGGAGAGTTACCTAGTGGCAACAGCTGTTGTTCCCCACATGGTCTGTCATAAATATAAAGGGAAGGGTAAACACCTTTAAAATCCCTCCTGGCCAGAGGAAAAACCCTTTCACCTGTAAAGGGTTAAGAAGCTAAGATAACCTCGCTGGCACCTGACCAAAATGACCAATGAGGAGACAAGATACTTTCAAAGCTGGAGGGGGGGAAAAAAACCAAGGGTCTGGGTCTGTCTGGGTGATGCTTTTGCCAGGGACAGAACAGGAATGGAGTCTTAGAACTTAGTAAATAATCGAGCTAGATATGCGTTAGATTATGATTTCTTTAAATGGCTGAGAAAATAAGATGTGCTGAAAGGAATGGATATTCCTGTCTTTGTGTCTTTTTGTAATTTAAGGTTTTGCCTAGAGGGATTCTCTATGTTTTGAATCTAATTACCCTGTAAGGTATTTACCATCCTGATTTTACAGAGGTGATTCTTTTTACTTCTATTAAAATTCTTCTTTTCAGAAACTGAATGCTTTTTCATTGTTCTTAAGATCCAAGGGTTTGGGTCTGTGGTCACCTATGCAAATTGGTGAGGATTTTTACCAAAACTTCCCCAGGAAGTGGGGTGCAAGGGTTGGGAGGATTTTGGGGGGAAAGACGTTTCCAAACAACTCTTTCCCAGAAACGCAGTTAGACGTTTGGTGGTGGCAAGGAAAGTCCAAGGGCAAAGGGTAAAATAGTTTGTACCTTGGGGAAGTTTTAACCTAAGCTGGTAAAAGTGAGCTCAGGAGGTTTTCATGCAGGTCCCCACATCTGTACCCTAGAGTTCAGAGTGGGGAAGGAACCTCCACCGCTGCCACCATGTTAAGGTTCCTTCCCCACAGACAATACATAATGCTGGGAAGCAGAAGAACACATGTATTAGCACTGTAAAGGATTCTTTATCCTCATATGCTCAGATGAGTGCAGACCCCTGACATGATGGTTTGGATGTCTACACCACCTTTCATCTGACGGTCTGACAGTGCATTACAAATATTATTGCACTAATAACTGTCCTGTGAATAAGTTTCAGAGTGATAGCCGTGTTAGTCTGTATCAGCAAAAAGAACGAGGAGTACTTGTGACACTTTAGAGACTAAAAGAAAAGGAGTACTTGTGGCACCTTAGAGACTAACCAATTTATTTGAGCATGAGCTTTCGTGAGCTACAGCTCACTTCATCAGATGCAACAAATTTATTTTAGCCCTCAAAAGCTTATGCTCAAATAAATTTGTTAGTGTCTAAGGTGCCACAAGTACTCCTCGTTCTTAGTTCTGTGGATAGTGGCTGGTGAGAATCAGCTGGAGTACTGTGTCCAGTTCTGGGCACCACCACTTTAGGACAGATATGGACAAAATGGGGAGAGAGTCCAGAGGAAAACAACAAAAGTGATCAAAGATTTAGAAAACCTGCCCAATAAGGAGAGGATTAAAAAAAACTTGGGCATGTTTAGTCTTGCAAAGTCTGAGTGGGGACCAGATAAGTCTTCAAATATGTTAAGGCTGTGAGAAGGCAGTGATCAACTGTTCTTCCCTTCCCAAGTAGTAATGGGCTTAATCTGCAGCAAGGGAGATTTAGGTTAGGTATTAGGGGAAACTTTCTAACTATTTGGGCAGTTTAAGCTCTGGAATAGGCTTCCAGGGGAGGTTGTGGAATCCCCCTCGCTGGAGGCTTTTAAGAACAGGCTAGACAAACACCTGCCAAGGATGGTCTAGGTTTATTTGATCCTGCCTCACTGCAAGGGGCTGGACTTGACCTCTCAAGATCCCTTCCAGCCCTCTATTTAGCTGGTAATGCTCTTATAATAAACACCCATGGACCCCACATATGAGGTGGTCATGTCCATGTGATAAGTTACAGAGATGTGATGAATTGCTTTGATCCCCTCACCTGACCTCCGTCGAGTAATCCATCAGGACTGCTTCTAGCATTCCAACCATCTGAGCAGCTCTCACACTCAACCTCATCCACTGTCCTCACCTATCCTCATGTCTCCGATTCCATGCGCTGCATGCTCACCTCTCCACTCAAGCACTGCTTTCGACAGGCAGCTCCCCAATGAGTTAGCCATCCATTTTTTTTCTGGTTTTGACCAACAGGGATGAAGTAGCTACGAACACAAAGATGGTCAGGTTTGGGAGGAACTGATCACGACCTGATAGAATTCAAGATCCTAAGAAAAGGAGGACATGAGAACAGCAAAACAAGGACACTGGACTTCAGAAAAAGGCAGATTTCAACCAACTCAGGGAAACAGTAGGCAAGGTCCCATGGAGAAACCATTAGGAAGAAAAGGAGTCAAAGGGGGCTGGCAGTTCGTAAAAGATGTAATACTAAAGGCTCAACATCAAGTTATTCCAATGCAGAAGGATATGAGGCCAATGGGGCTGCAAGAGGAGCTTTTTAGCTACCTAAAATCCAAAAGGGATACATACAGGGAATGGAAGGAGGGGCATGTCACTAAGGAAGATACATGAGAATAGCACGAGGGACAAAGTCAGGAAAGCCAAAGCAAGGAATGAGCTACAACTGGCAAGAAATGTTAGAGACCACAGGAGGGGGTTCTACAAATAAGTCACACAGAAAAGAAAGACCAGGAATAGTGGGGGCCTGTTGCTCGACGGAGAAGGGGAGCTGGGAAGAAGTATGGGCTGGATGAATGGACTATAAGGTGGATAGAAAGTTGGCTAGATTGTCGGGCTCAATGGGTAGCGATCAATGGCTCCATGTCTAGTTGGCAGCTGGTATCAAGTGGAGTGCCCCAAGGGTTGGTCCTCGGGCCAGTTTTGTTCAATATCTTCATAAATGATCTGGAGGATGGCGTGGATTGCACCCTCAGCAAGTTTGCAGATGACACTAAACTGGGAGGAGAGGTAGATACGCTGGAGGGTAGGGACAGGATACAGAGGGCCCTAGACAAATTGGAGGATTGGGCCAAAAGAAATCTGATGAGGTTCAACAAGGACAAGTGCAGAGTCCTGCACTTAGGACGGAAGAATCCCATGCACTGCTACAGACTAGGGACCGAATGGCTAGGCAGCAGATCTGCAGAAAAGGACGTAGGGGTGATAGTGGACGAGAAGCTGGATATGAGTCAACAGTATGCCCTTGTTGCCCAGAAGGCCAATGGCATTTTGGGATTTATAAATAGGGGCATTGCTAGCAGATCGAGGGACGTGATCGTTCCCCTCTATTTGACATTGGTGAGGCCTCATCTGGAGTACTGGGTCCAGTTTTGGGCTCCACACTACAAGAAGGATGTGGAAAAATTGGAAGGTGTCCAGCGGAGGGCAACAAAAATGATTAGGGGACTGGAACACATGACTTATGAGGAGAGGCTGAGGGAACTGGGATTGTTTAGTCTGTGGAAGAGAAGAATGAGGGGGGATTTAATAGCTGCTTTCAACTACCTGAAAGGGGGTTCCAAAGAGGATGGATCTAGACTGTTCTCAGTGGTAGCTGATGACAGAACAAGGAGTAATGGTCTCAAGTTGCAGTGGGGGAGGTTTAGGTTGGACAGTAGGAAAAACTTGTTCACTAGGAGGGTGGTGAAAAACTGGAATGCGTTACCTAGGGAGGTGGTGGAATCTCCTTCGTTTGAGGTTTTTAAGGTCAGGCTTGACAAAGCCCTGGCTGGGATGATTTAGTTGGGGATTGGTCCTGCTTTGAGCAGGGGGTTGGACTAGATGACCTCCTGAGGTCCCTTCCAACCCTGATATTCTATAATTCTATGATTCTATGAATGGAAGATAAGACAGCAGAGCTCCTCAATGCCTACTTTGCTTCAGTCTTCTCACAAAAAACGTGACTGGATGACTAGCAAAGTTACTATAGACAATGAAGGGGAGGGACTGCTGATCAGGATAAGTAACGAACACGTCAGAGATCTTCTGACTAATTTGAATGAATTCAAGTCATCAGGGCCTGATGTTCTTCATCCTTGAGGGCTGAAGGAATCAGCTGAAGAAATAGCAGAGCCACTGGCAATAATATTTCCAAATTCATGGATGACAGGAGAGGTCCTAGAAGACTGGCAAAGCGCTCACATATGCTCATCTTTAAAAAGAGGGGAAAGGAGGAGCTGGGGAACTATAGACCAGTCAGCCTGAGCTTGATACCTGGGGAGCTACTAGAGCAATGTATAAAACATTCAGTTTGTGTATGCCTGGAGGCTGAAGGGGTGATCACTAGCATCCAGCATGGATTTACCAAGAACAAGTCATGCCAGTCCAGCTTGATTTCCTTCTTTGACAAGGTAAGTGGTTTGGTGGATAGGAGGAATGCAGTGGACATAATATACCTGGACTTGAGCCAGGCTTTTGACATAGTCCCACATGACATTCTGATAAGGAAGCTGGAGAAGCGCAGGCTTAGAGAACTACGATTAAGTGGATACATAATTGGTTAAACAAACAACCACCAACAGAGAGTAACCATTAATGGAATGATATCAGATTGGAAGGAGGTCTCAAGTGGGGTTCCACAGGGATTTGTTTTGGATCTGATGTTATTTAACATCTTCATTAGTGACCTAGATGTAGAACTAGAGAGCATATTGATCAAATTTGCAGATGCTCGGGGGTGGGACGGGGTGGGGAGAGGCAGGGAGATGTTGGATAGAGCAAAAATTCAAAAGGGTCTTGATAAATTGGAGAACTGGGCATAGACAACAAAATGAAATTCAACAAAGACAAATGTGAGGTGCTACACTTAGGGAAGAAAAACCAAATGCACAAATACAGACCTGTCAGATCAACAAAAGGCTTAATGCTCAGCATTCCAACCTGTCCTGTTGCCCTAAAACACCTTTCCTCCCAGTGCACAGGAGCCTGGTCACTTTCTGGGGCCCCTGTGCTAAACAGAGTAAGAGTAAAATAAGATGTTGGGCCTGAATCCCCTCTCACATACAACACAGTCAGTCACTGGGAAGTGCATTCAAGTTGATGGATTTCCATCAGTAAATTTACTAGCTTAAATCTTTTCTGGCAGCTGGTGGGATAATTTTATCAAAGTGGGAAAGAAAACAAATATCAGCCAGAGAGAATGTTTTACTTAATGCAATTGGTTTTCAGGCAAATTATTTCTTCTCTCTGGGGAAAATGCTTTATTGTTGATGGCATGAAGGAATCAAAACATTGCACAGGAAATAAGCTGAACTATATGTCAACATGGTGTGGAGACACGACTAATGATCAAGATTTATCTTCAGATATTGTATTTGTTGCTATATTGGGGGGGAGGGGAGGGCAAGGGATGAGAAGTAGCCTGAAGTGTCAATGGAAACCAAAGTGATTTCCAGCAAAAGTCAATTATGTTCTTATCTGATACCTTATCAATTCAGAGTAACAGCCCTGTTAGTCTGTATTCGCAAAAAGAAAAGGAGTACTTGTGGCACCTTAGAGACTAACCAATTTATTTGAGCATGAGCTTTCGTGAGCTACAGCTCACTCCATCAGATGCATACCGTGGAAACTTAGGGTATGCATCTGATGGAGTGAGCTGTAGCTCACGAAAGCTCATGCTCAAATAAATTGGTTAGTCTCTAAGGTGCCACAAGTACTCCTTTTCTTATCAATTCAGTTTTCCATATCAAGAAAACCACTACTTGTGCAGTCTGTTTCTACAGCGTCTGTAGCCAATTGATTTCCAAATGTCAATGTGACACAGGAGTGTTACGAAAGCCTAATGTTTCAGAACGTGTCCTATGCAAAGCAAGGTAGCACCTGAACTAAGTGCATAGACATTTTTCGAAACTGGTTCTGCTGGTTCTACTGGTTCTGCTGATTTGTACCTCTGATTTGTACTGTCTGATTTGTACCTCTGGGTTTATGATGCTGGAGCTGAGTTCAAACGCATGGCAGGGGTGCTGAAGTGGTTGCTCTGGTCTTGTGGTTGGCTGATACGTTGAGGGAGATCCTATTTAACTGTTTTGACACATCTGATTTGATGCAATCAGTTAAATTTGTTAGCACCTAGGGCCAGATTGTCACCCTGGTTACATGCCCCTGCAGTGGCAGTAGGGAAAAAGCACGCCTTTGCTTAACTAGATCCCAGGTTGTGGGGAGGAGAGGACAGCATGATCTGTAGGAGCTGTTACACTCCTTCCTACACAGGTTGGCAGGAAGGGGAAGTAAGCAGAGACTTGGTATCACACTCCAGGGGATGTAGTCTGCACCAGGTATAGGACTGTGTAGTGGGGTGGTCGCCCTGCTCCGGCCCTGAAGAGGTTAAAACAGCCCTGGGAGAGGGCTGCCCTGGGGAGCCAATAGTTAAAGCAGCCCTGGAGAGGGTACGGCTGGGAAAAGGAATTAAAACAGCCAAGCTAGGCTGATTGGAGTAGCAGCCACAGCTGTGGCCAGCTCAATCAGGGCCCAGCTGACCCTTATAAGAGAGCTGGTGGGCCAGAAGTTAGAGGAGTCTCACTCTAGCCCTGGAGTGGGAAGGGCTAGTTGTCTGGGAAGCTGTGCTAGCAAAAAGGCAGCCCCAGCCCCAGCCCAGTGAAGGCCCAAAAAGGTATTGGGGCAGCCTGGGGATAGGCAGAGGCAGCAGGTCCTAACCCCTTGCCAATGATGAGTGACCATGACACTACAGTCTGCCCCAGTGAGTGGGAGCTAGATGATGACTGGCAGTAGCTACTGAGGCAAGGTGGGTTTAGAGGGTTGGGGGTTCCCCTGGGAGGGGCTACCCAGAGCATGGGGGGTGCTGCTGGGGCAGAACCCTGAGGTAAAGGGGCACCAGGGTCCAGCAGGGACATAGGGGCCAGTGGCAGGTGAGACACTGGCCTGCAGAGGGTGCTCCGATGGCTGGAAAGACTAATTCCCAGACAACCAGCAGGGGGTGCTGTGTCGGTGAGTCTTTGCCTTGCTACAGGCTGCTACAGCTTGCTACCCACCTACAGCAAAGGAGTCTGCTCTGTGGCGAAATGCACTGCCATACTGCCCCTTGCTCAGGACTTGGGGCAACACCACCACTGAGAGATTACTGCTAGGTACAACAGATCACTATTAGTATACATACATATACATATAATACCACGGTTGGTCCACCAGTGCTATAAACACTAGGGTTGCCAGGTGTCTGGTTTTCAGCCAGAATACCAGGTTGAAAAGGGATCCTGGGGGCTCTGGTCAGCACTGCTAACCAGGCCACTAAAAGTTCTGTCAGCGGGGCTAAATCATGGCTCCCAGAAGCAGCAGCATGTCCCGGCTCCTATGTGTAGGGACAGCCAGGGGGCTCTGCACGCTGCCCCAAGCATGGGCTCCACAGCTCCCATTGGCTGGGAACCGTGGCCAATGGGAGCTGCGGGGGCGGCGCCTGCAGATGGGGTGGCACACAGCTGCCTGCCCGTGCCACTACATAGACGCCAGAGAGGGTACATGCTGCTGCTTCTGGGAGCTGCTTGAGGTAAGCACCATCTGCAGTCT
Organism: Eretmochelys imbricata; assembly: GCF_965152235.1. Taxonomy (NCBI): domain Eukaryota; kingdom Metazoa; phylum Chordata; order Testudines; family Cheloniidae; genus Eretmochelys; species Eretmochelys imbricata. Next base: position 131,323,919 of record NC_135576.1, on the reverse strand, counting down.
AGACCCCTGATCCCGCCCCCACCATGCCCCAGCCCCCTGCTGCATCCATGATCCTCCTCCAAACCCCTCAGGCTCAGCCTGGAGCACCCTCCTGCATGCCAAACCCCTCATCCCCAGTCCCATACCAGAGCCTGCACCCCCAGCCAGAGCCCTCTCCCTCCCCCTGCATCCCAACCCCCTGCCCCATGCGGAGCCACCTCCAGCACCCTGAACCCCTCATTTCTGGCCCCATCCCAGAGCCCAACCCCCTGCCTCAGCCCGGAGCCCCCTACCATACTCTGAATCCCTCAGCTCCACGCTCCAGCCTAGAGCCCTCTCCGGCACCCCAAATCCTTCATCCCTGCCATCCCTCCCACATCCCAACCCCCTGAGCCAGCCTGGTGAAAGTAAGTGAGTGAGAGTTGGGAGAGTGAGCGGCAGAGGAAGCAGGGATGGAGTGAGCAGGGGCGGGGCCTCGGAGAAGGGGCGGGGCAAAGGTGTTCAATTTTGTGTGAGTAGAAAGGCAACCCTAATAAACACACACAGATTTAAACCAAACGAAGCTTACAATGCGGCTGCTGGGGGATACTATACTTCTATTGTTTTACAATTCTCCCCCACCCAGCTCTGTGTGCACGACCCCCAAGAACCCTGGAAATACAATCTCTTACCCTACTACCTCTCCCATTCTTCTACAGCACAAGTCAGTGTGGCTTGCCTCCATTCATCTTTTTCTTGTCATCCATCTCGGGAGCCAGATTGTACCACATGTGGCTGGATTCTGACACCCCGACTCCTCAGCTCAGGAGTACTTTATCCCAGGGACGTCCCACTGAAGGCAACAGAACGCTCGTGGAGGCAGGTGTTCCTCTGAGTAAGGGTGTCGGAATCTGGCCCTTGGCAAACAGCTTTCGGTGGGCAGCTCCATGCTGCCCCCATCTCAGTGGGAGCACCAGGAGGCACTGTTCCTCTGGGAGACACAGACTTACCCCAGCATGCAGTGGGAATACCCCTGTTGTGAGCCCTTGGCAGGGCCCCAAATATGCTCCCCTCAGCAGCCAGCCTTCTCCACTGACCATTGTGGAAGAAGGCAGGGTCATGGCCCTGCCTCCTTCTTGCACCCCTATTCCTTTTAAGGTAACTTGCAAGCCTGGGGCTGCTACCAAGCAGCATGTAGGCTCTGGTATAGCAAGATACTTAACAGGAATAACTTCAAGCATTTGAGAGGTCCCACTGGCTTTGATACGATTACACACCTGTTTAAAATAAAGCACATGCTTAAATACCTGGCTGAACCAGGACATTGGAACCTATTATAGAAATGTTTCTGTTGATGTGCTAAAGGTAATGTTAACATAATACTAAAGACCTAGCTCCTCTGTACTGCTTTATAGCCATAGATCTCAAAGCACTTTACAAAAGAGGTCAGTATTTTACAGCTGGGGAAACTGAGGCATTGAGCAGTGACATGGCTTGCACACAGCCGTTGAACCAATTGTATGTTTGTTACAGAGAAAACTATCGCATTTTTGTAGCCCCTTTTGAAATTATTTAATGACAAATGCTTAGACTGCATTGTTCTGTCCCCTTTAGTTCAATAGATAAATGGATAGTTTGGAAGAGCTATAATATCCTACAGAAACCTACTTCTCCATAATGAAAAAAACAATTGTTTTAATGGCTGTGTATGTATTTGATAATTATATAAGGTGTATTGTACTATTTCATATAAAAATAGAGTATTGCTAACAGTAAAATTTGCTTGCATTATAAACTGGTAAAACACTACTGAACCAAGGCCCCAATGCTGTAATGTCCTGCCTTCAAATGGACTGTTATGTGTGCACTAATCCCCATTGTCTTAAAAGTTTTGTCCGTCCTCATGTTTTCCATTTCAGTGAGAAGGGAGAAACAAAGGGGGAAAATTTATTCTTATGCAATGTAACGGGTGCTTAAAAATGAATGTTTATAATGTTTGCATAATAATACATAGCACTTTTCATTCTCAAAGTGCTTTGGAAACTTGAATTCATCTTTAACAACCCATGGAGGTAGCAAAGTATGTTGTATTATCCCCATTTTTGCAGATGGTGAAACAGAGGCAGCGAACTGCAGTGTTAAAGCCAGCAGTGGGAGTCCGGTTGAGAACTAAGTTCTGATTCCTAGACTGTTACCCGCAAAAAAAATTCTGTTACTCACACACTGTAGGACACCCACCTTACCCAGTTCCTTGGGCTCCATGCGAAAGGCACCTAACTTTACCCCTCCTTGGGCTCCAGGCTCTAGTCCTCCTTGGGCTCAGGGCAAACACGCTTTCCCTGTGGACTCAGGGCTTAATCTTTTGCGGGTTTATGGGGTCTTTTACCAGTGAAAGAGCCTTACACAGTAATATACTACGTAACCTCTATTTATTAACGATCTCCAAAAACCAGAAGGCACATGCTACACACAGGGCCGGCTCTACCGTTTTTGCCACCCCAAGCAGTGAAAAAACCTGTCGCTGCCAAATTTCTCCTGCAATTTGGCAGGAGAGAGAGAAGCTGCAGCCAAATTGCCACCGTGGTTGGCTGAACGGAGAAGCTGCCACCGAATTGCCGCTGCGGCAGAAACTCTGCCTCCGCTTTCTGACTGCCGCCCCAAGCATCCGCTTGGAACCTGGTGCCTGGAGCCGGTCCTGGCTACACATACGGTGCTCACCACTCCCAATAAGACAGATGAACTTTCCTTGATGGCCAGTCGGGATCAGGTCCATTTGGGGGACTCCAGTTTCTGCATGGTGTCATTGGCAGAGTGTTGAGGTCAAGCAGCTCTGATCTTGGAGCTGTGTCCTGCAGCTAGTTCCCAAATAACTTCCTTTTGGACCCCAATTTATATAGTGAAACTTGAGCCCTGATTAGCTATACCATAACCAATCATTCTACTAAAATTTTGTTAACCAATCCAACATATTGTAACAAAATTCTCTAACGAATCCTACCCCACCACCTTAATTAATTTTGCAAGGTGTAAATTAATTTTGTAACCGACAGAAACAATCAAAGAACCAGACAGAGATCATACAGACAAACAATGGGGAAGTGATGAAATCTGATGAGGTTCAACAAGGACAAGTGCAGAGTCCTGCACTTAGGATGGAAGACTCCCATGCACCGCTACAGACTAGGGACTGAATGGCTAGGCAACAGTTCTGCAGAAAAGGACCTAGAGCTTACAGTGGACGAGAAGCTGGATATGAGTCAACAGTGTGCCCTTGTTGCCAAGAATAGGGGCATTGCCAGCAGACCAAGGGACGTGATCGTTCCCCTCTATTCGAAATTGGTGAGGCCTCATCTGGAGAGCTGTGTCCAGTTTTGGGCCCCACACTACAAGAAGGATGTGGAAAAATTGGAAGGTGTCCAGCGGAGGGCAACAAAAATGATTAGGGGACTGGAACATATGACTTCTGAGGAGAGGCTGAGGGAACTGGGATTGTTTAGTCTGTGGAAGAGAAGAATGAGGGGGGATTTGATAGCTGCTTTCAACTACCTGAAAGGGGGTTCCAAAGAGGACGGATCTAGACTGTTCTTAGTGGTAGCAAATGACAGAACAAGGAGTGATGGTCTCAAGTTGCAGTGGGGGAGGTTTAGGTTGGATATTAGGAAAAACTTTTTCACTAGGAGGGTGATGAAACACTGGAATGCGTTACCTAGGGAGGTGGTGGAATCTCCTTCGTTTGAGGTTTTTAAGGTCAGGCTTGCCAAAGCCCTGGCTGGGATGATTTAGTTGGGGATTGGTCCTGCTTTGAGCAGGGGGTTGGACTAGATGACCTCCTGATGTCCCTTCCAACCCTGATATTCTGTCATCATCCAAAGAGGTTGCACAGAATGAGCACATGGCTGGTATGAAAATGCATAGTAAACAATTGACATATGTCTCTCAGGAGGTGCAGTTACAGCTGGTCCCAGAGCCAGATGCTTGGATGGCCCTGGGGTCAGCCACACTGGCCGCTGCAGAAGTCACAGAAGTCATGGATGTTGTTAGACAATTTTGTCACATGTTGTCTTAACCATTTAACAGCCATGGTTATAGTTTGCAGTATTTACATTTTAAGGCCACAATTTTAGCTTTAAGAAAAGGAGTACTTGTGGCACCTTAGAGACTAACCAATTTATTTGAGCATAAGCTTTCGTGAGCTACAGCTCACTTCATCGGATGCATTCAGTGGAAAATACAGTGAGGAGATTTATATACACACAAACCATGTAAAAATGGATGTTTACCATACACATTGTAAGGAGAGTGATCACTTAAGATGAGCTATTACCAGCAGGAGAGTGGGGTGGGAGGAGAGAAAACCTTTTGAAGTGATAATCAAGGTGGGCCATTTCCAGGAGTTAACAAGAACGTCTGAGGAACAGTGGGGGGGTGGGGGGGGAGGAATAAACATGGGGAAATAGTTTTACTTTGTATAATAACTCAACCACTCCGAGTCTCTATTCAAGCCTAAGTTAATTGTATCCAATTTGCAAATCAATTCCAATTCAGCAGTCTCTCGTTAGAGTCTGTTTTTGAAGTTTTTTTGTTGAAGAATGGTCACTTTTAGGTCTGTAATCGAGTGACCAAAGAGACTGAAGTGTTCTCTGACTGGTTTTTGAATGTTACAATTCTTGTTGTCTGATTTGTGTCCATTTATTCTTTCGTGTAGAGACTGTCCAGTTTGGCCAATGTACATGGCAGAGGGGCATTGCTGGCACATTATGGCATATATCACATTGGTAGATGTGCAGGTGAACAAGCCTCTGATAGTGTGGCTGATGTGATTAGGCCCCCCACCCCACTCTCCTGCTGATAATAGCTCATCTTAAGTGATCACTCTCCTTACAATGTGTATGGTAAACATCCATTTTTACATGGTCTGTGTGTATATAAATCTCCTCACTGTATTTTCCACTGAATGCATCCGATGAAGTGAGCTGTAGCTCATGAAAGCTTATGCTCAAATAAATTGGTTAGTGTCTAAGGTGCCACAAGTCCTCCTTTTCTTTTTGCAAATACAGACTAATACGGCTGCTACTCTGAAACCTGTCAATTTTTGCTTTACAGATTTTATTTTATGGTGTTTTTATTATGTTTTTAATTTGTATGGACTCTTTTTGAAAGCAACACAGCTTGTTTATATTCTATTAAACTTTGTGGGGATTTACTGGGAGGAGTTAAGGGAGTTTTTCATCTTGTGTTTTTTTATGTTAGATCACGATTCCTACAGAGGACAGCTCATTTACTCACCAGATTAGTGGTGGGGATCACCCATATCATCAGATGTTCAGCTGCATGTGTGTGTTCTCTCTGTGTGCTGCACTGGCAGATAGCCCATACAGCAGGCTCCGATCAAACTGCCCAATAAGACCACAAGACTTGGTTTAGTAGCGAAGGCGCCCGGCCGGGTTTGTTGCTGACAAAGCATGGTAAGAGCCCCTGGCAGACTCTATGAGGAGACTAAGACATGTAGGCTCGTGACAATGGAGCTCAGTGAGTGGTGGGACTTTCCACTGCTCCCTTGGCTGGCCAAAGACACTTCCTCTGAGATACGTCTTTATACACCAATACAAAAAAGTGACGTATCACCCTTGACATATCAGGGTGCCACCCTCTGATGTATTAGGGTGCCACCTATTACTTTGTACATGTTTCAATTAAAACGTTTTTATTCATTGTGCTGTCGTCCTGACCTTATCCTTAAGAGGGGTCAGTGTGTTTCTGTTATTTTGGGGGAATGTGTTTAGTAGTAAGATGTTCTGGTACCACCTTTCTGGAATGTATTTGCGTGTATATGCTTATGTCTAGCACCACTTAGAAATGTGTGTTTCTGGAATATTAGCCCTGTTCTTGTCATATTCTGTGAGCAGGGCCTGCCTCTTGCTCACAGCTTCACTTTGCTTTATAGCAGCAGAGTTTTGACTACTTTAGCCCAGGCCTCAAGCCTCATACCAGGCCTCTAATCCGTGGGCTTATGTTTCAGGCCCTCTTCCTATTACTGTGGAAAGTCAAAGAATCCATGACTTCCGTGACCTCCGTTACAGACACTGAGCCCTACTAATAGCTAATTTAGACCCCATCATTTTGTATGTACAGTGGGATTGTTTTCCAATGCGCATTACTTTGCATTTATTAACATTGAATTTCATCTGCCATTTTGTTGCCCAGTCACCCAGTTTTGTGAGATTCCTTTGTAACTCTTCAGTCTCCTTTGGACTTAACTATCTTGAGTAATTTTGTGGTGTCTGCAAATTTTTCCACCTCTGTGTTTACCCCTTTTTTCCAGATCATTTATGAATATGTTGAATAGGACTGGTCCCAGTACAGACCCTTGGGGAAACCACTATTTACCTCTCTCCATTCTGAAAACTGACCATTTATTCCTATCCTTTGTTTTCTGTCTTTTAACAAGTTACTGATTAGTGAGGGGACCTTCCCTCTTATCCCATGACAGCTTACTTTGCTTAAAAACTTTTGGTGAGGGACCTTGTCAAAGGCTTTCTGAAAGTCCAAGTACACTATATCCACTGGATCCCCCTTGTTCACATGCTTGTTGACCCCCTCAAATAATTCTAGTAGATTGGTGAGGCATGATTTCCCTTTACAAAAACCATGTTGACTCTTCCCCAACAAATCGTGTTCATCTATGTGTTTGATAATGCTGTTCATTACTATAGTTCAGGGGTTCTCAAACTTCATTGCACCATAACCCTCTTCTGACAACAAACATTGCTACATGACCCCACAATGGGGGACCAAACCCGGAGCACGCCCAAGCCCTGCCACCCAAACAGAGGTGGGGATGGGGAAGGCAAAGCCCAAGGGCTTCAGCCCCAGGTGAGGGGCCTGTAACCTGAGCCCCACCACCCAAGGCTGAAGGCTTTGGGCTTTGGCTTCAGCCCCAGTCGGTGGGGCTCAGGCTTCGGCTTCAGCCCCCGGGCCACAGCAAATCTAATGCCAGCCCTGGCGACTCCATTAAAACAGGGTCGTGACTCACTTTGGGGTCCCAACCCACAGTTTGAGATCTGCTGCTATAGTTTCAACCTTTTTGCCTGGTACTGAAGTTAGGCTTACCAGCCTGCAATTGCTGTGATCAATTCTGGAGCCTTTTTAAAAAATTGGTGTCACATTAGCTATCCTCCAGTCATAGAATCATAGAATGTGAGGGTTGGAAGGGACCTCAGGAGGTCATCTAGTCCAACCCCCTGCTCAAAGCAGGACCAATCCCCAACTAAATCATCCCAGCCAGGGCTTTGTCAAGCCTGACCTTAAAAACCTTTAAGGAAGGAGATTCCATCACCTCCCTAGGTAACGCATTCCAGTGCTTCACCACCCTCCTAGTGAAAAAGTTTTCCTAATATCCAACTTAAACCTCCCCCACTGCAACTTCAGACCATTACTCCTCATTCTGTCATCTGCCACCACTGAGAACAGTCTAGATCCATCCTCTTTGGAACCCCCTTTCAGGTAATTGAAAGCAGCTATCAAATCCCCCCTCATTCTTCTCTTCTGAAGACTAAACATCCCCAGTTTCCTCAGCCTCTCCTCATAAGTCATGTGTTCCAGTTCCCTAATCATTCTTTTGCCCTCTGCTGGACGTTTTCCAATTTTTCCACATCCTTCTTGTAGTGTGGGGCCCAAAACTGGACACAGCTCTCCAGATGAGGCCTCACCAATGTCGAATAGAGGGGAACCATCATGTCCCTCGATCTGCTGGCAATGCCCCTACATATACATCCCAAAATGCCATTGGCCTTCTTGGCAACAAAGGCACACTGTTGACTCATATCCAGCTTCTCGTCCACTGTAACCCCTAGGTCCTTTTCTGCAGATCTGTTGCCTAGCCATTCGGTCCCTACTCTGTAGGGAACTAGGCCTTCTCTGTAGGGAACTAGGCCTTCCCTTATTTTTCTTCAGCTGAGAAGTATTCCCGCTCAAAAATGTCCTCAAATTAACATGTACGCAATTTAGCTGTAGCCATATCAGCCCCCGGATATTTGCGAGACCCGGGAGGGTGAGGTCATACCTTGGTTCAATAAAATATATTACTTCATCCAGCTTGTCTGTCAAATCAACGTGCCACAGAGATCCAGACCAGAAGACGAAGATGCCACTGAACACAAGCTAGGGGCTAGATTTTGTCTGTACCCCCTGCTGCCAGCAGGCCTGCCCCAGAAAACCCCCTACACCAGGGCTTGCAGAAGGGAGGGGCAGGCACCCTAGGGCTGCTTAAATTGACTATGCTGCGACTGCACTAGTGGAGTTCTTCTCTGGCTCTTTGTGGATCCTGTGTGGCCCTTATACAGCTCCAGAGCAGCATATAGGGAATAGCATCGGACCCCTAATCTTTATGTAAGCAGTGTCAGGATGAGCTCCACACTGACATCTGGTGGTGAGGTGTGGCAAGTTGTGGAAAAGAACTTCAGGGGCTGATCTCATTTGCATAGGCACACCCACCCCGCCTAGAATGAGGCCATAGCTGCCCAAATGGTCACTTTGGCTGCTGTGGGATCCCCAGTGTCTCTGTTATTGGGGCAGGAAGAATAAATTGTTATTACCCTGATTATGGGAACTGTACTTGGTCTTTTGTTATGACGGAGGGACTCACCATCACCTAAGGAGCACTCGCTAGGCAAGGGTCATGGGTTCCAAAACTCTGTGAATTGAGAGAGAGTGAACAGACAGACATAAAATAATACAATACAATACAATACAATACAATACAATACATACTTGGTGGCATGGGCCCTTGGGTGAGGGCCTTACATGCTGATTGCACTTCCTCCTCTCTTCATTGTAGAATATCAGAGCTAATTTTGATTCTATTAGGAGTCTAGTTACAGGCTGCTTGAGCTCGCTTTGGGCTAATGGTGCACCAGCACTGAGACTTCCATACTACAAGCTGAATTCACCAAAGAGCTGAACTGACTAAGAGCTGAAATCACTGAGCATTGTGTTAAGTAGTGGGGGAGCCTGAAGATATATTGTGGAGCAGTTTGCGGGATGGCTGGAGTGCCTTGTGGACAGGCTGGTGGAGCAGTTCATAGGATGGCAGGAGCTGCTTGTGGGACGTGGTGCAGTTCGTGGACCGGCTGGTGGAGCAGTTTGTGGGACGGCGGGAGCTGCTTGTGGGGAGCGGAGCAGAGCGGAGCGAAGCAGTTTGTGGGGCGGCTGGCGGAGTGGAGCGAAGGCCTATGGAGCTGTGGGGCAGTCAGCTTCACATCATGTAAGGTGCCCCTTACCTCTCTTTCTCCCCATCTCCACCCAGGTTGGGAGGTAAAGCTCTGCAGATAAACTTTCGAACTCTGGGGCTGCCCTGACCAGGGACAGAGACTTTTGCGTCATTGGACTTTTGGGACTTTGGGTGATTTCGGGTTGCTGGACTCAAGAACCAAAGGGAAAGGGCATGCCCCAATTTGCTCGGGGTTGTGTTATGAATCCTGTTGGTGGTGTTTCCCCAACATAATGCCCCATTCTTTCTCTCTGTTATTAAAAGGCTTTTTGCTACACTCAGACTATGTGCTTGCGAGAGGGGAAGTATTGCCTCTTGGAGGCGCCCAGCAGGGGTGGTATATATTTGTCCCAGGTCACTGGGTGGGGGCTCAAGCTGGTTTGCATTGTGTTATTGGAATGAATCCCCTAGATATTGAACCCGGCCCTTGTTACTACCAACTCTGACGGGCAGAAGGGTTACATTTTGATTTTGTCATATAACTATAGAGGTTATTAGCGGAGATACTATAGTCAAAACATAGGGCATCCTTTAATGACGGCTCACATTCAATTAGAGGAGACAGTCATGAAGAAAAGTCATTGCTCCATATTTCTGCAACAGTCATGTCATTCACAAACACAAGGAAACATGAGGAAGATCTAGTACATGAGATTATTTGGGATAGTATGTCTGATCCACATTGGCTGGCACACAATGCAGACAAACTTAAAGCGCGTTCTGCACACTACTTGAAGCAGTTTGAGGATTTTATAAAAGCCAAACCTGAGATCAAAGAATTCCCATTACACGATCCAAGTCACTTACTACATGTACGTCCTGAAAGGAGCATTAAATTAAACCCAATAAGCATTTATATTCATGGTGCAAATGTGTTTGTTCTTCTCTTCTATCCCAGGGCATTTTTTAACTTTACTACTAAGGTGAAATGCAAATAGTTTGCTTTTTGCTTCAGGCTAAGGCCCTGAATCAGCAAAGCATTTAAGTGTATGCTTAATCTGAAGCACTGGTTTAGGATTTAAGACTATTTTTAAGTGCTTTGCTGAATTGGGCCTGAAAATATCATAATAAAAACCTAACTGCAACAGGAGGTCAATGGTATTCGGTATTGAATTAGTGAACACACGCTGGCAATGTGGAGCCAATTAACATACATTTTTAATGTAGATGAGACTGGGGGGGAAAATGTGGGAAATCTAGGAGCACATACTTATGTAAGTAGAGTCAGGATGAGCTCTAGCCTGACATCTGGTGGTGAGTTGTGGAAAAGAACTTCAGGGGCTGATCTCATTTGCATAGGCACACCCTCCCAGCCTAGATGGTCACTTTGGCTGCTGTGGGATCCCCAGTTTCTCTGTTATTGGGGCCGGAAGTGTTATTATCCTGATTATGTAAATCAAGGACACTGGAACTGTATTTGGCTTTTTCTTATGATGGAGAGACTCACCATCAACTAAGTAGCACTTGCTAGGCAAGGGACATGGGTTCCAAAACTCAGTGAAAGGAGGGAGGCTGGGGATAGGCATTTGTACTATGGACCCTTTCTGAGTGGCTTAAATGCTAACTGCACCTTTTCTTTCCACTGTGTAATAGCAGAGCTAATTTTGATTTCACAAGGAGTCAGGTTACGGACTGCAGAGCTGAATTCGCTTTGGGCTAATGGTGTACCCATATGGGGGCTCCTCTCCTATGAGCTGAAATCACTGAGTACTGGGTTAAGTAGTAGGGGGTCTGAAGATATATTGGTAAGCAGCTTGCAGGATGGCTACTGAAGAGGAGCTGCTGGTGGAGTGGCTGACTGGATGACTGGTGGAGAGGAGTGGCAAGTGGCAGCAGAAACTCATGGAGAGATGAGGCAGTCAGCCATTAGGGCATGTAAGGTGCTCCTTTACCTCCTTCCCCCCCCCCCATTTCCACACAGGCTGGGGACGGGGTTTAAAACTCTGCAGATGAACTTTTGAACTCTGGACTCATCAAGGACAGAGACTTTTGGGTTGCTGGACTTTTGGGACTTTGGGTGACTTTTGGGTTGCTGCACTCAAGAACCAAAGGGAAAGGACATGGCCCAATTTGCTTGGGGTGGGTTTTTGCTCATGGTTTGTGTTATACATCCTGTTGGTGGTGTTTCCCCAACATAATGCCACGTTGTTTCTTTCTGGTTTCAGAGTAGCAGCGGTGTTAGTCTGTATCCGCAAAAAGAAAAGGAGGACTTAAGGCACCTTAGAGACTAACATTTATTTGAGCATAAGCTTTCGTGAGCTACAGCTCACTTCATGCATCTGATGAAGTGAGCTGTAGCTCACGAAAGGTTATGCTCAAATAAATTCATTAGTCTCTAAGGTGCCACAAGTCCTCCTTTTCTTATTATTCTTTCTGTTATTAAAAGGCTTTTGCTACAATCAGACTCTGTGCTTGCAAGAGAGGAAGTATTGCCTCTTAGAGGCACCTGGGCGGGGGGTGGTATATATTTGTCCCAGGTCACTGGTGGGGGCTCGAGGCGGTTTTGCATTGCGTTATTGGAACAGAACCCCTAGATACTGAACCTAGCCCTTGTTGCTGAAAACTCTGACAGGCAGAAGGGTTACACTTATATCAAAGGAAAACTTCATGCATTGCATCTTGTGTACAGTCATTAAAATAAATGAAAAGGCTGAAAATGGAAGACACCCAAATCTGAGGTCTGCAGCATTGTTGGTATAAAAGCCAGATTTCTGCATGAGTGTAAGATCGGGACAATTTCAGGGGATTTAGATCAGCACCACGTGAGCTGCTGGGGCAGTATGCCTGCCACATGAAAGGCAATGTGGCATAAAGGGAAGGTTTAGAATTTTACTGTCTGCAAAGCAGAAAACAGGCAAGCTGTGCTGTCCAGAAACATTACCATCACTGTCACCAATCACAAAAAATTTCAGAGCGAATCAGATCTCATTGTGCTGCTCAAATCACAGAGTCATTTAGGTCTCAGAAGATTGCAAAGATTATTCATTTTTTCTTAATTGTTAAGGGCTCAGGTATAAGCCCAATCATGGGTCCATGCAGGGAATGGCGAGAGCATAAGGAGCTCCCTGACCCTAATAATGTGGGCCATCCACACCGCCAGAGTCTCCCCAGGAAGGATATCAGCCACTGCCAGGCAGGGAGTGATTGGGCAGGAGGGGGGAATGGGTGTAGCCCTGTGCCCTCCTCAAAGCCATGGCCAGCACAGCTTAGCCAGCACACAGAAGGCAAAGGGCCATCCCTGCCCAACATACTTCCCCCATAGAGCAAGAGGGAAGCAGGGATGGACTTGTAAGAGTCACAGTTCAGTCCCTGATGCTGCTCTGGGGGCAGTGCAGCTAGATACTGCCCCATCCTCAGAATGGATTGGAAGGTGCCCAGGCAGATCTGAATGATTCTGTGCCCAATCCTGAAGTCCTTACTCCAGCAAAGCTCCCACTAACTTCATTGTGTAAGGTCTGAGATCTTATGCATCCAGTTCAAAAAATATGAACTGAGCCCATGTCAAGCATCAAGGCATGAAAACTCTGCTCAGCTGGGAAAGATTCCTACTCCCCCAGGCCAAGTGCCATTGTCTTCTGCAGAATTCAAATTGGCTTTGCTTTGGTTTTTTACACACAAAGTCCTAGTCTTCATGGTTGCGAGGACAACCTTTGAAAAGTGAACAAAGTGTAAACAAAGCAGCTCTCTCTTGTAAGTGCCTCTGCTGCAGCTCACAGCTTTGCTGTGTTGGAGCAGAGTGAAAATCGGTCAGAATCTTAACAGTTTGCTCTGCTGCTATTCAAAACTCTGTAGGCAGCTAAGAGGCATATTCCACAGGCTGTTGGGTGCAGGATATATTTCACAAGCTCTGTTTAACATCGATGAATTTCAGCTTTGGAAAGAGAAGAGAATGGTGAGAGTCGTCCATGTGTTTTTTATATATTAGTTTTACTTGTAACAGGGGTAAACAATGAAAAGATGGCACAAATGTGAAAGCATGTGGAGGGAAGTAATGTGATCTAGTGGGTGAGGCATTAGTTAGACAGCCAGAGGCCTGGATTGTCTTCCCAGCTCTGCCATGGGCTTGCTTGTGTGATTGTGGGCAAGTTACTTCGCCTCTCTGTGATTCTGTTATCCTTTGCCTATGGTGTCTACTTAGATTGAAAACCCACTGGGAGTAACAGCTGTCTCTCGCAGTGTGCACACAGGCCGGCTCTAGGGCTAGCCAGAAAGTGATTCCATTAGGTGAAAAATTTAGAGATTCCAAATCTTTTATTCGAATGAGGAACAAAAATAAACCCTTTTGAATTTCAGGGGGAAAAAAAGAGAGTGCAAGCAAGAGCCCCACCCCAGAATAGCCTGGTGGTTAGGGCACTCACCTGGGATGTGGGAGACAAAGGTACAAGTCCCTGCCTTGAACCAGGCAGAGCAGGGACTTAAACCTAGGTCTCCCAGGTCAGTGCTCTAACCACTGGGCTACTGGCTATTCTGGAGGGGCTCTCTCCAGCAATTCCATTATGAACTGGAGAAACCTTCTACAAAAATTTTAATTCAAATGAATACATTTCCATTAAACATTTTGATTTCAACAAAAAGTAGTTTTCCCCATGGAAAAAAAAATACAGTTGAAAAATTTGACCATCTGTCTGTTTCTCATAACAGGACCTTGTGGTTGTGATCTCTAGGTGCTACTGAAATATAAATGATGTCATAGATGCATAGCATTTGAGGCCAGAAGGGACCATAGGAACATCAAGTCTGATCTAGCACATAACACTAGGCCAGAGATTTCATCCGACGCTTTAGGTAAAGCTACTGTTTAGTGAAACTTTTACAACGTATTCAAAGAGCCACTTTAACAGATTTGATTTATAAGCTTTGTCTAAGTCTATTTCTTTTAATTTCATTCAACCTCTATGAAAACAACAAGTTTACATTAAGTAAATATTACTTCAAGTGTGCTCTATCTGAACTATATCTTCTTGCATCAGGGGAATGAAGTCAAACAATATCTAATGCACTTGCACTTTAGACTGCTCAGGGTATTTGGATATCTGTCTGCGTTATTCAGAGAGTTTTACTTCTATTGCACTAAATAATCAATTTCTAGATGCAGGGTTGTTAAATGCAGAACTGTTACTTTAACATCATAAGAATGCAGTTTTGTTTTGTTCTTTAAAAAGTCACAAAATGGAAAGTGTTTTTTTCCAGGGTGGCTCTGAGCCACATTGCATGTGTGTGCTATTTTTTATTCCTGATATTATGGGTCATTTAATTGGCTGAGCAAAGCAAGGACTTGCAATCAACTTAATTGCATTCCTGCTTCTCTGTCTGTAGCACAATAACGGTTGACAAGGAGCTGGCTCCACAGATGAGGTTGTTTCCCTCCTCCTAAAAGCTCCCCCTTCCTCTCCCATAAAACTGTGTTCTGCACTTATACCATAAAAAGTGCGTGTGGAGGCATTGAAGGGTGTGTTTATATAGCAATCACAGGGTGTGATTGCATCTTGGGTAGATATATCCTTGCTACCTTTAATGTAGGTAGCTCAGGTACCGGAGCAGTCAGGATGTGGCAGCATAGGCTGCAATATGGGCTAGCCACCTGAGGTTACTCAGTGTGCTTGGCTGGCTTGTACAGTCTTCACTGAAGCCCATGCTGCTGGGTCTTTGCTGCTCCAGTACCTGAGCTAGCTAGATTAAAGCTAGCTCAGTTACGTCTACACGAGCAGCAATCACAGCTCATCATTGCAGCATAGACATACCCTATGTGTATGAACGTGATCATGTCAGTCTGTGTGTAGGTGTATAGCCTTCTGTGTCCCCTGATGCTGTTTCTCCCTGCATCAGCCATCCTCCCACCACCACCATGTCTATTCAGCATAATGTACCCACAGCATCCACACTGTGCAATCCTCCCTCACCCACCCACCTCCTGGGTTCTGCACACAGCTGCCAAGTTTTGTGCAGCTCCATGCGTGACATTCCTGGATATCCTCTGAGGCACAAAGGCAATGGCTACCACTGGGAAAGCAGGAAAGAGCAAAGCCAACAAAACAGGAGTCCTAAAGGAGACAGGAGAACAATATGGCAAAGAATGGAATGGGTTATTAAGGGCTGTAGTAAGTGTGACAAGTTCAGTAATAGAGACCCCCTTGGGACTGTCACCTGACATGCTGAGATTACCTCTGAGCCCGTTTTCCCTGCCAGATTGAGACTCCAGAACCCTGCCTTGGTGAGCCAGACATGATAGCCTGCTGCAACACAGACCCAGGTCTGGTCCACGCCCCAAAGTTAGCACTTAACTAAAAACTGCTCAGCAAGTCACCTATCTCCAGCACTTAGACACCCAGCTCCCAATGGGATCCAAACCCCAAATAAATCTGGTTTACTCTGTATAAAGCTTATAGAGGGTAAACTCAAACTGTCCGCCCTCTAACACTGATAGAGAGATATGCACCGCTGTTTAATACCTTGGGGGAGCAATCACTTACTCTGGGTCCATTAATAAACAAAAGTGAGTTTATTAAGTATAAAAAGTAGGATTTAAGTGGTTCCAAGTAATAACAGACAGAAAAAAGTAAGTTACAAAGAAAAATAAAGTAAAAACACGCAAGTCTAAGCCTAATACATTAAGAAACTGATTACAGGTAATATCTCACCCTC
This sequence comes from Eretmochelys imbricata, assembly GCF_965152235.1. NCBI lineage: Eukaryota > Metazoa > Chordata > Testudines > Cheloniidae > Eretmochelys > Eretmochelys imbricata. Next base: position 131,308,051 of record NC_135576.1, on the reverse strand, counting down.
AGAGATGTTCCAATAAGCTTCTTTCACAGACTAGATTCCTTCCTAGTCTGGGTCCAATCCCTTCCCCTGGTACAGTCCTTGATAGTTCCCACAGACATTGTAGGTGTTAACTAGGGATTTTCTCATGACTGGCAGCCCCCTTTGTTCTGTTCCACCCCCTTTTATATCTTTGGCACAAGGCGGGAAACTTTTGTCTCTCTGGGTCCCCAACCCTCCTTCTAAATGGAAATGCACCAGGTTTAAGATGGATTCCAGTATCAGGTGACATGTTCACATGTACTGTGAGACCCCAGCCTCCATTCTTCCAGGGCTGGCCCGCACACACACCAGAAGATTTGCAAGTAAACAGATCCATTTACAACCAATTGTACTAGTCAGTGGGAGCCATCAAGATTCTAAACCACCATTAGTGGCCCACACTTTGCATAATTACAATAGGACCTCAGAGTCATACTTCATATTTCTAGCTTCAGATACAAGAATGATACATGCACACAAATAGGATGACCACACTCAGTAGATTATAAGCTTTGTAAGGATACCTTACAAGAGACCTTTTGCATAAAGCATATTCCAGTTACATTATATTCACACTCATAAGCATATTTCCATAAAACATTATGGAAGGCAATGTCACAGTAAAATTAGACTTCCTTTCGCACATTACTAAATTCCACCCATGCTTATGGTATTTAAGAACTTTAGTGTGTAAACAAAAGGAAGAAAACAGGGAGAGAGTCAATGGCAGGTCCCCCAGTTGGAGTAGTAGCCATGTGCTCTTTGTGTACAAGTGGAAATGGAGACTGTAACTCCTATGCAGGCATCTCTAGGCGTACTCTGAGGCTTAGCAGATACCCAGAGGGAAGGTGTTATTCAAGCACCTACTTTCAGTATTATAAACTGTATTAAGGATTTCCCTCTTTTCAGACACAAACCCCAAGATCTGTGGAGGCAGAGTCTCAATGAATTTTTTGTTATTGTGCTTGCTCTGCAACAGTGGAGAATAGAGGAGAAGAATGACAGAGAAAGATGAGACACCCTCTCACACACACAAAAAAGTTACACATTTCTTTAAAAACAGACAAACTCTACTTGAAAAGAATATTAAGACTGCAAAATCAAACACCCAGTAGTTGGAAAGTACCAGAACTAAGATTGCCTGCAAAACCTTAATTTGGCCTTTTGTGTGTTTACATTATGTGACAGTCTTTAACTTCATATACATTTTTTCCGCAGGACCCCTGCCTCATTCAATGCACAAGATAACCCGTGCTCACTGAGTGGGTAGCTATTCCATATTTCTCTTTTAGCCTTGTGATTCAGTGAGTGGTCACACGCACTATTTGCTGTACACTATCCAAACCCAGGACAGAATTTCCTCATAGGCTTTTCTTCTCATGACAGTGTCTTAGTCCCCAGCAAACAGTAATGATTTCCTCACAGCACCCCTGTGAGGCATGGTAGTGCCATTCCTATCCCTGTTTTACACATGAGAATCTGAGCACAGAGGTTAAAGCCAAGAACCTCAATTGGCTACTGTAATGTGGGGCCTCTGTCTGTCAGCATCCCCTTGTGGCAACACATTTGCCCCTCTGGTCAGTTGGGCAGAGGAGGTGGAGGCCCAGGAGTCAGCCAGGGAGGCAGGAGCATATTGTTGCATCAATAGAGGCTTTGGCATCGGTGGTGGATGATGTGGGGGGGAGAGGGAAACGTGGAGGTATCGGTGGGTCAGCAGGAGGGGAAGGGAGAAAGAGGATGAGAAGATGGGGGATGGTTGGGGGAAGGGACTGGAGCAGTTCGCAGGGGCACCTGGCTTGGCCATTGCAGATCAGTCATGTCCAGCAGTGGAAATGCACCTGTTGACTCTTAGTCCCCAGGTAGTTGTGTGTGTGTGGAGGGGGGAAGGGGTGTCCTGTATCACTGGCAGTCTTTCTCCTTGCACCCAGGTTATCCACAAGCTGTGGGGATGGGGAAAACAGTTGAGAAGCATGAATAAGAAAGCACAGGGTACAAAGGGGGCAAGTTTGGAGAGAACTGAAGGAGGAAGGATATTTGAGGCACTGAGGATGTGGATGTATAAGCGTCAGATTCCAAGGGGAGGCCTATCAAACATCCTGTAAGCGCTCCTGATAGCATCTTCCGACAGTGCAGGAGGACCCCATGAGCTGCAGAGGCATAATGGGCAGGGGGTGGATGGGGAGCCAGACCCTCTGATGGTGGGGACGCTGGATATGAATAGTATTAGAGCACCAAGGGCACAGGTGTGGACGGTGGCAGTGTTACTTGGATGTGTTAATGATTCAGGAAACCAGATTACACTGTGACCCATTGCCTGTGAAAAGGCTAGATCTAGCTGGAGGAGGGCGGGGCTGGTGGTGGTCTGTATGGTCAGTGGGTGACAGTGAAACCGATGGTGTGGGTATATTATTCCACACCTTCAAAATCCCTCAGCTGGGCACTAAGGTGGACTTTGAGTATACAGATGGCACAAGGTAGAGGCTTATTACTGTTTCTGGGCACCCTAGCTTTGGGAGGGAAAGAGCACCTTCCAACAATACTGTTACTCCTTATCTCTTCACTTCCTGGACAGTTATTTTTGGATGTAACTTTAACTCCCATGTTCAGGTACAGGAGAGAGTGTGAGCAGTGGGGTGGATCAGAATGGGCATCAAAGGATCAGATGTTAAATAGTTACATATGATAGTATGAAAAGCTGAATTGGAAGATTTTTTTATTTTTAAGAGGAGGATTCAGAGGACTCGACCCAGAAGCAGGAGGTGGGGAAGGGTGGTGGATGTACATTTTTTAGAGGGGGAAAGGAAGCGTAGAAGTAATAGACTGTAATACATACAGCAGGGAGTGAACTGTGTAAGGTTTAGAACCATTGCACTGGAGGTTTCAGATCATTTCAGTGCAGGTCACTTTGCATTTGGAAGTTGACTCCCAGGCACTTGGAAGTAATGAGTGGCAGCGACCAGGTGAAGCAGGGGGGGAAAGAACTGGGTTCCCCACTTCCTTGCTCAGTTGAAGGAATCCGAGACCATGACCAGGGTATATCGGTCCTTGGTGAGTTAGTGGTTGAATAGGAAGGAGGAAATAAAGCATTTTTTCATGCGTCTTGCCAAGGACTGACAGATTCAGAAAATGGAGAGGTATTGGCTGTACGGGCAGAGGTTGACCTGTGTGGTGGAGCAGAGGCAGGAAGGTCAGGGGAGAAGGCAATGGCTAGAGAAGGAATTGGTCGAGTTAAAGAAGTGTTGTGTTTGTATCATCAAGAGAAGCTGCAGAGTCTCAAGCAGCCATGCTTTATGGGAAGGATCCCCTCGCAGCCCCAGCCTTGACCACACCCTCTTCCCAGTCAGGAACGCAGGAGGTGGTTGGGCAGGAGCACCCTGACTTGGAAGTCCGGGGTAAGAGCGGTAATCGCAGGATGGGGAGGAGAATATAAGCAGCCTTCATGTCAGGGTTAAGAATAAAAGTAAAAGGAAAGTAGCTGCTGTTAGAGGAAGAGCAACCACCATTGTCACCAGCTTTTTCACCTATAAAAATGAGAGGAAGGAGACTAGGGACATGCTGGGTGCGAGAAATGCAGAAGGGAGGTATACTAGTGACCCTGAAGAGATGCTGGATGCGATCCAGGATTATTATGCCAATTATTTGATGCAGAAGAGCAACAGCAGCAGACATCAGTACAAAGGGATAGGAGAGCATAAGAACGGCCATATTGGGTCAGACCAAAGGCCCATCCAGCCCAGTATCCTGTCTCCTGACAGTGGCCAATGCCAGGTGCCCCAGAGGGAGTGAACCTAACAGGTAACGATAGAGTGATCTCTCTCCTGCCATCCATCTCCACCCTCTGACAAACAGAGGCTAGGGACACCATTCTTTATCCATCCTGGCTAACAGCCATTATTGGACTTAATCTCTATGAATTTATCTAGTTCTCTTTTAAACTCTGTTATAGTCCAAGCATTCACAACCTCCTCAGGCAAGGAGTTCCACAGGTTGACTGTGCACTGTGTGAAGAAGAACTTCCTTTTATTTGTTTTAAACCTGCTGCCCATTAATTTCATATGGTGGCCCCTAGTTCTTATATTATGGGAACAAGTAAATAATTTTTCCTTATTCACTTTCTCCGCACCATTCATGATTTTATATACCTCTATCATATCCCCCCTTAGTCTCCTCTTTTTCAAGCTGAAAAGTCCTACCTTCTTTAATCTCTCCTCATATGGGACCTGTTCCAAACCCCTAATCATTTTAGTTACCCTTCTCTGAACCTTTTCTAATGCCAGTCTATCTTATTTGAGATGAGGAGACCACACCTGTACGCAGTATTCAAGATGTGGGCATACCATGGATTTATACAAGGGCAATAAGATATTCTCTGTTTTAGTCTGTATTCCTTTTTAAATGATTCCTAACATCATAGAATATCGGGGTTGGAAGGGACCTTAGGAGGTCATCTAGTCCAACCCCCTGCTCAAAGCAGGACCAAGCCCCAACTAAATCATCCCAGCCAGGGCTTTGTCAAGCCTGACCTTAAAAATATCTAAGGAAGGAGATTCCATCAGCTCCCTAGGTAACGCATTCCAGTGTTTCACCACCCTCCTAGTGAACAAGTTTTTCCTACTATCCAATCTAAACTTCCCCCACTGCAACTTGAGACCATTACTCCTCGTTCTGTCATCCGCTACCACTGAGAACAGTCGAGAGCCATCCTCTTTGGAACCCCCTTTCAGGTAGTTGAAAGCAGCTATCAAATCTCCCCTCATTCTTCTCTTCTGCAGACTAAACAATCCCAGTTCTTTCAGCCTCTCCTCATAAGTCATGTGTTCCAGTCCCCTAATCATTTTTGTTGCCCTCCGCTGGACTCTTTCCAATTTTTCCACATCCTTCTTGTAGTGTGGGGTCCAAAACTGACAGTACTCCAGATGAGGCCTCACCAATGTTGAATAGAGGGGAACGATCACATCCCTCGATCTGCTGGCAATGCCCCTACATATATATCCCAAAATGCCATTGGCCTTCTTGGCAACAAGGGCACACTGTTGACTCATATGCAGCTTCTCATCCACTGTAACCCCTAGGTCCTTTTCTGCAGAACTGCTGCCGAGCCATTCGGTCCCTAGTCTGTAGCGGTGCATGGGATTCTTCCGTCCTAAGTGCAGGACTCTGCACTTGTCCTTGTTGAACCCCCATCAGATTTCTTTTGGCCCAACCCTCTAATTTGTCTAGGTCGCTTTATATCCTATCCCTACCCTCCAGCGTATCTACCACTCCTCCCAATTTAGTGTCATCTGCAAACTTGCTGAGGGTGCAATCCACGCCATCCTCCAGATCATTTATGAAGATATTGAACAAAACTGGCCCGAGGACTGACCTGCTTGATACCGGCTGCCAACTAGACATGGAGCCACTGATCACTACCCGTTGAGCCCGACAATCTAGCCAACTTTCTATCCACCTTATAGTCCATTCATCCAGTCCATAGTTCTTTAACTTGCTGGCAAGAATACTGTGGGAGACTGTGTCAAAAGCTTTGCTAAAGTCAAGGAACAACACGTCCACCACTTTCCCCTCATCCACAGATCCAGTTATCTCGTCATAGAAGGCAATTAGATTAATCAGGCATGACTTGCCCTTGGTGAATCCATGTTGACTGTTCCTGATCACTTTCCTCTCCTCTAAGTGCTTCAGAATTGATTCCTTGTGGACCTGCTCCATGATTTTTCCAGGGACTGAGGTGAGGCTGACAGGCCTGTAGTTCCCAGGATCCTCCTTCTTCCCTTTTTTTAAAGATGGGCACTACATTAGCCTTTTTCCAGTCATCCGGGACTTCCCCCGATCGCCATGAGTTTTCAAAGATAATGGCCAATGGCTGTGCAATCACATCCGCCAATTCCTTTAGCACTCTCGGATGCAGCGCATCCGGCCCCATGGACTTGTGCTCGTCCAGCTTTTCTAAATAGTCCTGATCCACTTCTTTCTCCACAGAGGGCTGGTCACCTCCTCCCCATGCTGTGCTGCCCAGTGCAGCAGTCTGGGAGCTGACCTTGTTCATGAAGACAGAGGCAAAAAAAGCATTGAGTACATTAGCTTTTTCCACATCCTCTGTCACTAGGTTGCCTCCCTCATTCAGTCAGGGGCCCACAGTTTCCTTGACTTTCTTCTTGTTGCTAACATACCTGAAGAAACCCTTCTTGTTACTCTTAACATCTTTTGTTAGGTGCACCTCCAGGTGTGATTTGGCCTTCCTGATTTTACTCTGCATCCCCAAGCAATATTTTTATACTCTTCCCTGGTCATTTGTCCAATCTTCCGCTTCTTGTAAGCTTCTTTTTTGTGTTTAAGATCAGCAAGGATTTCACTGTTAAGCCAAGCTGGTCGCCTGCCATATTTACTATTCTTTCTACACATCGGCATGGTTTGTCCCTGTCAAGGTTCCTCCCCCACTCTGAACTCTAGGGTACAGATGTGGGGATCTGCATGAAAAACCTCCTAAGCTTATCTTTACCAGCTTAGGTCAAAACTTCCCCAAGGTACAAAATATTCCACCCTTTGTCCTTGGATTGGCCGCTACCACCACCAAACTAATACTGGTTACTGGGGAAGAGCTGTTTGGACGCGTCTTTCCCCCCCAAAATACTTCCCAAAACCTTGCACCCCACTTCCTGGACAAGGTTTGGTAAAAAGCCTCACCAATTTGCCTAGGTGACTACAAACCCAGACCCTTGGATCTTAAGAACAATGAACAATCCTCCCAACACTTGCACCCCCCCTTTTCTGGGAAATGTTGGATAAAAAGCCTCACCAATTTGCATAGGTGACCACAGACCCAAACCCTTGGATCTGAGAACAATGAAAAAGCATTCAGTTTTCTTACAAGAAGACTTTTAATAAAAATAGTAGTAAATAGAAATAAAGAAATCCCCCCTGTAAAATCAGGATGGTAGATACCTTACAGGGTAATTAGATTGAAAACATAGAGAACCCCTCTAGGCAAAACCTTAAGTTACAAAAAAGATACACAGACAGAAATAGTTATTCTATTCAGCACAATTCTTTTCTCAGCCATTTAAAGAAATCATAATCTAACACATACCTAGCTAGATTACTTACTAAAAGTTCTAAGACTCCATTCCTGGTCTATCCCCGGCAGAAACCAGCATATAGACAGACACACAGACCCTTTGTTTCTCTCCCTCCTCCCAGCTTTTGAAAGTATCTTGTCTCCTCATTGGTCATTTTGGTCAGGTGCCAGCGAGGTTACCTTTAGCTTCTTAACCCTTTACAGGTGAGAGGAGCTTTCCCCTGGCCAGGAGGGTTTTCAAAGGGGTTTACCTTTGAATTTATGACAGTCCCTGTAACCTCAATAAGGATTCTTTAAAATACAGCCAACTCTCCTGGACTCCTTTCCCCCTCATGTTATTCTCCCAGGGGATCCTGCCCATCAGTTCCCGGAGGGAGTTAAAGTCTGCTTTTCTGAAGTCCAGGGTCCATATTCTGCTGCTCTCCTTTCTTCCCTGTGTCAGGATCCTGAACTCGACCATCTCATGGTCACTGCCTCCCAGGTTCCCATCCACTTTAGCTTCCCCTACTAATTCATCCCGTTTGCTTTTTTGACTGCCGCTGCACACTGCGTGGACGTCTTCAGAGAACCATCCATGATGACTCCAAGATCTCTTTCCTGATTAGTTGTAGCTAAATTAGCTCTCCCCCCCATCATATATGTATAGTTGGGGTTATTTTTTCCAATGTGCATTACTTTACATTTATCCACATTAAATTTCATTTGTCATTTTGTTGCCCACTCACTTAGTTTTGTGAGATCTTTTTGAAGTTCTTCACAGTCTGCTTTGGTCTTAACCATCTTGAGCAGTTGAGTATCGTCTGCAAACTTTGCCACCTCACTGTTTACTCCTTTCTCCAGATCATTTATGAATAAGTTGAATAGGGCTGGTCCTAGGACTGACCCTTGGGGAATACCACTAGTTACCCCACTCCATTCTGAAAATTTATCATTTATTCCTACCCTTTGTTCCCGGTCTTTTAACCAGTTCTCAATCCATGAAAGGATCTTCCCTCTTATCCCATGACAACTTAATTTACATAAGAGCCTTTGGTGAAGGACCTTGTCAAAGGCTTTCTGGAAATCTAAGTACACTATGTCGACTGGATCCCCATTGTCCACATGTTTGTTGACCCTTCAAAGAACTCTAATAGATTAGTAAGACATGATTTCCCTCTACAGAAACCATGTTGACTTTTGCCCAACAATTTATGTTCTTCTATGTGTCTGACAATTTTATTCTTTACTATTGTTTCAACTAATTTGTCCAGTACTGATGTTAGACTTCCTGGTCTGTAATTTCAGGGATCACCTTTAGAGCCATTTTTAAATATTGGTGTTATATTAGCTATCTTCCAGTCACTGGGTACAGAAGCTGATTTAAAGGACAGGTTTCAAATCATAGTTAATAGTTCTGCAATTTCACATTTGAGTTCTTTCAGAACTCTTGGGTGAATGCCATCTGGTCCCAGTGACTTGTTACTGTTAAGTCCAAAACCCCCTCTAATGACACTTCAATCTGTGACAATTCCTCAGATTTGTCACCTACAAAGGATGGCTCAGGTTTGGGCATTCTTGGATTCCAGAGTAGTTCCCAAAATTACAGTAGAACAGGCAGAAGGTTTATGCTCCCCTGTTCAGTGTCAGGAAGTTTTAGAAGCAATTCAAGCTTTAAAGAAAGTTGTGGCCCCAGGTAAAAATGAGCTGACAAGTGAATTGCACCAGACTTTCCCAGAGGCTTTTGTATTGACAATCATGTTTAATCAGGCACTGGGTAGGAAGGAGTTGGAGAGATCACTTAATGAGGGCTTGTTGATGCTGCTAAGCAAAGCGGGGGACACATTGCTGTTAGAAAACTGGAGCTCTCTCACCCTCTTGAATACAGATTATAAGATTTTAGCAAAGGTGCTCCTGAAGCAGCTTGGCAAGGTGGCTCCAATGTTGATTCATCTGGCCCAGACCAGTGCAGCTAGTGGATTCATTGTGTGATCTTTGGGAGGCATTTGAGGCCTAGGCAGAAGGTGCCTGGTGAGGGTACCTGTATTCCCCTGGATCATGTTTCTCAAGACATTCCCTCCTCAGGGTCTTCGGCTTCTCCAAGGCTTACCATGTTCCAGGGGACTGGTTGTAATGATTGGTCCAGATCCTCACTTGCTACCCAGGCTCATGTGTTAATGACTTGTCAGAAAGAGGGCCAGTCTCAGCCTAGGATTATGGGGTATGCCAATTATTTGGTTAGGGCCACCGTTATCACTCCAGTATGTTCTTCTCTCATTTGTAAATGGTGGCTGGGGTATGTTTTGACATTGCCATGTATACTCTGGGGGTGGCTTGTATTCATAGGAGTGGCATCATCTCCCACCATGGAGGCCTGAACCACCATCTGGCTGCAGCCGGAGTCCAAGAGTCCTTGAAGCTTCTTCCCTTGGACCATCCCTGGTGCCATTAACTTTCCACACCCAGGTTTCTGCCATCCAGACCTGGGCGTATTCACATTCTATAAGAAGGCACTCACCCTTTGTGTCCTGTCTGCCCACAGGAATAGGCTGTTAATGGGTTTGGGTCACCGGCACCTTTCCAAGGTGCTGGTGAGGCTGGTTGTGGGGTAGTGGCAGGACCCTGGCCTGTGAGTCCTGCTTCGGTTGTTTCAGTCTCTGGCAGTCCCACTGATGGTGTTGTATTCATGCCTAACCCCTTTGGACTATCCTAAGGGGTGGTCTGATCATCTGGGAGGACTCCTTTGGGGTCAGACCCCGCAGAGAGATTGTTACTGATTCTGGCTCATCCTCCCAGGTCTCTCACCATTCCATCACCTGCCCTCCCGATGCCTTGAGGGATTCTCCTTCAGCTTCTACAAAATCCACCCTTAGCCTCACCACCGCTGATAACATTCCCAGGCAGTGCTGTAGTTCCGACCCCTTGCCTTTCACAGGTAACATCTTCATAAACCGGTCTGTCACAATGGCCTTGGTCACTTGGGCCCCTGATCATTCCTCCAGATGGAGCCACTTTCCTACAGTGGTCCCTCAACCATTCCACTACTATTCAGTGTCTCACCCCCTTGGGGCAGCTCTTGGCTCTAACTCGTTGACAGTGGGTCTCTCTGGAAATATCACAATAGTCCAAAATGACAGACTTTGTAGTCTTTTGTACATTCCAGATCATGATGGGTCTAGCACAGGCAGCCTGTCAAGTATGGGCCAGAATCAAAGCCCATTGTTCTGCTAGTACCACCCTTTCAAATGTAACTAAAAAGGCTTCAGAGTCATCATCCAGTCCCATGTTGGTTAGTTTCCCTGGTACTGGCAGGGAAATCCCCTCAGCAGAAGCATGACTCACTGGAACTCCTTGGGAGCGTAGGGCTGGCACTATCTGCTGTATCATTTTTTCGAAACTCTTGATGCTGGGCCATCAGTTCTCTCAGCAGCTGTTGTTGTTGTGAACTTGGTGGTGGGTGATCCACTGTTGCAGTAATTGATGCCGGAACTGCTGTTGCATCTCCACTAACCACTTATACCATCAATCCAGTTCCATCTTGCATGGAGCAGCAGAGATCTATCCCCTCTAAGGCTTTTAGTTTTAAACCCCTTGTATCAGGTATAGTTATGCCCACATTCACCATCACCTGTGGGGCATAAGGCTTTCCCCAAGTCTTCTCCAGCCCCTACTTCAAGTCATTTGTAATGTCCTTTGCCCCCAGTTTGTAGGATAGGAGGGGTTCTCTAAGTAAAACAGACAGACAAAAGAAAGGTCATCTCTTTTCTTCCCTCGTGACAGAGAAGAATCCAAGTGAAAGCAAAGATGACCTGTCTCTCAGGCGGTCTTTCTGGATTCAGCTGTTTGGACGTAGCCTATCAGTGGGTCTATTGTCTTTTATTAGGGTCTACCTCCAAAGCCCCTCCCCTTGTAGGATCCTGCTTTGCAGCTGGTCCATGCAGCTTTGAGGGCAGTGAGGCCTGCTGCTGTCTCCCTCTTGGCTGATTTCTTTCTGTAGTCCGTGGACTCTGAGGTGGAACTGCCCTCTTCTTGTTCACTGTCCCTTCCAGTGTCAGTTTTCCCCTTTTTAAGTTCCCCCACTGCCTACAAGCAGAGCAAGCCTTACAGATACACCTTGTTAGCTCGCAACAGACACAGAAGAGCTCATTAGTCTCCTCTCCTCCAGTGTGACTGTGTGAGGGCATTCCCCTTCTCTCTCTCTCTCACACACACACACACGGTGAGAAGTGAAGGGGCTGGGTGACAGGAAGGGGATTCCTCCATGTGACAGGGGACACTCACCTCGCGTGAGCACCTCCTGTCAGTTGGGCGCAAACCTGCACACTGTCTCTCTGCACCCACTGTCCCAGTCAGCTGTTAACCTCATCAGGTGGGTCTTCAGTGACCCAGCCTTCCAGCCAGGTCAAACACAGTCAATATGTGAACAAACATACACACTCTTTCCAGGGTAACAAACAAAGTCTATCACTATGGTTTGGTATCAGCAGCCCTGTCTCTGAGATCAGTTCTCAGCCCCTTCTGGGCTAGCGTTAAGTCCATCCTACCTTAGTATGGAGCAGTGCCCCCTGGCTTCCTCCCTGGAGACTCTTTGCCTTATCAGTTCTTCTTGCCCCAGCTCTCCAGCCTGGTTACTCGTTCAAGTTTCGTCCTCTTCCTGGGGTAACAAAGTTCAACAGATAGTTGGCCCCCTGCAAGGTTTTCAGGCCCATCCTAAAGCCATTTAAATTCCAGCCCTGTGTTGGGGCGTTTACACAAAACATATCCCACTTCTTAGGGCTTTGGCCATTCTGCCGTGCCTGTTGCGGGGAACCCAGGCCTGCCCACTACTAAGGGTCTCAACCTAGGGAGCCTACAAATGGAAGCCCCATACTGCTTCCTTTAACTCTGTTGCTACTGCTGCTATTCTGCCACTTCCCATGTAGCCCCTTCCTCCTCGCCCTTACCTCAGGGTTCTCTGGCTGTTTCCCGCTGGAGCAGGGTCTCTTCCAAGCCTCTTTACCAGTGGAGTTTTGCAGCCTTCCAGTCCTTCTTCCTTCATCTGGTCCCAGCTAGCAATTGACCTACTCAGCCCCTGCAGCTCGTTTTATCTGAGACTGCTTCACTCTGATTGGCCACTTCCCTTTACCTTCGCTAGGCAGGCCTGGAGGACCGAACTTCATTACTCCTTTTCCTGCGGTGGGATGTGGCAGGACCACAAGGCCTTCAGCAGGGGGGCATCAAAGGGCACGGTACACCCGGTCACATAGCTCCCACACACGAAGGAGGAAAGGGCCAGGTGACAGAAGGAGGACACCGCTCCCCCCACACACAAGAGGAAGGGACCGGGTGACAGGAGGAGGACATCCCTCCCCACACACAGTGTGGAGGCAGAGGCCAGATGACGGGAGGAGGACACCCCTCCCCATACACACTGTGGAGGAAGGGGCTGAGTGACAGGAGGAGGATGCTCCTCCCCACACACACACTGAGGAGGAAGGGCCGGGTGACACCCCAGGGATATACCCCCCCACACACACAGGGAGGAGGAAGGGCCGGGTGACACCCCGGGGATACACCCCCGCCCCCTCCCACACACAGGGAGGAGGAAGGACCAGGTGACACCCTGGGGATACACCCCCGCCCCTCCCCACACACACAGGGAGGAGGAAGGACCAGGTGACACCCCGGGGATACATCCCCCCCACACACACAGAGGGAGGAGGAAGGACCAGGTGACACCCTGGGGATACACCCCCGCCCCTCCCCACACACACAGGGAGGAGGAAGGACCAGGTGACACTCCGGGGATACACACCCACACCCACAGGGAGGAGGAAGGACCAGGTGACACCCTGGGGATACACCCCCGCCCCTCCCCACACACACAGGGAGGAGGAAGGACCAGGTGACACTCCGGGGATACACACCCACACCCACAGGGAGGAGGACGGGCCGGGTGACATCCCGGGCATACACCCCCGCCCCCTCCACACACAGGGAGGAGGAAGGGCCGAGTGACACCCCGGGGATAAACCCCATCCTCCCCCCCCACACACAGGGAGGAGGAAGGGCCGGGTGACACCCCGGGGATACACCCCCTTGCCCCACACACATACAGGAAGGAGGAAGGGCCGGGTGACACCCCGGGGATACACCCCCTCGCCCCACACACATACAGGGAGGAGGAAGGGCCGGGTGACACCCCGGGGATACACCCCCTCGCCCCACACACATACAGGGAGGAGGATGGGCCGGGTGACACCCTGGGGATACACTCCCCCCCCCCGGCCCACACACACAGGGAGGAGGAAGGGCCGGGTGACACCCCGGGGATACACCCCCCCCACCGGCCCACACACACAGGGGGGAGGAAGGGCCAGGTGACACCCCGGGGATACAACCCCCCGCCCCACACACACACAGGGAGGAGGAAGGGCCGGGTGACACCCCGGGGATACACCCCCCCCACCGGCCCACACACACAGGGGGGAGGAAGGGCCGGTGACACCCCGGGGATACACCCCCCCCCCGGCCCACACACACAGAGAGGAGGATGGGCCGGGTGACACCCCGGGGATACACTCCCCCCCCCCGCCCCACACACACAGGGAGGAGGATGGGCCGGGTGACACCCCGGGGATACACTCCCCCCCCCGCCCCACACACACAGGGAGGAGGATGGGCCGGGTGACACCCCGGGGATACACACCCCCCCCGCCCCACACACACAGGGAGGAGGAAGGGCCGGGTGACACCCCGGGGATACACCCCCCCCGCCCCACACACACAGGGGGGAGGAAGGGCCGGGTGACACCTCGGGGATACCCCCCCCCCACCGGCCCACACACACAGGGGGGAGGAAGGGCCAGGTGACACCCCGGGGATACACCCCCCCGCCCCACACACACACAGGGAGGAGGAAGGGCCGGGTGACACCCCGGGGATACACCCCCTCGCCCCACACACATACAGGGAGGAGGATGGTCCGGGTGACACCCTGGGGATACACTCCCCCCCCCCGGCCCACACACACAGGGAGGAGGAAGGGCCGGTGACACCCCGGGGATACACCCCCCCCGGCCCACACACACAGGGAGGAGGAAGGGCCGGTGACACCTTGGGGATACACCCCCCCCGCCCCACACACACAGGGGGGAGGAAGGGCCGGGTGACACCCCGGGGATACACCCCCCCACCCCACACACACAGGGAGGAGGAAGGGCCGGGTGACACCCCGGGGATACACCCCCTTGCCCCACACACACACAGGGAGGAGGATGGGCCGGGTGACACCCCGGGGATACACCCCCCCCCCCGGCCCACACACACAGGGAGGAGGAAGGGCCGGTGACACCCCGGGGATACACCCCCCCCGCCCCACACACACAGGGGGGAGGACGGGCCGGTGACGAGCCAGGGCTACACCCCCGCCGATGACAGCCGGGCGGCGGGGGGCGCGCAGGGCGAGCGCGGGAGGTAAACAGAGCCCAGGGAACACATGGCCGCGGCTGCCGCTGGCGGCTCCGGCGACTCGGAGCCTCCCAACCCCGCCTCCCGGCCCCCCTCGGCCCCTGGCGCCGCAGCCTGGCTGGCAGAGGGGCTGGCGGAGCCCTGAGCGCTGGCGGGTCCCCACCTCCGCCGCCTCCCCAGCTCCATGCGGCAGCGCGGGGCTCGGGCAGCGGCGGCAGCAGCAGCGCAGCCGGGCGGCCGCTCCCCGGCGTCTCCCGCCCGCCCCCTGCCCTAGCCCCCGGCGGCGCCCCCCGCCGCCGGGCCGGGCACCATGCGCTCGCCGCCCCGCGCCGCCGCCCGCCCGCTCCCGCTCCCGCTGCTGCTGCTGCTGGGCACCTCGGCCCTGGCGGCTGCCCCGCCGTGCTCCTCCGCGCCGCCCGGCGTGGGCTCGGTGCAGGAGCTGGCCCGGCGCGCCGCGGTGGTGATCGAGGGCAAGGTGCTGCCGCGGGAGGCGGCCCGCCAGGCAGGGCTGGGGGAAGCGGGGCCGCCCCCCGCCCCCGCGGCCGGGCCCGGGCCCCCCTCCCCGCCGCCGGCCGCCAGCCCCAGCCCGGCGCCCCCGCCCTGGGAGGCGCGGGTGCGGGTGCACCAGGTGTGGGCGGGCAAGGGCGGCGGGCTGCGGAAGGACTCGCTGCTCCGGGTGCGGGGCGAGCCCGGCTCCGCCTGCGGCCGGTTGAAGGAGGAGAGCCGCTACGTCTTCTTCATGGAGCCGCTGGACGCCGGCGCCGCGCTCTTCCAGGCGTCCTCCCCGCCGCTGGAGACCGGCCGCAACCTCAAGCGGGAGGTCAGCCGGGCGCTGTGCCGGGGATGTGGTGAGTGAGCCGCGCCGTGCGCCGGGAGGGCGGGCTGGGGATGGGGGGTCTGCGCCCGCCTGTCCGCTCGGCCCCCGGGGGCTTCCCTGGCCGCTGCCCGGGGGCATGCCACGTTGCTGGGGCTGGCTGCAGAGAGCTGCGTGGGGAGGGCGAAACTTCGTAAGCCGGCCCCACGCCCACTCGTGCCATCCAGCGGGCTGGGCGGGAGTTGGGGGTGCTCGGCAGAGGCTGTGTGCGAGAGCTCTGTGCCAAGCAGCATGTGCTTTGTCTTTGCAAATCACTGGTAGTTTGTGAGGAGAGGCTTCAAAGTGTCACCAAAGCTGGGGTGCTGGCGAGCTGGCGATTTCACCTAGTAAAGGCCTTGGCTGCTCCCCTATCCTCCCGAGAAATCGGGGGGGTTTAGAGGTTTGGGGGAGTCAAAGCCTGGATGTCTTGCTTCGATTTGTACGTTGCGAGTTTGGTTAAACAGAGGCGATGACGGAGCGTTAGCCCTCGGGCCATGAAGAAGAATTAAAGAGGAGCCCAGTTACAAATCAAGGGGTCTGCAAGGTTGGCCCCCCGCCTCGGACTTGCTCCGCTCCGCTTTGACAGATCAGATAACTATCTTGGTTACGCTATGTGGGCAGCATGGCTATTTCGGTCCTTTCTGTTCTACTCCGATTGCAATCATCCTTGCAATCCGGTGATTACCTTTTCACAGAAAGGAGGCAAGATCTCTTCCCAGCCCCTGTATTACCATGGCTGCACATGACAACGCTCTCTAGACACAAATAAGCTCGCCTGGAGCCTATAGAATCCGGCCAGCCAATGTGAACTGTTCGGGTTAACTGGATTGTTTTCGACTCTCCACCTGGTCATGTTTCATAACACCTGTAATTTACAGTCTGTCACTCCTCTTTAATTTGAATGTTTCAAGGTGATTCTATTGTGTGGCTGGGGCAGGGATGGTTGCTAGAGCCCAAGCTGCTAGGATGAGGTGCTTATCAGCTTAGCTCCTGTATTTTTCAACTTTTTTTTTTAGTCAGACTTGGTTTTTTTCTCCTTCTCCCTCCCTTTCACCAGAGCAATGTAAAGCTGCCCCAGTGTGCAGAGGGGAGCTGTTCACACGCAGTGGTGCTGAGCAGGAGTGAGTGATGTTGGGATTCCCCAGCTCTGGCTGATAGATGTCACTGTAAAACAAGGGAAACACTCTTCAGGGGACCTGTCTTATTAGCTAGTATAAAAGCTGAATAATACTATACAGCAGCTTGTGTTCTCCTGTTGTAGAGTTTGAAGGCATGCCTGTTCAATCCTCCGTAATAACAACTCTGATATGATTAAATACATACAGAAAGGATTTTGTTTTAGCCACAGAATAGGCCCAGCTGAGAACTGCATGTAGAAAGTCAATACTGCTATGAACCTCGTGTGGTAAGAATCACTGTGTAAACCTTCACCCCCAGGATCATTTTGATTCAGAACATTATAACAGTATCAATGTCTAAAGAGTTTCAAATTTTCATGTCAATTTTTTCTGCAAGCCTTCAATGGCCACTTGAAACATAGAACCCATATTATCTCTGCGAGCATGGTTTTATTATTGTACTCAGAATGGGAAATATTTAGTTGGGCATTGTTCTGTGCTTATGCTTTCTAATCATCGCAATTCTGTAGCTGCAGAATCCTTCAAGCAGCTAAAACTATGAGCAATCAGTGAGAAAACAAGGTGATACAAACAGCAATTAACATAGTAGTTCAAAACAGGCAAGGATCTTGTTGTTGTTGCTGTTTCTAGTCTATACCCGTGCAATGTGTGTGTATATTTACAGTATTTGTTTGCAGCCTGCAATTTGGCAAATATAAAGTAATTATAGGTTACCTTCTTGCTGCATTTGAACTTAAGAATATGCCTTGTGATGTCTGCTAATGCGTACACATACTGTTTTACATTTACTTAAGACGTAAACTGTGGAATGAATAAAACTGCCACTTTGGAATCAAATGCTGCTTCAATTACTCATGTAGGTAACCCAGTTCACTTCAGTGGAATTACTCCTAAGAGTAAAAAGATAGGGTTGTTCCCTTATTTTTGAAACCTTTCCTTTTCTCACGCATATTTATACGGCGCTGTTTCCCGCAGTATCTAGGCACTGAAATCCAGAAGAAAGAAGGACACGGTATTCCATATAGAAGTGAGCTCAGGTCTTGCCTTCCTAGGATTTGGGTAATTGTCTTTGATTCTTAAAAAGAAAAACACGATTTTCTCAGTTCTCTAGTGATGGATACAGTGCGCAGAAGGCACAGTCATGCAAGGGTCTCTACATCTGGCACTATCTTTAAGCAGAGGACTGAGGTAAATAGTGATAATATATTTGGTAAATAACAGTGCATAGCACAGAAATATAATGAAATCGAGGAGGTGGGGAATAAATTATCTGGCTAAGAAGTTACTGACTGATCAGCAAGATTAGCAGGGGATGGGAGGGATATTCCCAGGCTTTGTTCCCTATACAAATAAACCACAGGAAGTAATACACTGTAGTGATTGTATGGAAATGATGATGATCTGAACTGGTTTAAAAATGTCAGGCTAATTTAACATTATTTGGGGGTATTATCTAAAGACATTGCTTTTTGGAAGCAACAGAGGGCCAAATCTTGGCTCCACTGAACTCAGTGGCAAAACTCCCATCAAGTTCAACGGGGCCAGGATTTTTCCCAGAGTTTTTCAGTCTCTGGGTCAGATCCTCAGCTGATGTAAATTGTCATAGTTCCATTTTTTACTTTAGTGGTGCTATACTGTTTTATAACAGCTGAGGAACTGGCCCCTCTGTCCTTTTCTTTTACTTCACTTCTTTCTCTCCCCCTGATCCTGTTCCCAAAGAAATCAATAGCAGTTTTCCTATACTTCAGTGGAAGAAGGACTGAATGCCAAGTACTTTTGATTCTTGAAATCTTTTGACATTTACTAATATGGGGCCAAACTCTGCTCTTTCTCATCCAAGTAGCCTTTGTTCATGTAAATGCTCCTATTGCATTCCAGTTGAACTACCCACATGGGTAGTGTCTTGACGATTGGGCCTCCAGTCTCTAAGACTCAGATCCTCAAAGGTATTTAGGCACCTAATCCCCAAGTACAGATTCTGTGAACTTTACTCATATGATTAATTATTACTCATACAAGCTGCACCATTGACTTCAAAGGTAAAGACTAACTCACATGAGTAAGGTGGCCACGTTGCCGTCTGTCATGGTAGAACATACCGTAGTGGGCTAAGCAGGGGAGGAAAGCTCAGTGTGGATCATTTTGTGGCATTCAGTTGGTCTACTTAGACCCTTGTGAAATGACAAGCCATATGGAGCCCCCTGGGTCTGTGCCGATCCCAAGGGATCAGCAGGAGACTAATGTCATCTTCATTGAGGCCCTGTGCCTTTGCCTTGGCTCTATACCCCCAATATACTCCCCACCCCCAAGTCCCTGTCAACACGGCTTCAACAGGGCCTTGCTACCAGGGAATTCCCCAGACCATGGCTGGTCTCCTTACAGGGGTTTCCCCATCATAAGTTTTTTGATCTTTCCTAGATAACATACCTGGGGCTTGTAGGGAATGAAGTGGCGGCTCCAACGTGGGTGGCTATCTATCCCTCATTCCTAGCCTCCATCCCTTCCATGAAGATGCCATAGAATGTCTCCCCAGCTGGGTCTAGGAAAGGGGTGGGATTATGCTATACATTTATTATGGGGGTACAGTCTGGCCTAGGGTTTGCAGGATTGGGCTACATATGATCTAAGGAATGTCTCTATATAATTCCTTTTTAAATGTATGCAGGATGATTTTCTATTTGGCCAAATTTTATCAGTAAAGCTAGCATCTCTTCTTACATTTCATTTTTTATTTGTTTATTTATTTAGGAAGTTCTAAAGGTTTACAAATCATTGTCATGTAATTATCAGAGACAAAACAATAATAATTACAACAGTGAGCTTTCGTTTAGAGAAACATTATGCATACAGTGTATTTTACTATCTTCAAGTGGTGTCTACAGTATACAGGAGAAATTTTTTAGTATAATAAGAATGTGTATCAGCTTTGTATTCCTGTATGTCAGTTGTGTGTAGATCTGTTTTGTCATACATTCTGAGATACTGTATTCAATATTTATATAATATATAGCATTCAGCACTTTATAAGTGTAATGGCATTTAAAGTATATTGACTATAAGGAGATATTCACATTAAAATACTGCTGTGGGGATTTTCTGTTCAGCATTAAAGAGATTTTTACAAAGCTATATTAAGTGATTAGCATTAAGAATAGAAACAGTTTATATATACATATGCACAAATGTAATTTGCCAAAGTAATATGCTGGTCGTCACCAAAAATTATGTTTAAACACACAAATCATGATGTCTAAAATCCATCATGTGAGTGAAGCACTTAGTTTACTGAGAAGTGTAACTTTATTATTTTTTATAGTGTGGATATTCAGTACACACCAAAATAATTTCTCATCCGTGTTCACTAAGTAAAACTGAAATATAGTCATATGGGAAAACCCCTTAGAATACAAACAATTTAAAAACACATTTGAAGCTGAGTTAAAAATTGTTGCTTTACTGTTTACTCACACATGGGAGTATATTTTCCTCTTTATACGCTAGGTTGCACACACACTATTCTAATGGACATTACATACATACTCTGTTATACACAGAGGTTAGATACAATCCCTAAGACTGTGAATCATTTCAGTGAGGTTAACAGCCCTGTCTAAAGAATCAAAATAATACACTGTACATCTCAGTGGCCTATACATGTTTCTAATTAAATAAAGGAGCAAAGCATATGAATATCTGTCCTGTACTTTAAATATGTTGTCCACTTACTATATAAATTGATTCACAGTATTGCAATGCCACTTACACAAATAGACTGAAGTTAAAAAAAAATCAGATTTAAAATATAAATACCTGGCCCTCCCTGGTACTTATTATTGTTATTTAGCTATTCCTGGAATTACTGAAAATAAACTATATTAATAATTCATTTAAATGGGTATATGAATAAATATCAAATTGTGGCTGGATAATATTAATAATGTGTCTCTTTAAAGAAAGAAGATATACATCACTACCTGGAAATGATTGTTCAGAGTTCACATGCTTAAATGCTTTGCTGATTTGAGGCCATATTCATTTTTATATATTCAGTTTCTAATTTTTATGTATATATCAACATTATTCTTGTATAAAGGATATATTTTATATCAGGTGTACATATATAGAGAGATGGACATAGGCACACATCATATATATATGTACAAGAATAAATACAGGGGGAATCAGGTATTTCAAAGACATTTGAAATCTGATTTTTCTCTTCACTTCAGTCTGTTTGATTCACATTATTCCAATGACACTTTAAATAATCTAAATAGTATCATATGTAAAGTGTACGATAGACATTTCTCTCTCTCTCCCTCATATATGATTATAATTTATGGGCAAGTTACATAATAAATATTTAAAGTTAAGTCTTCACAGTGTATGTCTTCCCTAAATTTAGATTAAACTATAAAGAGTTAACTAGTGTAAACTCTTACTTTACTGGACAGACTTTAAGAGCCCCATCATTTCATTATGGAGACTGTGGAAAATTCTCTACACCTGTCTCATGACTGACTGTGCTTTATGCTCCAAAGGGTTACACCCACAGAAAAATTTAGCAACTTGTGTCAAAACCCACTTCAAATCCTCTTTGCAAATTAATGTTTCCTACAGCAACCTATGACACAAAAGTATGCATGCATAAGAACCTTGATCTGCAAACTCTAGAAAATAATATGTGATCTGGAGAAATGAGGGCAAAGGCAAAATACTATGGGCCAGATTGTTACCCCCCACACATCCATGGAGGAGGCTATAAATAATGGGTTATTTTGGTTATTTATTAATTGAGACATCAACTAGTCAAGCTCAAGTTTGGTTTATTAATCGAAGACTAGAAGCAGCATAAACAGAAAAGTACTGTACTGGGGCTCTGTCGCTCATCTTGTTCTGAATTATGATTGTTTCAATGGACCTTTATAGCCAAGGTGGTTTTCCTATATTACAATTTGCAGTTTTAACTAGGTAGCTGAGGATCAGTCAGCCAACAGGAAATGTAGACAGTTACATTTCCATTCATATTATCCTTCATATTACCCAGTGACAAAGAATAAAAACAGCTTCAAGCTACTTTGACGTGGGTTCAGAACAAGTCTTTAACCAATCGTTATTAAATGTCATATTCTGTCATGTTTGCCTTTCATTGTTTTTTCCTTTTATAATGTTCTTATCCACTTACTCTTTTCTTGTGGTTTTCATTACAGCTTTATAACTTGTTCTTCCAGTAGTCAGAGTCAATTACAACCACAGAAACAACTTTAAGCAGGCTGAAAAGATAGGTCATAGAAAGGTCATGCATCTCCATTCTCTAAGCAACAGAAGTGTAACATACTCAAAGTCATATTCGCTTTTAGTTCCTGACATAAGCTGTGAGGGGTTCTGGGAGCTCTTAAGCCAATTAGGACTGTGTGAAATTTGGGGAGGGAGGGCATCTGCCGATGTGGTTCAACGTGCCCTTTGTAACGTGTGGGGAAAGGGCAGGCCAGCGGCTTCAAAATATATGGTTCTTTTCAGTAACATGCATTAGAAAGTGTTCAGATTCTGAAATCAAAGTTATGTTAAATGTATGCCTATGTTTTATTAGATATATTTGGTCCTCGTTCTGCATTTTTTTCTCAGGCAAAATTCCTGCTGAAATCAAAGATGGTGTAATATACAGTCTGTATTTCTATTGCCTGGATTTTCAAAATGCGTGTCATCACAGTATTTGTTTACTATTTTTAAACATATTTTTATGATGAGTTTTCAAAAACCTGTAAGAGTAATACATCTTTATTATCATGATATCAACAAGTCTGTTTATGGCAACAGCTATGATTCCTTTATAAACCACCTACTTTCTATTAGGACCAGTTGTCTGTTTTTTAACAGTTATATGTATGTGTTTTTACTTCCTTTGTGCAAAAGAGCATTTGGTAGTATAGAAGAAGGGAATCAGATTCAGAACAGTGAATATGGATTCAATTAATTTTTGCAACAGCTGTCTAAAACACATCCAGTCCTTTTGCAAGGCCATTCCTTCTCATCTTTCACATTTGTTATTTAACTATGCTAAGCTGTCTTATTAGTAACTGCTGAAGAACAGTTAATTCTATTGTTCTCAGAGCTGAAAGATATATAATTATTGAAAATGTAGTGACGCTAGATTGCATCTACCAGCGGAACAAATCAGAATGTATTAATATCTGTCATTTAAAATATTTTGCAAAAGCAGCTGCCATAAGTGAGAAGCTTTCAATAACAGTTGTGTTTTTTTAATAATAATTTTTCACATATAAAATATTTTCTATAGTAATTTTGTAAAGGGGCAGATTTGTTACAAGCTGTATCAGCCATTTAAATCTAGTAGTTTACATGCAGGATATTACCACTACACTAAAATGAAATATTTGGTACTCCTTGTGTAATTACTCCACTAGTAATTGCCCTAATCTCACAGCAATGTGCAAATGAAGACAAAGGCAGAATTCTTCTCCCATTTCAAAAAACAAAAGGAAAAAAAATCCATTATTTCTAGTGATCACCGTGGGCTCGGTTTTGCATCCCTTATTCAGTGAATTGACTCACATGAGGTCAGTAGGGCTCCTTGTGTGAGCAACAGTGAATCACATAAGTAAGGGTTACAGAGTTGGGGTCTTCAATGGACATTATTAACAAAAATTCTGGCATGTTAATTTTTTCTGCCACTGGTGGGAATAACATTGAACATAGGTGTCACATTTTTGGCTAATTTTCAGTAAACAATTTGATCAAATGAAGCAGCTCAATTTTATAGCATTTAAAGCCTGATTCTGCTGCCCTGGAATCAATAGGTGCTTTGCTTGATTACGCAAAGCACTTCAGCGCATGGTTGACTTTAATCATGTGAGTAGTCCCAGCAATGAGACTAAAGTTAAAGCTAAGCATGTGAATAAATCTTTTTCTGGATAGGGGCCTTAAGCACATTTTGAAGTGCTTTGTTCAATCAAGGACTTAAATAAACATGCATAAATCCCATTGAAAATCAGTGGAAGTTTTTTGGGCTTTACTAGATACATTGGTTGTGTTGCATTAGAACTCTAAAATATTTGGAACAAGCTGATCCTGAAAATATTGGGCAACATTATTTTTTTATCAGGTAGGATTTTGAAAGTGTTTGAACTTCCAATTTACATTAGGGTCCGCTCGTGTCTCCATTGATGTCAACAGCAAAACTTCCATTGACTTTCCCTGACAGCAGGAACAGCCCTTGAAGCTATAATTACAGTCCAGCACAAATTGGGTAAGAAAATGGAGTGGCCATTTGTGACATATTAATGAACATGATTCTGAAATTATTTTTCTCCCATCACATTTGGAACACTGAATTGCTGGATCTTTAGGCTTCTGTGTATATTAATTCAGGGACATTTTTACATTTTATTTTTTAGATCAAAGGTTTTTCACGATTTTTTAATACATATATATATTTTAACAGGTGTATATATACAAAGCATAAAATAGCAGCAGTAACAACATATAGTTCATGTAAGGTGAGATTATGTTTTACTATGAAACACTAGTCTTCAAAAGCAAAAACATAGTGCCTTTCTATTAATGGTAAGCTGAATGATTGTTAAGGTTACTGAAAGTCATCAGTTACCAACCTGCTAGTATACCGCCAGCTGGTGATGAGATCCTGTGATTAAGTTTCCTTTTATATCAATTTGAATAAAAGAAACATGGAGCAAAGATAGGTTAGAGAGTATTTTCCAGAGGCACAGAATGTTTATGACAAAGTTACTGTATCAGTGGAGCTGTTGTGAGGGTCTCAGATGATTAATATTTTCCAAAAGATTGATTAAATATGAAGAGTGATACCTTTTTGCAAGGTGAACAGATCACTTGTTAAAGATTAGGTATTTGACATCACATTGATAAATACATGGTTCAAATGACCCTGGGTGTCATATTTAAGCAGACCTAAATCTTACTAAATGTATCAGCATCTGGAAAGCAAGATATTTTCTCTCAGACATTTTGAACCCTAGCAACATAAGGGGAATAAACACTTCAGAGGGCTGTTATTCTAAACATTTGTGCTGAGATTTTCAAAGCCACCTAGGGGATTTGCATGCTCAGTTTTCTTTAGGACTCCCAGTTCCTATTAAATGTTAATAGGAATTGGTAATCCTAATTCCCTAGGTATCTTTGAAAACCCCATCCTTATTTGCTAAAGCAGAGGAAAATGGGAGTGGCTTGCAGGTACATACTGGCCATGCAACACACTGTTATATAAACACCCCAGTATGGGTTTTGACCGGAGGTTGGTTGGATTATGGGTGCCAAGGAAGAAAAGCTGGAAGGTGAATGTCTCATATAAATCTCTTCTCATTACTGGCTGATATTAGTAGCCACTTTCAGCTGACCAGAAGGGACTTCACTGCTTCACAGGTCATTGGTAAGAATTACAGAAACCAGTTTGTCAGCTGGCATACCTGGCAGAGCTCCAGAGACTTCAACAGAGCTATACTAATTTACACCAGCACAGGATCTGGCCCAGGGAATTGTAGAAGGACATTGTCATCCCCCCGCCCCCCCTCAAAATAAGTGGAAAAAGCATAAAGTACAGCAGAAAATAACTTGGCTCATGTTTTTCATCCAAGTATCTTTGTTCATATTGTGTGAAAACCTTTCCCCATTGAGGTCAATGGGAGTTTTGCTTTTGACTTCAATGGAATCAGGATTTCAACCCTTCAGTTTGTTTGGGATCTTCTGAAGGGTATTTTTCCACTATACAAATGTGAATATTTTCATTTATTGACAACAGTTAAAAAGATCAGAAGGAAAGTCCTGTCATTTGTACATGCAGAGAATTCCTCAAAGGAGTGACAATTGTAAGAAAGATAGGGAAAGGGAACAGGAATAATAAATTTAAGGGCAGCCTGTGTCAGTGGAAACTGCCTTGAGTATTTTTAAATATAAAATTTTAAAAAAATTATACAGAAGACAGAACTGGTTTGTTTTTAATATGAGTTTTATCCATTCTAACTTATTTAGGTGCCTAATTATGATCCTAGGAGCAGGTTTGAAAATTGTGGCTATACTGCACTATAGCTGAATGTGCAGACTAATACACTCTATTGACACAATACACTCTATTGACTAAATTTTCAAAAAGGCCTCCCTTTGGTGGGTGCAAGTAGCATCCACACCTTTGCTCCCCCGATTGCATTGCATGTGCCTATCAGAGTGCTCGTGCTACTAATTATCTGATTTCCATGGGACTTAAGTGCGTGCGAAAAATTAAGTACATTCTTAAATGCTTTTCTGACTATGGATGCTTGACTAAATCAGAGCCTTTGAGAGCATGTAGAGAAAGAAGTTTCCCTTGCCACGCGTGGCTAATTTTTTGTTTGCTTGTTTGTTTGTGACTCAACCTGGCTGATTATCTCAGGGGTGTGACTCATAGCAAACATTTATAAGAAAGATATTTATAGAAGGAGGACAATATATTTTTCTTGTCTTCCTCTTTTGTGCAGGGAATATTTGTTCTCATCACTTCTCTCAAGAAACTCAATATTTGCGCTAATAATACAGAATAACCATTGACTTCTGTGCAGAGGTATTGATTTCAAAAATCCCTTTGAAAAGTCATATTAATCTATTTAACTTCCAGACCTTGCTTCGGAGGTTCAAAAGAGTCTCCTGACCATTTTCAGATGCGTGATCACCTTTTGTCTCCCTTAATTAAGGTTTCACAACTTCCTAGCTTTCCCCCTGATCCTGAGCGAATCAATCTACCATGGTGGTTTAACGGTCCCTGAACTTTAAAAATGACGACGTAGCTCCACTAGTGTTCACTTTGTTTCAACTAACACAACTCCAAGTGTGTGCTTGTGTGTTCGATATCTTGAGCCTTGAATCTCAGTGAAGCTATTTAAAAATAAAAATCAAATACTAAATTTGTGTAGCGTGTGACTTTCCAACACTTCAGGCTTGATTTACAGTACTTCTTTTTGTTTGTACAGGTAACTATATACACGTAAAATACCCAGGTATGGACACAGGCTTTATTATTATATGCAGATAAGAACACAGATACTGTGTTTCCACATAAGAATATACAGAGGCAACTGATGCATATTTATTATACACAGCTATTTGGTGAAATATTGTTATAAATGGATGAATCTAGAAGAAGCTGAGGTAGAGTTTTTATACACATGTAGGTATATGGGTGTTTGGTGCAGCATGTAGACACTTGGGCAGGCAGGTGTTATGGGAGATTAATTTCTTTCTAGATAGAGGACAGTGTAGCTGTAGCTCAAGGTCATTATATTTTGTTTTTGTTTCTTGCAGGTTATAACTAACTCACTGATTAAAGTCCAGTGCTTTTCAAACCTGCTTTGTTTCTCTGTTTTCAGAGTAACAGCCGTGTTAGTCTGTATTCGCAAAAAGAAAAGGAGGACTTGTGGCACCTTAGAGACTAACCAATTTATTTGAGCATGAGCTTTCGTGAGCTACAGCTCACTTCATCGGATGCATACCGTGGAAACTGCAGCAGACTTTATATACACACAAAGCATGAAAAAATACCCGTATTCTTTCATGCTTTGTGTGTATAAAAAGATCTTCTACACTTTCCACAGTATGCATCCGATGAAGTGAGCTGTAGCTCACGAAAGCTTATGCTCAAATAAATTGGTTAGTCTCTAAGGTGTCACAAGTACTCCTTTTCTTTGTTTCTCTCTTACCAATATTTTGTTTTGCCAGATTATAACGGTATGATTTTCTCTTGTGATATATTTTTCCTGCTGTTATTTAATATTCAGAATACATCTTTTCATTTATTGTTTGGTAGATTTTGGGGGAGAGTCTGCCAGAACATAACACACTGGATTTTTTTGTGTATGTCAAATGGTTTTTTGTAAGCTTCCATTAACGTATGACTAAAATGTTTGGCTTTGTGCACGCTCTCTGAAAATGTATGTGTTATGACCCAGTTGTCTTTATTCTCTCTAGCAAGGGCTTTGGCTACTTGAGTTTGTTTTGCTGATGTTGTAGAGTGTATTTACTTTCCATTAGAATTCATTCCATGATAGTGAGGCAGTGGTGGTGTGTGAATTCTGAAGCACGTTTATCTGAAAGACATCTTTTATGGTACCATGGAATTCTGCTTCCCATATTTTTTTTAATGTGCTGTGAGTTCTCTATTTCAGCATTAACCAAAGTTATGTACAAAGTGGTCTCAGATATTAGGTGTACCTGCTTTTCTAAGTTTTTGCACTTCGCTTGCAAGTTTGGATTCAGGTTGCTGTATACCTGCCCAGGCCATTCTGATATGCCGGTAATCTTGGACCTATTTATAAAAATCTGATCTTTGAAGGGTACATGGGATAACCTGGGAAATTACAGACTCGATTAGTCTAATTTTGATCCCCGGCAAAATAATTAAAAAGTTGATACAGGAATTGATCAGTAAAGAAATAAAGGATGGAAATATAACTAATGCCAGTTGGAATGGGTTCATGGAAAATAGGTTCTGTCGAATTAACCCAGTGTTGCTCTTTGATGAAGTTACAAGTTTGGTTGATAAAAGTAATCGTGTTGACATAATATTTTTAGACTTTTGTAAGGCATTTAACTTAACCTTTCATGACATTCTGTTAAAAATAGCACTACACTAAAGCAATGTAGCACATAGTTTTTAATCCATTTAATACCTAACTGATAGATCTCAAACCCTACTTGTTCATGTGGGAATCATCAATGATGGAGGGTGGAACTTCTCGTGGGGTTATAAAACAATCAGTCCTCAGCCCAACATTTTTCAATATTTTTTTATCAATAATCAGTAAGAAACAAAAAATCATTGCTGATAAATTTCGCAGATGACACAAATATTGGTGGAATGATAAATAATTACAAGGACAGATCACTGATACATAGGGACTTAGATCACTTTAAGCTGTGTGCAGCCAAACACTACGCATTTGAATACAGCCTCATGCAAAGTCACATCTAGGAACAGAAAATGTAGGCTATATTTACAGGCAGGAGGGACTGTATTCAGGGGTCATAGTAGACAACCAATGAAACATGAGCTCCCGGTATGATGCTGTGACTAAAAGGGCTAATGTCATCCTAAAATAATGATGATGATGATCATCATCATCATTGTAATGTCTGGGTGCCCCAGTCATGAGCCATGACCCGATTGTGCCAGGCACTGTATAAACACAGAACAAAAAAGACAGTCCCTACCACAAAGACATTTACAGTGGAAGTATAAATAGAGGAATATTGAGTAGGAGTAGGGAGCTGATATTACTTCTCCAGACAGTATTGGTGAAACAAATACTGGAATAATGTATCCAATTCTGGTGTGAATATTTTAAAAAGGATGTTGAAAAATTGGAAGTAGCTACAAGAATATCTTGAGGGCTGGAAACATGGTTTATAATGAGAGACTGAAGAACCTTAGTCTACTAACCTTCTCTTCTATAAGGTAAAGAAGTGATTTAATCATGATCTAAGAGTACTTTCACAGAGAGAAGATTTCTGGTAATAAAGGACTTTTTAATTTAGAAATAGTCAATCTAGGAAGTTGAAGCTAAAAAAGCTCAAAGTAAAAATAGCAGTAAGGATAATTAATCATTGCAACAAATTACTAGCAGATGTAATGGATTATCCATCACTTGAAGTCTTTAAATCAAGACTAAATGTCTTTTTAAAAGCTATACTCTCATTTAGCCACAAGTTATTGGGCTCAATGAGAAATCACTGGGTGAAGTTCTGTGGGATGTGCTATGCAGGAGCTCAGACTAGATTATCACAATGCCTCAAAAACTGTCAATCTACTGTTGAGTGCGTTGTTGAAGTGGCCTCAAATTTAAAGTCTGAAAGAGTTGATTGAAGTGAGTGTATTCTGCTTGCATCCAGCTATTATCTCATGGATAAAACCAGACATGTACTCTAGGATGTTGACAATTTTTACATTGTGAGTTTACTTGACAATGACATTTTTATGTGTTTCCAAATACTTAAGATCTGTGTGTGTGGGTCACATCCTTCCCTGTGGTGTTCGAGTGCTAGGCAAAATTAAACGGTCTTTATGAATGTCTAAACAGAGACCAGATATGTCTCTTCTATTGTTCTTCCTAGAGGTAGGAAAGATTGGTCAGAACTTCATTTAACTCTTCTTGTCCCTTTATGGTTTTTTTCCTCCATGTCTCCACAACTGTGAAAGCAGATAAAGTGATGGGTGGGTATGTTTGATGGGTGTCGGCGAGTGTGTATTATGGGAAGGCGATATCAAAAGAGGTCTTATATTTTGTCTTAAAGGTGTTCAGATCAAACTCATTGTCCTCAATTCTCCTGCCAGCTAGTTCCACATTCTGCCAAAAATTCTGTGTGTTTTACTTCTAACTATTGTGAGTTTCATTGATCCTGTAGGCGATGGCTACCTCCGGTGGCTCTGGAGGGAGAGGCAGTCTCTGAGGTAACTCAGTCCCAGCCCATGGAGAGCTTGGTCCAGGAGCTGATTTCCTTGAGGCGTGGGGAAAGCTGGGGAATGGTGTGAATTGTACTTAAGGAGAAGGAGATGTATTGTTGGGGCCAGGATTTCAAAAGTGCTCCCCACACAGCAACCGCTGATGTTTTCCAGGGGACCTGCTGGGGCTCGTCACTTTTAAGTACGTGGCCCATGAGCATCATCTGTGTATTTGAGGCAATGGGCCAATATTTTCAAAGGTAGTAGCCTCAAGTTTAAAATGTGTAGTTGCTCAACTGGTCTGATTTTTCAGTGCTGCCTGCAGCTCCTGTGAACACCGTGAGTTTGAAGGGCTGGCATTTGGAAAATAGTACATTCTTGTTTTAAAGGGAGGAGACTTGGCATGGAATTGTACAGCGCAATAAACATGGAGCCATACAATACCATTTTTTTCAGGGAAGAATCTGACTTTTAACTAATTTAACCATCAGTTCTACACTGTTCCACTGAATGAGAAGTAAACTAAGAATGGATAAGGAAAATAAGAGGAGTGACCTTTTCCAACTCTCTTCCTTTCTCTTGCCATGTTAGTGATCAGCACTAGCAGGGCTGCAGCGTAGCAAAGACTGCCAAGCACTGCAGGCTTTTGCCACTGGAAGTCTCTTGTAACCCAGACTAAAGAGAATCATAAAAAAAGGAAGACATTCAGCAGTGAAGAGATTCCTAGAAGCACAAACCTTTCACTTAAAATACAGCGGCATGCTGAGCGTTTCTTTTCCCATTATTATTATTTATCACGTAACTAGGCTCCTTGTTAATTTTGTAATTTTTTATCATAATTCTTTGGCATTACTGTTTGTCTGAGAAGTGTTAGAGGTTTCCAATTATATGACATCTGCCTAAATAAAATTGAAAACTGGGATATAGTTAGTAAATAACAAGGAGGTATTAGGTCAGATCTATCTCAGTCATTACTTTTTTCCAGAGTGGATTATCTTAACCCTAGCTTTATCTCTCAAATACATAGATAGGGATTGTCAGGCTTTGCTGATTCTCTTGTTTCCACATTCTTCAGTTACCACCAGCAGCTTCCTCAGGGACTCTGGTTTTTTGTTGTAAATACCGATGAGTGATTAACGTACTGTTCTTGCCTTTAACTCCTTCACTGTAGCTCCATTAATTTAATGGCTTAATATGACCTATTGTTCCCTTCTGTTTAATTCTGTTAATTTATTCCATTTTGAAATTAGGTTACTATGCAGCCAGATACCAAAAGCATCAATGGCAGGACATAACAAGCACTGCAAAAAGAACCTTGTTTTTTATTTACAGTGTTGTAGCCATTGCTGGTCCCAGGATATTGGAGAGATGGGCAGGAGGGGTGTGTGTGAGGTAATATCTTTTATTGCACCAATTTCTGTGGGTGAAAGAGCTTGTTACCAAAAGATATTACCTCACCCACCTTGTCTCCCTTGTGCATTACTCACTTTGCTCTTTAACCTATTTCCCATAGTGTCCTCTTACAGTTTGGGGTCATGTTCATGTGGGGTGCAATTCATAGTTTGATTTTGAAAGATTACCACTCAAAAATATTTAATATAAAGAAAGTCCCTCCCGTAGCAAAGAAAATGTCATCTGCTTTTCCAAAAGATACAGTAAATAGAAAATCTAGTCAATATTGTCTTGATTGCATATGTCACAGGAGTACTCTAAAAATGAGAGATGTTTGGTATATACGTAAATAGCGAGTTAATAGATCAGGTGCCCATAGATGGTGTCAAGAATATGCAGCATTGTTCCTAGTTTTTTAGGACCAGTAAAACTTTCTTGTTCCTGTGCACTGTAAATGGCTCCTTATGTAGAGAAGAACTGCAGGTAAAGAGGGGCAATTGTAAGACAAACTGTGAAAGACCTGTCTATAAACCACAGAGCAGTTTTATGTCATTTCGTTTCATGTGTTTATTGTCATAAGATAATTTACTGGTGATTCGATGACCAACCGTAGGCCATTAAAATGTTGCATGATGGAAGAGTGGCGGTAAGGCTGGGCTCCGTTTTTGCATTTAAAGCAGGGATTCAAACTTTGTATTGCATGAAAAGTGTGGTGTATCCTTCTCCATACGTGCAGCACACAATCCGTGAGTAAAGATCTAATTTTCTGAGGGTTTTCCGGTAAATCTGTTAATCAGTTTATGAGTTCTAATGAGTTAAAAACGGTCCCTCAACGGCAGTTGATATTTTAAGTCTCATGATTTTTCAGGCCCCTCAATCTTAAAAGCTAGAGACTGTAGAAGTCAGAAATGTATACACAATGAAATGTAGGTTCTCTCTCTGGAAATACGTTAAAATGTTCTTAATTAATTACTCATTGGCTGCAGGATTGCTGCTAATGCTGCAGCGGCTTGGCCCCTTCATGTGCATTGCCATTGCAGCAGTTGAGGCGGAGGTGTGGGGACTACAAGGAGTATATCGCATGTGCCCTAGCCTAGATGCAATGGTGGCAGGTTACGGGGAGCTAGGTCTTATCGTTACAGTGGCTGTGGTAATGGTGAGCATGCCCATGGCCTGAAGCTTTCTCAGTGAACCGCTGCCAGCTCCGTCCCAGTCTAAGGGCGGGCTGAATATGCTAACAAGCAAAAGCAGCCAGAGCATTTTTTGGTGGGCCTGCAAATAAAGTTTTTGTTGCTCCACCAACCTTAAACTTCACTAATTCCTGGCCATTATGATCACACCGCTGTGCATTTGGGCTGGTGCCAGGCAGCTGGGGAGAATCATCAAGATGTCTCTTTAGGATGCACACCAACTGTAATTGATTCGGTTTAAGAGCAGTTTTGACAACTTTGAGTGTTCAAAGATCACAAGTCAGGCCTCCCCAGTAATCCGAAGATTGGTTTAAAAGTCATGACATTTAAAAAAATAATAAATTGGGTTCTTTTTATCTGCCTTCTGAGCTTTTAGAGTCTTTATAGGTCATTTGTTCAAAATTTTCTTAGCAACTAAGAAGCCTAAAAACTTATTTTTTTAAAAACAAAAGCTAAGATTCTCATGTAATTACATGATAACAGAAGCTAGGCTTCTAAGAAAAACACAAAGATGGTCAAACTCACCATAAGATTGTGAGAGTTATCAGCACTGTTCCCCTATCTAGGAACAGAGAATCGTGATTTTAAACAGTCTATCAGTTTGACAAACAGGACAAGGTGAGATTTCCAGACAGGCTAGAGCATAGTCTTCACTAAGAGAAGACCATATAATCCAAGTACTCAATTAAAACACCTGCAGAATTATGGCACACTTCATTCCAGATATTTGGTACTTAAAGTTTTTTTCTTAAATTCTCAGCTTCTGGAGTCATTAAGTATTGCAAGAGTCCTGATTTTGGTGCAGGCTGGTAATGCTGTATTAGTCTAACCCACCTGCTGCAGAAGCACAGCACAGCTGCACATGCCCTTCATCCCTAAACAATTGGTTTATGTTGGTTTATGGTTTCAAGGTTCATTAAGGAAAGAAGCCAGAAATTGACTATTTTTTTAAATGAAAGCTTAGATTCAGTTTAAGGGGTGCCAAAGACTGAGTCATTTAACCTGGTGCTTGCATGAGTCCCCATCTAGCATGCAGTACTTCTTCCTCCCTCTCTCCAATTTATGTTTCCCCAGAAGCCTTTCAGTATTAAAAAAATAAAAAACCTCTTTCTATTGTTGAGCCTTTCCATTTTTGTTTGTATCCTTGGTCTTATTGAAAGATATAAGATCATATTTGGCAGATTAGAATGTGTTTGCCTAAACCAGATGTCAGTTTTTGAAACGAAAGTCTAAATACAGTACTTTAAACATCACATACTTTGATTTTAAACTTGTTTTTAACCTTGTAATATACCTGATTGGCACATGTTGCAAAATATTTTTCTTGGAACAATTCCTGTTTATGTGAAAATAATTGAAGTAAAATATATTGATTTTTCTTAGAATACTTCAGAATTTCATCATGACTATTTTCAAGGCTACTGCAAACCTGGTGTTAGCATGTATTGTAGTTAAGGTTATCTGTGGGCTGGATTCTGCAAGTGAACGAGCACTCTGACCCTGATCTAGCCAAGCACTTAAACACATGCTTAATTTTAAGTCAGTGGGGTTACTCACATGCTTAAAGTTAAGTACGTATGTAAGTGCTTGGTTGGATTGGGGCAAAGTGCCAAGCACTTTGCAGGATCAAGACCTATCATGGTATGTTAACATTTTTCTATCTAGGACTGGCACCAGACTTGCACAGGAAGAATGGTTAGTTTGCATACAATTTCTACATAAGAATTTTCACTATGGCCCCACAACAGCACAGGGGGCATTTACCAAGATCCTCAGAGTGGTAACAGTGATTGTAAGATCACGGAGTGTAAATCTTTTTCCTTACTTAGACAACAGCTTGATAAGAACCAGCTCTAGGGAAATTTGCCATCAAAGCAACACATGAAAGAATCCTGGAGTTAAAGAATCCCAGATTTATTATCTACAAAAGCAAAAGTAGCCTGATTGCATCGTAATGGAATACATCACGTGTTCTGCAAGGCAATGGTCTAGAGGGCATTTCTTCCACAAGAAAGAGTTACAAATCTCCAAGATGTGACACCAGAGATACCCGTGCAAAGTCTGCTGTTTCCTGGAGTTATGGTAATCAGTCTGGATGTAGTACTATGAGCAAGAATGTACATGTGCATCCTTCATATTTTGAAACACAATGGGCACCAAGGGTAATGACCTTGCAGTTCCAAATTCAGTGGCCCAGTCATTGAATTGGCAGCTAATGAGGGCTGTATGATCAAATTCAGACACATGTAGCTTGTGTGTGCATCTTTCCATGGAAGTCCATAAACCAAATTTGACAGTGATGTGTAAATGGTAATGTAAGCTACCTGGTGGGTGTAAATTTGTCATAAGAGGTTCAGTTATGTAAAATGAACCAATTTGGGATTCAGAGGGTGTGCGAAATTAGAGTAATTTATACACCAGTGGGGTCAGATTCTGTTCTCATTTACACCAGTATAAATCTGGAGTAATTACAATAAAGCAATAAGTTAGTCCAGATTTAACTGGTGCAACTGAGATCAGAAACTGGCCCCATGAAGGCAAAATGGAATGTGTAGCATGAAAATCATGTAGCAGGAGGATAAAAGTTAAAGGAGAGGGCCTTGTTTGCCTTAATCCCACTCTGTTCCCAAAACTGCCAGGGCCGAAGTTAGTTGCAGTATGAGCTGTAGCACCTGTTTGTGCCATGGCTGAATTTTGCTGACACGGAATGACAAATGGTTCTAAATTGGGCTAATTTTTCACACCCACTGATCCAAATTAAGCCTGATATGTAGTTTACACCATCACTTACTCCATCACTGCATCTGTCCCATCCTGCTAAAGGAGACCGCTTTCAAGTTCCATTACATACAAACAGCAGAGGCACCGATTAACATGTTGAAAGGATGAGTCCAAGCCACAAAAATTGGATCTAGATTTTTGAACCCTTCAAAATTCAGAGATGCTGAGATCTGGGATTTGATTCAGGCCCATTTCTGCTTGCAATATTTTTCATGAGATGGAATCAGGAATCAAAAAGAAAAAGAAAATGAGCATCAGTAAATATGCATCTATTTCTTAGAGCTAACAGCAATACACCAAGACCACATATCCCTTCAGAGCTAGTTGGAACAATACCATGTGCTGCTAATGGCATATAACATGACAAACTTATCATGGCCCATAGATGAACTAAGGAAAACTAGAGCACTGTCACTTCATCAAAAAGAAATAAAATTGTATCTGTATGCAGTGAAACATCTTTAATTTGCTAAAAGCCAGACATATAAAATGTGATATTAATATGTAAATGGACTGGTTTTCATTAGGGAGAGTAGGCTCTATACTAGGAGATGTTGGATTGGATCACACAGATGAAAGGACACCTATAAGTACATCTCTTTGAAATTGCTAGGAACACAAAAAGCATCTTTTTTTAGCATTCTAGAACAGTACAGCAGAAGTCTAGGGAGGAATGCCATGTTGCAGGTTAGGTCAAAACATTTAATATACACTTCTTCCCTCCCGCTGCTGCTTGTTCTGATGAGGACACTGCAGAAAATAAAAATGCAGGACACAGCTTATACTGAAAATGCCAAACTGGCCAGGCTGGCTCCTGTTTTCAACACCTATAGCAACATTAGCACTTCTTCCTCTTATGAAGAGACGATTGTCTGGGGCCCATTGCACTGAAAAATCTCCCAGCCTAAATATGTTAGCTTGGCTATTCAAAAGAAGAACCTTGTCAAAAGAAGATATTCTGAGCAGTGTTGTATTTCACAGCATACAAACAGAGAAGCTAGATACAACAAAAATTACTCTTTCTGGAAGTTAGCAGTGTACCACTACTTTATTTCTGAGAATTCAGAATGATAATACACAGAATCCCAAAACAGAGAGAGACAAAGCAGGCTGCTCCCTAAAAACAGCAATGCACAACTCACCCCACCTTGCTCTAGGCTGTCTGTCTCCAGACTGCTATTCCTACCTACATGCCTTCAGCTTTCACCCTGACCACACCACACGATCCATTGTCTACAGCCAAGCTCTGCGATACAACCGCATTTGCTCCAACCCTCAGACAGAGACAATCACCTACAAGATCTCTATCAAGCATTCTTACAACTACAGTATCCACCTGTGGAAGTGAAGAAACAGATTGATAGAGCCAGAAGAGTTCCCAGAAGTCACCTACTACAGGACAGGCCTAACAAAGAAAATAACAGAACGCCACTAGCCATCACCTTCAGCCCCCAACTAAAACCCTTCCAACGCATTATCAAGGATCTACAACCTATCCTGAAGGACGACCCAACACTCTCAAATCTTGGGAGACAGGACAGTCCTTGACTACAGACAGCCCCCCAACCTGAAGCAAATACTCACCAGCAATCACACACCACACAACAGAACCACTAACCCAGGAACCTATCCTTGCAACAAAGCCCGTTGCCAACTGTGCCCACATATCTATTCAGGGGACACCATCACAGGGCCTAATAACATCAGCCACACTATCAGAGGCTCGTTCACCTGCACATCTACCAATGTGATATATGCCATCATGTGCCAGCAATGCCCCTCTGCCATGTACATTGGTCAAACTGGACAGTCTCTATGTAAAAGAATAAATGGACACAAATCAGATGTCAAGAATTATAACATTCATAAACCAGTCAGAGAACGCTTCAATCTCTCTGGTCACTCAATTTCTGATCTCAAAGTGACTATCCTTCAACAAAAAAACTTTGAAAACAGACTCCAACAAGAGACTGCTGAATTGGAATTCATTTGCAAATTGTATACAATTAACTTAGGCTTGAACAGAGACTAGGAATGGTTGATTTATTATAAAAAGTAACCTATTTCCCCTTGTTTATTCCTCCCCCCCCCCACTGTTCCTCAGACATTCTTGTTAAACCCTGGATTTGTGCTGGAAATGGCCCACCTTTATTATCATACACATTGTAAGGAGAGTGATCACTTTAGATAAGCTATTACCAGCAGGAGAGTGGGGTGGGGGGAGAGAAAACCTTTTGTAGTGATAAACACCCATTTTTTCATGGTCTGTGTGTATAAAAACATCTTCTGTATTTTCCACAGTATGCATCCGATGAAGTGAGCTGTAGCTCACGAAAGTTTATGTTCAGATAAATTGGTTAGTCTCTAAGGTGCCACAAGTACTCCTTTTCTTTTTGCGAATACAGACTAACACGGCTGTTACTCTGAAACCTGTCTCCAGACTGACTCTGATCCCATGCTACCCTATAGAGCCCCCTGCCTGCAGTCAGGACCAGAAAAATCCCTGCAATTTAAACTGATATATCACAATTTGAACTTATTTTCAATATACCATGTGACGGGTTGGACCCCTTAGGATGCCACCTGATGTGCTGAGATACCACTGAGCCTGTTACGCCAGTCTGGTCACCCTTTCTACCTGTCTTGCTGAGCCAGGCTATTATGTCTCCTCCAGCAAACATACAGGCAAGGCTGCACCCAACTGCAGAAAGAAACAGACACAGAGATCAGTTTTGGGAAGGCTCAGCTTAAGAGATTTGCCCCAGCACACAGGCGTCCACCTCCCTTGGAGTGCAGACCCAAACGTACATTATGAAATCTGCCTCCTCCCTCAATGTGCAGGAAGATAGGCACAACTTCTCGCCCCGCTGCCCGCCTCAGTTAGAAATTGCATAAACTGGGTTTTATTATAAACAAGAAATAAGTTTATTAACTACCAAAGATGGATTTTAAGTGACTATAAGAGATAACAGACAGAACATAGATTACTAAGCAAATGAAAGGTTTCAGAGTAGCTGCCGTGTTAGTCTGTATTCGCAAAAAGAAAAGGAGGACTTGTGGCACCTTAGAGAGTAACCAATTTATTTGAGCATAAGCTTTCGTGAGCTACAGCTCACATCATCGGATGCATTCAGTGGAAAATACAGTGGGGAGATTTATATACATAGAGGACATGAAACAATGGGTGTTACCATACACACTGTAAGGAGAGTGATCACTTAAGGTGAGCTATTACCAGCAGGAGAGCGGGGGGGGGGGGGGAAGGAGGGAGAACCTTTTGTAGTGATAATCAAGGTGGGCCATTTCCAGCAGTTGATGCAAACTAATCTAGTTTCACTACAGAAATTGGTTACAAATAGCATTTCTCACCCTAGAGATTGTTGGAAAGAGATTACATAAAGTCTTTTTTTGTTTTTGTTTTTTGTTTTTTTAATAAACTTTTGTTGATGCAGCCATGTTACAAGTTTAGAATCGCAGTTTCTGGAAGAACCACTTATTCTTGCCAGTTTTGTATCTTTCCTCAAATTTCACCTTGGCTTCGCGCCTTGCCTTGCGTTTTAGTGCAGGGTCCCTGAACACATCTTTATTGACAACGGTTTTGTCCAGAGGAATATCTTGAAAGGCAGATGCACTGGTCCCCAGCTTGAAACCTCAGTTAGTATTACTCACAAGCTGGATGCCCTTCCAGCTTGGGCTCAGTCCTTCCTCCCCAGTTCAGTTCTTCTTTTTCCAGGTGTTTTTCAGTGTCTCTTTGGGTGGGGAGGCAGAGGAGCACCATGATGATGTCACTTCCCTGCCTTATATAGCTCTTGTGTAAGGCGGGAACCCTTTGTCTTCTAGTGGAAAACCAGTGGCATTCCAAAAAGAGGAGGAGGAGTATCCAGTGCCAGGTGACTTGGACCCATGTCTCTGCATAGCTGTTGCAGCCATTGCTTGTAGGCTGTCTCCAGAGTCCACAGGAAGATTAAGCTCTTTCACAGTCCATTGTTTCTGCTAATGGCCCATTAGCCCTGTCTGGCTTTTCCATTGTTGTACCTGAAAGGCTGGTTGGGGTTGACACCCAAAGTAACACATTTGAAATACAGATACGTAGTTAATATTCCTAACTTCAGATACAGAAATGTTACAGGCATACAGATTAGATAATCACATTCAGTAAATCACAATCTTTCCAATGACAGGTTTCACCAACAACCACATACCACACAACAGAACCACTAACCCAGGAACTTATCCTTGCAGCAAAGCCCGTTGCCAATTGTGCCCACATATCTATTCAGGGGACACCATCACAGGGCCTAATAACATCAGCCACACTATCAGAGGCTCGTTCACCTGCACATCCACCAATGTGATTTATGCCATCATGTGCCAGCAATGCCCCTCTGCCATGTACATTGGTCAAACTGGACAGTCTCTACGTAAAAGAATAAATGGACACAAATCAGATGTCAAGAATTATAACATTCATAAACCAGTCGGAGAACACTTCAATCTCTCTGGTCACGCAATCACAGACATGAAGGTCGCTATCTTAAAACAAAAAAACTTCAAATCCAGACTCCAGCGAGAAACTGCTGAATTGGAATTCATTTGCAAATTGGATACTATTAATTTAGGCTTAAATAGAGACTGGGAGTGGCTAAGTCATTATGCAAGGTAGCCTATTTCCTCTTGTTTTTTCCTACCCCCGCTCCCCCCAGATGTTCTGGTTTAACTTGGATTTAAACTTGGAGAGTGGTCAGTTTGGACGAGCTATTACCAGCAGGAGAGTGAGTTTGTGTGTGTATGGGGGTGGGTTTTTGGAGGGGGGTGAGGGAGTGAGAGAATCTGGATTTGTGCAGGAAATGGCCTAACTTCATTATCATGCACATTGTGTAAAGAGTTGTCACTTTGGATGGGCTATCACCAGCAGGAGAGTGAATTTGTGTGGGGGGGTGGAGGGTGAGAAAACCTGGATTTGTGCTGGAAATGGCCTAACCTGAAGATTACTTTAGATAAGCTATTACCAGCAGGACAGTGGGGTGGGAGGAGGTATTGTTTCATATTCTCTGTGTATATATAAAGTCTGCTGCAGTTTCCACGGTATGCATCTGATGAAGTGAGCTGTAGCTCACGAAAGCTCATGCTCAAATAAATTGGTTAGTCTCTAAGGTGCCACAAGTAATCTTTCCAATGATATCTTACATGAGCCATCTTGCATAAAGTATATCTCAGTTATGTCATATTCATATCATAAGCATATCTTCATAAAGAATATGGAGTGAAACATCATACACCACAAGAAGAATATCTCTTCCAATCTATTTTATACTCTACTTTATAATTTATAATGAAGACACAGGTAATGGGAGAGGAAAGAGAGTGCCCCATGATGGAGAAAGATATGAATATTTCTACAAGAAAGCATGCAGATTTGCATGGAAATTATTATTCTTGAGATTTAAGTGGTGACCTTCTGCAACATACTTTGGACCAACAGGATTTCCTCTCATCTTACCCCAGACAATTCATTTTATGAAGCTTCATGGGCAACCTTAATTCTGACATTTTCTAACTGTTGAGTGTTGACTTTGAGTGTTGACTTGGTGTTATTTTAATGTAGTGTTTTGGTATGTGATAAAATTCAAGCTAATAATGGAAGATGTAATTTTTACTTTCATATCCTTAACTGATCTTGGTTTATGTAGCTTAATTACTTGCCTCCCTGTGTATGTTGTTTTTTATACAGTGTTAGTCAGTAACAAGTCAGTTTTTACCCACCATTACTGTTCAAAGGTATCCAAAACACTGTAGCTCTTTCCCGTTCTAATTATAACAACGCAATTGGGGTGTGTTGAAGTAAATGTTTACTTTTTAATGGCGACTGCTATTTTATTATTCCTTGCTGACTGATTAATGGACACACTGAAGGAGAAAAGAAAGTGTCTATTATGATGAGTTATAACACCAGAAATATTTTTTCTGGCAGGAATGTTGTAATGAGGGCCCTTTCATATGGGATGGCTGAGGCTGATAAGTGAAAATTGCCTCAGTCCCCACATAGCTCTGTCATGAAGGATTGGTGTACATGCTATTGCAGAGAAAATAAATGATCTGGTTAAAGCTAAATTGGGGATTTACTCCATGCAAAAACTTTTTAAAATTTCTCTTTCTTTCATCCAGAACTGGCATTCTTGTTTCATTGATCACCAGTAAAATGGGATATGAGCATTTTTTAATAATGACAATTTTGAAACCTCAGATTTAGTTTTACCCCTGCTCCCTATTATTATCTCTATGTACAGCATAAGTGAATTGTTTTTGTATTTGAATTGGACACAGTTCTGCAACTGCTGCATAAAAACACCTTCCACTGTTGTTGTTTGTACTATGTTAGCACTAGAGGATCCAACTGGAACAAAATTGGATCTGTTCAAATGCAGGTGATATTTATATGCCAAATACTGTTTGTGAATATTCCCACTGAAGTCAATACCATTACTTGTGGGAATCATTTATTATTAACATTACAGTAGCACTTAGCAGCCCCAACTAAGACTTGGGCCCCAATGTGCTAGGTGCTGTACACACACATGGTAAGTGACAGCCCCAGTCTCAGAGAGTTTACAATCTGAATAAATAAGTCAGACAGAGGGTGGGAGGGAAAACGGAGATGAACTGATTTGCACACAGCAGGTGGGTGTCACAGCACCCAGCTGGCCTGGATGTTAGCCTATTGTTCTATCCACTGCACTACATCACCTCTCCCCAGCTCATGTGAGTTGCCTGTGTGGCTACACACGTAGGGCTCATTATCCATATCTTGCAGGATATTATGACTTCTACTTTAATGAAATTAATTTTGATGACCTGACATAAAAGAATAGAAAGGAGGGGGGAAAGCTGCTCATCCTTCTCCTAATACAAAGAGATTACAAACTTGCATAGCCTGTTGTAAAGAAAGCTTTTCCAGTCCATCCTGTGTCTGAGATGGTTTGGAATGCTTTGCCAATTAAGCAATTATTTGACTAGATACCTTTAAAAACTTCATAATGCAGTAATGGAAAAAGCCTTCCAAGCTAGCTTATTGAAGATATACCTTGGATCACAAGAACACTCTTACATAAAGAAGAGAAAAAATTGCCACCAGGGAGGTATATTTTGCTTAGAAGTGAA
Source organism: Eretmochelys imbricata (assembly GCF_965152235.1). Taxonomy (NCBI): domain Eukaryota; kingdom Metazoa; phylum Chordata; order Testudines; family Cheloniidae; genus Eretmochelys; species Eretmochelys imbricata. Next base: position 131,265,561 of record NC_135576.1, on the reverse strand, counting down.
ATAAATTTCAATTCTCACTCTCAATAAGGTAATATCAACATTATTTTTTTGTCAAGAATGGTGCTCAGTCAAAACACCTCTTCTCCAAGTATGCAGCTCAGGGAAAATTATCCTTAAAATACACGTCTTTGAAACCAGCAGCTTAGAGACCTGCTATTCTACATCACAATTTATCATCATTTATTGGAATTGTCAGATGCTTTTTTCCCTGACTGCTTTATTGCTGCCTCTGTCGCTCAGCATTTATAACCAAACTAATTTTGCAGCGATACAAGCGAGTTCTGAACTTTTTGGGTCTGATTCTCATTTATGCTGTGGCCCCATTACACCATTCTGTGTACAGAGGCCTTACAATCGGTATAAATTACTTACTCTCATTTTAAAGCCTTTTCACACTGCCATAGTCATGTAAAGGAGCCTTAGTATAAATGAGGATGAGGCCCACTGAATCTACATGTTTTACTTGTTACTCTGCTCTTGACCCCTTACATGACTGCTTCTTGGAGCAGCTAGTCCTGGAACCCACAAGAGGAGCAGCAATTCTTGATTTAGTCTTACATGGAGCACAGGATCAGGTCCAAGAGGTGAATATAGCTGGACCGCTTGGTAATGGAGACCATAATATAATTAAATTAACATCCCTTTGGCAGGGAAAACATCACAGCAGCCCAACACTGTAGCTTTTAATTTCAGAAGGGGACTACACAAAAATGAGGAAGCTAGTTAAACAGAAATTGAAAGGTACAGCGCAAAAAGTGAAATCCCTGCAAACTGCATGGAAACTTTTTAAAGACACCATAATAGAAGCTCAACTTAAATGTATACCCCAAATTAAAAAACATAGTAAGAGAACCAAAAAAGTGCGACCGTGGCTAAACAAAGTAAAAGAAGCAGTGAGAGGCAAAAAGGCATCCTTTAAAAAGTGGAAGTTAAATCCTAGTGAGGAAAATAGAAAGGAGCATAAGCACTGGCAAATGAAGCATAAGAATATAATTAGGAAGGCCAAAAAAGAATTTGAAGAACAGGTAGCCGAAGACTCAAAAAGTAAAAGCAAAATTTCTTTTAAGTACATCAGAAGCAGGAAGCCTGCTAAACAACCAGTGGGGCCACTGGACGATCGAGATGCTAAAGGAGCACTCAAGGAAGATAACACCATTGTGAAGAAATGAAATGAACTCTTTGCATTGCTCTTCACGGCTGAGGATGTGAGGTAAATTCCCAAACCTGAGCCATTCTTTTTAGGCGACAAATCTGAGGAACTGTCTCAAATTGAAGTGTCATTAGTGGGGGTTTTCGGAATAAATTGATAAATTAAACAGTAATAAGTTACCAGGACCAGATGGGATTCACCCAAGAGTTCTGAAGGAACTCAAATGTGAAATTGCAGAACTACTAACTGTAGTAGTTACTAACTATCATTGAAATCAGCTTCTGTACCAAATTACTGGAGGATAGCTAATGTGATGCCAATTTTTAAAAAGGGCTCCAGAGGTGATCCTGGCAATTACTGGCCAGTAAGCCCGACTTCAGTACCAGGAAATTTGGTTGAAACTATAGTAAAGAACAAAATTATCAGACACATAGATGAACATAATTTGTTGGGGAAGAGTCAACATGGTTTTTGTAAAGGGAAATCATGTCTTACAATCTACTAAAATTCTCTGAGGGGGTCAACAAGCGCGATCCAGTGGATATAGTATACTTTGATTTTCAGAAAACCTTTGACAAGGTCCATCACCAAAGTAAGCTGTCATGGGATAAGAGTGAAGATCCTGTCATGGATTGGTAACTGGTTAAAAGATAGGAAACAAAGGGTAAGAATAAATGGTAAGTTTTCAGAATGGAGAGAGGTAAATAGTGATGTCCCTCAGGGGTCTGTACTGGGACCAGTCCTATTCAACATATTCATAAATGATCTGGAAAAAGGGTAAACAGTGAGGGTAAACAGTAAAATCTGCAGATGATACAAAACTACTCAAGATAGTTAAGTCCCAAGCAGACTGCGAAGAGCTACAAAAGGATCTCAGGGAACGGATGGCCAGGATCCTCTGGGGGACTAACTTGAAGGGGAAAGGAGTCCAGGAGAGCTGGCTGTATTTCAAGGAATCCCTGTTGAGGTTACAGGGACAAACCATCCCGATGAGTCGAAAGAATAGTAAATATGGCAGGCGTCCGGCTTGGCTTAACGGTGAAATCCTAGCGGATCTTAAACATAAAAAAGAAGCTTACAAGAAGTGGAAGGTTGGACATATGACCAGGGAAGAGTATAAAAATATTGCTCGGGCATGTAGGAATGAAATCAGGAGGGCCAAATCGCACCTGGAGCTGCAGCTAGCGAGAGATGTCAAGAGTAACAAGAAGGGTTTCTTCAGGTATGTTGGCAACAAGAAGAAAGCCAAGGAAAGTGTGGGCCCCTTACTGAATGAGGGAGGCAACCTAGTGACAGAGGATGTGGAAAAAGCTAATGTACTCAATGCTTTTTTTGCCTCTGTTTTCACTAACAAGGACAGCTCCCAGACTGCTACGCTGGGCATCACAAAATGGGGAAGAGATGGCCAGCCCTCTGTGGAGATAGAGGTGGTTAGGGACTATTTAGAAAAGCTGGACGTGCACAAGTCCATGGGGCCGGACGAGTTGCGTCCGAGAGTGCTGAAGGAATTGGCGGCTGTGATTGCAGAGCCATTGGCCATTATCTTTGAAAACTCGTGGCGAACCGGGGAAGTCCCGGATGACTGGAAAAAGGCTAATGTAGTGCCAATCTTTAAAAAAGGGAAGAAGGAGGATCCTGGGAACTACAGGCCAGTCAGCCTCACCTCAGTCCCTGGAAAAATCATGGAGCAGGTCCTCAAAGAATCAATCTTGAAGTACTTGCATGAAAGGAAAGTGATCAGGAACAGCCAGCATGGATTCACCAAGGGAAGGTCATGCCTGACTAATCTAATCGCCTTTTATCATGAGATTACTGGTTCTGTGGATGAAGGGAAAGCAGTGGATGTATTGTTTCTTGACTTTAGCAAAGCTTTTGACACGGTCTCCCACAGTATTCTTGTCAGCAAGTTAAGGAAGTATGGGCTGGATGAATGCACTATAGGGTGGGTAGAAAGCTGGCTAGATTGTCGGGCTCAACGGGTAGTGATCAATGGCTCCATGTCTAGTTGGCAGCCGGTGTCAAGTGGAGTGCCCCAGGGGTCGGTCCTGGGGCCGGTTTTGTTCAATATCTTCATAAATGATCTGGAGGATGGTGTGGATTGCACTCTCAGCAAATTTGCGGACGATACTAAACTGGGAGGAGTGGTAGATACGCTGGAGGGGAGGGATAGGATACAGAAGGACCTAGACAAATTGGAGGATTGGGCCAAAAGAAATCTGATGAGGTTCAATAAGGATAAGTGCAGGGTCCTGCACTTAGGACGGAAGAATCCAATGCACCGCTACAGACTAGGGACCGAATGGCTAGGCAGCAGTTCTGCGGAAAAGGACCTAGGGGTGACAGTGGACGAGAAGCTGGATATGAGTCAGCAGTGTGCCCTTGTTGCCAAGAAGGCCAATGGCATTTTGGGATGTATACGTAGGGGCATAGCGAGCAGATCGAGGGACGTGATCGTCCCCCTCTATTCGACATTGGTGAGGCCTCATCTGGAGTACTGTGTCCAGTTTTGGGCCCCACACTACAAGAAGGATGTGGAAAAATTGGAAAACGTCCAGCGAAGGGCAACAAAAATGATTAGGGGTCTAGAACACATGACTTATGAGGAGAGGCTGAGGGAGCTGGGATTGTTTAGCCTGCAGAAGAGAAGAATGAGGGGGGATTTGATAGCTGCTTTCAACTACCTGAAAGGGGGTTCCAAAGAGGATGGCTCTAGACTGTTCTCAATGGTAGCAGATGACAGAACGAGGAGTAATGGCTTCAAGTTGCAGTGGGGGAGGTTTAGATTGGATATTAGGAAAAACTTTTTCACTAAGAGGGTGGTGAAACACTGGAATGCGTTGCCTAGGGAGGTGGTGGAATCTCCTTCCTTGGAAGTTTTTAAGGTCAGGCTTGACAAAGCCCTGGCTGGGATGATTTAACTGGGAATTGGTCCTGCTTCGAGCAGGGGGTTGGACTAGATGACCTTCAGGGGTCCCTTCCAACCCTGATATTCTATGATTCTATGATTCTATGATCTCTCAAAACTGGGTGACTGTGCAACAAAATGGCAGATGAAATTTAATAATGATAAATGAAAAGTAATGCACATTGGAAAACATAATCCCAACTATACATATAAAATGATGGGGTCTAAATTAGCTGTTACCACTCAAAAAAGAGATCTTGGAGTCATTGTGGATAGTTCTCTGAAAACATCCACTCAATGTGAAGCGACAATCAAAAATGAGTACGGAATGTTGGGAATCATTAAGAAAGAGATAGATAATAAGACCGATAATATCATATTGCTTCTATATAAATCTATGGTATGCCCACACCTTGAATATTGCATGCAGATGTGGTCGCCCCATCTCAAAAAAGATATATTGGAATTGGAAAAGGTTCAGAAAAGGGCAACACAAATGATTAGGGGTATGGAACGGCTTCCATATGAGGAGCGAATAATAAGACTGGGACTTTTCAGCGTGGAAAAGAGACAACTAAGGGGGGATATGATAGAGGTCTATAAAATTATGACTGTTGTGGAGAAAATTTAATAAGAAAGTGTTATTTATTCCTTCTCCTAACACAAGAACTAGGGGTCACCAAATTAAATTAATAGGCAGCAGGTTTAAAACAAACAAAAGGAAGTATTTTTTCACATAATGCACAGTCAGCCTGTGGAACGCTTTGCCAGAGGGTGTTGTGAAGGCCAAGACTATAACAGGGTTCAAAAGAGAACTAGATAAGTTCATGGAGGATAGGTCCATCAATGGCTATTAGCCAGGATGGACAGTGATGCACAACCATGCTCTGAAGTGTTCCTAGCCTCTGTTTGCCAGAGGTGGGAATGGGTGACAGGGGATGGATCACTTGGTGATTACCTGTTCTATTCATTTCCTCTGGGGCACCTGGCTGTATTGGAAGGATACTGGGCTAGATGGACCTTTCGTGTAACCTTGTATGGCTGTTATGTTCTTACTGTTTCAAAATGATTGCTATATTGTAGATCGTCCATTTTTTCTTTGTAGATTGTGAAACTGAGATCTTGCTAATTCATTTTAAAATAAAGACTCTTTACAAGAGTTTATTACATCTAGCATTGGTTACATGGTACTTACTGAAATGAATAATTTTACTATCATTGAAAAACACTAGTATAATGTGAACAAAGAAGGTGAAAACTTGACTGTAGCAAAGTTGTTGGTAAAACTACCATTGATAGGATTTCGTCCTAAATGAACGTTTGAGCACTGGAAGGCATTCGGTGGCAGGACAGGTCTCATGGGATGGACTCCACCTGAGTTGGGAGGGAAACAGACTTCTGGGATGGAGGCTGACACAACTCTTTAAAAGAGCTTTAAACTAGGAACTCAGGGGAGATCATTGGAGATACTCATGTAATCTCCATGCCTGATTTTAACATTGAGAGGGAGGAAAATCAAGTAAGAATGGATACAGCAATGGAGAAAGGAACAGCAGTGGGTAGAAGAATGGACAATAAGAGGAAGGATAGTGCTGATACCAGTCAGATGGGCGATACTGACAGTAGAATGGCTGTACTCAATCGGATGAGGAATGTGGGCAAAGCCAGGCAACAATAGTTAAGATGTTCGTACACCTATGCAAGGAGCATGGGTAACAGAACGGAGGAACTAAAGCTACTGGTGCAGGAAGTGAAGCCAGATATTATAGGGATAACAGAAACATGGTAGAATAGTCGTCATGACTGGAGTACAGGTATTGAAGGGTATGTGCAGGTTCAGGAAAGACAGAAATAAAAGCAAAGGTGGTAGAGCAGTATTGTGTATTAATGATGTGGTAGACTGTAAAGAAATGAGAAGTGATGGAATGGATAAGACAGAGTCTGTTTGGGCCACAATCACTTTGGGGAAGAAAGCTACTAGAGGTTCCCGTAATATAGTACTTAGGGTGTGCTATAGACCACCAGGATCTGATTTGGATATGGATAGAGACCTCTTACTGTTTTTAATTAAATAAATAGTACTGGGAATTGTGTGATTATGGGAGACTTTAGCTTCCTAGCTATAGATTGGAGGACAAGTGTTACTAATAATACAAGGGCCCAGATTTTCCTGGATGTGATATCTGACAGATTTCTTCAACAAATAGTTGCTGAACCAACAAGAGGTGATGCCATTTTAGATTTGGTAGTGTTGAGTAGTGAGGATCTCATAGAAGAACTGGTTGTAGGGGACAACCTTGGTTCGAGTGATCATGGGTTAATTCAGCTTAAACGAAATGGAAGGATAAACAAAAATAGATTTGCAACAAGGGTCTCTGATTTCAAAATTGCTAACTTTAAAAATTAAAGGAATTAGTTTAGGAAGTGGCCTGGACCAAAGAACTCAAGGATCTGAATGTGGAGGAGGCTTGGAATTACTTTAAGTCAAAGTTGCAGAAGCTATCTGAAGCCTGCATCCCAAGCAAGGAGAAAAAATTCATAGGGAAGGGTTGCAGACCAAGCTGGATGAGCAAACATCTCAAACAGGTGATTAAGAGAAACCAGAATGCCTACACAGAATGGAAGATGGAAGGGATCAGAATGGAAAGCTATCTCTTGGAGGACACAAAGTGTAGCGATAAAGTGAGACCTGCCAAAAGCCAAGTAGAGTCGGATCTTGCAAAAGGAATTAAAACCAATAGTAGAAGGTGCTATAGCCATATAAATAAGAAGAAAACAAGGAAAGAAGAAGTAGGACTGCTAAACACTGAGGATGGGGTGGAGATTAAGGATTATTTAGGCATGACCCAGTACCTAAACAAATACTTTGCCTCAGTTTTCAATGAGGCTAATGAAGATCTTAGGAGTAGTAGCGGGGTGGCTAAAGGGAAGGAAATTACCACATTTGAGGTGGAAGTCAAACTCAAACAGCTTAATGGGACTAAATCGGGAGGGTCTGGATAATCTCTATCCTAGAATATTAAAGGAACGGGCACATGAAATTGCAAGGCCAATAGCAAGGATTTTTAATGAATTTGTAAACCTGGGGGTTGTACCCTATGACTGGAGAATTGCTAATATAGTTCCCATATTTAAGAAAGGAAAACATGTGATCCAGGAAACTACAGGCCTGTTAGTTTGATGTCAATTGTGTGCAAGGTCTTGGAACAAATTTTGAAAGAGAAAATTGTTAAGGACATAGAGGTGAATGGTAATTGGGATAAGATATAACGTGGTTTTAAAAAAGGTAGATTGTGCCAGACCAACCTGATCTCCTTCAGTGGCACGTAACCCATTGGCAACTGCCAGTAGCAAATATCTCCGAAGGCCGGAGACAAGACACTAGATGGGGAGGGCTCTCAGTTACTCCTGAGACTGTTTTCCCAGGTGTCTGGCTGGTGGGTCATGCCCACATGCTCAGGGTCTAACATGCCCACAAGCTAACATGCCCACATGCTCAGGTCAGATTGACAGAGACCCTGGGGATTTTTTGCCTTCCCCTGCAGCATGGGGAAGAGGTCACTTGCAGGTTTAAACTAGTGTAAATGGTGAATTCTCTGTAATGTGAAGTCTTTAAACCATGGTTTGAGGACTTCAGGAACTCAGCCAGACGTTAGGGATCTATTTCAGGAGCGGGTGAGGTTCTGTGGCCTGCAATGTGCAGGAGGTCAGACTAGACGATCGCAATGGTCCCTTCTGACCTTAAAGTCTATTAGCCTGTGAATCTATGAGTTTTTGCTTTGTGTAATATATACAGACTAAAAGTATAGTCTGTGATCATTAAATTAGTGCTCTATTCCCTTGGATCAGAGATGCCATCTCTAATTCAGCTGGTGCTGTTTTCTGCCGTTTATCAAAAAGTCATCTTCAACTCTGGACAGCTCCTATGTTTGTATTGGTGGAACTTGCAAAAGGAATGAGCCTGGGCCCCGAATAGGCATTTTTAGCAAGATTAAGTGAGCAACATTCTACTTTGTAAAAGAGTCAAACATGGAGTGAAGTTAGTGAGGTTAAATCTGGGAGAATAATGTATGCTCTAGGAGCAAAATGCGGACATTAATCTGTACAGTCAGCTGTCACTAATAGAGTTGCACCTGTGCTTGGAGAGCCGTTTAATGAATATATAACTCCAGAATAGCTTCGAAAGGAAAAAGGTTGTTTCTCAAACCTGCCAGAGTGGTTTGCACAACTTAAAAGAGGAGCTAAAAGGGGTAAAGTGAATATAATTTAATCAAATTTTCAAAAATCAGGGTAAATGACAAAGTATTCTCTTGGATTTAAACTAGTTCAGTGATAGGGGGAAAAAAGTCTTTGTCGATGGCTGCACCTCAAAGTGGAGAGGGGTTAAGGTAGGCTTAGAGTTATTGAATGTAGTGTATTCATGAATGATTTAGAGGAGAAAATGCAGAGCATGTTGGCAAAGTTTGCTGATGATCCTAAGCAGGGTTAGTAAAAATTATGGAGCATTTTGAGAAACTCTGGATAGCCTTAAATACCTTAGAGACATGGGATCAAAATGACAGATAAAATTCAACTGCAATAAGTGTAAGGGATGAACATTGTACAACTAGTCTCAGTTTCTTAAATATCCTGCTGGGTCTGAACTTGAGCGATCCGCTGGAGAAATCACTACGATGGGTAACTCAATGAAATGTCTTCCCAGTGAACTACAGCAAACCTTAGTCAAGAAATAATGTTTAAAAACAGCAAATAGAATGATTGGGTGTATTTAAAAAGGGATATTAATGAAGCCATTGCAATGACAATATACCAAACAAAGGTACACCTTCATGTGAAATACTTTACCCAGTCTTGGTCTTTACACCATAAGGAATATGTTGATACCAACAGTCAAATGGCCTGGAAAAGCAATAAAGATGGGCAAGATTTACTACTGATAAGAAATTGTTAGAACTAGGATTATTTAACCTGCAAAGAAGTTAGCGAGGACATGGGACCTGATCCTTATCTCACACTGGTGTAATTCCATTGAATTCACTGGAGTTACATATGTGTAAACTGGTCTATGTGAGACCACTGATATTAAAAATTGCGAAAGATATTGTGAAAACTGATGAGTCCCTATTTGGTCTTATAAGAACAATGGGTAGGATATAAAATTAATAGCTAGTAAATTTATATCAGATAAAAGGGAAATACTGCTTCATAAAGCATGTAGTGGACCTTTATTGCTTAGAATCATCAAGTTAAATACTGTGTCTGGAACTGGAAGAGGACATGAATTAAGTTTAGAAGTGTGAGCAACAGGGGTGATGTCGTGGTGGGAGTCTGCTATAGACCACCGGACCAGGGGGATGAGGTGGACGAGGCTTTCTTCCGGCAACTCATGGAAATTACTAGATCGCAGGCCCTGGTTCTCATGGGAGACTTCAATCACCCTGATATCTGCTGGGAGAGCAATACAGCGTTGCACAGACAATCCAGGAAGTTTTTGGAAAGGGTAGGGGACAATTTCCTGGTGCAAGTGCTGGAGGAACCAACTAGGGGCAGAGCTCTTCTTGACCTGCTGCTCACAAACCGGGAAGAATTAGTAGGGGAAGCTAAAGTGGATGGGAACCTGGGAGGCAGTGACCATGAGATGGTCAAGTTCAGGATCCTGACACAGGGAAGAAAGGAGAGCAGCAGAATATGGGCCCTGGACTTCAGAAAAGCAGACTTTTGACTCTCTCAGGGAACTGATGGGCAGGATCCCCTGGGAGAATAACATGAGGGGGAAAGGAGTCCAGGAGAGCTGGCTGTATTTTAGAGAATCCTTATTGAGGTTACAGAGACAAACCATCCCGATGTGTAGAAAGAATAGTAAATATGGCAGGCGACCAGCTTGGCTTAACAGTGAAATCCTTGCTGATCTTGAACACAAAAAAGAAGCTTCCAAGAAGTGGAAAATTGGACAAATGACCAGGGAAGAGTATAAAAATATTGCTCGGGCATGCAGGAGTGAAATCAGGAAGGCCAACTCATACCTGGAGTTGCAGCTAGCAAGGGATGTTAAGAGTAACAAGAAAGGTTTCTTCAGGTATGTTAGCAACAAGAAGAAAGCCAAGGAAAGTGTGGGCCCCTGACTGATTGAGGGAGGCAACCTCGTGACTGAGGATGTGGAAAAAGCTAATGTACTCAATGCTTTTTTTGCCTCTGTCTTCACGAACAAGGTCAGCTCCCAGACTACTGCACTGGGCAGCACAGCATGGGGAGGAGGTGGCCAGCTCTCTGTGGAGAAAGAAGTGGTTTGGGACTGTTTAGAAAAGCTTCAGAGTAACAGCCATGTTAGTCTGTATTCGCAAAAAGAAAAGGAGTGCTTGTGGCACCTTAGAGACTAACCAATTTATTTGAGCATAAGCTTTCGTGAGCTACAGCTCACTTTATCGGATGCATACTGTGGAAAGTATAGAAGATCTTTTTATACACACAAAGCATGAAAAAAATGGGTGTTTACCACTACAAAAGGTTTTCTCTCCCCCCACCCCACTCTCCTGCTGGTAATAGCTTATCTAAAGTGATCACTCTCCTTACAGTGTGTATGATAATCAAGTTGGGCCATTTCCAGCACAAATCCAGGTTTCCCCCCCCTCAATCCCCCTCCCAAACCCACTCTCCTGCTGGTAATAGCTTATCTAAAGTGATCACTCTCCTTACAATATGTATGGTAATCAAGGTGGGCCATTTCCAGCACAAATCCAGGGTTAAACAAGAACGTCTTGGGGGGGGGTAGGAAAAAACAAGGGGAAATAGGTTATCTTGCATAATGACTTAGCCACTCCCAGTCTCTATTTAAGCCTAAGTTAATCGTATCCAATTTGCAAATGAATTCCAATTCAACAGTCTCTCGCTGGAGTCTGGTATTGAAGTTTTTTTGTTGTAATATCGCAACTTTCATGTCTGTAATCGCGTGACCAGAGAGATTGAAGTGTTCTCCGACTCGTTTATGAATGTTATAATTCTTGACATCTGATTTGTGTCCATTTATTCTTTTACATAGAGACTGTCCAGTTTGACCAATGTACATGGCAGAGGGGCACTGCTGGCACATGATGGCATATATCACATTGGTGGATGTGCAGGTGAACGAGCCTCTGATAGTGTGGCTGATGTTATTAGGCCCTGTGATGGTGTCCCCTGAATAGATATGTGGGCACAATTGGCAACGGGCTTTGTTGCAAAGATAGGTTCCTGGGTTAGTGGTTCTGTTGTGTGGTATGTGGTATGTAAACCTTTTGTAGTGGTAAACACCCATTTTTCATGCTTTGTGTGTATAAAAAGATCTTCTATACTTTCCACAGTATGCATCTGATGAAGTGAGCTGTAGCTCACGAAAGCTTATGCTCAAATAAATTGGTTAGTCTCTAAGGTGCCACAAGTACTCCTTTTCTTTTTAGAAAAGCTGGACGAGCACAAGTCCATGGGGCCGGATGCGCTGCATCCGAGAGTGCTAAAGGAGTTGGCGGATGTGATTTGCAGAGCCATTGGCCATTATCTTTGAAAACTCATGGCGATGGGGGGAAGTCCCGGACGACTGGAAAAAGGCTAATGTAGTGCCAATCTTTAAAAAAAGGAAGAAGGAGGATCCTGGGAACTACAGGCCAGTCAGCCTCACCTCAGTCCCTGGAAAAATTATGGAGCAGGTCCTCAAGGAATCAATTCTGAAGCACTTAGAGGAGAGGAAAGTGATCAGGAACAGTCAGTATGGATTCACCAAGGGCAAGTCATGCCTGACCAACCTGATTGCCTCCTATGATGAGATAACTGGCTCTGTGGATGAGGGGAAAGCAGTGGAAAGTTCCTTGACTTTAGCAAAGCTTTTGACACGGTCTCCCACAGTATTCTTGCCAGCAAGTTAAAGAAGTATGGGCTGGATGAATGGACTATAAGGTGGATAGAAAGTTGGCTAGATTGTCGGGCTCAATGGGTAGTGATCAATGGCTCCATGTCTAGTTGGCAGCCGGTATCAAGTGGAGTGCCCCAAGGGTCGGTCCTGGGGCCAGTTTTGTTCAATAGCTTCATAAATGATCTGGAGGATGGTGTGGATTGCACCTTCAGCAAGTTTGCAGATGACACTAAACTGGGAGGAGAGGTAGATACGCTGGAGGGTAGGGATAGGATACAGAGGGCCCTAGACAAATTAGAGGATTGGGCCAAAAGATATCTGATAAGGTTCAACGAGGACAAGTGCAAAGTCCTGCACTTAGGACGGAAGAATCCCATGCACCGCTACAGACTAGGGACCGAATGGCTAGGCAGCAGTTCTGCAGAAAAGGACCTAGGGGTTACAGTGGAAGAGAAGCTGGATATGAGTCAGCAGTGTGCCCTTGTTGCCAAGAAGGCCAATGGCATTTTGGGCTGATAAATAGGGGCACTGCCAGCAGATCGAGGGATGTGATCGTTCCCCTCTATTCGACATTGGTGAGGCCTCATCTGGAGTACTGTGTCCAGTTTTGGGCCCCACACTACAAGAAGAATGTGGAAAAATTGGAAAGAGTCCAGTGGAGGGCAACAAAAATGGTTAGGGGACTGGAACACATGACTTCTGAGGAGAGGCTGAGGGAACTGGGATTGTTTAGTCTGCGGAAGAGAAGAATGAGGGGGGATTTGATAGCTGCTTTCAGCTACCTGAAAGGGGGTTCCAAAGAGGATGGCTCTCGACTGTTCTCAGTGGTAGCTGATTTCAGAACAAGGAGTAATGGTCTTAAGTTGCAGTGGGGGAGGTTTAGGCTGGATATTAGGAAAAACTTTTTCACTAGGAGAGTGGTGAAGCACTGGAATGCGTTACCTAGGGAGGTGGTGGAATCTCTTTCCTTAGATATTTTTAAGGTCAGGCTTGAGAAAACCCTGGCTGGGATGATTTAGTTGGGGATTGGTCCTGCTTTGAGCAGGGGGTTGGACTAGATGACCTCCTGAGGTCCCTTCCAACCCTGATATTCTATGATTCTATGAAAATGTTATGACCACAAATAATATATTAATCATGAAAGCTAAAATAATAAATAATGTTTTTCATGCACAGCACTCAGAGTTCACAAGATGCATGATGAGTTGTTTCCTACCTTTCTCTAAGTCATCAGGCACTAGCCTCTGTTAACAGTCTGACTGGAACGTATGCTGGTGTGTGTAGCAAAGAAGGAGTTGTTTTGCCACATATTTTTTTAAGTATTTTCTTAACTGTAATGTAGGGTTTGCTCTTGGCCCCTCCAATTAGCATGACACACATCTCAAAGTTGTATGGAAACGGATTGTATCACCCTTACTCACAATGGTTCAGTGGGACTATTCATAAAGGAAGGTACTAATCAATAAGAGTAAGGGGGTTCCTTTCTGGCCACCTGGTGAGAATTTAGTTCTAAAGGAGCAGAAGCATGGAATCTACTTTGGCCACATGCTTAGTCCATGCTAGCAACCCTGCCAAGTTGTGTCCTGGCATGGAAACCCCAACCCCACATGAGCATTATAACACAGCTGCTAGCATGACCAGAATATATGTTCCCAGGTCTCATTCCCATGCACGGTTTCTTGCAACTTCCTTCCCAACAACAATATCGAGCCATGGGCTGGGTAGGGAGAAGAATCCAGCCATGAAAGGGGAAACCACCTTACCCAATGTCCCACCAACTACACTCTGACACTGGGGAGCCTCACCCGCATCCCTCACCACCCATTTATCTTGCCACGGAGAAGGGGGCATTCCCCTTCTCCTTTCCGCAGCTATACTCGGGTGTATGTCACACACGCAGGCTCTCCCCGCAAATGTGACCAGCCAGAGGAGGGATACCCCACCTCTGTATCTCGTTGTGAAAGGAGACATTTTCACCTTCCTCAACTCTCCCAGCTGTATCCAGATGCAGAGAGGACACCCACATGTCAACTGTTCAGTGCAGAGAATCCCGCCCCCTTCCTTCAACTATAGCCAAATCAAAATGAAAAAGTGAAAGATTGGCTCAAGTGGGCAACAAACCTGTAAGGTGCACAGTCGGGAGCCTGCGCTCAAACAACCACTGCCACCATCTTGTCTGAAAATTGGTTTCTTCTAGTTACAGAAGACTTGACCAGTCCCACACATGCCAGTGTAAAGCAGGTTTCAGTCTGGTTGGCAGAGCTGCTCTCATAGGTCTGTTTCCAAATATGTGCAAGGTCTTCTTCACTATACAGGCAGCCCTGCCATCTTAGTGCTCTCTTGTTTACAGCTATGTTTCTGTCTGCACAGAATAAAATGGTTTGGATGTATATTGCAGAGAATGGGCCAGACTGATTCTGATATGGTAACCATTAGCACTGCTGTTCTGATACTGAGTCTTTCAGACACAGACAGGAAGAATTAAAAAGCAGAACAGTAGATTGCAATAAAATTTAATTTTAAGAAAGGAACAAATGTTAATTTCAGCACTGCCTTTAGGGTACCAGTAGAACTGGCTTGGTCAGTTTGGCAGTCATCCCTATCGATGAGGACTTAATTGCTGGGCAAGATGGCAAAATAGTTTGCTCTACAGTTAAGCTCTTGGAAATATCAAGCTAATGTAAAATTGAATCAGGATCTTGGTCTATATTTAACTGTAATACATTGTCAAAACCACTCATGAAATTAGTTCTGTAAATTTTAGATCAAAGCTGTATCCCTGATCCCATTGGCTTTTCTTTCCCAAACACAATTTTGACTATTCTTCTCAGCCCTGGCAATCAATATTCAATATCCGAGCAGGCAGTGCAGCCCGGTTCTTTCTCATCATTTTGTCTCAGATGGGAGGTTTCTGCATGAAACACAGAACAAAGCTGTAACGTGATCAGGTAGCAATTGCAAAGATGTTGACTGTAGTCACCAGAAAGGTGGGTTTAGGTAAATAATGCCAGGTTTTTGAAAATGGAGGTTTTATTTTGGGGACATCGTAATATTAATTAATGATAATGGCTCCTGAATCCTTTAGTATTTATGCTGTGGCAGCACCTAGAGGCTCCAAACAAAGATCAGGGTCCCGTTCTGCTAAGTGCTGCATAAACATATAAATAACTCCATACCTGCCTGTGACGGGGTTTATCAACCCTGCTCTGGGCAAGTGGGGCTTAACCAGTCCCTTTGGGCCCAAGAGGCCACGCCCCCTTGCCTATGCTGCGTGTGGAGAAAGCCGGTAAAAGGAAGCTGGTCAGCTCAGTCTGGGCTGACCGAGGAGGAGGATGGATGTATGCTGCCAGCTCCTGCTAAGGAATGGTCAGCCGCCCAGACTGCTGCGGCAGGGATCCTGACCAGGCTACAGAGGGCACACCAGCTGTGGAGACTGATGGGGATGCAAAGCCGCTGCCCAGAGAGCACAAGCCTGAAGTGGACTTAAGGGAGGAAATGACCCAGGGAATGTATTGTGAGCCAATACATGAATCCTGGGAGGTTGCTGGCTCCACAGGGCCCTGGGTTGGAACCCGGTGGAGAAGGGTGGGCCCGGGTTCCCCTACCTTCCAACCCGCACTGGCAGGTAGGCATTACTGCTGGATGCCCTAGCTATAGACTGTCTGTTTGCTCTGCTGTGCCCCACCCAGGGGGCTGAAACCTCTATTTGCTATTGTTTACCCCAGGCAGGAGATGAGGGCCTACAGATTGTTCCTTGGCTCTGACCGCTCAGAGGGCCAGAGTCCCTGATTGTATTTGTCTGACCCAGCTGAGAATCTTGACGACTGTGTGATAGGGTGTATCAACCCTGCAGTGGTGAAGCAGGGGGGCCTTCTCCCCCCCGCAAATGGACAGCACCCCGTGACACTGCCCCAGAGAACTCACAGTGAAGGACTATGACAAGACACAAGAGATGAAAGTAACAGCAAGGGATGAGGGAATGGGTTAGTGGGATGAAGTAGCAGTAAAATAAAATTGAACACGTTATGTGTAATAAATAGTAAACATCTCACCACCTGCTTTGCTGTTTGTGGATGGCAGTTTTCTGATGCATCATGGCAGAGTTGAGTGTTAAGTGGATAATATGGTAGCTTCATGGATTTTGACAGGTTTCCCCAATGTATCAGAAGCAGCAGGGGAGATAGCTCAAAGGTGCTTGTGGGAAAAATGTGCAAGCAGGCAATAAAGGCTGGTATTGTTAGCAGAGAGAAGGTGGAGGTTGATACTGCGATTTTGAAATCGTAGGTCTGATAGGCAGGGCAGGGCTAAATAGTGAAGGGTTGTAAAAGTGAAGACAAGAAGCGTGTGTTTGGTGTAGTGGACAAGGGGGAGCCAGTGGAGAAACATGAGTAGGAGAGTGATGTGGTTAGGTCACTGAGCCAGCAAGATAATCACACTGAAGGAGTGTTTTGAATCAATTTGAAGGGGGCAAGGTTGCAGGTACCAAGGTCAGAGAGGTGAAGATGATAATGTACAAGAGATAAAGGCATGGACCAAGAGCTTTGGCAGTCAGGAGAGACAGAAAAGGCCTGATCTTTGAAAAGTGACAAGATTTAGACATTTTCCCTTATGCACTAATGCTCATATCTTTTGTCTTGGAAAAAATTGCTTTCAGTACTGTATGTTTTTACAGTAACAGCAAAATCATTGATCGATGATGGAGAAGTTTTAGAAGTCAAGACACATTTACGTGTAAAGCAAGTTGACTTTAAGTCACAGCTAATCCCTATCCAGTGCTATGAAACACTATCCCACAGTATCAATTATGATGAAAATTCTTACTTTGAATCACTGTTATTTACCTTCCTTGTCTTGCAATTGGTTGGACTGACCTGGGTTAGCAACACATTGGAACTATCTGTTAGTAGAGGTTTGTTTTTTTTTAGTTCCTCTTTGAACTTGCCAGGTCACTGGAAGCAGAACATGCACATCTGAGCTCACAATTTTGGCTCGTGATATTTATTTTAGCTAAGTCTAAAGGAGCATACTTACTCTGGAGATAAAATAAAACCAACTCCTCCAGACTTGGAGTAAGTGTCGCCTGTTACTGTTTCACAGGCAGTAGACAACTTCCCCATGTTGAATGGATATAGCAGCCCCCCATGGCATGTTTTGTTACAGGTACAACGTTCTGCCTACTCTCTAATCTCAAAGTTGGCTGAAGTGAAGGTTGTTGTGATCTTTTAAATCCTTAATCAATGCTGTGTGTGATTCTTCCATCCTCTCACATATTCTTGGCTCCTGAATTTCAGCTGTTGGACCTACAAATGGGCCATGATTTGACCAAAAGAGAGTATTTTCAACAAGCACCCCTCCACCTTATTCAGTATCTAGCATCTAAAAATCAACTGACTTGAATCCATTCCAGGAGGGCAAGTTATTTCATATGCTAGATAGACTATTTCTCCCTCTGTAGCCTTTGGTGATAGGGATCTGGCAGACAACGTTTGTGTACAAATATATTTGCAACTGTAAAGAGAATCTGATCATCTAAAATCTTCCTGTTGACTAGATAACCTTTAGTACTTTGGCTTCCATCACAAATAAAATTTGAAACAAATTTCACAGCGAAAGCCATATAATTCAAGTCCCTGTCAAGACATTTGCTAAATAGAGATGGTTAGATTTTTTTTTTCATTTGGAATATTTTAGTATTTCATTAAAAAACGGAAAACCTCCCCAAATGGATTTTTTTCCCCCAGTATCGGGCACCTGAAATGTTTGGCTGAAAAGTGCAGAAAGCCCAAATTTTCACCAAAATTTCTCCAAAGTTTTTCAGTTTGGGGATTTTTGGCTTTCTGAAAAAAGTGAAAAATTTTGAGGAAGGCAACACTTTTAGCAAAAATGTTTGTTTAATCAAAAATCCATTTTTCCATGCAAAAATGTTTCAATAGAAATTTTTTGACCAGCCCTATTGCTAAGCCAATGTGAAAGAAAGAAGTAATAGAAGCAGGCTCTATCTCATGCCATCCACAAGTGCAGTTATTAAACTAAAACAACCTTGCTCCTTTCCCAATTTTCAGTAAGTGTTATGCCAGTTTTGCTGCAATTTTGTCCTAATCTTGTGACTTTTGTGGTACCAAAAAAACTGGCCACACATTAGAGTTGCTTATGTCTGCAATCACCAACTAGTCTGCCACTTGTGAAGCAGACCACTTCCATCATTTGCTATGAATGTTGCCTTCTGCAAATACTGTGTGTCGTGCAAGATGACAAGCCAGCCATATCTCCCGGGTGTGCTCATCAGTGCTCGTTACTAAGGCTAAGTTCTGTCATGGACATTTTTAGTAAAAGCCATGGACAGGTCATGGGCAATAACGAAAAATTCACTGAAGTCTGTGACCTATCCTTGACTTTTACTAAAAATACCCATGAAAAAAATGGGTACCCTGTGCAGCTATGGGAGCAGTGGGGAACCCCCCTGCCAACCGCAGTGGCTGGGAGCAGTGGGGATCCCCCCCGCCACCAGGTTCCCCCTGCCCCACAGTGGCTGGTAGCCCTGATGCCTGCAGGGGCGGGGAGCAGCGGGGTTCCCCCTGGCTGCCTGTGGTGCCTGGGAGCGGCCGTGGGGAGCTGCAGGGCTCACCCCTGCCACCTGCAGTGGCCAGGAGTTGCGGTTGCAGACCCTGCTGCCCCTGAGACTGAATGGATCAGGTATAAAGCAGAGGTTACCAAAAGGAGTGGCTGGAGGCAGACCCTAACCCTGATCAAGGACACTAGAACAGGCAGATGTGCTGAACCCCAAAGGGGTGACTGCCTGGGAGACACCACCTTTGTCTTTTTCTCTTACTCTGATTCTCCCTCTTGCAGCGGAGGGAGAGGGAAAAATTAGTTTCTTTGTTTTGTTTAGAGAATCCCTTGTGAGCCACAAACGGGAAGGACTCTGAGCCACCCAAATGGTCTGGTGGGGATTCAGGCAACCTCCACATGCCCTACTGGAACCTAAATATGCTCCTCTTAAGGATGACACTACTTCAGACATGAATAATAGGTGGATTACTCATGGGAAGGATGCTTGGATGACGGCAGAATCAGTGTACATTTTATAAGTATACGCTGTAGCAGAACGCATGACTGTGTTGCTTTTCTGCCTAATGCCGGTGTACACCCATGGGCAGATATGAGACTGCATTATGAGGGGGAGTAATTTGCTAGGAGGCATGCAGCTTTGCTCGCATGCAGAGATCCTCTGAGCATCATAAAATTCTCCCTGTCAGAATTTTGTTACAAAACTGTAAGAAAATGAGGATGGGTGCAGCTATGTTCACATGAATCCAAGAGCTGGGGCTTTAAGAAAAGCACCAAGTATCATGAGACTCATGCTAAATGGTCAGGGATGACTTCAGAAGGGTGTACTGGGACAGAACACGTCACTCTACCTGTATGTACCAGTGGGAGCTGAGGCTGTGGGGAGAGGAGCATCAGCAAGGAATAGCTGACAACAATAGCACAGCAGGGTCTGGAAATGGCCTAATGATCCAGTGTTCAGGAAGCAGGGCATAGGGTCTTGTTGCCCAGAGAGAGAGGGTGAATCTCTTCCTGAAAGAACTAGAATGTTCCAGGCTTCTCCTGCCTGGGACTCCTGTGGAGATAACGTGACTTTTTTTTTTTTAATGCATTTTCCCTCAACCCCACCATGTTGTCATGTCTGAGCTCCTTGCTTCCAGTGCTCACTGGAGACCCCATCAGTTTTTCAGTGACTAAAAACACTTAAATTCATAAACCCAAGCATTTAACTTAGCTTGTATTTATACATCAGTTTCACCAGGCACCTAAATGTCTAGTGAAATTATTATTGTTGCTGACTTTTATAGCATGTTTGCAACTGTAGCAAAGCAATTCATGATGTGCTGAGAGCTGGGAATAGGAGAAGAAGCCAAAACAACTTGCATAAAGACAGATATTCAAATGAGCTAAGCATAACAATTAAATTTGAAATTCAATGCATCACTTAGCATAGAATCTCCGGATTTCTTGACTTTCAGCCTTAATAGGTATGTAAACAAGAATTTCCAAGTAAGGAACAAAGTTGTCCCATTTGTCAGGTCTTGGCAAACTGAAGCTGTTGACTTACTCATAGCTCTCGTTCCATGTGTTTACAAATAAATTACAGAAAATATGTGGGAGGATCTTTTTTTGGGGGGTGGAATTCTGCCCTCAGACAGGTATGTAGTTCCCAGTGACTTCACTTATTGATTCACTTGCACATCCAAATGCATAATTAGCCCTTAATAAATAAAACACTTAAAAAGCTATCAAGCCCCAATGCTCCTCTGCTGAAAGACATCACAGACCAAACTACTTTTTAATAACACCTGTCATGCCACTGTGAAGTCAGTGGAACTGGGGAGGCGGAATGGAAAGCAGAATGTAGCCCCATTTCTCTGTCTTGCATGTATAGTTATGCTCTTATTCCCAGTTGGTCCTTACAAAGAAGTGACGTTAGGTGTTGTGACAAAGTTCCTCCTCTGCCTTGGTGGGTCCTGCGCTTATTGGCGGATTTGCTTGCCTCAGAGATTCACGGCAGCCCTCAGTTTGGCCACTTTTGCTAGTGGCTCAAATCTGCCGTTCAGTCAGCTAACCTTATCACTGGCCAACATGGGGAAAAGGAAGGAGAACAATCCCCTCAATCTCTGCTGGTCCACCAAGTGGGTCGGGGGACAGGCCAGGGACCTTCCCCTCTGGTGGGACCCACAGTCCAGGTCAACTCCTCCTGTATCCAATAGGGAGTCGGAGGGATGGGGGGAACCCAGGCCCACCCTCTGCTCCAGGTTCTGGCCCAGGGCCCTGTGTATCACAGCTGTCTATAGTGTTTTGTGTAACACCTGTGTGACAGCTACAGCTCCCTGGGCTACTTCCCCATGGCCTCCTCCCAACACCTTCTGTATCCTCACCACAGGATCTTCCTCCTGATGCCAGATAGCATTTGTACTCCTCAGTCCTCCAGCAGCACGCCCTCTCTCTCTCAGCTCCTTGCGCACTCCACCCTGACTGAAGTGAGGTCCTTTTTAAACCAGGTGCCCTGATTAGCCTGCCTTAATTGATTCTAACAGCTTCTTAATTGGTTCCAGGTGTCCTAATTAACCTGTCTGCCTTAATTGGTTCCAGCAAGTTCCTGATTGTTCTGGAACTGCCTCTGTTACCTTACCCAGGGAAAAGGGACCTGCTTAACCTGGGGCTAATATATCTGCCTTCTATCACTCTCCTATAGCCATCTGGCCTGAGCCTGTCACAGTGTCTAAATACCTTTGAGGATCTGAGCTTAAGTCCCCAGTCCTGAAAAGACTGATACAGATGCTTAATTTCCAGCACTGTGAGTGGTCCCATTGAAGTCAATGAAATGACACACAATCTGCAGAGTTAAGCATGTGTGTAAGTTTCTGCAGCATCAGCTGGTAAAGATTTGTCTTTGAACTGCTGTGAGAGCTATACAGATACTCTCCCCGTTTTTCTGTCCTTGAGTTTTTCTGTCCTTGAGTTTCACACGTAGATCAGATGGCGTGACTTGGCCTGTAGGTTGCTAAAATGTTAGCTATCTTGGCAATGCTGTTCATAGGACTCTCTGGGTTAGCTTGAACATTTGGTCCTATCAGTGTCTAAGGGTATATCCACAGTGACGTGAGAGGTCTCTTCTAGCTTTGCTCGAATAACAATAGCAGTGAAGCCACTGCAGCATGGGCTGTACAAGCCGTCTCAGGACCTTGGATGTGTACTCAGGTGGCTAGCCTGTGCTGCTCCCCAGACTGCCCTGGCTTCACTGCTAGATTAAAGCTAGCTCAGGTATGCCTATAGGTGCTGCAGTCACATCTCTGATTGCCGTTTAGACAATGCCATAAGAGATGACACAGAACTGTGCTACCTCAGAAGGAGCCCAAGAAATGAATTGTGGCTCACACAGGTTGCCTTCCCTACCCCCCCCCCCTTTACTCTGGGGAGTAGTATTGTGCTACTGCTTTCATCATCAACATAGATGAGTGTGGCCTGCATGTTGGGGAGGTGGAGCCATGGGTCTGCCCATTTCTCCCTGTCCCCACTGCATAGGAGAAAGGGGGAAATACTGAGCATGCAACCCCTGATCTTACCACCAAGCTTGCAGTAGAAATGGAGGAGATCAAGCTGGTGTCTGTGTGTGTGTGTATGGTGGGAGGGGAGGGAATGTTTGTCCCTGTGTGGGTTGTGTAGGTGGGGCCACAGTCTGGCCCTATAGGTATTGTGAGTAGAGCTGGCTGGATGATGAGTGAGCTGGAATGTTTTCATTAAAATGTTTTTTGATGAAGAATGCCTTTGTTGTCAACATCGAAACGCCTCAATTTTGACAAAATTTTGTTTAACCCCGCCACCTCAAAATGAAAGAATTTCAGTAGTGCTGAATCATCCTATTTTGACATTTTGGTTTTGCTATGACTTTTTGAAAGAAAATGAATTGTTTTATATATAAAACACTTTCATAAAGCAAAAAAAAAAAAGAAGAAGAAGAAGTAAAAACTGGAACAGATTGTTCAATTTTATCTAAACAAATTATTTTGATTGACGCAAAATGAATTTATTTTTCAGAATATAATTTTGTGGAAAATTTTTGATTTTTGTTTTGTTCTATTCTGGAACAAAACATATTTCAAAATTGCAGAAATTCCTGCAAAATGGAAATTTCAGTTCCCATGCAGCTCTTGTTGTGAGTCAAAACACATTCTGCTTACCTTTATGCAAGGTGAATTTTATATTAAATATTTTAAAATATATCAAAATGTTTGAGATAGCTTCATACATTGGATCAGTCAATCACACATTTTGATTTTTTCCAGAAAAACAAAATTTCATCTGGGCTGCAATATCAGTAATAGCATATTTCACTAGCGTATAAAAAACCCCTACAAATCCATAACTCTCACTTTTTCATTAAGAGGAAATGGAATGTTGAGTTTGGTCCAGGAAATGCAGAACTCGCTCTGCTGTGTTAAAGAAAAAGCTCTCTTGGAATATTAAAAGCAGTGCATTGGATTCAGATAGTGCAATGTTTAGAAGCGTCCACATTTATTACTGGTAATTTTCATTCACATCTATCTATCATTAATTCTGTAAAAATTGCATTTTTCAGAATGAACTTTGAAACCTTTCCCCCTCCAATGCATGCCATTGGGTGAGGAAAGTGTGTGTATGTACATAAACATGGAATACTAGTCATACTTCCTATTCTAATCCTTTCCTATGCTGTACTCTCACAGCTGCCCAAAGCAATCAAAGCGTTCCGTGTCCGTATTTAATGGGAGGGGGAAAATCCACCACCACAAATGTTGCAGTTTTAGAGAGTAAATATAAAATGTTTATCTCAAGATTGAGTCTTCTTAGGTATGTCCCAAATCTCTGTGTTTCCATTTGACTTAAATATTGACATATCATATGTAATTATTTATCAAACCCTCTCTGTGCACAGAATAGAGGAGCAAACCTAGAGACTAGGTCAGATGAAATCAGTTTGAAGGCTAGGCACACTTCTGTGCTGGGGACCCGTATGATCCCACTTATAAGCATTGGCTCTGATGTGCCTGGGTATCCTCTGATGGTTTTTAACTGTCGTTCTTTTTTTTTTTTTTTTCAAAGTCTTATGCCAAACCAAATGCATCTTTAATCAAATTAGTTTTATTTTGGGGGATGCAGGCCTTATCTGAGACCTATATGTGTGCTCACAAAGAACAATTTAAAACACACATTGCATCCTCAACAACTTGCACATAGGGAGAAAAGCTGGCTTCTGGCAGCCTGGAACTGTTATAGTTAATTGCAAGGGAATAGAAACCTCTCCAGATGGATATTCAGCTCATACCATTTATGCCCTGTTATGGGCAGCTCAACACAGGAGAAAACAGTACGTGTCTGAAGAGAATTCCACATGAAAAATTAAATATGTGCTTGTCTCCAAAAAAGAAAACAGAGTTATTTTCTGTTCTTTGATGCAGGTAAATGACACAAAATAATCTGCCTCTGATCACAGAAGCAAGCGGAAACCATGACAGCAAGTAACAGCAATGTTTCAAGTACTGTGGAAAGCTATTAAATGCTTAACCTCAGAGAAAGAAAAAAGTAATTGGACCTGATTTTAGTGTCACTTACACTGGTGCAAATTGTGAGTAACTGCGCTGAAGTGAATGGAATTCAGCCAGTGTAAAAGTGAAGTCAATTCAGTATCGGCCCCATTTTGGTTTGGGGTGTGATCTCACAATCGCTAGAACGTGTTCTCTCTCCACTTGTGCCTAGTCTAGCCCTGACATATCATAGACTCATGGAAATGTACCTCAAGAAGTCATCAAGTTGGCCTCTTGCACTGAAGCAGGAACAAGTAACTGTAGGCCATCTCTGACTGGTGTTCGCCCAACTTTTTCTTAAACACTTCCTGTGATGTGGGTCCTATAACCTCCCTGGGGAGCCTGTTCAGGGACTTAACTACCCTTATAGTCAGAGAGGTTTTCCTAATATCTCATCTAAATCTCTCTTGCTGCTGATTAAATCTCTTACCACTTGTCCTACCTTCAGTGGTCATGGAGAACAACTGATCACGGTCTCTTCACAACAGCCCTTAACATATTTGAGGACTCTTCATAGATTCACAGATTACAAGGCCTGAAGGAACCATTGTGATCATCTAGTCTGATCTATGTTCTATAACACAGGCCATAGAACTTCCCCAAGATAATTCCTAATCCTGTCCTCCAAAGTACTTGCAACTCCTTCCAGCTTGGTGTCATGCACACATTTTATAAACATAATCTCCACTCCATAATGCAAGTCAGTAAAGAAAATCTTGAATAGTACTGGACCCAGGACTGATTCTTGGGGGGAGGGATAGCTCAGTGGTTTGAGCATTGGCCTGCTAAACCCAGGGTTGTGAGTTCAATCCTTGAGGGGGCTATTTAGGGATCTGGGGCAAAAATTGGGGATTGGTCCTGCTTTGAGCAGGGGTTGGACTAGATGACCTCCTGAGGTCCCTTCCAACCCTGATATTCTATGATACATCCTCCCAGTTTGACAGCAGATCATTGATAACTCAGTAACTCCTCGCTTAACGTTGTAGTTATGTTCTTATGCAACTTTAAGCAAAACTATGTTAAGCAAATCCAATTTCCCCATAAGAATTAATGTAAATGGGGGGGGGGCGGGGATTAGGTTCCAGGGAAATTTTTTTCACCAGACGAAAGACTATATTTTTTTATATATATATGTATACTCAGTATAAGTTTTAAACAATTTAATACTGTACACAGCAATGATGATTGTGAAGCTTAGTTGAGATGGTGAAGTCAGAGGGTGGAAGAGAGTGGGATATTTCCCAGGGAATGCCTTACTGCTAAATGATGAACTAGCACTCGGCTGAGCCCTCAAGGGCTAACACCTTGTTATTAATGTAGCCTCACACTCTACAAGACAGCACGAATGGAGGGAGGGGAGACAGCATGGCAGACAGAGACACACACCCTGTGTGTGTGAGAGAGAGATGCGCATTGCCCCTTTAAGCACACTGACCGCACTCTAAGTACATTGCCTTTTTAAATACATCAGAAAGTTGAGACAGCGGGTGCTCCCTCTGTCCTAAGCCCTATCTTGTCTCCCCGCACCGCTCTATGGAGATGGGATAAGCAGGGTGCAGGAGCAGGGGGGAGGGGGATATCCTGACATTAGCTCCCCCACACTTCTCCCCCCCACTCCCTGCACAGCAAGCAGGAGGCTCCTGGGAACAGCTCCAAGGCAGAGGGCAGGAGCAGCACATGGCAGTGGGGGAAGGGACAGCTGAACTGCCAGCAATTTATAGCCTGCTGGGCAGCTGTTGTACAGGGAACTTAGGGGAGTTGATAGGGGGGCTGCTGGTCCACCCTGGTTCCAAGCCCCCACCAGCTAGCTCCAATGGGCTGCTCTTCCGGCAAGCAGTGGACAAAGCAGGCGGCTGCCAAACTACGTTATAAGGGAGCATGGCGCAACTTTAAACGAGCATGTTCCTTAATTGATCAGCAACGTAACAACAAAACAATGTTAACTGGGACGACTTTAAGTGAGGAGTTATTGTATTCTTTGAGTAGTCTTTCAACCAGTTGAGCACACACTTCACAGTAATTTCATCTAGACCACATTTCCCTAGTTTGCTCATGAGAATGTCATATGGGACTGTCAAAAGCCTTACTAAAATTAACATATATAATGTCTGCCACTTCCTCCCTATCCACTGGGTCAATAACCCTGCCAGAGAAGGAAATTATGTTTGGTTTGGTGTGATTTGTTCTTGACAAATCCATGCTGGTTATTCTAACCTTAGTCTTCTCTAGGTGGCTATAAATTGATTATTTAATAATTTGTTTCAGTGTCTTTACAGGTATAGAAATTAGGTTGACTGGCATATAATTCCCCCGGTCCTCTTTGTGTCCCATTTTAAAAATAGCATTATGTTTGCCCTTCTCCAGCCATCTTGACTATAAATAATACAAGGAATGGAATGTTCTGAACTGAGAAATAAGTATTTGTCATGTTCACTTACCTTTTTTCTTCTGTTTCTGAATGTTTGTTTTCAATGACTTCAGTGGGACTTTAGCATAAGCTTTAAAGTTAAGCGTGTACTTAAATGCCCTTCTTGAATAGAGCAGCTTTCCCGAATTGAGGCCTAAGTCTGTGATGTTAAAACCAGTAAATATGAAGAAGATCTGGCTACTTACCACAGTCCTATTCCACTCAAGAAAGTTACAGGGAACATTCACTTTCTGAGTGCTGTTGGTGTAAAGATCACACTCCTAGAGTCCTAAATTCATAAATTAATTCAAGAACAGGCAGACTGATCAAATGTGCCAGATTAGTGCTGATGATTTCATTATGTGGCTTGCTCTACACAGTGGACCAAGCTCAACTCGCCATACACATTTGCTTTAGAATCTTACTACTCTGGAAACCTTAGCTTCAGGGTTCTGGGCATGATCCCACAGCAATAAAGATAATGGATATTTTTCCATTGACTTGAGCCCTCTATGAGGCCAATAGAAAAATTGACTCATTATAGCCCCAATTATCATTATTTTGACCTTTTTTATTTCTCATGTTTACATGTTTTCTTTAATCCCCAAACCATAAACGTCATGTCTTGGCATTTGGGAAATAGCCATCATACAATTTGCCATCTGACTGATAGTCACCATCTAGTCTAATTTTAGGGTCTCATCTTGTTCCCATTTGGCTCAATGGGAGTTTTGGCACTTGTGTATTTCGGTGTAAGCAGGATCAGGTCCAAGACAGTAGGCACAAGGGTTATTTCCCCCCTACAGTACATGTATTCTAATTAGGGCTGTCAATTAATCGCAGTTAACTCATGCGATTAACTCAAAAAAATTAATTGTGATTAAAAAAAATTAATCACAATTAATCACTCTGTTAAACAATTGACAATTATTAAATATTTTTGAATGTTTTCTGCATTTTCAAATATATTGATTTCAGTCACAACAGAGAATACAAAGTGTACAGTGCTCACATTATATATATTTTTATTACAAATATTTACACTGTACAAAAGAAGTCGTATTTTTCAATTCACCTTATACAAGTACTGTAGTGCAATCTCATTTTCATGAAAGTTGAACTTGCAAATGTAGAATTATGTACAAAAATAACTGCATTCAAAAATAAAACAATGTAAAACTTTAGAGCCTACAAGTCCAATCAGTCCTACTTCAGCCAATCACTCAGACAAACAAGTTTGGTTAAAATTTGCAGGCGATAATGCTGCATGATTCTTGTTTACAATGTCACCTGAAAGTGAGAAGAGGCGTTCACATGGCACTTTTGTAGCCGGTGTTGCAAGTTATTTACATGCCAGATATGCTAAACGTTTGTATGCTCCTTCATTCTTCGGCCACCATTCCAGAGGACATGCTTCCATGCTGATGATGCTCATTAAAAAAATAATGCATTAATTACATTTGTGACTGAACTCCTTGGGGGAGAATTATATGTCTCCTGTTCTAATTTACCTGCATTCTGCCATATATTTCATGTCATAGCAGTCTCAGATGATGGCCCAGCCCATGTTCGTTTTAAGAACACTTTCACAGCAGATTTGACAAAATACAAAGAAGGTGCCAATGTGAGATTTCTAAAAGTAGCTACCAGCACTCGACCCAAGGTTTAAGAATCTGAAGTGCCCTCCAAAATCTGAGAGGGACGAGGTGTGGAGCATGCTTTCAGAAGACTTAAAAGAGCAACACTCAGATACGGAAACTACAGAACCCGAAGCACCAAAAAAGAAAATCAACTTCTGACTCAGATGATGAAAATGATCATGCATCTGTCCACTCTGCTTTGGATCGTTATCGAGCAGAACCCGTCATCAGCATGGACGCATGTCCTCTGGAATGGTGATTGAAGCATATGAATCTTTAGTGCATCTGGTACATAAACATCTTGCGCCACCAGCTACAACAGAGCCATATGAATGACTGTTCTCACTTTCAGGTGACGTTGTAAACAAGAAGTGGGCAGCATTATCTCCTGCAAGTTTTAACCAAACTTGTTTGTCTGAGCGATTGGCTGAAGTAGGACTGAGTGGACTTGCAGGCTCTAACATTTTACATTGTTTTATTTTTGAATGCAGTTATTTTTGTACATAATTCTACATTTGTAAGTTCAACTTTCATGATAAAGAGATTGCACTATAGTACTTGTATTAGGTGAATTGAAAAATACGATTTCTTTTGTTTTTTTACAGTGCAAATACTTGTAATAAAAAATAAATATAAATTGAGCACTATACACTTTGTATTTTGTGTTGTAATTGAAATCAATTTATTTGAAAATGTAGAAAACATCCAAAAATATTTAAATAAATGGTATTCTATTATTGTTTAACAGTGCAATTAATCGCACGATTCATCACAATTAATATTTTTAGTCGCTTGACAGCCCTAATTCTAATTAATTTTTATTCTGGCTGTAACTAGAGACCTCAACAACACTGTTGACTCGTATCCAGCTTCTCGTCCACTGTAACCCCTAGGTCCTTTTCTGCAGAACTGCTGCTTAGCCAGTCGATCCCCAGCCTGTAGCGGTGCATGGGAGTCTTCCTTCCTAAGTGCAGGACTCTGCACGTGTCATTGTTGAACCTCATCAGATTTCTTTTGGCCCAATCCTCCTATTTGTCTAGGTCACTCTGGACCCTACTCTCCAGCGTATCTGTCTCTCTCCCCCCAGCTTAGTGTCATCTGCGAACTGCTGAGGGTGCAATTCATCCCATCATCCAGATCATTAATGAAGATGTTGAACAAAACCGGCCCCAGGACTGACCCCGGGGCACTCTGCTTGATACCGGCTACCAACTAGAGATCGAGCCATCGA
This sequence comes from Eretmochelys imbricata, assembly GCF_965152235.1. Taxonomy (NCBI): domain Eukaryota; kingdom Metazoa; phylum Chordata; order Testudines; family Cheloniidae; genus Eretmochelys; species Eretmochelys imbricata. The sequence goes on along the minus strand of NC_135576.1, from coordinate 131,236,227 downwards.
TCACTACCCATTGAGCCTGACAATCTAGCCAGCTTTCTGTCCACCTTATGGTCCATTCATCCAATCCATACTTCTTTAACTTGCTGGCAAGAATACTGTCGGAGGCCGCATCAAAAGCTTTGCTAAAGTCAAGATATATCACATCCACTGCTTTCCCCATATCCTCAGTGCTAGTTATCTCATCATAGAAGGCAATAAGGTGGTAATTCTCTTGGCATAGGCTTAGATCTTCCCATGCTGCCTTCCCCATAAGTTCCCAGCACAGGGTTTGTGTCGGGGTGGGCAGTGGCAGAAAGGAGGGGCTTGAATACAATGTACTACAGCTATGCTCAGCTAGTGGACAGTTCCTGTGGGACTGTTGTCAGCAGGCACAAGCTACAGAAGCCCCCCAGCTATTCTAACTTGTTCCAGGGCCACAACTGGCTTCCTGCCACTTCTCCTCTGATTCACCAGGGCTAATCAAAGCCATACTAAGTACCCAGATAGAAAGAGCAGCCTGAGTAACAATCATTTCCTTCTTAATTAATCAGATTTCACTTTCATAAGTTCTCTGATGTCATGATCTTATAAGTTCTCCAGTGGTCCATAGAATAGCCCAGGAAAAGCAAGACGGAGAAGACCTGCATTTCTAATACAAAAACCGAGGAGAATGAAAAAAAACCCAAACCCCTAACTTCTCAGACTTTCTTCATATGATCAACAATATTTTCAGAGCCAAACTGTGGCATTTAGTCATCGGTTTACAGTGATGCAAAGCCACCTAACCCTAGGGGACCTTCTGTTGTTGGGGAGGGGCAAGAGGTTGTGACCTCAGGGAGGTACGGTTCTCTCATTTTGCAGTGTAGATGCAGCTCCAGCCACTGACCTGAGTCAGAAGGTCCGTGCAGTGCAGTACAAACATGTTAGTATGGTTGTGAGACCTAGGTCCAGCAATTGTAAACCCAGCTCTACAGTGGAGTGTGGATGCTCAAGTGCAGGCTTGGAAACACCAAATCTACAAGCATAGGTCCCACAGACCCAGGTTTACAATGCAGTGTAGACATACCCAGTTGATATCCACCTAGAGAAGAGTGCTCAGCACCTTGCAGGATTGGGCTTGACTGGTAGAAATGCTACAGTCTTCTTTTGAGAATCCTCTTCATCTCTTACAAAACATCTTCTCCATAAGATTTGAGTGAAATGTTTTCTAGAAAAACTGTTTAATAACTTTTGGTATTGCACTGCAAGCCCAGGACCTGGAACCCTAGGTATGTATTTGCGTTGCTAGCCTACACTGAGGCTGGGCCACTGGGGCTTCCGTGCTCTTTCTAGGTATGTTAGCTAGATGGCAACGAGCCTGGGTATGCCTGTCTGAGCTGCAATCACACCTCTGATGGCAGTCTAGATGTACCTTCAGACAAGAGATGGCAAGTGCACATATTATGCTTTGTTACAGGTGCATAAAAGTCATAAAACAAAAGGTCTCCAGTTAGTCGTGACAGAAAGCAGAGGCTGAGCTTTCATAAAGAATAAATCTTGAAGCCAAATGGGAATCGCGAGACTTGATTTTTCTGCAGGATACACAGTTGTCTCCAAGGAGACTGAACTCGAGCACTTATTCAGAGAGAGATTGCTGCGATGGTTGCATAACATGTCATCGCAAATGTCTAACGTACACGTATCACAAATATTTAAGACATTCATTAAATGACTGAGGATTAAAACGTATTTAAACCCACACCTTTTTGTTTCAGGTGGTTGTAGGTGTTAAAATGGCAATAGCAATCCCTTCCAGGAGAGTGAGAGGCAATCTGGGGTGAGATTTTCAAAGCTGTCTAAGGGATTTGGTATCCTAATTCTCCTTAGAATTCATGAAACTGACTACATGGTTGGTTAAACCAGAGATGGGATATTTCAAAGAGCACCATTACAAACCCTCCCCCCCCAAAATAAAAAGGACAACAGAAAACAACTCAGCAGATATTGTTAGCTAAATCAAAGGACCATGAATTCAGATAACTGCAGCAAGCTTCTGGCCTCTTCAGGTAAAGGTAGTGATTAGCACCAGTTACAACTCCATTGTGATCTCAGTAGTGCAGTCTCAGGTCACCGTGTATCTCATAAATTCAGTTACTGCACACAGATGTGCTGATTTTATAAGACATCATTCTGAAATGCACAAATGTTTCTGTTTTGTACCAGGGCCCACCAGTTGGGCTGGTAGAGATCAGTGTCAGTCAGCATTTCCATTCAAACCACATCTGGGGGCTTGAAACCTCAGATCAGTCAGGTTTTTGGCACATGCGCTTGGGACACTTGGGACCAGACTCTGACCTGGTGTAAATTGCTAGAACTCCACTGGAGTCGGTGGAGCTACAGCAATTTACACCAGGTCAGTGCAGCTACACTGATTTAGGAGGAGCTGGCCCTTCTCTCCTTTCATAGAATCATAGAATCCTAGAATATCAGGGTTGGATGGGACCTCAGGAGGTCATCTAGTCCAAACCCCTACTCAAAGCAGGACCAATCCCCAACTAAACCATCCCAGCCAGGGCTTTGTGAAGCCTGACCTTAAAAACTTCTAAGGAAGGAGATTCTACCACCTCTCTAGGTAATGCATTCCAGTGTTTCACCACTCTCCTAGTGAAAAGGTTTTTCCTAATATCCAACCTAGACCTCCCCCACTGCAACTTGAGACCATTACTCCTTGTCCTGTCCTCTTCTACCACTGAGAATGGTCTAGAACCATCCTCCCTGGAACCACCTCTCAGGTAGTTGAAAGCAGCTATCAAATCCCCCCTCATTCTTCTCTTCTGCAGACTAAACAATCCCAATTCCCTCAGCTTCTTCCTCCTCAGTTCCAGACCCCTAATCATTTTTGTTGCCCTTCGCTGGACTCTCTCCAATTTATCCACATCCTTCTTGTAGTGTGGGTCCCAAAACTGGACACAGTACTCCAGATGAGGCCTCACCAATGTCGAATAGAGGGGAACGATCACGTCCCTCGATCTGCTCGCTATGCCCCTACTTATACATCTCAAAAGGCCATTGGCCTTCTTGGCAACAAGGGCACACTGCTGACTCATATCCAGCTTCTCGTCCACTGTCACCCCTCGGTCCTTTTCCGCAGAACTGCTGCCAAGCCATTCGGTCCCTAGTCTGTAGCTGTGCATTGGGTTCTTCCGTCCTAAGTGCAGGACCCTGCTCTTATCCTTATTGAACCTCATCAGATTTCTTTTGGCCCAATCCTCCAATTTGTCTAGGTCCCTCTGTATCCTATCCCTGCCCTCCAGCGTATCTACCACTCCTCCTAGTTTAGTATCATCCGCAAATTTGCTGAGAGTGCAATCTACACCATCCTCCAGATCATTTATGAAGCTATTGAACAAAACCGGCCCCAGGACCGACCCCTGGGGCACCCCACTTGACACCAGCTGCCAACTAGACATGGAGCCATTGATCACTACCCGTTGAGCCCGACAATCTAGCCAACTTTCTACCCACCTTATAGTGCATTCATCCAGCCCATACTTCTTTAACTTGCTGACAAGAATACTGTGGGAGACCATGTCAAAAGCTTTGCTAAAGTCAAGAAACAATACATCCACTGCTTTCCCTTCATCCACAGAACCAGTAATCTCATCATAGAAGGCGATTAGATTAGTCAGGCATGACCTTCCCTTGGTGAATCCGTGCTGACTGTTCCTGATCACTTTCCTCTCATGTAAGTGCTTCAGGATTGATTCCTTGAGGACCTGCTCCATGATTTTTCCGGGGACTGAGGTGAGGCTGACTGGCCTGTAGTTCCCAGGATCCTCCTTCTTCCCTTTTTTAAAGATTGGCACTACATTAGCCTTTTTCCAGTCATCTGGGACTTCCCCCGATCGCCGTGAGTTTTCAAAGATAATGGCCAATGGCTCTGCAATCACAGCCGCCAATTCCTTTAGCACTCTTGGATGCAACTCGTCCAGCCCCATGGACTTGTGCACGTCCAGCTTTTCTAAATAGTCCCTAACCACCTCTTTCTCCACAGAGGGCTGGCCATCTACTCCCCATCTTCTTTCCTTCTTTCCTTTTTTCTTGTTTTGTTTTGCAAATTAAAAACATCAGTTCAGCAATAAATATATAAAATAAATAAAAGTATCAAACTTTCAGCAACCTCCACTATTAGACTTCTTAATCATTAGACTTAAAATGTCTTCATTTGTATACCGTTTTGCTATTTTTAAGTCATGTAACTGCACAAAACCTTGTTTTCTCCTTTAATGCTTTCTGTAAAAAGAACTAGAGAATGGCTGCAGTCTTAATTTTAATAAAAGCCATAATAATATACAGGTATGTTGTATATGTGGTGAATTGAAGATTGTGTATGAATTGCAAGTTATCACTTTAAGAGCGGGGAAGTTTCCTGGTCCTGCTTGCAGACTTGGGGGCTATGTAGGGAAGTGTGTGATCAGAGTGGGTCTGGAAAACCAGTCTAGAACAGAGTGGGTTGTGTTGTGTCTATTTGCCTTGTGGAGCAGCCTACTTTCTCTGTGTGTGTGTTTTTGGTTAATATGTGGTGATGTTCTGGATTGTAAGAAATAAAGTAGTGTTATGCTGCAACCCTCCAGCAAGAGTATTTGATGGTTTTTATCTAACTTCACCATGTGTATGACATAAAACATAACAGTATAGATGTATATTTTATAGTAATAATGTGCTGTTTAGGGGGAAAGCGGTGAGTGATTTGACCGTATTGCTCCTGCAGATAAATGCAAAGTAATGCATATTGGAAAACATAATCCCAACTATACATATAACATTTTAGCTGTTTTCACTCAAGAAAGAGACCTTGGAGTCATTGTGGATAGTTCTCTGAAAACATCCACTCAATATGCAGCGTCAGTCAAAAAAGCAAACAGAATGTTGGGAATCATTAAGAAAGGGATAGATAATAACACAGAAAATATCATATTGCTTCTATACAAATCCATGGTACGCCCACATCTTGAATACTGCATGCAGATGTGGTCGCTCCATCTCAAAAAAATACATTGGAAAAGGTACAGAAAAGGGCAACAAAAATGATTAGCGGAATGGAATGGCTTCCATATGAGGAGCAATTAGTAAGACGGGGGCTTTTCAGCTTGGAAAAGAGACGACTAAGGGGGGATATACTAGAGGTCAGTAAAATCATGACCAGTGTGGAGAAAGTAAATAAGGAAGTGTTATTTACCCCTTCTCATGACACAAGAACTAGGGGTCACCCAATGAAATTAATAGGCAGCAGTTTTAAAATAAACAAAGGGAAGTATTTCTTCACACAACACACAGCCCACCTGTGGAACTCTTTGCCAGAGGATGTTGTGAAGGCCAAGAGTATAACAGGGTTCAGAAAAGAACTAGAGAAATTCAAGGAGGACAGGTCCATCAATGGCTATTAGCCAGAATGGCCAGAGATGCAAAAGCATACCCTAAAGTGTCCCTAGCCTCTGTTTGCCGGAAGCTGGGAATGGGCGACAGGGAATGGATCACTGGATGATTCCCTGTTCTGTTCATTCCCTCTGGGGCCCCTGGCGCTGGCCACTGTCGGAAGACCGGATACCGGGCTAGATGGACCGTTGGTCTGATCCAGTCTGGCCGTTCTCATGTTCGTATGGCACACTAATAGCATGATTGCCAGCTGATGAAGCACCACTGTTATCACAGTGCACCATCAATTGCCATTGCCAGAGCACCTGTTTCCACGGTGATGATGCAGCACATCGTGATGACAGAATAAGGTATATCTGATTAGATATTTATGCTGATTTGCTTTAAATTTGTATTGTTAATTTCATTGGGGATCTGACAGAGTTAGTGTGTAAAGCCAGAAGGGACCACCAGATGTAGTCTGACCTCCTGTATATCACAGGCCACCAACATGACCCAGCCACCTGCACACCATCCCCAAAACCAGGATTAGACTAAAGTATTGCAGTCCGTGGGAGACTAAAATAATGTGTGCCACAAGCAGAGAACAGAGGGGACTGAGATACACTAATGCTCAAAGCCCCTGCAATGGTAGGGCACTGAGATATACCCAGATGATCCTAGCAAGTGGCCTATGCTGCAGAAGAAGATGAATAAGGGATGCAAGCTGAGTATTCTTAATTGAATGTCTGTAGTGCTAGAATATAGGGCAGTAATGATCAGCTTTTGTTACTGATTGCTACTGACCAGTGATCATCAATATTTCCCATCTGTGTTCATAGACTTGTGCAGTGCCTTTTCTTTTCTGCTACCCGGCGAGTGTTAATTATGGGATTAATAGGATTGTGATATAGGAGGGTACACAGCCGAATGTCACAGCCTAGTTAACACATGCTCAAGTTCTATCACTTAAGTGGTTTAAGGTCTTTTTATTATGAAATAAATGTCTCTTCTGAATTCCCTGGGGCACAACCCTGAATTGCTTTGAGTATGTCTGCCAATAAATGTGAGAGTCTCAGTCGGTATAAATTAGTGTAGCTCCATTAGAGTCAGTGGAAGTATGTTGTTGACACCAATGAGAATTGTGACCCCTCATATTGCTAGTGCCCCAATCCTGTAGAGATTTATGTGTGTGCTTAACTTCTGTGAGCTGCCAGTGTCCAGGATTCGCACAGCGTGTAAAGTTGGTCACACTCAGGGTCAGGACCTACATTTGTAAGCACTCCGGAAAAAACCCACAGTGTTTTTCAGGAAATAATACCCAGCCAGGTGTGATACCTTTTAAAAACCAGTTTTCTCCAGGTATTGCTTCTTTTTTGAATTTCTAGGTCACTTTGAATTGTTTACATCAAATGTATTCAAAATATTTGGGATATTAGGAACATTAGGCTGTAATTTCATTCTGGGAATAAAATCTTTATTACAAAAATGTTAAAAGGGAAGAAATGAATCAAGTTTCTTGATACGGCTATGAGAGCAGTAAGGAGACAAGCCAGTAAGGAGTCATGGAGCTGTCTAGTTCTGTTTGTTCTGTCTGTCACTAAATATGCTCCTACTGAAGTCACGATAAAAAAGCAAGAAATGTCAAATTTAAAATAGGAAAGCTTAGATTCTAGAGCAGAGGTGGGCAAACTACAGCCCGCAGGCCACATCCGGCCCGCAGGACCCTCCTGCCCAGCCCTAGGCTCCTGGCCTGGGGGGCTCGTCCCCAGCCCCTCCCCTGCTGTCCCCCCACCCCCACAGCCTCAGCTCACTGCGCTGCCGGCGCAAGGCTCTGGGCGGCCAGGCAGCGCAGTTGCAGAGCCGTGGCCTGACCCGGTGCTCTGGGTGGCGCAGTAAGGGGGCATGGGGGGTTGGATAGAGGGCAGGAGAGTTCAGGGGTGTGGTCAGGGGTTGGGGGTGTGGATAGGGGTCAGGGCAGTCAGAGGGCGGGGAACAGGGGGGTTGGATGGGGCACAGGTCCCGGGGGGGGCAGTCAGGAATGGCGGGGTGGGGGTTGGATGGGGCAGCAGGGGGCAGTCAGGGGTACGGGGTCTGGGGGTGGTGGATGGGGCAGGAGTCCCGGGGGGAGCCGTCAGGAACAGGGGGGGCGGTGTTGGATGGGGCAGGGGGCCAGGCCACGCCGTCAGGGGGCGAGAAGCAGGATGGGGGGGTCGAATAGGAGGTGGGGGCCGGGCCACGCCTGGCTGTCTGGGGAGACACAGCCTCCCCTAACCAGCCCTCCATACAATTTTGGAAACCCAATGTGGCCCTCAGGCCAAAAAGTTTGCCTGCCCCTGTTCTAGAGCTTACATCAGAATCCAGGGATGCTTTGGGCCTGGGTATTTTCTGGAGCCATATGTTTCAGTTTTCCAAGGAAATGACTATAAAACTGAATACATTAAATCCCAGATTCTCAACTATGCCGAGAAGCTCTGGGTGTCAAGGAGACAAGTGCATCTCTCCAATCCTGCGTCTAGTTTAGAGTGCCCTAATTCATAGAATCATAGAATATCAGGGTTGGAAGGGACCTCAGGAGGTCATCTAGTCCAACCCCCTGCTCAAAGCAGGACCAATCCCCAATTAAATCATCCCAGCCAGGGGTTTGTCAAGTCTGACCTTAAAAACTTCTAAGGAAGGAGATTCTACCACCTCCCTAGGTAACGCATTCCAGTGTTTCACCACCCTCCTAGTGAAAAAGTTTTTCCTAATATCCAACCTAAACCTCCCCCACTGCAGCTTGAGACCACTACTCCTTGTCCTGTCATCTTCTACCACTGAGAATAGTCTAGAACCATCCTCTTTGGAACCACCTCTCAGGTAGTTGAAAGCAGCTATCAAATCCCCCCTCATTCTTCTCTTCTGCAGACTAAACAATCCCAGTTCCCTCAGCTTCTCCTCACAAGTCATGTGTTCTAGACCCCTAATCATTTTTGTTGCCCTTCGCTGGACTCTCTCCAATTTTTCCACATCCTTCTTGTAGTGTGGGGCCCAAATCTGGACACAGTACTCCAGATGAGGCCTCACTAATGTCGAATAGAGGGGAACGATCACGTCCCTCGATCTGCTGGCTATGCCCTTACTTATACATCCCAAACTGCCATTGGCCTTCTTGGCAACAAGGGCACACTGTTGACTCATATCCAGCTTCTCATCCACTGTCACCCCTAGGTCCTTTTCCGCAGAACTGCTGCCAAGCCATTCGGTCCCTAGTCTGTAGCGGTGCATTGGATTCTTCCGTCCTAAGTGCAGGACCCTGCACTTATCCTTATTGAACCTCATCAGATTTCTTTTGGCCCAATCCTCCAATTTGTCTAGGTCCTTCTGTATCCTATCCCTCCCCTCCAGCGTATCTACCACTCCTCCCAGTTTAGTATCGTCCGCAAATTTGCTGAGAGTGCAATCCACACCATCCTCCAGATCATTTATGAAGATATTCAACAAAACCGGCCCCAGGACCGACCCTTGGGGCACTCCACTTGATACCGGCTGCCAACTAGACATGGAGCCATTGATCACTACCCATTGAGCCTGACAATCTAGCCAACTTTCTACCCACCTTATAGTGCATTCATCCAGCCCATACTTCTTTAACTTGCTGGCAAGAATACTGTGGGAGACCGTGTCAAAAGCTTTGCTAAAGTCAAGAAACAATACATCCACTGCTTTCCCTTCATCCACAGAACCAGTAATCTCATCATAGAAGGCAATTAGATTAGTCAGGCATGACCTTCCCTTGGTGAATCCATGCTGACTGTTCCTGATCACTTTCCTCTCGTGTAAGTGCTTCAGGATTGATTCCATGAGGACCTGCTCCATGATTTTTCCAGGGACTGAGGTGAGGCTGACTGGCCTGTAGTTCCCAGGATCCTCCTTCTTCCCTTTTTTAAAGATTGGCACTACATTAGCCTTTTTCCAGTTGTCCGGGACTTTCCCCGATCTCCACGAGTTTTCAAAGATAATGGCCAATGGCTCTGCAATCACAGCCGCCAACTCCTTTAGCACTCTCAGATGCAACGCATCTGGCCCCATAGACTTGTGCACGTCCAGCTTTTCTAAATAGTCCCTAACCACTTCTTTCTCCACAGAGGGCTGGCCACCTATTCCCCATGCTATGTTGCCCAGCGCAGCAGTCTGGGAGCTGACCTTGTTCGTGAAGACAGAGGCAAAAAAAGCATTGAGTACATTAGCTTTTTCCACATCCTCTGTCACTAGGTTGCCTCCCTCATTCAGTAAGGGGCCCACACTTTCCTTGGCTTTCTTTTTGTTGCCAACATACCTGAAGAAACCCTTCTTGTTGCTCTTAACATATCTTGCTAGCTGCAGCTCCAGGTGAGATTTGGCCCTCCTGATTTCATTCCTACATGCCCGAGCAATATTTTTATACTCTTCCCTGGTTATTTGTCCAATCTTCCACTTCTTGTAAGCTTCTTTTTTATGTTTAAGATCCGCAAGGATTTCACTGTTAAACCAAGCTGGTCGCCTGCCATATTTACTATTCTTTCGATCCATCGGGATGGTTTGTCCCTGTAACCTCAATAGGGATTCCTTGAAATACAGCCAGCTCTCCTGGACTCCTTTCCCCCTCATGTTATTCCCCCAGGGGATCCTACCCATCAGTTTCCTGAGGGAGTCGAAGTCTACTTTCCTGAAGTCCAGGGTCCGTATTCTGCTGCTTACCTTTCTTCCCTATGTCAGGATCCTGAACTCGACCAACTCATGGTCACTGCCTCCCAGATTCCCATCCACTTTTGCTTCCCCTACTAATTCTTCCCTAATTTATACTAATTTATACCACCCTGCGCTGTTCTGGCTGCTGAGGATTGCTGGAATGCAGGGGTTCTTTGATCTCACCTGGGCTCTTCTGGCAATGTTCCCTACACCAAGCATCGGAGAGAGAGTGGCATGGAGCCAGCAGAGCTGCATCTATTCCACCCGGGAATTCCCCACTGGTGGAGATCCTATGCAAAGGGGCTTTCATCTGTGCCTGGCTGTTTACACATGCATTATACTAGCTGTGCCATACACTGTTCTCTGTGAAAAGTTATTAGTAACAAGTCAGTTAAAAGAGTAGCAGGGTTATGTGTTACTCTCCAAATGGAGGAGCCCAGTCCTGCCTTCTCTCAGCACTCCAAACTTCCATTGCCCTCTGAGGATTCTGGCTGCTTAAGGAATGCAAGGTCAAGCCCTACACTAATGATTGCTGGGTGGCTATCTGTTTTTTTGTATCATCAAAGCATCTTTACAGAAGAGGAGCATTTCAGATCACACACTAAAGTACTTTAATAAACAAAATCAAGTGTTTGCCCAAAACACGTTCTTGCTTGTAATGACACACAGTGCTAAGAAAGTCAGTGTTTTCTTGAATTGCATATTTTTACCCTAAAGTCATTTCCATAACTTGTGATCTGCTCCATAATGCCCAGAGATGAGGGCATGGATCAGCATTCATATTGCGCCCCCAGTCAGTGCCTAGCCCAGGCCAGGGAAGTTAATGATGCAACCAGCGGACCAAATCCAGTGGTGAACCCTGGTCATATGCCACCGGAGGCACATTGCGGGTACGCTAAGAAGTTGCCCAGAGAGTATGGGTTACAGAACACAAACAGATTGACTTGATTTTCAGAGGCATTGAACATTGACTTCAATAGGAGTGTTTCTGAATACCCAGTCCATGGCTAGTAGGCAAGATTTTCCAAACCACTAACCACAGGGGTAAAACTCCCACTGACTTCCATGGGAGCAGAATTAGGTTAATGAGTACTGTTGAAAATGCCACCCAGTATGTCGCAGGGCGGCTGATGTCTTTAGGATTCACTCTCCTGGTGCCAAGGGAGGCTGTGGATGCCAAAGTCATGGATGTGGGTATCAGTGGAGACATTATAGTGGGATGTAGAGCTATAGAAGTATCATATTCTACATGGCAAAAATAGCCATTTGCACTGCAACTTACAAAGCTGTTAAATATTCATGTGCCATTATGCATGGTTGTTGTCTCCCAGCAGCAAATTATTATATGTTATGTAATTCAGAATGGTTTTCAGTAGCCCAGCAGTGAGCTTTGCAATGGTCAGGGAAAGAGTTGGCTGGCTGGCTGGCTCATCAGCCCATGATCAGGGAAAGAAGTTGGCTGGCTGGCTGGCTCATCAGCCCAGGCCACGTGTCGTTTTCGCTGTGTGAGCTTGTGTTTAGGGAAGGTTCATCTGGAAGCATCAGAGAAAATTAGAGAACTTCTCTGGCCCTGATCATGCAATCTAATCCACGCAGACAGAGCTCACTGACTTCAAAAGGGCCCCCTATAAATGTGGGGGTCTCTCCACATGGATATAATTACAGGACTAGGTGAAGGCCTATGTTTGTTCTCTTTCTACCACAGTATTATTTATTTGTATTACAATAGCAGCTTAAAAATCCCAACCAAGATTAGGGCCCCATCAGGTTTCAGACTGGAAATAAGGCATACATTTTTAACAGTGACAGTAACCACTGGAGCAACTTACAGAGCAACTTACAGAAGATCACAGTGGGTTCTCAATCGCTGGGAATTTTTAAATCAAGATTGGATGTTTTTTTCTAAAAGATCTGTTCTAGGAATTATTTTGGGGAAGTTCTGTGGCCTGTATGAAAGTTCTACTGCTAGAAGCTGGGATCAAACAACAGAAGATTGATCACTTGAAGTTGCCCTGTTGTATTCATTCCCTCTGAAGCATCTGGCACGGGCCACTGTTGGAAGACAGGATACTGGGCTAGATGGACCATTGGTCTGACCCAGTATGGCCATTCTTGTGTGTTATAAAGGAGGTCAGACTAATCACAATGATCCCTTCTGGCCTTGGAATCTATGAATTGTACATACAGATAGTAAGAGACAATCCCTGCCCTGAAGACCTTACCATCTAAATAGACCAGAGAGACAAAGCAGGAGAGGGGAATGTGATGGGTTGGTAGACGCAGAACCAGTTCTCTAGTGCCCTATCCCCTAGACCACACAGCTTCTTTATAGTACATGTGAAGGTAATTCCTTCACTCTGCCATCAATAATAATAAACTGCAAATGAGATTCACCTTCTGCTATTTATTTAATCTGTAATGTTATACAGCGTTAGATTCATTTGGCAAATACAATGATTCTCAGTCAGGAGGCTGGATGATTTTAGAAGTAAATATTTACTTTACATTTACTGAGATTCACATACCATGAAGTGCTGTGTATGCTAATTTTTAAAGAATCCCTCTAGTATTTGGTCAGCTTTAATTTACTTTCAAGTTTGTATATTCATGTTTGCATTGTGCATATGATCTTTTCTTGGGAGTCGTCTTCTGCTGTGTGAACTTTTTCTCTCTCTTAATACCACTAATTACTGTTTTGCATTATGGTAACACCTACAGGGCCCACTGTGCTAGGCACCCTGTAAGCATATAGCGAGCAGCTGTCCCTGCTCCTAATAGTTGGAGTCCAAATAGACAAGAGAGGGAGTGGAAATGACTTGCCTAAGATCACACAGCAGGTCAGTGGCAGAGCTGGAAATAGACCCCAGCTCCCTGTCTAGTATCCTATGCACTGGACCACACTGTCTCTGGCTTGTGACCATGCCATCTTATTAGACACATCTCTGACGTGGGAAGACTTTAGAATGAATGCATGTACTAGATTCTAGGAATGTATAGTAAAGATTTGCCATCTATTTGTCTTCATGGAGAAATCAATTAGTTTCAACCATGGTCCTCTCCAGATGCCTGGTCCCTGCACAGCATGCTGTGTGACAAACTCAAATATGAAACAATGCTGATTTCAAAAAGTCTGTTGGGAAGAGTGTGAGTCTCCCCTTGATTTTATTCTGATTCCTTTCCTTTTCTCTTATTTGGATTTTGTTGCCTTTCAAGTCATTTCTACAGGTTGTAGTTAGCTAATTTTTTTATGTATTTAAAACTTTTTGAGAGTCATGTTGCACTTTTAGCTACAGTTGTATAAATATTAATTGTGTGCTCATTGTGGTGAAATATTACTGAGAGGTTTGTACAAGCCATTTTATAATTTATAATTTCATGCAGAACTTGATCAATGAGAGAGAGAGGCATTTTTAGACCATAATAATGCAATGATATAGCCATGAAATGGACAGTAAAGTTACAAACATCTTAGCACTTAAACAGGGGTGCTTTCCCTTAGTGTTTTCATAGAGCACTTCCACCTCAGCATTACAGGTATTCCATTCAGTTGGCAGCACTGATTTTAAGTGATTGGAGACAGTTCATTTGAAATGAAAGAGTGGGGTCTGGATAGAACAGAGCTGTTCTTGTGTGCTCATCTTGCCTGAACTTTTCATCTGCTTTCCAAAAGTGTACCAGAATAAAATTCCAATTGAAAACAAAAGAAATGGGTGTTTACTGTGCTAAGATGTTCTGCACACATGAGCACTATAATTCCTAAGGAACGGATGGCCTGTCTCAGTAACACCTCATCAAATATTTAGCTAATCATACATTTTTAAGGCTGTTGCAGCTGAAATCCTTTTTTTTTTTTTTAGGAGCGTTTTTGTGTTTAAATGTTTTGCTGTTTCCCCCTTTGCTTTTTCTCTGCATGTTATAACTAAATGGTATTCCTTAGGTTGTCTCTGATCTCACTGGTCTTGGTGACTGAGGTGAGATTAAACCCCATAGGGTAAATTGGGAGGGGTGCTTTCCTTTTCCAGTGTAGAAGTTCATTTGATATTTTTACTGCCCTCACATTTATTGTTTTTTTTCTTCTTCTACGGCTCAGTCCTGTGCTCTAGCTGGGGCTAGTGTGTGTGTGTGTGTGTGTGTGTGTGTGTGTGTGTGTGTGTTGGGGGCACAAATGAAAGGTTCCTGGGGGGTCATGTCCCCCCCTCCCCGATTTCTCGGGATGCGTCTGGTGCAGACACTCAGTAGTGAGGAGGCAGCGTTCCCCCTGGCAGCAGTGCTCTGTGCGTCTGTGCAGCCCAGACACATTCCCATTCTCCATCCATTGTACTGTAATTTAAATAAATTACCAAAATAATTAAAACCTGTGTGATTATATTGCGTTATTTTGACAAATAAAATATGCAGAATTTTGCAGAATTAAAAAATATTGTAAGCAGAATTTTTATTTTTTGGTGCAGAATTCCCCCAGGAATATCCTGTGCACCAGGTGTCAGCACTGGAATATCCTGTGCACCAGGTGTCAGCACCAGGTGTCAGCACTGGCCACCCCTACGTTTATATGAAGTGGCAGCTGGGCCAAACTTCAGCAGCATTGTGACCATGGAGCCAGAGCGACACTCTGGACTGCTCCAGCTGCAGCCCTGCTGATTTAGTTTGGGACCACTGCTTAAAAGTGGTCAGGCCATGCCCCCCGCCCCAGCTTCATGGCCTATGGAAGTCTGAGGAAGTGCAAAAACCTTGCTGCTCCCCTTCCCCTGCTCTCTTTAATTGGCACCACTGGAAGGGTGGCTGTTGAGGTACTGGCCCTCTGTGCAGATGGTCCTGTATTCCTGTGGATCTTGGGATATCCATGGAGTTTGTGGGCCAGATCTTTGCTTTCTTCTAGGGGGGCCTGATCCACTAAGGAGGAACACAGAGGAAACTTCATAAGGGACACCTTACAGAATCTTCTGCCCACTGAGCTGCGAACAGAGGAGAAGCAAACAGAGGGAGTTTGCCTGGGAGTTCACCTGGGGGGAGTTCCCACAGAGTTTTTGCCTTTCAGGCTTCTGTGAGCAGTAAATACAATATCTGAAGAGGCTCTTAGAAGGCAGACAATATGGATAGTGAGCTATCAGCTGTTGTGATCTGCACAGGATGTGCCATGTTTGTCCTTCTCCCAGAGGATAGAAATGACTTTGTCTGTATGAAGCATAAGCTGGTCTCCATATTGGAAGAGAAGGTTAAAGAACTAGAGACCCAAGTATCACCACCCTGCATTGCATCAGAGAAAATGAAGACTTTCTGGATAGAAGTCAGCATTTGTTACTGCAGGCACCGCATGCTGAATAATCAGAGAGGACAGTGCAGAACAAGGAAGAAAACTGGCAGCATGTGACCTCCAGCAGAAGAAAGAGGAGAACCCATATACCCACAAAGCAGATAGAGGTAAGAAACTGTTTTCAGGCTCTATTCACTGGTACTATGGCGGAGAATGGTTTGGAAGAGTCATCTGAGGGAAGGGATCAGAAGGAGACCCCATCGACCGGAAGGCATTGGATGCATTGTCCTCGGGATGGGGGTTCCATGATCACCAATCCCAAGAGAAGGAGACAGGTGGTGGTGATCAGGGACTGCCTCCTAAGGAGGACGGAGTCATTCATCTGCCGTCCAGACTGGGAAACTCGAGAAGTGTGCTGCTTGCCTGGAGCAACCGTTCAGGATGTGACAGAGTGTCTGCCAAGACGGATCAAGCCCTCGGACCCCTATCCCTTCCTACTTTTCCATGTAGGCACCCATGATACTGCCAAGAATGATCTTGAATGGGTCACTGCAGACTATGTGGCTCTGGGAAGAAGGATAAAGGAGTTTGAAGCACAAGTTGTGTTCTCGTCCATCCTCCCTGTTGAAGGAAAAGGCCCAGGTAGGGATCATCGAATTTTGGAAGTAAATGCATGGTTACGCAGCTGGTGTTGGAGAACGGGCTTTGGATTCTTCGACCATGGGATGTTGTTCCAGAAGGAAGAATTGTCAGGGAGAGATGGGATCCACCTAACGAAGAGAGGGAAGAGCATCTTCGCAGGCTTGCTAACCTAACAAGGAGGGCTTTAAACTAGGTTCGCCGGTATGGAAACATAAACCCTGAAGTAAGTGGGGAAATGGGATACTGGGAGGAAACACAAGGAGGAGGGTGCAACAGGGGAGGTTTCCTGAATACTGAGAAATCAGGGCAATCAGCTAGTTATCTTAGGTGCCTGTACACGAACGTAAGAAGCCTGGGAAACAAGCAGGAAAAATTGGAAGTCCTGGCACAGTCAAGGAACTATGATATGATTGGAATAACAGAGACTTGTTGGGAAAACTCACATTACTGGAGCACTGTCATGGATGGGTATAAACTGTTCAGGAAGGACAGGCAGGGGAGGAAAGGTGGAGGAGTTGTACTGTAAGTAAGAGAACAGTATGATTGGTCAGAGCTCCAGTATGAAACTGGAGAAAAGCCTGTTGAGAGTCTTTGGGTTAAGTTTAGAGGCGAGAGCAACAAGAGTGGTGTCACGGTGGGCATCTGCTATAGACCACTGGACCAGAAGAATGAGGTAGATGAGGCTTTCTTCGGACAATAACAGAAGTTTCCAGATCACAGGCCCTGGGTCTTACAGGGGACTTCAATCACCCTGACATCTGCTGGGAGAGCAATACAGCAGTGCACAGACAATCCAGGATGTTTTTGGAGAGTGTTCGGACAACTTCTTGGTACAAGTGCTGGGGGAACCAACTAGGGGCCATATTTCTCTTGACCCACTGCTCACAAACAGGGGAAGTAGAAGTGGGTGGCAACCTGTGCAGCAGTGACCATGAGATGGTTGAGTTCAGGATCCTGAAAAAAGGAAGAAAGGAGAGCAGCAGAATACAGACCCTGGACTTCAGAAAAGCAGACTTTGACTCTGTCAGGGAATTGATGGGCAGGATCTCCTGGGTGGCTAATATGAGGGGGAAAGGAGTCCAGGAGAGCTGGCTGTATTTGAAAGAAGCCTTATTGAGGGCGCAGGAACAAACCATCCTAATGTGCAGAAAGAATAGCAAATATGGCAGGCGACCAGCTTGGCTTAACAGTGAAACCTTCGGTGAGCTTAAACACAAAAAGGAAGCTTACAAGAAGTAGAAATTTGGACAGATGGCTAGGCAGGAGTATAAAAATATTACTCAAGCATGCAGGAAGGAAGTGTAATCAGGAAGGCCAAAACACAACTGGAGTTGCACCTAGCAAAGGATGTGAAGGATAACAAGAAGGGTTTGTACAGGTATGTTAGCAACAAGAAGGTGGTCAGGGAAAGTGTGGGACCCTTACTGAATGGAGGAGGCAACCTAGTGACAGATGATATGGAAAAAGCTGAAGTACTAGATGCTTTTTTGCCTCAGTCTTCACAGACAAGGTCAGCTCCCAGACTGCTGCACTGGACAGTACAGTATGGGAAGGAGGTGAACAGCCCTCAATGGTGAAAGAACAGGTTCAGGACTATTTAGAAAAGCTGGACATGCACAAGTCCATGGGGCTGGATGCACTGCATCCTGAGGTGCTGAGGGAGTTGGCTGATGTCATTGCAGAGCCATTGGCCATTATCTTTGAAAACTCGTGGTGATCGGGGGAGGTCCTGGACAATTGGAAAAAGGCAAATATAGTGCCCATATTTAAAAAAGGGAAGAAGGAGAATCTGGGGAACTACAGACCGGTCAGCCTCACCTCAGTCCCTGGAAAAATCATGGAGTAGGTCCTCAAGGAATCCATTTTGAAGCACTTGAAGGAGAGGAAGATGATCAGGAACAGTCACCATGGATTCACCAAGGGCAAGTCATGACTGACCAACCTGATTGCCTCCTATGATGAGATAACTGGCTCTGTGGATATGGGGAAAGTGGTGGGCATGATATACCTTGAGATTAGCAAAGCTTTTTGTACGGTCTCCCACAGTATTCTTTCCAGCAAGTTAAAAAAGTATGGATTGGATGAATGGACTATAAGGTGGATAGAAAGCTGGCTAGCTTGTTGGGCTCAATGGGTAGTGATCAACGGCTCGATGTCTAATCGCCATCCGGTATCAAGCAGAATGCTCCAGTGGTTGGTCCTGGGGCTGGTTTTGTTCAACATCTTCATTAATGATCTGGATGATGGGATCGATTGCACCTTCAGTAAGTCCCCCGATGACACTAAGCTGTGGGGAGAGCTAGATATGCTGGAGGATAGGGATAGGGTCCAGAGTGACCTAGACAAATTGGAGGATTGGGACAAAACAAATCTGATGAGGTTCAACAAGGACAAGTGCAGAGTACTGCACTTAGGACAGAAGAATCCCTTGCACCGCTACAGGCTGGGGACCGACTGGCTAAGCAGCAGTTCTGCAGAAAAGGACCTGGGGATTACAGTGGCTGAGAAGCTGGATCTGAGTCAGCAGTGTGCCCTTATTGCCAAGAAGGCTAATGGCATATTGAGCTGCATTAATAGGAGCATTGTCAGCAGATCGAGGGAAGTGATTAATCCCCTCTATTCGGCACTGGTGAGGCCACATCTGGAGTATTGAGTCTAGTTTTGGTCCCCCCCGCTATAGACAGGATGAGGACAAATTGGAGAGAGTCCAGCGGAGGGCAACGAAATTGATTAGGGGGCTGGGACAGATGACTTATGAGGAGAGGCTGAGAGAATTGGGCTTATTTAGTCTGCAGAAAAGAAGAGTGAGGGGGGATTTGATAACAGCCTTCAACTTCCGGAAGTGGGGTTTCAAAGAGGATGGAGCTGGGCTGTTCTCAGTGGTGTCAGATGACAGAACAAGGAGCAATGGTCTCAAGTTGCAGTGGGGAGGTCTAGGTTGGATATTAGGAAACACTATTTCACTAGGAGGGTGGTGGAGCACTGGAATGGGTTACCTAGGGAGGTGGTGGAATCTCCATCCTTAGAGGTTTTTAAGGCCCGGCTTGACAAAACCCAGGCTGGGATGATTTAATTGGAGTTAGTCATGCTTTGAGCAGGGGGTTGGACTAGAGGACCTCCTGAGGTCTCTTCCAACCCTAATCTTCTATGATTCTATGTTTCACTACGCAGATAATACCATGTAGGGTAATGTTCTGACCCCATTCTTATGTCTCATATATGATGGGTCTGTGTTTTCCTACAGCATTATTTTTATTCTGAGGAAATACAGCTGAGTACTAATTCCAGCCGTTTCAGTGTCTTGGGGAGTTAAATAGAGAACTTGGGAGGTAAAATATTTTCCTGCAAAAGGTTTTAAATGCTCTTTTCTTAAGTCTCTCAATTTTCTTGCCTATAAAATAATGAGGAAGGTAAGACAAAAGATTGTAGAGCAGGCTGTGATGAAGAGCAGTGTATTTGTTGCCTCAGGAGATTACATTGATTAAGCTACCTGCAGGAGAGCCTATCAAATTCCATACTGTTGTTCTAAATCTGTACCACCTGTCAGAGGAATTAAACCTGATAAATTCTTTTAGCACGATGAGATGCCAATAAGAGATTAGCGCTGCACCTTCTCTCTTGCAAGAGCATCACAATGACAAATGTTTTCTTTTTAAAGTTGTTTTTTCAGCAGTGGAAATAAACAAAGCCTCCCCTTTGCTGGCATGCCATAGAGGTTCAGCAGAGATTGCCTGAAGAAGTTTAACAGTCATTTTGTGCAGGGTTCTATAACTAAGTAATGTAGTCAATCTTGTGCTGAAAACTGGATCGCTCACACTCAGTGGACCCGATTCAGCAAAGCACGTGAGCACATGATTAACTTTAAGCATATGCTTATATTGAAGCATGTCCTAGAATCATAGAATATTAGAGTTGGAAGAGACCTCATGAGGTCATTTAGTCCAATCCCCTGCTTAAAGCAGGACCAGTCCCCAACTAAATCATCCCAGCCAGGGCTTTGTCAAGCTGGGCCTTAAAAACCTCTAAGGATGGTGATTCCATCACCTCCCTAAGTAACCCATTCCAGTGCTTCACCACCCTTCTAGCGAAATAGTCCTATTGACTTCAGTGACACTTAAGCACAGCTTTAAGTGCTTTCCTGAATCAGAGCTTATTAGAACTGGATGGACCTGAGTTCAAAGTACTAAGGCACAGTGTTCTTGTTACTGGGTGGACTGGGCCTTTTAAAGCCCGCTTGTGCCTCAGTAACAGCCTCTTGATGCGGCCTCCTTGAGGGCAACTGGTCCCTAAAACATCAGCTGGGATCAGGGAATAGGAGGAGGAGGAAACTGTGGCAGAAGTTGCAGAGAGCAGGAAGTTTCTATAGGAGGTCATTGACCAGGGGAGGGTTTGGGCCTGGGCCTGGAAGCTAGATCTGGAGAGCTGAAGAAGGTTGAGGGTGAGGGTCAGGAAGAGCATACTTCATGGGAGCAGAAAGACTCCAAAATGGTAGGGCTGCACATGGCCTACCAAGGTAGGGAAGACCTACAGAGAGTAGACTCAAGGGGGAAATGGGAGAAGAGAAGCCCCAAGACTGTGTTTGTTAGTCTCTAAGGTGCCACAAGTACTCCTTTTCTTTTTGCGAATACAGACTAACACGGCTGCTACTCTGAAACCTGTCATTTTGTTTTGAGTTTTATGTCAATAAATTAGGCCCTGGGAAAAGGGATGTGTCACAGGACAAAAAGCATGTGTGGAGCTTGTTTCTGGGGCCTGTGATGGGGTGTTCACCTCACACCAGTCCTGAAGGGGTTAAGATAGGCTAGATGGGCCAATTAACGGCATAGGCTGCGCCTGGAGGGGAGCCAGGGATCAGTAATGCTTAATTAAGGATGAAGCTCACCTGAGCAGGAACAGGTGGGGCATCTAGGAAGCTAAGAAGCAGAGAACAGAAGGGGGTTGCAGGGGGAAATAGTTTGCGGTCACTTCCTGACAGAAGGGAGGTTTGTTAGAGATTACAGGGTCTGTCAAGAAGCTAAAGAGGGAAGTAGCTATGGGGACTGGAAGAAGCTCGGATAAGCACTAAACCCAGGGGTGCTAGAGGACAGGAGGAAGTAGGAGAAAACCTAGGGAAGTAGCAACCAGGTCTGGGAGTAAGTAGGCCATAGTTGCAGAACATAGGGTCCCTGGGCTGGAACCCAGACTAGAAGCCAAGGCCAGACCTGGGTTTCCCTACCAGCCACTGGGGAAGGGGCACAGCTTTGGACATAGAAAGAGGACCACCCGGAACGGTAGAGGGACAGGTTGTCCAGAGAGACATTGACAGCCTCCCAGAAGGGGAGAACTAAGTGACCTGGCTGAAGGGCGGAGTCACAAAGAGGAAGACTACTCTGAGTCCTGGACCTCAGCAATACAGCACCTTAGCAGGGAGCATTAAAGTGGTGGGGGGAGGACATGAGGGCCTTGTGTAAATTAAAAACCTACATTATTATAATAAAAAAGTAAAGAAAATATCGCATTATATCTGGTGTGATGATATAAAACTTTTGGTCATATTTTTCAAAAGACGAACCTCAATGGAGTGACCAGGTTTTCAATAGTAGGAACTGCTGGGGTTTGAGTACTTTGGAACCTGGCTTTTAAAGTCTTTCACCATCCAGATATTAACTAACTCAGCTCGTTACAGAGTTCTAGAGACAGATTCTCCACTGTGCATGTGCAGTCATTTATACCAGTGCAAAATTGTTGCAAAAACATTGCCCAGTCAGAATGGTCACATCTTGCATCCAATTTGTCCCAGTGTACGTGACTGCGCAAAGAAGAATATAAAGTCTATCGTCTTTGTAATCTAGGCTGTTCATTTTTTAACAGGAATGAATATAATAGATTCAATATTTTATTTTTAGTTCTCTTGAAAATTGGAGGAATTTTTTAAACTGCCCTTTATCCACAGACACTTAATTCTTTGCATTATTAGATATATTGTGCTCAATATGTTCCTGAGGTAAATCCATGGAAGTCAAAGGAGTTACACCAGGGATGAATTTGTCCCATCCTGCTGATATTTTCTACTGAAAAATGTCTGCCTAGGAGCTGTACTTGTGTTATTTTCTATTCTTAGCAGCTTTTTCCTAGAACAACATCCACAATAGTTGAAGCAAATTTCTCAGTAAGGAAAAGGGAGTGGGAGTGATAGATAAGTAGGGGCAAATCCTGCCCCCTCCCCATGGGCACAGGAACTTCCAAACATACTCTCTTTGCATTACAGAGCTCTGCTCTGAGTGGGGGTGTCTTGTCTCTAAAATGTGCTTCGGAGTTGGGGAGGAGAGGGAGTGAGACTAGTGGGGCTGTGATGTTACACATCAAACAGCTCTTCTCTCCCGTGGGTGCATTAGAGGCTAAAATGTGGGTCTGACACTACTCTGCAGCTGGGGAGTGAGGGGAATCTCCCCATCACTCAGCCTGTTTAACCGGGCTGTTGAGACCTGGTGGTGAGACTAGGAGCAGCTCCACAGAGAGCCAAGGCACAATGACCTTGTGTGTTGGTACTGGCACATGTCACTGGATCAATGAATTTCTGTAATAGAGCTCTGCTGGACTTGAGATTCTTGCAGCATTTTCAATCTCTTTTCATTCCTGCATAGTGACCTAGCAGTCCTTGTATCTGTGACAGGGGAAAGATCCGAATACTAGCAGTATTCCTTTTTAACAGAGGTGGGTCAGAGATGGGAAAATGCAAGTGCTTCACACTACTTCAGAAACAGTGGTATAAATGGATTAGGTGCTCAGAGAGAGAGACAAATGCAAGAGCAAGAGTGAGGGTGGGGATAGTGACCAAAGGAATTACAATTCAGTTTAGAAAGGGAAAAATGTATTCCCGCTACCTGAGCAAAGCTGGAGGAAGAGCATTCGACTGGAAAGAAGTGGAGATGGCCCAATTCAGAAAAAAAAACACTTGAGTGTGCTTAACTTGATACATCTGCTTAAACCACATGCATTAATGAGCTGTGGAAATTAAACTTATGCATAAATGTTGTGCTGAACTGAGTTATATAGGCCCAGTCCTGTGACTCTTACTCATATCCCCAGTATTGCCAACCCCAAGCATTCAAAAATCATGAATCAGAACCACCCAGAGAAAAAAAAAATTGGCTTTAAAATCATGAGACTTTCAAAAAATATACATGTGGGGATTTTTATTTGTGTTCCAAAGTGTGTAGGTTATACTTGAGTCATGTGATCAAGCATTTAGCCATAACCACAATGGCTAGAAACATATGCTTTTCATAGTGAAAGCTGAGATTCTCATGGAATCACTTGACTTCAGGAGTTGGGGCTTTAAGAAAAACAACTATCACAAGACTCACAATAAAATCATGAGAAATGGTGACTGTTTCCCAAGTAAGGAAAATTTACAAGTTGATATTTTCGTCTTTCACAGAAAAAAAGAGTTCTGCAACAAAGGAGATATATTTAAAAACAAAACAACCTTGTTTTAAAGGCAAACATTTCAAGTGTGTCTATTAATTTTGGCAGCCTCAGCCCAGCTTGAGACTCCTAGGATTTGATCTCTAGAGATGCTGAGGTCCCACATCTCCAGTTTCAGTCAATGGAAGCTAGAGACCTTCAGCACCTCTGGTGATGAGGGCCTCTGTGTCATAAACAGGGCATCCAAAAATGGAGGCATCCAAAATTAGTGACCCTCTTGGTAGCTTAAACGCATTTCATATATCCCACAAATGCACCCAGTTCTGTTGATATTCTTTATTACTAACACTAATAACAGTGATTGTAGTTTGACCATTGGGAAGTATTTTAAAAATAACAAGGAAATGGACAGAAAAGTTCCATCTTTTGTTCTTTTTAATGTTAGCCATCAATGATGGGATAAAAGGGGTCAGAAGGAGAAGAAAGGACTCTAACACCCATGCCCCTCAGTGGATAAATACCAAGGGGAAGGAATCCAGCAGCTGCCAATGAAATTATATGCAGGCCCAGCAGAACAGAATTCATTTATTCTATATCTACTAAATGGTTAAGAAAACTGTTGTAATGCAGGGGTCTTGCTATGGATGTCATTTGCGGTTGTGAAAATATTAAACTGTCCCAAATCTTTGGCCACTGATCAAACGTACTCTGAATATTTGCTCAGGATTGGCCAGTCTGAATAACCGCTGCGAAAGCCTAACAGCTGCTTCTCAACTTTATTAAATACTCTTACTTACTCCAGACTAGAGGTGGGCAAAATTTTCCAGCCATTTTTCAGTGAAAAACGCAGATTCAGAGACACTGAAACATTTCACAATTCATGTTGTTTCGCTCAATAGTTTCACTGTAAAAAAAAAAAATTGAAAAAATCTAAATGTTTTCTCTTTAGATATTTTTGAGTTAAAATGACTTTTCATTTAGAAATTTCTTTTATTTTAAAAATCAAGCAAAACCATTTCAAAATGGTTAACATTGAAACAAAATGTTTGGATCTTGTTGAAATAAAACATATTGTTCAACCTGAAATTACTTTTTTTTACTTCTCAACTTGCTGAAAATTTTGAAAATTTTCTTTTAAGTTCATCCCAAACAATTTTTTCCCAGAATTGCCAGCACATTGAAAATGCTTTGATTCACACAGCTCCACTCCCACCACTAGCTCCTGACTTCAAAGCAATACCCTCTGTGCTTTGTTTCTCCATACATTTTTCTTTTATTGCTCATATGGACTCATCCTCCCTTTGCAATATGAACAAAAATTACCAGATGTCAGATTTTTATCCCTGTTTATAGCAGAAAACCCCTCAAAGAAGCCTTTACACTTAACGGCCAATGTTATGGTGCCTTAAAGCCATAGCTATGCTAGCTAGTTAGATGAAGTTTAAAAAGTATGGATTGGATGAATGGACTATAAAGTGGATAGAAAGCTGGCTAGATTGTCGGGCTGAATGGGTAGTGATCAACAGCTTGATGTCTAGTTGGCAGCCGGTATAAAGCTGTCGGTATAAAGGGGGTCAGTCCTGGGGCCGGTTTTGTTCAACATCTTTATCAATGATCTGGATGATGGGATTGATTGCACCCTCAGCCAGTTTGCAGATGACACTAGGCTGGGGGGAGAAGTAGATACGCTGGAGGGTAGGGTTAGAGTCCAGAGTGACCCTAGACAAATTGGAGGATTGGGACAAAAGAAATCTGTTGAGGTTCAACAAGGACAAGTGCAGAGTCCTGCACGTAGGACAGAAGAATCCCATGCACCGCTATAAGCTGGGGACCGACTGGCTAAGCAGCAGTTTTGCAGAAAAGGACCTGGGGATTACAGTGGCTGAGATATGAGTCAGCAGTGTGCCTTTGTTGCAAAGATGGCTAACGGCATATTGGGCTGTATTAGTAGGAGCATTGTAAGCAGATCGAGGGAAGTGATTATTCCCCTCTATTCGGCACTGGTGAGGCCACATCTGGAGTATTGGTCCCCCCACTACAGAAGGGATGTGGACAAATTGGAGAGAGTCAAGCAGAGGGCAACAAAAATGATTAGGGGGCTGGGGCACATGATTTACGAGGAGAGGCTGAGGGAACTGGGCTTGTTTAGTCTGCAGTAGAGAAGCATGAGGGGGGATTTGATAGCAGCCTTCAGCTACCTGAAGTGGGGGTTCCAAAGAGGATGGAGCTGGGTTGTTCTCAGTGGTGTCAGATGACAGAACAAGAAGCAATAGTCTCAAGTTGCAGGGGGGAGGTTTAGGTTGGATATTAAGAAACATTATTTCAATAGGAGGGTGGTGAAGCACTGGAATGCGTTACCTAGGGAGGTGGTGGAATCTCCTTCCTTAGAGGTTTTTAAGGCCCGTCTTGACAAAGTCTTGGCTGGGATGGTTTAGTTGGTTTTGTTTCTGCTTTGAGCAGGGGATTGTACTAGATGACCTCCTGAGGTCTATTCCAACCCTAATATTGTATGATTCTATGAAAGATGAGGTCAAAGTGCTCATGTTGCCACACTGGGGAGGGGAGACTTGGAAATAAAAAGCAATAAGAAATGGGGAAACCCGCTCTCCTAGCACAGGGGCTGTTTGCTGGAGATGAACAAAATGGATGATTTTTTCAAAAGCATCTAAGTCCCAGTTGGAGAAGTAACTGGCACAGAGGGGCCTAAGTATCATCAAAAGTCAGTGGTGTAAAACTGGCGTTACCCGGAGGAAATCAGGCCTACATTCTTTTATAATCCCTTTAATACTTCCAGATGACCCTATAGCATAAGAGAAACCATGAAGAAAAGAAGCAGGCCACGTATTTACTTCCCTACTTTATTTTCTTTCCCCCCCATCCACTAGGATCTAACTCTAGCACAGATTAGTTTTTAGGCACTCTCTTGGCTAAATAACTTAAATAAACCTGGTTGTTTATTTCACTTCTGCTACTGGCTATTCTATTGACAAGGATATTCTAGGCACCCTCATGCCATGTTCTTTGGTGGCTCCTCTTTACTCTTTGTGTAGTCTTGGGTGTAACAATAACACTGTTGCTTCAGTTATTCATAGGGGTGCCTGGCCATTTTTCCTTTTTAGGTGGATGATCTTGTATCAGTGAAATTGCTCATTTTTCACAAAGCCAACATGTGTTAGCCCTCAAAATATAGCATTAATATGAGCTAGCCCTCTGCACAGGGGTGAATTTCACTCCAACTTAACATGGTTTGCATGTTGGCACATCACACAGAATCACAGAAATGTAGGGCTATTGATTAACCTCCATTTCAGAGGTGTTCTTTGCTTTTAGCAGAGTGTGGGAAAGGAATACTTCAAAGGAACAAAAACCCAATTAGCTTAAGTGACTAGAGAAGTCTTTTATTATTATTTATTATTATATTATTGAAAAAACCATGAGGGTGCCTAGAATATCTGTGGCTTCAGGCAAGACAAGTGACCCGCTTGTGCCTCAATCAGTTCAGCTCCAAAGTTGGATAAAAAAAGCCCTTTCTGAAAAACAAAGGCTGTTTCTAAGTTGAGCTTGTTTAGAGTGGGAAAAAGCCCTTCCTATAAATGTGATATAGGTATAGACAATCTGTAGTGGAGAGAAATTCCAGCATCCTACACTGCTGATGTGCCTTCATGGTCTATTGGGTGCCCCTATTCATGTGCATCTGCTAGGGTGGCACAGTGCTTAATTCACAACTTTAATAGACCCTGGCGTAAGGACATAGGTGCCAGAGAACTATGGATTGATATGTATTCATTCGGTGCAATGCTGCAAGCTGCAGCAGTTTATCAAAAAGCTGATCTTTGGTGTTAGCAATGAATCATGCTTTTACATTATTTATTCTCGGGGGGAGGGGAACACTAATGATTAATAGATGCTTAAATATTTATGACCCAAGGGACCTTTATGATCATCTGGGGTAAAACTTCCCAAAACACCTAAGTCCCTTCTATGTGCCTAAGTCACTTTTGGAAAGTGGGAGTTAGGCTCCTAAATCACTTAAGCCCTTTTGAAAATGTTAACCTTAGTCTGACCTCCTGAATAGCACAGGACATAGGATTTCATGCAGTGATTCCTGTGTTCGAGAGAATTCATAGAATCATAGAATCATAGAATATCAGGGTTGGAAGGGACCCCTGAAGGTCATCTAGTCCAACCCCCTGCTCGAAGCAGGACCAATTCCCAGTTAAATCATCCCAGCCAGGGCTTTGTCAAGCCTGACCTTAAAAACCTCTAAGGAAGGAGATTCTACCACCTCCCTAGGTAACGCATTCCAGTGTTTCACCACCCTCTTAGTGAAAAAGTTTTTCTTAATATCCAATCTAAACCTCCCCCACTGCAACTTGAGACCATTACTCCTCGTTCTGTCATCTGCTACCACTGAGAACAGTCTAGAGCCATCCTCTTTGGAACCCCCTTTCAGGTAGTTGAAAGCAGCTATCAAATCCCCCCTCATTCTTCTCTTCTGCAGGCTAAACAATCCCAGCTCCCTCAGCCTCTCCTCATAAGTCATGTGTTCTAGACCCCTAATCATTTTTGTTGCCCTTCGCTGGACTCTCTCCAATTTATCCACATCCTTCTTGTAGTGTGGGGCCCAAAACTGGACACAGTACTCCAGATGAGGCCTCACCAATGTCGAATAGAGGGGAACGATCACGTCCCTCGATCTGCTCGCTATGCCCCTACTTATACATCCCAAAATGCCATTGGCCTTCTTGGCAACAAGGGCACACTGCTGACTCATATCCAGCTTCTCGTCCACTGTCACCCCTAGGTCCTTTTCCGCAGAACTGCTGCCTAGCCATTCGGTCCCTAGTCTGTAGCTGTGCATTGGATTCTTCCATCCTAAGTGCAGGACCCTGCACTTATCCTTATTGAACCTCATCAGATTTCTTTTGGCCCAATCCTCCAATTTGTCTAGGTCCTTCTGTATCCTATCCCTCCCCTCCAGCGTATCTACCACTCCTCCCAGTTTAGTATCATCCGCAAATTTGCTGAGAGTGCAATCCACACCATCCTCCAGATCATTTATGAAGATATTGAACAAAACCGGCCCCAGGACCGACCCTTGGGGCACTCCACTTGATACCGGCTGCCAACTAGACATGGAGCCATTGATCACTACCCGTTGAGCCCGACAATCTAGCCAACTTTCTACCCACCTTATAGTGCATTCATCCAGCCCATACTTCCTTAACTATTCCTTAATTATTCTTCCCTACTTCATAAATGATCACTATTGGGGTTGATTTAGAGTGCGTCTTGTAGAGAGACATCCAATTTCAATTTAAAGACTCAAAGTGATGGAGATTCCGTCACATCCCTTCACAAGCTGTTTTAAGGATGGGAGCTCACTTAAAATGCTGCAGCTTATTTCTACATATAGCGAGTTCTCTAGGATCAAATCACTTTTCCCTGTATAGCTACTTATTGTGATGTTATACTCCATATTCTTCATAGAAATATTGTTATGATATGAACATGGCATAATTAAGATATGTTTTCTGCAAGATGGGATGTGAGATCATAGAATCATAGAATATCAGGGTTGGAAGGGACCTCAGGAGGTCATCTAGTTCAGCCCCCTGCTCAAAGCAGGACCAATCCCCAACTAAGTCATCCCAGCCAGGGCTCTGTCAAGCCTGACCTTAAAAACTTCTAAGGAAGGAGATTCCACCGCCTCCCTAGGTAACGCATTCCAGTGCTTCACCACCCTTCTAGTGAAAAAGTTTTTCCTAATAGCCAACCTAAACCTTCCCCACTGCAACTTGAGACCATTACTCCTTGTTCTGTCATCAGCTACCACTGAGAACAGCCTAGATCCATCCTCTTTGGAACCCCCTTTCAGGTAGTTGAAAGCAGCTATCAAATCCTCCCTCATTCTTTTCTTCCGCAGACTAAACAATCCCAGTTCCCTCAGCGTCTGCTCATAAGTCATGTGCTCCAGTCCCCTAATAATTTTTGTTGCCCTCCGCTGGACATTTTCCAATTTTTCCACATCCTTCTTGTAGTGTGGGGACCAAAACTGGACACAGTACTCCAGATGAGGCCTCACCAATGTTGAATAGAGGGGAATGATTACGTCCCTCGATCTGCTGGCAGTACCCCTACTTATACATCCCAAACTGCCATTGGCCTTCTTGGCAACAAGGGCACACTGTTGACTCATATCCAGCTTCTCGTCCACTGTGACTCCTAGGTCCTTTTCTGCAGAACTGCTGCCTACCCTGTGGGTCCCTACTCTGTAGCGGTGCATGGGATTCTTCCGTCCTAAGTGCAGGACTCTGCACTTGTCCGTGTTGAACCTCATCAGATTTTTTGCTCCAGGCCAATGGGAGTTGCTGGAAGCGGCGGTCAGTATGTCCCCCAGCCTGCACCGCTTCCAGAAGGTCCCATTGGCCTGGAGCAGCGAACCGCGGCCACTGGGAGCCGCAATCGCCCAAACCTGCGGATGCGGCAGGTAAACAAACTGGCCCGGCCCACCAGGGGCTTTCCCTGCACAAGCGGCGGAACAAGTTTGGGAACCACTTCTCTATATAAATCCATGGTACACCCACATCTTGAATACTGCATGCAGATGTGGTCGCCCCATCTCAAAAAAAGATATATTAGACTTGGAAAAGGTTCAGAAAACGGCAAGAAAAATGATTAGGGGTATGGAATGTCTGCTGTATGAGGAAAGATTAATAAGATTGGGACTTTTCAGTTTGGAAATGAGATGACCAAGGGGGGATATGATAGAGGTCTTTAAAATCATGACTGGTGTGAAGGAAGTGTTATTTACTCCTTCTTATAATGCAAGAACTAGGGGCTACCGAATGAAATTAATAACAGCAGGAAGTATTTTTTCACACAACGCCCAGTCAACCTGTGGAACTTCTTGCCAGAGGATGTTGTGAAGGCTAAGACCATAACAGGGTTCAAAAAAGAACTAGATAAATTAATGGAGGATAGGTCCATCAATGGCTATTAGCCAGGATGGGCAGGGATGATGTCCCTAGCCTCTGTTTGCCAAAAGCTCGGAATGGGCGATGGGATGGATCACTTGATGATTACCTGTTCTGTTCATTCCCTCTGGGGTACCTAGCATTGGCCACTGTCGGAAGACAGGATACTGGGCTAGATGGACCTTTGATCTGACCCAGTATGGGCCGTTCTTATGTTAAAACATTTTTTGCATGAAACTTTTTGACCAGTTATGGAAAGGAAAACCATTTCCTTGGCAATATGTCCATTATATCATAATGCATTGTGCCTTACCCTCAGTAGAAATGCCTCTAATTCATAGAATCATAGAATCTCAGGGTTGGAAGGGACCTCAGGAGGTCATCTAGTCCAACCCCCTGCTCAAAGCAGGACCAATCCCCAATTAGCAGTACATAGCAAGCAGTACATAGCCCATTTCTAGCATTTGAACAGACATCTTTCTTAAAATTTCCATATGACAATCTGAATAAAAACCTATGAAACTACATTAAACTAGTTATAAAACTGCTTTTTGAGAACCACACTGATTTCTTTTTAAATGTGAGGGGCGTGAACACCCCCTAAGATCTGACATGCAATTCCACCTGAAGTAAACAGACAATTAGGCCTCAGGTAATATCTCTGAAGTCTTTGTACAAGCACCACTTCTTTCCATGAAAGAGAAATTTTATGTAACGTGACTGGGAGAAAACAATTTCTCAATATGAACAGGGAAAAATAAATCTGCCATCTTCTACAAACTCTCTCTGAGTCTGCCCAGCCCCACCCCTGTGACTGTACACACTGTAAATTCTGATAAAGGGCTTCATTTATAACTCAGTTTCTACTAGTGGAATGTGGACTGTAAGCCCCCAAAATCAGAGTGGGGGAAGTGATGCACAAAGTTGATGAGGTCAGCTCATATAGGAGTAGAGCCAGGCTGGCTGGGAGACATTCTCATTCACTGTGTCTTCCAGGCAGTCTCCAGAGGCTAAACTCTTAAGAAGTGCCAGCTGGAATTTAAGCAACCACAGATCAGAATCCAGGGTGAAAAATGGCAGAACTTCCCTTTAGTCTTCCAGGACCTTTTTTAAGGCCTGGCTTGAGAAAGCCTTGGCCAGGATGATTTAGTTCAGGGATCTCAAACTCGAATCACCACAAGGGCCACATGAAGACTACATTGGCCTGACACCCCCCCTACTGCCCCCGCCCCCACTCCACCCCTTCCATGAGGCCCTGCCCCTGCCCTGCCTCTTCCTAGCCCTTCCCCGCCCTTATTCCAACCCCTTCCCAAATCCCCACTCCTGCCCTGCCTCTTCTCCGCTTCCTCCCCTGAGAGTGCAGCTCCCCGCTCCTCCCCTCTCCCTTCTGGAAAGCACTATGCACCACCAAACAGCTGTTTGGTGGCGGGAAGCATCTGGAGGTAGACAGAGGAGCAGGGATGCGGCATGGTGGGGGGCGGTGGAGGCAAGCTTGGTGGCCCGTGGAAAATAACTCCAGCAGGGTGTGGGGGGAGGGCAGGGAGCTTGGCGGGCTGCAGGAAATAACCCTGCAGGCCGCGTGTTTGAGACCCCTGATTTAATTGGGGATTGGTCCTGCTTTGAGCAGGGGGTTGGTCAAGATGACCTCCTGAGGTCTCTTCCAACCCTAATCTTCTATGATTCTATGACCTCATTTTCAAGCCTGCTGGACCCAGGGTGATCACAGAGGTTTCTAGAATTCATTCTCTTATCCACTGACTTTCATAAAAGCTTTTTGTCCAGTGATTCTGGTGTATCATTATACCACACAACCCCCACCTCTGTGTCAAACAGTATCCCCTAGAGTTCTATGAAGGTACATACACACCACAATTGTCTGTAAACCTCCCACCATCAAAAGTCATGGTGACTGAATTCCAACTTTCATATCCATTGTTCCTGACTATAGGTGTTAGCTCAGTCTGTCTACACCCCTGAAAGCTGAAGATGGGATTTTTCTTTAAATTTCCTTTTACCAATCATCACCTGCTGTGAAATACGAGTTATTGACAAATACCAGATCCTCTGTCACAAATCACAAGCTGTTTTCGTATGTGAGAACCTGTACAGAAAGCATCAGGTACCTAAAACTTACACAGACGCATGTAACGGGTCACTCACCAGTTGAACAGCACTATTCATTTTTATCTTCCCGTTGAGCTAGAATCTTGAAATCTGGTTGAGTACAGAAAAAATAAAATCTCAAATGTGTCCTTTCCACCTGCGGTCATGGAAGGTTATTTTTGTCAGATCTCAGCTATCTGATGTGGAGAAATGAAGGTCATCTGAGATCACTAGTTCTATTTTTCATGTTTTTGCCAAGAGAATTGCTGTGGAGGAGTAAGTGTTCTGCAGGAGCCAATACTGGCAGCCACATCCATCCAAAGCGCATGTGGCTATCTGCTAGGACAAGATAAGAGAATACAGCCGAATGAGGCAGTCTGTGCAAGGCCCTTTGTTTTCAGGCTCTCCTGATTTCCACTCAGAAGTCCGAGGTTTTACAATACATATACCTACTGTCACAGTAATTGATACAGGAATGATTTTTTTAAAAATCTGCTCTTCTGGTTTACATCACGTTTCCTCAGACAAAAAGTTTTGGTTGTTAATCTAATACAGACAGAAGGGCTTTTCACTTCAAATTATTTCATCCTTGTGAACCATATGCCTATAAGATATTATTTGTTTCTGCAGCCATAGCTCTGACCCTGCAGTTGGATCTGTGAGGATGGACTTTTGGGACCTTGTTAGGTGCATGGCACTGCTCCCTAGACACCACAGGTCTGTCCTGGGCCTGTGTTCACAGCTTCTAAGGCCAGCAGGGACCACCGTGATCACCTAGTCTGACCTCCCGCATAACACAGGCCATAGGACTGCCTTAAAATAATTCCTGTTTCAGCAGATCTTTTAGAAAAACATCTAATCTTGTTTTAAAAAGGGCCAGTGGTGGAGAAAATCATTCCCTGCTCAGGAAGTGCGTTTAGGTGCATGCTTAATTTTAAGCACGTGCTTAATGTCATTGAGGGACCTAAGCACGGGTTTAAAGTTAAACACATGCTTAAGTGCTTTCCTTAACAGGGATGGACTATAAAGCGCATGTTTAAGTGCGATAGTGAAGGAATACTTCATGACTGTCGAAATTAATGTATTTGTTTCTGTTTAATTTAATTATATCTGGTATTTTCCTAACACAGCAAGAGCCAGAATTTGAGAGGTATGTCTTTAAAATAGCTTGCGTCAAGTATCTGCCATTGCTTAGAAGTCTTTCAATTTTGTACTTTCCCAGGACCTCTGAGGATGTTGTATGACACCGTAGCATTCCCTTCTGCATTTACTTTGTGAATTTTGTGTGTATTCTATTTTGTAAAATCAGAGTGCAAAGATATCTAAGCATTTAACATTGATATTCTCCCTGAGAAGAGGAACTTACATTGTATTTAATAGCATGATATCATTCCAATCCTTGTCATTGTGCAATAGTATCTCACTGTCAATCAACTCCTATGTAACCAAGGGACATCACTAATACCGTGTTTCCCTCTGCTGCCAGACTTGCAGAGGTCACCTTTAATAAGTCAGCATTAGGTGGCAGGTACCACAAAGTTACCACTTTTGTCTCCTCTCTAAGGCTTTGTCTACACTACAGCATTATGTCAATGTAAGGCAGCTTACGTGAACCTAATTATGTCTGTGTACACACTACCGAGGATGTAAGTGTCCTACTACACCAACATCATAAATCCACCTCCACGGGAGGCAGAGGGCTTATGTTGGTGTAGTTAGAGCAACGCTCTGCTGGAGCCGTGAAATTGACAAGAAAGCCGACTCCTACCTGGGCTACTGCCTGGTCTCCACTCCAATCCAGGCTGCCACCCAAGCTCTCCACTCCCCACTTGGAGCCTTGCTGACCCCTGGGGTCGTGGCTCCCCACTCCGAGCTGGAGAACGGGGCAGCTGCACCGGGCTTCTCAGCTCCCCACCAGGAGCATGGCAGTTGACCGGACTATGGGCATGGATCTCCCTGATGGAATACCGGCAGCCCCCCTGGGCTCTCAGTTCCCTGCTCCCCACTGGGAGCACGGCTGTGCCGGGGGGAGCTCCAGGGGGCAGCCAGGTTCCTGGCGGGGAGCTGCATGTGGGCTCTCAGCCCCCCACACTGCCGCTTTTAAGTTGGTGGAAGCACTTCTGGTGAGGATGCACACCACCAACACAAAAATGGCAATGTGGAGATGAACCACTGCAGTACTGCAATGGTAGTAAGTTGACCTAACATAGGTCGACTTAAGCTTATAGTGTAGACATGCCCTAAGCCTTGCTTAAACCTAAGTTATCTCAGAAAACACCATCTGGTAACTGCTGACACATGCTGGCTTTTTAACTGTCATAAATTAGTACACTTCCTACAAGTGCCAAGCCCAATTTTCAAATCCTTATAATTCATTATTTATTTAGATTTTCTTTACAAATAAAACCAGGACCTAATTCTTGTTGACAAGCAGACATGCTGACAATTCCACATTGTATACTTTAGCCATTTTTGAGTTTGTTGTGACCAAAAGAGTATCTTAATATTTCCTTAACATCTTAACAGGGGAAGTGTATATTTTTCACTCTTAAATACTCGAGAATGGCAGAAGAGATCATTCCCAGACTTTGTCTTTCAGCAAGGAACAAACATGAAAGATTCAAGTCCAAAAGAGGATCTTTCTTAAAAATATAATCAGGAAAAACAAAGGGCGGCATCATAAGATAGTACAGCTGAGTAGCTTGGGTGTGGGCTCAGAACCTGGGTTCGATTCCTAGCTTTGCTACTAACTTACTGAATGACTTTAGGCATTTCCTCTGGGCCTATGTTTTTCCTCCCATCCTTTGTCTGTCTTGTCTATTTAGATTCTAAACTCTTCAAGGCAGGGATTATCCCTCACTATATGTTTGTGAAGACCTAGCATAATGGGGTACTAATCTTGGTTGAGGCCTTCTGGGCATTATTGGAACACAAATAATAATAAGGGAAACCTCTTAACTCTAGCAGGAACTACCAGTCCCTCACTATAACAATATGCTCATCAGAGACCACCCCACACATTCAGATATATGCTACTGTGTTAATTATACACAGTTTGAAAATGCTTCCAAATGAATCATGATTGTAAATCCAGGAGGAGGTTAGGAAATACATTTGTTCTGTTTCTTTTTTTTTAAGATCTTCCCCTCTTCTTTCTTTAATACATACTGCAGCCCTCCCCCGTCATTGTACAACTTTTCCATGACCTTATCAGAAAGGTAAATTACTGCTTTCATCTGGAGCTGACACCATTGGTGTGAAGCTAACCCTCTTTCCTATAAAACTTCTCACCATCATAGGTCCATGTTCTGAAATTGATTTTTTTTAAGCAGAGCTCCCAGCTGAAATCAAGCAGATGTTCTGCTTAAAAATTGATTGCACTATGCGCTCTCCAGTCTTGGATCTGCTTCTGAATGCTGGTCTGCCAATTAGTGTTCTTTTGATACTGTCCAAAGAAAGTACTTCGTGTGTTTTCCAACATTTAATGATGTTAAACATCCTGCTGTAGAGAGAATAATAATAATAGCACTTAGCTTTCATGCAATGCTTTTTATCCATCAATATCCGAGCACTTTACAAGGGAAGGTAAATGCTATTATCCCTATTTTAAGATGAGAATCATAGAATCAAAGAAGATTAGGGTTGGAAGAGACCTCAGGAGGTCCTCTAGTCCAACCCCCAGCTCAAAGCAGGACCAACACCAGCTAAATCATCCCAGCCAGGGCTTTGTCAAGTGGGCCTTGAAAATCTCTAAGGATGGAGATTCTGCCTCCCTAGGTAACCCATTCCAGTGCT
The DNA here is from genome assembly GCF_965152235.1 of Eretmochelys imbricata. Classification (NCBI taxonomy): domain Eukaryota; kingdom Metazoa; phylum Chordata; order Testudines; family Cheloniidae; genus Eretmochelys; species Eretmochelys imbricata. The sequence goes on along the minus strand of NC_135576.1, from coordinate 131,199,966 downwards.
TCACCACCCTCCTAGTGAAATACTGTTTCCTAATATACAACCTAGACCTCCCCCACTGCAACTTGAGACCATTGCTCCTTGTTCTGTCATCTGCCACCACTGAGAACAGCCCAGCTCCATCCCCTTTGGAACCCCCTTTCAGGTAGTTGAAGGCTGCTATCAAATCCCCCCTTACTCTACTCTTCTCTTCTGCAGACTAAATAACCCCAGTTCCCTCAGCCTCTCCTCATAAGTCATGTGCCCCAGCCCCCTAATCATTTTCGTTGCCTGCTGCTGGACTCTCTCCAATTTGTGCACACCCTTTCTGTAGTGGGGGCCCCAAAACTGGACACAGTACTCCAGATTTGACCTCACCAGTGCCAAAGAGAGGGGAATAATCACTTCCCTCGATCTGCTGGCAATGCTCCTACTAATGCAGCCCAATATGCCGTTAACCTTCTTGGCAACAAGGGCACACTGCTGACTCATATCCAGCTTCTCAGCCACTGTAATCCCCAGGTCCTTTTCTGCAGAACTGCTGCCTAGCCAGTCAGTCCCCAGTCTGTAGCGGTGCCTGGGATTCTTCCCATGCAGAATAACCGAGGCAGAGACCATCAAAGTGACTCACCCAGTGTCACACAGCAAAGCTGGAAAAATAATCCAGATCTCCAGACTCCTAGTCCAGGGACATATTCCCTGACTGCACATCTCCTCAAATTAAAAGTTGTGGCTGTTCATTAGTACCCCTGAAAATCAGGCTAGTTAACCAACAAATTTTGGGCTTACCTGCCTAACTTTAGGCATCCAGATTTGAAATTTTAGCCACCATGGGCTGTTTTTATTATATGAGGCTGTGCATCATTGTAAGATATTGACAATACTGATGTTATTAGTGCAAAGATGGCTTGATGTAGAACACTTAAAAATAATGCCACCATTAACAATAGCAGCGATGATAATCTCTACAAGTAGTCATTACAAAAAGAAACACTTTGGGCGAGAGGAGTTCATTCGTTGCTGTCACTGTATCGTTTAAAAAAAACCTCATCCATGCATTTGCTTTGAATTCCAAAATCTAACTTGCTGCTTTTTGGGTGCATCTGCTAAGCTTTTCCTTAACATCTTTTTTCTTTATTTCCTCCAAATGCAATTATAATGTATAGGCATGTGTGTATTGAAAGCACTGGGACTTGAGAATACGCTTAAGGCTAAAATATTTAGCTGAATCAGGGACTAGATGATTAACTACTATGCTGATTTACCATAGCTTGAATGTCTTGCTAAATTTAAATGACAAATTTGCAGTTATATCTTACATTTAGGCCCATAGGATTCATGTTATGCACAATTTTCCCCTCCAGGCCTAGCAGAAACAACCGGATGAAAGGATTAATACAAAGTTATGCTGCTTCATATAAGGACAAAATTCTTACCATAGTCTTGGAGAGCAGAGATCTTTCATGCTCAATAGATTTGATTTCTCCACTGTGCCTGTCTATATTCTCTGCTTTTTATTTGCAAATGTCATACAGTTCTATAATATTATAGGTAATCTCTGTCAGCACAATCATTTATGTGGCTGTAAGGAAGTGATATAAAACTATGGTATAAAAGAGATCCTGTACTTCCATGAGAAAAATAAGACATCTTAGTGCAGTTCAATTAATATTATTCGTTATATAGACTTCCTTATATCTGAGTTTCAAAGTTATGAGGCCTGAGTTGGGTTGAGTAGAAACATTTGCAGTTTAAGATATAGAAGAATGTTAGTTGTATTGGCTATGATATTAAACAACCACTGCTAACGTATGACTGATATTTGTCAGAACTCGAGCATTCTTTCTATCTAGCAAATGTTGTAAAAACTGGTTTATAACTTAATATATCCCTACTTATCAGTAGAAGTACTTTGTAATGAATTTTTTTTTAAAGTGAAGATGAATCATGTATTTAAAGATGTCAAATATAATACACCTGCTATAATAAGTCACTCAATGCTGATTCACCCAATTAATTTCAGTTTTCCTTTTGAGTGGAATATTGATTTTTGGCACACTCATATGCTATAGGCCATGGAGTGCAGGAAAAACAAACAAAAACAGATTTGAAGTTTGTCCTTTCAGCCAGATGTCATCAGACCCCATTTTGTCTATTTCAGCCATGCAAGTGCCTTAACACGTATATTTTGGATAACATTTTTCAAAAATTATATTCATTTCTTCTGTGAGCCAGGCATGTTGGGCATGGGGTCTCTGGTTTGGAGAAATTAAAAGTAATTAGATTAAATTTAAGGAAAATCATTTTCACATTTCCATTTTCAAAAAACACCTCCAGAACCCACTTGTTTTCAAGCCATAATTTTTTACCATTTGTAGTCACAAGTCACCCAAAGACTCATCCACCATATTTGGGTGATGGGTTCCCTCCAAGTTGTACTGTTTTGTTAGCAGAATAGGGACAATTCACAGTTATGAAAAGACTTCGAAATTGTTGCATACCAAATAGTGTAATCATAGACACATCCATCCTGCATGGGACAGGGGACCTACATACTCTGGTTCCATGCACAGGATACTTGGTCTGTTTAGGAATTAAAAATCCATATGTGGCAAACACACTTGAGATCAGCACAGTCCTGTCTGTTCTACAGCTATTCAGAGACCTGGTATCCCTGGAATCCCTATTCTGATTCCAATTAGAATCCCTATTCTTAATTCCAAGCAATTAAGTCTTCCTCAACAAACAGACCATTTGCATGTGGAACTGGGCAGTATTTCAGAACATACACCTGACTGCCACTTACCTAGCATGGAAGGCAAATGTGGTTATCGACAAACAAAGCAAATTTGTGCCCAGGTTGGCTCTCTTATATGTTCCCAGACTAGGTGGTGGTTTTGATTTTACTTTACTAAAAATCATCAAACAGATCTTGATTTCAACAGGCCCTATATTATTCAAGCCCTTTGAGTTCAGAGATTTGGGAAGTTTGGATAAATGTTCCAGTTCCCTCTGCATAGGAGCTCCTCCTCATTCAGTGCCCATTGGCTTGTAGAGTATACAACTTTATGGGGGAAAGAAGGACACATTTTTGGGGCAGGTTGGTTTAAAATGAAAAAAGCAGCTTTTTGTAAAGCTGCTCAGAGGTTTGAAATGTTAGAATAACTCCTGTGGGAAGTGGATCAGTGGGCAGAGGGCAAGTGCTGTGGTAAAAGGTGAAAAATAGCATTTATCACACATGGTTTTACACCACATTTGTGGTTTGGAAGACAGGTCTATAGATAGTCTGAGGTTAATAATATTAGTGCATAATAAATTGTATTACACCTCTAATTGTGAACAGTTCTGTGTGTTGTGAGTTCTATAATATGTTACAGTGGCAATAACAGTCATTAACAAATATATTGGGATCATTAATATGTTTAGTTTGTGAGGTGAGGAGGCCTTTTCTCTATTTAATGACAGAAATTATTTCAGGTAGTGTGTCATAATTGGATATGGCTCTGGAATGGGACTCAGGAGACCTGGTTTTCTATTCTTGGCTCCAACACTGGCCTGCCGGGTGACCTTTGGAAAGTCATTTCATCTTCCTGTTCCTCAGTTTCTCCATTTGTAAAAAACAGGTTTGTAAAGTGCTTTGAGATCTAAAGATTAAATGCTCTATTTAAGATCTTGTTATTTTATTTTATTTTATTTTATTATTAATACCCTAATTCATTTGGGTCCCAATTCAGCAGTCCAGTCCTGTTCAGCAAAACACTTAGACCTCATATCAGGAAAGTACTTAAGCACCTTCTGAAAGACTTAAGTAAGTGCTTAGAGTTAAGTAAGTGCTTACTTGCCTTTCTTGAATAGGAATGATGTTTAAATATGTGCTTAAAGTTAAGCATATGCTTAAGTGCTTTGCTGAATTGAGACCTAAGGGAACTAGCTTTTGCAACACTTAAGTTGGTGAGTACTTACATAAGTAGATCCATTGAACTCTGTGGGAGTAGTTGGGCAACTAAGGGTTGCACAGTCTAACCTCAAATGATCAACTACAACACACCAGTCTGTATAATTTATTCCTCTACCCGCTATTCAACTTGCAATTAGGTTTCAACCACATGTCATCTCACACCATTCAGTATTCAGCTAAATGTAGATATTCAATACCCTTCTAGTTAGGGTATCATTAAAAGCAAAGTTAATGATAAAGTCTCTTCCATAGATTGTTGCACAATCACATGCTCTAAATAAGTGATTCATTTTCTCAGGCCCAGCTTTTGAAAGGTATTTAGGCATTGCTGTGCTCAGCATTACAACACCTAACTGATTTAGGAGTCTAAATCTCATTTGCAAAAGTGATTTAAGCACTTAGGAATCAATTGGATTTTGGCTCCCTATATTGCTAAATCACTTTTGAAAATAAAATGAAGGCTCCTAAATCAGTTAGGTTTTGCAACGCTGAGCACAGCAATGTCTAAATACCTTTCAAAATGTGGGTCTCAGTCACTTGGTGTAGTGCCATAGTTTTTAAGAGAATGAAGGAACTAACTGATGTTCCATCTTTGTAGGAAGAGATGAGATGGTACAGTAATTCAGGAAAGGTTTTTTTCTGTAATTTCCTGCTCTCTAGCATATTATGGTACAAACTTGATTCCAAATTACTTAGGCAATAAGCCAGCTCTGGATGCCTGAAGTAGCCAAATCCCCAGGATCCTTATGAAACAGAAAATCTAGGGATTCAGGCCTATTATCCTGGTTTATTAAAGAGAAGGATGATTGTCTTTAACTAGATTTTCCGATTTACTGTAAGGATTACTACAGAGGTATTTGCAGAAAGAAAAGGAGTACTTTGTTAGTCTCTAAGGTGCCACAAGTACTCCTTTTCTTTTTGCGAATACAGACGAACACGGATGCTACTCTGAGACCTGTCATTATACAGAGGTATTAATGCTGATGGGTTTCATGGGTCATTTCAGAATTTTAGAAATATGTATAAGAAGGCTTTTTTTAAAAAAAAAAAAATCTCAGCATCAGCTGTCTACAGAGGTGGCATCCTTTGGCCTGTGTTAAGAAGGAGGTCTGATTAGATGATCATAATGGTCCCTTTTGGACTTAAAAGCTATACATTTAAGATGTTAATAATGATCTTTAGAAGAGCCATAATCTTTAAAAAGCAATAATATAAACTCCTTTCGAAAATCAGGTAGCAGAACACCATATTGTTAGTAACGCTTGGAGCTGTAATACCCTTTCCGTCACATCCCTGAAATGTGACGGTAATGCTTCAAAAGTCAGTATTGCTCCCTGATGATCGGAGCGCACAAGAAATGAAGCAGGCGATAATATTATGAAGATCTGCTGGGGGTGGAGTGTTGTTCTGGTGACTCAAATGGGTGGATCTTGATTTGTGGGTGAGGCTTGAGTGAGTAATTACTTTTGTCCCCCAGTTTGGTGCTAATCCTATGTGAATTAAACCCATAGGATGGAACCTAAAGAAGTTGTGTGCTTGGTTCAAATGGCAGCCTTAGGGTCCTTTCAAAATCCTGTCTGAAGCTATCATATTATTTATATTAGCACAACTCTTAAAAGCCCAGTGGTGGACCAGGACCCCAACGCGCTATGCACTGTACAAACATGCAACAAACGGATGGTACCATATGGGATCTTCTTTTCTCACGCTGCGTGGGTTTGGGACCAAGGTGTAGGTAACAGTGCTCCTATGTCATGGCATACAGGACAAAACCTAGCACTTTTTAGCGAATATCATTCTGCCCACTGAAAGTAGTAACAATGCTTTTCTTTCTACCTAGACTACAGGGTCAATGAATCACGCTCAGATGCCTCATACACAAGAAACATAACTCACCCACGTATAATTCAAATAGCGTGTTAGGGGATGGGAAAGGGTCAACAAATGACCGTACACAACAATATGCATTTTACTTAAATAGACCCTTTCAAACAGATTGGCACTGATCAGCTCTCATTACATTCCTTACAGCTCCAGATGCTTTTCATTTTTAGTTCCTTTATGAGGTCACACTAAAATCCTTTGTTTCCTGCCAAGTCATGGCAGGTTGGCAGATGTAATTATCATTGAAAGCAAGCGCAAAGCAGAGGGCTACATCTCCCGGAGTGCCAGAGCAGAGCTTGGTGCATCTGGGCATAGGGGGGAGCGGGGCAGAGATGTCTTTGCTCCACCGTTTCACCTCCTCAGGGCTGCTGGGGACTGAATGGGCCTCAGCATAATGTCAGGGCTGTTCTAACTTGTGTCAGCAGATAGTGGCTCCCAAAGAGCTATTTTGCTATGCAGGATTGCCAAGGGGCATTGCATTCTACTCCTGCTCCCTCCATCCCCTGCCCCATGCCTATGCTCTGGAACACCAGTTTTCCTGGGGGAAGGCAGGGGGGAGTTGGGTGGCTTAGCACTGTTGTAGTCAGCCATATGCCTGCTGAAGATTCCCCTTCAACAGGGAAATCCACAGCTGTGTTGAAGCCTGAATTCAGTAAAACATTTCTGAATGCTTAATTTTAGCACATGCTCAACTCCCACTGTGATCAATGGGAGTTAAGCGCATGCTTTAAGTTAACTTTAAGTACTGGCTCACTTGGATAAATAAGGACAGGCTGCCAAATCAGGGCCTAAATTCGCTTTGTGCTGTCTGAGAATCTGGCCATAAAGTTAACCCCAACCCCATGGGAATGCAGACACGATAAAGCACTGTGGAGAAAACACATCAGGTGTTGTCTATATGTAATAATAAGCACATTAAGAATGTGTAAATAGATATGGTTTATATGATATGTGTTTTTATATTTATGTAAGCAGTGTCAGGATGAGCTCCACCCTGACATCTGGTGGTGAGGTGTGGCAAGTTGTGGAAAAGAACTTCATGGGTCGATCTCATTTGCATAGGCACACCCACCCCGCCTAGAATGAGGCCATAGCTGCCCAAGTGGTCACTTTGGCTGCTGTGGGATCCCCAGTGTCTCTGTTATTGGGGCAGGAAGAATAAATTATTATTACCCTGATTATGGGAACTGTGCTTGGAACTGTACTTGGCCTTTTGTTATGATGGAGGGACTCACCATCCACTAAGTAGCACTCGCTAGGCAAGGGTCATGGGTTCCAAAACTCTGTGAATTGAGAGAGGCTGGGGACAAGTATTAATACTTGGTGGTATGGGCCCCTTGGTGAGGGCCTTACATGCTAATTGCACTTCCTCCTCTCTCAATTGTGGAATATCAGAGCTAATTTTGATTTCATTAGAAGCCTAGTTACAGGCCGCTGAGCTCACTTTGGGCTAATAGTGCACCAGCACTGAGGCTCCCCTACTATAAGCTGAATTCACCAAAGAGCTGAACTGACTAAGAGCTGAAATCACTGAAAATTGTGTTAAGTAGTGGGGAAGCCTGAAGATATATTGTGGAGCAGTTTGCAGGATGGCTGGTGGAGCAGTTCATAGGACGGCGGGAGCTGCTGGTGGGACGCGGAGCAGTTTGTGGACCAGCTGGTGGAGCAGTTTGTGGGATGGTGGGAGCCGCTTGTGGGCCGCAGAGCGGAGCTGAGCGAAGCGGTTCGTGGGGTGGCTGGCGGAGTGGAGCTGTGGGGCGGTCAGCTTCAGATCATGTAAGGTGCCTCTTACCCCCGCCCCCATCTCCACCCAGGTTGGGAGGTAAAGCTCTGCAGATAAACTTTCGAACTCTGGGGCTGCCCTGACCAGGGACAGAGACTTTTGGGTCATTGGACTTTTGGGACTTTGGGTGATTTGCGGTTGCTGGACTCAAGAACCAAAGGGAAAGGGCATGCCCCAATTTGCTTGCTTTTTTGCTCATGGGTTGTGTTATGAATCCTGTTGGTGGTGTTTCCCCAACATAATGCCCCATTGTTTCTCTCTGTTATTAAAAGGCTTTTTGCTACACTCAGACTCTGTGCTTGCGAGAGGGGAAGTATTGCCTCTTGGAGGCGCCCAGCGGGGGTGGTATATATTTGTCCCAGGTCACTGGGTGGGGGCTCGAGCCGGTTTGCATTGTGTTATTGGAATGGATCCCCTAGATATTGAACCCGGCCCTTGTTGCTGCCAACTCTGACGGGCAGAAGGGTTACATTTATGTAGTGCTCAAAGGCCCCAATAGGGATTGGGATCCCATTGTGCTGGGCGTTGTACAAACATTAAGAAGAGACAATCCCTGCCCTGAAGATCACGAGTCTATTACATTTTCCATTTAGGTCTTTTCTTACTCCTTCCTTTCTTTCTCTATATAGTTTATGAAGAAATAAGTGAAACAGTGTACATATGAAATCTGTTCCTGATAGGTTTATAGACCACAGAGCAAGTACAAACTAAACATATTAATTACCCTATTTACACCCCTAAAGCAGTATTCCTTGATCAAATTCATCTGTTTAGCAATGATATAAGACATTATAAAAAGATGGTTTCTTTTGAGGTTGTGTTTATATAGTGTGCAGTGATTATGTAATTGGTCAGAATAATGAACAGTGTATTAGTTGCTAATTAGCATCTCAAATCACCACAGAAACAGACTATACATTTATTTTCATTTTAAATTTTATTTTCTAGTGTGAATAAGTGGAAAACATCAGAAGAAATGTAATAAACCCTTCTCTTACACCAAAAGGAGACTATAATATATTTAGATTGTCATTCCGTCAAATTAGAAAAATATGACTCAGTATATGGGACATGAAAGAAAACAAACTGGTGATATCAGAGAGAATTTTAAAACTGAATATCACTCCTGAGTGTTTGTCGGTACATTTCTTATACTGTATAGTGCTGAGTAACTAAAGTTGTTTGGACATTGAGAAAGTACTATGCCTGTTAATTATGCAAACAGCACAAAAACTAAGCCACCATACAGGAAGGATGGTCTTGTGGTTAATGCACTAACTTCTAGGACTCAAGAGACTTTAATTTTAATTCATGGATTTGCTAACTGTTTCTTGTGTGACTTTGGGCAAGTCACCTGGGTCCCAATCTCTCAAAGACTTATGCACAAGCTTAATTTTAAGCATGTGACTTGTCCCATTGAATTCAATTATATTTTCCCACAAAGTATTTCAAAGACATTTTTTTCATTTCTGCCTAAACATTCTCCAGAATGTTTCAGGTTTTCATTGAAAAACCAAGTACACAAAAACTTTTGGTCTTTCTATGAAAATCTTTTTTTTGTACAAAAACACCGTACTCTGTCAAAAAGATGTTTCATCAGAAAATTTTCCACCTGCTGTAGTTTAAGGGGCCTACAAATTGAAGGCTCTCAAAGTCCTGAACATACGGGTGCAGCAGCTACTCCTACATTCCACGGGCCGTAATTGTGGCTGTGTTCGTGCTTTATCAGCACCGGGGAAAAGATTCTTCTTCCCCTTTCTCAAAGGGCTTTGTGCAGGGGAGCAGAGTGTTGCCCTGAACATAGCTCTTATTTTAAATGGGGTCTCACTCACGAAATGAGAAAAGGGCTAACCCTATCCCAGCTGTTGAAAACGACGAGAATGTTGTCAGGGCCTATTCCCTCTACCCCTTTCCACACAAATGCAGCAACAATGCATGTACGCGCTCATAATCACTGTCATCAGTTTGCTCTAACATTTGATGTAATTTGACTCCTGTATTTGTAAAAAAGCTGGGCTGGATGGAGAAGTTCTGTTGAAGATCTCCATTCACAGGAGATGCGTCTTTGTTTACTCTCCGTTTGAATGGTGAAGTGGAAATATTTTAAGAACTAGGTGACGCGGCACATTGATTTGGTGGTGGTTTTTTGGGCAATGAATGATTTCAGTGTCGCCACAGCAAAGACAGAGTAAGATTAGAATGGGTTAGATTATTCTGTGACCAAAGGTTAGACAAAGGAATATCAATAATTTAGGGTAGGTTTTTATGGGCAGTAGCACAGTTTCTCATACAGAATAATCATGATTTCACCACTTGGGACAACAGCAGAAATACAAATAGTTTGTTCTTTCCAACTAAAGCTGTGCAAAGGCTGCCTATTCCAGTTCCACTGGGTTTCAGCACACAAATTTAGCTCACATTTCACCCTACCAGTTTTGCATTACATTTTGTGTTGATGTATTCCCCAATTCAAGCAAAACTCAAACCAGCAGTTGCCTCCAAGTTTGGAGAAGTTCAGTAAGAAAACAATGGAACTCACTCTGATCTACCGGCTCCAAGAATGCACCTACTCCAACAAAGTCTGGATCCTGTCTTCCCTGGTTTGGTCCTCTGCAAGGGTGTCAACCAATATATAACATTCCCCTCCCCTCCTTTCCAGAACTCTGTAGAGGGCAGCTAGTTGGTTGGCTTCTCTCCCGCATCCTTCAACTGTAAAGAGCTATGCAGGAAATCCTCACTACCTTCCTCTCTGCACATCTACCAGAATTTTTCTGGAGTGTGTGAACTGTCCACCAAGATGTTCCTCCAGCCTTAATTCTGCCTCTTATCTAGGATCTTCCATCATTTTACGGTCCATGTGCCCCTGAATGCCCTACACTCATGGACAGGTGGATTCAGTAGTAAAGCTGAGGTAGTATGGAAGCAGAGTTGAAATACTAGGCAAAAATTATTCATTGTATGATAATGGAGTGGAGCAGGTGGCTCAAAGCCCTTCACCATGGAAAGCTTTATTCAGGAGAATTTGAGTACATAGGTTATAACACATACAAAAGAGGTTTTGTTACATAAAGAAACTCAAACAGAAATGTTGCTCTGGCTATATCCCAGTTCAGTCTAAAATCTACTTTCCTCTGCACAGCACTTACAGGGTGTGGAGGAGCTGCCTGAGTACTGGCAAGTGAAGAGTTAACTCCCTACTTAGCCCTCACATAGGCTTGAGAGCATAAAGAGAAGCAGCTGGAGACTGAATGCTCACTCAGGCTCTCAGAGGGAACAAAGGAAGCTCTGGGCCGAGTCCTAAATTGACATAGATCTTTCTGCTTTCTATTATGATTTATATGAAGGTGATGCCTAGAGATTGTAACTGACATCATGGCACCACTACACCAGGTGCTGGGCAAACACGTGGTAAGAAACAGTCCCTGTGCCAAAGAGCATAGACCCAGATCCTCGAATATATTTAGGGTCCTAACTTCCATTGATTTGAATTGATTCATTCATTGATCCACAACAGTATTTAGGCACCAAGCATCCATTGATTTCACTGGTACCTAAATACCTTTGTGGATCTGTCCCTTACAGTCTAAACAGGCAAAGGGAAAGGAAACAAGCAGCGAGAGCACAACTGACTTGCCTGAGGTCACACAGCAGGTCAGTGGCAGAGCTGGGAATAGACCCCCTGTGCTCTTTAGTCACGGTGCAATGCCCTAGCCATAGGACCTCACTACGTCTACTAATCACCTTTCTAAACTCTGTCTCTTCACTCGCAAGCCATTCTCTTTGCTGTCAGGTCACTAATACTGCCCAGCCAATTTCTCTCCCGCCTGTTTGGTGATACTGCTCACTCCATTTCCTCTTGGCTCTTCCAGGTCATCTTACAGCCCCGTGCTCACGTTATGCATGTTCTGGTGTGTTTTGTCTGTCATCATAATCATTTCATAACCTGGCTTTACCAGATCATCTTTGATGCGTGCACCTCTAAAGTGTTAAAAGATCTAGATTTGTAAATGACCAGAACATTTTGGTTTCCTGTCTACATTCCAAACACACACATTTCAGCTGTAACCTTCATGCATATGGATAGCGTCACCCTGGTACAACTCTAGCAGTTCAGATAATTGGTGGTTTGCAGATATAATTTGTCCACCATAATTGTGGGTATGCAAATTATAAATACTCCACAAGAAAAAGACATTAGAAAGCAATTAGAAAGGCTGGGGCAGTATATTAGATCTGATGTACTGCAGGATTGTAGAGCTCATGAAAAGTACGGTAGAGAAGAGGGAGAAAGAGCAGGAGATGCTTGCATTTTGTGACTGAGTCGTGTGTTTGAATATTGCTAAAAGACATTGACAAACAATCTTGAGGGAATAGAATGTATAAATAATAGATAATGCAAGAGTCCATTTGAACTACTGTATTCCTGATGACACATTGTTCCATTAGCCTGGAGATAGAGGTCTGCCAAAGAGTAGCCAGATCACTGCTGAAAACAGAGCTGTGTTGAGAATGTGCTAGAGAGGTGGGAAGTTGGAGAGACTGTACTTTGGTCTCTGGAGGTTTCAAATCTTCTTTCTGTGTTTAAATAAAATGTAAGAATGTGTTAAGGAAATCCAAGTGGGGACTTTGTAGCTCTTCTCTCTCTGTTTATGTTTTGCAAATAATTTTTTATCCAGTCATCAGATACAGGCACTTTTGTCTGTCCGATCACCTGATCTAAGGAAAGACCACTGCAGTGAGAGGAAGCTTACGTTATGCTTGAAACAAGACAAGATGTAAGTGCATCCAGATCTCCTGCAGCAGGGCACCTTTCATAGAGAATGCGTTGTCTCCAGTTTCAGTGGGGTTTTGTTCTAGGTAGTGACTAGTGCATCATATCTGCCAACTAGGGAGGGAGAGGCAGTCTTTTGTGCACTTGGGCTCTGGCCCATTGAAAACTTTCAATTGGATCAGATACAGTATATAGTTTGCTGAGGACCAGTGTGATGTATTTGTGTTTACCTGTTTTCCTTTTAGGAGACACAGTGGCGGATTAGCCACTGGGCCAATGGTGCCCATGCCCAAGGGTCCCAGCCAATTGGGGGACCCTGGAAAAATGGGCCCCGGGCCCTGAACCCACTCCCTGGGAGGAGCACCAGGCGGGGAGCTGGGTAAGCCTCCATGCCCCAGCCCCATTTCCCTGGGAGGAGCGCTGGGGTGGGGTTGGGGGGTGGATTTAGGCAGAAGGGGTGTGGAACGTTCCCCACTTGCTCTGGCCCAGGCCCCCACAAATCCCTAATCCACGTCTAAGGAGACAGACCACTGCAGTTTGGACCGGCTCCTGTTTCTGTGTGTCTTCCGTTGATTTAAATGCAGTGCTGATGATTTACCCCAAAGGAAGCTCTAGCCAGATATGTTCTTTTGTAGATAATACGAAAAAAAGCAAAAAGGAAACAAACAAAATGATTTAAGCTAAATGTGTTCTCTTCTCGGGACTCAGAACAGTTTGGGATCCCCTCTAATGCAGGTCTAATTTCTGTAGATCTAGGAGTTTTGTATAAATACATTAAACAGGATTTAGTCCAGGAAGCATATATGTTCTTCCCCTCTTCCCCTCCTCCAAATAAGAACTGTCCTCAATGCTGTCAACATCATTATGTTAGTGGAAATTTCTCAGGAGGAGGTTATCCTACAACTGCCAAAAAACCCTACCGACACAAGACATGCCACTGCACACACTTCTCCCTCTGGGAAGAGGATGGAAGAACAAACAATCTATGACAGATGTTAGTCATATTGTTTAATACACAGCTGGAAAGTGCTCAGATACTACGGTGATGAGCCCAGTATAAGAATGCAGGAGAATAGAACTACGGGGTTCCTTAGACTTGCACTAGCTTCTGTCAGCCTTCTGGCAGGCTACTAGAGTAAATGGATTCCTGGTCTGATCTGGTCTGGCAGTTCCTGGTCTTAACCAACCAGTAAAACCAATTTATGGCTATTTTTGTGGTGCTATTGCAACACAAAGCACCTGGAACCTATTGATGAATTTACCTCTCAGTTCTTCAGGGTCCCCATCAAGGCCTAGCACGTTATAGGTAGAGACCCGCTGTGTATGAGGCTTGGAGTTTGCTTACTTATCAAAAATGAATCTTTATCATAAGCTTCTCCAAAGCTATTTCATCATGGAATGCCTCTTCTGGCTTTTACTCTGTTATTTTTTAACTATATCATTTTCTGTATGTCGGTGTTTTGGACGTTACAGCAGAGGCAGGATGAAATATTATGTACCGCCCCTGTGTTTTATAAACTTCTGTGCTTGATTGTTATTAGTCTGAGCCCCCACAGCTGAGGGTGACTGATGCCAGCACTCCAAAGAAGCTGTTTCCCAATAATTGTCGCTGGCATCTTTCATTAGCTTGAGGTTGTTAAGGGTCATCTGAGGAGAATAAAATAAACTGCCTACTTTACATGATTAATTTCTACCATTCCCATCTCCATTCAGAAGCTAGGGCTTACTTCGCAGTGGTGCTCAGAAGTCTGCAGCCCCGTAGCTTGCAAGCAGGGTATCTCAGGGCTTGTTAGAAGTGTTTGTTTCCATGGCTGGCAGTGAAGGAGTATCTGCTGATGATTTTGGATGAGATCAAGATTTCCGTTGGTCCTTCAGTTAATTTTCTGTCCTAGACATTTTTAAAACAAAAACATATTTATATTCCTGTTGTTGTGACTAAATTATGCTATTTGGGGAAAAACAATTTTGAAAATGAGATGTGTGTGTGTCTTACTGAAAATTTGTAACTCCTCCTTTAATCACCTTGGCAGTTATAAACACTCAACATTTATCCCTTTATGGAAGACTTGTAAAACCTCAGTGAGGTTAGGTGGGCAAGCCAGTCTACAAGAAGTTCTTTTCTTATTTATGAGACTAAGGAATGATGAAAAGACTCAAGACTTGGTCCTAAGCTCATTGAAGGCACTTGGAATCTTTTGATTGACTTTGCTGGTCTTTGGATTGGGCAATAACAACTTCTGCACTGAGCATCTGGACTGCAGAGAGCCATGTGGCATAGTAATAACACTGAGCATTTTACATTAATCTTGCCTCAGCATGAGGGCTGGACTAGATGACCTCTTGAGGTCCCTTCCACTTCTGCTGTTCTGTGATTTTTCAATGTGTTGTGCACATCGACGTGTTGGTATTCTTCATGGTGCAGGTAGGCTCCAGCTGAGGAGCTACTGGAGTCCTGTGGGACACCAGATCTTTGCAGATCTCTTGGTAGCGCGCCAGATGTACCATGAGCTCAGGGGCAAGCCCTGTAGGTACTGTCACAGGGCAGCTGCCCCTCACTGGTAGATAAGGGGTTGAAGCCACCCTGGGGAGGTTGTGTGGGAGGCACCCATTGAGGAAAAGGCTTATATTGCCAGCCAATCAGGAGAAGCTTTATTGGAACAGCCAATCAGGGCCAGGCTGGCCCATATAAGAAGAAGCTGCTGAGCAGAGGAGGGGGCAGTCACTCCCTGAAAGGCAAGGGAGGAGGGCTGGATGCTTAGAGGGCTGGAGCATCATGGACAGAGCAGTGCTGGGCAGGGTCAGTAGAGTAGGAGAAAGCTCCAGGCTGATGACTGCCAAACTGAGATCTAGCACCTGGGTCGGGGGGAAAGGTGTCTCTCCCGGCCACAGAAGCTCTGGGGTTGGGGCTGCAGGATAGGCACCCCTCCCCCAGCCCAGCAGGTCCTATCCAGGGGAGGGCCGCTCCAGCCATGCCTCGGTCTGGCCTGGGGGAGGGCTGCCCTGGCTGTGCCTGGATCCAGTCTGCGCTGTGCCACCCTGGCCACGGCAGGTCTGGGCCACAGGTGGAGTTGGGGCCGGGGGAAGGGTGCCCCTCCCGCGACAGGTTGGGGACCAGGCTAGCTGGGGCCCGGGGAGGGGCGCGCAGCTTACAGAGAACTTAGGCAGGTATAGTTGCATACATAAGATAAAGCTTCTAATATCCAGATGGTCCGAATAATATCAGGATGTCTGGTCAAAGTAAATGTGCTATAGTAACATATGGACTGTCCTTGTAATGGAAAAGCTTTCATACCAAGTACGCCCACAAGAGAGGCTAGGTATTTAGAAATTTGGTCACCCTTTAGTGCATATTTAAAGGAGGAGGGCTCTCCAGACAGCAAGCCAGAATATTTAGCCAGGTTCTTTGACTATGAACCTGATTCTGAGTAAGTAATAAGTAATGAACAATGCAGCATTGTAATGTTTTATTGTAACTTTGCCTTAATAAAAGGGGGGAGGGGATATGCAGCACTATTCATAGGTTTGGAAGGACCAATAAATGTTGTTGTGCAAGGTAATATGGTTCCCTAGGTGCAGCTCTTTATATGCAGCTCTTAACGAGGGTGAAGAAGATTAAGAGGTATAAAAATATGATCACATTGTTACTCACTTTACACACATTTATAATTAAAATTGTTTTCTTTAAATGAAGATTATTATTATTTATAGCACAGAAGCATGCCGAGGCCCCAGCTGAGATCAGGTCTCCTGTACAAACACATGAGAGACAGTCCCAGCCTTGAAGAATGTGCAATTTAAGAGACAAGACAGGCAAAAGGAAGGAGGGAAACAAAGGCATAGGAAGTCAAAGTGTTTTGCCAAAAGCCACAGGCAGAGCCAGTAACAGAACACACATCTCCAGAATCTGATGCCTGTGGCCTATCCATTGGGCAACACAGCCTCTCTATAATCATTAAGTTACTTCCTATGGGCAACACAGAATAGGTGCTGTTCTGCAGCTGGTTTTTGTTGTTTAATTTATTTGGGAGTCTATTTACATTCCTAATGTAACTGCGGTGTTGAGGATGACAAATCAACCTTGACTTCAGCATAAGGAAAACTGCCACAAGACAACTGGGAAGCTTATAGAGAAAGAGAGAGAACAACTGCAGGGTAAAGATTCAATTTCCTAGCTACAGAAGGATCTGGTAAGCCGAAACCAGTGTATTTGGCTGAACTGTGTGTATTCCCAAAAGCCAGCCAGATGCTGGAATGAGAGAGAGAAGATCCCAAGAGAGAGAAGAAAGTTCTTAACGGGGGAAGGAGTGTGTCAGTTGTAAACAATACAGAAAGAAAAAAAGAGATAAAAGCTGAAAGAGAAAAGTAGAACTGTCCATAGCAGTGGACAAGGAAACTTCACTGGGAGGCAGCTGAACAGACCTGAGAGGGAGCAGTAGAGACATGGAAGTGCTGTGAAGACACTGGTTTATTTAAATAAAATTCCCCAGGCTGGTGTCTGTAACAAGACCTGTGGGATAGTGGAGCTCCTGCATTGAACAATATGAGTGCTCTGTAGTTGCAAATGTCACACCAGAGCACCAGCTCACACCCCCATTCCTGGGTTGACTGGGGAGTAAAATTTTTACTCTGTTGCACATTGTGATACAACTAGATAGATCTGGAACAAAAATCAATACAGATACTGGGCAAGAACTTAGTCACATTGCACTCTGAGACTGTGGGTAACTGCCAAGAGATTCTGTGTTCATAGAAGAAAACCAAGAAGAGAAGGGGAAGTGGTTTCACCGTTTGTGGCATTCTTAAAAGGAGCTTGCTAACAGCTGTGTTACACAACACCCTTTGCAGCATGCTTGTGCGTCGTTTACACAGTGCATGGTCTCCAAGCCGCTGCTCACAACTAGAGAGATGTGGAAACCACCATTTCTTTTACCATTGTTGCAAGGGGATTACAAATGTTCTGAATACATCTACAAAAATGCTCATGGAAGCAAGACTTTCAAGCAAACAGGCAGGCAGGAGAGACTGTTAGTAATGTGGCAAGACCACATTACTTACTAGAAGCAGCCAGAGATCTCATAGACTCATAGATATTAAGGTCAGAAGGGACCATTATGATCATCTAGTTTGACCTCCTGCACAATGCAGGCCACAGAATCTCACCTACCCGCTCCTGCAATAAACCTCTCACCTATGTCTGAGCTTAAATCATGGTTTAAAGACTTCAAGGTACAGAGAATCCTCCAGCAAGTGATCCATGCCGCATGCTACAGAGGAAGGCGAAACCCCCCCAGGGCCTCTTCCAATCTGCCCTGGAGGAAAATTCCTTCCCGACCCCAAATATGGCAATCAGCTAACCCTGAGCATATGGGCAAGACTCACCAGCCAGATACCCAGGAAAAAATTCTCTGTAGTAACTCAGATCTCACCCCATCTAACATCCTATCACAGGCCATTGGGCCTATTTACCATGAATAGTTAAAGATCAGTTAATTGCCAAAATCACGTTATCACATCATACCATCTCCTCCATAAACTTATTGAGTTTAATCTTGAAGGCAGATAGGTCTTGAAGCCAGATCTGCTTGATGCCCACTACTGAATGTGCTATCTAGAGACTGTGTGCAATGCTCAGCCGTTATGGTCCATCAGACCACCTGATAAGTGACAATGAACCCTGTTTATAACTGAAGAGTTCATACTTTTATGGAGATTAATGGTGAGCATCAGATCCAATCAGCACCATTCCATCCAGTCTCCAAGAGATTAGAAGAGACTCAATATTTTCCAATAGACCAATAGATTTTAAGAACAGACAGGACCATAATGATAACCTAGGCTGACCTGTATAACACAGGCCAGAGAATGTCATTCCTGTAGCTAGCCCATTAAGGTAGGGTTGAACATCTTTTTCAGTGAGCCATCTGATCTTGTTTTAAAGACTCCAAGTGATAGAGAATCTAACACATTCACAGCTAATGTATTTGCAGAGTATCAGAGGGGTAGCCATGTTAGTCTGGATCTGTGAAAGCAGCAAAGAGTCCTGTGGCACCTTATAGACTAACAGACGTGTTGGAGCATAAGCTTTCGTGTGTGAATACCCATTTCTTTGGATGCAGACTATTTACAGAGTTAACTACCTTCATCATTATTCCAGTGCTGTACTTTGCTGACTTGAACTTGTGATCTTGTTAGGCCTTTGCTAAACTAAAAATTCCCTCTCAAACCAATATTGTCTCTTTGTGCAGGTACTTAGAGACAGTGATTAAGTTACCTCTTAATTTTCTCTTCAATAAGCTAAATAAATCAAGCTCCTTTATTCTCACAGTATAAGACATGTTTTCAAGACCATGAAGCTCTGATACATAGCTCTTCTCTGAACCTTTTTCAGTTTTTCTAAACATCCCTTTTTAAATGGACACCAGAACGAGGTACTAGGCCTGCTCTGCTCCTAACTTGCTGTGTGATTGTGGACAAATCATTTCCGCTCTTTTTATCTTGTCTATTTAGACTGTAAGCAAAGACTGTTTCTTACTCTTTGTTTTTACAGTGCCTGGCACTATGAGGAGCCTTCCGATGCTACTGTAATCAATAATAAAAGTATCTTGTTAGTCCTTTTTGCCACAGGATCATGTTGGGAACTCCCATTCACTTGGTTTACCATGACCCCTAAGTCCTTTTCAGAGTCATTACTTCCCAGAATATGTCCTGTAAGAATAAAGTCCCTCATCTTGCAAGGTATAAATAAACAAGCTTTATTATTCTTCACAAGTAAAATAAGTAGTTCATAAATGCCTGCTAGCTTATTATCTTATCAAAATAATAGCACCAGCCCCTGCAAAGGGCTTCGTCACTTCTAGTATTTGGACAGCAGCTGGGTATCTGTTTTGACTTACTGAACCCTGAAAGATGGCATCAGAGCAAGAGGCACAAGTATAGTACATTGACAAGGAATAGGAGCCAGAAATGGAGTTTTCAAACCTGGCCAAGCAGTCCTGGCTTGTAACTATGCTACAAAATATAAACCGGTTCCTTCTTTACCCTTCACCGGGGCAAAACATGTACAGTGGACACACAGTATTACTTGGCGAAGACAGTTTGATCCCTTCATTGACTGCGTCAGATGAAAGTCGAGGAGTTACACATCCAGACGATGTGGAGGTTCTGTGCCATTGTATCATTGTATCAAAAGTTCTTTCATTCTGGAACCACCTCCATTATTGCTCTTTACTGATCATCTGGTATCAACTTTGTTTTCTGGGCTGTCTTTTCTGCCGTTATGCCTATTTCCTGTGCACTATGCACAGACGACAGTTCCAGCTTCTTTCCACAACTGAGAAGCCAGTCAATAAAAATCAAATCCCATTCTCATTTGAATTTAGAATGTAAGTGAGAATGCCCTGCCACAGACTTCCTATGTGATCTTGGGACAGTCATGTAATCTGCCTGTGCTCCAGTTTCCTTATCTGTAAATATAATAGTGCTTCCCCCACAACAGAGGGGCTGTGAGGGTATAATTAAAGATTGTGAGGTGCTCAGATACTTTGGTAATGGGGCCATAGTAACACCTAAGCTAGATAGCCTAAACTAGAATCCTAAATTGTCTAGGCTCATGTTATATGTAGTATGAGTCTGCATTAACAATTAGGAGGGATACAGATTTTCCCCTTACATGCAAATACACATATATACTTGCTAAAAGCCATCTTATTTAGAGAAAAGACTGTAAACACACATAACCAAAGAAATGCTCACGGATCATTAAAAAGCTGCAGTGTATTGCTACCGTTATCTTTAAAGGGATTCTGCTTAAAAGGCTGCCAAAAGTAAATCCTCAAACTAAAAGGAATATACCATAAATGGGATGGGGCTAATGTTTTGTGGCAGCTTGTGGCCAATGGTGTCAAGTGATTGAAATTTACTTGTTTAATTATAAGTCGAATTCTTGCACCGTAATTATAAGACTTGAAATCAATGGAGAGCAATTGGATTATCAAGGAATGTTGCCTTTATGCGATATAAGCTATTGTCAGACTGAAATCATTTATAATCTAATATTCTACTCTCTAGCATTGTTTATTTTTTAACTATAATACAAGAAAGTTAATTCACCAATTACAATTCAATAGATTACCTGGAGTTTATTCTACTGTATGGGACAGATATTAGATTTAACAGTTACTTATTTGCCAGTGGAAGAAAGCTTACTCATCTTACAGTGGGATATTTTAATTAATCTGGTTTCATGGAACAGACAGAGAATTATTCTGCTTTCAGTTACCCCTGTGTAAATCAAGAGTAACTCTGCTGAAATCACTGTATTTGCATGCCTGTAAATCAGGTCAGAATCATGCCCATTGATTTTTTTCTTTATATGATTATCTTCTGCTTTAATTATCACCCGGAAGAAGCCTCCAGTTAAATAACACAATTCTAATCATAGGGCTTGTAGTCTGAACGCTATATTTTGTTCAAATCTTGGAATGAGATGACCAGCTCATGATCTTGTCTGATTGCAATTGAAAACCAGTTATGTGCAAAATATTAATCTGACAGAGTTTTGGGGAATAGAAATTAAAATCAAGAAGCTTTTAAAGCAAAAAATAAAAATCACTCACCCCAGATGGGTTAGTGATTGGCTTAAGACATAAAAAAGTGGGTTTTTTTTCTGAATCAGTGGATGTTTTCATTATCCAGTTAAACATCTTTTGCCACTTTTTACCCCCTCCTTTACGAGACTCTTCCCTTTACTTTATTTTGAAAGTTGAACAGATACACGACTTGTTAGAACTGGGAACACAATATTTTTACCTGATAAAACAGTCCCAGTTTGGAGTTTCTCAGCATATTTCTAACCCAAAAACGTGTGTTACTCACTGGAGGCAAGAGAATTGAGGTATTTTTTAAAGAAAGACAAAAAGAAAAATAAAGAAAGAAAATCACTTTTCCGTGAGTGCTGCACTACCCTTGAACTCTACCTGCTAAAATATTGCATGCTTATGTATTCATTTTTCAGCTAAGCTCAACAGAAACTCTTTCACTTGTAACCATGCCACAGGGAACATTTATGAGGGGAAAAAAAATCTTTCTAAATATATCACTTCTCAAGGTAGAATTCTTACTGCACAAATATCACTTGTTTATTGTTTTTCTCCCTATTAAAGTTAAAGAAAATAAATAAAAGTTGCCATTTTCAGTTGACTCAATTCTTTGTTCATATGGACTTCGCAATACGTGGCATCAAAATAAAATTTTTGCGGTTGACTCTTATTTAATGTGTCATGATTTAGCGAGATGCCTTTTTTCTTCCCACATGGGAAGTGTCAGAGTGATAGACAGACAGAAAATTAACAATTTTCTTAACCATCTAACTACTCCTGAGAAAAATCATCGCTGACCATACAATTCACTATTGAATTTTCAAAATTAACTCATGATTTTGGGTACCTAAATAGAAGCACCCTCAAGGGACCTGATTTGCAGAAAGTTCTGTGCAGCCACCCTCTGCAAATCAGCCCTCTTTAAGGGGTCTCAAGTTGAGCACAAACATTGAGACACCTAAAATCACTAATCGTTTCTGAAGATCTTGGCTAGCACACAGTGAACTTTGAATATGTAGCTGTCATAGTGTCTTAGAATCTAATGAAGAATGATAGACAATTAATTTGCTTATTTGTATTTTGGTCAGATTTACAAATTCTCATTTATGTATTTAAAAAATCTTATTAGTGTTGTATGCCCTAAAATAATATGGACAGGAAGTCAAATTACTGCTTCTGCCACCAACTAGAGATGGAATACAGGTCCTCCCTGTTTAACTGAGGTCAGGTTCACTAAAGCTCTGGGTTAACCAAAGATGATTAAGCCCCCTGATGTACGTTGCTAAGTTCCGTAGGAATTTCCAAGTGAAGAGACAGAGTGTAAGAGTAACCTTTGGTATCAATGGATATTGACCCTTGTAGTGTGCCTTTGGTAACCCTAATCCCGGTGACTAGGTCTTGGAAATAAACTTTACTGTAAACTCCCTAGGTTAGAGACCATCTTATTGTCCTGTGTTTGTACAGCACCTAAGAATGGAGTCCTAACCCAGGACTAGGGCTCTACCAAATTCACGGTCCATTTTGGTCAATTTCATCATCATAGGATTTTTAAAATAATAAATTTCATGATTTCAGATATTTAAATCTGAAATTTCACTGTGTCGTAATTGTAGGGGTCCTGACCCAAAAGGGAGCAGTGTGTCTGGGGGGGGGGTCCTCAAGGTTATTGTAGGGGGGTCATGGTATTGCCACCCTTACTTCTGCGCTGCTGCTTTCAGAGCTGGGCCATCATCAAGCAGCCGCCGCTCTCCAGCCGCATATTGCCATTCTTTCTTCTGCACTGCTGCTGGCAATGCTGCCTTCACAGCTAGGTGCCTGGCCAGCAGCTGCGGCTTTTCAGCCACCCAGCTCTGACGGCAGTGCAGAAGTAAGGGTGGCAATACCATGACCCCTCTACAATAATCTTGCAACTTCCTCCCTCCCCACACAACCCTCTTTTGGGTTGGGACCCTCAGTTTAAGGAATGCTGGTCTCCCCTCTTAAATCTGTATAGCATAGGGTAAAAGTACACAAAAGACCAGATTTCACGGTGGAGACCAGATTTCATGGTCCATGACACGTTTTTCACAGCCGTAGGTCTGTGGTAGGTCCCTTCCCATGACTGAGACTCCTATACAGTATGATTATACAAATAATAAATAATAACAATAATGACAACTGCTTTTAGCTGGATTAGAGAATCAAATTATTTGAAGTATAACTAAAGATCAGATCAATGCAAAGTTATTCTGAGAAATGAATTTGACATTGTAAAGAATATTGGATATTTCTAGTGAAAAGCTTCTCAAATGAAAGTGTTAATAAGTAGAGAAAGAACTAAGATGAATCTAATTAAAATGCACAAACCATAAAGACAAAATTCAGTAGTAAACAAATGGCAGGGACCAAATTTGTTTGTAATAAAATGTGCAGGCAAGTGCAACAAAATGTAAAGCACAAGGGCTGTCATGTCATACAAATGATGAGGGCAAATATTTTGATCATACAGATGGAGGATAAATCTCTGAGGGGAATTTATAAAACAGGGGGTTTGGTTGGGTTCTTTAATAAATCTACAGAGAAAAGATCTGTAACAGATTTGTTTGTGACATTGGAAATGAAGAAAAAGTGAATTTCAAAACAGATCTTGGAGCTGCATGTAATGTGAACACAGCAAACATATGGAAAATATTACTGAATGCCAGGTACCAAAATTCAAAACTAAGCTCATTTCATGTAGTGGACACAAAATGAGACCCTTGGGTAAAGCCCCTTTGTATGTCTGTATAAAGAACAAGTATCACTAAGAATTTGAAATAATGGAAGAGTAGGTTCCATTTGTACTTGCGTTGAATTGCAGTCTGTAAATGCAGATGCCCAAACACGTGTATTACTTGCCTATAAAACAGGGTGTAAAAATACACCATGTACCATCCCATTGGACCTTGGAAACCAAGTGAAAAGTGAACTTGACTGGCTGGAGTAATTAGATGTTGTGCAAATTCAGACACCAATTGACAGGAATAACAGTATACTTACCATCAAAAAACCAAACAAGTTTAAGATTTCTGTAGATCCTAAAGGAAGTGTTGCCCCAAGGTGGTCATGTCTAGGCTTCAAGATACAAGAGAAAAGGTTTAACTTGCATCCTACAAGCTCTTAGTCATGTCCCAGCTACAACCCATGAGAAGATTAGTGCCTGGTGGCCTTCATTTCAACAAGCCTGACAAATAGGGAATGTCGATGTGGTCAGATAGAAAAGGATGTGTCTGGACTTTGCTATTAAGACTTACCACAAATCCTTGGTCGTCTTACTGGGATCCAGGTTACCATCTAAAAGCCTTGTGTGGTGGGGTATATAAACCTCACACTGGACCTGAAGTTACCCACGCCCTTCAGAGCCTGCCGAGCATGTTCCAACTGGAGGAGCAGGTAAAAAGGGGCTCAGCAGCCCAGGCAAAGGGCAGTGGACAGGCTGCTGGAGAGAGGAACCCTTTGCAAGGAAGCCAGATGGAGGATTGAGCCAGAGAGAGGATCACAGAGCAGGTAAGGTGCCAGGCAGAGCCTTCTCCAACCATGCTTCTCCAGCTATAGAAAAGCAGACTTTGACTCCCTCAGGGAACCGATGGGTAGGATCCCATGGGAGGTTAATATGAGGGGGAGAGGAGTCCAGGAGAGCTGGCTGTATTTTAAAGAAGCCTTATTGAGGGCACAGGAAGAAACCATCCCGATGTGCAAAAAGAAAGAATGACAAATATGGCAGGTGACCAGCTTGGCTTAACAGAGAAATCTTTGGTGAGCTTAAACACAAAAAGGAAACTTACAAGAAGTGGAAACTTGGACAGATGACTCAGGAGGAATATAAAAATATTGCTCGAGCATGCAGGGGTGTAATCAGGAAGGCCAAAGCACAACTGGATTTGCAGCTAGCAAGGGATGTGAAGGGTAACAAGAAGGGTTTCTATAGGTATGTTAGCAACAAGAAGATCAGGGAAAGTGTGGGACCCTTACTGGATGGGGGAGGCAACCTAGTGACAGATGTTGTAGGAAAAGCTGAAGTACTCAGTGTTTTTTTTTTTTTGCCTCAGTCTTCACAGACAAAGTCAGCTCCCAGTCTGCTGCACTGGGCAGCACAGTAGGGCAGAGTTGAGCATCCCTCAGTGGTGAAAGAACAGGTTAAGGACTATTTAGAAAAGCTGGACATGCACAAGTCCATGGGGCTGGATGCACTGCATCCTAAGGTGCTGAGGGGGTTGGCTGATGTAATTGTAGAGCCATTGGCCATTATCTTTGAAAACTCATGGTCATCGGGGGAGGTCCCAGATGATTGGAAAAGGGCAAATATAGTACCCATCTTTTAAAAAGGGGAGAAGGAAAATCCAGGGAACTACAGACCGGTCAGCCTTACCATAGACCCAGGAAAAATCATGGAGTAGGTCCTCAAGGAATCCATTTTGAAGCACTTGAAGGAGAGGAAGATGATCAGGAACAGTCAACATGGCTTCACCAAGGGCAAGTCATGACTGACCAACTTGATTGCCTCCTATGATGAGATAACTGGCTTGGTGGATATGGGGAAAGCAATGGATGTGATATACCTTGAGATTAGCAAAGCTTTTGATACGGTCTCCCACAGTATTCTTGCCAGCAAGTTAATTGGATTGGATGAATGGACTATAAAGTGGATAGAAAGCTGGCTAGATTGTCAGGCTCAATGGGTAGTGTCAATGGCTCAGTGTCTAATTGGCAGCCGGTATCAAGTGGAGTGCCCCAGGGGTTGGTCCTAGGGCCAGTTTTGTTCAACATCTTCATAAATGATCTGGAGGATGGTGTGGATTGCACCCTCAGCAAGTTTGCAGATGACACTAAACTGGGGGAGAGGTAGATATGCTGGAGGGTAGGGATAGTGTCCAGAGTGACCTAGACAAATTGGAGGATTGGGCCAAAAGAAATCTGATGAGGTTCAACAAGGACAAGTGCAGAATCCTGCACTTAGGATGGAAGAATCCCATGCACTGCTACAGGCTGGGGACTGGCTGGGTTTCTGCAGAAAAGGACCTAGGGGTTACAGTGGACGAGAAGGTGGATATGAGTCAACAGTGTGTTCTTGTTGCCAAGAAGGCTAACGGCATATTGGGCTGCATTAGGAGGAGTATTGCCAGCAGATCAAGGAAAGTGATTATTCCCTACTATTCTGCACTGGTGAGGCCACACCTGGACTACCGTGTCCAGTTTTGGTCCCCCCACTATGGAAGGGATGTGGACAAATTGGAGAGAGTCAAGTGGAGGGCAACGAAAATTATTCAGGGGCTAGGGTACATGACTTATGAGGAGCGGCCGAGGGAACTGGGCTTATTTAGTCTGCAGAAGAGAGGAGTGAGGGGAGATTTGATAACAGACTTCAACTACCTGAAGTAGGGTTCCAAAGAGAATGGATCTAGGCTGTTCTCAGTGGTGGCAGATGACAGAACAAGGAGCAATGGTCTCAAATTGCAGTGGGGGAGGTCTAGGTTGGATATTAGGAAACACTATTTTACTAGGAGGGTGGTGAAGCACTGGAATGGGTTACCTAGGGAGGTGGTGGAATCTCCTACTTTAGAGATTTTTAAGGCCTGGCTTGACAGAGCCCTGGCTGGGATGATTTAATTGGGGTTGGTCGTGTTTTGAGCAGGGGGTTGGACTAGATAACCTCCTGAGGTCTCTTCCAACTGTAATCTTCTATGATTCTGTAGAAACATAGAATCATATTCTATGATTCATGCCCCACCTTCTGTCTTTGAGAACCTGCAGGGCCCTGCTCCTTAGGACTGTTTTTGCATTAAATGAGTGATTGTTTGGACTATAGGGGCCAGACCCCAAACTGAAGGGACATATAGGTAGGAAGTTGCCCAGTTCAGCAGATTTGGACTCACTGCAGGGAGAACTCTGCCAGTGTCACTTCCTACAGGACCCTGGGCTGGGACCTGGTGGAGGGGGAGGGCCTGGGTCCTCCTATTACACCCTCTTAAGGACAGAAGCCTAGGTGTGGGTGGAGAGCAGAAGATTCACAGTTCAGGATCAGGAACAGGCACCTCTACTGCCTTGGCAGAGAGGCACAGGGCCAGAATTCGGATGTGCTGACCACTATGCTGCTCAGCCCCCTATCACATCTTGTTTTAATAAATGCTTTCTCCATTGAAAAGGAAGAACAGCTAAGAGCAATTGAGATTAGGGATGCCAAGTTTACCAGCAACTCAGTCAAAACTTAAATAGATACAGCCAGCATGAGAAGGTGGTAGAACCTGCCAGCAAGTTTGGCAGAGACAGGTTAGCCACGAGATGGAATGGTTCTTGAAGAGTTCCCAAACCAGTGGCAAATCAGTGGAGAGTCTGTTTTGAAAAGGTTGAAGGCTTGGTACATCAGAACAGTTGAGAGCTCAAATGCTTGGATCCATCCATCACAGTCACTGAGTAACAGCAAACAGTAGAGGGAGAGCACAGCACAGCATGCAGAGTCCAGGACTATCTGAACAGATTCAGAGCTTGATGACACGTGTAATTCATGCAGAAGTAGTGCAGTACCAGTTAGAGCCATTTGAAAACCATTTCACTTATTTAGGTGCCTGAATATGGCCTTGAGCCTCACTTTAGGCCTCTATTTTTAAAACATGTTAACCATGGAACATGAGTTATTAGACCCCATACAAGCTAAAAGATATACATGCCATGGAGAGTCAAATACAAGGATCAGTGCTTGGAGCAGCAAGATCTTATCTTATAGATACCCCAACAGTTTGCTTACACAGGCACCGTTCTCAGATTTGTCCCGTTCCTGAGATACCACTGCAAAGGACATCACCACTACACTGAGGGCTGCAGCATGGTCTGGAAGGGTATCAGTATCACTAGGCACAATGGACCTTTTAGAGCATTATTTTTACAATGCATTCAAAGAGGACCATCTTAATATGAGGCCATCAGGCTGCAATGTCCCCTTTTATAGTGGTACATGTTGGGAGCTGAGAGCGTACTTGAGTTAGAAAGCGTGCTTCTGCAGCTAATATAGTAGAGATATGAATGGAAGGGTTTGCAGTGAGCTGCCAACTCCAAACCCCTGAGACAGTAGAACATCAGAGCTACAAACACCTTGGGAATGGAGGTTGTTCGTAACTCTGAACAAAACATTACGGATGTTCTTTCGAAAGTTTACAACTGAATATTGAGTTTATACAGTTTTGAAACTTTACTATGCAGAAGAAAAACGCTGCTTTTAGCCATCTTAATTTATAAGAAACAAGCACAGAAACAGGTTCCTTACCTTGTCAATTTTTTTTTAAAATCTCGTTTATGTTTTTAGTAGTTTACATTTAACAAAGTCCTGTGCTGTATTTGCTTTTTTGTTTGTTTGTTTTTTTTTATCTCTGCTGCTGCCTGATTGCATATTTCCAGTTCCAAATGAGGTGTGTGGTTGACTGGTTAGTTTGTAACTCTGAAGTTCTACTGTCGTATAATATAGGTTTTCCTCCCTCCTGCAGATTCTCACGTGAAAGGGCACAATCTAGTCTATTGTTCTGGGGAGTAGTTCATTCTTTTCTCATCTTTTTGTTGTATACATGCAGCTAAAGTTTTTACCTCATAGTAATGGAGTGGGAATGATTTAATATGAAGGGGGAGACTGCACTGGGGAGTAGATGCCCACTGGAGCGTAGGTACAAATGCGTTAAGCAGGGTATCTGGTATGTCCATGTGAGTGGATTATACAAGCCATTAACATTTATCTATGTTGTGCAACTTCTTTGGTTTGTCTTTAATTCTAATTTATTTGATATAATACCATTTGTAAGCTACCAGATCATGATTACATAGCTCTGGTCTGTACTTTCCAGACAAACCATCTGCAGTTAGTTCTTTTTAGGCCAGATTAAAGCCATTCTGACTGTACAAGAGATTTATTTACAATTGGTTGCCTTTGTACTACACAAATAGGTAATGGAAGGACAATTGTAATATCTATTTGATAGAGTGCAGTATCAGACCAGGTTAGCTTATCGAATCCATGTTACATCTTTGCTGCAGGGCAGGCTCAGGGATGGAAATACGCACAATGGCACGAAGAATGAAGAATCAGATTAGGGCATCAGGTTACAGTGTAGGTCACTCCTTAAAATACAAATCTGATTCCATGCATCGAAGATATACAGATTTGGTTTTGTCCTAATATAACTAAAATATATATATATTCTTTAACAAAGGTGTTCTGATATCTACTTTTTTAAAAAAAAGAGGGGGTAGTAGATGATCTTGTGAAGTTATAAATTATAAACTAAACAGTAATAAGTCACCAGGACCAGATGGGATCCACCCGAGAGGTCTGAAGGAACTCAAATATGAAACTGCAGAACTACCAACTCTGGTATGTAACCTATCATTTAAATCAACGTCTGTATCAGACGACTGGAGGATAGCTAATGCAATGCCAATTTTTTAAAAAGGCTCCAGATGCAATCATGTCACATGCAGGCTGGTAAGCCTAACTTCAGTACCAGGCAAATTGGCTGAAACTCTATTAAAAAAAACAGAATTATCAGACATATAACACAATATGTTGGGGAGGAGTCAACACGAATTTTGCAAAGGGAAATCATGCCTCACCAATCTATACAAATTCTCTGAGGGTGTTAATAAGCATGTGGACAAGCGTGATCCAGTTGATAGTGTACTTAGACTTTCAGAAAGCCTTTGATAAGGTCCCTCACTAAAGGATCTTAAGGAAACTAAGCAGTCATGGGATAAGAGGGAATGTTTTCTCATCAGTAACTGTTAAAAGGTAGGAAACAAAGGGTAGGAATAAATGGTCAGTTTTTACAGTGGAGAGAGATAAATAGTGATGTCCCCCTAAGAATATATACAGGGTGCAGTTCAACAGATTCGTAAATGATCTGGAAAAAGGGCGAACAGTGAGGTGGAAAAGTTTGCAGACAATACAAAATTACTCAAGATCATTAAGTCCAAAGCGGACTGCAAAGAGTTACAAAGGAATCTCACAAAACTGGGTGACTGGGCAACAAAATGGCAGATGAAGTTCAGTGTTGATAAATGCAAAGTAATGCACATTGGAAAACATAACTCCAACTGTGCATACAAAATGATGGGGTCTGACTTAGCTGTTACCACTTAAGAAAGAGATCTGGGAGTCATCATGGATAGTTCTCTGAAAAACATCAGCTCAGTGTGCAGTGTCAGTCAATAAAAGCGAACAATGTTAGGAACCATTTGGAAAGAGATAGAAAATAAGACAGTAAATATCATGATGCCACTGTATAAATCCATGATATGCTCCCACCTTAAATACTGAATGTAGTTCTTGTCCCTCCACCAGAACTGTATTCAAGGCTCTACACATCTCAATAAAGATATATTAGAAGTAGGGAAAGTACAGAGAAGAGCAGCAAAAATGATTAGGGGTATAGAACAGCTTTCATGTGAAGAGAGATTTAAAAGACTGGGACTGTTCAGTTTAGAACAGAGATAACTAAAGTGGGGATATGGCAGAAGTCTATAAAATCATGTCTGGTATGGAGAAAGTGTATAGGGAAGTGTTATTTACCCCTTCACATAACAAAAGAACCAGGGCAACCCAATGAAATTAATAGGCTGAAGGTTTAAAACAAACATAAGGAAGTACTGCTTCACATAACACACAGTCAACCTGTGGAACTCATTGCCAGGGGATATTGTGAAGGCCAAAAGTATAATGGCGTTCAAAAAAGAATTAGATAAGTTGGAGGATAGGTCCATCGATGGCTATTAGCCAAGATGGTCAGGGACACATGTGTGCTCTGAGTGTCCCTAACTCTGTCAGAAGCAGGGACTGGACAACAGGGGATGGATCACTTGATAATTGTCCTGTTCTGTTTGTTCCCTCTGACGCATCTGGCATTGGGCACTACCAGAAGACAGGATACTGGGTTAAATGGACCTTTGGTCTGGCCCAGTGTGGGCATTCTTAGGTTCTTATAAGCATATTTTATCTATCAGAATAATGGATGATTTTCTTTTATGGTGAATGAGTCAAGAAAGCTTTAGTTGGTATGGTGGTCCTGCTGAAACTCCTCAGTCACATTCGTCACAAAGAAGACCTTAGAACCCACTGGCTAAATGATGATAAGGGCAGTTAGGAAGAAAACCTCACCAAAGAAGAAATTAAGAATAAGATTCTTTTATCTTTAACTAAGTTTTTTATACCATCCTCATCAGTGTGGCATCTGCGTGCCCTATAAGTATTGACTACAATAGCTTCCTTTTTCCTTTCTCTCCCCATTGATTCTGTGTTGTTTTTAATATATTTAATACATTTTATGGATATGTCATAGCTAAGATTTTTGAAGATATCAAGGGAATTTGGATGCCCAGTTTGCATTTGTTTTTTGGAAATTGGGTGTACAAAATCCCTTCGATAACGCTGTAAATCTCAGCTTGTGTATGTGTGTTAGCATTTGTTTAAACACTCAGAAATATTGACATTGCTCTTAAAATGACTGGCTACAAATACAAAAAAATCAAGTTATTTGATTCCCTTTCCTCATGTTATTTTGCAGTGGTTAATATGAATGGCTCTACACAAATAATGTAGCACCTTTCAGTAGCCACCACCTTCCCATATGGTCTGTCATTTTCTTTGGACTACCTAGTAAAGAATTGGAGCTTTCCTTTTTTTACATTGCTGTAAAATGGAAATTCTTTACCCTCCCCACCCCATCAGAAAATGGAACAACCCCAAATAATTTAAGTTCAAGGAAAAAAGTACTTGACATCAAATGAATATAATCTTTCCTATTCGCTAAGTCTCCATTCCTGAAAAGACTTAGGCCTAGTCTACACTACACAGTTAGGTCGACCAAAGGCAACTTGCTTCGATCTAGCTGTGGATGGGTCTACACTTAAATATTGTTCCTGCTGACATATCTGCCCCGTTATGCCGACTTAATAACAACACGTTTCCTAGTGTCATAGACTCAGGGTTGATGTAGTTAGGTCAACACAATATCAGTGCAGACACTGTGCTATTTATGTTGATTGTTACTGGCCTCCAGGAGGTATCCCACAATGCCTCACACTGATCACTCTGGTCACAGTTGTGAACTCTGCTGCACAAGGATAGGAAACTGCCCCTCCTCTTTAAAGCCCTGCAAATTTTTGAAATTCTTTTTGCATGGTGAACACACCTAGCAGCTCCCCATTGTTGGGTGTAACTGCCCAGCTGACCATGCCGGTTACATGTTCCAGGCATGCTCTTGCCTGAAGTACACAGAAGGTGTTGGATCTCCTGATCCTGTGGGGAGAAGAGGAAGTGCAGGCACAGGTCCAATCCAGCCATAGAAAAGTGGACATCTACAAGCAGATTGCTCAGGGGATGCAGGAGAAGGGCTACGACAGGGACCAGCGGAAAGAAAAAGAGCCATGGCATGTGTACCAGAAGACCAGGGAGGCCAACAGTTGATCTGGTGTGGAGCCACAGGCCTGCTGCATTTACAAAGAGCTGCATGCCATCCTTGGTGAAGAGACCACCGCCACCCAAGAACGCCATTGACACTTCGGAGGAGCCTGAGTCACAGATCCCTGTTGTGAACAGGGAGAAGGAGGAGGTGGATGAGAAAGAGGAGGAGTGTGGGGGACAGGTGACTGGGGGATCCAGTAAGCCCGGACATGTTTTTGACCCCACTGCAGTCCATTCAGTCCCAACAGTCGAGGTCAGATGAGCCTAATGCAGGGGAAGGAATCTACCCACCACGGGAGGACACTTTCCCACATCACTCAGCAATTACTTCAGCAGGAACCATTGCAGTGCACAGGCTGGCAGCATATGGGCCTGGGCAGCATCGGGCCACTAGCAGCAGCTGTGCTCTCTCTTGCCTCTGTTACCTCAGGAGTGAGATATCTGCTAAAATCACCACAGCTGGTGGAAAATGGTGCCAATATTCAGTGCCATTGCCCAATCCGCATATACTCATGCCTGTGAGCTATTCCCCCCCTCATTTCCCCAACCCCCACCTTAG
This sequence comes from Eretmochelys imbricata, assembly GCF_965152235.1. Taxonomy (NCBI): domain Eukaryota; kingdom Metazoa; phylum Chordata; order Testudines; family Cheloniidae; genus Eretmochelys; species Eretmochelys imbricata. Next base: position 131,166,983 of record NC_135576.1, on the reverse strand, counting down.
GGCCATGCTCACCTGGCTGGTGTTGTGACTGCTACCATGCTCTATCAGTCCCAAGGAGAAGTGAGGATGTAGGGTTTGCAACTTTTGGGGACCAAGGGGAGTGAGCTCACAGTCCTAAGTTTTCATTTCCGTTGTGAATACACTGACAGTGGTACCTCTGTGTGTTGTATCTACAGCTGCTGCCACTGTGGCCTTCAGGTTCTCCCCCTCGACACCCACAGAATGACTGAGCCAGATAAGAAGGAGAAAGAAGATTACTTGGGATGACATGTTCCAGGAGACCCTGCAAGCCAGTGTTGCATCAGAGAACAATACCAAGGCCTGGAGCAACACCCTCACGGACCGCCTGGCCAGGGATAGAGTGGAGAGGAAAAAGGCACCAGAAAAGGAGAATGATGTGCAACAGGAGATGCTTACACTTCTCAGACAGCAAACAAACATGCTGCAGACTCTGGTGGACCTGCAGGTTCAGCAATCCTGTGCTTCCCTCCTTCTGCAGCCCATAGAGAACTCAATATCCCAACCTTCCTTTGACACTGCACCCCATATTCTTCACAGTAATATTATTATGATATGATTATGGCATAATTGTGATGTATTTGATGCAAGATAAGCCATGTGAGCTGTCATTGGAAAGGTTCTGATTTACTAAATATGATTATTCTATTTGTATACATGTATCATTTTTGTATCTGAAATTAGGAATATTGACTATATATGTGTATTACAAATGTGTTCACACCTAGGGAACGCCCACTGGGCAAGATGCTTTCATTCTGAAAAGCTGGGAGGGGAAGGGCCATTAGAGAAAACAATAGGCCTTAGAAGAAGCTTATGTCACACCTGGGGAGACATCCTGAGGAAGCTGCAGACAACCTCTGAGTAATGGCTGCTATGACAGCAGAGGGACATGTGACCAGGTCACCTGGTACTGGACTCCATCTTGGGATATCAGTATTTTTCCACTGGCTGGCGTGGGAACCAAGCTTTGACAAAAGTATTCCTGCCATGTGCAAAAGCTATATAAGGCAGCGGGAGTGACATCATCATAGTTCTTCACTGACTTCCCACGCAAAAAGACTCCTGATAACACCTGAGGAACGAAGACTGAACTTCTCCTCCAACAGCCGCAGCAGCACAGGAGCCAGCAAACAGAGCTGTAAACAGGAGAGTTTGAGTGGGAGTTTGAAAGGGGAGTTTGTATTGCGGTGCTCGTTTGGGTTTTGTTTTTGCTGTGGGTGCTGGTGTTTTGGAGTGGTTTGTTTCCCAGATTAACAGGGTTTAGGTGGGAAGGCTATGACAGATACAGAGGCAACAGTGGGAGTGACCCAAGTAGTGGAAGACACAATGAAGATGACTGGATGTGGAAGCTGCGGTATGTACTTGATCCTGGAGGGGGTACCTGGAAAGAATTCTGTCTGCGTGAAGTGCCGCCTGATAGAGCTGATGGAAGAAAAGATCCGAGGATTGGAGATGCAGGTGGAAAGTCTGGTTGAGTTTAGAAGGGGGTTCGAGCAGATTATGGAGCAAAGACATGAGGCAGTTGAAGGAAAAAGCTCAGACTTGCAGATGGAAGCAGGACCGAAGAACTCTGAGGGGAGACTGCTGGGTGAAGAAAATGGACAGTGGAAGCATGTGACTAAGAGAACCAGGCAGAGGAAAAGATGGGCTACTGAAGGAGAAATAGAGCTCAAGAACAGGTTTGCAGGATTGAAAAATGAAGATGGGGCTCAGCAGGTGGTCACTAAAGGTGGAAGGGCAAGGAAGAAGAGAAGAGCGGCTAGTCCTATAGGAAAAGGGGAAGAGTCAATGGAGACTACACCAAATATGATCCCCAGGAGGATACAGGATGGGTTGAAGAGGATTACAAGGGAGAATAGGAATGGAAAGAACTTGCAGCCAGAGGGAACAGGGGATAGACCAGAGAATTGCACCAGGAAAAGGCAGGTCTACGTGATCGGGGACTCCTTACTGAGAAGAATGGACAGGTCTGTAACCAGAGCTGATCCAGTGAATAGAAAGGTGTGCTGTCTTCCAGGTGCTAAGATATGGGATGTGGACCTGAGGTTGAAGAGGATCCTAAAGGGAGCGGGAAAGAATCCACTGATTGTCCTTCATGTGGGAACAAATGATACCGGTAGATTCTCGCTGGAACATATCAAGGGAGACTATGCCAGGCTGGGGAAGACACTTAAGGAAATTGAGGCTCAGGTGATCTTCAGTGGGATTCTGCCTGAACAAAGGTGTGACAAGATAATGACTTTCAACAGATGGCTCAGGCAGTTGTGCTATGAGGAGGGCTTTGGGATGTATTGCCACTGGGAAGCATTCATGGAGAGAGGACAGTTCTCTCGGGATGGACTTCATCTGAGGGAAGGAAATAGTCTTCTAGGATGGAGGCTGGCACAACTGATTAAGAGAGCTTTAAACTAGAAATCTGGGGGAGATGGTTGGGAGATGTCCAGGTAATCTCCACGCTGGATTTTAACATTGAGAGGGAAGAAAACAAAGTAAGAAAGGATACAGCCATGAGTAGGAGAATGGACATAAGGAGGAAGGGCAGTGTGGTAACAGTCTAATAGGTCATACTGGCTGAAGAATGTCCGTGCCTAATTGGGTAAAGTATGTGAGCGAGGCCAAACAGCAAAAATTAAGATGTTTGTACATGAATGCGGGGAGCCTAGGTAACAAAATGGAGGAACTAGAGCTACTGGTGCAGGAAGTGAAAGCAGATATTCTAGGGATAACAGAAACATGGTGGAATAGTAGTCATGACTGGACTACAGGTATTGAAGGGTATATGCTGTTTAGGAAAGACAGAAATAAAGGTAAACGTGGTGGAGTAGCATTGTATCAGTGATGAGGTAGGATGTAAAGAAATAAGAAGCGACGGAATGGATAAGACAGGGTCCGTCTGGGTAAAAATCATACTGGGGAAGAAAACTACTAGAGCCCCACCCGTGATAGTGCTTGGGGTGTGCTATAGACCACTGAGATCTAATTTGGATATGGATAGAGCCCTCTTTAATGTTTTTAATGAAGTAAATACTAATGGAAACTGCGTGATCATGGGAGACTTTAACTTCCCAGATATAGACTGGAGGACAAGTGCTAGTAATAATAATAGGGCTCAGATTTTCCTGTATGCGATAGCTGATGGATTCCTTCATCAAGTAGTTGCTGAACCCACAAGAGAGGATGCCATTTTAGATATGGTTTTGGTGAGTAGTGAGGACCCCATAGAAGAAATGGTTGTAGGGGACAACCTTGGTTCAAGTGATCATGAGCTAATTCAGTTCAAACTGAATGGAAGAATAAACAAAAATAAACCTGCGACTAGGGTTTTTGATTTCAAAAGGGCTGACTTTCAAAAATTAAGGAAATTAGTTAGGGAAGTGCATTGGACTGAAGAACTTATGGATCTAAAGGCGGAGGAGGCCTGGCATTACTTCAAGTCAAAGCTGCAGAAGCTATCGGAAGCCTGCATCCCAAGAAAGAGGAAAAAATTCATAGGCAGGAGTTGTAGACCAAGCTGGATGAGCAAGCATCTCAGAGAGGTGATTAAGAAAAAGCTGAAAGCATACAGGGAGTGGAAGATGGGAAGCATCAGCAAGGAAAGCTACCTTGTTGAGGTCAGTACATGGAGGGATAAAGTGAGACAGGCTAAAAGTCAAGTAGAGTTGGACCTTGCAAAGGGAATTAAAACCAATAGTAAAAGGTTCTATAGCCATATAAATAAGAAGAAAACAAAGAAAGAAGAAGGGGACCGCTAAACACTGAGGATGGAGTGGAGGTTAAGGATGATCTAGGCATGGCCCAATATCTAAACAAATACTTTGCCTCAGTCTTTAATGAGGCTAATGAGGATCTTAGGGATACTGGTAGCATGACAAATGAGAATGAGGATATGGAGGTAGATATTACCACATCCAAGGTAGAAGCGAAACTTGAACAGCTTAATGGGACTAAATCGGGGGGCCCAGATAATCTTCATCCAAGAATATTAAAGGAACTGGCACATGAAATTGCAAGCCCATTAGCAAGAATTTTTAATGAATCTGTAAACTCAGGGGTTGTACTGTATGACTGGAGAATTACTAACATAGTTCCTATTTTTAAGAAAGGGAAAAAAAGATGATCTGGGTAACTACTGGCCTGTTAGTTTGACATCTGTAGTATGCAAGGTCTTGGAAAAAATTTTGAATAAGAAAGTAGTTAAGGACATTGAGGTCAGTGGTAAATGGGACAAAATACAACATGGTTTTACAAAAGGTAGATCATGCCAAACCAACCTGATCTCCTTCTTTGAGAAAGTAACAGATTTTTTAGACAAAGGAAACACAGTGGATCTAATTTACCTAGATTTCAGTAAGGCTTTTCCCACATGAGGAATTATTAGTTAAATTGGAAAAGATGGGGATCAATATGAAAATTGAAAGGTGGATAAGAAATTGGTTAAAGGGGAGACTACAGCGGGTCATACTGAAAGGTGAACTGTCAGGCTGGAGGGAAGTTACCAGTGGAGTTCCTCAGGGATCGGTTTGGGGACCAATCTTATTTAATCTTTTTATTACTGATCTTGGCACAAAAAGTGGGAGAGTGCTAATAAAGTTTGTGGATGATACAAAGCTGGGAGGTATTGCCAATTTAGAGAGGGACCAGGATATCATACAGGAGGATCTGGATGACCTTGTAAACTGGAGTAATAGTAATAGGATGAAATTTAATAGTGAGAAGTGTAAGGTCATGCATTTAGGGATTAATAACAAGATTTTAGTTATAAGCTGGGGACGCATCAATTAAAAGTAATGGAGGAGGAGAAGGATCTTGGAGTATTGGTTGACCACAGGATGACTATAAGCCGCCAATGTGATATGGCTGTGAAAAAGCTAATGTGGTCTTGGGATGCATCAGGCGATGCATTTCCAAAAGAGATAAGAAGGTGTTAGTACCGTTATACAAGGCACTGGTGAGACCTCATCTGGAATACTGTGTGCAGTTCTGGTCTCCCATGTTTAAGAAGGATGAATCCAAACTGGAACAGGTACAGAGAAGGGCTACTAGGATGAGCCGAGGAATGGAAAACCTGTTTTATGAAAGGAGACTCAAGGAGCTTGGCTTGTTTAGCCTAACCAAAAGAAGGCTGAGGGGAGATATGTTTGCTCTCTATAAATATATCAGAGGGATAAATACCAGCGAGGGAGAGGAATTATTTAAGCTCAGTACCAATGTGGACACAAGAACAAATGGATATAAACTGACCATCAGGAAGTTTAGACTTGAAATTAGACGAAGGTTTCTAACCATCAGAGGAGTGAAGTTCTGGAACAGCCTTCCAAGGGAAGAAGTGGGGGCAAAAGACCTATCTGGCTTCAAGATTAAACTTGATAAGTTTATGGAGGAGAAGGTATGATGGGATAACATGATTTTGGCAATTAATTGATCTTTAACTATTCATGGTAAATAGGCCCAATGGCCTGTGATGGAATTTTAGATGGGGTGGGATCTGAGTTACTACAGAGAATTCTTTCCTGGGTATCTGGCTGGTGAGTCTTGCCCACATGCTCAGGGTTCAGCTGATCGCCATATTTGGGGTCGGAAAAGAATTTTCCTCCAGGGCAGATTGGAAGAGGCCCTGGGGGTTTTTTGCCTTCCTCTGCAGCGTGGGGCATGGGTCACTTGCTGGAGGATTCTCTGCACCTGGAAGTCTTTAAACCATGATTTGAGGACTTCTATAGCTCAGACATGGGTGAGATTCTGTGGCCTGCATTGTGCAGGAGGTTGGACTAGATGATCATAATGGTCCCTTCTGACCTTAATATCTATGAATCTATCTATGAAGTGCTGGACCCAGGCTAAAGGGATTTTTAACCTGTGAATGGAACACCTGGGGATTTCAAGCTGTAAGCAAGTGCAGCTTGCCCCTTAAGAATCTGCAGCCGGCTTGTACCATCAATTAGAGTGAGGATCTGCTATTCATATCCAATCTCTTTAGCATATTAAGCTTAGATTGTGTTTTTGTTTATTTGCTAGGTAATCTGCTTTGATCAGTTTGCTATCCCTTATAATCACTTAAAATCTTTTTTTTTTAGTTAATAAACTTGTTTTTGCTTTGTTTAAAACCAGTGTGGGAGTCATAACTTGGGGTAGAAAGCTGTTGTGTATTCCTCTCCACATTGAGGGTGGGAGCAAATTTCATGCGTTTATGCTATACAGTTCCCTGTGCAGTGCAAGATGGTGTAATTTGGGGGTTACACTCCAGAGGAGGTACGTGCCTAAGTAGCTGGGACATTCCCTAGCTGGAGCCTTCCCACACATGTAACTTCAGCTGGGTGTGTTTCTATCTATATGTGGGCTGGGCAACTTGTCACAGCAGTACAGTGTAAAGGGAGCCCAGAGTGGAAGGTCGGGGGGCTGAGTGGTACCCCAGTTCCAGGTGGCACCCCAGGGGGGCACCTGTCACACCACCCACAACATCCCACGTGGCATCAGGGGTCAGTGCACCTAGGGGGACATTAAAGACAATCACAGCTTCACATACAACTGACTTGTGAAAGCCCTTGTTGGTGTATGTGTACCTGAAATGAAAATGTGTGTTCTTTCCCCTTTATAACTTCTGTTCCTTTTCTTTATTAAGTTTTTAAATGGTTTTTTAATTGCCTGGTTCATGTTACCAAATAAAATTCTATTTTTGGAACAAAATTCTTCTTTATTAGTTCATAACATATGCTGTCTGATGCTGAGCAGTTACGATACCAACCGATTTCCTGTTACTTCATTTTGTCACAGAACCCATAACATCATTCACAGACAATATTTTTAAGTGCATTGCGGATGTTGTATTCCTACATACTCAAAACTTACCACAAGATTCATACCGGGCTGCAAAAGAGCATGGCCATGTAGAACACACTATAGCAACATGCACTATTCTGTCTCACAATTAAAATGCTCTTTCAAAGTCTCCCTGAGCTGCATAGCTCTGAATTGAACTCTTCTAATAGACTTAATATCTGGCTGTTCAAATTCATCAGACAGCCACACCACCTCTGCCCTCCATCCGGTCAGAAACCTTTCCCCCTTTGTATGGAGAACAGAGCGGGCAGTTATAACCACTGGGATATTTTTTTCACCGAGGTCCAATCTTGTAAGTAAACAACACCAGCGACCCTTCAAACGACCAAAGGCACATTCAAGTGTAATTCTGCACCTGCTGAGCCTGTAGTTGAACCGCTCCTTGGTGCTGTCGAGGTGGCCGATGTATGGCTTCATAGCCATGGGAGCAAGAGGTAGGCTGGATCTCTCAGGATCACTATTTGCATTTCAACATTCCCAATGGTAATCTGCTGGTTGGGAAAGAAAGTCCCTGCTTGCAGCTTTCCAAACAGTCCTGTGTCTTTAAAGATGCATGTGTCATATACCTTCCCTGTCCAGCCCACACTGATGTTAGTAAAGCACTTGCATTACCATAGAAAAATAGCCTTTTCTGTTGATGTACTCTGTGGCAAGATGACTGCTGCCAAAATAGGGATATATGTGCCATCTATTGCCCCACCTCAGTCTGGGAAACCCATTGCTGCAAAACCATCCACTATGTCCTGCACATTGCCCAGAATCACAGTCCTGCATAGCAGGAGGCAATTAATGGCCCCGCACACTTGCATGACAACAGGCCCTGGGGTAGATTTCCTGACTCCAAATTGATTCCTGACTGACCAGTAGCAATCTGACATTGCAGGTTTCCACAGTGCAATCACCACTCACTTCTCCACTATCAGTGCAGCTCTCATTTTGGTGTCCCTGCACGAGAGGGCTGGGGTGAATTCGGCACACAGGTCCAGGAAGGTGGCCTTGCACATCCAAAAGTTCTGTAGCCACTGCTTGTCATCCCAAACCTGCATTACGATGAAGTGAGCTGTAGGTCACGAAAGCTTATGCTCAAATAAATTGGTTAGTCTCTAAGGTGCCACTATTACTCCTTTTCTTGCTGCATTACAATGTGATTCCACCAGTCAGTGCTTGTTTCTCAGGCCCAGAGCAAGCACTCCACCATCTCCAGCTGCTCCTTGAACACCAACAACCTTAAATTGTTTCTATGTTCCACAGCAATCTAGCCTCCAAGGAATCATCATGGTCCAAGCAGCTTCTCTTATGGCTCTGCAAATACTGCAGGATCAGGTGCCCTATGCATGCAACCTCTTTGAAAAGAGGTGTGAAATATTATGGGATGCAGATGAAATTATGGGATGGAGAACACTGCATTACGGGAAGTTGACTCAGTGCTCCCAGTCATCCCTGAGTGACCCATTTCAGCCCCATGAGGCATTGCCAAATCTTCCCAAAACACCCTGCACTGGATGGTGGCAAGTTGCACAGTGGGATACCTACTCACAGTACACTCATTCTGCATTGTATAAGTGCTCTTGGTGAGGACGTGCACAACCAACACAAGGAGCGTATTGTACACACACATGCACAGGCAGTGTAATAACTGCAGTGGCTGTATGCCAATAAAACTTAGGTCGACATAATTTTGTAGTGTAGACATGGCCTTATACACATGCTTAGCTTTACACACATAGTCTTACTGAGATCAATGGGACTAGTTACTGTGCATAAAGTTAAGCACATGCTTAAATATTTGTAAGATCAGTACTTTGGGTAAGGAAATACAACTGCGTCAAATTGTGCCTTTTATTAAAAGCAGAACATCCCACAGAGGTCAATGGGGCATTCTGCTTAAAAACTGATGCACAATATGACCTGTTATTTTTCTTATGCGAGTCCCCCATCTTGCAAAGATGTAAGCACACGCTTAACTTTATGCACTGAGACTAGTCCCTCTGACCCCAGTGAGACTGCTTGTGTGTGTAAACGTCACATTTTATTCCAGGCACAGACCATTTTTTAAGAGGAAGTTGACACTCGATATAAAAAAGCAGCACTTTGATTGAAAAGCCAATAGCTGGGGCAAAAGCTTTGAGTGCAACCAAAACTAAACTAGATTGTTCAATATTTTACTTTGCAAGTAAGATAAATTTACAAGAATTTGTGTCTGTAATTAATGGGATACACGATATTTTGGCAACTCTGTGTAGATTTTATAGCACACACAAGGCTTTAAGTTGTGCGGACACCTGCTGCTGTACAGTGTCTTACTTTTGTGGTGGCAGACTGAACTGGCACCTGTACTTGATTTAGTCACATTAAAGGGTCAAAATTATTGCTGCACAGAGCTAAGTTCATGACAGAACCAAATAGCTGTGGGCACAAATCTTCCTTTTGTGCTCTGCTGGTTTCAGTAATCCCCTAAGACTGTGGATTCTGATTGTGTTTCCAGATGGTCTACTCTGATATAAACACTAGTCATGCTCTGTCCAACAGCATCAGCTGCACTGGCAAAGAGCAAAGCCGTAGGTCACAATAGCACTAGAATTACTTGGCAGATGCCACCTGCTGCAAAATCCAGGACCCTGGTATTTTCTGGTTGTTTCTCGGAACACTGTTGTTTATACTTCTATTGAGTGACAGGAATTACAATACCAGGGTTGGGGGGGTAGTAATACTATCTCAGTGTGTTCTTTGTTTAAGTGCTGCCAGTGTTCAGTATATGGGGCAGGAGGGCTAGTGATGCTTAGGTAACTTGGATCTCAAAATCAACACTTAGTGCCCTTATGTCCCAAGGACGGTGTAACCCACTAGTCAGTGTGTGTGGGTCAGTGCCCAATCCACTGAGAATGTGATTCTCTTTCACTTCTTAGTTTGAGATCCTGGCTCTTTAACAAACTATAGAGGCTTCCAGCTCTGGAGGTCCCTAATTCAATCCCTATTGCCAGCCAAGATGGCAGCCATCCCAACAGCTGATAGTACTAGGCAAGACATTTGCTATACTGCCCCAGGAAAAGATGGCTCATGCCAGCAGCAAATAACAAGCGTGCTGCCATCTCCACTCAGCTCTGGTGGCTGGTGCATTGGAGTTCTGAGAGTCAAGTCTCCACTTTTTCCATCCATCTGATCTAGGAAGGGATTAAGTGGGCATGCAGTGCTGGTTTGCTTCTGCATACCCAAACCTAAGGTCCAGGAAGCCTGTGCAGGGACATAAATGGGATTCCTACACCCCCTTTTGCTGCCATGTGAGCATGCAGAGTCAAAATCTAGCCATTAGCTGATAAATAAAACATTTTATGTCAATGCTCTGGAAGGTAACTTGCTTTCAAGGGGCCAGGTTCTGACAGTTTGTCTCATGTTGAATAGTACTTTGCCCCATGAGCAGTCTCATTGTAATTGACAGAACAACACATGGAGTAAGCTGCTGCCATATTTCTCAAGCTGCTGAGGCCCAAATTTGGGATGCAATATGTGATGCAGACTCCCAGTGAGGGGGAAGCATACATTATTCCTACAGGGTGTGACAAGTTCGGTCACAGAGATCCCCTTGGGACTGTCACCTGATGTGCTGAAATTACATCTGAGCCCATTTTCCCTGCCAGCTTGGGACTCCAGAACCCTGCCTTGTTGAGCCAGACATGCTAGCCTGCTGCAACATAGATCCAGGGTCTGGGCCATGCCCCCAGAGCTGCAGACTTTAACCAAAAACAGCTCAGCAGGTTACCTCTCCAGCACCCAGACACCCAGTTCCCAATGGGACCCAAACCCCAAATAAATCTGTTTTACTCTGTATAAAGCTTATACTGGGTAAATTCATAAATTGTTCACCCTCTATATCACTGATAGAGTAATATGCACAGCTGCTTGCTCCCCCCAGGTATTGATCACTTACTCTAGGCTTATTAACAAACAGAAGTGATTTTATTAAGTATAAAAAATAGGATTTAAGTGGTTTCAAGTAATAACTGACAGAACAATGTCACCAAGCAAAATAAAACAAAACACACAAGTCTAAGCCTAAAACATTAAGAAAGTGATTACAGGTAATCTCACCCTCAGAGATGTTCCAATTAGCTTCTTTCACAGACTAGACTCCTTCCTAGTCTGGGCCCAATCCTTTCCCCTTGTACAGTCCTTGTTAGTTCCAGCAGCCATCTCAGGTGGTAAGCAGGGGCTTTCTCATGACTGGCCCCACTTTGTCCTGCTCCAACCCTTTATAGCTTTGGCACAAGGTGGGAATCTTTTGTCTCTCTGGGTCCCACTCCTCCTTCTAAATGGAAAAGTACCAGATTTAAGATGGATTCCAGTATCATGTGACATGGTCACATGTCCTGTGAGACCCCAGCCTCCTTTCTTCCTGGACTGGCCCACACTTACACAGGAAGGTTTGCAGGTAAACAGAGCCATTGACAGCTCATTGATTCTGGAGCACCCTTAATGGCTTCCACTTAATATGTTTACATTAGTGATACAAGTTTATGTCTTATTCTCCTAACTCCAGACCTAGAAATGATACACGCAAACAAATGGGATGAACACGGTCAGTAGATCATAAGCTTTGTAATGATACCTTACAAGAGACCTTTTGCATAAAGCATATCCCAGTTACATCACATTCACACTCATAAGCATATTTTCACAAAGCATGTGGAGTGCAACGTTACACAGGGAACTGAAGATGCTCTGGGATTTACTCCGTCGGGGTGATTAACTTTAGGTCCTTAGCTCCAGGAAAAGACATTTTTGACAATAGACGTGAGGCCTCACCAAATTTGTGTGGAATATGGGTAATTTTGGGAGCAAAATGAGTGATATCTCTCAAAACAAGTTTCATTACCAGCAGGACAGTGGGGTGGGAGGAGGTATTGTTTCATATTCTCTGTGTAGATTCATAGATATTTAGGTCAGAAGGGACCATTATGATCATCTAGTCTGACCTCCTGCACAACGCAGGCCACAGAATTTCACCCACCACTCCTACAAAAAAAAACCTCACACCTATATCTGTGCTATTGAAGTCCTCAAATTGTAGTTTAAAGACCTCAAGGAGCAGAGAATCCTCCAGCAAGTGACCCGTGCCCCATGCTACAGAGGAAGGCGAAAAACCTCCAGGGCCTCTTCCAATCTGCCCTGGAGGAAAATTCCTTCCCGACCCCAAATATGGCGATCAGCTAAACCCTGAGCATATGGGCAAGATTCATCAGCCAGATACTACAGAAAATTCTTTCCCAGGTAACTTGGATCTTACCCCATCTAAAACCCATCACAGGCCATTGGGCCTATTTACCATGAATATTTAATTACCAAAACCATGTTATCCCATCATACCATCTCCTCCATAAACTTATCGAGTTTAATCTTAAAGCAAGATAGATCTTTTGCCCCCACTACTTCCCTCGGAAGGCTATTCCAAAACTTCACTCCTCTGATGGTTAGAAACCTTCGTCTAATTTCTAATCTAAATTTCCTAGTGGCCAGTTTATATCCATTTGTTCTTGTGTCCACATTGGTACTGAGTTTAAATAATTCCTCTCCCTCTCTGGTATTTATCCCTCTGATATATTTATAGAGAGCAATCATATCTCCCCTCAGCCTTCTTTTAGTTAGGCTAAACAAGCCAAGCTCCCTGAGTCTCCTTTCATAAGACAAGTTTTCCATTCCTCGGATCATCCTAGTAGCCCTTCTCTGTACCTGTTCCAGTTTGAATTCATCCTTCTTAAACATGGGAGACCAGAACTGCACACAGTACTCCAGGTGAGGTCTCACCAGTGCCTTATATAACGGTACTAAAACCTCCTTATCCCTACTGGAAATACCTCTCCTGATGCATCCCAAGACGACATTAGCTTTTTTCACAGCCATATCACATTGTGTATATATAAAGTCTGCTGCAGTTTCCACGGTATGCATCTGATGAAGTGAGCTGTAGCTCACGAAAGCTCATGCTCAAATAAATTGGTTAGTCTCTAAGGTGCCACAAGTACTCCTTTTCTTTTCTCAAAACAAGGTACACTTGGGGGATGGGTACTATCCAACATGAGTAAGGGTGATAGAATCCAGCCTTGAATTTCTTGTCTGAGGGATAAATTGTGTCTTTAGGATCAGCCATGGGAAGAGGCAGCAGGTAGCTACTTTGCCCCAGGGGGAGCCGTGGAGTAAAGTTATGATTCAGTTTCAGTTATTTCTATGATCGTCAAGGGAAGTAGCTTGCTGCAGCCTTTGACAGAAAGCCTTGTATTCTCCGCCTCCTACTGACTTAGCAGTTCTGGCTGGCACATTGGGGTCGGGGTCTGCCTCCTGCCTGCCTTTCTTTGCCCCCTTCCTACCCACCTGCTAAGGTTGCGGAGTAATGGGCATGCAGCTGCAAATTAAAAATGGGGGAGCAAGGGGGAAGACAACAAAATGGCAGCCAGTTTTTCCAGGTTGGGTTTAAAACCTGTAAAGGACAAGAATCTAAATTCTAAAAAACTACTTCGTTCCTATCACATGCCTCACACTAGACTACTGGAGCTATTATTGGAATTTTTTAAAAAAAGTTAGACACACACAAACACATGCCCTTCATTTTCATAAAGTCACCTAATAGTAGTAGAATGCCAAACATTACAGCTGGTTGAAATTTTATTACAAAAAGAAAAACCCCACTCAAAAATGAGAGTTCATTAAAAGATTAATTTTTCATGGGACAAATGGTGTTTATAATGATGTTTTTCAGTGGGGAAATTCAAAATAAAATGAAAATTTTTGTTTATTTCAGGGGACATTTGTTTCAATTTTTTTAAATGTCAAAAAAAAATTAGGATTTGTTTTCCCCCACCTCCTGTCTCCTTTACCATTGACTACAAAGTAGTTAAGGATGTCTCTGTTTGTTTGGGGCTTTGGGCTTTTTTGTTGTTGATGGTGGTTTCTTAATTAAGTTTTCCTTTTGCCAACTGTATCTTTTCCAAAACTGGAGAAAAGTTTTAAAAAGACATTCATTTTAGAATGTAATTTTGTTGTAACCATTTTGGGCTCAGGATATTGGAGAGACAAGGTAGAAATTCTCGTGGAATTAGTGGTTAAAAAGGGGAAACAATATTCAGGATTTCAAAAGTTAAAAATTCTTGGTGTTTGAAAGTTGACTTTACAATTTCCATTTTGAATTGAAAGTTTTGTTTGAAATTTTCCTGTGCAAAAATTTTAAATTAAAATGTTTTGTTCATGTTTGTTTTCGGAAGAAAATATCTACTTTTCAATAATCTCTAACAATTATAAACAATCTAGCATTGCATAGACCCACAGGGAGGATGCGAGGAGTTGTGCATGGATGGCGTATGTAGCTTTGATCATTATAGCAATAGCCCATCTTGGGCCATGCAGGCCCATAGAGATGGTGTGTAAAGGTGCAAGTGTTTGGTGTAGTGAAGATGATTGCACCATAAAGACCTACCATGGCAATATATGAAGAATTGATTGCATTTGTTTTACTAGTGAAGTACACTATCAGATTCAGTGCAGCGAGTCATTCAGGCTGAGTCTTCAGTCGATGCGGTTGATTCCGTACTTACGCACAGGGAAGTAGTTCAGTAAACGTTTAGTACAGTAAATGTTCAGTATTGCAGTGAAATTCTAGTGAGACATTTCCAAAAGTAGCACATTGTTGGATACTTGTCCCTTGCTACTGAAAGTGTGTCAGTAAAGTCCAATCTTTATATACGTTTTAAACATCCAGATGAGTCTGGTCTATTCAGGTTCTTATGCCTCTTCCATCGCCAGACTGTCGGAGCACCTTCCAAGAGTGCAATAAGCGACACAACTAGCATTTGTCGTGTGCGGCACTCCTTTTCCCATTCAGAAGCTCTTGTTCCTGTGAAGATGTGCTTTTAACCTGCAAAGGTAGGAAAATGGATAACTCTGTTAACAAAAAGAAAAGGAGTACTTGTGGCACGTTAGAGACTAACCAATTTATTTGAGCATGAGCTTTCGTGAGCTACAGCTCACTTCATCGGATGCATACCGTGGAAACTGCAGCAGACTTTATATATACACAGAGAATATGAAACAATACCTCCTCCCACCCCACTGTCCTGCTGGTAATAGCTTATCTAAAGTGATCATCAGGTTAGGCCATTTCCAGCACAAATCCAGGTTTTCTCACCCTCCACCCCCCCACACAAATTCACTCTCCTGCTGGTGATAGCCCATCCAAAGTGACAACTCTTTACACAATGTGCATAATAATCAAGTTGGGCCATTTCCTGCACAAATCCAGGTTCTCTCACTCCCTCACCTCCCTCCAAAAACCCACCCCCATACACACACAAACTCACTCTCCTGCTGGTAATAGCTCATCCAAACTGACCACTCTCCAAGTTTAAATCCAAGTTAAACCAGAACATCGGGGGGGGGGGGGGTAGGAAAAAACAAGAGGAAATAGGCTACCTTGCATAATGACTTAGCCACTCCCAGTCTCTATTTAAGCCTAAATTAATAGTATCCAATTTGCAAATGAATTCCAATTCAGCAGTTTCTCGCTGGAGTCTGGATTTGAAGTTTTTTTGTTTTAAGATAGCGACCTTCATGTCTGTGATTGCGTGACCAGAGAGATTGAAGTGTTCTCCGACTGGTTTATGAATGTTATAATTCTTGACATCTGATTTGTGTCCATTTATTCTTTTACGTAGAGACTGTCCAGTTTGACCAATGTACATGGCAGAGGGGCATTGCTGGCACATGATGGCATAAATCACATTGGTGGATGTGCAGGTGAACGAGCCTCTGATAGTGTGGCTGATGTTATTAGGCCCTGTGATGGTGTCCCCTGAATAGATATGTGGGCACAATTGGCAACGGGCTTTGTTGCAAGGATAAGTTCCTGGGTTAGTGGTTCTGTTGTGTGGTATGTGGTTGTTGGTGAGTATTTGCTTCAGGTTGCGGGGCTGTCTGTAGGCAAGGACTGGCCTGTCTCCCAAGATTTGTGAGAGTGTTGGGTCATCCTTTAGGATAGGTTGTAGATCCTCAATAATGCGTTGGAGGGGTTTTAGTTGGGGGCTGAAGGTGACGGCTAGTGGCGTTCTGTTATTTTCTTTGTTAGGCCTGTCCTGTAGTAGGTAACTTCTGGGAACTCTTCTGGCTCTATCAATCTGTTTCTTTACTTCCGCAGGTGGGTATTGTAGTTGTAAGAAAGCTTGACAGAGATCTTGTAGGTGTTTGTCTCTGTCTGAGGGGTTGGAGCAAATGCGGTTGTATCGCAGAGCTTGGCTGTAGACGATGGATCGTGTGGTGTGGTCAGGGTGAAAGCTGGAGGCATGCAGGTAGGAATAGCGGTCAGTAGGTTTCCGGTATAGGGTGGTGTTTATGTGACCATTGTTTATTAGCACTGTAGTGTCCAGGAAGTGGATCTCTTGTGTGGACTGGACCAGGCTGAGGTTGGTGGTGGGATGGAAATTGTTGAAATCATGGTGGAATTCCTCAAGGGCTTCTTTTCCATGGGTCCAGATGATGAAGATGTCATCAATATAGCGCAAGTAGAGTAGGGGCTTTAGGGGACGAGAGCTGAGGAAGCGTTGTTCTAAATCAGCCATAAAAATGTTGGCATACTGTGGGGCCATGCGGGTACCCATAGCAGTGCCGCTGATCTGAAGGTATACATTGTCCCCAAATGTGAAATAGTCATGGGTAAGGACAAAGTCACAAAGTTCAGCCACCAGGTTAGCCGTGACATTATCGGGGATAGTGTTCCTGACGGCTTGTAGTCCATCTTTGTGTGGAATGTTGGTGTAGAGGGCTTCTACATCCATAGTGGCCAGGATGGTGTTATCAGGAAGATCACCGATGGATTGAAGTTTCCTCAGGAAGTCAGTGGTGTCTCGAAGGTAGCTGGGAGTGCTGGTAGCGTAGGGCCTGAGGAGGGAGTCTACATAGCCAGACAATCCTGCTGTCAGGGTGCCAATGCCTGAAATGATGGGGTATGTAGATTGTAATGGATTTTTTACCTTCAGTCCTTTTGGTACGATGTCCATCTGTTTGCATTTGGAAAGGAAGATGATGTCTGTCTGTATCTGTACAAGTTTTTTCATGCAGTTGATAGATTTCCACTCCATACGGCTAAATGCAGTGCCTTGCATAATGCAGTGCCATTGCAATCTACATACCACACAGACTATGCTGACAGCTTGTGCCACATGCTCTCAAAGAAACTGCGGAATCACCTGATCAACATCCTCTACAGCAAACAGGGAAAGATTAAGAATGAGCTCTCAGAACTGGATACTCTCATAAAAAACCAACCTTCCACACAAACTTCCTCGTGGCTGGATTTTACTAAAACTAGACAAGCCATTTACAACACACACTTTGCTTCTCTACAAAAGAAAAAGGACACTAAACTTTCTAAACTACTACATGCCACAAGGGGCCACAGCAATGGTTCCCTCAACCCACCCAGCAATATTGTTAATCTATCCAACTATACTCTCAGCCCAGCAGAAGCAGCTGTTCTATCCCGGGGCCTCTCCTTCTGCCCCTCCACCCCCACGAACATGATACAGTTCTGTGGTGACCTAGAATCCTATTTTCGACGTCTCCGACTCAAGGAATATTTCCAAAATACCTCTGAACAACATACTAATCCACAGAGGTCTCCCTACCAACACTACAGAAAGAAGGATTCTAGGTGGACTCCTCCTGAAGGTCGAAACAGCAGACTGGACTTCTACATAGAGTGCTTCCGCCGACGTGCACGGGCTGAAATTGTGGAAAAGCAGCATCACTTGCCCCATAACCTCAGCCATGCGGAACGCAATGCCATCCACAGCCTCAGAAACAACTCTGACATCATAATCAAAAAGGCTGACAAAGGAGGTGCTGTTGTCATCATGAATAGGTCGGAATATGAACAAGAGGCTGCTCGGCAGCTCTCCAACACGAGTTTCTACAAGCCATTACCCTATGATCCCACTGAGAGTTACCAAAAGCAACTACAGCATTTGCTCAAGAAACTTCCTGAAAAAGCACAAGATCAAATCCGCACAGACACACCCCTGGAACCCCGACCTGGGATATTCTATCTACTACCCAAGATCCATAAACCTGGAAATCCTGGGCGCCCCATCATCTCAGGCATTGGCACCCTGACAGCAGGATTGTCTGGCTATGTAGACTCCCTCCTCAGGCCCTACGCTACCAGCACTCCCAGCTACCTTCGAGACACCACTGACTTCCTGAGGAAACTTCAATCCATCGGTGATCTTCCTGATAACACCATCCTGGCCACTATGGATGTAGAAGCCCTCTACACCAACATTCCACACAAAGATGGACTACAAGCCGTCAGGAACACTATCCCCGATAATGTCACGGCTAACCTGGTGGCTGAACTTTGTGACTTTGTCCTTACCCATGACTATTTCACATTTGGGGACAATGTATACCTTCAGATCAGCGGCACTGCTATGGGTACCCGCATGGCCCCACAGTATGCCAACATTTTTATGGCTGATTTAGAACAACGCTTCCTCAGCTCTCGTCCCCTAAAGCCCCTACTCTACTTGCGCTATATTGATGACATCTTCATCATCTGGACCCATGGAAAAGAAGCCCTTGAGGAATTCCACCATGATTTCAACAATTTCCATCCCACCACCAACCTCAGCCTGGTCCAGTCCACACAAGAGATCCACTTCCTGGACACTACAGTGCTAATAAACAATGGTCACATAAACACCACCCTATACCGGAAACCTACTGACCGCTATTCCTACCTGCATGCCTCCAGCTTTCACCCTGACCACACCACACGATCCATCGTCTACAGCCAAGCTCTGCGATACAACCGCATTTGCTCCAACCCCTCAGACAGAGACAAACACCTACAAGATCTCTGTCAAGCTTTCTTACAACTACAATACCCACCTGCGGAAGTAAAGAAACAGATTGATAGAGCCAGAAGAGTTCCCAGAAGTTACCTACTACAGGACAGGCCTAACAAAGAAAATAACAGAACGCCACTAGCCGTCACCTTCAGCCCCCAACTAAAACCCCTCCAACGCATTATTGAGGATCTACAACCTATCCTAAAGGATGACCCAACACTCTCACAAATCTTGGGAGACAGGCCAGTCCTTGCCTACAGACAGCCCCGCAACCTGAAGCAAATACTCACCAACAACCACATACCACACAACAGAACCACTAACCCAGGAACTTATCCTTGCAACAAAGCCTGTTGCCAATTGTGCCCACATATCTATTCAGGGGACACCATCACAGGGCCTAATAACATCAGCCACACTATCAGAGGCTCGTTCACCTGCACATCCACCAATGTGATATATGCCATCATGTGCCAGCAATGCCCCTCTGCCATGTCCATCGGTCAAACTGGACAGTCTCTACGTAAAAGAATAAATGGACACAAATCAGATGTCAAGAATTATAACATTCATAAACCAGTCGGAGAACACTTCAATCTGGTCACGCAATCACAGACATGAAGGTCGCTATCTTAAAACAAAAAAACTTCAAATCCAGACTCCAGCGAGAAACTGCTGAATTGGAATTCATTTGCAAATTGGATACTATTAATTTAGGCTTAAATAGAGACTGGGAGTGGCTAAGTCATTATGCAAGGTAGCCTATTTCCTCTTGTTTTTTCCTACCCCCCCCCCCCAGATGTTCTGGTTTAACTTGGATTTAAACTTGGAGAGTGGTCAGTTTGGATGAGCTATTACCAGCAGGAGAGTGAGTTTGTGTGTGTATGGGGGTGGGTTTTTGGAGGGAGGTGAGGGAGTGAGAGAACCTGGATTTGTGCAGGAAATGGCCCAACTTGATTATTATGCACATTGTGTAAAGAGTTGTCACTTTGGATGGGCTATCACCAGCAGGAGAGTGAATTTGTGTGGGGGGGTGGAGGGTGAGAAAACCTGGATTTGTGCTGGAAATGGCCTAACCTGATGATCACTTTAGATAAGCTATTACCAGCAGGACAGTGGGGTGGGAGGAGGTATTGTTTCATATTCTCTGTGTATATATAAAGTCTGCTGCAGTTTCCACGGTATGCATCCGATGAAGTGAGCTGTAGCTCACGAAAGCTCATGCTCAAATAAATTGGTTAGTCTCTAAGGTGCCACAAGTACTCCTTTTCTTTTTGCAAATACAGACTAACACGGCTGTTACTCTGAAATCTGTTAACAAACCTCAGGTTGTGTTCACATCATTGACCGCTCGAGGAGCATTACAGATAAGTCTGGAGCTTCCCTGGCCTCCTGAGGTACAGGGCTCCCACATGGTGTTAGACAGTGCAGGAATGCTACTGGGTATTGATTCCTGGTCCCAATGGTTGAATTTACTTGACGTGTTGCCAGCTCCATCCTAAGTTTGTCCTCTCAGTTTTTCCAGCGGCAGATTCAGGTGTGAAGAACCACATCACAGCTACGATGGCCTGTCTTGTAGTAATGGGCTATTAGAACTAAAATACTCAATATCTAGAACATTATTTTCCAAAGAATGAGCAAGAAATCAAGAGTGTAATACCCAATATAAACAAAATTAAGAAAAAGCAACAGAAATATGAGAGCAAAACTAATTAAAGCTTTTTCTCCAGCACAGCCTGCATCAAAGATTACCCCCACACATGTACAGAGCCCACTTCAAAGGTATTATCTGAGACTGTATGGAGAACATCAGAGAATAGCTTCATGTGTTCTTCAAAACTGGCATAATTAGTAGAATGGTGGTTCATTTATTTGTACCCACAAGCAGTCCACTCCCCAAACACAAACCTTCTTCCCTATCACTAACAACAATTCTTTTTGTGTGTAGTCACAAAAGGCAGCTATTCCAACTGGCTTAAGCACAAAGATAAACTGTGCATTGATTTCACTCTTTGGTGACTGTAGTTAGGTTAAAATGCAAAGTATAATTAAATAAATTGCTTGGGTATGTTTTCCAAAGCTCTTAATTTTCAAGCAATATAAGTCAAAAAAACTTTAAAACCAGAGGTACCCCATAGGTAAGCTTTAACCCAAGAAAGGATTATTCAACGCTTTACTAGAGTCTAACCCTCACACTGATAAAAAAACCTGGCCTCCGTTTTTATTTTTCTAGTCTTCTTGTTTCTCATTTAGCAGTCAGAGCCATTCCTAACAGATCTTTACATAGCACTGGATTCACATTTCCATTTCTACCGCATTCTGTTCGTCACTGCCTCTCAAAGCCTTTTGCAGACGAGTCAATTATTTGCTGGAAAGAGCTCAGAGCAGGAATTCTGTTTAAGACAACCAGATTTATTTCTTGTAGTTGTCAATTAGCTTCTAGGAAACCCTTAAAGTTCTCTTCAAACAGCAGAAAGAGACTGATGCTTTTCCAGTTTCACATAGAATCACAGAATATCAGGGTTGGAAAGGACCTCAGGAGGTCATCTAGTCCCACCCCGTGCTCAAAGCAGGGCCAATCCCCAATTTTTGGCCCAAATCCCTAAATGGCCCCCTCAAGGATTGAACTCACAACCCTGGGTTTAGCAGGCCAATGCTCAAACCACTGAGCTATCCTTCTCCCCAAATGTTATTTTCTGAGATGTATTTATGAGAAAGCATCTCTCTCTAGGCCTGGGCTGGCTAGGTGTCTTCATATCAGCCAATTTGATAATATAGGACTTTACCACTTGTTTTTATGCGGCTTTTTAAAAAGCCAGAATGAAAAAAAGAGAGAAGCTATTATATTTTTTATGAGACTTCAGAAAGAAAAGCCCATGTTTCTGGGATAGGCTTAACTAAAGATGAGACAAGTATAATTACATGAATTTTTAACTTAGTATTTTATACACTTCAACTTAAGGCTTGAGGCAATGATGAGACACACAGATAGTTCATTTAGCATCTTGGAAGTTGGTTCAAGTTACCCAGCAGTTTGAGGAGGTCCCTGTGGCCACTCTCCCCACTCAGCCCTCTCCCCCTCTGTAACCCACCACCCCTCCCCTGCCCTGCCTCTTCTTCTCTAATGTCATCTTTCCATGCAGAGTGACTCCAGCATGTTCAGAGGCAGCCTGGTGTCTGTGGTGTGGTGTGGTGGGGCTACTCCCAGCTATAGGATAGTCCGTTCCCCCTCCCCCAGAGTGACCTCCTGCAGCAGGCTGTGGCATGACAGGTGTGCCTGCTTCAGTTTCCCTTCTTCTGAGGAGAAATAGTCCAAAGCATCTTCCCAGATATAAAGAGAGCCCTTGTGGGGTTCATTCATTACAAAAGTCCCATTCACATAAATCATAACAAAGCCATCTCCAAACATTTCAGAGGCTCAGGAAAGATGCTGTTCAAATTCAGTTCTTTAAAATGAGCAGAGGTTTTGACAAAGAGGTAGGACTCCATTATTTTGACTTAAATCGCTTGCCCATTCCTACGGATAACTCACAATTTCATTCATTATCTCTTGGGTTAACGGCAAAGTAACTGGCGGCATCTCTAAACTGTACAATGTGTGAGAATTACAGGGGGGATTTTCGGAAGCACTAAGCATCAGCCTAGCTCTGCTCTCATTGGAGAGAATGGTTAAACTTCCACCAACTTCAGTGGGAGCTGAGTTAAGTCACCATTGTGCACTTCTGACAGTCCCATCCTACAACACACACAGTATTAAGTGCAAATTTCTGTCCTCAGATCACTCCAGTGAATCTCCATTCTTGCATGCAGCTCACCCTACATATACAGGATTACCACTGATGTCAAAATGTGCACTACAGATCTCAGATCAGAATTTTGGGTTCTGATGGGGCACACACTCTCTTCAAATGGGGTTTTCTGCACTTTATAAAAGATGGTTTCTAAAAACTGATTTTTATTTATTAAGTTTTCAACTACCACTATAGAAATTGTGCCAACAAATATTGCTCAAAAACTTAAGAATAAGAAGCAGTATTGCACAGGAGAAAAATGAAATAAACCAGATTTAATGTCCAGAAAAAGAATTAACTCATTTAGTGAGTATGATTTTCACTGTTCAGTAATAATCTTTGTCAGCATTAATGAAAAGTCTGCGGAATGGACCAGGTAATTTTGCATCCCAGAGCCTCCTGAGCACATAGTCATACAGTGATGAAATTTAAGCATCACAATAGTCATAGCAATCAAGCATGAGCAACACGGACATATTAAAACGCGGACAAGCGAGCCAACGGAGGGAATTACAATAGCCGCAGGATATGTGACTAACAAGACTCCTGTGTCATTTCTCCCTTTAATTTTAATGCATAGGGTCTTTTAAATTAACTAATCCCAAGAGAAAACCGTTTCAAAATACAGATTACGGAGACATGCCTCTAATAACCCTTTTGTGACTCAGGATAGGGGACCAGAGTTTATAGATCTGCATATAAAAGTAACATCCTCAGTGACTGGGTCTTATTACCAGCTCATGATCAATGAGGATTCAAAGGGTTTGTGTTTTTTGTTCATGCTTCTTTTTTGTTCTGTTTTAAGCCTCACAGAATTTTGTGTTCTTAGTGTAATTACAACAGTAAGAACAGTTGACAAGAGACATGCATGTCAGGTAATGGAAGGAAAGGGGTAATTCCAGACAGAGGGGAAAAGATGCGAGGGGAAAAAGCTGATTGCAGGGGCAGCTGTCGTTATGAAACCCAGGCCTCATTCCAAGACAAGAGGAGACCGTACCTAATGAGTGCAGTCTTAGGGATCTTAGAGATCCAGAGTCACATTCTCCTTTGGCACTGTTTTAAAATGGGTTTGACTCCATTTACTTCAGCAGTGTTTTGTTGTGTTGTTGGTGAGGGCTGGATCAGGCTCTCGTGTTTGAGCATTATTGACATGGCGTTGAGCCTACGGGAGATGAGTCTGTAATGTACAAAGTAGGACATCTCTGAATTCAGCGCCAAACTCACTACTATCTCCACAGAGTGCAAAGCAACCTTCTACCTATTTGCATTCACCTTGGGATTGATGCAGAGGTAAAAATTAGTAAAATGGCCCAACTCCTAATTGTGTTTATTCCAACGTACAAGGCACATGAAGTGCTGTTTGTCTTGTCTTTGTTCATCTGAACTAGATGACTCTGAAAAAGAGAGTCAGGTAGGAGGTGATCTTAAATACTAACACAAATGGCAATATTAATATTCCTTCCAAGAGAAAGTAAATAGTACTGGGGAAAAAAACCCACATTATTCAGTGTTTTCAGGAAGAGTGTATGAGACCATGCCATCAGGTCCTGCTCTGTCTCTTTCTTGCCATGCCCATTGCTGGATTAATTTAGCAGAAAGTCTGAGACTTTCAAAGCTGCCCCAGGGATTTGTCCCCTCCGTTCCCCTTGAGATCAGCACAAGGGTTGCCCAGTGGTTGGGCTGGTAATTAGGATTTGGGCGACCTGGGTTCAATTCCAAGCTGTACCACAAACTTCCTGAGAGACCTTAGTCTCTCTGTGCCTTAGGTCCCTATGTGTCAAATGATGAGATTAGCATTCCCCTGCCTCCCAGGAGTGTCATGAGACTAAATACATCAACGATTGTGTGCTGCTCAGATACCATGGTAGTGGGAGCCACATATATACCTGAGATAAACAAACTCTCCTGGTATTGGGAATATAAAACTTTGACCTTAATAAACAACTTTCAGTCTTGCTGGGAATAATATGAAATAAGCTTAGCCTGACAGCTTTCACTAAGGCTTTTCTTCTCTTTGCTAGAGCGAGGGTGTATTTGGAAAAAGAAAAGGAGTACTTGTGGCACCTTAGAGACTAACCAATTTATTTGAGCATGAGCTTTTGTGAGCTACAGCTGTAGCTCACGAAAGCTCATGCTCAAATAAATTGGTTAGTCTCTAAGGTGCCACAAGTCCTCCTTTTCTTTTTGCGAATACAGACTAACACGGCTGTTACTCTGAAACCGGTGTATTTGGAGAGTTTCTTATCTTGGGAGTTCTCAAAGAGTAAATTCCCAGTCTGCCTAGTCAGGTTAAGGATCTTATTTTGTAGAGTTACTAGAGAGCAGGTTACCAGAATAATTACATGGGTTTCTTCAACAGCCTTGTTTGTTTATTTTTAGGGCAAAGCATTACACAGTCCTGTGAAAAGAAAAGGAGTACTTGTGGCACCTTAGAGACTAACCAATTTATTTGAGCATGAGCTTTCGTGAGCTACAGCTCACGTCATCGGATGCATCCGATGAAGTGAGCTGTAGCTCACGAAAGCTCATGCTCAAATAAATTGGTTAGTCTCTAAGGTGCCACAAGTACTCCTTTTCTTTTTGCGAATACAGACTAACACGGCTGTTACTCACAGGACTGTTTTCAGAGTAACTGAAGCACGGAGCTGGGATCCCAAGGGAACAGAAAGTCAGTTCAAAACCAAATCTTTGTTTTACCCTCTGTCAAGGTTCCTTCCCCACTCTGAACTCTAGGGTACAGATGTGGGGACCTGCATGAAAACCCCCTAAGCTTATTTTTACTAGCTTAGGTTAAAACTTCCCCAGGGTACAAACTATTTTACCTTTTGCCCTTGGACTTTATTGCTGCCACCACCAAGTGTCTAACAGATATATAACAGGGAAAGAGCCCGCTTGGAAGCGTCTTTCCCCTCAAAATCCTCCCCAAACCCTACACCCCCTTTCCTGGGGAAGGCTTGATAAAAATCCTCACCAATTTGCATAGGTGAACACAGACCCAAACCCTTGGATCTTAAGAACAATGAAAAAACAATCAGGTTCTTAAAAGAAGAATTTTAATTGAAGAAAAAGTAAAAGAATCATCTCTGTAAAATCAGGATGGTAAATACCTTACAGGGTAATCAGATTCAAAACATAGAGAATCCCTCTAGGCAAAACCTTAAGTTACAAAAAGACACAACAACAGGAATATACATTCCATTCAGCACAGCTTATTTTATCAGCCATTTAAAGAAATCATAATCTAACACATATCTAGCTAGATTACTTACTAAGTTCTAAGACTCCATTCCTTTTCTGTTCCTGGCAAAAACAACACACAGACTGAGAGAGCCTTTGTTTCAACCCCCCCTCCAGCTTTGAAAGTATCTTGTCTCCTCATTGGTCATTTTGGTCAGGTGCCAGTGAGGTTATCCTAACTTCTTAACCCTTTACAGGTGAAGGGTTTTACAGGGTTTTTCCTCTGGCCAGGAGGGATTTTAAAGGTGTTTACCCTTCCCTTTATATTTATGACACCCTCTCTGGAGAACTCAGTGAACCTCTTTAGTTTCACGCCCCCCCTTCCTTTCCCCTTTACAGCTTGTTCTTATTCAGGCCTGTTCTGTTCTGTAGGAATTTATTTTCTTAATCAATTTAAAGAGGATTGAGTTGTTGCCTTCCATCATAAAGTCAAGGTAATTAACCCTACTATTTATCTAATTACATTCGGCTCCAAATTACACACACTTGTTGTTGATGGTGGTAATAGATTCTTGGCAAGAGCATCAGAATATCAGGTACTCCAAGTGCTGCCAAGTTAGGCCATCAACAAGAAGAAATTAAACAAAGCCCACTGTGTGTGTGTGTGTGTGTGTATAAATAATTTTTTTTACAGTACACCAAAAAAGGCAGAACCACTAGTGGTTGATGCACCAAATAAGTGAGGAGGTTGCTGGTAGCAGTCTGCCTCCTCCTCCTCCTCCATCATTCCTCTACCCTGTGGATTGTGGACCCTCCCCCTCCAGTCCCGGATGACTGGAAAAAGGCTAATGTAGTGCCAATCTTTAAAAAAGGGAAGAAGGAGGATCCTGGGAACTACAGGCCAGTCAGCCTCACCTCAGTCCCCGGAAAAATCATGGAGCAGGTCCTCAAGGAATCAATCCTGAAGCACTTACACGAGAGGAAAGTGATCAGGAACAGTCAGCATGGATTCACCAAGGGAAGGTCATGCCTGACTAATCTAATTGCCTTCTACGATGAGATTACTGGTTCTGTGGATGAAGGGAAAGCAGTGGATGTATTGTTTCTTGACTTTAGCAAAGCTTTTGACACTGTCTCCCACAGTATTCTTGTCAGCAAGTTAAAGAAGTATGGGCTGGATGAATGCACTATAAGGTGGGTAGAAAGTTGGCTAGATTGTCGGGCTCAATGGGTAGTGATCAATGGCTCCATGTCTAGTTGGCAGCCGGTATCAAGTGCCCCAAGGGTCGGTCCTGGGGCTGGTTTTGTTCAATATCTTCATAAATGATCTGGAGGATGGTGTGGATTGCACTTTCAGCAAATTTGCGGATGATACTAAACTGGGAGGAGTGGTAGATACGGTGGCAGGTAGGGATAGGATACAGAGGGACCTAGAGAAATTGGAGGATTGGGCCAAAAGAAATCTGATGAGGCTCAACAACGATAAGTGCAGGGTTCTGCACTTAGGACGGAAGAATCCAATGCACCGCTACAGACTAGGGACCGAATGGCTAGGCAGTGGTTCTGCGGAAAAGGACCTAGGGGTGACAGTGGACGAGAAGCTGGATATGAGTCAACAGTGTGCCCTTGTTGCCAAGAAGGCCAATGGCATTTTGGGATGTATAATTAGGGGCATAGCCAGCAGATGGAGGGACGTGATCATTCCCCTCTATTCGACATTGGTGAGGCCTCATCGGGAGTACTGTGTCCAGTTTTGGGCCCCACAGTACAAGAAGGATGTGGAAAAATTGGAGAGAGTCTAGCGAAGGGCAACAAAAATCATTAGGGGTCTGGAACACATGACTGATGAGGAGAGGCTGAGGGAACTGGGATTGTTTAGTCTGCGGAAGAGAAGAATGAGGGGGGATTTGATAGCTGCTTTCAACTACCTGAGAGGTGGTTCCAAAGAGGACGGTTCTAGACTATTCTCATTGGTAGAAGATGACAGGACAAGGGGTAATGGTCTCAAGTTGCAGTGGGGGAGGTTTAGGTTGGATATTAGGAAAAACTTTTTCACTAGGAGGGTGGTGAAACACTGGAATGCGTTACCTAGGGAGGTGGTAGAATCTCCTTCCTTAGAAGTTTTTAAGGTCAGGCTTGCCAAAGCCCTGGCTGGGATGATTTAATTGGGGATTGGTCCTGCTTTGAGCAGGGGGTTTGACTAGATGACCTCCTGAGGTCCCTTCCAACCCTGATATTCTATGATTCTATGATCACACTTTCAAGAGGATAACTGGGACATTGTGATCGGAGGTATCACAATGTTTTGCTGGGAGATAAAGGAAATCAGGATGGAAATTCAAATGTCCTATTGCCTGTGTTATACAGTAGATCACACTAGATGATCACAGTGGTCCCTGCTGGCCTTGTAATCTGTTAATCTATGGAACAGAAAGAGAAAGGGACATTCTCCTCCCTCTCTCCCACCAGTCCCCCTTTCAGAATGAAAATCTGGGACACTTTACAATAAAGGGCAGTATGGGAAAAAACAATATTGATCGTTTTGTGACCCTTTCAGTGTTTTCGCCTAGTCCCAACCTTGCTGATCTAGGTCCCTCCATGCCCCCACATCTTCATTCACCATTTGACTTCATTTCTCCTTGCCTGCATCCCAACCAACCCAGCCTGCCCCACTCCTAGCTCAGAAATTCCACAGCTCCTCTCTACTCAGAAAAATCAACGTACGCTGGTGCCAGTTCTTATGGTTTTAGCTTGAATCTTGCAATAGTTGATGTTGTAGTTAAAGATTCAGCTTCTGGACACAAATGATGATGTGAGAATCTCTGCTGCAATTTTTGTTTAAATAAGCAATTTTCTAGCTCTTGTGGTTATGTAGAAAAGCTTGAAAATGTGACCCCAGTGCATCCTGAAGACCAGAAAGCAAAATACAAATAAAAAGAACTCCACCATTTTATGTAAAAGAAACTCAGGATCTTAAGCCAATCTCCTTTCTCTATCGACAGAACGAGGAGTAATGGTCTCAAGTTGCAGTGGGGGAGGTTTAGGTTGGATATTAGGAAAAACTTTTTCACTAAGAGGGTGGTGAAGCACTGGAATGGGTTACCTAGGGAGGTGGTCCTGCTTTGAGCAGGGGGTTGGACTAGATGACCTCCTGAGGTCCCTTCCAACCCTGATATTCTATGATTCCTGATTTTGGGGGCCTGACTCAGGGTTTTTGCATGTTTGGGATTGGCAATACTGTTCACAAACTCTCTGCGAGAGTAAGAACCCTGCAGTACTGAACCCTACCCCACTTGACACTCCCAGGCTCAGAAAGCGCACACACACATGCTCACCACTCCCTGCAGCTTCAGAAACCTCTGCTTCCCTTTCCTCCAGGATACCCACCACTACTGTCATGGTGTCTCTGCTTCTGTGGGTTGAGCCCCACAGAACTCTGTATTCCCAGCTCTGCGCCTCCTGCCTCTGCCTCCTGCAGGGTCAGAATTCCCCATGGTGACAGCCAGATGTACTGCAGCAGCCATAGGGCTGGACCAGCTCCAGCCCCATGAGGGTCTTCCAGTCACATCATGTAGTACTGCATCCTACACGCAGCCCAACTCATTGGTGGGATTTAGCTCCACAAGTCCCAAATGCACAACTGGCCCTATAGAAGTCAATATTTGCAAGCAGAATTATTATTTAACCTATTGACAGATCCATGGAACATGAGGTACAAGTAAAAGAAAAATGTATTACTATCATACTGCCAGTTTACCTAACATTAAATAAAAACAATAATATGTAGCACTTATTAGTAGATCTCAAAGCCCTTTACAAAGGAGATCAGTATAGTTATCTCCATTTTACAGATGTGGAAACTGAGGCACACAGCAAGACTGTGATTTGCCCAAGGTCATTCCTTTATCAAACCAGAAAGCTGAAACAATAGTGGCCTCCACCCCAAACAGAGACACATGTCACCACTACCTCCCCGCAAATGGCACATATAATCAGACAGGTTCTCTGCCTATTGTTTTGTGAAGTTTTGTGTGTCTGTGAAAGAGAGATTTCAGAGTAACAGCCGTGTTAGTCTGTATTCTCAAAAAGAAAAGGAGGACTTGTGGCACCTTAGAGACTAACCAATTTATTTGAGCATAAGCTTTCGTGAGCTACAGCTCACTTCATCAGATGCATACTGTGGAAAAGACAGAAGATGTTTATATACATACAAACCATGAAAAAAATGTGTGTTTACCACTACAAAAGGTTTTCTCTCCCCCTACCCCACTCTCCTGCTGGTAATAGCTTATCTAAAGTGATCACTCTCCTTACAATGTGTATGATAATCAAGGTGGGCCATTTCCAGCACAAATCCAGGGTTTAACGAGAATGTCAGAGGAAGGGGAGGGGTAGGAAAAAACAAGGGGAAATAGGTTACCTTGCAAAAAAAAAAAAAGGGGGGGGGGAAGAAAACCTGGATTTGTGTTGGAAATGGCCCACCTTGATTATCATACACATTGTAAGGAGAGTGATCACTTTAGATAAGCTATTACCAGCAGGAGAGTGGGGTAAGGGGAGAGAAAACCTTTTGTAGTGGTAAACACCCATTTTTTCATGGTTTGTACGTATATAAACATCTTCTGTATTTTCCACAGTATGCATCCAATGAAGTGAGCTGTAGCTCATGAAAGCTTATGCTCAAATAAATTGGTTAGTCTCTAAGGTGCCACAAGTACTCCTTTTCTTTTTGTGAAAGAAAGGCAAAGAAAGACCAGAGACATGGGGAGAGAAGGCAGCAGGGAAGCACCAGCCACAGCCATAGAAGCACTAGAGGCGTGGCCCTGAGAAAAATCTGACATAGCTTTTGGGCTGAGTGCTGGCTGGAAAGGGGCTTGCAGGTGTGGGCAAAGACACTATCTCTTGTTGTCTGATTCCTCCTGTCTTCAGGGAGACAGGACTTCATACATTCTTTGTAAATAGACAGGGTTGCATCAAAGAAACACCTGACTCTATCATCAATTTCTCCTAATAGAAACAACATACAGGCCCCAAATTCTGGCTAACCATTTGAGTCAAAAGGGGAGATTTTTAACCTGTGTTGTTCCTTTTGACCTAAAAGGTTAACCAAGACTTGGGACATGTGGGTTGTTTCCATTTGGAGAAGAAATTGATGACAGAGTCCAATGTTTCTTTGATGCACTCCTGACTATTTACAAAGAATGTACAAAGTCCTCTTTTCCTGACATGGTCTGAATTTATTGCTGTATAAATAAAATGATCAGTTCTTTTAATCTTTTCTGGGGTCTCTCCAACCCTCTTGATCTAATCCCTCTGCTTCCTCTGACTGCCTTATCGGTGGAATTCACCCCGTTAGTCCCCATATTAACTAGCGGCCCCACAGGAAGATAAATTATTTTCCCCTCATGTAGCAAAATTTTAGGTGGTCTGACATTCTGATGCTTTTGTCGATGTGGCTGGGAACCCCTTTTCCCTGAGCAGCATATAGCTTATTTTTAAGCAGTACTATGGACCTCTCATATCTATCTGCATATATGGATTGCTTTCTTTGGTCATAACCAATTCTTGCAAAATGCCCTGTCTTGTGGTGTGCAGTTAGCTTGTCTCATCTTTCCAGACAGGGATCAACACACACGCTCCACCTCGGCTGCAAGGCTGGGCACGCCCTCTGCACCTGGAAAGAATCAGGCCCTGGCTCGTAATGCAGTATTTTTTCAGTTCATCTGTCTTGAGCTGCAAATCTCGTTCCAGGATCAATTTCTTATCCTTGTTCATGGTAAGTTGCCCATAAGGAACAATCATGAAGAAGTAAACAAACTGTAAGTGAGACTGTGCAAATGGCGGTGTCTCGACACCCTGCACTTACTGGGAGCTCAGCAGTAAACATACCAACCACTTACTGTGCGGCAACTTCTCTCAGAGCTTTATGACCAAGAATTGACAGCACTACACTGTTACCTAACTCTTCGGAAGTTCATATTTTATTCCCCGACATAAATACCACTTTAAGATAGAATTAATGTTGAGAGTACATATCAGTAATTTAGGGGTAAAAACAGAACAGGAATATAAGATTTAGTTCCAGAATGCCATGCTGCCCTCTTATGTTAAACTCAAATTCTTTTGTTCCTTCCTAAAATATATTCCTCAAGTTTTAGGGTTCTTTTAAAAATCCTGATATTTGTAGATGGTCAATTATTAGTAGGAATATACTTTGAAGCCTAAAAAACACATGACTTCCCTTTCCAATTCCATTCCTTCACAAATTCTTTTTCCCCTTTGAATATGCCTGATATGGAGTCAGATCCTCAGCTGGTGTAAATTGAGTTATGCCAGCTGAGGTTCTGGCCCATAACTGTCTGTCCTCATGGTCCTTGCATCCAGAGGCTAATTGATGTGACTTGATTCAATTCCATATTAGCCTACCTGTCTTTCTGAGTAATGCAGCTTTTAAAAGGCTGTTTCCAGTGGGAAGTCTCTACGGTGGAGAACATGTTTGTATTAGAAAAGCCATTCTTACAGAAGCAGAGAAGTGTTTCATGCAACTAGTGTTTGAGGAAGCTTGTTATCTTTTGGTTCATGGTAAAAAAATTGAACTATTTTTTCACAAACATGGCCAAAGCTTTTCCATCCATTCCTCTAAATTATCATTTTCCCTGACTGTTGTCAAACTGCAAAGTTAACATTTGGGCATCGTTTTTAATGGAATCAAGCAAATTACATGACCTTTTAAAATCAGATTTCAGTGAGCATGTTGCTTCCCTGGTGGAGAGCACTTTGGTTTCTCACTCAGCTGTCCTTTCCTGGCTTCAGAAAGAAAAGGTGAAATTAAGGGGGAAAGCTAATCAACACATTAACCTAAACTCAGAACAACAAATCACACCAATCTCACCCTGATGCTTCCCAGCTCGTTTACTTTAGTGCTGCTGTTCATCTTATCAAATCTGGTAAGGGCTGGGGTTTCTGAATTAAGGTATTCTCAAAACAAAACAAGAGATTATATCTATTATGGCAAAGAGTCCCGTGGCACCTTATAGACTAACAGACATATTGGAGCATAAGCTTTCGTGAGTGAATACCCACTTCGTCGGATGCATGTAGTGGAAATTTCCAGAGGCAGGCATAAATATGCAAGCAAGAATCAGGCTAGGGATAATGAGGTTAGTGCAATCAGGGAGGAGGAGGCCCTCTTCTAGCAGATGAGGTGTGAACACCAAGGGAGGAGAAACGGCTTTTGTTGTTGGCGAGCCACTCACAGTCTGTTTAATCCTGAGCTGATGGGGTCAAATTTGCAATTGAACTGAAGCTCAGCAGTTTCTCTTTGAAGTCTGGTCCTGAAGGTTTTTGCTGCAGGATGGCTGCCTTTAAATGTGCTAGTGTGTGTCCAGGGAGGTTGAAGTGTTCTCCTACAGGTTTTTGTATATTGCCATTCCTAATATCTGATTTGTGTCCATTTATCCTTTTATGTAGGGACTGTCCAGTTTGGCCAATGTACATAGCAGAGGGGCATTGCTGGCACATGATGGCTTATATTACATTGGTGGACATGCAGGTGAATGAACCGGTGATGGTGTGGCTGATCTGGTTAGGTCCTGTGATGGTGTCGCGGGTGTAGATATGTGAGCAGAGTTGGCATCGAGATCTGTTGCATGGATTGGTTCCTGAGTTAGAGTTACTATGGTGCGGTGTGTACTTGCTGGTGAGAATATGCTTCAGGTTGGCGGGTTGTCTGTGGGTGAGGACTGGCCTCCCTCCCAAGGCCTGTGAAAGTGAGGGATCGTTGTCCAGCATGGGTTGTAGATCACTGATGATGCTTTGCTGTTTTTTTTTTCCCCCCTTCAGTGTCCTGTCAAGTTATACATTAGCACTAGGATGCAGAGGGTAAAATACTTCTCAGCAGGACTGTGGTACTTCAGGAGTAGTCACATTAAAATCAGCAGATCGTCTCATGGAAAACTGGATTGTAAACATATAGTCCAGTCGGAGTAAGGGGTGTCACATAGCAAGCCCTTTGAGAGTCCCCATCTGGTACCCCTCCTCCCTCGCTTGGGAGTGTGGGAAGTAACCTGCACTGGTCCCTTTCCTGGCACAGATTACTTTCCATCGTAGGCTGGGGGCATTGTTGAGGGATGGAACCAAGGCTCTTCCCACTCCCCCATCCCTGCCTACAGGTTTGGCAATGTGGGTAACCCGTGTAGGGGCATCTTTACCCTTCCATACTCCCCTGTGCAGGCATGCAGGATAGCTCATGACTGCATCCAGAGTAAAGTGCTACTTAGCCTACGTAAGGGTATCACAATCTCACCCAAAGCCTTTCCATTTGTTTTTTCTTTCTTGTTCTTGTTTCTTGTTTCATATTCTCTGTGTGTGTATAAAGTCTGCTGCAGTTTCCACGGTATGCATCCGATGAAGTGAGCTGTAGCTCACGAAAGCTCATGCTCAAATAAATTGGTTAGTCTCTAAGGTGCCACAAGTACTCCTTTTCTTTTTGCGAATACAGACTAACACGGCTGTTACTCTGAAACCTTTCTTGTTCTAGTTCTTAAATGAGAACAGGACTGGCATCCTACTTCCAGCAAAGGAAAATAAAAAAAGCCTCTTGCAAAAACGATTCACAGCAGATAGAGAAGGGAAGTGGCAGAACACAGATCGGGGCAAAATACTGCTTTGGTGTCATTAGTTGCTCTTGGTAACTGTAGAATTTGAGCTGACACTTTTGCAAAGGGTCTTTTCAGCTGCAGAAACATTGAAATGAATTTCAAGCAAAGATGAAACCCTTCTTGCTTTTGTTCAGGTTGTAAACTATTGGTAAAACCCAGGGTTGGTAATTGCTGTTGAGAAGAGATGTGGACATAGAGAGGCACTTTTTGTCGCAATGACATTCCGACTGCTGCAGTCAAGGCTTCCATTTCTGAACTCCCTCTTTCGAGGATTTACAGCTCAGCTGTAGATTGTGCTGCTGCTGAAGCCTCCCAGATTAAAACCCACGTTGGCCATTCGTTCTGGGGGTTTAAAATAAAGTTAGAGTACCTCTTGCATTTGCATAAATGCAAGATCAGTTTAGTTTAAGAACATTAAGGGCCAGAGTGTCAGGTTGCATTTTGGTTTGAGGAAGAGACGTCGTGTAGCTATGCTGCCTCAGGAGCAGATCACAGAGGGGATTGTGGCTCAGAGTCAGACTAGAGGCCACGAATCTATGAATTCTCTCTCTCGCTCGCTCCCCTTAATCCATAGGGAAGTGATCTGTGCTGAGGCTTCTGACCAGTGCACTGGCGGAAGGAGGCAGTTAAGATTCCACCCACTTGTGCATTAAGTGAGTAGCAGCCCAGCAATGCTGATAAGCTGAGCGGAGTAGGAAGGGGGCACCTTCTAACTTCACTCACATACCTAGGTGTATAAGGGCCACGATTCAACTAATCACGCACTTAAATCCATTCCGCGCCTGAAGACCCCTCATTACGATGTGGTCGTGTGAAACGAACCATAAATGCTTAGTAGTGCTGCAGCTGGTGGAGGTCTGTAACCAAAGTAATTGCCTGACGGCTGTTCTGCTTGCACGACGTAGCTTCTGACTGAATTCTCAGCCTTTGGAGAGAGATACTCAAAAACAAAAGGGGGAGGGAGAGCTCAGTGGTTTGAGCATTGGCCTGCTAAACCTAGGGTTGTGAGTTCAATCCTTGAGGAGGCCATTTAGGGATCTGGGGTAAAAACTGGGGATTGGTCCTGCTTTGAGCAGGGGGTTGGACTAGATGACCTCCTGAAGTCCCTTCCAACCCTGGTATTCTATGATAATTTGGATTACTCTTAAAAACAGAGCTGCCAAAAAGGTTTCTCACCTGCATATCCTTTTTGTCATCTGAAATTAGCTCTCTAGGGCAAGATTTTTTTTCATTCCTGAAAATGTTGGTAGAGAAGTCTCCTACAGCCTCATCTGCATGTTCACCTTTGCTCTGACCTAGAGTGAAAATAGATGTAATCTTAAGATTACAGCCTGATAGGCTGGCAGATGTGTCAGCATCTTCCTATCAAACCTGACGTGAAGATTATCCATAGAACACACCTTCTGTTTTCTCTCATGTGCACAAACCTCTTCCTCACTTATAGCAATTAGAGAAGCCTCAGAGCTGGTGATGGAGCTTGGAGGGTTCTAAAGTTAGTGGTGCCTTCTGCCCTCCCATCCAATGCCAATGAAGGAGGTGCTGTCTTTCAAGTAACATACCCTCTTTGGGTTATCAGGTTCATCATTTCCTATTCAGATTAGTGTGTGCTTGCAAGCCAAGAGTGTTCTCCCATCAAGCCCGGCCCCAACTTGGCCAGACAGGGGAGGAAGACGCACTCCCCTTCATGGCCTCTTCACATTTCTGCTCCAAGCTCTATTGTGCCACCCCCTGGGAGAAAATAGGGTGTGAAGTCTTGACACTACCCGCCCCACCCATGTGCTGGCTGGCGGTATTGAACTGAGGCCAGGGGAGGAAGTAGGCTACGCATGGCAAGGGGCCATAGCAAATGGATCAATTGTGACTGTCACACCTCTTCCCCAGGGGTCAGTGATAC
The DNA here is from genome assembly GCF_965152235.1 of Eretmochelys imbricata. Lineage (NCBI taxonomy): Eukaryota > Metazoa > Chordata > Testudines > Cheloniidae > Eretmochelys > Eretmochelys imbricata. The sequence goes on along the minus strand of NC_135576.1, from coordinate 131,130,721 downwards.
CACAGGCAGCATCTGGGGCTGCATCTAAAGGGTCAGTCTGCCCAGAGTCTGTGGGGCAGTGGGCAGGCTGCTCATTTTGGATTTTGGGGGGAGGGAGAGCTCAGTGGTTTGAGCATTGGCCTGCCAAACCCAGGATTGTGAGTTCAATCCTTGAGGGGGCCATTTAGGGATCTGGGACAAAAATTGGGGATCGGTCCTGCGTTGAGCAGGGGATTGGACTAGATGACCTCCTGAGATCCCTTTCTACCCTGATAATCTATGACTCTTAAAGAATTTTGGATGGCATGGTTTTGTTTATGTAGTAGCTTAGGCCTGATGCTTCAGGAGAGCTGGTTTCTGATTTCTTACTCCTAATGAGAATGGCTTTACACCACAAGTAGCCCCCTTGAAATCAGTGAAACTAACTGGTAAAGTGAAGTGTATCGAACATGTAGCAAGTGCAGCTTCCAAGGAATGACCCAGATCCCCAGCTGGTGCAAACTGGTGTGGCTCCATCAAACTGGTGTGGCTCCATCAGCATAAATCGATCTATACTCGTTGGCAGTAATTGAGGATATAGCCCAACATGATTAAAACTGCCTGTTAACCACAGAATTTGGGTAAGTTACCAGTTATTCACAATGTGTATTAATAAAACTAGTAAAAGAAACAACTAGCAGACACCTGACTGGTATTAATCGAGCTCCTACATATTGTTTTGTGTTTATTGTTACTAACTCATGATCGAAAATAATTTTATTTGCTCACCAGACTTTCCTCAGTCCGTGGAAAATGGAAAATATTGAATTGTAGGAAATAAAGTCAATAGCTCACATAGAGTGCAAAAGAAAAAGGAAGGAAGGAAGAGAAAATGGAAATGATTGATGGCAAGGGTTGGACTACATGCAGTGGAGGGTTAAAGGAACAGAGCCTAGTTACTCTATTACAGTTGTGATAACTCTTGGTAGCTATTATTATTTATTTGTATTACCGTTGCTAGAGTTAGCACTGAAAGTAGAAGGGTGATAACACATTTGTAAAGAGAAATAATGAGACTGGAACCATGTTTACATCTAAGAACCATGTGGCTAAGATTACATTCTCAGACCTAAAATAAGCAGGTTTTGGGGACATGTATCGTTTCATACCGAAAGCTGTTGGTGCACTAACTGCACTTTGGACGTTTGTAGCTGGTGTGCAGAAATGCTGGTCTTGAACTCGTCCGTTTGTTTCCAGGGAAGACTTGTCACAGAAGTGATGAAAAGTGATCTGAAGAGCAGCGGGTCTGTCAAAATAATTTTAGCTACTGAGTCGGGCTTCCCGAGTCTGTCACCCTGAAGGAATCAGTTTCATGAACAGGTAGTGGGAAAGAGGGAAACACTGGGATGTGCGATGCCTGAGGAGGAGATTCCCTTGCAAGGGTACATAGGGTTGTATAGAAGATTTGTGTGGTGAGCTCAGTATCCTCTGTGTGCTTTTAAGAGTCACAAAACTGGCTGAGTTATAACTCAGTCTGGCTGCTTGTCATGGAAAATAATGTGGAAAGTCTTGACTTCATTAAAAGAAAAGTCAGGGCATACAGTGTTTTATCTGTGATGAGTTTTTTTTCCAATAGAGGAACGCTAAATGCCTTCCGTAAGTTTTAAAAGCATAAAGAGACAGCAGACATCAACTGAGGAGCTATATCTAAAAATTCATGAGACTTAGCAGCAGGCAAACCGATGCACAAGATACCATGGGCTAGCTCAGGGGTTCTCAAACTTCATTGCATTGTGACCCCCTTCTGACAACAAGCTACACGACCCCAGGAGGGGACTGAAGCCTGAGCCCGCCTGAACCTGCCCGAGCCCTGCCGCCCTGGGCAGGGGTGCCAGGTCCAAAACCAAAGCTAGAGCCCCACCGCTCTTCAGGGGGCGGGGCCTCCAAAGCTGAATCCCAAGTGCTTCCGCCCCAGACAGTGGGGCTTGGGCTTAGGTCCTGGTCCCCAGCAAGGCTTATGCCAACCTTTGGCAACCTCATTAAAACAGGGTCGCGATCCACTTTGGGGTCCCAACCCACAGTTTGAGAACTACTGGGCTAGATCCACAAAGAAGACGTAAGCTCAGATTTTTAACACCTCACTTTAGGCACCTTACCACCTAGAGGAAGCCACAGTCCTGCATTAGACGCCCAGGCTCCCTATACAATGCATGGAGAGAGTTAGGTGCCTAAAAATGTAATCCACACAAGCCAGCACACAGAGCATGGAGCTGCCTATGCTAGCCAATAGGAAATGCCACGGAGAGGGACGTGGTATAACTCTCTAGGCGCCTATCTCCACTTGTGATTCACAACTGTGAACCCTCTCCTAGAGTTAGATCGCTAAGTCCTTTCTTGCAACAAGCCAAGGAAGAACAACCACCATCACTATACCTTTTTACCAGTGATTAGAGCCCTCACCCAGGATGTGGAAGACCCAAGTTCAATTCCCCCTTCTGGTTGGTGGGGAGTAAGAATTTGAGCCCACCTCTTTCTCTTCTCCAATAAGTGCCCAGCCACTGGGGTAGGGTTCTGTCAATTTCTCCTGTACATTTCATTTTGTATACAAAATTAAGTGATCATTGGACTAGGGACTTGAACCTAAGTCTCCCGCATCCCATATGAGGTCACTAATTGTAACAATCTTGGAACTCATTAAATAACAAACCAAATGAATGAGAAAGGAATAAAACTGTTAATAAAAGAAACTGGAGAGCTTCTGTAGTGAGCTGCTGCACACAGCCATGTGGTGTTCCCAACCTCCCATCTCCAGAGCAAATCCCCCAGTTCCCACATTCATAACATTGTCACTTATGAGGGAGCATCTTCAAATCACAATCTTTAATAAACATATTTCTACATCTTCCTCTTAAAGAAAAATGAATTAACTTATATATATAAACAGTTAATAACTATATAATAACACATATATTAAATTCTCATCTCATCTAGTACATTTCCATAAACCCAATATATCAACTACCTAGAGAGGAGAGGTTATCAGCACATCACTCTCCAGTGAGTCTTTACCACTCACTTTCTTCAAATATGTCTTTTCCCAGGCAGGTTAGCAAGTCTCAGCAGGCATTGATCATGACATTGGAGGTGATGCAGAAGGGTGTGGCATGCTCGTTCACCAGCTTGATCTTCTCATTACTCTCAGCAGGCAGCTTGAGGGTCTCCACCTCGCTGAGGGAATGCTGCAGTGCCATGCCGTGCTTGCCAGTCAGGTCATTGCATGTGCTCAGGTCCTCCACTTTGCTGGACGGAGTGTGCAGTGTGTTCTGCAGCTCTGTCTTGTCTGTCTGCGACATGAACTCTTCATCACCCAACTCATACGATTCCGCCAGCATCTCGATGGCCTTGAGTTTATCACAGAGTGCAAATGGCACCTCTCTACATGGATAGATAAACTGGAGGGACCTGCTTGTTTATCTGGGTTGTACGTTCCCCCTGCACGCAACCCAACCCTCAAAACAGGTCATGATATTCCCCAAAGAGTGTCTCATAGCCAGGTTCGATGTGACCTTGTAGAGAGAGCACCCATTTTATCAGATTGAGTTTCTCACATGCAGCCAGGCCTAAAATTGGCATCACCTCCTTTGGCCCTACATTGAACAGGAGCGTGTACAAGGTGTTTTTATGATTAATGCTAGCAATGCCCCTTCCCTTCACTGGTATATTTGTTCCAGAATAGCCAGTTACTTTATTTTTTGTTGGTCCCAGTTTTGGTCTTATTTTTAGTCTCTCATAATCTTGTTCAGACAGAATATTAACCTGAGTTCCTGTGTCCAGTTGCTATAGAATAATTGTTCTACTCACTGTCATAGGCAGTATCCAGTCCTTCTCATCAGGCTTGCTAGATTCCAGTACGTCAATGAAAAACTCCTCAACCAGATTGTTTTTACCCGAATGCACTTGATTTTTCTGAATTTGGGATCTGCAGCATTTTGCAAAATGATTATTTTCCCCACATTTATGACAGAGTTTCCCAAAAGCAACACACTGTTTGGGGGCATGCTATGACCCACACCTTCCACATGACTGTGTGTACCCGGTCTTTCCCCTAGCAGAGGTTTTCATAGAGGGTTGCCAACCCTCCCCGTTTTGCTGGGAGTTTCCCAGAATCAGGCTCTATCTCTCTGAGGCTACTGCAGCCAAACTGGGAGAATTTAGGTGTTAAAAGTCCAGTGGCGCAGCGGGGCTAAGGCAGGCTCCCTACCTGCCCTGGCTCTGCGCTTCTCCTGGAAGTGTCCAATACATCTCTGCGCCAACTCCACAGCTCCCATTGGTTGGGAACTGCGGCAAATGGGAGCTGCGGGGGGGGGAGGGTGGAACTGCAGGCATGGACAGTGCAGAGCCCCCTGCCCCCCCCCAGGGGCTGCCAACTCTGCAGCTCCCATTGGCTGGGAACTGCAGCCAATGGGAGCTGCAGGGACGGTCCCCACGGGTAGGGGCAGCGAGCCGAGACCCTCTTCCCCCGCCCCCCGCCTAGGAGTCACGGCCAGAGGGATGTGCTGGTCGCTTTTGGGAGCCACCTGAGGTAAGCGCCACCCCCTTTACCCCCTCCCGCACCCCAACCACCTGCCCCAGCCCTGAATCCACACCCAAACTCCCTCCCAGAGCCTGCATCCCCTCCTGCACCCCAACCCTCTGCTCCAGGCTCAGCCCAGAGGCACCACCCCCGCAACTCCCATTGGCCAGGTACTGCAGCCAGTGGGAGCTGTGGAGTCGGTGCTCAGTGCAAGGGCAGCGCACGGAGCCCCCTCACCACCACCCCCAGGGGCTGCAGAGATGTGCCGGCCACTTTCCGGGAGAGCATGGGGCCAAGGCAGGCAGGGAGCCTGCTTTAGCCCCACTGCGCCGCCAGACTTTTAGCAGCCTAAAAACTCACCGTTTGGCTTAAGTACCCTCTTGGAGATAGAGCCCGATTCCGGGAGACTCATGGCGAAACCAGGAGGGTTGGCAACCCTAGCACTCACAAACCCCCTCCCAGGAACCAAAATGGAGTCCAGCAGCCTCAGCAAAAATGTTGTTCTCTCCTGGATCCAGGATCAATGTTGCCTTAAAGTATGACTGGCTGGGTCTCTTCTATGAGCTAAGGGCAATGGAAAGAGATTCACTCTGCTGTGTGCAGCCTGCAGCGGGGGGTTGGTTTTCCTTGTGACTCCACCTATAAATCATTCTATGTGGATTTAGTACAATTAACGCAGGCTTTTGAGTTAACCTTTCCCAAGATCTGTTTACTGGGCTTCTGCATCCTCTGGGGTAGCTTGCTCTGTTACAAGCACTAGTGCTGTTGTTTATCAACATATCCGATTATCAAGCTTTTCCTTCTGGGCAAAATCGTTCCTGGTGCTCCTTGTAACTCATGTGGTGGTGGATCTGCTGGACAGCCACAGCGTGCAGCGCTCCTGAGTGCATCTCCTGGTCTCTCTCCTGGCTAGGGGATGAGGGGAAAGGCTCACAGGCCAGTAGGGGATACTGAGGCAGCCAGGTGGTCAGAACCATTGTTGGAGGGCTTCAAGTTCTTGGGGACTCATTGGTTGCTAAAGCCACCTGCCCAGGCAGTGACAGTCACAGCAAAATTCCAGAGAAAGCGACGGTAAGAATGTAGACTAAGCATAACGGTTACGCTGTCCGTTACGTTAAATCGTGAACTATTCATGCCATAATAAACCATCCAGCTTGATACTGCAGACTAGAGAATAGGCTCATGTATTCTCAATGATCCATATTTGCAAAGGTAAAAAGGCAAATAATGGCCTGGCGCAATTCACATTTGAAGTAAAAGGACCGCTTGCCACTGGCTTCCCTGGAAGTTTGGCTCAGGCCCTGAACGAATAGGGGTGGAATTGCAGTTGATTGGGTGCTGGTCACTGAGAAGTTCTCAGTTTAATGTTTCTTTGGCTTCATCTGAACTGTGAGGTGGAGGTGTAATTCCCCTGCTCACTTATGCAGACTCGCACGAGCTCTCATCAAGCTAGTGTGAGGATAAACAGCAGCGTTGCTGCAGCTGTACAGGTAGAGGCAGCAGAGGCTTGGCGGAGCCTGCCTGAAATGGGCAGGGACATACGCTGCATGGTCCGTCTGCTATCACTGCTGCGGCTTCACTGCGATCTATGCTCATGCTAACTCCATGAGAGCTAGTGGGAGTAGGTGTAAACGAGCAGGGGACTCACACCCCCCCGCTCCGAGTGTAGACACAGCCTTTGTGAGATGCTGAGTGTTAGGATTTGGCGTCAGCAGTGTGTGGCAGCAGGGGGATCATAGAATATCAGGGTTGGAAGGGACTCCAGAAGGTCATCTAGTCCAACCCCCTGCTCGAAGCAGGACCAATTCCCAGTTAAATCATCCCAGCCAGGGCTATGTCAAATCAGTGAAATGCTTTTATTTAACAATTACATCAACCACATGGTGGATGAAAATGGCTTTAGTGTCTGAGTCAGGGAGGCAGTGTTGCCAGTTCTTGCACTTTCATCATGAGTCCCACAGTCGCTGATGTTTTTCTTAATACCCAGCTCTTGGAGTCATGTTACTTATGTGAGAATATTTGCTTTTTTTTTTTTTTTTTTTAAATAAAGTAAGTTTCTTGCCCTCTTGGTTGGGGAGAAACATTTGAAAACACGCACCTGAAGTTTCATGCATCAGAAAGCAAATGAAAAAGGACCCTACATTTATTATTTTAAAATAAAAGTATATTTTATTGTCCATCATCATGTCTGAGCACCTCGTATCATGTCAGAGTGGTCCAAACAGAGGCATGCTGCAGGCGTGTCATGGCATAATAGCATCATGTACAAATCAGGAAAGGAAAGGACTGTAGCGGTATATGATAGATTTAGTATATTGAACCAATGCACTTTTCAAAGTGCAGAAGGCATTAAATATCAAGACAAGAGAATGCTTGTTCCATTTAAACAAAGCTAGCCCCATTATTTGCTCATTTATAACCCTGAAGGGATGCTTTAGCAGCATGCCCAATGGGAAAACAGAATTCCCAGAGCTCCATTTGTCAAAGGATTTCTGCAGCCTGCGGCTACCTTTCAGCTCTAGCCCTTATCTCACGTCCTCGTCATTCTCCTTCTAGCATCTCTCTGTTCACCTCTTACAAGCAGTTCATCCATCCTCCCCTCTGGCTCTCTGTAGCTATTCCCAGCTAGATCCTCATTGTCATGCCCTATTTCACTCCCATGGGCACTGCAGCTGGTTGTGTGTCCTCTCCCATACCACTGTCCTTACATCCTCTTGCTTACCTTGCCTTTTTTTGGTTTCTCTTTCTTACTTTCTTACCTTCCTTGCTGGCACTAACAGTCTTCTGGCTCCACAGAGGCCTGTAAACTCCCATTATAAGAAGCATAATTCAACTATTGGCAGGAGATACAATTTATTAAGAAAACAAAAGTGAATTGTTGGGCATTGATTATTAAATGGCTCTTTGGTAAGCCTGCTGGGGCCTTTTTATCATAATAAATATGGATAATTAAGTATACATGCATATTATTTAGTCCTCAGTATTAAGTTGGATGGTTCATTATGGGAGGAATAGTTGCTGATTTAATGGTCTAGTGGAAAAGGTTTCACCTGAGGGAATAAAGAATTAATTTCCCATCATTCAGTAGCTATCACACCAGGGATACACAGCTTGTGGCCCTCCAAATTGTAGCCCTTGAGGACAACGGTATTAAGGTCAGTCTTTGATTATAATTGAACATGTGCCCCTCTGAGCAGCACCCTGAGTTATTTAAACTAAAGTGTATGAATTGGCCTCATCCCTATGGTCATCAGGTATGGAGCATGCCTGATGGGCTGGGGGAGCCACAGGAAGGGCAGGATAGGGACTTCAACTCAATCTGAGCCTATGGGAGACTCTAGCAAACTATGGCTCTTCTCCCTTGTGCAGACACCCAAGTCAGCACAGGAGAGAGGGAAAGGAGCACACACTGAGAACCAACAGCCAGTTATGGCTCTCTGAATCTCTGCCCTGGCCCCAGAGCAGCAGCCTGGGGGCTGCTCTAACTTGTGCCAGTTGCCTATCCCCATATGTCAGCTGGGGATAACCAGAGTGCAACATACTCCAGGCAGTTCCCCATGCCAGGGTTGTGAAGGAGGTGGTGTGGAAGCCACATATGTTAGCCTTAAGCCCAGTGGAAACTCCCCACCCTCCAAGGGAATCCCAAGCAAGGGATTTGCATGGGGCTGGGAGGATGGAAAAAGTTGTGCTCCCTTTGCAGTGTGCAAGCCCCAGAGAATCTCTCCCCAAGTATTGATTGTGGCCTATTATGTAATGTGGGTCAAGCTCAGGCTAGGAAGGTTGGACATCACTGTGCTAGACTAGGAACTATCAGCTGTAACTGTTGGAATGGGAGGTTATTGTTATAGAGATGTGAATGCACCCAGTAGATGTACAGCAAAATAGAGGATGAAGAGATACTTAGATATTTTGTTATCATTTAGTCAATATTTGCCCACACAAATTGCAATTGAGGATTTTTTAAAATATTGCTAAGCATAATGTACTGGCTTTGATTAGGTAATTTGAATAAAGACAGAATTAGCTTTCAGTTTGACAAAATACCCAGCAACAGTTTATCCTAGACTGTGTTGTTTTTAGTGATTCTCCCAACAAAGAGTGCTGAGTTTTGTAATGGTTAACATTGTATTTTTGGTGTTCGTATGGTAAAGATTTGTAAAAATTGGCCATATTTGGAAAAAAAAAAAAACCCAGCAACTTTAAAATAGCCTGCCGAAACTTCATCTGATCCCTGGAAACTGACTTAGTCAGAGCACTGTGGTGTCATGACTAATCCAGGCATCTTGAATTAACAGAATCTTTTATTTCAACTAAATATATTTTTCACTAATACAGAAAGGAGGATGGGGGTCAGGAATTTTGGGTCCTATCCTTCGCTGTGCCACTGACCAGCGGGATGGCTTTGTACAAGTCATATAAAACCTCTGGGCCTGTGTTTTCCTGTTTGTAAAGTGGGTTTTCTACTTATTTACTTTAGAAGGGGAGTGCCAGGACTAATTAATTTTTGTGAAGTACTTTGAGATCCTTAGATGAAGTCTGCTACCCCTCAGCCGAGGTACGATGCCATAATTATTTGATTGTACGTGCTCATTGACAATGCTAACCTGGTGTTTTCCTCTGACAGTCTCTGCATGTATACTGTGGCAGAGCGGCAGGCCCCTGCAGTATAAAAGGGACAGTTACTTGCTGACAGGGTGTCTTCAGTTAACATCCTTCACTTTGGAACATGCTTCCCTCTTGGTGTGCCAGAGCCCAGATTCAGGAAAATACTTAATTGTCTGGTCAATTTTAAGCATATGGTTAAGTCCCATGGATTTCAGTGGGGCTTAAATACTGTCCTGAACAGGGATGATTTCCTGAATCAGAGCCTTAGTAAACTTCAGGGCATGCTGCAATGTGTCTATCCTGCTAGGACTGCCCAGGGTAGGCAGAGGAAACTGAGTAGGGAAGAGTATTAAGTTGGAGTTGTTACTGCAATGAGATGAGTGGTGAGATCCTTTTGACACTTTTCTGAAGTTTGTTTTTAGTGGATTTTGGACATGGATTAGGGTTGGATTGAAAGCCCACTGAAGGGCTCCCATTGACTTGGATGGGCTTTGGATCAGGCCCTTAGAGAAATTGTGAGCTGAGCAGTTTAAACATTTGAATAAACAACATTTTAAAAAGCTGTTGTGATTTGTAGTGTTAGGCAAGAGTTAAAAATGTAGTTAGCAGTGAGACAGAAACCCACGTAACTAACAAGCAGGAACACCAGAAGCTCAAGGACACTGGCAACTGTAAACGCTTGATAAACTTATATGGTCAAATGTCCGCCCAGCAACTCGGCTCTTAGAACAGAACAAGTCCTCCCTTCACAGCCCTCTGGATATCTGTAAACTCTCACCCCCCCCAACCCCTTCGCCTAAAGGGCAGTTATAGATAATCAATGTAATCAAAATAGTTTTGATGCGTATGTTCTGTTCCTGTCATTGTCATGTTCAGTGCGTTCTCTGTCTGTGAAACAATGTTTGTCTCTGTAAGAACAAGATAAATGCAAATTAAGTGATAAACGCAAATTAAGTGATAAGAGAAAGGTATATAATTGGTCACTGTAACTCCACACTTTCGAAGCTGTTTATCAGTCTTCCCAGTACCGAGAAATAAACCACTTCAGTATTGTCTGTGCCTGCCTGATTCTTGGGGAAAAGAATCTCCTTGCTTCACCGTAGGCTGCGACTATTCATAGAATCATAGAATATCAGGGTTGGAAGGGACCTCAGGAGGTCATCTAGTCCAACCCCCTGCTCAAAAGCAGGACCCATCCCCAATTAAATCATCCCAGCCAGGGTTTTGTCAAGCCTGACCTTAAAAACTTCTAAGGAAGGAGATTCCACCACCTCCCTAGGCAACGCATTCCAGTGTTTCACCACCCTCCTAGTGAAAAAGTTTTTCCTAATATCCAACCTAAACCTCCCCCACTGCAACTTGAGACCATTACTCCTTGTCCTGTCCTCTTCCACCACTGAGAATAGTCTAGAACCATCCTCTCTGGAACTACCTCTCAAGTAGTTGAAAGCAGCTATCAAATCCACCCTCATTCTTCTCTTCCGCAGACTAAATGATCCCAGTTCCCTCAACCTCTCCTCATAAGTCATGTGTTCCAGACCTCTAATAATTTTTGTTGCCCTTCGCTGGACTCTTTCCAATTTTTCCACATCCTTCTTGTAGTGTGGGGCCCAAAACCAGACACAGTACTCCAGGTGAGGCCTCACCAATGTCGAATAGAGGGGGACGATCACGTTCCTCGATTTGCTCGCTATGCCCCTACTTATACATCCCAAAATGCCATTGGCCTTCTTGGCAACAAGGGCACACTGCTGACTCATATCCAGCTTCTCGTCCACACTGTCACCCCTAGGTCCTTTTCCGTAGAACTGCTGCCTAGCCATTCGGTCCCTAGTCTGTAGCTGTGCATTGGGTTCTTCCGTCCTAAGTGCAGGACCCTGCACTTATCCTTATTGAACCTCATCAGATTTCTTTTGGCCCAGTCCTCCAATTTGTCTAGGTCCCTCTGTATCCTATCCCTACCCTCCAGCGTATCTACCACTCCTCCCAGTTTAGTATCGTCCGCAAATTTGCTGAGAGTGCAATCCACACCATCCTCCATATCATTTATGAAGATATTGAACAAAACCAGCCCCAGGACCGACCCTTGGGGCACTCCACTTGACATCGGCTGCCAACTAGACATGGAGCCATTGATCACTACCCGTTGAGCCCGACAATCTAGCCAACTTTCTACCCACCTTATAGTGCATTCATCCAGCCCATACTTCCTTAACTTGCTGACAAGAATACTGTGGGAAACCATGTCAAAAGCTTTGCTAAAGTCAAGATACAATACATCCACTGCTTTCCCTTCATCCACAGAACCAGTAATCTCATCATAGAAGGCGATTAGATTAGTCAGGCATGACCTTCCCTTGGTGAATCCATGCTGACTGTTCCTGATCACTTTCCTCTCCTCTAAGTGCTTCAGGATTGATTCCTTGAGGACCTGCTCCATGATTTTTCCGGGGACTGAAGTGAGGCTGACTGGCCTGTAGTTCCCAGGATCCTCCTTCTTCCCTTTTTTAAAGATTGGCACTACATTAGCCTTTTTCCAGTCATCCGGGACTTCCCCCGTTCGCCACGAGTTTTCAAAGATAATGGCCAATGGCTCTGCAATCACAGCCGCCATTTACCTTACAACATTACAGCACACAGAGCTGAGGAAGAACATATGTATGCCCCAGCCTTGCTTTGTGATCTAGACAGGAGGACACATGCAGCCACCATTGACTTGAGTGTCGCTCTGTACATACGTCGCAGTCCAGCGCATGGTATCATCACAGGATTGGAGCCTCCATTGGCAGTTGGTGGCTGGATCTTTGAGTGTTCTTGTTTCTCAGTTCTGCATGCCTTAATACTGTTACAGCAGCATGGCACATATTTCCGTTTCTGTACCTCGAGCTGTGAAAGCATGACACCTCCCTAGTGATTACTGAGTTGTCACAAAGGATTTCCCGTTTTTAGTTCTTGAGTCATTTGCACTTATGTCAGAGCTCAGCAAATGCTTTTATGGGATCAATGAAAAGACATGCTCTGCGTAGACAGTTGTGCAGTAAGTCTGCTGAGCTCCTGAAAACCAGAGCGAAGCAGAGAACCTCTAGACCTTCAGTCACTTTACATTTAAGACCTTAAAAAGCTTCTTTGATTCACTTAACTGTGTGAAAGCAAATGGCTTTGCAGTAACTGATGTTCATTGGACCTGTAACTGGCTTGTGCTGAAAATGAATAACCTGAAATTCATGTGGGGTGGGGGAAGTATTCAGGATATAATTCAGGATTAATCTAATATGGAATAAAACACACTTATTCTGTAATAAGAGCGTCAATACATGAAGTTAATCAGGAATAGCTATCCTAGGGTAACTCCTCATGGAGACAGGCCCTCAGATTATGTCGAAAATTGTAAATAAAAAACTAAAACCCACAACAGGGTAAAATTTTCTAAAGCACCCAGGTGACTTAAGACCCTAAATCAGTGGTTCTCAACAAGGGGCACATGTACCCCTGGGGGTACGCAGAAGTCTTCCAAGGGGTACATCAACTCATCTAGATGTTTGCCTAGTTTTACAAGAGGCTACATAAAAAGTACCAGCGAAGTCAGTACAAACTAAAATTTCATACTGACAATGACTTGTTTATGCTGCTGTGTGTACTATACACTGAAATGTAGGTACAATATATATATTCCAGTTGATTTATTTGATAATTATCTGGTAAAAATGAGAAAGCAAATCTTCAGTAATAGTGACACTTTTGTATTTTTATGCCTGATTTTGTAAGCAAGTGGTTCTTAAGTGAGGTGAAACTTGAGGGTATGCCAGACAAATCAGACTCCTGAAATGGGTACAGTAGTCTAGAAAGGTTGCGAGCCACTGCCCTAAACCACACTGAAAGTCAATTGGGCACTTATGAAAATTTACCCACAGATACATGTTGAGGAGAACTTTTGAATAAAAATGCAGGTGGGTTTGGCAATTCTTTGGACTGAAAGAAGTATTGAAAGTTTTGCTGTCCCCTTCCCTGTTATAAGAATGAGTTTGTTACTTTGTTGCACTATACGTTTCTTTTTAACTCAGCTGCTCAAACCTACCCTGGTAAAAGCACGCACAGCCAACTGTGATTTCAGTGAGATGTAATGGTGCATCTGAGGGGAGAACTGGACTGTGTCAGATCAGTGTTAATTGGTCAGTAATTCAGATTGGATACGGGGGAATGACAGGAAAAGAAAAGCACTGTCCTTTAAAGGCAGACAGTGAGTGGGATTCAGACTGACATCCCCCAGCCAGGATGCCTAACATGCAGAAGCATGGTGGACAGGTTACAGCAAAGAGCGGCTTTGGAGTGGAGCATACTTATTGGTAAATACATGTCGAAGGTGGTGCTGGGAGACAACCAATGTGTGTATCAGCAAATCTGTATATCCAAAGTGGCAATTGCAATTGTGAATGATTGTGGAAAATATAAAGGGACCAACTGTGGCTTTACCTCAAGTCTTGAGCAAGCTAGACAACTCCCTCTCCAGTGGAGAAATTTCTTAAAAACTCCACAGGATGAACCTCACAGGGTTTTCTTCCCCTTATGGTCCCTCCCAGCTGGTTTTACCGTGGGCAGGCACTTTCTGAGCTGGGGTACTTTGTGCTGATCCACTGACGTCAAAAAGTGCTGCAGGGTCTTACGCCATGGCTGAACTTGGCCATAAGAGTTAAATTGTACACTGATTTATGTCCTGTTTAATCCTATTGAACATAATGCAGTGGTGTGGGGTATACAGTAAACTGGGACTCAGTTTGGTCCCAGGCAGGTTAAATGTGCTTTTAAGCTTTCTTTTAACATATGAGGGTATGAGGGGTCCATCCTCACATGCTGTGAATTGTCGCTATCACCGTTTATACCAGCTGAGGATCTTCCCCAGAGGGTCCCAAAAGAATCTTTATAGCTTTCTTGCTATTTCCATTACAAACTATGTTTGTGGGGATTAAAACTGAATCAAAGAGATGTGAATTCAGGCATAAACAATTGTATTAAAATACTTGGGCAGATTTTCAAAAGGGGTGCACATTGGGTGCTGAGCTGTCTTGAAAACCTGGTCTTTATTTAGATGCTTAAATGGAAGCTGAGCGTTGGGAAATTGAGCTCCAGTTATGGGTGCTGAGCCCTTAAAAACTTAAGGCTTAAACCAGGCATCATTTTAGGGTTTTTAATTCAAAATTTCATTCAGATCAATTTGGCAAATTCATCTGTGACTGCAATAGCATCAGGGCCAGCGTTGTTCTGGGATTTGCACGGATATTTGCACATTATACCATTTGCCATGATTTTGTACTGCCTGTATGTTAATAGCTCTCAGGGACCAATAACACAATGATGTGACTCACAGTAAATGAAATTCCATTTCAACCTAGAGGACTTCTATAGTTTTCCTGATTAGCCATGCAAGGCAGTGGCTTTAAAAATCTTTATGTAATGTACAAATTGTGACTATTCAGGAGCAGTTTTTTCAAATTGGACTGAATATTCTTAAAGCATCACAATCAGCAAAGTGAGCTGGATTGGTTTTCTAGGTTATTAGTTGTAGGAGTGAAGAAAGCATCCAGAGCTAATGTAGCCTATGCTGACCAATGCAGTGGGGTTGCTACTTTTGCTCACAAGTAGAGCTAAGTGTTTTGAAATAGTGTGGTCTTGAATTCTGGCCCTAGTATTGCAGGGACTCGTTGGCTGATGGCCTTGGTATTGGTATGTATCAATGGAACTTGGGAGAGAGAGAGAATTCCAACAGTCAAACTGATTTGAATGGTAAAATAATCTTATTTGGTCTGAGATATGCTCTGTCAGGTTTGCACCTGATGTGAGGATTTATCATCTAAACACTGAGGGGACCCGTAATTAAAGAGCATTGCTAATTTTATCTCATATTATGCAGCCAAACAATAGGACATCATTATTGAACGGCATGGCTTCTGACTGCACTAAGTCTTCAGGGTACAGTTTGCAAAGATGCACCTCTCTTGGCTGTAAGGTGGAAACACCTGCATGCTTCAGGGTTGCCAGTTTACGTGGTTGGCCAGTGACTTCCCAAGATTCTTTGTGTGAATGCACGGGTCAGGAGTGAACATATTAGAGCCTGTTTTAATGATTAAAGTTCAGATCTAGTGAAGTCAGGGTTAGAATGTTGAAAAATGTGAGGGTTTTAAATAAAACCCCTAATCCACAATATTACCTATCACACCTTCCCACTTCAAACTTTTCATATGCTTATAAAATCACATTTCACTTCTCCTACTTTAGAGGAGGTGTGAGGTCATTATTTGTTTGAACTGTAGTTGTGCCCAGATGTCCCATTGTGCTAGGTGCTGTACAAACACATAGCGAGAGGCTGTCCTGGTCCCAAAGAGTTTACACTATAAATAGACAAGACAGACAAAGGGTGGGAGGGGAAACAGAAGTGACCTAAGGTCACCGAGCAGGTCAGTGGCAGATTAAGGATCTGAACCCAGGTCTTCTGACTCCCATGCCAGTAGCCTATCTATAAGCCCCTTCGCTTTCAGTTTAAACCGAGTTTTACAGAAAATATCCCGAGTTTTACAAAAAGTATTACTCGTTTTTTCCTGATTTTCATCTGATTTTTGTATCGTTCAACTGTATAAAAAATAACTTGTTTTATTAGGAAATACAGTTCATTGCAGGAGATACATGTATTACAATAATACCTTGGTCTGTGTGTATATGCAAAGCTGCATGTTGAAGCAAGGCTATATATTAGTTTAGATAAGAGTCACACAATAAACAAACAGGCACGCAGACAAGCTCTGAAGTGCGTGCGGAACTGAACGTACTGATGAATCTCATGCCCACCACATATGCATTTCAAGTTGTTAGCCGATAACGGTTTAGAGATCTGACACACTAAAATAGGAAGAAAATGAAAATCTGAATCAGAATATGTTTCAGAACACAAGGAACTATTACAAAAACAAAAACAGGAGAAAAGGAGGAAGCTGAGTGTATGCGCTGCAAATGGTGTGACCCAATTATTAAATGTAAATATTTATAGGCTAATAGTTCTAAGTCTACAAGAGTAAACTCTTTATTTAAATGAAAAGTTTTATTTGAGGATGAGAGACACATTGTTTTCTTAATCTCAGAGTTTGAGGCATTGTGTTTTGAGTTCTGTTTTAGTTCTGCAGCAAACCACACTGAATTAATCTACTGAATACTATTTCTAGAACTCTAGGTGGAGCAAATCTAGTGCCAGACTGGTCTGCCTGGGCTGGAAGGGTCACTCCCAGCTGCAGTGTAAACATACCAGGATGTTGAATGTGAGTTCTGTTCTCCATGCTTCTATGTCATGTGACGCAGGAGAGATGAGTCATGTAAACAGGGGAAATACCAGTATATGAATCTTTGCTGGGTAATTAGCTCACGTTTTAAGCATGCTTTATCTTAATCACCACAATGGCCATGTGCCATGTCCATGGATACAGTGACTGCCAGAAGTGGAGATGTGTACTGCATTAGTATCTGGAAGAGGAGGGAACACTAAAGAAAATAAAAGTACATGGAGTTTCATATGAAGAAAACATTTGGAATAAACCAGAAAAGCTCAGCTCTTGGGATTGATGCAGGAATCGCTGAGTGAAGCTGTGTTACACGGGAAGTCAGACTAGATGAACAGAATGATCCTCCTTTACTTTGCAATCTATGAAAATTAAGTATTATAACCACAATAGTTCTTTGTTTTTATTCAGGTCAACATTCAGACTTTTGACTTTGCCTTCCGTTATGTGCTTCTACCTTCAGATCAGGATGCATATAACTCATGTTGTGTTCACTTATTTTTTGTTAGTGTAAGTAACGGTTGAAATTACTGCTTAGTTGAAAATCTTTCAGAGGGGACAAAAGTCCTTAACTGAAAAATGTAAAGTCTCTCTCTGATCATTTAATATAACACTTTGATTTAATATAACTCCACAGTCTGTGCATCTCTCTTTCCATTCATGCATTCAAAGAATAAAATCTAACTCTTGTGATTATTTTAATATTCTTGTTGATTTTAAGATAAAACCAGCAAACCAGACCGAAAATCAAAGAATCAGTGATTTACTCAATTCCAGCTTTTTACAGGGACGTAGGGTAGAGTTTAGTCAAACAAATGCTAGCAATTCTATTATTGATCACACATCATCAGTTTGCAGGGGAAGGAGCTTTAAGAAAGAATTTCACACTTAGAATATATTGGGTCAAATTTTGTCCGCAAGTCATGCATTAAATCCTACTTCTTTCAATAGTTTCACTATTGTACATTACTTTTATTTATTATTTGTACGGCCTAGAAGCTCAATGGCTGGTGCCCCATTGTGCTAAGGCACTGTATACACACACAAAACAAAGGTGGCTCCTTCCCCAAAGATTACAGTCTAGGCCAACATAGACTAGTTTAACGTTAACCATTGTTTCTAAATTTGGGTTGTCAACTGCTGTCTTTTCAGTGTCAGCTATGGCCCAAAAGGCATCAGGGAGCCTAATTCTTCTCCTCTTTTTATCTTTTTGTCATGGAAGGAAAAATACTTGGAAAGCAAAGATTCAGGCTAACGCACCGCATATGAAAGTAGAGAGGCAGTTAGCAGCAATGGCAACTCTCAAAATAGAAAACTTGGGGGCTTTATAAGGGTCCCAGCTGGTTTTTTGTGTTTTGAACAGGTGACAATATTTTTTTTATTTGGATTTGCTTTCCAAAGTAGCAAAAACAATTTGTAATTTAGGTCCTTTCAGTATGACTAAATTGTACTGGTGTTCTTGGGCAAACAGGTCACCAGAGGAACCGGACCCAGCATAATCCTCTCTGGTTGCTGACTATCTTTTAAGAAGAACATGATCCAGTGATGCCCAGCTAGACATGTTTTCATGGAATATCATTAAAACTCATGACAATTGATGCAAGGCTAGAAGGAGAAAATCCTACAAATTAGAGGCCAAAAGTAGTTGCATTTGTTGAGGGTTGAAAAGCAAATCATTCCCAAAAGTATTCTGCTAGTGAGCTGGATACATCCTGCAGACCCACTCCCATCCCCCATGCAAGCCACCATCCACAACGCACAAATGAGCTTCTAGTGCTCAGTCTTTATCAACCTGATGTCTTTGCACTGGTAGGTATTTTCAGATTGACATTCATTTTACCATTTTTCCAAGTAAAGGCACTGAAGGCCTTTATCTCTCAGGTGATTGATTATAGGAGAACCTGGAACTTCCAGCACTAAAGTGGGGTGTAGGGAGTGCCTTGATTCATTGGTATGCAGCCGTTTATTTTTACTTACCCCTTTACACGGCAGGGATAGCACGCAATCATCCAAGGCATGGTGAGATTCAGAAAAGGGATGAGCTGACAAATATTTAAACTTTAAGGACCAGAGATGGGGCTGCGCCAGCTTACACCAGCTGAGGAGCTGGCCCAGTGAAGCAACACAGAACATTTGGCATGTTAGGGCATGTCATCAGCAGGCCTAGGTCCTGAGGGGGAGGAGGGTCAAGCAGCCAGCCTTTTGCACCTTGCACAAGGACAAGGGGCATTAGCAGTCTGAGAACAGGGGCTGTTCCCTCCATGTGTCCCAGGAGGTGCACGTTCTCCTAAAGTGGAAAGGAAGGAGTAGGTAGGAGGCCATGGCCCCAGTCCTTACCTCTTTGCATTGCCTGGAATGGGTTAGGTACACTAGTAAGGCTGGTCCAGTGATTAGGGTGGAGGGGCATGGCTTATATTGCCTGCTCTACCAGACTTCCTGTGTGACCTGGGGCAAGTCTCTCTATGCCTCAGTTTCTTGCCTGTACAATGAGTTTAATAGCACTGCCCTGCCTCACAGGAGCGTTGTGAAGATAAATACACTAAAGATTGTGAGGGTCTCTAATGCAACAGTAAGTTGGGGCTAGAGAAATCCCCAGATAGGCTGCAGTCCATGCAACCCCTGCATGCATGGGTTTTTTGCCCCCCAAGACCCAATCCCTCTAGCGTATCCCTAAGGTGGTATGGCTTCATAGTGCCTCCAGTGCAGGGCTGCACCTTGAGACTTGCAGGACTACTCACATGATTAAAGTTAAGCACACGCCGCCTGAGTGCTGTGCTTGGTCCGAGCGCTCACCGCCTTGCACGATCTAACCCTACAAGGCACAGTCTTGCCCTTAATGTCCAAGGCCCCAATCCTGAAGGGACTGGAGCTGGGCAGGGGTGCAATAACCTGTTTGCTTGGGTCCAAGTACAGGGCAGGGGCCCAAAGTAGGTGCTCCACCTTCACATAACATTGTCTTCAGATGTGGAGTTGATGCTTTTCTAAACAGAATTTGTATTACAGTGGCATTGCTAAATGGACAAATGCTTTCTGTTTCCAATCCCTGACATGCTATTGCCCAGGCAGTTCTGCCACTGCACTAGGCACATTTTAGGGCTTGCAGCAGAGTGTTAAATCTCATAAAGAAATAATGCCTGGTTTCCCACATAATCTTGTGCAACTTGGATACAGTTCCGTATGTGCCATGCAGTTTCTAGAGTTGATGTAATCTGCCACCTGGTGTAGATTATGATAATGGCCTTTGAACAAAAATTCTCCTATCTGACATGGTATCAATTTAAAGTGTTGCTCAACTGCTCTTGGCTTCATTGTCTATTTAAAAATTAAGATCCACTGTCTTGAGATGCTTCTCACATCTAGGGGGCTGGGGCACATGACTTACGAGGAGAGGCTGAGGGAACTGGGGTTATTTAGTCTGCAGAAGAGAAGAGTGAGGGGGGATTTGATAGTAGCCTTCAACTTGGAGTCTTTAAACCATGATTTGAGGACTTCAATAGCTCAGACATAGGTGAGAGGTTATTGCAGGAGTGGGTGGGGGAGATTCTGTGGCCTTAATTGTGCAGGAGGTCAGACTAGATGATCATAATGGTCCCTTCTGACCTTAATGTCTATGAGTCTATAACTACCTGAAGAGGGAAAGAGGATGGAGCTAGTTCTCAGTGGTGACAGATGACCAAACAAGGAGCAATGGTCTCAAATTGCAGTGCGGGATCTAGGTTGGATATTAGGAAACACTATTTCACTAGGAGGGTGGTGAAGCACTGGAATGGGTTACATAGGAAGGTGGTGGAATCTCCATCTTTAGAGGTTTTTAGTGCCTGGCTTGACAAAGCCTTGGCTGAGATGATTTAGTTGGTGTTGCTCCTGCTTTGAGTAGGGGATTGGACTAGATGACCTCCTGAGGTCCCGTCCAACCCTAATATTCTATGAGTCTATGATCTGCTAAAATCATTTTAAAATTTTTCTCTCCCTTTTAATAATTTTTTGTCATTGCTTCAGATAAATAATATTTCATAACTTTTAGAAACAGGTCAGGTTAACCATTGCGACAGGGTCGGGCCAGATGGCTACAGGAGAGTGATAGAAGGCAGATATATTAGCCCCAGGTTAAACAGGTCCCTTTTCCCTAGGTAAGGTAACAGGGGCAGTTCCAGAACAATCAGGAACTTGCTGGAACCAATTAAGGCAGACAGGCTAATTAGGACACCTGGAGCCAATTAAGAAGCTGCTAGAATCAATTAAGACAGGCTAATCAGGGCACCTGGTTTAAAAAGGACTTCACTTCAGTCAGTGAGGGGTGCGCAAGGAGCTGAGAGTGAGAGGGTGTGCTGCTGGAGGACTGAGTAGTACAAGCGCTATCTGGCATCAGGAGGAAGGTCCTGTGGTGAGGATACAGAAGGTGTTGGGAGGAGGCCATGGGGAAGTAGCCCAGGGAGTTGTAGCTGTCACACAGGTGTTACAAAAAACACTATAGACAGCTGTGATGCACAGGGCCCTGGGCTGGAACCTGGAGTAGAGGGCGGGCCCGGGTTCCCCCCATTCCTCCAACTCCCTATTGGATACAGGAGGAGTTGACCTGGACTGTGGGTCCCACCAGAGGAAAAGGTCCCTGGCCTGTCCCCCGACCCACTAGGTGGACCAGCAGAGACTGTGGGGATTGTTCTCCTTCCTTTTCCCCATGTTGGCCAGTGATGAGGTTAGCTGAGTGAACGGCAGGTTTGAGCCACTAGCAAAAGTGGCCAAACTGAGGGCTGCCGTGAATCTCTGAGGCGAGCAAATCTGCCAGTAAGCGCAGGACCCACCAAGGCAGAGGAGGAACTTTGTCACACCATGTACCTAGACCAACCCAGTTAACCTGGGTATAGAGTTGGTCAACATTTTTGTAATAGTTTTTTTGGCTGAAAATGGGGGTTTTAATCACAACCACATTTTTTTTGCAAAAAATAATTTTCATTTTATTTTTTCTGTCCAATAAAATTTCTCAATAAAAATTTCCTCAAACATTTTTAGAAATGTTTATTTCCAAATTGTGGGGGAAAATCCCACTTACCCTTTTTTTCAAATCTCCCTCCTAGAAAAGTGAGGAAAAGGTAAAGGGGGTTCTTTTCACCACACTTTCACTTTTCCTGCAACCTCCTTTCCCCTGCTTTTTCCCACCAGAAAAAAATTAAAATCCTAGAAAGAGGGATTTCTCCCATAAAAATGAAATAAGAATGTGTAGTTAGAAATTTTTCATTGCAAAACTAGAAGCTTTGTGCAAAATGTTGAAGGAAACAAAAAACTTTTCATTTTTTACCAATTTTTTTACTAAGTATGCTTAGCATTTTTTGTCCAGCTCTGCCAAAAAGAGCTGCAATCAGTTTAATCCCTCGGGAAAGACTGGGACTGGTGCTCCATCACCAACCCTAGCCCTACCATTGGATTCAGACGTGTAGCTCTTCCGCATGTGCATCATTCACTGAATGCACTGTCCGTTCTGTATGGAGAAGGGCTACAGGATTGGGGCCTAAAAGCACATCTTACACAGCATGGGAGGGGAGCGAAGAGCCACATTTAATTATTATTTGGCTGAACTGTGACTTTTTCACTAGCCTTGAGTTTATAGGTAACATGGAAGCTAGAGTTCCCTTTGAGGAAACATTCCAATTTGTAACCACAAACATCTGTGGAGCTTTTTGAGACCATTGTATAAAAAGCCCTATAGTAAGTGCAAAGGGTTAGATAATTATTTATGAGGCAAGTTTAAACCTTACTCACATGTTAGTTTCTGTACACAGTTTAGCATTAGCAGGGGGAGGGATAGCTCAGTGGTTTGAGCAGTGGCCTGCTAAACCCAGGGTTGTGAGTTTAATCCATGAGGAGGCCATTTAGGGATCTGGGGCCAAAAATGTGGATTGGTCCTGCTTTGAGCAGGGGGTTGAACTAAGATGACCTCTTGAGGTCCCTTCCAACTCTGATGTTCTATGACTAGTGCCTACTGGTCATGTGAAATGAGTGATGGAGAGCCTGAGCCAGCAGCTCAAGACTTTTGCCTCTCAGACTGCAGTCGTTTTGGTTTTACGGGGGAACAGTGACAAATCATGGGTGAAGCAAGGTATTAGACCCTGATTCTGCAAATATTTAGGCACATGAATAAGTTAGCTCATGAAAGCAGAGCCAGTGAAAGCAGCAGTACTAATTGACATTTTCATTTCATTTTTTCTTCCAGTGAAATTTTTCAGCAAAAATTTCTACAAACATTTTTGAAAATATGTAACCCGCACACCTCCTGGGTGTGATGTTCAGTCCCATCTAGCAGCACGGAGACCACTTGGAGAGAGATTAATGAGTCTGCCCTACAGCATTAGCTAATAGGTATGTGGCTTTTAGCTCATGCAGTAGAAGCTCATGCATTTAGCTTCAAAGGTCCCAGTTTCAATCCTGCCTACCGACAACCTGGGTCTGTTGCTGTTACAAATGCTTATGTCAAAATTTTGGGGAAGACCCACTTAAACTTTCCCCCCATTGGAAAAATGGGGGAAAGGTGAAAATGTTTTGTTTCCTCACACTTTCTGTCACTTTGAGTCCCACCTCTTCCCCATCCCCTTTTTCCCCCACCAGAAAAAAAATTAAAATGAGAGAAAGTGGGATTTCTTCCCTCAAAACAAACAAACATTTGCAAGTAGCCTCTGTGAAATCAGTACTACTAATTACCCGAGTAAAGTTCTTTAGCAAGGAAGAATGGCCCAGTGGCTAGGGTATTAGCTTGGGCTATAGGAGAACCAGGTTCAATTCCCTGGCCTGTTATAGGCTTCCTGTGTGACCTTGGGGCAGTCACTTAGTCTCCCTGTAGAATGGGGATAATAGCACTGCTCTGCGTCACGGGGTGTTGGCAGAGTAAATACGTTAAAAATGGCAAGGTGCTTTGATACCTGAAATAAGGGAAGTATTTGAACGTAAAAGTGTTTGCAGGTTCAGTGTGTTAAATCCTATTGTTCAGCTCTGAAAATGTTTCACAATGGCAGTCTATTAACATTATCTTCTGTTTATGCACTTTTAATACCAGCCCACTGAAAACAAGTAGGCGGCTAGAGAAAGAATTCACTCTCCAGTATCGGATCTCTTTTCTTGTCAGGTGTGTGTTTAACATCACGCAGGTTCTGTACAAATGTTTATGAGGCCTCACTTTCATTTGATTCTCATTTTGTAATAATTGTCTTTCTATTTTTATTTCATATTTCTTTATACGATGAGTACCATTTAAAGTGGATGCTGATAATGCTGTTTTGGTATAATTCCCTGTATTTACTACAAAAATTGCGATGAACTCGATTGTTGCAGGTGGAAAAATGTCCAGTGCCTGTTTTCACCACTCATTACTCCAATTTTATGCTTGTGTAATTCCATTGAAATCAATGGAGTTACGTCATTGCAAATCTGGAGTAACACAGTGGTGAACAGATGGTGCTTTCTCGAGTAATTCATGGAATCACTACAGCTCTCTTACATTGTTACAAAAGTTTAGGTACAGTGAAAATGTGTTAACTTACCACCATGTGCCACTGTACTAATCAGAATGCATGGCCCTGTGCGCTCAGATATGCCAGATCAGTCACCAGGCTTGCTGGCCAGTAATAGCATTGATAGGTGAACAGCTGTGAAGGTATATTTCCAGGCTGGTGTATGGTGTATCTGTAGTAAATTTGGAGAGAGGTACCAGGTTCCACATCCAGCATGCTGAAAATGTATTCCTCAATTGGAAGAGTGACTTTAGGAGCCGATTTCTTTATCCTCTGTAGTGTGTCAGGGAATTTGGGAACTGGGCCATATGCAAAGAATGGAAGCTGACACTCAGTTTATGAATCAAAAACTCTGACTGGGTATTGCTAAAATATCAGCAATTAATGTGATCAAAATCAAGTCCTGGAGATTTGGACAAGTCTGCCAGTCCAGCTAAAATTGGTGCCCCTTTCAGGGCGTCCTCTTCAGTAATTCTATGAGCGGTACAGGAGTAAAACACAAGAAATACAGCAGTCGGACCAGAGCTTGTTCACTAATGGATTTTCAATCATTGCTTTAGTAATCAAGGATTTACTGTCACAAGTAAATCTCTTATCTTTGAATGCTTGTGTCTGTTCAGCAGATTAAAGATAAGCAAACTGGTGGTGAAATGTCCTCGATGAACAATCAAGGTCAAAAACCTTAGCCACTGAATCTTGTGTAAATATTTCCTGATGCAATTAAACTCTTTGCAGTGTTCACCTTTAAAATGGATTGACTCTTGTTTTTTAGGTAAAAAAAAAAGCTGATGACTGATTTAGTGTAAGGAGACTTGGGACATGCTCTAGTTCAGCCATAAATTATTGGATTCAATGAGGAATCCCTGTGTAAAATTCTATGGCCTGTGTTATGCAGGAAATGAGACTAGATGATCATAGATGCCTGTCTTGGCCTTAAAATCTAATAATAGCCTTTCTGAAAGGAACCATCTGATGATGATGGTGGTGACCCACCTGCATGTGCAGCTTTGAAGCACATTCGTTTGAGAGAAAGATTTGGCTTGTCCCTTTGGGATTGGCAAACCCCACAGGCATCATGAAGACTGTAATGATAACTTTCAAGTAATACTGGCACTTCTGACAGTAGTCATTTTCCTTCAGGTTTTGGCAAAAGAATCTTTCTGGTCTGTCATTTACTACTGTGCTGTTGAGAATGTTCAAAACTAACGAGTTCAGCTGCAGGGTGCAGGGTACATGCAAGCGGAGCAAAGGTAGCTCATGAAGCCTTACTCTAAGACTCAGAAATATCTCCCTGTGTTAAAGCCGAGTCGTGGAAACGGTTTACATCTGTCACAAAGCTGAAAAAGAGCAGCAGGGCCACCCTGAGGATTCGGGGAAAGGTGATTGATTGGGTGAACCAAGAAGTCTTGGGATCAATGGCCCAAGCCTTTCCAGTGTGACTAGCTGTTTTAGGTGCCCAACTTGACACACTTTAAAGGGAGGAAGTTGACTTTCATAAAGTGCTGAGAACTTGCCCTCTGAAAATGAGGGCCCTTTCGATCTCGAGTATCAATTCAAATACATTTTACATAATGTAGTATTTATTGTGTGTTCTATCCTGCATTTCCTCGGTCAGAATACATAAGATTCTCTTCATTTTTTCCATAAACTATGCCTATCTGTGATATCAGCAGGATGAAGGATGTCTTTTGTTTAATTAATTAGATGGTGTTTGTAAAGTGCTTTGAACATGTAAAGCACTCTATAAATGCTAAGTATTATAATCATGTTGTCTTTCCTACCAAGTATATTGCTAGGTGAAAATATAATGCGGCTATAATTAATCAGCTATGGTAACAGATGGAAGCTGCATGGCACTGGGATAGTGCGGGGATTGCAAGCTGCAAAAGCCTCATTAGCTCCCCATGAGGAAAGCACTTTATGTGGAGTGGGTAACAATGATAAAAAAGCAGCAAATAGAAGCACAAAGGCACTCACATGGAATGTATACAAATCTCTGGTGTGCATATGTGTGATTGCAAGCGTTTCCCTGTACTAGCACAAAGCAGGAGATATAATAAACTTGCCACGGAAAGCTGTGGGGCTGGTCCTACAGTCCTAACCCAGGCATAGCTCCCTTCCCATAGGGGCTGCAGCTGTTTAGAAGCTCTCAGGATCAGGCCCAGGTGGTAGTCTACACGTAATTTTTCAAATGTATCATTGCTGAATGTTATCTTTGTAAAACTACTGAATAGTTCGACACAATGTGAGGTAAAGCTCCGTGTCCCAGGTGCTCCGGTCCTGAGGCTGAAACTTGTGCCCAGCTGTCTGTGGCCACAAGGGGCTATTCTGGAAGCTTGCCTGAGTGCTTGGGCACCTTGGCCGGAGCCTTCTTCCTCAGTCATGCCCTCTAGAAAGGGGTTAGTGTGGAGCTACTACCTGGAGGAATCATCAGAGGGCCAGATCCTCCCATCTCTGGATGCTTTACACAGCTGGAGCAATGCAAAACCTGATACACAGAGCTCATTAAAGCTAAATGGAGAAACTAATGTCCTTAGGAAGGACAAAACTTGAGAAGCGTCATCCTCATCAGTACCTTGCTCTTTCCCCTCACTTTAGTATTGCTGTGACTTTATTGACCAATATCTCATGAACTGCTAGCGTAAGAGTAAATGAAAACCCATTTGAAAAGCAGCATACCAGCTCTTTTAGATAAATAATAACAAAAAAGGTTAGATTTTAGCTTTTTTGGTTCTAAGTGAGTAGTCATTAAACCCAGTTGGAAATGAAGCGATGGGTGGTAAAAAGACCAGCTGGTAATCTGAGTCAGTTGGATGCTTTTAAAGTCTGATATCTCACTTCCCATCAGAGCTAGAAATATCATTGGGTAGCTCACACCTGATGTATTAGTAATATAAAGATCAGCTCCACAGGGCCTCATTCTGCCATAGAACTTCACCTGAGGAAGAACTGCGCACAGTGAATAAGCACATGCCAGCATGGCTCTTAAGAAGATGTAGGACCCATGTTCGATTTTATACTGGACAGAATTTCTTTTGTAAATAGCTCATTTATAAGGCAGGTTAAAACATTTCCATCAAAGCTTCTTTTTGATGGACAATTGGGTTTGAACTAAATTAAAAATTTCACAGAAATTGTCTGCTTTTCTCAAACAGTTTTGATTTTTTTTTACTGGAAAGTTGAAAACAGAAGTTTTGGTTTTTTACAAGTCTACTTTTTCTAAACAAATTTTCAATTGCGTAGACTGTCGGTCTTTCATCAGTTGAGACTGAGCCGATCACAACACGTCTTCCAATCTTCTCTCGCTTTGGACCATCCTTTGCCATGCTTGTCCATATCTCCTTGTTAGGAAATCATCCCACCTCTTTGAAGGCTGACTGCATGGCTGTTTCTGTTTTTGCGGATACCACTCGGATATAGCTGCGGTCCCTCTGTTGTCGCTGAGTTGGGCCACATGTCCCACCCACCGCATATTGCTGAGCCTGCTTTCAACAACAACGTCTCGCACTCCAGACTGCTGCCTAATTATTTCGTTGGGGATGTGATCACAGAGTAAAATGCCCAAAAACGTTCGTTCCATCGCCCTCTGTGTGACATACAGTTGATATTCTTCCATCTTTGTCAGCAACCATGTTTTGCTGCCATATAACATTGCTGGAAGCACGGTCGAGTTAAAAAGATTCGCACAAGGTGTTTTGCTGATCTTTCTTTGGAGGATGTCCTTGATGTAACTGAATGCGCACCATCCAGCTTTTTTTCTGCACGACAGTTCGCCTTTCTGATCGTGGTGCATGTTGACTTCCTGGCCCAAATAAACCTCTGTATTTATCAACCTCTTGGATCAGTTCTCGTCCAAGAGTTATTTGGGTTCGTGGCAGAACATCTGATCTCATGTATTTCGTTTTCGACCGGTTCATTTTTAATCCAACTTGACTATTTTTCACTTTCAGTTCTTTAAGCATTCTCTCAAGCTGGGCTGTATTTTTGGCTATCAGCACTATATCATCTGTGAACTTGAGATGGTTTAGCCGCTCGCCGTTGATATTAATCCCACCTTTCAAGTCTGCTCATTGAAAAACCAATTCAAGACAGGCTGTGAATAATTTTGGTGAAACTGTATCTCCTTGTTTCACACCTTTCTTGATGGGGATTCGGAGGGGAGTATCAAACAGCGATATGTTCGTGCTGCAGCCAGAGTTCGCTTTCTTTAGTAATGTGATATATTTCACGCGGATGCCCTGTTCTGAAAGAGCTTCAAGGACAGTGTTAGTCTCTACTCTGTCGAACGCCTTCCCATAGTCCATGAAGGCAATGCACAAAGGGAACTTGTATTCCTGTGAACGCTTTAGTAGTTGGTTTAGAGTGAAGATGTGTTTTAATTTTCAATTAAAACTAAAATATTTCTGTTTTAGTATGAATTTCCTGCTGGGTAAAAAAACATTTTCCAACCATCTCTTTTTGTTTATTATAACTTCCCTAGAGTAGCTCTTTGTAGGGTTTTTACCTGATTCCCCTGAGTCTGAATATTTCTAGTGCGTTTCATACCTTATCTGTGTTTATACATACTTCTATAAGCTGTTTTCTGAATTTGCTTCATATTGTTGGTTAAAAAGACAAATCAATAATAAAAGTCATTAGGGGTGCCTCCTCCCTCACCATCACATGCTTATCACCTGCTCCTCATGTACTATATACCTCTCCACTCCTACATATACTGCTGTTCCATTCGTACACAGCATCTACTCCCCCACCTCTGCACTCTTCCCTCCCCCACGCAGGGCCCAGTCTGGAGAGCCTGGCTTTGGACTCAGTCCTTATTCAGCAAACATCTACTGCTGCCATTCAGATCTGATGGCTACACTGGAACCTGCCAGTCTGCTCTGAGTAAGGGGTAATGCATAGCTGCCCTACCCTGCGGAGCAAACCAGAGAGCAGATTGTGGCTCCGAATCCTAATTCCTCCCTAAAATGGAGTAAGTAACTTCTCACTTCTCTTGGAGCA
The DNA here is from genome assembly GCF_965152235.1 of Eretmochelys imbricata. Lineage (NCBI taxonomy): Eukaryota > Metazoa > Chordata > Testudines > Cheloniidae > Eretmochelys > Eretmochelys imbricata. The sequence continues at coordinate 131,101,766 of NC_135576.1, read as the reverse complement.
GCTTGTGTGCTCAGTGAACTACTCCAACCGAACAGCGGGGGTGGGAGGAGCAGACCCGAAGCTCCTCCCACTCTCCACCCTTTCCCTGACAACTTGGTTGTGATGAGGCTTGTCAGGCAATGGCCCTACTCTACCTTTCAGAGCTGTAATCTAAACCAGGCAGTAATGGGGGCCTTAGCCTATCTCCCCGCATGGCAGAGTGAGGTCTGTGACAATCTAGCTCTAAGTGGTTATTGAGTGAGGTGATGGAGGGGATGGTATGGTGACGAAAAAGTCAAAATGGATCATTTTGAGTTTTGTCTACATGAAATTTTATCAAAATCGATACTTTCCGCAGCACATTTTGATTTTGTTGAATGCACATTATCCAACAAAAGACTGTTCCCTCTGAAAAATTTTTGACCAGCTCTAAGTATTATTATTATTACAGAAAGGGTAATGACCGATCAAGTTGTCTTCAACGTATGATGCCTTCTTTAAAACTTAACTCTATCATTAAAACCCCGTGTTTCTACTCCAGATATGCTCTTCTGCCCTAACTATACCTGCCTGCCTTTCAGCATATTTTTCAAGGATAACGGTAAAATGGCTAAAAATATAAATTATGATGACATACAAAGGGTTTATTGACACAGATTTATTTGTGTAAAATACGATTTTCATTGTAATATCACCTATAGTTAGTACATCCATCACTACCTTAAAGTACTAGTTTTTGGATTATAGGTGTCAAAAAAAAAAAAGGTCTTATTTTACTGAACACTTTCAGCCTACCCTTTTCTTGCTGACCACATCCCTTCTGTGAAGATAGGTGCATAAATTCTGAATTCTGCCTGAGCTGCAGATGGAGAAGCCATGGGAAAAATAGTGAAAACATGAATGGTAATAGTGGAAGTCTATTTCAGTTTAAATGGAAAATGTTTGAAGATTCTATGCCATATTATTGCTAGATAGCTGTAAAGAATGCAAAATCCATAGAGTATCTGCAAATGAACCAGGCTCAGATATGTTAATTTAAGTCTGTTTCCTAGCTTCCAAATGCAAGAAGACTAATGACACAATGCCAGGATCTGAAATGGGGCAAGATTATTTAACATGTTTTGGACTTGGCAGATCAAGGCTCCATTGTGCTAGGAACTGTACAGACATAGAGTAAGAGAGAGGCTCTGCCCCGAGGAGCTTACGGTCTAAATAGACAAGATGGACAAAGGGTGGGAGGGGAAACAGGCACAGAGAGGTGAATTGACTTGCCCAAGGTCACACACCAGGACATCGGCAGAGCTGGGAATAAAACCGACGTCCCTTAAATCCAGTGCAATGCTTGCCCGATCCAGTGGAGCTCACTGTGCCTCAGCATATGTTGACATGCATGGTATATTTTGAAGAGTTGTTAATTATAGGTCTATTTGTCTCACTTTAGATAAGAATTTATGGTTACAGTGACAGATTTCTGATGCCATGTTTTGATTTCAGACACAATATGTTTTAAACTGATGAACACTCATATTAAAACCATGATAAACAGAGCAGCTGATGCGAGTAGATACGTATGGAATGAAGTTGCCTTCCTGGAACATATGACATTTTCTTAGGTAAAATCCAAAAATAGAACCAGTTACATTAAATTACCATCATTTCTCCAAATTGGAGGCCTCATACTCATGTGAGTGTGTGTATATGTGTAGAGACGTGTGTATATGTGTATATATATATATTTCCTTTAAGTCCAATGTGGAGGTGAAGTGTTCAGGAATAAGATAGTATCCCTTTAAATATTTTGTGAGTCCTCTAGTGGTGCTCACTGTGTTCTATATGTTAGAAGCCACAAGAAACCAGTCGGAGCAGCGGTCTGTGTATGGCTAGGCCTGGCATGTCTGTGTATATTTAGTAGACATGGTTATTTGGCACCCAACTTTGCCCATGTAGTTACTTCATATTGTTTTTGCAATTTAAAGAGCAAAAGACACAATATGAAGCATATGAAAATGGTATCCAGACAATATTAAAAACTCTGCATCAGAAAAGATTAGAAAGGGGAAATATGGACACACTGGGGAGAGTCCAAAGGAAAGCAACAACAAGAACAAAAAATGATGAAAGGTTTAGAAATCTGAACTATGAGGAAGGGGTAAAAAAAACCTGATCATTTTTAATCTTGAGAAAAGAAGACTGAGGGAGGACCTGATGTTAGCCTTCAGATATACTAAGGGCTTTTAGAAAGAGGACTGTGATCAATTGTTCTCCATGAACACTGAAGGTAGGATAAGAAATAATTGGCTTAATCTGCAGCAAGGGAGATTTAGGTTAGATATGAGGAAAAAACTTTCTAACTACAAGGAGAGTGAAGCACTGGAATAGGCTTCCAGGGGTGGTTGTGGAATCTCCCTCACTGGAGATTTTTAAGTGCAGGTTAGAGAAACACCTGTCACGGTTTGTCTAGGTTTACTCAATCCTGTCTCAGTGCAGGGGGCTGGACTACATGAACTCTCAAAGTCCCTTCCAGCCCTATATTTCTGTGATTCTATGATTTCTAAAATAGCTTTTCTGTAAAATATGTGGCATCTAAGGAATACATTGATGGGCTACTGTGAACTAAGAGTTTGACTGGGACATGTTTGTGATGCAGCTACCCCAAGCTTTTTTAACATTTATAATACACCATCACACATTGTCTCCCTCTCCTGATTATCACTGTATGGATCATTATAGTTATAACCATGAAATTATAGAAACCTCTAAAATAGCTCTTCCTCCAATAATGCCACAGTATCAGATGTTGATATTTCCAGATCATCAAGGGCTTTGAAGCAAGAATTAGAAATTCCCCCTTTCCATTAGTATAAAGTGCCCATTTCTATGTGTGAATATTTGGAAGCTGTGGGACCATAAATTGGGCACTGGGCTGGGACAGACTGCTCATTCTATGCTTCAGGCTGTTGTAATTTGGGGTGGGGGTGTAGAAATTCCTAGTTTTTTAGATGGGAAGGAAACAATCTTATGGCTGGTGGTTTGATTAAGAAATAGTGGCTATTTGCAGCTGCTCAGAGGCTTGGAATGTTGGAAGTAATCCTGGTGGAGGAGGGGAAGCAGTTGAGACCATCAAAGGTGCAGTCTATCGCATGGCCATGCAATTTATAACATAGATATCCCCACAGCATGTGTCAGCATCACAGTTAGACACTGCAGAGTTGAGAAGGAACACTGGAGAAACAGGAGACTGCACTGATTGCTGTTGTCTGCAAACATACATTGATATATACAAATACATATGACTGGTAGAAATCATTAATTGCCATGAATAGTCCCACAAGAACCAGTGGAACAATTGTTTCTAGTAAGTACTGCACATGATATAAGGGTTTGCAGTACAAGGTTCTGTTTTTTTTTTTACATAGGTAATTTACATATTTCCCACCCTAGTGTGGATGAAAGGAAGCGCCACATACCCTGAATAAAAAACTTCCGTGCTACATGCAATGTCATTCAACAGACATGAGCCTCTGCATCTTGCAGATTTAATCATGTGAAAGAAGCAACGGCTCTGAAATCTGGAATATTGGATTAGTCATTAGTTCATCATAGCATGCTGTGACAAATACATTCCGACTCATTAACAGCTGAAGTGCTGAGCACTAAAATATGATTGGCGCACACTCAACATTTTATGTCTTGGTACTGTTTGCAATTATGGAAATGGTGATGGATCAATTTCAAAAGCTTCAAGTTGCATAGTAAAAACTAAAGTAGTCTGTAATTAGCATGTCCCAGCTAGCTGTAATTTTCGATTTTTCATTTTTAAAATGTATTTTATTCATATTATAAAATAGTATGAAATACTACATATATGAAGCATAATACATGTAAAAGGTAAACACTTCACTCGTGCTACATATCATCGCTAAAATGTACCTTATGTAAGTAAGGCTGCTATAGAAGTGCTCAAACACTAAGTATTGGGGGCCATATAAGCACTGACCTAGACTGATAGGTGCAACTCAAGTAGTTGTGAGTTGTGTGTAGAGAGCAGGAAAGAGGCAATGTCCCTTGTGATTTGCAGAGACACTTTGGGTGATATTAGCAGGAAGGCTGGTCACACACCTAACCAGAAGCATGGCAAGAAGCAGGACAGTGAGGAGTCAAATGAGCTCAGGACCGATGCAGCACAGTATAGTGGTTCTGCAGAACCTGCCGAGCATACATCCCAGTTGGAAACCATCTGTCCTGAAACATAAATAGTCGCTCTCAGAAATCTGGACACTCCACACCTTGACCCAATCTCCATTGTCACCACATAATAATCCAGAGACTAGAACAGAAGAGGAGAAAAAGAAAATCAGCAGACAGCACCCAGAGAGAGCAAAGGCATAAATACAAGGGAAGGGCAGCCAGTCCCGCTATCGCAGAACTTGCAGGGGACAGTAAACATTGCAGACTAGCACAGACGTTTGAGTTCTTCATGTTGTGCGTGTTGCTTCTAACTCTTGTCTGTTGGAAAGGTAAGTGGTGATATGGTGAAAAATACGTCTCGCTCTTTTGGATGCTTTTCCACCGGTATGACTGTTTGGGTCAGAATCTGCACGAAGAGGCACCTATTTCAGTGGGTACATTACACAAAGTAGGGTGTGGGTCTGCAGTCCTTGCATCTCATTGACTAACCCGATATCACATGGAAAGAGAGTTTAAGGGTACACAAAAACTGCCCCAAGCTGAGACCCCACCCCCACTCCCACATCTTTGTGATCTGGAACGTAGTGTATTGGCAAATTACTTGTTTATGTTCTTTCCCTGCATGCACATAACTCATTGTCCATTGAGATTTGGGCCAAAGTGGCATTGTTGGGAACTGTGGGAAATATTTAAAGGTGATGACTAGGAAAATAGCCCTCAGAATACCTGTACCTCCAAAGTTGTGTGTTATGCCCAGGCAATGTTGTAGTACCATAAGAATCTGGAACTCAAAAGAGCAGCAGCTTTCCCCTGATCATTTGCTCAGTTACTCCCGTGAAAGCTTGGGCCTTGCTCTGAATACTTGATGAGTCTCAGTGGCCATGTTCCATAAATGTTTTATGTGCTCTAAAATACAGTCTGAGAAAAGAAGATGATTGCTAGAGCTGTCAGTCTAAACTATCCAGCTAAGTTGTGGGAATAGAAATACTGGCCGGTGGAGCTGCTACTGAAAACCACATGGTGCTCAATAGCAATTGTTGAGATTGATACTTGTCGGTGGCTGCAGTGAGATGAAGGGACAGATTCACCCCTGTGGGCACCATGGTGGGGGATTCACTGCAAGGGAGAGCAGACCTGTGTGTTTCAATAGAGGATGGTCAGTACATTCGCTGGATGCCTTGAACCTATTGGCGCCAGGGCTGCCCCTTCCCAACTTTTGGGACTACACCAGTAGCTGGGTATATCAGAGACTGCAGGCTATTCTTTGTAATTGTTTTCATATTCGAAGGCAATCTCTGTGATGAAATGATATAATGGCCCCATATGGGACTCAGATAGGCAAGTTTGTGCTTGCCATTAATTAGCTGGTTTTAGTTCTTGATTTTGAGCCATTAAAAATAATTAAGTTTATATAAAGTCTAATAGAAAATAACCTTAATCTTCCACCTGCTAATGGCAGTGAAAGTCCCGCTGTGCATACTACTTCCTGTTGGGATATTCCAGCCATTTCTGAATTTGAATTGGGGTGAGACCCTCATATCACCAAACTGAGCCATGATGAAAACAGAGAGCTAATTGTAACAAACAAATGAAGATCACATGAATATGGGACCTAATTGATGCTGGCTTGGATCTATTTTTTCTCATTAGAGCATTTTAGACACACTTTTGATACAAAATCCAATTACCAGATGTTTATAACATTAAAAAAATTGCCCTTTTAGTCTGGAATTTTAAGCATGTGCTTAAATCCTAGCTGAACAGGCATGGTGTCATGGGGTATACGAACCCCACACTGGGACGGAAAGGGTTAAAGGACAGTATTGGGCCTGGCAGGCTACTGCCAAAAGGGGCTGGAGGTGCCTCCCTGAAGGAACAGGACAGTATGCAGAGCCCAGCCAGGGCTGGCAGTTTGGTTTCCTGATCTTTTTTCTTTTCCCCTTGTCTGGGACCAGAAGCTGAGGGAGGGAAGCAGTTGTAGAAAGCAATCCAGGGAAGGTAGCTCAGAGGGCCCCTCCTGGAGGCCATACGCTGCTGACCTTCCTAGGGCTCGGGGTCGGAGACTGGTGGAGTGAGCAGGTCCGGGTTCTCCTACCACTGCCTCATGACCAAGTGGGCGCTAACCATTAGCTCCTCAACCCACTGAGGACCCCATCACACGTGGGCTTAAATACATGCTTAAAGTTAAGGCTTTGCCCATGCCTCAATACTTTGCTGAATTGGTGCCGAATGAACATGGACAATAGCAGTCTGTCTGCTGTAATGACATTGTAAGAGGCTTTCTCCCTCTCAGAAAACTCAAAGGATTCCAGTGAAAAAAGGCAGCAAACCTGTGAATGAACTTAATTCTGAATAAGGATGATTTTCACTGAGACTTAAGTTTAATTTTTCAAAAGCACCTCCGTGGCATTTTCAAAAGAAATGTAGGGTTTGTCGACACAGGGTGTTAGTGAATGGTGAGCCAGGGTGTGAACGTATGGCACACAAGCGTGTCGGGCAGTAATGTCCCGTGTGGACACTGCCACAGCACGCTAAAAGTTCCATAGTGCTGTTTAACGTTCCTGTTGTTTGAAATGGAAGTATATCAAAGCACACGCTAGGCCTTTGAATTAGTCTACACTTGAGCACCATAGCTATGTTGACCTAAATCCCCAGTGTAGACACAACTAGTTCAGCGGACAAAGGCTTCCATCAACCTAGCTATTGTTGCTTGGGGAAGTGGAGTTACTGTGATGGAAAAAGCCCTTTAGTTGCTGTAGCATGCGTTTATGCTACAGCACCACAGCGGCACTGCTGAAATGTAGATATGGCCTTTCACTGCGCTGTAGCCGTGACCACAATGGGATATTACTGCGCAGCAAGTTAGTGCACTGTCGATTCCCATCCTGGCTTGCTTTGCACTAACATCCTGTGTTGGTAAGCCGTTAGGCACTTTTGAATTTTTTACCCATAGTACACTGGGCCTAAGCCTGTTTCCATTAAATTCTGTGCCATAATTCCCACTGCTTTTAATGGAGGCAGGAGCGGGCCCATTGTGGACAAGTCTGCTCAGTTATGGTTGCACTGAGAAATGAAACAATTTCCTGAATTGTGTCTTAAAACATCAACCATAATGGTGTATTAACATCTGTCATAAAAATAAAGGAAAGGGTAACCACCTTTCTGTATACAGTGCTATAAAATCCCTCCTGACCAGAGGCAAAACGCTTTCACCTGTAAAGGGTTAAGAAGCTAAGATAACCTCGCTGGCACCTGACCAAAATGACCAATGAGGGGACAAGATACTTCCAAAGCTGGAGGAGGGGAAACAAAGGGTCTGTCTGTCTGTGTGATACTTTTGCCGGGAACAGGTCAGGAATGCAGTTTCAGAACTTCTGTTAGTTAGTAAGTAATCTAGCTAGAAATGCATTAGATTTCCTTTTGTTTAATGGCCGGTAAAATAAGCTGTGCTGGGTGGAATGTATATTCCTGTTTTTGTGTCTTTTTGTAACTTAAGGTTTTGCCTAGAGGGATTCTCTATGTTTTGAATCTGATTACCCTGTAAGGTATTTACCATCCTGATTTTACAGAGGTGATTCTTTTATCTTTTCTTTAATTAAAATTCTTCTTTTAAGAACCTGATTGCTTTTTCAATGTTCTTAAGATCCAAGGGTTTGGGTCTGTGTTCACCTGTACAAATTGGCGAGGATTTCTATCAAGCCTTCCCCAGGAAAGGGGGTATAGGGCTTGGGGGGATATTTTGGGGGAAGACGTCTCCAAGTGGGCTCGTTCCCTGTTCTTTGTTTAACACGGTTGGTGGTGGCAGCATACGGTTCAAGGACAAGGCAAAGTTTGTACCTTGGGGAAGTTTTTAACCTAAGCTGGTAAGAATAAGTGTACGGGGTCTTTCATGTAGGTCCCCACATCTGTACCCTAGAGTTCAGAGTGGGGAAGGAACCTTGACAACATCTTTTTTATGTAGTTTATAGTCAAGTTCCTAAATGTTTTGTCTTTCAGTAAGTTTTGTTTAGGTATAATGCTGCTGGGGAGAAGAAAGTAATAAAAATAATGGCAGCACCAAGGAGTAAGGTCGGGTTCTCAATTAACTGTACCTGCTCAGAAAAAAAGGCCCTGGTTGTCCTTGTGGACAACTCAATGTTCAGCGATAGTCCAACAAAGTAAACAAAATGTTAAGACACACAAGGAATGGGAGAGAAATAACACTGAAAATATAATAATGTCTTTATATAAAGCTATAGGTCACCCTCTTCTTGAATATGTTAAAGATTGTGAAGCATTTTGAGATCTACTGATGAAAACTAAGTTTTGTTATTATATTGTTGTTGAGTTCTGGTCAGCCCATCTCATAAATGATATAGCAAAGGTACAGGGTGGTTCAGAGACAGGCAACAAAAATGGTTAGAGGCTTGAAGAGATATATGTGAAGAGAGACCAAAAGGATTGTGACTGTTTTGTTTAGAGAGAAGATGAGAAGCAGGGGCCATGTTAGAGGTATCTAAAGAAAGGTGTTGAGAAAGCAAGTCAGGCTCCCCTGTCAATCACTTTTCAGAATACAAGAACAGGGGGACCATCAACAAAACTGAAAGGCAAAAAGGAAAAATGATAAAAATGATTTTGTGCAATGCATAATTCATTTGTGGAACTCATTGCCACACAATATTGATGTCAGCAGTTAGCAGGGTTCCATGAAGGACTGAAAACATAAGAACATCCACAGGTACGTGAAATATAGAAAATAGATATAAAAATGAGACGTAAAACTGATCTTCAGGACATACATCAAACACAAACAGATGGAATTAGGAAATGACTTCTCTTTTTGGCAATTCTATTGTCCACTAAAGGGTCTCCCTGTTTTGTTTGACCCAAAATGAAACATTTTTTTGTTTCCAATTTTGACTTTTTAAAATGTTTTTAATAAAACTGAAGGGAATTTCTAATCTAAAAGTCATTTCAAATCAAAAATGGAAATAACTTGTTTTGAAAATGTCAAAATGAAATTTTTGGGTGTTTTATTTACACAGTGGGGTGAAACAGACATAAATTCACGAAGCACTTCTGTGTTACCAAATCTGCATTTTTTTTGTCAAAAAGTGTTTCAGATGAAAAATTTCACCCAGCTCTATCTAGTATGACAGTTTCTCTATTCCTAATAACAGAGGGTGTGATTGTACAGCCCTTCCATGTGTGCAAGTTTAGTAAATGTGAATAAAGACACTCTTAACTTTCATTTCATTTAAATAGGCATAGCTGATATACCAAATGGATATACCAAATTTGGTATACCAAATTGAATGGATTTAGAAAAGGGCATGTATTTTAAAAGTGATGTCACATGTTAATTACAGTGTAAATATGATTCAAGTCCTGTGACCCTTTTAATTTACATGACTATATGCATTTGACCTTTATACCTCTCTAATAAGTTCTGACAATTATTTTTCTACATGACATTATCTCTGTGGCTACAGATGAGATTTAACTGCATTGCTGAAGATGCAGAAACAATTCAAATACTGTCAAAAATATCAGAAAAACCCAGGGAATAAAAAAATGTGTGCCTTTGCTTTTGAAACAAGTGTTGGGGTGGATAAGAAATGTACTCTAATTATCACCTCAACTTCTGACATTTTATTTAGGATTTCCTGAATTATGTGCTGCATCACTTCAAAGCTTCCATACGTTTTAACTTCCTACCTTTGTAGAAAGAGTGTGGTATGCATTGATAAGCGCTTAAGCAGTTGTCAGAATGCAATTAGTTCATTTTGTCAGCATCTGGATGGGTCTTTTTTGAGCTTCAATATCTTTCCTACCTCCCACCCCACTCTCAAAAGTATTTATGCTTTCTGTTACTTGACAATTTGGTTCCTGTGTTCTTAGTGTGTGGCTGTTTGCTGAGGGAGGGAAATTATTTCCTAAAAAGTCCTTTTCCTCCAAGTTTCAATGAATCTCTTTTGGTTACATGATGTGTTCATATCAATGGTATCTTATCTACATCATGACATGTGGCTTTCCAGAGTCCACTTCGGGCATATATGAATGCTCTGGGCTCCCCAGTATCTCGCTGCCTATTTTAACTTACTAATGGGGCTTTAGTTTGCTATCCTTTTGATTCCTCTGAACCCCCTTGAGAATCCCTTGACAAGGGAGGGGGGACTAACTTAAAGACAACAGAGGTTTAAAAAGCCAGTTGCTAAGTGGCTAAAGGAGCTAGCAAACAGGGGAGTTTTTCAAAGGGCGTTTAGAGAGGGAATGTGAGAGGCAGATACACCTAACAAATATATCCTAAACTTAGGCGTCCGTCCCCCCGCCCCCCCCAACCCTGCAGGAGTAAAAATGATGCAGGCAGAAGTCCAGCAGCAGAGGGGAGGCTCTCCAGCACATTGAACGTGGACAGGTGGCATGTGTGTGAATGCATGGAAGAAGCTGATGGCCCTCAGAGACGCAGTGCTGGCTCTTGAGGTCAGAGTGGCTGAACTGGAGGAGCTAAGGGAGACAGACTTGCAGGGACACAGGAGAGCAGCCAAAGTCTGACAGCATGAGTGCTGGTGAGGAGGATGAAAGTCTTGGGGAAGGAGAACATCAATCTTTGGTGTAGGGAAACAATCCCATAGTTTGTACCCTCCTCCCAGATCATGTCGTGGCATCTTCTTGCATGGAGGGTACCACTCTGTGGGATGGGGTCCTTGTTATTAGGAAGGGACAGGTAATAGTAATGAGGGATTTGAGCATTAGAAATATAGAGAGTTGGGTTTGTGATGACTGGGAGAACCACATGGTAAATTACTTGCCTGGTGCAAGATTGCAGATCTCATGAGACATCTAGACAGACTTATGCACAGTGCTGGGGAGGAGCCAGTGGTTGTGGTACATGTAGGTACCAATGACATAGGGAAAGGTAGGAGAGAGGTCCTGGAGGCCAAATGTATTGTGCTAGGTAAGAGATTAAAGTCCAGGACCTCCATGGCAGCATTCTTTGAAATGCTTCCAGTTCCACGTGCAGGACCAGAAAGACAGGCAAAACTGCAGAGTCTCAATGCGTGGATGAGAGAGACAAAGGTATAGGGAGAAGTGTTTCAGGTTTATTGGGAACTGGGGAGCCTTTGGGGAATCCTATACAGGAAGGCTGGAACCAAAATGGAACCAGACCAAAACAGAACCAGACTAATGGCATGTAAAATTTAAAAGGTTGTACAGGATTTTTTAAACTAAGGGTTGGGGGAGAGCCACCAGGTGTGGAGGAGCACCCGATTTGGATGGAAACATCTCTTAGGGATGAATTTATTAAAGGGAAATTCTGTATCCTACTAAAGAGAATAGAGAAGAATTTGGTAAACTACAGGGAGGAGCTATTGAGGTCAAAAATGGCAGCCGGTATCAAGTGGAGTGCCCCAAGGGTCGGTCCTGGGGCCGGTTTTGTTCAATATCTTCATAAATGATCTGGAGGATGGTGTGGATTGCACCCTCAGCAAATTTCGGATGATACTAAACTGGGAGGAGTGGTAGATACGCTGGAGGGGAGGGATAGGATACAGAAGGACCTAGACAAATTGGAGGATTGAGCCAAAAGAAATCTGATGAGGTTCAATAAGGATAAGTGCAGGGTCCTGCACTTAGGACGGAAGAACCCAATGCACTGCTACAGACTAGGGACCGAATGGCTAGGCAGCAGTTCTGCGGAAAAGGACCTAGGGGTGACAGTGAACGAGAAGCTGGATATGAGTCAGCAGTGTGCCCTTGTTGCCAAGAAGGCCAATGGCATTTTGGGATGTATAAGTAGGGGCATAGTGAGCAGATCGAGGGACGTGATCATTCCCCTCTATTCGACATTGGTGAGGCGTCATCTGGAGTACTGTGTCCAGTTTTGGGCCCCACACTACAAGAAGGATGTGGAAAAATTGGAGAGAGTCCAGCGAAGGGCAACAAAAATGATTAGGGGTCTAGAACACATGACTTATGAGGAGAGGCTGAGGGAGCTGGGATTGTTTAGCCTGCAGAAGAGAAGAATGAGGGGGGATTTGATAGCTGCTTTCAACTACCTGAAAGGGGGTTCCAAAGAGGATGGCTCTAGACTGTTCTCAATGATAGCAGATGACAGAACGAGGAGTAATGGTCTCAAGTTGCAGTGGGGGAGGTTTAGGTTGGATATTAGGAAAAACTTTTTCACTAAGAGGGTGGTGAAACACTGGAATGTGTTACCTAGGGAGGTGGTAGAATCTCCTTCCTTAGAGGTTTTTAAGGTCAGGCTTGCCAAAGCCCTGGCTGGGATGATTTAACTGGGAATTGGTCCTGCTTCGAGCAGGGGGTTGGACTAGATGACCTTCAGGGGTCCCTTCCAACCCTGATATTCTATGATTCTATGATTCAAACATAAGAGTCTCATTTAAATATAACATATGAAGGCAAGCAACTGAATATTGACAAAATATGCAAGTGCTTATATACAAATGTCAGAAGTCTCAATACTAAGATGGGTGAACTAGCGTGGCTGGCACTACATGAGAATATTGATGCAATAGGCATCACGGAAACTTGGTAGAATGAGGATAATCAACGGAACACAGTAATATCAGGGTATAAAGTGTATAGGAATGATAGAGTAGGTCACACTGGTCAGGTGGAGCATAGAGTCAAATATAATAAAGAATCTTAAATGAATCAAAGAGTATAGCAGAAGGAATATACTGTATGAGCAGGATGGTGACAGGGATTGTGAAATGCTCAGGGAGATTAGAGCGGCTGCAAAGGCAGAAAATGCCATAATAATGGGGGATTTCAACTATCCCCGTATTGACTGGGTGTATGTCCCCTCAGGAAGGGATGCAGAGATGAAAATTTCTAGACAAGATAAATGATTGCTTTCAGGAGCAACAGAAGCTTCCTAAAAGTGGGGAGGTCACTGGCGTCCGAACCATAGCCCCACCCTCCCACGCTGCCCCTTGACCCTGAGGCCCTGCCCCTGCTCGCTCCTCTCTGTTCCCTTCACCTCTCGCTTTCCAGGGGTGTTGTTGGTAATTGCAGGCTGGTAAGCCTAACTTCAGTACCAGGTAAATTGGTTGAAGCTATAGTAAAGAACAGAATGATCAGACATAGATAAGCACAATATGCCGGGTAAGAGTCAACCCAGTGATGATGATGTGTCACCAATCTAGTAGAATTATTTGAGGGAGTCTACAACCATGTGGACAAAGGTGATCCAATGGATAGAGTGTACTTGGACTTTCAAGAAAGCCTTTGACAAAGTCCCTTACCAAAGGTCCTAAAGCAAAGTAATCTGTCATAGGATAAGAGGGAAGGTACTCTCATGGATCAATAACAGGTTAAAATGTAGGAAATAAAGTATATGAATAAATGCTCAGTTTTCACAATGAAGAGAGGTAAATAGTGGGGACATCTGCTGTTCAACATGTTCATAAATGATCTGGAAAAAGGGGTGAATGGTGAGGTGGCAAAGTTAGCAGACGATACAAAATTAGTCAAGATAGTTAAGTCCAAAGTTTACTGTAAAGAGTTACAAAGGGATTTCACTAAACTGGGTGACTGGGCAACAAAGTGACAGATGAAATTCAATGCATCCGATGAAGTGAGCTGTAGCTCACGAAAACTTATGCTCAAATAAATTGGTTAGTCTCTAAGGTGCCACAAGTACTCCTTTTCTTTTTGCGAATACAGACTAACACGGCTGTTACTCTGAAAAATGCAAAGTGATACACATTGGAACACATAATCCCAACTATACATACAAAATGATGGGATCTAACTTAGCTGTTAGCACTCAAGAAAGAGATCTTGGAGTCATTGTGGATAGTTCTCTGAACACTTCCACTCAATGTGCAGCAGCAGTCAAAAAGCGATCAGAATGCTGGGAACCATTAGGAAATGGAGAGATGATAAAACAGAAGATACTATAATGTCACTGTATAAACCCATGATACACCCACACCTTGAATACTGATCTGATCATCCCATCTCAAAAAAGATCAATTAGAATAGAAAAAGATGCAGAGAAGGGCAACAAAAATGATTAGGGTTATGGAACAGCTTCTGTATGAGGAGAGATTAAGAAGACTGGGACCGTTCAGCTTAGAAAAGAGACAACTAAAGGGAGTGGTAGGAAATGATTGAGGTCTGTAAAATCATGACTGGTGTGGAGAAAGCCAATAAGAAAGTGTTATTTACTCCTTCACATAACACAAGAACTAGGGTTCACCTGATGAAATTAATAGGCAGCAGATTTAAAATAAAGTAAGGGAAGTACTACTTCACACAATGCACAGTCACTGTGGAACTCATTGCCAGAGGATGCTGTGAAGGATAAAATTATAATTGGTTCTTTAAAAAATGAGATATGTTCATGGAGGATAGGTCCATCAGTGGCTATTAGCCAAGAAGGGCAGGGCTGCAGATCCCTAAACCTCCAACTCCTGGAAGCTGGGACTAGGTGATAGGGATGGATGACTCAATAATCTCCCTGTTCTATTTATTCCCTCCGGGGCACCTGGCACTGGCCACTGTCAGAGGCAGGGTACTGGGCTAGATGGACCATTGGTCTGACCCAGGATGCCTGTTCTTATACTCTTATGTAATGTAAAGATTGGCAATGTCATTATTACCATTTACTTGTATTACAGAAGCATCAAAGGCCCCACCCAAGATCATGGTCCCATTACGCTAGACCAGGGGTGGGCAAACTTTTTGGCCTGAGGGCCACGTCGGGGTTGCGAAAATATATGGAGGGCCGGGTAGGGAAGGCTGTGTCCCCCAAATAGACTGGCCCCTGCCCCCTGACTGCCCCCCTCAGAACCCCCGACCCATCCAACTCCCCCCCTACTCCTTGTCACCTGACTGCCCCCTCCCGGGACCCCCGCCCCTAACCGCGCTCCTGGGACCCCACCCCTTATCCAACCCCTTGCTCCCTGTCCCCTGACTGCCCCAATCCCTATCCACACCCCCGCCCCCTGACAGCCCCCCCCGGACTCCCACACCTATCTAACCCACCCTGCTCCCTGTCCCCTGACCGCCGCCCCCTGGAACTCCCACGCCTATCCAACCGCCCCCTGTCCTCTGAATGCCCCCAGGAACCCCTTGTCCCTTATCCAACCCCCCCGCTCCCCACCCCTTTACCATGGCGCTCAGAGCAGCAGGGGCTTGTAGCTGCGCGGCCTGGCCAGAGACAGCCACGCCGCCCAGATCACTGGTGGCACGGTGAGCTGCGGTGAGCTGAGGCTGCGGGGGAGGGGCCGAAGGCGAGCCTCCCTGGCCGGGAGCTCAAGGGCAGGACGGTTCTGCGGGCCGGATGTGGCCTGTGGGCCATAGTTTGCCCACCTCTGCGCTAGACACTCTACTTGCACACAGTGAGAGAAGTCCTTACCCTAAATGGCCTTCAGTCTAAATAGACATGACCGACAAAGAGCGAGAGAGGAAACAGACAGAGAGGAGTAGTGACTTGCTCAAGGTCAGACAGCAGGTCAGTGGCAGAGAACAGAATAGAGCCCAACTCTTGAGTCATTCGTTTGGGATGACCTGCATAGCTCAGTCATTCACAAGAGAGTCACACATGTCATCCCAAAGGAGTGCCAATCATACCTCTTCTACCACCCCGGCCTGTCTTGAATTCCGGATACATCACATGACATTCTGTAAAACTGTATCTTTGAAATGTCTTGGAGAGATCACCCCTACAGTGAGGCTCTCTTATCTGAGCCCATGTGTTCCCTGAGGGGAACTGGGTAGGATTTAGAGGGAAAGGGGGAATAAACATACATTTTAGGCCTTGTCTATGTGGGAAAGTCATACCAGGGTAAGGTAAGGTGGGAATTTAAACCAATATTCTAGTATCACCCTTCGTGTGAACACTCTTATTCCACTATAAAAATAACTTTTTACGTGGTTTAGCTCTTATCACTTGGGAAGAGGTTTAACCAAAGTGAAAAAAACCTACTTTTTTACCAGAATTAGAGAGCCCAAATGGGGTTATACTGGTATAACTATACCAATATAATGAGTAAAACTTCCCCATGTAGACAAGGCTCTAGAAACTCCCAAAGAGTTTCACTAAACATTGTAATGTGGCTTTTTCAAAATTCTGGTGCCTCAAGACTTTTCAGGGCAGGAAGCACATCCCCCAATGGAAACAGTCCTTTCCAGCAGTCTGGGCGCAGATGGATTAATGGTGAGATGGCCAAAGGTGCATGATAAATGCACGGTGGCTCTGAGTTTCATCTCAGGGATGGGAATGCCAGATGTAGACTCATGTAAGACATTTGCCTTAATACCATATAACATTCCACTACGGAGTTAAAACTCTACGAAACCCACTATCCTGCTTTGCCAGCAGCTTCTAGGCTTGATTCTCTTTTCACTCACACCCACTTTATACTAGGATAATTGTCCATTTCAGATGCCACTCCTGATTCCAGCTGCTGAGAAAATCCATGGTGTGTCGGGAGGGAAGGCATTTTCCAATTATTTTGTGAAAATCTTGTGGTGGGAAATTTTTTTTCAAATAGCTCCACTGAAATCTAACAGTGCAAGATCTGAATCAGGCCCTTAAGGGCTTATTTGCAGAGGTGCTGAGCTCTGAAGTTAATAAAAATGGTATAAATTGGGCCCTTAATCTCCACTAGCCTTAGACATTAGAGCTCGCTGCTGAATAAGGAACTCAACAGGCATCCTTTGTGTGCACTGAATACATAGCATTTATCTCTGCTTGGAAGAATGAGAGTTTAAATAGACTCACCAGGAATGTTTTGTAATCTGTCCTTCTCTCAAACTAAAATATTTCTTTGCGGTATTTTTTTTTCATCGTGTAAAAAAGGGTGTGTTTATATTTATAGACGTGCTAAATCTTCTCTCTTTTTCCCAATGTTTTTTCTTTAGAAATTTCTTACAATGACCTGCATTGTACTCTGTCTTACATTACACTTCAGTTTTCTTGCAAATCTGTCCCCAGTGCAGGATGCATTTCCTTTGCTGAACAACTCACATTCAGTCAATGAAGGGGAACCGGATACCAGTAGTGTGTGTTCATAAGGCAACGTTGCTACCCAGAAATCTGTGCAGATGATCTGCTGGGAAGGCTTCAGCCCCCCGTGGAACACAGGCACCCTGCATTGATTTACAGCACCTGCGGCAGCTGCTCAGCACACACATCATTGCCAAATGTTGCATTTGCTGAACCAGATCAGATGGTGGGAGCATTTACTGGACACTTTTATAACTCAGAGTGATACAGGCCTTGATTTGATAAGTGGCTTAAGAATTATAGCCATGGAGACGGGATGGAAATTACTTTTACACTCTATGGTTCTGAATTCCAGCTGGATACGTTGACACTGTGAGATGATAAGCAGCATCCCTGGATTCACAGCAGGCTAGTCAAATCAGACAAAGTGCTTTAAGCAGTCGAAAGGTGTGAGTAGCAAAATACCGTGCACTTTGTGTTTAACGGACATTGAGTCCACTGGAAGATCAGAGTGCATAAGAGCTGGTTTTGCTGTGAAAATGTGGCACTTACTATTGGCTATGCCAGAATGACACTGAACTGACACTTCATTCACTTTATTATCGGCTGAGAACAGACAAAACAGACCTCCACTGGTCTCCTGTTAGTGGTTTGCAGCCTACCTGCTTGCACTTACAAGTGCTGTTCCTAGACTCAGACCCAGCCATCATGGAGAATCCAGCCCACCAATTTGCCAGTGACAACTGTACTGAAGGTACATTGGAGGGCTGGGATTGTCCAAAGTACTCAACATTGACCTAACACTATTGATATCACTGGTAAAACTCTCACTTCAGTGGGAGTGGAGTTTGGCAAATGCTAAGTGTTCTGGAAAATCCCATGCCATATGTACATCACAAATCCAGAAAGGCTATGTTTGCTATCTGGGCTAAGCCAGGTCATTGTGCCCCAAATGTTTCTATAGTTAGTGGGTAACAGGGACAAAATCTGTCTTTGTGGTAGCTTGGCTCTCCCCATGATCTGAGCTGCAGGATCTGAATTATTATTAGTATATCTAGCTTCCCTGTTCTGTTTTGTGTCAGAGTAACACGGTATGGTCTCATACAAGTGCCAACGTCAGGGCTTGATCCAAAGCCCTCTGGAGTCAATGAAAATACTCTCATTGACTTCAATAGGCTTTCCAATCAGGCCCTTGAGAGCAAAGGGTGAAACTAATTTAACCTTTGATACAAACTGGTCCACAGAACTGAATCTGTTAATTGTAGGCCTGTATGGGCCACGGAGTGGAAGTGCAGAGAAATTGACTAAGAAATACTTGTGAGAAAACTGTCTGCTGTGACTTGGATTGGGATAGGGTTGGACCTTCTGAGTACTGAAAATTTGTAGTGATTAGTGACCCTTTTATACAGTATCCTCTAGCTGCAATTAATTCTCCTGCTAAGAATCATCCACCTGTCAAACTTTAAGGATCCTGAAGGGAATTTATTATTATTATTATTATTCCTCCTTGTGGAAATGGGGAAATTTTAAGAAAAGATTATCCTGGTTTGCAGTGATCCAAGGACGATTTATTTCTTTTGAACATTATTTTTATAGCTGAAGGTCAACTCATGTTTATGTCCTCTGGGTGGGTTTTCCTGTGCCTTTTGCAGCCTCCGCCTCTCTTCTTCATCGGGTTTCTTCTTAACCTAATACACTATCATCAGTCAGACAAAGGTGAGTGTGCTGGCAGCTGTGTAACACATCTCACTACCAAGTGAGAGACCTGAGCTAAGGATTTTTGGCCATGGACCAGTGGAGGCGATTCTCTCTCTGGGAAGAGGTACTGCTTATATGAACACTTCTCTTCCTTTGCTGGGGTGACTCACATGGAAGTTCTGACAGTGAATGTTGAGAGCTGCTTTCTCTACAATCCAGCTAAAGATACTAAAATTCAGTGTTATAATGGCAGCGACCGATGAATCTGCCGCAGCTAGGCAAGTATTATAAGGTTAGAGCTGTGTTGTTTTGCAGAACAAATAGTTTAGTGAAACAGTGCGGTGCTATGGGAAGGTGATATCTTTGAATGGAGATGAAATGGAAACACTAACCCTGCAATGAAACCTCCTCTTCCTGCAAACATAGCACCTGAATCTGCTGCATTTACACTGCGTTACTGCTACCCAGCATGAGTCAGGAGCTCAGCATCTGGCCCACAATTTGTAAAAAGATACAAACAGAAACCAACAGTTTCTCTGTTTCCATACCCTGGCTGTTAGAAGGATATTGGCTTTCTACTTAGGCTCAAGCAATTTAGAAAGTTACCTAAGCTCCTCATTTCCTTCAAGGATAGATCCAAGGCGTCCACGATCTCTGGTTAGAGACTATTGAGATGGATATCTGGATGTATTATCACTTACAATGCTACATTTACTCTCCCCCAACCCCCAAAAGACTGCTAGCACATTCAACCAAATCACAGGCAACATCTATGGCATTGCTTAAGAATGTGTCAGTATCTGACATATGTGGGGCTGCTGCATGGGCTTCAATACATACATTTAGGAGGAGGGAGAGCTCAGTGGTTTGAGCGTTGGCCTGCTAAACCCAGGGTTGTGAGTTCGATCTTTGAGGGGGCCATTTAGGGATCTGGGGCAAAAATTGGGGATTGGTCCTGCTTTGGGCAGGGGGTTGGACTAGATGACCTCCTGAGGTCCCTTCCAACCCTGATATTCTATGATTTTTGAAACATTATGCCCTGATCCATGTAGTCAGATCCGATGCCACACTTGGTTCTGCAGTACTATTTTTGGTTCTGGACTCTGTTTGGACACTCCCTCCTCCTTGGAAGCCACTTGAAGAGAAGCACCCATAGGCACACACATCTCAAAAAACTGCAATTACTGCTCGAAGTGAGGAACCTCATCTTTGTTGTAATTTGTTCCTGTCTTGCTACAGTTCCAGTATCCTGCAGTAATCAGAGAAGCTACAAAATTACCAAATGGATAAGTTTGCCAGGTTAACACATAGGTTAATGAAGGCTTTTTGTGTGGGAATAATGAATAATAGCATTTGTGTCATTCCGTTACACACTGTGATTGCAAGGGATGGTTTTCTGTGAAATGTTGCGTACCGCTGCGTGGCATTGATTCATACTGAGGTTGAGAAATACTGTCTCTGTGCAACAGTGTTTTAAGTTTCTGAGATACAAAGTACCCATAGGGTTTTGGGGCATTGAACTGGCATCCATTTACTGCTGGAGACCAGGATTTGAATCCTGACTTAGACCACAAATCAAAATGAGTTTGGTGACCTCATGCTTAAACCCTTCTGTCTACATAGAAAAACATTAACACACAACTTATTGCCAGTTCTGCGTGGGAGAGGCCCAGGGCTGGCCCCAGCAAAGGTCTTGCGGCAGGGGTTTGAGTTGGACAGGCAAAGATGTGCCTGGAATGTCTGAGCAGTGCCTAACCATACTATGCCCTAGGCAGCCATTGTCCCTTTTAATGAGAGAGGCTCACTAGTAAGTGGCGTAAAATAAATGTATAAAAAGTCTAAATTACCTAGAGGGTAAACATAGGGAAACATAGGAATAGAGAGTGAGATGCTTGGCATTGGCCTGATTCTGCTTCCATTGACTTCAGGGAGAACAGAGTTAGGCCAGCACAGAGCACTACTGGGTTTCTCACCCATGTTGCTCAGAGAACCAGTACAGTTGACAGTACAGAACCACCAGTGAGAATTGGTATAGAATTGGAGAAATGACTGTATTTGGAGAGACTGCTGATAGACAGCTATTGCAGATCTCAGATGGTTGGTGTGTTTCTACTACTTGTCTAACTGAGTCTTGGGAGCAACTCTTCCTACAGGGCATTAAGGGCATGACAACATCATTAACAAGAGAGAAGGTAACCAGCGTGCAGTGAAGCCACCAAATGAAATGATCTGTCAGCTCTGGCAAGCTAAGCAAGGTGAGACTGGGTCAGTGTTTGGATGATGGCCTTCTGGTGTCTGGAGAGGTGTGGCGAGTGGCTAGACGGGCAGCTGGTGGAGAGGAGCAGCCAGCAGGGCAGCGAGTGAATGCCCGAGCAGTAAGGTGCTAGTAACGTGCCTCTTTACCACCACCCCTCCACCCAGGATGGGAGGTGAACTCTGCAGATGCACCTCTGAACTCTGGGTCTGCACTGACCAAGGACAGCAACTGTGAGTGGGGTGCAGAGAAGGGTCAGGCACGTGAAAGGGATTTTTGGGTTGCCGGACTTAAGAACCTGAGGGGAAAAGGACGTTGCCCAACCTACTTGGGGGTGGGTCTTTTGCTCATGGTTTGTGTTTATGAACCCTGTTTGTGGTGTTTTCCCAAATTAATGCCGAGTTACTTCCCTTCTTGTATTAAAAGTATCTTTTCTACACTCAGACTCCGTGCTTGCAAGTGAGGAAGTATTGCCTCTCAGAGGGGCCCAGGGGTGGTTTGTAATTTTCCCAGGTTACTGGGTGGGGGCTCGAGCTGGTTCTGTGTTGTATCAATGGAAAGGAACCCCTAGATATTGAACCCGGCCCTGGTTGCTGCTGGCTCCACCTGGCAGAACGGTTACAATTATGTTTCTCATCCCCTTACAACTGGAAACAAAGAATGTCATTTTACCACCATAAATGGAAAAGGTGAAATCCTGGCCCCACTGAAGTCAGCAGAAGCTTTGCCATTGACTTCAGTGAAACCAGGTTTTCAAACAAACAGATTCGCTCCTGCTTTGTACAGGAGTTGTCATTTTACACCAGTTCAAAGTGCTGCCATTCTGATTTAGCAGGGTTTACACGCTATTTGGCACAAGTCTAAATGATGACACAAGGGGAGAGGGGGTGCCAAAGCAGGAGAATATTTTCAAGCTGTCCTGCATTGGCTCAAGAGCATGAGTACCAACCTCAGGGGAGACTGTTAAGAACCAAGGCACAAATCCCTCCAGATTGGCTGTAAGTTCTATACTTAGATTTCACCAACCAGTTATCAAGTGTAAACTGCTCAAGCAGTGTAAAAGTCTTAAGATGGCATCACAGACCATCCCCTTGGGTACTGCGCTCTGTCTTGCCACCCAGGTAAGTTTTCCTTTGTGCAAAATTGCAATATTCAGGTTACTCCCAGTCCAAAAAGACCAGTCACTTACCCCAGGTCAGTTGCAATTTAGATGTCACACCAAAGATCACGCTTGTAGCCAATCGTACAATAAACTTTCTAAGGATTACCTTATGTAGGCAAAGTAAATGAGAGTTATTCACAAGGTTAAAGCAGGTAACATATGTACACATATGAAACCCAGCCCTGAACTGCGAAAAAGTAGAAGCTTCTGTAATAAGCAAGCTCTATGTGCCCTTTTGGGCTAACCCTGGCTACGCACTAGGGATCTTTTGCTTAGGCCTGGTAACCCTTGTCCCCCAGAGTCCAACCAACATAAGATACCATTCCTTCTTGGTAAGGGTTTTATTCTCTTCTCCCTTGCGCTTTGAGCTGCAAACTCAGCTGATCGGAGGAATTCACTTGCACGTCTCATCATCCTGGGGTGTGGGGAGAGCAATTAACAAAATGTTTTTTGTTCTGTCTGTCTGTCTGTCTAAAGGGTGCTATACAGAAATTAAGTCTAGGCTGTTAGAAAGAGTGTGGCTAAATATGAAGTAAGGTTGTTTGAATAAAATAGAAAAATGAAAACCTTGAGGCTGTACGGTGTATTGAAGCTGTGTGGGATGTTTTCCTCACCTACTTATGACAGGCTTCTTAGTGCCGCTTGTGAGCGATAGGGTCACACCTGTAGTGTGCATATAAATTACACATCCTTGTTACCATTTTGACATTTCTGTATGTAAGCAGGCAGATACTGAAAGCGACACGAGATTCTCCAATGTGTAGTTGGCATAGATCTCAGAATGCAGTACACTGAAACTTCTGATTTAAAGTAAGAGACACTTGGAAAGAATTGTCCAGTAAACGATCCCCCTGTTTATAAATTACAGTGAAAGTTTATTTAAAACTATAACTAGAGTTAAATATAATAAAAAGACACCAATAAAGCTGAAATCCTAGATGAGAGCATTTACTACTGCCTGTAGCATTGATCAGCCATTTTTAATATTACTGAGTAAAATGTTGAGAGTTGAAAAAACAATCAGCAACCATTAGTTCAAATTCAAAGTGAATTTTGATTCAGCCGAATAGGTGACCCTCTTCCTGCAAATATCTGTACGCTCTAGACCAGTGGTGCGCAAACTTTTTCATGGAATTTGTTGTGCCCTCCCTCCAGTCGCTCCCCATTGCCAAGCTTACTTCTGTGCTGCTGCTCATGGCAGCGCTGCCTTCAGAGGTGGAGAGCCAGAGAGTGGCAGCTGCTGGTCCGGACATTCATGTTGTTTGCAGAGTAGAAGGACTTTTTTTTTTAATCATTGCTCCCATCCCGCCCTGTAATACCCACTCCCACCTTGTTTGTTGAATTTGTATCCCGCTTCTGCTATAATGGCAGCAGGCCCTGCAGGACCCAGGCAATTCCAGTCCCACTGCAGCGTAGAGCCTGCTCAAAACCTGATCAAGTTTTAAGCATCTGTTGTCCCCCAGTGTGTATCTACCCCGAGTTCTGCCTCCTGAGCTCTCCCATGTGCCCCTGGTGTGCCTCACACACCTCGAACACCCGATGTGCCCCCATCCCAGGAGGTGGGTGGGTGAATGGGGAAGGAGAGCCAATGAGAGAGGATTTCCCCATAGATTAGCATTTTACCCCATAGAAAGGTCTGAAAACCCCATAGAGTTGGCAGGCATCAGGGCAGACTAGAGTTTGAAGGAGGGATTTGAAAGTGACCGCGGTTTCCAGTGTAACTAGAGCTCTAACATTAAAAGATGTATGTGTTTCAGTATCTGACGCTGAAGAAAAGAAGGTCACTTAATGTGCTACGCAAATTGCCTATTTCAAACTCTGGCGGGTAAATTTGCTGTTGGTTGATATTTGCTTACTTCATTGCGGTGCTGGACGTTCTAAGTCAATGCTGAGTGCCGAGCATAGAGCACTGTGTGCGTTCCATGACAGACCTGGGATTCTACAGCCCTGCTCTGCGTCTCCTGTCTGTGGAGCCTTGTAGTGAGATGAACTGTCGTCAGAGCTCTCTTTTAAGTGGAACTGGACTTCCTAAGCGTTCTCTGGATTGAAAGTCCCTTGGTAGTTCAGCTACTGAGCTCCTATCCATTCAAAATTATGCATTATTCCAAACTGGCCAATCAGAGAGTGAGAACTGAGCCCATTGTTCACAGAACCTAAGGTTGGCAGATTTAAGAGGATCAAAGCAAACCGCTCCTCCTCCTCCTCCTCGGCAAACCGTTCAGCACTCACCATTGAAGAACTATTGAACCAAATTTATCCATCCTGGCATATTGCTTAAATGATCTCTACAAAGCAAGCCTGTTGTGAACAAAGTAGGTTCAGACATTATTGAGTTGGGTGCATGAAATTCCAGGTGAGAACACATGGGGCAAATGTAGTTTTTGTTCAGAAACCAAAGCCTCAGAAATATAGCTGGATGGATTTTGATCAAACTCTCCAAAAGAGAGAGAATAAGCTTGGGAAACTTCAGCCCTAAAGCATTTCTGAGACAGTTATCAGCCACTGGAAAAGGCAGAGTGTCACGTAAATTGCATTTCAGCCTTAACTACAGTGTTCATTGCTGTGGTCTCTAGGATAAAGAAAAGAGTCTAACATGAGGGTTGCACACTTTGTACCTTCTGCAGGCTGAGTGCATTGCAGCCACCAGTGTCTCCTTCCATCCCTCCACAAACTCCCTGTATGTCACTCTCCCCTCTCCAACATTTCAGGGACTTCTTGCAACTCCCCCTCCCCTTCCTTATGGTAGGGACTCTGTTTCCCAAGTTATCCTCTCCCCCATATCACCAACCCTCATTGCCACATGGCACATGCTCTGTGTGCATCACAACCCCTCATTCCAGGTCCCTGCTTCCCCCACCACCACTGGCCCCCAGTCCTCTTTGGGATCCTCCCTCCTCTCCTCTACTCCCCCACTTTGGGTACCTGTTTCCACCCCCTATCCCTGCCATTCCCTCCTTCCACTCCCTCCAGCTCTCCAATCCCCGCCACATACTTCGCTTTCTCTCAGTCCCTATAAACCCTTCCTGTAAGGCTCTCTTAAAATTATTTCTGTTAGGGTCTGTCTACACTGCAATGTTAGCCCAGGGCTAGTAGAACCTGAGTTAGCAGACTCCAGGTTTGTAAATCTAGGGTTGAGTGTCTACACTTATTTGTGACCCAGATTTAGGGACTGTTGAACTCTGGTCCCAACCTGGGGCTCCAGCATCTACGCTGCATTATGCAGGCCTGAGTCCAACCACTGATATCCCAGACTTCCTAGCGCCCTCTCAAAATGTGGCTGCCCTAAGCCGTTGTTCGTGGTGCAGTGTGGGAAAACTTGACTGTTGCCAAACTTTACTGTTCAGGGGACAAAGAAAGTTGGCTGTAGTATTGTGGAATACTTTTGGCAGACTCCCAGAGCACACGTCAGTGGGGCTGCATCTACACTGCAAAGCAATAGGGTTTTAACCCTGGGTCCTGGCTTGATTCAGGCTCAGACTCTCCACCCCCATTGCTCCTGGGTCCTTGAGTCTGAGCCCTGTGTTCAGGTGATTCAGGTGTAGATGGAGGGGGGTTAGGCTTGAGCCTGAGTTCAAACGCCGGGCTTACAGTGCAGTGAAGGTAGAATTGTTAGGGCATGTCTACACTGCAGTCAAACACCCCTGGCTGGCCCATGGGACTCTTACCCCCTTACAAGGTCCCAGAGCCTGAGCTCCAGCCTGAACCCGAACATCTACACTGCAGCTTTATAGCCCTGCAGCCCAAGTCTGAGTGAGCTGACATGGGCCAGCCATGGATGTTTTATTGCGGGGGAGACCGCAAGGCCACAGCAGAACCTAGGCCAGGATATTGCGGCACCGAAAGAATTCCTCACAGGCCGACTGGATTCCATCTCAAAAGATGTTTGTGGCCTCTCTAAAGATGTACGTGATATAAAATCCCGACTGGCTCACTTGGAGAATGAGCTACAAAAGGCTGCCATTGAAACCAGAGAAATTAAAGAAGAAACTGCCTCCTTAAAGCTTAGAAAAGGCAAACTGGAAGAAAAACAGGATGACTTTGAAAAGAGACATCGAAGAAACACCCTTCGCCTCTTGGGCATTGCTGAGGGTGTAGACCGGGAGGATTGTATCAGCTTTCCTCAGAAGCTGCTCGCTACATACTTAAATTGGATCCTGAGCTGCCCCCATTAGATATTGAAAGGGCTCATTGAATGCCTGGTACTAGAAGGCAGGAGTCTGGCAAGCCCAGACCCATCAGCTCAAGCTGCTGAAGTTCAATGATAAAGAATGCTGCCATAAAAGCTGATACCTTGATGGCCGAAACCCACAACATTTCTCTTTTTCCTGACTTCTCAACTGAGCTTAGCAAAAATAGGGCTGCATTCAATGATATAAAGCAAATCTTGAGGGGGACCAACATGATAGCATCAAGTACCCATCCACCTTCACTGTGGATTTAGCAGGCTCCACAAGATTTTGCAAGACCCCCTCTCAAGCTTGGCAGACACTTAAAAGACTGAGACCAGATTTGACCAAAATTAGAATGTTTTTTTCATCATGAAAAGCATAAAGTTTAAAAATCAGTTTGTTTCCTATGTATCCTTGTAGAGATGGTAACGTTCACGTATAGAAGCCTCCGAGCAGATAACCAGCTGAGCTGAACTCTGCTGTTGATCGCCTTTGGAACTGAGCAGTGACAACAACTGTAAAGGACTGCAATGCATAGAGCAGTGATACTCAGACCCCAGTGGCTCGGGAGCCAAGTTAGCGATCAGCATTCCCCAAAGGAGCCGCGGGAGCATGAATTCATTGTTTCATGGACTGTAGTACTAGATATTCATATTTAAACAGCGTGACAGGGAAATATTTAGTAGTATCTATATCTATATTTAGTTATTCTCACAGCAAAATGATTGACCAGGTGTTATTATTTTATCAATTACAATTGGTTAATAACATAGTAACAGCCTCCGGATGGGTTAATAATTTACACTAGGTAATTAAATCACACCCTGTTTTTATATCATGTGCTGCCAAGAGCCACAGGAGACACGTTAAAGAGCCACTTGTGCCACCCTCTTCCGGGTGGGGAGGCTAAGGTGGGCTAGACAGAAAACTGGGGGGCTGTCCCCCTCACCATGAGGCTCTTCCTTTCTCCGTGGCCCCACCTGCTGCTCCTCTTCAGGTAAGTGCCGGCCCCGCCTCCTCCTCTCTGCCCCCAAAGCCCTACCCGCTGGCCAGGTTGGAGGCAGAAGCTGGAGCCGGGCAGTGCAGGGCGGCTGCTGCACTGGCAGGTGTCATGGTGCGGGCAGCTGCGATGCCCCCCCGTCTCCTCCGGCGGGTGCCCAGGGCCCAAGGGCTGAGGCTGCTCTCAGCTCCCCGACACCATTCGACTGTTCACAGATGGTAACAGCTGCCCAGCCAGGGGGACTCAGCTCCGGGGCCAGCAGAGCCCTCGGAGAGCAGCGACTGTGGGGGTGGGGCCCAGTAGCCCAGGCTGGAGCAGGTCAGTCCAGGCCACTGTGGGGAGCCTCTGGACCCTCCACCTGCCCTGGGCAATACGCCCCGGTGGGTGGGGATATGAGTCAGGGGCTTCTCTTTGGCCCCCTAGTCCCCTGCTGGTGGCAGTGCTGCCTTCAGAGCTGGGTGCTCAGCCAGCAGCTGCCACTCTTTCCACTCTGCCTTCAGAGCTGGGCAGCCGGAGAGCAGCAGCTGCTCCAGGGTAGCTACAGAGGGGCTAAGAGGCTGGCATTGGTGTAATTGGAACAAATTCTCAGCAGCCTTGTGTCCCAAGCAGTAAAGAGCAATATGCATTTGTATTCACAGGGCATGCATAATCAAGGATATCAGGGCATCCAATAGTTTGTTGCCTTTCAAGGTCTCTCCTTTGCTCTTTGCTCAAATAAATAGGCTTATCATACAATTTATATGTGATAAAAAAATACCCTCACTTGTCACACAAAAGCCTTAAAAATCCTGGGTAACTGGAGGCATGGGGTTGCCGTTATTATTTAGCATTCCAAGTTCATCCTACTTGCTCTGTAGGCACCCCAGTCTGGTTTGAGTTTGAAAAGAGCTTAGCTACATCATTTGGTTCTCTCTCTCTTCTTTTATATACCTTACATACAGGACAAGTGCAGAGTTCTGCACTTAGGACGGAAGAATCCCATGCACTGCTATAGCCTAGGGATCGAACAGCTAGGCAGCAGTTCTGCAGAAAAGGACCTAGGGGTTACAGTGGACGAGAAGCTGGACATGAGTCAACAGTGTGCCCTTGTTGCCAAGAAGGCTAACAGCATTTTGGGCTGTATAAGTAGGAGCATTGCCAGCAGATTGAGGGATGTGATCATTCTCCTCCATTCGGCATTGGTGAGGCCTCATCTGGAGTACCGCGTCCAGTTTTGGGCCTCACACTACAAGAAGGATGTGGAAAAATTGGAAAGAGTCCAGCCAAGGGCAATAAAAATGATTAGGGGACTGGAACACATGAGTTATGAGGAGAGGCTGAGGAAATTGGGATTATTTAGTCTGCAGAAGAGAAGAATGAGGGGGGATTTGATAGCTGCTTTCAACTACCTGAAAGGGGGTTCCAAAGAGGATGGCTGTAGACTGTTCTCAGTGGTAGCGGATGACAGAACGAGGAGTAATGGTCTCAAGTTGCAGTGGGGGAGGTCTAAATTGGATATTAGGAAAAACTTTTTCACTAGGAGGGTGGTGAAGCACGGGAATGCGTTACCTTGGGAGGTGGTGGAATCTTCTTCCTTAGAGGCTTTTAAGGTCAGGCTTGACAAAGCCCCGGCTGGGATGATTTAGTTGGGGATCGGTCCTGCTTTGGGCAGGGGATTGGACTAGATGACCTCCAGAGGTCCCTTCCCACCCTGAGATTCTACGATTCTATGATCTACGCACAGTCTTTAAGGAAAAATCCAATCTTTGTATCTACATAAGTCATCCTGCAATGTGTTAAGACAATTACAGCATCCGATCTTACTAATTCTCTTCTCGTACCACCATGGGATAACCTGGGCCTCAGGGTCAAGGCCAGCTCCATACATAAGACAATTTGGATAGAAAAAGGATTAACAAAAATTACAGCGATCGTACAGGTATCGTATTATAGCGATCGAACAGGTATCGTATTACAGCGATCGTACAGGGTACGAGACTGGCCTCCTTCAGGCACATGTCTCATGTCAGCTGCGGCTGTCTCTGAGTTGTTGCTGCACTTAGTTGAAAAGCTGCCTGGCACACGGGGCGGCGGGGAAGGGGGACAAGGGCGATGAGCTGATGTTACTTGTAAACGTTTTATACTCAACGTGTCTTTGATCAGAAACATATGTTTACAACTTAGGTTGTGATGGACCTGTGAGACAATCAAATGCCTCCTCCTCCCCTGCTCCTCCAAAAACCAGGAGATTAACTTAATCATTGGGAGAGGAGATCAGACAGCCTAGGTCGGATTTTCAAAGAGCTCAGCATGTTTGGATCTATGCTGGGCTGAACTCTTCTGAAGCTCTGGCTCTTATCAATGGATGCTAAATTCTTCTGAAAACTACTCCCCCTCCCCATCAGTAGTTATATGTGCATATGCATGTTGGTCAGAATTCATCCCTGGAGTAAACACAAGCATGGATTTGTCTCAATGCATTTAAACTCCCTGACACCAGATCCCCAGCTGACGTAAATTGTAGCTCTATTGAAGCCATTGGAACTTATGCCAGTTCATACGAGCTGAAGATCTGGTGTCAGATGTGAATAGCTCACTGTCCTTTGTATTGATCTGTTTATAAGCTATAAGGACCCTTTTTCTACATTGAACATTAAAAATCATTAAGCACAGTTTTTGAAAGTGGGTAGTTTTATTTTTGCAATAGCACCTAGACACTCTGTTGTGCTAGGCACATATTGTAAAATAAACTGTCCCTGCCCTGAAGAAGTTACATAGACAAAGGCTGGGGGAAAAACAGTTATGGAGCGGTGAAGGGATTTGCCCAAGGTCACACAGTAGGTCAGTGCCAGAACTAGGAATAGATCCCAGAACTCCGAACCAGCACCCTAGCCACACTGCCATAGTCCCCATTTGAAGAGTATTGCGCCACATCAATAAAAACTGCTCCATCCATTCAGTGATCTCTTCAAGGTCTGCTACATCATCTAACTTCCAGTCATAATACGTGTGCCTGCCCAGCAATAAAACTTGACCTACAGCACCCTGAATAATGAATGGAACTGTCCTGATGACTTAAATGACTCTGTGTTGAATTAATAAACACCAGTCTTCCCACAGATCACTCCTGAATTCTCCCTGGGCCCTCAGAAAATCCTGATCCTGCTGGTGAGGATTCTCACCCCACTTCAGGCCCCTGACTGGTGCCTTGATATGACTGTGCTTTTCCTTTAAACTTCCACCAGCCATGTATTTTATACAAACCTGTTCCCCAGCTATAAGATGGTCCCTTGCACCTTTCAGGTCACTGCCTTTTTAGCCTTGCTTTTGGTGTGTGTAGGTAGTTTTACTTCAAAAGCACATCACTCCTGTGACATTCACTTTGCTGCAGGGAAACGCTGGCTGCAAATTCCAAATGTAAGCAAAGGGGTCGTTCCTGGAGTATTACCGTACGTGTGAAAGGTAACTTACAAAGCCCCTTTGGGAGCAACTCACAGTAAAGGGGGAAGGGCAGCAAGTGGGTAGAGTCATGGCTCTGTCATAACCTCCTCCCCCTCCTCTGTATAGGAGCAGTCTGTTGCATCCATTTAATGGAGTGTAGCAAATTTATTCTCCCTGCAGTGTCTTGGGTGAGCGCTGGTAGGGCTCATATCTTCCTGAGGCTCTGCTCTGCCCCCAGTGCCAAGCTGAGGCTAAAAGCCACAATCTATGCTGAGAAAGGAACTGAATTAACCTAACACCAGTTAGGGCATTTTCCATGAATTCTATTGTCATTCAGGGCTAGTTACTGCATTCAAGGAATGTGGGTTATGGATGGATATACTCATTTGTTTCTTGGACCATTTTGTAAAATATGTCATATATATTTTCCAAAGTGTTGATGAATAAATACCACCATAACTAGAGCTGTATTTCAATACCTGTCGTTTACTCTCACCAAGTTACATGACGGATCGGGTTTCTCCCTCAAGATTCTAGGTGGGTGGAATACATAGTGCATTGTACAAAGCAAGATGCATGTGCCAGTGGCAAAAACTACCAGTAGCTACCTATTGTCCAGTGAACGCACTTTTGATTTTTACTGTCAATATTTAAAGTCTTCAATAACGTAGGACTGAACTGCCTGGGAATAATTTTCTGCCTTATGTCCTGTTGTGGTGGTTAGAACTGCTGATCTTTCTCTCCCTATAATAATCTTGAGAATGGAGAAGCTACCTGGTGTCATCTGCAGACTGGTAGAGGGCTGTCTAGTACTGGGAACTGGACACAGAAAGGTCACTGGGCTTTAAGACAGCTAAGTAATGAAGGGCCCATAGAGCCTGGGCCCAAGAGAGGGCCTGTCCTGTCAAGGATCAGTGAGCTGGGTGGTCTCCTGCTTCGCACATTGCAGGGTACACCTCTGGCATCCTTTGCATCGGAGCTACAGGCTCTTAGTTTCCTTTTTAATTTCCGCTTTCCTTCATTTGAGCTCTTGGGTTCTTTCTCCTACCCTAAAGTACTGATGCAGAGCCCAATGGCCTCAAGGGAACTCTCTAATTGACTTCAGTGGGATTTGGATCAGGCCCTAATTCATTCTTTCATTAGGCCTTGTTGACTTTTAAAACTTAAGATATGTTTATAGTTATATTTTATTGAATGACCTGCTATCCTTGATTATGGGTGCCCTGTGACTACAAAGGTATATTGTTCTTTACTGGCTGAGACACAAGGCTGCTGACAATTTGTGCCAATTAAGCCAATGCCAGCCACTTATGACAAATAAATTTGGCAAGATCTTTTCAGGGAAAGAAATGGGATATTCTTAATATCAGATTGAGCCTGCAGTGTCGTAGTTTTACATGATTATTCTCCTTCTAAAATGTCTACTTATTGTCCTCACTCCTTGAGTCGTTCCGACAAGGCTGAATAAAGAAACACATCTAGACCACTTCTTTTCTCCCAAAGAGGGAAGAAATCTTGATTTGATGGCTCCTGAATATCAGTTTACTTACTTCCAATTGTTGCAAGGGTGCCTACTGGGCAAGGCCAGCACATGGAAGGAGAATGGGTTTTAAACAGTCCATAAAACCTGGGCTTTGATACTGTTTTCAGCCAGGAATGGAAGCAAGAAAAGGCTAACCGACGATTGATAGATCTGTCCTATGTGGTTCCATTTAGTGGTCTAGTGGGCATCAGGCACTTCACTTTCGTGTATCTTTGATCATGAAGCATGAAGGTGATTCCTGACACCTTGCATCATAAGCACATAATATATTAGGTTCTAGAACTGTTCGATTCTTGCTGCTCTTTCAACTATTCAGCAGTGAAATTAACTGTTAAAATGCACTTGCCCTGGAGGTCATTTCATGTCAGGAAAGAGTTTTGTCTTCAATTATTTGTGGAACTTAAGGAAGGGGGACTATGAAAGCCCATTTCTAATAATAAAATACAATGCCACTTAAAATAATGCTGGGAAGCATTCTTAGCTGGTGTAAATCAGCCAACTTACGCCAGCTTAGCATCTTGGCTATACGTACTATAGAAAAGAAGTGAATAGACTTGTTAATATTAGAATTATTAAAAGCATTGTGTTATCTTTTATTGTGAATCTTTGTGTTATCTATTTATTGCAATCTATAGGTATCCATCCTATGCTCTGAGTGCCCATTACATGATTTAAAATTCATGATATCAATAATGATACAACATAAAGGACTGCTCAGTCCATCTTTTTACCCCCAGGAAATACAGTGCACATAATGATAATATGGGTTTATTTAATTTGTATTCTGGTAGTGCATAGGGTCAACCGGGATCAGTGCTTAATGCTGTACAAATACATAATAGGAGTCAGTCCCAGCCTGGAAGTGGTTACATGATAAACATGCAAGACAAAGGGTGAGAGAAAGGAGGTAGAAGTGTCCCCATTTTACAGATGAGGAACTGAGTTCCAGAGAAACTAAGGTCACACCAGAAGTCCATGGCAGAGCCTGAAATCTCCTGAGTCCCACCTGATGCCTTAGCCAAAAGACTACCCATTCTCTCAAACCCAAACCTTAGCCCAACCCTTCCCCACAATCCTGCAAAACGAGATGGGCTTTGCAGCGTGCCTTGAAAGGTCACAAAGAAGGCTCTGGTGGGCCCGGGGGGAAGCAATCTACCATACTACAACTGGTGTAATTTGTTCAGACATGTCAGCTGAAGGTCACTTGCTGCAGACCGGGGGAATCTGCTGTGCAGGGCATCCTCCCTGAGGGGCAAATAATTTTCTATAGCTTTGTGTCACAGCTAATTAATAATAAATTAATTAACAATGGTGTAGAGTTGTACATATAGGGCACCAATAGTCAGGGCTAGTTAGGCTTCCAGTAAAATATAACTGGAAGAAAGAAACAAGGTCCAATTAATGAATGAATGGGGGCCTTATCCAAAGCTCGTTGAAGTCAATGCAAAAATGAATCAAGGCCCAATTCATGCATTAATTGGATCTTCTTGTCTTTTTATATTGGAAGTCTAACAGGTCACATCAGTTGTATTATGGCACTGCAAGACTGGCCAGTCTCTTGGGTAACTAGTCCTAAACCATCGAAGCTCTGCTCTATAGATGAATAACACCTTGAATTCCATGTGGAAAGTCCTTGGCAGGCAGGGGAGATCCTGGAACCCGGGCAGAGATGAAACCAGAATCACAGAACAAAGACCTTGGGTGAATATTTTCAAAAGTCCCATTTTCCAAAGTGACTTAGGAACTTGAGTTCTATTGCACTTCCGTGAAACAGGCTCTTAAGTGCCTGCCACTTCTGAAGATGGAATGGATGCTCCTAAGCCGCTTAGGGTTTTTTGCAAATTGTAGCCAATACGACTAACAAACATTAGGGAGAAATGTTCAGAAAATCATAGTAAACAACCCCCTGTAGCTGCCAGATCTTCTCTTTACTTCTTGATAGCTCTTCAAATATTTCTTTGTCAAGCTATCTAGGCTTTGCATTTGGCTAAGCAGCTTCAGAGGCACTACAGCACTGAAAAGACAGTGATGTCTTAAGCCAAGATCACGTGCTGGTCCATTTCTCCCTCCCCCGTCATCCCCTTTTCTGGCACAGTTCCCATAGTGAGCTCTCCATGGAATGACTTCAAGGTGATACAATGCTGCTCATTACCATTTGTTATCTCTTTTAGCCATCAGGAAAGGCTTCGGTGTAAGGCCAAGGCCATTTTGAGTGACTGAGTTTTGCAGATCAGTAAAAGTATGAAAAAATCTGTACAGAATCATGGTTAGCCTTGTCTCACACATGCACTCAGTACTGTCTAAGACACGCAGCTGATTCATAGGATTTGCATCACCGGAGCTGTTAAATCCCCCACACAACTTCTAGCCACCAGTGTGAATTTACTCTGCAAATATATATTGTAAATACTCCTGGCTTGTTTATCAGCATGTCTAAGGGTTGTTGTTTTTTTTTCAGTCCAGAGAGCACATCTGAGTATAACCAATGTTCAAAGACTTTTCACAATGAAAATGTGCATTTCTCTTTCAACTTGGAGATGGGCACTGTACAAGGTGGATTGACTTAAATCAAAGTGATTTAAATCACTGATTTCAGTCATGGTTTAAATCAGCAAGCATGAAACCTTGATTTAAATTGCCTATTTTATTTTTTTGTCTTTTTACTTCTTATGTTCCTAAAGAAGAGTTGATTGTCATTGATTGGTACCCGTTAAAATATCTTGATTTGCAACTAAATATAGCCTTTACACTAGATTTGGTACTATTTTTTTTTTTGCTAACCTGGAGGACACACTATATATCTAGTTACATTTATGTAAGCAGTGATATATAGCTTAACTTACATTTACTCAAACTCTTAATTTTTACATTTTTATTATGTTAGGAAATGGTCATTTCTTACTTTCCAGATGATTAATTTTTAGGTGTGATTTGTGTCATGTTACATTTAGAATAGAAATTGAAATTCAATTAAAAAGCACAAACCCAGCATTTAAAATTTTTTTTTATTAGTTGAATAAAACTACCATAAATGTGCTGGATACATAAGAACAAAAACTTATCAAAATATATTTTTTAAAAAATGATTTATTAAACAAAGGAATTATATTAATGAATTGAACAGGTTCTTTCTGCTTTTGACATCCTTCAAGATTTTAGAACTAGTAGATCTCATCCTCTCACTCCTCCATTTTTATTCATAAATTTTAAGAGGAAAACAAGCTCTCCTGCTTTTTCAACTCCCAGTTGGTTTCTCGTCTTTGAATGAACTACTCATCGAACTGAATTAGTTGAATAAACTGAAAAGAAAAAAATATTCGGTCTGCACCTGCAGACAGTTCAAAAGCTATGTTAAGACTTGAATAAACTATGATTCCAGGTGCTTAGCCTGTGACTTCTACAAATTCGGTGGTTTGAGTTTCTTTAAAACTTGGCAGCAAATATGTACTGCTTACTATTATTTTTTAAATTAATTTAAATTATTTTAGTAGATTGTAGTAAATTTAGGCCTTAACAGAGGTTGTCATAATTTCAAATTTAATTTTAAATAGGTTTATTTAAAAAACCTGTATTTTAAATTTTAAAAATCCAGTTAATTTTTTTTAAACTGCCCATTTTAAAAACATCATTGATTTTTATCTGTCTTGGTGCTGTGTGTATAGGCTACTGGATCTTCACTAGCTGCTTCTAAACAGCTAGCCAGCCTAGCAAGCTCCGTTGTGGACTTCTCCATGTATCACCAAAAGAAGTCTAGTACATGTTTCAGCCAGCAGATGGCACTAGCGGTATAGACAGTCAACAAGGAACCATGCTCAACTTATGTGATGCTACCTTTTTTCGCTGGTTTCCGTTTTCTTGCAAATCTGAAACTTAACTCAGATTCACTCAGTTTCATGAAACTTTCCAGTAAACCCTGGGCAGCATTTCAGGCAAACCTAGGCCAAGTTTCAAGAAATGTCTGCATCTGCACAGATTCCTGAGAAGAATTTATGGGCTTAGGCTGAGAACCTGTGAACCTTCTTAACAGTTTTGCTTGGTTGGTCCTGAGCCCAGGAAAATAAAGCAGGTTTGGCTGAGTTTCATTTTGAGCATGGGTGGTTGTTTTGAATCTAAAATTCAGAACATAACTTTGAAGGAAGTATAAGTGCATGTAGATTGAAACAGTAGCCAAGAAAATAAAATCAAGGTAAAGGGATCAATTAGCTGGTGATCTGAGAACAGAATAGGCCTGTTCCTCAGGCCATAAGGCTAGCATAGGCTCATATACTTTAACATACGTGTCACCTGCAAGCCTCACCATACCACCAAAAAAACTTAACATGGTAAAGTTAACATTGATTTGGGGATCTTAACCTTTGCATTTCTACTTAATTTTATAGAAAAACAACTTCTGGTGCAGAAAAATTACAACCACCTATTGTGTGTTCTAGTATTTTTATTGCATTTTAATCTGTTTTTGCTTGTTATACAGGGTCCTGGTCACCTTCATAGAGTGGGTTGGCTGAGATTATTACTATTTATTATTGCAGTGCGGCCCAGGAGTCCATTGTGCTAGTTGCCATGTAAACAGAACAAAAAGACGGTCCAACCCACGAAGAGATTACAATCTACACATAAGGCAAGAGACAAGTGGATACAAACAGATGGGGAAGCACAAAGAGCAGCGTGTTTCCTTTTACTTCAGTGGAATTACACCAGGGTTGAATTTGGCCCATC
The DNA here is from genome assembly GCF_965152235.1 of Eretmochelys imbricata. NCBI lineage: Eukaryota > Metazoa > Chordata > Testudines > Cheloniidae > Eretmochelys > Eretmochelys imbricata. Next base: position 131,064,673 of record NC_135576.1, on the reverse strand, counting down.
CTTTGTAAGGGTATATCTACACTACGAAATTAGGTGAAATTTATAGAAGTCTTTTTTTAGAAATTGTTTTTATATAGTCGATTGTGTGCATCCCCACACAAAATGCTCTAAGTGCATTAAGTGTATTAACTCGGCGGAGTGCTTCCACAGTACCGAGGCTAGCGTCGACTTCCGGAGTGTTGCACTGTGGGTAGCTATCCCACAGTTCCTCCACCGCCCACTGGAATTCTGGGTTGAGATCCCAATGCCTAATGGGGCAAAAACATTGTCTCAGGTGGTTCTGGGTACATGTTGTCATGCCCTCCCTCCCTCCGTGAAAGCAATGGCAGACAATCATTTTGTGCCTTTTTTCCTGAGTTACCTGTGCAGATGCCATACCATGGCAAGCATGGAGCCCACTCAGCTCACTGTCACGGTACGTCTCCTGGGTGCTGGCAGACGCGGTACTGCATCGCTACACAGCAGCAACACATTGCCTTGTGACAGCAGACGGTGCAATAGGCCTGATAACCATCGTCATCATGCCCGAAGTGCTCCTGGCCACCTCGGTAAGGTTGGTCAGGAGCGCCTGGGCAGACATGGGTGCAGGGACTAAAATAGGAGTGACTCGACCAGATCATTCTCTTTAGTCCTGCCGGCAGTCCTATTGCACCATTTTATGGTGAGCAGGCAGGAGATGAGGATGGCTAGCAGTCCTTCTGCACTGTCTGCTGCCAGCCAAAGATGTAAAAGATAGATGGTGTGGATCAAAACAAGAAATACACCAGATTTGTTTTGTATTCATTTGCTCCCCTCTCCCTCCCTCCGTGAAATCAATGGCCAACAATCGTTTCAGTGAGGTCTGTCAGGGGCACCTTGAAAAGTTTAATGCAGAATCAGTCCTGCGTGAAATACTGGGGGGAGGGATAGCTCAGTGGGTTGACCATTGGGTTGAACATTGGCCTGCTAAACCCAGGGTTTTGAGTTCAATCCTTGAGGGGAACATTCTGTGTGACAGTTGTTTTTGTTTCTCTTTGATGTAAAGCCGCCCCCTTTGTTGATTTTAATTCCCTGTAAGCCAACCCTGTAAGACGTCGTCAGTCGCCCCTCCCTCCGTCAGAGCAACGGTAGACAATTGCTCCTTTTTTCTGTGCAGATGCCATACCCCAGCAAGCATGGAGTCTGCTCATATCACTTTTGCAATTAGGAGCACATTAAACACCACGCACATTATCCAGCAGTATATGCAGCATCAGAACCTAGCAAAGCGAAACCGGACGAGTAGGTGACATCAGCACAGTGACAAGAGTGATGAGGACATGGACACAGACTTCTCTCAAAGCACAGGCTCTGGCCATGTGGACATCATGGTGCTACTGGGGCAGGTTCATGCAGTGGAACGCCGATTCTGGGCTCGGGAAACAAGCACAGACTGGTGGGACGGCATAGTGTTACAGGTCTGGGACGATTCCCAGTGGCTGCGAAACTTTCGCATGCGTAGGGGCACTTCCATGGAACTTTGTGACTTGCTTTCCCCTGCCCTGAGGTGCAAGAATACCAAGATGAAAGCAGCCCTCACACTTCACAAGCGAGTGGCAATAGCCCTGTGGAAGCTTGGAAGCTTGCAATGTCAGACAGCTACCGATCAGTTGGGAATCAATTTGGAGTGGGCAAATCTGCTGTGGGGGTTGCTGTGATGCAAGTAGCAAACGCAATCAAAGATCTGCTGATGTCAAGGGTAGTGACCCTGGGAAATGTGCAGGTCATAGTGGATGGCTTTGCTGCAATGGGATTCCCTAACTGTGGTGGGGCCATAGACGGAATCCATATCCCTATCTTGGCACCGGAGCGCCAAGCCGGCGAGTACATAAACCGCCAGGGGTACTTTTCAATAGTGCTGCAAGCTCTGGTGGATCACAAGGGATGTTTCACCAACATCAACGTGGGATGGCCGGGAAAGGTACATGACGCTGGCATCTTCAGGAACTCTGGTCTGTTTCAAAAGCTGCAGGAAGGGACTTTATTCCCAGACCAGAAAATAACCGTTGGGGACGTTGAAATGCCTATAGTTATCCTTGGGGACCCAGCCTACCCCTTAATGCCATGGCTCATGAAGCCGTACACAGGCAGTCTGGAAAGTAGTCAGGAGCTGTTCAACTGCAGGCTGAGCAAGTGCAGAATGGTGGTAGAATGTGCATTTGGACGTTTAAAAGCGTGCTGGCGCAGTTTACTGACTCAGACCTTAGCGAAACCTATATTCTCTCTGTTATTACTGCTTGCTGTGCGCTCCACAATGTCTGTGAGAGTAAGGGGGAGACGTTTATGGCGGGGTGGGAGGTTGAGGCAAATTGCCAGGCTGCTGGTTACACGCAGCCAGACACCCAGGTGGTTTGTAGAGTACAGGAGAGCGCGGTATGCATCAGAGAAGCTTTGAAAACCAGTTTAATGACTGGCCACGCTACGGTGTGAAAGTTCTGTTTGTTTCTCCTTGATGAACCCCTGCCTTGGTTCACTTTACTTCCCTGTAAGCTAACCACCCTCCCCTCCTCCCTTCAATCACCACTTGCAGAGGCAATAAAGTCATTGTTGCTTCACATTCATGCATTCTTTATTAATTCATTACACAAATAGGGGGATAACTGCCAAGGTAGCCCGGGAGGGGTGGTGGAGGAGAGAAGCACCGGGAAGAGTGGTGGAGGAGGGAAGGACAAGGCCAAACAGCACTTCAAAAGTTTAAAACTTATTGATTGCAAGCCTTCCGTTGCTTGGGCAGTCCTCTGCGGTGGAGCGGCTGGGAGGCTGGAGTCCCCCCCCACCGCGTTCTTGGGCATCTGGGTGAGGAGGCTGTGGAACTTGGGGAAGAGGGCGGTTGGTTACACAGGGGCTGTAGCGGCGGTCTGTGCTCCTGCTGCCTTTCCTGCAGCTCAACCGTACGCTGGAGCATATTGGTTTGATCCTCCAGCAGCCTCAGCATTGAATCCTGACTCCTCTCTTCACTCTGCCACCACCTTTCAGCTTCAGCCCTCTCTTCAGCCCACCACCTCTCCTCCCGGTCATTTTGTGCTTTCCTGCACTCTGACATTGTCTGTCTCCACGCATTCATGTGTGCTGTCAGTGTGGGAGGACAGCATGAGCTCAGAGAACATTTCATCATGAGTGCATTTTTTTTGGCTTCTAATCTTCGCTAGACTCCGGGAAGGAGAAGATCCTGTGATCCTTGAAACACATGCAGCTGGTGGAGGGAAAAAAAAGGGACAGTGGTATTTAAAAAGACACATTTTATAGAACAATGGGTACACTCTTTCATGGTAAACCTTACTGTTAACATTACATACATAGCACATGTGCTTTCGTTAAAAGGTCGCATTTTGCCTCCCCCCACCACATGGCTAACCCCTCACCCCTCCCTCCTCCCCATGGCTAACAGCGGGGAACATTTCTGTTCAGCCACAGGCAAACAGCCCAACAGGACTGGCCACCTCTGAATGTCCCCTTAAGAAAAGCACCCTATTTCAACCAGGTGACCATGAATGATATCTCACTCTCCTGAGGATAACACAGAGAGATAAAGAACGGATGTTGTTTGAACGCCAGCAAACATACACTGCAATGCTTTGTTCTGCAATGATTCCCGACTACGTGCTACTGGCCTGGCGTGGTAAAGTGTCCTACCATGGTGGACGGAATAAGGCTGTCCTCCCCAGAAACCTTTTGCAAAGGCTTCGGGAGTACATCCAGGAGAGCTTTATGGAGATGTCCCTGGAGGATTTCTGCTCCATCCCCAGACACGTTAACAGACTTTTCCAGTAGCTGTACTGGCCGCAAATGCCAGGGCAAATTAATCATTAAACATGCTTGCTTTTAAACCGTGTATACTATTTAAAAAGGTACACTCACCAGATGTCCCTTCTCTGCCTGGCAAGTCCGGGAGGCAGCCTTGGGTGGGTTTGGGGGGTACTGGCTCCAGGTCCAGGTTGAGAAACAGTTCCTGTCTGTTGGAAAAACCGGTTTCTCCGCTTGCTTGCGGTGAGCTATCTTCCTCGTCCCCAAAACCTGCTTCCGTGTTGCCTCCATCTCCATCGAAGGAGTCAAACAACACGGCTGGGGTAGTGGTGGCTGAATCCCCTAAAATGGCATGCAGCTCATCATAGAAGCGGCATGTTTGGGGCTCTGACCTGGAGCGGCAGTTTGCCTCTCTGGTTTTCTGATAGGCTTGCCTCAGCTCCTTAAGTTTCACGCGGCACTGCTTCGGGTCCCTGTTATGGCCTCTGTCCTTCATGCCCTGGGAGATTTTGAGAAAGGTTTTGGCATTTCGAAAACTGGAACGGAGTTCTGATAGCATGGATTCCTCTCCCCATACAGCTATCAGATCCCGTACCTCCTGTTCGGTCCATGCTGGAGCTCTTTTGCGATTCTGGGACTCCATCATGGTCACCTCTGCTGATAAGCTCTGCACTCAACTGCAGCTTGCCACGCTGGCCAAATAGGAAATTATATTCAAAATTTTGCGGGTCTTTTCCTGTCTACCTGGCCAGTGCATCTGAGTTGAGAGTGCTGTCCAGAGCGGTCACAGTGGAGCACTCTGGGATATGTCCCGGAGGCCAATACCATCTAATTTCATCCACAGTACCCCAAATTCGACCCAGCAAGTCCGATTTCAGCGCTAATCCTCTTGTCGGGGGTGGAGTAAGGAAATCGATTTTAGGAGGCCTTTAAGTCAAAAAAAAAGGTCTTCGTCGTGTGGATGGTTGCCGGGTTAAATCAATTTAACGCTGCTAAATTCGACCTCAACTCGTAGTGTAGACCAGGGCTAAGTGTAGTTGAAGGTGGTAGGGGAGGTGGCAGAAGTTTTTAATGTACGACAGAAAAATCCAAGCAATCTTTTTTTGAGATAGGCTGCAAATGATAACTGTGACCTGAATTCCACGTATCAATGTATTAGTCTTTCCTGACAATGTTGAGCTTGTCCCGGCCAATTGGAGCTGCAGGAGGCCGTGCCTGCGGATGGTCAATGGAAACAAAATATCTCGCGAGCCGCCAGCAGATTACCCTGACAGGCCGTGTGCTGAAGGTTGCCAACCCCTGATATAAGTGCGCTGAGGTAATTTGATTGGTACTGACTTGCAGTGTTAGCCAACCCCAAGCCTTCAGAAATCATGAGTCAGGCCACCAAAATCATGAGATTTAAAATAATAATAATAATAATAAGGGGGGGGTTCTTCTGGTTGATGAGTCTTTAGGGTGCATTCACTTCAACCTTCGCTCCGCAGCCACAAAAACTAGAAACTTTTTTACAAACAAAAGCTGAAATTCTCCTGTAATCTCTTGGGGCTTTAACAAGAGCATCCAGTACTATGGGACTTACGATGCAATCATGAGAATTGGCAATGCTGTTATAGACTTACCTTGATAAGTCAGACTGATGCTATCCCCATCTTATCCTAGTGCTACCCATGGATCCTCGGGGGTTTGCATTGATGCAAGTGTAACAGTGTAGACAGACAGGTGCAACACCTTCCCCACTCACACTGAAAAGCTATGGCCCTATCTACAACCAGGCTTTTTTTGTCATTTGGTTTGGGTTTTTTTTTTATTTGGAGAATGCAGGAGCTCTTGGTCTCCTTTCACACTGTTGAGGAGCTGTCCTAAAACCAGATAATGATTCCAAAAATAGAGACAGAAGCAGGTATTAAGAGACACTTAAGAGCCAACAGTCTCTGAGCTGTCAGCTGAATGACAGACTGAAATCAGTGGTAAACGATGACAAGGTACTCTAGGACATAAACACAATGGGAAGAGTCTTCAGGGATAGCTGCATGACTCTTATCAGTGTTTGTAGGAGCTCTTACCTAAATAACTGTTCTGAGGGTTTTCTGTGAGACAACTGTGTTCTAATGAGCTGCATATTTCTGAAGGATTATTTTACAGTCGAGCTGGACTATTCCCCATGAGCTCTTGCTGGAATACCAAAGTAGTCCTTAAGCAAGAGTTCTTTTCTTCAAGGCTTTTTTAAAGTTCCAGAATAAGCATCTCAGGCTAACACAAAGGCTGAAATTAGAAGCAAACAGACCCAAAAGCACAAAGAACTCAAGTTCCCAGCCCTTTTCAAGATTCCTCAAAAGTGTGTTAAGCCTAGTGCCAGCTGAGATTCACTGGGTTTTTTAAATATCTCCAGAAACTTCTCAGGAGTGTTAGGAATAGAAGATGTACTCTGTGTTGGATCTTAACACAGGGGTTGATCCTGGGACCAGTTTCTTTCAACATCCTCATTAATGATCTGGATGATGGTGTGGATTGCACCCGCAGAAAGTTTGCAGATGACACTAAGCTGGGGGGAGAGGCAGATATGCTGGGGAGTAGGAATAGGGTCCAGAGTGACCTAGACAAATTAGAGGATTGGACCAAAAGAAATCTGATGAGGTTCAACAAGGACAAGTGCAGAGTCCTGCACTTAGGAAGGAAGATTCCTATGCACCGCTACAGGCTGGGAACCGACTGGCTAAGCGGCAGTTCTGCAGAAAAGGACCTGGGGATTACAGTGGACGAGAAGCTGGACATAAGTCAACAGTGTGTCCTTGTTGCCAAGAAGGCTAGAAGCATATTGGGCTGCATTAGTAGGAGCCTTGCCAGCAGATGGAGGAAAGTGATTATTGCCCTCTCTTCAGCACTGGTGAGGCCACATCTGGAGTATTGCATCCAGTTTTGGGCCCCCCACTACAGAAAAGATGTGGACAAATTGGAAAGAGTCCAGTGGAGGGCAATGAAAATGATTGAGGGGCTGGGGCACATGAATTATGAGGGGAGGCTTTTCTCCACACTAGGAAGGCTAGACACTTTTTTTTTTTAAATGAAAGCTGGGCATCTCACCTGATCACATGCCTCCAAGAGCTGTGGCTTTAAGAAACACATTAAATATCTCAGCTTCGCAATGAAATCCTGAGAGTTGGCAATGTTGTTTTCCAGCTAGTGTGAAAGTCCTAGGTTTAAGCATTCATCATTGTTTGTGTTTTCATTATGATGGTTGTCAGCTGAGGCATAACTAAGAAGGATCTAATAAAGATATTTTTTTATTGACTGTAGAAATGGGACAGCTAAGCACTGGGGATGGGGTGGAGATCTAAAATAATCTAGGCATGGCCTAACATCTAAACAAATACTTTGGTTCAGTTTTTAATGTTTAATCAGGAAAATATCAAGTACCTTCTGGGGATGGAGGAATGAAGGAATTCCCCAGTATTCTTTTTTCGATCATGTACAACTGGGGCTTAGCTTGAAAAGCACTGTGATCTAGGGCAGTGGTTCACAACTTTTCCAGACGACTGTACCCCTTTCAGGAGTCTGATTTGCCTGGCGTACCCTCAAGTTTCACCTCACAAGAAAACTACTTGCTTTCAAAATCAGACAAACATAAAAAAGTGTCACAGTGCATTGTTATTTAAAAGTTGCTTAACTTTCTTATTTTTACCATATAAATATTGTACCTACATTTCAGTGTATAGTATATAGAGCAGTATAAACAAATCATTGTCTCTATGAAATTTTAGTTGGTACTGACTTCACTAGTGCTTTTTATGTAGCCTGTTGTAAAACTAGGCAAGTAGCTAGATGAGTCGATGTACCCCCGGAAAACCTCTGGATACCCCCAGGGGTATACATACCCCTGGTTGAGAACCACTGATTTAGGGGATAGTGTGATCTAGGAGTTCAGAGAGCTGGGTTCTATTTACTGCCTGCTATATGTGCTTGGGTCATTTCCCCACTCTGTGCCTCAGTTTCCCCTTTTATCCTATGTCTGCCTTGTCTGTTTAGATGGTTAGCTTTTCAGGGCAGGGGCTGTCTCTTGCTATGTGCTTGTGCAGCATCTAAGCACAATGGGACCCTACTCAATTCAGGTTGCTAGGTGCTAAAACAAAAAATAAATAGTAATAGCTTCCCTTTAAAGTCAGGCTGCCATCACCTGTCTTCCAGCTCTAGTGTTTGCTAGTGAGGAGTGAAATAGAACCAACAAAGTGCATGGTGGAGGGTCTGCACTGGACTTTCCTTGGGACCTCTGAAAAAAGGGGAACTATTAAATCCAAGTTATTTGTTGCTGAATAACCCCTTCATATTTTTATTTGCAGAATTTGCTGTGTACTACAGCGATTTTTAAATTAACTTATCTCCTGCAAGACAGTATGTGTCCTCTGCCATGACTAGTGAGTCAGGCTGAGTACAGAGTACTTGATGTGAAACTCCAGGAGAATAGAATAGAATTAGCCCTGGTCTACACTAGGACTTTAGGTCGAATTTAGCAGCGTTAAATTGATGTAAACCTGCACCCGTCCACACGATGAGGCCCTTGATTTCGACTTAAAAGGCTCTTAAAATCGATTTCCTTACTCCACCCCTGACAAGTGGATTAGCGCTTAAATTGGCCTTGCCGGGTCGAATTTGGGGTACTATGGACACAATTCAACGGTATTGGCCTCCGGGAGCTATCCCAGAGTGCTCCATTGTGACCGCTCTGGACAGCGCTCTCAACTCAGATGCACTGGCCAGGTAGACAGGAAAAGAACCGCGAACTTTTTAATCTCTTTTCCTATTTGGCCAGCGTGGCAAGCTGCAGGTGACCATGCAGAGCTCATCAGCAGAGGTGAGCATGGTGGAGTCCCAGAATTGCAAAAGAGCACCAGCATGGACTGAACGGGAGGTATGGAATCTGATCGCTGTATGGGGAGAGGAATCCATGCTATCAGAACTCTGTTCCAGTTTTCGAAATGCCAAAACCTTTGTCAAAATCTCCTAGGGCATGAAGGACAGAGGCCATAACAGGGACCTGAAGCAGTGCCGCGTGAAACTTAAGGAGCTGAGGCAAGCCTACCAGAAAACCAGAGAGGCGAACGGCCGCTCCGGATCAGAGCCCCAAACATGCCGCTCCTATAATGAGCTGCATGCCATTTTAGGGGGTTCAGCCACCACTACCCCAGCCGTGTTGTTTGACTCCTTCAATGGAGATGGAGGCAACACAGAAGCAGGTTTTGGGGACGAAGAAGATGATGATGATGAGGAGGAGGAGGTTGTAGATAGCTCACAGCAAGCAAGCAGAGAAACTGGTTTTCCCGACAGCCAGGAACTGTTTCTCATCCTGGACCTGGAGCCAGTACCCCCCGAACCCACCCAAGGCTGCTTCCTGGACCTGGCAGGCGGAGAAGGGACCTCCGGTGAGTGTACCTTTTAAAATACTATACATGGTTTAAAAGCAATCATGTGAAAGGATTACTTTGCCTTGGCATTCGCGGCTCTCCTGGATGTACTCCCAAAGCCTTTGCAAAAGGTTTCTGGGGAGGACAGCCTTATTGCGTCCTCCATGGTAGGACACTTTACCACTCCAGGCCAGTAGCACGTACTCGGGAATCATTGTACAACAAAGCATTGCAGTGTATGTTTGCTAGCGTTCAAACAACATCCGTTCTTTATCTCTCTATGTTATCCTCAGGAGAGTGAGATATCATTCATGGTCACCAGGTTGAAATAGGGTGCTTTTCTTCAGGGGACACTCAGAGGAGCCCGTTCCTGCTGGGCTGTTTACCTGTGGCTGAACAGAAATGTTCCCCGCTGTTAGCCACGGGGAGGGGGGAGGGTTGAGGGGGTAGCCACGCGGTGGGGGGAGGCAAAATGCGACCTTTTAACGAAAGCACATGTGCTATGTATGTAATGTTAACAGCAAGGTTTACCCTGAAAGAGTGTAACCACTGTTTTATAAAATGTGTCTTTTTAAATACCGCTGTCCCTTTTTTTTTCTCCACCAGCTGCATGTGTTTCAATGATCACAGGATCTTCTCCTTCCCAGAGGCTTGTGAAGATTAGAAAGAAAAAAAAACACACTCATGATGAAATGTTCTCCGAGCTCATGCTGTCCTCCCACACTGACAGAGCACAGACGAATGCGTGGAGGCAAATAATGTCAGAGTGCAGGAAAGCACAAAATGACCGGGAGGAGAAGTGGCGGGCTGAAGAGAATAAGTGGCGGGCTGAAGACAGGGCTGAAGCTCAAATGTGGCGGCAGCGTGATGAGAGGAGGCAGGATTCAATGCTGAGGCTGCTGGAGGACCAAACCAGTATGCTCCAGTGTATTGTTGAGCTGCAGCAAAGGCAGCTGGAGCACAGACTGCCACTACAGGACCTGTGTAACCAACCGCCCTCCTCCCCAAGTTCCATAGCCTTCACACCCAAACGCCCAAGAACGCGGTAGGGGGGGGCCACCGGCCAACCAGCCACTCCGCCACAGAGGATTGCCCAAAAAAAAGAAGGCTGGCATTCAATAAATTTTAAAGTTGTAAACTTTTAAAGTGCTGTGTGGCATTTTCCTTCCCTCCTCTACCACCTCTCCTGGGCTACCTTAGTAGTCATCCCCCTATTTGTGTGATGAATGAATAAAGAATGCATGAATCTGAAGCAACAACGACTTTATTGCCTCTGCAAGCAATGATTAAAGGGAGGAGGGGAGGGTGGTTAGCTTGCAGGGAAGTAGAGTGAACCAAAGGGCGGGGGGTTTCATCAAGGAGAAACAAACAGAACTTTCACACCGTAGCCTGGCCAGTCATGAAACTGGTTTTCAAAGCTTCTCTGATGCGTACCGCACCCTCCTGTGCTCTTCTAACCGCCCTGGTGTCTGGCTGCGCGTAACCAGCAGCCAGGCAATTTGCCTCAACCTCCCACCCCGCCATAAACGTCTCCCCCTTACTCTCACAGATATTGTGGAGCACACAGCAAGCAGTAATAACAGTGGGAATATTGGTTTCTCTGAGGTCTAAGCGAGTCAGTAAACTGCGCCAGCGTGCCTTTAAACGTCCAAATGCACATTCTACCACCATTCTGCACTTGCTCAGCCTGTAGTTGAACAGCTCCTGACTACTGTCCAGGCTGCCTGTGTACGGCTTCATTAGCCATGGCATTAAGGGGTAGGCTGGGTCCCCAAGGATACATATAGGCATTTCAACGTCCCCATCAGTTATTTTCTGGTCTGGGAATAAAGTCCCTTCCTGCAGCTTTTGAAACAGACCAGAGTTCCTGAAGATGCCAGCGTCATGTACCTTTCCCGGCCATCCCACGTTGATGTTGGTGAAATGTCCCTTGTGATCCACCAGAGCTTGCAGCACTATTGAAAAGTACCCCTGGCGGTTTATGTACTCGCCAGCTTGGCGCTCCGGTGCCAAGATAGGGATATGGATTCCGTCTATGGCCCCACCACAGTTAGGGAATCCCATTGCAGCAAAGCCATCCACTGTGACCTGCACATTTCCCAGTCACTACCCTTGACATCAGCAGATCTTTGATTGCGTGGGCTACTTGCATCACAGCAGCTCCAACAGTAGATTTGCCCACTCCAAATTGATTCCCAACTGACCGGTAGCTGTCTGGCGTTGCAAGCTTCCACAGGGCTATCGCCACTCGCTTCTCAACTGTGAGGGCTGCTCTCATCTTGGTATTCATGCGCTTCAGGGCAGGGGAAAGCAAGTCACAAAGTTCCATGAAAGTGCCCCTACGCATGCGAAAGTTTCGCAGCCACTGGGAATTGTCCCAGACCTGCAACACTATGCCGTCACACCAGTCTGTGCTTGTTTCCCGAGCCCAGAATCGGCGTTCCACAGCATGAACCTGCCCCATTAGCACCATGATGCATGCATTGGCAGGGCCCATGCTTTCAGAGAAATCTGTGTCCATGTCCTGATCACTCACGTGACCGCGCTGACGTCGCCTCCTCACCCGGTATCGCTTTGCCAGGTTCTGGTGCTGCATTTACTGCTGGATAATGCGTGTGGTGTTTAATGTGCTCCTAATTGCCAAAGTGAGCTGAGCGGCCTCCATGCTTGCCTTGGTATGGCGTCCGCACAGAAAAAAGGCGCGGAATGATTGTCTGCCGTTGCTCTGACGGAGGGAGGGGCGACTGACAACATGGCTTACAGGGTTGGCTTCAGGGAGCTAAAATCAACAAAGGAGGTGGCTTTACATCAAGGAGTATTTCAGGCAGGACTTCACGGAGGCTTCCAATAAGAAATGGTGCACCTAAGTTATTGTTCTTATTGGAACAATGAGGTTAGTCTGGCTTCTGATTGATACATGGCTAGATTTACCTCGCTGCACCTTCTCTGTGAGTGACTGCAGTGTGACCTAGAGGAATGAGTCCCCTAGACGGGGGAGAGGGGGGAAGCAAATGAGACAAAACAAATCTGGTCTATTTCTTGTTTTGATCTACTCCATCTATCTTTTACATCTTTGGCTGGCAGCAGACGGTGCAGAAGGACTGCATGCCATCCACATCTCATGGCTGCCCGGCAGAAGATGATGCAATAGGACTGCTAGCAATCCGTATCGCCTGCCTGCTCACCATAAGATGGTTCAATAGGACTGACTGCAGGACTAAAGAGAATAACCTGGTCGAGTCACTCCAAATTTAGTCCCTGCACCCATGTCTGCCCAGGCGCTCCTGGCCGATGTGGCCAGGAGCACCTCAGACATGACGAGGACGGCTACCAGTCATACTGTACCGTCTGCTGCCACAAGGCAATGGGTTGCTGCTGCTGTGTGGCAATGCAGTACCGCGTCTGCCAGCACCCAGGAGACATACGGTGATGGTTACCTGAGCGGGCTCCAGGCTTGCCGTGGTATGGCGTCTGCACAGGTAACTCAGGAAAAAAGGTGCGAAACGATTGTCTGCCCTTGCTTTCACAGAGGGAGGGAGGGAACGGGGGCCTGACGATATGTACCCAGAACCACCCGCGACAATGTTTTAGCCCCATCAGGCATTGGGATCTCAACCCAGAATTGCAATGGGCAGCGGAGACTGCGGGAACTGTGGGATAGCTACCCACAGTGCAACGCTCCGGAAGTCGACTCTAGCCTCGGTCCTGTGGAAGCGCTCCGCCGAGTTAATGCACTTAAAGCATTTTCTGTGGGGACACACACACTCGACTATATAAAACCGATTTCTAAAAAACCGACTTCTATAAATTCGACCTGATTTCGTAGTGTAGACATACCCTTAAGCTAAGAAGTTGGTTGTGTTCTGTACAAAGGGAGCAGCAGTTACATGGGCTTAAGAACCGGCTTTGGCAGACTCTGGTTTTATGCTGGCATAATGCTCAGGGAATAGGAGTTATTTAAAAATAAATCTCATGGTACTGTACTACCCTATGAAAGATCCATAATATAACCCAATCAGCCACCACATTTTCCCTGTTCCATATTTATCATATTGCCCCACAATGGCTGCGTAATGATATTGTAGCTGCTAATTAGAAAACTTGGGCAGTGAACTTTTGAGGCTGAGCACATTTATTGGGTGGAATCTCTGGCCTATTTTATGCAGAAGGTCAAACTAGATGATCATATTGAGGGTCCCTTCTGGCTTTAAAATCTATAAATGACCTAGGGTGATGCTGTGTGCGAGGGCATGAAGTGTAGTATGGAGATGTAAAGTAATCTTGCATACAGGCAGCCCGCAGTTGTTTCCCTAGTGGTAATGGCAGAGTTATTTGATAAGCTTCCTGATAACCAGCAGCTTGTGTATGTACCACAGGTGTGCAGTATAGGACATATAGGGCCCGATTTTCAAAAGTGCTCTGTGCCAGGTAGTTCCCAGTGGAAATATGGGCCTGAAGAGCTTACAGTATACGAGCCGACTGCACTGAAACTTTTCTTCCTAAAATTATTCTCCTCGGGCTGTACAGTCCTGAAGCTGTACCAGTCCATTTGTCCTGGAGGAAGTGCATGCTATTTTAACCAATTCCTGGTCGTTCAGTTAAAGAGCTAGAGACCTATTAAAGCCACCGTACAAGACACTGGTAAGACCTCATCTGGGAGACTGTGAACAATTCTGGTCACCCATGTTCAAGAAAGATGAATTTAAACTGGAACAGGTGCAGGGAAGACTTACTTCGATAATCTGGGGGAAGAGAGGAAGAATTTTGGATAATCTTGGAAGACCAGAAGAACTTTGCTTGTTTAGTCTAGCAAAAAGAAGGCTGAGGGAGCATCTGACTGCTGTCTATAAATACATGAAGGGGGCAATACCCAAGAAGGTGAAGAGCTCTTTAAGCTAAAGGAGGATGTTGGTATAAGAACAAACCGATATGAACTGGCCATGAACAAATTCAGGCTGAAAGTAAGGAGGTTTCTAATCCTCAGAGGGGTGAGGTTCTGGAACAGCCTCCCAACAGGAGGTGTGAGGGCAAACAATTAGTTTTGAGAGAATGCTGGACACATTTGAGTGTGATGGTAGGACAGGGTCACTTGTGATGGTAGGGGACAGGTGCTGCAGCCCTGGGGCTCACTTCTGGTTCCTTTTACATTCCTAAAAGCTCATACTTTTGAGTTTTGGCAGCCTCCTGCTGGGGTCAGGAAGGGATTCCCACTCTCCATGTGTTCTGGGGCTTGAGAGGTTTCTATCTCCTTCCTCTGAAGCATCAGGGACGTTCACAGCTGGAGATGAGACACTGGGGAGAGCGGGCCGGGATTCTCAGGTGGCACTGAGCATTCTCTCAGGTGCTTGGCTGGCTGGTTCTTCCCTCACGCCACATGTCCCAGCTCAGGTTGGCAGTGACCTCAGGAGGGTTTTGCCTTCCTCTGCAGCATGAGGAGGTGGGTCACTTATGAGATTTATTTGGGTATATCTCACTTAATCATTTCCCTCCCCCTGTGGGGGCCTTGGGTTTTGGTGCACCGCCGTCTCTCCTGTTCTCTGCCTTCAGGACCCAATAGTCCAGTCTTCCAGGAGCTGTAATTGTTTGGTCCTATTTCAGTTGGTGGGATTAGTGTGTGAGTGCTTGGTGGTGTTGGTGGCCTGTGCTGTACAGGAGGTCAGACCAGGTGATCTTGTGCTCCTTTCTGGCCTTAAACTCTATGACTCTAAATTCACCCCAACAGCCAGGGAATTCCCAGGAGCAGTAGTTGAATGTTTAGGTTTCTGTCAAGAAAAGGACTATACCAAAACTAACCAAACAAAAAAAGCCTTGCTAAGACTTGAAGATTTCAATAAACACTACAGGTTTCAAATGGCTAGTTACAGAATGAAAATCTACACGGGGCTAGATTATAACAAAGCAATGACCAAAAATCCAGAGTTATGGAGGTTCCCTCCCCATCACTTTCCTGATTTCTCTGTGAACTTTCATTAAATTGCTACTCTCAGATCTCTGTAGAAAAGATCTGGAGAGGTACGATGACATCGTCTGACGAGTGCTGTCTCCAGAACCATGTAGCTGTCAAAATCTGTGATGAAGTCAAATAGCCTCAAAGATGGAAGATGTCATTCGATTGTCACCATGACAAATGATACCTCTGAGCCAGTGTAATGGATAAAAGTTTATCTCAAGAATCAAGGAACTTACTTTAAAGATTGCACTGCTTTGTTCTCCTACCCACTCCCCAGAATGTCTTCCTTCTTTCTGCTTAGTTTTTCCACCCAGGAGGTGTGTCTGTGCTTCCCTCAGCCTGCAAGGATTTCATGCCTCCACCCACATCAGATTTCTGTCCGAGACAATACTACGTGTGCTCACCGCCAAGTTGTTTTGAAAGCAGCGTCTGTGACTTCTGCAGAGAGATTCTCAGTGGCAAAGTTGTCTCCTCAGAAATGTCTCTTGGAACAAGCTGTGTGAAAGAGGGTTCTCGTCATCTCAGTAAAGGCTGAAGAAGACCCAGTAAGAAATCATCCGAAGCACCAGGTGTGGGGGGAGGGCAAAGGGCCATTGTTCGCTCACTTTTGAGAGCCTGAACTCAGCAGGGGCACAAAGAAGGGGGGCGGCAAAGTTCCCCCCCTTTGGTCCCTGACTAGAGCTGGGTGGCATAACCGTGGAGCCCTTTCTCTGCTATCATGATGGGGGACGGTGAGGAGGGCAGGCCAATATGAGAGACATGGTGACCCCCGTGTGCTAGGTCGCAACACCATTCACTCAGATTTGGCCTGTCTGCCCTTCCGTCATGACTGGCTGAATCTGAGCGAGTGGCATCGTAACCTGGCACATGGGGTCATAATGCCATTTCCCTCCTCCTCCCCACGTTGGCACTCCTTCCACTGCTCCCGGAAAGCATCCTTGTTCAGTCATTCTGGTTCCTATGAAGAATGTAGTAGAACATGATCGCCATTACTGTCAGTGTCTGGGCGCCTCCCACTCTATAGTGTATTCACCCTCACAACACACTTGGGAGGGAGGGAAGGGCATTATCCCCTTTGCACAGATCGAGACACACAGAGGCTAAGTGACTTTCCCAAGGTCACACTAAGGAGTCTATAGCAGAGTAGGGACTTGATCTCCAGTCTCCCAAGCCCCAGACTAGTGCTCTAACAATTGGCCCCACAATACCCTCAACACAATGTTCATAGACTGTGATAAACCACTACACTTCAAGAGATCTACACTTCTTCATTCACTAGAAGGCTCTGTTTCCCTCCTGCATTACGCGAGGAGAATGTTGACTGTTCTCTACAGATCTGCTTAAGATTTTATTTCACATGAAAAACTTTAAGCAAATTGAAGTCGTCCACTTATGTACTTTGCTGAACTGGAACCTTAAACTTGTGCATTCAAGGAATCTAAATTTTAAAGCTGAATTTTAGGACTCTGTGCTATCCCCTGCAGGCTGGAAAGGAGTCTTCTGTAGTGTCAACATTAGTTTCTGGTGTAATAGAAGAACAACATTCTATTATAGTCCCATGGCTTACAGCAGTGAGAAAAAAATGCTCTGAAGCCCTGATGGCTTCACATACAGCAACAGTGTCAGCTCCTGCAGCTGGTCAGACATGCAGTCGGTAACTGCGATCTTGGCAGACGGTGTCCTTTAGTGTAGATTCTGTCAACACCCCTATTTGTTAAGCACAATCAAACCTCCAGCCACTAAGGTGCTGGACTGGGACTCAAGAGGCTGAGGTTCTATTCCCAGCTCTGCTACTGACCTGCTGCATGTCCTCAGACAAATCACTTCTCTCTCTCTGCCTCTTTGGCCTACTCCTCCGTCCGTCTTGCCTGCTTAGAATGTACAGGCTCTCCCTATGTGTTTGTGCAGAGCCTAGCATAATGGGGCCCTGATCTCAGTGCGGGTCTCTAGGTGCTAGTTATACAAATAACTATTACACTGTCAGCAGCAGTTGATTCCTGCATTTATATTAGGTAAGAAGATTAGCACTAGGACAGTATGCCTTTGTCAGTGCTGATCAATCTCTGTTTTATTCAGCATGCCATTATTATGTGGCTTTAAAACCAAAACACTGCATTCTGGTCCCTCAGGAGATGGTTGTTAATATTATTTTATTATTTGTATTACCATAGTGATTCAGAGCTCCAGCACAGACCTGATCCCAATGTGCTGGGTTGCTCTACTAATGTGTTTTGAGTCAACTGCCTTTGTTAGGCTAGAAACCAGAATGGGAACTTAGCGCTCCTGCCTTGTACAAACTAAGGAATGTCAGACCTGATTATTGGCTTTCCTTGCCCTGTCAGTACTATAATGCTTTCATCGGGGTAGGAAAAAAGAAACCAGTGAACTCACTGCTGGCCTGATGAAGGGAATCTCTGCCTTCATTAGAGTCTTGCATGCACTGCAGAGAGAAATGATCTTTATGCCCATGGCATGCCTTCTTCCTCCCGCCTCCCAAGGGAGGAGGATCAAGTTTGACTGGACAGGGCTATAAAATGTAAGCATTATGGATGGTGAAATAGAAAACAAGCTCACACTGCTCCTGTTGACAGTGGTGTCAATCCAGAGTTACTCCTCTGAAGAAACTGGACTATTCCAGTTTTACATGGGTATAAAGGAGAGCAGAATTTAGCTCCAGATTCTGAGCTATCAATTGTAAATGGTCCTGGCAATAAAGTGATAACATCCAACCTATCCTGTTACCGTCTCACCTGCTGCTGGCCCCTGTGTCCCTCCCAGACCCCAGTGCCCCTTTGCCTTGGGGTGCTGCCCCCAGCAGTGTCCC
Organism: Eretmochelys imbricata; assembly: GCF_965152235.1. Lineage (NCBI taxonomy): Eukaryota > Metazoa > Chordata > Testudines > Cheloniidae > Eretmochelys > Eretmochelys imbricata. The sequence goes on along the minus strand of NC_135576.1, from coordinate 131,046,738 downwards.
CACACTCTGGGTCTCCTTTCCCAGGGGAACCCCCAACCCTGTATCCCCAACTTGCCTCAGTGGCTACTGCCAGTCAGCATCTAGCCCCCGCTCACTGGGGCAGACTGCAGTCTGTAAACCACTCATCAGCAAGGAGGGTTTGGACCTGCTGCCTTTGCCTAACCCCAGGCTACGCCACTGTAGCCTCAATACCTGCTTTGGCCTTTCTATCAGGCTGCAGCCTGGGAGATTGCCAGGCCTGAGCTCCCCAGCACTGCTCCATTCCCTGAGCTCCCAGGCAGCCAGGTCCACCTCTTTCCACAGCTAGAGAGAGATTGCCTAAGGGCCTAGCTAGCTACCCTTTTCTAAGGCCAGCTGTGGCCTGATTGGGGCGTGGCCCCAGCTGTGGCTGCTTCCCCAGTCAGCCTAGCCTTCTCTCTTAGGAGCGGGGTAACTGCCCCCCTACAGGGTCGCTTCTGGCCTTAAACTCTGAGTCTATGCATCCCCTACGTGGTTGGGAATGGTGTGGTTTGTCTCTGTTTTCACACAATGGCTTGTGGTGATTGAATTTGAGAACACTTTAATAAAACCAATCTGGTAATGGAGCCAAGTGGTTTGGGGCAAGACTCAGCAGCCAGACACCTGGGAAAGAATTTTCTATAGTAACTCAGAACCCTCTGCATCTGGTGCCCCATCTCTGCACTCTCTGAAAGGTGCCTAATGCACATTAATATAGTATTGTTTGAAACAGAACTACAGTAATGCGCACTAGTGAGCTCTTAGTGAGCACCAGCAAGGTCCCTGCAGGCCACAACATGTTAGTGCACCTTAGAATTTACACCCAGCTGGTGCAGACTAAGGCACCATGTAGACAAGCCTTTAGACTCCCAAGTGCTTAAGTCCCTTGTGAAAATGGAATTTACGCTCCTAAGTCACTTAGAGGCTTTTGAATATTTTACACATTGCCTTAATCTGAGGGTACTGTGTTCTGCGTGAGGTAATGTATTTTGGTTTCCTAAAATAAAATGAAAAGCAGATGGTATCACTGAGATGCTGTTATGCAAACTGGGCATTGCACCTATAGAGGGAAGTTGGATGATCCTATAGTCAATCGGAGACGTGCAGAAAAGCTGATTTTCCAAACAAAGTGTCTTTATTGTGGTTTGTGTTATTGGTTATGCCAGACAGAAAACTGATTTTGCCTGACATGCATGACTCTTTGCTGACAGTTTCCATTGGGAAGTGTAGCTGACATCAGCCTAGTTCCAAAAATTCAAAGGAATTGGTACATTTTTTGTCCTGTACAAGAGCACTTCAGTTTGCTTCCAGTCACCTTCACACCTTTCCCCACTGATATGCTTTTCTGTGCACTTCACCTTTTTGCATTAAAGTCTGTGACATGGGTTGAAAGCTAACTTAAGGTTTAAAAAAAAATCTCCCATTGAGATCTTGCATGCTGCAAAGGTCCTTGAACCCTGATAGTAGGTCAACGGAATTATTAATAGAGTTCTGGGTGCATTGGATTTTTTATTATTATTATTATTGGGGTAGTGCCTGGAGTGCCCCAACTCAGATCAGTGCCCTGTTGTGTTAGATGCCAAACCAATGCATTTCTCCCCCAAAGAGCTTCTGGTGTAAACAGACAAAGAGTAGAAGGGGAAGCAGAACCAAGAGAGGGGGAATGTCTGAGTCAAGGTCACACCGCAGATTAAAAGCAGAGCCAGGACTAGAGACCAGGTTGCCTTGATTCCCCATTCCCTATGCTGTCCACTAGATCAGAACTCCAGCATTCCCTTACAAACATTCAAAATGGTCTGCTGTCATAATGCTAGTGAGTTCAATGGAGTTACATCAGCAGAGAATTTGATCCATAAAATGGGCGGGGGAAGGGTCATGGTGGATTCTCCATCACTGGCTGGATGTTTTTCTAAAAGATCTGCTCTAGGTCAAACAGGAATTGTTTTGGGGATGTCCTGGTGCAGCAGTGGCCAACCTGGGGCTCCGGAGCCTCGTGCAGCTCTTCAGAAGTTAAGATGCGGCTCCTTGTCTGGGCACTGACTCCGGGGCTGGAGTTACAGGTGCCAACTTTCCCATGTGCCGGGGGGTGCTCACTGCTCAACCCCTGGCTCTGCCAGAGGCCCTGCCCCCACTCCACCCCTTCCCGCCCCCTCCCCTGAGCCTGCCGTGCCCTTGCTCCTCCCCCTCCCCCCCAGAGCCTCCTGCACGCCACGAAACAGCTGATTGGGAGGTGCGGGGAGCTGATCAGCGGGGCTGCCGGTGGGTGGGAGGCGCTGGGAGCAGGGTGGGGGGAGCTGATGGGGGGCTGCTGACGTATTGCTGTGGCTCTTTGGCAATGTCCATTGGTAAATTCTGGCTCCTTCTCAGGCTCTGGTTGGCCACCCCTGTCCTATTGCCTGCGTGGTCCAGCAGGTCAGACTAGCTGATCACAATGGGCCCTTCCGGCCTTGGAATCTATGAATGGAACCTGCTCTGTGAAGCTTGTTCAGTTCCTGTTTGCAAAGAGCCACGAGACCCTCCGGCGGCGTCTCTGTCAGTGCAGTGTATTAGCATTAACTGTTGCACAATGAGCACCGTAATTTAGAAGTCAACTGAGTACTAAATGTCAAGGCTTTATAACGTATGTAGATTCACAATAACAGCTGCTTGTTTGTTCCCATCCCCTGCCCCAAGTGTACACACCTGCCCATGTTCAGTAGTTCCTTTGCACGCCACTTTGTGGCAGCTAGGCAGTAAAGTTGCAATAAACTTAAATTATGTCTCTGAGTAATGGGTCTTCTGTACCAACTCACTAAGTTAGGTGTCAAGTGCTGCCGTAGTTTTGATTTAGCTGGCTATTAATGGCTACATGTGGCTTGACACAATTGAAGCATTAAGTGTGGCTAAGCTCCCAGAAGAATTATTCTCAGAAGACCTCCAGGTGTGTAAGTGTTTGTGTGAAGAAACAGAGCAGTATCTCAGCAATTTACCACCCAGGAACTTAAACGAGACAGATTCATTGTAGCAGTTCTGCCTTTTCCCAGGTTGTCCTCTCAGTATAAACCAGCACAGGTGCTGCCAGATTTCCTTCCGGGTAAGGAATCTGTTTGCATTAGAGCCAGATCAGCTGGTCAGGAGAAGCCAGAGGTATGGAAATCTGGTGAGATGGAGAGCTGGGCTGGTCCTCGGGAGTTGGGAAGGAGAGGGGTAGTGCTGTTTGGACAGGAGAACATTCTGGTATCTGTTAGTAAAGCAATGAGGTTACCCAGTAATGGAATCAAATCTATTTGAATAACTTTTCGAAAGATTGGGGTAAAATGTCTGTAGGTGCCCTGGAGGTGTGTGTTAAAAGCACTGAGCAGTGGAGGAAGCCGGGAGTTGCAGTGAAAGGGCAGTTAGGACATGGAAGATAACTGTCCTGGGAGACTTAACTACCTGAGTGAGAGACTAATTTCTCCAGCAGATTGGGTGCTACTAAGCAGAGGGCTCACAGCTTCATAGGAATTCATTAGCTATCTGAGGGGTTGAGAGCCTCTTGGCAGCACAATATGATTCTTTGATAAGAACATAAGAGGGGCCATACTGGGTCAGACCAAAGGTCCATCTAGCCCAGTATCCTGTCTTCTGACAGTGGCCAATGCCAGGTGCCCCAGAGGGAATCAACAGAACAGGGAATCATCAAGTGACCCATTCCCTGTTGCCCATTCCCAGCTTCTGGCAAACAGAGGCTAAGGACGCCATCCCTGCCCATCCTGGCTAATAGCCATTGATGGACCTATCCTCCATGAGATGACTCAGGAGAGATTACTGGGGAAATATACATGGGATATGTCATAAATATAAAGGGAAGGGTAAACCCCTTTGAAATCCCTCCTGGCCAGGGGAAAGCTCCTCTCACCTGTAAAGGGTTAAGAAGCTAAAGGTAACCTCGCTGGCACCTGACCAAAATGACCAATGAGGAGACAGGATACTTTCAAAAGCTGGGAGGAGGGAGAGAAACAAAGGGTCTGTGTCTGTCTGTGTGCTGGTCTTTGCCAGGGATAGACCAGGAATGGAGTCTTAGAACTTTTAGTAAGTAATCTAGCTAGGTATGTGTTAGATTATGATTTCTTTAAATGGCTGAGAAAAGAATTGTGCTGAATAGAATAACTATTTCTGTCTGCGTATCTTTTTTGTAACTTAAGGTTTTGCCTAGAGGGGTTCTCTATGTTTTTGAATCTAATTACCCTGTAAGATATCTACCATCCTGATTTTACAGGGGGGATTTCTTTATTTCTATTTACTTCTATTTTTTATTAAAAGTCTTCTTGTAAAAAACTGAATGCTTTTTCATTGTTCTCAGATCCAAGGGTTTGGGTCTGTGGTCACCTATGCAAATTGGTGAGGCTTTTTATCCAACATTTCCCAGGAAAGGGGGGGTGCAAGTGTTGGGAGGATTATTCATTGTTCTTAAGATCCAAGGGTCTGGGTCTGTAGTCACCTAGGCAAATTGGTGAGGCTTTTTACCAAACCTTGTCCAGGAAGTGGGGTGCAGGATTTTGGGAAGTATTTTGGGGGGAAAGACGCGTCCAAACAGCTCTTCCCCAGTAACCAGTATTAGTTTGGTGGTGGTAGCGGCCAGTCCAAGGACAACGGGTGGAATATTTTGTACCTTGGGGAAGTTTTGACCTAAGCTGGTAAAGATAAGCTTAGGAGGTTTTTCATGCAGGTCCCCACATCTGTACCCTAGAGTTCAGAGTGGGGGAGGAACCTTGACAGGATATATGGAAAGTAAATGTAAAGGGGGTTTACAGCAATTTTATTGGTCAGGGTGTAACCCAATGTGGGTGTATCTTGGTTCTCAAGAAATAAGTAGGGCCAAAACCCAGTCACCCTATGTTATAAGCAAAGACGAGTCTTCATGAGGTACACAGGTGAGGAAGGGATGGAGACCAGTAAGGGGAGTAAATAATTGCTGCTGAAGTATGAGGGGGGAAGATGTTGGCTGTATGCCATGAGAGAGAAAAGTAAATTATTTGTGACTGTATTAAAGGGGCTCTGTGGGTGGAGCTATCTGAACTTGTTGTCTTATCCTGAGTGCTATACTAGTCCATTCAGACTGTTAAACATTGTAATCATGGACTCTGAAGTATTGAGAAGTAGAATGAATGACCACAGAGGCAGGTTTAGTACCTTACGCTGCTTTTCACTCTTTTGTCCAGTTGAACTATATTTCAAGTTGATGTTGTCACTTTAATGATAACAATCTCCCTTTTTAAAGATGGGTAAACTGAGTTAGAGGGATATTAAGAGAAGTCTGTGTCAGATCTGGGGAAATAACCATAGAGGGATCCATATCTGAGTATTCGCAAAAAGAAAAGGAGTACTTGTGGCACCTTAGAGACTAACCAATTTATTTGAGCATGAGCTTTCGTGAGCTACAGCTCACTTCATCGGATGCATACCGTGGAAACTGCAGCAGACTTTATATATACACAGAGAATATGAAACACTACCTCCTCCCACCCCACTGTCATGCTGGTAATAGCTTAGATAGATAAGCTATTACCAGCAGGACAGTGGGGTGGGAGGAGGTAGTGTTTCATATTCTCTGTGTATATATAAAGTCTGCTGCAGTTTCCACGGTATGCATCCGATGAAGTGAGCTGTAGCTCACGAAAGCTCATGCTCAAATAAATTGGTTGGTCTGTATTCGCAAAAAGAAAAGGAGTACTTGTGGCACCTTAGAGACTAACACGGCTGTTACTCTGAAACATATCTGAGTATTATAGATTTGGTTTGGACTGCTGTACAGTTTACACTGATTTAACAGGTATTTCTGCAATTTAAATGTTACAGTTCATCTGGGTTTCACCTTAGCAAAACTACTATGTTCCAACACATTTAAAAGCAAAACAAACCCAACAAGACCTAAAGATTGTAGGGCTCAAAGATAAAGCCAAGATGTTTGAAAGTGACCAGTGATTTCAGGTACCTCAATTATTAGTTGCCAAACTTATAACAATTTAAAGGGGGTCTGATTTTCAGAAGGCAAGTGCTCAGACTGGGCATCAAAAGCCACTAATCACTCTTGTAGTATCATGGCTCTAGATGTTAATAAACGTATACACAAAACACCTTCATCCTTGGTTAAAATTCTGAGCCTGGTGAGCTCTTGTAGGCTCTGAGAGAGCCACATGTCTTGCAACATTCACAAAGATGGACTGCCATGTGGTTACTATTTTGAACACCAAAGAAGCTGTTTTCTTAGTAGCAGATGCCCTTAGAATATTCTCAGAATATTTTCTTCCCTAATGTTTTCATCTTGTGTTTATTGGTTTGTACCCGTGAGTTAGCTTCTGGATTTAATTTTTCAAGTAAAATGAGGAAAATTAAAAAACAGAACGGGAGGCTAACGGGTCAAATGGTCAACAAGAAATACACTGGAAGATCTCTAGTTTGTTGTAATGGGATAAGCAGCCATTGAAGATGAATATTAGTATCATCAAGCTCGTCAGAACTGAAGATCGTCTTTGCCATGTTGGGCCAATCCTTGTGCTTGCTGAACCTCTCTTTCCAGGATGCCTGGAGCCTTTCCCTGCAGTGTCAACTTCACCATCTCTCCTTAGTACCTCAGTGCTCCAAGCTTCTTCCTTTTGATGGTTTTCTAGTTTCTTCATGTCAAGTTGCACTACTCAGTATTTGTCATCTTCACTCCAAAGATACTCCCAAATTCACCAACTCTAATGAGTGTAAGGTGTCTTGGAGCTGTCAAATGCTATGTAGGCTACCCCAAGAGGCCTCAGACAGCACAGTGGACTTTTCTGTTATGCACAATGCGTGCATAGGAATCCTCTCAGTGAGTCCTCCCAGTAGGGATCCCCCTAATGTAGACCTTATGGAGAGCTTAAGGTGTGCAGATAGATAGCTTTGGATTGGCCCTTCATGACCAGGGTGAATTTCACCCAGAGGAGCTGTCTGCCTGCAAATTGCTCTCTATGCTAAAGATAACTAAAAAGAAATTGCTGGGGAGAAATGTTTACAGCAACATTTAAGCCTGATATTCTTCCTGCATTTCCAAACTGAAAAGCCTGTCATCCCAGGGAGCTGGCATAATTGCTGTCTTAAAGCGCAGATATTACCCAAAACAAATCCAGTAATGTCACTTACCAGGCATTCAGAGCCTTTTCAGCCAGGAAAGACATTTTGATTTCATTCCCTTTCTGCACCTCCTCCTCCCCCCCCGCCCCCCCCCATAATTCACATTCTGAGCTGATGCTGCAGACACTTGAGCGACAGTAAATGATTTGAGGTTGATCCCTAGCCTGGGGAAGTATGGACTGCATCTGAATTGTTAAATTACAGTTATTTTTAAGGGAAAAGGCTTGTAATGTTTGCAACTGTGTCATAGCACAGTGACAATGCATGTGAGATCATCCTTACTAAATGTACTGACAATCTCATTTCCAAAGCTTATGGTAATTCAAATGGAGTGATATTATAAATGTGCACATTAACAGTGGCTGCCATCCAAATGTGTCTCTTCTGTGCACTGCAATTTCACTTTCTAGAACACACTTGTTTGGTATAGGTTGAGGTTTTCAAAGCTGCCATACCGTGGGATGGAGACACCCAGCTCCCACTGAAATTGATGAAAATCAGGCTCCATATGCTGAGCAGCTTTGAAAATCTCAGCCCCAATATCCACAGTCCTTTGTAAAGCATCCTGTATAATATCCCAAATTCTACTCCCTTCAATCAACTGTTTCTCTGCAGTCTTACACGGAGACTGTCGTTCTCCAGTAGCATTCCAGTGAAATCAGAATCCCAGCCCCTGGTAAAACGAATGGCTGGAAGGGGAAATCAGAAACAAGGAAACTGGAGTTAAGGGCTTATCTACAAGGAGAAATTGACGAGAAGACCTATTGCAGAATAGAGTCGCATGTAGACATTCTTACACCAAAATAAGCGTGTCCAGATGGGGAGTTATTCTGCAATAGCTGTAGCATTGTAAATTCACACACACCCGACCTTACTGAAGAATAACTTCTCCATGTTGGCAGGCCCTAAGATTCAGATGTGTAAAAGTGAGGGTAATGAACCCTTGGAACAGATTGCCAGGGCTGTGATGGAGTCTCCATCTCTTGAAGCCTTTAAATTGAGACTGAATGTCTTTGCAAGAGACGTGCTCTAGTTCAGCCATGAGTTGGGCTTGATGCAGGAATTACTGGGTGACATTACAAGGCCTGTGTTATGCAGGAGATGGTAAAAAGATCATACTGGTCCCTTCTGGCCTTAAATTGTGTGACCCCTTTTGGCATCATAAAAGCTTAAGGTAATCTTTGCCATTCCCTCCCACACACACTGGTACAGGGGGCATTCAGGGATGGGGAAGGGAGGGACAGAGTGTGGAAGAGCTGTCCAATGTATCCCAAAATTAATGCTCCCTGCAAAAAAACAAAAAACCCCACCGAACTTGTGATCACTGATAGGACTACAACCCGCACTGCACAGCAGCAGCTTGAAAATATCAGTGAGCAAACTTACTCGTGTTCCAAACGAGACCGTAACTAAAGGCACAACCATGACAGTGTGCTGTGTCTGTGTCATTGTGACCAGCTCTGCCACCTTCCAGTATTTTCAACCCCCACAATCACAGTTACTGCCCCAGTTCAGCTGGATACTTGTGCACGTGACTGTGAAAAGTCAGCGGCTAGTAACATAGCTAGCATCAGATCCTTAATAATAATAGCTCTTATTTAGTGCTTTTGATCCTTAGATCTCAAAGCACTTTACAAAGGAGGTCAGTGTCATTGTCCCCATTTTACAGATGGGAGAACTGAGGCGCAAGGAGGAGACGTTACTTGCTCAAGGTCACCCAGCAGGCCAGTGGCAGAGCTGGGACTTGAACACATATTTCTTGAGTCCCAGTCCAGTGCTCGGTTTATTAGGACACACTGCCTCCCTTAAAACTTGTGTAAACTGCCATCATGTCACTGAAGCCAGTGGAGAGAGACATACCAATGTACCAGCTGAGGATCTGTCCCTCAATATCAAAAATTGCTTAGAAAAGTCATATTAATTCCTTCCCCTCTTTCAGGGAGCTCTGAGCTACCACAGGCTGCCTTTACCCCTTCGCATCCAAGCAGTCTCCTAGTCAGTCCAAAACACGGGTTGGGCAGGGAAGACTTTGTTTGATGTAGGATGAGCACCCCACCCCCACCCCCAGGAGATTTCTCTTTTCCTGAATTAATATTCTTCCTAAAACACATTGTTCCAGATTTCTAATTTCTATCTTTGATCAGGCATCACTTTACAATGCACCCAGGGAAATGCCTCATTTTGATCAGCTCCACAAATAACAGAGATGCAGGCAGTGTGTTGGACTTCTGTAGTGCATTCCACTCTGGGGAGTTGGGGGCAATATACAGTTTGGGGGCCTGACTCCCTTTTCCTTGTTCCAGAGTGGGCGAGTAATTCTCCACTACGCCATCTGTCCAAATGAACTCGGAAAATCTCTGCAGTGAGCCTCCCCTTTCTGAGAGGAAGGTGAGCTTGCCTTTGATTCCAAATTAGCTGTACAATTATACATGGGAAAACAAGATTGGTTGGAGGTTGTTCAAAACCTTCAAAGCTTTTCAAATAGGCAATGCTCAATTTGACACCTTCCCCATCTCTGTTATATCTTAATGAATATTTCAGCGCTTACTGCTCCAAGATCAGCAGTGAGCTCATCATTACATATTAAATAAAAATAAACCCAGCCCAGAAAACGTTCATGCACCTTCCTGCAGGCAGACAACAGATTCTTTATGAGGGAGCTGTGTACACACAAATTTCTTTCTTCAGCCGCAATATACAACTGCAAATAAAAGCTTATAGCCATCTACTAAAATCTGTAAAATGTCTGTGCTCTAGTTTACTGGCAACCACATTTCGGAGACTCTCAGGGTGATGTTTTGCAGACTACTGCATCTATGCAGACTAGCTCTCATGTCATTAAAAATTCCCAAATTTAACTCAGGCAGGGGAACTCTGTATGGGACATAATATGATGAGATTGTAATTTTGCAGCATAATCCAGTGCTGCCATGCTGTGATGCAACTTTGTTTTGAATCCCATAGGACAAGTCTCTCTAAAGCTGGCAATCCTTAAATGTCAGCACTGTGGGCCAGATTTGCAAAAGAGCTTAGCTTCCATTAGGCACCAAAAGACAAGCCTGGGTTCTCAAAAGAGCTCAGTGAACTGGGTGCTGAGCCAGAGGAAAAGAGTCCCAGTGGGAACTGCTGGGTGCTGAGTGCTCTTAAAAATCATCTCCTGCTTGCAGCAGTGTCTGGGATGATCCCGGAGCACAAACCTCTACATTACCATTAAAGAACCATATGCCCCCAGCCACCAATACATCAATTGGTAAAGTAACCTTCTTTCATTAGAACTGGGGGAGCTGCAGGCTTTGGTGCGGCAAGGGCCTGTTGGAATATACTCAGGCTGGGTTTGCGCTCCCATGTTTTGCTCCAAGTGCAAACCAACCACGTGTCAAATTCAGACAAGCTTGCAAATTTTACATGATTCGGATGCTGTTGAAACGGATCTTTAAAGGCCCACAGCTGGGCAGATTGTTACCGGTACCAGTGAAAATTCAGATTCAATTTGCTCAATTTGCTCAGCAGTTTATTTGAGAAAGAATCACACATCTCCCTAATAAGCCTCAATTCCCCAGGCATAAACCCTCAGTAACTATGTTGGCCTTATACAGTATCCTGATTGGCAAACAAAGCAGGTATAGCTACTGGTCCTAGACGGAGACTTCTTTTCTTCTCTTCTTTTCCCCTCTCAGGTACTTGGTCTGTCAAATGAAAAAAGAAAAAGAGTACTTGTGGCACTGTCAAGGTTCCTCCCCCACTCTGAACTCTAGGGTACAGATGTGGGGACCTGCATGAAAAACCTCCTAAGCTTATCTTTACCAGCTTAGGTCAAAACTTCCCCAAGGTACAAAGTATTCCACCCGTGGTCCTTGGACTAGCCGCTACCACCACCAAACTAATACTGGTTACTGGGGAAGAGCTGTTTGGACGCGTCCTTCCCCCCAAAATACTTCCCAAAACCCTGCACCCCACTTCCTGGACAAGGTTTGGTAAAAAGCCTCACCAATTTGCCTAGGTGACTACAGACCCAGACCCTTGGATCTTAAGAACAATGAACAATCCTCCCAACACTTGCACCCCCCCTTTCCTGGGAAATGTTGGATAAAAAGCCTCACCAATTTGCATAGGTGACCACAGACCCAAACCCTTGGATCTGAGAACAATGAAAAAGCATTCAGTTTTTTACAAGAAGACTTTTAATAGAAAATAGAAGTAAATAGAAATAAAGAAATCCCCCCTGTAAAATCAGGATGGTAGATATCTTACAGGGTAATTAGATTAAAAAACACAGAGAACCCCTCTAGGCAAAACCTTAAGTTACAAAAAAGATACACAGACAGAAATAGTTATTCTATTCAGCACAATTCTTTTCTCAGCCATTTAAAGAAATCATAATCTAACACATACCTAGCTAGATTACTTACTAAAAGTTCTAAGACTCCATTCCTGTTCTGTCCCTGGCAAAAGCATCACACAGACAGACACAGACCCTTTGTTTCTCTCCCTCCTCCCAGCTTTTGAAAGTATCTTGTCTCCTCATTGGTCATTTTGGTCAGGTGCCAGCGAGGTTACCTTTAGCTTCTTAACCCTTTACAGGTGAGAGGAGCTTTCCCCTGGCCAGGAGGGATTTCAAAGGGGTTTACCCTTCCCTTTATATTTATGACAGGCACCTTAGAGACTAACCAATTTATAAGCTTCATCGGAATGCATCCGATGAAGTGAGCTGTAGCTCACGAAAGCTTATGCTCAAATAAATTGGTTAGTCTCTAAGGTGCCACAAGTCCTCCTGTTCTTTTTTCTTTTTGCGAATACAGACTAATACGGCTGCTACTATGAAAATTGGTCTGTCAAATGTCATCTGAAGCAGGGTCTTGGTTATCTTAAGGCCCTCTGGTTCAAAAGTCCTACAAAAGTCCCTCGTAGCAGGGTCTTGGCTACCCTGAGACCCTTTGTCTTACAGCATCAGAGACCTCTTCAGATCTTAATTGGGGAACTAACTAACTAACTAACTTTGTTTAGCATTTATACCTTTTGTCCTCAAAGGAGTCACATATCCCAGAAATATGCAGTGTGGGCATTCATTACTGGTTTTCTTTAATTAATATTTCAGAAGGGACTGCAAAACGGAGACAGTCCAAAGATCAGTTGATGTTTATCCTCTCATCAACTATTCACTTGAGCTCTTAGCGTTGTATCATCCAAAAGGGGTTATTTTGACCCAGCTCAATCTGTTCCAAGCCCATTGATCACGAGTTTTTTGCGTTTTCTTTACTTTGTGAGCTGGTCAATTGGCTGACATGTTTCAAAGTCTCATGTTGAAACACACACACAGATAGAGCCTCAATTAACCATTCAAGTTCACTGGCAGCGCTCTCAGTAAATTTCCACGCCAACTGTCTGATGCTAAGAAAATCCTGCTCCCAGAATCCTCTAGCAAGTTTTGACATCCCAAGCCACACCAAACCACGCTTACTACATTCATTCGTATTAGTCACTGTAATTGATAATAATTTGGCACAGTCCCAAGAGATGCCAACCCAGAAAGCATCTTGACACTGGGCCCATGTTTATTTGAAAGGCCTGCAAACCAGAGGGAATCTTTCAGCTCACACAGTTGGAGTTTTGAGCTTGTAACCCAATTTGAAGCTATGCTAATATCTTGTAGCTTCAAGTTCCTTTGCGAACGTTTCTCTCGGCCCTTGTTAAAATGTTTGTGGTGGTGTTGGAGCATTGTGCGGCTCTCAAGCTTGTATCTCCCACCCACAGAAGTTGGCCCAGTATAAGATATTACCTCACCTACCTGGTCTCTGTAGTTAAAGTAGGCATTTGAACTTAAGAACAAAGGACATGCTGAAACCCTGGAATGAAAATGGATGCTAGTTGTGACAGTGCTGCCTCCAAACGTATATTTGTTGGCCAAGAGCTTTGTTCAGTATTGAAAGTAGTGTGGCTGCAGACGGCGATTAGGAGCTTAGCTGAGCAACTTATCAAACACCTATCCACAAGTAATATCTGTCAGTGGGACGCGTATAATTATAGTGATACGCTACCTTAGAGCTGAGGGGATGTCAACTGTCCCTTTTGTAAACCCCTCGTTTCAGGGTTTATCAGCTCACTTGGGCCATAACAACTTGGCCATAACAACGTGCACAGTGTGTGACGGGGCTCAGCTCTGAAACTGTCGTGGTTCCACAACTTCACCTATCATGGATGTTTTAGAGTGAAAATACTGCAAAGACAAATCCAGTCGAGGCTGAGATTGCACTTTGGCAAAGCATTTAAGCACATCCTTAACTTCAAGCATTTTCTTAGCTTCAATGGGAGTTAAGCAAGTGATTAAGTACTCCTCTTAACTGGGGACATTGTGCCTCTAAGAGTACATCTACACTTCGAGCTGGAAGTATAAACAAAGAGAGATTAATGAGACTGGGACTTTTCAGCTTGGAAAAGAAACAACTGAGGGGGGATATGATAGAGATCTATAAAATCATGACTGGTGTGGAGAAAGTAAATAAGGAAGTGTTATTTACTCCTTCCTTAACACACAAACTAGGGGTCACCAAATGAAATTAATAGGCAGCAGGTTTAAAACAAACAAAAGGAAGTATTTCTTCACACAACGCACAGTCAACCTGTGGAACTCTTTGCCAGGGGATGTTGTGAAGGCCAAGATAATAACAGGGTTCAAAAAAGAACTAGATAAATTTCATGGTGCATAGGTCCATCAATGGCTATTAGCCAGGATGGGCAGGGATGGTGTCCGTACCCTGTTTGCCAGAAGCTGGGAATGGGCGACAGGGAATGAGGCACTTGATGATTACCTGTTCTATTCATTCCCTCTGGGGCACCTGGCATTGGCCACTGTTGGAAGACAGGATACTGGGCTAGATGGACCATTGGTCTGACCGCGTATGGCCGTTCCTATGTCCTTATGTTCTAAATTCCAGCTTGAGAAGACATACCCACTCTAGCTCTAATTGAGCTACCATGCTAAAAATAGAACGAAGCCATGGCTGTGTGATTGGCAGCTGAGGCTAGCCACCCCAAATACATGCCTGGCAGCTTGATCAGAGCTAGCATGGGTATGTCTTCTTGAGCTGGAAGTTGCACCTCCAGCTCGAGATATAGACATACCTTAAATCGCAAAATAACCCAAACTTAGTAATGTGATCAAGTGAAAACATGAGCTTCTTCCTTTAGTACCAGGAGCCACATTAAAACCTCCCCTGGAGGCAATAACTGGGGATAAATAGCAGACTTCAAATACTGGAAAGGCTGCCATAAAAAAGATGGAGACACATTTTTCTCTCTTGCCACAGGGGGATGGCTTCAAACTACAGCATAGCAGATTTATATTATATCTCAGGAAAAACTTCCTAACTGTAAGAACAGTGGGAGAGTGGAACAGACTGCCTAGGGAGATCATGGGATCTCCTTCGCTGGAGGTTTTCAAAAGGAGGCTGGATAGCCATCTGTCTGGGAGGTTTAGACCTTGGCAGGGGGCTAGACTAGATGGCCCTTGCAGTCCCTTCTAACCCTCTTGTGCCATAGTTCTGTGATAAGAAAGGAGAGGGTGAAAGAGGAGAGAGCAGCGGTAGTCAGAGGGCGATGGCTGGGAGTGCAGTATTTTAGGACTCAGGGCTTGATACAGATTGGTTGAAGTCAGTGAAGGTCTTTCCATTGATTTCAGTGGCGGGTAGATAAGGCCTTGAGAGAGCAAAGGCCATAACTGGAAGGACCCGGTGGCCACCAAGGAAAAGGGATGGCTGGGGAGAAGATCTATACCTTTATCCCAGGAAATGAAGCAGGCAGGCACAGGAAAAATATATGCTGTAGTCACAGAGGGCCAGATTTTGACACCCTCCCTCACACTGATTTCAGGGGGACTGCTTGTGGAGTAAGGGGCTGTTCAGTGAATTAATGATATCAGAATTTGGCCCTGGGGAGCAACTAATACCAAACACAGGGGAATAGGCAGTGCCTTGGCTCCACTCCCCTAGCACAGTACCTGGTGTACATGAACCAGTGCAGTGGCATGTGTGGCATACATTGCTCTTGGGATTAGCTAGCAGCAAATCGCTAACCCTTGGAACAAGGGGAAAGCAGGGAAGGGATTGTGTGTGACTCAGAGCCATGTCTCTGCACTGTGCCTCCTTACGCACCACCCCTTGTTCAGGATGTGCCTGAGAGCACTACCAGTATTATTGATATTCCCCTGGTGCCTAGGAGCCCAACTCCTGGACTAGGACTCCATTGTGCGAGGTGCTGAACAAGCACAGAGACAGTCCCTGTGCTTCTTTCACCAATCAGACTGAATCTCACATCCAGACTGCTATACAAGTAGTTAGTTTGTACTTTATAAGTTTCGGTTTGATCACAGTAGCTGGCTTCACGTTTAAGGGACCAATCGGACAATCAAGGGATTGTCAGGAAGTCTTGCTTTCAAGTTTCCAGAATAGCCATCTTACTTCACTCTGGTTTTGTTGCAACTCTAGTTACTACACATCCTAAATATGCAAAGAGGTCTTTGTGGTGCACACGGTGGTTTTCTGTTAACGAGAGCCTCAGGGCTAGTCACTAGAATGGCTGCATCTTTTGAAATTCAAAAGGAGACTCGGCAAACAAGAAGAATGTCATTTACTCAGTCATATCCAAATGCTGAAAAATTCACACCACGTATCACTGTGACTGATCTGCCCCCTCAGACCTTTCCTGAGCCCTGACAGGTTGAGGACTCTATTTTTCTCTCTCTTAAGTACATTCTTTTATAACCACAATAGTAATAGCTATGATGAATGCCATGTGTGCGGTAAAACGGTGCACTCGTGTGTCTGTCCACACCTATGTGTACCGCCGTCTCCACCCTGTCGTATTCTAGACATAGTACTTACTACTTCGTAAGGACGAATGCTATTTATATTATGGTAGGATTTACAGCCTCTTCTGAGATGGGGTCCCATTGTGCTAAGCATGGTACAAATATATAGAAAGTGACTGCCCTGAAGAGCTTACACCTAAGTAGGCAAAGGTGTATACAGCAGATCAGTGGTAGAGCCAATAATAGAATACTTGTCTGTTAGTCCAAGGCACTATCCACTAGGTCACACTACCTCCCTATCTTCACATGTTAAGGGCATTGTCTATGCACCTAGTTTGTGAAACACAACAGGAGGTGTTAAGACAAAGATGAGATTACAGCAAAGTCCCCTACTATCTCCCATAGGAAAACTAGGTAGTCACTTTTCATCCACTTTTCCATAGTCTCTGAGGAAGGATAACAAGTATTGTAATATGTTGAGTAGCGGGTCAGTATCGTAATAGTTTTTTTAAAAAAGGAAGGGAAAATGGTTAGCTATTTTAATGGCTGGAACAACCGGGAATACATGATAAAATATTCAGAAAAAGTTAGGAAATACAGTGTTTGGGAAATCTCTACACACAGAGTAGCTCACTCATGCTGGTTTGATGCAATACATTGTGGTGTGTGATTACTTTAAAAGACGAACTCAGGAAAACAGTGTCTTATTTCATGCGGGTGAAAGAGGAAATGAGGAAAGCTGAAGAAGTGATGGGTTTTCAGGGGTGTTTTGTGAATCTTTGATATCTGAATCTGGTTAACAGCAGATTTCCTGTCATCTGAAAATCTCCCAGTGCAGATTAGACAGGAGCTGTGGTCACTACTGATCAGTGTCCAGAGGAATTCTTGTCATTGCATCTTCCTTATTGTTCAGACATTCCAGTTCGTATATGTGAGGAAACTTCCTGATGGAGGGGCTCCTTGCTGGGGTTGGTGCAGTTGGACTCACACCAGTTTTCCCTTTGTAGTGAGTGAGGAGTATAATGACTTTGTATTTATACAGTGCCTTTCGTTCATACACTCCCCAAAGTACATGACACTCTTATTAACAGACTGTATACAAACTGAAAAGGAGGACTTGTGGCACCTTAGAGACTAACAAATGTATTTGAGCATAAGCTTTCGTAACTGTTACTGCAACATTAAAGTCGAGAAATCCTGGAGATAAAAATGAAGATGAAGAGCAAGTTACATTTCTAACGCATCATCAGCCTGGCCATGTGGCAAGTCTTTAACATTTTTAAAAGACTAAAACCATGTTCCTATGCTTCTACCACCCGATGCACAACCCAACATGTGGTTGTGCTCAAATTTCCAAAGGGGCTCAGCACCCAACTATGATGCTGGTTAAACCAAGTACCAGCTCTGGTGAAGGCCTTAGGCGTTAGCTAAGAACTGACCAACTTCTAGCTGGAACCCAAACCAGCTCACCTGTATATTAGTGTTGTTCAAATAGGTATCAGTTTTATAAGAATCTATTTGGTGTTTAGACTCTATGGAATGCTTGTAAGTTGCTGCCTGCATTAAGCTCATTTGTAAGGTCTGTATTCCAGGCTACAAGGAAATATATACATTTTGCTTTATAACTTTGAAAGTGTTTGCTCTGAGATTGTGAACCCAGGCATAGGAATTGTCCTTGCCTGTCCATCCAGGAGGACTATCAAAAATTAAGTGGGCCATTATAAGACAAAAGCTTTGTTAATTGCCCCATTCACCCATGGAGAAGTATGTGCAGAAGGCCTCATCCCATCCTGTCTGAATACTGAAAGAGGGAAATAAAAATAGTTGATGTGAAAATTTTACATCTCTTTGCTATTTGAACTCTCACAGGGCTAAAGACATTAAACGAAGGCAGAGATCCCCAGGGATTACCTCAGGTTCAGCTGAAAGACATCTGCTGAAAGACATTTTGAATTGACAGATCACTACAACTCTGTCACTCTTAGGATTTAGATTGCAACTCATTTGTTGTGTATATATTTGCTTGCTTTAAGCTGTAAATAATACTCTTATTCCTTTTTCCTAGTTAATAAACCTTTAGTTAGTTTATTACAGAATTGGCTACAGACATCGTCTTTGGTGTAAGATCTAGGGTACCAATTGATCTGGGGTAAGTGACTGGTCTCGTGGGACTGGCAGCAACCTGAATATTTTGTGATTTTTGGTGTAAGTGACCATTTATTTCTAAGGCCAGCTTGCGTGGGTGACAAGATAGACTGGCAAGTCCAAGGGAACTGTCTGTGACTCCATGGTAAGACTGGTTTCAGAGTAACAGCCGTGTTAGTCTGTATTTGCAAAAAGAAAAGGAGAACTTGTGGCACCTTAGAGACTAACCAATTTATTTGAGCATAAGCTTTTGTGAGCTAAAGCTCACTTCATCGGATGCATACTGTGGAAAGTGTAGAAGATCTTTTTTTTTTTTTCATGCTTTGAGTGTATAAAAAGATCTTATAGTGATCCAAGAGTTCATATTTGTCACTGGTTTGGTGAAGTCTAATTATAGAACATACTACCAGTTTGGGGTGTCTGCCCTGTTTGTAACAGTCTGCCCTGAGGTAGGTACTTATGGTCATAAGCCACTCCAAACACCGTGACACCAACCACACTGAAATCAGGCTCCTAAATAAATGGCCAGATTTTTTTCAGCAGTGCTCAGCACTTGAGAGCTCCCATTGAGAACAGATGTTGGTAGATAAGTAAGCAATTATCACACATTGAGGAAAGACATTCTCTTTATACTTTTTTGCCCACCAGCAGCCAGGGAGTGGTCGCCCTTAAACATTATATGTTCGTTCTAAACTTAAAAGAGCATCAAGTTTTTAAAATGTAAACATTTCATTAAAATACCGGAATGATTCAAATAGCAACCAATTTTCTTAGGAGTTTCTCAGTCATCCACTGTCTCCTACAAGACATGAAACTATCACTTTTACAACTCCCTACTACTGGGGGCAAGTTTAGGGAGTGTTATAAAGGTTTAGTTCCTGAAATGCCGTCTGCCAGGATAGAAATATATTTTTGGGGCAGTTGTCCTGCATGGTGCTCGAACTAGGCAAGTCTGTGTCTCTCAGATTGTAAGGCCACAAGGGATCATTGTGGTCATCTAGGCTGACCTCCTGTATGACACAGGCAATACCTTTTAGAAAACCCTCCGATCTTGATCCTTTTCATACCCCCAGCCAGGGCTCTCGTGAGATCTGAAGGTACTGCAAGTGAGAGCTGGTCCTCTTAGCCACCTCTTGAGTGTGAATATAGAGAGCTGGTGGAAAGACACATGCACTTATCTCATTGGCTCTGTGTTAACAATTCTGGGAAGCTCTACAGTCTTGCTAATGTAAAATATCGTAATTGCTCTATGACTGTATCTGTCACTCATGCCCTATGTCCCCGGAACCTGCTGTTCCACCTTTTGGTAGTAGGACACCTTCAGAAAGGATTATGAGCAGACATGCTGTACTTTGGCAGCACTGGTTTGCAGTATAGATTTCATTGCTTCTTTTTGTTTTCTGGTGCACTGAGTACTAATAGGGTATTGACTGTGCGCAGATTTACCAGGCAGGGAAAATGCTTAGCAACAATGACTAGCCCAGCAGGTTTATCTTGATATAGACGAGATGAAGTATTCAACATTAGAATAATACAGAGCTGGTAGCAATCAATGCCGAGTAATAACAATAATATAATAAACCGCGAGGATGGCCCATCTTATAAATCACTAGCCATCGAAGTTGGTCCAATAAAAGATATTACATCGCCCACCTTGTCTCTCTAATATCCTGGGACTGATACAACTATACTGCGTAGCCATCATTCTGTGACTTTAAGTGCCAGCTGAGCTACACAATAAAATATACTGTATGCCTTCAGCTCAGTAATAGTGACTCCGCATCACTTGTATATTTTAGCAAGTAGCGTCTGCTAAATGTGTCTGCATTGCTAAATTAACACTTGATTGGAAATAGCCCATCTGGCAAGAGCCCTTCATGCCAAGAGCTATTGTAACTAAACCAGCAAAGGTTCTATCGGATCTGTGACATCTCTGAATGGCCCTTTTTACTTACCTCCATGGTGAACTATCAAACACTGATCTATTCCAGCTCAGAATGCATATAATATATGCTGGACAGACATTTGTTCCATTTCCAGGTTGAATCTCAAGCTCTTTTGCATAATGAAGACGTAGTTACCTGTGTCAATTGTCTTAAGAAACTCAAGTTTCCATTCTGGCTCTGTGTGCAGCAAGGGGTAATGAATGTTTGCAAGGCTGGTCCCTAAATTAGACTGATCACTTTAGACTTTCCAAAGAGCTCAGAGCCAGGTTCCAAGGGCTTAGCTTCCAAGTAGGCACCAAAACAAGTGGCCAGATTTTCCAGTGCTCAGCACCTAATGCAGGTATCACGTTGAGAGGTAAAAATGCATATTCATTACCTTTAGGTTAGTTTGCATAGCAAACGCAGTTCTTTTATAACGACTTTGTTATAAAATCATTATTTGTGCATCTCATGCAGTTTCATCAGTCCAAAAATATGGTAATCCATCAGGTGCTCTGTGAAGTGATTTTGTTCTGTAGAAACTTTGCAAAATTTCCCCAAAAATCTTACAAAACCCAGCAGGATCTTGCAAAATCCTGAAATTTACACCTCAGGGTTGCAACCTTTTTCAGCTGACAGCATCGTAAATAAGTTCTGATCCTTATTAACAATGAAATGTCCTAATTGTGACATGAACAAGATGCTTGGCAGAAAACCCCTCTGTTTGACCCCTCTGTCTTTGAAATATATGATCAGTCGCTTCTCCTTGGGCAGGCAAGGCACAGAGTTGTGTTTAAACTGACAGTTTATGCTGTATTCCAGTACTGCTTGATACACAGCTTTCAAGCATCAGAGGAATAGTTTGGTAAAAGTCCTTGGCCAAATTAGGACAACGTTCTAATAAAATAAACCAAGGAGACTGGATTTTCTGAATTAAAATTCCAGGCTGGGATTTTCAGAGGCATCCAAAGGAATAAGGAATCTGTTGTCAGTCACTCTCAGCCTTCCCGTGTGTACATGGAGAACCTTCAGATGTGCATCAAACTGCTAACCAGATGAGAAATCCTATTGGAGCTAGAAGAGCACAGATATCGGAGGTACCAAAGAACCCTAAAGCCAATGGAAGTTTGATACCTAATTCCTTTAGGCTTCTTTGAAAATCCAAACCTCAAAATCCATTTCAGTTTTCTTTCCCCCATCCACAGATCAGTACTTTGTCCATCACTCCAGGACTTCCAGCCGTTACTGCCATCCTAGGCTGCTTGTCTCCTGGCCATCACAACTAGCTGTGCATGCTAGCCTTGGTTCCCCTGTGGCCTGCTCAAGTTTTATCAGTTCTTCTGACATTTGTGCTCTCCCACCTCTAGTTAATGGGGAGGGATAGCTCAGTGGTTTGAGCATTGGCCTGCTAAACCCAGGGTTGTGAGTTCAATCCTTGAGGGGGCCATTTAGGGATCTGGGGCAAAAAAAATTTGGGGATAGTGCCTGTTTTGAGCAGGCGGTTGGACTAGATGACCTCCTGAGGTCCCTTCCAACCCTGATATTCTATGATTCTAGTTGGATTTCTCATCTGGTGATCAGTTCAGGATCTTAAGGCATCTGACATATGTACCAGGAAGGCTGAGAACGACGGCCACAGCTTCCTTATTCTTCCGAGTACTCTCTCTTCACCTGTCTGGACTTGTTTCAGCTTCACTTACTTCTCTGGTCCCTTAGCACTCAGAACACTTCCTCATCCTTTCAGTGATGTGTCAGCCTCACTCCTTTGAAGCCACGGATGACTCAGTCCTGATTTAATATTGCTGGGACATGGTATATCCCCCCCACCCCCACCCCCAGACAGCAGTAACAGAAGGGAGAAAATGCAGGGAGTGCAGTTTATACAGCCTCCAGTTCCTTATTATGGGGCTGATGCTTTTCCATGAGGTCACGCTATGTATGTGCCTGAAATCCTGAAAGTCCCTGAGGCATGTACTGGGACATTCTCTTCTCTCATTCTAATGTAGAGAGGTTCCCTACACTCTCTGAAAGCTCTGTTTTCCATCCCCGTCTTTAGCTAACTGGAGTACATTAATGCATTTTCTGTTTAAAGAAGGGACACTGTGCAGTATGAACACGGTGTAAAGGCCATGTTACTGAGCGTGCCCCCGTCTGTCCCACTTCCTCCCCTACTGGCTCTTGTTGCTGAAACAGGCAAAGTAAGACTGATCCAGGGGCAGAGTGCTAGCCTGAGACTCTGGAAACCCAGCGTCAGGTTTTGTTTCACCAGACACGCCCAGGCAGGCTCTCCGGGCACCAGTTCCCCATCTGCAAAGTGGGGATAATGACACTTCCCTACCACACAGGGGGTGCTGTGAAGAGGAATAGATTGTGAGGCACTCAGGTACTACAGTAAAGGGGCCTCGTACATACTGTACTTCAACAGACAGAAGAAAGGAGATTAGCTCTAATGAGCACACTTTGATTGGCTGCCTTACGTCCAGGTGTCAAGTAGATAGTATCCCTTCAGGCCATCAAATCAGCACTCATAACTTACTCATTTTACTCTTGGGTTGGAAGTCGGAAGGAGGAAAATGAAGACTGGCTTTTACACCAGGCATTTATTTTTTGAGCCCAAATGGGAGGGAGAGGTGTCTTGGAGGAGGGAGAGCGGGCATGAGTCCCCCAACGTGGCACAATTAAGGGAAAAACATGGGCGGGAAAGTCGGCATGTCCCTAAACCTGTGCATCAGCCCCAAAAACCCCCTGCAAAGTTTTCTTCAGTGTAGTCGCTTTGACAACGGGCAAAAGGAAGAGCTGCGGCTCTGCTCACAGCGGTACCTGGTGTGGTGTGTGTCTTGATAAACTTCCTTTTGCTCCTCCTCGTCTATGATGTGTGCAGCTGTGTTGCAAGAAGCACACATCCCTTTCTGAAGGCACTGATAGTGACAGACACTGCTTGCCGTGTACATCGGGAGCGGTGGGGTGAATTAGTGATCAGCTTCAGTGATTGAGTCATCCTTCCCGCTCTGCCATGGGAGGCTTGTAAGAGTAGCCAGGGAATCCTCTTTAACGCTCACAGGCCCTGACTGAATGGACAGGAACTGTCAGGAACTGGAAAGGGACAAAACTTAATGGGAGCTATGGGGCGCCGGTGTTCATGCTGCAGCAGGAGAAGGAAACAGTTGAAAGTGTTTCATAACTTCACTGCAGGAAGGCTGACTTGATCATGGTGATAACATTCTGCACTGATAGGACGCTGCACGGGTTCCAACGGGAGAGGCAGTCCAGATGGTAGCGCACTGGGCTGGGAATCAGGAGGTCTGGATTGTATTTTCTGCTTGGCCACTAACCTGCAAAAGTCTCAGATTGCTGAACAAATGTCAGGCCTGGTCTACACTTAAAAAGTTTTGCCGTCTTAGCTACATCAGTTAGAAAAAATCACACCCCTAACTGACACCTCCCCTGGGAAAAGCCCTAGTGTAGACACAGCTATACTGGCAAAAGCAGCTGTAGCTTATTCTGTTTGGGGAACCAGAATAAGCTATAACAGGAAGAGAGTTCTTTTGCTGGTATAAGCTGTATCTACTCTAGCGGGGTTTCCTGGGATAGCTATGCTGGCAAACCCTAGTGTAGACAAGGGTTTGATTACAATGATATAAATCATATAACTGATCTAGGCACCTGAAAGTGTGTGTAAAGTAGAAACAACTCACCCTGGGTGAAACTAACTGAATTACAGAATTTAACAATTCTTTGGTTTCTTTAATATTTTTTCTTCTGGCAGCTCAGCATAGACACGTGGTCCTGTGCTCCCATGTAATGACTCAAGGATGTGTGTAAGTCATGTAAGACAACACAATGGATATTCCCTTTGGATCGTCCAATAGAGGCTCTGATTGTGTGTGTGAGCATATATATGTTGTGGCAGAGCTCTGACCTTGTCCCTGTGGGTCCCGTGCTTCCAGGCGGTTTATGCTAGCTTCAGAGGCTCTCTGCAACCCTTCACGTAGCCGTCTCTCTCTAGGGCCAGGGATACAGTCTACTGAGCCCTTTTCATCATAAGCCAGCAATGGAGGTTGGTGAGAGAATTCCCACAGTCTTTGTTGCTCCTACGGCCTCATGCCAAAACAGTTTAGCCTCCTGTCCTGACAGGGGCCTGTTTTCCCCTTCCAGGAGGTCTTTCTGTAGTGGTGGGTTGGGGGGAACCCAGGCCCAGCCTCTACTCTGGGTTCCGGCCCAGGGACCCTAATGGTAGCAGGCGTTGGCAGCCAACCTTTCACTGCCAGAGTTGCTACATTTCCCTGGGCCACTTCCCCACAGTTCTCCTGCTTCTCCCTTCTTCACCCTTACCTTAGGGCTCCCTTACTAATGACTTGAGGGTGTCTTCATTAACCAGCCCTTCAGCTGCATTTCCACTCCTCTCTGCCTGACTGGAGTGAGCCCTTTTATATTATCAGAGGGGCCTTAATTAGAGTCAGGTGGTCACATTAGCTTAATGGCCTCACCTTACTCTTTGCAGGTTAATTGGAGTCAGGTGTTCTCATTAGCCTGGAGCAGCCCCTGCTCTGGTCAGTCAGGGAACAGAAAATTGTTAATCCATTGGCCAGTATATCTGCCTTCTGCTACTCTGCTCACACCCCAGGCCATCCGGACATTTTCATCTGGCCCCTGCCCCGTGGACCCGACTGACCCCCCCACCCCTTCACCGTGAGCCAGCTACGTGAGCTGCAGCCAGTCCAGTTCCAGACCGTGCCAAGGAAACTTCTATACCTGCTCGTGCTCCCCACCCTTCACATCCTCATCCTCGCATCCCGCCCAGACACAAAGTGGCGGGACCTCCTGCCACCTCTAGAGGGCGAGGAGCCCCAGTGGGCCAGCCTCTATTTCACCCTGGTCCCAAGGCCCGCCGGGGATATCAGTTGGCGGCTCCTTCAAGGGGCCGTTAGCACGGGCATGTAATTGGCGCGGTTCACCCCAATCCCGGACACCTGCCCCTTTTGCAGCGTGAGGGAAACCCTGGCGCACGTATACCTGGAGTGTGCCAGGTTGCAGCCCCTATTCCGGCTCCTCACGAATATTTTGTTAAGATTTTGGTTGCACTTTTCCCCTCACCCCCTTATTTATGCACTCCCTATCTGTGACCCCACTAAGTCACGGGACCTCCTGGTCAACCTCCTCCTGGCCCTGGCTAAAGTGGCCATCTATAAAATCAGGGTAAGGAGGTTGGCCCGTGGAGTCTCCTGTGACTGTGGGGCCTATTTCCGATCCTCCGTCCGTTCACGCCTCCGGGCAGAGTTCCTCTGGGCAGCGTCCACTGACTCCTTTGACGCCTTCGAGGAGCAGTGGGCGCTGTCCAGGATCCTCTGCTCAGTGTCCCCCTCCGGTTCCCTTCGTTTCACCCTTTGACCGCACTCCTGTCCCTAAAAAGAAAAGGAGTACTTGTGGCACCTTAGAGACTAACCAATTTATTTGAGCATGAGCTTTCGTGAGCTACAGCTCACTTCATCAGATACATACCGTGGAAACTGCAGCAGACTTTATATATACACAGAGAATATGAAACAATACCTCCTCCCACCCCACTGTCCTGCTGGTAATAGCTTATCTAAAGTAATCGTCAGGTTAGGCCATTTCCAGCACAAATCCAGGTTTTCTCACCCTCCACCCCCCCACACAAATTCACTCTCCTGCTGGTGATAGCCCATCCAAGGTGACAACTCTTTACACAATGTGCATGATAATGAAGTTAGGCCATTTCCTGCACAAATCCAGGTTCTCTCACTCCCTCACCCCCCTCCAAAAACCCACCCCCATACACACACAGACTCACTCTCCTGCTGGTAATAGCTCGTCCAAACTGACCACTCTCCAAGTTTAAATCCAAGTTAAACCAGAACATCTGGGGGGGGGGAGGAAAAAACAAGAGGAAATAGGCTACCTTGCATAATGTCCCTGTTGTTCATTAGTTGTCCCCCGTAATTATTTGGTTTTCCAGGTCCTGTGGACCCCCCTCTTAGGCGGTGGGGGGGAAATCCTTTATCAGTGGATCCCAATAAGGCTACTCTGCTGTACCCAATTGGCCTGGGTCTATCACAACGTATAGAACTATACATAATGTTGTCTTGTATTAAATGGTTAAATTAACTAGGAACACTGTTAATCTTATTGTGAACTCTGCCTTTTATACTGATGAGACGTTAGCAGAGTGTTGTCCATTTCGATATTTCTGTGTGGTTTCTCTGGGACTGCCCACCCCCAAGCACAGCGGAGGCAGTTGTGACCTACAGAGGCAGCTCTGACTGCATTTTTAGAGGCAGGCAGAAGGTCACTCTTAATGGGCGATCTCAGCTCTGGAACTTGCCATCTGGTAGTTTGCATAGGCCAGTGCCCACCCTCTTCCATGTGCCATGCAAAACCCATGTTTTCCCTTTCCTTTCAGCGACAGAGGTTTGGGCCTCAGCTAATGGGCTGCAGCAGCTTCTTCCCCCATTTGGGCTAATATTAGTATCTGTTTTAAATGATGGGCTTGGGGAACAGAATACATTCATAGCTTTACAGGTGTTGGGGAGGGATTGATTGAGAAGGACAACATGATGCTGAGTTTGAAAAGCTTTGGTAGGATTTAAACATATTTAGTGTGTAGAGAAAAGCCAAGGATGCAACTGTTGCCTGTTTTTCTGTGTGGACTGGCACAGAGCTCAGTTGTGAGGGGCCATGCTGCCCGCATGTATTATATACTATATATTCTATCTGCTGCAAAGAAAACTAGCTCCCCTTGTTATTCAGATCCTTCTGGATAGTAGCGGATGATAAGAAACAAATCAAAGCATGTTGCTTCTCGGGCTGATTTTTCTTTTGTTCTTGGCAGCATCATAAAACGAGTTGTGTAATGAGCGATCAAGAACAATGCCATTTGTAAACATGCAAAATTCCAGAGCATTGACCCAGCGAGTTATCTCGTGTAGGTGTAATTATTTGTAAAATAAACCAGGCCTCGGTTGTGAAATATTTGCTCTGGTGATTTTCTTGAAAAGGAAGGGTGTAGAGCTAGATTTGCTTGACCTTTCGCAGTCATCCCTTTAGCGCTCTCAGTGGGTGGAGGAAATGTGGAGATGTTCTTTCTATCACTGTGAGCAGGAGAGGAAACCAAACTGATAACCCTCCCCCACCCCACCCCGCTAGGAATGTCAGGAGAGTGGAAGACTTTACACAGTGCAGGGCAGAGCATCACGGGGCTGACTGGGTGCAAAAGCCGCATCAGCTACTGACTGTGCAAGTAGGGATGCTGCCCTTGTTCCGGTATTGGACATTCCGTGTGCATTACACGCAGACATTCAGGAATGCAGTGTCTCTACTCTGGGGGTGAGGGGGAAAGTGCAACCTACTCTGTAAGCCTGTGTGCTAGGGTTGCCACCTTTCTAATTGCTGATAACCAGACCCCTAAGGCCGCACCCCCACTCTGCCTCTTCCCACAGACTCTGCCCCTTCTCCACCTTTTCTGCCCAAGGCCCCGCCCCCATCGCTTGCTGCTATCCCCCCATTACTCTCTGAATCCTATCCACCTCTCACCTCCCCCGCCAGCTGGGCTCCCTCTGCTCTGGGGCCAGGACAGGACCTGCTGTTGCCTAACAAGGAGCCTGCCTGCAGGTAGAAGGTGGCCCCAGTTGAGCAGGGACTGGTGCGGATTAATGACCTGACGCCTCCCCCTACCCTGCAGTAACCAGGCTTTTGGTGTCCAGTCAGTACATCTGATCAGACACTACCAGGTCCCGCTTTCAACAGGACTTTCCGGTTGAAAACCGAGCACCTGGCAACCCTAAATGGCACCCGGATACAGAAGCCACCGGCAACCCTACTGTGTGCTGGGGAGGGTTTGTGGAAGTTGTGTGTATGTGCGTAGGGGTCCCCTCCTAAAGGTCACAGAGTGGCCAGGGAGCGGCTTCACAGTCAGGTCAGCAGTAACCACCTTGGTTGCTGACCCCTTTCTTGAGAGGGTACGGTTGGGGTATATGCCACATAATAGCAGATTTACAAGGGCTGCTCCTCACCCTCCCGTTCTGCCGCTGCACCACCTCTGCACACACAGGGAATACGGATCACCGCACCGTGGAAATTCACCAGCTCTGCTGCTTTTGGCACTCCCAGAGGAATCTCCTTATATGGTCTCTAGGATTTTGTCCAGAATATCTGAAGAGGAAATATAGTATTTAGAAAAGCTAGTTAGTGCCCCCTATATTCCATGATTTGCAGCTATGAAATTTACCACAGAATCCACTGTAGGTGCAGATTTCAGAGTAACAGCCGTGTTAGTCTGTATTCGCAAAAAGAAAAGGAGTCCTTGTGGCACCTTAGAGACTAACCAATTTATTTGAGCATGAGCTTTCGTGAGCTACAGCTCACTTCTGTAGCTCACAAAAGCTCATGCTCAAATAAATTGGTTAGTCTCTAAGGTGCCACAAGGACTCCTTTTCTTTTTGTAGGTGCAGAATTATCCTTCCAGAACCTAAGTTCAGATTTCTTTTTTAAAACTATGTTTCTAGCCCTTTTGATTGTGAAGACAACCTTAGCAACATGAACCAAGCATAAACATGGTGACGTCTGCCTGAGTCTGCATACAGACGGAATCAACAGAGCTGAGCAGTGTGAACTACTCCTATTCACCTTAATGAAGTGCTGTCTTTGAAAAGGAACAATTACCATTTCAATGGCATGTCAGGGAGGATTGTTTTATCAGAGACATTGAGCTAATATGTTGTTTATCCCACAGTTGCAAATTACCTCCCACACTGACCAAGGTGCTAGCAGCCCAAGCAGCTTCCTAACCGGCTGCCACAACCTCGGAGTCTCTCCTAGTAATTCTACAGAGCAGAAAACACAACTCTGCAGCACGTTGATCATGAGGCATTCTAAGGCATTGTAAAATAAAGAGAATGAAGTATCCAGTTCTACAGCACAGGGGATGATGGACTGACTATATCATATGATTTCACATTTAATTAAGTGAAAGCCCTCCATTTTTCTAAATGTACCTAAGGCCAAACTGGGAGTAATTAAATCCCTAGGTGACTGGCTGGCAGCTAATGAGACTGATAGAGAGTTCCCAAGGCTCAGCTGAGGTGGTTCCTAGACCCTGGAAGTTCCCACCAGAGCAGGGGGCCTGGAAGTTTTGCTCTGAAAGTCTGGGAATTCCCAGAGAGTGGTAGGAAGCCCAGCATGCCAGGAACTGCATGCTGCCCTAGAGAAGAGCTGCAATTGATAGGTTTCAGAGTAGCAGCCGTGTTTGTCTGTATCCGCAAAAAGAACAGGAGGACTTGTGGCACCTTAGAGACTAACAAATTTATTAGAGCATAAGCTTTCATGGACTACAGCCCACTTCATCGGATGCATAGAATGGAACATATAGTAAGAAGATATATATATATATACACACACACACACACACACAGAAGTTGGAAGTTGCCATACAAACTAAGAGGCTAATTAATTAAGATGAGCTATTATCAGCAGGAGAAAAAAAAAAAACTTTTGTAGTGATAATCAAGATGGCCCATTTAGACAGTTGACAAGAAGGTGTGACGATACTTAACATGGGAAAATAGATTTAATATGTGTAATGACCCAGCCACTCCCAGAGATTTTAAACACTGCATCACATTCACAAACTATCAGATTTCTATTTGGATTAGACCAGGAGTAGGCAACCTATGGTACATGTGCCAAAGGCAGCACATGAGCTGATTTTCAGTGGCTCTCACACTGCCTGGGTCCTTAACACTGGTCCAGGGGCTCCGCTGCTGGCCTGGGGTACCGGCCGCCGGCCCCCTGCCAGCTGGGGTTCCGTCTGCCGGCCCTGCTCAGCCTGCTACCGGCCCCGGATCCCGGCCACCGGTCTGGGGGACTCTGCTGCCAGCCTGGGGTCCTGGCCACTGGTCCAGGGGCTCTGCATTTTAATTTAATTTTAAATGAAGTTTCTTAAACATTTTAAAAATCTTATTTACTTTACATACAACAATAGAATCATAGAATCATAGAATATCAGGGTTGGAAGGGACCCCTGAAGGTCATCTAGTCCAACCCCCTGCTCGAAGCAGGACCAATTCCCAGTTAAATCATCATTCCCAGTTAAATCATCAATAGTTTAGTTATATATTATAGACTTATAGAAAGAGACCATCTAAAAAGGTTAAAATGTATTACTGGCACACGAAACCTTAAATTAGAATGAATAAATGAAGACTCGGCACACCACTTCTGAAAGGTTGCCGACCCCTGGATTAGACCATTATTTTTGCTGAGAGAAGTCTGTGTAATCCAAGGGCTTGATTTAAAAAGTTAAAATGTCTGCAAAACTGTAATAAACTTCATTCCAAGTGTCTGATATATAGGTGTCCTCCAGGAACAGCGATGGAATGCTGGGCCATATGGGCTGTTTCTGCCGATCCTTCTCGCTGATGTCAGCAGTTCTATTGTATTGCATAGGCTGCCTGTTAGAAAGTCATAAATGCTCGTCAGTTATCTATTTTTCCCAGACACACAGCACTACAATATTTATAATGTGTAGACTCCTGTATAGACTCCTCCTACAGGTAACGTAACACAGGTCATTTTCAGAAGATACCTATTGTCAGGGATGCCAAGTTCCCTACTTTTAATACATGGGAGATTTACACTAGGCCCAGTGTTCATATATGACCTCCTGAGGTCTCTCCCAACCATAATATTCTATGATTCTATGGTTGAGCTGTTAGGTTTGAATTATAACAATGTACCAATTTTTTTGCAGTTTTGCAAACACACCGTTTAATTCTGTTTCTTCATGCCTAACTAATGCTGAATGAAGATTGAGCTCACCCTCAGTGTGGGGGATCTCCCCAAAGCCTGCAGTGTTATCAACCCTTGTGATATTATCATGCAGTCGCAGTGTTTCACTTTGGGGCTGATTTCTCTGGAAGCTTCAAATTGAAACACTGTGATTGCATGAGGATAGGCTGTTGGCCTAGCTCAACACCCAACCTGGAGTACTAGTGGGCTGCTTTTCATCTGGTCTCTACCCTTTGACCCGTTGGGCTCTGGTGGCCCTACCAGGGTCTTTGTCTTTCCAACCCATCCAGGCGCAGTCCCCAGGAAAGGATGGGGTGAGTGAGCAAGCGAGCGAAAGTATGCGCCAGGTTTATTGTTACCATATTTGAACATTCAAAAAAGAGGACACTCCATGGGGGAAGGTATTTGCTCGCGCCCCACCCCGCCCCAAATCCACCCCTTCCCCACCCCCATTCCAACCCCGTCCCCAAAGTCCCTGCCCAACTCCGCCCCCTCCCTGCCCCACTGGACCCCACCTGCTGCTGATGGCTCCCTCGCCGCTCTCCTCTTCACGCCCCCCCGTCCCCCCCGCTCGGCTACTCATCCCTCCTGCTGCAGGTCCCTCTGGCTCCTCGGATCAGAGGCACCTGAGGGGTCTCCACATGCTGCACCCACCACAAGTGCGAGCTCTGTGGCTCCCATTGGCTGGGAAAAGTGCCAATGGGAGCTGCCAGAGCCATGGAGTGGGGCTTGCAGGCGCCAGCAGCTCACAGGGAGCCCTCCGCCTCCCCTGCAACCCAACCCTAAGAGCCAGAGGGACCTGCTGGGGGTCGAGGTGGGGAGTCCCTGCGGTGCTTACCTGGGGTAGCTCCCGGGAGCCATCCGGCAGGTCCCTCTGGCTTCTGGTTAGGTTGGCCGAGGGCTCTCTGCCCGCTGCCGGT
Source organism: Eretmochelys imbricata (assembly GCF_965152235.1). Lineage (NCBI taxonomy): Eukaryota > Metazoa > Chordata > Testudines > Cheloniidae > Eretmochelys > Eretmochelys imbricata. The sequence continues at coordinate 131,015,026 of NC_135576.1, read as the reverse complement.
GCCTGCATGCCCCGCCCCCACAGCTCTGATTTGGCAGGAGGGAGCCGGTGCAGCATGCAGAGACCCCCTCTGCCTCTGTGCCTAGGGGCCGCCCACACTGCAGGCTCCTGCCGGCGGGCGGGCGCCAGGAGCTGCCCCAGGGAGCGCCGCCAGCCCCGGGACTTTGGTGCGCGTGGTGAGGTGAGCGGTCCCCGATATTGGGACAAAGGGCGTCCCGACCGATGTGGCAAAATCCCGGACGTTTGTAGATATTTAAAAATTCCTCCTAGATGGCGATTTAAGAACCAAAAAGCCGGACATGTCTGGGAAAATACGGACATATGGTAACCCTAGCCAGGTTCTGATCCCTTTAGTCACACCTAGGAGCAGTTCACTCTGTAAGTAGCCCTACTGATGACAGTAGTACCACTCACAAGATCAAGGGTATTGAGATTGGGCCCTACGAAAGCAAAATGTTCTCTTTGACATTCTGCGCTCAATGAACTCATAGAGAGCATTGTATATGAGGCCCAAAGCTGCAAACCCAATGTCCAGATCACTCGTTCATATCAGTGGGAGCTCAACACAGAGGGCTGGCAGGAGTCAGGACTGAGGGCACGGTTGAACAGATGCCAATATCTAAAGAGTTTCTAAAAAGAACGTTGAAACATTCTTGCGTTAGATATCTTTGTTTTATCTCTGGTAATGATCTACTAGATCACTCAGCCCCTGATTCAGCAGTCCATTCCTATTCAGAAAATCACCTGGACTTCATTAAGACTTAAGTACATGTTTTGCTGAATGAGGATGGACATAAGAACAGATGGGCCTAAGAGCTGGCTTGAGGAAAAATTATGTAATAATTCAGAGCTGCGGTAACTTCCAAAAGCTTATGGAAACCCAGAAAATTGAACACCACGGTAAATGGACAGGATTTTTATTCAAATGCTCTTGAACTGTAGTATTCTATGTAGCTATTGTCTTTGTAGTCTAGTGATTCAAGGCTATCAGTGAAGAACTATGGAGAAGCCTAAAATATTTCACATTTTTATCAAGCCCCTAGCTGTAGAGTTCACAAGGTTTAATCTATTTCACTGCATATGGCAATTTGAATACGCAGTCCCTCCTCTTTTGATCAGCATGAGAGAGAAGCTTTTAAAACAAGACTAAATAACACACTTTTAACAAGATGAACACACACGCACACACACACACAGACTTATAGGCTTGTACACATTTTTTACATTTGACCTATTTTTGAAAATCCTGCACCAGTCTGGCCCCTAGTGCCACTTACAGCAGCCTCATGGCTGCTCTAAGTCAGTGGCCCTTAAAGCTTTTACCTTCAGGCCCTACCTTTATCAAAGCACCTGAGCTCAAGCTCCATTTTCCTATTTGCTAGAGACAATATTCATACATATATATATGTGTGTGTGTGTGTGTGTGTTTAATACCAACTACTAGTGAAACCGAAGAATGCTTTACATAAACAGGCAAAGAAAAAACTATTGTAAGACAATAAAGTTTGCAAAGCCATGCACTGAAAAGTCAGGAAATGCCAGAATTAGTGTTGCCCATTTATCATCGTCGTCATCTATTTGGTCCCAAATGTCTCAGTAATATCTATTATGGGACCAACTTCCATTGATGAGCGAGACAAGTTTTTGAGCTTGCCAAAAATAAAAAAGTTGAAAAGATTCTAAATTTTTTCTTATTAAAGTATGATCTGACATCAGCTGTTTGAGCTAGGAGAGAGTGTGACGCTCCGCCCCCTTTTTGACATGACTGTATTCGGCAGGGAACTCAGGCAGGCTGTGGGACTGGGATTATAGAAACTGTAATTCCCTCAATGGAAAACACAGCAAAATTCTCCAAAAAAAGGCCTGTACATCAAGAGGAAAAAATTACATATGCTAAGAAAACCAGCAAGTCCAATAGAGTAAAGGTCTACAAATGTTGCTGTATTTTTCAACATTCTGCAATTTCTATGCTTTCATTTGGAAACAAAATGAAGTTTCTGCTTTCCCTGGTGAAGGTGTAGCTATCTCCAATGTGCTGGTGAGGCACAGAGAGACTTAACACAGCATTATTGTTGTTTATTCCATTTCATGTAATTTGGCCTTTCAGTGACAAGAGGGCCACCTCATCATGCTGGATGGCAGTAACATTGAAATCACCAAATCCAACATGAAAACAAGTCCCGACTAACTCGGGTCTAGGAACCACCTCAGCTGAGCTTTGGCATGCATTGTATGCCTCAGGACCGGCTGTGCCCATGCAATGATTCCATCCAGCCCCCAGATGCACACAGAGGATGCCATTTTGGAGAATAAAAAGGGATCCTCTGCACAGCTTGACCTCACAACCCCATACGGCATGTAAGTGTAGAACTGCAGGCCTTACTAAAATGTCACAGCACACCACTGCTTTCCCAGAAATACTGTAAATATGAGTAGGAGTGTGTATCTGGAGAGCTTGACATTTAAAGACCTCTTGAGCAGGTATGGTACAAGAGACCCCGTCTGTTCATACACTTCTGAAGTACATCAATAGGAAGTATAGCGTGCCAGATTAGACAGTTGATTGTATTTCACCTTTTAAAAGTTGCCCATTCTCAGATCTTTCATGTCCAGGCATGCACCTGGCATGGCATTCAAATAATGGGAGAGTGTGTGAATGTTATGGCTCAACATTTGTAAGAATAGATCCTGTTTAGCTGTAAATGGAACAGTGGTTTCCCACTCTTTCAGAAATACCTGTACAAGCTTTTAGATTTACACTCCCTGCTGTGTAAAAAGGTTTGGGATAGGCCAGGGGCATGGGTGCTGTTCTGGGTCTCCAGAGTCTGGGTTCAATTCTCTGCTCACCCATAGACTTCTTGTGTGTGTGTGATGTCCCAGGTCTTTCGGCCAGGCATGGGAGTTCCCAGACATCTACTGCATCCTGGCCTCCACCCAAAGTCTGCTGAAACCTGGGGGCGGAAAAACTAGTAGGAGGACAGCCTCAACCAAGGGCCCACGCAGGGGAGCCCGGATTGGAGGATGGCCCAGGCTCCACTGATTGCTCAGCCATGCCCCTGAAGCCAGAAGGAGGCACGGGAAGTTGGCTGAGCAACAAGGTTGTTTCCTGTTGTGGCTGCATTGGACTCTACTTGTGCTGCCTCCTGCACCCACCCCTGTTCCTAATTCCTGCTCTGCTCCTGTTCCCACTGTGCTCCTGCTCCGTGCTTGATCCTGGCCTCTCCTCCAGCTCCTGCCCTTACCAGTCCTGTTTCCAACCCTGACCTCTGACTTTGGCTTGACCCCAGGGTCTGGTAACTGGCAGTTGATTCTTATGCTGACCCTCAGCTTTGTTCCCCAACCTACATGCCTGCTTTGCCCACTAGACCTGACTCCTGCTCTGTCTACTAGGCCAGACTGCCAACATCCCAGTCCACAATAGTGTGACCCTGGGCAAGTCACTTTGCCTCTCTGTGCTTCAGTTTCCCCTCTGTACAATGGTGATAACAGCAGTTTCCTCCCTTGAAGGGGTGCTATGAAGATAAATATGTTAAGGATTGTGAGGTGGTCAGGTAATGGTTGTTTTAGGAGTGTTGAAGAGAGAGATTTTAGATTGCACCCTTTGCAGATTGGCACACAATCACATTTCATTAACAAGGAAGCAAGAACATGTCCATTTTTAGCAACTGAATATTAGCATAAGAACATCTTCAAAACTAGGCTGTTTAAAATGAATAAGGAAGTAAATTTGCAGAGATGAGTTAATGTTCCTGTATAGCTGTACAACAGCTCTGTCTCATAGGAGACAACAGAGCCTGAACGCCTGCAGCTCCCTTTGACTTCAGCTGAAGCTGTGAGTGCTTCGCATCTGTGAAAACCAGGGCCACGCTGAATGAACACTTGCTATCATCATATCCTTCTACTCTGGAAGACCAGAACCACCAGTAGAACCAAAGCGGTCAGGTTCTCAGCTCCAGTCCGGATGGCCCTTTGCCACGATTGGAGCTTGGTTGTGATCGTTTCTTGCATTAATTTGCTTTTTCCTACAAAAGACAAAGTGTTTGAAGCTTCAGACATTGCTGCAAGGGCTTTTCCTTTCTGAGGGTGATCCTCCAATATGGCTACTGTCGTTGCCGCTTTCATTGTCTCAAAAATGTGTCCCCTAGTAGCAATAAAGATGTTAAGCTGAAAACTAGAAATAGTTTACCCATACACGAGTATAAGCATTTACAACAGTTGTTACCCTTACCTATTAAATATAGATAACTCAAGGGACACTAGACTAGACAGACATATCAATCTTCCATAAGGCAAATGGACATCTCAAATTACAATTCAGCCACATAGGAGGGAGGTCTAGCCAAAGTGGCTCTTTTGAGATGCTCCCCAACACTGGAGATGAACTAAAGGGGAGAGTTGCTGCAGGTACCCTCCTCCTACCCAGCTATATGGAGCTGATACCCCACTAGCTCCTTGAGGAGCAGCCCTGGTTGGCCTCATGTCTCCCTGGGAGGCACAGACCAGCCAGCCAAAGAGGTAGTAGCTGGGAACAGATTATGGGTAGATGCAATAAACAAATACCGATCCTGCTCCCACTGAAGACCACGGCAAAACACCTATTAACCTAGGTCTGATTCTGCTGAAATCAATAGCAAAACTCTCACTGACCTAACTGTGCTGACATTAAAGTCCCCTGGACTTCTGTGGTGCAGGATCAAGCCCTAAATACCCAGAAGTAGAAGACTCAGTCTAGCTCTGCGTATACACTGACCCCAGCCTGCAGGGGGCAGGAGAGAAGTCCCTGCACCTTGTTCCTGTGAGCAAACCTTTTACTAGTGCTTTAGTTCTCAATTAAGAAATTGCCCCTTAGAAAGTTTTTTTTAAAATAATACTACCATTTAAAAGTAATAGATATTCTTCAAACAATGCAAATCATGGAAAGCATGATTTATACATTAAGGCAAAATCCTGCCCAGACAAATGTTTTTGTAATTATGTATAACTGAGAATTTACTACTCTGTTTAAATATTTATGTATGATTTCAGGTCATAATTAGTAAAAGATGTATCAGTACTATAGTCTGGAGATCTGACTGATTTTCTTTAAACCTGTTCTCCTTTATGAACTGCTCTTGTCAGTTATAGCTGAAATATCTGACTAGAGATGGTTAAAATTTTTCAGATTCACTCGGCTACTAAAGGATACAAAAAATTCTGTTCTACAGCTTATTCAGTCGCCTCTGACTTCATACAAGAAAATGAGCCCCCAGTTACCTTATGTAAGCGGGGGAATAGTCCCGCTCTTGTGGGAAACTTTCCTGGTTTCTGCACTACCCCGGTAAAGTGGGCTAGCGAAAGGATCTGAGTCCTCGCTCCCACTTCCTTTACCCAGTGGCCTCCCTACCCTTGAGGACTCCCCTTCCACTCTCCTGTCTGGCAGAGTCCTCATAACTCCAACAAGGCTGGGCCCAAGATTCCTGTGGGGCTCAACCCCCAACCCTGCTGTGGTCACCTAGGACAGGGCCTAGGGTGTCCCCACTCCGGGGTACTCTCTCTGCACTGGGCACTTCTCTGACCCACTGACCATTACATACAAGTTAAAGCAAATGCAAGTTATTTAATCAACAATTAATTTTAAAAAGAATAAGGAAAAATGGGAAAGGTTAAAGGAAACACATCAACCTGCTCTGTGGCAGGGAACATCACAAACAGTGTCTCTGGAACGTCAGGGCAGTTCACAGTCTGTTCCTTGTAAGTCCCAGGCCTTCTTCTCAGGCCCTGGCTGTGCTGCAGGGATGCTGTGGGTTGGACACTTGCTCTGGTGGTGGCCACACGCTCTCAGGCTCTAAGTGTAGGACCCTTCTTCCCAGTATCGCCCATGCCCTATTGGGGTTATGATCCAAGCTTGACCTGCAGAGCCCCTTGGCTGAGGCATCTCCCTGTGCTGGGCCTGCTGCCCAGGGTCCCCCTTGGTCTCCACTGCTGCTCACCGCACCCAGCTCCAGACTGCTCCAGCCCCAGCTGCACCACTCTGTCTCAGGACTACTGCTGCTGCTGCTGCTCTGCCTCCAGCTCCCTGGGCTGCTTCTCTGGCCCCTCTGCCTCTGGTTGCTGCAGCTCTGCTCCCAGAACAGGTCTGCTCTGCAGGCTGCTTCTGTGACTCTGCTCTCAGCACTGACTTGCTTCCTGGGCTGCTTTTCTGGCCCCTCTGGCTCTGGTTGCTGCAGCTCTCCTCCCAGGGCAAGTCTGCTCTCTCTGGGCTGTGCCTCTGGCTTTGGGGCTACAGCTCTGCTCCTCAGCACAGCTTGGGACCCTGCTTTCTCCTTAGCCTGGCCCCACTCTGTCTGACCCAGGCAAATCCAGTTCACGTGGAGGACAGGACCTCCCTGGCCTCCTGACTCCCTGATTAGCCTGCCCACCCTGTCATTCAGGCTGACCTGGAGCATTGGCCTCTCCCCATTGTTCCTGGGAGCTGTCAGTCTCAGGGTCCTGATTCCCCATCGACCCTTCCCCCTTTTTAGTACTGGAAGCTAGCCAACCAAAACTCCCCCACTGAATATTAGTAAGGGGCCAACTGTCCCCTTACACTTATATGGCACCTCCTGGGAAGCTCTGCAAGCTACTGTAAGGGGTGAATTCATAAAGTGTACCTCCCAAAAGAAGAGACAGAGACTCAAGTTACTAGCCTGTCTGGCCAAGGAAACACGAGTTACAGAGAACACACAAGACTAACCCAAATAATGAAAACCTCTTACATTCTCTAATCAATACCAAATGCTTATCCAGCCAAGTCAAAATTACAGTCAACAAGGTCAAACAAAGATATTATGAATGTGGAGATAAAGCAAGTGAACTACTTGCCAGGAGACTTAAGATGGAACTAGCCAACAACAATATATCTTCCTTATTACAAGATGACAGGAGTGTTATCCGTGAACCAATAGATATAAATAATTAGAGTAAGCAGTTCTATCAAGATTTATATAAATCAGACAACCCACTTGGCTCTAATACATTTGAGCATTTTGTCGAAGGCCTACGTTTTAATGCTCTGACTTCATAACAAGTGATGTTTATGGACAACACTTTCACAACACAAGAGATTGTACAGGCTGTAAAACATATGGATTCCGGAAGATTGCAACAAAAGAATTTATAATCAGTTGTCTTCTATTCTTTCAAAGGTCTTCACTGAAACATTCCAAAAAAGAGACATCTTGTGACAAGAGAACTACTGTAATTTCTTTGTTATTCAAGAAGAACAAAGATGGTCGCAATTGTGGTGACTTCCGCCCTATCTCTCTATTGAACCCAGATTACAAAAATTTTAGTGACCGGACTGAACACCATCATCCCAACAATTATACACATAAATCAGTTGGTTTCATTAAAGGAAGATTGACAGCTAATAATACAAGAAAAATCGCTCACTCGCAGGGCTGGCCTTATCATGAGGCGAACTGAGGTGGCCGCCTCAGGTGCCAGACTGTGGGGGGGGGGGGGGCCACTAGGACCCAGAGTGTAGAAAATTGTGTCTGCTGCTGGTGCATCTGGATTCTCTCTGCTCGAGATGCACAGAGATGGTGGAGTGCAGTGCTGCAGGAAGGAGGGCACAAGAGACAGAACAGGCAGGCAGGAGAAAAGGGGAGAGGGAATAACAGAAAGCAGCAGGAGCTGCAGGGAGAGAGAGGAGGAGGAGCCTCTTATGTACCTCTCTAGCTCCCCCAGGAGCTGGACTGATTAACACCAGCTTCTCAGGGAGCTTCCTCTTTCCTGCTGCTCTCTGAACCCACTTGAGGAGAACAGGCAGTCTACTGAAGTAGTAGGAGCCAGTTAGGCCCTTAAAAAGAAAAGGAGGACTTGTGGCACCTTAGAGACCAACAAATTTATTTGAGCATAAATTTGTTAGTCTCTAAGGTGCCCCAAGTCCTCCTTTTCTTTTTGGGGATACAGACTAACACGGCTGCTACTCTTAGGCCCTTAAGACGCTGATATCTTCCCTCACTCAGGCCCTGCTACCAGCCTGCTTATTTGTCCCCTTCAATTGAGTGTTCAGAGCCACTATAGCTGGAACAGAACAGCAGTCATGAGTGAAAGAAGAAAACGCCCCTCTGGGGCAGCATTCAGAAAAAGAAAGAAAGCAAAGGAAGCTTTTCTATCTAAGCAGGAAGGAGCTCTCCTGAGATACATAGACACAAATGTTCACAGTGAGTCTTCTGGCCCCAGTGAGGATGTGAGTGGTAAGGAGATGCCTGATCTTCCAGTTAGTCAGAGTGCAGGTGACTTGGCAGCTACTGCAGCATCCGTATCTCCATCTCAAATGGATGTAACCATGCACATTCCTGAAGAAAAGTGTAGATCAGAGAAGACTGTGGTGGAGCTGCAAGAAACAGCTTCTGCTGAGTTTAGTTCCTTAAGTCTAGATGATCTAGGACTGTGGACCCACTTGAGCAGTAATCTGAGGGACTTCCTTGTACTGCATGGGCCACAGCAAGTGAAAAACTTCATGTTCCCCAAAGACAATGAAAATAGAAGTTTCCATCCAGCACATTACTGGTGTGAAATCCCCAATGCTGACAAAGTCGAGAAGCCATGACTTATGTACTCAAAAACCCAGAATGCTGCATACTGTTTTTGTTGCAAACTCTTCCAGTCTAATGTTCAAACCACACTGGGTTCTACAGGAACAAAGGACTGGAAAAATCTGGCTAGATATCTGGCATGCCATGAAAAGACAGCAAATCACCAGAGAGCATTCCATAGGTGGAAAGAGCTTGAGATGAGACTAAGGTTAAAAGCCACCATAGATGATCAACATCAAGAGAAGATTGCATCAGAGTCTCTTTACTGGCAAAATGTTCTGAAAAGGCTCATTGCCATTGTGAGAATGCTTGCTACCCAAAACCTAGCACTGCGTGGCACTTCAGATCAGCTGTATGTGCCAAACAATGGAAACACCCTTAAAATTGTGGAGCTGATGGCTGAGTTTGATGCTGTACTCCAGGAGCATCTAAGAAGAGTCACCACCCAAGAAATGTACACACACCACTACTTTGGGAAAACAATTCAAAATGAGATCATTGTTCCTCAGACATTCTTGTTAACTGCTGGAAATGGCCCACCTTGATTATCACTACAAAAGGTTTTCTCCCCCCACACCCCGCCCCGCTCTCCTGCTGGTAATAGCTCATCTTAAGTGATCACTCTCCTTACAGTGTGTATGATAACACCCATTTTTTCATGTTCTGTGTGTATATAAATCTCCTCACTGTATTTTCCACTGAATGCATCCGATGAAGTGAGCTGTAGCTCACGAAAGCTTATGCTCAAATAAATTTGTTAGTCTCAAAGGTGCCACAAGTCCTCCTTTTCTTTTTGCGAATACAGACTAACATGGCTGCTACTCTGAAACCAAACAGAAGGTTGTGGCAGATCTGAAGTCAGCAAGATATTACTCTGTTATTCTGGACTGCACACCTGACATCAGCCATAGGGAACAAATGACTTTAAAGGTGCGTTTTTTAACAGAACATAGTGAAAATGTCCCTGCAACGGTGACTGTCAAAGAGCATTTTCTAGAATTTATTGACATTGATGATACTACAGGAGCTGGTATGACAAATGTGCTTCTTAAAAAGCTGGAAGAGACGGGAATTGCGGTAGCTGACATGAGAGGTCAGGGTACAATAATGGTGCCAACATGAGAGGAAAGAACAGAGGATCCAAGAGTTAAACCCTCGAGCTTTTTTTGTCCCATGCAGTTCTCATTCATTGAACTTGGTGCTCAGTGACGCAGCATCAGCTTCTAGTGAGGGTGCTGAATTTTTTAATGTAATTCAAAGCATCTATGTATTTTTCTCTGCATCAGCTCATCGATGGGAAATTTTCAAGCAACATCTGGGAACATCCTCCTTGACACTGAAATCACTGAGTGCCACACGATGGGAAAGTCGAGTGGAGGCAATAAAGCCTATCACACACCAAATTGGGAAGACAGATGATGCCATAGTTGCCATTATGGAGGATAATGCTATGACAGGAACTGTTTGTGGGAGAACAGTGGCAGAGAGAAATGGAATCACCAGAAACATACATAACTTCAAATTTCTGTGTGGCTTAGTGTTGTGGCGTGACATACTGTTTGAAATGAATGTTGTAAGCAAGAGACTCCAAGATGTTGACCTTGATATATCTGGAGCAATGAACAACTGGACAAAGCAAAGTCATACCTACAGTCTTACCAGTCAGATGAGGGATTTCAAAACGTTCTGAAGAGTGCACATAAGTTGGCAGAGGAACTTCACACTGAAGCTGTTTTCCCACCCATTCAAGATATTTTGATTACGAGGCATGGGATAATCCTATAAGAGACCCCAAACAATTCAAAGTTGAATTCTTTAATCAGGTGCTAGATTGTGCAATACAGTCAGTTGAAGAACATTTCATGCAGCTCAAGGAACACAGCAGTATATTTGGGATGTTGTATTTATATTCCAAAACTCCTCACTATACCTGAAGAAGACCTATACCAGCAATGCAGGGCACTAGAGAGTGTTGACACATGATGACGTGGGATATTGATGCAAGTGATTTAGGTGATGAACTGAAAGCCCTTTCAAGATACATTTCACTCAGCAGGATCAACTCCAAAGGCTGTTCTGGAATATGTGCGCACAAATAAGATGACCATCCTCTTTCCAAATGCTTTTGTTGCTCTGTGCATACTTCTAACACTTCCTGTAACAGTTGCCAGTGGAGAATGCAGCTTCTCTAAGCTGACGTTAATAAAAACACATCTACTCTCCACAATGACACAGGAGAGGCTGGTTAGCCTAGCAGCCATCGCAATAGAGCATGAGCTGGCCCAGACTGTGGACCTTCAGGAAGCAGTTAAAATCTTTGCAACCAAGAAGGCACAGAAAACACCACTTTGATTATTCAAACAGATAAAAATGCCCGTGTTTACTATGCAGACAAGAAAAGTTACATTTGCTGTTCAGGTGTTTGAAAGTTAAGTATTACTTAAAAGTTTTGAACAAGGCATTTTAAGTTGTTAGTTCTCCTTTATTGGGGTAGGTAGCAGAGCAGTACCAGGAGAGGAGTAGAACAGGAAGAAGGCAGAATTGAGACCTTTCAAAGTTTTGGCCCAAGCGAGGGGGCATGGGGGCGTCATTTGAGCTCCCCCCACTCTGGTACCAAAATGTTGTGGGCTGGCCCTGCTCACTCGATCCAGCAAGCTCAGATGTTCCCTCCATAGCTAGATGTAGAGAAAGCCTTTGATAGGATTGTATTTCCTTGTCTAATGGCAGTCCTAAGAGAAGTTGATTTGAACCAATATTTCTGAATAGGTGAGTGTATTATACAACTCTCCCCTTGCTTCACTATCAACTAAAGGAATTATTTCTCCCCCATTTCAACAAGAAAGAGGGACTCAACAGGGCTGTTCCCTCTTGCCCCTCATTTTTAATCTCTCATGACCCACTGGCAATGTGCATACGTCAGCAGTCAGCCATTGAAGGTGTAGCTATGAACAGGGAAGAATAGAAAATCAGTTTATATGCTGATGGCATTTTTGTACTGTTGAAGAATCTATCCTCAATCCCATCATTATTGAATGTAGCTGATATTTTTGGGAAATCTCTGGTTTTTGTATTAACAGGAATAAATCACAAGCAGTGGATGTATCCAAAAGATCAGATCCTTCTCAGTTCCCACATTTTCCATTTCAGATATGTTAGGAAATAACTTATTTAGCTGTTAAGATTTGTCCTAATCTTCCCAAAATAGTTTCTATAAATATGCATTTATTTCTTAAAAGATATTTCCAAGAATGTATCCTAACTGTGGAGACTAGAAATAGCCAAAATGACTATCTACCAGAGACTGACTTATACCATTAGCCTGTTGCCTTTCAAGGTCTCTCCTTTGCTCTTTGTTCAAATAAATACACTTATCATGCAATTTATGTGTGATAAAAAACAACCTCACTTGTCACACAAGACCCTTAAAAATCCTGGGCAACTGGAGGTCTGGGGTTTCAAAATTAGTATCATCATCATCATCATCTAGCATTCCAAATGCATCCTACTTGCTCTGTATGCACACCAGCTTGAATTGAGATTGAAAAAAGCTTAGCTATGCCATTTGGTTCTCTCTCTTCTTTTATATACTTTAAGAGGTTACCCACATCCTTAAGGAAAAATCCAATCTTTGCATCTACATGGTCATCCTGCAACCCATTAAGACAATTACTAATTCTTTTCTCATACCACTGTGGGATAACCCAGGCCTCAGGATCAAGGCCAACTTCTTGTGTAAAACAATTTGGACAGAAAACTGATTAACAAACATTAAAGATATAATACAGGATGATAGACTGGCCTCCTTCAGTTACATGTTTAATATCAGCTACTGCTGTCTCAGAGTTCTCTTCCTCAGCAGCTATGCTCACGGATTCATGTTAGGATAGGGGACAACTTATCCATTTCACCTTTTTCACTTCTTGGAGTCTATGTTAAGAAAAATGGAAACAAAAGTCATTTTGTAGAAAGTACTTACAGGTGGCTTAATGCTTTGTGGTACCCTTTCAATCTCAGTCTCAAAGAAATTGGGGAAAAGGAGTTAGCCTTACTGTGACAGAAACCTGGGAGGATATCTGGCTTAATGTGAAGATACTTCAAATTCCTTATCCTTGCGATTCTTCCAGAACAAGATATTAAACAGGTACTCCTGGACTTTGTTTAAATCTAGATTGTATATCCAACATTTGCTGGATGTTGCCAAAGAGCCACATGCCAACCTGTTGCACCTCCTCTATACCTGTCCAAAAATGCATGTGTTCTGGAACACCATATTTGGGGCTCTCTCAAAAATGGTGTGTCGCTATCATTCCTTCTCCAAACTTGTGTATTTGAGGGGTGCCGGATGAGTTGGTCTTACAAGTTAATATTAAGAAATGGATTGCAGTAACCATGTTAGTCACCAAAAGAGTTATTTTGAGACAATGGGAATCTGCAATTCTTCCCTCTCACACATGCAGGCTTAGTGAGCTTTCTGCTACTGCATTAATGGAAAAAAAAAGACTAATAGAAATGGTTGGAAAAAATGATTGTCTGGTCATACATGAAACTATTGCATACTTTTATAGCTTAATATATTAGTCCCTAATACTCATAGGTTATGTTCTCACTTATTTATCTATTTAATCACTTTAATTAATAACTGATTCCCTGCATGACCTGTACAGGTTCAGGGTTTGTTTTTCCTCCAGGTTTTGCAAATAATGAATGCTGAATGTTGTTATTTATAGATATTTCCATCTTGTGCATGTCGTTATGTTTTGTTTCATTGTTTTAATTTTTTTTATTTTTTTGTTTAATTTTTTTCCCCCATATATTTTTTGTCAAAATATACAGCCTATTTTCAAGACCTACAATTTTTTCAAAAACTGTCAACACTATAAACATTTGTTACAAAGTTTTTCATATTTTTTTGTTGAAATCTATTTCAAAATAGTTATGGAAATAGTTATCAGTGTTTTCCATTTACAGAAAATCAAGATTTTGGTGAACAAAAAAAATCACAAATTATTTTGCTGTCAACTTTGATAAAGAGTATGATTTAATAAATGGTGAAAAGTGTTGCAAGCAACAGGTTCTCTCTGAAATTAAAACAAATTCAAAATTTCACATTTTTAAATATTCAGCCAGCTCAAATTACATTGTTCATATGATGCCTTTTAAACACAAAATATGTCCGAGTTACAAGACCTTTTTCTTGTGACTGTCAAATTAAGTATTGTTAGTTCCCAAATCACCCAGTGCCTAGTACAGTGGGCCTATGATCCATGGTGTGGGCCCTTAAGTGCTATTGTAATACAAACAATAATCCAGGATGATCTTTTCTGTCATCTAAAGCACTGAACAGTTGCTTTGATCTGCTGCTCAAGCCCTTTCATAGTGAGGCAGAGTCTCAATTGATATAAGTCAGTGTAGTGCAACAGTTCACACCATCAGATGATCCTCAGCCTCCTTTCCTTTCCACGGAGGTAGTGCTCACTCTGTGCCTCTGGGTGCTCACAATTCTGACATGTTGCAATTCAAGTTGCAGTGGGGGAGGTCTAGGTTGGATATTAGGAAAAACTTTTTCACTAGGAGGGTGGTGAAACACTGGAATGCGTTACCTAGGGAGGTGGTGGAATCTCCCTCCTTAGAAGTTTTTAAGGTCAGGCTTGACAGAGCCCTGGCTGGAATGATTTAGTTGGGGATTGGTCCTGCTTTGAGCAGGGGGTTGGACTAGATGACCTCCTGAGGTCCCTTCCAACCCTGATATTCTATGATTCTATGTTTGCTTCCCAGCAGCACAAGGAAATCCAGTCTGTAGGGGTACCATTGGCTTTCGGCTTTGTCTCTTGACAGGGCTGGCTCCAGGCACCAGCTTTCCAAGCAGGTGCTTGGGGTGGCATTCAGAATGAGGCGACAGTCCGTGTCCCGTGACGGCAAGTCGGCGGCAGCTCCGCCGCTCTTCCGGGCGCGGCAGCAATTCGGCAGCAACTGCTTGGGGCAGCAAAATTGGTAGAGCCACCCCTGTCTCTTGATTATGCCACTTTTACAACCGCTGGCCAGAATGGATTTTTGTTTTTAACAGGAACAAAAACAAGCAGTCTGAACACATTATCTGGCACTTTGGTCTACACTTATTTTCCTGCAGTTTTAAACCTTTAACACTCTTTTGTTTACAACAGTACCCTGGCACGTAAAACTGTCCTCCTCTATTGTACCACTGGTGTATTATTACAGCAATATCTGACTTTCCGTTTCTTGGACCTGTTAAACTTCAGCATATGTATGTCATCTGGAGCAGAGAATTTTTTAATTTGAAAGCTTCAAATGTATTTTTAGCTTAATGCTGCTTCCTTTGAAGCCAATGGCAAACCATAAATTGATTCCAATGGGAGCACGAGCCCATACTCTTCCATACAAGATTTAAACATCCTGGTTTATTTCCTCTGTGGACCCTTAATTTGTTATTAGTTTTACACTGTGAAGCAACGGGAGACCTTAGGCTGTCCTCCAGAGGGGAGGGGGAAAAACACATGAAAATATTGCTAAATCCAAATTTCCTCCAGTTTACTGAGGTGTTAGTTAAAATCAGCGACTTAAGAATACAGAAACAGATGTTAGTAAACTGTAGGCCTGTTTTATTGAAAGTGGGACAAAAATGACATACTTTCAGAACTTAGTCAGCGAGAGAGTGGGCAAATGCAGAGAAGAATGTAGTGATGCTTTAAACTGAATTGTGTTCCCCGCTCATATTTAATTTAGGTTCAGCAGGACACTGGGCTGCACATTGTTACAATTCCATTTAAAAATCATTTAAAAGGAGTTAATAAATGATTAATAGACATTTTTAATAAACAGTCAATTAATTAATTGAGCCCAGCAGGTCAATAGGTTGCTTATGATCCTATATATCACCTTCTAGCACTGTGTGTTATAACCATCTGTAACCTACTAATATCTGTAGTATGCTTATAACATCTATTAATCATTTATTAACCCTTTATAAGCCATTTATTAAAATAACTTTAAATAAATGTGACCAGATTCTGATTGTATTGTGTGTTGATAAAATGACTGCTAATAAAAAAACATAGCTTTAGAGGTTAAGCAAGATTTATGGCACTTTTAAAAACAAATCAGTATTTATTTAGGGCTATTAGTGTATTGACCCTTCTCTGTCTTAAGCAGATTGCAGTCCTGAGTTTCAGGATGTGCTGTGGCTACTCTGTATGTGGATCCATGGGTCTTGAACCCAGGTACATAGATCCCCAGGCAACCTTTGCATCCTGCTTATTACTAACTAGTGGACTGAATAGCTAATGGAGTCCTGGCCCTACCAGAGACACTGCCCATGATTGTCCTGGCTGGAGGAACACTTGGGCCTAATGATTGATCCAGCTGTGCTACTTAATACAGAAGGCGGTACAGGAAGTTGTCTCTGCTACCTGGTGAATTTGTCGCTGGCTATTTCATCAGACTGACTTCTCATCTGACACCTGAGCCCTGCTGTCCTGACTTGTCCCTGGTTTCTGCTTCCCTGCATGGTTCCTGAACTCTGCCCTGAACTCCGACTCTGGCTCTGACCCTTGGCTTGACACTGTGATGCTGACTCTGGCTCCAACCACAGCCCAAGTCCTGGTTGTGATGCTCCGGCACTATTCCTTATCTCTCTTTCCCCCACCTCACCTCTTGAGGCACATAGTATCCCAAAGAGGATGAGAAGAGCTCAAGAATACCCTGGTCCCTGTAGTGGGGTAGGTATACCTCGTCACGGAGACTGGGTCACGTATGGGGTGAAGAAGGGAAAAAGAACTGAATAGCAGTTTGTCAGGTCCTATGTTTGTGACACTGACTACAAATTTGGTAGTATGGCCCAGGGGCCAGGGTCGCTAAGCGGCCCTTCCACACAGGGCAGCGCGGCCCAGGGGCCAGGGTCGCTAAGCGGCCCTTCCACACAGGGCAGCGCGGCCCAGGGGCCAGGGTCGCTAAGCGGCCCTTCCACACAGGGCAGCGCGGCCCAGGGGCCAGGGTCGCTAAGCGGCCCTTCCACACAGGGCAGCGCGGCCCAGGGGCCAGGGTCGCTAAGCGGCCCTTCCACACAGGGCAGCGCGGCCCAGGGGCCAGGGTCGCTAAGCGGCCCTTCCACACAGGGCAGCGCGGCCCAGGGGCCAGGGTCGCTAAGCGGCCCTTCCACACAGGGCAGCGCGGCCCAGGGGCCAGGGTCGCTAAGCGGCCCTTCCACACAGGGCAGCGCGGCCCAGGGGCCAGGGTCGCTAAGCGGCCCTTCCACACAGGGCAG
The DNA here is from genome assembly GCF_965152235.1 of Eretmochelys imbricata. Taxonomy (NCBI): domain Eukaryota; kingdom Metazoa; phylum Chordata; order Testudines; family Cheloniidae; genus Eretmochelys; species Eretmochelys imbricata. The sequence goes on along the minus strand of NC_135576.1, from coordinate 130,998,188 downwards.
CGCGGCCCAGGGGCCAGGGTCGCTAAGCGGCCCTTCCACACAGGGCAGCGCGGCCCAGTGGATGGAGTCACTGGGGTAGCCCACCTCTGTGGGATTGTGCGGTCTATTGGCCCGTTGGGGTAGTGGGACACCATTGAGGGGAGTGTGGTGCCCAGGGGAGGGGGATTGGGCCCTCCCTGCTCCTCTGAGTCCCAGCCCAAGGCCCTGACAGTTGTGGGGGTGCTCACCACCGAGTCAGCAGGGATCCTCCCAAAACACACGGACCGGTTCCCCCTTTCACTCACCAGAGAAGATTCTAAGTCCCCTGGGCTGCTTCCTCCCCTTTCTCCCTCAGCAAAGCACCACGTTTCCCCCAGGTCTCTGGGGTCCTCCAATGGCCTAGCTCCCACCGGCACAGTCTCTCCCGGGGGCTCATCAGGCAGTCTGGTGTCCATCTGGGCCTCTGTGTGCCTTGTTCCTGGGGTCAGGGCCTGCAGCCACTCCCTGGGGACAGCCTGCAGTCTGTGTCCTCTCCCTTCAGCAGACCACCTAGACTGAGCTGGGCTGCTTCCTTTTATACTCCGCCTCCAGGCTGAGCATGCCCAGCATGGTCGGAGGGGAGGGGCTTCCTTAGCCCACAAAGCACAGTTAACCCTACTGGTGCGGCGTAGGTACACCCTGTCACAGTCCCCCTCAAAGGAGTGTATTATTATTATATATTCATTTGCATTACAGTACATGGGGTCTCAATCATGGATCAGAGCCCCATTGCGGTAGCTGTAAAACACATAACAAAAGAGAGACCCTGCCCCAAAGAGCTCACAATCAAAGCAGCAGTAGACATGCCACCTCTGTGTACTGGGGAGCTCTGGGAGGCATTCACTCCGAGGCAGACTTCTTCCTGGTCTGCTGCCTGGGTTGGTGTAGCTCTGTTCCAACGTTAATGCAGGACTGTATCTGAAGCGCACAACCTAGCCCTAAATGGCCAATGACTGTTCTCTGAAATCTTCCATTACACTAGTGAACGGCATGCGAATCAGTGACGTGAGATGTGTGCCAGAGGGAGGGACACAAATTATTCATGCAGGCATCTGAAAAAAATGTGGAATTCCTTCCTTCCATATCAATAGCTCTCCCGTTTCACCCTCTGTTACAGGATCCTGAATTTCTGATATGAACAAATTTCATCAGTGAAAGTTGAGAGGGCCCCGTATTTATGTTGAACAGAGGTAGCTTTGGGACCAAAATGAGAGATGTCCTTGAAACAGAGGTACATTTGTAAGGCGTGTGCTTGCTAAAGAAACTTTACACTGAAGAGGTACTTTCATATTGTGTGAAACTTTCAAATTTAGGTTTCAGCATTTTTCAGTGTGCTTATTATTGGGTGAGTTTCTCTGACTTGTCTTATGCAGGAGGTCAGACTAGATGATCATAATAGTCCCTTCTGGCCTTAAGTCTATGAATGGTAGCCCCAACTACACACTGCAGTTAAAGTCACAAAGGTGTTACTACTATCTTTGTGTTCATGCATATGTACTTTACCAAACTATCCGTTTTTGGCTGAAATTACCCAGGCCCGCAGGGTCTCTGCTAGAAAGTCACCCCTTTTTTAAGGATTGAGTGAAGTCATTTCACACATTTCCAAATCCATCAGCTGGCGGGGGGAAAAGGTACATTTTTTTTTTACTGGAAAAAATGACAGGTTTTTTTTTAGACAGGGCTACAGAAAAAAAAGTCTCAAACTTGCCATGGTCCTAATAGACTTCGGAATGACTGAATTTGAAAAGCAAAGCTGGTTTTGATTCAAGATAGATAATGACCTTTTAAAATTGCACTTTGAGCGTGTGCAGTTGGTGTTTCCATTTCTAAGTCTGTAGGTGAGCACTACGACAACACCGTTGCAAACACGTGTGCAAACAACATTATTCACCAGGTTAGTCCCATTGAGTTCCTTGTGACTCCTCCTGTACCTAGAGTTACTTCCTTGCATAAGTGTGTGCAGGAAAGGGGCCTACAAGCCCGATCCTTCTGTCTTTGACAACAGCAAAGCTCCCATTGACTGGGCCCATGAAGAGGGATGTAAACGGGTGTGCATGGCATAGATACTATGGTGATGAATACAGTATACGAACCAGTATATAGAAGACACACAGCTAGTTAAGGTCTGGATCCTGTCGCTGCTCCACCCGCACAACTCCCATTGAACTCAACACCAACGCTGAGCCACTTCTCTGCCAACAAAACCTGAGACCACTCCTATTCATACACCACCAGGAAAGTCTGGGGTTGCTATGTGACTTGATGCTTAGCAGTCACCACTTGTATAGCTATAAATAGCTATAAATATTTGGGGCATGTGAAAAGGGAGAGGTTAAATAATTAATCCCATTCTGATGATGTAATGTTCCCTTCTGGCCTTAAAATTGATGAATTTTAGGATGATCATTTCATTGTCACGTGAAAAAAAATAACTTTTTTGAAGTATTATGGGAGATTTGATGCAAATCAGTAATAGAATATTAAAGACTCTAGTTTACAATGTGTTCCTTGAAGTATATTCCTTCTCCTATGACACTTAGTATCACTTGTACCAACATGTTTACATCTGTTAGCGGGAAAACCAAGATGTAAATTATTTATATGGTTCCAGGACGTATTAAATCAATCATCACCAATATTGGCAAACAAGATTATTTTTATGAGTGTCCTGCCTCAAAGTACAAAATTATGCATTGATTACCCAATAATGTAACTGGGAAGAAGGATTATGTACATCCAATTAACTTGGTCAGTTCAGTGGCAAAGGACATTTTTGGTTATTTAGTAACATAGCACATGGCTAAACTTTGGTTCAATCAAGGTTTAAAAAAAAAGTTATCAGATGGAGCATTAGTGAAAAATCTTGCCATGGTAAGGGTGCCCCTGGTTTCTTAGCTCAGGTCTGGTAATTAAACTACTGGTCAATCTCTCCACCCTCTTTGTGTGTCCCGTTAAATTTGCTTTTATTCCTTGTATGCCGTTCTAGTGACTGCTGGCAAATTCGGTCCTGGAATTGGCCTCCTTCAGAGCCAATCCTATTCGTTAGATTAGTTGGCCAATTGACTGTAAAGAGATGATGCCTAAAACCTGTTCAAAGTCCTTTAGAGCAGGTTCCAAGAGTGTTTTTTTGTCCATGAAGCCAAATTCTAAGTCAAATGCCTTACAACCCCACACAACGCAGTGCAAGGAATTGCTCTTCCTGATGCTACATCTGTGAACACTGTGGAGCCCAATAGCATGGGATTGAATTTACAGCATATCTTTAAGAGAGAGATCCAGATTACTGAGAAAAGATTTTTTTCTTTGAACCAAATCTCAGTTTTGTTCAGAAATTCACACATACACCAAAACCTGATATTTAGAAAGATATTTGACAAGTCATCATAAACAGGCAGGATTTAAGATGGCAAGCCTGTACTTAATGCCACCATTATTATTTATATTATGGAAGCACCTAGGTGCCTCAACTGAGATCGGGCCCCACTGTGCTAGTCACAGTAAGAGACAAGCCCCAAAGAATGTACAGCCTCAACACACAAGATAGATTAAGTGGGGAAGGGGAAGCAGAGGCACAGAGAAGGGAAGTGACTTGCCCCAGGTCACACAGCAAGTCCGTGGCAGAGACAGGAATAGCATAGGTCCCAGTCCAGTGTCCTGTCCACTGGATAACCCTACTTAGGACCCAATTCATGAAGTTTAAGGCCAGGAGGGACCACCAGATCATCTAGTCTGACCTCCTGTGTGTCACAGGCCACCAGCACCTGCACACTAAACCCAACAACTGAAGTTAGACCAAAGTATTACAGTCCACATGAGACTAAGAATATAAGAATGGGTCAGCTCAATGGACCATCTAGCCCAGTATCCTGTCTTCCGACAGTGGTCATTGTGAGATGCTTCAGAGGGTGTGAACAGAACAGGGCAATTATTGAGTGATCCATCCCCTGTCATCCAGTCTCAGCTTCTAGTAGTCAGAGGTTTAGGAACACCCAGAGCACGCAGTTGCATCCCTGACCATCTTGACTAATAGTCATTAATGGACCTATCCTCCATGAACTTATCTAGTTCTTTTTTGAACCCTGTTATACTTGTGGGCTTCACAACATCCCCAGCAATGAGTTCCACAGTTTGATGTTGTGTTATGTGAAGAAGTACTTCTTTCTGTTTGTTTTAAATCTGCTGCCTATTAATTTCATTGAGTGACCCTGGTCCTTGTGTTACGTGAAGGAGTAAATAACACTTTCCTATTCACTTTATCCTTTCCATTCATGATTTTATAGACCTCTGTCTAAACTATTACGTGCTGAGATATGGATGTCATCAACTCTTACTGAAGTTAATGGGAGTTTAGGGCACTCAGTATCTCTTATGATCAGTCTGTTAAACTGATGATGTGATAATAGCAAGTTGCCAGATCGTACCTGTGATCATGTTAGCAATGTGGAGATGTTGCCATAGCCAGCCCACAAGACAAAAAAATATCATCTTGGCACCGTTGATCCCAGGCATCTTGTTAATCAAGAAGACACATTGACCAAGGCGTGTTGAGTGCCTTGCCCTTAGCCACATAGTAAGTCAGTGGCAGAGATGGAACTTGACCCTAAGTCTCCTAATGTTCAGTTCTGTGCTCTGGACAGCAGGCAATGCTGCTTCCCATTAAGTATCTTAATTTTTTAAAAAAATCTGACTAGCTAACGACTTTGTGAAATGGTCAACCGAGAAGAGCTCTGCCATTTGATTTACAGCTAGCTGATAAACAGCAGCATGTGGGTGAATATGTGCAACAGGAGGAAACCATCCTCCTGGTACACTTCCCACTAGTCTTTGTAGTTCATTGCCTGTAGTACAACTCTGATTTGAATTTCTCCTAGCCAGCTAATCTGCTGAAACCTTAATAATCTTCCCACAAGAGGGGGGAAAACCCCTCTGTGTGGCTCCTGTCCTCCATAAGATGACATCTAAGCAGTAGAAAGTCCAACAGTCTTCTCGTCCCCTGGAAAGGTTCATGTCTCCAAAGGAACTTATGGAGAACTTGATGATGGAACATTTGAAAGAGACCTTTTGCTATTCTGCAACTTCTTCAACCATTTCCATGCCCTTTCAATATTCCACTTGGACATCGATCCAAGAGTTTTAAGATGAGTTTTGCTTTGTTTTTCAGTAACTGGCTCCAGATTTAAACATGCTTAAAAGACATTAGCTCGCTGTACTTTAGGTTCCAGCCTGCTCCGTGATGCAGTACTCAGAGCTTCAGACAAAAGGGGTCGTAGCATCATGTCCTGTTTAACCTCATGTTAGTTAACACCTTAAGGTCATGTTCTAACAATGCCTAATTTTTTAGTGAGGACAAGCTTAGGACCAACAAAATGCATCCTGGCTGAGATGCTGGTACAGTAGCAGAGAGCAATGATTAACCATATGATAGTGGGATGTAGATAACTCTGCTATAAACATCCAGGTCACAATCCAGGAAAGCACTTAAGCATTTACTTAACTCTAAGCACATGACTTAGCATATGCTTAAATGATTTCCTGAACTGGGGCCCTAGATACAAGATCATACAGCAAACAGTCATAGCTGGAAAGAAAATATTTTTGCTGTTGGTCTGAATTTTCTCTGTGAAAAACAAGCTTCTACTTTTCTAAGTTGGATAGATTGCAAACTTCTGGAAATTCTCTCCTCCTCTTCCCTCACTGCCCTGAAGACTGCAACGTTCAGGACCTTGATACAGCCCTGTGATTCTGGTTATCATTGATAACAGCATCTGTGGTCATGTGGAGGAAAACAGACAGTAGACAAATGGAAGCAGTGTAGCTGTTGACCTAAGCAAAGGCCCTGACATCAGTCTTTTAGTAAGGTGGAAAAGAAGACACTACTGATATTTTTAGAAAGCAGGATGCTGGGGGAAGTTACCTCATGCTCAAAGTCTCTGGTTTTCATCATTTTATAATGTGCAGGTTTTAAAAAAATATCAGAATTGCATCTTTTTAATTCTCTCCATTTCCTTGTTTATCTCCTGGCCCTTTCCCCATCCTGTTTTCAGAACATTATTACTCAGGAGCTTTAAACAGAAGCTAGCTCAATAACCTTTTGCTTGTTTTACCCTGCAAGGCAGCTGTCGCACTTGGGGATAGAGCTGGGATAGAATTTCAGGTTAACGAATGGAAATCAGACGGAGATGAAAGATGAAGGGTGAGATTTTCACAAGCACTCAGCATTCATCTAACTCTGCTCTCATTGAAGTCAGTAGTAAAACTCCTATTAGCCTAATTCTCCTCCCTTGAAATCAATAGCAAAATGGCCAATAGATTCAAGGGGAGTAGAGTTAGACCAGTGCTGAGTGAACAATTTACCACATGGGCCTGCTTCAAAGCACACTGAAATCAATAGACCCTTATTTACTCCAATTGGCTTTAGATCAAGCCCTGGGAGCTCACAAGTATTTGTTTTTAACAGGGTCCAATTTAGACTGGAAATGATGGATGGCACTGAATCTGCAAATACTCTTCTCCTTGTTTCTACAGCAGTAGTGCCAAAGGCTAGTGCTGATCAGTGATGGGGGCCAGTGTACCAGGCACTGTACAAACATTACACAAAGACAGCCCCTGCCACAGAGAGCTCAGAGTCAAAATGCTCCACCCAGCTGCTTTCCTTACCAAGTGAAAACTGTCATCCTAAATTCTGCTTGGCTACAAGATTCTCTCCATCTCCAAAAGGGAACAAATCATTCTGTGATTGTTTGTCTTTCATAATTAACTCAGTTTTTTACAGCATTTCCATAGAGCATCTCCGCATGGCCATACAGTATTTATTATTTGTGTTATGGTAGCACCAAGACACCCCATTAATATCCGGGGCCCATTGTGCTAGGCATCACGCAAACTGTCAAACACAGTTCTTGTGCCAAAGAGGCTATAATCTAAATAGACAAGACAGACAAAGGAAGGGAGAGGAAACAGAGGTAGAGAGAAATATGAAATGACCTGCCTAAGGGCACACAGTAGCTCTGTGATAGAGCGCAGAACAGAACGAGGGTCTTCTGCATCCTATTCCAGTATCTTACCCTCAAGGCCACCTAACAATTTAGCGTTAACACTGATAAGATGAATGGGGATGGGGTGAGGGAGGTCACCTGTCTCAGTCATTTTTTCCAGCTGTCTGCAGACTCAGGAACACAAGACTAAATTGGTAATACTCTGTTTTTGTTTTCATTTGCAATCATGAGGGCCAGAAATCTCCTTTTTTTCCCCTTTTTTTAAGAAAATGAAAGCTTAGGGCACATCTGCACATCCAGTGACCCTCCCCACCCAGGTTGACAGGCTCTGGCTCTTGCGGCTTGCATTACCGCCCTAAGAGTAGTTGTGCAGACAGCACTTTGAAGTTGTGGCTGGAGTTCTGAAGCCTAGGGGGTGGGGTGAGCTTCATTGTCCAAGGTCCAGCCTGAGCTGCAACATCGACACAGCTATTTTTAGTGTGGTGGGACAAGACCTGCTTTCCCAAGCCTGTCGACCCAGTCCTGGAGGCGCACTGCTGTGAGCTGTATAGACATGCCTCTAGTCTGCAGATTCTGAGTGTGCTGTCTGGGCCAAAGCAGGCTGGCATTGGCTCATGGACCAGGTGTTTGACACCTGAAAGCCTGCATAGAGAATTCACTGAGCTGTATGCCGCTATATGACACTGGTATTTACAACTGATTCAAAAATAACAAGGAACTCGCACAGTACTTCTTATGCAGGCTGAGCTGTCTGAAAACCGGCTGTGAATTGGCAGGGCTTCCACTCACTCCACAAAGTGCAGTTTGAGCCTGGCTTTTGGCATTAGCATCACAAGTAAATTAAACCCCGACATTTATCATTACAATTCAGTGCTATCTGTTTGGCACTTAAACCCCCTTGTGAATGACTGTGTGATCAGTTTATATCACAGCTTAACTACTTACCATTATCCAGTCACAAATTTTGAAAGTAATTCTTCTGCTACCAGGGGAGTTTTGGTGTTGGAGATAAACAGCTGTTGCTTACAACTGTGATTAATTGGCATATAGACATCTCCAGTAACTATAACCTCTCCTGTGCAAAATCAATGTATCTGAAAGCCTTAGGGTTTATCTACACTGCAGTTAAACCCCCACGGCTGGCCTGTGTCACCTGACTCCGGGCTGAAGGGCTATAAAATAGCAGTGTAGACAGCCAGCCCCTGGGACCTTCCTCCCCCAGTGGGTCTCAGAGCTTGGGGTCCAGCTAGGGTTGCCAACTTTGGTTGGATGTATTCCTGGAGGTTTCATCAGACGAGAGACTCCAGGACAATGCTGGAGGGTTGGCAACCCTAGCTACAGCCCAAGCCCCGACGTCTACACTGCAGTTTTATAGCTCTTCAGTCCAAGCTCCAGGAGCTCAAGTCAGCTGACACGGGCCAGCTGCAGGTGTTTAACTGCAGTGTAGACATACCCTTAGAGTACAATCCCTGCACAAAGTATCTGTAACTAGAGCACCAAATTTGTCCTTTTCTTAACATCCATGGCTTCCACTGACTTCACTGAGAGCTGCAAACTTTGGTCCTACATTGGGTATGTTCTGTCATCTTTAAGGCTCCAGTACAGGAAAGCACTTAAGCACATGCTTAACTTTAAGCACAGGAGTAGTTCTGTTAACTACTGTAGTGACTAAAATTAAGGATGTGCTTTGTTGAATTGGGACCAAATTCCTGTCCACTATAAAATGTGCAGTAACTATTCATGTGCCCCTTTGAGCCCACTATATTTTAAGGGTCGAAATGTCTAGTCGGTTAAATTAAATGCCATGTATACAAACAAAATTGAGGAATCTCAGTCATTCCTTGAAAAAGAGGAAACGCTTGAAAAAGAGGAAACGCTCCCTTTCCATAATGGCTGACAGAGCTTTCTAAGAGGGGCAGGGGAGGAGATGAAAAATAAAATCTCCCAGAGAGCAGCCAGTAGCAGGAAAAATCATGGGGTTTATTTGGCTTGATTCTTAGAGTGAGGAGCAAATTAGAGCTTTAAAGTCCAAATTTTGTCAAGCATTAAAGTACATGCCTACATGTTTTTTGCTGAATAGGAATGGACTGCTGCATTGAGGCCTATGCAAAGAAACCCTAGAAACCATGTCACTCCTGCAGCTGCCCTACTGATGTTTTGGGTGTCACATATAAATAAAAGAAATTGGCTATTCGGATGAGTTCTTGCTGGAGGGGTATCATGTAAATCATTTAGCTGGCTGTGGCCCAGAGGCTTCATTTCCTCCCGTACTGGGGAGCTGTGCAGTTCTATAGGTATAATTTGTACCTGTCTGTCAATAGATAAGAGAAGCAGTGCTTGAGGAAAGGATTTGCACAACAGCACACAGCCCGCGGCCTGGAGAGGGGATGGTTTGGCTTCAGACGCACACTGCCAGGCAGTTTTTTCTAGGCATCTGCATGGATGGGTGCAATGTTCCTTCATCATTTGTGCCTGTGGTTTTGTTTAGTTAATTGTGTCCTCTCAACCACACTGCTGTCCCTGAGGTGAGCTATGCAAAACCAGTCAACTATGTCTGCAATTATCATCTCATTTCATTCGTTCTAATGTTAGTTGATTAAACCCAATTTTTCAACTCAGTCCCGTTTGTCTGTTAAATTGCTGAAACCAGAGTTCAGAACAATCCTGTGCTGTGTGGCTGATTTTTTTTATAGCCCTGTTAGTTGTAGCACTGTTGTATTAACCATCAAATGACTATTAAACTTTACAAACTTCTTTAAAAAGAACAGGAGGACTTGTGGCACCTTGGAGACAAATAAATTTATTTGAGCATAAGCTTTCGTAAGTTACAGCTCACTTCATCGGATGCATGCCATGGAAAATGCAGTGGGGAGATTTTATATACACAGAGAACATGAAACAATGGGTGTTACCGTACACACTGTAAGGAGAGTGATCAGGTAAGGTGAGCTATTACCAGCAGGAGAGAAAAAAAACCTTTTGTAGTGCTAATCAAGGTGGGCCATTTCCAGCAGTTGACAAGAACGGGTGAGGAACAATGGGGAGAGGGGGAGCGGGAAATAGTTTTACTTTGTGTAATGACCCATCCACTCCCAGTCTTTATTCAAGCCTAAGTGAATTGTATCCAGTTTGCAAATTAATCCCAATTCAACAGTCTCTCATTGGAGTCTGTTTTTGAAGTTTTTTTGTTGAAGAATTGCCACTTTCAGGTCTGTAATCGAGTGACCAGAGAGATTGAAGTGTTCTCTGACTGGTTTTTGAATGTTATAATTCCTGACGTCTGATTTGTGTCCATTTATTCTTTTGTGTATAGACTGTCGGGTTTGACCAATGTACATGGCAGAGGGGCATTGCTGGCACATGATATCACATTGGTAGATGTGCAGGTGAATGAGCCTCTGATAGTGTGGCTGATGTGATTAGGCCCTATGATGGTGTCCCCTGAATAGATATGTGGACACAGTTGGCAATGGGCTTTGTTGCAGGGATAGGTTCCTGGGTTAGTGTTGTGTGGTGTGTGGTTGCTGGTGAGTATTTGCTTCAGGTTGGGGGGCTGTCTGTAGGCAAGGACTGGCCTGTCTCCCAAGATCTGTGAGAGTGATGGGTCGTCCTTCAGGATAGGTTGTAGATCCTTGATGATGTGCTGGAGAGGTTTTAGTTGGGGGCTGAAGGTGATGGCTAGTGTTATTCCGTTCTGTTATTTTCTTTGTTGGGCCTGTCCTGTAGTAGGTAACTTCTGGGGACTCTTCTGGCTCTGTCAATCTGTTTCTTCACTTTAGCAGGTGGGTACTGTAGTTGTAAGAACACTTGATAGAGATCCTGTAGGTGTTTGTCTCTGTCTGAGGGGTTGGAGCAAATGCAGTTGTATCGTAGAACTTGGCTGTAGACAATGGATCGTGTGGTGTGGTCTGGATGAAAGCTGGAGGCATGTAGGTAAGTATAGCGGTCAGTAAGTTTCCAGTATAAGGTGCTGTTTATGTGACCATCGTTTATTAGCACTGTAGTGTCCGGGAAGTGGATCTCTTGTGTGGACTGGACCAGGCTGAGGTTGATGGTGGGATGGAAATTGTTGAAATCATGGTGGAATTCCTCAAGGGCTTCTTTTCCATGGGTCCAGATGATGAAGATGTCATCAATGTAGTGCAAGTAGAGCAGGGGCATTAGGGGATGAGAGCTGAGGAAGCGTTGTTCTAAGTCAGCCATAAAAATGTTGGCATACTGTGGGGCCATGCGGGTACCCATAGCAGTGCCACTGATCTGAAGGTATACATTCTCCCCAAATGTGAAATAGTTATGGGTGAGGACAAAGTCACAAAGTTCAGCCATCAGGTTTGCCATGATATTATCGGGGATACTGTTCCTGATGGCTTGTAGTCCATCTTTGTGTGGAATGTTGGTGTAGAGGGCTTCTGCAACCATAGTAGCTAGGATGGTGTTTTCAGGAAGATCACTGATGGATTGTAGTTTCCTCAAGAAGTCAGTGGTGTCTCAAATATAGCTAGGAGTGCTGGTAGCCTAAGTCCTGAGGAGGGAGTCAGACAATCCTGCTGTCAGGGTGCCAATGCCTGAGATGATGGGGCGTCCAGGATTTCCAGGTTTATGGATCTTGGGTAGCAGATAGAATACCCCTGGTCGGGATTCTAGGGGTGTGTCTGTGCGGATTTGTTCTTGTGCTTTTTCAGGGAGTTTCTTGAGCAGATGGTGTAGTTTCTTTTGGTAACACTCGGTGGGATCAGAGGGTAATGGCTTGTAGAATGTGGTGTTGGAGAGCTGCCTAGCAGCCTCTTGTTCATATTCCGACCTATTCATGATGATGACAGCACCTCCTTTGTCAGCCTTTTTGATTATGATGTCAGAGTTGTTTCTGAGGCTGTGGATGGCACTGTGTTCTGCATGACTGAGGTTATGGGGCAAGTGATGCTGCTTTTCCACAATTTCAACCTATGCACATCGATGGAAGCACTCTATGTAGAAGTCCAGTCTGTTGTTTCGACCTTCAGGAGGAGTCCACCCAGAATCCTTCTTTTTGTAGTCTTGGTAGGAAGGTCTCTGTGGGTCAGTATGTTGTTCAGAGGTGTGTTGGAAATATTCCTTGAGTCGGAGATGTCGAAAATAGGATTCTAGGTCACCACAGAACTATATCATGTTCATGGGGGTGGAGGGGCAGAAGGAGAGGCCCCGAGATAGGACAGATTCTTCTGCTGGGCTAAGAATATAGCTGGATAGATTAACTATATTGCTGGGAGAGTTAAGGGAACCAATGTTGTGGCCCCTTGTAGCATGTAGTAATTTAGATAGTTTAGTGTCCTTTTTCTTTTGTAGAGAAGCAAAGTGTGTGTTGTAAATGGCTTGTCTAGTTTTTGTAAAGTCCTGCCATGAGGAAGTTTGTGTGGAAGGTTGGTTCTTTATGAGAGTATCCAGTTTTGAGAGCTCATTCTTAATCTTTCCCTGTTTGCTGTATAGGATGTTGATCAGGTGGTTCTGGCAACCTTCCAGCCAGAGTATTTATGTTTTTATCTAACTTTTATCTAACCGTGTGTGTGCCATGTGTTGCCTGATCCTTTTGAATGGTTAATAATAATTGTATCAATTGCCAATTTATACTAATTTAATGAGCTGGAGGCACTAGGGTTCTTGTCCCTGAATCAGGCTCCACAGAATTAAAACTAACAAGTTCAATATCTTATAGGGAGCCCCGGGCTGTCTGGCAAAGACAGTCACACTGAGGGCAAAGCCAAGCCTTAGCCACTATTATTAACACAATTAATAAACACAAGACAACTCCAAACCACATAAACAAATAGCAGTAATGCAGTATTAGGGATATCTTTGGTGTCATCCTCTCCGTATGCTCATATACTTATATTTTACTCACACCCTTCCTTTGGGACCTGGTGGGGAGAGACATGCCTGTTTCTGGCATGCCAAATGAGTCTGATGGTCCAGAACCCCAACACCCAAAGGTTGGTGGTAGATAACAAGGAAGATCTGACGGGTCAATGATGGAAAGCTATTCCACGCCACATGGTGGCTCGGGCTATGATAGTGCCTGGGCACTATCATGAGTAATTCAGAGGCCCAGCCTTCCATGTGCAAATCTAACTTCCTCTCCCTCATAATATTGGGGTGCACTTATCCTATAGGTTAACATATTAGTGCCTGTTTGCCCATTATCATATACATCACCTGCTGCTAAAGCAAGTTTATGATTAAACCTCTGTCAATGATTCTATCGTAAAATATCCAAGCCCAGTATCAGTTCAGTGTTCCTGTGGTTACATACCAGTTCCCATTCTTGAGCAAGCTATTCCCAGTTCCCCAAAATCTAGGATAACTGTCGAGCCATTTTATTATGTTAAGGGTGATAGGCCTATTTTACTTATGCTATCATGAATAAGCCAATGTCTTACAGGATACCGGCCTGTAGGTTCCTTGCGTTACTGCTGAATATAGTAAAAGGCTGAGCTAGCTCTGTGGGTACACATGAAACATAACACTTCCCCTGTGTGTACCAGGGACCTGATTATCTCATCTGATCCATGCACAACTGGCAGAGAACAACGAGAAATCAAATTAAAACACCTTTCGTTTCCATGCTGTTCCTAAAAAGCTCTCAGGTTTTGGATATGGGAGGATTTCGGGGGCGGGGGGAGAGAGACTCATACCAAAACAATCATACAAAGATTAGTATTAGAGGCTTTGTGTTATCTTGCTAATTAAGTGGATTTTTAAGCAACTGAAATGTATTTAACACCTTTTAAGGGCTGTTCAAGTTTGGAGGCTGGTATAAATCCTGTGGAGCAGGTGGCATGTTTCTTGGAGGTAGGGAGAACAGGTACGGAAGTTATGACTACTTCAAGCCCTGCTGTGCTTAAGAGCCCAAGGCTCTTTAGAAAGGTTAGTTTCCCCAACAGAGAACTTGTTAAGAATCTTTGATTTCAAGGAAACTGGAATCTGTGCAAGCCAAGGTGAAGTTGTGATGTCTCTTTAAGAGGTTTCCTACCCAAAAAGCCTGGGAGAAGAGCAGCAGTATGGGCCTGAGTCCAACATGGGTACTGGCTTATTGTTTGGGGATCACAGAAGGGCCCGCTTTCATTTCCTGTATCCAAAGGAGACGGCTGCATGCACACAGGCAAGAGGATTGCGGCTTGGGGAGGGCAAAGATGTCATTGTGTTTTGTTTGGACTTTCCCTTATCCTACAAGGAGAGGACATTCCTAAGCTAACCAGAGGGTGCAATTAATCTTCCCTACCAGCTCAGGAGGAAATTGAAGCATAGGTAGGCAGAGAAACTGAGGTAGCGGCTGCCTCTCACCACAGGATGAGGGGATAGCTCCGGGACAGGGAGGAACTGTTCAGTGCCGCCTTAGTGAGAAACATTGGGTTTTCTGAGGGTTCTCCAAGGAGGGGGTGGGCTAGAAGGAACAAAGTCAGTCATGATCTAAGAGGGAATACACTGAGGTGCTAGCACAGGAGGGCTCTGGTTGGAAAGGGCAGATGAAATGGAAGACAACAAAAGAGAAGGCACTGTGACACCATGGTGACTGGTGCAATATGAATCTATACGTGGATTGAATTTGTAGGAAAACCCCTGTTGGGTGCGGGGGACTTACAGACTCTTTCTTTGAAGAGCAAAGAAAGTTGTTCAGGGAACCTTCCAGGCCCGTATCCATATCTTGATCTGAGAGAACAACGAATGGTGCAAACTGTGGACTCTTGACATGTCAGTTTACTGCAGGCATCCTTTCCCCTTTCCACCCACTGACTCTTGTTATGTTTATGGTTATGGTTTTATATGCAAGACTAAAGAGCCCCTTAATATCATAGACCATCTCCCTGCATTGGTACTTCCAGACTGTTGTCAAGTTGCCTCTTAACCTTTCTCTTCAATGAGCTAAATAGATGGAGCCCCTGCATTCTCTTCATTGGAAGATATGTTTTCCAGACCTCCGATCTTTTAAATAGCACAAAAGGCCATTCTGGCAGCTGGGGATCTGCACAATATCATTTCTCTGACCACGCCCCTATGTTTTATGGAGGTGTCACTATACCTCTGGGAGTTTACACTGGCTTTATGGAGTGTTTGTGTCACTGGAGTGCTGCAGAATGGCCAGATCGCAATGGAAACTCAGGCCCCAGGAGTTCAAGTGGACTGCAAAGTATCTGAGAACTGTAGTCACACCAGTGAGACAGCACGGCCAATGTGTTTAAAATTAGTATGTTCTTTGGTTAAAGAAAAAGGTTTGGGTCTTGAAATAGTTGAAAATAAAATATTCAGAAGTAATAATGTAATTAAAGCTTTGGTGCTCAAAGGGACCTTTTTCATTTAGTTAAATGCATCTGGAATTTGAGTGAGAAGTTATTTTTCAACAGATACCTAATTTTTCTTTTCAGCAGTAAGAAGGGGAAATGACACTATTCCTTAGTCATTCAGAGTGCAAGCAGCACCAGGCATAGTCCAGTAAGTTTGGAGCCTGGTATGGAGAGCCTGACTTTACCAAGACATGTTTCCAAGTGTCATAAATATAAAGGGAAGGGTAACCCCCTTTGTCTACAATGCTACAAAATCTCTCCTAGCCAGAGGCAACATCCTGTTACCTGTAAAGGGTTAAGAAGCTCAGCTAACCTGACTGGCACCTGACCCAAAGGACCAATAAGGGGACAAGATACTTTCAAATCTGGGGGGGCAGGAAGGATTTTGTTTGTGCTCTTTGCTTACGTGGTTGTTCTCTCTTGGGACTGAGAGAGGCCAGACAGAAATCCATCTTCTCCAACCCATCCTCATCCAAGTCTCCAATATTGCAACCAGTCTAGGTAAACCAGGCAAGGCGGATTAGTTTATCTTTTGTTTTATGTGAATTTTCCCTGTGTTAAGAGGGAGGTTTATTCCTGTTTTCTGTAACTTTAAGGTTTTGCCCAGAGGGGGATCCTCTGTGTTTTGAATCTGAATACCCTGTAAAGTATTTTCCATCCTGATTTTACAGAGATGATTTTTACCTTTTTTTTTTTAAATAAAATCCTTCTTTTAAGAACCTGACTGATTTTTCCATTGTTCCAAGATCCAGGAGTTTGGGTCTTTGATGATTTTGTAACCAATTGGTTAGGATATTATTCTCAAGCCTCCCCAGGAAAGGGGATGTGTAGGGCTTGGGGGGATATTTTGGGGTTAGATGTCTCCAAGTGGTCTCTTTCCCTGTTCTTTGTCTAAAACGCTTGGTGGTGGCAGCATACTGTTCGAGGACAAGGCAAAGTTTGTACCTTGGGGAAGATTTTAACCTAAGCTGGTAAGAATAAGCTTAGGGGGTCTTTCATGGGGGTCCCCACATCTGTACCCTAGAGTTCAGAGTGGGGAAGGAACCCTGACACCAAGGCATGTGTTTCTCCAGTTAATTTGCTGAGCCCCTCACAGTCATTCCTTGAGGGCCCTAGAGAGGGCACATAGCTGTATTCCCTGAATGGTCTTTTTCTTCTCCTTCCTTTAAGTGATGGGAACCAGTTCTCCCAGCAGGATGCCTCTGATGGCTGAATTCCATTGCTGCACTGGGGCCCCCTTCTGACACAAAGGAGCAGCAGAGGAGGCCTGTGGCCCTCCCCAGGAATACCCACAGTGGACAGAGCCACAATTCTAGACGCAGAGCCAGATCTGCCCTGCTTCCCCAGTAGCCCCAGATGCCAGGGACATTCTGTTGTGGGTCAGGAGTGTGCTGAAGGAGGCAGAGGTGTGGCTGGGGCAGAGTTTTCCAGGGGTGATTCCTGTGCCCCTCTAAAGCCCCACGGGTACCATTGCAACAGGGCTACATGCCACTTAGGGCAGCAAGCTTCTCCTTTCTGTTCCTGAGCTGGCAAAGGAAGGCTGTGTGGTTATAGCAGGCAACTGAGAGTGTGGACTCCTAGGTTCTAGTCTTGGTTTTGACATGCTACATGACATTGGTCAAGGGACTTAGGTTTTCCAGATCCTCAAAGGTAGTATCCCAAGTTACACAGATTTCAGAGGAAGTTAGGAGCCTGAATACTTTTGAGAATGTGGGCCCCTGTGCCTCAGGGTAGGTAGCTGTAAAGTGGATATATAATGCTTTCCGCCCTGTCTGGACATTGAAGAGCATAGTTAATTAACATTTGTGAAGTGTTCTGAGAGTCTCCTTTGAGAGCCATTATCAAGTACTAGTGAAAAAACCTGCAAACTCAGATTAGCACAACTTTGATGTAGGTGAGAGAGGGCGACACACCCTTTACCTTGGGATAGCCTTGCGTTATTTCAAGCTCTGTTTTCCTCTCTGCCCTTGGTGGATTTCTGTGCTATTTTTAAAATGCTAATGCCAACTAAAAATATAAGTCTGATTGTCAGGCTTCGTACAATAGCTCTAATCCATGTTTCATCCTCTGCATATCTGTCCAGGTTAAGCACTCTTTGTGGACAGCTGAGTGTATTTAAGAACATTCCAACACAGTAGGAAGTTGCTATGAAAACACCTGTGTTGTGTAGACTAGAGCTGATTGGGCATTTTTGTTGGAACATTTTTTTCATCGGAAAATGCAGATTCATCTACATTTCACAGAAATGTATCATTTTTATGAGCCTTTCATCAGGAAAATTTCTCAGGTGCAGTATATGTGGGGATAGAGGGAAAGGGTTGAAGAGAATGAAAGAGAGAGAGACCCCCTGTGACCAGAGTCCCGGGGGGGCGCCCTCTGAGGTCCTCAATTAGAGTGAACTGCAGAGTATGGGGCAGACATTCCCCGAAGCTGGTGGATATTTTCAATACTTAGATTTACCAAGCCAGCACAAAACAGCTTCTTTATTACCTCACTGGTTGCACAGAAGCCAACAACACAGTTCCCTTAAAGTAACCTAGCCTCAAGCCTCCACCCAGATACCCATGTCAAGAATGATGAAGATTACTGAAAATCTTATTTCATCATATAAAAGAAAAGGTTCTACCAATCACAAAGGATCGGACACATTACCGCCCAGGTTAATGAATATTCCAGATCTCTCCCAAATCCATGCTCTCAGCCAATTCTTATTAACTAAACTAAAATTTATTTAAAAAAGAAAAGAGAGAAAGCATGGTTAAAAGATCAGTATACATACAGATATGAGTTAAATTCTTGAGGTTCAGATTCATAGCAGAGATGGTGAGCTTTGTAGTTGCAAAGAGCTCTTTCAGAAATAGTCCACAGGCTATAGTCCAATGTTTATATTTCTGGGCAGTCCAGTCAGAACTGGGATCTCAGCCCTTGTGGCTTAGGCTTCCCCTGCATGAAACCTCAAGCAGAACTGAGATTAAAAGGATTGGGACCCAAGGATCTTTTATACAATTTCAAGCCTTCTTTGACAAGTCGGAGTCCCTTGGCTTACAATAGGTAATTAGGGTGATTTTGAAGTAGGTCCATCACCAGTACTTAGCTATATGAATTAACATAAGGCAATTGCCTGTTCCACCACCATTCACAGATGATTTGCTATACGTTTCAAAGAGAGAGGAATACAGTGTTTACAATTCAGTTAAATGCTCGGATGTTCTTTTGATCTCTGAATTAACAGAATACAGCATAGAGAGGGACTGTTGATTACATTGTTGACCACTACCCATATGTATGTAAATACACAAACACAAACATTATCTGCTCATATGTCTTTAAGGGTTGAATTTGAGTTATTTATCCTGCAGGATGTTTAACCCTTTGTGGGCATGCGTCACATCCCCCCACCACAGCCAGTAGCCCAGTGGTTACAGCACTCACTTGGCATATGGAAAACCTAGATTCATGTCCCTGCTCCAAATCAAGAAGAGCAGGATTTAAATGTGGGTCTCCATGGGTCAGTTTTATACTAGGGTATTGGCTATTGTGGCTGAGTCTTTCCACTGTATTTTGTCATAACAATTTTCAGAAGATCTCAGTATGGTTCCGAGGCAGAATAAAAACCAAATTCCCAAATCTCAACATTCTTTGCAAAACGTAACTTTTATTCTCCGGCCAGCCCTAGCATTATACCCGCTTCCTAGCCAGACTGGCTGTTTCTCTAGGCCTGGTTGTCCAAAGCTGGCAAGTTTTGTACAGCGCCAACTGTGATTCTCAGAAGAAGAGAGTCACTGATTTTTCTATCCCATGTACTCTTCCCCAAGCAGCGGTAGGGGCAGGGCTGGGAGCTGCATAAACCTTGGCATCTGTGGCAGGTCTAGGTGGCTGCTGCCCATGGATTTTACTCATATGCCACAGTGTGAGAACTGCTGACCCCAGACTCAAATTCATCCAGAGCTGTCCAGAGCGGAGCTCCAGTAAATAGTTTCAAATGCCTCAGGGCAGAGGGCGTGAGAGTAGGGTTGCCAGGCATCCAGTTTTTGATCGGAATGCCCGGTCGAAAAGGGACCCTGGTGGCTCTGTCAGCACCGCCAACCGGGCCGTTAAAAGTCCGGTCGGCAGCGCCGCGGGGCTAAGGCAGGCTCCCTGCCTGCCCTGGCTCTGCGCAGCTCCCAGAAGTGGCTGGCGTGTCCCTGCAGCCCCTAGACACATGGATGTCCAGGGAGGCTCCACACTCTGTCCCCGCACCACGCCTCTGCCTATGAGCTGGACATGTTGGTCGCTTCCCAGGATTCACCTGAGGTAAGCGCCACCTGGCCAGAGCCCGCACCTCAAACCTCCTCCTGCGCCCCAACCCCCTGCCTCAGCCTGGAGTCCCCTCCCACACTCTGAACCCCTTGCCACTACCCCCCAGCCCAGAGCCCATCCTGCACCCCAAATCCCTCATCTCTGGCCCCACTCCAGAGCCTGCACCCCCAGCTGGAGCCCTCACCCCTTCCCGAACCCCAACCTCCTGCCCCAACCTGGTGAGAGTGAGCGAGGGTGGGGGAGAGTGAGTGCTGAGGGGGGATGAAGTGAGCAGAGGGCCTTGGGGAAGGGGCAGGGCAGGGGGTGGGGCAAGGTTTTCTGCAATCACAAAGTTGGCAACCCTAGGCGAGAGCCAGTTTCAGGGGTCTGCAGGGCCCCATGGCTGAAGCTCTGAGCCCTGGCACCCACGCTCCCCCAATGGGCTGAAGCCCAGAGCGCCGGTGTGACCCCAACCCCTGTGGGGCTAAAGCCCTGAAACCTCCAGCCACAGCTGAAGCCCAGAGCCCTGAATGGGGGTGCATACAGGACTCCGGGAAATAATCTAGGAGAATTTAAGCCCTGTGGTGACCTAACCTATCGTTCATTGGTCCATTGCGTTACAGTGAAGTTTGTGCTCTCAGTAGAGAGCTCAGCTCTACTATTGTGTCTCTGAATAACACCTTGTCTAGTTCTAGTTATTGTATTTTTACAGCTGGGCACTGTGGGCCAACCTCTCACTCCTGCTGTGCAAAGGGGGCCTTAAATCCACCAAAATCAGAGGGCTCTTCCCACCACTCCTGGACTCCAGCACAGAGGACATTTCTGATGGAAAAGCCCAGAGGCTGCTCCAAATTAAACCAAGGAAACGGCCTCAAGCCAGCCTCAGTTTTAACCGCACCACACACACACACCAAATTGTAGGACTGGCACCTAAAGAACAACTCTGACGCCACCCCTTCTCGTTACCAGGTTTAGTTACTGTTCTGCGTTCCTCACTGGGTTGTGCGTTGAACGCTACACAGTTAATACAAAGACCTACCTGTTTTGAGAAGCAGAGCGAGGTACTGAAATTTGCACTTGTGATACTTTGGCAGAAATGAAATAATTCTACCCATGTGGCACCCAAGTGGTTGCTCCCAGTGTATATCTGTCTACAAAACACAGACTGTACAGTGGTGCTGTGAAACTAATAAAACAGTGCCCAAATATGCAGAAGAAGCTGGTGTCTTTTCAGCAGCTTGTGTATGATTTCCCTTTGTTTTCAGGTGAAATCTAATCTGAGGCATGACAAAAATGAGTGATCTAAAATAGGGTTTTCTCTTTGATCTGATCTATAAGTAATTTATCTTGAATTAGCTTTCCTGTTATTGGTACTTAATGATAAAAGCTGTGCTGATTACATGTACAAGTAAAGGCAACAGCTACATTGTGTGGTGCATAGATTAGGATGAGAAAGGATTAAAAAAAATAGCACATTAGTTGCCAAAAAGTGAGGTCCTAAAGCTTAGCAGTCTCTGATCATGCTGTTTACTGGCGAATGTTCAGGGAAGAAAATATAACTGTTACCGTGCAGAAAATTACAAATTATCCAGTGCAAGTTTCTCACTCCAGGTCTTACTGAAGTTTTAAATTCTTTAATTCAACTGATATGGGACTGTAACAGATGTGATCTTATGAGATGTTCCCAGTATTAGAGGCAGAAGGAATAAATTGGCTGTCAGGCTATGTACAGGAAGACCGAGAGAACGCATTGCATTTCAATTATCTAGTTAAAGCAAAGGGCATTTTGAAAGAAGAGTTTTTCATTAAAGAGTTGAGGAGAACTTCTATGCAGGAGCAGCACACACAGACTGAACAAAAAGGGAGGGTATAGATTGCCTCACCAAGAGCAACAACCTCAGTCATGAGACCCTTCTCCTCTTAAAATTAATTCTGAAGCAAAATGGTGTCTGGTCCATTTGGGCAGAGCCATCCCTCACCTGCACACTGCCTCCTCTTCATCTTTTAGGGTGGGACACAGTCTGGGAAATGATTTCCCTCCCTTCTCAGGGTAATTTCTCCTGTGGAATAGAGATTTGTATTAGCTGATTGGCTTTGCCACAGCCAAAGGAAACAGGAGAAGAAGAAGAATCATGGAGATGAGTCTAGATGTGTGAGGGGGAGGTGGGAATGGGGGGAATTGCTGGGGCACCCAAGTGCCTTTGAAAAGCTCCCCGTATAAGCACCTGCAGGAAATTGTTACATATTAAAAGCACACGCTAGTTTTTTTAAAGTGACTAGCGATTTCAGCAGACTAAATTTTTGGGTGCCCAAGTTGACACACCTTCGAGGAGCCTGATTTTCAAGGAGTGTAAAGGGGCTATGCCGGGGCTCGACCCTCTCCGGGGCGGCAGGGAGCCACACTGGCTCGCTACATGCGGTTAACTCTGGGGAATTTGTCTAGCCACCGGAGTCTCCCTCGGCAGCCCTTGCGGTAACTGGAATGAGCACCGTAGGTCCGGGCCCTGAGTCAGGGCGGGGTACCAAATAGTCAGTAGCTCAGGCCCTCAGGCAGGGGCTGAGCAACACAGCATGTTTAAATTAGCCCAGGCCTCCAAGGACCTGGAAGAGGGGGAGACTACCACCCATGAGTTGGGTGGCAGGGGGGACACAGGCCCACCCGCTCCACTGCGTCCCAGCCCGGGGCCCTAGCAGCAGCAAACGACCCGCTGCTGGGTCAGTGGGGATCCTGACCACAACACACTGACATGGGTTCTGGCAGAGTTACAGCCAGACTAGGGTTGCTGTCCCCAGGCTACTTCCTAACTCTCCTCCTTCTGGTGCCTGGGTCCCGGCAGTGTTCTCCGGGGGGTCCAGCACCATGGGTTCCTCGGGACAGTGGACAAGCGGCTGGCTGGCCACTCCCCTGGCCAGCTGGCGCGGGGCACGTCCGGCCACTCCCCTGGCCAGCTGGCGCCGGGCACGTCCGGCCACTCCCCTGGGTAGTTGGCGCAGGACAGGGCCGGCCACTCCCCTGGGCAGCTGGCACGGGGCCGGGCCGGCCAGTCTTAGTATGGACCTGGGGCTGTGGGGTTTTCCCAGTCGCAGGCTAGGCTGGCTACGTCTGGCCTCCTCGGCGGCTGGTCCTCTAGTGAGCTCTGTGGGCCTGCCTTTATACTTCCAGGTCGTGTCTTTCTACTTCCGGGTCGCTGCCTATCCCTCTGAGGGGCGGGCTTAGAGCTCCCTGGCTCCGCCCACTCTGGTGTCTGGAGAGGCTCGACCCTCTCCGGGGCGGCGGGGAGCCACACTGCCTCGCTACAGGGAGTGTGTGTGGTCAGCACAAAACCAGGCCTCAAATTAGGCACTCAAAACTTAAGGCTGCCAAAATTGCTAGTCACTTTTGAAAATCTTGGTCATTGTGTGTATACCAGGATTCACTTGTCGATTGTAAATACTGTAAGAACATACTTTTCCCCACAGAATGACTGGGTTGGGAGTGAGCAGACATCATCCAAGTAGCCTGGAAAAGCAAAACCCCTAGAGCAACAGGCCACATTGTCATTGAACAGAGCTACAAACGAATCTGTTGCAATGGCCTTATTTCCATCATGATGTGTGTCATCATGTCTCATTGTGTGGATGTTAAGGCAACCATGAGGAAAACAACATAACATCAATAAGATGGAATTATTTTTGGCTTCGTGCATCCTGTTTCCTCCCCCTTCTGGCCTCCAGTCTTTCCGTGCCTCCTCTCCCTTTCCTGGCTATTGGGGGAGGTCTCTCCATCTCTCCCTCCGTCCCTGTGTCCTAGGTGTAGTCCTAGGGAGCCACTATGTTCATTTTGTTGTGGACCCTGTCCTCAGCCTGCTCCACAGACTTGTGGAAGAACTGAAGAGGAGCTATGATCAAACAGCCAGATGTGGGGGGCCTGAAGAGTTTCCTGAAGCTCCAGGCTGAGTATCACTTCCCTAGAGCCAGGCTCCTAACTTCCATGGATTTCACTTGAAGAATTAAATCAATGGCTATTAGGAGCCTAAGTATGTTTGAGGATCTGGGCCTTAGTTTCTCTGTGCCTCAGTTCTCCATCCGTACAATGGGGATAACAGCACTGCCCTACCTTACAGGGGTGTTGGAAAGTGCTCAGATACCACAGTGGTTGGAAGCCATAGAAGAACCTAAAATAGATGGCAAACCCCATGCACCTGATAGAATGATCTTGGGGAAAGGTATTTTGCAGAGATTTCTTTCCCTTTAAGTGTTTCTGGCAAGGAAGATGGTGTTTGGGTCTGTGCTTTCAGGGCACATGAAATTCAATCTTAATTAAAGTGTATTAAAACTATTATTTTGGGCCAATGCCAAGGTGAATTCATCATGCGCCCTGGTAAGGAATTCTGTAAACAGTTTAGCTCTGTGGTTCCTTAGGTGATGTCAGATGCTTTCTCCTCCGTTTTGGCTTTCCGTTTAATTTACTATAGAAATGACAGCTCTTTAAAGCACAAAAACAGGGAGCACAACACAGCTCTGCCTCAGAGAGTTTTCACAGGGAAAATCGGCAGATTGCTTTTTACTGACCTAATGCATTGATTTCTGGCAGCAGCTGCCACGCAGCCATTAGGCCCTGGAGTTAATCAGTCTTGATTTTTATTGTCAGTCAGTTCCCATGTTCATAATGCTGAATAATATCAATGCTACTTGCTGCAGTTTTATTTATAGCCACATTCACTGCAGTTGCATAAGATCTGCTGAATTGCCTTGTAAGTGACATGGGAAGTTTAGACTCCAGACCAAGCAAGTAATAAATGTGGTAACAGGGAATTATTATTGTTATTATTATTATTATTATTTATTATCCACACACACAAAAACTAGAAAGAACATTCTTTTGTCAAGCACTCAAATATTAGGACATGCCAGAATTAAGGCTGCTTCTGCAATCTCAGTTCAGCCCCCTTGTGCAGAGGCATTGTGATACGTAATGTCTCATACTTATCATCACATGCTGTTTTTTTCTGTAGGACCCCTGCCTCATTCAATGCACCAGGATGGATGGTACTCAATCAATGAGCATCTATTCAATATTTTGCCTAGCATATTGGGGTCCTGGCCTATGACGGGGGCTCATAGGTGCTGCCATAATACAAATAAATAATAACAATGAAAATGTCAACGTGCGTTTCCTGAACTGTTTAAAGGCTCCCACCGTTATTTATTCTAGTCTGATACCACACTCATCACTGCAAGATCTGAGCACTTTCCAGGGATGCATTAAGTAACATGACTAACATCTGTTTCATGTGGTTCTTTACTTCTTCTCCTCAGGGGAAAAATTGCGTGTGTACTTTGAAAAATATTATTTATACGTGCTGTAGTTAAGGGACCTGCAACTTGTACCCGGAGAAGAAAGTAGTGTATGTCTTGGTGTTTCTTAGCTCCTGTGGGCATTTGTTCTACCTGTGGTACTTATCTGATCCCAACTACCTGAGTGTTTCACTCTCTTTCCTGTATTTATTCTCACAGCACACCTGTGAGGTAGGGCAGTGCTACTGTCCCCATTATACAGGTGAGGTAAGCTAACTTGCCAAGAGAATACTGGAAGTCTGTGGCAGAGCAGGGACTTGAATGCAGGTCTCCCAAATCCCAGGCTGGTGTGCTAACCACTGAACCATCCTTCCTTTCTTGTGCCATAATTTTGGACTGGTCCTGGTGAAAGTGTGGTCTCCTGCACAGGCAAGCTGTACCTTTGCTATACCCAGTTCCTTTATATCCATATGCATATATTTCCACATTTTTCTTACAGTCACATTCTGCAAAGGTACTATTCAAATCTTGCTGTGCTTGCAAGATATGACTTTGGAGAATGGCTCTCTCAAACCAGTGGCTGTTGTAGCAAGAAGGCCTTTGAAAATAAATTTCATTCCATTTTTAATTGACTGAATTTGTTGGAGAGCAGCCTGTCCTTGTGTTAGAGGATGCAAGTTGTGGGATTCCCTCATGTTATGATGCCAGTAGGTTGCTTGATATAATTCCCATAACTCTGACTGCAATATATGGTAATGAAGCTTGATGTCATGCCGGCAAAGGATATCCCTCTCTCAGGGGGCCAGATTCAGGTCAGAGATGGGGCCTCAATTAGTCAGAACCTCCATAGCTG
This sequence comes from Eretmochelys imbricata, assembly GCF_965152235.1. Lineage (NCBI taxonomy): Eukaryota > Metazoa > Chordata > Testudines > Cheloniidae > Eretmochelys > Eretmochelys imbricata. The sequence continues at coordinate 130,972,455 of NC_135576.1, read as the reverse complement.
TGTAAGATAGGAAGGTCCCTCATCCTGTGTGCGCCAACAGCCAGCGAGGCAGTTAGCTCTTGGATTGAGCCCTTCCAAAGAACTGTTTTAAAATATCTGATATTTTAATTTCAGAAAAGACATTCAGCTCAGTTAGATGTCTTTAAAGAGTACAAGTTTCCTGTTTCTCCAACTTATTGTAGCAGGTCATTTGGAGGAATCTTCAGGAAGGTTTCTTCTCGAACATTAATCTAGTAGGAGACAAATGCTACGCATGGCTGATTTCTGCCATTTTGACAATAACTGGAAAAGTGAGAATGGGCAGCTTTGTTAATAACATTTTTAACTGTATTGACTAAGGGTAAAAATTTCAGAAGCACCTAAATGACTGAGAAGCTTTTGAAAATCGTATCCCAAGACAGCTGTTAGTCGTGTTGCTTAATGAATGACTGGAACGTGCTCTGATACTACAGTGACGAGCACAGTATACAAAGCTATGTAGAATAGAATCCTTTCTTATGCCATCTGGCTGTAACAATGAATGGTTTCCCTGATCCAAGTTGGCAACTCTGTCCCGGTCAAGTTGAATTCTAGTGGTGTCAAGCAGTCAGTCACAGCATCCAATCATGCAAAGAATGAGAACAGAGTGAATTCACTGTTGACTAGCAGCAGGAAGCAGCACAAAATGCTAGTTGTTCGCAATATTTTTGGCTCTCCTGCAATTTTAAATATAAGCTTCCTTGCTTCCTTGGGTGCAGGCTGTAGTTGGCTCTGCTAGAATAGCTGGTGAAGGAAACCCATTTGGAAGACGTGTTATCCACACTGGTATATAGCTGGCATGTTGCTTGCTGGAGTTTCTTTTTGTATAGAACAAAATATCTCGGTCCATTAACTTTTAGTGCTGATTGTGTCACGGGGGGCTGAGGGATGCAGAGGTTATAAATTGCTGTAATTAGATACTCATTTGTTTTGTCTATTGCTTGAAAACATGCAAACTCTACAGCATGTTAGAAAGTTCCCTGAGTTTGGCAGAATAACATTTGTAAATGCATTCTGCAACCCAATATTAACTGTTCTTCCCCTCTGGGGATGATCTTGCTGGGCTGCCATGTACAGAGCTTCCCTTCAATGGGAGTTTATTTATGTACAACTTGTATTACAGTAGGGCCTAATGGCCCCAGTCAAGAACTGGGATCCCATTGTGCTAAGTACTGTAAAAACAAGTGAAAAAAATCCCCAGTCTCTGCCCTCAACAACTCCTGATCTTGACTCGTGACAAGATGCACAGTGGGGCCCTGATCTCAGCTGGTGACTCTTGGTACTGTAATAATATACGAGATATACTGTAATGTACTATAGGAAGAATTGGTGTGAGTGGCTGGAGACCAGAAGGATTTGCCAAGGGAAGATGCAGTTTGCATTCTGAGTCTAAATGGTGGGTGGGGTAAGAGAAAGAAGTTGAATGTAGAGTTTGTGCTGCAAGTGCAAAAAGGGTATTTTCCATCTAGGTTGGAAACAGAACAAAAAGGACTCAGTCTTGTTTCGACTGAGTGATCCCACAGAATTCACATATACTTATTTTAAACCAGTGTGACTCCAATTAAATCAGTGGAGTTGCTCCTGATTGACACCAGTGCAGGCGAGGGGAGGATCTGGTCGAGTGGTATAAATAAATATTACTCGTGTGATTTTTGGGGAAAGTCCTATGGAATTTGATAGTGATGAAATGTGATAGGCTTCTATAAAAACTGAATGCAGTAGGATTTATGGATTTTTTCTAGAAATGTATAGCTTTTAATAGAAAATTTTATCCTTTCTGTATAATTTTAAGCCAGTCTATACAATTTAACAGAACATTCTGTCCCTGTTATGGAATTCCATGGATTAGTTTAAAAATTCTCTTAGAATGTTTTCATTTTCTAGTAAAACCTATGGGATTTTTCCATAAGAGTAAAGGTTGTAGGATGGTTGGCTACATTTCAACATGTGGGTCAGATTCTGCCATCAGACACAGGCACTTAGCACTTGTGGATTTCAGTGAACACTTCATGCATCCACCCAAGGACAGAATTTGGACCTTAACGAATCAATTACTTTAGTCTGATTCACACAAAAAAACCCAGTTATCCCCAAGCTTAGACTGAGTTAAATTACAGCTTTTCTTCTCTTACATAAGAGCAGTTTGGAGTCTGGAGAGTGACTCTGAACTGTTTCTCTCAGATTATTTCCCCCCCATTGCATAAAATTCGATCACAGCTAAAAGGCATGAAAAGTGAGCTCAATATGTGTTGTTTAAAACTGTTTGAAGAAATCTGCTTTTTGTGGATGTAAATGTTTAGGACACCCAGAAATGATTTATTTACTAGCTTTCAAAAGGCTGAATTACCCTTATCCATCACTGTATAAACTCTGTGCTGCTACTATCATTGAAAATATTTAAGAACTCCACAGGTAGGCTGAGGGCCCATTTATCCGTGAAATACAGCAGATTTACTGCATTACTCATCCAGAGGCTACACATCAAAGGGGATTCCTGGGGGTACGAAATGCCCATTCCTCCATTTTCTTTGTCTTTACAGCTACCAGCAGTCACTCACAATTTTGCACGCTTTGGTTTAGGGCTGGTCTACACTGCCAAGTTTTTTCACCAAACGGCAGCTGTTGGCGATGAAACAGCCAAGGTGTACACATGGCAAAGCCACTTTTTGTGACAAACCTCCTCAGCTGCAAATGGCAGCGCTTTAATAAAACCACCTCGAGGAAAGGGATCCGGCTTACTGGACAAAGGTTTTATCGCCAGAGTACCAGTGTAAACACCTTGCTTGCTTTTCTCGCTGTAATTGGCCTCTGGAGGTGTCCCACAATGCCTGAAGTGACCGCCCTGCTCAGTGTTTTGAACTCAGCGGCCCTGCAGGCCTGCGCCCCGTCCCTTTCAAAGCTCGGTTCTGACAGCCACCGTGCTGTGCTGCTCTGCTCCAGGAACCAAAGACCAAATCATTCATGTGGAATGCTTCTGCTGTTTCCCACACGAGGAACTCAGAGGCAGACAGGGGTGGATATCTGTGTGTGTGTGTGTGAGAGAGAGAGAGAGAGAGAGAGGGAGAGAGAGAGAGAGAGAGTCTGTGCTGTGCAGAGCCAGGGAGGGAGGTGGGGGCTGATGTCCCCTTTCCCCTGCTTCAGGACTGGTTGCTTCTGGCACTGTCTGAACTTACCAGACAGTGTGCCAACACACTCACTCTCCCCCAACACACACTGTCTGTCTCCCCCCACTTCCTGTCACACACTCTCCCCTGCTATGCCCCACACTTCAGTTGAAAAGTGGCTGGCAATCTATTAGGATGCCCATGGAACAATGGGATTGAGAAACCTGCATCACATGATGCTGTACCTGTCCCATGAGGCATTGTAAACCCTTCCCAAAGCACCCTGAGGCCAGTTGCCCAGTGGGATAACTACCCACAGTGCACTACTCTCTTGTCGATGCAAGAGCTGCTGGTGTGGATGTGCTCCAGCGACACAAGGAGCGCAGTGTGGACATGCAACAGCGATTTAATTAAAGCACCTTAATAAAAGTGGTAATTGGTCCTGCTTCGAGCAGGGGGTTGGACTAGATGACCTTCAGGGGTCCCTTCCAACCCTGATATTCTATGATTCTATGATTCTATGATTCTATGGTCTAACTTTGGGCGAAAAAGCTTGGCACTGTAGATGTAGCCTTTGTCTATGATTCCCTCTTACATTTGACACATGATGTTTGCGCCGGTTCTCTTGGTTGAGTTGCAAAAGGGATCTGGAGTGAAACCAGAGAGACAATTTGATGGATGCCTGCAAAAGCCGAGTGAAAGAGAAGTTTGTTAGTTTGTTTCTCTTTTTAAGGCACCACTGGCAGCTGTAGGTTGGGAGTTTCAAAATTGCTGAGCGTTGGACACCCTCACTCCTGCTAAACCAATGGCAGCAGAGTTAGGCCAATGGGAGATTTACCACTAGCTTCAAAGAGAGCAGAGTTAAGCCAGTGTTGAGAGCTATTGAATATCCAATCCATACTGCTGCCTAGAAACAAATTGCAAGGTAGTGATGAATGGGGCTTCAGCAAGGTTTGGGGTTTCTGACAAGAGATGAGCCCAAGCCAAAGTCCCATGATTTAAATATGCCTGTGCTTCAGGGAAGTTCAGATCTGAATCTCAACCTCATACCTGTGGGCCATTTCTGTTTAGGGTAGCACGACAGTGTGCATGCAATAGCATCATCCGCAAGATAAAATATCTTTCATCGAAGTTTTTTTCCTCCAGAGATAACAAGAACTGGAAAAAACAGCAAGCCATAATCTTCTGTAGGTCATTTCATTTCAAATCTAGTGTGCAGCTCAGTATATGAAGTGGTTTTACTTGTAGGGTATAGGTCATAAGCATGGAAAAGAAAGTCCACCCATGAGTCAAGAAGCTTGTGAAATAGCTCCTCGTAAAGCCTGTATGTGAGAATATGTCACAATTAACGAACTTACCAATGCAATGCTAAGTAGCATGCCCTTTATACTTACACAAATGCAGTATTTATACCAACCCTAAATATTCCAAAATCACGAACCAAACCCCCAACCCCCGAAATCAGAAGATTGACTTAAAAATCATTAGGTTTTAAAAATAATACATTGGGGGGGGGGGTTTAATTTGCCATCTGGTTTTTTGAGAATTCAGGGGTCACGTTTTCAAGCTTTTCTCCACAATCATGAGGGCTAGAAACGTTTTGAATGAAAGTTGAAAATGTGACATTCACACTCGACTCCAGGAGCTCTGGCTTTAAGTAAAACACCAGATATCGGAATACCTGTGATAAAATGTGACTTTAATCAAAGACTTTTTTTTGTAAAGGGTAGATGAACACATAGGGTATGTCCACACAGCAAGCAGAAGCCTGTGGCAGCCAGTCTCAAAGCCGGGTCTACAGATTCGGGCTCACACTGTGATGCTAAAAGTAGTTGCTGTGTAGACATTTGGGCTCAGGCTGGGGGTTGGGCTCTGAAGCCTAGGAAGGCGGGTGTGCGTCAGGGCCCGAACTCCAGACTGAGCCTGAACACCCTCCCCATTTTAGCACCGTATCACAAGCCTCGTGAGCATGAGACTGTCAACTTGGGCTTTGAGCCTCACTGCTGTGGAATGCTGCTAGCTGTGTAAACACACCCTTCGGGGCTCATTATCAGCCCAGTGTGTCTGTATTTAGGGATGTGCACTGCTGACTGGGCATTGACTGTCTGATTGGCGGCACCGCACAGCGGGACTGGCAGGCTCCCCTCTGTGGCATGTCCCCTCTCCGGGTCCTACACATAGGGGCAACCAGGGTGCTCCGCACACTGCCCCAGACCTAAGTGCTGCCCCTGAAGCTCCATTGACTGGGAACCATGGCCAATGGGAGCTATGGGGGCGGTGCTTGCAGATGGGGCAGCACGCAGAACCACCTGGCCGCACCTCTGCTTAGGAGCCAGAGAGAGGACATGTTGCTGCTTCCAGGAGCTGCTTGAGGTAAGCACAGCCCTGAGCCTGCACCCCTGAGCACCCCCCCACCTGCACCGCACCCCCCTTCCCCAGCACTGATCCCCCTCCCACCCTCTGAACCCCTCAATCCCAACCCAGAGCACCCTCCTGCACCCCAAACCCTTCATCCCCAGCCCCACCCCAGAGCCTGCATCCCCAGCTGGAGCCCTCACCCCCTCTCGTACCCCAGCCCCCTGAGCCAACCTGGTGAAAATGAGCAAGTGAGTGAGGGTGAGGAGAGTGGGGGGACATGGGCAGGCCTTGGAGGAGGGGCAGGGCAAGGGTGTTTGGTTTTGTGCGAGTAGAAACTTGGCAACCCTACAGCTGAGAGAAAGGCACACTGCTGACGCACATTAGTCTTAGCAGCTGGGCAAATTGGCCATAACGGGTCTGATCCAATGCCGAATGAAGTCAAGGCCCACAGTTGTGAGATGTACAATGGTTGCTGACTCTTACGATTTTATTGTGAGTCTCGTGATATTTGGTGGTTTTTCTTAAAGCCATAGCTGCTGGATTCATGTGATTCAGGGAGAGTCTACACTACAGCTGGGAGGGTGCTTCGCATACTAAAAATAGCATACTAAAAATAGCAGCGCAGCCGTGGTGGCTCAGGCTAGCCATCCAAGTACGTGCCCAGGGGTATTGTACTGCGGGCAGCTAGCCCGAGCCACCATCCATGTTGCTTTGGTCACATTGCTATTTTCAGCACACTAGCTCAAGCAAAGCTAGCGCATTTCTGTCTACCCATGCTGGGAAGCACCCTCCCAGCTACTGTGTAGACATACCCTTTTGTGAGAATCTGTTTTCATTAAAGAAAAGAAATATATAAATAAGATATAGAAATAAAAAGACATAGTAGAAACAACATATGCCTATGGAATGACATAAGTTAAAATGGATTTGTAGGGGAGGAAAGACTTTAAAGAGTTGGAGTGTAGGCAAAGGAGAAAAGACAGGTTTTCAGGTAGATGAGACTGAAAAGAGATGAAACTGCAGAGGAGAAGGCTCTTGCACAAACAGTGGTGAGACTGCAGGAAGAGACGGGAGGGAGGGAGGTGATAGTACTAAAGCAAATGGACCAGTGACAGAACGAGGGAAAGATTAAAGTTGGAGCAAGTTCAAGAAGAATCTTTATAAACAACAAGGGCTATTTGGAAATGGGCTCTGAGCTGAATAAGAAGCCAGTGAAGGACTTTGAAGGTTTGCTTCTTATGTGTTAGAAGGAACCTCAGCAAAGAGACAAAGGGAGAAAAATAACACAGAATAAAGAGCAGCTTAATGTAAAATATATGATTTTTTTTTAAAAAGTCCAGCCAAGAGAACAAATTAGTCCCTCTGTGCTTGCCTGGCTAGATAACACAAAGAAGAACTAACGCTATTTCTTTCTTTACCCGCTTTAAACCAGCACCCATGGGAGCCATGCCCCAAAGCGGGAGATTTTTCATAAGCACCCAAAGTGTTGTAGGAGCCACGCACTGAGGGGGGAGATTTACAGAAGCAATGAGACTTGTGCTTCTCACTCACTTGGGTGCTTTTGAAAATCTCCCCCCTTCCGTGTTATAAAGGGAATTTAGTCTGAAAGACTTCCAAAAGTTGTGTTTTGTTTTTTTAAATGAAAAAGTAATGACAAGTCGGCATGGCAAGGGGCAGGAATAAATTTTTTATTTACTTTTACTTTTTACACAAAGATGGGGGGAAAGTGAATGCATTCTTCACTAAACTCTAGTTTATAAAAAGGATTTCCCAGTTCATCTGCTTCATCAGGACCTGAATCCAGTGAGGCGGTATTGTGGTCTTGAGCATGAATTGTCTCTTTAGTCTCTGCTTATCACAAGACAGAAATGACTTTAACGGGGAACAGTTGCACTTGTGTCAGCAATAATGCAGCATTTGCTGCTTCTATATGAGTGAAATGGGCAGGTTTTTGACAGCAGACTGCTCAAATGCATGTTTCAGCACTTTCTCCAATGGAGAATTAGCTTCCCATCTTCGCTTTAAAATATCTTTTATTTTAAGTAACACAAATGCTGTTTTATCAACCACGTACATTGCTTAAGTGATGATGTCAGCAAGTTAAGGAAGTATGGGCTGGATGAATGCACTATAAGGTGGGTAGAAAGCTGGCTAGATTGTCGGGCTCAACGGGTAGTGATCAATGGCTCCATGTCTAGTTGGCAGCCGGTGTCAAGTGGAGTGCCCCAGGGGTCGGTCCTGGGGCCGGTTTTGTTCAATATCTTCATAAATGATCTGGAGGATGGTGTGGATTGCACTCTCAGCAAATTTGCGGATGATACTAAACTGGGAGGAGTGGTAGATACGCTGGAGGGGAGGGATAGGATACAGAAGGACCTAGACAAATTGGAGGATTGGGCCAAAAGAAATCTGATGAGGTTCAATAAGGATAAGTGCAGGGTCCTGCACTTAGGATGGAAGAATCCAATGCACCGCTACAGACTAGGGACCGAATGGCTAGGCAGCAGTTCTGCGGAAAAGGACCTAGGGGTGACAGTGGACGAGAAGCTGGATATGAGTCAGCAGTGTGCCCTTGTTGCCAAGAAGGCCAATGGCATTTTGGGATGTATAAGTAGGGGCATAGCGAGCAGATCGAGGGACGTGATCGTTCCCCTCTATTCGACATTGGTGAGGCCTCATCTGGAGTACTGTGTCCAGTTTTGGGCCTCACACTATAAGAAGGATGTGAATAAATTGGAGAGAGTCCAGCAAAGGGCAACAAAAATGATTAGGGGTCTAGAACACATGACTTACGAGGAGAGGCTGAGGGAGCTGGGATTGTTTAGTCTGCAGAAGAGAAGAATGAGGGGGGATTTGATAGCTGCTTTCAACTACCTGAAAGGGGGTTCCAAAGAGGATGGCTCTAGACTGTTCTCAAGGTAGCAGATGACAGAACGAGGAGTAATGCTCTCAAGTTGCAGTGGGGGAGGTTTAGATTGGATATTAGGAAAAACTTTTTCACTAGGAGGGTGGTGAAGCACTGGAATGCGTTACCTAGGGAGGTGGTAGAATCTCCTTCCTTAGAGGTTTTTAAGGTCAGGCTTGACAAAGCCCTGGCTGGGATGATTTAACTGGGAATTGGTCCTGCTTCGAGCAGGGGGTTGGACTAGATGACCTTCTGGGGTCCCTTCCAACCCTGATATTCTATGATTCTATGATTCTATTGAGTCCCATCAAGTTCTAGAAGAATAAGTGGAAAAGGGAGAGCATTTAAAGAGAAACCAGTGCTTAAAAAAGAGATGGTTCATATTTACAGAGTAAGCGTGACTCTGTTCATTACCAGGACTGCATACCAGGAAATCTCCCAAACTCAGATGCAGACTCAGGAACTAATGCCAAGCTCATCGCTCCACAGTTAGGAAAAATTAGCTACTATGTATGTGTGTGTGCATCCTCAGTAGCTGCTAATTGTATAACCGTGGGGCCTGATCCTACACTCCTCTACATAAGTGTAACTCTATGGAAAACAGTGACACTATTCCTGATTTACACTGGTGTAAGCAAGAGGACAATCAGGCTGTGAGATGAGTAATGGATCCTATGCATGGTAAATATCATCTCCAACATTAAAATGTGCAGTCCTCTCAACCCAGCAGGCTTTAAGGTCCTGTGAATTGCCTCTTTGTTTTAAAATGCAATATCTTTGGGAGTAATTACATGAGAGGATTATAAAGCACCTATCTGTAAATTTTGCACAGGCAGATTCCTTACAAGATTATGTAGCAAGTACGGTTTGTGAAAGAAAAGCAGACCCCGTAGATGACAACGGTTTCACCAACATGAATTAAACACATTCGTAACACAAAAGAGGAGTTTGGTGTTTTTAAGGGCTGTTGGATGGAATGTTGAAAGATGATCCAAGCATGCTGATAGAGCGATGTACAGAATGCCCTGGACATGCCTGTTGGGACTGCTTGGCGTGTGTAAAAAACGAACAGCCCATTACTTTCTTTCTTCATGTGTGTATTGATCTCAGTACAGTGCAAAGCATTTCTTGGGGACTGATGCTTAGCAAGGGCTAATGGTCCTCTGGCTGGACTTCAGGCCATCAGCTTTTCCAAGCCAACCTTGAGCAGACAGCCCGACATCTCCATTGCTATTGTCTACAGTAGGTGCATGGGAGGGCGGGGTAGGGCATTGCAATACAAACTGGCATGCAAATAGCATTAAACAGTTGAAGTATTTGCTGTTTGGTCAGTGAGATTATCTAAATATCCCCTTCCCTTCTCTTTCTTTCCCCCTCCCCGCCTCCCCTCTCTTCTCCCATTTACTGTCAGGAAGGGCCACTTCTGAAGGGCCAATTCAGCACAGCCTGGCACCAACAGAGACTAACAACAACAGCAGCTACAACAGTGAGTGGATTTAAAATCAAGGAACCGTTTGAAAGATGTGACTTTGTGTACATGGAATGTGCAGTAACTGTACTGAGGACTGGGGATGTGTTTGTGCTCGGCAGAAGTCCTCTGCCTGGGCCATCCTTAGAGCTTCTGACACCCCCCACCCCCGATCCCCAAAGCAAGGTCCATTACAGGAGCCATGGGAGATGTGACCTGAGAGCCAGTAGCTGGGAATGTCACTAACGAAATGAGTTTTAGAAATTCCCTGAATTTCGGAGAAACTTATTGCAGTGCTGGATATAGGCATATTAATGATGTAAGCAAGCCCAGGAAACCAGAAGCCAGAAGCCAGACACAGACTGAGTTATCAGGCAAACAGTCATTTGCTCATTCTCTGGCATACTCCAGGGGACTGGTGCCCATCCTAGTTTGGTGCTGAGTAGGAGCATTGATCTATGTTACATTAGCTCTGCCTGATCTATTCTTAGAGCAGCAGAGATCCGGCCTGCTGGCTTGCGGCAATTCAGCTGCTGTCAGCCTGGGCCTCTCCACTCCTCCCTGTGCTCCCCAGCATGGGAGGGAAAGGGAGCATTGACTCTTCAGCTGTAACACCCCCACGCAGTCACTCAGGATCCTGAAAAAAGGAGGACTTGTGGCACCTTAGAGACTAACACATTTATTTGAGCATAAGCTTTCATGAGCTACAGCTCACTTCATCGGATGTGTAACCCTTCTGCCCGTCAGAGTTGGCAGCAACAAGGGCCGGGTTCAATATCTAGGGGATCCATTCCAATAACACAATGCAAACCGGCTCGAGCCCCCACCCAGTGACCTGGGACAAATATATACCACCCCCGCTGGGCGCCTCCAAGAGGCAATACTTCCCCTCTCGCAAGCACATAGTCTGAGTGTAGCAAAAGCCTTTTAATAACAGAGAGAAACAATGTGGCATTATGTTGGGGAAACACCACCAACAGGATTCATAACACAACCCATGAGCAAAAAAAAACCCACCCCAGGCAAATTGGGGCATGCCCTTTTCCCTTTGGTTCTTGAGTCCAGCAACCCCAAATCACCCAAAGTCCCAAAAGTCCAATGCCCCAAAAGTCTCTGTCCCTGGTCAGGGCAGCCCCAGAGTTCGAAAGTTTATCTGCGGAGCTTTACCTCCCAACCTGGGTGGAAATGGGACGGGGGTAAGAGGCACCTTACATGATCTGAAGCTGACCGCCCCATAGCTCCATAGCGGCGCTCCGCTCCGCTCCGCCAGCCGCCCCACAAACTCCTTCGCTCAGCTGCGCTCCGCTCCGCCAGCCGCCCCACGAACTCCTTCGCTCAGCTGCGCTCCGCTCCGCCAGCCGCCCCACGAATTCCTTCGCTCAGCTGCGCTCCGCTCCGCCAGCCGCCCCACGAACTCCTTCGCTCAGCTGCGCTCCGCTCCGCCAGCCGCCCCACGAACTCCTTCGCTCAGCTCCACGGCCCACAAGCAGCTCCTACCATCCACACGCTGCTCTGCGTCGAACTGCTTCACCAGCCGTCCCGCAAACTGCTCCACAATATATCTTCAGGCTCCCCCACTACTTAACACAACACTCAGTGATTTCAGCTCTTAGGTGAATTCAGCTTGTAGTAGGGGAGCCCCAGTGCTGGTGCACTGTCAGCCCAAAGTGAGCTCAGCAGCCTATAACTAGACTTCTAATGAAATCAAAATTAGCTCTGATATTCCACAGTGGAGAGAGGAGGAAGTGCAATTAGCATGTAAGGCCCTCACCAAGGGGCCCATGCCACCAAGTATTCATACTTGTCCCCAGCCTCTCTCTATTCACACAGTTTTGGAACCCATGACCCTTGCCTAGCGAGTGCTACTTAGTTGATGGTGAATCCCTCCATCATAACAAAAGGCCACGTACAGTTCCAAGCACAGTTCCCATAATCAGGGTAATAACAATTTATTCTTCCTGCCCCAATAACAGAGACGCTGGGGATCCCACAGCAGCCAAAGTGACCATTTGAGCAGCTATGGCCTCATTCTAGGCGTGGTGGGTGTGCCTATGCAAATGACATCGGCCCCTGAAGTTCTTTTCCACAACTTGCCACACCTCACCACCAGATGTCAGGGTGGAGCTCATCCTGACACTGCTTACAGATGCATAAGCTCACAAAAGCTCATGCTCAAATAAATGTGTTAGTCTCTAAGGTGCCACGAGTATTCCTTTCCTTTTTGCGGATACGGACTAACACGGCTGCTACTCTGAAACCTGTCAGGATCCTGAGTTTGAACAGCCCTCTTCCCTGCCCTGGCAGTGGGGAAAGAGCTCTGGAAGGGAAAGATAAGAATGCACGACCCTTCTACAAGGTCCAGGGGAGAAACAGCTGCCCCTTTCTGTTCCCCATAGAGGAGCGAACAACAGACTTCTGCTGGCTCCCTTCCCGGCTGGGGATGCTACTGAGACCCCTGCCCCGGCATCGTTCGGCAGGTGGATTGGGCTGGTGTGGGGGATGGAAGGAGTCAGCAGATTGGAGGAGGAGAAGGGCAAGAATGGGGTGGTGAGAGTGGGGAGATAGTCTAAGTGAAGTGTGCACATGCACAGACTGAAGGAGACTATGGAGCAGAATGGGGAGTAATGAGTGAATTGGGGAAGGGGGCATGACAGGTGGAGAGTAGTGAATGGATTTGGGGCTTGTAGGCATCAGAGACTTGAGACACATTCCAAGGTGATGGAAGTGATGCCAAGAACATGCTATGGGTAAGCTGGCCATCAGAAAACCTGGAATCCTAGCTCCCTATTGTGAAATGGTCCCTCCCATGGCAGAAAGGGAGAGAGATCCCTGACCTCAGCCTGTCACCAGTTCAAGACTCACCACAGGTACAATATAATTTCTAGCACCTTATACTGCCTATTGCACTGTGTGTTTATGAAAGTCTAATGTTCCCCTCTAGGGCAGAGGAAAAACACAGCCTTAGTGATGGGGTTGCCTCTCTTTTACGAAAGGAAACTCTGTTGTCCTCAGCATAGTTCTAACATTTTCCATGTGTTAGATAGATACTGCACACTTAGTACATTACGGACATAGTTTGCTAGAGTGATATTTGTTAAATTCTTGCTCATGAACCATAAATAAAACTGAAATAATGTTATAATGGCCTAAACCAAAATCTGATCGTATTATGCTGCATGGTGAACAATGGGAGAGTTACAGCACAAAACCAATAGCTCACTGCTCTTTGATTGTAAAAATGAGAATTGTTTGTTTTCTTGCCATATTTAGCTGGTTCTTCCATGATCTGAGAGATTTGTACTGGTTTTTCCCCTGTAAATTGTTCTCTGTTAGTTTGCTCAAGTTCCACAGTACCTGTAATCTGTGATTTGCCTGTGTCAATTGTTGTTCACAAGTGTCAATATCCTGGGTAATCAAACCAGCTGTTTCGGCAGTCCTAGCCCTAATCCTGCAGTATATGGAGGTGAACTTTGAATTCAATGAGGCTACTCACATGCAAAGTTATTCACATGCATTTGCAGAATCTGGGCCTGTGTTTGTACCACAGGGAAATGAATTTTAAAACTGAATGGTGCCCCTAGAGTATCTGTATAGGACACCTGGGGATTTAGGGCTTTTGCTGACCCTGAGCATGTCATCAGGTAAACTGGATATGATGCATACATTGTGCAATGAGGATGTATGACATTCAGCGTAGTGTTTACACGTTTAGGGGTCTCTTACAGGAGTGGGTGGGTGCGGTTCTGTGGCCTGCCCTGTGCAGGAGGTCAGACCAGATGATCATTGATAGTCCCTCTATAAATTACTGGCTCCTCTTTAAAAAAGAAAAAAGCTTGGTGATGGTATTATCACTTGTGAGGGTGCCCTGCAGAGCAATTCATTTTGTAATTAAAAGTCACTGTTTGTCTCTTGAGTGTCCCTCAGCCACTCTGTGTCTTCCACATCCTTTGCCTTTTTTAAAGTCCCATTGCCATAGTTCCTCTCTGTCTTACTTTGTCTCACTGCACAACTTTACATTTTTGATTCACGAGTTACTGCACGTAATCAGATCGTAACAAATCCTGGGATTAGATCTGAAAGCTAGGAATTGTTGTTGATTGTATTATGCCTGTTATGCGGCGTCATCCAAAAGAGAAACAGATTGAGGCTGCTTAGTGTTCTGTGAGTCTGGTGCTTGTGAAATGCAGGTGATAACTGCACTGGCTAAAGCCATGCAGTAATGCAGGCAGTTATTGTGCAGGGCTCTCAGTAGAGCTGTCAATGCCCCTCAGTCCTGGTTTGCCATACCTTGGATATTCAAAACCTTGTTCTCTCCTGAGCAGACACTCCCATCTGTCAGCAAATGTATTAAACACCACACATCTGGAGACAGGGAGGAGACCACCAGACAGTACCTCCAAAAGTTTTTAGTGTTTGTATTACAGTAATGCCTGCAGCCTCCAGCCGAGATCAGGGCTCCATTGCACTGTAAAGATGCATAGTGAGAGACAGTGTCTGCCCCAAAGAGCTTACAGTCTAAACAGATAGGACAAAATGTGGGACAAAGGAAGGGGTGTTATTCCCATGCCACAGATGAGGAGCTGAGGGTACATCTACACAGGAAAAAAAAACCCGCAGCAGCAGGTCTCAGAGCCCAGGTCAACTGACTTGGGCTCACTCTCTGGAGCTAAAAACAGCAGGATACCTGTTCCCCTTTGGGCTGGAGCCTGGGCTCTGAGACCAGCAAGTGGGGAGAGTCTCAGAGCTTGGGCTCCAGCCCAGGCAGGAACATCTACACTGAACCCAAGTCAGTTGACCTTGGCTCTGAACCTTGACACCGTGTGGCGACGTTGTTTGCTGTGTAGATGTAACCCGTGAGATCACAAGACTGACAAGAGGTCACACCAGAGGGTTGTAGCAGAGCTCGGAATTGAACTTAGCCTGATACCCAGTCTGGTGCCTTAATCACAAGATCATCTTTCCTCTTTGTAAATCAACTGTCTTCCCAAAAAAAACCCCAATGGTGGCATCTTCTACCATTGTGCAATGGTGAGGAGCTGTAACCTTTATGTGGGCTACAGTTCACTTCATTTCCCACCTCCAGTGTCTTAAAAAAAAACCAACTCCCATAGAAAGTAGCTGGAGACCCAGAGTTCAGCAAGGATCGCACAGGGTCAACCTCTCCACATTCAAGTCCCAAAAGGAACTAAAGAACTGAATTTAATTAAATAACTTTATAAAATCGTATGATAAAGAAATAAATAATATAATTTTTACCGCATGACATGGCTATTTTATAATCCACAGACATTACCTTCACAGTTATACATAAACATATTAAACAAATTAAATTATAAAACAAATTAAAATCTGAACTGTTCAGTCCCCACAGAAACACAGTGAGAAGAAAGGGAAAGTTCCCAGAAGCGCAGGTTTAGTTCACCTAAGTCTGAGTTAGAGTCTTTGATCACCAAATCTAGACAGTCTGCTGAGTCTAAAACAACATCTTCCCTCCCCTTGCTCGTAGGGATCTTCAGCTGGATCCAGGCAGACTCTTCCCCTGCTGAAATCACTGCTAGCCAGTCAGCTGATGGATTAACCCACCATCAGTTACGGGTATAGATTTAAAGAAAACCCTGTTACAAGAAAACACAAAACTGAAAATAGCAAAGTAGAAATGACTCTTTCCCAATTACTGCATTTAAAAAAAGGTTGGTGACTCAGACTAGTTGAGACAATTTAACTGGAACAATTTGGCTAAAATCAAAACAGCATTCAAAGTGTACAATTAAAAGAGTTATTTTTCCCTCCCAATTTCCCCTGGCTATAATTAGCATTGCCCAGGCTTCCCTGTTAGAGGGTTAACAATATCACTAACGTGCTGCAAAATGCTTCAGAGTTAGGGACAACAGCCTGCTTCCTGCTCCTGGGCTCAACTTCTCCCAACTCACACAGGGCACATGGCCTTCCGCAAAGCAGCTGCCCTGGCTGGAGTCTGACCCCAGCAACAGGGAACCTACTGGAGTAGGGCTGGGCAAACTACAGCCGCGGGCCAGATCCAGCCCATGAGGGCTTTGGATTTAGCCCGCGGGATTGCCACCCCCGTGGCACCGCGGGGCTAAGGCAGGCTCCCTGCCTGCCCTAGCCCCACACTGCTCCTGGAAGCGGCAGGTACCACATCCCTGCGGCCCCGGGGGAGGGAGGGGGGGAGCAGAGGGCTCCGCGCTCTGCTCTGGCCTGCAGGCACCACCCCCCACAGCTCCCATTGGCTGGGAATGGGGAACCACAGGGACATGGTGCTGGCTGCTTCTAGGAGCGGTGCGGCATGGGGCCAGGGCAGGCTGGGAGCCTGCCTTAGCCCCGCTCACACCCCGGAGCTGCTCAAGGTAAGCAGCGCTGGGCCAGAGCCCACACCCCGAACCCCTCCTACATCCCAACCCCCCGCCCTGAGCCCCCTGCTGCACCCACATCCCTCCTGCACCCCAACCCCCTGCCATGAGCCCCCCAACCCTGGCCCTGAGCCCCCTCCTGCATTCCACACCACCTCCTGCACCCCAACCCCCTGCCCTGATCCCCCTTGTAAACCCTGCACCCCTCCTGTGCCCCAACCCCTTGCCCTGTGCCCCTTCCTGCACACCGCACCCCCTCCCACACCCTGCACTCCCTCCCGCACCCCCAACCCTCTGCCCCAGCCCTACATTCATGGCCCTGCATATAATTGCCCCACCCAGATGTGGCCCACCCCTGTACTGGAGCATACCCAAAGCTTCTGGATGTGGAGTGCTTAATCTACCTAGCAACATGATCCAGACACAGCTCACTCCTACCTCCTCCCAAGGAGTCTCTTAAAGAGATATCTCCCTATTAGGCACATGGGTTACAGAGTTATAGAGGAAAAGAGCATGGTGGAATGTTATGTATTAAATCAGAATTAAATCTGCGACATGCTCAGAGCAGCCAGGAAGTGAAGAAACAAGGACTGAAGGGTGGCTTAGAAGTACTGAAAAGAGCAAACAAAGCCCAATCCCCCACAAACCTCGAGCTGACACTGATCGACACTTTGGTGAGTTGTCTCAGGGGCATGGAGACTGAAGTACCCCCTCACAGAGGTCAGCGATGAGGCATATCGGTAAGAACTGGAAGAAGCTTGTACTGCCTGCCTTGTTCCTGTACTGTGGGTGAGCGCTCAGGTTCCATGTCTGTCAACGCAGCTAAAGTTTTCACAAGCACTAATCTCACTTCATTGCATGGTCTGTAAGGGAGCAGATGCTCTCTGAGGGCTAAATGCCAGCCACACTTTGCCGCTAGAGTGTGAGGTAAGGCTTGGTTCTTTTCATGGGAAGAAGGCATGTTGTATTATCACATGATGACTTGTGACGTGGTTTTTATTGGTCTCTTTTTGTATGTTGTCAAAGGCTGAATCTGTTTGGTTTTGATGGATTTTTGATTCCCTTCTTTAAGCACTGTTTTTTATCTGTTTGTTGTGACTGGTGTTTAATCTGATAGAAGGGTTCAGCATAAATTTCTGCTTTGTATGCAGAGTTAGTAAGTATTGCCCATCATTCTGGGGTCCTTGGCTGTTGTATTCAGTTCACTAAGGTCCTTATCCAAACTCCAAGTTTGTGGAAAGACTCCTATTGGTTTTAATGGGCTTTGGAGCAGATTCTAAACGGGCCAAATGAATTACTGTAATAGAATTGATGGTGTTTTCCCTACTGGTAGCTCTGACATTACTGGTTATTTATGCCCTATCAAATGGCAAACTAACAGGCAACCTGGGACATAGCAAATTTAGGCTGCAACCAGCAAAAGATTATCATTTTTGATACAAGATCTGTAGAAAGAAGTCTAGTGAACTACTAGAACATATAGTAACTTAGTTGTGTTACAACAAGTTAGCAGTGCGCTACTGAAAGCTGATGTTTGTTACTGCAAAACTTTTATACTTCTGTCTTTCTGAATGCTCTGTGGCACTAACTTGTACCTCAGGATGCCCTGATATTTGTGGCAACCTGAAATTTTTGTCAGCATGTAAAATGGATGGAAAAATTCCAACGTAGTGCTTTATACTGATTTGAAGATTAAAATGTATAATGAGTTGCTCTTCACTGTAACACTTCGCTTCCTTTTTTGCCTCTATATACACACTCTTATCCCTGCTCAAGCCACTGGCCTGCCATTTTTTTAAGATTATCTTTTCCTTCTCAACAGAGTCTTGAATTGGAGGATTCCACCATCAAGTTTCCATTCTTATCTTTTTCAACACTGGTTTCATCATTCCTCAGACTTCATGTACCTTATCCAGCAGCATTAATTTTGGTTTGCATGAATTATCCTCCATACATCCCTGTGTGTAGTCAAGAAGTTTATGCATTATGTCCTGTTTAAAGATTTCTTTTTATTCCCATAAGTTTTATTCCTTTAAGTTTCCATCACTTAGGCTTTTGCAGTGTCCAGGGCTTCACTGCTTCCAAGGTCTCTGCATTCTGAAGTCCATAAGGAAAAGTCTCTGCTGGTTCACAATGCACTTGCCAGGTATTACTGTACCATTGATTATTGGTGATTGATCACTTTTTGTTAAAAATAAATCCATTTGGGACTTTTGTCTTCCACCGGCTATGAGGTGACTCTCCCTCTTCTGAATGTTTGTGTTTGCGATCACCATGTCCCGTGCCAGACAAGTCTGTGGGACCGTTGCCTGCTCAGAGTTTCTGGTTCCAGTGCCGTGCCCTCCATGGAATACGTCATACCCAGCCTTCTCAGTGCTGACGTGTGCACTTGGGTTTGCTCTGAGAATTATCTTCTCATTGGGTGGTATGTTTCCAGTGAAACACAAGAACCCACTGAAAAACCCACAATAACCCACTGAAAAATTCGTTTAACTTTTCATCTTCTCCTAACTGTAGTGCATACCCATTTACTATATGGATCGTTACCTCTTCCCAACACTCATCCCTCTGTTGTCCGATGTTCTGGTAATCTCCATCACGTGCCTCTTCGTGGTTTCATCCAGAATAACTCTGATACCATTTCAGGATTTTGTAGCCCTCCACCTAGGGTGACCAGATGTCCTGATTTTATAGGGACAGTCCCGATTTTGGGGGCTTTTTCTTATATAGGCGCCTATTACCCCCCACCCCCTGTCCCGATTTTTCACACTTGCTATCTGGTCACCCTACCTCCACCAGCATCTTAGCTTTACAACCTTTCTATTTTGTCTCTTGTACACATGCTGCATTTTCTCTTCTCCCCTTTGAGACCTCACACAGCTCCAAGCTTCTTCCAGTCAGTGTTCTTATGTCCCAACTGGCATATCGCAGCTCAATCCACTTGCTCACTTCTTTAACTTTAGTAGCCCTTGCCCTTGAATGTAGACAGGAAGAGGATTCACCTCCTTTAAAAGCTTTGTGCAAGGGTTAATATAGACTGAGCGCTAAGGCCCAGATCCTCAGCTGGTGTCGACTGCCATAATGCCATTGACTTCAGTTGAGCAATAATGATTTACACAGGTTGAGGATCAGGCTCTAAGTATTATGCTGCAAAAAAGCAGCTTGCGTCAGCCCATTGTGGCTGCATCTGGGTGTTTTCCAAGGGGTACCCTGGCAAGTTGCCGCTATACATTCCGCTTATGCTGATCCTACTCTACTGCTACTGTTCCTGGTTAACGCGAAGATTCACATCCTATCCTGTGAATGTGCCTGCCCACTCTTGACCTTTGAGACAAATGGGGAACTGTGGATATTTGCCTGTCCAATAAGGAAAATCATTGACAACACTCCAAAAGCAAAAACAGGTGTGCTATGCAAATGAGACTTTGAGATGGACTCTCGAGCTAGACATGGGTATGTCACCTGATGTTTTACTCCATGAAGCCAGATTCTCAGCTGGTGTAAATTGACATTGATTCATTGCCACCATTGCCGATGTACACCAGCTGAGGGTCTGGCCCACAGGAGAACAGAAACAATGCAGAGTGTTAATGTTCTTGTATTAACCATAATTCATAAATTAAACAAAGGAAGGTGGAATTATATGATTTATGGAAGTACCAGTTGTTCGTAGGAAGTTAAAGCGTCCCCTGCTTTTCCAGTTGTGTTTGAATTTCAGGGTCATCTCTTTAGAAATCAATATTCTTGTGTCTCTTTGCTTCTTTTGCTAATAAAATGAATAAGAAGGGACATGATAAAAATATATAAAATAATGAGTAGAGAGGTAGATCAGGAACTTCTGTTCTCCTTGTCTCAAAACACAGGAATAAAAAGATGTTCAAAGAAATTGAAAAGTGGAGAATTCAAAATTGATAAATGGCAATACTTTTTCACACAATGTGTAATTAGGCTGTGGAACTCCTTGTCAAATGAAGTTATCGAGGCCAGGAATTTAGCAGGATTTAAAGAGGGATTGGATATTTTTATGGATAGCAAGAATATCCAAATGTCAAAATTTATTATGATGATTTTGGAAGCGATATTAAACATAGTGCTCCTGAGCTTAAATCAGTCTCTAGCTATTAGAGATCAGTATGACACATAATATTCAGGGTAGATTGTCTTCCTACTGCGAGGTTCTTACACCTTCCTTTGAAGCATATAGTGCTGACCAATGTCAGAGGCAGGATATTGGACTATATCGACTTTGGGTCTGATCCAGTCTGGCAATTCCTATATACCTTTTTTACTCCTTCTCCACCCTGATTTTGGCAGTGACTGTCAAATATCCAATTGCTGGTGATTATACTGATTTATTGATTATACTCATTCATAGGTTATGAGTCAGGATATACGATTTCTTTGTGAAATTCACAAAGTACGTTGTGCTCAATGTACTCAGAGCTTGAATATAATAATAAATAATGCTGAAAAAACAGAACAGAAATATTTCGGAGTCTGAAGCAAAGCCAATAATCAAGATTTGTAGGGTGGACCTGTTTCAATATTTTCACAGCAGTGATGTCGAAGATTATTCTCTATATTTGCAGTAAAAGAGTAAGCTATGGCAAACCTACAGTCCACAGAGGTATATTTACTCCTTGGGACCTCCAGAAGCATAACATCCATGTTCAACTCCATAGAGAAACACACCAGACTAACAGCTAGCCTGAGAGAACTAGCAGTGAGATGTTGGTGAACACTGTGAAATGCCTACCACCACCTCGTCCTCCATTAAACATACAAGGTGGAGACCAAAACCAACAGTTATTTGTACAGAGAGACCAAGAAATGAAAACTGGGGTATTGCACGTACCTGTGAAATTCCAGTCCAAACACTCTCCTCCACAGAGTCCTTAACAGACTCTGTTAAGGACAGAAGAGTGGCATTTAAGAGTGAGTCAGAGTCAGCAGAGGTTGTGTCAGAGGAGTGTCGGTGGGTTTATCTACAGGGGAAGGTTATACCAGTGTAAAGTAGGGTGTGAATTTAAAGCGCTTATACTGGTATCACTCCCAGTGGGGACACTTTTATTCCAGCATTATAAGAGGACCTTTTTTCAGTATAGTTTGTCCCTTTAGAAGCAGTTTAAATGGAGCCAAAAAAGTCACTCTTATTCCAGAATAAGTGTGTCTACATGGGGAGTTATACCAATATAGTTGGAAAAATTTCCAGTGTAGACAAGCCCTTTGACCAATACACACAATGTATTGGATCCAAGAGCAGCAGCTGAGCAATTAGGTGAAATCTCTGCAATAATACGGCTTTGACATTCTGAATAAGTGATTTAAAACCCCTTTCAAGCTAACCCAAATGCGTAGTTTTGAATCACTGCCCTGATTCTGAATGGCCAGTATTTTTGTAGAGATTGCACATAAGTACTCTGCTGGACTATACATTAGTTTCTACCCTTTCTTTGCAGACACCAAATATAATTTCTCCACAATGGATTTAGGCTCTGGAATAATTGTCTCACTTCAAACCAAATGATTTGCCACAGCTCCTTACCCTGCCCAGCCTTTGAGAGAAGAGTCAAAGAAGGAAGCCTTTTGCTTGCTCCCACTTTCACACAAAGTTTTTAATTGCACAAGAAATTAAGAGAAAAACATTAAAATGACTGAAAAAATGTAGCAGAAAAGTTCTCCTGTCCCAGTGATGCTGGTGTAGCTCTATCTGAGTGTGACGTGGACAGGTATTGTCCATTTAAATTTGCAGTCATGCATTTTCCCCCTTTGCACCCTAGCTGAATGCTAATGTTTCCCAAGTCTTGAGAAATGAGCATGGAGAGGAAAGGTTGGCTTACGATATGACACCCCAGTTACACGGTTGAATTATTGCATCTGCAACCTTAGCATGAAAGGGGAGAGAAACATCTCCGATGACAACTAGCACTGACAGCAGCAGGAATTAATCAATGTAGAAGATTATCTATATCCAATAGGTAATGTAGGCTCAACTGGCATGAAAATGAGAGCAATATTCAGAGCTATTAAATTAATAGCTCATGAAGCAGTATGTTGTATCTGGTGAAATAACAGAAAGGACAGGTCATATACTGTTCATGGAAGCATGCCTTCTGCGCTGGGAATGAAAATGAGGCAAATTGCTTTGTCCTCCTCTCTTTCCCATTGTCACGATGCAGATCAGTGCTGGGGCTGCTCAGAGCCTGTGGTAACGACTCGCTCCCTGGGTAACGTCTGATTGTGCTTTTGGTCAGTTAGTCTGAGCGGCCATGGATTTTTATTAGCTGTGGTTCTAAAAAATGAATTGGTCATTGGTATAAAAGGGAAAGCTCTCCTAAGGATAAACAGATAAGCTGGTCAGGAGCAACCACAGCCTTTAATGCCATTGAGCTATGGATGAAGACTTCGTCTTGGATCTTGATGCAGGCAGTCTTGCTTCATTTATCATGCAGTTTCTTAGCAGTCACAGCGATGGCCTCCATGTATCCAACTGTGTCCTTGTGTGGCTTCCGTCCTCTTGCTGCATGACTGTCTAAGTGGAGGGGTGGTGGATTCTACGTTACTGGCCTAAGCAGCCTCTGGCCAGAGCAAGGATCCTGACACTGGAGCCACTCTCGGGGCACACTCGTGGAGAATGGACCTGAGTGTCCGCCCACTGCTGCGGAGCACGACTAAGTCCACTGAAGCCCATGGGGCTATGCTGGTGTAAGTGAGAGTGGAATCAGGCCTACTGTCAGGTGGCAAATCAAAACAGTCCCAAATGTCTCCTTTTAAAGCTCTTGTGATTTTTAAGTCAATCTCATGATTTTTGAACCCTGGACGTTGTCAATTCTGTGTGCCATACAGTTCTTTGTTACGATGGGGTCTCAAAGGGATGCAGAACTCCTTTGCACTGCTTCCGCAGGCCATCAGCTAGCTGCACCTGCTGGCACAGGCCTTCGGAGGGTTTTCCCCTCAAGGCTAGAGCTGCAGTTGTGTCAGAGCTGTGGGCAGCAGGCAGTTCAGTTCAGGGGCGAATAGGAAAGCAGACTGCTCGGTCCCTTCCCAACTCACTGCAGGGGCTGCTGTTTGCAGGGGAACGGGTGTAATTCAGCTGTTCCTTTCCACATCTCCCTCCTTCCCCATCTGGCTACTACCTGCAGTCTCTTCTCCTGCCCCTCTTCTGGGGATCTCTGTGAGGCTGAGAAGGCTGGCTTCTCTCTGGATGCATGCAGAGCACCCTGAGTGCCCTCACCTTTGCTCAGGTGGAGCTTCTCTCTACCCTGGTGTTTCCTGCCAGAGAAAGGAGACTTACTGGTGTCTCCTCTACCAGTCACACCTGTGAGGTCCCAGGAGATTCCATGGGTCAACAGCCACCAGAGACCAGGGGAGGGAGAGGTGGGTGGAATGGAAGGGTTCTGTGTCCCTTACACAGAACTGGTGCTGGCTGTGCCATGCACAGGTTTAGATGACAGTGAGAAATGGGAGACTGGTGTGTGAAAATTAACAGGCTATTTGGGCCACGACTTGAAAACCCTTCTCTTTAAAGGCTTGGGCACCATATGCATGTACAGAATAAAACCAAAGTGGACCCTGATGGTAGAGGTTGGGATAATTCAAACCATAAGGCCCTGATTCAGCAGAGCACTTAGGTGTCTGCTAAACTTTGAGCATGTGCTTAAATCCATTCCTATTCAGCGGAGCATGTAAACCTGTACTTAACGCCCACTGAGTTTAATGGCGACCCAAGCACATGCTTCGTGCTTTGCTGATCCGGGACCTGGAAGCTGGATTTTCAATAATAACTAATGAATTAGGAGCACAAGTCTCACTAACTTTAGGACTTGTGTTTCTTAATCCTTTATGCACCTTTTGAAAATCCCATCCTTAAATGAATCTGAGAAAAAAAGAAAGCCCTCTTAAAAATTAAAGACAGTCCCTGGGAAATATCGCCCTGGGGCCAGATACACAAAGGTATTTAGGTGCCAAAAGATGCAGGTTTTAGAAAAATGCCTAAGCAAGTTAAGCGCCTAACTCTGATTGAAACTTAACCTGCTTATGCACTTTTGAAAATCCCACTAGGCATCAGTCTGCATCTTTAGGCGCTTAAAAGTATTTGCCCCAGGTCATTTGAGCCCCTCTCTTTTACACAGTAGTTGAAATCAGGAGGATTAAACGGGAATGGTTCAGAATAGTAGTGATCCCTGGTATTCACACCTGTGCATGCATTTTACTACATCTTCTGAACTCTCTCTGCTTGGGAATTCCGTCAGTTCGAAATGTGCCGTTCTCCCCTGCTTTGTCACCTCATTCAAAGTGCCGTCTCCTTTCTTTCTTGTCGCACTGACAAGAGCAATAACTCATCGTGCCGCTCAGATGAAAAACGAACAATGTGCCAGTGGAGATTCAGCACCTTGGCGTGTAATGGAAATGGAGTCGGCTGAAAGCAGCAGCTGATCTTTGGGGTGGAACCTCTAGTGCCATAAATCCCCGTGAGCAAGTGCAGGCACTAGGTAAATGACACAGAAGCCTTACAAGATTTCTCCCTGCAGAGTGCCGGGGCAGCCTTCTCCCAGCTTCAGAACGGTCCAAAACGCAAATGAGACTCTGACCGAGTTGACCCTGTCTGTGCTACGTATAAAACCAAGCTGTGCTTAAACGCTTTGTGACATTGTGCACGACTTAAGCAGTGTCAATACCCCTCTTTTTTTTGCCCTGGTATAAACAGCAACAACAATCAGACTCCTTGCTAGATAGGGCTGGCATAAATGAACATCCAGCAAACCCCTCTAGCCTACTCTGTTCCCAAAGGCCCCTGATAATGAGTGTACAACAGAGAGATTACAGAAAGCCAAGACACCATGGTCAAGTACCTAGCTAGTATGGTGACTGGCACTTTATAAATGCTGATAGGTTCTTCCCCATTTTTAAAATGAGGAGTTCCAGAGAACTGCTGAACCTCTTTACAGCGGTGAATTTTTTCAAGGTTCCCTCTACAGATATTTTTCTCTTCTTTCTGCTACTTGCATTGGTTGCCACGACAGCTCTTGTTCCTGGAGGAAGGCTTATGTGGAATGGGCTCAGTTGGATTTCTCCTGGCATGGACTGCCATGTAGAGAATGCCTTCCCAGTTCACTCTGGACTGCCTCAGATACAAGCTTTCTCTCCTCCCTGGTGCCTCTAAGACGCAAGTCTCCCCTGACAACTTGATTTCACGCCTAGCAGCACAATTTTCAATCCGGAGCGACACAAGGCCTGGCACAAAATGAAGGTAATTAATCCCTGGGACTTCCCTAGCGACATGGTGATTCTCCATCACGCTCAGTCTTTAACTCGAGACTGGATGCCTTTCTGCAAGAGATGCTCTATCTCAAACAGAAGTTATGGGCTTCATGCAGGAATCACTGGACGAAATTGGCTCGTGTTATGCAGGAGGTCAGACTAGATCAGGGATAGTCAATAGGCAGACCTGCAGCCAAATCTAGACTGCCAGACCGCAAAATAGTTTTATTTATTTATTATCATTATTGTTATTATTTTTGTACTATTTTCTCTGGAGTCTGGATCTTGACTATATCTTGACAAAGAAATTTGGACCTTGACAAACAATAATTGATTACCCCTGAACTAGGTGATCATAATGGTTACTTCTGGTCTTAAAATATATGAATCTATGAAAATCTGTTTTGTTTTGTTTTCCCTCATGCATTGGCAGTACGGACTCTCCATCTGTTTTTTAAAAAGCTTCAAATAGGATTTTGTTATTCATGGAAGATTTTATGTGCCTTCTGTTATCTGCTCCTGCTACTGAAGTGAGTAACACAGTCTGTGCTCTGTATGTTCGTACAGTTATCTATCAGGCTGTATTGGTGTTACACTCAGCCAGTGTATCTCCTGATCCCACATGGAACTCTATTACAAATACTTGTATGGCAGCCATTTTGTGATAACACACAAAATAAGACCTTCCCAGAACAGATGTATAGAAAGCATTTGAATTATTCTCTTGACTCTCCTTCCTCGCATTTTAGAGGTGGCCCGTGTAGATCACAGCTAAAGGAATAACCATTTCTTTTGTCACCTCCCTTTTTTTTACCTGCCTCTTGAATCTTGCACACCTTTTTCACTCTAGCTTGCTCTAAATCACCTTGTCCACCTCACTCAGTGTCACATTCCCTCTTCTGCTCCTGTTCATATTTCCTTTAAGAACCAGATTTTGCTCTCACTTATACTGGGTAAATGCAAAGTAATTCCATTTGGTTTAACGTACCTCACGTAGAGCTGCAGTTGTGCACCTCGGTGGAGTTACTTCAGGTTTGCAACAGTATCGCTGAAATGAGACTCTGACCCTAAACCGCTTTGATGGAGGCAAGCACAGACTGAGAGTATAAAACACTCGCACTGCATGCTCCCATTAAAAGATATTCTCAAACCTTTTCACAGTGGGGATGACGTTAGCAACAGGGAGCAATTTCTGAAGGGTTGAAAGGTCTTGTACTGCAACCTCACCACCACCTTCCTGCCAAGTGGGTGGGGAAGGCTTGCATTGGCTCCAGGTAGCTGTCTTGACCCAATCCTGCTCCTGATTGTCCAGTTGGGTCCCCGCTGTTCCCATCTGACGGCTCCATTTCAGAGCCCTCAGCTGCCTCTGGTGTCTCTAGGGAAAGGGGTATTCACACCATCTATCAGTCAACCTGAGAAAGGCCCTTTGCCCTATGCAGGCACCTCAGGGGAGGCACTGCCTGGCATTCCCGATGGTGAGGGAGAAGACACAACATGGGTCCCCTCTTGTACAGTGTAAATTGGCAATAGCAGCAATGAAGTTCATGAGGCTGTTCCAGGATAAAACTGGCGTGAGTGAGAGGAGACCCTGGCTCACAGCCCCTGCTTCCAGGGGGGCTGAGCAGTCAGGAATCAGCTCACCCTCTGCTTCTGAAGTGGCCTTCACCCTCAGAATGCCGTTGGCCCCTGCAGGCACGAAGCTTAGCTACACTGAGCAGTGTCCGGACACTGCACCCACAGAGCTGCAGGGGCAGGAACTGTCCCCATACGTGCTGGAGCTGGGGGTGCTGGGCATGCTGCTGCACCCTCTGGCTTGAAGTGGTTTCCATTATATACAGGGTGTACAGTTTGGTTCAGTGGCTCTCAGCACCCCCATTATACAATTGCATCCCTACCTGGCCCTGCTTGTCCTTCTGGTGGTATGTCTTCTCTGCACCGTTAACTGGCACTGGTTCTGAGCACCGGGGCTAGCCCAGCCTGGGTGAGCCTCCCCACTGGAAGGCCCTGGCCACATTGCTGTGCCCTCAGTGTTTCTTCACTCACCCTCATGTGTCTGGGGGCGTATTCTATGGGTCTTTGTGCTGAGATGCTCCAGGAGCCTTCCCCAGTTAGTTGTGGGAGAACCTGTCTGTCCTTCCGGGAGAATTGTGGGAAGGGCATTGGAGGACTGTTAGCACTTGAGCGGTTTTACCTTCATCCTCACAGCATAGTGGGTGGGTTCCAGTCTGAGTGAAAGCAGAAACTGGACTCTAACCCATGTTCCCAGCTAGCTAAGCTGTCCTGGGCTGAAAGCACCCCCAAGCCCGGGTCAGAGGGTTTTCTGTGTGAGCGCTAGGGGACAAACCCGGGAAATAACTTGGGTTCACTCTGCAATGAAGACATACCCTGAGAGAGTGGAGATCACAGCACATCTGGCTCTGACTCTTACTAAGAACAGGTGCAGAAGCCCAGGGTGTGGTCTCAGCTGCCAAATTCCTCTAAAACCCCACAATCAAAGGCAGCTCATAGCTGCAGAGCAGGCCCCGTGTTTATGTACATCTTCTGATCTGTGTACAACAGTTAAATGTTCACCTGAACAAGGCATCTTTTCTGAGCTCACAAATCCCGTTCATGTTGAGGTTCATTTTCCTCTCTGATACAAAAGGTTCCCAGCGTGTTTCTGCCCCGCAGGCATCAATTTGCATTTGTTCATAAATTCATAGCTTTCTTGGTGCTGTGCCCTCAGTTTTCATCTTTCTGGAAACCCAAGTATAATCTGACTAGCATAAAATACATACAAATGCTCAACAATAAAAGGGACGGGGTGTACTAATTGTAAACCACACTGGGTGGGCTTTGTCCCCCTCTAGTGGCTGGTCCGCATGGGAAGTTAATGAGTCTGTCACTGCTTCCAGCTAACAGACTGAGTCTTTAGCCCAAGCAATATAGACCCTTGCTCATTAGCTCTGAAAGTCCACGGTTCAAAGCCCGCTGTTAGCTTGAGCAGGGTCAGTTACACTAACCACAAAGGGCCCAATTATGGACCCTTCACTCACATTAGTGAGCAGCTGCTTGCCTGGGTAGCCTCATTGGGGTCAGTGGAACTGCTCACCACTGGAAGTGAGGCTTTCACAGTCAGGGCCAATGGGCTTTTGGGGGGTTATTTAATTACCACCTCTTTATACGTGCTGACGCGCCCCACACCATCCTCACCTCTTCTAGTGTCCTGTAGCATAGACCAGGCTGTCCCAGGCCACAGTGCAGCTGGCCTGGTCCCCCGACCCCTGTGCTGCTGAGACACAGTCGCAGCACTTGACGGGGAAGAGGCTGGCTCCTCCATGTGGGGAGAGAGCAAATCCCTCCAAAAGTGGCAGGGAGGAGGCAGCACCATGGCCCCGTTCACCTCTCCGCGGCGGCCTGCAGAGCAGACTGGGTGAGCTGAGAGCAAGGGACTGGACCATGCTGAGCCCTGGGGAGCTGAGGGTGCAGGGTGGAGTGGCTCTGCAGCACCCCTGACTCAGAGCTGAGGCTGCCATGTTCCAGCCCTGTTTCTCTGACCAGTGTGGTGATTGTGGAGTCCCTCCCTACCCACCCACCTTGGCTGACCTCCGGCGGGTGGGACAGAAACTGTGATGCAGGTGTCCATATTGCTCGGACTCTGTCTGCAGCCGCCCTAGCCCACCACCTAGCTGCTGGGAAGCCCCTACCTGAATAATAACGAGTCCTTCTTTAACCCGACCGCTCAGTGTTAATTGGAAGGGAGGCATAATGCTTCCTTCGGCTGGCTTCTAGTAGAGGACTGACCTCTCCTGCAGCTGCATGCCCGTCCTCTTCATTGACTATGAAATCCCAAATAGTGAACTCCAGCTGAGTGGTTTTCCTTACTTCAGTTTCTCTGAGCACGTTACGAGGCCCACAATTAGAAGTGAGGGAAACAGATATTTTAAAAGCACACCCAATCCTCTCCCCCTTGTGGCTGAGGCTGCCAGAGCTAGACCTGTAGTTATTGAGGTGCTAATAAATCTGAACAAGGCACTCTGAGATCATGAACAGTTTGAGTACGCTGGCAGAGCAGGAAGAGGCCGAGGCGTTCATTCGACACGGCACACAAGACTCTTGCTATACTATGGGCGCAGGAGTCATTAGCATCCATTGCTGCGTGGAGAGTGCAAGTTTTTCAGTGAAGCTCGCATGGGTCAGGTGGAGCGCTGTGGGTGCTGGGACATGCAGCGTAGAAGGTGGAGGCCGGTGGAAGGGGTAGGCAAAGATGGTAGGGTTGCCAACCTTCTAAAGGCGCAAAACCAAACACCCTTGCCCTGCGCCCTGCCCCCTGCCCCACCCCTTTCCTGAGGCCCCACCCCCACTCATTGCAGCTCCCCTCCTTCCATCATTCGCTCTCCCCCACCCTCACCCACTTTCACTGGGCTGGGACAGGGGTTTGGGGTGTGGGAGGGGGTGAGGGCTTCAGTTGGGGGTGCAGGCTCTGGGGTGGGGCCATAAATGAGAGGTTCAGAGTGTGGGAGGGGGCTCCGGGCTGGGGCAGGGGGTTGGGGTGCAGGAAGGGGTGAGGGCTCCAGCTGGGGGTACAGGCTCTGGGGTGAGGCTGGGGATGAGGGGTTTGGGATACAGGAGGGGGCTCCGAGCTGGGGACAAGGGGTTTGGAGTTAGTTGGGGATTGTTCCTGCTTTGAGCAGGGGGTTGGATTAGATGACCTCCTGAGGTTCCTTCCAACTCTGATATTCTATGAGGGGGTTCAGGGTATGGGCTCCAGGAGGGGGCTTAGGGCTGGGGTAGGGGGTTGACGTGTGGGATGGGGTGTGGGCTCTGGGAGGGAGTTGGATGTGGGAAGGGGTTCCTACCTGGGGCAGGACAATGGGGTGTGGGAGGGGGCTCAAGGCTGGGGCAGAGGGTTGGGGTACAGGAGGAGGTACAGGGTGCAGGCTCTGGGAGGGGGTTCAGGGCAGGGGGTTGAGGTGTGGGAGAGGGTTGGGGTGCAGGCTATGGGAGGGAGTTAGGGCACGGGAAGAGGTGTGGGGTCCAGGCTCCAGTAGGGAGTTAGTATGCGGAAGGGGATTCCGACCTGGTGCAGGAGGGAGTGAGGGCTCCAGCTGGGGGTGCAGGCTCTGGGGTTGGGCTGGGCATGAGGGGTTTGGGGTACAGGAGGGTGCTCTGGGCTGGGGCCAAGGGGTTTGGAGTGCTGGAGCGGGCTTGGGGTTGGGGTGTGGGAGGGGGCATGAGGTTTGGGCTCCTAGAGGGACTCAGAGCTGGGGTTGGGGTGTGAGCTCTGGGAGGGAGTTTGGGTGTGGGAGGGGGTTCTGGCAGGGGGTTGGAGTGTGAGTGAGGGTGCATGGTCTGGGAGGGAGTTAGGGAGGAGGGTCTAACATGGGGCAAGGGGTTGGGTTGCAGGAGGGGGCTCAAGGCTGGGGCAGGGTGTGGGAGGGAGTTCAGGGTGCAGGCTCCAGCCAGGTGGCGCTTATCTCAGGTGGCTCCCGGTCGGCGGCACAGTGGGGCTAAGGCAGGCTCCCTGGCTCTGTGCTGCTCCCAGAAGCAGCCGGCATGTCCGGCTCCTAAGCAGAAGCATGGCCAGGTGGCTCTGCGCGGTGCATGCTGCCCATTCCCACAGGCACCACCCCCACAGTTCCCATTGGCTGCATTTCCCAGCCAATGGGAGCTGTGGAGCCAGCACTGAGGGTGGGGGCAGCATGCGGAGCTTCCCTGATGGCCCCTGTGACTAGGGGATGAACATGCCGGCCTCTTCTGGAGTGCTGTGCAGAGCCAGGGCAGGCAGGGAGCCTGCCTTAGCCCCGCTGCACTGCTGACTGAACTTTCAATGGCTCGGTCAGCAGTGCTGACCGGAGCAGCCAGTGTCCCTTTTCGACCGGGCATTCTGAAAACCGGATGACTGGCAAACCTAAAAGATGGTGGTATGCCATCCCAACTCTGGGCTGCTGCAGTGGTGGAGATAGCAATACAGCTTCTCCCCTCTCTCTTGTGCCTCAACATGCCCCCATCCTGCCAACAAGCACACTTCCTATTTCAGATCTTGCAAGAGGAGCAGCATAGGGAAATTTACGTCAGCCGTATGCTGCTCTGCACTGGCAGACTTATCCCCAACCCTTTGTGGCTCATCTGCAGCGCTTATATTCCACTACAGATGCCAGAGGGGTGGCCAGAACTGACCCTTACATCCACTGGAATTCTTTTATCTGTGTAGAGTGAAACTAAAGCCCAAGTTTCTTTCTGTCACGCTGTTTGCACTTTATTGAAATTGAATTGGCCTCGTTAGCACTGACTCCCCACTTGGTAAGGCAACTCCCATCTTTTCATGGGCTGTTTATTTATACCTGCCTACTGTAGTTTTCACTCCATGCATCTGATGAAGTGGGTTGTAGCCCACGAAAGCTTATGCCCAAATAAATCTGTTAGTCTCTAAGGTGCCACAAGGACTCCTCGTTGTTTTAACCCAAAGCCGACCGATAAAGATATGTTAGAAACGTATGCGAATGATAATTAGGGCCATTGCATGCTAAATAGGCTAGAACTTTGAAATACAAACCGATGTTGTTAGAAGTAATATTAATTGTGTGTATCTTTGATGCTATCTGTGTAAACAGACAGTTCTTGTCTGTCACTATAGCTTTAATTCAGAGATCAAAAGGGAATGTTAACATTTAGATGAATCTTGGATGAAATAATGTCATTGTCTATGTCTCTTTGAAGTTTGTAATAGACTGCCTAATGGAAAAATTGCCGAATGTTAATTTGTGTAACTAATTACTGGTGGTGCTTAGGAAGCAGAAGGTTACATCAAAAGCCTATTGTGTACCCAGGACTATATGGTCAAGTGGCTGATAGAAAACTGTATAAAAGAGAGTTGGGTCCTGATCCTGTTTATCTCAGATCTGCTTGATGCTTCAATGCAGGGGAAGCTTAAGCCACAAGACTGGGAACCCAATGCTGACTCTTCTGCCCTGAATATGATATTGGACATTGGACTATAACCTATGAAGTAAATTCTAAAAGAACTCTTTGCAACTACAAAACTCACCATATCTGTTATGTATCTGTACCTCAAGAACTGAACTCATGTCTGGCTGTATATTGATCTTTTAACCATACGCTCTCTCTTTTCTTTTTAAATAAATTTTAGTTTAGTTAATAAGAATTGGCTGTAGCGTGTATTTGGGAGAGATCTGGAATATTCATTAACCTGGGCGGTAATGTGTCTGATCCTTTGGGATTGGTAGAACCTTTTCTTTTATATGACGAAATATGATTTTCAGAAATCTTCATCATATTTGCCTTGGGTACCTGGATGGAGGCCTGAGGCTGGGTTGCTTAAAGAACTGTGCTATTGGTTTTTGGGCAACCAGCGAGGTAATAAAGAAGCTGTTTTGTGCTGGCTTGGTAAATTTAAGTATTGAATTTCCACCAGCCTTAGGAAAAAGAAAAGGAGGACTTGTGGCACCTTAGAGACTAACAAATTTATTTGAGCATAAGCTTTCGTGAGCTACATTGCATCCGATGAAGTGAGCAGATACAGACGAACACAGCTGCTACTCTGAAACCAGCCTTAGGGTTTGTCTGCCCCATTCTTTGCAGTTCACCCTAACTGAGTGACCTCAGCTGGCCCACACTGGGACCTCGGCCATAGGGTGTATCACAGTAAAATGAGGTGCTCCTCTTCCTGCACCCCAAATACCAGAGTTTGTGCAAATTATCCCTGCAAAATTAAGGGGTCAAGACAAAGGAGCCTGATTCTTTTCTCACCTAACAACAGTATAAATCAGGAGTAACTGTGGCCACCGGTTTGAAACTGGTGCGCATGGAGAATCAGGCTCAAAGCCTGGAGCTTAACAGTTATCCAGTCATTTAGACGCTTTGGGTGCACTCATCACTGTGATATTTGAGACCTTTTCTTTGTGTTCTGAATGTGGAAAAAGCCTCACTTATTCTTCACTCATTCAAAATGAAGTCTCCTGAGCACAGCCTAGCTCCGCTGAGCATTCTGGCCCTGGCAGCCTAGTGGTGGACGGTTCAACAATCACTGTGCCTGCCGAGTGCAGTTATTCAAGCTTAACTTGATGTAAGAGTGAGCTGTTACGATGGGGAGCTCTGAATACAGAAAAACATGTGGAGACAGAAGACTTCTCTCTGGGTTGGTATAAGCATAGGGGCAACCAACAGATACAACCCAGAAGGTCCCAACAAACAGACATAAATTGCAGCTTCATCAGAGATCATTCTGCCCGTTACACAGCTGGATCCAGCCAATTCCTCGTCCTAGTGAGTGCCGCTCTCCATTCCCTTAAAGGTGCAGTCCACTGCAATGCTTGTGGTTAAGTACAAACTGACCTATTGTAGATCTTGAAAGTAGTTGACACTGTAGCAATAGAGCAGCGACTTTTCTTCATTATATTAAATGTTTGAATCCTGTGTTAGAGTCCTGCACTTAGGATGGAAGAATCCCACACACTGCTACAGACTAGGCGGTTTACTACAGTGCCTAGGCAGCAGTTCTGCAGAAAAGGACCTAGGGGTTACAATGGATGAAAAGCTGGATATGAGTCAGCAGTGTGCCCTTGTTGCCAAGAAGGCTAACAGCATTTTGGGCTGTATAAGTAGGAGCATTGCCAGCAGATCGAGGGACGTTATTATTCCCCTATATTCAGCATTGGTGAGGCCTCATCTGGAGTACTGTGTCCAGTTTTGGGCCCCACACTACAAGAAGGATGTGGAAAAATTGGAAAACGTCCAGCCGAGGGCAACAAAAATGATTAGAGGCCTGGAGCACATGACTTATGAGAAGAGGCTGATGGAACTGGGATTACTTAGTCTGCAGAAGAGAAGAATGAGGGGAGATTTGATAGCTGCTTTCAACTATCTGAAAGGGGGTTCCAAAGAGGATGGATCTAGACTGTTCTTAGTGGTAGCAGATGACAGAACGAGGAGCAATGGTCTCAAGTTGCAGTGGGGGACGTCTAGGTTGGATATTAGGAAACACTATTTCACTAGGAGGGTGGTAAAGCACTGGAATGGGTTACCTAGGGAGGTGGTGGAATCTCCTTCCTTAGAAATTTTTAAGGCCCGGCTTGACAAAGCCCTGGCTGGGATGATTTAGTTGGGGTTGGTCCTGTTTTTAGCAGGGGGTTGGACTAGATGACCTCCTGACGTCCCTTCCAACCCTGATATTCTATGATTCTGTGATTCTGTGTTGAGAACAAAAGTTTGCTGTAAGCAAAATAAATGTGGCCAGGGCTGTATTTATAGCAAACACATCTGGTTTTTCAAATACAGTTATTTCATACTGAGTCAGATTTCCAGCACACATTTAGCATCATGCATAGTTTGCTTTTCCTAATGCTTTCAATTATCACAGTTACACCACTGCTTGATAGATGGCATTCTGTGAAAACAAGCAGAAGTGACCTCATAGCTGGGAGGAAAATAATACTGTGCAGTATATTAAAGAAGAAATCACCACGACCACCGTGCCTTTGCTGCAAGCACGTGAATGTTACTGAAAATGGGAAGTAATAAAACGAAGGCATACGTGTTATGTGATGCTTAGCACTGAAATCTCTTGAATTTTGTGCCTTTAACAAAGAAATCAACAACAAGGATACACAGGGTGGGATTCTCAGAAATGCTCAGTATTGATCTAATTCTGCCCTCATTGAAGTCAGGGCGTAACCACTTCAATGGTAGCAGAGTTGTGACAGTGCTGAGCACTTTTGAAAATCTCACCCATCAAGTTCAACCTAAACCTTCTTCCCAATATGGGATGCTCCAAAGGTTCCTCCCTCAAGATTGCTCAACTCAGACCCTAGGTCCTCTTTCCCCAAAGAGCCCCGCCCCCGCCCTTATTTCCAGGTGGAGTTATGAGCCACTACTCTTGGTGAGTTATCAGAACTCACGTAATCCTTTCCCAACAGAGTCAATACTTGCTAACACTCCCCTCTCCTTTAAAATGTCTCGATGTAAGAGTAGTGGTTTAAAATGCATATCTATGTGCATTGTGGCTGGGATGTAGTTTCATGGGAACTATAAATGTCCCAAGTTCTTTAAAATCTGATCCATATTTGGTGCATTCTTGAAGTTCCTCTTGCTAGCAGCTTCAGTCTCCACTGCAGCTAGATGGTTCTGGCCCCAATTCTGATCCCTCCCCTGGAAAGCTGGTTTACAAGGTGTGGACTATATAGTATTGCTGTGGAGAAACTCACCAACTGAAATTGCAATAAAAGCATACAGCATTTTCAACTAGAGCATCT
Organism: Eretmochelys imbricata; assembly: GCF_965152235.1. Classification (NCBI taxonomy): domain Eukaryota; kingdom Metazoa; phylum Chordata; order Testudines; family Cheloniidae; genus Eretmochelys; species Eretmochelys imbricata. Next base: position 130,936,723 of record NC_135576.1, on the reverse strand, counting down.
CTTTATAAAGGGCACTGGGACCCAAGAAAGAGGCCATTAGTTCCTAATACTGGATATCCTTTTTACTAGAGACATACAAGGGGTTGGGCTGTTGGAACTTCTTCCCTAAATGCTTAAAATACATACTAGATAACCTTAAAACTTTATTACTCATTGTGTACCAGTGACAAACTGCTCTGGGTTCAGATAATCCTGGTTTATGCCTAGCTGAGGAGTTCCACACTGCCATTGTTACAATCACATCATTGTAGAGCCCCAGCCTAAGATGGAAACATCCATTCAGAAATCAGGACATTCCAAAGTGCAAGGTTTCTCCTGCAATGTTAAGCTGGCCATGTGGGAATTTGACTTTCAAGTGCTTGGTTCTATAGCCTTACCATAGTCTTGATGCTAGTTTCTATATAGTATGTAAAATACATAGCCTTGCCTCGTGCCAGCTGCATGGATTTGTTACTTTTCACCAGCCATGCTGCATAGTTGTTGTTTTTAAACCTGGCAGGATAGAACGGTGAATTTTCTAAGTTTGATGTTGACTCTGTATAAGTAGTGCCATTAAAAAATCAGCTATTTCCCCCAAACCAAGTACTCATTTCCTAAGTACAGGGAGTAGCTATAGTATCTCCGTTAGTACCATGTTGCAAAGGTTGGCAGTTATTGATTTCTAAAGGGCAACCTGTGTATTCTATCGTTCTGATCACAATAGCTGTACTTGATGTATTGGTTTGTATGTGTGGCAGTAATCCTCATTTTCAAAAGTCCATCAAAGATGTTCTAAATTGGCATTTTAATAAAAATGGACAGCTTCCAAAAGGTCTTGACAGATTATATCTTAGATTATATCAAAATGGATAAAAAGCAAAAATATTTTTAGGAGCTCAGAACATCTTTTAAAATCTGTTTACTATTTCATGGCTTCTGCACCTGGCTCTAGTTTCTCCTAGTCATTTTTGGTGGTGATTTACTTTTTTGCTCTTTTTTTTTCTTTTTTACAATGCTACAAATGACAGGTCTCATAGTATGATGCTATCACTGTCAGACATTCGCCAATCTATCCTTTTCCCTGAGTCGTATTTCATAAGGCTTTCACAGAAAGCTTAGCATACCCAAGAGCGGACAAAACAAGACTTACACAGAAATGAGATGAGAAGATATTTTATCCACCTTGGATTCTGCTGTAGGATCCTGACTCAGTAAAGCTCTTAAACATGTGCTTACGCCCTTTTCAGCAAAGCTTTTAAGTGACTGATGCAAAAAGCTAACACCATTTCAAGCTGAGTCTCAAGGAAGGCCATTCTCTTGACATACACAAATAGAGCAGTTAGAGACAGAATATATTAAAGCCTGGCCGGTCAGAGAATTGGATTGATAACAATCAAGATTTAACAGGCTTAAAATTTAAGGATTCTTTTACTGCAACATGCAAAGAGGAGCAGCAAATATACTGGGGGATAAATTATGGCTCGGAAAGCCAGTGGAGGTGAACAGCTGCAGCATGTGAGTGGTGATCTGTCATTCCTACAGCAGGCGTAGTACACACTTGCCAACTTTACTGCTCTTCCATGTAGACCACTGATTATTGGCCCTTTATATGGGGAAACTCAAGCAATCCCCTGTTTTTTTTCATATGGATTTCATATGCAGAGAGTGACTTGGGTATGTACGAAATAGCCCTGACACCACAATGTTTCAGATGCTTCCAAATCCCTGACTTCTTCCATAGTTCAGATGATCTATGTTCAGATTGCTTCTGTTCTCTCATGAGACAGAATTCCAAGCAACCACTTTCTCTTTTAAAGAAAAATAAAAGGAATGTCCAGCTTTCTCAGATTTCTCATTTCCTGCTAATCAAGTTTGAAACTTACTAAGAGAATTTCCTTGAGGATTTTTCAGGTTGTTCCCAGGAATCAGAGAGTAAAAACATGGGAATGAATTTTTGAGTTCTCAACAAGCCAGGGCATGGCCATATACTACCATCCCTCCAAGAACATCACTATGGAGTTAATCAAAATAGCATGCCCTTCTGATTGACGTTTTTCGGTTGTTTTAGGATAACACCAATAAGCACTCTCTCTCCCCTACGCATCTCCTTGTCACCATGGACGGGGAGGAGGAACTTCATTAGAAATACTGTGTGGGAGTTTATTTATTTATGTATTCACCTTTCAGGCGTTTTTATAGTTGATATCTACAAAGCCTGTAGCTCCATATGAATACATGTAGTTACCTCCCCACACTAGGGTTTTGTTGCAGCATAAGTTCAAAATAGGAAGGCAAGCGTTTCTGATTGTTTATGCCTGAATATATGCAAATATATTCAAAGTTATGCAAGTTTTCAATATCATTTTGTGGGGGCACACGTCAGAGCGGAGCTCTTCTAAAAATTCTGCTCTGTGGGTCCAGCTATGAGCATGGTGGGCATTCAATGAATGGACTTTAAGGGCAGAAGGGATCATTAAGATCTTCTAGTCAGACCTCCTGCATAGCAGAGGCCAGGCAACCTCACCCACTAATTCCTTCATCAAGCCCATGACTTGTGGTAGATCTTGGGCTGATTTGTCAAAGGAATATCTGGGTGAGTGTTGGAATCACCCAGTGTGAGTTGTCTTGCAGATGCTAGTGTAACCCACACACCTCCTGGATGTGGTGCTCTGTCCCATCTAGTGGCACTGAGACCACTTAAAGAGAGAGATTAAATGAGTCTGCTCTACAGCCTGAATCATGCAGTAGAGGCTTATGCATTTAGCTCTAGAGATCCCAGGTTCGCTCCCACCTGCTGAGGACCGGGGTCTGTCAGTGTTACATTAGTACTAGGTTTGATAACAGCACTCTTACATGTGATCAGATACAAAGGGACTTGAGCCGAGAACTAGGAGCTGTCCGTTGCCTTACAGAATGCACTACCTGAAGTTACAAAGCCCCTGAGGGATCAGGTCACATCATTAGACTCCTTCTTTTATGTTCTCGCTGTGTTAAGTTTTGTAACTTTTTTTTTGTACAAGTCCTTCAGTTCTGCCTAAGTAAAAATGCTGCAGGGATTAGAGAGATGAAGCCAATAAGCCACATTGGCAGTGACAGCCAGTAAAAACATACACATTTCTACAAGCAAAAGTTCAGCATTGTGTCTCATGTCTTTGGGACGTTGCATTCCCTGATCTAGGAATCTCATACAAGACCAACAGCTCAGAAACTGCTAGTTAATAAGCTTGATTAAACTTTCCACTGACAATGAAGTTTTAGCATCAATGAGCCTACCATTTTCCAAGATATTTCTGCAGTGCAAAGCTGGAAAACTTTCCACCCATTGCTAAGAACTCGTCAGTTACACCTCATTTGTGCATTTTCCCAGTGAAAAGATCATGCCTATGAGTAGCATTAAAAGCTTAATTATAATAATGTATTTTATCATGTGTGGGGTCAATAAACTCTTGCAGCAGCAGGCAGAGGTGTACCGTAGTGGGGATTCACCCACAGGGACTGTTAGATGGTGTTTTCACCACCCTGGGAACTGCACTGGGAAAGGGCAACTTTGACTTGTAGCTCTGGCTCTGCTGCACACTGACTTAACAGTTCTTCTGGATACCCTGGCTATGCTCCATTTCTGGCCAGATCCATCCACTTTTGGGACAGAACTAGCCAACTGTGGGACAATCTGTGGAACACAGTTTTTACTTTTCACAACTGCAATTCCCCGTCTAGGCATTATTTCCACCTTTGAGGGCACTCTGTCCTGAGTTACACCAGCATAACCCTGGTTTTAGTACAGCTCTATGTGGCTTAGCCCTTCTCTAAATGAAGGATTGGCATTCTCTACTCCTGGGGGAATTCTGCGTCACTGCATGTGCACAGAATTCATGTCCCATGCAGATTTCTTTGTTTCCCAGTAGAAAAATGGGGAAGCAAAGAAATCTGTGGAGGATGCATGCCCCTTCCCTGGCAGACCGGACGTGTCTGTTTGAGCAGCCAGACAACTAGCTGAGACGTAAATCAGTGTCAGGGGTGGAGGACCTACCTAGGTGTGTGTGCAGAGAGATCAGTCACCGCCAGGGGGTGGGGTTGGGTATGCAGGTGTGTGTGCAAGCGAATGAGACTCAGTTGCTCTCGAGGACAAATCAGAGTCAGAGTCCAGAGTCTAGGGTCTATCATAAGCAGGGTCTAGAGCAGAAGCAGGCAGACAGTTTGTGCTGCTGCTCAGACAGTTCCTCATGATGGCTTCCTGGTTTAAGCACCAGTACTGGCCAATGAAGGGGCTGTGAGGGGCTACCAATCAGGCCCTACTGGGTGGTACTTCCTGCCAAGCCTCACAGGTTCCTCCCTTTGGAGTCCAGCTTAAGTCTACAGTGGCAGTGTGGAAGCATCAGCAGCACACAAGTCCATAGGTTCTAGCCCTGCAGGTTCTCACATACAGATTTAAGAGCCTAATTCTAGTCACCCAAGTTTGAACATTTCAGCCATATTTTAGCATTAGCTAGGAATTCATTTGTTAAACTTTGCGGGTAATATTTGGTTATTTCTCGATTCTGGATTTGTTTCACTCACATGAATAGAAAACATTGGACACATCTCGTGGACAAAGTGGTACCAAAGGTATGCAAAATGTTCATGCGAGGGCGTTGAGTGTTGACTGCACATCACAAAAGGTTTGCGTTCAACTACTGTTAAAGTTGTAGCGTAATCAACATTTCCTTCAACTTGGATTCATTACTGAGATTATAATTAACTGTCTACGGGATTTACTATCCCTGTCTCTTTACTGTCTTACTATCATTTACTCCTTTTCTCAATGTATTGGTATTTGGCTGATCCTGGTAAACAGTGAATCTGAGTATTCTGTTTTGCTGCAGCGTGTTATTCTCTGAAGCTCAGTAACAGCTCCAATATACCCCTCTGACTGCCTCTCCACGGGGTATCTTGAAGCCTATCAATTCACTCCATGTATTAGCAGGCAGTTGTTAAAATGGAGGGGAATTGACAATATTGGAATTATGCCACCACTTCAGAGGTTGTCATTAATCCAAATGCCTGCTGGAGGATGGGATGTGGGCACGTTACAATGTGTGCAGTATTCCCACAGTCTGTAAATTCTTGTCTTCCACTAGAAAAGCTAATTGTTTCTCACTCTAACCCATCTTCTGGGGTTTAAAACCTGACCTTCCAGTGAGATAGGTTTGTCTTTTCTCTGACTTCCTGTGAATGGTCTCTGATCGCAGGTTCTGGGGACGAGCTCTCGAACTTCACAATGTAATCCATGCAGAGAGGAGGGAACGTTAAAAGAAAGGGGCTTAAAAAAGGCATTTTCTCATTGTGCATGAACATTTTTTTCTGACCCACAGGACATCTGATTGCATTTAGTTGTCATATATTGGTTGGAATGAAAGATCATAGAATTACTGAATGATTTTTCACTAATTAAAAAGATGTCGACACTTTCAAAGACTGTTATCAGCCTTTATGAGCAATCTCTGGGGCAAAGAAAGATTCCTGGCATTTTAATTGTGATTTCAATATCCCCATGTTACCCAAAAGGAAAAATGATCAAACCAATTAAAAGTTCACAAGACATTAGTCCTGAGACAAAAAAAGACTAAGGCCCCAGTCACACGGCTCATGTGCTGTGTAAAGCACTTGAAGATACACTGATGAGAAGCGCTATAGAAGGGCCAAGTAGGAGTAGTAGCAGGTCAAACTCTCATGGATTTTAATGGGAGACTAGTCCCAGGAAGCTCTGAGGATTTAGGCCTCAAAATAGTACTTTCCAGCTCTGAATCCCATTTCTGATCACATTGCAGGGTCCTACCATATCTGACTGGTTAAGAGACTGGGTCCCCCCACCTTGGGGATGAAGACCTGCCCTGCATCATACATGCTTTAGTTGGCACCTGGCGGGACTACAGCAACGCAAGCTGAGTGTGAATCTGCCAGTCCTGTGAACACAGCTGTGCCCCTCCTCAGCAACACAGATTTGATGCCCTCACAGAGGGCACAGCTAGCACAAAAGTGAAATGGGCCTTGCATCTTTCTGTCTTCCAGCTGGCAAATACCTGTTTGTGCTTTCCCTTTATTACTGAGGAGATGGGGGTATTCTCCCTGGGGTCCTGGGACCACTGCCAGGATCAGGGGTTGAGGATTGTACATTGGCTGGAGAACAGACCCTAAGTCCTACAAGGCTGCTTCGAAGAGAGAAGTTCCTTCACAGTAAGAAGCTGAGGAAGCGAACTCGGGCATGCTAGGGCTCTAGGCTAGGCTCTAGTTCTCTGGGTACAGCGTGGTATATAATCCACCCTGATGGAAAGGGCTAGGGCTAGGTCATGTTATTTATGAATACAAGCTCTGAACTTTATTTGAAAAATAATTTTAATTACAATTGTAAAAATGCCCTTTAAAATGTGATATTGAGCTACTCAGGGTTACACAGGTTACTGTGGAGGTTAAAGATGAGTGTAGTAATGGACTCAGCATTCCCAAGTGGCTACTCCGTTCTGGACTTTCATGCTAATTTTTGTGTCATAGAAAATAGATTGTTAAAACCCCTTGGTGAGCCCTATTAACATGAACCCATGTTGACTTTATAGCTGAATGTTAAAGAGAAGTCGTTTCCAGTTCAGATACCTTGTGTTTTTCTATTAAGATTGATATGGGGAAGTTCAGATTGTTGTAAGGCTGACTGTCGGCTGCAGTGTCCAATTCATCGCTTCACTTAGGACCTTTCAGGATTCAAGGATTTTTTCCATTATGAAAATACATTCCCAGCTCTGTGAGAAAATGCCCAGGGCAACCACATAGAGCTGCTGTGCCCCAGACTCAGTTGGGTTCTTCTGAGTAAGCAGGAATTGCCTTCCCCTTCCTCACAAACAGCATCAGGATCAAGATGGAACTCGTCCTGCTGTTGCAGTAAGTCTTAGTGCAGTAGTCAGGGAACCTAGAGAGCTGTCCATCGAAAACTACTCGGCGTGAAATGGCTTTCCTGTCCTGTGAGGATTTTCAAGATTTTGAAAAATTTTCCTGTCCCAAATTGGGACAAAAAGTAAAAATATCCAATTTTTGCAAACCGACAAGCTGGGGGGAAAAATTCAGATCAGGTCAATCAAACTGTTTTGTTTAGATTTGACTTTTCTCTAAAAAAAAATCTCTTTTAGTATAAATTAACTAAAATTTCTAACTGAACAATCATTTCAAACTGAGAAAACGAAACTTTTTGTTTTGGAAATGTCAAAATGGGATGTTTTGACAGTTTCTAAACTTTTCAATTTTTTGTAACAGATTCAGCAAAACAGATCCTTTCCCAGGAACAGTTTCAACTAATCAGCATTTTCAAACAATAAAAGTTTCATTGGAAAATTCCTGATCAGCTATATTTGACACCCCCTGTTTGTCTTTTAAAAACACATCATAACCTGAGGATGAGAGTGAAGGTTCTGAGGAAGTTCCAACTGGTTCAAACCCTCTACTAAGGAGCACAGGCCAATGGAAACACAGCACTTCACATGGACTTTGATGTCATCCTTACTGCATTGGCTCCCTTTCCAATACTGGATCCACTTACAGATTCTGGTCTTAATTTTTCGTAACTACTTTTTATTTGTAAAACAAAAAAAAATAATAAAAAATAAACAAAAACAAGTAAATTGGTCAAATCCTCCAAACTAGAATATTTAGGTTGGAATCAGTTTTGTGTTACTTAATTAAATCATCTAGTACAACAAACAAGTCCACTAGGATATAGGTCTTGGCACACAGCTGTGAGTTCAGACACTGAAAATAAAAGCCCGATTTTATCCCTATACAAGTGCTGAGCTCAGGGCAGGAGCCAAGCGAATCAGGAACCAATTGGTTTATTCTCTCCAGTTGGATACAGGGAACCAATGTCCTAAACAATCTTATTATCTCTGTTACAGTAGTGCTTAGAGGCTCTGACCAAATTGGGGTCCCATTGTGCTAGGGGTTGTACATACACATAATAGATAGTCCTGCCCTGAAGAGTTTAGAGACTAAATGGAAAAGGGAAGGGGTGGGAGAAAGAAGTATCATTATTATCACCATTATACACATCGAGAGAGAAATTAAGTAACTTGCCCAAGAAAGTCTATGGTAGAGCCAATAACTGAATCCTGATCTCATGAGTCCGAGCTCAAAAACCATCCTGCTTCTTTTCTAAATTCCTCTCTCCCGGGCAGATGGCATGTGTGGTAGCTCTCTCCCATGTAGAGTTTATAAAATCTGCAGCCTTCTGACTCCATTGGCCATCACTACCTCATCCATCTTTAAGTAACCTTGTAAGATACGGCGCTCTTTAGCCTGCCAGTCATCCTTAGTGATGGAGTCCTCGATTTAAAAAAACGTCTTTAACTGGGGTGTTCTTAACAACCTCATTCAAAATCTGTTAGAAAAAACGGATAGAAAATTTCAAATTCTGCTGTTCTCACAACCTGTCTTACTCTTCAAGGCCAAAACTAAAACAACAAAACTGAAACATCCCACATGCTAAGTGTTCACCTCCAGCCATGTCTGAGTTCTCCAAGTGAAACATGTATGATGGGAACGTTCAGGAAAAGTGTGTATTTTTCATTCTCAAATGGTTTGACTGATTTCACTGGGACTTAGAATCATAGAATCTGGAAGAGACGTCAGGAGGTCATTTAGTCCAATTCCCTGCTCAAAACAGGATCAACACTAACTAAATTATCCCAGCCAGGGCTTTGTCAAGCTGAGCCTTAAAAACCTCTAAGGATGGAGATTCTACTACCTCCCTAGGTAACCCATTCCAGTGCTTCACCACCCTCCTAGTGAAATAGTGTTTCCTACTATCCAACTTAGGCCTCCCCCACTGCAACTTGAGACCATTGCTCCTTGTTCTGTCATCTGTCACCACTGAGAACAGCTGAGCTCCATCCTCTATGGAACCCCCCTTCAGGTAATTGAAGGCTGCTATCAAATCCCCCCTCACTTTTCTCTTCTGCAGACTAAATAAGCCCAGTTCCCTCAGCCTCTCCTCGTAAGTCATGTGCCCCATCCCCCTAATCATTTTCGTTGCCCGCCTCTGGACTCTCTCCAATTTGTCCACATCCCTTCTGTAGTGGGGGGACCAAAACTGGACGCAATACTCCAGATGTGTCCTCACCAGTGCCGAATAGAGGGGAATAATCACTTCCCTCAATCTGCTGTCAATGCTCTTGAAATAAAGAATTTTCCTTTGAGCTGAGACCAAGTATAAGGAGCAGAAGGTGATGTGATGGAGTTAGTACATACTGCCCCCTGCTGGACAAGCTGATCCTGCATATCTGAGGCCCACAGGAATTCAACTAGCCATCTGTCAATTAGTAACAAATAATGGCTGCACTACTACGCAGTGGAGATCCTATTGGAACCCTTCAGAACTAAGGTCCCAGTTCAGCAAAGTACTTGAGTATGTGTTCATTGATCTCAATCGACTTAAATCTAAGCACATGTTTGAATGCTATGCTGAATAGGGAGGGTGAGTCAATTAACTGCAAGTAATGAGCAAGACTTCTTTCCAGAGTCAGCCACTAGGTGGGGACATGATCACATGTCCAGAGCCAATGAATCACATAAGCATGAGAAACAAACTAAAAAGGAATTTGTCTGAGGAAACTGATCGACTAAAAAAGACGGTTTTGGAGCCAAAGTAGCTGCCTCCAACTTATTGTGCATGCTGCCTGCAAATGCTGTCATTCTCCAAAAATGCCAGTATTAATGTGCACAGCAAATCAAAAAGAAAATATTAATCATGTCAGTGCATGTGGGTGTGTATTCAGCAAAAGTTTGGGCCCACATGACAAGTGCTGGAACAGAAGGCTTTAGGTTTTTGCTGAGCCAGTTCAAGGCACACTTGGCAGTATTCAGAGTTTAGCAAATTACAGCTGTAAATTAGAATGTATATAACTCTTTATTTCTGTAACTTATGCAAGAATTGTCCAATGCCAACCAGAGCTAGCTACAGCTGTGTGAGGTACGTGGGAAAGGCAATATGTTAGGAAGAGCTGGGATGCACCAACTGTGTTAAGAGGACAGATCATTGGAGCTGTGCATGATTTTGCGGGGGTGGGGAAGAGACATGGATGTTGCCTTGGTGAATGGGGAAATGATGCAGCTGTGGTGTCTGGTGTTGGCAAAAAAGAAAGACGCTATTGAGTAGGAAGAGAAAACTCTATTGAAAGTGCATTGAAAAGCCTAGTACCACAAGGAGGAAAGATGCAGATTGTTTAATTAACACCTATATTGATATATGTCACAACGGCACTATTTAATAAAGCCTTAGGTGAAATCAGGGGAGAGCAAAGGATGAACTCTACCTGGTTAAGGTTTGGCTATGCTGTCTGTAGTGCGTACATCTTAACAACATGCTTCTGCCATTCAGTCTGCCATTCAGGTTATTTACTAATGCTCTCTTAAAATTGCTACTGAGACTCCTGGTTGGTCAGGCTAATGCAGCATCCATAAGAGAGAGATGACTGTTAAATCGGCGGGGGGGAATGAAACTTGGATATATATACTCTGGAATAAGTTTCAGAGTAACAGCCGTGTTAGTCTGTATTCGCAAAAAGAAAAGGAGGACTTGTGGCACCTTAGAGACTAACCAATTTATTTGACCATAAGCTTTCGTGAGCTACAGCATCCGATGAAGTGAGCTGTAGCTCACGAAAGCTTATGCTCAAATAAATTGGTTGGTCTCTAAGGTGCCACAAGTACTCCTTTTCTTTATATTCTGGAATAGAGAGGGAATGTGTCTGGTTCCTGCTAGTTACGTTATCTGGTGGTGATATGTTTGAATCCATCAGATTTGTGCCCATTCCATTAAAAACGTGTCACTTTTAAATGGAAAAAAATTGTGCCACATTTCTACTCTAAATGTGTCCAACTTTAGCTTCCAGTGATTGAATGTTGCTATGCCTTAGTCTGCTAGATTGAAGAGCCCTTTATTATCAGAAATCTTCTTCCTCTGCAGATACCTATAGACCATGATCACGCCACCAGGTAACCTTCTCTTTGACCAATTAAATAGATGGAGCTTTGAGTTTCACCCCTGTGAACAAGAAGAGGGAACTCAATGGGAGTTAAAGATGATCACGTGAAAACATACAATATGAGCCTCTATGCAAATACAAACTTGCCATGCACTTTATCGTGAACCAAAAATAAATCACTCCTATGCAGAAAACTTACAATAGAGGCCTAGCATGCATTCAGAGCAAATGTCCAGTTTGTTATGCAAATACTGTTTTGCAATATGAGCCCAGTTTTAGTTAGACATTATCCAGGTTGGGCAACACACTTACAAGCAAGCTATGCTCAACAGGTTCATTGAGTTACCATTCCATCATTAATAACAAAATTCTACACGCCCCTCCACTTTTTCATAGGAAGTATAGCTAAAAAGCAACCATTCTCTTTTCACGGTAAGATTTCTGTAAGATTACGGAGCAGGAATAACAAGGGGACAGGGTTTAGAATCTTTACGAAAAGAGAAAATCTTTTTGTATAATTTGTGTGCTCTTATTTGCTGTCACTACATTATATGTGACAACACCGTATTATTTTGGACTTGATTCTCCACTGCCTTGCACTTAGTGCAGTCATTTACACCAGTGCCAAATGAGTGTGAAATGCTCCCATTCAGATTTAGCAGCATTTTCACCCATTTTGAACTGGTGTAAATGACTGCACACGATGCAGGGCCATGGAGGATCAGGCCCTTTGTCTTTACCTATGTACGTGCAGTCCAAAGAGCTCTGAGCTATTTGAAGGACCATTTCTGCAGCAGCTGCAGGTGTAACTTGTGGGATAACAACTGGGAAAAGAGCCACAATCAGCTGCTGCCTTCTTCTATGTCTGCTGCTAAGGAGGAGTCTATGGCCATGGGGGATACTCTAGACTCAAAGAAACCTGTTGCCAGGCAGAGAATCACTCCTGTAATGTTATTTTGGTGAAAACTGTAATGACTGAAAGGGTACATAATACTGTCTACGGAACAGATACCTATATTGAACCAAGTTCATTTTTCAGATGCACCAGTACAACCCCAAAGGTGTAATGACAGGAGATGATTTGGTCCAATATGCATATTAAAAAGTGACACGTTTTGACTTTACTTGCAGTAAATATTGCCTTAGGGGATAGCATATTTGCCATGATCATGCATAATTCCAGAAGCTGAAGGCATTGTTTTCCAATCTTTTCCAGTAAAGCAGTTTTTCTCTCTCCACGGCAACATTTTATTCGGCTGCCACCACGCTTCGTCATTTCGCTTCTAGTTTTAAAAAGTTAAATAAAAAGCAGCTTAGAGTTTTACTTTGAGAGTTCTGCAAAATGGAAGCTGTTTTGGCCATGTTCTCTTTCGAAAGCAGAGTGCATCTGACTACGTGCAGTGATCTTTCACCTGCCCTTCTGAACTATCACTTGCTTTCCCCAATGCAAACTCTGGGGTGGGGACCATCTTTTTGTTCTGTGTTTGTACAGCACCTAACACAATAGAGTGCTGGTCCATGACTGCAGCTTTTAGATGCTACGCTAATACAAACAAATAATAATAATTCTGATTCAGCCCGTCAGAATCTAAGGACCAAATAGAGTATCTGAGCCTGTTTCAAACGTGTATGAAAACACAAACACAATTTTGCATATGCCTAGCTGAAGCATATACATAGAGTTGTTTGAAATTTTCTGACCCCAAAATTGTCCTGTTAGGAAATAGAGATTTGTTGAAATCTAATTTTTTTCATGGGAAAATGTCAATTTGTTGATTTTTTTCTTAAATTATTTTCCATTGGAAAAAATCAAAGCAAAATTTTCTTTCAAATTGACTTTTCAAAACAAACTGGAATTTTGTTTTCAAAATGTTGATTTGAATGAAAATTTTTATTCAAATTGTAATGTCAACTTAAAACATCATCTTAACGTCATTTCTGACCAAAACTTTTCACTTTGAATTGACATTTAAATGTAGACATTTCAATTTGAAGTGTGAAATTTTTTGTTTTGATATTTATTAATGGAATTGTTTTTAAATTATTCATTCTATGAATTGTTTTTGTACTTTGCCTTTTCGTCCCAATTCAGGATGAAAACAAATGACATATTTCTTGTGGCGTGAGAATTCCATTATCTCACTGGTTGTAATGATACCATGCTGTGTGCATGCAGGTTGGAATTGAGCATGTTTGTTGGTTTTTTAACACAAGGGTATGGCATGTTCAAATATTCACACAAATGTGAGTGCATGAGCTGGAAAATATGGCCAATTATCTACAATATCTAAGTCTGATTCTCCACTCCCCTGTGCCTTATGTAGCCATTTACACTCATGCAAAGTGAGTGTGATATGCTACCAGGTCAGAATGGTGTCCTTTTAGATGTACTTTGCGCAGATGTAAGTGATTACACAAGATGCCAGGCAGTGAAAAATAGGGCCTTCTCTCTATATAGCCAAAATAGAATGTGAGGTTTTAGCCATGTGCTTGGAACTCTGATTAGTGCTGTTGCCTTGTTGCCTTAGAAACTAGGACTGGAATGACTAGATGTGTTTTTACACCCTTGCCTAGGTGCTGGGTTTCCGCTGAAGATTGCCCTCAGGCTGAAAGGGCGTGAGTCAAATCACTGTGGCTGCTGGAAGGGTTTTGTGTGGGAGGAACTTGTACTGCTCTGTCCGTCCCTGAGAAAGGATGGGCAGAGTCCCATGGTGCACAAATCTGCCTATGATCTCATGAAAAGGGAAATTACTGTCAAGATGCAAGCCAGCCAAGCAAGCCTGGCAGACGACTGAGTATTTGGTATCCCAATCACAGGCTAGTCATGGCTACACTCTAGCTGCTCTGTACTTGGCCAGTTACACAAAACAGCCACGCACCTGGTTTAACTGCCTAGTAAAGCCAGAGATACAGTAGTTTTGTATTACTTGAGTAACACATAACCTCTGGAGCATACCAATGAATGTGAATATATGTAGACTCACTGGAGTGTGGGCTGAGATAGTGTTTAAGTCTGCTCACGCTGTAGTTTAATTGTAGCTAAGGGGCAATACGTTATATATTTATAACTGGCATTTTCATTGTTTTCCCTGCTTATCAAACTATTATTTGGTTCTGAAATAGCTTCATAGATTGTTATGGCCAGAAGGGACCATTATGATCATCTAGTCTGGTCTCCTGTACAACACCAGCCAGAGAATTTCACCCTGTTATTCCTGCAGCTAGTCCGATCACTTGCTGATGAGTTAGAGAGTATCTTTTAGAAAGACATAAAAGTGCATGGCATTCCTGTTCTTATTCCCATAATATACATGATGTACATTAGCAGGTCGTTCGGTTAGAAAACAGTAAGAAGTCCTTTCATTCCCTTGCACCTGGTTATTTATTTATATTTGTACAGGATTATAGTGCCCAAAAGTCAGCAACCCCTGATAACATGCTACTGTGCCATCTAATACAGAGGGAAGAGAGAGACAATGCTTTGACCTAAGTAACTTATGGAAACAAAGTAAGGGTTGGCAGATAGGGTGGCCACTCACACATCCCCAAATACTGGATATTCCAGTACTTCCAGGACCAATGTGACCCCACCCCCGCCAGCATGGCCTTGCATGCATGGTGCGTGCAAGGGGACGCCACGCAGGGGACGCCATTTTGAAGAGCGCACTGCCCCTTGCCAGCATGACCTCACACTTAGTGCATGCGAGGTCATGCTGGTGGGGGAAGGGTGGCGTGCTCTTCAAAATGGCATCCCCCCTCCAATTCTGGACAAAACTGCATCCAATTTAGTTTCAGTACCAGACAGGGGACAAACCTTAGAACTTAAAACCAGATGAATGGCCTGCCTAGTTGCAGGAAATACAAAAAAAATCTATGAATCTGCATCATCTTCCCTCCATTTGTCCATTAACAAGAGAGGTATTGCATTTTTATGGGCCCAGGGGCAAATCACTAAGACACTGATTGCTCTGTCATCCTGTTCTAACAGGACGGTGGCATGGAGCATGCCTGTCAATAGCTGTGTGAAGCTGCGGTAAACATGTTATGAGTGGTTCTTGCCAGGAGGTCGATTGGAGGACTGGGGCAACCCTGGAGATTGCAGTGCAATCAACAGGCACTGCAGGTAGAGAAATTGTGTCCACCCTTGTTCTGCCACACTGGAGTCAATGGGCCGGATTCTTCATTGTCCTTTGTACCAGTGCAAAGTGGGTATAAAACATTACCATTCGGATGTCATAGCATGTTACAATAAATGACTATAACGGGTGCAGGGCAATGGAAAATCTGGCCCAATTTTTTTCCACAGTTGCTATATGATTGAGACCCAGAAGCCCTGAACTAATTGGATCTTCATGTTGACATGTGAAAAACTAGAGAAGCAGTGGGAGGCAGTGTTGTCTTACAGTAAAGCAATAAGGCATGGTCATTTTAAATTGCAGTATTTCAGAGTAACGCGCAGCATTGACTGGACACATCGCAAGACGCATGGGATTGTCAAAGTTCTGTTGGATGTACGGCTATCTGCAGAAGAGCTCCGAGCCTCAATGCCTTGTTGCTGCCTTGGGAAGGGTTATGAGTATGTTGTTGAAGAAAATAAATAATAATCCCAATGCCAGGTGTTTGGCTACTCCGGGATTCCTGTTATTCAACAATGCTTCTGCCAATGTTGATATCGCTGCTCAGAGAAAGATTAGGTTGATAATTTAAAAATGGCAGAGAAGAGCCATTGGAAAGACAGGTTTCAGCGTGTTGACAGTTGCTGCTCCAGGACCAGTTCCTAAGTGGCTTCCTTAGAGATGGTCATATTTTAAGATAAACAGAGACGGAATTTATCTGAAAGCCTTTGATGGATTGTGGGTGGGATTTTCAGAAAAGTGGTAGACCTCAGAGTAGAACCCACACGTCCTGATTCCCACACCAGGCCCTGTGCTCTAAACCGTCACATGGAGCTCCTGCAGCAGCGTGTAGAGTCTGACATAGAATCTCTGTAAGCAGTTGGGGAAAAGGTGGGTATCATATATTACTTGGGAGAGTTTGAAAGTTTAAAGGAAATAAGACCCAACTGCGTACGTCTGTTACTTCATATGAAGTTGTGTATGAAACTATAAATGTCACTCAGCAGAATGGACAACACTGAGAATGGCTGTGAATTAAAAATTCACACATTTTCCTTATATCTGGTGAATCTGTGTAAGGTGAGCTGTGACAGTGTTTCTGAATAATTGGCTGTCAGGCCCGTCAGGGAATTCAACTTTTACTCCTTCAGTGGAATGCCTTTCCCGCTGCCCTTCTCAGATCCAGGTCCAAGAAGAATACCTGCAACATGTAAATCTCTCAGCCTGAGAAATATCAACCTAAAAAATAGCCTGGCCCAATGGGGTACGGAAATAAGTTCCATCGTATGTTACCACCTGTGCAACCATGGCCTTAGAAGCTAAGTTCCATTTTCAAAAATGACTTAAACACTTAGGAGCCTAAGTCTCAAATGGCTCCGAATTGCCAAAGTCACTTTTGAAATTGAGATTTAGGCTCTTAAACACTCTCTTCCCCCAGTTCAGCAGCCCTTTCCTATTTAGCAAAGCATTTACAGACATTTCCTAGCTGGAAATGGGAGAATTATCACTAAGAATGGAGAAAAGGCAGAAACATTCAGTAAATATTTCTGTTCTGTATCTGGGGAAAAAACAGATAATGTAGTTATATAATCTCATTATGAAAACACTCTTTCCATTCTACTGGTATCATGGGAGAATGTTAAACAGCAGCTACTAAAGTTAGATATTTTTAAAATCAGCAGATCCAGATAACTTGCACCCAAGAGTTTTAAAAGAGCTGGCTGAGGAGCTCACTGAACCATTACATTTGATTTTGAATAAGCCTTGGAACGCTGTGGAAGTTGCAGAAGACTGGAAGAAAGCTAATGTTGTGCCAATATTTTATAAAGGATAAACAGCATGATCCAGGTAATGATAGGCTTGTCGGTTTGACATCGATCCCAGACAAGTTAATGGGGCAGCTGATAGGAGACTCAATTAGTAAAGAATTAAAGGAGGGTAATGCCAAGCAACACAGGTGTATGGAAAACAGATCCTGTCAAACTAACTTATCTTTTTTGATTAGATTAAAAGTTTGGTTGACAAAGGTAATAGTGTTGACGTAACATACTTAGACTTCTGTAAGGCATTGGATTTGGTACTGCATGAAATGTTGATTTAAAAAGTAGAATGATAACATTAACAGGGTTCACATTAAATGGATTAAAAACTGGTTGAATGTTAGGTCCCAATATGTAATTGTAAATGGGGAATCATCATTGAGCATGTGTGATTCTAGTAGGGCCCTGCAGGGATCAGTTCTTGGCCTGTAAAAAAACATAAAATCATCACTGATAAAGTTTGCAGATGACACAAACATTGGGGGAGTGAGTAAATAATGAAGGAGACAGGTCACTGATACAAAACAACCTGGAGCACTTGATAAACTGGGCCCATGCAATCAATATACATTTTATTATGGCTAAATGTAAATGTATACATCTTGCAATAAAGAACGAAGGCCACACTTACAGGATCGGGGACTACCCTGGGAAGCAGTGATTCTGATTTGAGGGTGTGGAGGATAATCATTGGAACCTGAGGCCAAAACAGTTAATGTGATGCATAAGCAGGGGAGTCTCAAGATGGAGAAGAGACGTTATTTTACCTCTGTATTTGGCACTGGCGCGACTGTTGCTGGAACACTGTGTCCAGTTACGGTGTTTACAGTTCACGAAGGATGTTGATAAATTGGAAAGGGTTCAGAGAAGAGCCAAAAGATTGATTAAAGGCTTGGCAAACATGGCTTATGGTAATACACTCAAGATGTTCTGTCTACTTAGTGTAACAAAGAGAAGGTTAAGGGGTGACTTGATTGTAATCTGTAAGTACCAATATATGTGATGATGGGCTCTTCAATCTAGCAGAGAAAGGTATAACATGATCCAATGGCCAAAAGTTGTAGCTAGACAAGTTCAGACTGGAAAAAAGGAGTACATGTTTAACAGTGAGAGTAATTAAGCCTTGGAACAATTTACCAAGGGCCATGGTGGATTCTCCATCACTGGCAATTTTTACATTAAGATTGGATGTTTCTCTAAAAGATCTGCTCTACGAATTATTTTATGGAAGTTCTGTAGCCCGTCAGGATGTCTACACTGCAAAAAAAAAAAACATCTAGGGCAGTAAACCGCAGAGCTGGTTCAATTGACTTGGGCTCAAGCGGCTTGTGCTACAGGGCCACAAATTTCAGTGAATCCTCATCAGGTTTCAGAGCCTCGGCTCCAGCTCAAGCCCGAACATCTACACTAGTAGTTTTAGCCCCATAAGTGCGAGCACCGCAAGCCTGATTCAGTTGACCTGAGCTCCGAGATTCACTGCTGTGGGTCTTTTTTGGCAGTGTAGATGCACCCTGTGTTATACAGCATTCTTGCTTGTGCTCTTGTATCAAGCAGCCCCTCTACAAACAGGCTTTGTTTTCAGTTCACTCTGTTAATTTACATGCTAGTTTTACAGAGAGCTTTTTAAGAGCAAAGAAATAATAAAAAAGGCCTAGACTTTCGGAAGGCAAGCTGCACTGGCAAAACTTTGTGCAACTAACGAATTATAGATACAAAAACCAGAAACACACACAACACAGGTGCAATTTTTGCAGCTCGGAATTGCACTGGCAAAAAGGAATATCCTGCTGAAATCTAGCTAAAAATCAGAGCCTCTGCTGCTAGATATAATCTTTCTTCTCACTCACTGCAAAACACAACTCTCTGCTTAGAGAAACATGTCCTCCTACAGAAGAATGAATACAAGCATGAAAGCCACCATAGGGCCTCATAGGAAGGGCTAAGTTTGCAGTACAGTGCAAGCTGAGACCGGCCTTCTGCAAAGACTTGTGCACGTGCGTCATTTCAAACCCGTGATGTTTCATTGACTCCAGCGGTAGTGCTCACGTGCTTAGAGTAAACGACAGGCATAAGTCTTTGCTGCAATGCGCCCTTAGTTCCAGGCTGCTGTACAAACAAGTACAAGACGACAGGGCATCACACGTATTTCGGTGGAGTGCCACCACTTGGTGAATTCAGAGGGGGATTTTCAAAACAGCCCATGCAACTTGGGCCAGTCATTTCACTACTTGTGCCTCCGTTTCCATGCCCACTTTCTGCCTTGTCTAGTTGATTTCAGTGTGAATCCTCACATGCGCAGGGATTTCAAAGAGCCGGTTTGGGATGTCAGACACAAAAAGCAAAGAGTGGATTTCACTGCAGAAGCAGAACAGCTGTGTGCGTCGAAGTGGCAGAGGCCAGCCTCTGTGCTCCTCGGCCGTAGGTTCATCTCACTCTTGGGAACATTGCTATGCAGCTCATTTATGCCTTGGTGCCGGGGTGGGTCGAGCAGGGAGATCTGCTGTAACACCGAGGGGCTGAGCTCCATAGAGAGCTGCTTTTAAAGGGATAACTATGGGGACGGGGTTTTGTCAAAGAAATCCAAACACAGTTTGCGTTTCCCTTTCACCCATCTCAGCAACCTAGGCTCATGCATTCTGAGCCCAGTCCTGCCTAGTGCAAGGTGCTTTGTATCCTCAGCTGCCAGGAGTGGAGGTAACTCAGAATTGGGCCCTTTACCAGAAGGATTTTAAAAGCTCTTTAAACAAGAGCTCAGCCACCTGTGGATTTGCAAAGGGAGAAGCTCTCTTTGCCCAAGGACACCCAGAATTTGGCTGGGCAGACACCATACAAAGGCAAAGAGTGAAAACGAAATAAAAATAATGAAACAATAAAACCGCAGGGACTGTTCAAAATGCCTGCACAGACTCATTAGTAACAGGGGCTTACATTAATTAGGTTGCGGTTGCAGCTTTGCCACATGCCCTGTGGACGGGGTGGCACGAGCTGGGGTGGCCCTAGAGCAGAACAGGGAAGGAACTGTGTGGCAGCAGGTTCATTGGGGAGAGGGAGGAGCAGAATCTTGGCTCTACCTGTTCCCTAACTACTCACTACCTGCTTCCAGGTAAGCACACTGCATTGGCTTTCACCTACACAGGTAGAAGGGATGTAATGGAAGAATTTTACTCCTCTTAACCCACCTGTGCAGCCACCTAGGTTACTACCTAGCCCTTCGTGAGGAGTGTTTTCCCATCTAGCCAGACCATTGTGTAAACTACACTATGTGCAAAATGAATAGAGAATGGCATTTTATTTTTATTCTGACAAAGTACGGGGGAGTATGCTAAAACGTATGCCTTGTTATTTACAGGCAGGCATGGCTGGATCTTATCAGGGGCTTCTCATTTAAATGGTGCAAAATTGACACCGTAGGTTACAAAGTATCTGTTGAAAAAGGGATGCCTTTCGTTCTTGTTGCCTTGGCAACATTTACTCTTTTATTCAGCACCATCCTAGGAGCCCATAGAGCTTAATTAGATGCAGAGGGGGTGTTAGGGCTAGAGAATGGCATAAATAGAGAATTTAAATGGCATTGCTGGGGAGGATGTGCTTGCAATCTAAGCTGCAAAGCCTCATTTCCTAGGGAAAGGTGACAGTAAAAAGGAAGGTAGCTAGCAGAGAAAAACACTAGCCAGACGTAGGAGAGCAGAGATTTCTAAAAATACCCTTTCCACTGGTTGAGCTGCAGCTGTGTCACTGTTTATCAGCAGTCCAGGTCATCTGCTACAGTGTTTCCCGGGAAACTCCCTGCATTCCCCATCCTCCGTCCTTTGCTATCAAAGATGGCGAGTGCCCTCCCCTGCACAAACCATGGAAGTGAAATGAAAATCTCCCAGTGATGTCACTGGCTTTCTCTCACAGGGAATCCCTGAGCGAAAAACCATCTCAGGCATAAGCCAGTTGCTCATGGCTGTGCCCTTTCTAAAGGAGGAAGCCACCAGCCGTAAAGAATTATGGAGAGAAATGGAATTGCCGCAGTCCGCGTGGCACACTTCTTAATGTTTTTTTTCTGAAAAACATTTCTAGGAAGGAAACAAACCCACAGCTGTCTGTAAAAGATTGCTAGCTGGCCGTGGCTGACCTGTACTAGATTATGGCAAGGAGCTTTCCTTAATCTGAATCAAAGAGGGTGTAAAGAAAAATGGAATGGCTCCTGAACCACTTCAGGCCCAGTTCTGCTGGCCTTACTTACAGTGAGTAGTGTGTTACTTCAAGAGTAGCACTACTGAAGTCAGTGGGCTATTCATAAAGTACTATTCAACAAAAGCCAGGGTGGCAGAGTGGAGCCCTGTGTATGAAACTAAGGGTGTGCAGTTAAATTGTCATTGATATTTGTAAAGCACATTGTTAGTTCTGGTATGATTTAGTTGGTGTTGGTCCTGCTTTGAGCAGGGGATTGGACTAGATGACCTCCTGAGGTCCCTTCCAGCCCTAACCATCTATGATTCTAGTAAGTGACTTGCAAAGGATTTTTTAAAAATTAACCTTGTGCCCTTTTATACTTCTTCATGCTAGATAGAGGGCCTGAGTGTTTTATATATACACACACTCATGTATGAAGACTTCACTAGTACTGAATAATGTGACCGTAAAGGAGCAAGGTCCATGGCATGGTCTCTTGAGATGCTCCTGCACACAGTGGCAATTGCTGGATCCTCATGATGAGCTTTTGGCATGCTGTGTGTGTATGTGTGTGTGTGTATCTGTCTGTTTGTGAAATGCAAGGTGGGGAGGGCAGCCGGTCACCACAAGTACAGTGAGTCCTGGTTATTTGTAACTGGCTCTGCCTTCAAACCTCGTTGATAGAAAGAAAAGAAGCAGGAAAATCCCTGTAGCAGGCAACACTATGTTGTTGAAGAATCAAAGACATTTCAGAGTAACAGCCGTGTTAGTCTGTATTCGCAAAAAGAAAAGGAGTCCTTGTGGCACCTTAGAGACTAACCAATTTATTTGAGCATGAGCTTTCGTGAGCCACAGCTCACTTCATCGGATACATACCGTGGAAACTGCAGCAGACTTTATATATACACAGAGAATATGAAACAATACCTCCTCCCACCCCACTGTCCTGCTGGTAATAGCTTATCTAAAGTAATCGTCAGGTTAGGCCATTTCCAGCACAAATCCAGGTTTTCTCACCCTCCACCCCCCCACACAAATTCACTCTCCTGCTGGTGATAGCCCATCCAAGGTGACAACTCTTTACACAATGTGCATGATAACGAAGTTAGGCCATTTCCTGCACAAATCCAGGTTCTCTCACTCCCTCACCCCCCTCCAGAAACCCACCCCCATACACACACAGACTCACTCTCCTGCTGGTAATAGCTCGTCCAAACTGACCACTCTCCAAGTTTAAATCCAAGTTAAACCAGAACATCTGGGGGGGGGGGGGGGGAAACAAGAGGAAATAGGCTACCTTGCATAATGACTTAGCCACTCCCAGTCTCTATTTAAGCCTAAATTAATAGTATCCAATTTGCAAATGAATTCCAATTCAGCAGTTTCTCGCTGGAGTCTGGATTTGAAGTTTTTTTGTTTTAAGATAGCGACCTTCATGTCTGTGATTGCGTGACCAGAGAGATTGAAGTGTTCTCCGACTGGTTTATGAATGTTATAATTCTTGACATCTGATTTGTGTCCATTTATTCTTTTACGTAGAGACTGTCCAGTTTGACCAATGTACATGGCAGAGGGGCATTGCTGGCACATGATGGCATAAATCACATTGGTGGATGTGCAGGTGAACGAGCCTCTGATAGTGTGGCTGATGTTATTAGGCCCTGTGATGATGTCCCCTGAATAGATATGTGGGCACAATTGGCAACGGGCTTTGTTGCAAGGATAAGTTCCTGGGTTAGTGGTTCTGTTGTGTGGTATGTGGTTGTTGGTGAGTATTTGCTTCAGGTTGCGGGGCTGTCTGTAGGCAAGGACTGGCCTGTCTCCCAAGATTTGTGAGAGTGTTGGGTCATCCTTTAGGATAGGTTGTAGATCCTTAATAATGCGTTGGAGGGGTTTTAGTTGGGGGCTGAAGGTGACGGCTAGTGGCGTTCTGTTATTTTCTTTGTTAGGCCTGTCCTGTAGTAGGTAACTTCTGGGAACTCTTCTGGCTCTATCAATCTGTTTCTTTACTTCCGCAGGTGGGTATTGTAGTTGTAAGAAAGCTTGACAGAGATCTTGTAGGTGTTTGTCTCTGTCTGAGGGGTTGGAGCAAATGCGGTTGTATCGCAGAGCTTGGCTGTAGACGATGGATCGTGTGGTGTGGTCAGGGTGAAAGCTGGAGGCATGCAGGTAGGAATAGCGGTCAGTAGGTTTCCGGTATAGGGTGGTGTTTATGTGACCATTGTTTATTAGCACTGTAGTGTCCAGGAAGTGGATCTCTTGTGTGGACTGGACCAGGCTGAGGTTGATGGTGGGATGGAAATTGTTGAAATCATGGTGGAATTCCTCAAGGGCTTCTTTTCCATGGGTCCAGATGATGAAGATGTCATCAATATAGCGCAAGTAGAGTAGGGGCTTTAGGGGACGAGAGCTGAGGAAGCGTTGTTCTAAATCAGCCATAAAAATGTTGGCATACTGTGGGGCCATGCGGGTACCCATAGCAGTGCTGCTGATCTGAAGGTATACATTGTCCCCAAATGTGAAATAGTTATGGGTAAGGACAAAGTCACAAAGTTCAGCCACCAGGTTAGCCGTAACATTATCGGGGATAGTGTTCCTGACGGCTTGTAGTCCATCTTTGTGTGGAATGTTGGTGTAGAGGGCTTCTACATCCATAGTGGCCAGGATGGTGTTATCAGGAAGATCACCGATGGATTGAAGTTTCCTCAGGAAGTCAGTGGTGTCTCGAAGAACTGGACAGTCTCTACGTAAAAGAATAAATGGACACAAATCAGATGTCAAGAATTATAACATTCATAAACCAGTCGGAGAACACTTCAATCTCTCTGGTCACGCAATCACAGACATGAAGGTCGCTATCTTAAAACAAAAAAACTTCAAATCCAGACTCCAGCGAGAAACTGCTGAATTGGAATTCATTTGCAAATTGGATACTATTAATTTAGGCTTAAATAGAGACTGGGAGTGGCTAAGTCATTATGCAAGGTAGCCTATTTCCTCTTGTTTTTTCCTCCCCCCCCCCCCCAGATGTTCTGGTTTAACTTGGATTTAAACTTGGAGAGTGGTCAGTTTGGACGAGCTATTACCAGCAGGAGAGTGAGTCTGTGTGTGTATGGGGGTGGGTTTCTGGAGGGGGGTGAGGGAGTGAGAGAACCTGGATTTGTGCAGGAAATGGCCTAACTTCGTTATCATGCACATTGTGTAAAGAGTTGTCACCTTGGATGGGCTATCACCAGCAGGAGAGTGAATTTGTGTGGGGGGGTGGAGGGTGAGAAAACCTGGATTTGTGCTGGAAATGGCCTAACCTGACGATTACTTTAGATAAGCTATTACCAGCAGGACAGTGGGGTGGGAGGAGGTATTGTTTCATATTCTCTGTGTATATATAAAGTCTGCTGCAGTTTCCACGGTATGTATCTGATGAAGTGAGCTGTAGCTCACGAAAGCTCATGCTCAAATAAATTGGTTAGTCTCTAAGGTGCCACAAGTACTCCTTTTCTTTTTGTGAAAGACATTTCAGTAACAGATACAAATCTAGGTTTCAGAGTAACAGCCGTGTTAGTCTGTATTCACAAAAAGAAAAGGAGTACTTGTGGCACCTTAGAGACTAACCAATTTATTTGACCATAAGCTTACATGAGCTACAGCTCACTTCATCAGATGCATACTGTGGAAAGATACAAATCTAAAAGCTCTCAGGGCCAGACCCTGAGCTGGTATAAATCAGTGCAGTTCCAATGAAGTCCGTACACATCAGCAGAGCAGCTGGGCCTTTGAGGTGCATACTGCTCTCTGTTAGACCTCTGTTAACTTCTGGAAGGTTGAACAGCTGTAACTGGGGGGAGAATTTGGTCTCCAAACAATATGTCGTGGCCCCACTGACCTCCTGCGCAACCCCGCTGAGCAGGACCGGTGCAATGGATGGAGTAAGCAGCTTCTCTTGGAGAGGCGCCGCGGTGAGCCTGGGCATTCTCTCATACTGAAAGTGACATTCTACCCACTTGAAGCAGACTGTCTCCCAGTGCTTCCCTGGGGCTGGAGCAGCTCTGCACCATCCCCTGTTGCAGGGCTGTGTCTAGAGTCATGATCAAGCCCCGGATTTGTAATTTGCATCATCAGTGGGTCTATAGACCAAACGTGTAGTGACTGAAAACCATTAAGGAGACTGAGTGTGGTAAGAACAGAATCCTGTTCTTACTGCAACCTGCCAGTTTCTGGAGCTCGTATCCTGTCCTGGTACTGACTCCTGACTCTGAGATTTTAACAGAGCAGCAGGAAATCAGACCCTGTTGGGAACAGCCCCAGGATTAGTCCCTGAAGAAATTCACAGACAACTGTGAATGGTGAATAAAACTGTAACGTTCATCCTTTGTGTGCAAGCAATTCATAGACTGGAAGACGGGAGATTCATCGAATAAAAACCCTACAAGTGACAATGTGTGGGTGGCTGTCTGCACCCACACAGAATCACATTGAGTCAGGGGTGGTCCACATGGGACCAGCAGTCTGCCCCCATGCTATCAATTATAGGATTGGGGCTTTAAGTAATAATTATTTCCCCAGTTCTACTCCTCATCAGCAGGACTGAGCACTTAGGCATGTAGCCTTGACAACCTAGGAGCAAGATTCCTCCCTGCTCCCCTTTTACTCTGGGAGGGGAAACAAATTTCTCCTCCCCATACACTTGACTCACAACTCTGGATGGCAAGGAGAAGGTGGGGCCAGGGTTCCTCCCACTCCCCATACCTCTTTCCCACCCACCTGTTGACAGTGGGGAGTATCAGGTGAGTATAAAATCATAGAATCATAGAAGATTAGGGTCGGAAGAGACCTCAGGAGGTCATCTAGTCCAACGCCCTGCTCAAAACAGGATCAACACTAACTAAATTATCCCAGCCAGGGCTTTGTCAAGCTGAGCCTTAAAAACCTCTAAGGATGGAGATTCCACCACCTCCCTAGGTAACCCATTCCAGTGCTTCACCACCCTCCTAGTGAAATAGTTTTTCCTAATATCCGACTTAGACCTCCCCCACTGCAACTTGAGACCATTGCTCCTTGTTCTGTCATCTGCCACCACTGAGAACAGCCCAGCTCCATCCTCTTTGGAACCCCCCTTCAGGTAGTTGAAGGCTGCTATCAAATTCCCCTCTCACTCTTCTCTTCTGCAGACTAAATAACCCCAGTTCCCTCAGCCTCTTCTCATAAGTCATGTGCTCCAGCCCCCTGATCACTTTCATTGCCCTCCGCTGGACTCTCTTCAATTTGTCCACATCCTGTCTGTAGTGGGGGGCCCAAAACTGGATGCAGTACTCCAGATGTGGCCTCACCGGTGCCAAATAGAGGGGAATAGCCATGTAGCCGGGGGTAACACAGGCGGTTTTGGGATAGCTGTCCCAATACGTATGCTCCCTTGTGCTGCTTAACATAGCTCCCTTTGCTTCTCAGGCCTCTGGCTTCTCCCTTCTCTGGAGCTTTTCTCCCACCCTTCTGGGCCCCCACTCAAGTGCTTTCACTAACCCTCTCTCAGGGCCTCCCCCACAGGAGCCTAATCTGCTCCCTATGGACCTCATACTTGGCTTCTTGCCAGTTTGAGCCCTATCTCAAGGCTCCCCGTCCACCGGGTATAACTGCGTTGCTCAGTTGTGTGGTGTGGACGTAGTTATACCAACATAAGGCTGATGTAGCCATTTTGGTCCCAGGATATTAGAAAGACAAGGTGAGTGAGGTCTTTACCTGAAGACCTGCAGAAGAGTTCTGTGTAGCTCGAAAGCTCAGTCCAACAACATATGTTACCTCACGCACCTTGTCTCTCTTGTCTAAGCTTGTGCTTCGCTCATTAAGTGCAGAATAGGGAAATATTCTATGTACTGAAACATGAGCAGGACTGTTCTTCCTGTATCTAGCTCTCCATTAGACATTCCAGTGAAAACATTTTCAGATTGATGCAGAAGGTTTTACTTGCCCATCTCCCTTCAATATTAATGCAAATGTTGTGGATAACTCCCCATGTTTCAGATTAAAAATGGATGCCTATATTCCATAGACTCATAGACTTTAAGGTCAGAAGGGACCATCATGGTCATCTGGTCTGACCTCCTGCACATTGCAGGCCACACAACCTCATCCACCCACTCCTATAATTGACCCACAACCTCTGGCTGAGTTACTGAAGTCCTCAAATCATGATTTTAAGACTTCAAGTTACACAGACACCACAATTTATGCAAGTTTAAACCTACAAGTGACCCATGCCACATGGTACAGAGAAAAGCCAAAAAACAAAACAAAACAGAGTCTCTGCCAATCTGACCTGGGGAAAAATTCCCAGGTGACCTGCAAAACCATTCGTGGAAAAGGCCCACAAAGTCTCAGCAACCACCTCTCCTTCCAGAACCTGTCACAACAGCTAGAAGTGTCCAGCATGTGGTGACTAATGGAGCTCTGGGATAAACTTTAGCAAGCCAGTGGGAGAGCCTTCTGGATGGTGGTCCCCAATGCACCTTTTGACAGGAGCTCAGGAGAAGGCCTGACCTCGCTAGCTGAAGGTCACTCTGCAAGATTCACCTCATTCCCAGACCACTCCCTCAGGAATCAGAACAGCAGGAAAACTTGGAATGCACTCCAAGGTAGAGGGGAATCCACAGTGAAGCCAAAGACCAGGGCAAAGAGCCGTCTGTCCCTCTAATATTCCTCTATGCAGATCTCACTTATATGTTTTTGTAATTTGTGCATGTGGAGCCTTCATGCCACGGTAATAACTGCTTTGGAAATGTTGATAGCTAGAAATAAGCCACTGTTTTCAGTACATGGAATTGCACAGGTCAAGATAGTCTGCTCACTGAAGGCCAAATTCTGCATTGCTCTGTGTAGGTGGACTGGGATGAGACGACAATACAGGGAAGCTTCTCTCCACTGCCAGCCCTAGCACAGCTGTGCAGGAGACTGGCCGGACTCATATCTAGCGCTTCCCAAATTCTAGAGAGAGGACACTGGCAATGTGCCCAGCAGTTCGCCATAACCCCAAGTTGGGATGGTCTGCCAGGGAGATGGTGTGACCAATCTCCTGACTCCCTCCACCTCCCCAGTCTGAAAGCTGGCCTCTAGCAGCAGGCAGAGGGAAGCACATGCCGCACATAGCAGGAGTAAGGCCTGGTGCTGGTGCCGACCCTTTGACCATTCTGCTGCCATATGTTCCACGCAATGGCTCAGGAAATTCCTGCTTCGTCATTCTAGCTCAGCTCCCTTCCTAACCACTCACTGAGGGCAAGCCATGAATTGGCCTTAGTTGCCCAAAGAGTGTTTTGTATGTTCCTAAAGGATTTAGGCTCCAAAGTGGAATGAAAATATGTGTTAGCAGCCTGGTGCTACTGTCCTTGGAAACGGATTTTGTTCCGTCCTTCCTTTCAGTTTTCCTTTACGCCGTTCTTTGTTTCATCTTCATGTCTTCATTAGTTTAGATCAGCAAGGTTTTCCTGAAACATTAGCATTTCTCATCTCCAAGAGTGACTCTGTGTAAGTACATTGGCAGCACACATGACAAGACCATCATCTGGTTCTCATGGGAGACTTCAATCATCCTGATATCTGCTGGGAGAGCAATACAGTGGTGCACAGACAATCCAGGAAGTTTTTGGAAAATGTAAGGAACAATTTCCTGGTGCAAGTGCTGGAGGAACCAACAAGGGGCAGAGCTCTTCTTGACCTGCTGCTCGCAAACCGGGAAGAATTAGTAGGAGAAGCAAAAGTGGATGGGAACCTGGGAGGCAGTGACCATGAGATGGTCGAGTTCAGGATCCTGACACAAGGAAGAAAGGAAAGCAGCAGAATACAGACCCTGGACTTCAGAAAAGCAGACTTTGACTCCCTCAGGGAACTGATGGGCAAGATCCCCTGGGAGAATAACATGAGGGGGAAAGGAGTCCAGGAGAGCTGGCTGTATTTTAAAGAATCCTTATTGAGGTTACAGGGACAAACCATCCCGATGTGTAGAAAGAATAGTAAATATGGCAGGCGACCAGCTTGGCTTAACAGTGAGATCCTTGCTGATCTTAAATACAAAAAAGAAGCTTACAAGAAGTGGAAGATTGGACAAATGACCAGGGAAGAGTATAAAAATATTGCTCGGGCATGCAGGAGTGAAATCAGGAAGGCCAAATCACACCTGGAGTTGCAGCTAGCAAGAGATGTTAAGAGTAACAAGAAGGGTTTCTTCAGGTATGTTAGCAACAAGAAGAAAGTCAAGGAAAATGTGGGCCCCTTACTGAATGAGGAGGCAACCTAGTGACAGAGGATGTGGAAAAAGCTAATGTAGTCAATGCTTTTTTTGCCTCTGTCTTCATGAACAAGGTCAGCTCCCAGACTACTGCACTGGGCAGCACAGCATGGGGAGGAGGTGACCAGCCCTCTGTGGAGAAAGAAGTGGTTCAGGACTATTTCGAAAAGCTGGACGTGCTCAAGTCCATGGGGCTGGATGCGTTGCATCCGAGAGTGCTAAAGGAGTTGGCGGATGTGATTGCAGAGCCATTGGCCATTATCTTTGAAAACTCATGGCAATCGGGGGAAGTCCCGGATGACTGGAAAAAGGCTAATGTAGTGCCCATCTTTAAAAAAGGGAAGAAGGAGGATCCTGGGAACTACAGGCCTGTCAGCCTCACCTCAGTACCTGGAAAAATCATGGAGCAGGTCTTCAAGGAATCAATTCTGAAGCACCTAGAGGAGAGGAAAGTGATCAGGAACAGTCAGCGTGGATTCACCAAGGGCAAGTCATGCCTGACTAATCTAATTGCCTTCTAGGATGAGATACCTGGCTCTGTGGATGAGGGGAAAGCGGTGGACGTGTTGTTCCTTGATTTTAGCAAAGCTTTTGACAGAGTCTCCCACAGTATTCTTGCCAGCAAGTTAAAGTAGTATGGGCTGGATGAATGGACTCTAAGGTGGATAGAAAGCTGGCTAGATTGTCGGGCTCGACGGGTAGTGATCAATGGCTCCATGTCTAGTTGGCAGCCGGCATCAAGTGGAGTGCCCCAAGGATCAGTCCTGGGGCCGGTTTTGTTCAATATCTTCATAAATGATCTGGAGGATGGTGTGGATTGCACCCTTGGCAAGTTTGCAGATGACACTAAACTGGGAGGAGTGGTAGATACAGTGGCAGGTAGGGATAGGATACAGAAGGACCTAGACAAATTGGAGGATTGGGCCAAAAGAAATCTGATGAGGTTCAACAAGGACAAGTGCAGAGTCCTGCACTTAGGACGGAAGAATCCATGCACCGCTACAGACTAGGGACCGAATGGCTCGGCAGCAGTTCTGCAGAAAAGGACTTAGGGGTTACAGTGGACGAGAAGCTGGATATGAGTCAACAGTGTACCCTTGTTGTGAGGAAGGCCAATGGCATTTTGGGATGTATAAGTAGGGGCATTGCCAGCAGATCGAGGGATGTGATCGTTCCCCTCTATTCAACACTGGGGGTGAGGCCTCATCTGGAGTACTGTGTCCAGTTTTGGGCCCCACACTACAAGAAGAAAAATTGGAAAGAGTCCAGCGGAGGGCAACAAAAATGATTAGGGGACTGGAACACATGAGTTATGAGGAGAGGCTGAGGGAACTGGTGATGTTTAGTTTGCAGAAGAGAAGAATGAGGGGGGATTTGATAGCTGCTTTCAACTACCTGAAAGGGGGTTCCAAAGAGGATGGATCTAGACTGTTCTCAGTGGTAGCAGATGGCAGAACAAGGAATAATGGTCTCAAGTTGCAGTGGGGGAGTTTTAGGTTGGTTATTAGGAAAAACTTTTTCACTAGGAGGGTGGTGAAACACTGGAATGCGTTACCTAGGGAGGTGGTGGAATCTCCTTCCTTAGAAGTTTTTAGGGTCAGGCTTGACAAAGCCCTGGCTGGGATGATTTAATTGGGGATCAGTCCTGCTTTGAGCAGGGGGTTGGACTAGATGACCTCCTGAGGTCCCTTCCAATCCTGATATTCTATGATTCTATGATCTGTCATTTCCCGCCCTGCGTTGTTGAGGAATGTGCTCCAAACCCACAGCATTCCTAGCAGAAACATTTTAATTCCATGACTAGTAGGTGTTTTAAGAAATTGCTTTGTACTATAATAGCCTCATTGCTTGACTGGAAATCAGCACTGACATGCAAATTCATCACAGTGGCACACCTGCAGACGTATGCTACCAGATGCAAAAGGAGGGTAAAGGTAACAATCAGCAAATGTATCATAACTACATAGCTCTGCCTTTGGCTTCTTCTGGTGTGAAATGTTCACCCTTCTCATGATAGTTCCGGTCTCTCTAGCATGTAGAACTGTGATCTAGATTTTCAGAAGTGACTTTTGAATTTGGGTGGTTCAGTTTCTGGGGTTCCTAGCCAAAGGTCACAATTTAAACACTAGGAACTGGAAACTAATAAAGTAGACACATGCACTATGTTACATAAAAACCGCAGTCTTGCTCCCACTGAACTCAGTTGGAGTTTCACCTTTCACTTTGAGCAAATCAGACAAGCAGTAGTGAATGTGTGTGGTGCAGCCAGGTTTTCAAGTAAACTCACTCAAATAAACCACATCAGTGAGACTAAAATACAGTTTAATATTATAGGCTAGATCTTTAGCTGGTGTAAATTGGCAAAAGCTCCACAGACCACTGAAAAAAGGTTCAGGATCTGGTCCTTTATGTATAATGAGGAGACAGAAAAAACACAGAGACAAAGCAATGAAATTTGCTTGATAGAAACTTAAAAGCTTCAGGTTTCAAAGATGGACAAATGTAATGCCCAGAAGGAACCGTTAGATGATGTAGTCCAGGGGTGGGCAAACTACAGCCCACGGGCTGGATCCGGCCTGCCAGCCATTTTAATCCGGCCCTCGAGCTCCCGCTGGGGAATGGGGTCTGGGGCTTGCCCCACTCCAGCCAGGGAGCAGGGTCAGGGGCTGCTCCATGCCGCTGCCAAAAGCAGTGGTGTGGCCCTGCTCCGGGGGCAGCAGCCAGGGGGTTCCATTCTGCATGCTGCCCCTGCCCCACAGCTCCCATTGGCTGGGAACCACAGGGGGAATGCACAGACAGGGCAACGCACAGAACCGCCTGGCTGCGCCTCTGCATAGGAGCCGGAGAAGGGACATGCTGCTGCTTCTGGAAGCCGCTTGAGGTAAGCACCGTCCAGAACCTTCACCCCTGAGCCGGTCTCGGCACCCCAACCCCCTGCCCCAGCCCTGATCCCCCTCTTGCCTTCCAAACTCCTCGATCCCAGCCCAGAGCACCCTCCTACACCCCAAAGTCTTCATCTCCAGCCCCACCCCAGAACCCACACCCCCAGCCGGACCCCTCACCCACCCCATCCCCACACCCAACTCCCTCACCGCAGCCTGGAGCCCCCTCCTGCACCCTGAACTCCTCATTTCTGGCCCCACCCCAGAGCCAACACCCCCAATCAGAGCCTTCACCCCCCTCCCTCACCCCAGAGCCCTCACCCCAGCCCCAGTTTTGTGAGCATTCATGGCCCCCCATACAATTTCTATTCCCAGATGTGGCCCTCGGGCCAAAAAGTTTGCCCACCGCTGAGCTAGTCTGACCTCCTACACAGCACAAACCATAGAATTTCACAGCGTGGTTGCTCCAGCAAGCCCATAACTTTTGACTGAGCTAGAGTGTCTCGTTAGTAAGGCTTCTAGTTTTGACTTAAAAATTCCAAGTGATAGAGAATCCACCACATCCCCACGTAAGCTGCTCCAATGACCAATCACCTTGACTATTAAAAATTGCACCTCGTTTCTAGTCTGAATTTGTCTAACTTCAGCTTCCAGCCACTGGCTCTTGACCTTTTGTCTGCTAGATTAAAGAGCCATCAACTATCAGAAATCGTCTCACCATGTAGTTGGTCTACTCACTGCACGGAAGAAGGGTTTAACCAGGCTGCAACTTTATGAGTCAAATTACATCCAAGTTTCCCGTTGGGGGACAGCCCAATGCAGTCACTTGCACCCCACTGACCCCTTGCCAATTCTTGAGGGTGCTCTCATTGCAGGGGGAGCCAATCATTGTACTAGGAGGTTCTCTGGGTGCCTCTACCTGCCTGCTAGCATCCCTTCCTCTTTTGGGGGTTGAGGCGAGAGACGAGAGACCTGCAACAGCATACTATAAGGTGCATTGGCGCAGGCAGTCCCCCCAGGTAGTGTCCCAGCCCCTGGTTTGTCCGAAAGGGATCAGACACCATGCCCCCATCTCATAAGGAGATGCTCTCCAGATGCCCACTATGTTACCTTCTTTTTTTAGATCTGGAGCCTAAATCAGCGAGTTCCTGCACTGGGAACCTGCCAGAAGTAATGACCACTCCACCACTCTCCCATAGGTCCAGACTTTGCCCTCCAGGAGGGGGAGAATCCCAACCCTCTAGTTACTCCAAACCAAACTCCTTGCTGTGAGGAAGGCAAAAAAACCAACCAGACTTGGGGGAGGGATAGCTCAGTGGTTTGAGCATTGGCCTGCTAAACCCAGGGTTGTTCAATCCTTGAGGGGGCCATTTAGGGATCTGGGGAGTTGGGGATTGGCCCTGCTTTGAGCAGGGGGTTGGACTAGATGACCTTCAAACCCTGATATATTCTATGAATCTGGAGGTACAGGGGAAAATGCTTGCCAGCCCCAAAGCAGTGACTCGCACAGCCCACAGTGACCTAGATAAGGGAAGGAAGGTGGGGGTCAACTGCTGGTCAAACTGGCAAACAGGAAGTGGCCCAGAGCACAGGGCTCCTTCACGGCTCTAAATTTCATGACAAATGCCATGAGATCACCAGCCCAGAAGTCTTGTGGGAGCTAGAAATCTTGCGAGGCCTGGCCCTTCCTGTCAGTTAAGATTTCTCCTGTCACAGGAGGCACCATTTGCTAGGCTCAGGGCCCTCTTATAGACCGTAAACAAGTCATCTTTCAACCTTCTCTTTGTTAAGCTAAATAGATTGAGTTTCTTTAGTTTTTCTCTGGAAGGCAGGTTTTCCAGACATCAAATCATTTTTGCGGCTCTCTGCTGAACACTTTCCTATTTCTTAGCATCCTAAGTGCAGACACCAGAACTGGACACAGTATTCTGGTAATGCCATATATAGAAATAATACCTTCTCACTACTTCTGTCTATAGACCCCTACTTATATTGTATACCCAAGGATGGCATTTGCTTTCTTAGCCTCCAGAGCACACTGAGAGTTCATGTTCAGGTTTGCTGGGTGACTGGTGTTTTGCTGACCAGCAATCCCTTCTGTCAGTTGAAAAGTCAGAAGGACGTTATCTCTTTAATGCTGTTTATTCCAAAGTATTTCTATAGCCCTCTCTGATGCCAGTCTCCTTCACCTCCCTTTCTTTCCCCATCGTCTTCCTGAAGTCTGTCATTTGAACCTTAGAACTGGACAATCTCCTAAACTGGAGGGTTAGTGATTTGTTTCAGTGGGTTTTATTTTCTCTTCTACTCATTCTGGGGCTTGGCAGTACGTTAGCTTTTGAACTTTATAATTACAGCAGTTAGTAACAGCAAAGCGTGTCCTAACAGCCAGGTCAGACCCATTTGCAGTTCTCTGCCCTGACTTGACAGAATGAGTGATGCTCGGACCCCATTGTGATTTTTTCCAGCAGGGTGTGTCACACTGGTCTGCCTGAACTTGCTAAGGTGAGGGTTGCCTTGCTACACATTCAACATAACCTCAGCCTGTTTTATTCTAAAGGGAGTGCCAGAAAGAGAAACAGGGGAACACACCAGTGAAATATGGAAAAGCAAACATCTCCCTGAGGTAGCAGATGGTGTTGGCTTCCTGCTGAGACTTAATTAGTTTATTTCCATGCATAAAGTCTCAGCGATTCCCCTGAATTTGGGGTGTTGTGTAAGCATGCAGCACAGAAGAAGCTGTTAAAAAGTCAGTGCAATGCTTACCAATCATTACCCTACAGACACACAGACAATAAGAAAAAGAATTGTGTTGTTATTTGCCTACCTGTAACAGTGTGATAAGTGATTTATGGACAGGTATAAAGACACAGGGACTGATTCTGTTCTCACTTACATACGTTTTCCAGCACTGTAACCCTATTGACAATGGATTTCCACTGGCGTATATGAGAGCGGAGTCCTACCGTGCCCTGAGGAGCATACTGTCTCCTGTGCTAAGCGTCGGGGAAAAGCGCAGAAAAGTGAGATGACACTGAACAGTTGGCAAACAGTAACTTTTTAATCTCATTGGTGCCAACATCTGTTCTACTGGAGTGATTTCCCGTTTTAGAACATTTCTGCAGGCTGTGTTTGAGAAGAGTATAGCAAAGCGTTAGCATTTATATCTGTGCAAGGCAAGAAATGTACATTACAGAAAACTGTAACTTAAAAATGAATGGCAAATCTTATATCCATCCAACTTGCTCAGGTTGCGCTCCTGACTTCTCAACACCTCACACACGCACGCCCACACACACACAGTCTGACCTGTTGAACACATTTCGCCTTGTTTAGAACTGCGCATGGCCAAGTTTATAGCATTATGTTCAGTCCAGCATTATAGGAGGGATTTTCAGAAGTATTCAGAGTTGGCCAAACTATGCCCCCATTGATGCAAATGGTAAAACGCTCACTGTGTTTGTTGGGCCTTTGCTGAGGCCTTTGGAAACTCCCAAGAAAACCCTAGAAAGCCTGTGAAATCCCACTGAAGTTTTACAGGATCAGGGCCTAGGCTTGGAAAATTCTGGTTTGACCTTGTGAGGTGCAGAACATCTCCTGGGGAAAGCTGAGCACCCTCAGCTCCAGCTGTCTTCCATGGGAGTTGAATGCCTGTAGCACCTTGCAGAGGACACTCATCATTTATCTGGCTCACACCCCTGGAAGAGAAATGGTCCATTTCACTGTCCATGCCATCTGCTTGGGTTTTGTTCTTAATATTTTATTTTAATACATACAGAGCAATCTTACCCATCAACTTTGCAATTCAAGGCCTTGAGCTTGCTGCCATAAATGAGAATGTGGCATAGTGCCATCCTGTGGACCCTGTTGGTTTCCAACCAGAAGTAGGCTAGAGAGAGACATGGAAACAGATGGAGGTTAAGATATTGAATCTGGTTTCATCCATTGTGGTGAATGTAATAGTTAATCACATAAAAGCATTTCACTGAAACCGAAGAGTGCTTCCTCACAGATACTACAGTGGGGTTTGCCATTGACTCCAGTGGGAGCAGGAGCAGGTCCTGAGTGACTAGATCTCGGGATGATTGTCATGGTTATCCATATTTACAGAAGATCAGTAGACCAAAGAGCAATACTCCATAGGTATGCACTAGTTTTCTATTCATCTAGACATTTTGTCAGGACATATGTTGTAATTCACCCAAACTTAGACAGATATGAGGAGGGAGTGTGTTAGAGGGTTTATAATCTTTACAAATCAGTTTTCTTTTCCAGTGTAACAGTGCCAAATTCCCAAACATTTCTGCTCATGAATAATGCCAAGAAAAGCTAAAAATAAAAGTGTGACCGGAGATCTTGTTTTCTTTCTTCCGCTTTGAGCTGGCAGTGAGGTTTGCAGCACCATTGTTCTGCCATATGGAATGAAGACTTGGTTAGCGACACCAGCTATTTTTCAATATGCCAGTACAAAGTAGCCAAATTGAGCATGTTTTGATATGGGGATTCAGCAATAATCTGGAAGGGAAGCCCGAGCATCAGAAATAGCACAGATCATGGCTATGGGCGGGAGTGAAGCATACAAAATTTTCCCCGGAGGAAGGGGTGGGGGTGGGGGAAGAGGAAGGCTGTAAGAAGCATTTAGAAACATTCTGTGAAAATGAGGGAATAACTAGGAAAGCTACAAATTTTAATTCTTTTGAATTAACAGTATATGTTTCAGTGCAAATGCACTGCAGTTTTACACCAGAACAAAGTAATCAGTCTAATAAATACAGCTTAAAGAAAATAATGGAAGTAACAGTATAATAATGACGAGAGAGGGTAGATCCTGCTGTTAACAGCCCCAGTAGTAGGGCTTTTAGATGGAATGAGAACATAGCCATGCATCCCACTTCTGGACCCTTCTGTTCTCTCCCCCTCCCACTGATCACCCGAATGTCCAGGCAAAGCAGT
The DNA here is from genome assembly GCF_965152235.1 of Eretmochelys imbricata. NCBI lineage: Eukaryota > Metazoa > Chordata > Testudines > Cheloniidae > Eretmochelys > Eretmochelys imbricata. Next base: position 130,899,544 of record NC_135576.1, on the reverse strand, counting down.
GCTGGCGAAGGGGGGGATACATAGAGTGGCCCATACAGTGGTAGATGAATTTGAGGTCTGTGTAAGGCCCAGGTTTTCAGAAACGATGAAGGATTTTGGGTGCCTTCATCATTGGGTGTTCAACTTGGGACACTTTGGAGGGGCCTAGTTTTCATAGTGTTGAGCCCTGAAAACCAGCAGCAGAACTAATGTGTTGATTACATTGAGAAGCATTATACAAAAAAATAAATGTTTGTTGTTTTTAAATCGTTCACCTATGTTTATGACTGGCCACAGTAAAAAGGAAAAGGAAGCACAGAGAGTGAATAATGAATGTTTGAGTGGAAAGCTATCACCTATACACAAAACATATAGAAGGGGACAAACTATTGCCAGAGCCACACACAACTGTGAAATTCAGCCATTTGGGCACATTCTTCTCCCTCAACACTGGGCCCAAGGGGATATGGAATAGCCAGGAGACAGCAGGGGACAACCCAACAGAAACATGTGCTGAAAGCCAGGGTTTCTCATGGTTTTTTCAGCAAGACACATGGAAGGTCTTTTCTTCTGTGCATGTTGCAGCCACTCCTCTGACGGTGCTGCCATCCATTCTGCCATCGGCTCTTGGGGTGCGCTCAGTGGCAGGATGTGTGGAGTCTGAAGGAGGATTTGGTGCGTGGGAAGGAAGGGAGAAAAGGGGGTGATTTAGGGTTTAATAGTTTGCTTTCTGAGAAAAAGTGCGGGCTCATTTGTGACTTTGCGACATGGAAACTTGTTTAACAGCAAAATTCCCGAAATGTTATGGTCCCAGTCTAGCACAAGACGATACAATGCCTCTGTGAGAGTTGTTGATGTATGAGAATTAATAACACATAGCATTTTGAAATAGCAGCTAATAATTCCTTCTCTTTGCCCTGTGAGATAGGTGAACACTACTGACTTCTTATTTAGTTATGTATTTTACAGTCACACCTAGAGGCCTCAGTCAGAATCCATGCCCCACTGAGCTAAGCATTGTACAAATACCAAGTGACACGCTATGTCTGCCCCCAGGAGCTTACAAGCAAAATAGACACGATAGACAAGTAGTGAGGGAGAGATAGGGACAGAGAGGGGAACTGACTTGGCCCAGAAAGGCCATACTGAAAATCAGTGGCAAACCCAGGATCAGAACACAGGCTCTGAACGCTGTGCTGCCCCAAATGGCAAACATAAACACAGATATTGCCTTATGAGGACAGACCTCAGGTCAGTCTTGGCTTGGCTGGTCAGCAATCCCAGGGGTTTCAGAGGAAGGAGTGAAATGCCCAAGCTCCATCTATTCGTCCAATGCTATATCTGGGAGTCTGTTTTTCCCCCTTTCCCAAGGTGATAATCAGTGTCCGCCCTGAAGCATAAGGTTATATTTACCTTGATTTTGATAAATGAAAGCAATATGGTCACTTGTCAAGTAATCTTATCCTGCAAATATGGAAGTCTGTTGGGGGTGAGAGGGAAACTGAGCAGCCGAGGACAGTAAAGAATTTTCTGAGGTACCACTAATTACTTGTGAGTGGGTATTGGCTTGCCAATTACCCTGAGCAAAGTCATCTTGTTTCTGTTGGTAGCAGCCCTACCTCAGGAAACCTTCCGTAAAATTCTTAGCATAACATTAAACAATTGTTTATGACAACATCTTCGAGCTCATGCCAGCTTCTGTAACAGCTAGATACAAATGGCCAAAGTGTTATCCCCTCTAGAAAAAGACTGCAATGGATGTAACACTAAACCTCACTTATTCAATGGGTGTGTATTTTGGAAACAAATTTGAGTTACAAAGGATTTATTTGTGTTGGTTGTGGTGTGTTTTCCTTCAGGACTTGTGCATTTCCTAATATACATGCTACAAATGATAATTCTTCTCCTAATAGAGTGTTATTTCACCTACTACTTCTATTATTATTAATTATTTGCATTAGGGTAGTGCATTGAGGTCCCAACATGCTATACACTGTACAGACATCCAGTATGAGACAGTCCCTTCTCAAATCATAGAATCATAGAAGATTAGGGTTGGAAGAGACCTCAGGAGGTCTCCTAGTCCAACCCCCTGCTAAAAGCAGCACCAACACCAACTAAATTATCCCAGCCAGGGCTTTGTCAAGCCAGGCCTTAAAAACCTCTACAGATGGAGTTTCCACCACCTACGTAACCCATTCCAGTGCTTCACCACCCTCTTAGTAAAATAGTTTTTCCTAATATCCAACTTAGACCTCCCACACTGCAACTTGAGACCATTGCTCCTTGTTCTGTCATCTGTCACCACTGAGAACAGCTGAGCTCCATCCTCTTTGGAACCCCTCATTCGGGTCGTTGAAGGGTGCTATCAATTCCCCCCTCACTCTTCTCTTCTGCAGACTAAATAAGCCCAGTTCCCTCAGCCTCTCCTCATACATCATGTGCCCCATCCCCCTAATCATTTTCGTTGCCCTCCGCTGGACTCTCCAATTTGTCCACATCTTTCTATAGTGGGTGGCCAAAATTGGATGCAATACTCCAGATGTGGACTCACCAGTGCTGAACAGAGGAGAATAATCACTTCCCTCGATCTGCTGGCAGTGCTCCTACTAATGCAGCCCAATATGCCATAAGCCTTCTTGGCAACAAGAGCGCTCTGTTGGCTCATATCGAGCTTCTTGTCCACTGTAATTCCCAGGTCCTTTTCTGCGGAACTTCTCCTTAGATTCTTCAGTGATTGGGGGAACATGTAAATACCAGCCTACGCCAGGCATTGACACGGAGTAGGCTTCCTGAAGCAGATCTCCAGCCTGCTGAATGAATTCCTTCCCCAGGTCACATTTACCCAGCTGACTGGTATGGGTGCTGGTTCTGCTGCATGCACGGAAACCATTCACATATGATTCCTGTGTCTGCTCACCTATTTCCCATTCGGTAATATGGGTGAAGTTAAACATGTACAGATGGAAACGGGTATCTTAGAGACTATCACATCATTAATCCTCCTATTCCAGAGAGCTGTCTGTATGTGACTAGCATGAATTGCAGGAAACAGAGAAACTGAAACACTTGCAAAAAAGCAGAGTATAAAAACCTCCATACTTGTTTTGTGCTATCACATGAGCAGTTGCACATAATAAGGATGTGAAAATACCTACCCTATATGACTTTAAATTAAAATGTCACACATGACAGGCTGTGCTTTGATCTTATTTTGGAACTGGTGCCGGCACATAGACCCTACTAGTTGCCAACAACAGCCCAGTTACAATTATTAGGGTTAGGGTGTATAATGTTCATCTGGGTATAGCTCATCAAATCAATTTGGCAACGGGCATTGGCGCACCTTGGTCCTCCCTGGGGCAAATAATAATTTAGTCTCTGGAAGGTTGTAATACTTTAATATATTCCAGATTAGTGGGCTCAATGGGCAGGGGAGGGAGGAGGGTAACTGGATGGGGTTTAGTGCCTCTGATATGCAGGAGGTCAGACTAGATGATCTGGGTGGGTGCTGCCTTCTGGCCTTGAACTATATGGCTTTATAATGTGATCATGAACTAATTCTGATTCAACTCAATGGAAGGATATACAAAAATAGATCTGCAACAAGGATCTTTGATTTCAAAAGGGCAAAGTTTAAAAAATTACGGGAATTAGTTAGGGAAGTGGACAGGACTGAAGAACTCAAGGATCTGAATGTGGAAGAGGCTTGGAATTACTTAAGTCAAAGTTGCAGAAGCTATCTGAAGCCTACATCCCAAGCCAGGGGAAAAAATCATAGGAAAGGCTTGCAGACCAAGCTGGATGAGCAAGCCTCTCAAACAGGTAATTAAGAGAAAGCAGAAAGCCTACACAGAATGGACGATGGGAAGGTTCAGCAAGGAAAGCGATCTCTTGGAGGTCAGAAAGTGAAGGGATAAAATGAGAACTGCCAAAAGCCAAGTAGAGTTGGACCTTGCAAAGAAAATTAAAACTAATAGTAAAAAGTTCTATAGACATATAAATAAGAAGAAAACAAGGAAAAAGAAGTGGCACTGCTAAACACTGTGGATGGGGTGGAGAGTAAAGATAATCTAGGCATGGCCCAACACCTAAATAAATACTTTCCCTCCATTTTTACTGAAGTTAATGAAGATCTTAGAGATAGTGGCAGGGTGGCTAATGGGAATGAGGATCTGGAGGTAGAAATGACCACATCTGAGGTGGAAGTCAAACTCAAGCAGCTTAATGGGCTAAATTGGGGGGCCTGAATAATTTCCCTCCAAGAATATTAAAGGAACTGGCACATGAAATCGAAAGCCCAATAGCAAGGATTTTTAATAAATCTGCTCAGTCGGGGGTCATATCCTATGATTGGTGAATTGCTAATATAGTTCCTATTTTTAAAAAAAGGGGGGAAATTGATCCAGGAAACTACAAGCCTGTTAGTTTGACCTCAATTGTATGCAAGAACTCAGAACAAATTTTGAAAGAGAAAGTAGTTATGGACATAGAGGTTAATGGTAATTGGGATAAAATACAGCATGGTTTTACAAATGGTAGATCATGCCAGATGAACCTGATCTACTTCTTTGAGAAGATAACTGATTTTTTAGACAAAGGAAATGCCGTAGATCTAATCTATCTGGATTTCAGTAAAGTATTTGATACAGGTCCACATGGGAAATTATTATTTAAATTGGAGAAGATGGGAATTAATATGAGAATTGCAAAGTGGATAAGGAAGTGGTTAAAGGGGAGTGGTTACAATGGGTCATACTGAAAGGGGAACTATCAGGCTGGAGGGAGATTACTAGTGAAGTTCCTCCGGAATCAGTCTTGGGACCAATCTTATTTAACATTTTTATTACTGACCTTGGCACAAAAAGCGGGATTGGGCTAATAAAAATTGTGGGTGACACAAAGTTGGGAGGTATTGCCAATACAGAGGAGAACTGGAATAGCATACAAGAAGATCTGGACAATCTTGTAAACTGTAGTAATAGAAATGGGGTGAAGTTTAATAGTGCAAAGTACAAGGTCATGCATTTAGGGACTAACAACAATAATTTTTGCTATAAGATGGGGACATATCAGTTGGAAATGACAGATGAAGAGAAAGACTTAGGTGTATTGGTTGATCACAGGATGACTATGAGCCGCCGTTGGAAGCTTGCAACGCCAGACAGCTACCGCTCAGTCAAGAATCAATTTGGAGTGGGCAAATCTACTGTGGGGGCTGCTGTGATGCAACTAGCCAACATAATCAAAGATCTGCTGATATCAAGGGTAGTGACCATGGGAAAACTGCAGGTCATAGTGGATGGCTTTGCTGCAATGGGATTCCCTAACTGTGGTGGAGCCACAGATGGAACCCATATCCCTATCTTGGCACCGGAGCACCAAGCCGGCGAGTACATAAACTGCAAGGGGTACTTTTCAATAGTGCTGCAAGCACTGGTGGATCACAAGGGACGTTTCATCAACATCAACGTGGGATGGCTGGGAAAGGTACATGACGCTCGCATCTTCAGGAACTCTCATCTGTTTCAAAAGCTGCAGGAAGGGACTTTATTCCCAGACCAGAAAATAACCATTGGGGATGTTGAAATGCCTATAGTTATCCTTGGGGACTCAGCCTACTCCTTAATGCCATGGCTCATGAAGCCATACACAGGCAGCCTGGACAGTAGTCAGGAGCTGTTCAACTGCAGGCTGAGCAAGTGCAGAATGGTGGTAGAATGTGCATTTGGACGTTTAAAAGTGCGCTGGCGCACTTTACTGACTCGGTTAGACCTCAGCGAAACCAATATTCCCACTGTTATTACTGCTTGCTGTGCGCTCCACAATATCTGTGAGAGTAAGGGGGAGACATTTATGGCGGGGTGGGAGGTTGAAGCAAATTGCCCGGCTGCTGGTTACGCACAGACAGACACCAGGCCAGTTAGAAGAGCATAGGAGAGCGCGGTTTAATGACTGGCCAGGCTACGGTGTGAAAGTTCTGTTTGTTTCTACTTGATGAAACCCCCTGCCCCTTGGTTCACTCTACTTCCCTGTAAGCTAACCACCCTCCCCTCCTCCCTTCGATCACCACTTGTAGAGGCAATAAAGTCATTGTTGCTTCACATTCATGCATGCTTTATTAATTCATCACAGATAGGGGGATAACTATCAAGGTAGCCCAGGAGGGGTGGTGGAGGAGAGAAGCACTAGGAAGGGTGGTGGAGGAGGGAAGGACAAGGCCACACAGCACTTTATTAGTTTAAAACTTTAAAACTTATTGAATGCCAGCCTTCTATTGCTTGGGCAATCCTCTGGGGTGGAGTGGCTGGGAGGCCGGAGGCCCCCCGCACCACATTCTTGGGCATCTGGGTGAGGAGGCTATGGAACTTGGGGAGGAGGGCGGTTGGTTACACAGGGCCTGTAGCGGCAGTCTGTGCTCCTGCTGCCTTTCCTGCAGCTCAACCATATGCTGGAGCATATTAGTTTGATCCTCCAGCAGCCTCAGCATTGAATCCTCCCTCCACTCATCACCCTGCTGCCACCTTTCAGCTTCAGCCCTCTCTTCAGCCCACCACTTACTCTCTTCAGCCCGCCACCTCTCCTCCCGGTCATTCTGTGCTTTCCTGCACTCTGACATTGTCTGCCTCCACGCGTTCGTCTGTGCTCTGTCAGTGTGGGAGGACAGCATGAGCTCAGAGAACATTTCATCATGAGTGCTTTTTTTTCGCCTTCTAATCTTCGCTAGCCTCTGGGAAGGAGAGGATCCTGTGATCCTTGAAACACATGCAGCTGGTGGAGAAAAAAAAAGAGACAGTGGTGTTTAAAAAGACACATTTTATAGAACAATGGGTACACTCTTTCACGGTAAACCTTGCTGTTAACATTACATACGTAGCACATGTGCTTTCGTTCCAAGGTCGCATTTTGCCTCCCCCCACCACGTGGCTACCCCCTCAACCTTCCCCCCTCCCCGTGGCTAACAGCGGGGAACATTTCTGTTCAGCCACAGGCAAACAGCCCAGCAGGAATGGGCACCTCTGAATGTCCCCTTAAGAAAAGCACCCTATTTCAACCAGGTGACCATGAATGATATCACTCTCCTGAGGATAACACAGAGAGATAAAGAACGGATGTTGTTTGAATGCCAGCAAACATACACTGCAATGCTTTCTTCTACAATGATTCTCGAGTATGTGCTACTGGCCTGGAGTGGTAAAGTGTCCTACCATGGTGGACGGAATAAGGCTGCCCTCCCCAGAAACCTTTTGCAAAGGCTTTGGGAGTACATCCAGGAGAGCCGCAAATGCCAGGGCAAATTAATAATTAAACATGCTTGCTTTTAAACCATGTATAGTATTTTAAAAGGTACACTCACCAGAGGTCCCTTCTCCGCCTGGTGGGTCCGGGAGGCAGCCTCGGGTGGGTTCGGGGGGTACTGGCTCCAGGTCCAGGGTGAGAAACAGTTCCTGGCTGTCGGGAAAACTGGTTTCTCCGCTTGCTTGTTGTGATCTACAACCTCATCGTCATCATCTTCCTCGTCCCCAAAACCTGCTTCCGTGTTGCCTCCATCTCCATTGAAGGAGTCAAACAACACAGCTGGGGTAGTGGTGGCTGAACCCCCTAAAATGGCGTGCAGCTCATCATAGAAGCGGCATGTTTTGGGCTCTGACCCGGAGTGGCCGTTTGCCTCTCTGGTTTTCTGGTAGGCTTGCCTCAGCTCCTTAAGTTTCACGCGGCACTGCTTTGGGTCCCTGTTATGGCCTTCATGCCCTGGGAGATTTTGACAAATGTTTTGGCATTTCAAAATCTGGAACGTAGTTCTGATAGCACGGATTCCTCTCCCCATACAGCAATCAGATCCCGTACCTCCTGTTCGGTCCATGCTGGAGCTCTTTTGCGATTCTGGGACTCCATCATGGTCACCTCTGCTGATGAGCTCTGCATGGTCACCTGCAGCTTGCCACGCTGGCCAAACAGGAAATTGAAATTCAAAAGTTCGCGGGCCTTTTCCTGTCTACCTGGCCAGTGCATCTGAGTTGAGAGTGCTGTCCAGAGAGGTCACAATGGAGCACTCTGGGATAGCTCACGGAGGCCAATACCATCTAATTGTGTTCACAGAACCCCAAATTCGACCCAGCAAGGCTGATTTCAGCGCTAATCCTCTTGTCGGGGGTGGAGTAAGGAAATCGATTTTAAGAGCCCTTTAAGTCTAAAAAAAGGGCTTCGTCGTGTGGATGGGTGCAGGTTTAAATCGATTTAACGCTGATAAATTCAACCTCAGCTCCTAGGGTAGACCAGGGCTCAGTGACTCCTGCAGAGAACTTTGAACATCAGCCCCAATAGTGAAGATTAAAAAAGCTAGTTATGTTTCCTTCCCTTCTGTTTCCATCGAATACATTTATGATATAATAATACCTGCATCTGTCTCTATTCAGCCTATGGCTTGTCAGTCTCTGTAGCTGGTGGAGCTGTTAACTTGCTCTGGGGAGATACTGTTCCCTGGAATTTCACTGTATAAAGCCAAGTCCTTCACTCCATGTGACCCAGGAGAGGATGAATGGAAGAGATGAAGACTGAGATTTGCGAATTACTGAGCATCCTATGGGATAGAATCTTGGAATAGTATGGCTGGTGTCCACACATCAAAAAGGTTGATGAAAAATTGAAAAGGTTTCAGAGAAGAGCTACAAGAATGATTTGAGGTCTGGAAAACATGGTTTAATGCAAGAGATTAAAGAAACTCAATCTATTTAGCTTACCCAAGGGAAGGTTAAGAGATTACTTGATCTCAGTCTACAAATACCTATATGGGGTAGAGATTTCTGATTGTAGCTAGCTCTTCACTTTAACAGAAAAAGGCGTAATAAGATGCAGTGATTGGAAGCTGAAGCTAGACAAATTCATACTAGAAATAAGGTGCAAAATTTTAACGCTGAGGATAACTAACCATTGCAGCAACTTACTTAGGGACTTGATGGATTCTCCATTGCTTGAAGTCTTTAAAGCAAGACTGGATGCCTTCCTAAAAGAGATACTTTAGCTCAGTAAGAAGTTATGGGCATGATGTAGGAATCTCTGGATGAAATGTGTTGGCCTGTGCTATGCAAGAGGTCAGACTAGCTGATTGCCAATGCAATGGTGTACTCTTACTTTTAAATCTATGAACAACTGGTTCTAATTGGTTACATTAAGGGTATGTCTACACTTAAAAATTTACAGCTGTGCCACTGTCTTGCTCCAGTGTAGACACACTATGTTGATGGGAGGGTTTCTCCCCTCAGCATAGGTTATCCACCTCCCAGAGCCGTGGTAGCTGGGTCAACAGGAGAATTCTTCCATCAACCTAGCACTGTCTACACTGGAGGGTTAGGTTGGTAGAGCTGCATCTCTCAAGGGTGTGGATTTTTCACACCGCTGAGAAAGATATCTCCACCGATGTAAGTTCCTAGTGTGGACCAGCCATCAGTATGTATTTTCTTCAGTAAGTTGTTGATTAATAGTTTCTGCATCCACGCAGAAATAATAATAATAATACCTAGATTATAATAATACCTAATAGTACCTAATAATAATACCTAATAATACCTAATACCTTTCATCAATAGATCTCAAAGTGCCTCACAATCTTTAATGTATTTATCCTCACAACACCCGGTGCTATAATCCCCATGGAACACAGACAGACTATGTGACTGGGCCAGGACCCCACAGAAATTCAGTTTGTCTATTAAGTGCAAATTTCATACAAATCTACTACAGCTGGCCAGCTCCCTTATCAAAGAATGTCTGTCTGCTGGAATAAACAAATATAATGAAAAGGAAAATTATACAACTGGGAAGACCTGAAAAAGAAAAGCATGTAGCAGAAATTATACTAAGACCCCCTGGATCAGGGCTTAAATGCGTTTTGGCAGAAAGAACAATCTAATTCTTGATAAAAATCACTTAAGTGCTGTTGTCAGGAAGATAAGCCTTTGAGTTAAAAAGCAAAGGTGTTACTTTTCTATGAAGTCTTTTTATTACTGTCGTAGCATTTGACTGTGCTGTATTATACACTGAAGGCACATATAAAAGATTCCAACACTAGTAATGGAAGGAAAGGAATTCAGTAGATATTTTAGGTGGCAGAAAGCCAACACATTTCTCCTTTGCATCACGACAGAAAGTTGTACAGTAGTAACCTGTGTATTGTGATTCACTCAGGATGAAGGTGGCGGGAATGGGCTGGATATTTCGAAAGCAAACATGCCTGGAAAATGTGCTGTGTAGAGAAACTACACACACAGAGGCTAAGATTTTCAAAAGTAACTAGCGATTTTGGGTGCACTATTGTCAACCCCAAATGTTCAAAATCATGAGTCAGGCTCACCAAGAATCATGAGATTGGCTTTAAAATCATGAGATTATATAAAAAATAATATATTTGTTGTTTGTTTTTATTTGCCTTCTGCTTTTTGAGCCTTTGGGGTACACTAGGGTCACATTTTAAAGCTTTCTTCACAGCCACGGGGGCTAGAAGCTTACTTTTTCTTTAAGAATGAAGGCTGAAATCATCACATATCCACTTGACTCCAGGAGCTGGGGCTTGAAGGAAAACAATACTTATCATGAGACTCATGACAAAATCATGAGAGTTGGCAACACTATGGGTGCCCAACCTCAGACACTTTGAAAGGTCCTGATTTTGGGACAGGGGGAGGGGGCTGGGCTCAGTGCTTTCTGAAAACCATACAGCTTACAGGTCTCTCAAGTTGGGCACCCAAAAACCTGGGCCTTCAAACTCACTAGGCACTTGTGGAAATGCATGGCCAGCCTGTATACAAAAATCTCAGCCCAGAATTATATTACTCTTTTACTGATTTTTTTAAAAAAAAGCAGTTTACCCCTCTTTAAAGTATGTGCAAAATATCTGCTAGTTTCAGATGACTCTTGCTGCTTGTGTTACTCCAAAAGGGGTCCAGTAAAATACATTGTAATTGCTTTTGGCAGTTTGGAAATTGGTAAAATGCAGACATAGAATACCAGGTTTGGAAGGGACCTCAAGAGGTCATCTAGTCCAACTCCTTGCTCAAAGCAGGACCAATCCCCAATTTTTGCCCCAGATCCCAAATGGCCCCCTCAAGGATTAAACTCAGAACCCTGAGTTTAGCAGGCCAATGCTCAAACCCTCCCCACAACATATGTAACATGTATATGTTGAAGTAAAATCTAACTTTCCCCTACAGTCACATTTTTTAGTAATAAAAATCCATGGGGGTTTTTACGAATAGGAGAGTATGGGGCTTAATGATTAGGGAACACAGGATCTATACGAGCTGGCATCTGTCTGTCTAAATCATTGTGGTAGCTGGTAGACACCATCATGGATCTGAGAGAGGCATTACAGTTTACCCTTAAACCTGGCCAATGGTCAAACAGTTGGAAATAGGGGGTGAATTCCTTGCTCTGGAGGTCAGTAGAAAAACTGGGATTGCAAAAAAAATCCCCCATTACAACTGGCCTGGTGACTAGAGCACTGACCAGAGAGTCAGAGGTTTCTATTTCTCTGCAACCTTGGGTGAATCATGTTACCTTTCTGTGCCTCAGTTTCTCCAACAGTAAAATGGACATACTGACCTCCTCTCTAAAGTGCTTTGAGATCTACTGATGATGTGCTCTATATTATTAGTATTAACATTCATTTAATTGGATTGCGTTTGGAATCAGATATGTGAAGAGGCCCTGGAGGAGGAGACCAATGGGACCACTTGCATGAGCTGAAGGATCACCCATTTGGGGTTAACCCTAACTCTATGTTAGTAGGTAAGGTGGGGGGTTCTATCTCATTCATCACTAAGGGGCTGGACAAAAGCCCAATGAAGGCAATAGAATGAGTCTCGTTGATCTCAGTGGGCTCTGGATGAGACCCTATGTTGGTGAAGTATCCGCTCCCCACTAGATTCACAGACTCCTCCAGCTGTGCAGCTCTGCAGTCAGACTTGTACAAGAGAGTTGTCAGAACTACCTCTCTTCCCACTCTTGGCTTCCCAAGTAATTTCATTCCTCAGAGTTGGAACAGTCCCCACTGCCTTTGCTGGGGCTGGTCCAGTTTACACCAGCTGAGGGTCTGGCCCAAGTTATCTGTACTTCTCTGATAATGATGGGTTCAGTTTTGCAGTTTGCAGAGAGTCACAAGCAGGGGGCGGTGCAGAGCTTCCCTGGTCTTGGGGGAGCACCAGGACAGGCATCTCTCCCCGGGCGGCTGGCTACACATACACGTTCTGCACCATCCATTAGAATGGTGCAGGATGCTCCCTCCACTGGAGGCTGTTCTTTGCCTCTTTGGGGGTGATTGCTTTGCCAGGGAGGAAGAGGGCAAGGACACAGATGGACTGATATTGCAAGTATGTGTGCAGAAAGGGGAGCTGTGCAGAAGCTCTGCCTGCCTTGTGCTACCCCCAGCTCCCCATTGCAGATTGCAGTCTAGCCCTATATTAACCATCTGGTCAGCCCAGTCCTGCTCTAGTGAAGGGGCCGATCCATTACTGTTGGCAGTGTGGTACTGTTATGTAAAATCAGGAATGTTGTGCTGAATTTCTGCTGCCTCCGGCATGTTACTGATGGGTGCACCCTGTGCCACTCAGAAGGGAGATCAGGCACAGCCACACGGCCTCCAGGACAATGTACAGAAGGGATGGTCAGGCACAGCCACACGGCCTCCAGGGCAATGTACAGAAGGGAGATCAGGCACAGCCACACGGCCTCCAGGACAATGTACAGAAGGGATGGTCAGGCACAGCCACACGGCCTCCAGGGCAATGTACAGAAGGGAGATCAGGCACAGCCACACGGCCTCCAGGGCAATGTACAGAAGGGAGATCAGGCACAGCCACACGGCCTCCAGGACAATGTACAGAAGGGATGGTCAGGCACAGCCACACGGCCTCCAGGACAATGTACAGAAGGGATGGTCAGGCACAGCCACACGGCCTCCAGGGCAATGTACAGAAGGGAGATCAGGCACAGCCACACGGCCTCCAGGACAATGTACAGAAGGGATGGTCAGGCACAGCCACACGGCCTCCAGGGCAATGTACAGAAGGGAGATCAGGCACAGCCACACGGCCTCCAGGGCAATGTACAGAAGGGAGATCAGGCACAGCCACACGGCCTCCAGGACAATGTACAGAAGGGAGATCAGGCACAGCCACACGGCCTCCAGGGCAATGTACAGAAGGGAGATCAGGCACAGCCACACGGCCTCCAGGGCAATGTACAGAAGGGAGATCAGGCACAGCCACACGGCCTCCACGACAATGTACAGAAGGGAGATCAGGCACAGCCACACGGCCTCCAGGGCAATGTACAGAAGGGAGATCAGGCACAGCCACACGGCCTCCAGGACAATGTACAGAAGGGAGATCAGGCACAGCCACACGGCCTCCAGGACAATGTACAGAAGGGATGGTCAGTTCTTTTGTCAAAATGCTTTCTCAAAGAAAAGGTTGAAATCCATGGGAGTTAGACACCTAGCATGCCTGAAAATCCCATTAGGTGCCTATCTGCATCTTTAGGCACCTCAAATCTGCCTCCAAGGGTCCATTTGGGGTATTCTATTCACAATGAGGCCCTACGTTTTCAAAAGTGGCTAGTGATTTTGGGTGTCCAGCTTGAGACATCTTAACAAGACTTGGTTTTCAGAAAATGAAGAGTACCCACTCTCTAAAAACCAGGCCTCTTTAAGGTCTCACAAGTAGGGCACCCAAAAAGAGCGGCAACCCAAAATCACTAGTCACTCTTTAAAAAATTGGCCAATTTTTTTCTCAGCTATTTGTGAAGGACTTTGTTGCCTGAGTATTATATGAATGCTTGTAATGGTGTAAATCCGCCTGCTCATTGGGTAAATCACATGCATGGCTGTTGCCTCGAGTTAATAACTATATTGTAGTAAGGCCTTCACATTTTTGCTGAGACGCTCTTTTCACAGAGGCTGTGTATGTTTGAATGTGCTTCAGGGCAATGACAATGAACAGTAGATCTCGCTATATGTGATGCTGAAAGAGAGACTCCTGTCAAAATACGTTCCACACTTTGGTGCCCTTGATTTCGGAACAAAGTACTTGAGAAGGTTTCAATGTCAGACTGTCGTTCTCTTGGTATGGTTTTTAGCACTGCCCCATGTTTTCTTGAGCCCTTTCAAACAAGTCAGAACTCATCAGCAGCGTCTATGTCCCCAAGCATTGGGTATATAAATATTGACAGGCATTCTCTGTTTACAGTACAGTATTCCTGAGAATTGAACTGCTGCTGTTACACTTTGATATAATCAACTTGCATTATGCCTTCGGTCACAGAGAAGGGACATTGTCTTGCTGCTTAAAAATCCCCTTCATTTATGCTCTTCTGCAAAATTATGCCATTCCAAGCAAACTCACTTTCTGACCAAAAGGGAAAAAATGACAACTCTGCTCCGGTTTTGTCCAGACAAGTAAAAGCAGAGGCGTGTTGACTTTTTTTTTCCCTCCCAAGTTTTGCTTAATGAACTTGTTTGACTTTTTCAAACAATATTGTCACAGGGTAAGTATCCATGCCAGGTAGGTGGGTGGGGGCTGCTGCTGCACATTTAGCATAACTCTGGCGTGAATCACCCTTCTTATGAATGAAAGCCCCTTCCCTACCCTTCCCTCCCCCCCAAAAAAGGACAAGGAGCTTGTTGCTGCTTCCTCTAATGCTGGAAACGTCTCATTAATGATTTTAAAGACTATATTGTTGGGTTTTTGCTTTTCTTTTTAATGAAAGTCAGAGAAAAGGGGACTTTTGGGGCAGAGGATTTTTCTGTTATTCCACTCACATTCCTCGTTTTCCAAAGGCTGCCTTGGGACACAGAAGGCACAACACAAGAGCAAGCTACTGCTAAGTTCCTAAAAGGCTGAACAGGAGACTTTTATGGAAGTTGTTGCTGCTGCTCCATTAATAAACTTTTTAAAAAAAAATAATAATAATCAGTTAAGGAGATGCCTAGAGAATTGCCGAGGAGGTTCTTTTCCAGATTGAATGTAGAATCTGCTTAAAATTTGCCCCCTCTCTGGGAGGTATAAGTCTATGTTGCATAGACTGGACCAGAGGTGGCCAAGGGGAAATTAGGAGGAAGTGCAAAGCCTGCTGTGCTCTACATTGAATCATAAACTATCAGGGTTGAAAGGGACTTCAGGAGGTCATCTAGTCAAACCCCCTGCTCAAAGCAGGACCAATCCCCAATTTTTGCCCAAGCTCCCTAACTGGCCCCCTCAAGGATTGAACTCACAACCCTGGGTTATAGCAGGCCAATGCTCAAACCACTGAGCTATTCTTCCCCCCTTAAAGCAAAGTGGCTTGTGCAAGGTCAGCTAGCAGGCCAGTGGCAGAGCTGGGAATAGAACTCAGGTATCTTGATTCCCACCCAACCGCTTTATTCACTAAACCACACTGCCCCAAGCAATCCCAAACAAAATGAAAACTGGTGCCATGTACCTTGTGCCCATGCTCTGGATGCACAGTGTGGGCTAGATCCTCAGCTGGTATCAATGGCCGTCATTCCATGACGTCAGTGGAGCAGTGCCGGGTTAGGCCAGCTGAGGATCTGGCCCCATATTTACAAATGAAGCGCCTTTCTTGGATCAAGGTTATATTCCAGTGGAACTTTCCATCTAGCTTTCCCTCTCCATGGGGCTTCATCACACAGAGATGGACTCTCCTTGGCTCCAGCTCGGAGGCATGCTAACGGGGTATCGCTCCTGAGGTTCTTACTTAGACAGGGCCAGATCCTCAGCTCTGATAAGAGGCATAGCTCCACTGAAGTCGCCTACTGAGGAGCTGCCCCAGTAGACATCAATGGTAGTTTTGCTTTAGTAAGGTCTGAGTAGAAACCTCAGCATCTGGCCCTTTATGTTAAGACTTAATTGGAACGTAACATGAATCCATAGGTGCCTCTGAGATACTAACACTACTGCTGCTTTAGCCATGGGCTTCCTCCCCACCATACCGCCAGCCGTTGTATTTGTAGAAGTCCCTGGTTAGCAGGGAGCCCTGGTTTGCCATTAGCTGCTATGCAGACATGGCCCCCAATGTTTGTTTTTTTCCTCCACACCCATAAAGTTGTGAGGTAGAGAATGCTACCTGGCCACCCTGTAAAGCTTGTTAAACTCTTCTGGCCGCCTGTTCCTTGATATTAGTGTGTAACTGGTGGCTTGCCCTTGGGCTGGAGAGCCTGGAGCCAAGCCAACCCTGCTGACAGACGAGCCCCACCTGAGGGGAATCAGGCAATTTCCCATCATGGATACAAGGTGGCAGCAGTCAGGGGAAGCTCAGGAGGCTGTCCTGAGACCGCAGAAAGTGAGAGAGGCTCCTGTGGAGCAGACCCTGAGACCAAGGGAGTTGCTCCCGCTGGGAGAGGCAGGGAGTAGCCGGCTAGGCCGGAAGGGCTGTGATGGAACCAGGGGAGTTGGGGCTGTGTTTAGCTTTGAACTTTACATTAATAAATCAGACCCTGGTGTGATTGGACTGGAAAACCCTGTGTGGGATTTATTTGGGGATCCAAGCAGGGAAACTGAGGTGAAGTGCTGTATGCAGGGCTGCCCTTGGGTCAGCAGGGGTGCTGGGTGTTGGCCACTCTGCTACAAGGCACTAAAGGCTTCCCTGCAGCTGGATCCTGCTGCATCTGTTCTTAATCCGTGGCACAGAGGTAATTTGTTTCGCGGAATTACAGACCCCCAGGAAGTAACCTTAGTAATGTGTTCTTCCTTCCTCTCCTTTGGGGCAGCTGCTACTGTTTGTCACCGAGAAAGATACTCTGTGCCCTTTGCATTGCCTGTAGGAAGCAGTCCCTTGAAATGCTACAGTGCAGACTTCCCAGGGTAGCAGTGATACAGGTCACCCCCAGACTGATAACTGGGTTGGAAAAGTTCAAATTCGTTCATTGAGCCAGGAGCTCACTTGTTTTACCTCTTCCCTTCCCACCGAATATCGTGTTCACCTTGCCTGCCTTTTAGCCATCCAAACAGGTCCAAGAATGAGTCCAAACACCATTGTTAAGGACAGCAGCCGCATCAAAGATGTCTGGAAACAGCATTGACCAGTTTCCTGCATGTGCCACTGATGCACCCCCATTGTAGTGTTGCCAACTGTCATGATCTTATTGGGAGGCTTCTGGTATCTGGTGCTTTTCCTTATAGTCCCCAGCTGGAGTCAGGCAATCGTGTGAGACTCAAGTTTTGTTTTGTTAAAAAGTAAGTTTCTAGCACTCATGGTGAAAGCTTAGTAATGTGAACCTGAATGGCTCAAATACCAAAAGGCAAAGAAAAAGACACCCCTTCCCACAAATGTATTATTTGTTTTTTTTTAATCTCTTGCTTTTAAAGCCATTTTCATGATTTTGGGGACTTGACTCATGATTTCTGAAGACATGGGCTCTACTGTGCTGTCTGTAATTAGCATGGTACCAGTAGCAAACTAAGCGGCCTCTCTCATGCTGCTCATTCAGTTCCTGCTTGGGACAAATGGTAAGAGTTTGAATGTTAATTTTCTCCCCATGCTGGGTTTCCCCAGAGTAATTAGAAAGAGGGGACAGTTGTGGGAGTTTTCTCTTGCTGCATTCAGAGCAAGGAGACAGTTAAGTTCTTCCTCAAACAGAAAAAGGAGCAACTGGGGACCAAGGACAGTCAGGTGAGGTCAGAGGCTGGCAGTGCTGCTTTGACCAAGGCTGGTTTTCCAAGCTGGCTGCTGGAAGTTGATAGCACAGAACTACTGGGTCCGTAGGGGCAGACTACCCTGTCTTTGGTAAGTAGCAAGGGCCAAATCCTGAGGACTGGCTGTTCAACAATCTGCAGAGCTCACGGTGGGAGAGGTCACTGAGAAGGCTGTTAGACTCCCTGACCCTTGGAGCACATCTGGTTCTGCGGAGCTGCTTCAATGGACTCAGGATGCAATAGTCCCCCCGGAATCTTTCTAGAAGCCTTCTGGACACCCCCCTTTTCCCCAGCCCTGTCTTCTACAGGCTACCAGTCAAAGCTGGTAATGGCTGCTTTGTGGGACTGGAAAAGTACAAAGGCTGAGTGTGCCAATGAATCTGCCTGATTCTCCACTTTCCTGTAGCAGGGGCAGCCGTTTACACCTGTCAAAAATGGGTGTAAAATGCTACCGAATCAAAACAGCAGTTTTTGACACCTGCTTGGCCCAAGTGCGAAGGCCTGCCCACGTTCCAAACCAGTGAAGACGCCAGTTCAGAGAAGCCATTGACATTCAACAAGTTCAAGCTGGCACTGCTCTTCGGCATAGTGTAGGAAGGGAGAAAGGATGGTCCAGTAGTTAGGGCACTTGCCTAGGACTCCAATTCCATTCCCTCCTTTGCCACAGACTCCCTGTGCGAACATGTTACTTAGGGCTTGTCTACACCGCTGTATCTGTGTCTCTGTAGTGCTGCAGTGTAGATGCTGCCTGTGCCGACAGGAAGGATTCTCCCACTGGCATAGGACAGTGTTTCTTGAACTGAGGGTTCTGCTGGGGGTCCGTGATCCCCACTGATCAACTCCTGCCCCTCCCTCCCAGTGCCTCCTGCACGCCGGGGAGCAGCTGTTCAGCGGCGTGCAGGAGGTGCTGGGAGGGAGGGGGAGGAGCGGGGACAGGGTGATATTCAAGGTGAAGTGGCCTGTTAATACCTCTTGTATTGGTCTCAAATTTTGGTCTTGAATGGTCTCAAATTTGTCTCTGAAATGAATATTAGCAGATCAGCATAAACCACTTGTACAAAGATTTATGTATAATAAGTGGAGGAAAAGCAATTAAAATTCCAAAAATGCCAGCTAGAAATAGACACTTTTATGGTGACTTGGAAATCAGGTAATCTTTCAATTAAGATATTTTATTCCGTGTATATTAGTTTGTTATTGATATCTAGTACGAGTACAAAATGCAGCTGCATTTGATCAGTATGTGTGTACATACCAACATACAGCACACAGGACAAGTTAAAACAAAGGTTATAATCATAATCAAACTCCCTGTCCACTTACGAGAAAGGAGAGGGAAGCGGCGTAAGGCTACTACAGTTTTACCAAAGAAATTAAATTAAAAGAAAAAATGATGGAATTACCGGAGGAGTTGAGTATGTATCCTCAAGTGCTCAGGAAGATACAGTAGATGCTATGAGGCTCAGATTCAACAAAGCATTTAAGCACATGATTAATTTTAGGCATGTGCTGAAATTCATCCCTATTCTGCAAAGCACGTATGCATGTGCCTAAGACCCACTGATGTCAAAGGGACATAAGCATGTGCTTCAATTTAAGCACGTGTCAGGGCTTTGCTGAGTCAGGCCCTAAGAGAGCAGAGCATGTGGAGTATTTTACGCAGATTAAAATAATACGTCGTTCGTATTCTCTGTGGAGCACTGACAATGTGCATAGCTCTGTGCAAGACCCATGTCATACCAGTGTCATCCAAAGTGCTTTGCTCACCTGAGAGTAAAATTTTGTTCTGCTAGGTCTATTATGGCATATCTCATTGTGAAGTAATTACATATTGGCCAACATTTTCAAAAGCACCCAGGTCATTTAGGAGCCTCTGTCTTTCAATGGGACTCTGACTACTAAATCCGTTGTGTGCTTTTGAAAAATGTACCCAGTATGCACCGTTGAAACTGAATAATCCCAGAGATGCCATTACTGAAACTGTTATTTAAGTTTCAGAGAGCAGCTGTGTTAGTCTGTATCCGCAAAAAGAAAAGAAGTACTTGTGGCATCTTAGAGACTAACAAATTTATTTGAGCATAAGCTTTTGTGAGCTACAGCTCACTTCATCGGATGCATTCAGTGGAAAATACAGTGGGGAGATTTATATACATAGAGAACATGAAACAATGGGTGTTACCATACACACTGTAACGAGAGTGATCAGGTAAGGTGAGCTATTACCAGCAGGAGAGCGGGGGTGGAGGGGGAAACCTTTTGTAGTGATAATCAAGGTGGGCCATTTCCAGCTGTTGACAAGAATGTCCGAGGAACAGTGTGGGGTGGGGTGGGGGGGATAAACATGGGGAAATAGTTTTACTTTGTGTAATGACCCATCCACTCCCAGTATCTATTCAAGCCTAAGTTAATTGTATCCAGTTTGCAAATTAATTCCAATTCAGCAGTCGCTCGTTTGAGTCTGTTTTTGAAGTTTTTTGTTGAAGAATTGCAACTTTTAGGTCTGTAATCGAGTGACCAGAGAGATTGAAGTGTTCTCTGACTGGTTTTTGAATGTTATAATTCTTGACGTCTGATTTGTGTCCATTTATTCTTTTATGTGGAGACTGTCCAGTTTGACCAATGTACATGACAGAGGGGCATTGCTGGCACATGATGGCATATATCACATTGGTGGATGTGCAGGTGAACGAGCCTCTGATAGTGTGGCTGATGTGATTAGGCCCTATGATGGTGTCCCCTGAATAGATATGTGGACAGAGTTGGCAACGGGCTTTGTTGCAAGGATAGGTTCCTTTTCTTTTTGCGAATACAGACTAACATGGTTGCTACTCTGAAACAAGTGCTCCTGCTATTTAAGTGTTTCTTTGCTTTAGTGTAACCAAGCTGGAGATGCTGTGTTTGCCCCAAGCTTCCTCCAAGCTAGTTCAGACCCAGACAAAATAGATCAGACATAGATCAGTGAGTGCTTGTGTGCAGACATCTGGGTGTGTAAGAACAATCATTGAAAAGGCTTTGTGGGAGAAATGTGAGTTAAAGGGGAGGGGAATGTTCAGTGTAGGAGATGTGGGGGGAGGTTAGGAGTATAAAGAGCAGATAAGAAGGCATGATGAAGTTAAGTGTGGAAGAAGGATAGAAACAGAGACTCCAATACAGTCTCCACTGAAGCCAATAAGATCTCTAGTCCTACTGACTTTAATGGGTGTTGGATCAAGCCCAGAGTGCTTCCTCCGGAGGTATGGATTGACCAAAGGGAGTGATGGAATAAAATAGCCAGGATCCAGGTGTGTTGCATGTAACATACCCTATAGGCACCTTGTAGACCATTTTGACAACATTCTATATATTGGTATGTATAATGTATAACACTTCCTTGGAGACTTGGTGTGTGATAACGAATGCATGCACTGGGAATGTTATAGAAGCAGACTGCCACACAGCCCTCAGAAGATAAAGACAGACCACACTCCCCTCTGTTTTTCTTACAACTATTTCTGTAGTCTTTCCTCGCTTGCAAGAAGCCTGTTTCTAAGAAGAAAGTCATTGAGGTCAGAGGTGTGTGTGGAAAGAACCTCAAGATTTTTCTTTGTGTGTCTTTGTCAAAACACACCTGTACAATATGTTGTGCGGGGGTGAAATGAAACCTTTGCTTCATTGGGGTTGACTTTGGATGTTTATCTTGAAAGAATACAGTTGAGAAAATTCCTGAGCATGTTTTATTACTCACTCCTATAATAACTGATTGGCAGCTTGAAATCTGTTGGTTTAATTAACAAGGTGCTTTTGTTTTATCACCTACACAGAGTAAGTTATTGTTGTTAGGTTGCTTTTCACACTTGATGGCACTGGGTTTGGAGGTGTTTTTTTATTTTTACAAAAGGATAATTGAAACATTTGTTATGAAAAGTCAGCTCAGTCATGTGGACTGTGCTTGGCAAGCCTCTCAGGAAAAAAAGTCAAGCCACATGTTGGGTTGCCCCTTTAAGAAAGGAAAGCTGAAGAGAGAAGAGATTTCTTTTGTAAATCATCTGAGTTGCCTCTTTTTGCAACATGCATGTGGTGAAGGTTAAATCAGCTCCGAAGCTTTTTGTCCTGAAGCAGTAGAGGGTGCTATGGGGACATACTTGAGCCATTGTTGCTATGGAGCTTCTGTAATTACAAAAGGAGACTTCTGCATGCTGCGCATCTTTCCTGACTTTTGCAAAGAGATGAAAGTATCAGAAATATATTTAACTGTGACAGCGGCATCAGGGGAAAAGGTGGGATGGGTGCCTGAAAAGTGATAGAAAAGGTCAGAAATTAGACAGAAAGTAAATCTGTCAACAGTGCCTGTGTCACTTAGGACGCTACATTGTATTCAAAGTCAATGGGACTCAAACTCTTAAACCACGTAGGTGCTTTTGAAAATGTATTTATAATCCAAGGACTATGGGGGAGTCTAGTTATCCCTCTTAGAGATCTGAGGATTTTCTCCTGTTTTCAACCTTTATGGTCCCTGTGAGGAAGGGTGTATCTACACTGGAAAAGCTGTGCCATACCAGTGAGATATTTATAGCAGGCACGGCGTACCGGAAAGACAGAGGAGGAACCCACCCCCAGCCCTGCCCCCTGCCTTTCCACAGACCTGCGTCTCCTCTGTCCGTACAGCAGCCCCACCGGAGGACAGGGCTGGGGCCTGTACAGCCGCCGGAGGACCTGGCAGAGTTCTGCTCCTTTCCCCTCTGGGGAGGTCCCATGCCCCTCCTTCGTGTCCCTCCAATGAGTGCAGCATACCAGCAAGAAATGATTTCTACTTGCACCACTGCCCTGGTTTAGCAGAGCTCTTAAGTACATGCTTACCTTTCAGTGTGTGCTTAAGTTCTACTAAAGTCTAAGTGGTTTAAGCATGCATTTAACATAAAACACACTTTTGCTGAATTAGGGATAGACTGCAGCATGTGCTTAAAGGTAAGCATGTACTTAGGTGCTTTGCTGAATTAGGGCCTATTCTCCAGGCCACTGATCTGTGGAATTGATTCCCTTGATGCCTGTTAATACCAAATATTAAAATTAAAATCCATTAAAGGGCTGAAGATCTGGAATAGGGAAGATTTTCTGAACACAGTGTTTTCAATTTTTCTCCCTTTTAGAAACCTTCCAGCCTTAGCAACTTCCCAGAAAAGCCAAGCTGTTTCGTCAATGTGTTTCATTCAGTTACTACTGAATATATTGTAAACGAATGAAAACAAATGACTTAAAAGTCATTTTACAGTCCGCATAGTAGTGTTTAACCTACTCTCCTTTTATCACAATTTGAGCACAGAGACCAGGAGAAACCGCATGTAAATCATACCCGGCAACCTTGATTGATTTTCTGATAAATTTACACATTAAAAACAGTTTTTTAGAAGCTGCCATGGCTTTGTGCATGTGTCCATTTTGGGGAATGAGCCTCTGTAAGACAAGGCAAAAGTAGCAGTAAAGTAAGACCTCATTGCAGCTACCCACTTGATTTTTTTCCCAGTATTTCCCGCCCAAGCATTCAAAGATCATGTGTTAGAAACCTGCCAGCATGATCATGATTAGGGGGCTGGAGCACATGACTTATGAGGAGAGGCTGAGGGAATTGGGCTTATTTAGTCTGCAGAAGAGAAGAGTGAGGGGGGATTTGATAAGAACATAAGAATAGCCCTACTGGGTCAGGCCCTACTGGGTCCATCTAGCCCAATATCCCGTCCTCCGACAGCAGCAAGTGCCAGGTGCCCCAGAAGGAATGAACAGAACCGGTAATCATCAAGTGATTCATCCCCTGTCACTCATTCCCAGCTTCTGGCAAACAGAGGCTAGGGACACCATTCCTGCCCATCCTGGCTAATAGCCATTGATGAACCTATCCTCCATGAATTTATCTAGTTCTTTTTTGAACCCTGTTATGGTCTTAGCCTTCACAACATCCTCTGACAAGGAGTTCCACAGGTTGACTGTGCATTGTGTGAAGAAATACTTCCTTTTATTTGTTTTAAATCTAATGCCTATTAATTTCATGTGGTGACCCCTAGTTCTTGTATTATGAGAAATGGTAAACGCCACTTCCTTATCTACTTTCTCTACACCAGTCATGATTTTATAGACTTTAATCATATCTCCCCTTAGCTATCTCTTTTCCAAGCTGAAAAGTCCCAGTCTTATTAATCTCTCCTCATACGGCAGCCATTCCATACCCCTAATCATTTTTGTTGCCCTTTTCTGAACCTTTTCCAATTCCAGTATATCTTTTTTGAGATGGGGTGACCACATCTGCACACAGTATTCAAGATGGTGGGCGTACCATGGTTTTATATAGAGGCAACATGATATTTTCTGTCCTATTATCCGTCCCTTTCTTAATTATTCCCAGTATTCTGTTTGCTTTTTTGACTACCGCTGCACATAGCAGCCTTCAACTACCTGAAGGGGGTTCCAAAGAGGATGGAGCTCGGCTGTTCTCAGTGGTGGCAGATGACAGTACAAGGAGCAATGGTCTCAAGTTGCAGTGGGGGAGGTCTAGGTTGGATATTAGGAAAAACTGTTTCACTAGGAGCATGGTGAAGAACTGGAATGGGTTACCTAGGGAGGTGCTGGAATCTCCAACCTTAGAGGTTTTTAAGGTCCTGCTTGAGAAAGCCCTGGCTGAGATGATTTAGTTGGGGTTGGTCCTGCTTTGAGCAGGGGGTTGGACTAGATGACCTCCTGAGGTCCCTTCCAACCCTAATCTTCTGTGATTCTGTACTCACCTGATACTCCCCGCTGTCAGCAGGTGGGTGGGAAAGAAGTATGGGGAGCAGGAGGAGCCCTGGCCCCACCTTCTCCTTGCCATCCAGAGTTGTGGGTCAGGTGTATGGGGAGGAGAAACTTGCTTCCCCTCCCAGAATAAAGAGGGAGCAGGGGAGGAATCTTCCTCCTAGGTTGTCATGGCTACATGCCTAAGGGTTTTTAAGGCCCTGCTTGACAAAGCCCTGGCTGGGTTGATTTAGTTGGGGTTGGTCCTGCTTTGAGCAGGGGGTTTGACTAGATGACCTCATGAAATCTCTTCCAGCCCTATGATTCTATAAGTTACATTTAAACGTTAATTATTCTGTAAAGCTAATTCATTGGAGGTTCTTTTTATTTGCCTTGGTTTTGAGCCTTTATAGTTCGTTCGCTCTTGTTTTTCACTGCAACCATGAAGGCTAGATTAGAAATTTACTTGAAAACAAAATGAGAGCTGAGATTCTCCCATAATTACTGGATTACAGAAGCTGGGGCTATTAGGAAAAAAAAAACATAAAATATCATAAGATTCATGACAGATTCACCAGAGTTGGCAATATTGTTTCCCCCTAAAGCCTAGGGGCAATGGGGTTAAGAGGGTTTGTACCCTGAGCTGATGGAGGTCTGACTTTGACAGTGTATCAGTTGGCTTCTTTGTAGCTTCCAGTCTACCATAAAACCTGGATCAGCCCTGTACTGGCTGAATCCCAAAGTTCAGGGGTCTTTCAGATCCAGACTTTGGCTTCAGGCCACCTCTAGTTTCTACTGATTCTCAGTGCTGATGTCTGCAGGTAAAAGACGTGATTAAACTCAACTCTTGCCTTTGCTCAGCTTAACGGTTTTAGATTTAGAGGCTGTTAAATGACTGGTCTTGTAGGACACTCCTTCAGTCTGTGTTTATCCAGGAGTACTCCAGACACCTTTACAATTATTGGTGTTTGCTTGTGTCCAAGAGTGGGGCTCAGAGGAGACAAATTAGGTTTTAACCCTTAGTGAACACGTATTTAATACTCCATTGGTAAGACATTAATGTGCAATAAGTGTTGTTATCTGTGAAGAGAGATCTAGGTGTAACACAGTATGGTTATGTGCTAGACAGACGTGAAAAAATCATGCTAAATAAAAAATACAAGATATGTCTCATTCAGTGGAGATCAACGAAGTGCTTGAGCATATTAATTTCAATTGCTTCACCAAAAAGAGAGAAGAAATCAGTAAGTTTTTTCATACTCTACAACCACCATTTATTTGCTGTTTTACTCCTGTGATGCATGATAATTGTAGAACCATTTATTCAAAATGGCCAGAGTTACATTGTAGAAATGTAAGGTTCTCTAGCCTGTTGTGCTGTAAGGGTGGGGATTTTCCAACCGCCCCCCTCCCCTCACACTGTGGCCTCCCTGTTCTGCCACTGAAGTCTTAGAGTCATACAGCTGAAGCCTGAAGGGAACATCGAATCACCTCGTCTGACATCCTGTATATCACAGGCCACCAACACTACCCAGCACTCGCACACTAAACCCAACAACCAAAATGAGACCAAACTATTACAGCCCAAAGGAGACTAGATTATTATGGGCCACAGGCAGGGAATAAAAGGAACTGAGGTGCCCTAGAGCCCAAGGCCCCCACAGGGGCAGGGAAATGCTTTAGTGAAAGACGCCCAGATAAACCTGGCAAGAGAGCCACACCCACACGCTGCAGAGGAAGGCGAGAAACCACTGAGGTCACTGCCAATCTGAGCTGGGGGAAATTCCTTCCCGACCCCACATATGACCGTGAGCAAGAACCAGCCAGCCAAGCATCTGAGAGAAAGAATGGGAGGACGGCTGGGGGAGAGAAAGTCTGGGGGAAGGGCACTGACTACACCCCCTTTGCCCTGGCTCATCTGTGCTGGCCAGTGCATTGGGGAAGGTTGGAGTCAAGGCTCCATCCATCCAAGGCTCCACACCCACCTGCACTAGTGGGAGAATAGTGGGTCAGAGGCTGCTGTCCCTCCTGTGCTGCACCCCGTGATATCAGACGTCTGGGCAAGAGAACAAGGGTGCCCCTTAGCCAGGGCCACAGCTGTGCTCTTCATTTAGAAATCAAGGACTGCTTGCCAGTTTGCTCGCTTTTGTCTGCTGCTTTACTCTTTTTTCTGCACAAGGCTAAAGAAAACCATGGTCCGGTCTGTCTACATTGGGCCAGCCTGGCAAATTGTTATATTTAATTATATTAATTATACTCCTTAGCAACTGATTTATGCAGTTTCCTTCTGTAGTGAGTAATCTAGTGTATGCTGGTTTGAGGATGTATTGGAAATTGATCCCTTTAATAGGAAATAATATTTCACAATCTCCTTGGATGAAATGGCCCTGGGCAGAGGCCTGAGTGTCACTTAAGCCCCACTTAAGCCCTTGTTTTGAAGGTTTAGATGGAATTTAAGTGGGGCATAAGATGTGTGCCAGCACCTTGTACTGTAGCTATTTGACACTTGCATATAATTTTGCAAATTTTAGATGTCAGTGGTGTAGATCAGGTGGGATGAGAATAAAGGATGGAGGATTCTGTCAGTGAGGAACTGGCTGGGTCCTTTAACATTTCCAGACATTCTCACATTTGGGTTCTTTTTAAAGAAGAGTTGAATTTTTGCAAATAAAGGGTCCTAGTTTGCTAGCTGAACTCCGCTGAAACACCCTCTCAACCTCAACTCTTTTTAACAAAGTTTTGCTTGTGAATTTTCCAGCTGTTTGAATGAGCATAAATAGTTTATATGCCAAGGAGATTAAACAATCCGGGTTCTGTTCAAAAATATATTCTGCTACTCCACCAAAATATCACGCTTTGAGAAAATGCATAGAACCCTGACTAGGCTGACCAGACAGCAAGTGCGAAAAACTGGGACAGGGTGGGGGGTAATAGGAGCCTATGTAAGAAAAAGCTCCAGATATTGGGACTGTCCCTATAAAATCGGGATATCTGGTCACCCTAGCCCTGACATAGGATTAGGGATTAGATCTGGAATTATGTTCCGTTCAAAGTCTTTGCAACACATTCAGTAAACAGTAGATAAAACCAACAGCAAGCACCCAACAGTGTATTTCTATTACAGAACAAGGTTCCCCCATGTGTGTACAGCACCTAGCACAATAGGATCCTGGTCCATGACAGGGGCTCCTACACATTACTATAATTCCAATAATAAATAATAATAATAACGAATGAGCAAAATTGAGGTTGACTGATCTATGTAAATCAGAGGGGTTAACAGTAAGTGATAAAGGAGTATAGAGCTGTGGTGAACTGGCTAGATGCCTTCACTGTTTATTTCTAGACATTCTGCCTAGAGCTGGTCAGGAAATGAGATTATTTCCCCTGTGAAAAATGTCAGTGAAAACAAAATTATCTCATTTTTGTCAGTAATATTCAGATTTTTGTTGGGAAACTGAAAATGTTTGTTTTCAGTTTAGACGCAAATTAAACATATTCTACTAAAAATTCCATTTAGTTGAGAACATAATTTTTGATTTAAAAAAAAAATTGGTGGGAAATTTCCCCCCAGTTCTATCTCCAACATTTGGACTGCTTCCAAAGACAGGATATTTGTACCTGCAGTGTTGCTGTTTGGCGTCCACTGGTTTCCATTCAAACTCACTTTCAACCTTGACTCTCTTTTATGCCAATTTGTCTTGGTGAATAGAGTTATCTAACGCTATGTATTTGAAAAGACCCTTACAGCAATGAGGGGAGATCATGAAGATTAGGTTTTAGCTGCTAGGTTATGATTTATGTTAATGATTCAGCGAAGAGATGTTTCTATTTGTATTACTGGTGCCCCAACTGAGATCAGGGTCCTGAGGAGTTTATGATCTAAACAGACTGCGGGGAGGGGGGCAGGGAAAACAAGAACACAGAAGTAAAGTGACTTGCCCAAAGTCACACAGCAGGTCAGCGCCAAGGGGGAGGGGGGACAGAACCCACATCACCTTGCACCTATGACAGCACCCTGTCCACCAGACTATGCAGCCTTTCTTTTTTTGTGAAGCTTAGTTGTGCTTGATCCTTTATTAAGTACCAGTTATGAAGCCGTAGTTTGGCAGCATTATGAACAGGAAGCTCTCTTAATGAACCTCGCATTTTAAAGCATTTTCCAGGACCCATGAGGGCTAGAAACTTGCTTTTTAGGTAAGTGAAAGCTGAGATTCTTTGGTAATAACCTAATTCTAGAATTTGGATCTTTAGGAAAAACACAAAAATATCACGAGACTCACGATAAAAGTGGGAGTGTTGGCAACACTCGTCTTGTGGAGAGCTTAGAGCAAAAGATAGTTGCTCCTTTAATGAAATGTGTGTATAAATTGAGTGTAAAACAATTTCCTTTCCAACCAGAAAGGAGCAAGTGGCCTGAAGAGTAAGGTTAATAAGATTAGACACTGATACGAATATCACAAGTGAGGCCTGGTTCGTAAACATAAGTTGATCCGTTTCCTAGTAATGGGCATTGACATTGGGAACCAGTGACCAAACAACCTCCTCAGAGCAAAGTATCATTTATTTAGAACAAAGCATTTCAGAGAAAAGAGTTATTTAAAATGATAAAACAGAAGACATGCATACCTACCTTACCAGGTATCTAACCATATTCCACATGGGGGACGTCTAACGTCCTACCTATAGGCTCTTCTGCAGAGCCTCGCTTTCTGTCAGCTTGTCTTCCTGTTAGAGCTCACTCCTTAACTCGCAGCCCACTGCTTTTATCACCCTCCTTCACAGCAATCGAGTCACTTTTCAACTGTTTATTCCATTTTGTGCTGGTATCTCCTCGCTTTGGCAAAACAAAGTTTGTCATTTGTTGGAGACAGGATCCTTGAAGCTAACAGCTTGCCCTATTGCCTTTCAAGTGCTTGGTTGGATTTTCTTACCTGGGAAGCCACTAATGAACACATCCCACGAACGCATGCATTATCGACATATAATAAACACTCCACTACGTGAAGTTTAAATTAGATCGATACAGAACAATCAAATTACCCAGTATATCACAATTTTGCCTCACTGACCTGATCATAAACCTGTTGCATCTCAGTGTTCATAATATCATTACATATCAGCTCCTCGTGTCATAACAGGCACGAGATGGTACAAATCGGATGGCTGTGATATATGGGTGTTCCAAAGATCAGCTCGAACATCCTCTACCTGATAGATGGAAACTGTGGATTTTGTCCATATACTAATGGTGAAGATGTGACTGTGGGAAGAGGATGAAAAACAGTCAAAAGCAAATACAGAATAGTCCAATATATTACAAACACTTGGGATTCAATTAGGCTGAGTCATGCCATGGATTATTTTCCTTTCTTCTAAATATTTGATGAGCATGTAACTTAAAGCACATGAGAACTTCCATGGAAGTCACTCATGCTTACAGTTACATATGTGCTTAAATGCTTTGCTGGATCAGGGCCTTAATCGCCTTTGAAGAAACTGTTCTGTTTTTTCCTTCTTTTTGCATTTGCATTTTAAGCAGAGTGCTATTTACAGTGCAAACTAGACAGACAAAGGAAGAAAAGGAAATAAAAAAGCGCCCGGGTTAAAGGAAGAGCTACTCTGAGGAGGGATAACCTGTCTTTAATCTGTCAGTGCATGTGGCAGGGTGTTGCTCTTCTGCTGTCATAGATACAAAGAACACACCTGTTTCCAGGAGCAAATCTCTGTGTGTGTTTGTATGTATGTGCACACAACACATGCGTATGTTTCAAAATTAAGCAAGAAAATGAAATGGAGAAGAATCCACCTCACAAGCTGAGAACATCAGGGCAAAAAGCTTCATATCACTGTCCAAAAGAAGGAAAAGGAAAGGAAGGCTTGATTCTGATCTCACTTATCCTGGCTTTCTACCAGAGTCATTATTCCTTATTTACACTGCTGCACATGAGATAATAACCTGCAGTCATTATTGCCAAGAATATAATGCCAGGCGACTTCATAAGATTTTCTGTACTGATACATTTGCAAAATCATACCCTCTGTGACCTCAAAACATTTGGTTTCCTGGAAAAGTGCATGTCAATAGAGCTGGCTGGAAAATGGAAATCCCTTCCTGAGAAAAATATCACTGTTTTGGGGAAAAAAAATTGCTCCCAATTCAGGGGACACATTTTTTTTCCAGGAAGGATTTTCAGAAAAATTCCTTCTTGGGATGAACCAAAATGGAACTTTTTGGCTTCTTGACTACCCTCCTGGAAGGCTCTTGTCAATTTCACTTTCTCCCAGCCAGCCTAGGAGAGGCCTGTGAGGAGGCGGAGTGCCAGAATTCTCTGCCTCTCCTGCAGCCAGAGCTGGGGAAGGCAGAGAGAGAGAGTGTTCAGGGGCTTAGCCTGAGGTAGGCAGAAAGTGGCCCTGACAAAAGCTTTCTCGGCAGGGAGCCATCCATTCAGTTTTTGCAATAGAAAATTGAAAATTTTTCAGCAAACTTGAAATTTTCCAATGGAAAATTCCGATTTTGTATAAAGGACATTTTCTATTGGAAAATCATTGCAAAATGACCAGCTTTAGGTGTCAGAGACAACATTTATTTTTAAAGAGCTGAAATAAAGGTTATAATGAGTAATTGTCCCAGATACCCCACAATCTACACTTGAACCAGCCAAATTTGAGTTTCACTAACAACTGTGCTCGTCAGCTACAGCATAAGCATGTGTGATGGAACAGCTGAGAGGCACATCCAAGCATCATCGTTTTCTAGTTTCGTAAACAATTGCATCCTGAGGCTTAAGAGCAAAGGTCCAGCATGAGAGTAGAAGTCTGAAGTTCTGTAATAGAACACCCCAATGCTGTGCTGACAAATTGAGCCCAGCCATTAAGGTGAATCTTATGCTAGCGCAGAAGTTAGTGCAAGCAGTAGCTGTGATTGGAAAAAACAAAGGGATCAGGTAGTTTTGGATAAACAAAAAACATGTCATCTTTTATAAAAAGATGGAAGTGAGAAGGACCAACAAAGGATGAAGTGAGCTGTAGCTCACAAAAGCTTATGCTCAAATAAATTTGTTAGTCTCTAAGGTGCCACAAGTCCTCCTTTTCTTTTTACGGATACAGACTAACACGGCTGCTACTCTGAAACCTGTCAACAAAGGATAGTTATTACAAAAAATATTACCCAAGGCAGTTCCATTCTGTTTGTTTATATGCTGTAAGAGCTACTTAGCATGGTTGTTTTTTAAACATCATGCTTAATTGGTCAAAATTGTATTTAGAGTCATTAACACTGTGGCCCAAGAACCTCATAATGCCAATGGGCAAAGGGGTGCAGAGTAGGTAGAGACACCACACGGGCCTGGTGTGTACATTCCAGTTTACCGAAGAATGTTATGTGAGATCTTAAATGAAAGCCAGTGTCACTCTGTAATCACAATCATTGCAACATGTATGTACAATACCGTGTAAGGAATTGTGTGATTGTTCTACATACATATATTCTTAAGGAGTGTGGGTATGACAATATTGCCAATTTCAAGAGATCAATAATCATGAGTCGGATCCCCAAAATACATGAGATTGGCCCCAAAATCATGACATTTTAAAAGAAGATTACATTGTGTTTTTTAGCTCAGTCTTTTGGTTTTTGAACTCCCCCTGCCCATCCTCAGGGTGTGTGCATGTGACAGCAGGCAGAGCATCAGAGGCAGCATGACACTGGGTGGTCTGGCTCCTTTAGGGAGGAGGGGGGTTGGGGCCAGCCCATCCTGTTCTATGACTTGGCCCCTTAAAGAAACAGGTGTTTAAGGGAGCAGCAGACAAGCTGGTGAATGGGGACCTCCTGAGCAGCTGTGAGGTGACTCTGGGGAGAGGGTAGCTAGCTCGGAAAGGAGAATGTTTGTGTAAGAAGGTGGGCTGGGGGGGCCCCTGAATCAAAGGGCAGATGGGAAGAGAGGATCTGTGAAGCAAGGCTGGAACCTGGCTATTGGTAGGCTGGGGAAGCTGACCTTAACCATTGCACAACCGCAGAAGGGTGGACTGTGGAATTTCTTAACCAGTTCAAAGGATTTGGGCCTGAACGATCAAAGGAAGCTGTATATTTATCAATACTTAATAAATTGGACCCTAGCTAGAGGGAATGTTTTGTTAAGTACTTTGAGCTGTGAATGGGTTATTTTGGAAAAGCCAGGGGGAACTGAGGGTGGTGCCACCAGTGACCTGCTGTGTCATGAGTGGGTGTGATCCAGTGACAACACCCCGCCATACAGTCTAACCCTTTTGCCTGGTAGAGCCAGCAGCAACAAGGGCCGGGTTCAGTATCCAGGGGTTCCTTTTCAACAATACAACACAAAACTGGCTCGAGCCCCACCCAGTGACCTGGGACAATTACACACCACCCTGGGCACTTCTAAGAGGCAGTACTTCCCCTCTCGCAAGCACAGAGTCTGAGTGCAGCAAAAACTTTTAATAAAAGGAGAGAAGTAACTCAGCATTAATTTAGGAAAACACTGCAATTAATTTGGTTCTTAAACACCAACCATGAGCAAAAGACCCACCCCCAAGTAAGTTGGGCAGTGTCCTTTTCCCCTCAAGTTCTTAAGTCCAGCAACCCAAAAGTCCCTTTAATGTGCCCATCCCTAATTTGTACCCCACTCATAGTTGCTGTCCTTGGCCAGTGCAGCCCCAGAGTTCAGAGGTTCATCCACACAGTTCATCTCCCACCCTGTGTGGAAAGCAGGGGAGAGCAGTAAGGAGGCACCTTTAGCACTGCACTGCTCAGGCACGCACTTGTCACACCTCTCCACCAGCTACCCTGCTGGCCATGCCACTCCACCAGCTGGTCATGCTCCAAGATGTCTTCAGGGCCCCCACACTTAACACAGCTCTCAGTGATTTCAGCTGCTAGGGGGAAGAGCCCCACTGCTGGTGCACACTGAGGAGTCTCTTGCAATAGAGACACTTTCCCGAAGTAGATTTAATACTTAGACCTAGGTACCAGTGATTTCAGCTCTGCAGCATGTAACAAGACTCTTAATTGAATCTAAATTAGCTTTCTTATTATACCATGAAGAGAGACAGAGTCAAATAGCTTCTAGGACCCTTAAACAGAACCAACACAGCCAAACACACACTTACACTCATTCCCTCCCAACTCCTTGGGCTTTGGAACCCATGTCCCCTGCCTAATGAGTGCCATTCAGTTGAGGGTGAGTCCCTCCATTGGGGTCTGCCAGGTACAGTTCTGCTGCCCTCAGTTCACACAACAAGGGTAACACAACCCTTTATTACTCCTGTCCCAATAACGAGGAGACTGGGGATCCAACACCAGCTATAGGTGATCATTTGGGCAAGCAATCCCATCATGCTGAGCACCTAGGCAGGGTGGGTGTGTCCATGCAAACGAGATCAGCTTCTGAAGTCTTTTTCCACAGTTCACCACTAGATGTCAGGGGAGAGCTCATTCAGACTCTGCTTACACAGTGTCAGTGTAAGATGAAGCTGGAAAGACTGCAACAGCAATGGCTGGATGGGTTGGTAGGTTCGGACTGAAATGCCTCCTCTACTAATGCTCCACAAATGTGGATGTAGTTATAGTGGGGAGATAAGGAATGTTTCCCCCCACCAGCTTTCAGCTTGGGGGTGCCTTCCCCTCCCCCAACTTCTAGCTGGCTTGGAGGGGAGGCAGAAGATGGTGTGGAGAAGAGACCTTGGGGATTCTTGGAGCTGAAGTGCTCAGCACACTTCCAGCCCCGACGAACTGTGTAGTGCGATCTCCTGTCAGCTGGTGCATTTGTGACTTCCTGGTGGGCAGGTAGAAGAACTGTGGTTAGCACACGTCCACCTTGTGTAGTTCCTCCCACACCAGCTCAATGGCCTCTTTTCCTCCCTCTCACTCCACCACGCACTTGAGGGACATGGGCACAAGGTTAGCTATGAAGAGGAATTGGCAGGGCTTCACCAAGAGGGAAGCAAGATTGCGGGCTGGGGCTGAGAGGAGAGATGCCTCCATTCCCATAGTTTCACATTTCCAAATTGCAGTTCTCACACCCGGTTACCTTGAGGGTTCTTGTTGCCCCTCACCCCAGCATGTGGCTTTCATTCCCATGGTGGGTGTTCTCCAGCTCACCGTTCCTTATCATTGCTCTCTTTACACCTGCACCTGCTGCAGCTTCCCCCCTTATTTGTGATTCCTGCTCCAATTCCCCAGATCCACCCTGACTGCTTTCCCAACAGATCTCTCTATTCTCCTCAGTCCCCAACAGCAAATGTATTAGAGCAGGGGTGGGCAAACTATGCCCCGGGGGCCGCATCTGGCCCTCCAGATGTTTTAATCTGGCCCTCAAGCTCCTGCTGGGGAGTGGGAACCAGGACTTGCCCCACTCTGGCACTCCTGCCAGGAGTGGGGTTGAGGGCTTGCCCCACTCTGCACAGCTACCAGAAGCAGTGGCATGTCCCCCTCTCCGTCTCCTACGCATAGGGACAATCAAGGGGCTCTGCATGCTGCTTCTGCCTCTCCCATTGGCTGGGAACTGTGGCCCATGACAGCTGCAGGAGTGGCGCCGGCAGACAGGGCAGCGTGCAGAGCTGCCTGGCCGCGCCTCCATGTAGAAGCTGCAGAGGGGACATGCTGCTGCTTCTGGGAGCTGCTTGAGGTAAGCGCCGCCTGGGGCCTCCACCCCTGATCCCCTCCTGCACCCTAACGCGCTGCCTCAGCCCTGATCCCCCTCCCTCCCTCCGAATGCCTCGGTCCCAGCCTGGAGCACCCTTCTGCACCCCCAACCCCTCATCCCCAGCCCCAGCCAGAGCCCTCACCCCCCTGCACCCCAACCCCCAACTTAATGAGCATTCATGGCCCACCATACAATTTCCATACCCAGCCCTGTCTTAGAGGCACCCAACTGTGCCGGGTGAAACCATTCAGATGGTTTCCATTCTCTACTACTGCAGAACATGTGCCGCCCTGGTCCTGGGGCTGCCAGCAGGAGCTCCACGGAGTTTGGGGCTGACAGTGAGTGTTAATAAATATTAAGCCTCCCTTATCTCGATAGAACTCTCAAATGTCAGGATTATTTTTAGCCCCTGCTGAAAAAAAATGTTGCTATTTCAGAGTTCTATCACGACATCATGAATGAGGCTTCATTTTAGTTAAAAATCACATCTCTCAGTTTAGAGACTAACCCATTTATTTGAGCATAAGCTTTCGTGAGCTACATTAGCCCACTTCATCGGATGTAGCTGTAGCTCACGAAAGCTTATGCTCAAATAAATGGGTTAGTCTCTAAGGTGCCACAAGTCCTCCTGTTCTTTTTGTGGACACAGACTAACACGGCGGCTACTCTGAAATCTCTCAATTTGTGAGAGTTGGTGTGTCTTGTACTAGTCACCAGCAAAAGTGAAAACCAGGTTCTCTGCCAGACAAGAGATGTCTATTCATCTGTCTGCTTACATGTGTACCGAATATTGTTTCATTTACAATGGACCACAGATGATCAGTCTGAACTGAATGCAAATGAAAGATTGTGAGGACTCCAGAGACAAAATCTAACAGGAAGAGAAAAAGGAGCAGGGGGGAAGAAATCCGACCTGGCGGGTGCACTCCAGAGTTTGGCTCCACTGTGCTTGGGAGATGGAGACACCCTGGCAACCTTCACTGAGGAGCCCAAAGGACAATGAAAGGGTCTTAGCCAAGCTCGCTTGCAAACACTGAAGAGAACTTTGGATGAGCTAAAATTCTGCAGGCAAGAGGTAACTTGTTAGTTAAATTTAGTCTCTAGAAATTATGTTATGATTTTGTTTAACATGTAACCATTTGTTTCCAATATTCTTGCTCACTATTGCTAGAGTCTCTATTCTTTGATCATTAATTTATTTTTGATTTCACTATAAATATATTGCAGTGCTGTGGTGTTAAGCAAAGTGCTGGCCCCAAGCTAACTCTTACAGTCTGGTGTGTATTGTTCCTTTGGGAACAGCAGGCCTGGTAATTCTATGAGTGAGGGGCTAGACTCTACAGAAAATGCTTGGAGAGGGCTCAGATATTGGGCTTGAAAGGTAGTGCTTATCTTGCCAGAGGCTGGTGAAGTCAGGAAGCTCAGTCACAGCAGACACAAACAAGATCTCCTCACACTAAGGGCAGGTGGTGATGAGGTGCCACACAACCCTGGTACCCCTGGGGAGCATCACAATCACATCACACCAAAGAGATCTGATTTTGTGTGTTTATCAAATTCCCTGTAAACAGCCAGGAGTCAGCTTTCCTTACCCTTTCCCACAAATAAATGTGACTCTGCCCCTCACCACATTCCATATGTACCTAAAGATTTTCAAATGGCACCTACTTGGTTCTTTTACCTGTATGTTTTATTATGGGCAGGGCTCGTCGTGCTCCCTATTATCAAGGTTGCTCAGCACTTCCCATTTAAAGACCCTCTTTTCAGTTGCTTATAACTTTGACAAACCTGAACCATTTGAGCTGCAATTTTCCATGCCAGATGTCTGCCGGGAGATGAATCTTTCTTGAAAAATTCAGGCAAAATGATTCAGCCATTTCTGAGACTGAGGCTAGGGAAAACACATTGTTTTGCAATATTAAAAAAAATTCTTGTGACTTTTTTCTTTGAGAAGGTTTAGTATCCCCTTGCTTTGGAGCAAAGGCTAGAAATTGGGCTGGGGGATCTCCAGTGTGGCAGGGATGTGCTGATGGCTGTTCCTGTGAAAATCAATCCAAATTAGGCCAATTTATAAGCTTCTGAAAAATCATAGTTTCCTTATCCTCAGTAGAAACTTGTTAGAATTTGGCGGCTAAAATCTCTGAAGATTTGTTACACTGAGCATGGTCCATGCCCTCATAGCTTCTGGTGCCACCCGGACTGCACATGTGCCATCTCCATGGAACTGCATCCTCTGTACACTCAGTGCGAGACGATACCATGGCATCATCTGGAAGGAGAGTCCCAACTATGGGATTGTTTCCCTCTGCTCCAGCTTGGTGTTCTTCTTCCCCAAGATCTTCATCCTCCTCAATAGCACAGAGGTTGTCAGACTGGGGATGGGACCACTCTACTGTGTCCCTCTCTGTCTCCCTTAGCTCCTCCAGTTCAACCACTCTGGTCTCAAGAGTCCACGATTGGTCCCTGAGCGTCATCAGCTGCTTGCATCGCATACACACACATGCCACCTGCCCACAAGGCAGGTAATCATCTATGCTGCATTCAGTGCAGTGAACAGGATAGCCCCCACTCTGTTACTGGACTTCTGCCTGCATTATTTTCATTCTTGCAGGGATTTTTGTTTGTCTGTTTGTTTTCTGGGGCAATTGGCCTATGTTTAGGGAATGTTTGTTAGATGTAGCTGCCTCTCCCACTCCTTCTTTAAACCCCCTCAAGAAACTCCCCTCTTGGCTAGCTCCTCTGGTTGCTTAGGAGCTAGCTTTATAAACCCCGTCCTCCTTGAGTTAGCCTTTGCCCCTTGTCAAGGGATCCTAAAGGGTGTAGGGATTAAAGGATGGCAAGCAAGAGCCTCCTTAGTAAGCTTTCAGCCTAGTTTAGCAGACAGTATGGCTCAGCAAACAGCCCCCACAACAGACCCTACCATACTCTTTAGTCAAGCAAGCACACAAGACAAATTAACAGACAACAAACTCACCCCAGGGGTCACATAGTCTCTCCTTCTTCACCTGGAGAACGCCCTAGCAAAACTCTCCCGTTTGCTGCTCCTGTTTGCTAGTCAGAACTGTATTGAAGGAACATATGTAATTTTGTTTGAGTTCCTGAAGGTTACTGACTAGATCACAGTTTCTCAGGTAGACATTAGAATAGCTTGAAAACTTAATTTTTTTAAAAAAAAATGGGTGCCACTGACTTCTTTAGGCGCTACTGGGTGCTCAGCACATTTGAAAATCAGGCCACTTATTTAGCTGCTCGGTATGGACTAAAGAGCCTAACTTCTGAAGTACCCATTTTTTAATTCCTGGCAAAGAAGGAATGGAAATTTGCCATCATCTGCCCAGTTTTTCAAAGAGCCATGAATAAGCATCAGAACCTCTGGGTGCTTATCTGTACTGAAACTCTGACCTGTCTGTGGATCCCCACTGCTGTTACAAACCAGTACTTGGGGAAGTTTACAACTCAAAGAAGTTCACCCTTGGATCTTCCTGTTTAATTGCTTTCAAATGCTGCCCCCATCGGAATGTACCTAGCCTGAGAGATACTCCATTTGCTGGATGACGGTAAGGTTTTTCCCATAGGACCCATGTATGTAAGGAAGAAGTGACCACTTCTAGGGAATTTACAGTCTAATTTGATGAGTCATTAACTAGTGTCTAACATTGATTAATCATCAGTGACTGACAAGTAAACAGTAGTGCCCCACTCTGGGACAGTATCCTTCTAAGGATTACAAAGGGTCATGTTATCCTAAAATTTTGTTTTAATAGTTTAGTTTGCTCATGATGAATAATAATATGACTCACAGAGCGTTGTGACTCGGAGATCCTGATATATGCCGTGACTACTAGCCTTATCTTTTGATCTCCCTCATACCATAAGTAGGTCCACTACCCCCCGGCACATTATGTTTGTTGAGTTAGAGGCTAGAAAGCATCCTGAACCATCCTTTTCCTATGTGGGCAACAGAAAAGATAGCAAGAGACTTGGTTGTCTGTTGCAGCTGCTTCTGCACATGCGTTTAACTGCAGCCACTGTGTTATGTGTACAGCATACAAACGGGAAAGTTAGCTAAAAACATAAATCCCAGTTCTGTAGGATTGCAACACAACACTACTTTATTTCATAGAAGTCACACTAATAACACATAAGAACCCAAAACAGAGAGAGACAAAGCAGGCTGCTCCCTGATACAAAGAGGCACAACCTGCCCCACCTTATTGTAGGCTATCTGCAGACTGATGCTCATTGCATGCTTCCCTACAGAGCCCCTAGACCACAAGCAGGAACAGGAATCCCCTGCAAACACACATTTTTAAAGTGATAGCTTGCAATTCCAACACAGACGTCAATATACCACACACTAGAGTTAGTAGATGTTGACCCTTGCCACATGGCAGTGGTATTTAACCTTTGTAACCCGGACCCAAAGGGCCCAGAAATAAAGTTCAGTCTCTTCTCTGCTCTCCTGTTTCTGACACCCTCTCCCCAATATCACCCAATAAGGCATATTGTTAAGGAATCCAAGTGCATTAGCAGGTCTGACATTCTGTCCAGCACAGACACTCTCGCTCCAACATTGCACTACACAGCTCTGGAGGCTGCTCGTGTTTCATAGTGGGGAAATGCACATTCACTAGCAGGCACAAACCTGAGCATCTTCTTCCAAAGGACGGAGCAGCCACTACTTCCCCCAGCTGTCTCCACATCCTAAGATTGGGGTGGGGGAGCTCTTCGCAAGCCAGTTGACATTCATTCAAGTAGGAGAAAATTGTAAAGTTCTTCAGGCCTTAGTCCAGCAGGATCTGAGAATGGAAATGTCAGCCAAGGAGAGGAGAGGCATTTTTAGCTAACAACCGCACGTCACATGCTGAGGTGCAATCCATACCAGTGCGGGGTTGTGTCACTGTAATTCTAAATCACTCCAAAGGCTCTTCTGCCATAGTGTCCTTTGTCTGGATGCTCCCAGCCAGCACACAAGCCTGCTCAGTGTGTTAAGCAGCTGTGATTCCACAATTCTCATTCCAGCAGCCTTCTTGTTACATCCCAGCCACACTCTGGTTACACCTGGCAAGATGATCCCAACCTCTCCCCAGTACTGTATTTTCCCCCAAACTGTGTGCTCTGCAATGTCCAGCCCTCTCCTGGACAATTCAGAGGGATATTAAGGTTTGTTTGTTCCTTTAAATTTATAATCCCCAGCAGTTTGCCAACATTAACTGAAGGTAGCATGTACTTGAAATCAAACATGGCACTCAACTGGTTTAGCTTAAAAGTAAAACAAGTTTATTAACAAACGGAGGTAGAATTTTGAGTGAGTTCAAGTACAAAGGATAGAGTTAGAAATGGTTACAAGCAAACAAAGGTGAAAAACACTTTCTAGAGTCTAAGATGTAACAAAGAATGCTACAGCCTTTGTTCAAGGCAGTTTCCTTGCCAATCTACCTTTCAGCAAGATGTCTGCCCAACCCCTCTGATCGAAGCCTCTGTTCTCCTGCAAAGTCCAGAGTGCCCAGTTCCTTTGATGTCTTAGGTGAAAGATCAGTTGGTGTTCTCTGCCTCTCTGTTTATACGCCAGTGAACGTTGGTAATGGATTCTTCTGAAGGTTACCCCCCCGCCCCAAATAAAGTTAATTCAAGCTGTGAGGAAGGTGACATGCAGCCTGGTGGTGAAGAAAGTTTCATGCTGGTATATTCCCCTGCTGATGTTTGCTAAACTGCAAATAGATCTATTTCCCGCAATCTCCTCCCCTTGCTGTGATGCATAGTGGTTATCTCCTCCCCTTGTTGGCTTGACGGTCCTATTTGCCTTCTGGGTAAATTGCATTCCCATTGTTTCTTAATGTGTCTCTTCAAGGTGGCCGCACCACATTCCTTTGTCTACCTTGGGCTAACTTTACCCCTGCCTGGCAGACTCTTTTTGATAACATCATTTCCAATATGTTTGTAATTTTGAATTTGTCCTCTGTGCATACACCACACAATAATATGAATGATCAGTGTATTAGCTTTCTATTGATATCTTAGATAACACCCTCTCGATAGAGGTTAGTGAACTGGGGTACATACAACTGGTCTGGCCAGCTGAAACTTATTGCCCTCTCATACTGGGATGCTGTTAGGGTCACACCACCCCGTCTCGCCACAACAGCACTGGGACAAGGGCGGCGAGTTGTATGGGCGCGTGGTGCCCGGGCTCCAGGAATATTCAGGGCTGGGGACCCTGCTCCACCAATGTTTGGAGCTGGGTCTGTCCCCCGGCCCTGCCTGGAGCGGCCCCCAGCCCGCGCCTGCCCCGCGCACCTCACCTAGAGCGTCCCCCCGGCAGGCCCCGGCGCATCCCTGCCTGAATGAAAGCAGCATGGCTCTCCCTCGCCTGCCGGCTCCGGCTGCTGCTGCTGGCTAAGGCTACAGCACTTGGCAGCCCTCCCCTCCCCCTGCACCCACCAGGAGGAGACACCGAGGGGGCTTCTGGCGGGAGACATCTGGAGTGGATCTCACTCACCTGAGCAGCTGCTGGGGCTTTGGTGAGTGTTTGACCCTGTGATCCGCCCCTTCCCCCCTTCCCTCCCTGCAGCCACCACTCCTGCCCAAAGGGACAGCCCCCACCCCCAGTGAGGCTATGGTGAGGGACAGCAGGGGAGGAAGGAAGCCAGATGTGATGGCAGCCCCTTCTCTGTAAGTGCCACACCCCCCACCCCCTCCCAAAGCCTGCACCCCCACCCCTTTCCCACACACCCCCTCCAGCCCCCAAACTCCCTCTCAGAGCCTGCACCCCCTTCCCACATACCCCCTCCCACCCCCAAACTCCCTCCCAGAGCCTGCACCCCCAGCCCAGAGCTTGCACCCAAACTCTGTCCCAGAGCCCAACCTCTCAACTGTCCTACACCCCAAACCCCTGCCCCAGCCCAGGGCCTGCATCTCAGACCTCCTCCCCCAACCCTAACTCCCTCGCAGAGCCTTAGGCAGGTGGGGGTGGAGTTCGCAGAGCAGGGCAGGCTCTGGGCGTTCTGGGCACCACCAAAATTTCTACAAACCTGCTGCCCCTTCACTGGGACCACTATCCCACTGAGCTTTGTTTGTAAGGTTCCCTGCCTTATGCAGTCAGGGGTTGTCAATTTCCCCAGACAAAGAGCCTCAGGGGTTAGTTTCTGCATAATGCACTAACTCCACACAGGAGGCTCAGCCGCAGTGACAAGGGGACACTGAAGGACCAGGAGAGGGAGCAGTAAAGTAGGAGAGGGCTTCCATGGGCCCAGCTGATACTCATTCACCTAGTAAGAGACTGGTGACTGTACGCAGGCTGGGTTTGCTGAGAAAAGGCATACATTATTACAGGTTTTCATACTGAAAAGATTGACTCTCTTGCTCAAATGTTTGGTGAGGAGCAAATCCCAGGCTCCATGGAAAGCAGGTGCCTGTTCCTGGGTTTAGATTTACCATCAGGTGGCTCGTTCTTGTGAATAGGTGAGCCTGCCCTAGAACCAAACCGCCAGATCCTCAGCTGGTGTAAGCTGCTCCCTCTCCACTGATGTCAGTGGTGCTTGGCCAGACTACACAAGCTAAGTATCTATCCCAGTACCCACGGCTTTCTATCACACACGCAGCTCTAAGGCCTTGCCTACATTGTGCTGGGATCAGGGCCCCAAACGTCTGCAGTATATTTCCAATAGTAAGGAAATAAATCCTTTCCACCTACTACATCCATCCTGGATCGATGAGCTTGTCCAGCCACTCTGGCAATGAGCTTATTTCCTTTTCACAATGATGACAGTGTCTGCAGGATAGTACAAAATCAAAGGGATGGCTGGATCCCATACTTGACATCTCAAGTGTCTCCACCAGAAACTTCTCAAGCGTGCTTAATTCCTGTTAGTGAAAGCATCACTCTCTATCTGCTTTCTGATAGCTCAGGATAAGCTGAGATAAGGGCACAGATAGTGAGAGGCTGCTCTTGGCCACTTGTGCTAAGACAGCAGCTGTCAGCATCAGTGGGTTTCTTTCAATGTTATGTAGATCTTCGAATGGCTGGGATTAGGTAGCCATCTGCCTACTCCACTTTGTTCCTAGTCCCACATTTGAAGAAACAGGCGGTCTGATGAGGATTTGAACGTCATGCTGTAGCCAGAGCCAGATATGCAACCTGAATAAGTGATGTCAAACATAAGCTTCCCATCAGAATTTGCATTAGACAAAGCCTGACTCTGACTTCCCCAGACTATTAGCTCATGCATGTTGAGATATTAGATACTACAGTTTTCTTTTCTTGCATTAGTGATGCAACAACCTTTTAAAACAACCCAGCCGTGCCCATTAGGATGCTAAAAATAAGAAAGAGGATTTCCAAAGGCGTGTACAGACCGTGAAGAGAAGGATTCAATTCCTTATTTAAACAGGCTGCTGTTGAGTGATATCCATCTGTTTCACACTTACTATTTTATTTGTGCACATTTAGCTGACCTTGCTTGGGCTGCCAGTGAGGTTTGAACACTTGATATTCTGAACTAAAAGCCTATGCTCCTAGCAGGTGAGCTAAAGCACTAACATAGATCATTGAAGTGGCAGGGTCTCATGCTTGTGGCTTGCTTTTGGTGTTCCTGAAGGCAAGGGACCAGTTAAAGAGACTTCAGGTTAAGACATTTTAAGACAGGCAGGATTAGTACAGATTCCCCTCACTCCTCAGCTCTGCCAAGGCACATCAGCCCTTAAATATACAGCTCATCTAGGAGTAATGGTCAAGTAAAATCCAGCGAATTGTTGCTTTGTGGGAAGTGTGAAAATCAGTCCCACTGCATTCAACTGTATTTGATATTCAAAAAATATTGGAAGGATATCACAAACTAAGAAAGGGCACCCCAGATATTATTCAAAAAGAACCCGGGGCTGCTATTCAGTTTCTTATAAACAAACTAGGGAAATGCAACCTAGATGGAGATACTATAAGGTGGGTGCATAACTGGTTGGAAAAACGTTCCCAGAGAGTAGTTATCAATGGTTCACCATCATGCTGGAAAGACATAACGAGTGAGGTCCTGTAGGGATCAGTTCTGAGTCCAGTTCTGTTCAGTATCTTCATCAATGATTTAGATAATGGTATAGAGAGTACCTTTATAAAGTTTGTGGATGATACCAAGCTGGGAGGGATTACAAGGACTTTGGAGGATAGGTTATAATTCAAAATGATCTGGACAAACTGGAAAAATGGTCTGAAGTAAATAGGATGAAATTCAATAAGGACAGATGCAAAGTACTCCACTTAGGAAGGAATAATCAGTTGCACACATACAAAATGGGAAATGACTGCCTAGGAAGGAGTACTGCGGAAAGGGATCTGGGAGTCATAGTAGACCACAAGCTAAATATGAGTCAACACTGTAACACCATTGCAAAAAAAAAAAAAAAAAACAAAACATCATTCTGGGATGTATTAGCAGAAGTGTTGTAAGCAAGACACAAGAAGTAATTCTGCCACTCTACTCCACATTAATTAGGCCTCAACTGGAGTAGTGTGTCCAATTCCGGGTGCCACATTTCAGGAAAGATGTGGACAAATTGGAGAAAATCCAGAGAAGAGCAACAAAAATGATTCAATATCTAGAAAGCATGACCTAAGAGGGAAGATTGAAAAAATTTGGTTTGTTTAGTCTGGAAAAGAGAAGACTGAGAGGGGACATGATAACAGTTTTCAAGTACATAAAAGGTTGTTACAAGGAGGAGGGAGAAAAATTGTTCTTCTTAACCTCTGAGGATAGGACAAGAAGCAGTGGACTTAAATTGCAGCAAGGGAAGTTTAGGTTGGACATTAGGAAAAACTTCCTAACTATCAGGCTGGTTAAGCACTGGAATAAATTGCCTAGGGA
Source organism: Eretmochelys imbricata (assembly GCF_965152235.1). NCBI lineage: Eukaryota > Metazoa > Chordata > Testudines > Cheloniidae > Eretmochelys > Eretmochelys imbricata. Next base: position 130,854,631 of record NC_135576.1, on the reverse strand, counting down.
GGTTGTGGAATCTCCATCACTGGAGATTTTTAAGAGTAGGTTAGACAAACACCTGTCAGGTATGGTCTAGATAATACTTAGCCTGTCATGAGTGCAGGGGACTGGACTAGATGACCTCTGTGACAGGGTTGATCACAAAGATCCCCTTGGGACTGTCACCTGATGTGCTGAAATTACCTCTGAGACCGTTTTCCCTGCCAATTTGGGACTCCAGAACCCTGCCTTGTTGATCCAGACACACTAGCCTGCTGCAACACAGACCTAGGGTCTGGGCCACGCCCCCAAAGCTGCAGACTTTAACTACAAACAGCTCAGCAGGTTACCTGTCTCCAGCACTTAGACAGTCAGCTCCCAGTGGGATCCAAACCCCAAATAAATCCGTTTTACTCTGTATAAAGCTTATACAGGGTAAATTTGTAAATTGTTCACCCTCTATATCACTGATAGAGAGATATGCACAGATGTTTGCTCCTCCAGGTATTGATAATTTACTCTGGGTTTATTAATAAACAAAAGTGATTTTATTAAGTATGAAAAGTAGGATTTAAGTGGTTTCAAATAATAACAGCCAGAACAAAGTAAGTCACAAAGCAAAATAAAACAAAACACGCAAGTCTAAGCCTAATACATTAAAAAACTTATTACAGGTAATATCTCACCCTCAAAGATGTTCCAATAAGCTTCTTTCACAGACTAGACTCCTTCCTTGTCTGGGCCCAAACCTTTTCCCTGGTACAGTCTTTGTTAGATTCAGCAGATATCTTAGGTGGTAAGCAGGGGTTTTCTCATGACTGGCAGCCCCTTTTGTCCTGCTCCACCCCTTTTATAGCTTTGGCACAAGGTGGGAATCTTTTGTCTGTGCTTGTCCCCATCCCCACGTCATCAATGGAAAAGTACAAGAATTAAGATGGATTCCAGTATCATGTGACTTGGTCACATGTCACTGTAAGACCCCTAGTCTCCATGCATCCTGGGTTGGCGCACACCTACGCAGGAAGGCTTGCAGGTAAATAAACCATTTACAACCAATTATCCTAGTCAATGGGAGCCATCAAGATTCTAAACCACCATTAGTGGCCCACACTTTGCATAATTACAATAGGACCTCAGAGTTATACTTCATATTTCTAGCTTCAGATACAAGAACGTTACATGCATACAAATAGAAAGAATATATTCAGTAGTTTATAACCTTTGTTATGATACCTTACAAGAGACCTTTTGCAAGAGCATATTCCAGTTACATCACATTCACACTCATAAGCATATTTCCATAAAATATATAGAGTGCAACGTCACAAGCTCTTGAGGTCCCTTCCAGTCCTGTGATTCTATGATTTAAACTGCACAACTGGTCACCCATTGTTCTGGCTGGGCGTGTAATAAAGGGGTGACACCCAGAAGTACTGATAAGAAACTAGACTGTATTTCCTGGCTCCAGTCACATGGCATGGATCAGGGCTACAAAAGACTCTACCTCTCTCTCCTGGCATGAGAGAGTATCTATTGACTCCAGTGGTTATTGTTACAAATAAGAATTTGAAATTTTTTGGGGGGGAAAGCTTTTTTTAATTATCTCAGTGCAAAAAAACCTTGGGTGAAATCCTGGCTCCATTGAAGTCAATGGGAGTTTTGTCACTGATTTCATAGCAGTCTGGAATTTCATGCTTGTTGCATTTCCTAACACCTGAAAGATGACTGTATTTTTCTTCTTCTGATTAACTCAGAAACAGTCCAGTGGATGTGAAGGAGACTTTCCAAAAAGTGCTTTGAGATCAAACATGAAACACATCTCTCCAAAAAGTAATGTTTAGCGAAAGATATAGGCTGCTGAAAATAGGTGTTTAGAATGCAAATGACATCTCACTCTGATAACATCACTAGCAAAAGGCTTTGATATGGAAGAATGTAATCTCATTATACTATGGATGTGAGATCCCGCTCATGCAGGTCTCAGCTCCATATATAGAGCTGTGCGAATAACTGATTTTTTGGCTCGCTGACTGAACCAAAAAATTGAAAAAACACAATTTTGGGTCAAATGAAACATTTCATTTTGTTTTTGAGAGTTTTTTAACCCTTTAAAATAAAATTGAAGTAAAATTCAAACTGAAAAGTTCTGAATCAAAATGGAAACATTTTGTTTCAAAAACGTTGAAATGAAACATTTTTTTAAATTTATTTTTGGTTGATTTTTCTGCTGAAACAATTTTTGACATTCATCATGAATTCAGGAACATTTTCAGTAGACCCAAATGGGCAATTTTTATTGAAAACATTTCAGCTGAAAAAATTCTTCCAGCTGGATCCACATATCCACGAGCTCTATGTTTTATGTTTCAATAGCTGAGTTAGGTGGAAGATGAATAAAAATATCTCAAATGTCCTGTGCCCTTGGCAATGGGTCCTTACATCTGCTCTGCATCAATCTAATGAATTGCAAAATAACACATTTGATATGTGTGACCAGTTCCCTGCTGACTCTGCTGCTGAGGACGTTCATGGGTGTTGTTTATTCCACCATGCGGTTGGACTAATTTACACTGAACAATTTCCTTTCTTCGGCTGTTGCTACCTGAATAAAGGCAGGACCACATCCCATTTTTGGCACAAGTGTGGAAATGTGCTTAGCTCTGCTGCTGCACAACATCTAGGTTCTCAGGATAGTGCAGAGCTAGAGTTTAGCCAAGCCAAGGAGCCCCTCCCAGGCACACAGATTACACACAGATTACTTTGTGATGTTGCACATTCTCTTCACATCCCTGAGTGTAGGGAGGGTTCCTGAAGCACAAATCCCACCCCTTCTGCAGCCACAGAGGTTCCCTGGTAGCTGAACTGGGGAGTGGTTCTGATGAACAAGGCGGTAGGGGAATAGGATAAGTAGGGAATCTCAGGGTGGGTGGACATCCTGTGTCTTGCAGTGAACTCTGCTCCACAGGGGAGCCCTATATGGCATCATGCAGGGAGTGGGTGGACCGGAGAAGGGTAGGCTCAGAGGATCTGCAGTGGAGTCACTAAGGCACGAATAATATGAGGACATAAACGCAAAGAGCCATGCTTTATTCAGCAGCTAGAGCGCTCCTTAACCAGGAAGTTCCTACCTTTATTAAGTTTCTCAGTGCAACACATCCTGGTCCTCTCTGGTAACTGTGGAGGACCAGGACCTCTATAACCACTGCACAGCTCCTTTCTATATAGTAAAAGATTAAATCTTACATTATAAACCATAAACAGGGGATGAATCACTTGATGATTACCTGTTCTGTTCATTCCTTCTGAAGCACCTGGTATTGGCCACTTTCAGAAGACAGGATACTGGGCTAGATAGACCTTTGGTCTGACCCAATATGGCCCCTCTTGTTCTTAAGTAAATACGCACAACAATCCAGAAGACACTTGAAATTCCTTGAAACTATTTACCCTGTGATGTTCTCTTATCAATTGCATTGAAATAGTCCTGAGCTGTATTCTAAAGTCCAAGTTTCTGAGGGGGTCTGATCAGTCTTCAAGACCGTGTTCTCACTTCTGTTGAGATTGTGTGTAGGGTTCCCTGTGTTGGGGGCTCTCTACCTGACACACTACCTGTGGGTCCCAAATCCTCTCTTTGTTGTGTTGGGAAGTAGTGGAGATTAACCTGATTCCTCGGGAGAAGTCTTTTTGGAGTCTCCACTAAGTAGGATAGACTGAAACAGTCAACATACAGCAGATCTGTAGCTTGGGAGCAGGGCATTCTTCCTCCTCCAGACTCCCTTCACCCTCTGGCTAGTGCTCAAACTGGGCATCAGCCTAAAGATTTGTGCCTTAAGCCCTGCTCCAAAGCTCTCTGAGGTCAACCGAAAGACTCTTGTTGACTTCAGTTAGATTTAGATCAAGTCTTTATTGAGCACTTATTTTCAGAGACAATAAGCAAACAATAAGCAAGGGAACTTTGCAGGCCCCATCATCCTGTATTGTTAGCATTTTTCCCTTTTCCTGTCCCCTGCCTTATACTACAGGCTACATTAAAATACAAATAACAAGAATTGAATCTCCCTTTTTGCAAACCCTGGAAATTAAGACCACTGTTTTCAAAAAATGGGGCCTAAAATCTGAACAGCTGAATTACTTAACTTTGCAAAGTGGCCAATATTAGCCTTACTATTAATAGTCCGAACAGTCCAAGAGCGTGTTCATTGAAATTCAGGGCAGCAATAAAATGTCAAGTAAACAGCAATTATCCCGCAAACATTCATCATGTAATCACAGATAACAGTGTTTAGGAGTGCTGGGGATTACATCTAAGCACAGAGTTTTCAAAAACAGAGGCCTAAAGTTAGGAGCCTAACTCCATATTTAGACATAGAAATAAGTGGCTTGATTTTCAAAGGTGCTGAGAACCCATTAGCTCCTATAAAGATCAATGAGAGGTGCTGGGGGTTCAACGCCTTTGAAAATCAGGCCACTTATTTAGCTGCCCAAATATTAATTTAGGCTCCTAACTTTAGGCCTCTGTTTTTGAAAACTCTGTGCTTAGATGTAATCCCCAGCACTCCTAAACACTGTTATCTGTGATTACGTGATGAATGTTTGTGGGATAATTGCTGTTTACTTGACATTTTATTGCTGCCCTGAATTTCAATGAACATGCTCTTGGACTGTTCGGACTATTAATAGTAAGGCTAATATTGGCCACTTTGCAAAGTTAAGTAATTCACCTGTTTAAATTTTCCTTTTAATTGCTAAGAGTGGCCGTCCATGCAAAGGACTAAGTGACTGAAAAATGAGACTATTATTTCACCGGAGGAGGTCAGAAAATGATATTTGGAGCTTCTAGACATAGCATCTCTGAAAGCAAATTAATGGAGCTCAGCAAGTTACAAAAAATTGCATGCAGGCCCATGTGTCCACTTTCAGCTTGATGTGTCCTAAACTTTAGAAAGCCATTTTATAATGGAAGCAGCAACTGGCCCTTCACTCCCATATGTCCCTACAATGAAATATTATGTTAACACCGGGATAAAACAGTCCTTTAAAAAAATAAACAAACCAGCAGTTTACAAAGGATCTGAAAGCTGGCTGCGAGTGTTAATGAAGACAGCAGACTCTGCCATGATTTGGGGTGCTGAAAACAAGACAGCAATATATAACCAAATGAAGACTTTATGAGTCGTAAATCTGTCCTGTGATAGCGGCTTGAAATTAGAATTACATTCTCCCCCTAAGTAGTTTGAATTTAGTGGAGCTTTTTATTGAAATTTTTACAAGCAATTGTGAGCTTGTAAAAGCTTTCCTTTCTGTCACAACAATAACTCCAACCTACAGTTCATCAATAAGAAATCAGGGAAAACATCTCAAGGCAATAATTTCTCAGCATTCTGTTCAATCTGACTAATCTGATATGTATACCTCAAGGGTTCTTTGCCTGGTTAAATAAATACAGATTTTTTTCTAACTTTTTGTATTTGTTGTAGTGTCAATTAGACTGACACCCTAATTTAGTTACAGAAATAATCATATTTTAATAGCCTTAACATCCCAAATGATATCTTTGTCTCAGTACAAGCATCCATTTCTTTTTTAAAACTTCCACAAATATTATTAGCATTAAGGTGTCTAGAAAATAATATGCCTCTAAAAGAACCAGGTAGCTTCACATAGCACCAGAATAGCTATGTCTGATGGTATTATAGGCTATAGAAAGCCCAATTCAGCAAAGCACTAATTCTGATATTTACTGTAGTAGCAGTTGCTTAAGGCCTACATGCTCTCATTGTTTCATAGAAAAGTCTGCAAATGATTTTGTTTCTTGCTGTGAGCAGTCTTGGAAGACTATTATCTCTGGGTTATTATATATTATAATGAATCTGCTTTTTGTAACCTGTCTGCAACCGTTCTCAAGAGTCATTGTAGTTACGAAGCTAGACGAAGTATGGTCCAGTTGTCTGTGTACTAGCCTGGGACTCCAGAGACCTGAATTCAATTCGCTGCTTCCCCACAGATTTGCTGTGTGACCTTGGACACATCACTTATTCTGCCTGTGCTTCTGTTCCCCATCTGCAAAAGGGGGATAATAGCACTGCCCTGCCTTAGAGGATAAATATATGAAAGATTTGGGGAGTGCTCAGATACTATGGTAATGGGGCCCAGATAAGGACCATAGAGAGACTATCAATGGTGCTGAAGTACTCTATGTAGCTTGAAAGCTTGTGAAATGACTTGTCTTGATTACAATTGAATTTCTTCAAAAGTAGCCTACGCATGAGCTTTCAATGAGTTTTAACTATGACGAAAGTTTGAAGAGTTGGTAACAAGCTATTTGTTAGCTAGAGTGAAGCCAAGAAACAAAATATGGTGAAATACTCAGAAAGAGCTCCTGCTTAATTCATTTTAACTCAGAAACTAACAGATTGACTTGCAAACTCTCAGACAATCTGTTGTGTAAAGAGCATGGACTGGAGAAGATGCATTATATTAGTCATACAAAACAAATAGGTAAAAAGTAACATTTTCAAAAGCATCTGTATGACTTGGGCATTTAGGAGACTAAATTGTATTGCCTTTCAGTGACACCCCATTGACTCATAGACTTTAAGGCCAGAAGGGACCGTCATGATCATCTTGTCTGACCTTTTGCACAGTGCAAGCCACAGAATCTCACCCACCCAGTTCTGTAATAGACTCCTAACCTCTGGATGAGTTACTGAAGTCCTCAAATCTTGATTTAAAGAGTTCAAGTTTCAGAGAATCCACCATTTACACTAATTTAAACCTGCAGTGATCCATGCCCCATGCTGCAGAGGAAGGCAAAAAAAAAAACAAACAAACCCCAAATATGGCGCTCAGTTAGATCCTGAGCATATGGGAAAGACCCATCAGCCAGACACCAGGGAAAGAATTCTCTGTAGTAACTCAGAGCCCTCCCCATCTAGTGCTTAAGTTATTTTTGAAAATGGGATTTAGCTGCTTTGAAATTTTGTTCTTAATCCCTGCTGCCAGTGAAAAACTCATTCTTAACTATAGAGTCACAACCAACGCTCCCATGATAGTGTCAGTTGTGGATCATCACATTGATACGGTGATTGTTGCTTGCCATTCTGCAGTACAACTACCCAGCCAAGATTTGACACTTTTCTTCTTTCATTCCTTGCTCTGCCATTGGCTTGTTGTGTGGATTTGGGCAACTGACTTCACAACTCTGAGCCTCAGCTTCCCTATCGGTAAAATGGGGATAATGATTCTGACCTCCTTTGTAAAGTGCTTTGAGATTGAGGGCTGGAAAGTATTACATAAGAGCTAGGTATTATTATTACCATCTCTAGATAACATCCCAATGAATCCCAATATCTATGGACTGTGACCCCTGTATAATTATTTCTTGGCTTATGGATAGTCAGTCAACTGGGGAAGAACCCATTCCTCTAGTAAGACATGCTCACTTAGTCCTTTGTGTCATTCCCATGAATATGATCACTACTAGCTAGAGTCATAAAAGGAAAAGAATATACCTGTTGCACTACTGCATTGCTACTGTCCTTTCTGAATTGGCAAATAGCCTTCCTGTCTTCGTAGCCTAGGCGGCCTGTGGAGCTTCTGGGGTCCAGCAAATGCAGAAGCTCACTTTCTGCTTGTTAGACTCTAAGAATTTCTCTAACTTACACCAGTTTTACTCTTTGTAACTCCACCCTGTTCCAACTCAGTAGAGATGCTAGTGTTCAATCTGGATTAATAAACCAAGGTGTCCCTGGAATTGGGTTGTTTTTGGAGAGGAAAAAATGTGAAATAAACTCTTCACTTTGAGTACCAAGGAAGCTAATAAGTAATGCAGAGGAACTTGTAATAAGGTAAACTGAAATGAACCCGTAGAAACAACTTTGTGGGCGAGACCTTTTCCTCATAATAATTTAATCAGTAATATTCACAATGATAATTAATCGAGGGAATATGAGAAGTTTGATATCCATGATGTTTCGTATTTTACTTATCTTCATCTACATCAAAGGCAAACCTTCAGAACTCAGTCAACCGTGCAAAAATTGAGAGTGTTTGCTGCAAGAGGCCATGGGTTATAATTGACTTAGCAGGTGGACTCTGAATTCTTTGATAGGTCTTTGCAGGCCAAAGCTGATATGTATTTTATAAAGCACAGTGGGAAACACTTCCTTTGCTGCAGTTCTAAATGGTGCGCCCAGCCCCTCAAAGTGAAGTGTCACGTATATCACCGGGTGTTTTTATTTTATAAAGAAAACGGTGAAAGATGAAATATACAAAGGTGAAATATACAATGGCAGTCATCTCATCCTGACATACAACGCTCCAATTCACTGTCACTTGAATCATCAGCTTTTTTTCTTGTTAATGAATCATGTTGCTTGACAACTGACAGAACCTCACATCCCATGTTTGTTTTATGTGAGGCATGGTAGTAGCTCCAAACATGAGAACAAGTCACAGAGACAGTTGAGCACATTTCAGAATCAAGAAAAGCTGTTTTTAGTGTAAAGTGCTAGCAAATTATCTATCACAGCTTCACCTTTCTTTCTTTCTTTCTTTCTTTCTTTCTTTCTTTCTTTCTTTCTTTCTTTCTTTCTTTCTTTCTTTCTTTGTATCTGTAAGACTGGCAGGGTATATTGTGACATACCAGGGCACAATCCAGGCTAATAAGTGGCTGTGTCACCCCCTGCCGTGGAACCTGGGGTGTCCTTTACAATGCCTGGACTGTTCACAAACAGCCTTCAGCATGTAAGTCACTCCCAGCTACATCGGTGTGTGTGCAGCAGGCAGCCAGCCAGCCACACCTTGGCTCTTACCAGCCTTGGTTATGCTGCAGGGTGACCCCAACACTCCTCCAGTCCTGGATTCACCCAGAAATGTATGTCCTGTACTGCCAAGCCCTCTCCTGGGCAGTACAGATATATCGAGTCCATTATTCCTTGAAGGGAATAATATACACACAACTTGTTACCCCAAATGGAGTTACCCAGACACTTAAACTTGAACACACTGGATTAGATAAAACAATACAATTACTCAACTAACTACACAGAGAGATTGTAAGTGAGTACAAGTAATGAGGCATAACAGTCATAAATGATTACAAGAAAAATAAAGATAAAATGTTTACTGGTGTCTAACTTAACAAATTATATTAGATTCAAAGCAAAGTTTTCTCACCACATGCTTTCAGTGGTTTTACTGACCGAACTCTTTAGGTCAGGGCCCCTCCCCCAGCATCCAGTGGCTACTTCCTTTGCGTCTTCAAGTGCAGTGAATGTGATGAGCAAGGAGAGAGGAGATAGGTGCCTTGGAGTGTTTGTCCCTCCTTTTTTATAGTTTCCATCTCCCTCTTGAAAACCATTTCCAGCTGCGAGCCAGGAGGCACAGAGTCTGTGTAGAAGGATACTCCCTGCTGGTTTTTTCATCTGTTTAACTTTCTTCATCTTTCCTTCCTGCTTGATGACTCTGTTTACTGCTTAAATACAAATTATGGTAAGCACACATTCCTTTGTTAAGGACAGACCTGTTTGCCAACGTCTGTCTGGGCAGGCCTGTGGGGTTTGGAACCTGTGTTAATAAAATCATATGGAGGAGTCTTATAACTTTACGTACAATGTTGGCACACATATTTTACCAGGACAACACTGACCAGTAAATTATGAGATTTTTAAATTATACCTCACAAGGCATACCTTGTGCAAACATTGGTGCATAAGGTATGAACAAAACTGATCTGTATTTGCAAGACTGGAAGGATATATGTTATGCAGATACAACATATTGTTTACAGTTGAAGTCTTGCTGGCTCCATTTAACACTAGAATGAGAATTATAGATTATCTCCTAGCTGCATTTTATTTTAGTCTGGCTGCATATATTAAAATCCACAACTCCACTGAGCTGTTCATGTTTGACCCACTCGGTTGGCACCCCAGCTAGCGCTATTGGTGAACTGCAATAAGCAAGTTCACAGCAGTGCAGTGTCTGGGGTCCAAAACATTTTCCTTTTTAAAAGGCTGGCTTTGGACAGTCATAAACATTGATCTTTGTGCCCTCAGTGGAATGAAGCTGTTTGGAAGCTGCTGATTTAGTGGGGGATTGGTCCTATTTTGAGCAGGGGGTTGGACTCCTGAGGTCCCTTCCAACCCTGAGATTCTGTGATTCTATGATTCGGAACCATAAAAAGGCAGGAGAGTGGCTAACCCAGGTAAGGCTGTTCACTGGAGAGGTAGTCTGGCAATCAGAGAGGAGAGGAGAAAAATGATGCATTCATTCAGAAGCCAACTGACACAGCAGCCATGTGTGATAGGGTGGTGTACTCAAAGTCTGATACTAGGCATTATTCTACGGATAACTCATACCATTAAGCGATGTGGGGAGTATTGGCAACTGATACTTTTAAGCATTTTATGGTGCAGGCTTTAATAGCAAATTTTCAGGGCCTGTAAAAGGCTCAGCATCTATTGTTGGGCCTTCAAAGCTAAGACAAATGGAACATTCAAGTCAGGTGAACGCGCCTTAGAAATTTAAAGCACAAAATCAGTTTAAAGAGGATGGCCAGCCCCCCTGTGATGATGAAGTAGATGGACCTCATATCTGATCCAGTTTGACAATTCCTATGATCCTAAATTAGAAGGAAGGTGTTTTTAAAAATATTCAATAATATGCCGAGTGGATCCAAACAAAACCCTTTGAATTGTAGAAGAGTTCTGAGTTGGAACTGGACTTTGAGGCCCTAGCTGAGAGCCTTTCATAGTTTCATGGAGTTACCTAGTTTTATCTAAACCATCAAATGACTGAAACAGAAGTTTTGGGGTAAACTTAAAGCGTCTGTGATTATCATTGTGGTATCTGTCCGAAAAAGAAGGCACAACTCCGTTCCTTTGGTAAATGCAGTTCACATTTTTTAAAAAACGGATGTGTTCTAATGATTTTACCAAGAAAAGCTCCTTCCCTGATGCTCCCCAAGGTCTGGAATTGCCTGATATTCTGCACACACACTGCCAAGCCCATCAGTTTGCGCATGTACCAGCGGACAGCTGAGATAGTGATGGGTGGGATTTCTCTCTTAGGTTATGTCTGCCCTGTCATCAGTAGGTGTGATTGCAGCATGTATAGACAGACCTCAGCTAGCTCGGATCAAAGCTAGCTTGAGTAACAATAGCGATGACGTGGCAGTGGCATGGGCTCGCTCTGCCTGCCCAAGACCCTGGGTATGTTCTCAAGTGGCTAGCCTCTGCCGCCACGGTGTCACTGCTATTGTTACTTGAGTGAGTTTTGATCTCATTAGCTCAGTGATACTCAGACTGTGGCTCACGAGCTGCAAGTGGCTCTTTGATGCGTCTCTCTTGGCAGCACATGAGATTAAAACACTGTGTGATTTAATTATTAACCAATCTAAGCCACTAACCAATCAGGATGCTTTCACTATGTTATTAACCAGTCGTAGTTGATAAAATAATAATACTTGGTCAGTCATTTTGCTGGGAGAATTATATATATATGTATATGAAACAATGAATTTACACTACTCTGGCTCTTTTGGGGAATGTTGATCGCTAATTTGGCTCCTGAACCACTGAAGTCTGAGTATCACTGCATTAGATCAAAGTTAGCTCAGTGTGTCTACATGTGTTGCAATCACATCTCCAGAGAAGTAAGAGGTGAGAGGTGTTTTGGTCACATGACTGGTTACCAAATGATGTGCGTTTGGATGGGAGGAAGAAGTTCTGTGCCTTGCTCAATCCCTACTTTCTATCTCCAATGTTCTTGTGCAATAAACGTATGTGGAGGATTCCCCAGAGCTTTGGCCGGGGCGGGGAGGGTTGTCTAAAACTGAAATCTAAATAAATATTGAAAGCATAAAGGCCTAATCCTCCACTTCGTTACAGCAGTTCTATACCTCGTAATTCTGCATGGCATGAAACCAGTGTCCCGGAGTGGGGAATCCCAGCCTAAGGCTGAGATTTTCCAAAGGACGTTAAGAAAGTCCCATTGAAAACCACCTAGCTCCTCTGTAAATCCCACCCTCAGTCCCTATATACAGTATACTGCCCAAATAGGCTTGGGGGTGGGGGGACAGATTTTATTTGGCTAATGGGGAATTTGGATAATCAAGAGGTCAGGAGCCAGTCAGTAGCGGAGTGGTCTCCCCTGTGGCTGGGCGCTCATCTTTCTCCTTGCAGTGGCCAGGGGTCTGTGCTCTGCCCTGCTTACTTGCTCCCAGGACAGCGGGGCTGTAAAGGACTCCAGGCCTGCCAGAGGATCCATTCAGCAGCAGGATGGTCTCCTCTATAGCCACAGGCTCATCTTCTTCCTCCTCCTCAGAGTCCTGGCTGGGGATCTATTATCCGAACCTCGCATTATTCAAATCCCTTCCTTGTCCCGCAGCATGAAATACATGGATAACACGGAGGTTCAGATGATAGGGTTTTGGATAAATGGGGATAATACTGTAGCCTGTTTGTAAAACTGCCACACAAAACAGACCCATAATATCCATAAATACAATTCGTTATTTCTTCAGTGACATTCAGTCTCCAGTCTTTAACTAACAGCACAGTGAAATAGTAAAACTGCTCCATCAATTTTTTAATTACATCTGTTGGAAACCAATCCATTATTCTTAATTCTGTGAAACTGCTCGTAAAAGAAAATTACACCAGTGCTTCGTGGGTGACTAATGCTGCTAATTAGAATAAATCAGTAGAGCCGCCTCTACGGTGCAGCCTGCATTTAAGTTAGGTTAACCCGGGTAAAGGAGACGTGGCTACATCAGCTTGAGCTTTTCTGTTTTTAATTGAGTCATGGCTGAATCTGCCTTCTAATGGTTTATCATTGAAATCAACTGCCAGGTGTTTGGGGGTTTTCTTCCATTTACTTTTATTTTTTGTAAGTGATGAAGAAAGCGAGGCTAAAAGTAAAGAAGAATAAACAAATGAATTAAGAAAATGTTTTTCTTTGATAAACACAAGCATGAAATATGTTGCACAGATTCTTGTTTCATCTTGTCCTCAACCACAAAGGACAAGAGTGTATTTAGTTTCCCGTGGCCATTTAGATCTCAGCTTGTTTGTCTTAAAATCATAAAAGAACAAACAAAGGCCCATCTTGCCAAAGGCTTACGCCTGTTCTTCATTTTACACATTAACTTCAGTGGGGTGACTTGTGGGGTTTGAGTCTATGCCCACTGAAGTCAATCGCAAAGCTTCTGTTGGCTTCCGTAGTGTGAAATTGGGTCCACCGTGTGTAAAGTTAAGCATGTGTAAATCTTTGCAAGATCGGGGTCTAAATCTGCAAGGATGCTATTAAGAAGCTTCGGTACAAAAACTACCTAAAAATTGTCCTGAGCTAGTCTCTTACTCAGCAAAGCAAATAGGCACATGCTTAACTTCAAGCATCCAGAAAGGTGCTTAGCTGGATAGGGATGGATTTAATCACATCCTTAAATACTTTTGCTGAATTGGGGCCATAGCAAAGAATATCCTCCAGATTCTAAATGTATCATTTTTTTAAATCTACTCTTTTCTTGATGTTTAATGGAAATAGAACCCACAGAAACAACTTGAACATAATAGCAAACTGTTTTGCAGGAACGTTATGACCCACCCATATTAAGTCTGACTATACTTATATAGAAATGAAAGATGGCTGTATACTGCAGAATTGAACTTCAGGTCAAGATTTTGACTACCTCAAAGTCTGGGGATATTTGGATCCATGGTTTTGGTTCTGGCTCACCTCCATCTTTCAGAGGGACAATGTTATTTTTTCTCAAAGTGCAGAAGATCAGTGTTTGCAAACAGAAAAGATTGAAATAAACAGAGAAATGACGACGAGAACTTCCCTTCCAAGTTTATAAGAGTTATGAACATTGAAGAGTAAATTAAATAAAAACGGTAATAATGTGTCTTTGTAAGTGACAGTTAAGTTGTTGCACAAATGGCTAGGAAATTCCAGACTAAAAGCAGAAAGTCTATCCTTAACTCAGCCCGTTGTACATCTTCATTGCCACACGAAGGGTACAGGTAACATTACAGAGTCATCCCAGACAGCTGGCGTAACAAGGCACAGCTGCAGCATTGCCAATTCTCATGATATTTGGTGTGTTTCTTAAAGGTTTGTCTCCTGAGGCTTGGGTTGACATGAGAAATCTCAGCTTCCATTTGACATAAAAAATTTCTAGTTTTCATGGTAGTGGAGAAAAGTTTGAAAACGTGGCCTGAAGTCATCCTATAGGCTCAAAAACCAGAAGGCAAATAAAACGGAACCCTTGGTGTATTTTATTATTAATTATTATTATTATTATTATTACTATTATTATTTTATTCAGGATTTTTAAGTCAGTCTCATGATTTTGGACCATCTGATTCATGTTCTGGTTTTTTGAACTTTAGGGATTGGCAATACTGCAGAAGGACTCTAAGACGGATTTTTCAAAGAGCTCAGCACGCATTTATGCACACACCCCGCCCAAAAAGGAGAGGGGGCGGTGTCAGATTTTCCAATGGGCCCAGCATTTCCACTGTTATCAATAGCGAAAGGAAGTGCGGAATTCTCCACTGTTCTCAGTTGGGGCTGCTGAGTGCTGGCCGTTTTATGAATCTGAGCCCTTTATGTAGATGTCTGAGTGGGGACTGAGCTCTTTTTGAAAGTTGGTATTATCTTGTCTCATTTTTTATTTCCATTGCCTTGCGATGCATAAAATGGCACAACAACTATGATTCCTGACTATGAGAAGTAGATTCCTCTTTGGGAGTCTTCTCCTGTTTATTCTCTTCCAGCAGTTTGCTTCCACCTAGTTGAAAATGTTCCCAGCACTGTTGTAATTCTACACAAGTTTCATTGCGTAAACTGGTGTTTTCCTCTGTTCCACCATCAGGGCTTGCTTGTCTCTGATCTGTTTCTGTTTCAGTTTTCTGGGAATCCACTAAAGTTCAGAAATCAGGAAACAATGGTGTACCTTCCATTCTGTAGTTCATTGAGTTCTCCTCTTCTTCTCATTCACTATTGTGGACAATTTTAAGTAATAAGCCCTACATGCTTTCATAGAAGTCCAGTCCCTAGAACTCATCCTCCTTGTGATGAAAGCCTTCGCCCAGCTCCACTAGGAATTTCTTGGCAGCCCACACTTCTAACTGATATTACTTGACCAGTGATAAGGCTGGAGAAAGTGTTCAACAGCTCCCAGTTTAGCTTTTTCCACAGACGTTGTAGCAGACTGCCAGGGAAGCTATGTTAGAGATGGGCAGAGGAAGGGACAATGGGCAATGTACTGGAATGTAATGTTCAGAGCCAAGTGCACTTCCTTGGAGTTTGCCATTAAAAGCCACTCATAACTACTTCCCTTAATAGCAGCTTGCTGGTAGCTTAGAGGTGAGCTATAGTCCACTGTGGAGCTAGGGAACCCAATGATACTGTTCTAACAGAGTTCAATGCCCTGAGGCTCTACTTTCAAAGCACTCTCCCAGCCTAGCTTCCTCAGCAGGCAGGTTTAAAGCTAGTTGTATTCGATCAGTCGGATCAAATGGGACAATTCTTTGGCAAAGGAACTTTCTACCCGCTGTGCACCATGAGATATCTATACAATGCTACTCAGAGCCTACGGGACCATGCCTGTACCTTTGTAATATGAATCCCAAGGACATCTTACTCCAAGCCAACTCCAGGACAGCTCTATGGAAATAGCAGAGCACCCTCTGCTGGCCTGGAGCAGTGCCCGCTGATGACTGACTGCTATTGTCAGTGTTTCACCTGCCTTGCGACTGCCCCTTGGTCTGCAATTGGGCACCATTCCCCAAACTTCTGCAGTGAATGTGTGACCCAATGCCCAGTTTCAGTAAAGCATTTAAATGTGTGCTTAAAATTAAGCATCTGCTTAAGTCCTTTGCTGAATTGGGACCTAAGGTGCAGACTGTATGTACTTTCAGTCCCCAAAGGTCAATAAATCCTAATTATTGCAAAGTTTAAATCCCCAATTTAGCCTTTGTGAACAACACCCTGAGAGCAGCTGCACCATCTGGGGTAGTTGCTGAGAAAATGCAGATTGGACTGGGCCATGGAAAATGGGGGAGGAACGGTGGTGCAGAAGTAAATGGAGGAAGAGGCAAAAAAGTTAAATCAAATAATATTTGAAAAAAGTAAATAGAAACATGTTCTTCCTGTTCTTCCCTCCTTTCATTGCAAATGCAGGAACACAGGGGCTGTTAAGAGCTGGGATCTACATGAGCAGAGGCCCAGAGGAAGAGTGAGCCACCTGCCATGTTGGAATTGGATGAATACGGCTCCAAACCCAGTAGTCATATGGATAACAGCTTCCTGAAACGTTTTGTAGGCATATACGTTGAAACATCTCCCAAAGCATCAATGTTGCATACCAAAAATGGTGGCTGCTGCCTGGCACCAGCTGTTGATTATGGTCCTCCTTCCCCTGGTACCGGCGGTTGGGTACATAGGCCCTCTACAGGCACCACCCATTGGGTACCCGTACCCCTTACAGGCGCTGGTCGTACGGTACCCAGGCCCCTTCCAGGCACTGGCCATTGGGTACGTGGGCCCACTCCAGATGCCAACTGTTGGGGATGCTGTGGTCCAATCCACAGCTCCTTTCCCCTAGCCAGGATACTTCCCAACACCAGCATGCCCCCACACCCCCCAGTGCTTGCCCTGCCTACTGGCCCTGTTCCCTCACTCCATATTGGCTCTCACTGTATTGTCTTCATATCCACTCTGTGTCAGGCACTGCTAGCCACTCTTTGGCACCTCTCAGTTCCAAAGAGAGATGCATTTCCCCATCCCCACTGGCTTACAACACTCACCTAGGGGAGGGGGGAACCTACAAGGCTTTTATCAAAGGCTTGCTGTTTGTTTGGAATTTGTCCCCTTGGATTCAGCATTGACCATGTGCACCAAACGTCAGAATGACTTGTGTCATGTTTGTTTGTGGCAGAGGGGGGAAGTACAGTGGTCTTTGGGCCAAGAGCTGTATGGTTCTATGCGTCAGCACAAAGGTGCCTCTGACTAGGGCCTGTGGGTATGACCTTTCCATAAATATTAATTAATCCTAATACTTGGAGGGAAGAGGGAATTAGTAGGATACATTAAACCCTGACTAACTGTGTTTCAATAGAAATAATTTCTCTTGAATTTCCCCCGGCAGAGTGGGAGGATGTAGTTAAAGCACTGGACTAAGAGGTGGGAAATCTGAGGTCAGTTCCTGGCTCTGCCCCAGACTTTCCTATGTGACCTTAAGTGAGTCAGTTAATCTTTGTGGGCCTCAGATTCCCATCTGTAAAATGGGGATAAATATATTACTTTTCTGCTGCTCGTTGTCTCGTCTCTGTTTAGATTGTTAGCTCACTGAGGCAGGGACTGTCTCTCACTGTGTGTTTGTGCAGCTCCTAGCACAGGGGGGGCCCGATCTTGGCTAGGGCCTAGGTGCTATTGTAATGCAAATACATGAATTACTAAGAACAAATTCAAATTCTTCCATGCCAAGGTAAAACATTCCATGGAAACAGAAACTTTCAACATTCATTAGCTGTATTTGTATAAAAACGAATGTGCAACTGCTGACATGTTGTTCTATCAGGTTATGTTTATAGGATTCTCTTGCTTTGCAGCTTTATTTTTACTGTGAACTTTATTCATGTTGTGACTTCGCTTTGTGAAAATCAAGAGGAGAACTAACGGCATGGATCCCTGTCGCCCAGGTTCATGCTATCCCCAGGCTACAGGAAGCCATGTGTCTTTCTCCTCCACTCCATATCGTGTTTTCAGCATGTGCTTTGAAAAGATAATGACATTGTCATGCCCTTAAAGTCAGCATAAGAATCTGCCCCACAGCTCAATAGTAGAAGCAAAGTGGAAGATTCTACTGTCTGATAAAGATCATCTGCTGTTTCCTGTGCTAAGGACGAAAAGTTGAGCAAATATAAAGGTCATCTGTGTTTATATTAACAATACAACAGTTACACTATGTTTCGTAACAAAGTTGGGTCATTATTTATCCACTTGTCCTTTATATCATTGCTTTGAACTGTCTGGATTTGCTTATCGTGATATTTCTAAAATCTGTAAACAGCCAAAGAGAAGAATTTCTGTTTCTCTAAATAGAGTGTTAGGTCATTTTATTATCAGAGCCTTAGAAAGCTGCCCATCTGTTGTTCTTTCACATCTGGAATAGCATATGCAACCTCCTCCTAACTGTTAATTATTTCAAGGAAATTACTATAGTAACTGCGCCATGTATACACTGTATCATTGCTTCTCTTCATCTTGCCTTTCTCACCGTTAGCAATGAATCACAGACAACTTTCCTAAAACAAACCAAGAAACCAACCATCTTCGACACACCTCGCTACAGTAATTTTTCTTTTATATTATTAAAGCAAATGTAATGTTTTCATTTTCACTTGCTAGCTCCTCTGTTTAAAACTACTTACGCATGTTCCTTGGTCCCTATGTTGATAATTAGGTTACCTGTGGGTAGCGTTGAACATGATTATACAATCAGCTTTCAATTTAGTTTCATACAACAGAGCCATTTAACTTTAGGTGTGGAAACGAGTGATTAAATAGGTCTAGAGTACATTGACCTCTTCACATCTCATTGAAAGCATATTTGTTCATGATAGAAGACCCTGGGAAGCACTGAAGTCAAATAGTTCAGTCCCCAGGAAAACGGGAAGCCGCTCTGATTATAAGCTCTTTGGGATAGACTTTCCTAGTGCAGTGAGGCCCGGACCCCTGACTGGGACCGCTAGCCACTACTGCAGTACAAATAAAAATAATCCTAGAAGCTAAAGATACTTGAAGATTAAATGATCCCCGTTCAAGTATTTAGAGTAGCATGATTTGCCTTCAAACACGTGTATCATTTCAACACACAGCATACTGTGTGCATGAGCGCATTTCTTCACTGCCACGGATCTTTCGTCCAGACATGGCCCTTGTATGTGGGAATCATCCTCATCAGTTCTAGAATGACGGTGTGGAGAAATACACCGAGGGCGGACTTGCGTGTGGATTTTCAGCAGTTGGGGGAATCGCTTCCTTTTAACCGCTTTAGGGGTGTGTGCCGAGGATTCACACAATGCTGTGTGAAATGAGGTACCGCAGGAAAACACACACCTAGAATATAGCAGGTGCTGTCACTTTACCTCAGCTGTATCAGCTAGCAATCCAGCATGCAAGCAGCCATGCGCGCCATGGCATCCTGATCTCACTCGATGAGCATCACACTTCTGACGAAAACACATCACTGAAGAAAAAGGCTTTGCTGCAGCAGTAGGGTTTCCACATGCCCCCGTCTTCTCCCCAGGATGGCCCAGGGGTGGTATGCACAGCGGCTGTCATGGGCTAGTGTGACGACCTTGGGGAGGCGGTAGGGGGCGCTGTGAAAGCCCTGCAGCCTCTCACACTTGGTAAGTTTGTTTTTTTTTGTTTTTTCTTTTTTCGGTGGTTGGGGCTGGCGGTGTGCACCTGTTGTCATTAAATGCAATCTCTAAGGGAGTAGCCCAGTGTCACATATAGCACACTGCATATTGCTCTGCACACTGCAGCAGGACAGGGGTCCTCAGATTTTTTCATAGCATGGACCACATGCTCAGGGACACCTCCCCTTCCTATTCACAAGTGCACAGATCCGCTGCCCGCCCCATCCATGACCACGCAGCCATCTCATCTGCTCTCACGTAATGTCCCTGTGGCACCTATGGCAATTGGTTTTGGGGAAGAGTAAGACCAAGGAAGTACCAAGTGTGTTGTAGACATCTATCTATTTAGCAGCTGGAAATAAGGAGAATGGCCAGCCAGGCCACCTCCATCAAGCGCTCCATGGGCAGCAGCAATCCACAGAGTAGGTTTGGATGGCTCTTAGGGGGATAGTTGAAAAGGCAACAGAATAACTACCCAGTAGGGTTAGGACATGTAGGATAACACTGCTTTCAGGACCAGGGAGATGGGAGCGTAAGGAAGTGAATATTCTCAGCTCAGTGCGAAGGCTTTGCCATAGCTATACGTTATGATATGTGTCAGCAGTGCCTTGGTTATGTTCATCCAGTCAGCATTCCTCTCTTCCTTGTTTCACAGACCAATGGGATCCAAACAGGAAAATGAACGAGAAGAAACAGCAGGAGACAGCACTCGCCAGTCCAATGGACCAAGCCAGAACCCAAAGCCTCTCAGAAGGACAAGGGGAAAAAGCCTGAAATACGAAGGTAGGTGTCTGTGGATTCACTCCGCAGCATACGGAGTCTTCCTGGAAATGGAGGTGCCAGCCACCTCTTCCCGCAAAGGCACAAGGGTGTCCATAGCTGGAGGGAAGGGAACGAAAGGCAAAGGATGTGAGCTACACTAAGAATGTCAGCCAGATCCTCCCCTGCTATAAACTGGTGTTGCTCCATTGAAATTAATCTTCTGTTGAAACCAACAGCTACTGGTCGCTAGCTGAGGAGCTGAGATTGTGTTTTTGCTTTTGGGAAACCATTGATTAGATACTATAGATTCTTTATTATTATTTAATATTCCTATTGTGGTAACAACCAGGGTCTCCAATCACGGCCAGAGTCCCCCTGTGGTGGGTGCTGCTAAAACCTAGTGCCTGCCCCAAAGAGCTGACAATCTAAGGGCTGACCGTGAGGAGAAAACAACCAGTCTCCATATGTTTTTGGCTTAGCTGAGCCTTCATATACAGTTGTTCATGGACAATGTCATGAGTTAACTCGTCATGTGATTTTCAATGGGCAGCAGTGTTGTTATATACATTTCCTAGTGAACAGATATATTGTATTCACAGCCTTGTTTAACTTCCAGTAGTTCAGAATCTAGTGCTCTTTAATGGCCACACTGGTCAGTAAAAAGACAATGCAACTGTATTGCAATTATACTTAAATATATATTTTATTATTTGTTTGCATATTTGTCTAGTGTTTTTTTTTCTGTCTGAATGGTTGCAGTGTACATGTGGCTGTATGTGTGTGGATGTACATGGATGCCTATGTATGTACCAGGATGAGTTGGGTGTGTAGGATGAGTTTAAGTGTTGTTCTGCATTAGTAAATATGTGTAGGCCTCATTAGTGACAGATATGTATCTAACACAGTGGGGGTGGTTCAACTTCTTCTTTCTTTCTTTCTTTCTTTCTTTCTTTCTTTCTTTCTTTCTTTCTTTCTTTCTTTCTTCTCCCATTGTGGTTTGTGCACATCTCATCCAAAGGATTTGTTACATGTTGAGAGAGCCCCGTTTGCTATTTATGTTACTTGTCTGAAAGCTGTATGTGCTGTGATTGTTCCATGTAGGTGAGCCAAAGAGTGCATTAAGTAATTTAATAAGTAAATTCTGTGCTACAAACCACACCACAGATCTCACGGGAGACTCTGGTCTCTAGTAATTGTGGGGCTGACAGCTGCTTCTGTACCAATCAGTAGACGTGAATCCACAGGCACCTCTTTCCAGAAAACCAACAGGTTGATGCTGTAAACTCCCCCCACCCACCCCAGGGGGCATGGTTGAGGGCAAGAGTAGCTACTGTTGAAACACTGAGCCTGTATTCCACCAGAACACATCTGTCTAAACCCTTACCTCGGCCAGCTCCACTAATACAGATTTCCAAGTCAGCATCAGTGTAACTTGCAAGAACAATGACGCTATTTAGGGAGCATTTACTGTGGATCTTTCAAAGGGTAGATGTAAGCCCTAAGTATAAAATAACAATAGCAATAATAATGTAAATTATGGCTAGGCTGGGTATATAAATAAGACCTCAAGACAAGCAAAGAAATTGTAAAATGACCTGAAGAGATCTGTCTAAGCTCTGTGTAAACTCAAAAGCTTCTCTCTCTCACCAACAGACGTTGGCCCAATAAAAGATATTACCTCCCCCACCTTGTCTCTCTCATATCCTGGGACTGACGCAGCTACAACACCACTGTAAAAATGAAGGAAGAGAACGAAAGTCACCTGTTTTCTATCAAAATTCAAATTTAGAACTCTCCAAACATTACCTCAAGGGACAGGAATATGTGTCTGACACACGAGGAAATTAACACTCCACTACATGCCAGAGGAGTGCCCTAGGAGGCAGACATTTTGGAAAGAGGTGATAAAGGCCAGAAAGGGCGGCAGATAGATTGTGGAACTCCTTCTGTATGCGGGGCTGGAAAAAAAAGATACATTCAAAAACAAAAACCCATGGAAAATACTAGTAGCTGGGCTAATTGCAGATAGTTTAGTAACACTGGGAAATGGAAAGACACTTCCCTTCTTTAATGTGCACTTCTGTGATCTGGCTTCTGTTCAGGACCTGAGGAAAAATGTGTCTCGATTCCTGCTTCTTTGTTACATGCACTCTTCACAGTCACTGTCTGCAAACCTGACTAAGAATAATTAGCAATTAAATAAACCCAAAGAAACAAGCACTATAGTTACTACACTGTTAAGTATCAGAGGGGTAGCTGTGTTAGTCTGTATGCACAAACACAACGAGGAGTCCGGTGGCACCTTAAAGACTAACAGATTTATTTGGGCATAAGCTTTCGTGGGTAAAAAACCCACTTCTTCAGATGCATAGAGTGAAAATGATGGATGCATCTGAAGAAGTAGGTTTTTTACCCACGAAAACTTATGCCCAAATAAATCTGTTGGTCTTTAAGGTGCCACCGGCCTCCTCGTTGTTTTTGTACGCTGTTAAGTCGGCCTCAGAAATGCTGTGTTTTCATAAACATTCCTTTTGTAGCTAGTAGATTCACTGATGCACCTAGTGTTGGTTCCATGTAGTGACTCCCTGAGAAATGGCACCATTTATGTTTGTACCAATGGAAATTCAAAATCCAAATGGTAAGAATTTAGGGGGAGACTTTCAAAGGCAGAATGGATAGTTGAGGTACCTAACTCCATTGATTTCCAGTGGGAGTTTGGCACCTAATTGCCATTTGTGCCTTTGAAAATTTCCTCCTTACTGCCTACTAACATTTGGGCAAATTATCTGAGGCCAGATCCAAACCCCATTGACGTCAAAGGGAGTCTTGCTGTTGACTTCAGTTGGCATAGGTTCAGGCCCATAATGAACAGCTTTTTCTTCTGCACTAGGATCTATCAGGTATTTGCCGATGTCTTAGCTGATCTTCTACTGTTTGTGTGGTAGCAGCCTGGCCCTGACTTGCCTGCCTTTGTTACGCCAATCCAAATGCCTCCTGAAACCTGACCCTCTTTCTCCAGTTACAGCAACAACTTCCCAAAATATTATTGTGTATGGTAGCTTTTAGAGGGAGTAGTTCTTTAATACAGTCAAGTACCAGGAGCTGCTCTATGGTTCTAGTTTGGTTCAAGAGGATTTTAGAGCTGAAACTGCTTGCATCTATGAAGACTGTGGCCCTTCAGAGGAGGCCGTGTTGTTGCTGTTGTCCACCCATTGGAGTGGAATGTACGGCCATAATATGTGGCTCTTAATAAACCATCTTCATGAAGTGAGATGTAGAGCTGGCCTCCTGGCTAGTAAGAATTAGGCCTTACTAGACCTATGGGAGGAAGCTTGCGGCGTCGGGTGGCGATGAGATTTGTTCACGTGCTTGAGCTGGGATACCTTCCCCCTTGGTATAATAATGAGGCTGCTGGCAGTGTTCTCCATAAGGGCCCCTGTGGTCTTTTCCCTTTGGAAGGTGCCCCCATCCTGGTCTGAAATATCCAGAATCTGCTGGCCACAAGGGCCAGCTGCAAGGGCTATCTTCTTAGCAGGGCTGCTGAAGAAGCAGAGATTGTTTGGCGGGGAGGCGAGGAGAGAGAATGTTTAGAGGAAAAATTGAGACTATGATTTCTTTTTGCACGGCCTGGTTACTTGCATTATCCTCTGTCATGGGGCTTCTGCATGCTTTGGGATTTATTGTATTCTTTCATGGGTGTCAGATATGGCTAGGGTGCTCTGGCATGGGCCCCTTCTCATTGTTATTTCATAAATCTCAAGAATAAATAAATAATTGCACCCCACTGGGATGTAGTAATATTCTAGCCTGGTTCTTCCCAGACATCCTACTGTATCTGTTGCTAAATGATGGAGAATTACAGTTTTGGCACGGAAGAGGTAACACAGATTGCAGGGCTCCTGCCCAGTCTAATCGGTAAAGTAGAGATCAGAGGTGAATTCTGGCAAATCTCTTTTCCTGCCTAAAGGCCCAGCCCATGGGATTATGTAGCCTACACTCATCAGCTCCAGGTTTGCTGTTACCACAGATGATTTGCTCACCTGAGGTGCCTCCTGGTGCAATATGTCATTACACATAATAGAGCTTCACTTGTGGGTCCTGGGAGCACTCTATGACCACCCCGCCCCCATCACATTGATTGCTAGGAGCACCAGTTGTGTTCATCACCGAGTAGAAGATGCCTCCCAGCATGCCATCTAGAGGTTGCTCCTCCGGTTGTATCCTGGAGGATCTAGTCCTCACATACTGTTTTCTTCTTCCACTGATGATGGCCTTTCTGAGGTCAGCTATCAGTCAGGGGGTGGGGAGAAACTACACAGAGATGAAACCCTTCAGGATAGATCTGGAACATTAGGGCCTCCATCTGTTTTTTAAACCAACCGTACAAAATGCTGGAGTTTAGTACACAGGAGCTCCTGCAAGGTTGTGTTGGTGTAGAAAACCAGATCCATTATGTCTCTTCCTCAGTGTAAACCAAGAATTAATCATGGCACAAGAGGTAAATGTGTGGGGGTTTCCTGTGTAAACTGCTCTGTTGGACTGGTAAATATTTCTAGTATTGTCACAAATAGTCAACACAAATGTAACGAATGCAAGTTTAGCTTTAGCTCTGCGTGTTTACCATTACGACTTTAAACTGTTTATAGGAAGGGAAGCACTATAAAGGTCCCTGAGGAGGTGGGCAAAACCACATGGATAGTCAGGGCTTACTGCAATGAAGTGTTTGGTTTAATATTCAAAGAACACATGGTCACTTTGCAGCAGCTATTTGTCATTTAAAACATTGTTGTTGATACTTGACAGTGACACCAACCTAAACCATTCATAACAACTCCAGAAACGAGGTGTATTAACAACTGGTAGGATCCAGCTGGATTCTTTCTTATCTGTGTGTTGTCAAACAGGGCTACCACAAGCTTGCTTTGTCCATCGCAAATACTGACGCAATGGCCAATACGAAAGACATGTCTTAATGTTTCTAGTCAACATAATCAGCTATCATTTTTTACATCCTTTTTCTTAAAGCCCTAGCTTCTGGAGGCATGTCACTAGGTGAGAATCTCAGCTTTCGTTTAAAAAACAAGGAATCGTGTAGTCTCCGTGGTTGCACAGGAAAGCCTGAACTCATGAATGAGAGGAAGGATGGGCCAGTTGTCACGGCGCTAGCCTAGGCTTGGGAGACTGGGGTTCAAGTCCTTGCTCTGCCATGGAGTTCCTGTGCAATCTTGGGCAGATCACACAGCCTGTCTGGGCCACAGTTCCCCACCGGCAGCACTGCCCTGCCTCCCAGGGGTGTTGTGGGGGTGCAGACGTTAAAGATTGCGAGGTGCAATGGATACTACAGTGATGAAGGCCAGACAAGTACCAGAACCTGAATGGTTACAGCATGAGAAGAGAGGTAAAAAGGCCCCAAGAGATACTGGTTTTAAAAATCTCCTGATTTGGGGGGTGAGAGGAGCTGAGGCGGGCTGACTCATGACTTTGAATGCCAGGGGCTAGCAATACGGTAGCTACATTTATTAGTAAGAAACAAAACCATTCCAGCTAGTACAGACGGGAAAGCAAGTAAAAGAGAGGAGGAGGACTGGGCTTTTCAGAAGTGCTCAGCATTAGCCTGACTCTGCTCCCACTGAAGCCAACAGTAAAACGACCGACTTCAATGAGTACTTTAGAAAAACCCAACCTCTGATTCCTAAAGGGATACTCTTAGTCCCGATACTAAACATCATCTCACTCCCACATTTTGGTCAGTAACTACGTCAATCTTCTGGGTAGGGGATTGGGGCCAGCTTTTGGGAAAAGGCATTCTCCAAGCTATTCAAATGCAGTTGCTTGCTAGAGACATCACACTATTTAACACATCGGGAGTAGCTTTGCAGAGACACTGAGTGTGGTACTGTACTACCAGCCCTCAGTGTGGTGCTTTTCCTGCAGTCCTAGTGTAGATTGTGAGCTGTGTACAATGGACTAATCAGGCAAAGCCTCATGTTTCTCCATTATTGGAGGCCCACTCTAAGGAGATGTTGAATTAGATCCAGACTGATGTAAATCCATGACCATGGTGGAGCTATGCCAGCTGAGGATCTGGCCTCACTGAGCTTTCTCAAGAGGGGGAAGTGGAGAGGAAATCCTCCTAGGGGACAGAGAGATGTTGGGTAAATGTGTAGGAGGGCAGTAGGTCCAGGTACACAGTAAGTAGTCATCAGGTCATCAGTGGGAAGAGTTGGGGCTTGAAGGCTGAGAGGTAAGGAGTGGGATGGAGAGAAGAGAATTAGAGGTCTGATCCAAAACTCATTGCAGCCAATGAGAATCCTTCAGTGGGCTTTGGATCAGGCCCAGGGTGTAGAAAGAGCAGAGAGGATGAAGGGAGATGACAAAGATGGAAGAGAAGATGCAGAGAGATATCAGAAACAAGGGTTACAACAGGTGCAGGGGACCTGCGGGGACGGAGGGGTCCCATACTTCTTTCCAGGAAGAACTGTTTGTTGTGACTGAAACATCTAGGGTGCTGCTTGCCATGTGCCTTTTTAATTAGGCAGCCATTCGGTGCCATTGCACTGCATTGTGGCTTTCTCGTGTTGATCATTGACAGACGCTATTCCTCATGATATCTGCTGTCATCCCATTAGCAATTATCTGGCATTTGATGTTTCAACTTTAATACAAGGATATAAAATCATAGAAATGTAGGGCTGGAAGGGACTTCATGAGGTCATCTAGTTCATCACCCCACATTAAGGAAGGTCCATCCCTGTATACATAGGTGACACTATACCTAGACCATCCTGAAGGTGTGTTTGTCTAACCTATTCTTAAAAATCTCCAGTGA
Organism: Eretmochelys imbricata; assembly: GCF_965152235.1. Taxonomy (NCBI): domain Eukaryota; kingdom Metazoa; phylum Chordata; order Testudines; family Cheloniidae; genus Eretmochelys; species Eretmochelys imbricata. Next base: position 130,827,631 of record NC_135576.1, on the reverse strand, counting down.
CTGAGATATGGGTTGGCTAAGGGTACAACTTTGATCATACACATCATCCAATATTTTATAGTGGGACAACTATTTATTTTTACAGCATTTAGGCCCCAATTTAGCAAAGCACCCCTGTTTAGCAAGCCACTTGAGCATGTTACATTTAAGCATGTGTTTAAATCGCATTGACTTCAGTGGGATGTAAGTACATGCCGAAAGTTAAGCATGTGCTTACGTACTTTGCTGAATCAGAACCTTAAATGGCAGACAAAATAATGTATAGCTAAGTGATAAAATATAAAGCTATATTTATACCTTGGGGTTCTGATGAGGTGACAAAACTGCATTATAAGATCCCCACTGGAATGATAACTTTGCCATGCTAGTGTAAAAGGAGTTCAGGGAAGACCCTGGAATGGAAACGGATATGGCCTTGCTATCCGAGGGATACTACGGATTTTGCTATCATTGTAGACAATACGCCCCCTAGTGTTTATTGGGAGAACCACCTTACCAACCACTTTTTGGAATGAAAATGAGGGGAATTTACTTGATCATCATACAGGAAGAACATGCCACCTGTGAAACTGGTTGTTTTTTTCCCCTAGTGTTGGCTGCATCATGCACCGTACAACAAGGCCAGTCTGAAAGAGGTTTCACAGCAGTTCATCAGAGCACTGGTGCAGCCATTTTAAAATGTTACTTACCTTAGGAGATATCTTTGACACTGAAACCATCAGGGCAGAGGGACAATTTATAACTTAACACTTCAAAACTTAGAAAAATATGAATTGTTCAAAGCAAATTTTAAGCTGACATTTTTACTCACTAGCTGCGGTATGTGCAGGGAACAGGCAGGGGTGTTGCCATCATGTTAGCTCTCTCGGTCTCCATCTTCCTCGCTATGGATTAATTTTGCCATAGTAGCACTTTGGGGGTCCCAGATTAACTCAGGGCCCCATTGTGCTCGGCATTGTATGGACAGTAAGACTCGGTCGCTCCTGAAGAGCTGATAAGTCAAAGGGTGGGTTGGAAGCACCATTATCCTTTCTGTTCAACTTCACCTCTCTAAGGAACATCAGCCCATGCGGTATTGCTAACCTGGACTGGACTGTCTTTTTGCTGTCTATGGATGCCACAAAGATGAGGGCACATAATTCTTTCCAGTCTCCCTCTCCATTCAAATACTGCCAATTGGCCTCCGCTCGATGGGAATACTGAGCTTTGCCCGTTTTTACTAGCTCTAACCCCAATGGTGCATCACCCATGTTATAGCAGAGCAGTTACAGTTGACCTGTCTATTGTACTTATCTAGCCCCCTTGGCTATAGTACCTGAGCCCCTCTCCAAAGCTCCCTGTGAGGGAGAACAGAGCTGTTATCCCCACTGTACATATGGGGCACTGAGGCACAGGGCGATTTGCCCAAGAGGCACAGGCAGCCTATGGCAGAGCAAGGAGCTGAACCCCGGGGGGCTCTCATGTCCCCACCTAGCACCCCAACCACTGGACCATTCTTGCTCTCTACATGGGCCCAGTACGATAGTATTGAAACACTGTCTATAAACCCGTATGCTACTCTCATCTCACAGCATTTGCCTTTACAGCATGTTGTGCCTAGTGTTTTATTTTGTTTACTCTGTTGCCTTTTTAATAAAATTAAAATGAAACCTCCAGCTTTGCAAACTTCCTTCTCCTATCACCTTAAAATTGTACCCTGTCTGCAAACTCTTGCTCACGCGAGCAGTCCTGCCAACAGCAGTAAGGCTGCTTCCATAAGGACTATTCCCAAAGGAAAAGTTTTGCAGGCCTTTACTTTTTGTTCAAAGTCTTCAGCAAGTTGTTTTAGGCTATCATAATATATCATTCTTGACTAAGGCCCAGATCCAGCTAATGCCAACCCTAAGCATTCAAGAATCATGAGTCATGGCCCAAAAGATCATGGGATTGACTTAAAAATCATGACATTTTCAAAGTAATAAGTGTGGAGATTTTCTATGTGCCTCTTGGCTTTTTTGAACCTTTAGGGATCATATTTTCAAGCTTTTCTCCCCAACCATAAGGGCTAGAAATGGGCTTTTGATTTGTAAATGAAAGCTGAGATTCTGGTGTATTCACATGATTCCAGGGCCTGGGGCTTTAAGAACAATACCAGATATCATGAGACTTGGGATAAAATCTGAGGGCTGGCAACACTGCACCCTTCAGTAACTTTATACCTATGCGTCGTCCAAGTGAGTTCAATGGGATTAGATAAATGCCTAAAGTTACACACAAACATAAGTTTGTGCAGAAGCAGGTTCTGTATTTATACTCTCTGGTATCTGAAGAATAAAAAGAGTGTTAACAAAGAAAGCTAACATGGTGGTGTGAAAAGCATGTGAAAGCCATGGCAATCTGTACTTGCCCTTTAACAATCAGAATTTTTGTTAACAGGTATCTGTATGGCTTCTCTCCTGATTCTTCATGATGTACATCACTTTCACCATGTTCTTAAAGGTTGGGCACATTGGGCTTTTGTCTTTCTTTTGGTTTAAGGTTAAGGAAGACTTTGGAATGAAGCATATTTAAAATATGCAGCCAACCCCAGCCAATTATACTAACATCTCAGTGTGGATTGCCTTTGCCGTTCAAATAATAACAAAACCTAGGCTTGAGCTGGTTAGCAGTTGGGTGGCAAGGCAAAGGCAATTAATCACACACTGACACGCTCAATCAGCAGAATTAGAATGTGCCTCTTTAAACACAGATAAAGGCCTAGTTAATTATCTATGGTGGATAGGGTACCTGCTCATGTCTAATCGGCCTTTGGTCTCTCTTCCTTGGGGAGGCAGTTTATTATTTGCTAACTCCAGATCTGAAAGTGCCAAGAAACTGGGTTGTTGGGTTTTTTTTAGAATCCCTTTTTTATGGAAACGTCCTGGCATATTTAGTCAGACCATTGTTTCTCACACCTTCTCCCAAAGGTCAGGTAGAGAAAACCTGCCTTTGATCAGAACATTTCTGTACTTGGTTCTTTGTTGATCAGAGAAGAGTAATATTTTATTGTGGTCTGGAAAGAAAGCGTTCAAATATGTCACACCCACTCGCTCCCTTACTCAAAGGACTCTGCTCCGTCTGTATCCAAAGGAATTAGTACAATGGTTCTCGTCAATTGACATTTCAGCTGGCAAACCTGGTACCTTTGGCACACTACCGTGGAGGTTAAAAAGGAAGGGGGACCACCACTTTAGTTGCTTTGTGTGATGTATTGAAACCTCTGTGAAAATTGTAGGCTGTCACTTCAAATTTCAAGGGTTTTTCATGGTCCTGCCAGCAGGTGAATGTGTTCTGTAGGGAAGAGTCCGATCTGGGCCTAATAGAAGTCAGCCTGCAGCCAACCAGCCTAGAACAAGGTGAGTTGAGTTGTACCTCTCTGTTTTAGGGACCAGTCCGCTTTGTCTCTCTGGTTTGGGGATTCTTGTGTGTTATTGTTGTGAGTTCTAAAAAATAAAGTCGTGTTACGTTGTGACCTTCCAGCCAGAATATTTGTTTTTATCTAACATCTACGCTGCTGCTGGGAGTGAGCGTCCCTAGTCTGGGTGGACAGACACCCCTCGCTAGCACACTCAGAACAGAGTGTGGCCATTGCGGCACGGGTAGTACCCAAGCCCACCCAGCCCCCTGGGTCCACACACGCTTGTGCCGCCATGTCCACACTGCCATTTCTAGCACGCTAGCTCAAAGCTCCCGCGTACACATACCTTGTGTATGCAGTGAACACTGTACTTGGTTGATGGCCAGTTGCAGCAGGTCTTGTGTCTCCTGTATGCCCTTCCCCCCTCATCCGCCCACTCTCCCTGATCTCCAGAGCAAGGGCACAAGTGACAACGGCAGCAGTGCAGAAATCAAAGAGGCAGCAAACAGGTCCATGAAGAGGAAGGAGAGGAGGAAAGGTAGCACCTTGTTGCTCACGGTAGGGAAACAGAAAAGCCCTTAGGTTTGTTTTTTTTAATGTCATGAAATAATAAAAAGATAAATAGTAAGTCTATGGAGAGTTCATGAGACTGGTCACTTTAGACTTCTAGTGAGTGCTTGTAATGTAACGACGGTGCAAACCAGGCTTAGGAATGAGGGATGAGTTGGCACAATGTTCTCTCCAGATCGGTGCTGCGTATGAGAGAAACGAAATTTGTAATATTCACCAGCCATTGAGGCCAAAATTCTCAAACTTGGTTGCCTACGCTAGATTGCACCCTCAGCAACTTTGCAGATGACACTAAGCTTGGGGGAGAGGTAGATACGCTGGAGGGTAGGGATCGGGTCCAGAGTGACCTAGACAAATTGGAGGATTGGGCTAAAAGAAACCTGATGAGGTTCAACAAGGACAAGTGCAGAGTCCTGCACTTAGGACGGAAGAATCCCATGACAGCTATAGGCTGGGGATCGACTGGCTAAGCTGTAGTTCTGACGAAAAGGACCTGGGGATTACAGTGGGTGAGAATCTGGATATGAGTCAGCTGTGTGCCCTTGTTCCCAAGAAGGCTAAAGGCATATTGGGCTGCATTAGTAGGAGCATTGCCAGCAGATCAAGGGAAGTGATTATTCCCCTCTATGAGGCACTGATGAGGCCACATCTGGAGTATTTAACTATTCATGGGTCAACCATGGATTAATGAATAATCAGATACATTAGAATAACAAGTAAATTGGATTCTGCTTGAACATATTCTATTAAGTCTGGCTACATTCATGGAATAAATTACTCATTTTGAATTATTCACTCAGCTCTAATAGAGAATAATTTTCACCAGAAATGTTGATTAGTATATTTGGCAGAATTATAAACTGATTGGATGGATGGCAGGCAGTAGATGTGAAATACTTAGATTTTATTTGATATTGCATTGAAAAATGTATCCAGATTGTATTAGGTGTTAAGCACCATCAACAAAGTCCTGAATTGAGTTAGGAGAGATGTACTCCTAACTGGTATCTAGACATGTACTCTTAGTACCAGATTTAATTAATCTCCTCGTAAATGTTCTGGAAGAAGGTGCAAACAACACACAAATTCACAGACTATTAGGTTGAGAAAAGCTGAGACCACTGATGAGGACAAAAGGGACATAAGGGTTGAGAAATGTATCTGGAGAGGAAACAGAACGAAAACAATTAATTAAATTAAATCTTTCAAAGCACAAGGGTCCCCAGTCACTGCCCAAATGCCAATTTTGCACACGGACTTGCCTCTGCAATATTAGGAATTGGATAGTAGCCAAACCTGTGGGTAAAATATTTCTTAGAGTGGATATCCTTGGAGAAATATAGTTCTTAATTGCATTTGACTTTTTAAAATGTGCTTATCCATGCACATGTACCATAAGGTGCTGTGGGCTAAGCCAGCCCCGATTACAAGATGAGCCCTGCCGGAGGGGAAGAATTCCCAATATAAAAGGCACCAAGAATCTGCAGGGCAGAGGGCTATGGCTGAGAGAAGTAGCTGGGACTGCCAGGAAACTGGAGCTGGAACTGATGAAAGACTTTGTGTTTGTTTGGGACTTTGGAGTTCTGTTTCTGACAAACTCTGCTGGCAGCTGCCTGGTGAAGACTGAATTAAAAGGCTTGGGGCTGAGAATGCAACTGGAAAAGGGGTGAGTTTTAAAGAGGCCTTAAGTCAAAGGAAAATAGAGTTGGGTGGTGGCCATGGTGCCACAGGCCCTGATTCAGCAAAGCACGTGTTTAACTTTAAGCCCAAGTTTATTCTGCAAAAACACTTAGGCCCTGATCCAGCAAAGGACTTAAACATGCCCATAACTTAAAGCATGGAAGTAGCCCCATAGAATTCCGTGGAATCAATCACATACCTTAACTTAAGCATGTGCTCAAGTGCTCTCCTGGATCAGGGCCTTTGGTCCCAGTTCTGAAAAGCTCTTAAGCACAGGCTTAAGGCCTGTTGATTTCAATGGGACCCAAAAGGTGGATTTCATTACAACATAATGACTTAGGACATGCAAAGAAGATAACAATTCCACTGCAACATGTGTTGATTCTGAACATATTTCTTTCTCTTTAAACATCAGGAAATGTAAACTGAGATTTTTCAAGTTTGCATTTTTACAATTCATGGTCTCATTAATCATCATTTTTAATGCACAAAAAAAATAGGTAGTAGGTGTATATGACTTTAGCAGAACTAATCACATAGCGAAGTATTTAGTGTGACTCACGGTGGCAGAATCTTCCCCTTCCTCACTGTAGAAAATGTGCACAAAGGGATTGAGTTGGAAGGAAAAAAAGTGCTACTCTTCTCAGCTCCACCCACAAAACAAGCTCCACCCACTAGAGACGCACATTTTGCTGCTTTGATTTTAGATTGGTTTTCAGTGACCCGGTGACTGCCCCTTAGCTCATTACTAGCCAATCAGACTGCAAACAAGTTAAGTGCGAATGTATGAATGTTCTCATTTGGGAGAATTGTTTCTTGTTTGCACTGCGGACTTTTCAGAGTTTAGTGCTGGGGATTTTCAAACCTGCCTGGGAGATGCAGGTGTACAAGTCCCACTGAAATGAATGGCACCTAATTGCCAAAGTTCCCTGAAGATCTCAGCTTGAAAGTGTATCATCAAGTAGTTTCAAGGCATATAGTGTGTAAATATAGCCAGGAATACAGACTGCTACAAGGAGCATTTACTTCTACAATACACTAGGCAGGAACTTCAAACAAGTATTTATTTTTTTATTTATCTACAGATGAAGAGTGCCTATCCCAGAGTGTTAGATATGTGTATTTCTGTAAACATAATGAACGTAGTAGGTCCCTGATCCTGCACAAGGATCATCTTCTCTGAGCCTTCAGGTGAGTCAAGGAGGATGGTTCCTCCACCTGTCACTGGATGGAGTCAAACAGGAGGAATGTCTTCTGAGAACCAAGCCTCTAAAAGGTACCAGAGCTTCCACACAGCTGGCTTTCCGTTGGCCAGGCCAGCTCTCTTTCACCGTAACATGTGACTCATTTATGGCTCTCAGGAAAGCAGTAAATCTAATATATCAGTATTGAGTCTGGGATCACACAACTTCGACTCAGACTCAAAGTTAGACTGCATTATTTATTAACTATCTGCACTGGCTTCTGTAAGGTGGTCGGCCATGCAGATTCCTTGTTCTGTGTGATTTTTATTTAATAGATAAACTCTAACCTTGATGAGCAGTTTGATTTCTTGAAAGCCCCGGCTTGTATTCACTGTTGTGACTATGCTATAATGTAAAATGATGGGTTAATGCAAGTGCTTGGTCATGCTAGAATAGAATAAGCAGCTGTATAGCACCGTTCAGCTTTTCAGATAGTAATAAATTCATTCTCACAGCACCTCTGTTCGGCATTTTTTGTGCTTTTTTATTTTATTTTGCTTAATCAGCAATAAGCAGTCCATTGCTTAATCAAATTTTGGTCACTGAGATACAGTGGTGAGGTGTGGCATTGACACTTAGACCAGCTGACACATTAGGCCTGATTCTCATTTACGCTAAACCACCTTACATGGCTCTGGCAGTGTAAAGAAGCCTTAAAGTGGGCATTAATTACATTTACATTAATACTAGAATGGTGTAAATTGGCCTTAGTGTGAACGAGAATAAGGTTTGATAAGAATAGTGCTTGGTTTTTACAGATGCAAGTGGCAAACTATCACTGCAGCAAGTCACTTCTCTTTCTAATGGATCTGGGATGAGGCTGTAGGATGACGGATAAGGAAACTGAGAAACGTGTTGAGCAAATGGGCATGATGTTGTGTGGTGGATTTTAAGGGAGTTTGGTTTTTTTAAGTTTGTTGAATCTCCAAAATATTTCCCACGTTTGACCATTAAAACGAGACTTGCTTTGCTTTCAGGGTGCATTCTACATGGTTGCTTTGGTCTCCCCAAGTCCCTTAAATCTGTTGTAAATACCTGCAGCCCTGATGTCAGAAAGAATAGCATATAGTCCTCTTTCTGAAACCCATGGTCTGTTCAAGTGGATAATTGATTGGACAGCTGACTAAGCACTCTGACCTCTCCAGTATCCAGCAAGATTGATGGCTCTTCCCTTCTTTCCTGGTGAACTGAAGCATGCAAGCCTACCTTTTGTTGTTGTGGAAACATTGAGTGCTTAGATGGCCCTTTATTTAGGTGGCATCAGTGAGATAACCTGTGAGGCAGGGAAACACAGGGCAGTGGGAAGACAATGGATGAGGATCAAAGCAAACAGGAGGCAAAGTGTTCATAAAGTGGGAAGTGGATGAAGAGGAGGATAGATGACCACAGAAGCAGAAAGCCAATCAAGTGGAGTATTCATTATTTTCTGGCATTGAGTCAGAACTAGACCCGTGTCAATAACAATGGCTGAACCAAAAACTTCATGCTGGTCTAGGAAGGAGGCGCACTGTGTGGATGGCAGGCCCCAGCAGGATTTTGTGGTGAGTAAGCTAAGAGATCCTCCTTCTTTAAACTTATCAAACGGTGTATCCATATCCATCTTGACATGCTCCTTCTAGCATGTGCTCTCCATACCACCATCCTGTCCACTGGACAATGGAACTCCAATGCTGTGGCAAGAAGAAGTCTCTCTATGCTTTTCACGCAATCAAGGCAATTAGCATTTAGTCACTTGTTTGCTGTTGAGCAGCACACCTCACATTTTATCAAGCAAAACACGATTGCAATTGGGAAGCATCTGATGATGACAGGCATCAAGGGATTTTGCACTAATTTTTTTTTAAGGAGAAAGTAGGAGGAAGAAACTGAAAGTGAAGCCTGGGAACAGCTGGCCTCGCATTTGGGTCACCCAGTTATCCAAACCCAGATTTGTAAAGCTAACAACGTGGGAGTCCATAATCCACCGTATACTTCGGATTTCATCTGACGCCCACATGCTGAAACTGCCTCTTTGGGGCATGCGTACCCTGCTTCAGGAAGCAACGCTGAACTTGAGCATCACTTCCCGAGCTGCTCATCTGAACTTGCTGTTACTTGTCTGCACAAAAGGGTCTCAGTGAACTCCACTGAGTAGCTTTAGCACAATGATGTCAGTTTACTATGAGAGGAAGTTCCCACCTGCTCAAGCATGACTGCAGTCAACAGAAAATCCAGCCACAGGGAGCCTCTATAAAGGATTTGTATTTTTATGGATAGGCGTTAGCAGGCATAGATGTGTGGTGGGAGGACCAGCATATGTCCTGCTATATATTTCCATGCACAAAGCCCTACCACTTTCAGGCAGATTGACCTCTGGTTTAGATTAATAAGGCTGCAAAATCCAGAAAGGAAATTCTGCTCAAGCGAGTACAAACTGTGTGTGTCTCTCTCTGTAGCAGGCTGCATCTGAGCATGAAATGACAGCTGCCTTTACAGCAGGACAGCTGCCTCTCTCCATTTCAGTGTGCACTACAGAGACCATAAGCTGTGCCAGATGCAAGCTGCCTCCACCACGTGCGCTACAATGCCGCATTATTTTGTGTGTCATGCTGCTTCCCGTTTTCGTAGCTATTTTTCCTTTAATTTCCTAGTTATTACTGAACATGTATATTACAATGGTGCACAGGGGCCAACCAGTCCAGGGCCACATTGTGCTACGTTCTGTACAAGCATATATAGGGGAGAAGCTTCAGAAGGGCCAAAGGGAATTAGAGGCATAAGTTCTACTGATGTTCCACTGGGTGCCTATCTGTTCAGTTCCTTTGAAAATCTCCTTCATTGGAAACAGTGCTCCCTGCCCCAAAGAGCCTACAGTCTAAAAGATGCAACATAACAGATGGCCAGGCATACAAATGGGCAGGGAAGGAGTGGTAATAAAAACATAAATGGAAGTTTTAGCACAGACTGGCTGTGTGCACAGTTTATTTCATCTTATGTTTCTTCTCTTTTTAAAAAAGAGAACCATAAACAGTAAGAAAAAATGCAAGAAGTGAGCTGTAGCTCAAGAAAGCTTATGCTCAAATAAATTGGTTAGTCTCTAAGGTGCCACAAGTACTCCTTTTCTTTTTGCGAATACAGACTAACACGGCTGTTACTCTGAAACCTAAGAAAAAACGGCTTCCAATACATTTTCAGTAGTCAAGAGCTTCTCATGTCTGTTTTCAGGGTCACACCTGTTGTTAACATATCATCCTGTGTTCAATAAATAAAGCTTCTTTAAACTTATTTGCGAGGGGTGGGGAGGGGAGAGGAAGGGAGAAACCCTCTGGCATTGTGTAGTTTTCATTTCCAATCCTGAGAAGATCAGCAGGAGCTTCAGTGTTAAAAGAGCTCTCCACCTCTCTCTGTGCTCGATTCTTTTTATAGAACTAGTAACTTGACACAAAAGTATCTTCACAGAAAAACCATCACATGTTAATAAGGTCACTTTACGTACGAAGATGAAGGTGATGGGGAAAACTGATGTTTTCAGTTAATTCAGCACCTTTCCTAAGCCAACAAAGACTTGTTTATACTTCCACTGCTTTTTACACCATAGATTAGTATCAGACCTTCATTAATATGGAGGTGCAACCCACAAAAAACTTTTTATTTCTACTATAACAGAATGCTAGGCCTAACACACAAGCACACTGCAATGGCTTTTTAAGTCTGCATATGCAACCTTACTCCAGGCTAAAAGTTGACCTTTTCTTGAAAATGTTTTTTTTTAATTGCTAATTGAAAAATGTTCTTTGTATGTAACTAATATAAGGGGAGGGTTTTTAAAAGGTGCCTAGCAGATTTGGGAGCACAAGTCTCATTGAATTACAGTGAGACTTGTGCTCTTAAACCCCTTAGGCACTTTAGAAAAGTTCCCCTTAATTCATAAATAAAATTTAACCATTAAAAGTGCAAATATGTGAGGCATTTCACACAGAAGGAGTATTGCAATAGCACACATTTGTGTCCTTGTAACTCAAAAAATACTGCTGTAACAATAGTTGATTATTGACTGGCAGATAGAAAAATTCCCTTTCATATAACACCTATCCTGGAAGGCAAAAGTAAGAAAGGACAGAATATCTGGAGCACTTGGCCCATTTGGCATTGGTGAAACAAATGATAGAGGAGAAAGATTCATAGAATTTTGCAAGAAACATGACTTCATTATCAGCAGTGCTTATTCTGAACAAAAAGTGCAAGGCGTATATGAGACTCACTGAGAGGGACATATAAAAACCAAATTGATTTTATCACGATTAATCATAGATACCGAAATAGTGTTAGGAAGGTTAAGGTAATGCCAAGTGCAGATTGTGGATCAGATCATAGATTCGTTTTAATGAGACCAAATATCAAACTGAAAAAGTTACAGAAAGCCAAACACTATCTAGGATGGAACCTTGGAGGTGTGAGGTCTGAATCATGAGATATAAAATCACTACCAAGAAGACGTGATGCAGATCATTAATGCGAACAAAGACCAAGTCACTTGGGAATGTCTGAAAGATGGTATCAAAGAAGCTGCAGATAAATATGTAGGGAAGAAGTTAATAGCTAAGAAAGTCCCATGGATAACGTCACTGCTGTAATGGACAAAAGAAGGAAAGTAAAGGCACAAAGATCAACAACAGAAAAAAAGGAATACTGAAGATTAAAAATGATAAAGAATAAATGCAGATTAGTAAAGTCTGAATGAATGACTGGATCAGCAATTGGATAAAGCAAACAAACAAAGTGAGATGTATCAAAAGGTAAGTGCCATAAATTATAGAAGAAGGGTAACCCTTAAGGACAAAAATGGACAATATGTGGCAGACCCTAAAGACAAGAAAAACAAGCGATGACAAGAATATACCAATTAGTAAAAGGCCTGATAAACCTCAACTAGAGATCAATCAAGTCAGCCCACCAATAATGGATGAAGAATCATGGCAGCAATAAAAAGACTTTTGAATGGAGAAGCACTGGGATGTGATGCAATACCAGCTGAATTGTTAAAAAAAAAATAGGGGCCAAAGGCTTAAAAGCCCTTTGAGAGGTAATGAAGAATCGGTTTGAGCCAGGAGAATTGCCAGAAGACTTTACAAAGTTCATTGTGTTTCCAAATCTCCAAAAAGAACAACACTATGGATTGTCAAGATTACAAACAAACAGCCTACTATCCCATGCCTGTAAGATACTTTTGCAAGTTGTTCAAGACCAAATACAAGGAAGGATTGACAAGGAAATAAGCAAACAACAATACAACTTCAAATGTGGAAAGGGCATGATAGTCACCATTGTGAACTTGAAGGTTATATTACAAATATCAATTGAAAGAGAGAAAACAGTATACTTGTGTTTTATTGACTCCCAAAAATTATTTGACAAGCACTACCTCTTGAAATTGCTCAACATATTATAAACTGTAGGGATTGATGGATATGAACTCAAAGTAATAAAACAATTATACTGAAATCAGAAGGAGACTATAATGGGAGATGAAAATACAGAACAGAGATCAAGAGAGAAGGAGTGAGACAAGTTTGTATAAGTTTGTATAATATCAGCAGAGGATCATACAGAATGGACTGCCATGGTTGCAGACGTCCAGTAATGGGGATGCCATATAAGATGATGATCATGATTTATTTGCGTAAGCAGTTTCCTTTTATGATCAAACAAAAAATAAAGTTGCTTTCCAGTTTCGTCAAACCAAGAGAGAATAATATTTCATGCAGGTAGCTTTTGAAATTTCATTTAGTCCCAAATCGGGATGAAGTCAATGTTGGAATTTTTCATGAAATAAAATATCCTGAAATTATAAATTTTGACCTCTATATTATACTATAACATAACATAAAAGTCAAGATGATAAAGTCCAAACAAAACATTTTGGCCGTATCAAAACCAAAAGTTTTGGTCATTTCCTGTTGAAAACTTTGACAAAATTGCTACACTTTTATTTTGTTGAACCAGGATTTCCCAATGGAAGACTGTTCCTGCAGAAAATTCAGTTCTGAAACATGACTGCTTATAGCCTTCCACCACTTTTAAAGTATTTCATATAACAACTCTGGAAATTCTTGTTCTCCATCTAAATGTCTTTGGACATTTGAATCCTCCTAAGTTTGTAGCCTCAATATCCTGTGGCAATGAGTTCCACCAGCTAATTATATGTTGTATGGTGAAATATTTCCTTTTGTCCATTTTGACTTATCCTACCCCTGAAGAAGTAACACTGAAGACCAAAGAGAGGGGCCTTTCCTAAAGATTATCTGAACTGGCCAAAGGAAATAATGGGAATCTTATGGCAGAACCTATTCTTCTGCAATATCTAAACCAAAGAGTTCTGCGTAGGCTTTTCTGAAGCACCCAGAGTCTCTGAATCCTTTTGAAAATATTCACCCACCACCAATAAACTACGAAGAAACTTCTATAGTAGAAGTTCAGTTATTATAACCAGTAGTACCTATAGTAATACCTCTATCCAGCAAAGCACTGAAGCACATATGTAATGTTAAAGCACAAGTGGTCCCATTGACTTCAATGGGATGAGACGAGTCCCATGCTTAAAGTTACACACGCACTTCACCGTTAGTGTATATTTGTACAACAGAAAATATCCAAGGTACAAAATAGTTAAGTGCAGCTGTTGGAAGCCTGCATGTGAAGGGCATTGTAGAATTAAGAGATACGAGGCCTTTTTCCAATGCAATTCTTTTTCAAGTACACTACGCTGGAGAAGACATTGTTCAGCTGCAGTTTGACATTGTACTGTTTTGTTGTGATTCAACTGGCCAGTTCATCCTTAAAATATGCAAAACGCTTGTTAGTGGAGGCTGTGGGTGTGCATACTTTGCTTGCCATCTGGTGACCAAGTAAGAGGTAGGGACGTTGCAGAAAACAGCTCCTGCAGGACATTTAATCAATGTCATTGTCTGGTTCTTTCATGTACATGCAGCAGTGTAGTTCCTAGGAGTCTGGGCTGTCCTGGGGCTGGGCTGGTCTGTTTCCTGAGTTCTTCTGAGCTGGGCAGGAGGGGTGTGTCCTGGTCCCTTGCAGTAAACACAGAGGTTCAGCTGTTGTTGACATGCTCTCTCCTCTGGGTTCCGATGTTGGTGACCCAGCCTGACCTGCATGGGTTCAGGACTCAGTTGTACAGGTCTCAATGTGGAGGGTGGGCATGCGGGTGTTGAGCTAACTCTCCTTTCCTCCATCTGTTCATGAAGACAAGAGTCAGTGCACAGGGCGAAGTCAATCAATATGGCTAGATGGGTGGGGTTTTGACCCGGGCTAGTTCGTCTTGTAGCTCAACATTGAGCCCCCACCAGAGCGGGTAAAGTTGGACTGCCTCATTCCATTCAGCATCAGCCACGAGCCGTCGGAAATGTGCGGCATAGGAGGTGGCTGGCTCTTGCCCCTGGCAAAGCTTCCAGGAGGCAGCCTCTGCCGAGTGGATGCGGTGTGGGTCATTGAAGATTGTCATGAAGGCATCCCAGTTGGAGAGCACAGGGCTGCTCTGCTCCAACAGTGGGGGAGGCCCAATTGAACGCTTCACTGGAGAGCAGGCTGAGTGCTAGTCCCACCTCAGTCTGGTCTGTGGGGTACACTAAGGGGTGGAGCAGGAAGAGTAGCCGGCATTGGTTCAGGAAACCTCAGAATTTCCAATCATCCAGCTGGGCAGGGGATGGTGCAAGTGATGCACAGTCTATTTGGACACGTAGTGTCGCAGCTTCTCCCTGTGAGCGTGTGAGCTGCCTGCATAGGGGCTGGGCCTCGGCAGTGACCTGTGCCATCTGAGCCTGCAACCGGTCTATTTGTTCGCGCAGGGCCTGTGCTTCGGGTCCACACTGTGTAGCATGGTTCTCCGCCTGCAGACAGGTGACCTTAGGGAGCCACTGGCTGGCGGACAGCCTGTCCCTTCTGTCATCTGTGGAGGGGTCAGATGGATTGAGGAGGATGCAGATAGTCTGAGCAAACTGTCATGGCAGGGACAAGAGTAGTCAGAACTAGTGGTCGTAGCAGGAGTCGGGCTGAGTCAGGTACTGGGGTCAGAGTCTGAGAGGTGCCTTTTGGGTGAATTGACAGTTAGGCATCAGGAGGCAGGCAGAGGCAGGTTACCAGGAGATTGGGGACAGGCACCACATTACAGACAGCAATTGAATAACAAAGCTGAGGACAAACCAGGGTCAGAAACCAGAGTCTAGGGTCTATCACAAGCAGAGTCTAGAGCAGAGACAGACAGGCAGTCTGTGTTCTTGATCAGACAGCTCCCCTTCATGGCTTCCTGGTTTATATACTGGTATCAGCCAATCAGGCGGCTGTGAGGGGCTGCCACTCTGGTCCTGCTGGGCAGAACTTCCTGCCAAGCCCAGCCTCACAAGGTCCTCCCATGGGAGCCCAGCCTAAGCCTCCGGTGATGATGTGGAAGTGTCAGCAGCCCAGAGCCCCCCTGAATCCAGCTTTCAGCCCTGCAGGTTCTAACTGGCTGTTTCTAAACCTTGGTTTTCATTCTTGGCAGTCATCACATTAGCTAGAGAACACCATTAATCTGCTTCCACTTTATATAAATGACTCTGTGTAACAAGAAGAAAAAGTGAAGGGTATTCTGGGAATTCTGTTCTCTTTCCCATAGCCTTCTTCCCCATCACAAGATTACCTGCCCTCTGGCACCAGCAATCAGCACGCCTGGCGTGAGTCTTTCAGCAAGTGGTGTGGAGGTCAACCTGCCGCTGAATCACTGCAGTTGTGAATCAGTGCCAAACATCTCTTTGCTCATTTGCAATGAACTGTCTCCACCGGTTGCACTTCTTTTAAATACAGTCCAAAGACCAAATAGGAAAGCCTTTTTCTGTCAGATGAGGATATGATGGAGGAAGAGACAGGGGTTGGTGAATAATCTAAAGGGGGCTCAGCAAACCTTTAAGTTACTGTTATTTCTTTCTATTACAGTAGTGCCTAGAGTTGCCAAAAGAGATCAGGGCCTCCTTGTGCTAGGTTCTGTACATGCAGGTAGTGAGAGGCAGTCCCTGCCCCAAACTGCTTACACTCTGAAGAGACAAGACAGATGAAGGGTGGGAGGAAGGATTGTTACGGGGCACTGAAATGGAGAGGAAGTAAACGTTTTGCTTGAGGTCACACAAGGCATCTGTGGCAGCACTGGGAACTGAACACAGGTCAGATCCAGGGCTGATTGAAGGCAGTGGGAATCTTTCCATTGACTTCAGCAAGTTTTTGATCTGGCCCCATCTGAGGAACTCAAAACACTTTCCAAAGAAAGTGAAATAAGCAAATATTACAGGGGTAGGCAACCTATAGTACACGCGCCAAAGGCACTCACACTGCCTGGGTCCTGGCCACCGGTCCAGGGGCTCTGCTGCTGGCCTGGGGTACCAGCCGATGGCCCCCTGCCAGCTGGGGTTCCGTCTGCCGGCCCTGCTCAGCCCGCTGCCAGCCCCGGGTCCCAGCCACCGGTCCGGGGGGCTCTGCTGCTGGCCTGGGGTCCTGGCCACCGGCCCTGGGCTCTGCAGACACCCCCAGCTGTGGCCCACTGGCCCCAGCCTGGGGCAGTGAGGGCTGCAGACAGGAGCAAGAGGGTGCACAGCTCAGCGCCCCCAACTTAAAAATGGTTCCAGCACCACTGTAGTGGGATATTTTAAAGTCCTGATTTGCTGCTTACATCACTCTCACGCCACGTGGAACAGCGCACTGCGTTTGACATTGAGATTAGAATGTACATGCAAGAACTGGAATCAGAATTTTCTGACAGATTTCAAGATTTCCAGCGATTTGGCCCAGTGCTTTCTTTTCTAATTAAACCTGAAAAGTTCAATGAAAGCAACTTGGATTTATCTGTATTTCAGTGGATAGGTGTTGAAGATTTCGAAATGCAGTTCATTCAGTTAAAAAGCTCAGAATTGGGGGCATCAAAGTTTGAAGATCTGCGGAGTGCACTTGAAGCTACTGAGAGAGATCATGGGGCATCTATTCTGACCTGCTGGACGTCCCTGCCAGTGAAATTTAACTGTTTGAAGAAAATTGCGTTTGCAATGCTTTCAGCATTTCGATCCACATACCTGTGTGAACAGGTATTTTCATACATGAAATCTGTCTTCTGTCTCTCTCGGAGCCAGTTAACAACTGATCGCTCAGAAGCCTGCGTGCAGCTTAAAGTATCCAAATACCTGTCAGACGTTGGAAAACTCAGCAAGGAAAAGCAAAGGCAAGGATCACACTAAACTGATAAGATCTGCATTTTAATTTAATTTTAAATGAAGCTTCTTAAACATTTTAAAAACCTTATTTACTTTACATACAACAATAGTTTAGTTATGTATTATAGACTTAGAGAAAGAGACCTTCTAAAAACGTTAACATGTATGACTGGCAGGCGAAACCTTAAATTAGAGGGAATGAATGAAGACTCGGCACTCCACTTCTGCAAGGTTGCTGACCTCTGGAATATTATTATCCCAAAGGCTTGGAGGATAAAGCACAATTTTTAAAAGGGCACCCAAAATATGACACTTAAAATTGGGGTCCACTTTTAATATTTGTGCTTAAGTGACTGGTGCAAGGTCACACAGGAAGTTTTTGTCAACACCAGGAAAAGAAACCGGGGCTCTAGTCTGCCATTCCTCTACCTTACTCTATACAGCGGTTCGCTGGACCCGGTTTGCACGGGTTCACTGGAACCGGTTGTTAAATTTAGAAGCCTTTTAGAACCGGTTGTTCTGAGAGGCACAACCAGTTCTAAAAGGGCTTCTAAATTTAACCGGACAAAAGGGGCACCTTAGGCGCTGACTCCATGGGTGCTCTGGGGCTGGAGGACCCACGGGGAAAATTTGATGGGTGCAGAGCACCCACCAGCAGCTCCCCTACCGGTCCCCGGCCCCAGCTCACCTCTGCTCTGCCTCCGCCCTTGAGTTACGCTCCGCCCCGCGAATCAGCTGTTCAGCAGGAAGCCTGGGAGGGCTGAGAAGCAGGCGGTGGCTTCGCGCTCAGGCCCAGGGAGGCGGAGGTGAGCTGGGGTGGGGGGCGCGAGGAGGGCCGCCCGCACTGCAGCAGGTAACCCGGGGCAGGGGGGGTGCAGGGGAACCGCTCCCCACCCCAGCTCACCTCCGCCTCCCTGGGCCTGAGCGCGAAGCCACCGCCTGCTTCTCAGCCCTCCCAGGCTTCCTGCTGAACAGCTGATTCACAGGAAGCCATGGGGGGGGGCCGCGAAGCAGAGCAGCTCGTTCAGGGGAGGAGCCGGAGGCGGAGGGGAGGTGAGCTGGTACTGGGCATGGGGCGGGGAGCTGCCGGTGGGGGCTCTGCACCCACCAAATTTTCCCTGTGGGTGCTCCAGGGCTGGAGCACCCACGGAGTTGGCACCTAAGGCACCACTTTTGATGTGATCAGTGGGGGGAGCAGCTGCTCCCCCTGCTCCCCCCCTAGCTATGCCACCCCACCCCTAGGAGCCAGAGGGACCTGCCGGATGCTTCCTGGGAGCCGTCCCAGGTACGCACCACCGGGACTCCCCACCTCGCCCCCCAGCAGGTCCCTCTGGCTCTTGGGGGCGGGGTGGGGTAGGCACCCACTACGGTGGCCCACGAGACCCTCCTGCCCGATTCCAGGGGCAGTCAGGGGACAGGGGAGGGAGGTGGATGGGGCAGGAGTCCCAGGGGGCGGGGACGGGCCACGACCCCCTCGTGGGGTGAGGAGGGAACCGGTTGTTAAGATTTTGGCAGCTCATCACTGACTATATATATATATATCCTTCCTCCCCTGGTTGGAAACAACCAGAAACACAAAGCAAATAGAAGGATCCAATTGATGAGGTACTGCTGAGAACTTTGAAATGACATGTCTGATCAATTCTTTTGGTATGAAGAATAATCTCTCTAACCTTGGTTTCGTTATGCTGATTTGCTGATGTAAATCATTTTCAGTAATCAAAAGGCGTGGAACAAAGACATGACGAGAGTGAATGGCTGGAAGTTGAAGTTAGAAACATTCAAATTGGAAATAAAATGTAACTTTCCAACCCTCCGGATCACTAATCATTAGAACAGCTAGTCAAGGAACATGGTAAATTTATTATTTGGAGCACTTTTTGGGTGCCATCTTGATATACCTTATCAGGGCCTGATTTCCTGAAAGTGCTGAGTACCGCCACCCACTCTCAGAGAATCAGGCCCCTTTATGTGGTCTCAAGTTGGGCACCCAAAGTCAGTTTAGAAAATGCAGTTCTAAATTGAGATGAGATGTCTTTCTAAAAGATATGCTCTAATTCAACCACAAATTACCTGGCCCAGTAGTACTCACTCACGTAGGAGAGAAGAATAATTCCTTCCACTGCTGGAATTGCTGGGTGGAGTGTAATAGCCTGCATTATACGGGAGATCAGACGATGATGAAATCTATGAACAGAGCTTCTAGGGTGGCACATGAGTCTGTTGATCAACTAACATGAAGGGTGTCTTAGGCTCTCACAGATGAGTGTCCTGCCATCCATGACAGTTGCTGCTAATTACCTTGATCTTGCCTTCCTTCCCATTCTGGCAGCAGGCCCATTAAGCATGGTCCTCATGGGAGATGAGATGGTTTTATGGTAAGACCTAAGCAGATCTTGTGCTGGTGGACAGAGGGGAATTCTAGCTCTTAGCATACTGATGATAAAATTGGGCCGGTCATTTTAATTCTGCACTTGAGGTGCTCTCAGTAGCCATATGCTGAAATGATAAATACAGCCGTTCCTGTCAACAACCAGCCGTCTGAAAGACACAGTATGACAGAGTCTTCAGACTGACTGATGGTAAAATATAGACCTTAATGAATCAGCATGTGGAGCCTGGGGCTGCAATAACTCCACTGACAAATATAAGTACATGTTGCATAAAAAATACTTTCCAGGCTCTGGGAGGAGTGTGTCTTGATTGGTTGCTTACTAATTCAACCTGTGTTATTCATATAATACCATTAGCATGATTTGGAGATGATTAACTTGATTTTTGAATTACTGACTTACTCCCATTGCCTGTCATACATTTTACAATGTAAAAAGGAAAGGAGGACTAGTGGCACCTTAGAGACTAACCAATTTATTTGAGCACAAGCTTTCATGAGCTACAGCTCACTTCATCAGATGCATTCACTGTATTTTCCACTGAATGCATCCGATGAAGTGAGCTGTAGCTCATGAAAACTTATGCTCAAATAAATTGGTTAGTCTCTAAGGTGCCACAAGTCCTCCTTTTCTTTTTGCGAATACAGACTAACACGGCTGCTACTCTGAAACCTGTGATGTAATGGAGACCATGGTGAAGTTCACGTTTCTGTCTATCAAGAGATGGATGTATAGCATTTTCCAGCATGGTCTCCAAGCTCCCCTTATGACTGATGAACTAGTTTTGATTACATTTTAGCAACCTATATTAACAACACACATACACAAACCCAAATGTTAAAGGAACACTAAGGTTGCAAAGTCAAGAACTCAGAAGTTAGGAAATGGCAGTATTAAGGTTTCCTATGCCAGCGGCTCTCAACCTTCCAAGTGACTGTGTCCCTTTCAGGAGTCTGATGTGTCTGGCGTACCCCCAAGTTTCAGCTCACTTAAAAACTACAAAATCAGACATAAAAGTGTCACAGAACGCTATTACTGACTAACGGCTGACTCTCTCATTGTTACCATATAGTTATAAAATAAATCAGTTGGAATATAAATATAGGACCTGCCTTTCAGTGTCTAGTACATAGAGCAGTGTAAACAAGTCACTGTCTGTATGAATGTGTAGTTGGTACTGACTTCGCCAGTGCTTTTTATGTAGCCTGTTGTAAAACTAGGCAAATATCTAGATGAGTTGATGTGCCCCCTGGAAGACCTCTGAGTACCCCTGGGGTACCCGTAGCCCTGTTTGAGAACCACAGCCCTGTGCAACCCTACTTCTGCTGCCTTGTGCGTTTGCACTAGGCTTTAATTACACAATCACATAGTATTTTTTTTTGCAGGACTTTGCCTCATTCAGTGTCACTCCTGAACATCAGGCAGACTCTTTAGGTGCATGAATATGGGGTCTAATGTTATCTACCCAAGTTTGAAAAATGTGATGATGTTTTCCCAGCTGGGAATATTAAGGGTTTGTCCTAGTTCAGGCTGCCTAGGTTTGCCAGTGGTGTCTGGTTCACATTGACTAGAGAGGGGAAGATAAGCCCTGAAAAACAGGGGATTCAGGCAGCTTGACTTTGGGCATAAAAATGGACTTCACTCGGCTGATGTCATTTAAAGGGCGTAGACAAGGTTCTGTCCTCAGGTAAACAGATCTGCTTGCTCTTCAAATCAAAGGTTAGCGCTAATGAGCCAAGGACAGTGTTAATGCAAAATATAGCAGAAGATATACAAGGAAAATACACTGTGGAATCCTGTGCTCTAGCCATGGCTCACAGAGAGGGACATAGCACTTATTCTATGATACTTCTTCCCCCAAAATGGTAACGAAAACATTAATGTTGATTTTCTTTATTTGACATGTTTTAAAGGAAGTTGTAGTATTTTTGCTTAAGTATTAAAAGTTCTGCATGCCTTCAGCTAATCAAAATCCAGGAACCATGATGCACTGTAGAATGTTGGAAATGGAAACGATTTGTTAAACCAATTAAAATTCAGGATTTAAAAAAATACTTTGATTATCGCTTAGCTGCAGGAAAGAGAATGCAAAATTTCACATAAGTCCTGAGCCGGGGTGTACTGCAGTCAAGGGAAAGACTCCCATTGACTTCCTAGGTTTTCGATTGGGTCCACAGTCAGGTGCACAAAATAGTCAGTGATATAAATTCTACATGGGTCTGCTACAGAAGCAGACAGAATGGGTTTAATCAGAGATTGTTTATTTTAAAACTAAAAATGAGAAAGGGAAGAGCTGATGTTGCATGGATTATATTGTAGAGATCCTCTGCCCAGATACTGAGCTCCTCTCCACAATGGACATGCAGGTGATCAGGGAGCAAGTTACACTTCCCTGATTCTCATGGTGCATTTGTGTCAGCCTGGTCTCATTATTGTAAGTTAGCGCCCCTAGCTGCTCTAACTCATGCCAGCCAGCAAAGACCCCTATGGAACCATGCATCAGCTTAGAATTGGTGAAGTTTTGATGCACTTTGCCCTACTCTTTCCCACTTACAACACCCCTCCCGCACAATGTACCTCTTCCTACTTCGGTGGTGTTGGAGGCAATTGGCATAGGAGCCAGCTATTCCACTTTATGCCACATCCCAGAGCTTCCCTGCATGGGGGAATTCTCAGTTAGACCGTGAGGACTGAGTTTCATTGCTGGAGCAACACAAAGTTCCTGGAAGAGCGGGAGAGACTCTGGCCTTCTTCTCTATTCTCAAGACAAAGTTAGCAAGGCTCCCAAAGCCCATCAAATCATTTCACCCTTCTTCTGTTGACCTACCACCTTGAATTACAGAGTAAACATTTTCAGCAGAAATGCCTTATCCTGGTGTGGGAGATACAGAGTTAGCTGCCAGAGTGTTCTTTTAGACCTTCTCTCTCAGAGTTAAACAGAGCAAAACAAGGATTTTCCCCTAAACAAGTATCAGTTTGCAAAGGGAACAAAACATGCTCCCAGCAGCTAAAAGGCAAAGGTTTAAAGGGCACATGTAACAAGCCAATCACAAAGATATACTGGTGACACCCAGCTCTTTGATCTACTTACCAAGCCCAGACAAAACTGTTGGCCTGATGCCCACTTTGTAGCCAACATAGGAGCCTAGATAAAAATGCCAGTAGCAGAATTAGGTTCCATCGGCATCAGACAGAAGAGATGTCCATTGGCAAGGAGAAGTATTTTGCTGAAGCAGCAGGGCTTGTTACTTTGCCCTCAGCTGTGTTAAGATGCGGCATTTTCTCAGTCTGACTGTCCTCAGCCCAGCTCCTAGAGAGCAGGAGAGACCAGCAAGGTGTTTTTCACCCACAGCTGGCCAGGGTATTGCATTCTTTCCTCCTAGCTGCGGATCTAGCGACTGTTGTCCATGCCTTCACACCTTCAGTTTAGAGTAATGTGTTATGCTCAACTGGCTTGATTTAGGGCTCCCCAGAAGCTGCAGCTAGTGTAGAATGCTGCAGGGCACTTTCTAAGGAGGCACGCGATTCTGAGGCTGCTGCCAAGCTCATTTCCAGGGGCAATTCAAAGGTCTTCTGTAAAGTCGCAGCATTTGAAATGAATGAGGACACTTTGGCTTTTAGTGCAGGTTGAACTCTGGGCATCTGGAATCAGGGTGCTCTTCAGCAGAGGGCACTTGGCTGTGAACATACATACGAACATAAGAACGGCCATACTGGGTCAGACCGAAAGTCCATCCAGCCCAATATCCTGTCTTCTGACAGTGGCCAATGCCAGGTGCTTCAGAGGGAATGAACACAACAAGTAATTATCAAGTGATCCATCCACTGTGGAATTAACTACTGACAGATCCGCCAGGACCTTTTGGTAACATTTGTCTTGGTTGTCAGGCCTGTAAAGTCTCATTGAGTTGAAATAAATCAGATTTAGTGTGTCCTTTCAGAAAGCAGTTGAGATGAAGTGATGGAAAGCTCTCTTCCCTAGCTGGGGGAAATGTTATTCCTCAGTTACGTGTAGTATGAAGGGTGCCCAGGTACCGTAGCAATGGGCATCTTAGAAATAGGTTTAATAAATAAAAATGTACCTAATCCAGTAAGACTGAAGCAGTGTCCTCTGGAATGGAGGGCAGCCATGAAGTGGCACAGAGTATAGTGCACAGCTGTGTTTCTGTGGGTGTGTGCACTTGTAAGGAGTTTTGTGGGAAAACACCTACTCTCACGAGAAAGGCCACAGGATATTTACTGTCCTTAGAGCGAACACCAGACCTTGATTTGCAATGTCTCATCTGAATGATCCACACTTAGTAACCTGCAGGGGAAACAATTTGTCTCCTTTGGAATGATGAAATGCTGAGTCTGCCCTGCTGAAACTTGAAACATGTGGATATGAGCTTCATATTTCTATAGTGGTTGTATAGAGACAACAAGGCTTATTACTCCATTTGGGTATCAGAAAGGTACTTGGCAAGAGTGTTCAACAGAAATAGCAGAATGGCATACCAGTAAAGTTAGGGGTGTGGTATTTTAAATAGACTGATATCCGGTAAACATCCAGTAACACTCCATAAATAAAGCCACTTCACTGATCATTCTGCAGCTTTTACTCTAGTTAGTTCAATAAAGGGTGAAATGCTGGTCCCATTGAAGGCAATGGGCATTTTGTCATTAACAGGACTTCACCCAAAGCCTCTATTTTGCTTGATGCAAAGGAAACAATTGTCAATTCCTGAATGAGGTAGCAATATTACGTGCATGGTAGATTGGTCCTGTGCTATGGGCTGTTTCATTGGCTCCACTTTCTGTACTAAGGAATTCAGTAACTGATTCTTTTTGCACTTCTGAAAGTCATACATTATGTATAAAGCTTTGATTCTTCCTTCTGCAAGCAATGGGCTAGCTGAGAAAATTAAATATTGCACACTTGGGACTCAGATGTTCAATTTTTCTTAACGTCTTCCTTGGTTCAAATGGAGTGCTTTCTTTGTCTCCCTTTTACCGCCCCTCCCCACCCTTTTTAGAAATTGGTGACAAAGGGCTTAGGGCCCAGACACCTTTTATTCCCCAGACTCCCATGGAAGGCAGTGGGAGTTGGGGGGCGGGGGTGGCTCATGCCAGGATTACAGCATCAGGCTCTAAATTCAGTTATGCACAAATGTTGGAATGCTCAGTTATCTGGGGCCTGATTGTAGAAGGCTTTTTCGTGATGAGCAGTCCCAGGGATGGCAGTGGGAACACGTAAGTAATATGCAGTGTAGGTGAGGGGTTGCAGAATTTAGACCATAATGTATGTGCATACACTGAAGTGTTTCTCCCATGTTCCTGTGCAGAGTGATCACTATTAAAATCAGCGTGTGCCCACAGACATCACAGAGGGGGAGCTGAGATTCTGCAGTGAGTCTCCATTGTGAGAACAGAGAAGTCCTGCAGTGACTCGGATACCACTCTGTGGCAGCTGCGGGTAAATGTTGGCATTTTAAACTGGGATTTTTGAAAGGGCCTAAAGGGATTCCCTTTGAAATTGAGTGGGAGTCAGTCACCTAGCTCCCTTACTCCTCTGAAAATTTCAGCCATAATTGAGAACCTCGTGCTACCCAAAGAAACCAAGAGTCAGTGAAAAACCACTCAGACACCATTACCCTGTTATGGACAGGACTCTGTTGTGCAAGGTGTTGTACAAACACTGTTGCATGAATCCATTGTGTAGACTGTTGTTGTGGAGAATCAGTGTGCCAGCTCTGTGACAACTGGGAGCTCAGTAATGCTGGGGCAATTCTTAGCTGGCCAAATCCATGTGTTTTCCAGCCCCTGTGTGTCAGCAGCATGTCACTGAGAACTGGACACATGTAATCAAAAAATCCCTGGTCAAGAAAGAAGTAACTTGTTAATAATCTCTCATGCCAGCTCAGACTGAGATCAGAAAGACAGAAATGCTCTACAGTCTGCTCTGGATGATGTGTACTCGCTGAGTGCAGATATATTTTGGGCGCACAGAAAGAGAGGAAGTAGCTAACATAATGTTTGTTTTCCAAAGGCCTTTTTTTAAACACGAGTCATAAGTGGAGTTTATAAACTGATTCACACTGACTGGGTCTGGATGTAGGGCAGAGAGTCCGTCCTACGGTAATGGGCCCTAGCACACAGCAATCTTATCTGGTATCCCAAAGCTATTGTCAAATCACAGCTATTACGGTATAATAGATGAATGAGGCAGAATATTCCCATTTCACAGATGGGGAAACCTCAGGCAGTGTGTTGAAAGGGCCCCTCCAAGGTCATAGCACAAGACAGCATCAGAGGCAGGATCAGAACTTAAAGAGTATTAGGACTCTGAAGCACGTGTGCACTCCTGTAGACTGCACTGCCTCTCCTGAAGGAAAATGCTTTAGAAAAATGAACCTCTATAGCTGCCACTGTTGTCAATTGGGGTGGGAGAGACTTTGGAGGACGATTTCCTGGCTCCTGCCATGAGACGTCCTGCCACCCTTCAGCTGATAGGCCTGTGCCTGCACGTTCCCAGCGTTCCAACCGGCATCTGGAAAGGAAAGGAAAGGAAAGGAAAGGAAAGGAAAGGAAAGGAAAGCTTTTACAGCTTTGCTAGAGGAAAAGGAAGCCCTCCCAAATGTCATCCTCACTGAGTGTGTGTGAGACATAGCTCTTGCAAGTCTCCCTACTGCATGAGAGTGATTGTACGACCTGTGGGTTCCCCCACGCCCCCATCATGACGCTGCTGCAAGAATAGACTGGAAGCACAAATTCACTTTTGTCTGACTGCATGGTGACTTCAGTGCCAATCATCTGTCACACTGGCTCTGCTGAGGTGTTGCACCCCTGCGGCTTTTTTTGACAGCAGTCTGTGATACAGGAAAAAACCCAGGCAGAAAATGTATATGGTACTCAGCTGGTGGTAATCTGCACAGCTCTGACTGCTGATGTATGCCAGCTGAAAAACTAGCCTTGTTTGATTCCTGCTTGAGTTTTTCTTTCGTGCTTTACATGGAGCATATGAGCTATTGATTGGTATTATTTTATTTTATAATTGTATTATTATTCAATAGAAGCTTGAGAACTTATTGTCCATGTTCTAAATGCACAGTATGTAAATGAAAAGGAGGACTTGTGGCACCTTAGAGACTAACCAATTTATTTGAGCATAAGCTTTCGTGAGCTACAGCTCTCTTCATCGGATGCATACTGTGGAAAATACAGAAGATAACATCTTTTCCTACTCCCCCCCCCCAACGTTCTTGTTAAATCCTGGATTTGTGCTGGAAATGGCCCACCTTGATTATCATACACATTGTAAGGAGAGTGATCACTTTAGATAAGCTATTACCAACAGGAGAGTGGGTTTGTGTGTGTGGCGGGGGGGGAGAGGGGGGGGGGAGAAAACCTGCATTTCTGCTGGAAATGGCCCAACTTGATTATCATACACATTGTAAGGAGAGTGATCACTTTAGATAAGCTATTATCAGCAGGAGAGTGGTGTGGGGGGAGAGAAAACCTTTTGTAGTGGTAAACACCCATTTTTTCATGCTTTGTGTGTATAAAAAGATCTTCTATACTTTCCACAGTATGCATCCGATGAAGTGAGCTGTACCTCACGAAAGCTTATGCTCAAATAAATTGGTTAGTCTCTAGGGTGCCACAAGTACTCCTTTTCTTTTTGCGAATACAGACTAACACGACTGCTACTCTGAAACCTGTCACTTAAGTTGAGCTATTACCAGCAGGAGAGCAGGGGGGTGGGGGGGAGAAAACCTTTTGTAGTGATAATCAAGGTGAGCCATTTCCAGCAGTTGACAAGAACATGTGAGGAACAGTGTGTGTGGGGGGGGGAATAAACATGGGGAAATAGTTTTACTTTGTGTAGTGACCCATCCACTCCCAGTCTCTATTCAAGCCTAAGTTAATTGTATCCAGTTTGCAAATTAATTCCAATTCATTAGTCTCTCGTTGGAGTCTGTTTTTGAAGTTTTTTTGTTGAAGAATTGTCACTTTTAGGTCTCTAATCGAGTGACCAGAGAGATTGAAGTGTTCTCCGACTCGTTTTTGAATGTTATAATCTTGACATCTGATTTGTGTCCATTTTTTCTTTTACGTAGAGACTGTCCAGTTTGACCAATGTACATGGCAGAGGGGCATTGCTGGCACATGATGGCATATATCACATTGGTGGATGTGCAGGTGACCGAGCCTCTGATAGTGTGGCTGATGTGATTAGGCCCTATGATGGTGTCCCCTGAATAGATATGTGGACACAGTTGGCAACGGGCTTTGTTGCAGGGATAGGTTCCTGGGTTAGTGGTTCTGTTGTGTGGTGTGTGGTTGCTCGTGAGTATTTGCTTCAGGTTGGGGGGCTGTCTGTAGGCAAGGACTGGCCTGTCTCCCAAGATCTGTGAGAGTGATGGGTCGTCCTTCAGGATAGGTTGTAGATCCTTGATGATGCGTTGGAGAGGTTTAAGTTGAGGGCTGAAGGTGATGGCTAGTGGCGTTCTGTTATTTTCTTTGTTGGGCCTGTCCTATAGCAGGTGACTTCTGGGTACTCTTCTGGCTCTGTCAATCTGTTTCTTCACGTCAGCAGGTGGGTATTGTAGTTGTAAGAATGCTTGATAGAGATCTTGTAGGTGTTTGTCTCTGTCTGAGGGGTTGGAGCAAATGCAGTTGTATCATAGAGCTTGGCTGTAGACGATGGATCGTGTGGTGTGATCAGGGTGAAAGCTGGAGGCATGCAGGTAGGAATAGCGGTCAGTAGGTTTCCGGTATAGGGTGGTGTTTATGTGACCATCGTTTATTAGCACTGTAGTGTCCAGGAAGTGGATCTCTTGTGTGGACTGGTCCAGGCTGAGGTTGATGGTGGGATGGAAATTGTTGAAATCATGGTGGAATTCCTCAAGGGCTTCTTTTCCATGGGTCCAGATGATGAAGATGTCATCAATATAGCGCAAGTAGAGTAGGGGCGTTAGGGGACGAGAGCTGAGGAAGCGTTGTTCTAAGTCATCCATAAAAATGTTGGCATACTATGGGGCCATGCGGGTACCCATAGCAGTGCCGCTGATCTGAAGGTATACATTGTCCCCAAATGTATTATAGTATTGACTAGAGCAGTGGTTCCCAAACTTGTTCCACCACTTGTGCAGGGAAAGCCCCTGGCCGGACGGGCCAGTACCACGCCGCTTCCAGCAGCTCCCATTGGCCTGGAGCAGTGAACCGCGGCCACTGGGAGCCGCGATCGGCCGAACCTGCGGACGTGGCCGGTAAACAAACTGGCCCGGCCCGCCTGGGGCTTTCCCTGAACAAGCGGCAGAACAAGTTTGGGAACCACTGTACTAGAGGCCTAACTGACGAAGGGGCCCAGTTGTGCAAGGCTCTGTACATCTACAGGTCCCTGCCTCCAAGTGCTTACTAACTCAACAGAGAAGACAGACAAAGGCCATGAGGCGAAACAGAAACACAGAAAGTTGAAGTAACTTGCCCATTTCTGCATTCATATTGATTCCTTTTATCCTCACATTTTCAAGTGGCCAAGTTTAAGCTGTTTAAGCAGCCAAGCAACTTTTGCCCCTTCAAGATCATAAAAGGGGAAGAGTCAATTAAGGGCTCTAAGAAAGCATGACAAAAAGTCAGCGTAGCCTGTCTGAGCAAGCGAAGAAGAGGGGGCAGGAAACATACACACACTTCCAACTATGCTGCAGCCTGGAGTTACCATGGTGAGGGGGGTACCTTGTCATTTGCCACGGTAGCACTTCAGAGTTGTAACATAGAAATAACAGAGGCCATAAGCCCATCCTTCAGGAACCCAGATTTCAGTGCAGTTACTCTGGACATACCAGTGCTGCTGAGAGTTTATCAACCACTGGGTAGCTCATGTGGGACTGCAAATCAAACTGAAACAATGTTCAGCTCAGGGGGTGGAGGGGATCCTCACAGTTTTACCTGTCACGGTGAGTACAGAATATTGATGTCTCTGAAGGAAAATCTGATTCCATACAAAACCCCACACGAGCACCATTTCCCAGCTTGTTCCTGCGTTGGCATTGTGGGCCTGGGCCAATGACGATGCTAGTCAATGGAAAGGCTCCAACTGATCCTACAGCAATTGGATCAGGCCTTAAGTAAGGGTTTAAGGCTTGTACTGTTAAGTGGCTGCACGTTTCAGTTTGAACAATTTTACCAGTCTGAGAGATGTTACCTATCAGGCAACAATGTGGTCCAGCGGATGGGGCATAGAATTAGCACATAAAAGACCTGAGCTCTATTTCTGCTTCTGCCACCGGTGTGCTGGGTGACCTTGAGCAAGTCACGTCATCGCCCCGTGCCTCAGTTTCCCCATCTGTAAAATGGGGATAATGATACTGACCTCCTTTGTAAAGCACTTTGAGAGCTGTGGATGAAAAGTGCTGTATAAGACTTAGGAATGATTATAATTAAACCTGGAAAATACTGCCAGAATCAGTAGTCTCTCTCAGAACGGAAGAAACTTTTTAAGAAGAACCATACTAGTTCAAACAGTGGTTATTGGGATGTATCCAAGGATATCTGATGTTATAAAAATTAATCAGCTATATAAGCCAAACAAAGGCTGATTCAGGCTGTAGCTCTTTGCTAGGACTTGTCGGCAAATTCTTCACATTTTCTGTTTGCTAAGAACAAAGAAAAATGGTTTGAAATGCAACCGCTATTGTAACATCTGAAGACGGGGCCTGATTTTCTGCTGGTGTAACTGGGTGCAGCTCAGTAACTTCAGCAGAGAATTTGGTCCAATATTTTCAAAACTGCAATACGTGACAGAGAAAAGAGTTTTTCTGTGCAATGAAGAAGAGAAAAAAGGGTGCCCTTTACAGAAGGAATGGGCTGATGGATTGGAAGAGCTGAGACAGGAATGATGGAGGGTGACAGGCAAGTCTATTGGGAACTGAAAGACCATCAGGGAGTTTTACCATTGATTTCAGAGGGGAACAGATTTAGGGCTTGTCTACACGGCCCCACAGTCTAGTCTATAGGGGTTTGAATTGTAAAGTGCTCTAACATGTGTGACCATCTGTATTTGCATACTGTAGTTCAAGCCAAGCACACATGAGACTTCCTCATCCATTATTTCAGTTTCTGCTCAGTGGTATCTGTCCTTATGCAGAGGTGCCAGTAAGGCTTTGCCAAAGGGCTCATCTTCTGCTTCGTATATGAAACAAGGGCATTTTTTTACAGTAACATTTGGCGGTCACTTATCTTTTTCTAAGTACTTGCTGTACTTAATTACGTTGCACTCAGCTCCAGTGTCTATCTGGAATTCACTTTTTGTCCGTTTATTTCCAGTGGCGCAAATCAATCTGTTGTGGAACATTGTTTTGTAAATGTATTCGAAGATCCGACAAAGAGCTCCCTTTTCCGCAGCGTCATCAGAGCCTGGTCTCCAGCTGTATGTTCACGCATGGGTTTTCCTTTGGTAATTCTTTGCCGTTTGTGCTGAGACTAACACATTGTTGCCAAATGGTTGCTTTTATTGCATGCATGACGCTGCATCCGTGGAGCCTGAACGTCTGTCATGTTGCGATTGCCTCCCTCTTTATTGCAAACAGATCTTGATGCTACCATTTGTTTAGCCCCGTACTCTGTCTCTGTGCCTTGGGTGTACATTTTTTAATTAGATGCACTTTGGTTCAGTAGTTGCTAACACTGGACTTGATCAACTATCAATTGAAGTGAGGGGAAAGCCTTTCACTGGCTGCAGTGGGCTTCGGGTCGAAACCTACTTCATTTGGCAAACACAGTGTCTCCTGGTCCTGTATATAGCCATGCATTTTTGCAAAGTCAAGTCCATTTTCTCACAATAACCTCACTTTGACTTACTTATCAGTTATACCTCAAATTGTTTGTTCTCTGATTAGCCTGTTAACTGTGCATATTCACAGGCCTTTACTTATTACCTGGGACTGTAACACAATAGTCAATGGTCCCATCTGGCAGCTGGTTTCTCCAAGGAAGATTTGTCATTGACAAGTGACATTCTTGCATAGATCAAAGTGTTCTTCAAATTTCTGAATGGTTTCATTCTCCGACCTGTTCCCATTGGAATGTATTGTAGTTCTCCAGTGTCTCTGTGCATGTGACAAGTAGCAGTATGGAGAATTTCACCCTCTTCAGTTTCACGGCCTCCAGGAACTTTTGATAGTTCAGCCTTCATCTCCTGCCGCTCTCTGGCAGGTTCCCTTCAAAACTAAGGGATTCGGGTGCCTTCATTTACTCCCTTTTTGCCAAAGATTTAATTTTCTTCTGATACCATGTAGTAAAAGTGAGACGCATGAGTGCTAGTAAGATGCTAGCCTTTATTACCTCACCACAAATACCTAACAGGGACCGGGACACAAAAGGGTAATACTCCTAGTCACATGATAGGGGTCAGTATGCACTGACTCTGGCAGCTACTGTTACAGCCCCATTGTTTTGTTCGGGCCCTGCTCCTAGTTATAAATGTTCAGTCCTCCAATCCGGGCACACGAACAATCACACAGCTGGAACAGTGAATCATGAATCCAGAATAGCTGCAATGAACAGTTTCCTAGTAATTCATAGGCTGAAATTTGTTTGGATAAAACATTCAGCAAACAATTATGTGTAGCAGTCACATTAATAAACATTACAGTCTGTCCGGGGATAGTTCATGAGCATAAAGAAGGGCTAAAGATGTTGAATAATGTATTCATTGGAAATTGTATGCTCAGTTCTAATTTTAACTCACAAGCCAATCTAGAGAATCTATCTGCCATTAAAATGGATTCTTCTTCCCTCTCAGTGAGATAAGCCAACAGCTTCCAGTATTTTACTAGAAAATTGCATAGAACCAGTACATTTAGAGTAATGGGAGTCTTGCCATTGGCTCATTTCTGAATGTTTTATGATCCAATTAAAACTACTCGTTAGAAGTTAGTGATGCTGGGCTAGGATTAATGGGGGGTGACAGCAAACCTTGCCCTAAAAGGAAGTATCCAGATCCCAGCTATCTTTATTTTAAACAATCAAAATTTGGCAAACATGGCAGAGCTGTAAGAAGTTTTTAGTGCTCCAAAGGAAGCGGCAAACAGATGTGTGCGTGTTCCTAATGTTACGTGGATTGGGCTCTGCATGCCAGAGTATGCTCTAAATCATATTTATTGAAGGCTGTTTTAAGTGTGTGTGGGTGTGCACACGCACAAGTGTCTGAGGATCTAATGTTCTGGTAAAGAGTTTCTTGTGCAGGGCTTGTCCACATGGGACATTATATTAGGATAGTTAACCCACTGTAGTAATACCGGCGTAACTCCCCATGTGGACACTTTAAGCCTTATCTATATGGGGAACTTTATATAACTATTCCAGAATGATTGAGCTTTTCCAGAATGACTCCCCTGTGTGGACACTTTTATTCCAGATTAAAAGTGATTTTATTACGGAATTACTCTGCTTTCTGATTGGGTTTATTAATCCAGAATGAAGTCACTTTTATTCCCCACGTGGGGAGTTATTGAGGAATAGCTCATTTCCCAGCAACTATGCTGGTCAATTTCCCTGTCTAGAAGAGCTTTTAATTGGAATAAAAGTATCCACATAGTAGGGAGTTATATCAGTATAACTACAGCACTTTATATTCACTCCCCACCTTACACCCATATTACTTCCCTGTGTAGACAAGCCCTACAGACACATGCACACACGATTAACTTGAGGTATGCGAGCAGTCCTATTGACTGCACTGGATTACTTAAATGTTTAAAGTTAAGAATGTGCATAAGTGTTTGCAGAATCAGGGCCCAAATAATTGTGCTGTTTTGTCCAAAGTTATCATCAGATGTGATTTGCTTGTATCGTGATGATTCACGTTATTTTTTAATTCATGGCTGAAATACTAAAGGCCAGGTGGATAAAAATCAATATGAAAAAAATCAGATTTTTATATTTAAATCAGATATTTCAATTTAAATTAACATATTTTTCTTTTTAAAAATAAACCTATTTGAAATTCTGGCAGTTTACATTCAGTCCTAAACTTACTATTTGCTACTAAAATCATTTAATTAAATAAAAACATTGAAGTAGTACATGGTGTTTGCTACCGAAGCACTGAGCTGGTGGAAGTAACTGGCCAAGCCCCCTGAAGCAGAGTTTGTTGACATACTAAATCAGATTTAGTGCAGAGGGAATATTTTCTTCATTTCAATTTATTCAGCTAGTTCAGTTCAATAATTAGTTCATTCAAAGATGAGAGGCCGATTGGGAGGTGAAAAACCAGGAAAGCTTGTTTTCCTCTTCCAGGCCATGAATAAAAACAAGGTGTGAGAAGGTGAGATCTACTAGCTTTAAAATCTTGAAGGATGTGGTAACTGGAAACAGTCAATTCAGTTCATAAACTACAGATTGTATTTCCTCTGTTTAATAAATCAGTTAGTTAAAAAACAAAATAAAAACATGTTGTGATAAACTTTGTTTCTTATGTATCCAGCACATTTAAGGTAGTATTATTTAACTGTGAAAACAATTTTTAAATGCTGGTTTTGTGCATTTTAGTTGAATTTCAATTTCCATCTAAATGTGACATGTCACAAATCACAAGTAAAATATTATTCATCGTCTGGTAAATAAGAGCTGAATCAAACAGCATTTTCTAACATAATAAAAAGTAATTAAGAATCTGAACAAATGTAAATTAAGCTATATAATTGCTTAAATATGTATAGATAAAGTGCATTCTCCTGGTTAGCAAAAAGAAATGTCAAATCTAGGGTAAAGGCTATCTTTAGTTGCAAATCAACATGTTTTAATGGTTATCAGTCAATGAGAATCCACCTTTCTTAGGAATATAACTAAAAAGTACAAATACAAATAAGAGTACAACTGATGCTTTAAGGGAAGGTTTCCCACTTGCTGATTTGAATTATGATTAAAATCAGTGATTTGAATCACTTTGTTTGAATCAGTCCACCCTGCAAAAGGCATGTAAGCCTCCAGTTCTGCAAACATGCATGTGAGTAACTTTACAGATGGGTACCCCTATTGTGGTAAACAGGCCTTCTTATATGATTAAAGTTCAGCTTGTGAATAAGTGTTTGCGGTATCAGGGCGTGAATATGCAGTGGATCAATTATCTTTGATTAAACATGTCTTTTATATACCGGAGCCTAAATGAACAAGGAGAACTTGTGGCATCTTAGAGACTAACAAATTTATTTGGGCATAAGCTTTCATGGGCTAAAACCCACTTCATCAAATGCATGGAGTGGAAAATACAGTTGGAAGATAGATAGATAGATAGATAGATAGAGAGAGAGAGAGAGAGAGAGAACATGAAAAGATGGGGGTTGCCATACCAACTCTAACGAGACAAATCAATTAAGGTGGGCTATTATCAGCAAGAGAAAAAAAACTTTTGTAGTGATAATCAGGATGGCCCATTTCAAACAGTTGGCAAGAAGGTGTGAGTAACAGGAGGGGGCAAAATTAGCATGGGGAAATAGTTTTTAGTTTGTGTAATGACCCATCCACTCCCAGTCTTTATTCAAACCTAATTTGATGGTGTCCAGTTTGCAAATTAATTCCATTTCTGTAGTTTCTCGTTGGAGTCTGTTTTTGAAGTTTTTTTGTTGAAGAATTACCACTTTTAGGTCTGTAATTGAGTGTCCAGGGAGGTTGAAGTGTTCTCCAACTTGTTTTTGAATGTTATAATTCTTGGCATCTGATTTGTGTCCATTTATTCTTTTGTGTAGAGACTGTCCAGTTTGGCCAATGTACACGGCAGAGGGGCATTGCTGGCACATGATGGCATATATCACATTGGTAGATGTGCAGGTGAATGAGCCCCTGATGGTGTAGCTGATGTGATTAGGTCCTATGATGGTGTCCCTTGAATAGATATGTGGACAGAGTTGGTAACGGGGTTTGTTGCAAGGATAG
Organism: Eretmochelys imbricata; assembly: GCF_965152235.1. NCBI lineage: Eukaryota > Metazoa > Chordata > Testudines > Cheloniidae > Eretmochelys > Eretmochelys imbricata. The sequence goes on along the minus strand of NC_135576.1, from coordinate 130,792,233 downwards.
GTTCCTGGGTTAGTGTTTTCGTTGTGTGGTGTGTGGTTGTCGGTGAGTATTTGCTTCAGGTTGGGGGGCTGTCTGTGAGCGAGGACTGGCCTGAATGGAGCCTAAATGGAACATCTAAATTAGTACTGGATTGGAAATATTCATGGTGCATTAGGGCCAGATTCTCAACTGGGCTAAATCAGTTTTCCATCCAGCTGACCTACGGGGGAGAAGAATCTCACCCTTTTTTCTTGTCGGAAAGTTTATCCAGTAATAACAGAGAAGAATCTAAATGAAATTGTCTGATTTACATTTCTTTCCCTCCCCCATACACACTGTAGTTTTTTGTTCGTTTGTTTTACTTCTTGTAAATGAGCACTGTGCTTCAGAAGTGACAAATTCCTGACGAATTACACAGGATATTAAGTATCACCAGGAAAAACGTACTTGCTTTTCATGACTTTGGTAGAGAGTTGCTCAATTTAATGCATTGTGTGATTCAAATAATTGTTAACTGACAACTAGAATTTGGAACAGAGCTGGAGTGGCCATAATGCTCTTTGCTTGGGGAAAATTTCAGGTAGAAGTTTCACTCTCCCTGGTCCCACAAAGATCTGTAGGGGACATGGCATCAGTACAGTCCACATGATACAGGGAAGAAAGGAAGGATGGCCTGGTGGTTAGGACAGTAGCCTAGGACTTGAGACCTATGTTCCAGTCTCTGCTCTGGAGTAAACTTCCTGTGTGACCTTAGGCTAAGTGACTTGCCCTACTGTAAAAAAGGGGAACGTAGCACTTCTCTACTGCATACAGACTAACACGGCTGTTACTCTGAAACAAAAAAGACTGGAAGACTCGCAGATACTGTGGATAGTGGGGGCTGTAGAAGTACTTTAGATCGGTGGTTCAGGAAAAACCCCTCGCTGGCCGGTCCGGTTTGTTTACCTACTGCGTCCGCAGATTCGGCCGATCGTGACTCCCACTGCCCACGGTTCGCTGCTCCAGGCCAATGGGGGCTGCAGGAAGCGGCGTGGGCCGAGGGATGTGCTGGCCGCCCTTCCCGCAGCCCCCATTGGCCTGGAGCAGCGAACCGCAGCCACTGGGAGCCACGATCGGCCGAACCTGTGGACGCGGCAGGTAAACAAACCGGCCCGGCCCGCCAGGGCTTTCCCTGCACAAGCGGCGGAACAAGTTTGGGAACCACTGCTTTAGATAAGTAGTACAGGCAAAATGCCACTCCAGTTTGATTGAATTGTGTTGGCTGATTCCAAAGAGAAGCAATTCTCTTCAGATAGCTGGTGATTCAAAGCAGGATAGGAGTAGCAAAGTGAGCCCTGAGGGACCCAACAGAGTTTGAAAAAACTAGCCCTGTGGTTTAGTTGGAGATTTGGGAATAATCATTCATTCTTGGATAAAAGCATAGCATTTATGAGGTAATGCATCCGGCCCTGTTAGTTGGTTTTGCCTTAGACCTGTCTTAAAAATTAATTTTGCTGCCCATGGCCTTGTTTTCAAAACCTCTGGTGCCTGGAGCTGTGTGCAAAAATGTCTGCAAAGTTCTCCTGGCTGCCCGCGCAAGCCCAGTATTTTGGATATAAAATTGGTGCTGGGAATGCAAAGGCCAATTTCTGGAAATTATGCAAATATGAGACTGCCCGGTAGCTGTGCATTTTCACACGCAGCCGCAAATGCCTGATAGATGGGGAAAATGATCCCTTTGGGGACGGTCACATGCGTGCACACACACGAATGATTTCACATGCTAGTGTTAAAAAATTGTATTGAGAACAATTCAACCTTTCTCCATGCTGCCAGTTTGTAATAATTTTCTGTTTGATGGTGTGGCCTGGTGAAGTTTATATGAGACCTTAACAGAGTGGTGCGATATCAATAAAACCTATGTGCTGTCACATGGCAAAACACCGGATTGTGGGTTTGGACATATGACACTAAATTCAACCAGTAATAAGCACATGGAACTTCATTCGAAATCCCTGGGCCAAATTCAGTAGCTCTGTATACTTTAGTGTAGGCTACCCATCAGAAGTAAGTTGACTGTAATGTTGGTGTGAACGTAAAAGGCAAAGTAGTGTAACCCACATTGATTTGTTATTCAGTAGGGACTAGATTCGCTTTTCACTTAGTCTGATGTAAATCAAGAGTAACCATGGATTTACTCTTGACTTGCATCAGTGTAAGTGAGAGGCGACCCTGAGCCCGACTGAATATACTTCTTCTTCTAAGCATATGCTCAATGTGGCTCAAGTGGCATGTGACCAGGATTCATCACTGAATGTGGGCTGCTGGTTGGATCATTAGCTTCCCCGTCTTGGGCCAGGTCCTGATGGGGAGTGCGGCGTGAACTGAATCAATGTGGATTATGCTACTTTGCCATTTCAGTCACGGGAGTTACACCAATATAAATGAGAGACCCCGCAGCCCCAGGTCTCAGTGCAGAGCCTGCGTTGCAGAGTGTTACTGTTTTGTGGATCTGGATGTAGTGGACATTGAGATAAAGTAATTAAACTGGAGGTTGCCAAAATCATTCCTTAAAATAGAACTTTACTTTCTGTGCCCTTTCTCCCTCATTTATCATTTAGAAAAGGCCAAATTCTGCTGTCAGCTATATGGGTGAAGTTCTCATCGACTGCAATAGGAGTTGCACTTCTATAAATGAAAGGAGATTTTAGCACAATATATTTGAAGGAGACTAAAATTTGTCCTCCATAAATCCATGTAATTGCCACAGACTCATACCAGACCTCTCACTGTGTCAGTTTCCTGCCTGTTAATCTGACTAGCAGTTGCTGATTTAAAGCCCCTGAAAGCTCAGAAATAATAAATATTAAAACTCTGATTCCCACATTGTGACTTTTTCTGAACTTTCACAGATCAGGTCCATAAAATCGATGATAAATCAGATGCTGTCGGATCCTTTTTCGTGGCAGTGTATATACAAACACATACACAAATAACTCACAAATTTGCCATTTCCAGAAAAAAGACGCTAAAGAAACGTCATCCCCTGCCACAAGCATTACTGTTGCCAAAGGCATTGGTCTGTAGCAGTGACCCTTAAACCACGGCTTGGAGACTTTATGTAACCAGGGTCTGCATCTTTGTAAAGGTCAATAAAATAAAAGCTACTGCTGTACCAATTCAGCGGAGTCCGTGTCCAGGGGTTTTATGAAGCTTACAAATGTTTAACTACTGACAAAATCTCAAGAATAGTCAGAGATGAGGTGGTTTATTCCCATTTAGAAGTTATGGGCCTGATTTTTGTTTATGCTACATTTATACTGAATACACTACATATGTGGTCACCTTAAGCCCCCTTTCTTTATACTGTCAGAGCAGCAGAAAGGGGCCTTACTGTATATGAAAATTCAGGCTTATGCGTCTGAAATTCCTCTCACTTACAGGGGTTTTAAAGTAGTGTCAATCGAGATCAGTCATTGATTGGGTCTGTCTGCACTTTTTGTGATTCCCAGCTCAAGGAGACATACCTGTGCTAGCTCTGATCAAGCCAGTGTGCTAAAAACAGAATGTAGCCACAGTGGCGCAAGCAGTGGGAAGGTTTAGCTGCCCTAGAACACACTTAGCGTCTCAGAGGAGAGAGTACGCAGGGCGGTTCACCTGTCCCATCACTCGCTCTACTACGACATTCTAGTTTTAGGGAGCTAGCTTGATGAGCGTGTAGACACGGATTTAAGAGAGTCCACACAAGGGGATTGTATGTAACTAAATCAATTGAGGCTGTGTCTACACTGCCACTTTCAGCACTAAAACTTTAGTCATTCAGGGGTGTGAAAAAATGCCCCCCTGAGCAACGAAAGTGTTAGTGCTGAAAAGTACCAGTATAGACGTGCTTTATCGCCAGGATCCGCGCGCCCAGGGATAAAGCTGCCACCGCTCGTTCGGGGTGGTTATTTTTTATCGCTTGGAGAGCTCCCCGCCCCCGGCGATAAAGTGTGACAACACTGCCCACCTTAGAAACCAACTTCGTTAAATTGGTGTAGCGGAGACCAGGCCTAATGCCCCTTTATATCACTCTGCCAGTGTAAAGGAGCCTTAAACTGGATGTAAATTATGGGTCTGTCCAGACTGCAACCATTGGGAGTAACTGTGGCTTCAGCTGACATATCTGAGCTAGCCACAGCTAGGCTAGCCCTGTAAATCCCAGAAGAGTGAAGTCACAGCTTTACTAGCCCTGTGAGTAATTACCCAGAGGGCTTGTACAGCTCATGTTGCCGTGGCTTCACTGGTCTGGGACCCGATCTAGTGAAATTAAGGCCAGTTCAAGTGCATTTACACAAGTGTCAATTGCACCCAATGACTGCAGTCTAGACAGACCCTAAGTGTAAATGAGAATCGGCCCTTAGCGTTTTAGTCGCAGAGCTGTTTATGTCACTGGAGCACTCTATTTATTTTTCGTTTAGTACGAGGCTCTGTTGCCCTACATGTTGCAGTCATTTCCACAAGTGCAAAGTGGGTATTTTGGTAGGATTTTGCTCACTCTGCACTGGTGTAAATAGCTGCACAAGGTGCAGGGCAATGGAGAATCAAGCCCTATGTATCCAATCTACCGCATGTGGGATAGTCTTGTGGTTAAAAGATAGGGGTGGAAGCCCAGAGATCTGGGTTGTCAGTCTGGCTGTTCCTCAGGTTTCTGTGTAACACATAACAAGTCTGTGCCTTGGTTTCCCCATCTGTAAATAGGGATGATACTTGTCTGCCTCACAGAGTTATTTCACTCGCATTGATGAAGTGCTTTGTCTTCAGATGGAATGTGCTACAGGATTACCAAGTATTAATGTATGTGCTTAGCAATGTAAGGCCTGGTCTACAAACAGTTTTTGTACTACTGTGTCAATTATGGGCATGATTTTTACCAGTGAAGTTGCACCAGTACAAAACCTAGTGTGGACGCAGTTATATCAGTATAAAGGTGCCTTCTTCCAGTATAGCTCACTCCACTTCCTGTATGGGACTAAGCTGTGCAGGTAGAAGCTGTCCCTTTATGCTGGGATGAAATCCCTCTATCCTGAGGCCATGTCTACACTACAGGGTCTATAGCGGCAGAGCTATGGCACCTTAGCTATGCTGCCATAATCCCAATGTAGACGGCATTGGAGGATTTTTTCTATTGCTGTAAGAACACCGCCTCTCTACGCACCGGTAGCTAGATTGATGGAAACATTCTTCCATCAACCGAGCTGCGACTACACCAGGCGTGAGGTTGACATAGCTGCAGCATCTAGGGGTGTGTCAAGTTAGTGATGCAACTTTTGTGTGTAGACACAGCTGTCGCCAACAAAGCTCTATAATTCCTGTTTAGTATCCAGGACACGAACATTTTACTATCGCTACTAAAACTAATTTAACAAGTACAGACGGTGCATTAAAAACATCAGACCCAATCCTACACTTCTCACTCAGGCAAAAGTCCCATTGAAGGCAGTAAGAGCTTTGCCTGTGTAAGGACTGCAGGGTCAGCCTTATGATTTGCAGTGATGATTGATTTAAAAAAAAATCTTGTCTATTTAAACTTTGAAACTGTTGAAGAACTGTGGAAAATGTTAACAAAAAACTAAATTTGGGGACAATTTTCATCATAATTGTCCATCGGTTGTGTGTGTGTGTGTGGGTGTGTGTGGGGGGGTGGAAGTGAACATTTTCTAGCCAATTGTATTGGAAACCTATATTCTACCAACATGCTGCCATTGGTCAGTTCCAGTGCTTCCTGCAAATGGTGACATAGTTGCTGTTACCGGTTATGCCACGGTGCTTGGAAGCTGGCACCAAGAAGATGCTGAGGGAGAAGGGTAAAGTACCAGGAGCTGCCCTTGCCACCTTCTCACTTTTTATCTAGAAGTAATCTCTTCTGCAAACGACTATAGACCGACAACATGTCTCAAGGGAATGAATTCCCTCTCTGAGAGCAGATTCTGATATCCATACGCATGCCAAGCAGTCCCTTACCATGCAAGTAGCCCTGTTTATTTCAATGAGACTGTGAGGAGTAAGTAAGAGCACCAGAATCCGACCCTCTGTTTTTAGCCCATGATCCTGTGGACCTTCAGTCATCAACTTGCAGTATTGGAACCTAACAAGGAAAGCTATGTCTAAGCATACAGTTCGCTGTCTGCACTTGAAAAATAATAATACAATTAATTCACAATAATTAGTATAATACTATCCGTTAATAAATAGTGGGGTAAAACTTTACCTTGAGCATGTAAACTTAAGTATGTAGAAGATTAGAAGAAAAGTGTTTGAAAGTACAGTACATTTCTCCACATTGATTTTTCTTTCCACATTTTGCCAGATTATGCTCCCTCCTTGCTAAGTAGTGACCCCTTCAGGAAAAACAGAGCTACTGCATCCAATAACATTTTTTCAATCGCAAATTGTGCAGAGACCTGCTTTCCTTTTCCGGGCTTTAGATTAATCCCTGTCTGGCCTGTTCACATGTCAGAACACTTTGTATCAAGAATTCAAGTGCAGTTTGAATGCACTGAACACTGGAAAAATAGACACCAATAGTGACTTTGTCTATTAAAAATTTACGCATGTTATTCTTTCATACACTGATGATTCATATTTCAGATAGGGCTCAGTCTTGCAACTCACTGGATTTTCATTAACATCAGGGAGTGCAGAATCAGATCCAGTTTTGATGGTCACTGCAGTATTGTCAACTCTTACGCTTTTATCACATGTGTCTCAAAATTTGGTATGTTTCTTAAAACCCCAGATGCTGGAATCATGGTCCCTGACAATCACAGTTTTTATTTAAAGAAAAGTAAGTTTCTAGCCAGCGTGAGTGTGGAGAAAAGCTTGAAAATATGAACCCTAAAGGCTACAACCCTAGACAACAAATAAAAGGAACCTAAAATGTATACTTCTAAATTCACATGATTTTCTTGAAATTTAATTCATATTTTTTCAACAGTTGTAGTTGGCAATATTAGACATTATTATCGCACCATTTGTGCACATGGTGATTATTTTAAATACTTTGAATCTTAGGGACATTAAAAATAACATACCATTCTCTGTTATCTACTAAATGTTGATAAATATTAAGGGAAAATTCAGCAATCCCAATTTTAGGCACCAGTGCTGCCTATTAGTCCGCACAGGTCAGCTCTGCAGGGTCCCATTATAATGTAGGTCTGGTTTCAAACAAGAAAAATGTTTTATTAAACATTAAACATTACTAAAGCGTCCAGGTTTTTGGGTGACTGTCACTTGGGTGCAAATGTTTACAGGCTCAGGTCCTTAATGAGATAAGAAGAATTCAGCTGGGAGCCTACAGACTGCATAGTCCACTTTAATATAGTATTTGTTCCTACGAGAATCTGAGCATCATGTGCACTTTACATGGGCTTGACACCCGTGATAGGGCTCCACACAGGGACAAGGATCCACTTTCAAAGAACAGCTTGTAGGATTGAGGTTTGAAAGCCCAACCCCCCACACACAAGCAACCTGACCCCTATTTAAATTGCAAGACTAGTTTCCACTGTACAAAAAGGTCCCATATTCAGCAAAATATTTAAGAAGGTGCTTAAATCCATCCTTGTTCAGCAAAGGACATATGGATAGGTATGGACTTCTGAACTGGGGTGATAAGAAAGAGGCTTATTAGCCATGTCAGCCACATGTATTGTTAAACATTTATGCACTTTGCTTTCCAGACCTTCATGAAGGAATCAAAGCATGAGGCCTGGATCTGGTGGTTAGCTCAGCATGCAGAACAGGGCCTCGAACTCCCTAAGAGTCCCCGCAGTATGAAAATGTGGCAGACAAATATGGGGGCCTGTTTTGCTTTGACAGTACAAGGGGAAATCATTAAAGTGAAAGGAAACAATGAGGGTTTTTTTATTGTTTGTTTGTTTGTTTTTAAACAAGGGGAGACTTTAACTTCCACCATGCAAGTAGCCACAACGCTCTTTACACTTCTTTGGGGCCTTTCAGTGGAGGCTCTCCAAGAGTTTGGGACTGAACCTCGCCTTGCCCTGGGGGAAGAGGGAAGTGGCCTGGGGTCAGATCTCAGAATGCCACATGGCTCTCAAATTGGGCTCCCCAGTGCTGTCCCTCCTTGGGGGGACTTTCTCCCCTCTGTGCTAGAGCTTTGGCGGGGGACAGGGTCCCAGGCGCGCAAAGCTCCCCGCGGGGCAAGGAGGCGCTTGCAGCCGGGGGGCGGTAAAAGCAGCAAGCAGCTGCCGCAGCTCGGGCCAAGGTGCGTGTCCCTGCTCACCAGGCGTGCGCACAGTGATTTCCCAGCCGCTCGAGCGACCTCTGTCGGGTTCTCGCCGCCGCAGCCGCTCCTGCTCCTCCCCACCCACCCACAGCCCTGTGCCCCGGACCTGTACAGGCTCCTCCCGGAGCAGCCTGCGGTGCCCGGGGCGGGTATTAGTGAAGAGGGGGCAAAGCAACGTAGCAGAGCGGAGTTTCCCAAAACTTCCAGGAAGTCCTGGCGCCTTGTCCCAGGTGGCAGCAGCAGCAGCAGGAGCGGGCAGAGAGCAGAGCGGGACCCCGCAGCCGGGACAAGGGGAAGGGGGCAGCAGAGGGAGAGGCGAACTTCCCCCGCCAGCCGGCTCGCTCGCTCGCTGCTCCAGCCGGCGCGCCCGGGGCAGGCAGAGAGCGGGGCCCGGAGCTCAGCAGGGGAGAGGGGCGCAGCGTCCCCGGGCGCTAGGGCAGCACCGGCCGGGATGTCCGAGAAGAAGCGAGACGGCAAAGGGAGGAAAGGCAAGAAGGGCAAAGGGGCTGGCCGGAAAGCGGATCCCCAGGAGGGGGGCGCTGCGGCCGAACCTGTGGCAGGTAAGTGCCCCCCTCTCTCTCCTGCTTCTCGGGGCTTGGCGGAGCCCGTGGCTCGCTGCGCGCCCTGTTCCCTTTGCGCCCCCCAGGGCGAGCCCTGCGTCCTCTCCCCGGGTGACCCGCCGCCGCCGCCGCCGGGCACAGGTGCCCCTGGGGGGCAGGAGGAGCCCCGCCGCCTGACCCAGCGCGGATGCTGCGGGAGCCGGGCCCCGAGAGAGCCGGGGAGGGGGCCGCGCGGGGCTGCTGCTTCCCCATCTCTGCGCGCTCCGCGCTGCGCCCAGCGCTGGGGTGCGCTGCTCCCTCCTGCCTGGCAGCGCCGCTGGGATCCGCCGAGCCGGGGTTCCTCGGGGCCGGCCAAGCAGCTCGGGCCAGCCTGTGAGATCCCCCTGGCACCAGCGGGCTCCTTAGTGCTTTCCCTCGGCTTTCCCCGTGCCCACGGCACTTCTCTTGCGGCGACCCTCGTGAGATAACCCATGTGAACTAGGAATAGTCTGTAATAATGGGCTTACTTTGTACAGAGCCTTAAGCTGACACTAGTGTGTGTGTGTGTGAGAGAGAGAAAGGGAGAGCCCAGTGTCAGCCACATGTCATTCAAGTTTTTAAGGTAAGCCCTTGGCAAGTAGATTTTAGTTTATTTTTTTACTCCGGTGTGGTCCTGGCATCTGTGATAAACCACAGAGCCATCTGATGAGCTGCATTTATGGTGTCCTTTGGCCACCTTGCATGCACTTTGCCCCCTAATTCATCTCCATTGGGACTGTGTCTGAGCCCAAACTTTTGAGCTGCTTTCAACTTTTGATTTTAACAAAAAGAACACACTGTTAAAAAATGTCCCCTGTCCATCCCCACTGTCCCCAAATTAGTCTGGTCTGATAAACCAGACCCCTGGTACTTTAAGGTCAGGTGCTTTGTGAGCTGTCTGGGCTAGAAACAGCTGTAGGTACCTGCCTATGTGGATCAGCTTGCTAGATCAGAGCCTAGGATATTGGGCCTTATTACTAATTAATGTTATGTATTATTTTTATCGTAGTATTTCTCAATCACTGCAGTCAGGATCAGGGTCCTGTTGTGCCAGGCACTATAGAAACATAGGAAGACAGGACCTTGCCCTCAAGACCTTATATTATGTCACCATGATTTATCAACAAGCTATTTTATACACATTTCAAATGTAAGCTGTTTGGGGCAGGGACTGTTTCTTACTATGTGTTTGTGCAGTGCTTAGCACAGTGAGGCACTGACCTCGGTTGGGCTGTCTACAATGGACTGTCATATAAATACAACAAATCTAGAATTTGTTTTCCCCATGGCCCTGTGTAGTGGTTTACAACAGTGCAAAATGAGTTTAAAATGTTGAAATTCAGATTTGGTAGCAATTTAGAGTCATCCTCACTTTGTGGGGTGCAGGGTAGCAGAGAATCAGCCCTCTATAGCCTAGAGATCTCTTTTATTTTAAATCTCTTGCCTTTCATTGTTACAGTTGGAATATTGTTAGATAAGGCGCCTTGCTTTACAAGGAGCAGCAGCGGAAAATGTGAAAATGCTTTAAAATGCCGAAATTAATGTTTCTTTTAATGCGCTGTGACCCACAGGATGCTGTCACACAATATAAAGGTTTAATAATCAGCCATTGGAGATGACTTGTGTAATTCACTAGTGGCAGCTATCCCAGTCTCATGCCAGTAAACCACACCACCGCCATGTATGTCCTCTCTCGCTCTGTCTTGCTCAGTGAGAGACGGATTGCACGGCTTGCACTTATTAATGAGTGTGAATAAGAGTTTTAGATACGTCAGGGGAGACTTCCCTTACGATGCAAAACCAGGTACAAATACTCCTTTGACCTTTTTATTATCTATCTCTCGATCCATCTAGGTTTTATAAAATTGCTTGTTATCACTGTAATATCTGGGTGGCTTCCAAAAAAAAGGAAGCGCCAAAATCCCTCTCCCTTCCAGCCCTGCCGACCGGAACAAGCTTGCAGCTCCCTGTGGGGGAGGAGATGGGTGATATAAGTTTATAGTGTGGGGATGGAGATGTGTTTGAAAGGGTGGTTACAGGTAAGCAACGTCAAAGAAATGGCTTTGCAGTTCGCTCTGAATGCGGAGATGGCAGCAGTCATGCTAACTGTGTCTGGTGATGAGTTCCATTGTCTCAGTCCAGTTTTCATGGAGCTTCTGTCTCCTGCAGAGATTACTCTTCTCTGGGCTGTTGACAACTTAATTTTTCCAGCCGAGCAAAGTTGTTATGTGAGGTCATAATTGTGTGAGGAGAGAGATGGTCTCTCCCGGAGTAGGGCCAATTCTAAGCAGGGCCATGAAAATCAGTACAGAGACCTTGAACTGTGTCCAATGGGGAGCCCGTGTAGGGAGCACCGAATGGGGGGATTTATGTCCCCAAACCCTGTGTAATTGGTTAGTCTCTAAGGTGCCACAAGGACTCCTTTTCTTTTTGCGAATACAGACTAACACGGCTGTTACTCTGAAACCCTGTGTGTGTCAGATGAGCTGCTGAATCAGGTGTAGCTTCCTATAGGCTCATTCTCCGGTGTAGGGAAATTCCAAATACATGGGTCCAGATCAGGATGCAATAGGATGGGGGCATTGTCCTCTGACCAACTGCAGAGGGAAGTGGAAATTCTTTGTCAGCAAGGATATTTGGGTATGTAACTGCATTTAATGACTCAGTGACAACCCCAATGATGCTGTCTGATCTTAGAATCCAAGGGCAGGTGCTATCAAGGGCAGGGGTTGCAATGGAGCAGGTGAGTTGTTGGAAGTATGCCTTTCTTCCTAGCAGCATCACATCAGTCTTATCAGGATTCAGCTCCAGCCAGCTGCTCGTCAGCCAGGTGCTGTGAGGCCTTGCCGACATTAGAAAGGGATTGCTGGTATTGCTATCCTGGCAAACCCTCCGAATATAAATGTACCTTTTACTCGCAAAAGAGAGCTTTTGCTAGTATTAGCTTATACCAGTGCCCCAAACACAATAAGCTATACCAGCAAAAGTACTTTTTCGGCAGTATTACTGCATCTATGCTAGGTATAAGAAATACTGTGAAAAAAATCACATCCCTAAGTGACATTGCTGTAGCTGCAAAAGTTTCTAGTCAGGCCTAAGTATCATTTTATTTTATGTAATTAAATTCCGGGTCCTTCAAACACATGTGCATGTGACGAGACAACTCATGTAGAGTCATTCCCATGTGTAAGTGTTTGTAGGCTTGAGACCTAAATGTACAATTTAAACTTTCATGTGAAACACAATGCACCTTTATGCGTTAGTTCTGTCACTGAACACGTTCAAACAGCTGATCTTAGGTTTGTGAGTTATGTCTTTTACCTGTTAAGAACCTTCTTTTTTCTTTTTTGATAGTAAGTAACATTAAAAATCAAAGCACAGCATTTCAACCTATTAATGAAAACTGCTATTCCAAAGTGGGAAAGACAAAAAATTAAACATATGGGGCGGAGCAGCAGATACTAGTTTTATGCTTTAGGTTTTCATTCTTTATCTCCTTTAAGGTGTCTCTGTCTGTTGGTTTTCTGGGATATGAAATGTGGCAGTTAAGCTAAGGAATTATTCCTAAAATTCTCTGTACCACTAGAGATAAACTTAGTAAATAAATTCTAGCTTTTCTCAATCCTTTTTTCTATTTTTGCTGTCAATGTAATTCAGATCCTTTCAGTCTTGGGGCTGGAAGCATAGTTTTAATTTGTAACTTGTCATTAGCTTCAGAATCAGCTTTATTATTTAAATAAATCACACAGGGAGGTTTTCTTTTTAACTGAATTGTCTTCTAAAGTTACTCTAGGTAACTGCAGAACATCCGTCAAAGAAGACAGAGATGCAAATTTAAAAAGACTTTCAGATAAAACAGAAACAAAGAAAAAGAAAAACCCAAACTTTTTAACACTTTTCATTGCACAGAGTAGAATAGGGGCTAAGTGCCAATATTAAAAAGGATCATCTGAGGGATTGTTTGTTGCCATAGTTTCTTCATCCCTAAAATTGTGCGAAGGAACAATATTATTCTCGCTTTCAAATGGTCTTGAACAAATCAATTTTATCTGGCTTGTCCTAACTCCAGAACTATTGTGTCTTTATTCAGTGGGGCACGTCAGGCTCTTGTGAGTACAGGTGGTGGAAAAACTGAGAAACTTAGTATTACAAATGGATGGAAGCTGACAGCTTCTCTCCAAATGACATCATTGACCTGCTATGCTAACTAAGTTTGCAAATAGGCTGAACAGTTCTGTTGGCGGGCATTCTGCGACACCAATGGAATACCCCAGGGCATCCCGCAGAGAAGCACTCACTCCCTGGCAGAAGGGGAAACTGACATCAGAAAGCTGTGACTTTTTGTCAGTTTCAGATGCTTCCTCCAAAAGCCACAGCAAGTGGATGCTGAAGCTTACAATATTGTTGTTATTACTCATATTGCAGTATCTTCCAGTCAGGACCCCATTGTACGCACCTGTCATATAAACACCATCCCTGCCTCAAAGAGCTGACAATGTTAGCATGTGAAAAGAGTACAGAAGGGGAGAACAAACAGGAGGGGAGAGGGCTGAACAAAATCACAGTGAAATGACTGTGTTTGGTAAAATAAGCACATCAACTGCCTGGTCACAAGCATCACCGCTCAGGTGAGTTTTTTATGGAGAGTTTGGGAGGAGGATAAGGTAATGGCTTTGCGGATATGAGCAGGGAACTCCTGCTAGATGGAAAGGGTGGGAAAGGAGAAAGCATGAAGGTGCTTGCAAGAAAATTGGATTAATGGGCAACAAAGTGTGGCATCATTGGCAGAGCAGAGGTCATTGGGGGATGGAGTCAGACTGTGTGAGTGGGTTAGATCAACAGCTCGATACCTTACTAGGGTCGAAAGGAAGGGCAGGTGTGATGGGGTATACAAACCCCACACTGGACTACAAGGGGTTAAAAGGCAATACTGGGCCCTGGTCACCCCACTCCTCCGGGCCTGCTGAGCATGCTGGTGAAAGGGGGCAGTGGACAGACTACAGGAGAAAGGGATCCTTCTCCGGGAAGCCTGACAGAAGGTGGAGCCTGAGAGGAGGCCGTAGAGCAGGGAAAGCCCTGGTAGACCCTTCCGCAGCCACCACCCACTTTAAAAAGCAGCAGGTCTTGCAGGGACTTTGTCTGTGAAGCTAGAGATTGTTTGGACCATAGGAGCTATGCCCCAAACTGAAGGGGCCCATAGGTAGGAAGTAGTCCATGTCGGTGGATTTAGGCTCGCTTCGGCTCCCACAGGGCCCCACTTACGGGCAAAGGACCCAGATGCATCGGGGAGACCCATATGCTCCTGGCCTGGGGGCAGGGACCAGGCATTGTTACCACCCCTTCCCCCGACAGCAGGACAAGGAGGTCAGGTTCACTAGCCACCAAGCCTCCCAGCCCTCTGAGCACCCTATCACAGTGGGGCTAAGCTGTGAAGGGTCTTCTAGGTAGAGATAAGTTTGTTATGGTGGAGAAGGTGGGAAGCAAAGATGGAGGGAGTAATTTCAGAACAAAGAACCAGGGGATACAACCTTAGCAGCACCATAGTGTCTCGCATGACTTCATAAACAGACTAGGGAAATACAGCCTCGAGGGTGCTACTATATAGTTGGAAAACCGTTCCCAGAGAGTAGTTATCAGTGGTTCACAGCCAAGCTGGAAGGACATATCGAGTGGGGTCCCTCATGCATCGGTCCTGGGACTGGTGCTGTTCAATATCTTCATCAATGATCTAGATAATAACAAAGAGAGAACACCTACAAAGTTTGTGGACTATACGAAACTGGGAGGGGTTGCAAGTGCTTTGGAGGATAGGATTAAAATTCAAAATGATCTGGACAAACTGGAGAAATGGTCTGAAGTAAATAGGATGAAATTCAATAAGGACAAATGCAAAATACTCAACTTAGGAAGGGAAGAATCAGTTGCACACGTACAAAATGGGAAGTGACTGCCTAGGAAGGAGTACTGCGGAAAAGGGATCTGGGGGTCATAGTGGACCACAAGCTAAATATGAGTCAACTATTGAAAAATAGCAAACATAATTCTGGGATGTATTACCAAGAGTGTTGTAAGCAAGACACGAGAAGTAATTCTTCCTCTCTACTCCGCGCTGATTAGGCCTCAACTGGAGAACTCCCCAGTTCTGGGAGCAGCATTTCAGGAAAGATGTGGATAAATTGGAGAAAATCCAAAGGAGAACAACAAAAATGATTAAGGGTCTAGAACAGCGTTTTTCAAATGCAGCCACCAGGGACTTTTCTTGCGGCCAGAGCCTCCTGGGCTGTGATGGTGAGGGGGAGGGTGAAGTAGTGATATTCGTATGTTTGTTAATATCACTTTTCACAACGGACTTACTAGCTAGCAATACATAAATTACAAAGATTTGGATGTGTATATGTGCATATTTATTTGGTTTTCCTAAAACTAATTAAGTATTTTAGGAAAAAGTGTGAGAGTGGCCACCAGCAAGAGTTGGTGGCCGCACTCTGAGGCCACCAAAAAATTTGTCCTGAGAACTCCTGGAAACATAATCTATGAGGGAAGATTGAAAGAATTGGGTTTGTTATTAGTCTAGAAAAGAGAAGACTGAGAGGGGACATGATAACAGTTTTCAAGTACATAAAAGGCTGTTACAACAAGAAGGGTGAATAATTGTTCTTGTTAACCTCTGAGGATAGGACAGGAGGAAATGGGCTTAAATTGCAGCAAGGGCAGTTTAGGTTGGACATTAGGAAAAACTTCCTAAGTATCCAGGTAGTTAAACACTGGAATAAATTACCTAGGGAGTTTGTTGAATCTCCATCATTGGAGGTTTTAAAGAACAGGTCAGACAAATACCTGTCAGGAATGATCTAGTTATTACTTAGTCCTGCCCTGAGTGCAGAGGACTGGACTAGATGACCTACTGAGGTCCCTTCCAGTCCTACACTTCTATGATTTTGTGATTTTTGAATGGACTTGAGGAGAGGAAAATTGCATTCACTGAAGCCAGAGGTCTTGAATGATGGGAGGAGGTGGTGCTGACCACAGTAACAGAGAAAGGCAGAACCAAGGGCTTGGTGGGGAAGATTAAGAGCTCAGTTTTGGGCATGTTAAGTTTAAATAGATAATCATGCACATTTCTGAGGAGATATCTGAAGGGCGGGCCAAGATCGGGATGGAAGAAGGCAGGTTTGGAGGAGTGATGAAGATCTGTGAATCCTTTGAGGTGTTAGCCAAAGCTGTTTTCAAATTAATGTTTGACCAGTTCTAGGGGAAAATAATCTTGCAGAATAAGTGACAAATTTATGTTATCGTTTCCAACCCAAAATATTTAAATACTCCTGGTATGACTGGGAAGGAAAAGCCCTTTACCTCTATGCAACGTGTGAATGATTCCAAACATACCAGACCATTTTCAGAACAATTTGATAATGAATCTCGTTTAAAGCATGTAAGTATCTTCATGGTTTGTGTACTATGTGAGATCAGTCACTATTCAATTGCCTTTGACGTAACACACCAAGAGCTACTCCAGGATAGCCACTGGAATGCAAATAAAATTGTAAGTACATACCAGTATAGCTACAGTATGATTATCCAATAACTATTGGCTGTGTATAGAAAGGTATTCCCCTGAAATAAGTAAAGAAACTCTCCTAAACTTTGTGCAAATATTGGTAGTTGGGGAAGGCTGAACGTATTTGTCTCTGGTATAATATTGTTCAGATTTGTTTAGTGATGTAAGGATTTTAAAACCTTAACCCCTGGCAAAGCTTGTGAGCTAACACTTAAATCTCAGTTTGTCTCACTTGTCTTCCCTCCTGAGACTACTGCAAATGCACTAGTTGAGACAGAAAGAAAACATAAATTGGTGTGAAACAGTACCCGCCCAAACAACTATGAATGCTAGCTGAGATGGTAAGGGGTTGAACTCAACACTCTCAGTCTGGGATCAGCTGAGCTCCCCGTCTAGGCCCCAAAATATGTGGCCAAATTTCAAAAGGTGCTGAGCCCTTCTGAAAATCTGGTCACAAGTGTCACAGTAGGAGCTGCTGAATGCTGAGCACATTGGAAAATCTGAGCGTTATTTAGGTGCCTAAATGGGAACTGCACTGTCTTGAAAATCAGGACCCGCTAGCTGAGGTTGCTGAGTCCTGGAAAATCTAGTCTTGAGCTCTTTTTAAAATCTAGCCCTAAATGTCCAATAGTAGTTTGGGGCAGGTGCTTACAATCGAGAGTCAAACAACGAAGAACAATCATGTCACAAAATGTTAGAAGTTCTGGAAATGCTATGAATTCTTACCAAATCAGTGTTTTGTTAACATTCCAAAAGTAACAAGAGTGAATGCAACTTTAACAGCACTGATAGTTTATCATGTTCCGTTATGATACAAGAAAACAAACCAAGTGTCAATATTTTGTGTGAGTCATTCAAGCTGTACAAAGAACCACATGAATGCACTTCAAGTGTTTCAGTTAACCCTAAATTACTCCCTTCTCCAGTTCAGAATTCTCTGTGGGCAACCCTAAATTCATTTGTTCCAGCCTGAGAAAATCTAAGCTAAACATGGTTTTAATGTGAGGATTGCAATTGAAAAATACAAGGAACGTAGTTTAAGCACAAGCATAAGTGACTTTTAGCTCTTTTGGGCAGGGATCCTCTTTTAGTTCTGTGTCTATATAGTGCCAAGGACAGTGGGGTCCTGGTCTGTGAGTGAGTGGGGCTCTTAGATGCTGTGACAGTACAAATTAATAATAATTTAACATTTCATTAAAATTAGGTGCTACCATAACACCAACAGAGCTTGCTATGGAAAAATATAAAATGTAAAAAAAAAGAAAAAAATGGTCAATCTTTATTAACTGGTCATGTTAACAGAAAAGAGAGTTGTATCAATAAATTTCAAAAAGAAAAGGAGTGCTTGTGGCACCTTAGAGACTAACCAATTTATTTGAGCATAAGCTTTCCTGAGCTACAGCTCACTTCATCGGATGCATACTGTGGAAAGACAGTATGCATCCGATGAAGTGAGCTGTAGCTCACGAAAGCTCATGCTCAAATAAATTGGTTAGTCTCTAAGGTGCCACAAGTACTCCTTTTCTTTTTGCGAATACAGACTAACACGGCTGTTACTCTGAAACCTGTCAATAAATTTCAAAAGTGTAGAGTATGTTTGCAATGTTTAAACCTTATCTGAATGAAAAGTGTTCTCCAGAAGTTTCCTTTTACCTGATTGTAAGCAAAAGACATTGGGAAATAATGTTTTCAGAAAGAACGTACCTAAAAGGACTTCCGACATAGATGTGTGTAAATTAGAAGTCGTTTTTCTGTCAAGGGAGAAGAGAGGATATTTGTTCATTCTTTTGCGGGGTACAATTACTCAGAGCCATGCCAGCTCTGTAATTTCTGTTTTAAAACATCAGCCGTCCCCTCACTTATCCAACCCCTCTTAGTCAGTATTTGCCACGGGGACTATAACCTGATATACTGATGCGATGATGATTTTAGATGAAGGCTGGTTCAAGTGAGGTCCTGGGATTTTTTTTTCCAGTACATCCTTGGATGCCATTAATCCTGAATTTTTATACTCCTCTAATTTAGCTACTCCCATGGTGCCCCTCTCTGGCCACTAGAGGGTGCTCTGAGAGCACCACTCACAAATCCAAATGTCTCACTTCTGTGTTACTCTCAGCTTCCTGAAGGCCAGCCCTAGACTTGAGGCTTCCACTGTATTTTGGGGGGCAGAATAATGGTTTGGAATAAATCACCAGTCTTTGGCTTCAGAAATGTAATTCTAGTTTTGCGCGGGGTAGGGGGGTGAGAGTTTCATAATCTTGGCCCATTCTCCAGGAGTCTCTCTTCCTGTTGTGTTAGGCTTTGTGATGTGGGGATATAACGTATATCTAACTTTGCTCAGATCCCCAGCACGACATGAGTAGAGAATGCTGAAGACTAGACTTCAATCAAGGTCATTCCCCCAAGTCATGGCTCAGCTGGGTGGGGTTTTATGCTGGGAAAATTCACCTTCCTTTCTATCCAAAATTCACCTGCCTTGCAGTTTAATCAGTTGTCAGCTTGTGCCCTGTGGCATGAGAGAGATCCATCCTGTCGTCTCATGTCTCCCCTCCCTAGCCCCAGCGAAGTGCAGAGTGTGGTGACAATCGCTGATTCTGTGTGTCAGAAATATTTCTGGGAGCAAGGAAGGCCTGGCAATTGGTGGCAGAAGTCACGCAGGGCCTCCACTTAGACTTAACTCCCCTTGTGGTCAGTGGGAGCATGGCTTGAGAAGGACTGCAGGATTTGGCTCTGAATATGTTTGCCAAAACATCCCAAACCTTTCATTTCACAGCTTCAGCAAGCAGGCAGCTGCCTACCCCAGACAGCTGTTGAGCTTTCAGTGTAGTTGTGTGGGAGGCAGGGCATGTTTTATTAAGATCTTTCAGTGCTTTGACTTTATTTGTATTTTATGAGCGTCTTAACATGGCAGGAAGCCGTGCAAAAGTGGCAGCTTGGATCGAGCAGCTCTCTAAGAGTTCGGAAGTGCAGCAGTGTCAAAGCTATGCGCGCAGGTGAACTGGGAGAGGGAAGCACAGTCCTGGCACGTACTCTGCTCTGGTCCCATGTGATCTGAATATGAAAAGTTCAGTGTGAGGTCATACAGATGCTAATGAACATACTGTACTGTCCTTTTCTCATTCCCATCTTTCATTTCCCCTCTGGTATTTGGAGCCGCTTTATTTCTGCTAAGGGGAAAAAACAATTAGGGAATGCTTTGAATATAGCGACAAATTTTCTTAGAATGAATGGGGAACTTTTTGGTAAACCCACTATCTTGAACATTTGTGTTTCTCTGGTACGTCAACTCGTGGATCCTGTGAGATAATTACTTCTGCTTCACTTGTGGCATTCAGTGCACGAAATCCTGTTGGCACCCATCTGCTCATTGATACGGGCATAACTCTCATGGGAGTGTGGGAGTTCCCCAGGTGGATTTCTGGGAAAACAGACACTCTGGGTACGTCTACACAGCCTGGAGGAGGGAGCCTGTCAGCCAGGGTTAACAGACTTGGGCTAGCAGGTCTCGTACTAGTGCTCTAAAAGTAGGTTCCAGAGCCCGAGCTCCTTCTGCTACACAGCTATTAGTAGGACACAAGCCTGAGTCTGTGGACCCAGGCTGAGAGGTTGGCTTTTGCGGGCTGTGTAAACATACCCCATTATGTGGATTGGTCAGTTGAGGCCAAATTAAGCAATCCTAATTCTGGCAAGGCTGAGAAAGAGTTACAGAATTTGGCCCTATATATGGGCCAACTAGATATTGAGCCAGGTCCCCATAGGACTAAACAAAGTAAGCACAATTCAGTGTTGAGATTGTTTGTTTGGATCATTTCTTTAATGCCTTGTCTGCCTCTATCAGCCCCGCTGGGTTGATTGTCCCTTTCATCTCCATAAGAAGAGGCGAATCCAGATCAGGCAGATCTAGGTTTGGCGTTTGGGACTTTTATTCATGTTCAGCCCCACTTAACAGCTTGTTCATGTGGCAGTAGCCCTCATCTTGTCTACTGATTACCTGCACAGCAGTTTATATTATTGTACACCTAATAGTTGAGATCCCCCATGAAGAATAATGTTACAGCTTCATGTATAGATTTTGCAATGAGTAAACTGAGAGTCTTGGTAAAATACAGTTGCAGGGATGCTTGAAGGACGATTGCATGGGTGCGGCTAATGACAGAAAAGCTCGATTTTAAATCAAGTACTGCAGGAAGCAATCTCATAAATTGGTATTTTGGGAGAAATCTATCAATTGTGTTGGGCACTACAAGTTAGTGGTAGGCTACTTAGTGTTTCTTAATGGTAGTGTATTGGGTGTTCTGTCCCCTGTGTATTGAAATATCACTGAATGCAGCTTTCAGTCCTAGTCTTTGTATTATATTTGGGACATGTGTGTTGGTTATTTGGGAAATGTATATTGGTTATTAATGCCACAATATAAAATATGACCTCTTATTGTGCAAATGGAATTTGCCTGTAGGTTGGAACTGCATTGAGTATATTGCTGTTATGTGCATTATGGCAGCACCTAGAATCTCAGCTGAGAGTAATTTCCATACTGCTAGACAGCTTCTGTCCCAAAGAGCTTACAGTCTAAATAGATAAAGGCAGGGGAAAACAAGAGGAAAAACGATTTGCACAGGATCTTGTGGCAGGTCAGTGGCAGAGCCTGGATAGAATCCAGGGTTCCTGACTCCTGAGCCAGTGCTCTATCCACTAGACCACACTGCCTTCCCAATATATGAAGATTGCTTTAGAGACCCAGAAGTAACATAGGTCCAGATCAAGCCCTAAACATTAGCACATGGAAGGATCCTCTAAACATGGAGCTCCCCCTCCTTGCTCAGAAAGGGGTGTTGCAGGGCTCTCTCTGGTTCTGGGGATTCATGGGGAGGAGGTGAGAAAAGAGGTAGGTGTCTCAGATAGAATGCACGTTTTTCTCTCACCCAATTCTGTGACGGGAACTCCTCGCTGAGGGAGGCTCTGGGGGCAGCAGCAGACAGAGGAGATCCTGGCAGTGCGACTGCATTGGACCTGCACGACCAGGGAGTGTCAGTGTGGTGCCAGAGACCTGCAAAGGCACAGATGTTTCTGGCTTCCTGCCATTTCCCGCAGTGGTCTAGGTCCAAACGACAGCAACTCCCACCCACCCGGATGGAGAGGAGCTCCATGAGTTTTCCTCCCCTGGCAGGTTTTTCCACGGGGGAGTTAGCACGGCTGACGGAGACGGAAAGCAGAACATTGTCATATTCCATATTCTAGCCGTACCAGCGTCGGCTTTTCACCACTGTTCTCGGCTGTACCGCTGCAAATGAACATTTGCAACCAGACATCTGCAGCTTGGTCAGCCGTTGAAGTGTCGATCTGGTCTATAGAGATGAACCAGGCTATTGAAAATCAGACACCAGACTCTGAAAGCTGCTAGTCATACCTGTTCTTGGAAAGGGCAGACTGCCAATGAACCATGGACAAAACACTCCATCCAGGCGGGAGCTCCAGAGGATGCAGGAAATTACTGGTAACTAGATCAGACTAGAAAAAAGGTACAGCATGTTTATCAGTGAGGGTAATTAACCATTGGAACCACTTACAAGGGATGTGGTGGGTTCTCCACCACTTGAAGTCTTTAGATAAACTGGATGGATTTTTGGAAGATACACTATTGCTCAAAGAGAAGTTATGGGCATGATGCCGTAATTAGTGGCCTGTGGTGTAGAGGTTGGCCTAGTGATCATAATGGCCCCTTCTGGCCTTAAACCCTATGAACCATTGCCAGATTGAATTCCGTGGCTCCAGCAGCTCTGGCCTCTCCAGTTGTTTCTGTTCCTAGATACATTTTGATTTAGGAATTATTTTTGTCTACATTAATTGCATTGAAGCATATGAGGGAGTAAATACAAACACTGGTGTGCTGTGCTAAAGGAGTCACACTGGCTAACACAGTTTCCTTGCCCAGACTATGAGACATGCCAGGAGCATATAGCAACTGGATAATTTCTTTGGGTTTAAGAATGTTGCTTGTTAAAACGAATTTTAAAAATATATTCTTTTAACTCAACATTGCATCTTTTCTGAGTTTTCTGTTCCTGTTGAACATTGGTCCTGGCTAAGCACAGTGAGGGGGCTTAGAGGAGGAGGTGTGGAAAATCCGTGTGGCCCAGCCCCTAGCCAAGAGGATTCCCAGAGATTCATGCTGATCCCAAGGGTTCTGAGAAAAGTCTGGGACATTCATGCAGAGACACTGTGCCTTCTGACCAGCTCTGGCCCTTCGCAGCTTCACTGCTATGTGTTCAATCTCTTCCCCTTTCCCTGAATCTCCTGTCGAGTTCCCTCCATTGGAGGCAGGGAAGGGGAATAGCATTAGAGAGGCAACTGAATGCCACCTTCGGTGCATGGATGGCGGGAACCACATGTGGAATGTTTCCTTTGTTAGTGGATCTAAGGGGGACCGTCAGGTCACTCTTGCTTGAAATTAGGCATTGCTCCAAATAAATTACCTCTTGGTCATTACACATGCCTCTTGCCTATGGTCTCAGTCAGCCAGTCCTGATTCAGGGAAAACACTCCCCCCAACTTTCCCTGACTGTGTGCTGGAAGTTCAGACCCTAATGCTAAGTAAGGTATGTTCTCCAGCTTTCAGAGAGAGAGAGAGAGAGAGAGAGAGATTATCATTTTAAATAAGTGTCTTGAGCCCAGTTTAGGCATTTTATCCTGTGGATGTTGGAGTAAATACATCAGTGCTTTGATTGATTTCTTCCCCTCTCTTCTTTCCTCTGAGCACCGACTAAATTAAAAAAAAGTTAGGGAGAGATTTTCAAAAGGCAGATTCCCCTGACTTTCAGTGGGTATTGTGGGCTGGATCCTGCACCCCTGCTGTTAATGGCAGCTCTGCCATTGTCTTCAGTAGGCATAGAATCAGGCAATGTATGCGCTCCTTCCACTGATTCCTTTGGAAGTCTCCTGAATGAACGCTTATGGAAGTGAGCAGCTTGACAGTGCTGGAGACTTAGGTTCCCTGTCTCCTCAGCATCTCCATTTTGCCCCCAGAAAAGGTACAGAACCCTCCCGCTGCATGGCAAATCCATCTCAGCCCTGTCCTAGGCGGATGACCTTTAGGGGAGATTGGGCAGGGAGAGTGCAGTACCCTTTCAGTCATTGGACTCTCTGCCAATTGGGTTGCCGCCTATAGTGTTTTGGGCTACTTTTCATCTAAAGTGGACTCGGATCCCCAATTGATTTGACACAGATCTCCTAAAAGCTGTCGATTGAAATGCCTTTGGGCCCGATTTAGCAAACATGTGAGCACTGAGTAACTTTACTCACGTGAATTATTCCATTAAGATCCATGATAATACTCACATAAGTAAGTTACTCACATGCTTATGTGTTTGCAGGATTAGCCCATTTTTGACTCCTACTATTGGGTCAAGGCCTTGTTTCCATGGGAAGGTTGCACTGGGATACCTTAAATCAGGTTTTAACCCAATTTAGCTAAACCAGTGAAAATCCCTGTGTGGACACTCTTATTTTGATTTATCTTAAATTTATTCCCAATCGATTTAAACTGAATCAAAATAAGATACTCTTAAATTGAAATAGAAGTGTCTACTCTTGGATTTGCACTGGTGTAACTAACCTGGCTTAAATTCAGATCTGAGGTGAAACTGGTGCAATTTTCCCATGTAGATAAGCCTCAATTATCAGGAGGTTCCTACTTCCATTCACTACCAACCTTCTGTGTGCCCCTTCCCAATCCAATGTGTGAGCCATCTAGTCCTCATCATGAAAATGATATTTAAATGGTCTCTTTGGCTTTGGTATTGAATGTAACAACAAACAAACCTGCATCTTTCCCAAATCTCCCCCGCCCCCTCCTTCTTTCTACTTTCTTTTGTCCTTTGGAAGACCCTCATTAATCATCACTAGTGCACATTAAGGATATCTTCAAAATGCTGAAAAGAAGCAGCAATCAGGGACAGAGAAAGGCAGTTAAATCCTGATGAAGCTTTGTAAAACTCTTTATGACCAGCTTTGATTTCTGTAGCTGCTCCTTCAGTGCACTTCATTGGCAATAGCTGCAACATTGAAGTCAATTACCAGCTCTGGATAAAGGAGGAAAGTGTCGATGTTTACTGTTAAATCTCAGGTTGGATTTTTTTAATTTACCCAAAGCTAGTCTCTGTTAATTCTTGCTGTGTGTGTTAAGGTTTCCTGTTGAGTGGTCATGCAGGTTAAATCTGACACCCTGAGTTGTAGCATTGGTTAAGGAAAGGCAGCACATTACTTAGATGAAAACCCATGAGTACCTTCATGCTTCTTGGGTGTTTTTATTTGGCAAGTACTGCGATGCTTGCAATAGCCAAAAAGCGTCTTGATGCCTCATCTTCTCATGCTGCCCTGTTTATGGTACTTAGTTCTGAACTCATATTCCTAAGGTGCCCAGGGGTCTTTGGATGCCAAAAATTAAAATGATTAGTTCAGACTCTCTCCTGCATCAAGGCCTGTTCAAAGGGGAGGTGGGTGAGCACCAGTAACAGCTCCTTCTTTCTCAAACTGCCCAAGTCTCCACATGAGTTAGAGCAGCCTCGGTTGCTTTAACTTAATGCCAGCTTGCCCTGGCCCCATCAGTGGAGAACTGATGGAGCTTGGGTGCACTGACACGCCACCTCCTGCCCACTGCCAGGATGAGGCAGTTGGCGAGGACCTGGCTCTGCTGCTTTACACCAGCGGAGCTGCTCCTCTGCCCCAGGGGAGATCTCCACTGACCTGTGACGCTAGTGACCGGGTTCTGAGCAGCACAAAGAGGCCAGATGAGGAAGGTAAAATTGAACCTGTTCTCATTGTCCCCATCTCTTCCTGAGCAAAAGGCCGGCCACAGGGAAAAGCTCTGTACTGCTTCCAGAAGTGGCAAAGAATGGATTGTGATGCTAATTAGCTCCAGTGCCATTCACTTGGCCCAGTTATGTATGCTTCCCAGGGGCCTTCATGTCCACTGTAGCAAAGGAATGTGCTATTGCTGATTATGGGAGGTGGGAAGCCCCCATCAAAGATTTTCTCAGTGAGCTGCGGGGTTGGAATGTTCAGCCCCAGTTCGGCACGCTGTCGGTGCAGCTGGACCAGTGCCACCAGTACAGAGCATAGGGAGAGCACTGGGCCCAGCTCACTCCTCCCCTCTGCAGACAATTTTGATCCATTGCAATTGCACAGTCCCACGTTTCCCTCCTCATCCCCCTGCTGGAGAAGTGCAGAGGTCTCAAGGCTGGATCCTGCGAAGAGCAAAGCACGTAGGCACACGTTTAACTGTAAGGAAGGTGAATAATCCCATTAGCTTCAATGGGACTACTCACATGCTTAAAGTTAAGCACGTGCTTAACTGCCCTGCTAGACAGACCACAGTGTTCAACATTTTGCAGGATTGAGTCCTTAGTTCACAGAAGCTGGAGATGGAGTGGAGTCCTGTTGAAAGAGGTCTACACTGCTTCCACCCTCTGTAAGTGACCCACTGCTTTCAAACATGAGTCTACGGGTGACCTCAGCACATAACTCTAAAAGAGCCAGGGAACAAGAAAAAAGATAATTAGTCATTTAAACTAAAACAGTGAATAGTCTTCTGTGTTTCAAGCATAACATTTGAAAGAAATTAGGTTGGACTTCATGCTTTTGGTTTGAGGCTCTGTGTGTGGTCTCCAGTAGGGCAACAGCTGATAAGGAAGAGAAAGAGAAACAGTAATGTTGATACTTATTTCATTAAGTTAATAGTTAACCTGACTTACAGGTGGAATTTGTGTATACCTGGTGGTTTTAGATATGCAGGTGTTTTCAGCACCTTTGTCATCTTATTCTCAGGTTCTGCAAAGTAAGAAACTGCAGTTTCTCATTCTACCTTCATGTTTTTAGGAGTTGCAAAGAAATGGCAAAATGTTTCACCTTTTCAGAGTTGTTAGTGCAGATTTAAGGCATGCGCAAACGGATGCAAAAACTTGCCCCTCAGAGTTATAGCAAGAAGACGAGTTAAGTTGTAAATGCCCCTGGCCTTTAAGCCCTCCTAGAATGTTATTACATCATAGAATTCCTCCACCAGGGATGTGTCAGGAAAAAGTGCATCTTTTCGTTTAAGCCGTATTTAATTTTTGGTTACATAAAAATGCTGGAGCTTTTATGGACAAAGCCCCCTTAGGGAGTGGTTCTGTGAAATTTGCTAACAGCTGGATGGCACAGATTTGGAAAGCGCTGCTGTCCATAAGTAAGAAAAATAAAGATTGCTGCGAGAGACCAGTGTATTTTTTCCCAAATAACGCCTTTATTTCCGTATTAATAACTCTTAGCGAGGAACAAATCTTCGACTAAAGTATGTTCTTTTGATAGTCTTAGGAAGTCAATTCTCTCTAGAAAAGCGGAAATCAGCCCCCAGCAGGGGAGCGTTTGAATGTTATGAATAGCTAGTTTCCTTTTTTTAAAACTCCAGTTGGTACAGAACTCCCTTGACAGATTAACAGGACGCCAGGCATCGCTGGATTGCCTTGTTTCATGGTGAATTTGTAACTAAAGGCTTCTTCTCTAACCAGGGACTGTCAATTTCCTGGAAAAAGTCAGAGTCCATTTCTGATCAGTCCCAAAGAGGCACAGAACAAACAAGACCAGTAAAATGCTTTGAAGTTGTAGGATAAGTAACAACTTGAGGCACCAAGTGCTTGGAATATGGTTATCAGGCCAATTACATTCATAAAACTGCTTTGCACCCATTTATGTTGATTCCATAAATTTTGAGCAGATAAGATAAAAACCAACAACCCAGGCAAAGGAATGTACTTACAGAAGATGAATGCAGGGCTGTTCTCCCGTCAGTTAGCCGGGGATTCATGTTTGTTCCGTAGCGCTAGCACTGATCTCCCCTTTTCCTCCTCCTCCCCAGTTCTCTCACACAAGATAGAAAAGACCCTTTCCCTCCACTGGTCTAGACCCTCTTCCTGCAAGCCAGGGAGGGCTCCCTCCCTCCCCTGACCCAGCGAGGGGAGACGAGGTCAGGCTGACCCACTCACTACAAGCAGCAAATATTCCCAAACCCCCACCCAGCCCATCATTATCAGAGGGGACCTGCTTCTCACCCATCTCAGCCATCCTATAGCTAGAGGCTACAGAATGACCCAACAGCTGCCTCTGTGAGACACAGCTGATAGATGGGACTGCCTAGAGAAGCTCATAAGGGGGTGGGGGAGAGTGGATAGGTGGGCAGATCCGAGGTGTGGGGAGTTTTGGATGGATCTGGGGTGTGATTTGATTGATTTTTTTTTTTTGAGGTGAGAAAGGAAAGTGAAGCACTGAAGGATTTTTTGAGTTGGGAGAGAAGGGAATGAGCTACAGAGGAAATGGCACATGTGTCACTCATTGAGGGAGCCCCTTGTTAAAATGCTGCCAGTTTAGGGCTGGGTTAGTATCTGGGTGCTTACTGTGTCTTTTTCACCAGCGCTAGTATCTACATTTCTCATAAAGCCTCTAGCGTGGAGCACGCCACATGTAAAAGTTCCAGCCAGGAGTAATGGGGGAAGGGAAAATGCATGACCTCATAAAGTTTTTGTGGAGACACACTATAATCCAAAACCAGAATTGCCAGGTGCTT
This sequence comes from Eretmochelys imbricata, assembly GCF_965152235.1. Lineage (NCBI taxonomy): Eukaryota > Metazoa > Chordata > Testudines > Cheloniidae > Eretmochelys > Eretmochelys imbricata. The sequence continues at coordinate 130,764,256 of NC_135576.1, read as the reverse complement.
CTTCAGAGAGGGATCGGGGTTATATTTAAATCATCATCTAGATATCCCCTTAATACCAGCAGAGAATCAATTTCATTTATTCTCTAAATGCACATTTCTTTCACCATGGCATAACTCCAAGAAGACGTTTCAATTGATCGGCGGGCTGAATTTAATACACACAGAAAAAAAGTGAAAGTAAGTATCATTACTTTTAACACAGAGGTTTTGCCAAGCTATTGAGAAACGGAACTTTTGAAAAGCAAGACACTTATTTTTAGGCTTATTTTTAGAAATTCACTTCTCCAAATTATCCTGCAGGACAAATTGGACAGAATACTGTAACCAGCAAAGGTTCAAGTGGTCCACCACCAAAATGAAGATAGCACTTAATCAATGCACTTTAATCTAGGAGGAGTCTTTTGCCAGCAATGCTGGAGCTTTTATGGACAAAGTCCTTGACACTAGGAGCTGCTCTCACTCCTGCTGGGCATGAGCAATGCTTAGGGGCGAAGGGAGGACTCTGTCCAGAGAGGAAGGAGTGACTGGGATTTGGAAGGAAGAGTCACTGGAGGTGTGTAGAGCCACATGAGGACTGGGGGCATAAGGGAGAAGGAGGGGATTTACACTGCGGGGCTCTTTGATGGGGAGACAAGACTCTAGTAGCACTATGGGGCTCTGTGTGTCTTTCGCCTGCCCCCAGCATTGCTGGCAAAATGACTCCACTGATCATCCTTGTGATCCTATCTTTTAGCTCCATGCAGTGACCATGGCAACCAAAGTTCTTGATTGGTTGCTATAGGATAGTAGCGCTAACGTCTGTTGACGGGAGTGGGGGAAGGAGAGCAGCTGTGGAGCATGGGGAAGTTGCTTGACTGCGGTAATCGTGTTTGGCAGGTCAAGGGTGAGCATCGGCCTGCAGGGATTAGTACAATGCCCTGGACTAGCAAAGTGGTGTTATAATAAACCCCAGATGTTTCTGCTATTTTCAATGTATATGTTATGCTTAAACCTTAAAATGTATCCTAGGATATGGTGGGTAGGGAAAGGTTATTAGCTGCTTGGAAATTCCTTATTTGTAATATATCTATTCCCTCTTGATATTAGCTGCTGCCTGTTTAAAACATAAATCTTTGATTCTGTATTGTAACAGCGACATTTTCTCCAAATCAGCGGTTCCATTTGACTTCATGAGAACACAAACGCAGTTCTCATGTGAGAATTCAGACCTCGTGCTTCAGAAACTGGGAACTGCAGTAACAGGTTTTGTGTAATGGTGTGGGATGGAGAAACAGCACACAAGAGATGTAAGGAAGTCACAGGTGCATGGAAAACACAGTTTCATTTCCCCAGGCTAATGGTTTTAGAATTTGGAGCCATGACCCTTGGAGTATGTCATTGGCCCCAGCAGAGCCATAGCACCATTGTGTGAGCTCTTAAGTCTAATAAATGTTTAGATCAAATCAAAGTCTAGGAGTCTCCCATTAGCGTCTCTGAACAGAGGGAAGAGGAGTAACGCAGAAGTAACATAAGTAACCATGTTTGTTGTGGGCATTTAAACTTTGTTCCATATGGCTGGGATGACTCAAGAGTTTGGTAAAGACGGGGAGGCTGTCTGTCACCTCTAAGTTACTAATTCTAAGTTAGGCTAGGCTGGAAGTGATTGGAAGATGTTACCATGTGATGACTAAAATTGGTGGTCTCAGTCCCCTGGGCAGTGGGCAGGTGTGCACATCACAAAAACTGCCTTCACCAAGAGGAATCCTCCAGTTTTAACCCTCCAGGGCAGGAGTGGGATGAGGATACACAGAGGAAGGTGTGAGTGGAAGAGGAATCTGTTTATCAGTGCTGTCACGTTAGCACCCCTTATAAGAACTTTAAAAATCTTTGCAACATTCCTGCTCCTCAAGGATTGGTGGAGAAGGAAGAGGAGCTGGTCACAAAGCTCTGTCTGCAGCACTTGGCACAGAATTGTAGAGTTCTAGGTGTCAAATCCAGTGCCAATCTGTGTACCCATTCCAGCCTTGGCAACTCTGCCAAGGCTGCCAACTGAGATGCTGGATAGTGTCAAGTTGAATGATTATTGTAGATGGTTTTTATGTTCTGTGTAACTGTCCAGTTAGATCGAGACTTCCCCTCTCACAATTCACTTCACAGTCATCTTATGGGAACAGCCATTGGCCATTTGTACCCATCTCTGTGCAAGTTTATTAAGGACTGTACATTCTTCTTGTTCCCTGATGAATAGCCAATTTGCTTTTTCAGAAATTCCAGCAAAAAAATACTTCGAAATTAGTTTTATTTAATCATTGGTGTACTTATGTACTATAAAGATATTGGATATTCATAAAGCTGATGAGATAAAACACTTTGCAAAGAGAACTGTGTGAATGGAACTAATAACTTCTGAAATGTGTTTTAAGTTCCTGCTAGAAGAAATAAAACACGAATAAAAGGCAGAAATAGAGTGGGGGATCAATTTAATCATTTTGATTTTTTTCATTATTATCTCCTGTCAGGTTGTTTTATTATCTCTCCCTACAGACGGGCAGAGATTCAGAGTAAGGCAAAGCTGAGTGAAGGAGTTTGTCCATATTCTGCAGGACATTTTTTGTGTCTGTTTTTTGCATTTCCCTACCTAAGAATTCCCCATACAACCAGCAGGGGGACCTAGGATATTAGATTTTCTCACAGATCATTAAAAAATGGCCTATGCTTTTTCTTGTGAATGTTCCCTAGGGTGACCAGATGTCCTGTTTTTACAGGGACAGTCCCAGTTTTGGGGACTTTTTCTTATATAGGCGCCTATTACCCCTCACCCGCTGTCCTGGTTTTTCACAGTTGCTATCTAGTCACCCTAATGTCCCCTCTCTTTGTTTTTTTACTGCTTTACCTTCTTCTTCCAGCTGTTTGCAGCATTCACTACCATGGGTCTAATTTGCCTATTGCCGCGGTTCTCAAACTCTTCCAAATCAGGCCTTCCTTCCTTAGCAATGTGGGAAGGGTAGGGTACTCGTGACTTCTGGACATCTGGAAGAGGGGTTGTGCTACCCTAGTAGAGAACTGCCTATCCATTATGTTTATAAGCATCTTGTCACCCTACCAACTTCTGGTTAGCCCGTTTTGTTCTCATTTCCTTTCTTAAACACAGTTGCTGCTGTTGTTGCAGGATCATGAGAGCAGCGTGCCAGCTTTAAGAGACAAGTCAATAGTTTCTTGCCCGAACACATTATACCGTCTTAATAATGGGCTCATTTTTTATCGCAATGGGGAAATAACTCTCTTAAATCCTGCCTGAGATTGGGTTTGTCACATGGCAGTGCTCTGTGCTCCCTTTATGCTGTATCTGGTGATAGACATAGTATACATGACGTGTGTGCTAGGTCATGCCTGCTGTAGTTATGGTTACAAAGCAATTTACGTCCCAACCCCCTGTTTTCACACATTTTAAGGTTAATTTTTTGATGCTCAGTTTCTGTTTGGAGTCGAATTCCCCCTCCCGCATCCTGCCCCCCAAAGTTCAAGCAAAATACCTTCAGCCATTTTGAGCCCAGCAAGGGTGGAGAACAAAATGAGACTTTCCTCCCATTAAATTCTAGTGGCACTGTTTCAGAAAAGCCAGAAAACACCTTCCGGATGGACATACGTTTCACTGACAAAAGCAGCAGGGTGGACAGTGTTATGTTGGTGGGAGAGCATCTCCCATCGGTATAGCTACCGTCCCTCATCGGGAGGGGTTTAATTATGCTGTCAGGAAAGTGCTTTCCCGCCAGCAGAGAGCAGGTACACAGGAGACCTTGCAGCAGTATAACTGTGCCACTGTAAAGTCCATAGTGTAGACATAGAGTTAATAAGGCTTTTGATGCTGTCTCACATGACCTTCTTATAAACAAACTAGAAGCCTTGGTGAACCTATTATAAGATGGGTAGAAAACCATACTCAAAGTAGTTATCAATATTTTACAGTCAAGCTGGAAGGGTATATTGAGTGGGGCCCTGCAGGGATCTGCTCTGTGTCTGGTTCTATTCAATATCTTCAGAAATGATTTGGACAATGGCATAAAGAATACAGTTAAAAAGTTTGTGGATGCTACCAGGCTGGGAGTGGTTGTAAAGAGCTTTGGATGTTTAGAATTCAGAATGATCTTGACAAAAATTAGGAAAAAGGTCTGAAATAGATGGGATGAAATTCAATGAGAACAAAAGCAAAATACTCCACTCGGGGAGGAACAGTCAATTGCACACATACAAAATGGGAAATAACTGTGCAAGAGGCAATATTGCATAAAAAGAATTTGAGGGTTATGGCAGATCACAAACTAAATGTGAGTCAACAATCCAATGCTATTGCAAAAAAGAAACATCATTCTGGGATGTATTATCAGGAGTGTTGTAAGCAAAACATGATAAGGCCTCAACTGGAATACTGTGTCAAGTTCTGGGTGCCACAGTTCAGGAAAGATATAGAGAAACTGGAGAAAGTCCAGAGGAGAGGAACAAAAATGATTAAAGGTCTAGAAAACATGACCTAGGAGGAAAATTGAAAAAAATTGGGTTTATTTTGTCTGGAGAAGAGAAGGCTGAGGAGTGGGGGACATAACAGATTGTTATACAGAAGAAGGTGATAAATTATTCTCCTTAATCACCGAGGACAGGACAAGAAATAATGGGCTTAAGTTGCAGCAAGGCAGATTTAGGTTAGGCATTAGGAAAAACTTCCTAACTGTGAGGGTAGTTAACCACTGGAACAAGTTACCTTGGGAGGTTGTGGAATCTCTGCCATTTGAGGTTTTTAAGAACAGGTTAGTCTAACATCTGTAAGGGATGGTCTGGATAATACTTAGTCCTACCTCAATGCGGGGGACTGGACTAGATGACCTATCAAGGTCCCTTCCAGACCTACATTTCAGTAGTTCTGTGAAATTGTGTTAATTCTTCCAAAACATGATATTTTTGAGAAATTGCAGAACATATATATGGGTATGTCTGCATTGTAGCTGGAAGAAAGCCAGCGGGCAGCTGACTCTGGTGACTAGCTGCTAACCTCCCGCAAAACTGCAAGGTCCACACTGCTATTTTTAGAGCTCTAGCTTGAATAAAGTTATTAGGGGTCTGTTGAGCCAGGCTGGGAGGCACGTTCTCAGCTGCGGTGTAAACATGCCGTATGTGCCCTCAGCTGAATGAAAACATCATCAACTTAGAACAGAATCATTCCAAAACATACCTCTTGCACAGTGACTGAGATAGATGGTCATGCTTTTACAGTGGTTTGATACTTATTGTTTTTTCTTTCTGTATCCTCCTGGACCCTCAGGAGCATATGGCATCACCAGTTCTCGCCATTTGTTTTGGTCTTGTCCTGGTCTGTTTGGGCTTCTGAGTGTGATGTTGCTGTGTTATATAATTACTCATTATTATTATTATTTTGTATTTAACTCCAATTATATTATTTTTCACAGATTCATTTTTTAAGGCCAGAAGGGGCCATTAGGATCATCTAGTTCAACCTATGCATAGAATCATAGACGTGTAAGGTTGGAAGTGACCTCAAGAAGTCATCAAGTCCAGCCCCCTGCACTGAGGCAGGACCAAGTAAACCTAGACCATCCCTGACAGATGTTTGTCCAATCTGTTCTTAAAACCCTCCCATGACGGGGATTCCACAACCGCCCTTCGAAGCCTATTCCAGAGCGTAATGGCCCTTTCCCCTTATAAGCTAAATCTCCCTTGCTACAGATTAAGTCCATTGCTTCTTGTCCTACCTTCAGTGGACACCGAAAACAATTGATCTTTGTCCTTTTTATAACATCCGTTAACATACTTGAAGACTTATCAGTCTCCCCACCCCCAACTCTTCTTTTCTCATGACTAAAGGTGCCCAGTTTTTCTAGCCTTTCCTCATAGGTCAGGTTTTCTAAACTTTTTATCACTTTTGTTGCTCTCTCTGGACTCTCTCCAATTTGCCCACCTCTTTCCTAAAGTGTGGCACCCAGAATTGACCAGAATTCCTAAAGTGTGGCACCCAGTATTCCAGCCGAGGCCTCACCAGTGCCAAATAGAGTGGGACAATTACCTCCCAAGTCTTACATACAACACCTGTTAATACATGCTGGGATTGTATTAGCCTTTTTTCCAACTGCATCACATTATTGACTTTTATTCCATTTGTGATCCATTATAACCCCCAGATCCTTTTCAGCAATATTAGCCCCTACCCAGTGGTTCCACATTTTGTAGTGGTACATTTGATTTTTCCTTCCTAAGTGAAGTACTTTGCGCTTGTCTTTATTGAATTTCATCTTGTTGATTTCAGACCAATTCTCCAATTTGTTAAGTTTGTTTGGAATTCTAATCCTGTCCTCCAAAGTGCTTTCAACTCCTCCCAGCTTGGTGTCATTTGGGAAATTTTATAAACCTACTCTCCACTCCATTATCCAAGTCATTAATGAAAATATTGACTAGTATTGGACCCAAGACTGACCCCTGCATGACCCCACTAGATACACCCTCCCAGTTTGACAGCAAACTATTGATAACTTCTCTTTGGGTACAGTCTTTCAGCCATTTCTGCACCCACCCTTTAGTAATTTCAGCTAGACTTCATTTCCATAGTTTGCTTATGAAAATATCATGTGGGACTGTGCCAAAAACCTTACTAAAATCAAGTTATCTCATGTCTTCTGCTTCCCACTATCCACTAGGTCAGTAACTCTGTCAAAGAATGAAATTAGGTTGGTTTGGCATGACTTGTTTTTGACAAATCCATGCTGGCTATTCCTTTATAACCCTATTATCCTCTAGGTGGTTACAAACTGATTGTTTAATAATTTGTTCCAGTATCTTTCCAGGTATCGAAGTTAGGCTGACTGGTCAATAATTCCCTAGGTCTTCTTTGTTCCCCCTTTTAAAGATAGGTACTGTGTTTGCCCTTCTCCTGTCCCCTGGGACTTCACCCGTCCTCCAGGATTTCTGAAAGATAATGGTTGCTAATGGTTCCAAGATTGCTTCAGCTAGTTTCTTAAGTACCCTAGGATGAGTTCCATCAGGCCCTGCTGATTTGAATACATCTAACTTATCTAAATATTCTTTAACCTTTTCTTTCCGTATTTTGGCTTGCATTCCTTCCCCGTTCTAGTTAAACCTTTTTAGTGAAGACTGAAACAAAATAAGCATTAAACACCTCAGCCGTCTTGATGTTATCAATTATTAGCTGTCATTCCCGCTTAGTAGAGGATCTACTCCTTCCTTCGTCTTTCTCTTGCTCCTAATGTATTTAAAGAACCACTGCTTGTTGCCTTTTATGTCCCTTTCTATGTGTAAGTCATTTTGTGCATAACACAGGCTATAGTTTTGACCTAGTGTTTCCATCACCTACCCCAATAACTGTGGTTGGTCTAGACTCAGAGCATGTCTTGTAGAAAGACTTTCAATTTTGCCACTTATCATTTTTGGAGCTTTTGCCTAAAAGTGACCATTTCTGTTTTGCATAAACCATCTCTATGTGCCTCTTCTAGTGAAACAGAGACTATATTGAAGTTCTGAACCCTTTAGCTGTACACTTGATCCCAGGTTATAGATTTTGGAGGGTGACCCTTCAAAAAAAAATCAAGTCTTGAATAATAATGTAGCATGGGAAGTACAGTATTAGGCATATAAGGTAGTGAATATAGACTATGATGAATCCCAGAAAAGGAATTGCAGGAGCATCCTGTGACCCCCATTTTCCTCATTTATATATAATTGTGATCTTGCATATAAAGCAGGCCATGTGAGGTATCGGGGAAAAGGTTTTGATCAGCTGAAAGTCATTGTTCTATATAAATATGTATATCTTTAGTGCATATTAAGTTATGAGATTGTGTTGTATGGTTGTCATGAAAATATGCTGTAAATTGGGGAATCAGCCAGATATTATTAGCTCCCCAGAGACAACAGCAAAGAGAGTAACCAACACCCAGGTGGGGTGTCAAACAACCAACAGTAATGTCCAGCAAGGGAGCTACAATTCAATGACTCACCTGCATGAGGCCACACCAGGGGAATTTCTCAACCTTGCCTGAGGACTCAGCAATGTCCCCAGACATGCCTGGACTTGTGTGTTCCCCAAGCACATGGACTGAGGGTATAAAACAGAACAGAGCAGGCCCATGCTTGGCCTTTCTCCTGCCCCCACCTATGCTGCAAGCAACAAAGACACTCAGATGACTGAAGACTCCAACAGAAAGGACTGGCCCAGGTTTCAAGGGTGAAATCTGTGTACTATGAACTGCAGTATCCAGTGGGGTGAGAAAAACTGCTTAATCTAGTTGTTGCCCAGTCTAATAGTGTTGATAGTTTAGACTGCGTGCTTATATTTTGTTTCTTTTGGTAGCTAACTCTGACTTTTTGCCTGTCACTTAAAATCTATCTTTTGTGGTCAATACATTTGTTTTACTGCTATCTTTACCAGTGAGTTTGCCTGACGTGTGTGGTAAATCTGCTCATGTTTGTAAAGACTGGTGTATGTCCGTTTTCCATTGATGAAGTGGTGAACCAATTAATAAACTTGCACTGCTTGTCTTCCTAAGGTACAAGGCTGGGAGATGGGGGGATTTGCCTGGTGCCTTTCTCTGTGTGATTCATGAGTGGCTCTGGCAGCATTCATGCAAACTAGCTGGGTGTGCTGAGTGATCACAGCTCCTGAAAGGGTTTTCTGCTTGTCACTAGCAAAGTGTTGTGAGACACAGCCAGGCAGGAGAGTTTAGGGGGCATAGCAGTCCCATGGTCCCAGGCTGCACCCTGGGGATCCCGTCACAAAAATATCACACCTGAGAAGCACTATAAGGGATTAAAAAAGGGAACACATTAGACTCCATTGAACTAGGAGCCCAAATCCATAGTTTAAGAATTGCCTTCTGCATTAGCAAATCAATGACTTAAAAGCTTTAAAGTTCTTCATGTCGCTGTGAATATTTTATACCACCTATACTCTAACAGCAACTTTATGCTTTTGATGCTTAAATTAATCTTGTTTTCTCCAAAGGTTTGTACTTTTTAACCTCAGTTCTGCTAATGGAAAAAGAAATCAGAAATCTTCCAAAATCAGTTCAGTTTTTCTTTCCTTACATGCCAATACCTTAATGGAGATAAGTGATTATTTTTGGAAAATATTATATAACCCACTGAAGTAGTCCACTGCTCAGACTGTCCTCATTAAAATATTTAAATTGTGTTTTGAACATGCACAGAGTCTATTGGGCTATCATTCTGACATCATTATTATTAATTATTTTGATTAGAAACATAAGAACTGACATACCAGAACAGACCAATGGTCCATCTAGTGTGTTATCTTACCTCTCTGATATTAGCCACTACCAGATGCTCCAAAGGAAGAGATAACACCTGCACAGTGGGCAACCCTACAATAACACGCCTTAAGGAGATCATAGAATATCAGGGTTGGAAGGGACCTCAGGAGGTCATCTAGTCCAACCCCCTGCTCAAAGCAGGACCAACCCCACTAAATAAGCCCAGCCAGGGCTTTGTCAAGCTGGGCCTTAAAAACCTCTAAGGAGGGAGATTCCACCACCTCCCTAGGTAACCCATTCCAGTGCTTCACCACCCTCCTAGTGAAATAGTTTCTCCTAATATCCAACCTAGACCTCCCCCACTGCAACTTGAGACTGTCATCTGCTCCTTGTTCTGTCATCTGCCACAACTGAGAACAGCCGAGCTCCATCCTCTTTGGAACCCCCCATTCAGGTCGTTGAAGGGTGCTATCCAGTCCCCTCTCACTCTTCTCTTCTGCAGACTAAATAAGCCCAGTTCCCTCAGCCTCTCCTCATAAATCATGTGCCCCAGCCCCCTAATCATTTTTGTTGTGGACTCTCTCCAATTTGTCCACATCCTTTCTGTAGTGGGGGGCCCAAAACTGGACGCAATGTTCCAGATGAGGCCTCACTAGTGCCTAATAGAGGGGAATAATCACTTCCCTCGATCTGCTGGCAATACTCCTACTAATGCAGCCCAATATGCCGTTAGCCTTCTTGGCAACAAAGACATACTGATGACCCATATCCAGCTTCTCATCCACTGTAATCCCCAGGTATTCTGCAGAAGAGATATCTCTTCCCATTTGCAGGTACCTAGTGGTTGGCTTATGTCTTGAAGGATGAGGGTTGGTATCTTGTAAACATTTCTGTCCTGTCTTATGGACTTGTGAATATTATTGAGATTGGTGCAGGGTCCGTCTTTTTGTTCTGTGTCCCTCATGCTTAGCAAACTGGAGTCCTGGTCCGTGAGTGAGGCTCCTAGGCACTATCGCAATACAAATAATAAAAAATTATATTAATGACAAAACTCTTCTGAATATCCTACTAAGCTACTTGCTTCAGTAATATCTTCTGAATCTGAATCTTTGCCAATGTCACTTAGGGCTCAAACAAGGCTATCTTGTGTTGCTATAAGATCCCTCTTTTTATAAGGAGAGATTGTTGCTAATTGCTCAACCCCCAACTGGTCCCTCTCCTTTGATCTGTTCAGCTTGGCTGGCCTTACCAGAAGTTATAGGTCTTGCTGGCATAGCTTTCAGGGTTATTGGAGCACACAAGCTTTCCCACCACATCAAAGTGCATCCACAGGGAAGGTTGAGTAATATCTTGCAGCAGTGAATTCCACAGGTTGTGTGTTACCAAAAAAAAATCACCTGGACAATCAGGCCACATATTTTTGGTGCCTAAATATGGATTTAGGAGCCTAACTTTTGGCTCCTGTTTTTGAAAATCATGTCTCAATTCTTTTTTCTGAGTGGTTACAGTTAATTTAGCACTCTCAATGGGGTATATAAATAGTTCAGGTTATTTCTTCCAGCATGTATTACCTTGCATTGAATTTCATCTACCATCCTGCTTACTCATTCACCTGGCTTTGTTAGGTCCCTCTGAAGTGCCTCACAATCCTTTGGTTATTTGACCGATCTAGATAATTTTGTGCCAACTGCAGATTTTGCCACTTCACTGTTCCCCGCTCCAACATACTTTTCCATGTCATTAGTACATAGTTAGTAGTACCTTGTTACATGATATACAATATCATTACATACAAAAATATGTTAAAGAATGTTGTTGAGGTTGCAAAGTCAAGCATTCAAAAGTTAGGAAATGCCAGAATTATGAACAGTTTTTAGAGTGGGGGACCTATGCCCCCCCCTTACCCCTGTCTGCACCCCCTGCGCCCCTTAGAGCTGGGCTGGGAGCAGGGCTGTGGCTCCGAGAGATGGGGAATGCAGATGGGGTAAGGGGGCCGAGGCAAGGGCCGGGTGCAGGGACAGCAGCTGGGACCCCGGGTGCGGGGCCGGCAACCAGGACCCTGGGTAAAACCTGGGGGCGTACAGCATTCCCTGTACCCATATTTCCCATGCCTGTGAAAGGGGAGACATTTTTTCATTTTTAATTCTCCAGATGTAGGGCAGGAATTGCTGGGAGGGAACGTTACCAGGGAAGAAAAGACTCCCCTGTCCCCACAGCTTGTGGCTGTGGTTCTCTGTTTCGGTAGAGAGACACTGGGGGGCATACTTGGTGCACATAGGACATGTGATGGGGGCTTAGTGAGGCAGGCAGAATGTTCCCAGTTTGAGGCAGTGAGCTGATAGCAAACTCTCTGGAGCATTATGCTGATCAAATGGTGATTTCTGAACATGTAACTTGGCCGATGGATGGATTTCCATGAGGACAGCCAAAGGGTGCTCTCTGACCCGACAGCTATCCTCTGTTACATTTCAAATTCCTGTTGCAAACCCAAGGAGGCCTTAGCATCAACGCTGCTCCCCCTGAAACACATATGCTGTGTAGTCATGTAGAGTGATGCTTTGCAGTGGCCCAGGGCAAAATCTAGGCAAGACTTAAGTGGGATCGAAGAGGTTGTTGTAGTCCATGGGATGTCCTTCCACAGAGGGGTGAGTTTCACCCAGACCTTCCAGCACTGTAGACAGGCAAGGAGATGTAAGAGTTGACAGCCCAAGCACTGGCATTCATTTTACAGTCAGAACATACCTAACAAGGTATGTAATATAGGTAAACTTGCCATGGATGGCAATATGCCCTCCAAAGTTGCTTCTTAGGACAGCAGAAGTATTTTAGTGCCCCATGAAACTTGCTTACATTCTCTGTTTAATGATGAATGATGTCATTTTAATTCAGTGCATTGCTTCTGCAGAACAGAAATGGCAGCCTGTTCCATGCATTGTTGTGTAGATCTCACTGGAACGAGGCCCAGCTGCGGCCATGACAAGTTTAATTAGGCAGATGTGTTGAACAGGCACCTAAAGAAAACTTCTGGCAATAGCACTATGATTTATGGTGTCATTCATTGTCCTAAGGCATGGTGCCTTTGTGCACTCAAAAGATTGAGGCAGGATGGCACCGCTCTGTCAGCACTGCTCCCGCACAGGGATAATCAAGGGTTGAGTGTTATAGGAGTGAGTCCTATTAAGGTAAACCCATGTTGTGTAATTTACTAACCAGCCAGTGCATTTTGCATCTTTTTGCTATATAGTGTACTTAATACACAGTGTCATAAAATGCTTGAGAATCAGCACAACAGAGTAGGCAAGAGAAAGAAGGATAGTTTTACTGAAAATGTTAAGGAAAGGAAGTGAGTCATTGACTGGGTTGGTGGGTAAGAATTCCAGATGGGTGGGACAGCGTAAATCAAAGGACGACTGCGTTCATGGGATATGACTGAAATTCATGTAGCTATGTAGCTGGCTTTTATTTAGCTGTTTCACTGCTGTGGTACCTGGATTAAAGCTAGCTCAGACATATCTACACAAGTGGCAGTCAGACCCCATGATTGTCATGTGGACACAGAGTTGTTAATGTAGGTTCTATCAGAACACAGGGCCCGTTCCCAACAGTTGACAAGAGAGTGTTGAGACTTCAGCGAGAAACTGCAGAACTGGAATCAATTTGCAAACTTGACACCATCAAATTAGGCCCGAATAAAGACTGGGAGTGGCTGGGTCACTACAAAAAGTAATTTTCCCTCGGTTGATACTCACACCTTCTTGTCAACTGTTGGGAATGGGCCACATCTACCCTAATTGAATTGGCCTTGTTAGCACTGACCCCCCCGGCCCCTTGATAAGACAACCCCTATCTTTTCATGTGCTGTATTTTTCACTCCATGCATCCGATGAAGTGGGTTGTAGCCCATGAAAGCTTATGCCCAGATACATGTGTTAGTCTCTAAGGTGCCCCAAGGACTCCTCGTTGTTTTTTAGTAGAATTGTGGCTGCTCAGCATCAGGCCATTTTTATTTAAATACTTAAATATGGATTTAGGAGGCTCCTAGATTTGCAACATCAGCCTTAAGTGCTTTTTATGGACTTAAATGTGAATAATAGCCCCTGGATTGTTTATTTTGATATTAACTGCATTTATTTTATGCTGTCCCCGTGTTTTCAGCCTGCTGGGTCAGATTTTTGTATTGACAATGTGTAACAGCATCATGAAAGTTGATTGGGGAAGCAGGAAATTTTGGCAACTGGGTAGGAGTCAGCGGAGGCATTTGGTGGCTGATGAGATTGGGGTGAAGGGCTAAGCTGAATGTTTCTGCAGAAATGATCAGCAGCAAGTTAATTAAATTATAATCTGTAGGTTAGGCACTCTCCCTCTTTCCCTCCCTCACTCATTTTCATTACCTCTGAATTCAGCTTGCTCTCTCGACAGCATACTCTTGCCTTGCAGTGCAGAAATCTGGTGACTAAGCTTACAAGCTGGTGCCCTGTGTGGCTGCGTTACCTTGTCGAGGCTACCCAAGGGACACTGTCAGCCTTTTCATGATGAGCCTGATTCTGCCTTCAGCCACACAGGTTTGGCTTGAACATCGTCCCATGACTTTGGCAGGGTTACTCTCCCTTTACACACTGTAACAGAGAGGAACAGGCTTTCCCCATGTATGCAGCGTTTTTAGTTTTTGCTTTATTATTGTTTTCAGAGAGTGAACATAGATGCTCGGATTAATGCTCTGCTTTCACTTTCTGGTTCCTCATTGTGACACCATCTTGCACCAGCTTCTGGGGAAATGTTAATTGACTCTATCTCCATGCTTTAGACAAGATGATTAATAATAGCTCTCCGAAAGTCATTTCAAGGAAAGAGCTACAACTTCAATGACTGCTTTCGGAGGGGATTACTGTACTTATAAAGGAAAGAATAGGAAGGAGGCACTAATCCAAGTTCAAAGAGCAGCTCCACTTTTCTAGGTAAACATCTGTGCCGGTTGGGTGACATGCCACATATTCGAGTTGAAAATTTCACCAAAAAATAAACGAAGCTGTTTAATGAGAGCTCTTGAGACTGCAGGGTGGCAGCACTGCTTTGAAAGTTTCAGCTGAAATGCTAGTGATGGTGCATCTACAGCTCAAACTTTTGCAGAAATGTCCTCGTGGCTTCACTAAGAAGCATGGCACTCAGAGAGTCTTAGTTGTACTTGTCCCGTGCTTATCTCCTGTTTACAGTGCCAAGGTTGGGCGGGCTGACTTCTGTTGGTTTCTTGGTTTTGGTACCTAGACTGCTAGACAGCTCAGGTCTAATAACTACTTACTGGTTTGCCTGTTTCCTTTTTGTTCGTCTTTGCAAATGACAGTGCACAGTAATATTAAGTCACAGAATCTGAAACATATAGGGCCAGATTTTCCAAAGAGCTCAGTGCCTATGTAGTAATTTCTGTACTCTGGAGGGTTTGGCAACACAGGATTATGTCCTATCATCACTCTCAGTGTTTGGTTGTGTAGATAATCTGCATGGAGCCTCAATACCTTGAAATGGAGTGGCCAGCTTTTAAAAAGTGCCCAGCCCCCTGCACCTCCCTTTGGGCATTGTAGGAGCACTTTGGAAAATCTGGTCTGGAGTTTATAAACTGGAGCTTGGTTGTAATCTTGTCAGCAAGGTGGATGTGGCGCGGAGGGGATTTGGGAAGTAGATGTATTCTGTCTTAAGTGACAGGTTTCAGAGTAGCAACCGTGTTAGTCTGAATCCACAAAAAGAAAAGGAGGACTTGTGGCACCTTAGAGACTAACAAGTTTATTTGTGCTTAAGCTTTCGTGAGCTACAGCTCACTTCATCGAATGCATCCGATGAAGTGAACTGTAGCTCACGAAAGCTTCTGCTCAAATAAATTTGTTCGTCTCTAAGGTGCCACAAGTCCTCTTTTTCTTTTTGACTTAAGTGACTGTCTCTCTTTCCTTGAGCATAAGTTATTTTGTATTATGTGTATTATTGAATTGCCTGGGAGCCCGAATCATGAACCCCATTTGCTAGGTCCTGTACAAACACAGAACAAAAAAACCATGCACCATGTCCCAAGTTGCTCACAATGTAAGACAAGAGACAACAGATGAATACAGACAGGGGAGTACAAGGAAACAATGAGACAATATTGGTCAGCATGGTAAGCTGTGGTCTTTGCACACCAGCAGCCCGAAGAACCGATAGAGGTTACTCCTGTGGCTTCCATTTATTAACATAACTGTCAATCACAATTTTTCACACCAAATAATACACATGTGTGATGGCAAGCGTGTCTAATACGTTCCTGTGTTCACCCTCTTAAAAGTTTTGTACTCTTCTAGAAAGACTCCATGGAATTTCAGCTGCAAGTGTGCTGCTGCGGGATGATATTTTGCAGGTTTGCTGTTTAATTTGTTCAGTGTGTTGAGGCTCCATGCAGATTAACTAAACAATCAAACATTGAAGGTGATGAGAACTCCATGCTCCCAAACTCTCCGAAGTCCAGTAATGACAGATTACCTCAGGTTTTATATTATCAACATGGCTTTGCAGAGTAAATGTAGAAAAGTTTGTTCCTTGTCCTTAATATTATACACTGAGACTTTCAAAAGTAACAGCGCCCCCCAGAGAGAAAAATTAACAAAAAACCCAATAGTCAGTCCGCGTTAATAAGCGAAGGTTTAATATCTCGTGTTCTGCTGCCTACTAAATTTTCTCCGAGCCCATTAGCAGTGCTGGGTCTTTTGCTGACACAAGGGCCTTTTGGCTCTACTTGTTGAGACTTCTCACAGTGTTTTCTCTCTCTCATCATGATATCCTGTGTTGCTTTTGGGGGGCGGGGGAGGCGTGAAGTTTGTCATGTCAGTGGAGGTCTGCAGATGGTAGAGAGTGATCCTTAGTGGGGAGTGTTGAAGGCTCAGGGTTAAATATGGATGCCTTTCTGTGTGTCTAATTTAATGTTTAAAACATGAGACCCCCTAGTATTTCAATGAGTTTCTCAGCCAAAGAATGCTTGTAAAGTATACCCCAGTGCACCTTAATATGGGCGTTGCTTCGTTGGGGATTTTCCCATTGTTACTTTTAAAAGTTTCTCTCTTTTTTTTTTTAAATGTGTGGCCTTGTTGTCATTTTTCTACTGGTGTCATGTGTACAACCACTTCTGTTGCGATACTGAAATCCCTGGAAGAGCTCTGTCCAAAGTTTGATCCGCCTTAACCATTGGAGGGCTATACTTCTCAGTGTTAAATATGTATGTTGTACAAATCATTCTGCCACCAACAATTGTTTAATAGGCACTATTTTGTATTACCGACAGAAGAGGTTTAAGGTCTTGGGCTCACATGCTCTAGCCCTGTAACAGCAAACTTCATCCTTACCATTTGGCAAATGTTTGCTGGTCACATCCATGATGCTGGTTGGCATACACAGGAACAAATGAAGCGCAGTCATGCTGGCATGAACTCCCTAGAGATAAAGCCAGGGAAGTAATCAGTGCTTACCGAATGGAAATGGGCCAAAACTAACAGAGAAATAAATAATATTTTCAAGCTTTTAAGGGGCTATTAAAGCAATGGACAGTAAAAGATAAGCATTAAAGATACTAGTATCTCTAAAAGTCACTTTCCTTCCAAACCAATGCATGTCCCACAGAGACTGCACCAAAAGCAGTGATAGGTCTGGAGTAAAGGACAGCTGCAGTTATAATCTGTGTAGCTGCATTTCTACTAAATGTCAAAGTGTAAAGCATTCTATGCTGTAATTTATCAGTAAGTTCATTGTCATATGCCTGACAGGTATATGGTTAACTTTGCAAAAGCATGGATGAAGGGAAACACAAACAAACATACTGGAAATGAAAAAAGACACTCCTTTTTCCATCATATCTGAGTGTAAGTCGTATCGCTTTCCGTGGAGGGCCGGTAGACAATGAGTGACCATGAATTAGTTGCATCTACTTTTATGTTTCCTGGTAACTCCTGAGTTATGGGAAGAGTGGAGCTGTAAGCGTGCGGGACTCACCCCTGCGGCGCCTCCTGCTGGTGTCCTGGGAATTAGCTCTACTTCCAGCCTTGGAGCGCCCTCTGCAGGCCTGTGTCCCGCTTACGCCGGGCCCCCATGTCCCTCCCAGACCCGGTGCCCCTTGTATGCCAGGGTGCTGCCCCTTGGCAGTAACCCCTCACTTGCAGGGCAGTAACCCCTCACTTCCTCCCCGGGGAACCCCCAGCCCCTACCCCTCCCTCGCCTCAGTCGTAGGCTCCTGCCAGTCACCAGCTAGCCCCGCGCCCTGCGGCAGACTGCAGTATGAGCCACTCATCCCAGGCAAGGTTGGGTTTGGACCTGCTGCCTCTGCCTAACCTTGGGCTGTCCCCTGCCACCCCAATACCGGTTGGGCCTAATACTAGGCCGCAGCCTGGGGCTTTCCTGGCTGGAGCTCCCCAGCTCCTCAGGCCCCTCCCCAGCCCTGCTCCAATCCAGGTACTCTGTTTAGGTCCCTGCAGCCAGGTCCCTCCCTCTCAGAGCTAGAGAGCGTCTCCTGAGCTTCATTCCAGCAGCCCCTTCATAGGGCCAGCCGAGCCTGTTTGGGGCATGGCCACAGCTGAGGCTGCCTCCCAATCAGCCCAGCCTAAGGCTCCCAGCCCCGGCCCTCTCCCAGGGCTGGCTCTTAACCCCTTTGGGCCGGGAGCAGGTGACCATCCCGCTACAGGAGCATATTCATTTAACACTGGTTTCCATTGACAGCTCTGATGGGAAAAAGTTCTGCAAGCCATTTTGTGCAGAAACTGTTGAATTAAAATAAGATCCAAAATATTAGCTCTTATTTCTTACTGAGCTTGACAGTTCAACCAATACAAAAACCTGGTACCCTATAGTTGATGTTGCTCCCCTGCTTAATATAACCGTTATACGGACTATATAACAGGGACATGTTTTATGAGTATTCAGATAACTGGTTAAGGAAGGTTATGTAAATATTTTTACCTTTTGCGTATCACCTGCTCCATTATTGACAATATTGATGTGCAAATTTCACCTTCCCCATTTCACAGACAACCTGATCTCTGATCCACAAAACTCAATGGCACGTTTGTCAGCATGCATGTCACTAATGGAGCTGGTGAAAAATGCTGATGATTTTTGTGGGAGATTGTAAAATTATTATTATTTTTCAAAAATGTTCCCAAAAACAATTCAGTTCTTCCATAACCTGGGCTTTTTTGTTTGTTTTAAACCACTTTTTTTGGAGGATAGGGGGAAATTCAGTGTTCAGAAACTAAAAAGGCGGAAGAATTATTCCATTGACTTAATGCTGTTTACCCTGGGGGTTCAGTTGGTTTAATGGCATTGCTCAGGGGTGTGGATTTTTCACATCCCCAAGTGACGTAGCTGGGTCAACTTAACATTTTAGTGTAGACCTGACCTTGGACTCTGGAATTCAGGCCCACTCCTTCAATCCAATATGGCCCTAATCTGCTGATCCCCAAAGTATGCTTCAAAGCCTGCCTCTTTTCTATGGCCTTGGGAAAGAAGGGGCTAGTTTAGGTTGAGCTCAGTGTAATGTGGGTTGGAATTATCATCTGGAGTGAGTGTCTTCTCCCCGCGGTGGTTTGGGAAGCTGCTATGCTTATATTTGTTCTTTAAGCTGTCTGTCATATCAGAGGTACCTGGAGCCTTTGGATAGGCAATGTCTGATAGCCAAATAAATAACATGTTTTACACTACTTATTCTATTGCCTTCAGTATGGCCGATGGAGATGATGGGTATGCAATTAAAAAACCCGTGGCACTGAGCCTCAGAGCCCAGGACAGCTGACTCTGGCTCGCAGGGCTCTGGCTGCGGGACTATATCAAACTGCAGTGTAGATGTCTGGGCTTGGGCTGAAGCCTGGAGTTCGGGACCACGCGACAGGGGTGGGTCTCAGAGCCCGGGCTCCAGCCTGAGCTCAAATGTCTACATTGCAATTTTACAGCCCTGCAGCCCAACCCCCCACGAACCCAAGTCAGCTGACCAAGGCCAGTCACGGCCATGCCACTGGTCTTTTATTGCAGTGTAGACATACCCAAACCAGGGCTCTGACTCAGGTTTGGTGTGTGGATGGAAGGGAAGCTTGGGCTCCATCAGTTTGACTTGGGTCAGCAAGCACTCAGGACCCAAGTCCTAGGTCCCTGTTAGGGGAGTGGGTCAGAGCCTAAATCTTGCATGACTCAGATTCAAGCCCTATCCTTTTGCAGTGTGGATGCAGCTCAAGCCACAAATTGGAGACAGAAGGTCTGCATAGAGCAGTATGGACATATTGGCATCTCTGTGAGACACAGGTCCAGTAACTGTAAACCCAGGTTTACAATGCAGTATGGATGCTCAAGCACAGGCTTGGAAACACCAAGCCCAGGTCCCACAGATCTGGGCTCAGTGTACAATGTAGACATACCCTACAGATCCCAGCATGAAGTCTTGCTTCAAGAGGCCTGGCCTGCCACATAGATCATTACTCAACTGCAGATCCCAGTATTCATTGGCTGCATCTCTGTATTGACTATAGGAGCATCATTTTAGTTCTGCATAGGTTGTGATGTCTTGTGTCTGGGAAGTCAAAGAAGTCTTGTTTCCTTCCAGGGTAAACACACCAATATAACCAATTCATATCTTCTCTTTTTTATATATTTTAAGTATAATTCATGCAAATGAGAGATTTTTTGGTTTAGAAATCATTTAGTCTGGTTCTGTCTGTAAATGTTCTGGCTTGCCTAGGTCTACTTCAATTAGCATGGTTTTCTCTTTTGAAAGCAGCCTAATCACCAGTGCTTTCTTTTCTCTCTTTAGCTGTGCCTCCCAAATTGAAGGAGCTGAAAAACCAGGAGTCCGCTGTGGGTCAGAAGCTAGTGCTCAGGTGTGAAGCCAATTCCGAATACCCCGCTCTCAGATTCAAATGGCTAAAGAATGGAAAAGAAATAACCAAAAAAAACAAACCGGAAAATGTCAAGATCTCCAAAAAACAAAAGTAAGTACAGTGATACATCTTGCAAGCTGGGCTGGGGGGAGAAAGTGGAATTATTCACCCAAGCACTGGGAGTATTAATGATCTCAGCATTCACAACTGAGTGCTGTGAAATAAGGAAAGAGAATTAATGGAAATAGGTTATCTCTTTATTTTCACTACGACTTATATGTTGTTGTCAAGTAATAACAAAAATGGAATATCTCATAACGAATACTCTATTTTTTATTCCAATTGTTGTTTTTTATAGTAAAGTGCAGACATTTTTTTAAACTAGTAAATCTTGGGTGCCGGCCATTGATAAAATCTCATGTTTGTTGTTGAAGTTCCAGATTGTTTGAAACTATCAAAAGGAATAACGTTGAGTCTTGCATTGGAAGTTGCTAAGTGTCTCCCGTGTCGTTCTGAGAGGCTTCAATTACCACTGGCTTTACCGGGGCACTCCAAACTAGAGCTGTGTGGCTAATAGATTTTTTCGGTTTCTTGTGAATTCTGAAAAATCAAAAGAAAAATGAATTTTGGATCGATCCAAAAATGAAAAGTTTTGGTATTTTTGTCCAATTGAAAAGTCAAAAAGAATTAGAATCATAGAATCATAGAATATCAGGGTTGGAAGGGACCTCAGGAGGTCATCTAGTCCAACCCCCTGCTCAAAAGCAGGACCAATCCCCAATTAAATCATCCCAGCCAGGGCTTTGTCAAGCCTGACCTTAAAAACTTCTAAGGAAGGAGATTCCACCACCTCCCTAGGCAACGCATTCCAGTGTTTCACCACCCTCCTAATGAAAAAGTTTTTCCTAATATCCAACCTAAACCTCCCCCACTGCAACTTGAGACCATTACTCCTTGTGCTGTCCTCTTCTACCACTGAGAATAGTCTAGAACCATCCTCTCTGGAACCACCTCTCAGGTAGTTGAAAGCAGCTATCAACCCCCCCCCCATTCTTCTCTTCTGCAGACTAAACAATCCCAGTTCCCTCAGCCTCTCCTCATAAGTCATGTGTTCCAGACCCCTAATCATTTTTGTTGCCCTTCGCTGGACTCTTTCCGATTTATCCACATCCTTCTTGTAATGTGGGGCCCAAAACTGGACACAGTACTCCAGATGAGGCCTCACCAATGTTGAATAAAGGGGGACGATCACGTCCCTCGATCTGCTCGCTATGCCCCTACTTATACATCCCAAAATGCCATTGGCCTTCTTGGCAACAAGGGCACACTGCTGACTCATATCTAGCTTCTCGTCCACTGTCACCCCTAGGTCCTTTTCCGTAGAGCTGCTGCCTAGCCATTCGGTCCCTAGTCTGTAGCTGTGCATTGGGTTCTTCCGTCCTAAGTGCAGGACCCTGCACTAATCCTTATTGAACCTCATCAGATTTCTTTTGGCCCAATCCTCCAATTTGTCTAGGTCCCTCTGTATCCTATCCCTGCCCTCCAGCGTATCTACCACTCCTCTCAGTTTAGTATCATCCGCAAATTTGCTGAGAGTGCAATCCACACCATCCTCCAGATCATTTATGAAGATATTGAACAAAACCGGCCCCAGGACCGACCCCTGGGGCACTCCACTTGACACCGGCTGCCAAGTAGACATGGAGCCATTGGTCACTACCCGTTGAGCCCGACAATTGTTTTGGGTCGAACAAAACGTTTAGTTCAACCGAAAATGAAACACTTCATTTAGATATCAAGATTTTTTTAATATTCTATAAATTTTAAAAATAAAGTGTAAGGACATTTCTAAACAGAAAGTCATTTGGAATAAAAAAGATAGATCAGATCATTTCATTTAAAAAAGGTCAATATGGACTGTTTTGATTTTTTTCATATTTTTTTTAGTTCAACTGAAACAATTTGCCAGAATGGACAGAAATTTGCAAAATGTTTCAGTTGACCCAAATCTGCATTTTCACTGAAAAAAAAAGTTTTGGTCAAAAAAACGTTACGGCACTCCAGTGAGAACCTCACAAGATTGGGCACTCCTCTGAGAGCTGTCAGAAATTCATGCTCCTGGTGGAGGAAAATGTCCTTACCAGGTGGCTGATGAAGCATGTGCGGGAAGAATCTGGAGCACTGTTTCTGTGAAAAGGCAGTCAAAGAGAGAGAGAGAAGTTAAGTAATACCTTATTCTCTCATCTATGGAGGAGGGTTTGACATTCTATTCCCACAAGAATGTTTTGGTTTCAAAGAGCTGGTTTGCACCTTGTCCCTCTTACATAGAAGGGTGTATTAAAGGTACAGTAGAACCTCAGAGTTACGAACACCTCGGGAATGCAGGTTGTTCATAACTCTGCAATCTTTGTAACTCTGAACAAAATGTTATGGTTGTTCTTTCAAAAAGTTTGCAACTGAACTTTGACTTAATACAGCTTTGAAACTTTACTATGCAGAAGAAAAAAAGCTACTTTCCTTTTATTTTTTTAGTAGTTTACATTTAAAACAGTACTATACTGTGTTTGCTTTGGGGAGGAGTTCCAGTTCCAAATGAGGTGTGTGGTTGACTGGTCAGTTTTGTAATTCTGGTGTTCATAACTCTGAGGTCCTACTATGTGCATTTAAGACACTTGGGGCCCAATCCTGCACTCCTTGCTCAGGCTAAAGTGCTATTAACTTTACAGGATCAGATCTGAAGACACACTTTTCTGTAGAACAAACCACAACTGGTTTTGGTGTTTTGCTCTAAGGTGGGGGATTTTGTTACATTTTCCTCTGAGGGGGTGAACACTTATTGTTGTGTGTCAAATCCTCCACACAAATAGCAGCACTTAATCTTTTTGTGTTACACCAAGCATATCTGTTCTCGCTATCAAATGAATGAGACTGAAAAGATACATTCTCTCCTCTCTTACCCGGCATTGTCCTTGCAGTGCACTGCAGTATAGTCAGTGACAGAGGAAGCAGGAAGGGAGTCAGCTAGAGTAGCCACCCCTTGAGTCTGTCTGACTGTGACATAAAGAATTTTTGAAGTTTCTTGGCATGATAAAGAAAGGGCCCTTGCCCTCCATACTTTGCACCTGTGAAGTCCTGGTAAGTGGAACTGTTCCAGGTGATAAATAGCCCAGTGAATCCTGATCTAGACCTATTTGCAGAGTCAAGTGTTTCTTGCAGTGTAGTAATTTCAGTCTGTATTGTGGAGAAACCTGACCCTTGGCTGCCTATATGTGACAAATGCCATTTTTTCTTCTGTTTTGGCCAATTTTGTTCACCCTACGTTATTTGATGTGCTTGAGGAGCTTTGTTGTATGACCATTGGAGAACATTGGACTAATGACTCTCTTAACTCACCAAATTTTGCCGGGAAATGTTGAGACCATTAGTGGAGGAGAGTATCAATGCTACCTTTTAGAAAGGGTGTAGAAGCAAAATCTCATAAAGAAGCAATTGTTAGGCCTTGGCCCAAGAAATTGTATCTGGATTCTGAGGAACTTGATCTCTGACCCTGTCTCAGAGGATTTATTGGGAAGGACTAATGAGGCAACTCTGGTAATACTTGGAATTCTCTGATTTCCCTGACACGCCCCCGCCCCCCCGTCTGCTTTTAGGCTAGGATATGGTACAGAGACTTACCTAGTTGGTCTGTTTGGCTACTGACCTTCTGGAAGTGGAAGCAAATCAAGTGCCTTTGCTGATTCTTTCAGATCTATCAGCTGCCTTCAGTACCACTGCCCGCATGATATTTGGGAATATGCCTGTGGAAACTGGCAGAGACAGCTGAAATTGCTCGAGTGGCTCTGTGCTTTTACCGAAAAGGTGATGAAGTTGTGACAAACTGCACAGGTGTTGTCTGTGAGGGTATATCTACCCTGCAATTAAAAACCCACGTGGCTGACCCATGCCAGCTGGCTATGGCTAAGGGGCTGTTTAATTGCCCTGTAGCCATTCCAACTCCAGCTGGAATCCAGGTTCTAGGACCCTGTGAGGTGGGAGGGTCCCAGACCTCAGGCTGCAGCCCAAGCCAGAACGTCTACACAGCAATTAAACAGCCCCTTAGCCTGAGCCCTGCAAGCCCAAGTCAGCTAGTACAGGCCAGCCCCAGGTGTCTAATTGCAATGTAGACATACCCTGAGAGTCCTCACAGGTTAGCACTGACAGCTCCTCTGCCCTGACATCACTCCCATACTCTGTACCACGGGAGTCCGTTTGTCTGCCTTCCTGGTCCATATGTAGGTGAGGTGCTGTGAGTGAAGAGTGTCTAGCTGAGTTTCGGAGATAGTCGCCTGTGGTGTGTCCCCAGCTGAAGGAATTTGTCATTCAGTATTGTAACTTGGGGAGAGAGTGGGCTTTTGTTATTGCTTTGGCTGCTACCACTCCAGGCCTGCGAAGAGATATGTATTGTTTTGGTGGAAGATCATGAACATAGCCCTTGGCTCAGTTGAAATTCATGTTTAGATCATACTGTACACATACATAGGACAGGAACATATTATAAAGCCAAATAAATAAGTGGAAAAATAATACAGTGCAGGTGAATGCAGTAAAGATCAGAATTATATTATGTGCAAATTGGATTAATGAAGGAACACAAGAAATTTCCCATACCAAGCTAAATGAATTTAAATGGTGAATATTTCTCTATTTTTAGTGTTTTTATGATACAAGATAATTGAGCAGGCAAATATTTCTTATTCTTGGGCTGCTATATTGTTATATGGACAATCAGTTTTAATATGGAATTTTTATAATAATGATCTATAAAAAGGTGTAGAGAGTCATCTGAGCTGGCTAGAATTAATATTTATTTTACAGACAAATGGCTACTTAAAGAGTGAGTTATATTGTGCTGCAAAAGACACACACTAGCATCATCAGGATTCAAGGCAGCCTAATGTTATTGGCTTCACCAATCCAGACAGTTCAGAAGAACAGTTTATACATATTAATAAAATTCCATTAAGGTTGAAAGTAGTGTCCAACCATCAACAGTGACTTTTGTTAATTTCAGATTTTACACAACAACTCTTTGCTCATTGTGTGGCTGCATAATAGAAAGTGCAAAGTCATTTCAAGAAAGAAACTTTTTTTTTAATTCCAACAAATTAGATGTAAAATTTTAGACAAAATGTAAAAATATCTGATAGGCAAAATAAGTGGCCAACTACTGAAACAGAAATGGAGTAGCTTTGCAGCTTCCTTTAAAATGACAGGGACGGTATGACCAACAGACACCAGAACCAACAGACTTTGGTGTGGAGGAGATGAAATTGCTGACTGTTATTTACTGGTGCAATATCCTGATGCATATTGTTAGCTAATGACATCTGCAGATGTGTCACAGATGCAGTATTTCCTTGGCCTATTAGCTTGCTTGAATGGGTTTATGATCTAATGCTGTTCACCTTGGGATAATCATAGGTAAATCCCATATTGACATTTTGAACCCATTTTTTCATCTATAATGGACTTCAGGAATACCCCTGATATGAGTGGTCTCTGTCCAAGCCTGCTTGAAAGCCAGTGGGCTGGTTGATACAAAAGACTAAACATTTCCTTTGTATCAGTCGACATACCAGGTAATGCCATTCAGAGAAGTCTGGCACCAGTCCATGTCTTCTCACCCGTTAGTAAAATATTCACTCAGTTGCCCACTTCTAATGGCAACATTTCAGTTCTTCATCTTCTTTCTGTGCATTTAAAATCTTTCTGGCACCTGTGTCTAAATAATTTGCGCTGGCTGTTTCACCTGGCTGTTGATATTAGAAATGAAACCACTCATGAAATGCTGCATGCAAATACACCAGCAGTTTGGGCTGCCATATCAGCTTCATTTGAATATTTGCTTACAGATAGCTATTCTGGATGACAGACAGGGAAAGTGTCATAGACTGGGACGTAGGCAGTTATACCTAGTGGCTAGAACTGTGGTGGTCAGGTTTAGTGGACAGAACCGGAGTCAAGCCAAGGGTCAGAGCCTGAGTAGCTGGGACAGTACATTGAAGCACAGATCTGGAACAAGGCAGGAGGACAGGGACAGGACAGGAAGGCAGCTTCGAGACCCTCAGTCTATGATACTGAGCACTCCTATTGTCTGGGCTTTGATGCATTCTTGGTGGGGTTTTCTTCCTTCCATGCATGCATATAAGCCCAGGATTTTTTGGCTGCTTCCTCATTTAAAGTGATTAATGAGTTTGGGTGTGCATGCAGTTATTTGAATTGTAGCATTAGCTAACAATAAGTGCCTATAATACCACTGATGCTATGAATATTCAATTTCTTTCTCAGATTTGGAACCACTGCTATGGATTTTGCATCTAGGAAAAATAACAAAATGCCAGGCTTGTTAGACTTCCACAACTAATTTGACTAATTTGACTCCTAACTTCCTTTTTCTATTCTAAAATTAAAAGTTTAGACCTCACTGTTTTTTCTAAGTTAACGTAATGACCTGTGCAGAGTAGAGGGTTTGTTCCTCTGCTACAAGTGCCACATAGATGGTTCTCATGGATCTTGATACGTGAGATAGAGAGAGGAAAGTAGACCACTCAAGTGAACTGAAATGTGGTAGGAGTCCAAAATATGAGAGACTGTTGAAACTGTGCTTTTAATTATTGTGGACACGATACACCTGAATGTTGGTCTTGCACAAGACTGTAAACTAAATATGCAGTACCTTGAATCATAGAATATCACGGTTGGAAGAGACCTCAGGAGGTCATCTAGTCCAACCCCCTGCTCAAAGCAGGACCAATCCCCAATTTTTGCCCCAGATCCCATATGGCCCCCCTCAAGGATTGAACTTACAACCCTGGGTTTAGCAGGCCACTGCTCAAACCACTGAGCTATCACTCCCCATTGCATTCTCTGGTTATCAGAATTTTATCCCCATTTCATGGGATAAGAGGGAAGGTCCTCTCATGGATCAGCAACTGCTTTAAAAGACAGGAAATAAAAGGTAGGAATAAATGGTCAGCTTTCAGAATGGAGAGAGATAAATAGTGATGTCCCCCAGAGATCTGTACTGGGACCAGTCCTATTCAACACATTCATAAATGATCTGGAAGAAGAGGTAAGCAGAGAGGTGTCAAAATTTGCAGACAATACAAAATTACTCAAGACAATTAAGTCCAAAGCTGACTGTGGGGACTCACAAAACTGGGTGACTGGGCAACAAATGGCCGATGAAACTCTACGTTGATGAATGCAAAGTCATGCACATCGGAAAACATAAGCCAACTTATACATACAAAATTATGGGGTATGAATTAGCTGTTACCACAGAAGAAAGAGATCTTGGAGTCGTGGATAGTTCTCTGAAAACATCCACTCAATATGCAGCAGCAGCCAAAAAAGCAAATATTTGGAAAGGGATAGATAATAAGACAGAAAATGTAATACCACAATGTAAATCCATGGTATGCCCCACCTTGAATACTGAATGCAGTTCTGATTGCCCCATCTCAAAAAAGATCTATTAGAATTGGAAAAGGTACAGAGAAGAGCAACAAAAATGATTAAGAATTATAGAATCATAGAATATCAGGGTTGGAAGGGACCTCAGGAGGTCATCTAGTCCAACCCCCTGCTCAAAGCAGGACCAATCCCCAATTAAATCATCCCAGCCAGGGCTTTGTCAAGCCTGACCTTAAAAACTTCTAAGGAAGGAGACTCTACCACCTCCCTAGGTAACGCATTCCAGTGTTTCACCACCCTCCTAGTGAAAAAGTTTTTCCTAATATCCAACCTAAACCTCCCCCACTGCAACTTGAGACCATTACTCCTTGTCCTGTCCTCTTCTACCACTGAGAATAGTCTAGAACCATCCTCTCTGGAACCACCTCTCAGGTAGTTGAAAGCAGCTATCAACCCCCCCCTCATTCTTCTCTTCTGCAGACTAAACAATCCCAGTTCCCTCAGCCTCTCCTCATAAGTCATGTGTTCCAGACCCCTAATCATTTTTGTTGCCCTTCGCTGGACTCTTTCCGATTTATCCACATCCTTCTTGTAATGTGGGGCCCAAAACTGGACACAGTACTCCAGATGAGGCCTCACCAATGTTGAATAGAGGGGGACGATCACGTCCCTCGATCTGCTCGCTATGCCCCTACTTATACATCCCAAAATGCCATTGGCCTTCTTGGCAACAAGGGCACACTGCTGACTCATATCCAGCTTCTCGTCCACTGTCACCCCTAGGTCCTTTTCTGCAGAGCTGCTGCCTAGCCATTCGGTCCCTAGTCTGTAGCTGTGCATTGGGTTCTTCCGTCCTAAGTGCAGGACCCTGCACTTATCCTTATTGAACCTCATCAGATTTCTTTTGGCCCAATCCTCCAATTTGTCTAGGTCCCTCTGTATCCTAGTTTGGAACAGCTTCCATATGAGAAGAGATTAGAGTTTGGAACAGCTTCCATATGAGAAGAGATTAAAAAGACTGGGACTTTTCAGCTTGGAAAAGAGACGACTAAGGAGGGGATATGATAGAAGTCTGTACAATCATGAATGGTGTGGAGGAAGTGAATTAATAAGGAAGTGTTCTTTACTCCCCCACATGATATAAAACCAGGGGTAACCCAATGAAATTAATATGCAACAGGTTTAAAACAACCAACATAATGCACAGTCAAGCAGGGCCAGATTTAGGGGCAGGTGACACAGGCAACCAGGTGGGCATTGGGCTTGGGGTGCTGTTTTTGTTGTTAGCGACAAAAGGTCAAATAGGATGTTTGAAGTAACGTTTCAAGTATTCCGTATGTGGATTCATTTTTCACTAACCACCTTAGAATGTTCTGGATCTTTATAGGATCTCATAAGGTATTCAAACATTTAACAAATGGAGGGGGAGCGCCAAAGATGTTCCTCACTTGCTGAGCCATTTGGTCGAGACCGGCCCTGCAGTCAACTTGTGGAACTCGTTGCCAGGGGATGTTGTGAAGGCCAAAACTATAACCGGGTTCAAAAAACTAACTAGATAAGTTCATGGAGGATAGCTCTGTTAGCTGTTAGCCAAGATGGTCAGGGATGCAATCCTATGCTCTGGGTGTCTCTAGCCCCTGACTGCCAGAAGCTGGGAGTGGACAACAGGGGATGGACCACTCGATTGCCTATTCTGTTCATTACCTCTGAAGCACCTGGCATTGGCCACTGTTGGAAAATAGGACACTGGGCTAGATGGACCATTGGTCTGACCCAGTGTGGCCGTTCTTATGTTCTTACATATTCTTATCCCACATCATCCACAAGCAGCTAGCATCATGCCACCTGAACTCCAGCCAGGAAGGTGGATCAATGAATACTATTCCATGGATTGGCTCCACAACGTTAGCGGGCCCCCTCTCAGCCTATCAGTGGGGTGATGTTGCATCCTGAGTTAGCCGGCCTAGGCTCTGCCAGCCTCTGGTTTGCTCTACTGGCCTACTCCTTCTTCCAGTGGTGCTGGAACATTTTTAGTAGTGGGGATGCTGAAAGCCAGCCCCCTTAACCCTGTCCACCTCTCCCTGCCCCTGAGGCTGGGAGCAGGGCTGTGTCTCCAGAAGTGGGGGGACTTGGACAGGGGTAAGGGGGCTGAGGCCACAGCTGGGGGTGAGCATGGGGCCAGGAATGGAGCCCCGGGTTGGGGGTGGCGGTCGGGACCCCACGTGCAGGGCCAAGAGCAGAGCCTCGGCTGTGGGACCATGCGCGGGGCCCTGGGTGTGGAGCCCTGGGAGCGTGGAGCCTGGCGCAGGGCCTTGGGCATGGGGCCAGCGGCTGGGGAGCATGGCCGGCGGCGGGGCTCCAGGAGTAGAGCCCCGGGTGCGGGGTCGGAAGTGGGGTAGGCCCCAGGAAAGGAGGCCTGGGAGCAGGGGGTGGGGCTGGTGGCCGGGACCCGAGCCCCAGGTGAGGTGAGGGGTTGTGGAGTGGAGGGCCGGGAACAGGGCATAGGCGTGGGAAGCACCCCCAGATTTAATGCATGGAGCCAGCGGCTGGGGAGTGGGGCACAAGGCTGGTGGCCGCCCATAAAACCTGGGGTGCTACAGCACCCTACTTCCCGCGTCTATGCCGCCTTCTCCCTCTGATAATGGCCTGCGGGTCTACAGCCTCCTGTCTCCCCAATGGCTTGAGTCTACAGCTCCCCTCCCCCAGCATCTGTTCTGATTCATCTCCTCCACAGTTGTGCCTTCGTGTGAAAACGGGAAACCTTAAGCTACTTTGCAACAACTGCTCCATACTGTTGCAGGACCAATAGGCACAAGGAAGAGCTGAGAAGGGGCACTGGCTGGCTCTGGGGATTGGTACTAGGGTAGATAGAGCCTTTTACCTCTAGGTTGCCACCTCCAATTTGAATCCAGCCCAGCCCATCCGTTCCTGATCATCATTTCAGTTCGATGAGTGCTTGGCACCCTGTGTGCAGAGAGCTAAGAGTCTCAGGCTGTGGCCACACGCCAAGCATTGCAGTGGCTATGTTGCTGTAGTATACGCACTTGCCACAGCGAAAGAAGGGTTTTTTCCATCGCTCTAGTAATCAAACCCTTGATTCTTCCATCCACCTACCAGTGTCTACAGCAGGGCTTAAGTTGGCTTAAAGACTTCTCTCAAGGGTGTGAATTTTTCACACCCCTGAGCAATGTCGCCCTGTTGACCTACAGTTGAGGTGTCGAACAGGCCTTAGTTCTGCTAGGAGTTCACAAGTGTCCACAATATAACAACCACCCCTTCATGTAGCCTCAAATTCCTACCATATTGGCACTCAGCAGTGAGATCAAAGAGTGAATTACCCTCTCCTCCTTAGAGATGGTCTGCCCCGGGCAGGGCTAAACCAGATTGGCCTGGCAGCGTGAGGAAGCCTATGGCTAAACCGCTTGTGCTGTACCTGTTCTGTGGCCATACAGAGAGCTGAGAATGACAGGTCCAGGTAATGGAATTACTGAGGTTACTTGTGGTGAGGGCCCTGCTGAGAGACACTAGAATGTGCTCCTACCAAATAAATGGGCAGGCAGGAGTTCTGCATTTTAAAATCTAATCTTAAAACCTTGGAGACTGATTAAATTACATCTCCTTGCCAGGAACAAAATGTAGCCTCATGCAGATTAACTGCTGTCCACATTTTTTTGTTTGCGCTGGACAGTGATTTCCTAGTGGGGTTTCAAAGGTTGCTTAAAGAGCTTCTTGCTATCTCATGATTATTTATTCAGATGCTAGAAACTATAGTACTTGCACAGAACTCTGCTACTGGCAGCATGAACCCCAATGACAGGAGAATCTATCTATATTTTGTACAGGCACCCATCTCCGTGGTGTCGGAGTACCTCCTGGTCCAGTTTCTTGAAGGGAGAAGGCTGGTTTTTGTAGATTTCCCTTAATAACAAAGAGAACTCTCAAGCAGAAAAGTATAAACAAACAAATGTATTTATTTCAGCTCTTTCATGTGCCTATTCTGCAGAGTTCTCCAAACTCTGGTTGGGGTAAACTGGTGTAGTCAGAGGATGGAAGATGAATTTCTTCATTGGATAAATGCATTAGCTGCTTGTCATGATTATTACTCCGATAAAAGATGTAACGTGTTTCTCCTGATTCCACAGGAAGTACTCGGAACTTCACATTTCGAAAGCATCGCTGGCGGACGCTGGGGAATACACATGCAAAGTGAGCAACAAACTAGGGAATGACAGCACCAAAGCCAGCATCACCATCACGGACACCAATGGTAAGACATGGCTATTTGTTTAACTGCAGTTTAAAAGTTCTTGCATTAAAAGAGCCATCCGGCCAAAAGGGTCTGTAGGTGAATGAGAACCTTGCAAGCATTGCAAGAGGTGCGTCCCCACTAGACCACACTGGAAGCAAAATAGAGATGAAAACACGTGAGTCTATTGTGGTGTAGATAAAATAAATTTAAAAACATTAGGCCTGATGTAGGTATAGCCTATTTCGATTAAATTGGTCCTCCTTATGCAAACAAGCGGAGTCAGCATTACAATAGCAGCCTGAAGATTCCACAGAGATTGACACCCCATTGTGCTAGGCACTGTACAAACACATAGTGAGACTCAGCCCCGGCACCAAAGGCCTTATAATCTAAACAGACAAGACCGACAAAGGGTGTAAGAAAGAGGATAATACTGTTTCCATTATACAAAAGAGTAACTGAGGCACATAGAGATTAAGTCTGTGGCAGCGCAGGCAATTGAACCCAGCTCTCCTGAGTCCCAGTCCAGTGCCTTTCCTCAAAACCAGCCCACATCTCTAGGTAATATTCGTATGGCTACGGAATGTGACCACCTCTCTTTTCACATATGTCTATAGTTGTCCTGAAAGCTGGCACGTGAGAGAAATGTTTTAATGCAAGCTACGTGATCAACATATGAAGTCATTCACAGACATAAGCCTGTCTCATATACTGTCATTTAGACTTGTGATTTGAGGACTGGAGGGTCTGAGCAAGCAAAGCTCTCAAGCTTATTCAAAGTCATTTGAAGCTACAAAATTATATTTTTCAAGGCTTCTTTCTGTTTCACTGATAGGAATTGTGACATATGCTTCTAGCAAAATTTAGTTTGTATCACTGTATATAAACCTTTCTGGTTATGACCAGTTGGCAGGTATATGCTTAAACTCTGTTTCTTGGACTTGTTGTTGAGTAATTAAAACGTATTAACAGTTGAAATTCAAGTAGGAGGCCTGTGGGGGTGGGGGGGATCATACACCTGATTAGATCAATACAGCAACTAAAAGACAACTTTTGTCTCTTAATGTGATGGAATTTGAAGACATCATTACAATGCAATGCACGTTTGTTGCACACTGTGCCCTGAACTAGGAGGTAGGTACCATGCTAATTGGAAAATGAAACTATAATCTTTATTTGTCATCAGTGTAAGTCTTTGGGCTTTTTTGTTAATGTATGGTTGTGCAATGACTCTTAGTGTGGGTGTATAGAATAGAATAGAATAGAATAGAATAGAATATCTCAAATACTCCTGAACGTAAGGAAAGTTTGGTCCTGATCTAAACTTTGCAGCTGGCCCTTGTCTCTCTGAAGAGGCTGAACCCTAGATCTAAACTAAATCTGATAAGCCGATATCAAACACCAGTCCATACTGTGTAGTAATACTCGATTTGATAAATAAATTCAGCATACATATGTGATGGCCTCACTGACACTGCCCATCTCAGCTGGTTCTACTAGCAAACCCAAACCTCTGAGCAGCTGCTATTGTTGGCGGAATTTTCCATCCAAAATTCAGGGCAGCATGGGTAACATCTGGTGACTACAAAAGCACTGGTTCCCCACTGTCTCAGAGAGCTGTATCCATTCACCAGATTCTGATACCCACTGTACCAGTGACCTTCTCACCCCTTGTTCCTCTGCTGCCAGTGACCTCTTCCCCTTGCGACCTTAATGATAGATTTGGGATCCAACCTCTGTCATGAGGCCTGAAGTGTAGACATTATGTGGCTCCTATTCACATGTGTGGTCTGTAACTTGCCATAATAATAAAAACTCATTCAGCTCTTCTGTATCAGCTTCCACTTCCATCTCACAGTCACTGAAGGAGCCTGGAAACAGCCAGGTGCTGTGGCTGGCTGAGGTCTGGAGCAGTCCAAGTGCTGTTGCGGAATGTTAGCACATGTAGAGTTGAATGGAAGCCAAGCGCAGTGGTGCAGTAGAGAGGCGGGATCCCAAGTTCATCCCTGGTTGTGGGGGTTACCACCTGATGGCAGGATGGCGAGCCAGGTATAAGCGACAAAGTCTCGGTTTGCTTGTGCAGGCACATGTATCAGTGGCTGAGAACCATTGCTTTTAACATCCATTTAATTAAAGAAAGTGATCGCTGCTAGAATTTGTGTGTTTATACAGTCGCAGTGTCGTAACCCCATATTCTCTTCATTACATTCTAAATGCAATAATAAAGAATAGTCGTATGTATGTAGTAGTATTAATTATTTGAGTTCTGGTAGCACCTAGAGGCTCCAGTCCTGTTGTGCTAGTTGCTGTACAAACATAAATTAGGCGGAGGTGGTAGCAGCCCCTATAGTTAATGTTCTGCACTTTCCGTTATAAGATCCTGTTTTCAGTGCTGTCTAACATGATCAGACTTCACTTGTTTGGGCTGAAATTTGTCACGTGTCTGATCTGGGCTGAATTTATGTATTTATTTGTTTAAATTTCAGCTAAAATGGTTCAGCTGTTTCTGGGAATGAGATTATATTAAAAGATTGTGACATTCCCCAGGGTACAATCTGGACTGTTGAACAGCTGTGACCCCTCAGTTCTGGAGTGCCTTTTACACTGCTTTGCTGTGAGAGCAACCACTCCTGGTCTGCTCACACCCATCCTCCAGCATGTAAATTACTCCCAGCTATACTGTATGAGCGGTATGGGCAGCCACTCTTGAATTATACTGCAGGACAACAGCAGCAAATTTCCAGTCCCGGACTGTCCCCCAGAAATGTGCGTCTTGCACTGCCAAGCCCTCTCCTGGACAACACAAGCTCACATAAAGGCCGTCATTTTATTAATAGAAAATGATATGCACAAGTCCTGTTATCTCAAATGGAGTTTCCCGAACACTTCAGTCCAAGCACACACTGGCTTAGATAAAACAATAAAACAAGTTTATTAACTATGGAAGGATAGATTTTAAGTGATTATAAGTAATGAGGCATAAAAATCAGAGTTGGTTACAAGAAAATAAAAGTGAAACACTCCTGCAGGGGTCGGCAACCTTTCAGAAGTGGTGTGCCAAGTCTTCATTTAGTCACTTTAATTTAAGGTTTCGCGTGACCGTAATACATTTTAATGTTTTTTAGAAGGTCTCTCTCTATAAGTCTATATATTATATAACTAAACTATTGTTGTATGTAAAGTAAACAAGATTTTCAAAATGTTTAAGAAGCTTCATTTAAAATTAAATTAAAATGCTGATCTTACGCCACCGGCCCGCTCAGCCCGCTGCCAGCCTGGGGCTCTGTTCACCTAGGCCGGCAGCAGGCTGAGCGGGGCCTGCGGTTGGGACCCCGGCTGGCAAGGGGCCGGCAGCCAGAACCCCAGACTGGCAGTGGCTCAGCCCGCTGCCGGTCTGGGGTTCCATCCACTGGCTCCTGCCAGCCAGGGTCCCAGCTGCCGGCCCCTCTCAGCCCACTGCTGGTCTGGGATCCTGGCCCTGCCCACATAGAGTGGGTACCTACCTTCTCCCTGGTTCTAGCCCATTCTCTTCCTCTCTATCTGCACTGAGCTGAGGGTGGGAGTGCACTGAGCACAGGGCTGGGGGCGAAGGAGCAGGCTGGGGGTTGGGGTGTAGGGTCTGGCCAGGAGCTAGAATGAGGGAGGGGGCCCAGGGTTGGGGCAGGAGGTTTGGGTGTGGAGTACTTACCTGGGCAGCTCCCATTTGGTGCAAGGGGTGCAGGTGGAAATGTGGGGGGGGGTGCAGGAGCTCCCATTTGGTGCTCAGGGTGGGGGTGGGAATGTGGGGGGTGCTGGAGTCAGGGCTGGGGTTGTGGGGGGGTGCTGGGGTCAGAGCAGAGGGCTGGGAGTGTGGGGGGTGCAGGGGTCAGGGCAGGGGGCTGGGGGTGTGTGGGGGGGGTGTAGGGGTTAGGGCAGAGGGCTGAGAGTGTGGCCTAGGGTCGTGGGGGTGCTCCCAGCCCCCTGCCCAGAGCAGCTCACAGCAGGGGGCTGGAGGGGATCTGCCCTGATTCCACCCCCCTTCCCCAAGACCCCATCCCCACCTCTTCTCCGCCTCCTCCCCGGAGCAGCGAGCGTGCTGCGGCTCCACTTCTCCCCTGCCCTCGCAAGGACCATCAGCTGATGGGCAGCAGGGAGGGAGAGGAGGAGGGGCAGGAACCCAGCATGCCGGGGGAAGAGGCGGGGGAGGAGCTCTCCTGCCCTGCAGCAGCAGCCAGCAGGACCAAGCTTCTTCATCTTACCCCCGCTAGGGGGTGGGTGGAGAAGAGCAGGCCGGGGGGGGGCAGGATTTTGAATGGCTCGCTGCTGCCTGCCGGCGTCCCGGCCCGGGTTCGGCAGCGGGCTGAGCAGGGAGGGTGGCTGGGACCCAGCAGGCAGTAGCGTGCCATTAAAAATCGGCTTGCTTGCCATCTTTGGCACGTGTGCCATAGGTTGCCGACCCCTGGTCTAATGTAAAAGATAAAACTCCAAGCAGGATTCTTTATAGGAACCCCAGAACTTCCATCCCTTCTCAACAGCTGGGAATTGCTCTTGGACAGTAAGTCCTCCTACCTATTGTAGTGACACCTGGTTAGGTGAAGCCTTTTGGTTGTGGAACATGTTCTGAGGCCCTTTCTGGGAATACATGTGCTCATTATGCAGGGACTGCACTAACTGGTGAGTGTTTAGGAGTAGCTTTTATCTGGAAAACTTTCCCATATCTGTCAGACATGGGTCCCCACTGCTGGTATGCATGCTTTTCAGTCCATTTATTTCCTTATTTAAAGACTTAAAATATCCCTCTCCAAAGCACCAAGGCATGCATACAAATCCATCTGAAAACACATTCAGAAATCCTAATGGTTGACGCAACTGCCGTGTACTTTTGTCATCTCTAAGATAATTAATTACTGTAATGCACTCCTAACTGAGCTTCCCTTGAAATTAATCTGGAGGTTGAAGTGTATGGCTGTTTGCTTCCTTCATGAGACAGGAGTGAATGAATCAAAGCCCACCTTCCATGATCTGTTGAAGCATCACACCATGAGTCCATGCCCAGTAGATAAGGCTGGGTGGGTCATGTCTGCTCTTCGTTCCCAGGTTCACTCAGCAACAAGATGGTGTATGTCTTGTTCACTTGTGGAACTCCATTCCCAAGGAGATCCATCAGAAGTCTCTCATTGGCTGCTATTTGAGTGTTTCAGAAGCCCTTTTTGTTCTAGGCAGCTACTTTTAATTGATCTTGGGTCTACTCATCGTGTTTTAACAACTGTTCTTTGTTTTCCCTATTCTCCTTCCAAGTCCGAAGTAGTCCCCTTGTGTTGGGAATGCGAGCCTGAAAACTATCAGGTTTGCCCTATTGCTGCGGGTTTTTTTTCTTCCTACCAGGCTATGTGCTGTATTTGGCTGGACAGATCTTCTCGTAGAATTTATTGGGAGATGAAAGGAACTTGAATTTCTCACGTAGAGTGCCTTATTAATAGATTTTTTTTTAATTTAAAAAATACAACTAAAATCAAATTATAAGAATATTCTAAAAATTACAATTTCTAGTTTCTAGCAGTTTTAATGGTATGCGGCAGTTCTTCTGTCCTCTTTTCATTTATAATGAGCATAACTTGCCCACGGGGTACAAACTGCCTTCTTATTTGGCCTCCTTCCTTTTCACATTTGTTCCCTAAGAAGTACTGTAACTGAGGTCAGAAAAGATGCACAAAACTCTTTTGGAGTTCTATAAATAGAGAGCACTGGGATTTGGGTGCATTGTGCTAATTGCTTTTCACATACTAATTTGTCACTTTTCCTATGCAAAGGGGTTCTTGCAGCACACTTTTTACTTACTTTTATTATTTTTAAGGATCATTTTAACTGTACTAAATGAGCATTGATACAGTAATATAAACTAAGGCCAGAGTTTTCAAATGTGTCTTCCAAAAGTATGTAGACACCGAAGGAAGTAACTGTATTTTCAAAAGTACTGAACACCCTGCATTGATTTCAACTTTACGCATCCCGGTTTGGAAATGGTGATGTACAGCCACCATTTCGTTAATGCGTGGGCTTCTTTACAGAGTAACACAATAGTGTTGCTACTATAACACCATTCAGCATGTCAAATGGAGACAGTAAAGAATTCAGGATTTCTCATGCCACCATAGGCTGGTCCATGGAATCCACTATCCTGCCTCTGGAGGTAGCCAATGTCTGATGCTTAAGAGGAAGGCAAATAAAATCATAAATGAAACCCAGCTTTACAAACATTAAATCCTATAATGCACCTGGCCAACTGTGCAATGCATTTCATGAAAGAAAAATCCCTTTGTGGCCCTATATTGATCAGTCTGAGGTTTGATTAGAGCAAGAGACCAGACTACCCCTCTCTTGTGTGTTTGACGAGGCCAGGCTAGAAATTGTGGGCCAGATTCTCAGCTGGTGTAAATCAGCATCGCTCCATTGCAGCCAGTGGAATCCAGCTGAGGATCTGGACCTAGTTGCATTTGTTTTAATGGTGCAATTTGAGTAGGAAGAACAATGTCACCACTTCAGCACCCCTCAAGAATGGATGAGGAGGGAAGGAGCTATGAACATAGCTGTGCCGGGGGAAAAGATGTGTGTGGGCAACTTCCATTCCTTTGGACAGCTTTCAGTGATTAAAAGATTAAATGACAGCAGCAACCATTGAGATCAGATCAGGCAGAAATATCCCTAGGAGTTTGGATTAGGGGCAGAGCTCTTGCAAGCACCAGGAAGCATGACCTCAAAGGAGCCATGAGAAAAAACAGGGGTATCTGAGTAGCAGCCGTGTTAGTCTGTGTCCACAAAAAGAAAAGGAGGACTTGTGGCACCTTAGAGACTAACAAATTTATTTGACCATAAGCTTTTGTGAGCTACATCGCATCCGATGAAGTGAGCTGTAGCTCACGAAAGCTTATGCTCAAATAAATTTGTTAGTCTCTAAGGTGCTACAAGTCCTCCTTTTCTTTTTACAGGGGTATCTGTTCCGTTCGGAACTTTCTACAGGAATATGAGTCACATAAAAATGACCAATCTATCAATTCCAAGGAGCTAGAGGGGAAACCCGTAGGGATAACTAGCTCAGCTTTTCAATGATAAATAAATAACATGAAGATATGAATGGACAGATCGTCCTTTTGGTATGTCAGCAACATAACCCTAATTAATCATTTGAAATAAAATGTTTAATAACAATCTTGCTTGGTACTCTACAGGAGCTACATGAAAGCCAACACTTCGAAAGTGAATGAAACATGCTAAAAGCAATTCCTCCATGTCTGATTATATTTTCATACATACACTATATCACTAAACATAAATGGGTATCTCACCAAACTCCTCCATAGACCGCATACTCGCCATAAAACACTGCAGAAAGGGAGCGCAGAGATGTGCCAGTGGCTTCTATATGAGCCGAGGGCACCAGGAGTTATCCCTGGAGAAAGGCACTCTCTGTTCTTAACATGATTAGGATCCCTTCCTGGAGCTTTGGATCATCACAATCTCTCTGCCAGGCTCTGGAGGAGGAAACTCCCTCTACTCCAGCAGGACCCTTTGCCTGTGAGGGAGACGGGGTCTGCCTTTTATTCCAGGGATCCTCCTCTTTCTTGAAGTCCCTGAGGGGAACACTGCTTAGGAGTGGATTTCTCTGCTCCTCGCTTTGCCTTCCTGTCTGTTTCCCCATTTATCTGTGAAGCCCCTCCCCCTCCAGGCATGGCTAGCTGACTGTGCCAGTGAGGCCTGGGTTCATAGGGCAGAGCATTGCTGACCTGATTTGTGCGGTCATCTGTTTAATGTCAGCTGGATCAGGTATAATCCGTTAGTGGTGTCAAATCTGTGCCTCCAGCTCTTATGAAGGCATGGACACAATGGGTGTCGGCCCACCTTTGGGAATGATTTGAAAGGGTGGCATGTCAGGTCAGACTCCAGCAAGTGGACCATTCAGCTGAGTTCACATAGCACTCGTTGTCCGAGCGGTTAGCCCTTCTTTCTCAGCAGTCCCGGCACAGCTTTCATGGATGAGAACAATGGATCAGAGTGAGGACACAGCAGGCAGTTTGTGCTGATGAGCGCTTCCTGGTCTTTGCCTTCTCTTCAGTCACCTGCCGGGGAGAGAGCGCAGACTGGGTCTGGCTGGGGGGACCGGGACTGTGGGAGTGAGGTGCCTCAGAGAACTCCTTCCATGTTACCTCAAAAAAACCCAACGTTTCACTTGCCTCTCCCTCTGCAGTTTTTGCCTAGGGAAGTGGAGGAGCAACAGGCAAATGTTTCCATTTTCAGAGAAGAATTTGTGTCTTTTGTTTAAGCCCTGACAGTGCCGCGCCTCTCACAGACCTTAGATGTGCCCCAAGAGGAAGGGGATATGTGCATAGGTGCTGGAACTGGGGCTGCTTCCCCACCCCCTGGCTCGGATTGGTTTCCATCATATACAGGGTTTACAGTTTGTTTCAATAGCTCTCAGCACTCCCACTACAGAAATTGTTGCAGAACCCCTGAACATGTGTGTGGGGGGGAGGGGGAGGATTGCAATGGACAGGGCTATTCACATTGTTGCTGTTGATGGAGACCAAGACGTGAAGATGAAGAGAGGGCCAGAAGCCACTCTCCAGATCACCAGCTCCTCACAATGCTGAAGACACCACTACTGAAAACCGCCTACGGCTTTTCTGCCTCTGCGAGCGCTGGAGGCCACCTTCAGGCCTCCTTCCTCTTTCTCCTCAGCCTGTTTTCTACAGGTGTTGTGCGGAGTGGAATGCATCGCAGCCGTGGTGCAGCACACAGTCCTCGATAAGCAATAATGAGCTGCTGTTGTGTTTTACACCTTCAGCTGTTAATGTTACGAACCGCGCCACCTGTTTTCTGAATGTGGTTCTTCTGGAAGCCCTGTTGGTGCCGAGCTTCTGGTCATACCTCCCGCTACAAATGCAACTTGCTGTCTGTCTTTGTGGAAACATGGGCTAAGCTTTGACTGATACTGCTCAGCCTGTAACGAGAATGACGAGAGAGGCTCCACCAGCTCAGCACAGGCACTGAATGGAGCACTGTTTCTTTAAGAAGAAAAGAAAATGTTGCTCCAATACGGCCAGATGCAGAGATGTCTGAAGTGCCAGACCTGCCGTGTCCCCTCTCATTTTTAACAAGAGTTAATTGTTTGGGCAGCTGAAATTATATATCAGTGCACTGTCTCCATCCCTGACAAGCTGCATAGATCCTTACTGGTGCCCAGCCATGCACCCTCACGTGCTATGACCTTGTGTGACAAGATTTTGACCCTAGTATTTTATATGCATATGTACACTATTCATTTGCAGAGCACCCACCGCAGAGTAGTGGGGGAGCACTTCATAACAATTTTTCCAGAATCATAAGATAATCGTGGACCAAGTGTTCCAGAGAAACAGTAAATTTGCCAAAGGAAACTGGGCCACAAGGGAAAAAATCCAAACAGAAGAGCTAGTGAAAAAGGGAGGCCAGAAAGGTGAACAGATCCTAATACAAAGGTCTTACATCAAGCTTTGATTGCAGCTACATTGAGTGAAATTACATAGACTGGTTCTTGATCTTGGTCATGTCCATGTGCAACCTCAGGATCAAGAACAGAGAACAACCTGGTAGTCTTATTTGCCTTGAAAGAAAATCGTGGACAGATGTCCCTCCACTAACTCGTGCCTCGATAAGGGATTTCTGTATTTTTGTAGTACTACAGAAAATGGGAACAATCTGAATGTCCCAGGGAGTTGGAATATTTTGAACAATGTGACAGGGCTGAACAGTTGGGCACAGACCACAGTTGTTCAGGAAGATCTAACACTATAGTATGGCCAGTGGCTATCGGAGTTCTTTTCCCAAGTGTCTTCTGCGTTCTTCTTCTGTATTCCTTTTCTCTGATCTTCTGGAAGCTCGCATGCTTAAAATTCTAAGCAGGATGTTCCCGACACTTCTGGAAATGGTGACATCCATGACCCTTCTCGTTCTCCAGCCAAGCATGAGGATATTGTACTACCAATGGAGTTGTAACTTGTGCAGCAATAAAGAACTTTACCACTTCAGTGCTTGATAACTGTCTAGACAACTTCAGAAAATGTACAGTCCAGGAACATGTGCTGAAGAGCGTTCTACTCAGCCAGACAACACAATAGCATATTGTGATATGGATGTTCAGTGCTCTGGGTCCCCACAGAAACCCGCTCTAACGGAAAGCCATCCATCTACTTATTAGACACTCTGCTAATCATTTAGCAAGGAGCTAAGTGCTGGTTCTATCATGTACCATTGCCGCCGACTTTTATATCAACAAACAAAGTGGGGAGAAGCCTATGGCATTATGCCAAGAGCAGTCGTTCCCTGGGACTTTTGTATAGCAACAACTTGACTCCACTTTTGCGCAACATGAATGCTGGCTTCCAAAGCAGAGTCTTCCGCCTCCACCATGAGTGGGAGTTGGCTGTGCATGTGAGTTAGAAGATTTCCATGAAGTAGAGGAGGATGCCATTGGATATATTCATGAACAAGTAAAATAGGATGACCAGAAATCTTTCTTTGCAAAATCCAACTGCTTAGAAGCACAAGGACTCAATACACTCATTGAACTGCTCCATAAATACAGCCATTTGTGTGCTTTTCCTCAGTTGCCATGGATCCATTATTCCCAGATGAGAATGAGAGACTTGAACAGGGTCATTCTAGCCATAGATCATCCTGTGTTTTCCCCCAGGAAGCTATTTTGCTAGTAGACAGTCAACGGCCGTAGGCATCCTTGCCCCCCTGAGGCTGAAGTCTGAGCTTGCTTTTTAGAGCTTTAATTTTTTTCTTGAGCCAGTCCTTTCTTAACAAATAAACTGGCTTTTACTGCTAAGAATGATGAGTTCAGGATCTTCTGAAACCATATTGTAACCTCCTGTTACCTTTTATGTTTTACAGAGCAGTCCAGCAAGACACCCGTATCAACAGAAGAAGCAAAAACTTCCTCACGTAAGTCAAATTAAGTGGTCTCGTCTCTCTCCAATTAGTTCTTCAGACCTAGGTCTGCTCTCTCTAGCTCATTCTGCATATAACAATTTGCCTGGAGCCAGAGCTCCATTATGTGGGAGTGAGAGTGACTTGAATACTGGCCCTGGATTGGTGACTTTAAAATAGGCGTGAACTATTTTTTAATCCTTTAACGTGGAGGTGCTCTTTAGCAAACAATTAAAGAAGGGGCTAAGCATCACTTCCAGTGTCTCTGAGCTGTATACGTTGTCCTGCGTCGTTCACTGCAACCCTCAGCGTGCTGCGGCTCACCTGACCTCTTCTTGGGTTATAGGTTGCTAGTAACACTTCAGCTGCTGGAACACATCTTTACACTTGGTCCATAGCAGAATCTTTCCAACTGGCAAGTAGCTGTGTCTGACTCTCTGCCTGTGCATGTGCATTTTGTAGGATGGCAGTGTCACATATGTTCATGTTTCCTCGCAGGCTACACGATGATTATCTCCCATTCATGTAAGAGTGGGTCCTCGATGGCTATGTGGCTCACTTAGGTTCCTGGCTAGCTCATAGTGACACTTTCTTGTCCCTTCGTGATTCCATACAACCTGTGTGATCACGTCCCCAGCACCTCATTTATCTTTCTCCTATGGGTGGCTTAACCTGACCGGATCTGCAGTCTGGTACTGCCCTTCTGCAGGTTTCATGAATGCAGGTCGTATTCTTGGTGTGTGCTTTTACTATCTTTGAGGCTGTTTCAGTCTGGTCTGAACTCTTCTGTGTGTAGCCCAATTGGTGTGAGTGTCCCTCTCAGCATTCTGCCCTTGAACAGCTCTGCTGTTAAGTGTTCCATGCATATGAGGGGCGTGTTTCTAGGCTCCAGGGGCACTCAGACTGGACTGTCTTGCTTTAAAAAAAAATTAAAAAATTAGTGTTACTTTACGAATGGTCCCTGTATGGTAGATGGTCAATATAACACTGTAGTGATACTTTATAAATGGTCATGTCTCTCCTACCATGTCTGGCTGAGGAAGTTGTAGACTGGGGTGGATAAGACATACATCCCACGGATTTGCGAAATTGCACAGATCCGGACTGGCAAAGGGACTGTGGTCTCTCGCTAGCTCTTCTGGAATGCCGCATCTGGTAGGGTTACCATATGTCCATATTTTCCCGGACATGTCCAGCTTTTTGGTTCTTAAATCGCCATCCGGGAGGAATTTTTAAATATCTAAAAACGTCTGGGATTTTGCCATTATTATTTTTCCTCAAAGAAGAGTTGAGCATTCAAGAAAGAGAGTGAATGTTGATTATTCGAGAAAGAAAGTGAATGTTGATTACTCGAGAGAGTGTCCGCTTTTTCCCCCTAGCTCCCAGCGCCCCGAAA
Source organism: Eretmochelys imbricata (assembly GCF_965152235.1). Lineage (NCBI taxonomy): Eukaryota > Metazoa > Chordata > Testudines > Cheloniidae > Eretmochelys > Eretmochelys imbricata. Next base: position 130,720,072 of record NC_135576.1, on the reverse strand, counting down.
CAGCTGTTTTGCACGGCTGGGAAGGAGGGGGAGGAATGCGGAGCGCTCAGGGGAGGAGGCAGGGCTGGTGCGGGGATTTGGGGAAGGGGTCCAGTGGGACAGGGAAGGGGCGAAGTTGGGGCGGGGACTTTGGGGAAGGGGTTGGAATGGGGGTGGGGAAGGGGTGGAGTTGGGGCGGGGCGGGGGGGGGGGCATGAGCAAATCTCCCCCTCTCCCCCTCCCCCCGTGGAGTGTCCTCTTTTTTGAATGTTCAAATATGGTAAACATATTTTTTGGCAAAGGCTGCTTTTAGTCTGAGATGACAACATTTGTAGGCTAGATCAAGGAGAAAAGTGTGACCACAAGAATTTGCATTGAGCAAGCCTGCAGCCTGTCCTTTGATGCATCTCTGTATGTGGTAGCTTGGGAAATCTTGGCACTGGGGTCTAACAAATGCCCATCAGAGGATCCAGGATTCGCTCATGTTCTCAGTGTGGCTGTCAGTATTGCTTCACTTGAGACATGTTAGACCAAACAGTTAATAGCAAGGGCTCCTGAAAGCACTGGAGCCAGTTTTGTTCAGAGGAGTGTCATGCTGGCCCTTGCCTGCACTTCACTTTCATTTCCTCACCCCCTGTGATGTAAGAACAAAACCTGTACACAGCGCTTCTTTCTTCACATAAACTGCGTTTTTGCTACTTGTGTTCTTCCCACTGCCTGCTTCTGCACAGGAATATTCTCCTCTTTGCTGTGACTGGGGCAGAGGCTATGATGTGGTCTCTGAGGTGTTCAAAAGGACACTTGCTGCTAAAATACTGCACTTGCAGATTTAATGCCAAATAGTAAATATCAAAACTACTTTCCACCAATGGGAGTATTAAAGTGCATAAATCTGATGACTACTTATCAAGGGACTGTTTCCAGCCCCTGTCTCTCTAGAATTCTGAATAGAGTGTTGGCCACTTAGCATAGGAGATCATCTTACGTTGGTATGGAGTCGGGATGGGTCGGGATGACTCTATTCAGCTCTTGTACATCCAAACATACCCACAAAGCTGTTAATCCTGGATCTATGCTACTTCTGCTCTGTAAATCATTACAGAATCCTCTAGCTGTTTCAGAATAATTGGGATTTCATACACCCTGCAATACAGATGAGCACATTAGATCTTCTTTGTTGATTGGAGATGGACTAGTGTACAGTGCTCCTGTTTAGACTGCCACCATCCGGTTGCCTAGGAGTGTTGCTTTTGTATCTTTGGAGCTGAAGGAACTTGCAGAGTCACCTTAACTTCAAGTGTGGTTTCCCTCTACATGGATTATTCCTTTTGGGCCTTATTCTCGAACCCCAATGGGCTACAAATATCTCATTCATCTGGTGTACCTACTGTGACCCACCCTGTGACCCTGTGATCTCTACTGGGAATATGGCAGTGTGTTTAACCTCTGCCCAATGGTCTACCAAAAACCTCACTATACATTCTTGGCGTTGTTGTTCAATGCTGGGCATTCCTTGGCTCTGTCTTCCTCTCACTGGTTGCATGGTATTCTACTGCTACCACAAGTAAAGTCCTCTTTCTGCATGGGTTCTGTATTGTTACTTTCTAGCTGAGATGCTGTCCTGCACACCTTTGCATATGACTACTGTACTCATGTGTTACACTATGTATTGCCAGACCCTCGATGGGTAGATCTTCTGCAACTCCTAAATACATGCCCTGGTTTTGTTGCATGCATTTGGGCCTCGTACCTTTTGTCTCAGTAGGTCTGGGCCTGGTTTGATTGACCCATTAGCCTGCTTCCGTACACTAATTGCTTCCAGTAATTTTTCTGAAGTCTACCCCATCATTATATGTCTCCCAGAACTGGTTGCTTCACTTGCCCTACAGATTGTAATTCACTCCTGCCCGCTTAAGTCTGCTTTTCTTCAGTCTTTCTTTTTTACCACATTGTGCTGCCACTACGTGCAGGTTTGTTCTTGAACATATCTTCCTTGCGCAGGTTTGTGTCTGTGCCCCCTTCCGGCTGTGGATGTGGTCAGACCTGGTGGCTTTCATAGGCGCTGCTTTCTTTTTAGTCACAGCAGTCCCTAAGCACAGCTGTTATTACATGTAGCCTTGATGACCCATTTGGTGTTGTTCTAGAGAGTTACTTGCTCTTGGCACTTCCTTGCTCAATACGCAGAAGAGAATGGCCACTTTCAGGCCCTCTGCTTTGAGGCTGGCCCCTGATTCTGTCACAGGCAGCTGAAAACGTTGTTCCTACCACTGCCAATTTTTTCTTATGTTTCCCTCCAAGGACATTTTTGCATTAATTGTTTATTCATGGAGTGTCCCTTGCTGTAGTGACTTCAAAGTGCCTCACTTTCTGGAGTTGTTTTTCTTTTTTCTTTCCTTTGATGGTTTTCTTTATCTTTTTTCTCGGAAAGATAAGTTTAAGATCTTCCAATACAATGTGATGTTTTTTTTGTTATCTCCTTATGACCTTGTTGTTACCTTCTGTGTGTTGCAGAGCCCGTGTTTGGGATACAAGCATCAACAGAAGGGACTAATGCCTCCTCCTGTAAGTACATACAAACAGTTCAAGTCTTTAAGAACTAGCTCTCCAGACACACATTTTCCTCTCTAGCTCCATGAGTGGATAATGAAGTTATCCCAGAGATACAGTAAGTGACAGGGAGCAACCCATTTGCATATTGGGACTAGCAATATATTTTTAAGTGTCAGTGTTCGTGAATGCTATTGTATCAGTCTTTGAGCTTCAGAACCTGAGCCAGAGAGGGTCAAACCTTTACAGCCTGAGGGCGAAACGTATTATTTCAGAAAGGTCGAGGGGCCATACTCAGGCAGTGCAGAGGGAGAGGAAACCACCAAAGTCCCCTACTGGGAATTTCCCCATTGTGGGGGAGTCCCCAGCAAGCCCTCTGGCTCCTACCTCCCTTTCCTCAGCACATGGTACTGGAATGTGCAAAGCTCCAGCTACCCCCATCTGGAGCATGGCCCCTGAGGGTCCTTCCAAGTCTGTTGTCAGCTGGCTCATGTTAAAGCTTCGCCGTTTCTTTTCTGTTTCCCCTGCCCTGGACTGCCCTGGGTGGCTGTGTGGGGGAGGGGAGACATTTTTGCTGAGTGCTCCCTTAGGTTCAGGCAGAGCCTGCTGAGCTCCTACCCTGCTCTTCGTGGGGCTCCAGCAGCAACGTGGACAACAGAGCAGTAAAAGCTACTCTTCTCCCTCCTCTGCAGTGCAGAGGCAGCCAGCCGGGGGGAGGTGCTGAGCAGATGCATCAGGGAAGGGACAGCAACTGCTGTGACTGCTCCCAGGAGAGCTCCTGGGGCTGCAGGAGAAGCAGTGTGAAGCAGCTGTGGAGGTGGCTCTCCTACATCCTCCACGTCGTGATGGGGCTGATTCAGACCCTTCAGCTTGGCCATCGTAGGTTGCAGCTCAGGGAGCCACTTTTCCATTCCTGACAACGTGCACATAGTCGTCATACCATAAGCACCCTGGAGGGCCACAGTTGAGAAGCCCATACATCCACTGGACACCCCTGGCCCAAACAGCTAGCTTTTGAGCATCGGGAAGGCATCACTGTATAACTGATAGGACGATTGGTGGGGCGGGGCTCATCTTCCTCTGAACCATTAGGAACTGACTACTGCCAAGGTGAATGGACCATTGGTCTGATGATCCCTCATGACAGTTCAAGTGTTTCTATAAAATGTATTCTGCACGGTATAGCAAACTATATATAGATGCCCTTAGTTCATGTTTAATAGCTACTGTAGGAGCATAATATGGCATTTTCAAAGCCAAATGCCTGGACATGGAACTCAGAATATTCTCCGTACTTAAAATGAGAAATAAGATTAATGCCAGCAGATTTTTTTCTAGCTATTGGATTGATTGGTGCTTTTAACTGTGTGTCAAGGGAAAATAAGAAATTAGGGGCTGGCAAAAATCTTTCAGCCTGCAAGGTCAGAGTAATAAATGGAATCTTACATTTTTGAGGCATAAGAGCAGGGCAAAAAGACAACCCACCTGAAAGGCATCCTCAGGACTGGGTATTTAAAATAGCCTCTGAGACTTCCGCAACCTAATTCTGCTCTCACACTGATGTAAATGAGGAGTCACTCCATTCAAGTCAGTAGAATTAAACAGGAAAACTGTTGAGAGAGCACAAGTAGACCCTACAGCCTTGCCCCTTGGGTAGAAAAAACGCTCCCAAAGCAGAATGGTCGTGTTTTACATTCGCTTTGCACATGGGTAGACACTGACACACAAGGCATGGCAAGGCGAGATGTTTGACAATTAGGCCCCCATATATGGCATGAAGTTGTTTAGGGTTTTTTCCTGATTTGACTGGGTCATGCCCATTTCACAGTAGTTGTTATGAATCTTGTAACAGCCACAGGAGGTAAAATAAACTCTTTCCTTCCACCACATTGAGAAGATTAGATGTTGTTTCAGAAAACATACCAGCAGTGTCGCCATCAGCCAAACACAAGAAAGAATCTCAGAACATTGCCCTGGCCTAAATTTTCTTAAGTGACCAGTAATTTAGGTTTCAGAGTAACAGCCGTGTTAGTCTGTATTTGCAAGATTTTAGGTGCCTCATTTTTGCGGGGACCCAACTTGAAACATCTTAAGAGTGCCTGGTTTGCAGTGGGCAGGTGCTCACCACTTTCTAAATGCTCACCACTTCTTTAAGGTGTGTCAAGTTTGGCACCCAAAAATTGAGGTGCCCTCCTCAAAATCACTAGTCCCTTTTAAAATGTAGGTATTGGTGCTTGTAATTATCCAACGGTTCATCTGGATCAGTAGAAAAGAATTCAGGTCAAAGCCTGTTCATATCTTCTTTCATCATGCAAGGATCTATGGATGATACTAACTTACAAGTGATAGCACTGTCAGGTGGTTTGTTTTCCAAATTCAAAGTAAATTACACTTGCAGGATAGTATCCATTAAGTTTATTTTTTATTATTCAATACTGAAAACTGAATTATAGCTTTTATTTTTCTTGTCACTGTAGTTCTGTGTGATAGAATTTCCCCTGCAGGATTGGATGAGCTAAGTGAGCAAATCACTAGTAATTGGAGCCCTTTGCACTATCATTAGCAAGGGCTGCTGAGGTCATCTGAGCAGTTAGGGAATGGAAGTCATTTTTCTTCTGTTTTTAGGGCTGCAGTGACCTGAAACAAATCCCTCACAACCTATGACTCTTTTCTGTATGATGCTGGTAAGAGAGAAGTAATTCTGAAGCAAGACAACTCAGTGCCTTGATATCACGTGCTTTTAGTTAACTGCATGCTTAAGACCAGAAAGGAAAATTTGGTTGGCTTTGCAGTGTTAAGAGAATTGCTGTAAAAATGCTCTGCTTCATCGCCATGACAGTCAAATATTGTGTTGCATGGCCTTGCTCTTATTTTACAAAGTGTCCCTAAAGATGTATTCTTGCTTGTAAAATTATAATGTGGTGAGATTCTAAAGTGACCAAGTGCCGTGATAAGGCACCGGACAATTAGTGGAGTACCAGTCATAATCAGAACCTTGCACAGGAAGGAGCTCTGCAGCAAAATCTCTGCATGGGGAGAAGTGGGTGGGTGATCTCTGTGTAATGGATGTTCCATAAAGTGTTTTGCTGGGCACTATTTCTGTGTATGCTGTATTAGCACGAGGAAGAGTTTCTGAGCACTTTTGACCTGCTGGTAATCCAGAGGCTGGGATCAAGAAGGGGAAGCCAGTCATGTTGGGATCTCAGCCGGGATCAGCGTGGGGGAACTGTTTGCAGGACAGAAGAGTCAGATGGGCTTGCGGCTGAGGGGAGAGGAAAATCAGACCTGGGAAGGGCTTAGGTGGTTCTGCTTCATGAGGGTGGCAGGGAGTTGTCCAAGGGTTTATGGAAATGTGAGAGGTCTTGAAGTGTTGTGGAGAGACAGTGGGAGGGTGTGGTGGCTGTCATGAAGCCAGGGCGCCTGTTGGTTGGGAGAAAGAGAAGAAACTGAAGACGAGTTTTCTCTTTTTCATTCTTCCACACAGAACAAGTGCCATCCTTGATGTTCTAGGGGTAAAACTAGTTCAAACTAATGAGCAATAGCAGTGGAAAACGTTGGACTTGAAAAGAGTCAAAACCTGTAAGAGAGTCAAAGGAAAGATAGAAACCTCAGGGGAGAATATTTGTCTGAAAGGGTACTGCTGAATAATGAGGATTCCTCACTCACAGGGATGCCTGTACTGATGCAGTGGAATTATTTCCATATGGCCTTGATTCCACAAAAACCCCAACTTTATTTTTCCTAAAATAGATCCTCAACAGTCCTGTTCGGGAAGTCCTGGTTCAGAAAACCCATGTGAGCTACTTAACCGGGTGTTTGACCGTCTTTATTCTTGAAAAATAAAAAAAGAGAGAGGAAAACCCCACGCCTTTTTGGAATAAACTCTAGCCTTATCATTCATTAAAGACCAAACCCATGCAATGTGTGAGAAGGCAGAGTATTTGGGCTCTAGGTGGATGCAGTGCGAGGGGGGTTAGAAAGGTGAAATCCGCCACCTCCAACCTGGAGAAAGGATCTGGCAGCAATGCAGCTCTCGCCATAAGTGCTGGTGCTGAGGCTGCAGCTGCACCCCGTGGCTTGAAGTGGTTTCCATCATATACAGGGTTTACAGTTTGGTTTATATTGTTCCAGCACCACTGGCTTCCTCGTCGTTGAGTGCCACTGTGTGGATTGAAATAGCAGCTGTGGTCCTCCGCTGCCAATTGTGTCCACTCGTCCGCATGCATCACTGCCCGCTGTGCAAGCCTGTGACGAGCCAGGCCAGAGAACTCTTCCAGGGTGTGCAGGAACTTCCGCACAGCTGCTCCTCCCATGGCCCTGCTGTGTAGCCTCTGTTCAGATCTGACGTGGAGGGCAGCACCTGGTGTTAACCCTCTGCTCTCTGGATGAATTTCACTTTATTTTCTCCTAAACCTAAATGACAAGAACGGCCATGCTGGGTCACACCAATGGTCCATCTAGCAAAGTATACTGTCTTCCGACAGTGGCCAATGCCAGGTGCTTCAGAGAACAGGGCAATTATCGAGTGATCCATTCCCTGGGTCCACTCCCAGCTTCTGACAGTCAGAGGCTAATGACATCCAGAGCATGGGGTTGCATCCCTGACTATCTTGGCTAATAGCCATTGACAGACCTATCTTCCATCAACTTATCTAATTCTTTCTTGAACCCAGTTATAGTCTTCACAACATCCCCTGGCAATGAGTTCCATAGGCTGACTGTGCACTGTATGAAGAAGTAGTTCCTTGTGTTTTTTTTAAACCTGTTGCCTATTAATTTCATTGGGTGACCCTTGGTTCTTGTGTTATGTGAATGGGTAAATAACACGTCCTTATTCACTTTCTCCACACCAGGCAAGATTTTATAGACCTCTCTCATATCCCCCTTTAGTCGTCTCTTCCAAGATGAACAGTCCCAGTCTTTTTCAATCTCTCCTCATATGGAAGCCGTTCCCTACCCCTGATCATGTCTGTTGCCGTTCTCTGGACCTTTTCCCATTCTAATATGTCTTTTTGAGATGTAGCAACCAGAAGTGCAAGTAGTATTCAAGATGTGGGTGTACCCTGGATTTACATAGTGGCATTATGTTCTTTACTGTCTTATTATTTATCCTTTTTCTAATGAGTCCTAATGTTCTGTTCACTTTTTTGACTGCTGCTGCACACTGAATGGATGTTCTCAGAGAACCATCCACAATGATTCCACAAGATGCATCCAAGAGCATGCACAACTGGAAAAAAAAGAAAGCCAGCTAGCTCTAATAGTCAATTTAGAGATGTGACATGTCAGCTAGCAGTGCTCATCTCTTCTATCCATAGATAATAATTTGTTCAATCCATCCTAGACATAGCTAGATATCTTCACAACTTTCCAGTTTTTCACAGTGCAATAATGCATTTTCCAACCTGCATATTAAGCGGAGCAGATTCAGACAGACACAGCAAAGATCACGCAAAGGCATTCTGGCTGTCACACTATCTCAGGTTCAAAATTGTGCTTCCATTAAAATATATACACATTAAACAGCAAAAACTATATTGATTGTATTAGGAGATTGTAGTTTTACAGTGTGTTAATATGAACTTACACTGTCAAAGATAACTGTCTCACTAGTCAGTAGCCTGCATATTAAAATGTTGTAAATGAAATCATATGCTTTTCGCTAGTGATGGGTGAACTGCTTCAGGCCAAATAAGAATAGGCCCAAACCTTTCTCCATCTCCAAATTGTACCCAACCCCTCCATAAAGATTAGTAAAAAGTGTGTGATAAGAACCTCCCCTGCACACTTGCTAATTATTTCTCTCCAGATAGATGCTCAATTAGGACAACCCTCTCCTGAACTATAATCCTTCTGAGCCCCACTGCCTTCTAAGTTAGCAGCAACGTCAGGTGGCCCTAGGATCTACAGCACAGAATGCACTGTCCTTTGGATACTCTTAATCATGCAGTCTTCCTTGTGAGATTTAGGAGCTGGAGATGAAGCCTCCTGCAAAGAGCTGGACAGATCCCTATTATCACAGGTGGGCACTGAGTTTTGGGATGGGAAAGAGAAGACTTTTCTGAGATAAAGCCAGGAGGTTTTTGGAGAGCTCTCCGAGTCTGGGGGCATCCTTACATTAGGGATCTACCCTTTAAAAATTACATTGTAGGGTTCCATGTACCCTGCTTCTCAGTGACTTTCCATTCCAGTTTGCTCCATCTACAAGTAGAGTTGTTTTCTCTCTGCTACTCCTTCAAGCTAGAGTCAGACTGGGTTCTCTCCTGGTATCATCACCAGTAATAAAAAATCAGGAAGTCAGCTCATGCTCTCCATAACTCCTGTGCCAGCCTTCTAGCCTTCAGAACAGTTGCCTGGGTATAAGTGAGGATGTAGTTTGATCTGCAGAACTTTATTATTGGTGAAAAGATGCAAGAGGGAAATTATAATTTATTACAATAGAACCCTGAGGCCTCAATCCAAAATTTGGGCCCCATTGTGCTAAGTGATGGATAAACACATGGTGAGAAACAGTCCCTGCCTCAAATAGATGAAAATCTAAATAGACACGTGTGGGAGGGGAAAACAAGGCATGGAGGGGGGAGTGACTTACCTAAGGTGGCAGAACTGGGAATAAAACCCAGGTCTGCTGACTTTCTGATCAGGGCTTGATCCACCGAACCACACTGCCTCCCTAATGCTAGCAAGGAAAGAACCCAACAGAAATATGAACACACTGAGTTGCAGTAAGAAAAAATATATTTTTTTTGTGAAGGGAGCAAGCTAGAGCTGGTCTCTCGGGGAAGGGGAGGTAGAAGGAGAGGAAAGGGGAGGGTGGAAACAATAAACCTGGAATCAAATTTTACAGTAACTTTTCAGTGTTGACACCCACTTTGAGAGCTTTGGAGGCTTGCATAGCTTTTGGCTAAGCCTTCTGACTTCTGGATGCTTACCCAACCCTCCAAATGGATTAAGGCTTGCTCGCTGTTAGTTTTTCTGTAATTCAGAGAATAGATCATTTTTTGTTTGAAATGAACCATTAAGGCCAATAGAGTTACCCTGCTGTCTAGTTTTCAGAGATTCTACTTGTTCTGTTTTTTTTTTTAATGCTACTAGCAAGAAAAGCAAAGGAAATTGCATTACAGCGAGGAGACCCAACAGTTACCCACCACTGATCATAGATCCATAAAAATACAGGCCTGGAAGGGACCTCAGTAGGTCATCTAGTCCAGTCCCCTGCACCCAAGGCAGGACTAAGGAAAAATTAGACCATTGTTGCAGGTGTTTGATGATAAAGGTCTGACTAAAATCTACACAAGCAATAAAATGCAAAGCTGAGAGTGAAACTCAATTGTAAACTCTCTCTCTTTCGTATGTCTAACTATTGCAGCACATAGTGTATGTAAGATGACCTGCTATCTGGAGACCCTGTAACATACAGGTTTATTGGGGTGTGTTAAGATTTTGAGATGGAGTTTCTGTCTTAATTCTGAGTTCCCTTAGTTTTATTTGACTCGCCTGTATTCTGAGTTTAACAGATGTTCACGTTTAATACTCTCTCTACATTAGAAATACAAAGAAGATGGTGCAGTGGCTCCTGCATCAGTGTACATGTGCTCAGACTAAAGAATTGGAGGACAAGCAGAATAGAATAATAATAATCTATCATTTATTTACCATCTTTTATCCCAAGGGAGCTCACACTGCTTTACCGTACCAACAAAATATATTGCTATCACGTCACTTACCACTGAAATGCAGACACCTCTGGGTGAAACGACACAACTGTTTTAACAGTGCCTAGCAACACTGCACAGTCATTTAGTCCAGAGCAGGAAGTGAAGAATACTGTATCCAATTGAAACAGCTGAGGGAATTTAGATAGGCAGAAGGCAGTTACTCATATTGCAGTTTTGCTAGCATAGTGGGACTAACAACCCCAGCTCTTGTCAAAAGTACTACAGGATCTCTGACCACAAGTATTCAGGACATAATTAAGAACATAAGAACATAAGAATGGCCAAACTGGGTCATACCAAAGATCCATCGAGCCCAGTATCCTGTCTGCGGACAGTGACCAATGCCAGGTGCCCCAGAGGGAGTGAACCTAACAGGTAATGATCAAGTGACCTCTCTCCTGCCATCCAGCTCCACCCTCTGACAAACCGAGGCTAGGGACACCATTCCTTACCCATCCTGGCTAATAGCCATTAATGGACTTAACCTCCATGAATGTATCTAGTTCTCTTTTAAACCCTGTTATAGTCCTAGCCTTCACAACCTCCTCAGGCAAGGAGTTCCACAGGTTGACTGTGCGCTGGGTGAAGAAGAACTTCCTTTTATTTGTTTTAAACCTGCTGCCCATTAATTTCATTTGGTGGCCCCTAGTTCTTATATTATGGGGAAAAGTAAATAACTTTTCCTTATTCACTTTCTCCACACCACTCATGACTTTATATACCTCTATCATATCCCCCCTTAGTCGCCTCTTTTCTAAGATGAAAAGTCCCAGCCTCTTTAATCTCTCCTCATATGGGACCCGTTCCACATCTGAAAGACAGCACCTCTCCAGTAGCTCAGTGCCCCTAATATCAATGCAGGGGCATTGAGTCAGGGAAATACTCTGCGGCATCGTTCATTTCAGAATCAGCCCCCAAGAGTTTATTGTCGTCTCTGCTTTAGGGATTTTACAAGTGACATTGGGCAGGTTGAGATAATTAATATGAATGAATCTTACATTTCCTATTTAAGGGCAAAAGCTGGTTGCAGAAGGGATCACAAAGGAAACAGTTACAATCAAATAGTTAACATTTCTCAGACCTCTAGGAGACGCACAATCTTCAGTCGCCCTCTGGTTCTCAGTCCTTATGTGGTATTAAGTATCTGCCTCTAACTACTTAATTTCACAGCGTTTTCTTTAGCTATAATCTTTGGTTCTCCTTTCATTCCATGGGAGTTAGGTTGGCACTGCAGGTCTGAGCTGAATTAGCCAGTTCCATGAGAAAGTTTGTACACATCATCCTTTGGCTCACAGACAATTAATACAAAGCCAATTCTCTCCTGTGCCGCTCTCTCCAGTGGAGGTCAAAGAGGTAAAAAGCAGTGATTGGGCTGAGTGCTATTAAAGTTGGAAGAAGCTGACACTGCAGGAGCAGAGGAATAAGTGGAAGAGTTTATAATGCTTAAATACAGCTGGCAGCTTGGAAAGGATATTAAAGAACATTAGCTTTATCCATCTGCATGTTTTTTTCTGTGTGAGGAATAAATCCATGAGGCTGGCACTTGACTCATCAGTTGAATACGATTAGATGATATTCAGGGTTTTAGAACAGTCCCTCCCATATTTATTTCCCCCTCAGGGTGAAGGCTATGACCACTTATTCCAAACGGAGTGCTTTTCGAAGGTCACTGCTGATTCATAGTGCTGAAATGCACCGTAGGATGTCTCATGGTCTGTTCCCTTGACAGAACTCTAATGCCAGGGCCCTGTGAAATAAATATCCATGCAGTCTAATGCCAGAAGGAGCCACCATTGTGGTCATCCAGTCTGACTTCCTGCATAATACAGGCCATAGCACCTCAAGCGATACGGATCTAAGTGCCTCACGATAGGAGCCACTTCTGAGAATTTGCAAAAAGAAAAGGAATACTTGTGGCACCTTAGAGACTAACCAATTTATTTGAGCATAAGCTTTAGTGAGCTACAGCTCACTTCATCGGATGCATACTGTGGAAACTGCAGAAGACATTATATACACAGAGACCATGAAACAATACCTCCTCCCACCCCACTCTCCTGCTGGTAATAGCTTATCTAAAGTGATCACTTTCCTTACAATGTGTATGATAATCAAGTTGGGCCATTTCCAGCACAAATCCAGGTTTTCTCACCCTCCGCCCCCCCCCACACAAACTCACTCTCCTGCTGGTAATAGCCCATCCAAAGTGACCACTCTCTTCACAATGTGTATGATAATCAAGGTGGGCCATTTCCAGCACAAATCCAGGTTTTCTCACCCCCCCCCCTTTTTTCCAAAAACCACACACACAAACTCACTCTCCTGCTGGTAATAGCTTATCTGAAGTGACCACTCTCCCTACAATGTGCATGATAATCAAGGTGGGCCATTTCCAGCACAAATCCAGGTTTTCTCACCCCCCACCCCCATACACACACAAGCTCACTCTCCTGCTGGTAATAGTTCATCCAAAGTGACCACTCTCCCTACAATGGGCATGATAATCAAGGTGGGCCATTTCCAGCACAAATCCAGGTTTTCTCACCCCCCCCCCCCGCCCACACACAAGCTCACTCTCCTGCTAGTAATAGCTCATCCAAACTGACCACTCTCCTTACAATGTGTATGATAATCAAGGTGGTCCATTTCCAGCATAAATCCAAGTTTAACCAGAACGTCGGGGGGGGATAGGAAAAAACAAGGGGAAATAGGCTACCTTGCATAATGACTTAGTCTCTATTTAATCCTAAATTAATAGTATCCAATTTGCAAATGAATTGCAATTCAGCAGTTTCTCGCTGGAGTCTGGATTTGAAGTTTTTTTGTTTTAAGATAGCGACTTTCATGTCTGTAATTGCGTGACCAGAGAGATTGAAGTGTTCTCCGACTGGTTTATGAATGTTATAATTCTTGACATCTGATTTGTGTCCATTTATTCTTTTACGTAGAGACTGTCCAGTTTGACCAATGTACATGGCAGAGGGGCATTGCTGGCAGATGATGGCATATATCGCATTGGTGGATGTGCAGGTGAACGAGCCTCTGATAGTGTGGCTGATGTTATTAGGCCCTGTGATGGTGTCCCCTGAATAGATATGTGGGCACAGTTGGCAACGGGCTTTGTTGCAGGGATAGGTTCCTGGGTTAGTGGTTCTGCTGTGTGGTATGTGGTTGTTGGTGAGTATTTGCTTCAGGTTGGGGGGCTGTCTGTAGGCAAGGACTGGCTTGTCTCCCAAGATTTGTGAGAGTGTTGGGTCATCCTTCAGGATAGGTTGTAGATCCTTAATAATGTGTTGGAGGGGTTTTAGTTGGGGGCTGAAGGTGACGGCTAGTGACGTTCTGTTATTTTCTTCGTTAGGCCTGTCCTGTAGTAGGTGACTTCTGGGAACTCTTCTGGCTCTGTCAATCTGTTTCTTCACTTCCGCAGGTGGGTATTGTAGTTGTAAGAATGCTTGATAGAGATCTTGTAGGTGTTTGTCTCTGTCTGAGGGGTTGGAGCAAATGCAATTCTATCACAGAGCTTGGCTGTAGACAATGGATCGTGTGGTGTGATCTGGGTGAAAGCTGGAGGCATGTAGGTAGGAATAGCGGTCAGTAGGTTTCCGGTATAGGGTGGTGTTTATGTGACCATTGTTTATTAGCACTGTAGTGTCCAAGAAGTGGATCTCTTGTGTGGAATGGTCCAGGCTGAGGTTGATGGTGGGATGAAAATTGTTGAAATCATGGTGGAATTCCTCAAGGGCTTCTTTTCCATGGGTCCAGATGATGAAGATGTCATCAATATAGCGCAAGTAGAGTAGGGGCGTTAGGGGACGAGAGCTGAGGAAGCGTTGTTCTAAATCAGCCATAAAAATGTTGGCATACTGTGGGGCCATGCAGGTACCCATAGCAGTGCCGCTGATTTGAAGGTATACATTGTCCCCAAATGTAAAATAGTCATGGGTAAGGACAAAGTCACAAAGTTCAGCCACCAGGTTAGCCGTGACATTATTGGGGATAGTGTTCTTGACGGCATGTAGTCCATCTTTGTGTGGAATGTTGGTGTAGAGGGCTTCTACATCCATAGTGGCCAGGATGGTGTTATCAGGAAGATCACCGATGGATTGTAGTTTCCTCAGGAAGTCGGTGGTGTCTCGAAGGTAGCTGGGAGTGCTGGTAGCGTAGGGCCTGAGGAGGGAGTCTACATAGCCAGACAATCCTGCTGTCAGGGTGCCAATGCCTGAGATGATGGGGAGCCCAGGATTTCCAGGTTTATGGATCTTAGGTAGTAGATTGAATATCCCAGGTCGGGGTTCCAGGGGTGTGTCTGTGTGGATTTGATCTTGTGCTTTTTCAGGAAGTTTCTTGAGCAAATGCTGTAGTTGCTTTTGGTAACTTGCAGTGGGATCATAGGGTAATGGCTTGTAGAAAGTGGTGTTGGAGAGCTGCAGAGCAGCCTCTTTTTCATATTCCAACCTATTCGTGATGACAACAGCACCTCCTTTGTCAGCCTTTTTGATTATGATGTCAGAGTTGTTTCTGAGGCTGTGGATGGCATTGTGTTCTGCACGACTGAGGTTATGGGGCAAGTGATGCTGCTTTTCCACAATTTCAGCCCGTGCACGTTGGCGGAAGCATTTTATGTAGAAGTCCAGTCTGCTGTTTCGACCTTCAGGAGGAGTCCACCTAGAATCCTTCTTTTTGTAATGTTGGTAGGGAGGCATCTGTGGATTAGTATGTTGTTCAGAGGTATTTTGGAAATATTCCTTGAGTCGGAGACGTCGAAAATAGGATTCTAGGTCACCACAGAACTGTATCATGTTCGTGGGGGTGGAGGGACAGAAGGAGAGGCCCCGAGATAGGACAGCTTCTTCTGCTGGGCTGAGAGTATAGTTGAATAGGTTAACAATATTGCTGTGTGGGTTGAGGGAACCATTGCTGTGGCCCCTTATAGCATGTAGTAGTTCAGAAAGTTTAGTGTCCTTTTTCTTTTGTAGAGAAGCAAAGTGTGCATTGTAAATGGCTTGTCTAGTTTTAGTAAATTCCAGCCACGAGGAAGTTTGTGTGGAAGGTTGTTTTTTTATGAGAGTATCCAGTTCTGAGAGCTCATTCTTAATCTTTCCCTGTTTGCTCTAGAGGATGTTGATCAGGTGATTCCGCAGTTTCTTTGAGAGCGTGTGAGAATTTGAGATCTTTGCAGATCTGGGCCTGTGCTTCTAAATCAGTAGGTAAAACTCTAAAAGCTTGGAGGCTCTGTTTAGATGCCAGGTTCCAAACTGAATAAATGTCTCACTAGGAAATTGGCCGGAGGTATCAACACTCTTTGTGATATCATTGTTCTGTTACCTTGTTTTGTGTGGAAACTGGCTGATTAACTGATTACAGGCCTGTACTAACCTTCTTTAACTGGTGGATTAATTGGGAAATTCTGTAGTCTTCCCCATTTTATATACAGTGAACGAGGCAAAGTAAGGTCGTGAATTAGGCTGAATGACTCTTGTCTTGTTCACTTCATTAGTTGTGTAGTGTGGTGTGCTGTGACTGATGCTGGCATGTGTAACTGAGATGGCAAGAGCAAACGGGACAAATGCCCACTTTTGTCCAAAAAGTGGGGTGTGGAGGAACGTGTGGGAGGCGAGCGGTGATGCCAGCCCTGCTCCGGGGGAGGCAGGGCTCTGGTGAGCGGCTTGGGCCAGCCCCGCACGCTGTCCCATTTTCCCTTTGGGAAATATGGTCACCCTACCAAAACCCATGGAAGTGGATGGAAAACTCGTATTGGCTTCAGGGGGCTTTTGATCAGGCTCTTAACCTCTCAGGGTGGGATCGTCATAAAGCTCAGCATTGGCCCCCCTCTGCTCCAAGGGTAAAAACTCCCATGGACTTCAGTTGGAGCAGAGATAGGCCAAGACTGAACACATTTGAAAATCCCAGCAGGTGGAAAATGGGAATAATCACACCTCCCTAGCTCCCAAGGGTGAGGTGCTCCTGTACATTGGGGATGGTTTGCACCTATGTAACTCCTTTCACTTCACTAGAGTTATGCTTGATTTATACCAGCATGACCAAAATTGGGCCAGCAGTGTCTGTGCTGATCGCGTAATTATAGACACCCTGTCGCAGAGGGATATGTTGTCAGGCTTGACCTTAGCATTTCTATTGCTACATTATGGATTCCACAGGAGGAAAAAATCTAAAGCTGTCACTGTTACAATAACAAATAGTCAAGGTCTTAGGCTTCCCTCTGGCTATCATCTTTTGGACAGCAGTTATTACAATATCTAGTAGTACTGGGGCAGGCTTCTCTGAATTATCCCCCTTTTTAATTTTATTTTCAAGGCATAACGATAATATAGATGGAATAAAGTTCCATCGGAGCCAATGGTGTTAGCCAACCAGAGATCCGCTGAATTACAGCGAAAGATGTGACCTTGACAGGATACAAGCAATTCAGACATTCTGGTGCATCAAGATATGTCATTATGCTGAAATCAAGAATGTCTCTGCACTCTAAAAAAGCATAACAGAGCCAAAACGATCAATTAAAGACTGAAAACGGATCCTCGTAGAAGTCAAAACTTAGTGTGGAAATGCTTTGCATGAAGAACAATATTTGTGTTTTAATTAAGTAATTATAAATTGCCCTAAAATTTAGGAGACTGACACAATGGAATTCTAGCTACTATATATCTATCTCTATCTCCTTCCCTCCCTCCCTCTGGGTTTTGTATAGGCGCTCATCACTCTTATGAACCCCTACCACCTATGATTGGAAAAGCAAGGTTCCCAGGGGACTTCATGAAGTCTTCTTTCTTTCTTTTCTGTTCAGAGGAGGCTCTATTTGTCAATATCATTCTGATTCTGGTAGGAAATCCTTATCAAAGAGGAAGGTCTTGCAATGTTTCCTGAAGGTGGTCTGGCTCTGAGTTACTCCACTCTCCCTGAAAGTTTGTACCACAGCTGTGTTCCCTTTGATTCAGAAGCTTGGATCTCCATTTGTCATGTGGTGCATCCTGGGCTTTCTGATCTTCACTGTCCCAAAGGAATGCAACTGTATCGGCAGTCCATGAAGAAGCAATCTCTAGTGTAGCTGGGAGATGATCCATTAATGACTTTGTGGGATTAGCATCAAGTGGCAGTGGAAGAAGATTCAGATCGAGGGATTGGAGCATAAGGTTGATATATGCTGATCGCAGCCTAACCTGTGTGGGAGGCGGGTACCTGCATTCTGCACAAACTGGAGCCTTTGCTTAGCTTCAGATAGAGTGAATTATAGTCATCCAGTCTGGAAGTGATAAATGCATGGATCACTGGCCAGGCCATTGCCTGAGAGGAAGGGGCAAAGTTTATTAGTGAGCAGTAGGTGAAAGAGGTTATTTTTGGTCATTAACATTTAACACTACCTCATCACCTAAGCTTTGTAATGTGTCAAACAGGATTCAGAGGTATCAGAGGGTTAGCCGTGTTAGTCTGTATCCACAAAAACAATGAGGAGTCCAATGGCACCTTAAAGACTAACAGATTTATTTTATTTGGAGATGCAAATAAATCTGTTAGTCTTTAAGGTGCCACCAGACTCCTTGTTGTTTTTGAGGATTTAGAGAATTTGCACCACTTTGCCTTCAATGAAAATGTCCTAGCTAGTTCTTCAAAGTGTTTCCTCTGCTAACCAGCATCAATTTGGATTTGTTCTTTGAAAGATAAATTAAAAGATACTGATTAATAGAGAAAGATAACGAGATACACTGCTAGGTTTGGAATAATTTGTAAAGTTCATCGTTCTAAACAAATGTTTGTTTTAAAAGCAACTCATTGAAATATTACCTTTTGCTTAAAAAAAATTGAGTTACACACTCTGGGTTATGTTTTCAAAGCCACATATATAAAGAACTAGATGCACAAATATTTTTAATTGGCTCAAGGGGCACTGCTTTGGAAATGAACCTATACAATATGCGTACTCTGTCACCAATATCATGGGGATACCAAACATTGCAATTGAGACATGACCTGGATCTCCATTGGGCCATATATATAGCAGCTCTAATCATGGGAATTAATAGGAACCTTGTTCCCATGCACTTCTGTTCTTACAATGCAATGAGAACTATGCTAAGCTCTCCTCCAATAGATATTACCCTTCACACACTTTGCATCTTTTTCCTTTGTAAATTGTGAAATCAGCTGCCTTTTGGTAACCTCTTCTAATTAGATGCAAATGAGAAAAGTTACATCTCCGGTGACTTTCATTTTCAAAATGTTATTGGAGATTGTTTGCAGTTAATGTATTTTTATAATTCATGTTATGGCTTTTCATGAAACTCTACCTTTTACACAGAGTAGAGAGAAACAACTGTACTTTATGTAGCAATTAAAGCACAATCACTTAAAAATACTATTGTTTGTCATAATGTATGTCCCTCTGAATACTTAAAGGTAGTTGACTAGTTGGTAATTAAGTGGCATATCTGCAGTATCTTAGAAATGCATGGCAAGTTGGCACATACAACCCATTCAGATTGTCAGGAAATAAGCTACTACCCTGGATCAATTGTGATTTATGAATCATGGATGTATGCATCTGAGGGGGTGTCAATGTTTTTCTTCAATAAATATATAAATATATAATGTCTTGCATGTTCCTTCCTATGATTTTTTTTTTCTTCTGACTCAGTGCTTTTTAGGTTAGACATTTCCCCTTTGTTAGGGATCTACAGATAAGCAAATCTAAGGAGCTGGTATAGACCTCATTAGAAATTAAGTAAATCTAAAAGTTTAGTTATCAAATTTGCCCTTTCACATCACCATTATAGTATAGGGCCGGATTCTCTTCTGCACCTAGACCTTCTTGCTCCAGGGGAGGGGAGCTTTTTATGGCCCCTGATTTTCAAACTGCCCTGGCCCTCGTGTGAGTTAGAGCAGCATAGGGGTTTCTCTAATTTCTGACAGCAGGTGCGGTACCTACGTGACCAGATGAGCACTGGCCCCCGTCGTGGCCCATCCCTCCCCTGATATGCCACCTACATCAGGGTGAGGGGTAGTTGGTGTTATACCAAGGGAATTCTAACCTTGGCCGCTGGCACCAGATTCTGGATTCTTTATGATGCTCAGGGGCAGAGAATCTGGACCATGGTTTATATTCCTGATCCCAAGCCAGCTGGGGTTATGAAGAGTTTTTCCAGACCTGAGAACTTGTCTTCCAAGATTTAGCATGGAAAAGCTTTTTTACCATAAAGTCGTAAAACTCAGAGTAGAGGTTGAATGTGGAAGTGTTTGGCTGGGCACAGGACTGGATCTGCAAGCATCCTGTGTCTGAGGTTATGTTCTCAGAATGCATTTCTACGTGGAGTGGTATTAGCATCAGAAATGAAGCTCAGATAATAAAGTCATGATCATGACAAGTTCTAAAGTGCAGAGGATGGAACAGACCACACATTGACTTTTATTAGTGACATTTACTCTGTTAGTATTCAAAGTTACATGAACTGAAATTATTAATAATATGTTCAAATTTTTGACAAGGTATTTTGGAGATTCTGTCTTTGGCGTCTAAAAATGTGAGCACGTTTGTTGGCGTGAATTACTATAATGGTTGATTTTTTAATAGAAAAAGATAAAGCAGCATTCTGGGGAAGATATTTAACTTCCTACAATAAACCAGAAGGTATGTTTTTTTTTAACAGGACAGTTACACTGATTGATATGTCTTGTCTCCACACAGACTTGGAGAACACAGAAATTCCCATATTGGGTCAGACCCATGGTCCCTATAGTCCGTGCCTTGTCTCTGACAATGGACAACCCCAGGTTGTTCCTTCTGAATGTCTTTAATGCTAAGTAACATAGCCAGGGATGTTCTCATTATCCATGTCTAATATGTCATTGAATTCTACTGAGCACTTACCCACAAGGATATTTAGTGGCAATAAGTTCCACAAGCTGTTTCTGAGTTGAGTTAAAAACATTCAGATTTAAATGCTTTGTATATTAGTGTAATTGAATGTCATCTCTTCTTCTTCCATTATAAGAAAGTAAATAGGAGTGCCAGATTTTACCTTTTCTCCACCATTCATTATTTTGTATTCCTTTAACATGTTTTTATTATTTAAACCCATGTAAATCTGGAGTAACTCCACTGAACTCATTTAGACGAGATCAGAATCTAACCCATGAGCCCTTTCTTAAAATGTTCAGTAACCGCTCTCTCCCTCCATTCCTTCTGATAGCTTTCTTTCCCTTAAAATATGTTCTAGAACATGCAAAGCACTTGGATAAATCATTTTGTGCTGCTTATTATGTACAGGTAATTGTGCGTATTAATTGCCAAGTACTGAAATAGCACTTTCTGTGACGTGTAGAAAGCTAACAGGCCTTTCCCCACAATCCTTCTCTACAGCACCTCCTCAGGGCGTGGGTGGTTACTTGAAATAGGAGTACATCCCAGTGCACTATGGAACTGTTAGTGCATGGTAGCAGGGTCTACACAGCCAGTTAGCAGGCTAGTGCACTGAAGATTCATACCCTGGCTTGCTGCGCGTTAAGTCACTGTGTAGACAAGACCTTGCACTGGCCCTCAACAGAATAAGTGAATTTCACCATAGAAGACAGGAGCTGAGCAAGAGCACTGTGGTGACACAGTGCACCAGAGCACGACTCTTATCGCTTGGCTACACTGCAAAAAGAAAAGAAAAAACCATGGCCACAAGTCTCAGAGCCTGAGTCAACTGACTCCAGTTTACACTACAGGCCTAAACAGAGCAGTGTAAACTTTCCTGCTAGCGCTGGAGCCAAGGCTCTGAGACCCTCCCCGCTCCCTGGGTTTCAGCCCAAGTCAGAGCATCTACACTGCTATTTTTAGCCTCATAGTGTGATTCCTGTGAGCCCAAGTCAGTTGACCCATGCTCTGAGACTCACTGTTGTGGCATTTTTTGCTGTGTAGCTGTACCCTTAGGGCTGATTTCTTCTTTTTTTAATATCTGAGTTATGCATGTAAAATATGCCATAAAATTGTGGGTAATTGGATATGAATTGTGCATGCAATGACATAGTCCTACGAGGTAATACTTGTGCATTCATGACCCATTACTCCCCCAACAAGAGCGCAGTGATAGTGAACAGGCTTGGAGGCAAAGACTTCAATTCACATATGCCAGTGAGTTTTCAACATATGGGCCCAAACAGCGCTCCTCCATTCAAGGAAGGGATTTGCATATTGGAGGGATTATTAATTATTACCAAGCAGCCTGCTTTCCTTTTCATTCTTTACAAATCTGTTACTTGGGATGATATGTGATCTTGGCTAATTTTATTGTTCTTAAATGTCTTGTTGACATTAAACTGTCATTCACCGAAACCCGCAACCAGCTGTGATAAAAGACAAACATTAAAAAAGTAGAAAATAAGCCCTCCCTACACTGCAGAACAGCACATCGGGAAAAACCAGCTCTCCTTGAAACCCCTTAGCTATGTCTAACAGTTTTATTCAAATAAAAAACTAATTCTTTTTAAAACTTGTTTTAGAAAAACAGCAACTCTTCACTAACACTTCTGAGGAGTTAAATAATTCAAACAAACATTTGGTTTCTCCATCATAAAAAACTAGCATTCACCTGTTTTATTTTTTTTTTCATTCATTTTCATTCTTTTTCGTTACAAACTATCAAAGGCAACAATTTGGTTGCACAAAATGGCACATGCAGTTTTTACAAAATACTAAGAGCCAGATTTACAAAGGTATTTAGGCACTTAGAGAGGCAAGTAAGCTCCTAGTGGAATTTACGAAGCACCTGAGCAAGTTAGGTGCCTAATGCCCACTGAAAGTCAAAGGGGTTTAGGTGGCCTTGCTCATGGAGCACATTTGTAAATTCCACTAGGTTCCTACATTCATCTTTAGGTGCCTAAATACCTTTGTAAATCTCACTCCAAGTACCTACATTTTTGAAAAGACATTTAAGATTTGGTATGCGGATTAGATGTGGTTTTGGTGCTAAATAATGCCTGGGACTTCAAGGGGACAGACGTTGTACCACTTTTCCCTTTTTCATCCTGACCAGCTTCATGATCTTTCATAAACTTTCCAAGATAAAATTGTAGCTTTGCTACGACTGAGTGTGCACAGGAACACAAGTAAGAAAACTCAGCAGTTTATCTAATGATAAAAGCTGTGTAATATACCAAAGAGCAGAACAGAAGAGTGACTGTTCTTTTTGGACAGACATAATTGCTGTCAGGGTCACATTCAGTGCCCATCTGCTGTGGTGATCAAGCGTTCTAGGAACGATGTGAGAGAGGTGTAAAGCATCATGCACACAACTGTAACATTGTAAACACAGGAAACACAGTTAGGATAGCAGTGACAGTAATAAAAGAAAGAAGAGTATTTCCATCCATGAACAATTACATACATGGTGATGGTGATGGGGGGGCAGAAACAGAGGAAAATGATTCCCCCCAAAGCGGTTGAAATATTAGTGGATTAAAAATTAAACTTCCATCTCCTTAGCTCTATACCAGCCAGTCACTGATCACATATACATCAACCTCCCACAAACCAGTCTTGCTGTTCCTCCCTTTGTTGATCTGGCTGGAGAAGAAAGTGAAATTCACCAGCTGTACAAATGGTGTATGTGAATTCTGACATCACACAAAAATAGTCAAAGAAAGATAAAACTTAGGAATTGCCAGACTGGATCAGATGCTTTGTTCATCTTGTTCGGCTGATTCTTCAGAGGCAGGTACAAGAACCCCATGCAGTAGGAAGATGTTGGAATAATCTGCCCACCAGAGGATTCTCTGGCTAACACCTAATAATTAGAGATTGGTGTAATCTCTGAAGCACAAGGTTTTATATCCTTCTACAACTTTTCTTCTAATCATAACTGTCAATATACCGTTTAGCCATTTATATATCCAATTTCTCTTAGAATGTTGTTAAATTCTTGACCTCTACAGAAGCCTGTGGCAATGAGTTCCACAGTCTAATTATATAGTGTGTGAAGTTGCTCATAATGAGCCCTGTCCTGTATGATGTCAGTAATACCCTCAATTCCCATTGACTTCAGTAGGAGTTGAGGGCCTCAGTACTGTGTCATGTCTAATATAAACAAAGGGGTTGGGGAGGTGGTCCGCACTAAGCAGAAAGTGACCAACTGAAGTTTTTGTCTTTCCTTTGGCTCCTAGCTCTCCTAACTCATCATTTACCCTGACTAGAAGGAACCATAGCCATGGCATATGATCATATATTGTGGCTGAAATCATATGTCATTTTCAAAAGTCATGAAACTGGATCATCCATGACTGATACAGGAGCAAAGGAATTGCCATATCACATGAGAGCAGTGATCCATTGATTCCAGTATCCTGTCTCTGCCTAGATGATTTAGAGGAAGGTGCAAAAAAAAAAACCCTAATAGGCAATTTAGGAAAACCTATTGTCTGGAAATTTCTTCCTAGTCCCCCCTTGGTTCATGCTTGGTTTATGCCCTGAAGCATGAATGTCTATATTCCTTCTATAAATCGTTTGTATGCTATCTGATGCCACTTGTAGACTTTTCATTTTCCATACCAATATTTAATTCATTTCTGAATCCTACTAAGATTGTGGCCTCAATGGCTCTAAATGAACAGGTATTTTCAATGACACTCCCCCCTAAAAAAGTTTTTCTCTACCTCTATCTTGCTAGGAAACTTTGGCCATTTCTCCTTGGCCACAATGATCCATGAGAATTCTAGAAGTATAGAGGGGCACAATTTTCCTGTACTGCCAGCAGCCAACAGAGATTCTTCCTTAGCTCAAGTGGTAGGGGGTTTTGCTTTCCAAGCAAGAGGCATTTGGCTACTAGGGTGTTAGATGTGATGTGAGAACATAGACAATAGAGGACGGGAATTCTAACCCCACAGTCCTTATGGAGTGCTGAGTGACTGGTGTGCATCACAGTAATTGTAAGGTTCCTAGGTGACTGTTGACTGGCTACAAGGTAATCTGTATGATATATGTATGAATTCTGTGTGTGTCTTTGTACATACAGTAAATATGTACAGGCACATAGCAGGAGAAATTCAACTCTGTGCAGAGGGCCAGCGCAACTAAGCTCTGGCTTATCCATAATAATTTGGAAGGTATCAAATGTGTCTTCAGAATTTGCATGCTTAGTCTGCCTTGGGGAAGGGGATTGTCTTGGTGCAGATAGAGCTTAGATAGCAATTTATTCGTCATCAGGGCAAGACAGTAAACCCGACTCTTCATTTCAGGGAAGGGTGAATAAGGAAGGATGCATTTTCTGGCAAACCAGGGGATCATGAGCCTTAATCGTTTCCAGATGGGATTTCCATAATTATGTCTATTTCACGCATGATGCATACTTTTACCATGAGGAAATGTACAGGTTTAAGGTGGAACATTTGTGGAGAGGGAGGGGAATCATCTATACAGATGCAATTTTTTGTCTCTGACAGTCGTTTGGGCTGCACCAGTCAGGTCTGAAGATCTAAGTTAATTGCCTGGGTTTTATAACTCACATATGAATCGACAACAGCAATTTGTTTCTGAGATGATTGTAACTTTGGAATTGATATTCTCTCTTCCCTCACCACAAACCTAAATATTCCCCTTTGTTTTTGTTGCGTGGGAGGCTGTGAAGAGAGCTTGCAGCTACTTGCACTTGGTAGGTGAATGAAAGAAGCGTTTTATAAGGTCCCACAATGAATTTGCATACCTTCTGTGATCTTCCACATGTCTGCTCCCGGTAAGCATATCACTCTTGTTTACTTCAAGTACAGCCCCACCTTAGATTTTCCAGAAATGCTCCTTTGCATAAAAATTCCTAAATCCTTCAATAACATGAAATCTGACTAAGCAAATGCAGAGGTGAATAAACAACGTTAGCACAAGAATGCGTTTAATAGGTGTTCAGCTAAGACAGAGGACTGGATGGTCCAGTGGTTAGGCCTGGGGTTTGGGAGACCCAGGTCCCTGCTCTGGCAAAGACTTTGTGTGAACTTGAGCAATGGGAGTTAGGCACCTAAATACCTTTGAGGATCTGGGGCTTCACCTCTTTGGGCCTCAGTTCCCCATCTACACAATGGGGATAATAGCACAGGGGTGCTTCACAGGGGTGTTGCCAGGATATGTTAAAGAATGTGAAGTACTTAGTTACCACAGAAACAAGGGCCAGATAAAAATGACAGAGAAACCAAATTATGATCCTATTCTAATCAAGAGGAGTTTGGGCTCTGATTTCGGTGGGACCAGGATTTGGCTAAGCATGTGACAGAGTAGGTGCATGGGACCCAAATACACAACAATGGCATAAGTGGTAATTTAACCATTGATGTCAATGGAGAGGCAGGTATGTCATTCAGCAACAGACAGATGTTTTCAGAAGTAATTTAAATGCTCTTTATTACACAGCTAAGGAGAATTTTTTCTTAAATTATCTGATGGTCTTAAAGACCTTGCTGTTTGTGTGATGCTTAAAGAAGATGCTCTAAATCCACATTCCCTATTACGGAATTAAAGGTTTGGCTCATGGCTTTATAGAAAGAATGTTGTTTATTGCTCAATAAATCGGGTTACTATAATTGTAAAACTTCTACCTGCATTTCTGATCAGCATTTGAAATAGCTAATTCCTGCAATCGAGAACATAGAAACCAGTATAACATTATTGCAGCATTAAATTAACGGCAACTTTGTCAACCACAAATGTGATCCTATATGAATATTTTGCAATACAAAAATCCCTGTGAAACAGTGCATATGCTGTAAAGAGTTGCCTCTTTGGCTTGGCTGGTATACATCTTTAACAATGTAACGGCTTCTTCAGATTGTTTTCACTTGTATAACGAGTGCAGAATTGTAGTTTCAAAATTTGCCGCCATTTATAACACCTTTCCTTTTAATTTTTTTTTAATATTAAACAGCTTTTGATCTAACATACAGCGTTTCACACACACAATAAATGTCATGTTGTTTGAGATTTTGTTTTGTTTTTATTTTAAATGCAGGGGGTTGCTTCTAGGAAAGGTATTTGTTACATTAGCAAATGAAAGCCTTCCTTCTCCTAATAGGATTAGACCAAATAATTACAAGAGGCTCTATGCCATCCCAGCGCTGTTCCCCACAGTGGTGCTGAAGGGCCTCTCTAGGTCACACGGAGGTTCAATGTCAGAGTATGGCTGAAAAGGTTACATTTAATTCATGGCCACTTGGGAGAGATGGAGTCACCTTCAGATGGAGGGCTACAGTTCTTCCTGCCATGAGCCCCAGTACACCTAGCCAATAGGAACAGGAAACAACTACTTAAGCCTCAAAAATACCACCAGCCACTAATGGTGGAACTAAGGCACTGTTGCTAAGGGACTGTAATTAGCAGGGAGCAGGAAGAAATTGGGAGTTTAACCTGGTGCAACACCATCATCTCACCATGTAGTAAGGTTCACTTTGCGAGACCTGGAGGGTTTGTGTAGGGTTCCATGGAAGCGTTCTGCAAGTTACTGCAATGTTTGTGACATACTTCAGCAGATGGCCCATGGAGAATCCCTAAACCCAAAGATTGCATTATGACACTGGGTATACTAGAATAGGAAGCTCCTGCAAGTGCCATCTATCCCAGGTACTGAGCGCCTCACACTCATTAGCATATTTGTATTCCCATCATCCCACGTGATGTAGGAAAGTCTGTTATCCACCTTGTACAGATGGGGACCCGAGGCACACAGAGATTAAGGCCCAGATCCTCAAAGATATTTAGATGCCTAATGGGAGTGAGGCACCTAAATACATTTTGAGGATCTGGACCCAAGTGACTTATGCAGGATCAAGTCTGTGGCAGAGCAGGAAATTGAACCAACATCCCACAGGACCCAGGCTGCGCCCTAATACTGGACCCCTGGATCCTACCATGAACCTAATGGATCTATTTTATGGTCTCTTGGCAAGGACCCATTGTGTGCACATGTGGCATCCCCCTGAAATCAGTAAGGCTCTTCAAGGTCCATGTGAGGAGTATTGGGGAGCCTTCAGCATTAGGCCAGCATCACACATTCGCCTGCTGCTGTTTATAGATTTCACAGCTAAGCACTTGTGTCAAGAAGTCACAAGTTCCCTGCAGAAATCAGCTGCCTGAAAAAAGGTGAAGTTCGTTTTGGGAAGAACAAATGCAGCCTATCAGGAGAGGACTGATTTCCTTTTTATTATTTTAATTAGTTTGTACCGTCTGCAACCTTATTACTTGTTTAAGTCTCATCTCCCCTCCCCTCCCCCCGCACTTTGTTACTTAGCCTTCATTTCAGGGCTCAGCCTCTGCATCCATATTTGTATGTGGCATGATCTGTTGCCCATGATCAGCTTGGAAATGAAATCTGAAAGGCATTATTTCAGAATGTGTGCACAGTTGTCAACTTGACAGATACATGTCTGCAATGGTAGGTCATTGCTTAGCATGCCAGGAAATGAGCATTTCTGGCTTGCCTGACTACCAGTTTGATATTCCTTGAAATCCTGGACAAACACAATGATTTTTCTGAATAAAAGGCGCATTGTTTTAATGGGAGAGGGGCAAGAGTGAAATGCCTCACTAAAGGCCGTCATTTACTTTTCATCTTGGCCACTAAATTAAGTGGTGCCATCTGCAGTTGTTTTCCCCACACACCCTCTGGAGAGCCCTAGCTTGAGTAAATACATTTGAACATAACCATGTTAATAGATCAAAGGAAATATACAATCTTATTGTCACAGGTTAATTGTTACTGGATCATTCTTCCTGTTGATGGTCTACTGTACTCTGTCTCAGTAGCGAATTCAGACCGGCCGCCTATTCCTAGCGCTGTTTTTTGTTGTTGTTTTAATATTTGTTATTACTTAGCTATTTAGTTTGGCAAGGTTGAAATCTGTCCACAGCACCTAATGCACAAGCAAGCTTTCTATTGCCAATAGCTGTAACTTACCACTATAGTGGTAGGTAGCATGCCTGGACTTTCTCGACTCTGCATCCACATAAATAATGCATTCAGCTTCCTGTAACTACAAGAATCCACAGAGTTTTTATTGCGGGAGAGGGGAGGAGATAGGGGATGGACAGTGGTGGAAACAGCTGCAAGTAATTATTATTACTGATTAGACTCCAGCTGCATGGGGTTTTTTAATTAGCCAGTGTCTAACCCTAATGGATACATTGTGATATTTGTTAATGTTTGTTAAGTATGGAAGGTTAAGGAATGAACTTTATTCTCTTCTGGCACACACACATGCACCAAATCCCCTGCGTTCTTTTAGCAGGGCTAGCTATTGAAATTCTGGCAAGGAACACTCATCCAGCAGCATAGCTCCAAACTTTGTATCTGATTGTTTCTTAATTATCTTGGTTAAATGCAGGTCATCATAGAAAAGCAGCTTCAGTGACTGTTTTATGTACTGAAAAAGCTTAGCAGCATTACTTTCCTGTTCAACCCACTAACCAACATGGTAAAGGGATAGAAATGTAAATGCAGTAAGCACATTATCCAGGTGCTGGTAACTGTCCCTGTTCCTCTCTCTAGCTCAATACCAGCCAACAATGTAGTAATGTGAATGTCATGCCTTTTTCGTACTGATGCTGTAAACTGTGACATACTAGTCCCTGTGCCAGACTGTGGAATGATATGTGTAACGTATACAATACCAAAGATATAGCAGAGGGGAGATACAGCGGAAAACACCGTTTAGCTATTCAGATGAAGGTTTCAGATTAGAAACGTAACTACAGTATGCAACAAGTCAAAATTGGTTAAAACACAGAGTGCTGACTAAGCATAAAATTCCCCTTTGTCATTCTTACTTGACTGAATTTTAATTACTTGCTGGAAATCCACAACTTTCTCCATCCAATGCCAAAAGAGTGATTCATTCATTTCTTGGCTTTGTGGGTAAAGTAGGAGACAAGTATTAAATATTAAATCTCCTTGATGATGCTGAGATTATGAGACATGGAACGGCGAACTGCAGCCAGTGGGAGCTGCAATCGGCCGAACAAACCATCCCAGTCCTCCAGCAGCTTTCCCTGACAAGCCACGTGCAAAGGTTGCCAATCCCTACTCTAATAATAAAAATATAGCAGTAGAGATATATTACTGACCACCTGACCAGGATGGTGATAGTGATTGTGATATGCTCAGGGAGATTAGAAAGGCTATTAAAATAAAAAACTCAATAATAATGGGGGATTTCAACTATCCCCATATTGACTGGGTACATGTCACCTCAGGATGGGATGCAGAGATAAAGTTTCTTGACACCTTAAATGACTGCTTCTTGGAGCAGCTGGTCCTGGAACCAACAAGAGGAGACGCAATTCTTGATTTATTCCTAAGTGGAGCACAGGATAAGGTCCAAGAGCTGAATATAGCTGGACCGCTTAGTAATAGTGACCATAACATAATTAAATTTGTTGCGGAGAACACTGTAGAATTTAATTTCAGAAAGGGGAACTACTCAAAAATGAGGAGGTTAGTTAAACAGAAATTAAAAGGTACAGCACCAAAAGTACAACCTGCATGGAAACTTTTTAAAGACACCGTCTTTAGAGGCTCAACTTAAATGTATACCCCAAATTAAGAAACATAGTAAGAGAACCAAAAAAGAGCCACTGTGTCTAAACAACGAAGCAAAAGAAGCAGTGAGAGGCAAAAAGGCATCCTTTAAAAAGTAGAAGTTAAGTCCTAGTGAGTAAAATAGAAAGGAGCATAAACTCTGGTAAATGAAAAGTAAAAATATAATTAGAAAGGCCAAAAAAGAATTTGAAGTACAGCTAGCCAAAGACACAAAAAGTAATAGCAAAAAAAATTTTTAACTACATCAGGAGCAGGAAGCCTGCTAAACAACCAGTGGGGCCTCTGGATGATCGAGATGCTAAAAGGAGCACTCAAGGACGATAAGGCCATTGCGGAGAAACTAAATGAATTTTTTGCATCGGTCTTCACGGTTGAGTACGTGTCCCAAACCTGAGCCATTTTTTTTAGGTGACAAATCTGAGGAACTGTCCCAGATTGAGGTGTCCCAGATAGAGGAAGTTTTGGAACAAATTAATAAGCTAAACAGTAATAAGTCACCAGGACCAGATGGTACTCACCCAAGAGTTCTGAAGGAACTCAAATGTTAAATTGCAGGACTACTAACTGTAGTCTGTAACCTATCATTTAAATCAGCTTCTGTACCAAACGACTGGAGGATAGCTAATGTGAAGACAATTTTTAAAAAGAGCTCCAGAGGTGACCCTGGCATTTACAGGCTGGTAACCCTGACTTCAGTACCAGGCAAACTGGTTGAAACTATAGTAAAGAACAAAATTGTCAGACATATAGATGAACATAATTTGTTGTGGAAGAGTCAACATGGTTTTTGTAAAGGAAAATCATGCCTCACCAATCTACTAGAATTCTTTGAGGGGGTCAACAAGCATGGGGACAAGGAGGATCCAGTGTATTTGGTGTATTTAGATTTTCAGAAAGCCTTTGACAAAGTCCTTCACCAAAGGCTCTTAAGCAAAGTAAGCTGTCGTGGGATAACAGGGAAGGTTCTCTCATGGATTGGTAACTGGTTAAAAGATAGGAAACAAAGGGTAGGAACAAATGGCCTGTTTTCAGAATGGAGAGAGGTAAATAGTGGTGTCCCTTCAGGGTCTGTACTGGGCCCAGTCCTATTTAACATATTCATAAATGATCTGGAAAAAGGGGTAAACAGTGAGGTGGCAAAATTTGCAGATGATACAAAACTACTCAAGATAGTTAAATCCCAGGAAGGCTGTGAAGAGCTGCAAAAGGATCTTTCAAAACTGGGTGACTGGGCAACAAAATGGTCGATGAAATTCAGTGTTGATAAATGCAAAGTAATGCACATTGGAAAACATAATCCCAACTATACATATAAAATGATGGGATCTAAATTAGCTGTTACCACTCAAGAAAGAGATCTTGGAGTCATTGTGGATAGTCCTCTGAAAACATCCACTCAATGTGCAGCGGCAGTCAAAAATGCGAACAGAATGTTGGGCGTCATTAAGAAAGAGATAGATAATAAGACAGAAAATATCATATTGCCTCTATATAAAACCATGGTACACCCACATCTTGAATACTGTGTGCAGATGTCGTCGCCCCATCTCAAAAAAGATATATTGGAATTGGAAAAGGTTCAGAAAAGGGCAACAAAAATTATTAGGGGTATGGAACGGCTGCCGTATGAGGGGAGATTAATAAGACTGGGACTTTTCAGTTTAGAAAAGAGACGAGTGGGGGTGATATGATAGAGATCTATAAAATCATGACCAGTGTGGGGAAAGTAAATAAGAAAGTGTTATTTACTTCTTCTCATAACACAAGAACTAGGGGCCACCAAGTGAAATTAATAGGCAGCCCGTTTAAAACAAACAAAAGAAAGTATTTTTTCACATAACACACAGTCAGCCTGTGGAATTCTTTGCCAGAGGGTGTTGTGAAGGCCAAGACTATAACAGGGTTCAAAAAAGAACTAGATAAATTCAGGGAGGATATGTCCATCAATGGCTATTAGCCCGGATGGGCAGGGATGGTGTCCCTAGCCTCTGTTTGCCAGAACCTGGGAATAGGCAACAGGGGAAGGATCACTTGATGATTATCTGTTCTGTTCATTCCCTCTGGGGCACCTGGCATTGGCCACTGTTAAGAGACAGGATACTGGGCTAGATGGACCTTTGGTCTGACCCAGTATGGCCATTCTTATGTTCGTAAGTTGTAAAAATGCTTCCATCTAGCACTGGCTGCAAAGCCTTAATTTTCTTTTTTAAGCTTCCCCATGGAATAATTATGTAGTATGTATATCATTTATCCCCATGCAGGGTTGAGTCCCTTTACCCTATTTACATCTGTTTTCCAAGGAATCTCTAAATTGAGCTGGGGGGAGGGTGGTAAATCAGCCCCTAAATATGGTGGGGGAGGAGCAGAAAAACACTTTTGCCCTCATCCTCGGGTTCTTTGTTAAGAACTCTACTTGGTGCAGAGCCTGCTGAATGAACTATAGGTGCTGCTTGTGTCATCTTTTTCTGAGGTTTGGCAGAGGGGAAGGAAGGCCCAGTGGTTAGAGCACTGGCCTGGAACTCTGGAGACCTAGGTTCAAATTCCTGCTCTGCCACAGGCTTCCTGTATGGTCTTGGGTGAGCCACTTAGTGTCTTTCTGTGCCTGAGCTGTAGAATGGGGATCACCGCACTTTGCTAACTCATGGAGCTGTGTTGTGAG
Organism: Eretmochelys imbricata; assembly: GCF_965152235.1. Taxonomy (NCBI): domain Eukaryota; kingdom Metazoa; phylum Chordata; order Testudines; family Cheloniidae; genus Eretmochelys; species Eretmochelys imbricata. Next base: position 130,687,607 of record NC_135576.1, on the reverse strand, counting down.
GATAAAAACGTTAAAGACTGTGAGCCACTCAGATGCTACAGCACTGAGGGAGATGAGAAGAATACTGTTCTCAAGTAAAACACACACTGTGTACTCGTCTCTTTCCCACTGCTTACTCTCCTAGGCAGGAGGAATGAGTTGGGTGCTTTCTATTTCTTGTATTAAACTGTCTGCTCATTTCCTGAATGCTACTTTACCATATAATTCCCCTGATTATCTTTTTCATTGGACAGTTCCAGTATTCAACATAGTCTGAGCCTGTGTATACATCAGCTGAGCAATTTATTGCCATTGATTAAAGCTCCTGAAATTCATGTTTCATGTCATAGTCCTGCGTCACAGGGAGTGCCACAAACTCTGCTTCTGATTAGGATGAAAGAGACGCAGTGTCGCACATTTCACTGGAGGCTGAAAAGAGTCAGAAGACCCTTTTGTTCCCATTAAACAACAGCCCATCTTATTGTATCTTTACATTACAATTACTTGCAGCAAAGATTGAAACGATTCACATTTCTTGGGAGAACCCGTCGTTTTTAGTGAAGCACGTTTCTGTAAACCGCAGTGATTGCCCTTAAAGAGTCTGCATCCTGCCAATAGATAGTATATGGGTATACGCTGTACATATAGATGATTCCACAGTAAAGTCAAAATGCATGCTGGGATGAGCATTAACCTTTCAAGTGCACTGACATTCCTAATGACTGGTCTGCAGGTTTCTGATAAATATATGTTGTTGTGATTGCCCCCAGCTGACACACTTCCGGGTACATGTTCGAGAAGGCTTGTTGAAGATTGCGTCCTATCTTTTATTGTGCACATCACAAGGGAATGTATTAGTCTTCACAAAGGGATCCCACTGAAGTTGAGCGCATGCTTAAGTGCTGTGTCAGATTAGGGCCTATATCTATTTAGCACTAAAGCTTTCCTGCCTTTTCCTTAAAGGAGACGCACGTACCAAAAACCATACGTGAGAAAAAAAAGTACAGATTTCCAGCACAGCTGTCCTCCCAATGACATGGGGATATGGCAGAGGGAGGGGGAGGGGTCCGCTATGTGTGCATGGGAGAAAGCAGGATTCATGGGACATCTGCTTCTCTCTCTCTCTCTCTCTCTCTCACACACACACACACACATACTCTCTCTTTCTCTCTCACTCCCTCTCTCTCTCTGTCTCTCTCTCTCTAGTTGGTCAGGAAGTAGACAGAACCTTCACTCCACCCCCGAGCATGCACTGCCCAGAAGTCATCTGCACCTGCAAAAGGGCTGTCATGAATTCCTTCCCCTGTCCCCTTCTTAGAGCAAGGTGGGAGCAGGGAAGGAATTGTGACTCCCTGTAGATAGATGAAACCCAGCTCCCTGGACCAGAGCCCAATCCAGCCATTTGAAAGAGGGCTGGACCACACCTGGGCCTATACAGGGCTGCTAGTAGGCAGCTGGAGAGGGAGGGCTGTAACAGGCAGAGCCTCAGAGGGGAAGTCACACTGGAGTGGAGCTAGCACCTGTGGTGGGTCCCAGGAGCAAAGGGCTCAGGGGAGCAGCCCTGCGACTGCTGCTCCAGGAGGGGAGCAGAGCTGGCCAAGGCTGGGAAGCCTGCAGGAGCTGGAGGGCCAGAGACCCCTTGGAGGGGTGGCCCTGAAGCCTGTCACTGAGGATTGAGTTCAGACTGTGTTCTGCCTGTCTGACAACCTCTGTTGTGAAAATAAACCTCCTTGAAAAGCCGAGTGTGGCAGCACATGGTTTGGAGCCAGGGAGACGCGACAGCCCTGGTGACACTCCCATTCAGAAAAATTATGTCTTCTGTACGTGACAGCGAGGCTCAGGTTGGTCTCACTTTTAGCTTTTGCCGTTCCAGTGAAGGACTTACAGAGAAATAGGATTTCTCCTTAAGCATTTTTTGTGTGGGAGTGTTTCATGGGAGCTCTTTGAAATTCTCAGAGGTTCAGATGGCTGGAATTAGTCCCTGGGGAGATGGATTAGTGGGCAGAGGGCAGGTGAGTCCTCAAAGGTGCATGACAAATGGATCTACCATGTGGTTCCCCAATTTATGACATGGATATCTCCTTATGTATACATATCGATACACACACATCGATACACTTCGGGGAGAGGGGGTAACTGCTGTCAGTGTCGATACGCATTTGGCATGCTTGGTGGTTTTTGATGACCTTCGTCTTCTAAATGCTGCATTTATTTAATTGGAAGAAAGTGGCCCATAATCAATAAGCGGGATCCTTTTAACCTTAATCATCAATCCCGTATTAATGAATGTGCAGCTTTTTAATCCTCCTAGTTACACTGTTTTCAGTTTCTCAGTGTATGGCAAAAATGGAATGAAATGCAAATTGATAGAGTGGTTCCCTGTATTAATACCACAAGAGCATATTGTTGCTCGTGTCTGTTTGAAAGTTCCGAGAGTGCAATGCACGGAATGAAGTCACTTTGCCAATACCAGTATTTTGCTACTAACCATCATCCATTCTCAACCTGTGACTCAACATGTCCAAGTGTAACGTACAATACATCTGCCCATGAGCACATACTTTGTCTCTTCGGGTCCTGATGCTTCCCAGAATGTAGTGTACTCTTAGGGAATCCAGGTAGGGAATATTTTGAGTTAAAGTGAGGTTGTAGCAGCTGGATATTTCAAATCAGATTACCCTCATGCTAAGAGTAATAAGGCTTATCAGGCCTAATTTATAAACCCATAAGCAGTTTTCGGCCTGGTTAGTACATGGACGAGTGACCACCTGAGAATAATGTTACTCGTTGCTTTACTTTGCTGGCAGTGGATATTCTTCATGGTGATTATGTATTTATTTATTCTTTATTTTGAGAAATGTTTTATGTATATTTGTGGCTTGCTGGAGGGTGGTTCTCTATAGTGTTACATTCTGTGGCTTGTGCTATGCAGGAAGTCAGACTAAAAGGGTGACTTCTATCCTTAAAATGTGTGAAAACCACGTTAGACACTATTCAGTCAGAAGGACTGATACAGCCTCTACCAACTCCTCTGCTCACTTCCCCCCATCTCAGTCTTGAGAATAATTATTTTTTCTCTCTTCTTCTTGAGAACTTACAGCAGTGAAGGGATTTATATTAAATTTACTGGCAAAGTGCACCACCCAATACAAAAACATTTTGCAAACTTCTAAGTCCAAGTCCACCATTTATTATATGGCAGGAGTCCGATCACAGTCACACAGCAGCTTCATTGACATGGAATCTGCACCACCTTTTCCTCTTGGCCAAAGAGGCCCAAGTCATGTACGTACACAGACATACTGCTATACACTGGGAGTTCACCTACGGAGACCCTTGCCTAGCCTACTCTTATGATTTGTTACCAGTGGGTTAGTCTGGTTAACTTCTGCACCGGCAAGCTATAGACAAGTCACCCAGACTCGCTTACCTTTCAGGGTCTCCATTTCCATTAACCCATTGTTGGTTTGACTCCCAGCTGCTCATCTTCTCTAACCTGCAACAGAATCATGTTAAAGCAATATACATCTTTCCTACTATGGTAATGCAGGAATGAAAAGCCAAACCTTGCAGCTGCCGGTCCTCGGGGAGGTGGTTAGGGATGGGGGTCCAGGGAGCGGGTGGTCAGGGTACAAGGAGCAGGGGGGGTTGGATGGGTTGAGGGTTCTGAGGGGGACAGTCGGGGGGCGGGAAGTGGGAAGGGGCAGGGGCCAGGCTGTTTGGGGAGGCACAGCCTTCCCTACCCTGCCCTCCATACAGTTTTGCATGTGGCCCTAGGGCCAAAAAGTTTGCCCACCCCTGCTATAGGTAGAAAGCACCAAACGGCAAGAAATTCCGCCCCCCACTCCCCAGGTGAAGCGAGATAAGGTGTACTAGCCCACCTCCTCTTCCAATGCCTTCCTTTTTCACACCCCGTGCTTTGCAGCACGTTGGGCTACCCCCATTTGCCATCGTTGCCTATCAACTGCCCTTCTCTCCAGATCTTCCCATTTCATGTTGAGGTGCTTGATGTTGTTCAGAACTGATTGTTTCCATGTTATTCGCAGTCTTCCTCTCTTTCTTCTTGCATTTTCTGGCTTTGGTTCAAGGGCGGTATTTGGTAAGCATTCTTTTTCCATTCTCAGCACGTCCTAGCCACGGATGTCTTCTTTTGTAGATTATGTGTGAGAGGGTGCCTTGACCAGCAATTTTTCTGGCCCAGACGAATCGCTTCTCAGAGCTAGAATTACAGCACTCGGGCAGATTGTCCCCCTGGCCCCGGTTCCATGTGTGGAGCAGGGCCAGAAACGCAGAGTGGGAGAGGATGCAGACTTTGCTCCCTGGGCTCCAATTCCCATGCAGAAGCTTGTTGGCACAGAAGAAGTGAATGGAGCCCTGATAGTCCACAATGAGGGTGTGGCCCCACCCACCCCGTGGTGAGGGAGGGCAGTGGGGTTTGTTAAACCTCGGGGGTGTGGGCGGGCTAGGGAGGTTGAGTGGGTGATGAGAGCAGCAGTGCAGCTGGCTAGGTGGGAAGGGGATCATGGGGAGGGGGGAGTGAGACCTGTGTGAGGGAGGATAGGAACTGAGTGCTAATGCTGAGGAGGCAGAGAGTGAGCCAGGCCTAGTGGTGCTGTGGTGTAAGGGACCTGCAGTCAAGAGCAGGGAGAAGCTGGACCGATGGAGGGGGTTACTGCAGCTTGGAGGGGAGCCAGGCCTGTTGTGATGCTGCTGAAGCAGGCAGCAGGAGGGGTTTGCATCCTAGACGAGCGAAGTGCTGAGACAGTGCAGACGGGCAGGGCCTTGGCATGTGGAGGAGTAGCTGAAACAAATGAGGAGCTACAGTAAGTTACTCTGGTTTTTGCCAGTCACGTTCAGCAGCTGCAGTGATGCGATGCATGCTGAGTTTTTATCACAGCTCCCTCCCTCCTGCCCCACCCCACCTTCGCACAACCCTGCTCCCAGTGACACGGGACAGACAATCCCCCAGCAGGGGCAGTCCGCCTAGCGAGCAGGAGAGAGCTGCGTGCGCTGCGTGTGGTTGTGGTACCGGTCTGTGCCGGGGTGTGCCACTCTTCAGCAGAGGGTCGCAGCTGAGGTGGGCAGTGCGGATTCACCTACCGTTGTAAGGGAGCTTGTTCTAACTGAGATGTGTGAGACTCCCACAAAGCACGGCCTGAGCAACAATTTCAAATGAGTGTGGACATGTTACACAGATTGAAAACCCAGTGGAAGGGCTGAAAATAAATGGCCAGGCCAAGTGCACAGAATTAGAGCTTGACGTACAGTGGGGCCCTAGTGGTCTTCAGCTTGCGGTGTGGTGGTAAAGGAAGAACGGCAGGTTCTTGGTCTGCATACACAGAGGTATCACAGCATGAGCGAAGGAGGTGATCGTCCCTTTCTACGCCCTCCAGAGAACTAGACATTATTTATTAATTAGATGGGACTTGTGAGCCTGCCCCTGCCACATTCACATCTGTTCATCTCCGCACCAGAGAGATGTCAACAAGAGGAGAAAACTGAGAGAAGGGCAACGGAAATGATGCATAGGGTAGAGGGACTGAGCTACAGAGAAAGATTCAGAGAACTAAATATATGTAGTTTTTCTAAAAGGCAGCTCCATGTGGGGGAATATGGTAATGGGTTACCCGTATTTGGAGGGATCCAGGTGTGCGAAAAGGTCATAGTTAGGGATAATAAAAAAGCAAGATTTGGAAAATAGTTAGGCTGAATAAAAAAAAAATCCAGTGGTGAAATGCATTAGAACAGTGGTTCGCAAACTAGGCCTGCCACTTGTTCAGGGAAAGCCCCTGACGGGACTGGCCGGTTTGTTTACCTGCTGTGTCCGCACCATGTTCCCTGGACAAATGGCAGCCCTAGTTTGAGAACCACTGCATTAGAAGATGTGTATAAGACACTCAAACGTTGTGGTCCTCATCTGTAGAAAGAGTATAATACTCCCTACCTTACAGTGGCAATATAATGTGTGTGATTCATTGCCATTTGGGAAGTATTTTGCTATATTTGCCGAAAGATGCAGTATGATCAGCTAGCTAATGCAAAGGTAAAAAGATAAGCAACTCTATGTGATCAAAGGCAATCATTCTGGCAGAGATTTCTGATCACATCATAAACCTTAAGACCAGATCCCACAGTGGAATTACAGCCTTAGATTGTTGATTATATTTTTATAAAGAATGTTGCTATCAGCTGTGGATTTTTTTTTAATGTAACCATGGGTCTCTCCCCAGACTCTCACATGTTGTTCTGCCATGTACTATTGTATAGTTCAGTGGTTCTCAGCCCGTGGGTCACTTGCAGCCCAGTCAGCACAGAGCTGTGGCCCATGTGTCATCCTCAGGGCCATACAGGTAGTATATATATTGTGTGGATGCCACCCACATAACACAGAGAGAGCTGCATATGCAGCCTGCAGTGGTAAATAGGTTGAGAACCGCTGCTATAGTTGGCCAAGCAAAGATACTCTGCATGGATGTGTTTCTGGAAGGTGCTGAGTACCTTGGACTCCCGTTGTCTACTGCTGCAACATTTTGGCATTGTCTAGCTTATGAGAGCTTGACTTCTGAGCCTTAATGCTCAATTTGTTTTCATTTAAGAGGAAGTATTTGATAAACATAGCTGAGCGCAGACCCCTATTGGTTTAATTTAATATAATGGGACAAAGTCATTCCTGGTATAATTCCTTTGACACCAGTTGATTTTCACCAGGTATAAATGTGTCCCAGTGGCACCAAAGAAACTGGTGGTGGTGTTCACTCTCAGTAAACAGCAGATCACCCGTGGAACTACCTCAGTGCCAATAACCCTGGTTTAGACAAAGATTACTCCCCCTTACATTGCGGTCCCAGTGGGAGTTAGTTATTTTCAACTACCATGAATAAATAAAAAGGAAACTAGTCACTAAGTATCATTCGAAACAAGAAACAAAACCAGGACAATTCAGAGGGACTGATTCTTTGTTTCCGTGCGCCTTGTGCCGTCATTCGTACCAGTATAAAATGGGTGTAAAACGCTGCCAATTCCCTGGTGGAAATGATGGCACAAGGCGGAGGAGAGGAGCTGAGAATCAGAGCCCCTTTTCTCATCGTATATGTTAATATTATGCCAATGTATTCTAACACATAAAGGGCCTGATTCTGATCTCCATTACACCATTATAGCTCTTTTGACTTCAGTGAAGCTGCTCCTTGATTTATGCTAATTTAAGTGAGGCATGAATAAGCACCATAGGATGTAACAGATCTTTGCAATACAGAGAAACAATGGATCAAGTTAAGGAAAGAGCAGAAGCTTTATTAATGCTGGATTTCCTTGATCTTTGTCAATTTCAAGCAGGACTGAAACATTGTATTTTCTGTATCAGTTACAAACTAGCTCTTGAGAGATGGATTTTCTTTTAAGAATGTTAAATTTATTTCCAAAACAGAATTTAAAAAGCTGGTGCAATCCCCCTCTCCATAATAAACTTACAGGCAAATTTGTCAAAGATTAAAATGACTTTTTTTAAATATTCGTTTCCCTAAGATGCATCACCCCATTGTTAGAGAGTTAAACTTATTAGAGTGATTGAGAAGGAATGCTATCTGTACCCGACAGGCAGGAAGAAACTGCAGTAGAAAAGCCTACTTCCCTTGGGAGAGATCAGATATCAGACTTGCTGAGCATCAGGTCTAACCCATAAGCCTACCATCTACACCCCCATCTCAGCTTTGTTAGATTGCTGTAATCGATTACCATCTTCTTCTGACCAAACAGTGGAAGGAAGAGAGAGAGAGAGAGAGAGAGAGAGCATAACTGCTGCCTGCCTGCCTCCCTTTGATTTGATGGCCTTTATTCCTTCTAATTGGATAAAATAGGAAGTCACTAGCAGTCCTGTGTTGCTGGGTGTACTGATTTCACTCAGAGCCGTCCTGCAGAGGGGTGGGGGTGGGGAGACAAAGGAGAGAGGGTGTCCGTATATCAGAGAAACAGACTGTGAGGGAGGAGAGGGGGGAAAAAAGAGGAGGAAAGTGAGCGAGCGCTCAAGAAGGACAAAGAGGAAGGGGTGGGGGGAAGAAGGGAGTTACCACCCTCCTGGCATTGCGCTTCCTTTCAAACCTCTGTGCAATGATATTGTTTGCAGGGATGCTCAGGGAGCAGGCACCTGCTGCTCTGTAATGATTCAGCCTCTTCCAGCCGCGGCTTTAACACAGCAGGATGCTGTTGCTCCTGGCACTGTTACCTCTGCCGCTGCTGCCACCGTTGCTGCTGTGCCTCATTTTGCTTTTGCTTCTGCTGCATGACGGTTGTTTTCTTCGTCTCAGCAGACACCAGCCTCAGACGCTCAAGGTGAGGAGCCAGCCTTTCGCCCTGGGCTATTGGTTCACTTAATCTAACAATTTGTGCTTTGTTTGGTGCGGTGTCCCCCCCCCACACCACCACCACCAGCCCCCTCGGAAGAGCTGGGATGGCTTGAGAGGCGTTGAAGGAATTATAAAAGTGGCCAGGAAATGGGAGCTAAGTAATTACTAAGCAACTCTATTTCTTGTTCAATAGGAGAGGGGTTTTTTTTATTTTTTCCCTCTCCCAGTTCAGATGCTGTTCTTGAACTTGGACTCTCTACTGACTTCCACTGTATGACTTTTTCCAGAATTGGGCGATTTGATTTTTGCCTGTCTTATAGTAATGGACTGTGATAGAGTTAAGGCCTTTTGGAGGTGAGCTGGTTGAGATTTTTATGCTTAAATATGTCTGAAGTATCTGCAGAGACTTTTCCCCACTCCTCGACTCAGCTGAACCCTGCTGCGTCTCTTGAAGGGCTCCCCGCTGAAGACAACATGTCAGGGATGCAAACGGAGGACGGGAGGGTCCAGGGAATAGCAGGCCTTGCCGCTACTTGCTGCGTGTGCCTGGAGGCAGAGCGACTGAGGGGCTGCCTCAACTCTGAAAAGATCTGCATCGTCCCTATCCTGGCTTGCCTGCTCAGCCTCTGCCTCTGCATTGCTGGCCTCAAGTGGGTGTTTGTAGACAAAATTTTTGAGTATGACTCTCCTACCCACCTAGACCCTGGGAGGATAGGGCAAGACCCGGTGATTTCAGTGGAACCTACTGCTCTGTCTGCTTGGGTGCCTTCGGTAGTGCATACCTCACCTTTCCCAGTACCGAGCCCTGAAACCAAGGTTGAAGTTACAGTGCAAGCTGATAGTTCACTAGTGCCCGCCGAGCCTTTCCTCTTGCCTTCTCCGCATAACCGTGTCTTAGATTTTACATTGTTGCCCTCCGCCGCACCTTCCTTCCCTCCGCCCACGCTGGAGCCTGAGGTGAGAGAGGCTACCACCGTGTCTCAGGCACAAACAACAGAAACTAATCTCCAAATTGCACCAAAACTTTGTAAGTAGCAGCTAATTTTTTTCTTCCACAAAGGACTTTGATTGTTCTGTATCTTTTCCTTGTATCTGACATTGCATGTTAGGTTGGAATAAACTGAGCGAGGTTCAGGGGTGGATCACAAGCTCTCTGAAACTGTTGCTAAATAGACATGGTGGTTGTACCAGAAAGGATATTTTGTAAAGCCATATATCCTGGCCAGTTATCAAGAGGCAAGTCTTCACAAGTTATTTCATTGCATACATTATACAAAAGGCTGAATCAGTTTAATTACATTTTGATTGGTATCTTTTTCATGTAATTTAGCATGCCATTTCAGTGATCAATTTGATCTGCATTTGCTTTGAGTCCCTTATATTTGTTAATATCATTGTCCTGTCTCTAAAGCACGTCTATTTCCTCTTTCCTGTCTTGCCTTGCTGATAAATGCCCCTGCCATCTTCCTGAAGCAGTCAGTGAGTGCAGTGGGAAAGGGCGACAGTACATTTGTAGCAGGTCTAAAAATTCCAGAGTTGTTAATGTAGCAATTACAATTATGGCTATTTTTTCATTCAGGGCTCATTACAGGTTGTTGGGGTTTTTTTTCCTCCTCAAGGGTTTGACGCTGCAAAACCTTACTCATGAATGCATCCGATGAAGTGAGCTGTAGCTCACGAAAGCTTGTGCTCAAATAAATTTGTTAGTCTCTGAGGTGCCACAAGTACTCCTTTTCTTTTTGCGAATATAGACTAACACGGCTGCTACTCTGAAACCAATTACTCATGAGTGTTGTCTTATCGATTTAGCTCGGATGATTTGGTTAAGGAGCTCATACATGTAGAATTGGGCCCCGAGTTAGCCTTTTACAAATCAAGCTTCTGGAGAAATTTCTCTGTGTTCATTGTAAAACATCTATGTAAAACATTGTAAAACATATGATCTATTCAACATTTCATTGTAACCTGTCAGATGGAAGCAGGTTAGGCCGGATGGCCTGTGATCTCTGTAACTCTTGTAAGTGAAAAGACAGCTGTGCTAAAGACCAGGCCGGGTATCCACAATCAAGGTCTCCAGTGGTTAAAACTGGCAACAAATTTTGTTGTAGGCTTGCTTAGGCGACCCTCTAGTCTCGACCTTTGTGCCCTTCCTAAACCACTGCAGGCTGATGACTTGGTGATTCATACGTACTTGGCCTCATCCTGTTTCCATTGAAATCAATGAGAGTTTTGCCACTGAATCCAGCTTTGAAGCATGCTCAGACTCAATGTAGGATCAGGAGCACCCGTTTACTCTTTCAGTAATCATCTTGGGTTAGTTATGTTTTATATTAGAAAATGTCATGAGCCAGATCCTCAGCTGGTGTACGTAGGTATACCTTCATTGACTTGACCCATGGCCCAGTTAGCATAATGTCAAATGATGTTCCAACGATATTGAAAGGAAAATGTAAAGATAAAAATGTATAACCCTATGTAGCCTTTTGCTTCAATAATGTATGATGGCTTGCTGTTAGATGGAGAGTAAGTTTTCTGAGGAGAAGAGTCTGATAAGAAAACACGGGTGTGCAGTCAAACAAAAGCATTATTTGCCTAGTTTACAATCAGTTGGGAGACTCTGGATTAAGTTATTGGGACCAGCTTTTGCCATGATGACAAAGGGTTTTTTCCTCCCAGAAGTAATTAGCACAGCAACTCCTTTTTGTAGCAGTATCATCGACAAACCTCAGAAGTATCATTAAAGGTGTGACAGATGTCACTGCAATCCCCACCTCTTTGCACCTGGCAAAGTGACCTAAGAACACCATCCCACTGAAATGGCTTGTGGGCTGGGGGTGGGAGGAATCAAGAGCAGCTTCTGCAATAACAGCAACGTACCACCCTGCAAAATTCAACATGGAACAGCTGGTTTGCTCTCACTTGATCACTCAGAGTCTGAAGTAAATGACTAGCTGGTGAGCAGCCACAGGCAACAAGCCATTATCTGCATTCAGATCCACTCACATCTGGGAAATAAACGGCTGTCCGGGAATTAATTTTTTTAGATAAATATCTACTAAGTGTGTTAAGGGATCTGACTTCCACATAGATCTTGATAGAAAGAAAAGAGGGGGTTGGCAATTGATTTTGTTTGGTTTGCACAGAGTGAGAAAGATTTACTGCTGCCTAAAAGCGTAAGTGTAGCAAGTTCTGAAGCTTCGAGCAGCTGCAGTTCCTTGAATCCCTGTGGAAATAAGGGTGGAAAGGCAGATTGTACAATATCTACCACAGAGTTCAAAGAGGCATTTGGTCCTGAGGTATTTTAAACTGGATTGCAAACATAATCTATGTTATGCCAGCAAAAGTTAGAGGGATAAACAAGAAACTGCATTGAAACTTTATTATTTATGAACAGTTGTGTCAAGTGTAAAATTCTGGGAATGGTGTCTCAGAAAGTAACATCTGTAAGTTGGATTGGCCTTATGGCATCTCACCCTCTCTCCTTTTTCCAGCATGACTAGGTAATTTATTCAGAAAAAGCATGTGAGCTTTCCCTTTGCATTGATACTTTTCCATCGAGGACTAAATAAGAGCTGTCATGGCTCCTATTCAGTGACTGACATATCATTTCTGAACCAGACCCTTCAGTGCACTTTAGAATCCGTTTCTCCTCTTCTCTTTTCTATCTAACTCAGCATATTCCGTTTAGAGCTCTACCCTTCAAGGTCATAGTCTGTTGAGGGCTAATTGATTCTTCTTTATCCTGGAATCTGGGAGAGAGCAGGAGAGAGACAATCCTAGTAATTGTGTCAGCTGTGTTAGTCCCAAGACCAGTCTACCTGGTATTATTATACTTCGTGTTCTCTCAGTACAGAAATAATGTCTTTCCTTCCTTGGTGGCTCCCCATTTTAAATGGTCATTTTTCCTTTGCTGAAACAGAAAACAGAAGCAAACATTTCTAAGTGTCCACATGTGTGAGGCATGTCAGTTTCTGCTAAATTATATGTGTGAATGTTTCATTTAGGTGGGGTCTATAGAATATTATGTCTAAGACATGTAGATCTTATGAATAGGAATACAGTGCAGGAACTAAATTCTATTTTTTCTCTTTAAGTGCAATCCTGCAGCAAGGCATCACGTACTCTAATGATTATGTTTCCATAGTCCTCTAATGGGTATGTTTTCATAATAATTGTTTTGTTTATAGCTGCATAATATCTAAACTATTCCTCCCTCCTGATAGATCTTTAAGCTGCTTTCACTTTCCATTTAAATGGATTGTGCCCAAACCAATTAAGTTCTTAAACCTATTCATGTGAGCAAAATTGATAATATGCAAGTGAAGGTAGAGGATAAATTGTAGCTAGAAATCTGTGGTGCTAGCCTTGAGATCTCAGTAACTTTTGAGTTAGAGCCATGGGTTTTATAGCTCCTCTGGACAGCCACAGGGTCTGATTCACCACTTCCTTACACCTTGGCCTGAGTTTTCGTAGCCCTGCATTTTGCGTAATCAATTGCATCAGTGCAAAGTAACCGTAAAACACTCAGATTCTGACGTTGCACTAGTGAAAAGGACAGTATTAGGTGCAAGGCAACATCGAAATGGGCCCCAGCACACTGCACTCCCTTTGCATAGGTGTAATTGACTCCACAAGGTGGGTCAAATTCTGCTCTCAGGTTGCATCACTTTAAATCAAAAGTAAATCCATTTTGCTGGAGTAGCTTAGATGAATAGATCAGCATAGCTGAGCACGTCATTTGGTACAAGATGTGGAACCTGCCGGCAGGCATCTTGCATGGCACTGCAGAGCTGCTTGAGCTCGGCCCAGGCAGGCCTCGCCTACACGGCTCCTTTGTCTTTTTATCTTTTCATTTTTATTCTCCTCCGTCAGCTCAGGTGATTTACTCTCTTCTGACGTTTCTGCCACTTGCGATGCCTGGTTTGACATTTCTGGATGAAGTGATGCCTCACTGTGCCTAAAAGCCTGGGTTCTTCATGGCAGAAGGGCTCTTCCTTGTGTCTCCACTCTTCTACACACTGAGCTGGCGTAGCCAAGTGGTCAGCCTATTGATTCCAATGAATTCTACTGCTAGCTCTGCCAGTGACTGTCGCTGTGAGCACATGACCCCTCGCTTCCTCAGTTTCTCCGTGTGTAAGATGAGGATGATAATATGTCCCTATCTCCCAGGGGTTAGCTATCGCTTGCACTGTGCATTAAAGATGGAAAGCTGTAAGTATTGTTGTTACTTGTCTGCCCTTGGCTTAGACAGCTCTTCTGATTTTCATTTCTCTGATTTCTGCCTCATATTTTACTTGTCTCCCCTTTTTGTTCCTTTCCTCAGGAGAAGTGTCAGCAAAATGATTATTTTCGGTGTTCAGGCCATTAAAAAAGCCATCTCAGACTTGAGAACAGGACCATTTAGCTCAAAAACCATCCTCTTTCCTCTCAAAATAATCGATGCACCATGGCATAATTGCTGATCTAAATGGGCCTATTTTAGGGTTTGGAAAAAAAGTAAGGGTAAAATTGACGTTTAAGTGGCTTTACATCACATTGTCGATATTGTCCACATTTCTGCTCCTTACCCTGGGTTCTGTCCCCTTAACTCTTCTGGTTTTGCTGCCTCCTTCACCTCTTCTCGTTTCCAGATTGGCTCTTATACCTCTGCTTTTGATTTTTCTTCTTCACCTGCCCTCAATTCTCCATCTCAGCCTACCGCCCCTCCCCACAGACACATACCACCACCACTTCTTGCTTCTCTTATGCAATGGTTTTCACTGGGCAGGGATTATGTAATCTGACAGGCCTGGGTGTGCTATTCCTTTCTCTTTCTCTGGTAGTACAAGTTGGGGGATGCTTTTTAAGGTATGTCTACGTTGCAGTTGGACACCCACAGCTGAATCGGGCTCGCAGAGTTTGGACGAAGGGGCTATTTAATTGCAGTGTAGACCAGAGGTGGGCAAACTTTTTGGCTCAAGGGCCACATCTGGGTATGGAAATTGTATGGCGGGCCATGAATGCTCAAAAAAGTGGGGATTGCAGTGCGGGGGGTGGGGTGAGGGTTCCGTCTGGGGATGATGGGTTGGGAGTGCAGGAGGGTGCTCCAGGGTGGGACCGAGGGGTTCGGAGGAAGGGGGGACAGGAGGGAGTCGGGGGTGCAGGTTCTGGGTGGCGCTTACCTCAAGCAGCTCCCAAAAGCAGCGGCATGCCCCCCTCCGGCTTCTACGCATAGGCGCAGCCAGGCAACTCTGCATGCCTCCCTGTCCGCAGGTGCCACCCCTGCAGCTCCCATGGGCCACGGTTCCCGACCAATGGGAGCTGCGGGGGCAGCGTGCGGAGCCTCTTGGCTGCCCCTACAAGTAGGAGCTGAAGGGGGGACATTCCACTGCTTCTGGGAGCCGTGTGGCAAGCCCCAGACCCCACTCCCTGGCAGGAGCTCAAGGGACGGATTAAAACGTCTGGAGGGCCGGATGCAGCCCCTGGGCCGTAGTTTGCCTACCCCTGGTGTAGAGCTTCAGGCTTGGGCTGCAGCCCCAGCTCTGGGACCCCCCCCTCCTTGCAGGGCCCTACAGCCAGAGCTCCAGCCCGAGCCCGAACATCTACATTGCAATTAAACAGCCCCTTAGCCCGAGCCCCACGAGCCTGAGACAGCTAGCATGGACAGGCCAGTCCTGGGTTTTTAATTGCAGTGTAGACATACCCTCAGAGGTCATGCACAGAGCTGTGTTCAGTAAGGGGGCAGGAAGCCAGAGCTGATAAACAGCCTAGGGGTTTATTTCATGAAGGTTAAACATATAGGAGGAGAGCTCAAGAGATGGCCTCCCATTCCCAAAGCATGGATCTTGAAATAGCTGGGGCCTCATCTCATGCCCATTGAAGTCAATGGCAAGGCTCCCATTGACTCTGAAGGGTTTCAGAGTAACAGCCATGTTAGTCTGTATTCGCAAAAAGAAAAGGAGAGTGATCACTTTAGATAAGCTATTACCAGCAGGAGAGTGGGGTGGGAGGAGGTATTGTTTCATGGTCTCTGTGTATATAATGTCTTCTGCAGTTTCCACAGTATGCATCTGATGAAGTGAGCTCTAGCTCACGAAAGCTTATGCTCAAATAAATTGGTTAGTCTCTAAGGTGCCACAAGTACTCCTTTTCTTTTTATTGACTCTGAAGATGCCGTCTCAAACATGGCCTGTTCTGTTGACTGGCCTCCGTTACTCCAGCTACTACTGATAATGGGGGGTGGGGGTTGGTATGTCCGTGTGTATGTATATGCTTGACTACCCCATTTATCTACAACAGGTTACACCTTACCCTCTGGAAAAATGAGGCTTCATATGGCCAAGAGTCCAGTGAAAAAGCATTCAAAAGGGTCCGCAAACCCACCAACCCACCGTGCAATATAGAGACGCTGGCTGGCTGCCTAGCATTGTAAATCCTAAGAGATGTAGCTGGGCCTCTGTTAAGCAGGTTTGGTTAAGGATATTCCCAGATACTTAGCCCTCCAATCTCTGTGTATTCCTAAAGCCCTGTCTCTGTAGGATCCAAGTGCTGAGAGGAGCTTTAGATGTGTGTAATCAAGGTAACAATACGCAGAATACAACAGGGCTGTAACGTATAAGCACACGTGCGTGTGTGTGAAACAGGGGTGGAGAGCCATAAATGTGGATCGTTCATATTAGCTACAAGTAGCAAACCCATTCAGATTTCCAAAACATGTCATAATAACATGTTTATAGCACCAGAGAGGATCACGCATTTTATTCATTTTGTGTAGTTTTGGTTCTTTTTTTAGTTTCTCGCTCCCATTTTCCCCCTTTTCATGAAATTAATTAATTGAAAAACAATTATTCAGTTTGTATGTGCAGCAGACTAAATTGATCTAAAACCAGTGGGCCACATTCTGTGCTCTCTCGCACTGGTGCAAAAGCCCCCAAGTCACTGGCCTGTACCTGTAGTAACTCAGTGCAGTGCTTGACTCAATATTTGGTTATGTAAAGCTGATAGCATTAAAATGCGTTGTCTCTAGTCATTTCTAAAGCCTTTGCTTCTAAAGATGCTCTGGTTTTTTCAGAGTGAAGTGATTGCAATTACCCAGGTTTTAGTTTGTTGGGGAGGCTTTTGTTTATAATTGCTTGATCTGAACATTTCTTTGTAAGCCTCTTTTGTAATGGAAAATTAGGTATTTGCTCTTACAGTGGAGAACTTCAATAACCTTTGTCTCTTTATATATGCATATAGCCATTTGTATTTGTTATATTAATGCATAGATAAATGTATAATCTGTAAGTATATACGTAAGTATATATTCATCATGACTTACTTATTAAAAATGGTGTCTGGGGCCATAGCACGTCATTAGGTTTTGATCAGTGGGGAGAACTGCTTAAAAATTGGTGGCATGATAAGGCCCTAAGTTTGGATTTTCACTGCAGGGGACTTGAATTCCTATCTTTCTGCACCTATTGAACTTTTAAGTTCACTATTATATTTGCAGTTTGCATTGCAGATGATATTCTTTGGTTCTAAAAAGAGATCTGCTACTTTCCCAACAGGAGATAAGAAGGCATAATTTGGCTCAGATCACGTTAATATGTATTTGTGCATTTACTCTGTGACATGGAGCTGGAATGATGTAAATGAAGCCTTCTACGTTTGATCATTTGCAGTCCTGCTAATGGAAATGCAACAATTTGCTGCAGAAACCCAAGTCTGAATCAATATCGATTCAATGAGGCAGCTGGTTCAGGGAAAGATCATATGATAGCAATCTACAGCAGACAGCCACTCTGGCTGGATGGCGGAAAAGGGCAGACAGGCCTGATAAAATAGCATGGCAGGTGATGAAGGGCTTCCTGTACGAAAAGCATATTTAATCAAGGTCACAGAGGTGTTAGGAGAAAAGGCTTCATAGATTTATTGGTTGTGATTGTAGGTACTGTACTGTTTCTGGGTGCAGGTAAAATATTTCTTTGGGGAGTTCCGGTCAGTTTATGGAAGCTGTATCTATTCTAAGAAGAAACTATGTAAAGTGAAGAAGGGAGCATTTGGGCTCAGTCCTCAGCAGCCAGAAAGCTCCCCAGAGGTGCAAATGAGAAATCCGTCTGGCACAGGAGATTCCTTGGGTAGCACAAAGTTGATGTAACCGACCTGTGCCCACTGCCCTCCCTGCTCCATGCAGGAGCTGTGTCAGAGACACAAGGGGGTTATCAGGAGCAGAGTGGGACAGAATTGATTGTGTGGCATAGTGGCTGACTGCCTCTGACATAATTTAGAGCAGCCCAGAGGGTTACAGTTGCATTAGATGTAATTTCAGTCCCGAGGCCAGCCCAGAATAAGGGAAGAGGAAAGGTGGCATAAAGCTCCTCTTTGAGTTCTATTTTACATTATTATATCAACTATTTCATTGTGTTTCCTATTTAAATGAAATAAAACTTTTTCATGTATGATTCTTTTTCTTAATATACTCCATTCTGGAACAGGCTGGCAGAGGGTTCTGAAGACTCAGATGGGTTTTGTCTTTTTGGCAGTTCATGTTTTTCTTCAGTTTTCAAGATGAAAAGAAATCAGTCATGGCTTGGTAGTTGCATGATGCCAGGTAATGCATATGAAGCTATGATCTTCAGTATGATTAGTGACATAATTCAGTTTTGCTCTGGAGTTCCCCCAAAAGGTTGGAATTTTATACTTTTATTAGTCAATTAATTCTTAAGATTAGACACAACAAAGGGGGAAAAGACATCAGGCACATTCATAAGCCTCTCTGCATGCAAAAGAAACCACCAGCCTTATAAAAAGAAATGACTTGACTCTTTTAAGGTGTTGATTAAAGTCATCATGAAGGTGCCAGAATTAGATTCAGTAAGAGAGCTTCAAGTGCATTTGTTGTTTTGGCTATGGTAATTCAGTGTCTGCAGCCTTAGTAGACACACTGGCCTGAATTCACTAAAAGCCCTTTTCTGCCATTCTGGCAAAAATAATGTAACACCCTCTCTAAGGCCCATGAACATCTCCAGAACTATATGAAGGGGCCTTTGTGTAGCTAAGAATTGGGCCTTAATACTCATAGCCCTCTGTGTGCTCTGCCTACTCCAGGAAGTGGTACCACTTCGCTCACAGATGCAGCTTTTGTTTATGCCAGTGGAAGTTTTTGAAGGCATCCACCATAGGAAAGGCAGGATTGTCCGCTACAATATAATGTGTAGGGATCTGACCAATCTAGCTTTAACTGTCCCGAACAAGGGGTCTTCCATCAGCTCCCTTGGGAGATTATTACTCACATCTCACATTCTAGGCTTTCTTGCTGTGCTTTTATTTGCTGCAGTTCATATAAAATACCACAGCACGCTTCAAGGATTGTTAGACATGCTTCCAATACCGTTAAACAATGTCAATTGCGGGTAGCTTGTGTAGTTGTGGTATGGGAGGGATGGAAGGCATTGTAGTTTCTGGGTGATGAATGGGTTTCCTATGTGAATATTTTGTTAGGGAGAGGATTAGAAATAAAAGAGGAGGGCCTGGGAAGGACTGAAAGAAGCTTGGGGTCACTTAGGCACAGAGAGGACAGCAGGAGAGAAGTCTCCTTCTGCCTGCTGTGGATGGACCAGGGAGAGATGAACAGGAAAAGCTTTGGCATTTTAAGATGTTGGCGAATAGAGAAGAGACAATGTGCGTGGGAGAAGTGAGGGAAGACAGGTTTGTCCTCTCTCCCTTGTAGAAGAAAGCAGGGAAGATCTGGCCCTTGGTGCCACAGACACCCTGAGATCAGTGCAGGGCTCTTTGCCCCTGCATCAGCCTCGGACCCACTCCTTAGGGTTCCCATGGTCACAGCTGGCTCCAGGACGTTCTGCAAAGGGGCACAGGTGTAAAAGCAATACGTTCTCTGGATGTACTGTGAGTCTGAGAGACTCTCTGCTGGGCACCCTCGAAATGAAGGGAAAGAGGCCCAGCCTCCCCGGCCTTTGCTACCGCATGCCCCCTTCATCCCAGGCCTGCCCACTGTGGGGACTACGTGGATCCTGAGACCCATGGACAGCACCTCCACCATAGAAGAAAGTGACCCCAGAGTGGCCCCTTCTGCCAGCATATCAGAGCACCAGGTGGCTCTTCATTATTAACCCCTTCCTGTCCTTTCATTTGAAAGTCTTCGTGCTTTCTGGATGCCACCTCAACAAGTTTCACAAATCCAACCATTCTTTTGTGTCCAGACCTGCTTCGATTCACTTACGGTGCGAATAGATGTTTTCAGGTTACCAATAACAGTAGTCTCAATTTGTAGCTGCTTCAGCCATGTAATTTTAGATATATGGCTGTGTACATATCATTTGTTATTACAAAGAAAGGCCATATTTCAGGTTCAAAGAGACACTCAATATGGTAGTGCACAGAGTCTATTTTTCAAAGCTAGTTAACTGAAAGATACGGTATAATTCCCCCTTTGCTTTATAAAACAGTCTGTGGCCAATAAAGCCAATATATGGGCTGTTGAACAAACAGGTCCTAGTATATGGCTGGCAACTTCTCCAGCTATTCTTTCTTGCTAGCTTCAAGCTTTTAAATTGACCCTGCCATGGAGATTAATGGAGGTTTCTTTGGATCGGTAGGTTGCTCAGTAACTTTATAATTTTACTACTTGCCGGTAATCGACAGTTTTCCATTTGCCACATTCCCCTTATGCCACTGTGAAATCTGAAAGCAGTATTTTCTTTTTTGTCTGCTGTGAGTGGAGGCAGACCAGTGGTAGCAAGCTCGGGAAGTAGAACGCTGTCTTAGTAGCTGTGGTTTCAGATGAAATATAAAAGCACTTACATTGCTAAGTGGGGAGGTTAGCTGGTCAAAGAGGGACTTGGTAACATGGGGGCAGAGGAGAAAGAAAAGAAACATTTATTTTCCTTATGTTCAGTGCTGAGATTTGACAAATTTGGAGTCTCAATAAGTTACGGTTCAAAAAGCCAAGTAGAATGTAAATAGAGTTGTCGCCGTTCCAAAGTTAGCATGTGCCAACCATCCAGGTATGCCCTCTCCTTAGAACGGAAAATAATGGCGGCATCTCAGATACCTCATTGTGGTGACTGTCAGTGAATTCTGACCCATTCTGGATGTTGGTAAATATTGACTCATTAATGCTAACAGCCCTATGTACCTGCCATTCTGTTGTTGATTTAATTTCCTATATTTTATTTTTTTCCTGTAATATTCTCCACTTTAATTGGATAGTAATCTATATTCTATTGGCCATTATCCCGCCAATGATCTTGTGTGCTATTTTAATTGGGTGAACTTTTTGTATTGAATACCCAACTGGGGGCCCAGCGTTGCTTTTGTGTGACAACTGCATGGTGCTGAACTCAAGTTCATTACAGAAAGGTACAATGGATATTTGCTGAGAGATTTTTTTTTTAACAAGGATCACATGAGGACAGGGTAATAGTGCTAGCCGAAAAATTAGAAAGGGATCAGAAGGTTGGATATTAGGAAAAACTTTTTCACTAGGACGGTGGTGAAACACTGGAATGCGTTACCTAGGGAGGTGGTAGAATCTCCTTCCTTAGAAGTTTTTAAGGTCAGGCTTGACAAAGCCCTGGCTGGGATGATTTAATTGGGGATGGGTCCTACTTTTGAGCAGGGGGTTGGACTAGATGACCTCCTGAGGTCCCTTCCAACCCTGATATTCTATGATTCTATGATTCTAAGAGAGCCACAAGAATAATTCAAGGCCTGGAAAACCTACTTGGGAAAGATTTGAGAAGTTCAATCTAGTTTATCCAAGAGAAGGTTAAGAGGTGACTTGATTACAATCCAAAAGTACCTACATGAAGAGAAGATTTCAAACAGTATAACAAGAACCAGTGGCTGGAAGCTGAAGCTAGAAATGCATGCTAGAAATAAGTCATAAACTTTTAACGGTGAGGGTAATTAACTCATGGAATAATTTACCAAGGGATGTGGTAGACTCTCTAGCACTTGGAATATTTAAAACAAGACTGGATGTCTTTCTAAAAGGGATGATGTACTTCAACGATAAAATACGTAATTGATGTGGGAATCACTGCGTGAAATTCTCTGGCCTGTGTTGTGCAGGAGGTCAGACTAGATGATTATTGTTGTCGGTAGCTACCGGTGTGGTGCTCTGCTCTTGTTCCATGATGATAACAGTCGGCTGCGTGCGTGTTCCCTCTGTGTGCTTCCCCAGCTCTGCGCAGATCGCTAACACAACAGACCCCAAGAGAACCCCCAAAAACCACAGACTCTAGTAAGGCACAAAGGAACCCGAGCCAGGTTTATTGTCAAACGAAGCACAATAATAGTTCCCTATAGACTCTACAGGCCATACTACGAGTATGTGCCCCCGGCAATGGACACAGCTCAGTCAGTGGCGGGACACTCCACTGTCCCCTAGGCTGGACAAAGATGTGCGCTCCGGGAAGCTACTTTTATACAGTTGCAGGACAGATTACTCATCATAGTTCAAACGAATCTATCCATCATGTTGTCCTTTTGACCCTGTCTTTAAAATGCACCTGCCAGTTCCATGTTATGTCTGTGGAGTGTTCTGATGCCGTCTTGGCGCAAGTTCCTCTCATTAGCCCTTATGTGTGTGTGTGCACGGGCCTCTAACAACCTTTTCTTGCCAACTTCTGTGAG
This sequence comes from Eretmochelys imbricata, assembly GCF_965152235.1. NCBI lineage: Eukaryota > Metazoa > Chordata > Testudines > Cheloniidae > Eretmochelys > Eretmochelys imbricata. The sequence goes on along the minus strand of NC_135576.1, from coordinate 130,665,666 downwards.
TGGGGCCTGCCTCTGGCTCACAGCCCAGCTTTGCTTAACACTTCCTGGAAGTACTTTGGTTCAGGCTTCAGGCCTCAGATTGGGCCTCTGATACAAGAATTTATGTTTCTGGGCCTCTTTCTTACTACAATTATAATAGTCCCATCTGGCCTTGAAAATTATGACTCTACAGTGGTCTTTTGGAAGTTGACATCTCTCCTTTGCTCTGATATTTCAGACCATGTAGATATGATGACAGTGTCTGGGGACACTTTTCATTTGTTAGTAACAGTAAACATAAACCAAACCATGAGAGCAATGTTTTCCAAATGTAAGTGGACGATAGTAGCTGCTTGGTTTGGGACTGAATGTGATCCACTGATCGGTGTTAAGTTGTTAAGGTAGAATAAAGGCAGAATTCGAAAGGAAGCATGTGGAGAATGGGTGGAGCAGAGAAACAATTTCCCTCTTAGAGCTAGTAATGTTAGTATTAGTAACACAGCAGCACCCTGAGGTGGCACGGGATGCTCTGTCATGTTAGGCTCGGTGTACATAAGCCAGCTCTCATATAGCTTATGTAATAAGAGAGACTCCCTGACCCAAAGAGCTTTTGATCTAAATAAACAAGCTGCACAAACAGGTGGGAGGGGAACAGGTGCCACAATTTGCCCAAGGTCACCCAGTACATCATTGTCAGAGATGGGACTAGAGCCCAGGTCTCCTGACTCCTAATCCAGTGCCCTATCCCTTGAACCAAACCTTTCCTTCTCTTGCTTTTTATTATTAGTGAAATTTTGCATGAGAACAGGCTCTTTTTGTCTTCAGCATCATTGGCTTCTCATTCCTGGCCTGAAGTACCCATTCTCTTCCTGTGAATGGCAGTTGCGTGCTGTGGCCGTGATTGCGAGGTAACCATTGGAGAACTACGGCCGCGTGAGGAGTGAGAACCACGTCATCCACATACAGCCTGATTGCTGGGGCGCTATGTGGATGAAGTGAAGGGATGAGGAGAAAGTGAAATTCACCACTCCCAGGTTTGGCACAGAGCACGGGATGGTAGCGCAGCTCATCTGCGGTCACTGCTCCAGCCTTTAGCTCTATGTCAGTGGGGATCCTGGAGTCTCTCTCCTCATTTACACCTCTGACGGTCTTTGTGGAGGGAGCATGCAGACCCTTTCTGGTTCCTTGCACCATCTGGCCCTGTGTGCAGTGTTTAAATCAGTGTTTCTCAAATGCAGCCACCAGAGGCTTTTCTTGAAGCCACAGCCTCCTGGGCAGTGATGGTGGGGAGGAAGCTGCCAGCAGGGATTGGGGCCTGCCCTCTTCTGCAGCCACAAATGCCAGAGGAGCAGGCAGCTGATGTGAGTTCCCCATCTTCCCAGGGGTGCTGCGGCTTAGGCTTCCGGCTTAGCCCTGGGGTGGCAAGTGCCAGGCTCCGGCCACAGGGCTTCAGGCTCCATCCCCCAGCCACGAGGCTTTGGGCTCCAGTCCCGGGCTCCCCTGTCCCCTCCCGCCCCCCGCCCCCATCGCCCCTGGCTTCCCTACCCACTTCTCCATCCACAGCTTAATTTGTCCCCCGGCTTGCCAGGGCTGTGTAAGTCTGCTGTGAAAAGCAATATTTGTAGTTTGTTAATATCACTTTTCACTGCCTCCCAGCTAGCTGGTAAGTCTCCTGTGAAAAGTGCTACATACAAATATACATGTATCAGTTTTCACAGCAGCAGCCTTACTAGCTAGCAAGTCTTTAAAAAAAAGCAACTGAAAAGGCAAAAGAAACAAACCACACTCTAGGCCACCAAAAAATTTCTTGTGATAACCCCTGATTTAGATGTTGTGGAGGGTGCTGTACAGCCTTCTGTGCCACAGGTGAACTTTGCCCATCGCTGTCTCCAGGGAAGGGGGTCGATACATCAGTGACTCAGCAATGAGTGTGGTTCAGTGTTTTCCACGTGGTATCAGTGAGGTGGTACTAGCACTTTGTGAAATGGACAGATATGTACAGCTGGGGGCTTTGAGGGTCACTTTTAACAGTCTGTTGGACAAGGCCGTTTTCTCGCTGGAGGGGGAAAGGTGGATGATCAGCAGGGCCCTACCAAATTCAGAGCCATGAAATCTGGTCTCCCTCCATGAAATCTGGTGTTTTGTGGCCTTTTATCCTACACCATACAGATTTCACGGGGGGAGGCCAGCCTTTCTCAAATTGGGGGGTCCTGACCCAAAAGGGAGTTGCCGGGGGATCACAAGGTTACTTTACGGGGGAGTCGCAGGATGGCCACCCTTACCTCTGCGCTGCCTCCAGAGCTGGGCGGCCGGAGAGCGGTGACTGTTGGCCAGGCGCCCAGCTCTGAAGGAGCCGTGCAGAAGTCAGGGTTGCAGTACCGCAACCCCCCCACAACTCCTTTTTGGGCCAGGACCCCGGCAACTACAACACCGTGGAATTTCAGATTTAAATAGCTGAAATCATGACATTTATTATTTTTAAAATCCTATGACTATAAAATTGACCAAAATGAACCATGAGTTTGGTAGGGCTATCCAAATTTTGGTAATGGATATCCAAATGGTCCTTTAATTATCATGGATAAAATGGCCCACAGTTCCTACTCGTGTAAAGTTTATCTCCTTGTAATGGGTGGATTAATGCATTAATATAACTTAGAAGAAGCCACTGAAAAGTCAGAATTTGTTAACTGTCACCACACGGGTACCACACATTTTCTATTCCAAGTAAAGTTGTGGTAAATTCCAACCACGCTGTCTGGTAACTGAAGGCAAATGGAGACCTTTTAATTCTGAATAATGTAAATTGCTCTTTATTTCAATGCTGACTCCAGTTTGCATTGTAAAATAATGCACTTCAGCTGTAAACTAGGCAGTTTTCATAATAGAGTTCAGCATTCAAAGTGTCCTCCACCTTTCCAGTTATAGCTGGGCCTTGGATGTTAGGGAACAAGCAGAACCTCCATAACACCATCCAGAGTCTAATATTTGTTTTGCTAATGTAAAGTACAGTGAGTTCCTTTCAGATCAGTGGTTTGCATGGTGAATGTACATGATGTATCATAGGGGTGCTCAGAAGAGGGGCCGATCTAAGGAATGGCATTTTGCGATGAGTGCAATGGGAGACTTTGGCTTAGATTTTTGCATTTTAGAATCTCCCTCTGCTTTTCTTCCTGTCCCCTATTAGCTTAACAAATGGAAAGTAGGAGAAAAACTGGTTGCCTTTTAAAATTCTGTAACTGTTCTGAGACCAGCCTGTGGTGAAGGCAATGGGCAATGTGAAAGGTTGGCTTTTGACCCATTTCTTGTTCAATGAAGGAAAAAAAAAACTTTAGTCAAAGGGGAGCTGAGAAATGGCCTCATACCTCTGTTAATCTGCAAGCAAAGCTTTAGAGCAATCTATCCCTTTGTGAGCTTCTATTCTGATCACACGAATTATCTCAGCCCAGAGAGATCGGTACAGCCAGTGCTTCATTTTCTTGCCCTGAACTAGTCCTTGCTCTTAGCTTCAGACACATGCCGCTTGATATTCTCAGCGTACACAGACGTGGTGATCGGCTCTTCCGTACAGTTGAATACAGTACAGGATTTTTGAATTATGCATAAGCCCATAATATAGAGGACAGCACTCCATAGCTACTATTTGGGGTGATGATGGGCGGAAGGGGGAGGCAAAGTAATATACTGCCACTTTTCATTTTTTATGTGTTAGCTGGGTTAAAAGCAATCCTTGAATTGCACCATTTTTTTCCCCTGCCTGACTATTTAATCACCTGAGAGAGCACCAGCTAGAGTTTTGTGGTAAGATTTATTAGGCTCCGAACTGTCAGCAAAGTGCTTCCTTCAGTCGACCATTGGGAAGGAGCCCAGATTAGACTGTTAATGGGCTTCAGTCTGGAAAAAATTAGTGACTGATTGAAATGTCACAGTAGCGTTGGCCCTTTGGGCTTGTGCGCTAAATGGTACTGAGTTCCTGGAGAGATTGTTTTTGCTTGGGATGTTCTTGAGCTGCTCTCTGCCTACCCCAGATGCAGGATGATACAAGTGCTTTTCCTTTTTCCTTGCAAACAGTGGAGAAATGCTAAGGCGGCGTTTGCTTTGCGCAGGTGGAGGGTCTTGCTGCAGCTTTTACGAAGCTTGATCCTGCATCTCAGCTTTGAAAGTTCTTTTGGTGTTACAGTGTTTGTGGCATTATTTTATTATTTATTATTTGTACTGTGGTAGCAACTAGGAGCCTACTCATGGACCAGGACCTGATGGTGCCAGGTGCTGTGCAAACTGAACAAAAAGACAGTCCTCACCTCACAGAGCTTGCTTTATGCTGCTGGCTAATGTTCAAATTTGAAAACAAATAACTACTTTTTTTAATTAAAATGACAAATTACCAGTGAATTCTATTATAGTGTTAATAAGAACCTGCTGCTGAATCTTTGTTTAAAGGAACCACATGCCACATTCCAGTCTCTGACCGCTTTTCTTGTCAGTTTCATACCAAGAAAGATGGTAGGACTGGGGGGTGTGGGTGTGTGCGGCGGGGGGTGTAGGATGAAAAATACTTTTTAAGCAATGCACAAAATTTGACATTAAATAATACTACTTTGTGCTTCCATCCAAGGAGTTTAAATAGTTACACTATTATTAGTGAGGTGACCCTCATAACCACCCGATGAGGTAGGTAAGCGTTGTTATCACCTTCCCTGTGTTACAAATCGGGAACATGAGGCACAGAGAGATTGTGCCTAATGCATGCAAAAGTTTCCCCTCATGTTGGGTGGCCAGACTGAGATACATAGGGCCTGGTTTTCAGGTTTGCTGAGCAGAAACAAGTCTAATTGCCCAAGTCTATAAAAAGTGTCAACCAAGTGACTTGGCCATAGGTACCCTGAAAGTCTGTAGCAGAGCTGGCAACAAACCCCAGGTCTCTTGGCTCACAGTTCTATACCTCAACCATAAGACCAGCCTTCCTCCCTTTACAACATGCCATTTATGAGCTGAAAACACAAAATAAATGGCCAAAACAATCGCCAGTCTTAAATATTCGTTATGGTTGCCAAAAGCACTCAGAAATTTGGAAAAATCATAAATTTTTTCTGAATCCAGAAATGTTCTCTGTCGGTAGAAAATTGTTAATTTTTGTTAATTGTAACTAGCTAGGAAGCAGGGCTTCGCTATATTGTTAGGGAATATTCTGAGAGCCCAAATGACTCAAAAATGGACTAAATGAATGACAGGAAAATCAGACCCTGACATTTTGAGTTAAGCTGTTTTCTATTGCTGCCTTATTGGCTTTTTAAGGCAATAGATTGTTTGCTAACAGCTTCCTTCAGGGAAAAAAAGTTTCAGTCCACTGACATTTTGTAAAGATTCATCTAAGGCCCATGTAAGGGACAATTTTGTCCTCCAGAGTCCCTGCAGAGCCTTTCAGAGCTGGTAGGGGATGTGCTAGGGGAAGGTCTTAGCCCAGGCTGGTGAGGAGTTGCATGCAGGAGAAGAGAGTCAGGGAGATTTTGAAAGCCATAAATGCCCTCTGGGGATCATAGAGACAGGGAAGGGGAACTGACTGTTTGAGCTTTATAATCCTCATAGCTGCTTCTCAGCCCTGACCTAAAAAATCCTTTAGCTTTACCCTTGACTGTTGTCATTATGCTAATCAATTGCAGGTCATTGCTAGGCTCCAACCATGCTGCCCTCTGGCATGTAGGTGGGGAAAGCGGGCCAGAAACAATCCTTTTGTCTCGTGCCTCCATCTGCATCCTCCCACTTCAGTACTGCTGCTATTGTTGTTGGCAGAAAGCGACACAAACACCGCCTCAGCTGGACACTCAGCATTGGCTGGGTTAGGCTGCTCCTTCTTGGTGTCCTGCACCAGACTGAGTCTTGGCAGATTAGTTAGCTTGCTTCAGAGCTGACCAACAAAACTTCAGGTCCAGTGCAAGGCCTTCCCGGGTTCCATATGGAATGAGATGGCTCAGCACTGAACAATGAGTGAGAGCATCTCCAGGCCAAGCCCTTTAGGAGGACAGAAGAGGTTTAAGTGTGGGCATTTAAGAAGAAACCCAATGCCCAAACTGTGCATGTGACCAATTGCTGGGACGCCCTCAAGTCCTGTTTAGATTGTGTGTAAGGGCTGAATGAGGATTCTCATGATCATATTGTGAAGTGTGGTCCAGATTGCTCGCAGGGGCACAGTGAGGGCAGGGCACAGTGACACACACCCTTCATTTCAAACCTGTGCAGCTCTCTTATGGGATTCCTGGGATGCAAGACAACCCTTAGGCGGGTTGTCTTGGGGGGAGGGATGGGAGCAGAGCAGTACGGGCATTCAGTGAGGAGTACGTGATGCCCACTGAATAGGTGGAGCAGCTCTGCCCCTCCCCCTACATGTGCTGGGTAGCTTTGGGAGGTGGGGTCCCCGCCTCTCTCGTTCCGTTGTTCCATGCTGCCTCAGGGCAATGCAGTTCCGAACCACCCCAATAGAGGACGATGTCTGAATGGCACAGCTGCACCCCAAATTATTGCTTTACTGTACAGTACTAGTAAAAACATAAACATGCCACGTTCATGGCTCAGTTTTGACTCTGAAAACCCTACTCACATTAATGAACTCTATCATTATCATCAGCTATTCGCCCGAACAATAGAGACGTTACCTACAGCCTGTACAGACTGCCTATTCTGTGGCCCAGAGGCTGCCCACCGTGCCCTCCTATACACTGCAGGGTGGCAAACCCATCTTATTGCTGAGGGTGGAGGTGAATTCACTATTCCCATCGTGACCTGCAGCTACTTGAGCAGCAAACCATCCATAAGCTAATGCTGTGTGTCCCTTCCATGTAGTGCTGGAGGGGGTGGGAGTGCAGGTTGCTGTGTGGGAGCTGGGGAGCAAGTGAGATGGCCATGCTAGCATGTCTGGAAACTGTCAAGACAAACAGGTGAGCACCTATGGGCCATGAAGCACTAAGGGCTAGTCTACACTGCCACTTAAGTTAATGTAAATGATGTCGCTCAGGGGTGTGAAAACGACAGCCCTTCCACCCCCTCCCCCGAGCAACATAAGTTACAGTGACTTAAAGCTGTGTCCACATCACGCTTTGTGGGCAGGAGACACTCTCCTGGCATCATAGCACATCTGGGGAAGATACAGCACGGTAGTGTAGACTTGCCCTCATTTAATGCAGTTTTTACTCATGGGTGTCCTAGCTGATGTGCCGTTACCAGGTCACATCCCATGTCCACGCTGTGCCCTGGGACTGCTGGAAGAATAAACCAGGTTTCTAGGGAAAGAAAACAGGAGATTTTTGCCAAAACATCTCCCCTTGTGTAGGAAGGGAGCAATGGAACTCAGTGCTGCATGTTTTGTAGAGTGCTGTCATATCTAAAATACGAAGCAAAACATCATATCCATTTAAAAAGCAAAACAACAAAGAACAGCTTCGCTTGCTCCCCTTAGAAGCAAACCATTGCTCTGTAATCCCACACATCTGGTTTGGATTCAGATCACACTGAAACAAAATTCTATCTGGACCTTTAACTTTTCAGATGAATTTGCGGTGTGTTTTGGTGGGAGATAATACAGAGGAAGGAATACATAATAGAACAATAAAAAAAAGTTAGGCTTTAGAGGCTACTTGTTTGGGTTTATTAGTAGCAGTGTCCCCATAGGATAATGCCCCTCTAATGTAACCACAGTTGTAGACCAGAATGCAAAACTATTAGCGCATACTCTGGACATCCAAGCACCAGCTACTGTTTGGTCATTACTAGTGTGATCTTCCAGACTGGTGTGATGTTTTACAGATATTAAATCTTAATATCAGAAAGATAGTGAGAAAGCTGTAGACTGAATGTTGAGTGCGGTAGCTCCGTTTTCTCTCTGCTTCCCACATGCCCAGCCTCTGCCTGGAGATCTGGCAACCATAACCTAAAACATCTGTAGTAAACAACAGTTTATCGTCCTGCTGCTGTTGCTGATATTTGTGATTGATAGACTGTCTCTCTACTTAGTATATTGACAGCCTTTTTTAAGAGGTTCCCCACAACATGAAATGTAGTGGAGGTATATTGTTTCATAATCTGGATGCCTTATATCATGGCCTGGTTATCTGACACTTCCACAGAAGACACTGAAGCTAGAGACTCGTTATCTATTGCCAGGGGATGTGGAGAAGGCCTCCTTTCATGTACAGATTTAAGGTCTTCTATGCAAAAAAAGCTGTCAGTGCTTTTTACAAGGCTAAAATTACTGTATCACTATGAAGATAAAATAGAATAATCTTGACTACACTTAATGTATTGCCCTTGCCTGATTTCCACTAAGAGTGAACAGAATAGTATTTCCAAGGGAACATCTATTATTCATCTGTTTCTTCCGCTAAATGAAAGACCATAGATACTGAATGTGACTAATTTTACTTTTGCTTCAAAAAATTCTGTGCTGTTTCATGTTTTACAGTGTAATTCAGTTAAACTTTTTAGAGAGCTAGAAGACAATCTTTCTCCATTGTGCTGGGCTTAGAAAAGGCATGCCATTGCTTATTCTAACCACAAATGGCCAATCCAAAAGTATAAGACGTTAGCAGAGAGCAAGCCATAAGGTTTAATAAATCTCCAGGGATAGCTGGAGAGCTCTCTGGTAAATGAGAATTCTGCTACCCCCGCTTTATTTTTTCCAGTTGATTGCCAGTTTTAGGAAAAATTAAACAAACTGGCAGAGGCAGAAAAACTGCCATTTATTTCAAAACTTCAATTTTAACAGGCATCCATTATTAATGTTTTACTCAACTCATATCCTACAGATCTGTACAGCTTTATAATTGCACAGAATAAAACGCAGTTACGCGTATAACTCCTGCTTTGGCATTCCTGCCATGCTGGTTCTCATTAGGGCTAATTGCGGAGCTGCCACAAGCCCTTAGTTGCAATGTCCCAGAAGCTCAAAAGAATCACAATTTAATTTCCTGGCTCTCCCTCCCTCCACCCCATCCCCGTCTCTGCCAGCAGGGCTGAACTGGCTGACAGGTTGGGAAAGAGGTGGAGTTAATGTTCCACCCACCCACCCACATGTGCAGGAAGTGGAGTAGTGCAGGAATCCAAGACCCAGGGAGGAAATTACCTGTGTACTACCTCTCACAATTTGGCCCTTAGCGATGATCCTTATGGAGGTATGGTGAGACGCTCACACCGTCCAAAAATACTGAAGGGGCTCTCAAGTGAAAGTTCTCTCTAGTGACCAAGATCCCATGCAACTGCCACTAAAGTCAATGCAAATCTTTCCAATGGCAGTAGAAACCTGGCCCTACATCCTTGTCCCATGTAAATCTTTGGAAATGTCAACTTCACTGGGACCAGGATTTGGAACAGTAGACATGAGTACTGTGGTTTTTAGCTTCTGTTACAAAACAATTTAATATTTTCAGGCCCTGTTAATAATCCACTAGCGAGTGTTTATTATTATTTATTATTAGCATTACAGTCGTGCCCAGAATCTTCAACGGGCCGTACAAACACACAGAGACAAGGCACAGGCCCTGCCCTAAGGCGCTTGTACTCTAAAGAGATGAGAGAGACGAAAGGTGGAAGCAGGTCAAGGGCAGAACCAGGACAACAACCAGGTTTCGAGAGTCCTATGCCATGGGACTGTGCTGCTGCTTATTCCTCCAAGTCCTTAAAGCATCGATTTGCCAAGGCGGTTGCTTCCATAGCAAAAACTCTCACTTCCTGCATACCGTTAGAACAAGCCCCTTTGAAGAGGCTGCTCTCTGGTTTTCCTCAGAGTTGTACACTGATTCTGGACCATCGAGTTTTAAAGGGACCATGCTCCTGAGTACGTTGAAGCCTGCCGCTCGTCCTTAATTGATTGTGAGTGGCCCCTATGCAAATGCATGCAAGGAATAGAGAGGGCTCGGTGCTGTGAGAAGAATGTTATACGCCTACAGCATCAGGTGAGCTGCCCCGGGGATAGAACGGCTCAGAGCGACCTCCAGCCCCGGGCTCCGCAGATAATGTGCCACTGAGCCATATACCCGGATAATCCCATACAGAACAGAGGCATGGCTGCAAATTCATTTTGCATGACAACTGTTAGTTAAGGCTACAAAACAGAAAATTCTCAGCACTACCACCCGTCCTCTGCGTATCTGCCCAGACTCAGAGCCTGCATTACAGGACTTCGGGGGGACATAGGGTCAGCTTCAGCCTGGGTATAAATGAGTGTTTCATGGGGTGGAGAGCAGAGGCCGAATTCTGCTCTGAGCAATGCCGATGTAGATGTCCAGGGTTATTCCATTTCCTTATGTGGCTTTCTCACAGCGTGTCCTGCTAGATGACCTTGGGCCTGAAGATCAGAACAACAAATGAATCTCTACTCAGGTCTGAAATCTTCTCTCAAATAATCATCAAATAGGAAGGGTTTTTCCCCCAGAATTTTAAATGCATGGGTCCAAATCCTTCTCCCCTCTTTGCTGGCAAGGGGGGGTGAGAACCAGTAGAACTGGCTTCAGGGGCATGGTATTCAGGTGAGCAATGGCTTCTCAGGCAAGCTGCTGGGTTTTGTCTCCAGGGGCATAGCAGTGCAGGGAACTGGTGCATCAGTCAGTGCATGTAGCATGCTACCGTCTGTGACCAGCGGATTTCAGAGTGGAAATTCATTGTGAATAGTACTGCTTCAAGCAGCATGAACGCTCGCTCTCTGCACCTTCTACCCCTTCAGAGTGGTGCTGGGGGGCAAGGGCAGATTATTAAAGGTATAATTTTAAACACCAAAGGGAGTTAGGTGTCTAGGCAATTTTAAAAATCGCACTAGGTGCCTATCTGCATCCTTAGACACCTCAAACCTTTAAAAATTTTGGCCCTTAGTACATGGTGGAAAGGGCCAGTTCTTGCATAGTTCCTGTAGTATCCATGCTGTAAGGGAGGAGGGCTGTGCCCCCCTGCCCACAAAAGCCCTCTCCGTTTTGAGAAGAAGTAAGTCAAGGGAACCTCCCATTGTTTCCCAGCAAACTTTTCCCTTTCCTGCAGGTTCCTTTCTCCCTGCAGCAGCTCTTCCGTCAGAAGCAAGTCACTGCATTTTTCCCATATCATCTCGTCAGCATTTTGGGCCCAGTTGGGCAGAGTACCTGGGTAGAGTACCTCAGCTTTCCTGGACTGCAGTGGGAATTGAAAGCAGTTTAGCCCTTTGTACAGTCGGGCTCATGATTTGTTCAGCTATGCTCAAAAACTACTAATGACTATTGATTAACTGTCCTCCTCAGACATTTAATTAAGATAGTTCTTCTTAGAAGCTATCTGTTTTGTGTATGTTTTAAAAAAAAGCCATTAAAAAATAAATGGTCTGATGAACGATCATGAAAATCTTTTATAGCCAAATCAGGTTTTTGTTTCTAGCAGCCCTTTAAGAGTAAGCAATAAAAAGTGGATCCTAAATTCTGTCCAGCTTTAGCCTCAAAACTTGCAATCTGGACAACTCTCACAATTTTATCATGACTTTCAGAATATTTATTGTTTTTTTCCTAAAGCCCCAGCACCTGGAATCCTGTTGTTATGTGAAAATCTGAACTTTCATTTAAAAATAAAAGTTAGTGTCTAGCCCTCAGGCTTGCAGACAAAAGCTTGAAAATGTGAGGCTCAAAAAAACCAATAGCAAATAAAAAGATCTTAAATTTTTTTTAATCTCATGATGTTTATGCTAATATGATTTTTAAATGTTAATTTCAGTAAGAGATATTTACTGATTTCATTGTATAGGAAGTTCCTCAGGCCTGATTATTTTTTTTCTTTAAATATCCCTCCTTATTTCTAGGAAGCCTCTACTTTGCTTGTAGGAAAATATAAAAATCCATAGATATTACACACAAACATCCCTGGTACTGATGGAAGATCTGGGCAATGTTACAAATGTCTAAAAAAAACCTCTAGAACATTTCCAAAACACTTAAGATAATTCAAAAATTATCACAACCTTCTGGAGCTTTTCCAAAATGAGATTTTTCCCATGGGAAATTACTATTACATCCCTGGCAATAAACAGCCCCCAAAATGACCCAAAGTTGCTGACTTGCGCATTTTGTTTTCCTCTCTCTCTCTCTCTCTCACACACACACACACACACACACACACACGATGTGCCAGAGCTCAGAGAGATTTCTCTCTCCTCCTAAATCCCTCTGTTTCAAGAGGTGTCTGGCCTATTCTATGCAGGTCAGGGTAGATTGTCAGAATGGTTCCTTCTGGCTTTAATGATCCAAACAAAGAGCTTTATTAGCTCTACCTGTTAAACATTGTGTGGTGGTCATTTTGATGAAAATTAAGCCAAGCTCTCATGATAAACATACTCTTAAAAATAAGCTCCTTCTGATCAATTGCTTCACCTTCAGTTCTTCTAGCATGAGAGTTAAAAGCTTTCCTAGGGCTGCTGGGTCTTGACTCAGTTAAGTAATCTCTCTCCTCCAGAAGGGACATGAAGCAGATCACCCACATTAATAAAACTTTCAAAATGAAAAGGAGTGTTGTGAATGGTAAGGGGAATTACATCCAGTTAACTTCACTCCTCCCTTCTGAGTCAGATTCAAATGTGAATTATATTTGTGTAAATCCAGAGGAACCCCATTGATGTCAGTGGAGTGATTCCATATGTACACCAGATTGGCCCTTAATAACCATTACAATAATGAAAGATACAGTGTGATGTCCGTAAAGCAAGAGTGGGGAGCTAAAATTTAACTACAAGTTATTATGTTGTTGGGTGTAAGTGCTTCTGGTGGTCAAACTGCAATGCCGCGTGAATGAGAAAACAGAGGTTCTCAACATTTCATAGTGTAGACCGCATCTTCCCATTCACAGTCACACAGCCCATAACCAGGGTTCTCAACATTCAAGCCTGCCAGCATGTGACAAATAACAGACATGTGGAACACCTGTGTCTTGTTGCACGTCGTGCCATCATTGACAGGTTATATTAAACCTGTTTTAAGGATGTTTTCACGCAGTGTGCGAATCAGATAAACCTGTTTTGTGATCTGTTTGCAGTTATTGGGATTGGAGGTAGAGGTCCCTGCCCAGACTATTTGAGGGCTGGGGAGAGGGTCCTCATCTGGGCCTCTCAAACAGTACCTATGCAGAACAGGGAATTGAGAGCTAGGACCTGATTTTTCAGGTATAATGAGCATCCTTCGCTCCCATTGACTTTGGTTGTGGGTTACGCTGAACACTCACAACTACACTAACATATTCTTTGACCCCCATCTAGTGTCTAGAACATGTGAACACGGTCACAAGACCGTCTGTTCTCTTCCTGCAGGTCCCTGTCTCATTCACTGCTTACCTTATAACTTCTTTACTAGTGAGTTACACAGCTTTCTGCTGGACAGCAGAGGAAGGTTGGATGCGAAAATTCCTGGGTTCTGATCTGGCTGTAGGAGCAAAGTTTAGCCTAATGGTTAGAGCAGTGGTTACAGCCAGGATAGTGAAACTCACAGCTACAGCAACGACATGGAAAAGTTTAGGAAAGTGCTTTAATGTATTTTTACCTTTCTTTTAATGTGCATTAATCGCTGGAAATGAGGAGGAGAAGCAGCATTAAGTGATCAGTAGCTTTCTGTACATCATCACCATGAACCACCCAGGTTTGAAACTCTCCAGATCAGAACATATATACTTGGAAGAGTGTTAATTGGGTTTACATAAACAGATTCCAGAAACAGCAGCAATCCGCATCCCACAACCTAACACTTGCAAATCCAGTGAGTGATTCTCTTATATGGGGCTAATAATATGCAGCACAAATAGTCCAACACCCATCTGAATTAAAAGGTCCCCACATTCCAATTCAGACTTAAGATGGGGATCTTTGGTAAAAGATGTTCTTCCCAATTAAGACCTTACAGAAAATGTGATACCTCTTTTTTAGAAATGAAGACATTGTCACATTATCCTTGTATTCTGAATACATTGATTTTATTGGAACTTTCCCATTTAGCCCAAGAGGAAAGTATGAAGAGCTATCTTTGGTTTTACCAAGAATGATTGCAGTGATTTGTACTGGCAAATTAAACAACACATGCTGACACCAACATCAAATGATTATAAGTTTGCGTTCTGTTTGGTTGCCTGGAAACTCCACTGTAATGATGCAGTGTCCTGATTCTCCGTTCCCCAAACACAGGAGTTACTCTTCTGTTTAAAGTCATGAGCAATGATGCCCAAGGAGGAAAGAGATTCCCAAAATAGACTCTGCAAAATTTGACCTCTCTACCCCCTGCTTTGTCTTGGAATTTTTATTCATCATCATTAAATTTGTAGAAGCTGCATAGAAGTCCTGACCTGATTGCACCAGCAGGAGACTCTGGGTGTGGAAACATACGGCATGATGGTTCACAATGCAACTGAAGGCAAGAAAAGGAGGCAAAGCATATTTACGTCTTTAGGAAACCAAATAAATTTGCACGTAAAGTGTGGAGATCTGCAGCTAATCTGTGCAAAGACTAATAAAGAATCCAGTTCTGAAAGACTCCCAGAATAGGACCATGAACTGCTTCTAGAGCAGTAGGTCTTATATCTGTGTTTGCAGCACTCAGTATGGAATGACAGAAATGGAGGGCAGGTATACTTGGTCCAGCCTCAGCGCACGAGGCTGGACTAGATGACCTCATGAGGTCCCTGCCAGCCCTGCATTTCTGTGATTCTGAAGTAGCTGCTGCAACACACATGTAGGACTGACTGCTCCAGAAAGCCATTAATGGCCTGATTCTGAGAGCCTAATGCATCATAACTTCAGCACAACATCCTCTCATTAGGGTGACCAAATGTCCCAATTTTATAGGGACAGTCCAAATTTTGGGTTTTTTTTCTTATATAGACTCCTATTACCCCTGTTACTCCTATTACTCCTGGCTGTATTTCAAGGAATCCCTGTTGAGGTTACAGGGACAAACCATCCCGATGTGTCGAAAGAATAGTAAATATGGCAGGCGACCAGCTTGGCTTAACGGTGAAATCCTAGTGGATCTTAAGCATAAAAAAGAAGCTTACAAGAAGTGGAAGGTTGGACATATGACCAGGGAAGAGTATAAAAATATTGCTCGGGCATGTAGGAATGAAATTAGGAGGGCCAAATCGCACCTGGAGCTGCAGCTAGCGAGAGATGTCAAGAGTAACAAGAAGGGTTTCTTCAGGTATGTTGGCAACAAGAAGAAAGCCAAGGAAAGTGTGGGCCCCTTAATGAATGAGGGAGGCAACCTAGTGACAGAGGATGTGGAAAAAGCTAATGTACTCAATGCTTTTTTTGCCTCTGTCTTCACGAACAAGGTCAGCTCCCAGACTGCTGCGCTGGGCATCACAACATGGGGAATAGATGGCCAGCCCTCTGTGGAGAAAGAGGTGGTTAGGGACTATTTAGAAAAGCTGGACGTGCACAAGTCCATGGGGCCGGACGAGTTGCATCCGAGAGTGCTAAAGGAACTGGCGGCTGTGATTGCAGAGCCATTGGCCATTATCTTTGAAAACTCATGGCGAACGGTGGAAGTCCCGGATGACTGGAAAAAGGCTAATGTAGTGCCAATCTTTAAAAAAGGGAAGAAGGAGGATCCTGGGAACTACAGGCCAGTGAGCCTCACTTCAGTCCCCGGAAAAATCATGGAGCAGGTCCTCAAAGAATCAATCCTGAAGCACTTACATGAGAGGAAAGTGATCAGGAACAGTCAGCATGGATTCACCAAGGGAAGGTCATGCCTGACTAATCTAATCTCCTTCTATGACGAGATTACTGGTTCTGTGGATGAAGGGAAAGCAGTGGATGTATTTTATCTTGACTTTAGCAAAGCTTTTGACACGGTGTCCCACAGTATTCTTGTCAGCAAGTTAAAGAAGTATGGGCTGGATGAATGCACTATAAGGTGGGTAGAAAGTTGGCTAGATTGTCGGGCTCAACGGGTAGTGATCAATGGCTCCATGTCTAGTTGGCAGCCGGTGTCAAGTGGAGTGCCCCAGGGGTCGGTCCTGGGGCCGGTTTTGTTCAATATCTTCATAAATGATCTGGAGGATGGTGTGGATTGCACTCTCAGCAAATTTGCAGATGATACTAAACTGGGAGGAGTGGTAGATATGCTGGAGGGCAGGGATAGGATACAGAGGGACCTAGACAAATTGGAGGATTGGGCCAAAAGAAATCTGATGAGGTTCAATAAGGATTAGTGCAGGGTCCTGCACTTAGGACGGAAGAACCCAATGCACAGCTACAGACTAGGGACCGAATGGCTAGGCAGCAGTTCTGCGGAAAAGGACCTAGGGGTGACAGTGGACGAGAGGCTGGATATGAGTCAGCAGTGTGCCCTTGTTGCCAAGAAGGCCAATGGCATTTTGGGATGTATAAGTAGGGGCATAGCGAGCAGATCGAGGGACGTGATCGTCCCCCTCTATTCGACATTGGTGAGGCCTCATCTGGAGTACTGTGTCCAGTTTTGGGCCCCACACTACAAGAAGGATGTGGATAAATTGGAGAGGGTCCAGTGAAGGGCAACAAAAATGATTAGGGGTCTGGAACACATGACTTATGAGGAGAGGCTGAGGAAACTGGGATTGTTTAGTCTGCGGAAGAGAAGAATGAGGGGGGATTTGATAGCTGCTTTCAACTACCTGAGAGGTGGTTCCAGAGAGGATGGTTCTAGACTATTCTCAGTGGTAGAAGAGGACAGCACAAGGAGTAATGGTCTCAAGTTGCAGTGGGGGAGGTTTAGGTTGGATATTAGGAAAAACTTCTTCACTAGGAGGGTGGTGAAACACTGGAATTCGTTACCTAGGGAGGTGGTAGAATCTCCTTCCTTAGAAGTTTTTAAGGTCAGGCTTGACAAAGCCCTGGCTGGGATGATTTAATTGGGGATGGGTCCTACTTCTGAGCAGGGGGTTGGACTAGATGACCCTGATATTCTATGATTCTATGATTATATGATTCTACCCCCCACCCCTTGTCCTGATTTTTCACATTTGCTGTCTGGTCACCCTACCTCTCATAGAAATTCTACAATCAGGCAAATGTTTGATAACTTTTCAGAGCCTGGTAATTCTAAGGACATAAGTATTTCACAGGCAAGAGACATGGAATCAAACAAGATGTTCTCATTAATGTTAACAAACAGTTCATTATTCCTGTGGCAAAGCCTTCCTCATTCATCTAGACTTAAAATTCTTGCTGTTGCCTTTATAAGTTTTGCATATTAGTTTGCTTGCACTAAAAGGCAAGTACCAAAGAGGCCTGTCAAATTAGCAAAAAGAAAAGGAGTACTTGTGGCACCTTAGAGACTAACCAATTTATTTGAGCATAAGCTTTCGTGAGCTACAGCTCACTTCATCGGATGCTAACACGGCTGTTACTCTGAAACCTGTCAAATTAGCTGACCCTTTCCATGCTCTAATCCTTCCATGCCTGTTTGCCCAGCAGTGAATCACTCCTGCTGTGTGTTAGGTGTTGCATCTTTAAAGAACTCCACCATTAAGGGAAAGGAGAGGTCTTTAAAAAGAATAAGGATGCCAAGGACAAAGTAGATGTACGAATCCAGCTGGGGGAGAGAGAGAACAAAAATGTTTGACACTGAAAAACTCAGTCTTTAATGGACATGCGTGACTGCACAAAGGCTGTGTGATTAGAGACCCCAACTTGTCTCTTCCTCAGGACCTTTACTGGCTCTATCGGGAAGGGATGCGTTTAAGGAAATGTCTGCATGAATAGAGCTGTTCCTTGATGTGTTTCAATCTCCAAAGTGAATTCAGTAAGAGTGATAACTAATCCAGCCTCTAGGCGAACAGGGCCATTGCTCTCAGGACACCCCACCTGGTCCAAATCTAGGACATGGCAGCTCAGAGCAGGGTTGTGCATTGCAGTAAATAGCCCCTTTTCATAGGGAGAAATGTTGCACCGAGATATCTACCCTTTGCCTCTCCTCTCTGTTCATACTGTAGGCTCTTCAGGGCAATGTCTGTCTCTCGGTCTGTGTTTGTACAGCGCCTGGCACAATGGGGCCATGATCTCAGGCGAGGCCTGCAGGCTGTGTTGTAATCAAAATAATAATAATTGTGGGTATCTAGAAGGAGAAATGATCTGGAGGTAATTGCACTTATATTCAGGGAACCTCTCAGTGTGGTATGAATCATGTAGGATGACTGTGCTCTTGTCAGTTTGATGATGAACTCTGTTGGTTGCTAGCACCATGAAGCATACAGCCTTGAATTCCTAGCCCTTCTCTGTGAAAAGCTCATGTTTGCAACTCCCATAAATAAATCCCGTGATCATTATGGAGTTGCTTGGAGGGGCTGAGTTTTTTGCCAATACCATATACTGTTGCAAATTCAATAGTTCAACATACAAGCTTGGATTTTCCAAGGTACACAGGCACCTAGCTCTCAGTGAGGATCTGGGCCAAAGGGTCTGATTCTCATGTATGGGAAGGGCCTTTACACTGCTCTGCCCGCATAAAGGAGCTTTGGTGTAAATGCAGATTCAGGCCAGATGATGTGGATCTGGGGCTGATGGAACAGCTCGCCATTTGGTTAAAACTTATACAGAATATATTTAGATTCTTCCCTTTTCTATTTAGTTCTGTGACTCAGGACCTCTGAGGAAAGGACACTGTAGTCTCTGATCTCAATCAAAGAGATTAGAGCCCTTGGTCCTGAAAATTGCCACCATCTCTCCCTTCAGTGGGCAGCTGCACAGGAAACTGCCTGCCGGCCTGCAGTAACAGTCAAGCTGAAGAAGAAACATTAAGCAGGACTGCTCACAACTGAAATTTACTCACTGCTTAAGAAATTCCTCCTCCCCCTCTTTGCGTCCTGCTGTGTTCCCTTCGTCGCTATTCCACATTGCTCTGAGTCATCTGCCCTGAGCCTAATGAAGCTAAGAAATTCGTGTGCAGTGTCAAATGCAATTAAAGCATTTTTGCAATGCGGCTCCACTCCGTTATTTTTGGCTACATGTACGTAGCAGGGGCTCCTGCTACATCACCAATCAAAGACTCTCTTCAGATGTAGACTTATGCTGGGGAATTAGTCCACTGGCTTTACAAAAACGCCTTCGTTTTTGCACCAGCTGACTGCCCAGAGTTGGATTCAGGCATAGGCTTTATTGGCCAATGCCTAGCGCCCCTCAGCTGCTGGAGTCATGTGATTACATCAGAATCCCAGCTTTCATTTAGACAAAAAGGTAGATTTCTAGTCCTCATGGTTGTCAAGAAAAACTTGTAAATGTGACCTGAGTGGAACTGCTGTAGTGATGTCTGCAGAGAACCTGGAAAAACAGCTCTGAGAGGGCGAAGTGCCTCATGACTCTCAGTGAGGTGTTAACTCCAAGACCCGCTGCTCTGTGGCAGCTTCACCAACTGCACCTCAGCAGAGGACTCTGTGTATGGCAAGTGAAGAGTGCAGGGTGCTCAGCCCAAGCACCCTGGCTGCTGTGTTAACTATGGGAATGCTGTTCCCAAGGAGTCACTCCTGGTGGAGGAAGTGGGCCTTATGCTGCTGTCCCAGGCTTTCAAGGAAGGGAGAGAGGTTGCCCTGCTACCACCACCCCAAATGGGGTGGAGCTATAGCACCAGATTGGGGCCATGTGTTGTGGTGTTGTCTAGAGCTCCGACTTGCCTTAATCTACCCCAGAGACTGGCCAGCTGAGCTGATGATGCTGGCTACATGCTGGTCCCAAAGGCTGCACCACAGATGGTGGCGGGAGAGGATAAATGCGTAGAAAACACTAGAACAGCCTTCCCAGGAGTAAATGTCAAGAGAGGAGGAGAAGACCAAGGAATAAGGTAGCAATAACTGGAGCAGTGGAGATTTACGTACCATCTTCCACTCTCTTAGTATCCCCTGGCTTTCATTTTGAAGAGGGGAGGTGTGGGGCTGGGAGTTGCAGGGCTGTGACGACGGAGAAAGATTTGGCCTCCTCTCAGTTCCTTCCCTCCCTCCTGTGCACAGCTGCATGGCCCATACCACGAGCATGGATTCCAGATTTTCCCTTTGAAAATCTGTTCAAGCAAAGCAAGCGTTTTTGCGCTTCATCTTAAGGCTTGGGCTTTTTGCTGACACTCCGTGCTGGGTGTCTCCTGGCAGTGAATGTAATGAAGACTCATGAGCAAGGGAAGGGCAGGGGTCTGAGGAGGCATTGAGAGTACTTCGGAATTGCACAGTAATGCTTCCTGCAAAAGATTTTGCTGCGAAAGATTTTGTGCTATTTAGAAACAAGCCCACCTGCCTACAAAATAAAGTCTTCTAGAAATTGCAACTGGGCTGTCTTGTTTTGCAGTTCATTTTATTCTAGGACTAAGGCGACCATATGAGGTCGTTGATGTCTCCATGATATTTAGAGAGAATTTGTCTTTATTTCAGTGCTTCAGCACATTACATAGCTTGAACTCCCTCCCCCTTCCCCCCCCCCCCTTCATGGCAGGTTAACGTTTTGGGTAAAGACAACAGGACAGAACCTGTATGTATTCCCGCAGCCCTACCAGTGGTCTACTAGTTGTAGGATGAGTTGTAGTTGCTCATTTCAGGATGGAATTTCTACTCCTTTCTGCAGTGGGCAAAACACAGGCTCCAATTAAAAGGAAACTGGGAAAATGAACAGCAATATTAGTAATAAAAATCAAGTGCCATAATCATGTTATTGTATGTTCTTCACTGGTGCTGTTTGTGGCATTGCATTTTGGAACATAGTGACTTAACTCCCAGCATGAATGAAGAAATATTTCATGAATATTTATGGAAAAGTGTTTGAAAGACCAAGTAAGTCAAAACCAGCTTAGTCATGAGTGAAATAATCTTGTAACACTCCATTAGCTGTCTAATGCCCTGTTTCTGGTGTGCAACTCTATTCTTTCCTGTTGTGTGCTCAGTTTTTTTTTAAACAGAAGCTGATACACTGCAGAGATACCTACTGCAGAAGGGCGTGTTGTCACTTGGAATTTTTCAATTACAGTTGTTGTGGGGAGACAGCAAGTGCTGTCTCCCTGGTGTGTACCACTTTTGTTGTTAGACCAGCGAAATAAGATGATATAAATTCTGCATTGCTGCAATGCCTACAGAAAACTTGGCAATGGCTAGGCAGTGGGTGTGCTGAAATCACTGCTTATTATATTGACCAGTATTGTCGCATTGTTTCCTTGGGGTCCAATGTCAGTCTGTCACCCACTGTTGTCTCTTGTCTTATTCTTAGATTGTAAGCACTTTGGGGCAGGAACTGTCTTTTTGTCTGTCCAGTGCCTAGCAATAGATTCCTGTCCATGCCTAAAGCTCTTCGATGCTACTCTCATGCAAATAAATAATAGAAGAATATTTTTGGAACTTTGCGATATAGTTTTAGTCAAATACGCACTGAAATTAAGAAGCAATTGGGCACATCCTCAGCTGTTGTAAATTTTCATCACTCCGTCAATGGAGCAATGACAGTTTATACCAGCTGAGGATCTGCGCCATCTGAAACTAAAATGCACCACAGTGGGCCATACTCTCCTCTCCCAGCACTGTAAATTCGGAGTAACGCCATGGAAGTCAGTGGAGCAACACCATTGTAATTGAGGAGTAAGTGAGATTAGAGTCAGAGCCATTGTCTTCACCCACTGTGGTGACAACAGAATTTATGCAAGAGGAAATGTCTTACTTGTTAACTTTTGGAGGGCTTGGGTTGAAGACAACTCTGATTTAAAGGTTCAATGTTTGGATAGTAAAAATAATGCTATTTATGTGCATTTTAGCATTTCTGGGCAATATCTATATGCAGAATCCTATTTTATATAATTTCTCAATTATTCTGACCACTTAACTACATCTGATGTTGTTCAGAAGAGCACAATATCCATTTTCATACTAGTTCACTGACCTTTTCAGTGCTTTCTGCCAATTTGCATAACACTGAAGTATGTGTGTTGATATAAACTGCCATAAAACAAAGTACAGTACACTTTTGGTATACTGTGCCTGTGTCATAATGTTAGCATTTAGGTTATTGGACATTAGTTCCAGCTAGAGGAGTTAGTTCTCATCCGTTCATCCCAGATTGTATCACTTGTGAATATTATGATGTCCCTTTTTTAAACAACCCTTACTGGTCTGTAACCTCATTTTAGCACTTGGTATCATGCAGCATATATGTCTATTGGGTGTTTTTGTTAATAAAGTACTTACTGTCAGTGTTTTACGTATGATTGTTGAGCATCACATGACATGTAACAGGATGGCATTACCAGCAACAGTTGTCATTGTATTGTACAACTGTGCAAGCATTTTTCCTGGCTTTAAAAAATTATATAATTATTTTTAGCACAGCCCCCAGAGCCATGACACAGTGAGGTCTTGCTGTTATATGATTATGGAATTGTCAGTGGGTTTCAATGTTGTGAAATATCACAACATAAGAAAAAATATCATTGGGTGAGTCAGTGCCAGACTGAATCTAATTGCAGACTTCACTGCATTTCTCCCGGTTTCTCTAAGGAGGGGAAGGCAGATGGGGGGGACGAAGGCATCTGTGTGGGGGAGAAGAAAATCACAGTGATTGTCTCAAACTTTGAACACTACACTGAGAGATACAGCGTGACCAAGAATTCCTGGTGACCAAGAATTTGTATGCACATAATGGATATTCAGCTGTTTCAAAACTAGGCTGTGTGCAGGTTTTACAGAAACCTGCTTTTCACCAAGAGAAGAGAAGCCTGCTTGTCTCGTCCACTGAGATGTGTCCCCCTCTGTTCCCACCTGTCCTGTCCCGTCCTCCCCCTACACATGCATTCTTCTGACTTTTGTTTGCCTCTGATTAGACTGTGACAGAAGCAACCTCCAATCTAAAAGCCTGGTTCTCATGTACATTGAGCCCCCTCATGGTACTCTGGCCATGTAAAGAGGCCTATGGGTAAATGAGAATCAGCCCCTCAGTCTTTATAGTAAGGTACCTGACTTGAGTTGATACAGTGCTGTCATGTCTCAATAGCCAGAGATTTACAGTGTTACATTCCCCTCCTCCCTCTCCCCCCCCCCCCCGCCCCATGAAAGTTAATGGAGCTGTGCTGACTGACATCGGCTGAGAATCTGGGCCGTATTGTCTGCTGCTGACTCACCGCTTGTTGCAGCAGTGAGAGTGGGAGAATGTGTAATTTGAAAATATACTGACATCTAATATTTCCTCCAAAAAAAGTCTTCTATTAAAATGTGGACCGAATAGGGATGAGGCAGAAGAATCTGGCTGCCTCACCAATCTCTAACCGATGGCTTTCACACAGGTAACCTGCTGCAAAAGCTGGGTACCCTAAGACACCGGGGGGGGGGGGGCGCGAGCGTTGTTTTTTAGTCTTGAATATCATCGATTTAATTGCCTGTTTCTTTTCTTTTAAGCTTTGACAGAACACCCCCCGCCACTTGTTTTACAGAGAGGTGGTTTTTCTCTACCAAAAAAAGCAGCTTTGTCCAGAGACTCTGCTTTTGTTGGGTCACTTGTAATAGCACCCGCAACTTCTCAGAGCAGCTCTGTACCAACAGCTGTTGTGTTGTACTCCCAAACCACTGCAAACACCTGAGCCTTGGTCATTGTCGTGTGCCTTAATTTCGGCCCCACGCTCACTTGGTGAAAAGCAGAAAAGATGTATTACTGTGGCTTCCAAACTGCAGTCATGCTGCTCTGTAATTGAAGCTTTGCTCCCCCTGCGTGGCATGGTCAGTCGTGCTCATCCCCTATTGGAGTAGACATTGCAGGCTTTTCCCGTGCGTTGCCCCTGGAAACATTGCAGTGGGAGTTCAACACCTTGGAGCGTCTGGGCTACTGTGCCTGTCTGAGTGCACTGCCCCTCACTGCAGGTTCGGTGGCAATAACACAACTTAGTCCTGAGTAAGCAAAGTGAGGGGTTTTTTTATTTCCTGCTATAGTCAACTTGAGTCTAAGATAAGAAAAAGGAAGCCCCAGTATTGATTCTTCTCTTGTCAGCTCAGATCAGTTGTGAACATTTTCCCCTGAGGGGAAACCTAATAAATGTTTTGTGTACAATGGGCAGCTGCTTTTGACACCTTAGAGACTAACAAATTTACTTGAGCATAAGCTTTGGTGGGCGACAGCTCACTTCATCGGACGCATAGAATGGAACATATAGTAAGAAGATATATATACATACAGAGAACATGAAAAGGTGGAAGTTGCCATACCAACTTTAAGAGGTTAATTAATTAAGATGAGCTCACACCTTCTTGTCAACTGTCTGAAATGGGCCATCTTTATTATCACTACAAAAGTACAAAAAAATTTTCTCCTGCTGATAATAGCCCCTCTTAATTAATTAGCCTCTTACAGTTAGTATGGGTACTTCCACCTTTTCATGTTCTCTGTATGTATAAATATCTTCTTACTATATGTTCCATTCTATGCATCCGATGAAGTGAGCTGTAGCTCACAAAAGCTCATGCTCAAATAAATTTGTTAGTCTCTAAGGTGCCACACGTACTCCTGTTCTTTTTGCGGGTACAGACTAACACGGCTGCTACTCTGAAACCTGCTTTTGACAGTGATCAGTCAGGCAAAGCTGCTTTTCCTAAGGGGACCCTCAGTTGGAGAACCACTGGCTTAGAGAAAAATGGGAGATAGGGCACTTTGTCCTTCTCTGGGCACTCACAGAATAATAGAACAAGGAACTGGCAGCAAATACTGTCAAAATATAAATTAGAAAGCTTACAAAAATCAAGGCAGGGTTCCCTGTTTGGTTGTGATGGTAACACATTCGCAAGGGCAGCATCCTAGTAGAAAAGCTGATAATAAAGAGAGAGAGAGAGAGAGAGAATGCTATTCCCAGTGGTGAGTGACTGTTTGCAACCACCTGGGGAATAATGCAGGGAAAAAAGGCAGCAGGTGATCCACTTTCAGCAAAAGTCAAAGGAATTTATACCAATTAAAAATGGAGGAATAGACTTGTTCTCATGGTAAAAAATGGCAATAGTCCAAGATCAGAAAGGACACAAGACATGAGGTAATTCTGCAATCTTGGGAGCTGTGGAGATGAAACTGAATGTACCATGCACCTGTGAAGCAGTGTCAGATAGTTTCAGCGCATGGTTTGGAAAGATTGATGACAGGACGTGACCGAATGGGAATACACCAGTGATGTGGAAGTGCAGGAAAAGGCCTGATGCAATGTCCATTGAAGCCAGTGGAAAGACTCCCGTTGACTTCAATGAGCATTGGATCAGGTCCTAAGGTAGGAGAGAGGACTGCAAGGAAATGTGTGGGTGGGAAGAAGGCAGTGAGTATCACGGTAAAGAGGGGATTGTCGCCAAATGTGGAAAAGAAAACAAGAGCAGAAACTTGAGCTGGAGACTGGCTATTTAGGGTCCCATACAACAATGGACTGCCAATAAAGCCCAGCATCCAGCACTATGCCATGTGTTAGACAACTCTTTCTCTTCCCATAACCCTTCACTGCCACAAGCTCATACAGAGGCTGTAAAGGGAAAAACATGAATGTTTATGGCTCACAAAGGGAAGTAAATGTTTCAAAGAAACACCAAAAAGTGAAAATAGGTTAGAGGGGAGGTTGCAGGTGAGAGGAAGGGAGAACTCGGAAGATCTGACTTGAGTTATAGGCAGCCACGTAGCATTATGCTGGACACATTGTAACAATACACTGTGGTTACTGACCTGCTTAAGTTTAAAATTTATATATATCCTTGGATTTTGGTATACTAAAAAGAATGATTATCCATATGCTCTAAATGTTTGGGTCTCTATTGCGATGCGACACAAGGTGCAAAAATAATAATAAGTTGTTTGTTTACCAACTAATTGTCCTTAAAGAAAAGCTCCACTACTTTTTACTTTGTTCGTAGTTTATTGTCTTTAAACCACATTCACCATTGCAGGGTTATAACGCCCGAATCCGAAACACAACATATGCGTTGTGTCCCAGATGTCTTCTAAGAAAGCATTCTGCAGCCAAAGAAAGCAAGACAGCATATTGAATACACACAGGGACCTGATATTACTGAAAACATCTGCACAGCCAGTCCAACAAAATGTGAACATGCTATTTGTAAAGTGGTTCTTTTCAACCAAACTGTAGTGTTTTTAAATACTTCTCTGTGATAAGATCTTTCACCTCCCTGACTTTTTTAAATGGTTCCATTTCTTGTTGGTTTTCTCATTTTGCAGATAAACCTTATTTTAGGGGAAGAAAAAGAGACTAGGGTATTCATGGTCTGTTCTCTTTATTGGTTGCATCAACTCGATAAAATGTAAATTACATTTGGTTTCTGCCTGGAAACAGCACAAAATCTGAACAGCAACTACGTCTAGGTTTGGTCTTAGTATTAGACAGCTCTTGAGCCACTCCTCTTTCTGTTAACACTGCATGTGTGTTTAGTGCAGTAAGAAAAATCCCATAATTATCTTTTGTACTATCTTACACTGGCTAAACTATTATTCAGCTATATGCCTAAATTCATACGTTACTGTAGAACTGTAAAACATGTAAGTAGAAATATGACTATAACCATGTGTACTTTCTCTCCCAACTCCAAAGTTGCCAAAATTGGAAATATAATGGTAAATTACAATATAGAGGTATTAATTATTTAAATTTATTTACTTTATATGTGTCACCCACTGTATTATTGCGGTGACCCTAGGATCATAGGCCATAGCTCCAGTTAAAAGCTTGGCAGTCAATAGGAGAGAGTGCTGAGGTTTCTGCCTAAATTTTCAAAAGTGGCTTGTGATTTTTGGTGCCCAACTTGAGATGCCTCTAAGGGCCCTGATTTTCAGAGTACATGTGCTCAGTGCTGTTTGAAAGTCAGGCCCCTTCAACCTTCTCAGGCTGGGTGGTCATTGAGAAAATCAGTTTTGCAAATGTAAGCGCCTGTTTCTAAATATTCTATTGTAAAGATAGCAGCCATCTAAAGGATAAAGGTGTGCCCCAATAACTATAGGAACACCTGACATAGCGGTGGAGTGAGGTGGATGCTAACCTGGCTAAAGGGAGGCCACACACTTGTCCTATCCTTCCCCTTGTGCTGCCTTCACCTTTCATTTATCTAGACCAGCACAGGGACTAGCTGCCTCGGGGGGGAGTTTACTAACATCCTTCTTAGACACTACAACATTCAAGTAAAATAAACTTTATTTAAACATTTGATTAGAGATTAGGTGCAAAATTATTTTTTCCTGCCAAGATCTAAGCTCAGAGCTCTCTATTTCCTCTGCAGTGGTGGATGACATCATTAACACTTGCTGACACTATATTAAGTGTTAGAGAAGCCATCCAGTGTTGCAGCAGCAACACAATACACTGAATACAAGTCCTGGGATGTGAATAAAGATGGAAATGATTTTTTTTAACTATTTAATTTTCAAAATGAACTATAGGTAGAGCCAGTAACAATGTTTGTAGTTAAGGTTGTGTAACATTTTTGATTATAAGCCCCTGCTTTCAGCTGCTTATAACTTATATAAATTGTAGCCATTCAGGCTGAAATTTTCCATGCCAGGTATCTACCCCAGGCTAAATTTGTCTAGAAAGTTTCAGACAAAAAGTTTAGCCATTTCCAAGAACAAGGTTAGGAGAAAATAGGTAGTTTTGCTAATGTTAAAAGAGAGAGAGAGTGTATCTGTATACACTTACATATCTATTTTGCTTCATCTTTAGAATATAGTGTGTTTTGGTTAATGGAAATTGTGCATCTGCAATATAACCGGAAGTTATATTGTTTGTACATGTAGTGTGCAGCCTAAAGCCTAATCTAGTTGTCCTTGCTAGATAGTGTATGTGGGTGGTTAATATTAATATACATTATATTTTCATATTCATATTAAAAAACTGGCCCTTTAATTCTAATGTGAATGTGAACGTTTTACCTCTGGTCTTTCTATTGCCTTTTTTAGTTTGTTTTTTAAACTTTTAGTAGACTGAGGCAATCCAGCATGTAGCCCAATGTTGGAGCCTTCTGTATGACATCATTGGCCTCAGACAGTGGTCCTGAGGACCTGTTCTGTGTAGCTATTTACTAACCAGTTGGATTCCTGCCAGCTGCCTAATGGTCATGAGTGAGTCAGTTTCATTCAGCCTCTTAGCATAGTCAATTTGTCCAACAGCACACAATTTGCTTTCATGTGGGTGGCACTGCGGTGACAAGCATATTCCAAAAGCCTTTGCACCCATAGGTAACAAGTGAGTTTCAAGGCTTTGGGGGACAGTATCTGATTGTCAAGGGGGTGGCAGAAGCAGAAGGAATGTGTTAGTGAATGCCTACTAGGAAAATTAGACATTACGCTCACTTACAGGACTTCTGTCCTCTCCAAATGGTTCAAACAATACAACAAGTAGCAATAGATAATAGGAATGTTTGAGAAAAATATTGGCGGCACATTTGGCTTTTGATTCAATGCTAATGGTATTTGATGGGGAAAATACAAGAGGGGTGGGTGTGCACTGGCTCCTGGAGTGAGTCACAGCTGTACAGTAAGCTGAGAGATGAGTTCCTTATCATTTGGATGAATAACCAACTCAGATTGTGTCTGGGTACCATGTTGCCCTGAAGCATTGTGTTTTTATGAATGATCTGTTTTACATTTAGATGAAAGATACACGTTGGCTGACTCACTTAGGGGTTTAAATTGCAAAAGGATGGGCAATTAAAAATTAACACTAGCACCAAAAAGCAATCAGGAACAACAGCCAACATGAGCACAGATCCTTCCAGCTGCGTTGAGGAGATGCAATGCAGGCCGTGTTCCTGTTTTCCCCTTTGCTTTGCTCTGGGAGGATGTGGGAAATGCTAAATAGTTTATGCTGCCTCTCTTCCCACAGATGCCACTGCATTCCTTGGCCATCCTCAATGACACTCCAGCAGACACAGATCACTTTGGCTTTGTTGGAGACTTTTTTCCAACTGCTACTCCTCAAACTTATTTAGGCTGGTCTATGCTCGTCTTCTAAAAGAAGAGTCTCCCATACGGTTGGATTTTGACCCATATCTGCATCTTCTCTGTCCCCCTCTTTATCAACTCATGTGCAGGTATTTTCTAATAACAGACACTCAGTACCAGGCTTAATAATAGTTTGTGTTACAATTAATATTCCAGGATTTCATCCTGGCCAGTATTTTAATTAGTGTACAATGTTTTTGGCATTAGCTGCTATTTCTTTATTTAATCTTTGAGTTGGTTTGGTTTTGTGCTGTTGTTTCTGTAGCTGCAGAATTAGGATATAACTTGCTCTGTTGAGACTAAAGGGCTAAACTTTACATTTGACCTCAGTTAGGACTTGTTCCTTTAGTTAATTGCATCCTGGCTGCTATTTTTTAAAGCCTGTAACTTAAAAGACAAAACAACGTAACACAGGCATCCTCTCCTGGCATCAGCGTAAGGAAAAAGATGCTGTCCTCTGCTTGTATCTCTTTTGCTACTCAAAATCTAGGCAGCCCAAATGTTCAAGGCCTGCCTCATCCATTTAAACCCAGTGCCCTGGTGGACTGGCAACATTCCAAGACCTGCATCCCCAGGCTGCTGCACTGGGAACTAAGGGTCCTGCAACAAGAGCTTGGTAGCTCCTGTGGACCCATCCTCCATCATCATGATAGTTGGGTTGATGCCTAATCCTAATCCATAGGAAAGCATGTCTCCCAACCTCTGTGGGACTGGGAGACCACAGTAATCCTAACCCAACAAGGGGAGGCTTGCCCCTGCTCTCTGCACAAGGAGCCTAAAGTTGCCACCCTTTGAAAGGCATAAATCAGTTTAAACCACAATATCCATATCTGTACATCATAAATTCTGAGGCTGCACAACTCACCTCACGCAGTGGCTTCCAAACCCAGACAACCCCATGCAAACCACACAAACTGCACCAGCCCCACAATTATCTGAGGCCAGATAACCCACAAGCAAAAGAAAATATTTGAACTTGACATTGTGCCATGTAACCATTAACTTATAAGAAAGAGGAGTGTGGGATCTTTTGCAGACAGAAGTAACAGACGCCTATTGATTTGCTAATGATGGAAAACGCCACTAGGAGCAGGAATCAGGAGTTTAACAAGGGGGGACCCAGGGTTCATTGTCTGCTGCCTGGAGCTGGTTTTACACTCCCAGAACATCCTGGCCCCCTCGTCGGGATGGTACTCTTCTGCCTGACCGCCTCCTTGGGTAAGAGCCCAGGCGGGGTGTGGGACAGGCAGACCATGGGACTTAGTAGGGGGGGGATGGGGGAGAGCTTGGACCTGGATACAGAGTAATATGTGGGGAATAGTGTGAGCCTAGGTATGGGGCACCAGGAGGGGAATGTGTGTGGAACTGTGTGCAGGGGGGAACGTGTAGATTTGGGTACCAAAGTAGTGTGGGAGAGCTCAGGACTGGGCATGGGGGAGTGGTGTGGGAGAGCTCAAGGCTGCATCCAGGGTTTGCTAGGAGGAATGTGTGGGGCAGGGTGCAGGGGAGGGAGAGCTCTGGACCCCCTCCTTATGGAAAATTCTGGCAGCACCCCTGGCAATCATCACAGGCTCCAGGTGGCAGAAGGAACTGTTTTGAGAACAAGTGTGTGATCAGAAAGCCATTGAGAGTCTGAGACAGTAGTTATTGGTAGACCTGCCATCCCCTAAAGCCCACCTGAGATGTCTCCAATTGTCTGTGTTTGTTAACTGAAGGGGAGATTTTCAAAGGAAGAAATGGGAATTAAGTGCCCAATTCCCCTTGCAAGTCAGTAGAACTAGGCACCTAAATGCCCTTTGTACCTGTAGAAATGACCCCTGGGCCATTTAGGGTTTTAATTTAGCTGGTGTTCTGCTGTAGTTGCATTTAATTTTCTGAAAAAGGGACAGTGTAGCAATAGCTCCTAGGATCAGTGTCAATTAATCTTTTGTATCCCTGATGCATTTCAGGTGACTAGGGCTAGGAAATATAGTTAGGTCCCTGAGCAGTACTCCCACGTGACACACCTCAACTATAAATGGGGTTTCGTATGTAGTAAGGTCCTACGTAATTTGAGTAAAGGAGGCGGAGATAGGCCCATAGGTTGTAAACTTCTGGGGTCAAAGATCATGTTTCTCTTTGTGCCTGTACAATGCTAAACACATTGTCAAATTGCTGAATAACAATTAGTGATAAAAAATTATGTTTTCTTTCTGATCAAAATATTATAGCTCCTCAGTCAAAAATCCCATTTTCTGCGTCTTCCCCGTAACCTGAACCTTCCTGCAGAAGTTCCTTTTCAGTGGCATACATCTCCTGACTGCAGAGTCCTTGGGTATGGTGTTATAGTGTTTTAATACATGAGAAATGTCTCAGTCCTTAAAGAGGTAGGCATTTCAGAAATGCCAGCAATGCTAAACGTCAGTTTAAACACTGCACTCTTGTAACGGATTCTTTTTTCCCTCTGAGACAGCTTCAGACTCTGTGTGTGAGATGCATGCAGCATGCATGACCGCAGACAATGTAATTGAGGCTTTGCTCTTTCAGGAGCACACATTAGGAAGAGTCAGGAGTCTTCCATAGTTAAGGCTGTAACTAGCTTTCCATTATAAACTTGATTATAATCCTCCACCCCACTCAAACTAAATCAGTCTATGATTCATGTCTAGTCCTCTGCTGGAGAATAATTGGTTTAGAAAGTAAGTGGGTAATTGGATGGGGGAACTAGCCAAATATAAAAACCAGAAGATTTCACTTTTGTATAAGTTTCCCAATTATTATTTGGTTTGGGGTTTGGAGTTTGGTGGGTTTTTTTGTTTTTTTATTTATTTAGTATCCTACAGTTAACTTACAACCAACTTGAACTAGAAACTCTGAATGTGGCTTATTCTGTTGTCCTTCTCCAACACTGCAGCATCCCGAGGCACAATGTATAATCCAGATAAACTCCACAGGCTCCCTGGTCTGGGACTAAAGTAAGGTTGATAAACTGTTCAGGAAAAGAGAGACCCACTAGCTCTGTATAACCACAGGACCATGTAAAGTCTGAAGAATGAGAAAAGCCTGAGAGCCTCTGTGGTCCTACAGCATTTGGAAATTTATTATAAAACTGTCCAGTCTCAGCTATTCTCATTGGGCTTGTGGGTTTTATATGATCTGCAGGACCAGAAATAACTGCCCAGGCTAACCTAGGACAGGGAGCATGCAGAGCGCACAACCTTTCCCGGGCTAAAGAGGGCCACCCTCATAGTCAGATCCTGTAATATCCACTGGAGTGGGGCTGGAGTTGAATCTTCTGCCTGTCATTGTTTCTGAGCTCCACAAGAAACTACATGCTCTCCAGTATGAAGTAAATAACTCCTCTTTGCATAGGCAGAACTTTTAGCTGCTCCTTAGCTGTTTCTCAGTATTTCTAACTATACACACACAGTTGGGTTTTGCCCAGCTCTTGGGCAAGAGGTGGGAGGGGGGTGTATATGTGTTTAAGAAACTTCTCCTCCTACTTGTACCTCTGTCCCCATGTTCCCCGGGGTAGAAGGACTTTCCTGGTGGTTGCCCCTAGCAATATTCACTGCCCCTCTGAATGAGGGGGATGGAGAGAATGTAGGACCACAAATATGGCAGTCATTTTAAATGGTCAGGAAATTGTAAGCTTAGATTAAAAAGGAAACTTCTGAGAGTCGGAAAACTAGGAGGGTCGTTGGTAGGTGAAACAACCTAAACCTCTGAAAGTCTGGAAATTCTCAGATAAGGCTCCAGTGCTGACCTTAACTTTACTCTCGACCAGCATCCCCTCTCTAACGTTCAACTATCACCCCAGACCTCCACTATCCTGAATCTTGCACACAGCACTCCCCAGGTGGTCCACATAGGACACTGCCTTTTCGAGCACCCTCCTATGATCTGGATAAACCACTCTGCACTGCTTTATCACACTCATCCTCCCAACATTGGTTAGAGACCATACACTGCAGACCTTAGCCAGAGACAAACTTCTTCCACATCCATGCTGAGCATACAGGCTGCAGACTCCAGCACCCTCTGTGTGAGATGGGCCTGCGATATCCCCTGTGTCTAATCTAGAGCAGAAGGATGGCAGCAGGTGAGCTCAGTGACTATAAGATTATAATTCATAAACACAGCAGGCAAAAGAAAATTCTTTTGTGTTGTCGCTAGTGGGGCTTTCCCACCAGTAAGTGGAAGATACTCATGGCAACATGTCCAAGTTAAGGTGGGCCTGGGAAACCAGTACTGGACATTCAGGTTTGTTGTAATTACATGAAACTAAGCCTACATTGTAGTCTCCTGACTTTGTGGTTTATTTTCATGTAATTACAATGCTTCAATAATGCTGTTTCACATTAGTAGAGACCTATTTACAAACTGAACAGCATCTTACTATTCTTTCTCTGGACATTTTACATTCTCCAGGATTTTTATTTTTGTGACAGGTAGTAAAAAGGGCTGCCTCCGACTTCAGCATAATTTTAACTTGTTACAGGTGTAAGGAGGAGAACAAAGAAGGTGGCTTATCCCCTCTGACCTTTGTAAGCCTGCAGCCATAATCAGCCATAAATCCTTACCCAGCCGCCACCTCTTGTACCTGAACAGCGGGCATTTCATGGTTTATCCCAGAAGACTTTCCATCCCTCCAAGGGCTCAGTCTAGTGCCAGCGCCAAGTAGCACAAGGATGATTACCTTGCATGCCCCTGCAGATGTGGGTTTCCTCTACATGCCTGCTTAAATAATTGTAAGGAATGTCAATAAATTCATACTAGGTTAAAGCGAGAACTTGGGGACTTCTTCAAAGGAAACATGATTGGCTGAGTATAGATCTAACTCCACTGCTCTGTGTCCAAAATCAGCTGCTAAAGTCATCTTCCTGAAAGTCCCTCCCCCTTAGCCACTGTGTGTTATTATTTATTTCTAGTACAGTAGTGACTAAAAGTCACAGTCAGGGACCGGACCAGTCACAGAACAGGATGGTGCTGCCCCAAAGAGTTTGCCATCTAAATACTGAATTTTAAACTTCTCATCTTTGCCTTCAATGCACTTCACAACTCTATCCCAACCTCACCACCGATCTCATTTCTTAGGGTGTCTCCATTCACATAGCCCTTCTTGCTGCTCAGTTTGCTGGTCTCCTTCCAAGGATAATGTAAGCTTCTGGGAGCATGGTGTCTCTTGTTTTGTGAAGCACCTAACACACTTTTGGCCCCGTATAAACAGTCACTGCCTTCTTTGTTTGCAAATGGAGATTTTGGGGAGGGCTGTTCTCATTAAGGGTTGTCAGAAATACAGTCGTCAGAACAGCTGATGGGAGCATGAGGTAATAGTTAAGGCTCAGTGGGAGATAGTTTTGGTTTTTTTGCAGTAGTGCACATGATATTCCAACCTCTCTCCAGACATTCAATAAAGGGTGGTGGTCCCTGTCGGAAGAGCTCAGACTCTAGAGAGGTCCTGAGGGTGTACTACTGAAGTCAATAGCAAAGCTTCCATTGACTGAAGGGGTGCATTAGCCATGGGAAAACAGGGGGTGTAGAGGGGGTGTATGCTTGTGACACTCAGACCCACTTTGCTATCCCTTCAGACCCATCCAGGGCCTTTGGTGAAGTCAGTGGATGAGGACAAGCTGGCTCAGGGTTAATTCAGACAAGATCAAAGAGGTGTTAGTGGGTCGGGGGGCAGTACTCAAAAGAGTGGACAAGGATGATAGCTGCCCCCTCATTCAGAGATTGTGTCTGCCATGTGTGACTCATCAAATAGTAATAATAGCCAAACAGGCAGTTCTTCATCTACATCTGGCCGGCTGATCTTCACCTTCTCTGCAGATATTGCTACTGTCATTCATGCCTTTGTCATCTTGAGACTAGACTGCTGTGTGACATCCTTTTCAGCGATCATCTCCCATCCCCTCCCCATAGCACCTGCAGAAGTTGTTCACATAGGATATGTCTACACAGCAACCACGGGGTGCAGTTGCGATTCATGTAGACATATCTGAGCTGGCTATAATCTAGCTAGCTCGAGTACTGGAGCAGGGAAGCCACAGCAGGGCGAGCTTCAGCACAGGCTAACCATCTGAGCAATTACGCAGAGTCACATGGGCTTTCCAGCCCACGCTGTCATAGCTTCATTACTGCAGTATCTAGCTGAATTCAAACTAGTTTGGGTATGTCTGAAGAAGCTGCAATCCCACCCATGATTCAGTGTAGGCATGCCCATAGAATAGTCATATTTGGGTAGTGTGTAATGTATTTTGAGCTGTCCTTTAATGCAGTCTGACAGCTGATAATAAGGAGGAAGAGCCAAAGTTGTGTGGCTGGCCACTCTCCGTGAGTACCCATGCACCATACTTTGAGATCCAACGCTTTAGAAAATGTAGCTGTGTACATCCCTCTTCCTCTTAGTACCCATTTTTATCTGGGTGTTTTCCTTGGAATGAGGAAGGTGCCCTCTATAGCTGTCACTCAGTCCATGGAACCCACTCATCTCATCTCCTACTCCCCTGCATGTCAGCCACCAATCTTATAGTGAAGAACCGCTGGTTAGAATTCCCTCAGAATGTGTGCCAATGCCATTCCTGAATCCCCCTGATGGTAATGGTTGAGTGATGCAAGCCACTTCTGCCTTCCCCTCCTACAAGGGCTAAATGTACAGCCTCCAACTCAGCTAATCTTACAGAATTTTTGTTCATGTGATCTGTCTCTCAGGGCTTGTCTCCACTTACCAGGAGATCAACATGTGGCGATCGATCCACTGGGGGTTCACTAGACCCACTAAATCGACTGCCAATCGCTTTCCCATCAAATCCGGTACTCCACCGGAACAAGAAGCATAAGGACCCAGCGCCGTGTAGACACTACAGTAAGTCGACCTAAGGTATGTCAACTGTAGCTACATTATTTACATAGCTGGAGTTGCGTAACTTATGTCAACTTAGCCCCGTAGTGTAGACCTGCCCTCAGAGAAAAAAAAATGATTGAATTGGCCAAGAATAATTTACAAGTTGCCCACTTTTTATCTTCATACACTCACTTCTGACCTGTAATCTCCCAGACAACAGAGATAGAAGCCCCACTATTATCAAGTACAGGGACATCCCTTGCTAAGTAACACAGGCTACTGCTCTGATAAATAGTTTGCAATATTTTCCCATTAGGTTACTTGGCATAGCATCTGCATACTGCCTTTGTTCGGTGATTCACCAAAGGCAATCTCTTTAGTGCTGAAAATGGTCCTTTGTGTGCAAGGCAATCTGTTCAGCACTGGTGCAGTAAAGACAACAGTAATTGTAAACAATGAAGCACATCAGAAAAGCACTTTTTTCCCCTTCCAAGTGTAATTGCATGTTTTGTCTGGAGTTCAAAAAAGAGCTCTAACACAGGAGAGACAATAAGAATTGAGATCACTGAAAACAGTGTTTGTAATTAATTTGGGACCAAAGTTCAGTGCAGAAAAATGCCAGTGTGTGTGTGTGTGTGTGTACACACAATGTTAATATGACAGGCATCCATCTTGAAAGATGATGATATAAGCACCAAAACCGTTCTGTTACTGTGTGTCATGCTGTAGCAGTGTGAGTGGCTAAAAAGTCCAGTCATAGAGCGACAGTCTTTGCCACAGATAATGCAGGCATGAGGTGTGGGGACAGAGGATGAAGCTGACCCACTGTTAGCGCTTGAGGCCTGCTGTGTTTTCTTCTTCTCTCGCTTCGCTTTCCCATCTCACTCATCCCCCTCCCCTCAGCCTCTTTGGTGTAACACATCTCTCCACTGTGAGCTGTAGCTAAATGCATCTTCCTCACTTGCGGTGTCAACACTGAATTATAGAAGATCAGGGTTGGAAGAGACCTCAGGAGGTCATCTAGTCCAACCCCCTGCTCAAAGCAGGACCAACACCAACTAAATTGAAAGTATTCTAGTCCCGCTTGCAAACATCCTTGGACCTGAGCCTTGGTCGATCCAGTGGCCTTTAATTCTCTATACAGGAGATCCTTTGTATGTATTTTAGGTTGAGAGATGCAATAAAATGCAAGTGTTTTCAATATTGCTGGTCTCAGCAGAGGAATGATTAGTGTTTCTTCTCTTAACGTACAGTTCCTGGTGCAGCGAGGAGATGTTTGGGATGTTGGTTGTGATTAAGGGATGCTTTGCTATCTTTTTATTTCTTGTTCTTTAGGCTCATAGGGTCTGGGAACATAACTGAGACATCTAACTCAGCCTGTGTTGGGACAGGGGAATGCCTCCAGTTTTTCTTCAGTGATCTCATTGGCCAATTTAAAGCCTTGATCCTGTAAGCAACTCTCTGCAGGTGCACAGTCAATGGGGCTCTGTTCACATACTGGAACCAACTCACCCAGAGTTGCTTGCAGGGTTGGGGCCTAGGAGAGGTGACATTCCTTGGCCAAAGAATGTTTACATCAAGTAAACATTAAGACACTACAGTACACTGAAAGGCACAGAGCTTGATAGGTTTTTTAAAGGGGAATGTATGGATTCAATTTGTCCTCTGCTAAAGGGAGAACAGGAATTTCATACAGGAATACATTTGAAAAAAGAAGAGTCGCAAAAAAGTCAATTTGCCTTTCTTGTAGTTTATCTGTAGTATCCTGGTGGTCATTAAATATGATTAAGGATCTGAAGAAGAGCTTTCTTCATCACACCTTCTCCACTTACACTTGTTTGTGTCACTTTTATTTTGACTGCTTAGTAACACCCATCTCTGAGAAATCCATGCAGATCTTTTGTTCGATCTTGCAGCGAAGTCAAGCGATACCTGTTTATGCTATCGTAGACTGTTGCCATTGTCAGAGAAAAACACAGTTCTCAGTCTGAGGTTGGGCGCAGCAAGTCAGATACACTTTATTATCTCAAGCAATTTCACAGAGGGAGAGAGTGCACTAGGACACAGGGTTTCCCCCACCTAGGCGGGTCTCTCTAAAGATAAACAATTGGCTCAAGCATTTATACCTTTATTTGCAGACAATAATAAGCAACAGCTGCATATTGTTTATACATATTCCTTCATGATATCTTATTTTCCTCACCAATTTCTCTTATAGTCTACATTCTATTCTTATCTCATACAAGGTCACAACAGCCTCTTTCACAGTTCTTTTCCACTCATTTCGTACTATCCCTGCTTCTACAAATCCCACATTATTAAAGATATTATTCTACAAATCTCACGTTATTAAAGAGTTAGCCTGACTCCTGCTCATTTCAGAGGTCTGCATCCAAATTCCCTTTATCTACTTCCATAGCATGGAAGTGAGTGGGATGTCAGAAGTTCAGCATTAGAACTTCACTGGGGGTCAGTTCAGCTGAGTGGATGGGAACTGCACGAGAGAGAATGCTGCTTGGAAATGCAGTGATATTTAACTACTGCTGTACGCTGAACGGAAGTTTTCAGAGTCATCACATCTCCTCCTTGGGTGGTGACAGCTAGTTTAGAACCCATCATTGTACATGTATATTGGGATTATGCTTTCCAATGTGCATTACTTTCCACTGATCAGTGTTGAATTTCATATGCCATTTTGTTGCTCAGTCACCCAGGTTTGTGAGATCTCTCTGTACCAAGGTACTCGTAGGCCCCTGAGTGATGTGGCTGCGCATGAATGGAACTGCCATGCCGTTGCTACTCTGCCTTTAATTGAGTAGTCATTAAAAATGAAACTGTTTCACTTCCTCCTGTTCAATAGGTGACAGTGATTGAAGGGCCCTGTATGCCCATGATGGCAGAGAAATTGAATCATTAAATTAGAACAGTTGTAAGACCCCAGTTTCTGATTAGCTAAACAGCTTGCTTTGGTTAGTGATTAATGTGGTTGCAAGAGTCAAATCTGTTTGCCTAGAAGATAAAGAAGACAACCTCTTATGAAATACAGTCTTTGGCACACATCCAGGTATTGGAACAGTGAGCAAAGTAGTTGTTAGATGTAACACAATATTGCGATTTTAAGTCCTATTTTGGAATGACTGCCACAAAAGGTGTGAAGGGAAACCTCTGATTTCTGTTTAACCAACAGTCAGGAACATGTCCATGTTGCGGTTCACATTTTTGTAAACTCATTCCCGCCGCCTCTCATAATATTCTGGAAGCTGGTTTGGTTTTTTGGGGAGGGGGGGATTGCACCCTGCCCTGTACCACTTCTTCCAATTCCCCCAATTTTTTTTGTGTTACAAGGTTTGGGTTTATTTTTTCCCTGTCAGAACTCAGTTGAGGCATTCCGGAAGCCTGAGATTATGCTGGCGTTGGCCAGCAGTAACCTGCCTGCTTGACTTTCAGTCTGCATGGTGGGAGGTTGCAACAGAAGAAAATAATTTCAACTTCCCCTTTTCTCTGTGGGATAAGAAGGCCAGTGCCGCCTGAAAAGTAGGCACCTGGAAAAGGCAACAGGGGGATTGGTAATTCAGCCTTTCCCTGGTGGGTTCATGTAAAGATCTGCTCTTAATTTAACGATGCTTTGCCCCATCAAAAAATCCCGCCAAAAATGTAATGCTGTCTTCTCTTGGAACAAATTCCGCTGGAGCACAAGGGGGAAGACTGGCATCTAAAGGTGTATTTCACACCTGTCGGTGCCAGCTCTAATGAATCTGGCCCTGAGGATCGCAGGTATCTAATAGAACAATGAATAAATGATTTAAACAAATGAAACAAATTATTGGGTTAAGGCGTCCGTAACAAGCTTGTTTTCAAACAGGCCCAGAATAATAAGCAGCCCAGATTCTTTTCCAAGCTCAGATGAAAGCCGAGAAATCTATCCTTTGCACTCAGTTTTTCCCTGCATTCAAAAGTTGAAACTTCACAGGTGCTTTAAAATGAACCACTCTCAACCATTAAGCAACACTTGATCCCCATGTTAAAAGCATTTGAATTGTTGGCACCCATTATGCTTAAAATATAGGCCTATGCCTTCTGCTGCAGTTCAGAGTTGGAGATCTGTCTAGTGCTGAAAACGGAAGAGGAGTTAAAATAGCAAAAGGATTTATATTAAGACACTCCCCCACAAAAAATACAACTAATAAATGGAAGTACTGTTTCACACAATGCATAATTAGCTTATAGAACTCCCTGCCAAAGGATATTATGGAAGCCAATAGTTTAGGAGAATTCAATAAAGGATTAGATATTACATGGACAGCAACAATATCCAGAGGAGTTATAATAGTTAGGACTTAAAAATAAATGAGAGGTTTTGGAAGAAATATAAACCCTCAAGCTTCAGGGCATAAGTCAAACTCTAGCAAGAAAATTTTTCTGGGGGCAGTTTATTCCATCACTGAGCTTTAACAGAGTTTCCTGCACCTTCCTCTGAAGCATCTGCTGTTGGCCCACTGCAAAAGACAGGATACAGGTCTAGATGGATCTTGGGTCTGATCCAGTCTGTCAGTTCCTGTATTCCTAAGTAAATGTGGATTCAGAAGTAAAACAATCAAACACCTTGGTGAAAAATCAAGTTTTGGTGTATCTGAAATTATTAGCAACAATATTAGAGTTAGGCTATCTCCTCTTACAGAGAAATTCCCTCAGGGCTCATTTCTGCCCTCAAATGTTCACACAGTTCTGGTGACTTGAGTGGGATGTATCAACATGCATCTGAAGGCTGAACAAGGCAGTATTAAGAACCGTTATAACTTTCTGTTTGCTGGGCCAAAACCATTCTTTCCATGTGCAATATGGAAGAGAAGGGCCAAAATAGCCTGCAGTTTTCCATGCAAGGCGTTTCCATGGGATCATCCTTCCCAGGATAAGAGCAGTGGCAATTGTGCATCCTGCCTACTAAGCAGACAGGAGTTACGCCCACCCCCCCCCCCGTTCCGACCCCTCCCCCCCAAAAAAACCATGTGGTCTGTTTCCGAAGACGTCCACAAATGCCTAGGATATTTGTAAAAAGAAAAGGAGTCCTTGTGGCACCTTAGAGACTAACCAATTTATTTGAGCATGAGCTTTCGTGAGCTACAGCTCACTTCATCAGATGCATACCGTGGAAACTGCAGCAGACTTTATATATACACAGAGAATATGAAACAATACCTCCTCCCACCCCACTGTCCTGCTGGACAGTGGGGTGGGAGGAGGTATTGTTTCATATTCTCTGTGTATATATAAAGTCTGCTGCAGTTTCCACGGTATGCATCTGATGAAGTGAGCTGTAGCTCACGAAAGCTCATGCTCAAATAAATTGGTTAGTCTCTAAGGTGCCACAAGGACTCCTTTTCTTTTTGCGAATACAGACTAACACGGCTGTTACTCTGAAACCTGTCATTATGCTAGGATATTTGTCTTGAAGTCATAGGATATTACTGAGGATAATAGGATATAGGTGCTGGAACTAGGGGTGCTGCATCACCTCCTGGCTTGAAGTGGTTTCCATTTTTTACAAAGTTTACAGTTTGGTTCAAGGGCTCTCAGCACCTCCACTATAAAAATTGGTCCAGCACCTCAGGTCGAGGTATCGTTTCTTTTACTTTACTCCCGCAGGGGAGGTAGGGTGTTCACAGTATGGATGGACAGTCAGTTAAGATCACAGTGATGGGACGATGGAGTTAAGGAGAGGGATGAAGAACTATAAGAACACATGAAAATTCAGACATACCAGAAATCCCAGAAGAGGCCGGACCAAGAAGGAGGGTAGATTTGAGTCATCAGTGTAGAGAGACCAAGGAAGTGGATGAGATTACTCAGGAGTCATCATTAATGACATAATCTGAAGAGCCTGACCTATTGTAGAATTAGGCCAAATGTGTAGAGGTTAAATGATTGTGAATTACATAAATGATTGATTAGCGGGATAAATTGAAGAAAATGTAAGGATCAGCTGGTAACTGTGACTGAATGTAGCGGAAGGGAGAGTCGAGCTATCAGTATGCCTTTTTATTTTTCAAGCTCTGATATTTTTCCTGCCCAACCAAATCAGACATGCTATTCACTTACTTTCTAATGGTTATTCTATAGAGAAGACATAACCATCGTTATAACCCCCAATATTCGAAGCAATATGCTCTGGCTGCCTGAAATACCCCTCAAACGCCCTGACAATGAAAAGCTCTCCAACCTTTCATTCAAGGCTCAGCTCAGCAAGCAGCTTTTGAAACATGCCCAGCACTTTCAGTCTGAGCCCGAGCCTCCAAAGAGCTCAGTGCCTATTTAGGTGCTGAAGTAACTGATGGAGT
Organism: Eretmochelys imbricata; assembly: GCF_965152235.1. NCBI lineage: Eukaryota > Metazoa > Chordata > Testudines > Cheloniidae > Eretmochelys > Eretmochelys imbricata. The sequence goes on along the minus strand of NC_135576.1, from coordinate 130,623,599 downwards.
TTTCAAAAGAACTCAGAATGTTGGGTGCTGGGCTCTTTTGAAGATCTGGCCCTAAGCATCGCACTGGGAGCGAACACTTTATAAACAATGGCTCTGTTTTAGGTACATAAATGGGAGCTGAGCTCTTTTGAAAACCCGCACCCAGGTGCGGATGTTGAATACTTAAACATCTGACCCAGAGATCTTTAGAAAATCTACCTGTTTGTTTTGTAAACGCCTTTTATATATTCTTGCCATCCCCCGAATTTGAACCAACCTTCTCAGCCTGCTATTCCCATTTTCTCAGCCTATCATACTATCTGCAGTTGCTACTGAATGGCAACACAATCTGCTGACAAACTCAGAGAGAGAGGATGATGTGGATACCGGAAACTTTTCACCCTGAAATGAGGCATGACGTTGAAAATAAATCAGAAAAATCAATAAGGAAAACGGAGAGTCTATTCTTCATTTAATGTCTGGTGTGAATCAACAACATGGGATTGATTACTGGGAAATTTCATGCCAGTTAGGAAGTTCACTAAAGCATGTACAATATGTCTTTGTCCAGTCGCCCTTCTTACACCAGATACGTGTCAATAAGAAAATGATAGGGGATAGAGCTGCCAATATTTATATTTTGGAACAGCTGTAGGATTAAAGACTCCTAATACTAAATATTCATAATACTCGAAGGCGGGGCTGAAAGTGGAGTTCCTTTGCTGCCCCTCCCTCCCACCCCTGACACCCTTGAAAAAAAGATACTCTCAACTCTGTTATGTCTTTCGAGGGTGACTAGATGGCTTTCATCTTTGGTTTTCTCCTGTTTCCTTCTTGAAATGTTTGGATCAAAAGCATTTCTTATTTCCTTGTTGAAAGTTAAACTTTGGTTAAAACTGGGTCAGTCAAAGTTTCATTGTCTCCTGGGCGAATATATCTGCACACATTTGTAAGAATACAGACAGTGGAGTGGAATTGCTTCTCATGCTTCATATTAACCAACTGGAGAGTAATAAACAGTGCAAAAAATAACAGGGGAGCAATAGAATAGGGGCTTGACAAAAGGAAATAGATCACAAGGTTTTTGATGGTTTCATTTCTTTTTATGTGATTTGTTGGGTTTGATACAGGGAACGGCCTCATTATCTCAATGGTTTATATTTTAGATAGCGCCAGCGTCTAGCTCCCCATACACAGAAGCATAAGATAGGGCAATTGCCACTAATGTGCTATGTGACCTTAGGCGAGCCACTTCCTATCTCGGTTTCCCATCTCACCCTTTGTCTGTCTATCTATTTTGATCATGAGCTCTTTCGGGTAGGCACAGTCTCTGACTATGTGTTGTACAGTGGGTTCCTGATCTGAATTGGAGCCTATCGATACTACCATAATGCAAGTAAAGAAGAGTCCAGAGAGCCCTTCCCTTCTCTTCCCCCCCATCCCCACCTCCAACACACACCAGCAGGCAGGCAGCATCCCAGGGAGCAGGAAGCCATAGGGATTGCCAGCTGGAAAACCCAAAGAAGACATGGCACATCGACAGGCAGACTAAGGCCAGTGTGGCAATTGCCACTGTAGTGTGCGCTACTCCTAGTGATCTTGGAGATCTGAATTGTTTCTATGTCTCCATCACATGCAGTATGGCTCCAGGAGCTGCCAATGGTATGGTGATCTTCTGCGCCCCCTACAGTATAGATGTGACTTTTTAAAAAAACATCATTTGTCCATGATGTTATGTTAAACTCAAGAATTGTCACCAGGAAAGCAAAAATAGTTGTTTGTTCTCACTTGAGGGTGTGGTTCTTTAGTCACATTGAGAAAGCTCAAGAAAAGGACCTGCGTATCATTGTAGACAACTCAGTGAAGATCTCTGCTCAATGTGCAGCTGTGGTCAAAAATGCAAACTAGAGGTTAAGATGCATAAAGAATGGGGATGGTGAATAATATGGAAAATATTGCAGTTCATTTATATAAATGACTGGTGAGATGTCCTCTGGAATGCTGCACTCAGTACTGGTCACCCCATCTCAAAAAAGATATTGTAGGACTGGAAGGAATTCAGGGACAAATGACAAAAATGATCAAGGGCTGGAAAAACTCTCATATGAAGAGAGATTGAAAAGATTGGAATTGTTACCTTAGAAAGGATACAAATACAAGTGGACATGATAAAAGTATATAAAATAATGAATATTCTAAACAGATAGGTCAGGAGCCTCTGCCTCTTAACACAAGAACAAGGGGTCATTGAATAAATTAAAAGGTGGGAAATTCAAAGCCAATGCAAAGAAATTCTCTTTCCAACCACACATAAATAGACTGTGGGACTCCTTGCCACAGGAAGTTATTGAGGCCAAGAATTTAACAAGATTCAAAAAGAGATTGGACATTTATATGGATGACAAGAACATACAGAGTTATCATAACTAATGACAACAGAAATATTGGAAGGGATATTAAACTTCATGCGTCAGGGCTTAAGCTGATATCTGACTGTGAGATCAAGATGAGACCTAATGTATGAGGAAGATTATCCCACATCTCCCTACGGTGGGGTTTTTACACCTTCCTCTGTAGCAGCTGATGCTGACCACTGTCAGAGACAGGATGTTGGGCGAGATGGTCCTTTGGTCTGATCCAGGATGGCGATTCCTGCCTTCCTAGAAATGTTCTGCAAGATCAAACTACACTTGAATATGGATCTGATTAAGTATAATTATTACAGATTTTTCATAAACAGGACGGAAGGGCAGCCATTGGTCTTCATAAGGCAGAGAAATTAGGAGAATGGGAAACTGGCTCCGTTAGACAGTATTCACGTGTAATACATTAGATCAAAAGAACTTCCATGCAAAAGGATTGTTACAAGTGTGTTAAGTTTGCAGAGTGATGCACTGAAAAGTCCTGAATTTTTTCCACTGGAGCTACTTGGCGAATAACGGCACTACACATCGTGACTAAGGGTGGCAGTACCTGGACAGATAATATCAGCATACAAATACCTAGCCAAAATAGAGACATAGCTAGAAAGCAAACTGCACTGACTCAATCCAGGGAAAGCAGAGATGATAATGGTTGGCAGAAGAAAATACATATAACTGAGGATCTACTGACTGCATCTTGCCCCTGAGTTATCAAGGTGGTGTGCAGCCTGGGAATCTTAGAGCAACAAGGGGCAAAATTGTCTTTTTCCACCTACAGCCGTCCAGGACTCTGCATCCTTTCCTGGCAGATGAAGATATGCCACGATGGTGCAGGCTTCTGTCACCTTCAGGCTAGACTATTACAATGTGCTATTGTACTGGGGAATGGCCATAACGGCCATCTTAAACTTACAGTTGGTGCAACATTTAGCAACTGACCTACAAAGCAGGACAAACAAAGAGGAGCATGTTCTAGTAGGGCTGGTGATCAGACTAACTATTCCGTCACTTGTAAACTGAACAAAGATGAGATGGAAGTCGCTGAGACCCTCGATGGACTGCCACAAAGCCAATTTTTACAGAATCACATTTCAGAGCAGAACCACATTTCCAAGAGACAAATCCCAAAGTCACTAAAATGTGATTCTGCTCTGCAAAGTGGCATTCTTACTCAGATGTGTCTTCCTATGTGTTTTCATAGAATCATAGAATATCAGGGTTGGAAGGGACCCCAGAAGGTCATCTAGTCCAACCCCCTGCTCGAAGCAGGACCACTTTTTTCAGCCACTTCGGCTCACTCTGCTGATTAACATAAGGCTTTGTTGCTTTTACCCTTGTTAATGCTAAGGAGCCAACCCAGCTATGGAAGAGTGAGCTGGATTTTGGCTGATGCATGAACAAAATTGTAAACTAAAACCAGACTGCAGGATTTTAATTAATGGTGATGAACCTACCTTGACTTTCAGCCTAGACCTACGCTATAACGTTTTTTTTGGTACAGCTGTGTCAGGAGCGTAAGAAAACCACAACCCCTAGTGACGTAACTATGCCAGGAAAACCCGCATTATAGATGCAGCTACGCCAACAGAAGAGTGCTTCTGTCAACGTAGCTAATGTTGTTCAGGGAGGTAGTGTTACTATGCCAACAGAAAAACTCCTGTCGACATAAGCTGACTTGGGATTCTCCCAGTATAGCTATACCGGCAAAACATTTGTAGTGTAGACAAGGCCTCAGACTCTAAATGTGAGTTTGAAGGACTGGCAATTAGACAAATATCTTGTAAGCCAATCAGATTTGATTTGGGCATAACTGAGAGACAATAACTGTAGAACCCCACAACACCAGCTTTATACTCACTGCTCTAAGAAGAGCTGCACTTTCAATTATTGTTCTCGCTTACCATTATGCAAATCTCTCCAGGAATCTTTTCTGATTCTCTCTAGAAGAGTATGTCCTGATCCATACTGACAAAATGAGCAGATTTGCGCCCATTAGCTGATGATGAATTTGACAGGGCAGCGGAGGGACACATCTACATTTTCATTTGCAAACAGTTTTGGCCAGAATTTAAAACTGAAGTCAAGCACCTAATTCCTTACTGAGATATCTAAATAAAAAAGCCTGCAGCTCCCATGGAAGCTAATGGGAATAGCAGCTGTTCGCACTTTGTAAATGAGGCCACCTTTACGTAGATGCTTTGTTGTGGATTTAGAAACCGGACTTTAGGCACATAGATTTGCAAATCTTGGCCTCAGATTTTTAAAATTGTTCTTTTTACTCATTTTAGGACCCTTGGGCCAACCTTACCCCTCGTGTAACTCCCACTAATGTCGGCTCATTCTGTGTATGCTGGAGGATGGGAAAAGAGGAGATTTCACTTAATACCAAGCTGTTTTTCCTCATGGTTTTTAATGGGGTTGTCAGATCAAACTGCGGGCTCTGATGTGACCATAAACTTTATGGGAAACATCTGATCTGGATACATCAAGTAAAGAGACTAAGAGAGGAAAATAAATATGATGTGAAGGTCATTATAGATACAGGATGTTTTCTGTCTTATTAGACCTAATTTTCTGATGTAAACAAGCGAGGTGCTGTAGAACATAACAGGACAGCAGGGTGAGTGATGGGTGAGACAGGGACACACAAGTCTTCTCATTTGCAAGCAGTTAACTGCACAGCAAACTCAGTGCATTTGTTTCTTCTCTCAGTACATCTGCAGATGGCCAGTAAAAGCCATAGGAAGCATCCTCAATGAAATTAGTAATCTGTCTTGTCTTCTGGTGGGGATGAGATGCAGTTAATACCAGTCAATGCAGATTTGTGGTACTCATGCTACCTTCCTCATTAAGATTTATTGGTGCGTGTGTGCATTAATGTAGCTGTGCTCTTGTAACAACAACAACAAAAACCTGTCATCATACAGACACTTCCATATGCTGGAGGAGAAACACTATGCCTCAGGCACTGAGCAGAATTAAGAGGACAGTCAAATCTCCAGTACCAGTTTGTGACACAACTGATCAGTTACAGATTTCACACCCAGAGGCACTACTGCTTGTTTTTGTAGCAAAAAGGCTGGTCTTTTTTTATATCTATAGCTTTTTAAATTACTCAAGCTTGTCCTAGAAAAAGAAAATCAAACCATGACTAAGAGTTGCTACAAAATTATTTTGCTTCAGTTACTCTCATAAGACAATAGCCCATATTTTCACATTCACACTGTATCCTGTATTCTGTCTACCATTAGCTGACGTTGTTGTCCAGGTGTTTCGATTCTCTGCTGTTCCTTGCCTGTCCTTGACAGGCTGGTGGAGTGAGAGTTCAGAGTGCTCCCTGATGGTCACTGGCAGCAGAAGCAGGTTGATCATAATCTTAGGGAGAAGAAAAGATGTCATTTCAGGCACCATGACTTCAGTCATGTTACATAAAATTAAAGTCAGGAGCCTGAGGGAGCTAGCGGCCATTGAAGTTGGGCACCTAACTCTCTTGAAGCGACTTTACAAATCCCGACTAAAGCTGATTGAAGCTACTGAAAGAAGAAGCTGCTGCTTCTCTGAGGCCTTCACCATTGACCCATCCTCCTGGAGCTGACATCAGGAGGGTAGGTGGTTTTAAAAGCCTCTCCTTCTCGAGCAGCCACTCTTGCTGTTGTTGATCGTGACCACTAACCGTCGCCTTCCCCGAGCGCACCTGGTGTATGGCCCTTATTTTAGTCCCAAAGTTACCCACACAAATTGGCAGCCCCCTCATTTTTATTGTCAAAGTGCTGAAGGTTGTGACCGAGGTTCCAGACTCTCACACTCCAACATAAGGAATCTCACAATGTTTTTTAATTTCCTGTGAGGAAAATGTTTGTGTGTCCTTTCTTTTGGGTCTTTATTGCATGTTGGGCCTTCGCCGGTTGAGTGCTGGCCTGGGGGATGGCGTATAGGGAACCGGATACCCCGCTCATACCCAGACGATACTGCTGCCTGGGCTCCTGGAGCCCTACCATTGATTTCCCCAAGAGTTGGGGGCAGGGTTGGACATATATTTTCTCCATATGACACATCAGATCCCACTATGGACAAAGATGTTTGCTTTTCATTTTTGCTGAGTGATTAGGCAAGTTGCTTATCTGCACTTAAAAGAGGCCTAATTTCTATATCCTTTCCTCCTCCTCCTTGTTTATTTAGCACTTAGGGTGTCTCCAAAGAGAAAATGTGGAGGCAAGGGAGGAAAAGTGTTGTTTCATCTGTCCCTCCTATTTAAAGGAGAGTCTGGTTCTCCTTTCTCCTGTCACGTTCTCCTTAGGCCCTAGCAGAGTCACATTAGTAAGTGTGGCAGGCAAGTTGTCGGCTTCCCATCAGACTCCAGTCTGTTCAAAGATCTCTTTTGTCGCGGTGTTTTCTGCAATATCAGACTTCAAGTCCTGATTTGATTTAATCTTAATTAGACTCATTCAGCCATGAGGAGGTTTCTGTAGAAGAGTCTATTAAAAAATTAGAAGAAGAAACTTCTGATTGCAATCACAGCTGGAATGCCGCGTCTGTAACATCCTCTCCCTTTCCGCACACAAACGGCCCTCCGCTGGAGCTCTGCACATCTCAAACGCCATAGAGTTCAAAGGGAGAGCATAAAGCTGAGGAGATGCCACTCCATCCAGCACTTAAAGGGGCCTGATTTTCAGAAAATGCTGAGCATACACCATTTAAAAATCAGGGCCCTTTTGAAATGTCTCACGTGAGATGACCAAAATGTGTGGCATCCAAAATCTTTGGCCACCTTTGAAAACGTAGGCCTTAGATGTGTTAATTCTATTATCTGGACACATACAGCAGAAAGCTATCAGAACGCCCTGTCTCATGAACCACGGGAGAGTCTCAGGAAGCAGCCTCCATCCGGCATCGTTGGGAGATATTCTTGGTGTAGGGTATGTCTACACAAGAGCTGAGTGACATATCTAGGTCAATCTAAGTTTTAAGAGTAGACCAGGCCGCAGTCTCCTTTTTTTGAGAATTTTTGAAGTGCTTCCAGCAGATTAATTAAACTGAGATTTTTGAGCTCCAGCAAATCCCATCAACTTCTATGGAAGCAGCACATGTTCAGCACCTTTAAAAGTCAAGGCCATGGGATTATATTTTAATGAAAAAAAAAATATCCAGGCTCAGTCAGTGTTAAGGACAACCCTCAGTTCTACCATGTGCACATCAACTGCTTAATTCTTGCCCAGACCTTTTTCATCCAGTGCACTGATTCCAAGGAGAAATGGGACTGATCCACAGCCATGAGCAGGGGGATGTGAAGGAAGAGACTTTGTAATTAGGTATGTCTGACTGGTAATCATGTGTTTTTAAAAGTGCACCTTAAAGTGTGGTCTTCCACTTTAATAAAAGATACTGTTGCATATAGTGGGCAATAGACCTTGCACTTAGAAATTTTAATTTAAATGCTCCAGTGGAAAAATGTAATGGCCATACATAAAGGATCTAAAGATCTTCTTGTAGTCTTGATGCCTGTATATAGAACAGAGACAGCATTTTCCTTTTCCTGGCTCATTAGCCTTCCAGAACACTAGTACCTAGAGTACTCCAGTCTTTATTTCATATCAGCTGCAAGATTTTATGGCAGAACAATGCTTCTTAGGAAGAATCAAAAAAAGACTTAGAGACATCATGTCACAAATGGCAAAGAAGGATGTATGTTCTACTTTTTAGATTTGATATTGTGACTTGATGGGGGTATTATTACACTTGATTCTATCAAAAAGTAATTTTAATAGAGCCCTTCACTCATATAGGGCCTGCTTTTCCACTGCCCTGCACCTTGTGCAATTACACCCATTCACTCACTCACTCCAATGCTTGCATTTAACGCCTACTTTTGCAAAATGAAAGACAATGGAAGATCCTAATCCTTAGGCCATGTCTACACTAGCGATCTTACAGCTGCACAGATTCAGCTGTGCCACTGTAAGATTGCTCATGTAGCCGCTCTGTGCCAATGGGAGAGAGCTCTCCTGGGGACATAATTAAACCACCTCCAATGAGCGGCGATAGCTATGTTGGCGGGAGCGTGCCTCCCGCCGACACTGCGCTGTCCACACCGGCGCTTCTGTCGGTGTAATTTATGTTGCTCCTAAGGGTAGTTTTTTTCCACCCCTGAGTGACATAAATTATACCGACAAAAGAGCTAGTGCGCACCATCACCTTAGTTTCATTTATACGCACTCATATTCCTTGTATTGTATATTTTAAAGAACTGTGCACAAAGAAAAGACATTGTCCCAAGAAAGAAAAGGAAGAAAATTAATTGACTTGCGCATATCAAAGACCTGAATCCTCCTGAGGCAGAGAGATAGGGGCCACCCCAAATTAATTTAGAAGGGATCTCAAAGGATATATGACAGGTTTCAGAGTAACAGCCGTGTTAGTCTGTATTCGCAAAAAGAAAAGGAGTACTTGTGGCACCTTAGAGACTAACCAATTTATTTGAGCATGAGCTTTCGTGAGCTACAGCTCACTTCATCGGATGCATACCGTGGAAACTGCAGCAGACTTTATATATACACAGAGAATATGAAACAATACCTCCTCCCACCCCACTGTCCTGCTGGTAATAGCTTATCTAAAGTGATCATCAGGTTAGGCCATTTCCAGCACAAATCCAGGTTTTCTCACCCTCCACCCCCCCACACAAATTCACTCTCCTGCTGGTGATAGCCCATCCAAAGTGACAACTCTTTACACAATGTGCATGATAATCAAATTGGGCCATTTCCTGCACAAATCCAGGTTCTCTCACTCCCTCACGCCCCTCCAAAAACCCACCCCCATACACACCCCATGGTTACCAGCAGGAGAGTGAGTTTGTGTGTGTATGGGGGTGGGTTTTTGGAGGGGGGTGAGGGAGTGAGAGAACCTGGATTTGTGCAGGAAATGGCCCAATTTGATTATCATGCACATTGTGTAAAGAGTTGTCACTTTGGATGGGCTATCACCAGCAGGAGAGTGAATTTGTGTGGGGGGTGGAGGGTGAGAAAACCTGGATTTGTGCTGGAAATGGCCTAACCTGATGATCACTTTAGATAAGCTATTACCAGCAGGACAGTGGGGTGGGAGGAGGTATTGTTTCATATTCTCTGTGTATATATAAAGTCTGCTGCAGTTTCCACGGTATGCATCCGATGAAGTGAGCTGTAGCTCACGAAAGCTCATGCTCAAATAAATTGGTTAGTCTCTAAGGTGCCACAAGTACTCCTTTTCTTAAAGGATATATGGGCACCTAAAGAAGTGGATTGTTCTGTGAAGACCTTCTGTGGAGAGATCCATGAATACAAGAAGTTTGTCAGGCATAATAATCTGGATTAATTTGTGCAGTTTGTGGCTGGGTAAAGGTTTTTATTTCTTTCAAAAGAAGTAAGTATAGCAGCTAAGGCTGGGAAAACTCTATTACCAGAAGTCCAGGGCAAGTAGAAGTGTTATTTGGGCAAGTAAAAGCATCATGTTTCCTGCCGTCAAGAGAAGAACAATAGGTTGAGCGATATCCAGCCGAGCAGTAATGAGCTACCTGTCACAGGGGAAGGTGGCTGAGAGACAAAGTGGGAGTGGAGCAAAGAGAATTGAGCTGCCTCAGAGGTGTTTAGGGACAAGGGAGTGTGCAGAGCATTAGAATTTAGCTCTCAGTGAGAGGGGCGGGGCGAAAGGGAGGAGTGGTTGAGAGCACTGAGAGCACTAAACAGAGCAGTGGAATTAAGCTGTCAGTCAGAGGGGTGGGGCCAGAAGGAAAAGCGGCTCAGCAGAGCAGTAGAACTGAGCAGTGACATTTTAATTTATATAAAAGCAAGGACCCAAGCTAAACACATAGTTTAAGCAGCCAGTTAAGCCAGTTTTATGGGGACTTTGCATTGTGAGAGCAGCACAAAGCGGCAGGAGTGTAGCAGCAAATGTGGCCCTGGGTTTATAGAAAAATTCCATTTTAAATGGCCATAGACTGGAAATTTCCCATGGTAAAGTTCACTGTTGATTTTCTGTCAGAATATTTATCTGTAGCATTGCTGATAGCAATTGGTTTCTGAATATGTGGGCAAGGGTTCCCTGATTCTACACAGTTTTTCATTAGAGTACAGCTATAGCACTCTAAAAACTGAGTTTTTCAAAGGAGCCTATAGGAATTGAATTTCAGAAGGAGTTGAGTGCCTGGCCCTTTGAAAATTCCACCTGCCGCCTGTATCTCTTTGTGCAGACACTACTTGAATGCAATACATACTCATTACAACAAGTTGTAACTTGTGTGTTGAAACCCATTTTACTATTTAACATAATATGAAAGAGGTTTTCCTACTTGAGCATCATTCTCATATCTTCATTGGCTGGAATTAGCAGAGCTAATTTCCACAATTTTTATCCTTTCATTGCTTGGTAGTTACTCTTCATATGGGCCTCTCACCTGTTCCTAATTCACTTTGTACTAATAATCCAGAAAGCCCATTGGCCTAATTGTTGGGGGTGGAAAAATAAAAAGGTGGGTTCTCTTTAACACCAGGTATTAGGAATTAAACTGTGTATATGAAGCTAGAGTTGCTAAAATCATAGTTCTCCATAGCTTCCCCAGATGTTTGTAAAGACTTACAGTGGGATACATTTGTAGAGGGTGAAAGCACTGTATTTGTAACTGTTATGATTTTATTTATTAGTTGTTTCTCACCAACACTGTGTTCTGTATCAAGATACAAACAGACCTGCAAACCAAAGAGTTTGCAGTCTAAAAGAAAAGGCTAAGAACATTAGAATATGCACAGGACACAGTCACTGATGAGTTTGGCTATTGCATTGAGAACCACGTGGACACACACTTGCAAGATCAGGACCTTTATTATTGGGCAGGATTACCCACTTGTGACGGGATCCCTGGGGTACAACCTGGAACTGTGGGACCTGCTGTAACTTTCCTCCCTGGGCTAACTCTTACAATGCCATGCTAGTGAAAAGCAGCAAACCCCTCCAGGTGCTATGATCACTCAGCCAACAACATGCAGGGACACACCCAGCTAAATTGCATGAATGTGCTCTAAGCCTCTCATGAACTATACAGAGGGAGACACCAGCAAATCCCCACCAGCACCTGAGAAATATCCCATTTTACACTGCTCAAGACCTTCTTTTGAACAATGCAAACTCATTAATTAGTTTGCCACTTTGTCAAAGGATAGTGGACATGCACCAGGCTTTATAATCTGAGCAGATTCCCCAAGCACTTTAGACAAACTCACTGGTAAGGATAAAACATTAAAATAAGTTTCTTAACTACAGAAAGAAAGATTTTAAGTGATTATAAATGTTAGACATAGAGGTCAAAGTTGGTTATGTAGATATGTAAATAAAAATAAAATCGCAGTCTAAATTCTACACTTTATCAGACTAAGCAAGATTTGAATCAAGCAGTTTTTCTCACCCCACTAGGTGTTGTAAGCAGTTCATAGTTCTTAATACACAGGCTGAATTCTTTGCTCAGTCTGGGACCAATCACCCTAGTTCAAAGTCTTTTCTTCTTGTTGCCTTCAGAGTATATGAGGGAGGAGAGAGGCCTGAGGTGATGTCACAGACTCCAGTTTGTACCCCCAAAAATCCATGGGCATAGAAAGATACTGTCTCAAACATGGAGTCAGGGATCACATGTTCTACGTCCCCTGCTGAGTCACTGGGTTAAGCAATTCCAGTTGTCTACCTGCTTCAGGAAGGGCCCACTGGGACAGTGGATTCTCCTTAAAAGGCCATCAGCGGGCAGCTAGTCCTAATGTAAATCTGTCTTGGGGGTATTAGTTGCTCCTTTCAAAAGGCTTTGTGTAAGTTTGAAAGCTCGTCTCTCTCACCAACAGAAGTTGGTCCAATAAAAGATATTACCTCCCCCACCTTGTCTCTAATATTCTGGGACTGACACAGCTACAACAACTCTGCATACCTAGAATAAGGTCATGGATAAAATCTCTGTGACTTGCTTTTTCCTACTGTATCTCAAAGTGATAATCCCCTTTGATGTATTTCTGTGATGTGCCACCCTCCACCTGATCACACAGAATATGTGTGAATGATGGAAGGCAATAAACAGCATCCTGTTCTAGCTCATTTATAAAATGTGTCCTCTATTGACTTCAGGCAAAATTCTCATCTCAGTTACTGGAAGACAGGTCGGGGGTAATTCCACTGAAGCTAGGGGAATTACTGTAAATTACAGTGCTCTGACTAAATTTTCAAAGGAGATGCATGATTTTGGATTCTTCCATTTTGGGTGCTACCTTGAGATACGTCATAGGGGCCCGATTTCAGAGTATGGGTCCTTAGCATTTTCTGAAAATCAGACCCTTTAAGGTGTGTCAAATTGGCCCTCCAAAATCAGCCATCGTTTCTGAAATAACTAAGGCCTGTTATCTTTAGGGAAAGCCACACTCTTATCATCCCAGTCACTGTTGGATGCAATGCTTTAGAGCAGTGGTTCCCAAATTTGTTCCACCGCTTGTGCAGGGAAAGCCCCTGGCAGGCCGGGCCGGTTTGTTTACCTGCCGCATCCGCAGGTTCAACCGATCGCAGCTCCCAGTCTCCGCGGTTCGCTGCTCCAGGCCAATGGGAGCTGCTGGAAGCAGAGGCCAGTACGTCCCTCAGCCTGCGCCGCTTCCGGGCCGGTTTGTTTACCTGCCGCATCCGCAGGTTCGACCGATCGCGGCTCCCAGTGGCCACGATTCACTGCTCCAGACCGATGGGAGCTGCTGGAAGCAGCTGGCAGTACGTCCCTCGGCCTGCGCCGCTTCCAGCAGCTCCCATTGGCGTGGAGCAGTGAACCACGGCCACTGGGAGCCGCGATCGGCCGAACCTGTGGACGCGGCAGGTAAACAAACCGGCCCGGCCCACCAGGGGCTTTCCCTGCACAAGCGGCAGAACAAGTTTGGGAACCACTGCTCTAGAGGCCTGTAGATAAAAGGATGGAGTAAAAAGGATTTATCAAGTGGTTTCTCTTTTTGGAGAATTAGTATCATCATTCTTCACATTAGAAACATTTTTCTGTCTCCTAATTAGAAAAGAGAATTGATGACAAATACACAGTGTTCTATAGAGGTAATAGATTAATAAAGGATATGCAGAAGGCAAGAACTATTAGTTGAAAAATAGCAAGTGGGTTTTGGTGGTAATTCATCTCCAAATCCATTTCTTTTGTTTTCTCATGTTTAATAATTTAAATACATTTAACCACAATTTTGGGCAAAAATTATGTGTTACTGTTTCCTTAAATGGAAAACATTTTGGTAGCTATGCTGATCTATCCTTTTTTTTTCCTGCTACTTTTCCTTCAAACCCTTCTCAAGGGCATTAAACACTCTTCTTAATTACTTTTTATTGATCTCCTGACATTTCTGTCTAGCTTTGACTACTTGTTTTTAGGAAACAAAAGATGCTAAGCTAAAAATGTTAATGGTGCTTTTGAAGGCACAAAGTTGTTCAATATTTTAGTCATGCTTCTTGAACTCATTTCTGGCTCGATAAAATGTGTGACAGATTTTTCATTTCATTTACTATAACTGTTGGGGGGGGGTTACCTTCGTTTCTTTTTTATCAACATCAGAAATGTAAGCAAAGTACCTCTTTAGTGACACATTTCTGAAAGGCTGAGCAAAGCCAACAGAGCAAAAAATATAATAAACTGGAGAGCACAAGATCTTGCTGCTAGAAATTAAGCAAATAAATTCTGTGTTATACATTCTTATTCCAATTTTATCAGAGAAGCCATTTTGCCATTAGTAAACACTTTAATCAGAGCTGTCATCTGCTGATTTAGATCATTATTTCCCCCTCATCTGAATATTTTAAGCAAGTCTGATTAAATGATCTTTGTTTACAACCCTAACCAGAAGGGAGTAGCTTTATATAGCTGCTTGAAACAGTTCATTTACATATGGTCATTCAAACTGTTTAGCTCCAGAATCTGACTTCAGCCTTAGGGACATTATCAGCATCCATTTCTGAACTCCGTTGTGGGGATTACTTGCCATGGTCCATGTAAATGAAGGCAAATAGGATGTGCTCATATGCCAGACAGGAGAAGAACACTCTCCATCTCTCTCTCTCTCTGGGATCAGTTTTTCATTTGAGTCTATTCATATGTGACTCTAGCAGATAAATCCTTTGTGCCCATATGCCCCTTTCTCTCATCGCTACCTTATCACACCATACCACACAGTAGCATCCTACTCAGTGAGTTTCAAAAAGTCCAGAGAAATTAATTGTACCTTGTGGTCTATTTCTAAGACACCACGGAAAGTAAAGTATGACCCAGTCACTATAACTTGACTTGCTGTTGGCATATTGCTGACCAATGGCCATATTTTGTGATCAGTTTTAAGCCAAACTCCCCATTGATTTCTGCTGGAAAATGAATGGCATGATATGTCCATAAGTGTTTGTCCTATTTAATGTTTTATTATCATTCAACCCAGATTTTCAAAGGTTAGCATAAGAAGTCATTTGTGCTGTAGTATTTGGGGGGGGAGGGGGTTACTTTTTTTTACAAAGAGGTAGTTTAGGTGACAATTCATTTTATTTCTCTGAATGTTATAAATAGAAACTTTAAAAATAACATTGGCTGGAACAAGCAGGCAAAATCAGGTAAGTGGAGGAAGAGAACAGAGAGTTCTCTCCAAACAGAACAGAAATGCAAAGAAAGCCAGTGACACAGCAGTATTCCGGTGGCCATGTCATTGAGATGTCCCATCCTTTTAGTCTAGGGTATAAGATACACATGATTGATCTAGATCTCTGAGTCCCAGGAAAGACTGAAAAAGTCCTGAAGTCAGCTCTGCTTGACTGTAACTGAATAGCCTGAGGAAAGGCATATTCATTTCTGGTTTTGCCCTTAGTTAGTCAAAGTCAGTCTTGTCTTAGTTGACCTTGAAATATTTAACCCTGGAGGAATACATTCTGTGGAGCCTTTGTGAGTCTACAGATATGCTGTAGTTTAGACCTGAATCAGTGCTATTATTCTGTATTCACATGGGGATTAACCTTACAAACTGGATTCACACGAGTAGACCTTACGCAGATGATTTCAGTGGAACAGCTGATTAAGGGATTATTTAGGGGAGTGAAGGTTTGCAGGGCTAAGTTCCTTAGTTTAATGTTACACTAAATGTAATACAAATACATTTGGGGAAAATGTTCAAAAGCACACGTGAGCATAAGGCACACAGTTCTCACTGACCTGCAGTGGGAGTGGTGTGGTTATGTGCCTTTTGGTCATTTAAAAATCTGCCCCTTAATTCTTACCTACCTCCATTACTGAAAATAACATAGGACTTTAGGACTCTTGTGCAGAGGAGACCCCTGTATGTATATCTCCCTCTCCCCACTCCATGACACAAGCCCCTCTTTCCTTGGAGGGCTCTCCATTGGGCGAAGGATCTGCAGGTGAGTAGGGGGCTTTGAAAGGGCACACTTTCCCCTCCGCTGCCTGAATACCATTACCAAGTGACATAAGGAAAGGAAAGGTCATGCTGGTATTCACTTTCCTGTGGAGCTGCCTCCACGCTGGGGAGTCTCCTTAAAGGGACATCCCAGGGCAAGTAGCCATGCTGTCAGTAAGGTTGCCAAGTCTCACACATCTCATGTGACGGTCACACCTGCAGCCCCCTGCCATGCTTTGCTACAACCCCACTGGAATGCTGTGTGTTAATCCAAGTTAATCCAATTCTCTACAATCCCTGCTCCTGGCCACTGGGGGCCAGTTGCCAGGCACCACGCCGTGACCACCGGGGTGCAATGCTGCAAGGCAGGGATGGAGTCCCAGCCCCAGCTCTCCGGGTCTGCCTACTGCAGCCCCAAGGCACCTGCTAAATATACCTCCTCACCGCCCTGCAGCCCCAGCTTCCAGCACACACATTTACCCCCACCCAGCAGCCCCTGGCATCTTCAGCCCTACTCACTCACTCACCCCATGACATCCTCCGTGCTTTCTGGGGACAGGGTCTCTGTGGGGATAGGCAGCCAAACTTCGTCTCCTACTCCCTTCGCACCACACCATGCCCCCCCCCCCCCCCCGACTGGCTAGCAGTGACAACAGCCAGGAAGGATAAAGAGGGGGCAGCTGACACTCACTGCGGACATGTTACAGAGGAGAACGGGGCAGCAGATCGGCAGGGGGAGGCAGAATGTGAGAGACAGGGGAGCCAAAATGAAGGGTGCACAACGGAGTAGGAACACAAAACCACAGTTTTCCCCCAAGGAATTATCCCTCATAACAGAAACCCCCGTCCTGTACTGAATGTCACTCAAGGAGCTCCTCAAAACATGGCAGCTCTGAGTCAGCAAGTTGGGGCAGAGGCTCACATTTGGTGGGCCAGACACCCATTCTCTTTTGTGCATTAGGGGAGATTGAGAAAACTGACAGAAGGATTCAGAGGCATTCAGCTTGGAAACTTCAGGCTGTTGTTTCCGCACACAGACACAGTCTGGTCCAAGCATTTCTAGGACTAAAAGAAATTATCTCATCTAATGTCCTTCTCACCATTTAAGCTGTTAGTTTCCTTTTTTGCATTTCACACCATTTGGGCAGTGCACATAGGCTCTTTGCTTTCACTTTAGCTTCTAGGCAGCTTCTAGGCAGTTTCAGTTCTGGTTCCCAAGCACTAGTAACAGGGTTGTTGCGGCATTGCCAACTCTCAGGATTTTATTGCTAATCTTGCAATATTCAGTATCTTTCTTAAAGCCCCTGTCCTGTTGTTGCAGGGAAATCCCGGCTTTCATTTAAAAGAAAAAGAAAGTTGCTAGCCCTCATGGTTGTGGAAAAAAGCTTGGAAAATGTCAATCTTAAGGGCTCAAAAGCAGCAGACAAAATAAAAACTCCAAATTTATTATCTTTTAAAATCCTGTGATTCTTAAGCCGAACACACGATTTTTTGGCCTGACTCATGGTTTTGGAGCTCTTGGGTTTGGCAATACTGCTGTTGTTTTTTTAGGTCACGTTCTAGGCGAATACTCGTGTTTTTAAAAAGCCAAACACACACAAAAACATTTCTAATCTATAAGTTTTTGTAAATTTCCCCACTATTTTGCTTTAATCTAATATTTGAAAGTAAAACTACTGATGTCGTTCCTTTCCCTGGTTTATTTTAAACTCTCATCTTCTTGTGTCGATCTTCAGAAATCTTTGTTTCCAACTTTACAGTGAACATGAAAAAGATCAAAATCTATCTAATAATTACTGTATGTGAGACAAATTCAGCATTTGGACCAAGGCCAGGACTAGCATAGCTGAGCTAAGATGTACACTTCTCATCCAGCCTTTGCATTGTCATTTGGGCTTTATTAAATTACTAACTGAAACTCAGGAAATAACATTATCTGGCTAGAAATATCATTTGGCCAAGCTCCACGAGCAGCTTTACAGGGTGGTGGAAAATCAGTTGCTAGGTCACCTTCAAGAAGTGTTGATACATCAAGATGCAAGGTGCTCATTGGTGCAAGTATTTGCCTCAGGGCACATTCAGGGGCACTCTAAGACTGATTCAGTGATTGAGAGACCATCTGAAATCAGCCTGTGGCCAGAAAGATGGAAAACAACCCATTAAAAGGCTTAATGATGTAAATGCTGGTTTATTTGCTACAGGGAAATAAAGATTTTGGACGACGTGGAGAGTTTAAAAAGACACTGGTCTATTGTCACTTGAATTAATGGTTCTTCGCCATGAAAGCCAAAATATTGGCCTTATCTACAGGAACAAGTTGCACCAGTTTAATCTAAGGTGTGATTTTAAACCGATTTAGTTAAGCCATGCAAAAGGCAGTGTGGACACTGTTATTTCTGTTTACAACAGGTTTATTCTGGTTTAAATTGGCTGAGAATAGGATTAAGATGAAGTGTAAGGTCCTCCTATCTCCCTAATCGCTCGTTCATCATGCCCATTAGAGGATCCTCCTAATACCACCTCCAGCGTCCTGTGGGGGTTTGTAACAGCCGCTTAGGGTATGTAGGGAGCACAACACACCAGGTCTGTTCTCTACAATTGCTTCTTTATTACCTTCCAAAATGGCCCCCAGGGCCCAGGCAAAACTCCTATATATATATATATATATATGTATACACACACACTCCAAACATATGTTTAGGGACTATCCTAAACCCCAAGGATACAATATCCCTCCCCCTCAAAGTTCAAAAAACTTCTTTGAGAAGAAAATCAACAGCTCAGTATAGTAACTGGAACTCTAACTAGAGGTGCAGCGTAGACGACCCAACCTCATGTGGTAATGAGGAAAAAGGGGATTATTCTGCCCCAGTTCACCCCCACTCTACAGATTCTTCCACAAGTCACCCAAACACTAGATTCAAGCAGAGGTTGTGTTGTCTCATGGCAAAGCAGAACTGGTGTAGATGTTCCCAGCGTAGCCAGGATTGGCAATAAGTCCACAAGCACCCCAGTACTAAGGAGACTGAGACCTCCTTCCAGAGAGCCATTCTAGTACCTGCTCCAACAGGAGCAAACTCTACCTCCCCAGACTCTGAACTTGGGTTTGTTACAGGAACAGTAGCATCCACTGATCCATCACTGCCAGATGGAGACAGTGAGTCCTGTGAACCTGACTCAGGTTCCTCACCTCTTCCTCGGGCAAGTAGATGTGCCATCTCATCAGGAATTCTCCTACAGCAACCGGATAGGAAAGTGGTCCTGTAGCTTTTACAGTTGTGCAGGGAACCACTTGGGCATTCCCACAGAGCTCTGAACTCAGATGAGTACTCCAGGAGACACAAAGCAAGTGCTCTGCTGATGGTCACGATAGTGTTTCATATTTTCTTGATGTTGATGCACCTGTTTCTCCAGACAAGGTTTCAAGAAACTCCAGCAGATATGTATCCGCTGCCTTATCAGTAGTTCCACAGGCAATACCCCTGTTGTAGCATGAGAGGTTGTTCTGTAATTACACAAGAACTGAGACAGCCTGGTCTGCAGCGACCCCTCTGTAACCTTCCTGAGTCCATTCTTAAAGGCCTGAACAGCTCTCTCTACCAGCCCATGTGTGGATGGGTGGTAGGAAGCGGATGTTATCTGTTTGATCTCATTAGCCCTCAAGAAGGCCTGGAATTCCTCACTGGTAAAGACATTAGCATTGTCGAAGACTTCGGTCTCAGGCAGTTCATGTGCGCTAAACAAGAAGCAAAGCTCCTCAGTTGTTACGGATGAGGTAGCTACTCTGACTGGAATGACTTCCATCCATTTAGAATGTGCATCCACCACAACAAGGAACATTGACCCAAGGAAGGGACCAACATAGCTGAGGTGTAGTCTGATCTAAGGCCTTCCTGGCTATTCCCTTGGTGATAGGTCTGCTACTGGAAGCAATTTTCTTAACTGTTGGGATGTGGCATGGCACAATACTACTTACTCCATCTCTCTATCTAGGCTTGGCCACCAGACATAACTTCCGGTTACAGTTTTCATTTGGGTCATCCCAGGGTACGTTCTGTGCAATTTCTCCAGGATTAACCTTCTTGCCTTGGGATGTATTATAACTCGTGATCCCCAGAGGAGAATTCTGCTTTGGAGACTTAGTTCACAACACCTGTGAAAATACAGATGTGTGTCCAAAGATACTATCAACTTGGGCTATACTAAACGAGAGACCTGGGGCAGAACAGAGCCACTCCAGGTTTATCAATCAGCTGATATTGGTAGACAGTTAGCAGTAATGCCCAACATTGCAGGCATGGCAGCCATATGAGGAATAGCTTTGACTTCGTCCAGAAGTCCCAAAAGTGGCTTGTGGTCAGTTGTTATAGTGAATTGTCACCCATAGAGATATTGATGGAACTTCTTGACAGCAAAGACAATAGCCAATCTTTCATTATCTAACTGGGGATACCATTGTTCTGCTGACGATAAGGAGCGTGAGGCGTAGCAGAGTGGCCTGTCAGTCCTATATTCCAGTGTGAAAGTACAGCACCTGCACCACAAAGTGAAGCATTGCAAGTAAGTAACAGGTCACACTTGGGGTCAAAATGCACTTGGAGTTTGACTGACTTCAGAAGCCCTTTGGCTTCTTTGAAGGTGATCTCCTGATCATTACCCCAGTGTCACGCTGCGCCATTTTCTAGCGGTGCGTGAAGGCAGGCAAGCATCATTGACAGATTTGCTAAGAATCATCCATAATAGTTTAAAAGGTGAAGGGACGTCTGCCTTGAGCTCACTTGCAATTTTTGGAACTGGAGCTTTTTTGATGTCTTTAACTTTCTCTTCCAATAGTTGCAGTTCTTTTCCTGAAACACTATGTCCTAAATAAACCACCTCCTTAGCCATGAAAATGCACTTTGAGCACTTGAGTCACAACGCCACCTCCCTTAACTTTTGTAGGACTGTTCTAAGTTCCGTTGATGGTCCACGTTTGTCTCTCCTGTAATAAGAACATTGTCTAGGTATACCTGGACATTGCGCAATCCAACCAGTAACTCTTCCATGACTCTTTGGAATATAGCGCAAGCAGAGGAAATCCCGAACAGTAAGCAGGTATACCTATAGAGTCTCTTATGTGTATTGACAGTGATCACAGCCTGTGAGTCTTCATCCAGGACTACCTGTTGGCATATCTAGCTTGGTAAACAAGACTCCACCCACCCACTTGTTGTAAAGCCCTTCTGTGCAAGGAATGGGGGAGTGTTTCAAGTGGGTAGCCTGGTTTGCAGTTTGTTTGTAATCACCACACATACATATGGAACCATCAGCTTTTGCTACCGGCACTACCAGAGCAGCCCACTTAGAGGATTTCACTGTTTAGCTAATCCCTGCAGTCCCTAAACGTCAGAGTTCCTCTTCTACCCTGGCTTGTAGAGCATAAGGAAAAGGGTGGGCCTTGCAAAATCAGGGGTGTGAAATGGGATCTGCATATTTTTTTCACCTTGAGATTCTGGAGTTCTTCTAGCTCCTCTCTAAATACTTACTCATATTTTTTCAAAAGGTCACTGATTGATCTTGTGCTTATGTGATACAATGGTCCCAGGAGTCTTTTCCAGTCTAGCTTCAAGGTGAAGAGCCAATACTATCCGAAAAGGTTTGGCCCTGCCCCAGCTACCACAAAGAGAGGGAGACGAGCCCCCTCGCCTCCGCTTCCACCCTCCCTAATATGGGAATTTTCTCCGCAGTGCAGGATTTGAGTATAGCTCAAGTAGGGGATAAAGTCAAGCTGGGGAACGCATCAGCGATATCTTTGTAGGTCTCTTGCACCAACACTATAGCTGCTTCCTCTGTATCAAGCTCCATTTTTCACATTCTGCCCATTCAGCTGTATCTTGACTAGGATTGGTGCCTCACAAGAGTTCATTTGATTCACGAGAGCATGCAACTCATCTGCTTCCTCCTCCTCCGGTTCAAGGTCCCCAGCTGATGCTCCTTCCACATGGTGCATCCTATTCCCCTTCATCTTTCAGGTATCCCTGCATTCCCTGACTCTCATTCTGCAGCACCTAGCCAAATGTCCCTTCTTTTTACAATAATGACACTCTGAGTCTTTATGCCTGCACTCTATCTGAGAATGATTCCCCCCACATCGGTAGCCCACTCTTTTTCCCTCTAGCATTAGAAGATCAGGAGATTGGACCTTCCTAGTGTGGCTTGACCATCCTTTTCCTATCCCTCAACTAGTGGATCCACTTGGTGGGGATCAAGAAAAGATGGCAAGTGCCTCTGGCAGCCATCTCCAGCACCACAGAAATATCCATGGCCTTTTGGAGTGTTAGAGTGGGCTCTGCCAGAATCATTCCCTGCATAGCTTCATTATTTATGCCATCATTGATGGTCATGCAGCATATCCTCCCAACCGTTTCCAAATTCACACCTGGCTGTCAGCTGGCATAGTTATACCACGAACTGTGAGACAGATTCATTAGGCACCCTGATGCAGAAGTAAAATTTAAACCACAGGACACAAACAGGTG
This sequence comes from Eretmochelys imbricata, assembly GCF_965152235.1. NCBI lineage: Eukaryota > Metazoa > Chordata > Testudines > Cheloniidae > Eretmochelys > Eretmochelys imbricata. Next base: position 130,601,249 of record NC_135576.1, on the reverse strand, counting down.
GCTTTGGTTCATAATGATCCTTCTCTGCTTTTAATTATAGCCTCCAATGTCACCATTTCAGTAGTTCTTGGCCCCAGGAGATCATGAATCAGTCCACAGGTCTTGCAACCCACAACACTGAGGAGGATAAAACTTTCATTTTGTCTCGTCCATTACACCATTAGCCAATAGATAACAGTAGGCGTGTTCTACATAACGTGTCTATGTTTCTTTCTGAGTCTCGAATTCATCTTCCCTGCTGTAGCGCATCCTTCCCTAGTGTGACTGAGGAACCCAGAGTCTGCACCTCCACGCTTCTCCTGCAACTCATTCTGGCTTTTCAGGGCTCCTAGGACTCTTCTCGTCTCTCAGGAAACCAGCCAGTCCCAGGAAGCAGCTCCTCGGAGTACCACAGCACTGCATCCACCTATAATGCCTTGCACACATCAGCCAGCACACCTCCTCGCCAGTATGTTACAGCTGTGTAGAGTATTTAGGCAGCACAACACACTAGCTCTGATCTCAACAACTGCTTCTTTATTAACTTCCAGAATGGTCCCCAGGGACCAGGCAAAACTCCCCATCCCGGAATACGTGTTTAAAGACTATTCTGAAACAAGTATCCTAAGTATCCTTCAGGATACAAGGTTCCGTAGGCCTCTGTCCTTGGTCACCTTCTCTTCCCCCTCTGCATCTTATTTCTGGGTAATCTCATCTGCAAACACAAATTCAGCTACCATCTCTGTGCTCACTTCTCTGCTCCAGATCTGTCACTTCCTGTCCAAACTCAAATCTCAGCCTGTTTCTCTGACATCTCCTCATAGGTGTCAAGTTGACAGCTGATGCTCAACATGGTTAAAACAGAGCTCCTAATCTCCCTTCCCACACCGCCCCAACTCTTCCCACTACCTCTTTTCTCATTCACGGTGGACAACACCACTGTCACTCAGGACTGTAACCTGGGCCTTATTTTCAACTCAGACCTCATTCTAGGTCCTCACATCCAGGCTGGATCTAAATCTTGTTGATTCTGTCTGCATAACATCTCTAAGAAATGGCCTTTCCTATCTGTTCACCCAACTAAAACTCTCCTCCAGGTTCTCATCATCTTGTGTCTCAATTACTGCATCTCTTTGGCCTTCACAAATGCAACCTTGCCCCATTCAGAGCCATTCAGAATGCTGCTGTGAAGATCATTCTCCAAGCCTGTCATTTTGACTGCGTCGCCCTTCTCTTTGCATTCCTCCGCTGGTCTCAGACTCAAGCTGCTTGTCTTCACTTTCAAGGCCCATCATGCTCTATCCCTACCCAGCCTATCATCTCTCATTCACTATTAAGGTGTCGACTCCGGTCTCTGATCTGCCCATGATGCAAGCCTCCATCTTGTTACATTTTCAAACAAGCATCTTCATGCTTTGTCACATGCTGCCCCGCATACATGGATCGTGTTCCCCGTAAACATCCACAGAGCTACCTTATTATCTTCCTTCAAAACCCTCTTTAAAATTCCCCTTTGCTGTGATCTCACCAAAACACTTGACAGGGGTTAGGCCATTGATGTGCTGAAATCTCAGTCTATTAAGCTGACCAATATCGGCTTGTTGTTTCCTTGTATGCCCATTCCATCTGTTTGTATCCATCTGTTGTTTCTTATCTTATATTTAGATTGTGAGCTCTTTGGGGCAGGAACTGTCCGTGTTCATAGAGCACCTAGCGCAAGGGGTCCTTGCTCCATGACTTGGGCTCCTAGGTGCGACAATAATACAAATAATAAGTTATAATTAATAATCCATTCAAACTGAAATCAGAGTGCCCACGTAAGGGTTTACATCAGTTTAGCTAAACCAGTTTAAGTTAAACTGCTGCCGCTTCTGTGTGTGCACATGGTTTTATTTTGCCACCAATTTTTATCATGTGGCTTTGTGAATGAATAGTCAGAGATGTCTGCTCTGTCTCCATGTGACAGTGATCTCATTTTTACCATTGGGAGTCATGGGGCCAGAGGTTCACCATCATTTCATGTGCCCCCACAAAAAGACATCATCCCCGCTCAGACCCCTGGAGCTTCCTTCCTCCCACAGTCCCTCTCTTAAAGACAGAGTGACATTGTGACTGGCCTTGCTCTATTGCGAATGGGATGGGGGGGGAGCGGGGAAAGCCCTAATCCCCAGTGTTAGACTGTGAGCTCAATGTCCAGTGGAGATTGGAGCTGTCACTGGTGCTAGATCCCCCTTCCATGCCTGCTGCCAGGGTAGGGCTGCTGGGAGGAGCATGTGCTGCATCTGTGTATATGGTGGCTTCGCTCCTGCTCTGATGTATGCTCCATAGGGCTGCTGAAGGAGTTTTGCCTGAATTGGCAAAAACTAGTTCAGGGGCTCCTGTGGTGGCTCAGTTCCGCTGCACCCCTCCTAGAAATAGTATGTAGCATTTTAAATTAACTTCCTGAGCCCTGCAGTATGGCTGTTGTGAGAGGGCATGTTTGGCACATTCTTCCACAGGACTACTGGGCTTTAATTGTAAGGGATCCTTGAATGTGGGCTGGGTGTTAAAAGTCACAGTGAGTGCTTCTTTAATCGGCAGTCCCCCATTGGACTCCCTCCTGGCTCTTATCGTTCATACTCATTTTCTCTGCAGTGTCCTCTCCCTTTGGACCACTGAGTCTGGATACCAAGGGTCCTCTCTTAATCTGGACCAGAAAGAAAACATTCACAGGGATAGCTACAGTCTCTAGGTTAGCAAGATTATAGAGCTGAAGTTTAGCTGATGTTATTTGTTAGTGATTTATGTACTAGGGAGGTGGATTTATGGATAGAGACGTGTGTATTACAGTGGGGCCATTAGCACAGCTATAGTTAGGAGCCTGTCAGCATTTCATTGTAAATCACCTTTTTGACGGGTTTAGAACGAGACTGTAGAAATTATCGGCTGGCTGAAGTGTGCCATTGAGTCTCAGCCTGAGCACATTTTACTCTTCTACCACGTTGCATTTTCTCATTGACAGACATTAGATCACTTTTTTAGAGGCAAGGAAAGGCTGGTATTGTGGAGCCTTTATTGTACTTTCTAACCACACACACACATTTCAGAAGTGCCAGGCACAGTAATGTGTGTGTTGAATTGGTTTGCTCTAACACACTTTGCTGCAGGTGCTGATTAAATCCAAATTACTGTCAGGCTGTATTAATAATATAATTGTCAGCGAGGAAATAGCAGGTGAATGAGACAGCCTACTTGGAGGACAAGGACAATTAAATTCTCTCCTTCCCCATGACCAGAAATACTCCACTCTTTGTCTTTAGAACAGCGAAATTGACAACAGGAACCGACATTTATGCATTAAGGGCCAAATCCCATTCACACTGGAGTTTTGCCCTTGGCTTCCACGGGCCCTAAATAAAGACTCTGCAGTACTGAAATAAGATGAGCAATCATTCTCTATCACCTTCTCACTGAAAGGCCATGTCTACACTAGGACACATAGGGCATGACACATAAGCCATGCCTACAGGACACTATTGCTGTAGGAATACCGGTATACTGTATTGTCAAAGAGCTCCTAGTATGAACACAGCAATCCTGGAAAAGCTGCGCTTTTAAACGGCCAACCATGACCAAAACAAGCTATCGTGTAAAAACTTCCCCTAAACTAGGGACTTTGAGCAGCTCTGTTGTTCAGAGATCACATCTTTTCACACCTCTGACTGACGTAGCTCTGCTGTCAGAAGCCTGGGGTGTAGATCAGGCATCAGAAATTTACATCTAATTAAAATGAAAAACATGTATTAAACACTAGCAACTTCTACTGCCACTTGTTAAAGTTGATTCCTCTTACCCTGTATGGAACAAAAAAATCTTTGAGGGTACAAATCTCTGAACAGCCCTTGAGAACCGCTGGCTATTATATTTTCAACTAATCTGTTTTAAAATCAGCAGGGTTTATCTCCAAAAGTAGTCAAGTAAAAAGGGAAAACTGGGAAGGAATATGTTGCTTTGTGTAAAAAATTGCTCTGAAGTCACCTTTTTCCTGGCAGGAGCACATTTGATGGTGTATCATTTCACACACACACATTCATTTTTAAATGGTATTATACCATTGGGCTGGAAATTAAGTGAGAGGGGAAAAAGAAAAGTCTCCCTGATATATAAAGCACGCTGCTTGATGGCAGTTTCAAGTGCCTTGACAGTTCTCTATAAAAAGACCTTGCTTACAAGACCTCTAGGATTTGGCTAAAAGCAAAACACCTACTAATATCATTCTCCACTACTCTCTTCTGCTGTGATAAGTTCTCAGAAGGAAAACGGAAATGAATGTCTGCATTTTTCAGAAGAACAGCTGACCTGAAGAAGGGCTCTGTGTAAGCTTGAAAGCTTGTCTCTCTCACCAACAGAAGTTGGTCCAATAAAAGATCTCACCTACCTTGTCTCTCTTTTTCAGAAGAGGCATATCAAAGGGGTGCTTTGATGGAGTATTGGAGTGGAATTTTCCATGTGTACCCACCCAGAAAAGATTGTTGCTCTGTGGCTGGATGAGCAGCTCTCAGGCAAAGCCAGAGGGTGGCTCCCCTAGCAGAAACCACATGCCAGATCCAATAGCTTTGTTAGGTGCTATGATCTGTTTGTCAGACTCTACTAACCTTTTCCATGGAGAACAGTGCATGGCTGGCATGAAGAATTGGGATACAACTGTCAAGCAATTTTTCTTCTTTTCTGTGGGTTATTTCTCAAAGACTTGTTTTAAATTGCAATGTGCTTCATAAAAATGTTCTGAGGCCTTGAAGAATGTCAGTGAGAACATGAATATCAAAGTAAATTGGCAAATAAATTCAGACTTCAGTGCATTAAGAAGGAAGCTGTCTCTAGCAACAATCCTCGGACAACGGTCTTTAGGAGACCTTTCCAAGTGCCACTGTCTTATCCTAGTTATCAAGGAGACACCTGACAGCTTGCGAGTCATCTTTTTTGCTTTCTGAGTGAAATTCTTTGTGCAATAAATTCCACTAGGGATCTGGGGGATCATTCTACACTGGCTTCTGATTTACACAGAAACTCCATGGGCTGGGAGCACAAACTGGGAGCCAGACTTTGCTGTGCACCACAGAGGGGCCCAGGAGTTGTCTGAGGGATGAGAAAAGCCATAATGCTTCATCATTGGCATGTCCCCTTCCATGCCGAAGCATCCATAGGACACTGCTCCTTTGCACCCATGTTAGGGTGGAGAGGGAGCATGAGTAATTGTCTTTATTTTAGAAAACTTTTGTACCCTCGATACACTGAATAACTTTCAGAAGCATTTTTATTTTATTTTATTTTCAGGTATTTATATTTCCCGACAGAGTTAGAGAATATTTCTCATTGTAGCAAACCTTGAACAGAAGGCAGATTTGGGACATTTCAGCTAAATCCAATCTGCTAACTGTAAAACCCCTTTTCCTCTCACTCCTCCATTGCTTGGGACCCAGTACATAAAGCATTTCAGCAAGTGCTTAACTTTAAGCACGTCCCCTGGCTTAAGAGCCTGAGCTCCAACCTGAATCACAACATCAGAACAACACACAACTGCGAGCCCTGCGAGCTTCCTGGATGGGGAGGCTTGCTCTCAGATGCAGTGTAGACATACCCATTGATTCATACTGAGCAGCACTAGAGATTGGACATTTTAGAATGTGTAGGGGAGGATTGGACATTGGTCACTCACGCAAGCAGATTTAACCTGGGACCCTGACTTAGGTCCCGAGTCAGCAATGCACTTAAGCATGTGCTTAAATCCATCCTTCTTCAACAAAGCTCTTAAGGACATACAGAAGACTTACCGAAGTCAATGGGACTTAAGAATAGAAAGTTAAACATGTGCTTTCTTGGGTGGGGATGAACTTAGGATCATGCTTAAAGTTAAGCGCATGCTGAAGTGGTTTGCTGTATTGGGGCCCTAGCAATGGAGAAGTGAGAGGAGAGAGGGACGTTACAGTTATCAGGTTGGATTTAGCTGACATGTCCTTTATAATGAAAAGCTTGCATGACATTTTAGGAAGCTGGTGAATGGACTTTACTACCTAGCATTCAAAGACACTTTGTCTCTATCACCATCAGCAGATTGCATTAATCTTAAAGAGTTGAAAGATTAAACTGAAATTAGGAGTAGACCAATAGAAATTAGTAGAGTTAGTATATTTCTGTTTATCTACAGAATTTGAGTGCACACCTGGGACTAATAAGAAAAATTCTACAGCTAAAAGGGGAAGAAAACCAGACTTTGAATCACACATCTCTATGGGATGGAAGTATTTCATTAGTCCATCTCATAAGCAAATAGGTAGATATCATCAGCATATAAATCAAGACTAAAGCATTAATTTATTGAACTTATAATGTAGCACTTACTACAATAGCATGCAGGAGCAGTAAAAGCTTGGCAGACTGAGCAATAACACTGACCTAGATGGCATGTTTTATGAAGCACTTCACTACCTTATTTCAGTTTAACTCAAGCCACAATGGTTAGGCGTAGGGGTTTTTTATAATTGAATGTGTTGTTTAAAATAGGTGAGACACACAAATAGCAAAACATTTCACATAGGAAGACAAAACCAGAGATCTGAGAGGAAAAAGAGCCTGTAACCAAGAATAAGAACTCCAGTATGTGTTCTTACATACTTGCTGGCTCAGTGAACTATTACAGCACCAGTCCTGCAATCAGATCCAGGCAAGCAGAACTTAGCAGTCAGCAGGTGCAAGGGTTTGCCTCTGCAGACCTAGCTGCAGGATTGGGACCTATGTGTGTTAGTGTTTCCCCTCTGGGTGAATTGTTATTGCAGAAACCAAACAAGAACAGGGGTTTATTAATGCCCTTGGAGTTAAAATCATTGTGTACATTTATTTACTGTACACTACATTTGTGGGATAGAAATGATGACGATGTTACTGGTTATATTACAATCAGACCCAGAGACTCGAGTCAGGATCAGGGCACCATTGTGCTAGGCACCGCAACTTGATAAAGAGCGAGGCTAGACCCTTTTCATGTCTAGTTGGCTGGTTCAAATCCAGGTCAGCTTTGTAGATATCTCTGTAGCCGTGTGTGCCTCTGATGTCTGTTCATTGGCATGTATGAAATAGGGCTCCTGGTGCTCTGAGGGTGTCAGCCCACTTCCTAATAGGCAAGTGTCCTAATTACAAAAACATCACTCCAGTTGTCTCTTACTGACAATCTTATTGGCAGCCAAGGGAGATCTGGGTGTGGTTCTGTGGAGAGAATTCAGGGAACAGTGAATTCCTGTGTAAATGGAGAAACCTAAAATGTAGCCTTGCTGGGGCTGTAATGAAAGGGAGCCATCTTGTTTCTCCAAACTCCTCAGGGTCTAGTTGCTATAGAGCTCTCGCTCCATGTGCAGTCACATCCCTCTTATCATTTCCACCTGGCCCTGTTGGGGCGGGGATCCCCATGACTCACAGGCCCACTGTGGATGCACTTTTGGCTCCATTTCCTGAACTAGCTCCGTTATCCTATTTCTTATTATCTGTCTCTTTTTCTGAGTATCATTAGAAACCTTCCCCTGATGCTTCCAGGCTTGTCTTTTCTTTGGGGCAGCTGAAACTTGTCAGCATGTTACATTAAGCTGTATAAGCAGTGCCTAGGACATTCACAAGGGATCATTTTCTTTTCATAGAGGCCAACCAGTATTATGCAAGTGTGTTGATCAGGAATAAAAATGTAAGAGTGATACTAGCACTTGAGTATGCCAGGAAAGTTCCTGGCATTTGTCTTCAAGGTTTCCTGCCCGCATCTATGCAGCATATGTAGTGTATCTGATTAATTTCCCACTAGGTATCAATCTGCCGTACACCTGAGAAAGCTGTACTAAGAAAAAGAAGGGGTATATATGTCCACTTTATTTCTAGAACTGTATTACTGACATGAGCATCTCTGAGCAACTCAATTGATAACGGGACCATATCTATTTTCATAGGTTCTCAGGGCCTGGTTTTCATTTACACAAGGACCCCTGTAGGCATTGTGAAGAGGCCTCAGAGTATAAATTACATTCACGCCCACTTTAAAATGCCTTTGCACTGCCAGAGCGGGGCAAAGGGACCTACTGTAAATGAGAATATGGCCCTCTGTATAGGAGACCATTCTCATCAAATGCGCTGCAGACTTCCAGGATTCTTTGCACATTTATATTGTGAATTTGCAGCTCAGTAAATCATTTGCATTGGCCTCCTGTCTGCAAAGGCTTTCAATGAATGGGTTGTGATGAGCCACAAACTCCCTACCCCGGTTGACTTGGCCACCCAGATTGTTCAGGATAACGTGTATTCTCCAGCTCGGGGTGGAAGTCAGCCTTTGGAATGTCCCTTCTATAATAGCAGCCACAATTGCCTCCTTGTCTGTCCCCCCCCTCCAAATGCAAACGTTTTCTCCGATGCTTGACACAGGACCCAAACATAAGGCACTTACCTATTTGACTGTTGGTTTCCCATGCATGTTTTCAGAGCCTACTTTCCTAGACACATGACCTTTTGGCCATACCTTGTGCATTTTTTCTATCTGTACCATGTACCCCAACATGACCATCTATTTTGCTGTTCTTCTGTCCTCCGATTGGATTGGGGGTATTTAAACCCCCCATTACCAGTGAATTTGCCATCTCTTGCTGCATTGTTTAGCCTCTTCCGATTTCCCTGAAGTGAGAGCTGACCTCATCTGTAGCGTTGTAAAGAGTTGCTTGTCCGAAATCCCAATTGCAAGCCAGGTCTCTCTGTGCTCATCTCGCCTAATCACAGATTTCCCCAAGTTTCTAATTTCCCCTGTGTTATGTGCAGTCAGGGCTCACGTCTCATCTCGTGTTTTCATATGAAACACTAATCAGACTTCCTTAAAAACAGCCTCTAAATTTCCCTCTCTATCTCAAAAGTAAACAAAACAAAAATGTTCCTGGTCATGCTGCCTGATGCATACGTCTCCTCTCAGCCCTCTGCGGTGAGCTGAGATGCTGTGCAGATCCTGCCGGACTGCTGCTGCCAACTGGGTCAGTCTGTCGGCCTATCAGGGAGGAAGCGATCTGGCGCAAGGAACTGAAGACTTAGTCTTTAGTTTTCTGCTTTTCTTTTCTCGGTTTGCACTCTTGAAGGGAAATTGCTTCTGACTCTGTGTCATGGAGGCGAGCGGGACAAACTGCGTTGGTTCAACAACAGTTTACATTCTCTCAAACTTTCCTGAAGTTTCTATCTCCCAGACCCAGTGATTTCCTGTTTCCTTTTAGCTGGCCCTGATCTTCAAAGAGATAGTGCCACTGTAAGAGAGCTATAGAATCGTTCCCTGACTGTTAAGGTGCTTGATTCTGGCTTCTAAAGGCAGAACTGGCTCCTTAAAAGATCTTCTGTGAACTTACACAGAATATCATCCACACTGTGACTAATATAATAGTCCTTCTTGAAGATTAAGGCTAAATATATATATTTTAAAAGGTTATATCCTATGGATTAGCCCAAGCAGTGTGTTCTCGAAATGCGCCATTCAACAACAAAAGCCACAGATCTTGTAACTCTTCTGCTAGAACCTGTGAAGAGGATCACGGTGTGAGCTCAAAAGCTTGTCCCTTTCACCAGCGGAAGTTGGTCCAATAAAAGATGTTACTTCCCCCACCTTGTCTCTCTAAGGCAGGGGTGGCCAACCTGTGGCTCTGGAGCCACATGCAGCTCTTCAGAAGTTAAGATGCGGCTCCTTGTCTAGGCACCGACTCCGGGGCTGGAGCTACAGGTGTCAACTTTCCAGGTGCTCACTGCTCAACCCCTGGCTCTGCCCCAGGCCCTGCCCCCACTCCACTAATTATAGAACATACCTCCAGTTTGGGGTATCTGCCCTGTTTTTGACAGTCTGCCCTGAGGTAGGCACTCACGGTCATGAACCACTCCAGACAGAGTGACATGCTTGTTGAAGAAGTGAAAGGCATGACACACAGCTGATTTTCAGTTGTGAGGTGCTACCTCACATTGTTCTGATGTTGCACACTAGCTTAGAAATGTTTGTGCTGTGTCTGTGGCTTCACAGGTATGTCACAAAAAGCTGAGACAACCTCCCCCGACCCCCTCACATTTTGGATAGACATTTTCTATGCTATGGTGGTACAGTAGGTAGCAAGCACTTCTGAGTCAGTAGGAATTGATGCCCCAACATGGAGTCTTGTTACTGGAGTTGTCAACCTTCTGACAAAATGGACAACCTGGCCATTCAAGGCCACTTTCTGCCACCCTACCTCACATTGAGTAGCATCTTATTTTACAAATAACCACCTGGAAAGATACTCTTCAACATTCACAAGGTGGCAGAATCTAGTCCTAAAGATCCTATGGCATTCTTCAGAAGGGTAGGAGCATTGACCCCTGTGTTATGGCCAGATTCCAACTCACCATACATAATTGCATTCTGCCAACCTAAAATTTTCTTTGCGGTTTTAATTGGGTAATTTAGTCTTTGCTTCCTGTGCTAAAATAATATGTAGATTTGCAGTGTACTATTACAAACAGTGGTCATCTTTCACCTCAGAGGTGGCTGCATTTCACTGATGGATGAAGGTTATGGTCTTTCTATTTCAGTTCAGTTTGTAAAATGCTTTGGGAGCCATCCGAATAAAAGGTTCTGGATAAATGTAAGCTGATACATCTACCCATTTTCTCTCTCCAAAAGTCTGCAGCTTCACACTATGATGACAAAGGCATTTGGTGAAACTTGTGATTTTGTGATTCTTTGCCTCTTCCTCTGTTTGTTTTATATTTTGGCCTGCAGTGGTGTGTATTCTACCCATTGTAGGGATCCTTGTATTTTTTGTCCCAGATTTTCTCACAAACATGTGCACACAATACTGATTTGTGCGTGAATATTATGAAGTTTTAAAGCTTGGGCAATCACAAATTGCTCATTTGAAAAGTTACTTCTATATGTGCTTCAGTTTTGCAATTGACTAGAACAGGCCAAATTCATGAGTATGCTCTGGATGCTTTATGCCATGCCTGCGATGCAAACCTGGCTCTTTAAAGCCCTTATTATCGTAGTAATTTGCCAGCCAAACGGGACTTTTGGCTACACTGCATCACCAGAGTGATGCAAAGCAGCCAGAATATACTGATGAATCTGGTCCTTTGACCCAAAATGCCTATTTATAATACACCAAACATTTTTCTAGCAGTTTTTTCTTGCCCAGCGGTTAATCTTATATTTTGAAATTTCAGTGTGTAGTTTTAAGGATGGCTAGAGTTTCCTTTTTAAAAGCATGAAATGTAAAGAAGCTGGAACATATCCATCCATATTTCTGGTGAAACTAAATTTCTCCTGTGTGTTCCAAAATCACAGAGTTTGGAATTTTCAAAAGCAGTTGGTATTGGCCTAACTCTGTTCCCATTGAAGTCAATGGAAGAGCTTCTGTTGACTTCAGTGGAAAACCTACCCAGCGAGCTTCTGTTTCTAAGGTGCCACAAGGACTCCTTTTCTTTTTGCGAATACAGACTAACACGGCTGTTACTCTGAAACCTGTTTGTGTAGTGTTTGTATTGGGAACTTTACCCATTAGCAGCTGTCTGCAAATACCTCTTCAGAGGATCTATATAAACATAAAGGAATCTTACAGCATGTCTTGGAGTTGGGCAGATAATTAAATATTATTAACTCTGTTTTATGGGGATCACTCTTGGGAGGTGCCAAGCAAAGAAGTCAGTGGGAGTTGAGGATGCTCATTACTTAGCAGGATAAGCCTTCCGATGGTTAATCTGAAACATACAAGGATGAAGTGACTTGTCCAAGGCCATATGGGAAATTAATCCACCCGGCAGATCTTTCAGTGGCTAATGTTCAGGTCAGTAGGGAGTTGGGTTTGTGCATAGAATAGGGTGATTGAGCTCCAGTTGGGAGAATGTGGGGACAGTAAGGCTGATTCCATTTAGGGATATGTGGTGTCATCGTTTCAGAATATGTTGTCTCAGAGTTGTCTCTTTTTTCATCTCTGTCCCTGTCTCTCTCGCTGGAGTGAGTTATAACTAGGCTGCGGTTGATAGTGGTGTTTAGTCATAGAAACGTATGATATACTGAGCGTTCTCTCTCATCTCGTCTCACAAAAGGAGACAAGGCTGTCTACTTACAATTCAGCAACTAATCTTATTCATGACCTGTAAGCTGCCTTCAGATAGAATAATGATCCTTTCTGTGCACTGAGGCTGGTACTTTATTTTCTCTTCACTTGAGCATTGACATCCTACCTGTCACCTTGGGTGGCTGAGAGTGTGTCTTCTGATGTTACACCGATGTCTGCAGAAACTAGATTAAAATAGGCATAGGCTTCTATTGTGCTTAGATCGCACAGATGTTCACTCGCAATGAGAACACGGAGCCTTCTTAGAACTCTGGCAGTGGTAGCAGATGGAGTCATAGGCACTTATAAAGGATCCGTGTGTCCTAAAGCTGTAGCAACATTATTTACTGTAGAGTTCCATTTTGGGAAAAGGGGGGAGAGAGAGAATCCAAACGAGCATGCATTTCCATGTTTCAAGACACAGAAAGGTTAGAGATCTCTCAGGTAAGCAAAAAATTGCCATGACTTTGCAATGACTGTCTGATGTGAAGTTGTGCTAAGGTTGAATTAAGAGATTGGGCTTCCCTGAGGCTTTTGGGTGGAGTCTGAAGCATTTTTTAGAGAACGGTTATTAAATGTGTCTAAAACGTCTACGATTTTGAGAAAGATAGTATCTAGGATACCTCTCTAGTCTTCTATTTGTGCTCGAGTAGCTCCCTAGGAGAGAAGAGGTTTCATTGTCTTTCATTGCCTTGTGAATATTTGCATTAGTGAGAATGTTACGTGTCATTTATGCTGCGTCCAGTTGTTTAGTAAAGAAAATGTTGCTCGCAGTCATGAAAAAAGAAAATGGAACACCCAGTATTTTTAAATGTCTGCTTATGCCTGATGTTTACAAATTGTTTTATGATTTGTGGTTTATCCTTTAAGGAAATTAAGACAATGAATTAAGGAAAGTGGATCATGCAAATAGATATACATATCACTCGTGCCTATTTAATATGGGCTTATAAAATAGAAATTAAATTAGGGTAAAAATTTTGACTAGATGATTAAATATGTAACAGAGAAATATGTTAGCTACTTCTGTGCTATGCCTTTCCGCTGCAGCTCATTGTCAATACATTGTAAAATAACTCAGGCCCTCAGGGCCCCCTCTGAGAACTTTATGAGTTACGGAAGGCAAGAGCTATGGGGCTTGTTATGTATTGAGTGAAATCTGCTCTGAGGACCACCTGCTCCAGAACTCAACATTTCTTCCGCCATGTGGGTTTAAGGGAAAGCGAACACCACGATTTTGGTGCTTTTTAAATTTAATTTGCAAAATAGACATGCAGCGGATAGAGTTAATACTGGTTTATCCACCAAAAATTATGCATCAAAGACAAGCTGTCTCCAGAACTAACTGACTGAGGACAGAGTGGATTGAGACTGCAGTGCTAGTCTATCAGAAAGACAGGAAAAAAACGTGCATAAGATTTATAAGACACACAATGCCAAACTTAAGAGTGAGGGGGAAAAAAAACTCCTGGCAAAACTATGTAAATCCCTTCTATCCTGGGGTTTGTCTGAGAATGACACTGTATTCCCATCTCTCACAATTTGTTCAGAGCCACTGCAGCCATCCAAAGTTCACTTTACATCAGCAGGGCACTAACGGTTACTTCCAAACTCCACGTTGATCAATTTTGATCTAGCTGTTGCTTAAAGAAAAAGTGCCGAGCAGAATGACCGGAGCAATTATAGATAGCTACAGGCTCGTTCCCTACAACTATCCTTATAATTCAATTTCAAACATTCCATTAGTCTTCGTGGTAGTAATAAGCTTTGCCGGCGGGAGTTCAGGCAGACAGTATTGCTTTTCATTTCAAATTAATGCATTAGATTTTTGAACCATAGGATGTCTTCAGAACAATGGTCTTACTTTCAAGAAGAAATGTTTTAAAGGGGCTAAAAGGAGGGCAATACGCAGTCAAGCTTCATAGGTTGAACTAAATTCAGAAGGGAGTCTAAGCTAGTGTAAGTTACACCTTCCAGTCCTATCCAGTCTAAAATGTATCACCTACTGAGACCCACATTCACTTCAACGTATGCTTGGTCTACACTTAAAACTTACACCAGTGTATATTTCAGTTAGGGATGTAAAATGTTAACCGATTAGTCTTACCGGTTAACCGCCTTCACCATTAACCTCAGCGGCCCCACACCAGCTGGAGTGGGCCCAGCCATCGCCCCCAGCCGAAGCAGCCAGAGCAGCACCACCTGGCCAGAGCGGGCCCAGCTGCTTACTCTGTTAACCGTTTAAACAAAATATTTTAATCATTTAAATGGTTAACTTATTAAACAGCATTTACATCCCTAATTTCGGTCAGGGATGTGAGTGTTTCTGTCAGTATAGCTAATGTCATTTGGGGAGCTGGTGTTCCTACACGAGCAGAAGAACTCCCATTGGCATGTGCTGCATCTATACTAGGTGGCTATGCTGACCTAGGCTGTGCAATGTAGACATAACCTCACACTTGACAGAGTCTTTGGACTACTACAGCCATGCGTAGACTAGGTTTCCCCATAGGGTTGACCACAACCAGCCGACATGATGCACTCTCTACAGTAGGTGAAACATCATGTTAAAACATGTTAGCCCAGGCTTTTAAAGCATGGTCTATTGACCTAGACTAGATATGGCCTTCATTTAACTGAGCCTACCTGAGGGGCAAGGGGAAAGGAATGGATTGTTATCAGGATTTACTATTAATTGTTCACATTTCATTAGCACCTCGGGGCCCCAATCAGGATCAGGACCCAAGATGTAACAAGTGGGTGCAAACAAATAGAAGGAAGGAGGGAGGGAGGCCCTGGAAAACAGCATTAGGAACTCAGGTTTATACGAATGAGCAAGCTATATGCACAGCTGGATGGTTTTGGATCAGTTAACTTTAAAACAAAATTACAAAATATAAACAAATTAATAAGGTAAACCTTAGAAATCCTGCCTGGTTAGCGGCTCCCAAAGTCTAAACAGCTCGTAGACTCTGGGAGCTGGGCCTGACCTGGGAGTTTGGTCAGCAGTGTTATGGGACTTCACCTTGAACTCACTCACTCTAGTTTCTCTTTATTTCTCTTGTAACCATTTCTGACTTTAATGCCTTATACTTGTACTCACTTGAAATATCTCTCCTTGTAGGTAAATAAACTTGTTTTATTCTTCAATCAGAACTAATCCAGTGTTGTGAGCTATGTGGGTAACTCCATTTAGGGTGGCAAACTGTTGTATATTGAGCCTCTTAGAGAGGCAACGGACCTAATATATCTGGACTGTCCAGGAAAGGGTAGGAGAGTGCAGAACACATGGTTTTGGAGGAAATTCCAGGACTGGAAGCATGTTGCGGTCACCCTGCAAGTGGTAGCCAGGTGGTAGAAGTCAGAATGTGACTTATGTGTGGCTGGCAGGCACTCGGGGTTGGGGGGGGTGACCTGCATGCTTGAAGGCTGTTTGTGAGTGGCCCACTGGGAGCTATATCAGCAAAGCATTATAAGACACCCAAGGGTGCAGGGCAGAGGTGACCGAGCCCCTCACTAGTTTGGATTGTATCCCGGAATGTCATAATATCACATTATATAGTATTATTAATATTTATTATTTAACATGTATATTGTGGTAGCACCTAGAGGACAACCAATCGAGGGTCTCACAAACCTATAGTGACTGACAATCCTTGCTCTGAAGATCTTATCACAATAGGCTTACTGCAATTGAAGTAATTTCATAGATAAATTACACAGTCCTTTTAATGAAATGTCCTTGAGCTCTGATGGAATTTACAGGTGCTTGATGGGTTGCAGTATGGAATTTTAAACTCTCCCAGTTTATGTGCATGGAGCATGTCTAAGAATGGTAAACCTCTTTGTGCTCTTTAAGTTGGTCAGCACTATACTGCCCCTGCTAACTATTGTTTTCCATGACTCAGATTATTTCTAGGAGGCCACATGCAGATAGCTCACAAGAATGACTAATTCTTCCCTACCCCATGTCTCTTCCACACACATGCCTAAATTGTATTCAAATCCAAAGACTGTTCAGTAAAGAACCAAAGCATCCTGAATTGTATTTTCTCTCTTCTCTCTTCCAGCCACTTCTACATCGACGACTGGGACAAGTCATCTCACAAAATGTGACATAAAGCAGAAAGCCTTCTGTGTCAATGGGGGAGAGTGTTACATGGTCAAAGACCTTCCAAATCCCCCCAGATATTTGTGCAGGTAAGAAGCCTTTGGCTTATTTCAGTGGAGCCACCATGTTTCTCGTGTAATTTTTCTCAAAGTAATTGCTTTAATATCTGAACAGTTCTCTCTCCCACAAACGGCCCAGCAGATATTTAACAGAAGCATTAGACGCATCTTCACCTTTGTGTGGCAGAGTTGGTATGAAAACTCTCTAGCTATTGAGAATGACCCCTGTGTAACAGGGCTCATGTTCATTGCAAGGATAACTCAAGGTATAACTTGAGTTTTGCCCCTAACCTGACTCCCATCTCTACACAGAATCTTTAGCTCAAGTTAAGTGGTGCTCTATACTCGAGCTAGCTAGCTTATTTGGGGGGGTGGGGAATGAGGGAAGGGGTTGAAACCTGAGTGGTGCTGACACTTGGGGTTTGTCGATGCTACAATCACGGTGTGTGATTGCTCATGTAAACATACCCAAACTAGCTTTAATCTCTCTAGCTCTGGCCCAGAGCAGAGAAGCCACTTGACACCCTTGAGCTAATAATGCAGTGGGGATGCAATAGCTCGAGTTACAACAACTCATCAACTGCTAATCCAATCACTGTGCCGCTAATCCCATCACTCTTTGTAGCTGGAGTGTTGTTTCATAGTGTGGTTGGTCTCATTTGAGAGGCTAGTCTAGACTAGTGGAATAACTCAAGTGTACTCACTGTTGCAATGAAGCCAAGCCTATAGATAGCTCACACAATAGTTATTAAAACTCCACAGATGGTTTCATAATACAGATAGTGCTATGTGCCCAGCTGGCATATGGATACCCTGAGATAACTATTATTTGAAATCGTGGCTGTTAGATCTTAGAGGACAGGTATCACTGATTAAATATACCCCAAATAATGAAAAGATACATTGTGGAATAACTATGTCTGATATAGCACATGCATACAGTATAGCACATACAGTAGTTAATTTTTATTAACATGTTGTAGTAAAACAAATGACTTATTAAAGATCAATTAAAATATTATTTAGAAAACTTAGTGCCGCCAGAAAATGTTTTGTTTTGAAGTTAGGTGACTACAAAGTCGCCGGGTCTAATGAGGTCAAATTAATAACAGGAGTTATTACTTTGTTAAATGCACATTTCATAATAAGCAATGTAGATTGCCATCTGAACTCATCAGTGGATGTCAGTGTTTTAGACACAGAGCCTTGATTCGGGAAAGCACTTAAGGATGTGCTAACATTGATCCATATTCAGGAATTCACTCAAGCACATTCTTAGCTTGAAATGCATGCCTGAGCACCCTTCTTGAATCGAGGCCTAGTTTCGCTGTCACAAACAAGTCCAAATTATAGCCTCCACCAGCCCATTATTCTGCAGAAGACCCAGGATAAATACAAACAACGAGGAGCAGACTAACACGGCTACCCCTCTGAAAAGTATAAATTCAGTTGCTGTGGCTGAAGCTTTGCATCTTGCCATAGCACATTGTACAACAGGTACCTTTGGATGCTGCAGTGGTGCTGATCACAGACCAGAGCCAGATGCAACTGGGTGCTCTGAATTCTCACTGACTTCAGCACGTGGCATTCAGTATCCTGAAGAACTGAACCTTAAGGGAACTTTTCTCTGTAAGAATATTAGCATTTTCAAGAGAGGCAGCAGAAGCTAGTCAGTAAGATACACAATCTGGTGTAATCACATGAATTTTCAGTCTTATAAAGGCTAAAAATCAAAACCCAATAATTGCTCTTCTGCAACCTCATGTAAAGTGCGGGTGGAGAGATACCTTGCTTTCACATGGAAAGGAGAAGATAGAAATTGCTTCCGGGAAATACTGGCTGCACTCTAGTGAAACACTTTCTGTTCACTTCAGTTTTGCCTTTTTCTGTGGATCTTACCTGCAATTAACCAGATTTGTTTTGTCACGAATTCCCAAGCTGCTGGAATCATGACTATTTATTCTATTGCTGTTTATAACCATTTTCTTTAAAGTAAAAGCACCAACTTTGTTTTGGGACAATTGCACTAAAATTACATGATCATCGTAACCGAGCAGTGCAGGATGACCCAATTTTAATACTACACCCCTGGGAACCTACCAGAAACCAGCTCCAGTGCTTCCACCTCTTCATTTCCTCCTCGTACCCCCTTCAGAACTTTTCATAGCAGCCCCCATGGCTGTGCGCATAACACGTTCGCTGCGTGCAGAACATTTTTACTATTCGTTGGTATTGCTCTGTTGAATTTAGAGTCACCTCTTTTTCACTGTATTTCAAGACACTTTTTGAAATAGCCAGATCTGACAGTGTTTGCACTTTATTATTGTAATTTTATTTTATGTTAAATGTACCAGGCCCTCTTAAATTATTTTTTCTGATGTAGAAAAGAAATAAGTGTTAAATCTAGAATCAGAGTGAAAACAAAAATAACTCCCTAAAATTTGTGCAGGGCACTTTTCTGGGTGGCAAAAGAAATATCTGGAGAAGTCATTACAATGTAAAATCACAGGATCTGATTTTTATTTATACTAAAGCAGTGGAAAGGGAGCTCACTGTAAAGGAGAGCTAAGCTCACAACTAGTTTGCAATGCTTCTGCTATGTCTCTTTGATATTTACCAGCCCTGAAGCTGTTTATACTGTAACAAAACAAGACAAATGTCTCTGCGATACAGTGACATGAGAATCTGAATTGTGTTTTATTGGGTACATACTGCAAATCTGAAGAAACAAAGTAGCATTATTTTCTTGCATGGTTAAAGATACGGGTGTCTATTTTTAAGTGTCTGTTAAAACAAATATCTGTCAAGGACACATTGCTTCCTTCTACTGTGATAACAAATCTTTTTCCAGAATGTGCCCATGGAAATCAAAAAACTTGAAAGATGGTACTTGCTCTTCATGTTTCTGCCTCGGTAGCAAGTTCACATTTTCCATATGCTCCATCTGTTGAGAGCAAAAACAAAATTTTTAAAGCATGAGCCTCATTGTTCTAAATTGTTTTTAACACGAATCAAAAAATGTGACTCAGATGCACAACAACCATGGAATTTTCCAGGCAATGTCTCTGGTCATGTAAGCCCCCCGTGAATCTGTCTCCTATTGCTAAAGTCAGAAGTTGTGTAATCAAAAGTGATTTCCAAAAAACTGAAGGTATAATAATTAACACTGTGTCACATTTTGTTTTCACTGATACTAGTATAAATTTTGAGCGAATTGATTGTTTGTTAGTTACCTGGATTTATTTCTGAGATGTGTATGTATCTACAATGTACTGTACCTGAAATGTTGCATATAGCAACATCTACAGTGGCACAGTGTTGTATACATTTCTCTTTTGTGTAATCTAATTACAATCCTGGACTAAACAGAATAATCTCAGTCAAAAAAAGAGGGTTTGGAGGGTTTTTTTAATGAGACATTGGGTAAAACTTTTTAAAGTGCCTAAATGAGAAAGGAGTCATTTTGAAAAGTGATTTAGGCACCTGGACCCAGGTCCTCAGAGGTATTTAGGTGCATAACTCCCATGGGAGCTAGACGCCTACACACCTTTGAGTATCTGGGCCTTGGAAGCCTTCACCTCATTGGATATGTCTACACAGCAATGGAACACCCATGGCTGGCCAGGGCCACCTGGTTTGAGTTCACTGGGCTCAGACTGGAGCCCAGCTCTGGGACTCCACAAGGGGAAAGGGTCCCAAAGCCCAGGCTCCAGCCCAAGCCCAAATATCTACACAGCAATTTTTAGCCCCCATAGCCTGAGCCCCGTGAGCCTGAGCCAGCCATGTCCATGCCATGGGTCTTTTCTTCCACTATAGACATACCCATTTGCTTTCAGTAAGACTTAGGGTATGCCTACTGTGCAATCAGAGATGTGACTGCAGCTTGAGTAGGCATACCCACACTAGCTTTCAGCTAGGTAGCCTGGCTAACTATAGCAGTGAAGACAGGGTGGCACAGACCCTGGCGTGGGCTAGCAACGCGAGTACACACCTGCAATCCCAGGCAGCCTTGTGCATCACCAGGTCTTCGCCTCTATTTTTAGCCTGCTAGCTAGATTAAAGCTAGGCTGGTATGTCTACAAGCGGCAGTCACACCTCTGAGAGCAGTGCAGGCATAAACGTAGGCTTCTAAGTGCCTACATCACTTCTGGAAATGGGACTCACGTTTATACTACGGTATCATAGCGACAGGGCATGCTGCTGTCACGCCTTACCTTGGATGCGTCCTTCATCGAGGAAACAGGTTTTTCCATCGCTGTAGTTACTCCACCTCTCCGAGAGGCAGTAGCTAGGGTGATGGAAGAATTCTTCCGCTGACCAAACCTTCTCCATAATGGAGGTTAGTTCAACCTGACTGTGTTGCACAGGGCGCGACATTTTGTGCAGCCCCGGGCAATGTAACGAAGGCAATATAATTTTTAGGTGTAGCCCACGCCTTAGGCTTCTCAGTCACGGAGGTGCTTTTGAAAATTTTACCCGAAGTCTAATAGTGCCAGATCATGTGGTATTTTAACCGTATTGTGAAAAGGAGAGTGGTTAGCAGATCTCTTTTATTTGGAGAAGACTCTATATAGTATTCTTCGTGTTTTTTCAAGCCCTGTTTTGAACAGTCTTTCCATAACCCATTTTTGATTACGCTAATTTGATATTTCCTTAGTAACACACCACACAATTTGTGTTGCCTTTGCTGCTGTTATTCCCTCAAAGTGATTTTATGCTACAGCTTCGGTGGTTGAAAACAGTGCTTCTTTCTAGCAGAGACATTACTTGACTTTGCTTAACAACAAAAGAATGAATTTCTTATTTTTATAATTGTCTATATCCTTGTTTGCAAATGGAATGGGTTGAGTAGAAATTAATTAATGTGATGATCCAGAAAACTGTTAATTGAGGGGAAAAAAGGTAAGCTTATTACAGTGCTAACTGAAAGGTTTGCCAAGTCTGAGTGGGTCAAGAGGCAGGATAGTGTTAACAGTTCTGAACTAAGCAATTAAAGGCACAGTTCTTACAGTGATTCATGTAAATATTGATAACATATTCCTGTGCTACCTACCTGTGCTACATATTAGCTTATAGTAAAGAGACTTGTTCTTGATCTTTTCTATTAATATGTACAGTTAGTCAAAACATGGAGACTAGTCGTTTTACAAACTTAAAAATCACTAAACACAAATCATCAGGGACTAGAAAAACTTTTAGAGTGGTAGATACGCTGGAGGGCAGGGATAGGATACAGAGGGACCTAGACAAATTGGAGGATTGGGCCAAAAGAAATCTGATGAGGTTCAATAAGGATAAGTGCAGGGTCCTGCACTTAGGACGGAAGAACCCAATGCACAGCTACAGACTAGGGACCGAATGGCTAGGCAGCACTTCTGCGGAAAAGGACCTAGGGGTGACAGTGGACGAGAAGCTGGATATGAGTCAGCAGTGTGCCCTTGTTGCCAAGAAGGCCAATGGCATTTTGGGATGTATAAGTAGGGGCATAGCGAGCAGATCGAGGGACGTGATCGTTCCCCTCTATTCGACATTGGTGAGGCCTCATCTGGAGTACTGTGTCCAGTTTTGGGCCCCACACTACAAGAAGGGTGTGGATAAATTGGAGAGAGTCCAGCGAAGGGCAACAAAAATTATTAGGGGTCTGGAACACATGAGGAGAGGCTGAGGGAACTGGGATTGTTTAGTCTGCAGAAGAGAAGAATGAGGGGGGATTTGATAGCTGCTTTCAACTACCTGAGAGGTGGTTCCAGAGAGGATGGTTCCAGACTATTCTCAGTGGTAGAAGAGGACAGGACAAGGAGTAATGGTCTCAAGTTGCAGTGGGGGAGGTTTAGGTTGGATATTAGGAAAAACTTTTTCACTAGGAGGGTGGTGAAACACTGGAATGCGTTACCTAGGGAGGTGGTAGAGTCTCCTTCCTTAGAAGTTTTTAAGGTCAGGCTTGACAAAGCCCTGGCCGGGATGATTTAATTGGGGATTGGTCCTGCTTTGAGCAGGGGGTTGGACTAGATGACCTCCTGAAGTCCCTTCCAACCCTGATATGCTATGATTCTATGATTATTCTTTTATCGGATCAAGGAAAAGGCTGTGGTCCTGATGATTTAAGCCATCCAATTTCTTTAATAAATAGTTGGTATAGCCTCTAATTAGCCAGTAGAGAAGATACAGGCCCAGAGTAATTTCTTGGTTATACCACTGTAAATCCAGAGCAGCTCTTATCTTCATTGGCCTTATTCTGATTTACACTGATGTAACTGAGCGTGGACACTGGCCCATATATAGAAAAGGAAAGAATTGAAAATGCTATGTGGGTAACCAAAAAAGAGAGTGATGACTAGTGACAGTATTGGAGAAATTACAATATAAGAAGGTACTTTCAAATATTGCCTGTTCATACATGTATAATCCAGAGGAGACAGTTTGACAGGCAGAATTGTAATCTGCACTGAATTTTGGTTGTCCGCAATAAAATGCCTTTCACATGCACGAATAATCAGAAGTGGAAATGGTCATCCGACCCTCTGTCCACACTGGGCCAGTCTTTATCCCTTGTTTGCAATGGTTGGCAACTGCACCAGTGTTGACAACAGTTTAAGTGTCAGTATAAACACAGCTAAATTGTTTTCCAGCGCTGTGTCAAGAAGCCTGACCCCGATCAGACTGGAAATGCACTAGCATGTAAATTATTGCCAACACCAATGCAGCTGCACCCATTGCTGACAACAGGAATAGAACAAGGAGCAAGCGGACCCCAGAGGCCAGTGACTGTGGGCCTGATCCTGAGCCTTTTAATCAGCAAAATGCTCATAGACATCATTTGAAGTTTGGCCTGAGTCAGGAGATGGGAATCCAGGGTAGGCATGAACGGCCCTTAGTCTGAGATTTAGTGATAAAAAGCACTGTAGAAGAACACGGTATCATTACTACTACTATGAGGATGGGTACTTAACAGTAAAAGCCTAGTGTAAAATAAGAATTAAATTAATAGGATAAAACACTCTATTGCAGTTTTGTTTCTTCCAGTTTGCTAATACAAATCCAAATTCAACCTACTTCCCTGCCCAGTGGCATAACCTTCCTCTGTCTTTATTATTTCATTCTTTATTGAATTTATCTATGGTAGTGCTCAAGGATCCCTGTTGGAATCAGGGTCCTAATGTGCTAAGGCTATACAAACACATCAGAAGACAGGATCCGTGCTTTGGAAAGCTTAAAATCTGTTCCTTTGATAAACAGATTAATCTCTACAGCAATCGGTTTAGAAAAAACCTCTTCAGACACTCAAAATGTACCTGTATTGAAAGAAAGTAAATCTTGTGCAATGCATCTGGACAAAGATGCATCCATTTGTATTTAACACTGCTTATCTTGTATCGTATGTTCTGTATGAAATTCCAAAACACTTTACAAGGTTAAAAAATACAACTACTATGTAAGTTCAGTGTGTTAATATCCTTATTGTTAATTAATGCCACAGATAATAGTGAGCAGAGGGAGAGAGAACTTTAAAAAGCCAGGCAAGGGAGAAATGAGATTTCAGTGCAGCTGAAAATCTGATATGGGTTGAAGAGGTACAGGAAGACTGTTCTAGATGAATGCAGCTGCAGAGCAGAATGCTCTTGAATTTAGATTGCAAGAAGGTACAAATGGGAGGCCAGAATTAGAGAGAGAGAGACCAGAAGCAGGCTGGAGCAAGCTCATGAAGTGCTTTAGAAACAAACAGAATAAAGCATAACTTGACATAAATATAACTTAATTTAAATGTGTCAACATAACTTGATTTAGCATGAAGGTAAAAGGCAGATAACTTAGTAGAACACTGAGAATGGAGTGAATAGGTAGGAGAAAAGCAGATGACCCTGTGGGACTCCATAAGAGGACCATCAGAATCATGTTCTAAGGAAACCAGAGAAGCCTGCGTAGCTATGCCGGCCTTACAGAATGAAGTCCCACGCAATGTCAAAAGCTGCACTGAGGTCCAGGAGAATGAGGAAGAAGGAAAAGCTGGCCGCAGCTGCAGAAAGGAGGTCATGGACAACATGGGGGAGAGACGTTCCTCGTTACAACCAAAGTCGAATTCATGTTGCATTTTTCCAAGGCTTATGATGTGTGCTCCATGTGCCTGAAGAGATGAGAGGAGGCTACTTATATGTACCTCCCTGCTTGTTGTTTTTTGGTCTACCTCTTTTCCATTTCTCAAATACGTTTAACCATAACTGCCGCCTTGAACAAAGCTGTGTTTAAAAAAAAAGAAAGAAAGAAAAGCATGAGCTTGAAGGTAGAACGTGCTATTAAAGAAACAGCAAAGTCCGTAGACTTTCCATAGGTCCTGCAATATACATGATTGTTGAAGGCAAGGATGTAAAATTATTGTCCAACACCGTGTCGTTAATTGGGAAAACTTGGTGTGGTTCCGTAATCAGTGTCTCAGGAAGGAACAATGAGCAGTCCATTTGTACTAGAGCTGACTTTTTTTAAAACTGCACAGATTTTCTTGAATAAATTTTTTTTTAAATTTTACACAATGATAATTCTCCGAGGACACATTTTTTCTTTCATTATATTTTTTCATTAGTTTCTGGCCCCCACGCCCCTGAAGTCATTTAGAGACTTTCCATGTTCCATAGGAAAAAAATTATCAGTCTGATAGTTCAGTGGTTTTGGTGTTCTATTGCTTATCACATTTTTGCCCTTTAGGTGCCAACCTGGATTCACTGGAGCAAGATGTACTGACACTCTGCCCATGAAAATCCAAAACCAAGAAAGTATGTTAAAATAATCTGAACTTTGCTTTCTCCCCAACTACAGCAACACAATCACTATTACTTGGTGTTTTCACAGTTCAGCTGGAATTGGCATCCTTTGATTCTGATTATGGCTTGAATCTCTTAATTATTAATCTGTACACCATGGCATTATCGCATCAAAAATGTTCCAGTTTGTGTGACTTTTTTTTTTAACTGGATCCTTTTCATCTTCTGCAGAATTTTGTTGCTGTTGTTTCACTCTGCCAACTTTCTTGGTTGGTGAAATGCTGCAAATTGTTACCCTAAAGGAATATGTAGACTGAGATGAATGTTGTACAGATTTCATTTCCTAGCTGCCTTGCGAATACTACTTTACAAAAGCGATTTGGAAATTTGGAATGGTGAATTTTTTGCATCCTGAAATATACTGTGATCTCGATTGGTTTGGGGCTTCTGCAAAGCAAGTGGGCTGCTCTCAACATCTTGAGCCATTTTGACATGCTAAACCAAGATTCAGTTTCTGAAGGTGAACTCACCAAGTCAAATCAGTTCACACTGAAGGAGCTTCTTTCTTAGTGTATATTCACCTCTTCTCTTTTCTCTGTTTTCTCTACCATTTTTTTTGTTTTTCCTCTCAGGTGCCCAAATGAATTTACTGGTGATCGCTGCCAAAACTACGTAATGGCCAGCTTCTACAGTACGTCCACTTCCTTTCTGTCTCTGCCTCAATAGGAGCATGCTTAGTCAGTGCTGCTTCTTTGTCGCTGCATCTTTCCTCCGATTTTTTTTACCTGTAACTAGATTTATTGCCTGAGGCCTAATATTGATTGCCTCTGCTTGTTGCATGAAAATGATAACAAAAGCAATTGCAGTACTCTGTTGGATTTGTTGGCATTGATGTTTAGGCATTTGAGACTTAGGAGCGTTCTGAAATTAATATTGAATGATGTCCTACGGAGTTGTAGCTGACAAGAAGTTCAAAGATACATTTAAAAGTCTCAAAAAAAGAAAAGGAGGACTTGTGGCATCTTAGAGACTAAACAAATTTATTTGAGCATAAGCTTTCGTGAGCTACAGCTCACTTGCTCACGAAAGCTTATGCTCAAATAAATTTGTTAGTCTCTAAGATGCCACAAGTCCTCCTTTTCTTTTTGCGGCTACAGACTAACACGGCTGCTACTCTGAAACCTGTCATTTAAAAGTCTCGCTTTTTATTTGCTAAAAGAAATAAATCCCAGCACTAAAACAGCAATCGCTTTATAAAATCTTTATAAAGATAGTAACCTTCCAAACAAAAGGGATATACATAAATTGCCTTGGAAAATAAAAGTTTACATGCTCCAGGTGTATCAAATGAACACACTCAAACAGGAGTGAGGGCTTTTTTTCCTTTATTATCCAAACATTTTACATTTCAGTAGGAAGAAAATTACATGAAGAAAGAGAAGGGGGGAAGGGGACCTAAATGATGCTGATGGACATTTCTTATTTATGGGGGACAGGTGCAAAAGATCAAATATTTCAGAGCCAGATTAAATGGCTGAAGAAATGTGCCATGTAGACTCCTTTGGACACACACACACACACTGTAGGACTGGGGCCTTAGAGACATAGTTTCATAAACTTCCTCTTGGATGGTCTTGTTAACTATTAATTATTATTTAATAGTGAGAAAGTGCGAAGTATGTTGCATATTTATTTTGTGCCTTCAGATATAACCAAGTCAGATGTAAAATGGAGGGAAATTGCCTGGGGTTTACATTTTTAATGCACATTCGCTATTCATAATTAATTTTTGCTGGCGTTCCACTGCATTATGATGTAAGGGCAGTTCTATATGAACTATTTTTGATGGATCACTCACTAGCATTGAAAGATTTCAGAGACTGCATGATTGCTCAGTTTAGATTTCCATTAGTACATAGGCTAAAAAGCTGTTAGCACACACTGGACATTTTGGAGCCCTAATAGAGACATAGGTCTTCTCTTACATCAGTGAACAAAGAATGTACATACATAATTCATATTGTCTATCATGGGAGTTACCCTGGTAAATCCCCAGGACAATGGCAGGCGATTCGACTGTACAGCATTCTAGTATTTATTTTACACTGCATTTTAAAAGGTTTATTAGTGTGAGTAATTTTTAAAATGCCTCTTACATGTATCAACCAAAAGACTAAAATACCTTTCTAGGCTGTGCAGTCCTTTTGTACCTGAGTATTAGATTTGTAATTATGAACATTTATTTATTATTTTGAAAACCAAATTTTCTGTGCTTTTAACAAGTGTTACAACATTTATTTTTAAAAAAAAGTAGTGCAAAGGCTAAATTACACTTTTCCAAAATTAATTCAAATGGAGACTCAGACATGAACCACAAGTTCATTTTTTCCACACAGAAAAATAATATATTTGGGGGTTTTTTCTCATTTGTTTTTAATTTTTCTAACTATGCTTGGGATTTTTAAACAAGTCATTGGGTTTTTCAAAAAGGCCATGATTTTCAAAAGCACCTAAGATCCAGATCCTCACGACTCCCTTGGGGGGTTAGGCACCTACAGGTATGATATGTCTACACTGCAAAAAAAAAAAAAAACCAGAGGCCACGAGTCTCAGAGCCCAGGTCAGCTGACTCGGGCTGTTGGGTCTTGCGCTCCAGTGCTGAAAATAGCAATGTTGACTTCCCACTTGGACTGGAGCTCTGAAATCTGGCAATGGAGGAGGATCTCGGAGCCCTGAGTCCAAACGTCTACACTGCAATTTTTAGCCCCCACAACAGAAGCCCAAGAGTGACCCAGACTCTGAGACTCACTGTTGTGGGGCTTTTTGTTGTGCAGAAATACTCCGAGGGACTGAGGAGCACAAGCCTATGGAACGCCTGTCTTTAAATCACTGAGGTATTTTTGACAACCCCATTGAAATTCAGTGGGTGTAGAGCACCTATCTACCTACCTTGGGCTACTTTGAAAATCTAGCCTATTTATTTTATTCTACCATTTTCTATATACAGTAGATCTGAAGCATAAAGTGGCATTTCTTAAGATGCTACAAATCTTAAAATGACACTTCTGGAAGTAGACCAGGGAGAGCCCATTTCAATGTAGCCAGAAAAATCAATAAAGAAGCATTTCTATTACATTTGTTTTACAGCCACGTATAGGTCAAGCCATACAATTAAAAAGAGAACTTTGCCTGATCCGAAGAATCATTCTAACATTATATCTGGGGCTGAAAGGCAAGAGCTTATACTGTATCCCACATACTGAGCAATTGATTTAATTAAGTTTAGTCAGGTAAGCACATTGAGCAAATCAGATGTTAAACAAAGCAAGCACCAATAGAAAAAGAAAAAAATGGAAGCTAGATTGCGCTATCCAATTTCAAGCAGAAGTCCTCATTGATTTCAAGGGGCACGTTTGCTTTGAAGCGGATGGTTCAATGTGGCTCCATACAAAGACCTATGGATTAAAATCCTAATGTCATTTTTCTGTTGTTAATATTCAGCTTAAAAGGTGGGATATTTAAAAGCATTGGCCTCGTTCCGCTGTGGCTGCAGTCAGAAGGAGTTTGACTGTCAGCGGGAGCAGAGCGAAGCCAATGCTGAGTGCTTTTGAAAATCCCATCCTTAGCATACCCCACATACCCCAGTAAGAGGTTGTCTAGATACGGAGCCCTGGACTGGACTCAACATATGCAGGTGTTCAAACAAAAAGATATCTCTAAGAATATTGTACTCCTCATACTGCACTGAAAAGAGGTATTTTTCATAGGTATCTTAGTTAAGGCACCTTCCCCCATAGAAATAGTTTTTCCTTCCTTTAAGTAGAGGAGGAAACATTGTAGAAGCATTTTACACCACGGACGTTGGCAAGGTCATTCGCTTCCAGCTTCATGAGCATGCTCTATCGTGGTTAAAGGGCCTTGCACTGCAACATGACAATTGACAGGTTTCGTGTATTGCAAAATTTACCATCAGGATTGCAAGTGGACAAAATTTCCTACCATCGTGAGGGAAGGGGAATAAGATGCACAATTTGTTATAAAACTGACAGTTAATGACTGGTGCAAGATCTGGTTCAAGCAGAGACTGGCTGTTTTTTCTAAAAGATCTGCTCCAGGGATTAGTTTGGCGAAGTTCTGTGGCCAGGAGGTCAGACTAGATTATCACATTGGTCCCTTCTGGCCTTGGAATCTATGAACCTGTGAAAAATCTGGGAGTCCCTACAGCACCCTTTAATTGGGACCCTAGCGGCAAAACCCAAGTACAATCTACTGTCTTCATCTGCCATGCCAGGTGGGGAGGGGATTCATTCCTGGTGGTCAGGAGAAGGTCTAAAGGGAATGTATGCAGAACTAGTGAAAATATATTCCCCAGGGATTCAGGTTACATCCACAGTGCTCAGTCAGCATGGAAGAGGTAGCTCTAGAACGTAAGCACAGGTAAACATCTTCTCCTTTTATCCTGTCCCTGGTGGTTTGAGGACCCCTTGCATGGCTGTAAGTTTAATTGTGAGTCTCTCAGAATTGTAGATTGTATGGTACATCTGCATGGGGGGTATGTATGATTTGTGTGTATGTGCATATACACACGTACACACTCACATAAAATGCATTAGAGTGGCAGAAGGGACTAAATGTGGGAAAGAAACCTGTATTCCTGAAGGTAAGACCTGCAATACACATCACTTATTAAATTTGGTCAATTTTAGCCTTATCAGGCTTGGTGATCATTTTTTTTCATGGTTGAATAATTTGTTATGAAAATTATGAGACTCTTCTGTCATGTAACCTTGAGATTTGTCTGGCCAATAAATTACAGGGGATGATGGGCAAGGTTTGATTAAGTTCTGACATACTGTAGTGACAACTCCAGCTCTCACTGGACTTGCTGATTGCTGTACAGTAACTCCCTCACTTTTCAGATTTTACACATAAATTATATTTTAGGTTTTGAAATTTACAGTTGGCAGATTTGCTCTAAGATCATACAAATTTCCAAAATAGAACCCTGGCTACCGAGGTATTAGAAGTTTTCAGGTAAAATTTTCAAAAGTGGTTAGGTTATGTAGGCACCTAGGTCCTACTGACATTTTGTGGAACTCAGGCTCCTAAGTTAGGCACGTTTGAAAATTTTATTCTTCATCTCACCCCAAGATGAAAGTCAAAGGCCGCATTTTTTTTTTCAATCTAAATTGCCTGACCAATGCTCTGGAGCGTAGCAAACTATTTGACGTTTATATGATGGGCAGGATCACTCAAAAGTGAACATTTACTGTCTTCTCAAATTTAAATTAGACTTGGGGTCACATTTTCAAAACTGCCTTAAGAACACAAATTTTCAAAAGCAATTTAGTAGAGATTCAATGGGACCGAGGCTACTAAGTTCCTGTGGCCCAGATTTGTAAAGGTATTTAGGCACCTAACTCCCATTAAAATCCATGGGAGCTAGACACTTAAATACCTATAATCATCTGGCCCTAAGTCACTTTTGAAAATGGGTCTTACCCTCCTAAGTCACTTTTGAAAATTTTACCCTTAAACTATGTGTTTTAAAGTTTGCCCAACATGAAATCACATTTACAATGGAACTTAATTATTTAAAATAATCTTTGTGTTTCTTTTTAAAACACACGGGCAGAAATTCAACAGGAAGCATGTTGCATCTGTTGAATATGAGACAACAACATGAAATGGGAATGGATACAATGTAATAAGCGCTTTATAAAATTAAGTGTTGGGGTACTCTGCTTTCTTTTAATCAAAAAGAGACTGAAGCTCCGAATAGCAAAGATAAATTATGCTGTCTAGGATCAGAATGAGCGCTGCATGTTTCCTCAGCATGGTTTCTTTTTAGGACTTATGACCAGAGTATGTTCCTGTTTTAAGGACCAATTTCCAATGAATTATTTGAAAAAGAAGCTGCATGATATGAATGACTTCTGTTCAAATTAAATTAGAACCGGACTAGCAGTCTTACCTATAAAACAACATAAATGCAGTAATATATATGCATGAGCATGTCACTAATTTTATTGAAGATTTAACCAAGCTTTCTATGCAACTAATGTGTATTGTTAGCAGTGTTCACCTCGGCATGTAGTACCAGCTCCTAAGAAAGAAATCTGGATGGATTCCAATTTAGTTAACCCTTAAAATGTTACTGATAGGCAAGGAAAGAATTGTGCACTTCACTCTCCCCAATCTGTGTAAGCTAATTGAATATCTACTTCCGTAGAAAATTAGGGTCAGGTTCTAAACTTCATAACAAACAAAAAATTTAGGAAGCGAAAGCTAATCTGGTTGAAGTGTCACCCAATGGGAAGAGAAACCTATATTTGTTGGATTTTGATGGATAACTTTGTTATGCAACCCAGTTAGCCAAAGCACAGAGTAGTGATATCCTGGTCCCATTGAAGCCCATTGGAATTTTGCCATTGATGCCAATGGAGCTAGGATTTTATCCAGCATTTTTTAGTTCTACAAAGGGAACAAGAAAACAACCTCTTCCACCCATGGAAATTACATGGGTCTCCCAGAATACGCAGCCACGGAGAAATTTGCGTTCCCCACTGGTGCTGGCTGTGGAATGCCAGATTAGACTATTGATTTTATCAGAGCGACAGCTCCCCCACCCCACACACAAACATCCTCCCACAAGTCTGGGTTTTTCCTTTGGACGCATGGCTGGCCACCAAGGGAGGATTCTGCAGGGGCTGCGTGGCCTAAGGACACGGGGTCAGATCCTCAGCTAGTGTAAGTGGGTGTGGAACGCCCTTGCAGTCACTGGAGCTGTGCTGATTCAAGCCATCTGAGAAGCTGACGAGGGCCCATTCTGTGGCAGATATCTGTTCCCATCAAACAAAATAGTAATGGTCAGGATGAAGTTGCCCCTAAACAACAAGAATGGCAGTGTCTCCCACCAGAATCACCGTTTTCAGGAACTGGGGGTAAGCACCCCCTAAATCCTCTCTCTGGCAGGGGTAATTCAGCTCAATGTAAGGACTCCATAGACTATAATTGTCAGTGATTAAAAATAAACTATTTCAAGCATCACCCCCTAACCACACTTCCATTACCTCTCAGTAAGATCTTTAAGGGTTAACTGCTGTGTTCACTGCATTGTGCCCGTGCAAATGCCATATTCCTATTCTGGTGTGTAACACCTTTATACAACCGTTATTGACCCGCAAGCTTACAGGCGCTTATCTGAGCACTGCCCTGTTAACCACACGCCACTCGTCCTGTTTCAGTGTGCAGACACAGAACAGCCGTAATATTCATGTGTAATTTGTTTTTGAGTACAGTGTATTGCTCTTTTCTGAAACTTTTTCCCTTTTCTTTCTTTTTTGTCAACTTTCTGCATTGGCAGAGCATCTTGGGATTGAATTTATGGGTATGGACCAATCATTCCTTTTAGCCTGCAGATTTTAGAGCCTGAGAGATTAAAACCTTTTTTCCCCCTCCTTCAATTTCTAACCAATTTCTTTACGCTTTAGAAGGGATCATACAGCTATAACAATAACCTTTGTCGACTTCCTAGTTGTGATTAACTCACTAGAATGTTAATTAACATAGGATACTTTAAATCTCCAGACTTCATATACATTAGCCTTGAAGTCGCCATACTTGACGTTTCTGTCAGATAGCCTTAAACACTTGTTACATTAGCATTAGTTATGATCTTTTGGTGTGGCTGGGTTTTGGAAAAGCCAACTGAATTAATTAAGCAAAGTGGCTAATGGACTGTCTTTAAAAAAAGTCAAGAAGATAATATAGCCACTTAAATTCTGCAACAAAATAAGCAATATTGAGCTCAGTTTTCAAAGTAAAATTGAGTGACTAAATCCATATTTAGGTGCCTAAATCAGCGCTTAATTGCCTGCAGTAGGTATTTAGATACTTGAGTAAGAGCTTACAAGCCTCCCTTCAGATACTCAGGTTTACAAAATGGGCTCAATCTATCCAATAATAAATCCAAACTATGCAAGGGCAAAAGCACTGACAATAGGTACCATTTTCACCATGGTGCAGTAAATATAAGGATTAGAGCCTGATCTTACAAACCCTTTAAATGAGTAGTCCTTGCTCATGACTCATGTTTTGCAGGAGGTGAAACGTCTCTTGAACTGACTGAATTATTAAAATGAAGCTAAATTTGATGTAATTCATTATAATTTGGAATTTCCTAAAATTCTTTACAAAAAATATGAAGTAGACAAATTGTTTTTTTCATTATTTGCAAAAGAGAATTAATTTTGATTCCTGTTAAAATTGACTGGATATATAATTAATTCATAGCCACGGAAATAGTGTGTGGAGTGCTGACCATTATAAATTTGAAGAAAAAAATCACAAGCAAAATATTCTGCAAGGGCCAGACTTTTAAGGTATTTAGGTGCCTACCCCTTATTGGCACCTAAATACTTTTAAAAGTCTGGCACTAGGTCACATAGTACTGTGCTGTAATAGAAGAAACTCTATTACTAAAATAATGTCAGGTGAATTATTTGCTATAATCCCATGCAGACTCACTTGCAGACTTTAGCTCATATACAAACCTCTATCAGGAAAGAGCATTTTAAAGCACTTCAAACTACCGCTTGAGATATGATTCTTTCTTTTAAAATTTCACAAATGTCTGTTAGAGGACAA
Organism: Eretmochelys imbricata; assembly: GCF_965152235.1. Taxonomy (NCBI): domain Eukaryota; kingdom Metazoa; phylum Chordata; order Testudines; family Cheloniidae; genus Eretmochelys; species Eretmochelys imbricata. The sequence goes on along the minus strand of NC_135576.1, from coordinate 130,567,579 downwards.
ACTTAAAATAAATCCATATACATTAGTAATTATGAGTAGTTTAGGGTAATTTGTAATTAATGGTGCCTTTGCGACATACACATATTTCACTATTATGATTTAAGGCTAATGGTGATTTGCATTATCCTAGCATTCTTGAGGAAGAACTAACAAAACTATAAAGGATTTTTTAACAGTCAGTAGAAAAAACCATCTGTAAATTCACATTGCACATATATCTCTAAGGACTTTTCCCAAGGCTGTTTTGAACTTCTTCCACGTTATTTTAAAAAAAATACTTCAACATTGTAGTTATTGTTCTGCAAAATATTATTAAATGAATCTTTAAATGTTACACCGATCAAACTTATGAATATGAAAGGCAGGTCAGTGTCTCACTGTCACTGTCTCACTGTCACTCCATTCAAGTCAGTGGAGCTACACCAGTTTAAGGATCTGGCCTGTGTTTGGTCAATCTTCACTTGGTTTATTTGACCAAGAAAGATCTCGGTTGTCCCACACCCTCTCTCTGAGTGTGACGCTGAGCACTGGCTTGAATACGCATGGATTGTGGTTCAGAACATTCACAGCTGGTTCATGCAGCCTGTTTTCCCAGCTCTACCTGTGCCATTCTGCAGGCTGGCATTGGGGAAACAGGCTTGTGACCTGACCTTTCCCACCCACCCCCTTGGGTGCAGAGACTACAGTTGTGATGGGCCACCACTAGTGGGTAGGAAGTCTTTGTGACCTGCATTGCTGTGAAGAGCCAGGCGCTGTCTCTCTCTTCCCGTCTGCAGTATTTCATTTCCCAACCATACGGGTCCCAGGGCATCGGGAGAGGGCACTGGCCCCATCTGTGCTGCTGCCTGGAAGCACAACGCACTGGGCTGGACTCCCTCGTTGTAGCTGCATGCTGTGGCCAGGGTGGATAGAAGCCAAAAAAGGGGGTGTTAATCCTGGCCCATCAGATCCTCCCAGCTGCAAGCCATGTAGAGTAAGTGCTCCTGGTTCTCCTAGCCCATGCTTCTTGGCAGCAATGGGGTTCATTGGGACCTGCCAATAAACGTCTGGGTGGGAATCACGGCCAGGCTTAGCCATGTCGGTCTCAGGATAGGAGAGAGACAAGGTAGGGGAGGTAATATCGTAGACCAGCTTCTGTTGGTGAGAGAGACGAGCTACACAGAGCTCTTCCTCAGGCCTGGGAAGGCTACTCAGAGCACCACAGCTAACTACACGATCAAACCGGTCGTTCACCACGAGTAGTTAGCACAGATTCGAAGGGGCTATTCCCGGTGAAGTGGCCAGATCAAAAGGGAAATCAGTTCACTAGGCAAGAACCCTGTCACTAAACTAAAGGAGCAGCTCTGCTGTGAGCACCCCGGCCATCATACCCGCTTCTGCTGCCATCCTTCAGTCTCCTCCACTTTTTATTTAGGGCCTGGTTCTCTCTTACCCTAAGGCCCCTTTACACCACTCAGAATCAGGCTCGTGGAGCTTGTCCTGTAGTACCCACAACACATTGTGCTCCACACCCATGAGGAGGCGGTGGACTGTCGGTGCAAGATTCACTTCATAAACACACACAAACCACCGTGTCTATTTATATGTCACACATGACAGACACCACATGACCACCACGGAACACACCAACGTACCTATAACAAGCCTCAACGTCTCTAACACTGTTATCAAAGCTATCACAGTGCAGAATGTAGTTTCCATTACCTCAGTGTCTGGTGTAACCTCAGTGACGCCTCTGGAGTTAATAGGATTTACACTGATATAACTGAGAGCAGGACTTTTCCAGAGTTATATAGAATAAAATATATGCTAACATAATAACATGAAACCAGACTTCCAGTTCAAATCATTTTGAATTTACATGTAATATATTGTATTTAACATAGTTCTCCTATATGTTGGTTTATTGTGCCCTCAAAATGCACCATTTGCTTGGCTAACCAATAAGTACTTTCACGGAAGCGTCTAACTAGCCTAGGCTAGGAGTTATGCTGTATGAGAAATCCCTTCGGACTCTGCTTAAACCTTTTTTTCAAGCATTTCTTCACTCTGTTTTTTCTAGTATCAAGCATGCTGTGCCAGGCCTGCAGTTGACTCCTCAACTTATAACCTTGTCTTTCCCTGTATTTCACCTTCTGTCTTTTCCTGTCTGTCATGTTTGTTTTGGGCTTTTTTTTCCCCATTTGACTTCCTGTTCTTGGATTTTGAGTTGTTTAATAAATTTTGCAGCATTCTAGTTTTACCACACTGACTTCTTCTTCCCCTCTGTTAATACTCAGTGCTATTAATTTTGTCTGACGGTGTTCATGATCTCTTTACTGGTGTTTTGAATTACAGTGGGGTTGGCTTGCAGGAAGTATTCATTTCATGATAAGGTGCATTGTATCATAGAAACTAAGATACTTTTTTTTTTTTGGGGGGGGGGGGGGAAGAATCTCCATTGACGCTGAAACTTGTTACCTTAGACAATTAGTTTCTGCAAGAGTGGCAGGCCTTAAAGGACATACAATATCTGAGCAGCTTTTGTGTACTCCCTTGCATAGCCACTGCCATTCTGGAGTGGGCAGTACATACACAGATACAGGGTTATGCCTCATCAACCAACCACAACATTTCTTAAATTAATTAACAGGTTCTCAGGAAATTATTATTTATTTGTATTACCGTAGCACCTAGGATTGCTACCTAGACGTCAACTAAATTCTCGAAAGTCCCTTTTCCATTTCTAAATAGTAGCCTAACTGGCTCACCATATGTTATGAGTATGATGTATCTTTATTACCAGTAAGTTCAGTCTCCCAACCAAAACTCCTGAATTGGCCCTTTCACAACATGAAGAATCAGGACCTTCATGGAGACATGACTGTAAGGCCAATCCCCACATCCAATCTCACTCACCATCCCCTGACGCCTCACTTTCCCCCTTTACTCAGATCATATGACATAGAAATGGAACCAACCAATACCCTTAAGCCACATGGATCTACTGCCAATCACTATAATACTTAGCCTAGAATAGACACCAACTCACCCATGTTGGTTCCTAAAGCCTTTCTGACAAACCTGACCTTGTTTCTGAGAGCCTCAGTACAATCAGCTAATGTAAAATTATACCAAGCCACCTCTATAGACCACTCAGGGTTTCTTTCAAATTTCCACACTGGGTACCAGAGGAAGCCCACGGAATGCCAGAGCACGTTGCTAATCCTTTGCTTTAGCCATGTGATAACCAAAGGATATGCTGGGGGTTCTTCACTGTCTCACATTGCCTGCATCTCCGTTGACATCGGTGGGTATGCAAGGGACATAAGACAGTGAAGCATTTAGCTCCTGGGTTTAAAGAGACACTAATGGAGATCTGTATTGCCATAAACCTGTATGAAGGGATCAGAGGGCAGGTCAGGGTCAGGTCAACAGTAAGTGTATCTCTGTGCCTAGCGGTGACCTTCCATGCCCCTAGGTTACTCCTGTGTGGTCAGAGGCAGACTGACAGGTCAAGAGCACACCAATTAGAACTGCCCCCTAGGAACCAGGCCAGCAGATTTCAAATCCTGTGCCCATTCCGCCAGGACTCAGTCCCCACCATGGTGGGGAGCTGCATTTCTTTTTGTTTGTAAATCTCTCTTATGGCTGTTTCACCATTGGTGTCAAGATGATGCCCTGCCAGATTTAAGGCCAAGTTCCTACTGGCGTCACATCACTGTTAAGGCTACATTTCTCGATTGCCATGGGGAATTCTGGCTAGTTCATCCAGCAGTGCCAAATTTTTTTTAAAAGCCCAACTATGGTGACCATTTCAGTCCCAAAGAGAGGGAAACAGGCCAGAATTCGCAACGCCGTGTCTTGAGTCAACCCTCAGTTGGGCCCAGATCTACTCAGTAGGAGTTAGGCACTTAAATGCCTATGAGGATCTGGGTCTACGTGTCTCCAGTTCAAAGTTCTAAGCATAACATTTCCGTACTGCAACATACAATGATGCTTTCGCCAAGTGTGACCGATGACGGAATGTGAAGGCTGAGCCAACCCAAACATCGCTGGTGCTAATGATTTCTTTAGAATGGTGAAATATCTCTGCGAATGAGATCAGTGAAATAGAACAGGTTTTCTTCAGAGGGCAAGGCTAGTCTCTAGCTAGAACCATTCCTTTAATACAAATCTGGACATGTAAGTAATCATACAGTGTTTCTTTGATACAGTGCATCACTAATAATTGCTATTGCCATATTTGGGGGCGAAAGGCTCAAATGCTGAGCGTTATTAGCGACCTCTGACCATTTGTCTCATTTTCATTGGTGATACAATTACAAGCCAACCTCATGTTACGAATGTAAAAAGATACTCTGAAATTTCTCCTGTAAAGACCACTGAGATATAAATTTGATTTTTTTGGGGGGGGGAGGTGCTGCGGGAAGGGACGACATTGAATGTTAAAACAAAATAAGAGAAGAAGAAACAAGCTAAATTTGTTTTCTGAGACTGGGAATTAACCTTTATTCCAGCTGTCTTTGCAAGAGCAAAACATCCAAAGCATTTTCAAATCATATTATTACCTTAGCGCATTGTGTTTTTATTTTCAGCAAATGCTGATATTTTGTCAGTTTTAAAAGTCATATTTTGGATATTGTTCTAGTGAACAATATAAGTATCTTTTATTTTACTTGTTATGTTTTTTTTGGCACCCACTAGCCGCTGATATTGTGTTAAGAGATTAAGTTCTGATCCTGCAATAGAGTTTTGCCCAAAGTGCACGGTGATCATGGGTTTTTTTTTACTGTGTGGTCCTGTATGGTGGTATGTAGCATGTCCACTGTCATCTGCTTGAATCGTCAGCCTGCATCTTGTAATCTTCTCTGTTTTTGTCCCTTTCTAGAAGCAGAGGAACTATACCAGAAAAGGGTCTTGACCATAACTGGCATCTGCATTGCCCTCCTTGTAGTTGGCATCATGTGTGTTGTGGCCTACTGCAAAACCAAGTAAACTTTTCTCTTCCTTTTTATCTCTATGATTATCCCTAAGGGCTTTATACCACAAACCCGCACAGCTGAACATAACGCTAACTGCCCAGGAGTAGTCCCATTGAACAGTTGTGGGGTGATAGTCAGTGCCTGATTGAAACCTGCCATAGGCTTGCATTGTTGATTCACACTATTGCTATGTGATGGCAATGTATGTAAGCATGATGATTTCATCATGCAAAGTCAATGTGTGTTTATCTAAATTCAAATGTAAGTGACAAAATTGGAATCGGTACACTCAGATTAAATACTGGCAGATACAAATCTCACTCAATAGTGGGTGAAAGTATACTAATTTTATTGTGATATTAGAAGTACAATTATATATAATTGTATTTCTAATATCACACCTGGGATGATATCAAAGGGCTTTGCAAACATTAATTTATTAACTAATCCTCCCAATTAGAACGTGATTCAAACTAACTTTACTGATCTGTTCATTCCTTTTTTGTCACATGTTCATAATTCCCATGGGAATCATGATGGGACAACAGAGCCCAGCTTTTTAACACTGTAATGTGGGTTTTAGGGACTAGAAGTAAAAAGATCAGACTAGTTTGTAAGTATCTGAGAATAAGATCAGCGGCTGTAGGAACTTGGAAATCCAAAAGACTAAAGGAATGAATTTGATGTATAGACATGTGCTGTTAAATTCTGTAATGTCTCTGTAAATTATGGGGCTAATGTAAAAAATTTAGGAGCAAGTCCCAGTGAAAGTCAATAGGACTTGTGCTGTCAAATTATTTTGCTGCTTTTATAAAACTCTTCTAATTGTACCTACCAAACACTAAAATAAAGTATTGTACATCTACCACATTTGCACAAAGCAGATGTTCCATTAGATTTGCTCTTCTAGGACTTGATCCAAAACTCACTGAAACCAATGGACAGTGGGGTTTGGATCAGGCTTCTAACCTACAGCTTTTTAAATATACACATCCTAAAATACCTCTCTAGAGCAGCCTGGAATCCAAATCAGCCCTTGACAATCAGGAGGGGCAGGAGATATTGGGAATTGCTGTCAGCGGCCTGCGAAATATTTTTAAAGCACTTGATGAGTGTGAAAAGGGGACTGATAGGTTAAGCCCTCCAAATGTAGCAGTGGAGTCATGCTAGCATTTGGATATGCTCAGTGTGTTCCCTCCTCCCACATCCTGTCTTTAGCAAAACCCCACATGGGTTTGAAAAGAATACATAAGAAAGATCTAGAAATGCCTGGGCATCTTTGCAAATGACACTGCTGATGGAGTGTGAAGACGACATCTAACAGCGAATCTTTAATTCCGAAGTGTTCTATCTGCACAGCAATTAAATTAATGAAGAGACGTCGCAAAACCACATTAGGTTTCCCATTACTCTTTCCTCTCAGCTTCCTTTTGCAATTTCTTTTTACTTAATGTCCTTTAAATGCAAGAAGAATGACACATTTGCAAAATGCGCCCAGCTATATTTCTGAAGGTGAAAAGTAGCACAGACTCATAGGGCCATATTCTCACATGGTGCAAATTGGCAGAATTCCGTTGACTTTAGTGGAGCTATGCCATTTATACCAGCTAAGAATCTGACCCCTAAATTATGAATCTAAGCCTGTTTAGGACCTGCCTACACTACAAATACAGCTGAGTCAGGTGTCCTAGTTACCATACAGCTATCCACTAACACGGTTCCAGGTTCTAGCGTAGATGCTACCTGAATCATGTTCCCTAACTTGCCTAAAGTCGTGTGTATTGGAATTGTGTAGTAATCATATCTCCTGACTCTGCTGTATTTGTAGTGCATCCAGGAAACCTATGCTACATCTTGCCCTCACCAGTGCAGGAGGAGTGGAAATCAGTGGTTTTCAACCTGTGGTCCGCGGACCCCTATGTTTAAGATTTCCAAAGGGGTCTGCACGTCCATTGGAAATTTTTTTAGGGGTCCGCAAATGACAAAAAGGTTGAAAACCACTGCACTAAATTATAACAAAAACCAAAATGTGCCTCCAGTAATTCATGCAAAAATATTAAAATGCACAGTGTACAGTAACTCATTCTTTGCATTCAAGCTTCCTTGATCACAGTATCTTTTAAGAAGCTTCAGCTTCTTATTTTCCTTTTTTGCCAAGCCTGGAATATCCTCCCTTGATTTCTGAAAAGGGTTGAAAATAACATGGTTATATCCTGCAGTATCTTATCCTGCTAAAATATCTACACTTCTGTAGACAGCTTTGGGAACTGTAGGTACTATAGGCAAAACCCTATATACTCTGCAGTAAACTGGACCTAAATTTTACACTCAATTCCCTGGGTTCTGCAGCACTATCACGGAAATTCTGCAGTACCTTCAAACAAATTTGGAGGATATTTATAAATTAAGTATGAAATTGAATAACAGTTGTAATACTGTAGTCCTGATATATTTTATACTGCAGTTTCAGTTTTTGGTGTGCTATAGATTTTGTACTGGCAGCTTGTTATTAGCCCATAGAAGTGTTCATAGATGGTTTAGCAGCTGAGCAGGGGACATCAAGGTTGTGGTCTAAGTAGAGGAGTCCGAGGCATTTTGAGATAGTGGCAGAAACACAAAAGTTGGATGTTTTTGTCAAAACAGCAGTGAACCTATTAACAGTGTTGACATCAATGTGACAATCACTAGGTTTCAGAGTTAACGTTCCATTTACATAAATGAGGCAGTTCACACCTCTCAGAGCTGTCAGGGTGTCCACATACTTAGGCCAACCTTACTTCATCAGTTAGCACTTCATTAATATTTTCAAGATTTCCTCTGCAACCATAAAGACTCTAAATATATTTTTACGTGAAAGCTTGAATTGTAGAACACAGTTCTGTGGTGGGGGGAGAATTCCATGGCAACTTCTGTAGCTGCACTGTCCTAGAACACACAGTATGAAACACTGGGCTACCTCCTGTCTTGACTGAGAAAAGTCATCACAGTAACACATTGCTAGCTGCAAGGCTTGCGGAACAGGTACAGGACTGGAGGGCTCACGGTGAACAGCCACTGCAGGATGCATGTTGCTGCTCTTCTGAACAGGATCTGCTGCTGCCAGTGCAAAGCATTTAGCTGTTGTTTGTAACATGGGTGTTCCCTGGCTCGGCTCCTAGATCCATAAGATGTGTTATAGATGAATTGTTTCCAGCATGTCCATCCAGCCCATGCTATCAAACCCGTAAGCAGCCTGCATGGTACCATATTGCATTTACATGTCAAGCAAAGGCAGAAGTACATCCACTGTGTTTTGTGGTTTGATGCATAGTTATGAGGAGTGGCAGCTCAGTACAGTAGAGGGGAACCAAGCTATATATAAGTCAGTGGATTGTAAAATCCAGAATGTCACCTAATCAATCTGATCTTCAGAAGAGATCTGCTTCTGAAATGGAGTAAGTTTTGGAAGTGGATCTCCTCCTCTCCCACCTTTCCCTGTCCTTCTGCTACTTCCTTCACTCCCACACACACCTTCCCCAGCTCTGCCAGCGCTTTTCACCCTGCTGTTAGGAATTGCTCGGAGACCCTCAACAATGGGCATGGGCTGACAATAAAGTGCTTCCATCATGCTGGGTGGCGCAGCTGCCTCTCTTTCATCTATTAAAACCATTTCCCTCTTTCCCACACAGGAAGCAACGGAAAAAGTTGCATGAGCGTCTTAGGCAGAGCCTTCGCTCTGAGCAGAACAACATGGTGAACATGGCCAATGGGCCCCACCGTCCCAATCCACCGCCCGAAAACGTCCAGCTGGTCAATGTAGGTAGCTGTTGCATTTATCTGAGGGCCTTTCAACTGCTGGCTGCTAAAAATGAATGATCAGGGTTTCCAGGAATGTGGGATTTCTCCTCCAAGAAATGATTAGACACTTTTTAAGAAATGATTCTAATGTACAGTAAATTCAGAGCATTTTCATGGACAACCATTTCAGAAGAACATTGGATGTCAGTCACTAGATCGCTCTGTGTCGGAGGCTGAGATGTTAGAATACCAGCCTTAGCAGAAGAAACTCAGAGCTCATAGCAACGGTACTGTAAGGAAGCATGTCTTTGGAGAGGTTTCTCTACAAATAATGTACCAAGTGGATATTTAATTTTCCTGGTGTGGACTAGCCTAACTGCCAGTTGGTAGATTGTGATGCTTTTTGTTTTGTAGTCACCAGGTTACGGTCAAACCCATTTTCTTGTTCCTCAAGCCAGCAAAGGCTGGTGAATGTTGCTCACCCGGGGCCCAAAATAAATATCTGAAAAAATGTGTGTGTGTGTATGTGTGCAGATGTGCTGTACGTTCCCCGTGTAAACCTGAGATACGTCTGTTTCTTCAGCAGTATGTATCTAAACATGTAATATCCAGCGAACACGTCATTGAGAGAGAGACAGAGACGTCATTTTCCACAAGTCACTACACCTCGACAACGCATCACTCCACCACTGTCACCCAGACGCCCAGCCATAGGTACCAGAATGAGAAAACAAACCTCCCTGCCTAAGGAGAAACTGGTGTTGGATGTCAGTTCTGCCACCATGGCATAAAGCAGATGCATAAAAATGCACTGGTCACGGGGTTTTAATCTAAAGATGTATGAGACTTAACATCCTGCCACCGAAACTAATGATCTTCCTCGGAGTTTACTAAGACTAATGATTGTGTGGAGTTCCATTACTGGTACTGTGAATTTTAATACACACAAATTGCTGAATCGGGGCGATACTGTGTATTCTTGGAGATACTGTGAGATCACTTAGTATGGCTCTAGCTCAGGGGTTCTCAAACTTCATTACTACATGACCCCAGAAGGGAGGACCAAAGCCTGAGCCTAACCGAGCCCCTCTGCCCCAGCCCAAGGGGACCTGTATCCTGAGCCCCACCACTCAGGGCTGAAGCCAAAGCCTGAGCCCCACAACTCACAGTCCCCAGCAAGTCTAACACCAGCCCTGGCGACCCCATTAAAACGGGTCCCGCTGGGGTCCCAATCCACAGTTTGAGAAGCTAATGACTGGAAAAGTCTTTTCCCCCCCCTAACTTAACCACCCATTGGTATTCACAGAAATAAAACCATCTTGTCATTTGTAGGATGGCAGAATTCACACCAACTAGGGTCTTCGATTGCCATAAACTGGTATGGAGTTTAACAGGCATATCCCAAGCTGCATGTAGCCCTTGCTTTCCCATTGTTAAACTTCCATTAGCTTGCTTTCTCCTGTTCTGAATTTAAAGTAAAAGCTCTTTCTCTCCTCTTTCCCCCTGTCCTCCATCAGTTGGAGTAACGGTCAGACTGAAAGCATTATCTCGGAAAGCCACTCGGTGCTTGTGAGTTCTTCCGTAGAGAACAGCAGGCATACGAGCCCAGCAGGACCCAGAGGACGCCTCAGCGGCATAGGAGGTCCACGAGATTGCAACAGCTTCCTGAGGCATGCAAGAGAGACTCCTGACTCCTACCGAGATTCACCTCACAGCGAAAGGTACTACGGGAAATTAATTTTGCTTCCTCTAGCTGCCAGGGCAAGATGGGCTTGAAGAGATTCAGAGTGAATCCTCGTGCCTGAGGACCACAAAGAAAATTCCGTTTCTTTAGAAAATGTTCCTCCTTATTCATAAATGTGCCGAGCAGTGCCCCATTAATCTTCCTTCTTCCCTTCCTTCCTCTTCTGGTCCTGGCTCATGGCTACTGGGCATTAGTTCACATACATACAAGACCTAATTGGCCAGAGGTTTTCTCGCATATGAAGCTAGAAAAAGAGATCAAAGGGGAGACTTTTACGTAGTTCTGTTTCTCGGTTACTTCCTGCACTCAAGTAAGGCAGCCTATGGAGTTTATGAGAGACAAAAGAGGAAGATAAAGAGGATTGATTGATCGATCCACTGGGGGAGAGATTTTTCAAAAGCACCTATGTACCTTAGGAGCACAAGCCCCTTTGTCTTTCAGTGAGATTTCTGCTCCTAAACCCCTTAGGTGCTTTTGAACACCCCCCCCCCCCCGGTGTGTTTGTAAGTGAAAGCAGGGCTAGAACTGAAACCGGGTAGGGTGACTGACACTACTGGAGCGTCGGCAGCCTACGTGCACAGGAGAGAGAGAGGCAAAAGGGGAAACTGAATGAATAGTTACAATGCCTGTGAAGCGCTGTCGTTCTCCTCATTATAGGAGCACAGGAGAGCCCCACTCAGGATCTTTTGTGTGAGGCATTGCACTGTACAGACATGTACAGAGACAGAGTCCCTGCCTCCAGGAGCTTACAATTGGAAAGGACGAGTGGCATATGAAAGAGTGGGGGAGGGGCATACTGTCAAGTACAAACCATTTCTTTATACACTGTTGTGTTTGCAACTTCTAAAAATAATTATAAAGACATTAAGTTAGCACCAGCTAGCCCCGTCGGCCCTTTAAGCCCTCATAGGCAGCCCTAACTTAACACTGAGTGTGGTCATACAGTTCTATGGGTTAGGATATGAGAAAAATTAGAACAAACCGTTGTTAGACCAGCTCTGAGTGTTGTGAATTCACAGGGGCGGTTTAACTGCCTGTCTGTGGTAGCATTAATATGCCAAATAAGCATAATCAAAGAAGTTCTTGAGTTGTGCAGGAGACACTTTCATGAGTCAAAAAGTAGCGTGTGCAAATGACAGCAGAAGCCTACATCCTGCACTGGTTCTTACAGAGAGAGGAGCTGGCTAAGGTAGGGAAGCGTGAATAATGGACATGAGCTCTATGAATGTAGCATGTAGGAAGGCAAAACATAGCTAATGCTGGGTCATTACTAGCTGTCGCATTATTGTGAAAAAACTGCCTGTAATTTTACTCTGGAATTTAGCTTTCAATAAATGCAGCGTCTAGCAACCCCAAAATCAGGGAACCAGCTATGGCCCTGATCCAGCAGAGCACTTAAGCGCATGCTTAACTTTAATCGTGTGAGTAGTCCTGTTAATATTGATGGGCTCACTCGAGTGTAAAATTAAGCATGTTGTGATGGGTTCAACTCACCACTGTGGCGCCGCCTGCTGGCCATCCTGGGAATTAGCTCAGGGTTGCCAGTGCGCCATTCTCAGGTGGTGTCTCGCCCATCATCACTCCTGTCTCTGCATCCAGGACCCACATCACTCCCCAGATCACGTCATCCTCTTCTGGACACAGCCCTCCGGCTGTGCCCCACTCAGTTCTTTTCTCCCTTCCAGGGGATCAACAGTTCTTCGACCAACCACTTGCCTCAGTGGCAGTCTGCAGTCCAGGTTCTAGACACTCATCTCAGAGGCAGATTGCAGTCCACGCACTGACCACTTTGCTCATGGGCCAGTGTGGGAAATAGGGGGAAGCCTGGCCCTGCCCACTGACCCAGGGACCCTATAGCCAGCAGCCACGTACTGCCCCTCCTCCAGCTCTGCCATCTCCTTCCCTGGGCTACTTCCCTACAGCCCTAGCACCTCCTCTGCGCTTGTACCAGGGCCCCAGTTTGGCAGCCGTCAGCCTGGAGCTTCCTCCTACTCCGCTGACCCTGCCCAGCACTGCTCTGTCCATGGTACTCCAGCCTTCTAAGCAGCCAGTCCTCCTCCCTCAAACTCCAGGGAGTGACTGCCTCTGCTCTGCTCAGCAGCCCCTTCTTATATGCGCCAGTCCGGCCCTCATTGGCTGTTCCAATAAAGCTTCTCCTGATTGGCTGTCTCTACAAGCCTTTTCCTTATTGGCTGCCTCCTGTGCAGCCTCCCCAGGTTGGCTTTAACCCCTTACATACCAGTGAGGGGCAGCCACCCCATCAAACATGTGCTTAAGTGCTTTACTGGATTAGGGCCTATAGCAGCAAATATTGTATTCTGTACCATCTACGGGCTATATGGATTGTACTCCCAAGTTCGTGCAGATAAAATAATCATTAGTATAGCATATTTGATCTTCTGGGTGAGAAGAGAGGATGTTGTTTGCTCTGCCCTTCTGGAGTGTCTAGGTTACCCTGGGCAGCATTTTGACACATTAGCAAGCTTTTTGGGTATATATCGCTTCATTCTAACGAGGAGAAAGAGGGCACCACATCTCCAAACATTGCATTTCCTGCAAATAACATTCCAGGGGGAAATACAGGGTGCATTTTTACAATAAATCACCAGTCAGCAGTGGCCCAAACCTGCGCCTGATGTGACCATGAACCCTGGATGTTAAACTAGGCCTCATCTATCTTCAGCCTGCAGGAAATAAATGGCAAATTATTTCTGGGAGATGGGTGGGGGAGAGAGAGAGAGACTCTAAATTAAAGCTGAATTGGAACCATAAAAGAACCGGTTAAAATAAAAATGAAGATTCCCTTCTCCTCTAAGACTTTGCTGCACAGGGAGTTAATGAGACAAGAATATATTCCTTCCACGCTCTGATCTCTAAGGTAAACCTGAGTCACATCTTAATTTTACTTTAAAAGCTAAATGAAGGTTGAAGACCAGCTCCTCAGCTAATGCATGTTGGCCTGGCTCCATTGAAGTCCATGGAGCGACACCAGTTTACACCTGCTGGGCACCCACCTAGTATTCAGTGGAACATATTTGCTGCATCTCACACCAGAGAAGCTTGTAGAAACCATCTCAGTGGCTGACCTAAGACCTGGTCTACACACTGTGATACAGCAGGGCCAGAGAGCAGCAGGAGTGGTCGATGGGAGGTATATAAACCCTAGGCTGATCAAGGCCTTATTCCCTGTGGACTACGGAAAGGTTACTACAGGGTAATTGGAGCACCTGGAGCCAATTAAGGCCCCACCCAAGACCTAATAAAAAAACCCTGCTTCAGTCAGACAGAGAGAAGGAAGAAGAGCTGACTAGAGTATGGAGGAGTATTGCTGTTAGCCAGAGGACCAGGGGAAGGGAAACCCTGCCCAAGCAGAGCAGAGGGACTCCCCTGGCACAGAGGACTGAGGGAAACCCTACCCAAGGGGAGAGAGGGAAAGCAGCCCGCAAAGCTGAAAGGGCTGGGACCCAGGATAGGAGAGCGGATGTGGGTCCCTTCCCCGCTCCCCTCTCTCTCCCACCGAGGCACTAGCAGAGCCCACAACGCCCAAGAATAGGGGCAAGGGGCGGTGCCCTGGCCCACCACACCAAGAAAAAGTGCAGGACCCATCACAGTAGCACTGGCCATTTTCCACAACTCAAAGTGATTTGTGTTGATTTCATTAAACCACTGCATCTCTGTGTGTGGATCCTCTTATATAAGTTTAAACCTGGATTCTATCCATTTAGTTTATGTCGGTAAATTTACAGGCACACGCTAAACTGATACACCCAGTTTTAAACCCGTATAATTGTCATGGGAACATATGACATAGGGCTGGAAAGGACCTCCTGGATCATCTAGACCAGTCCCCTCCTGTGACAGGAAACTCCATCATATAATCCCATTCACAAACATCACATGCCATCCAGGTGTATCTCTATCCGTGCGTCAATACACAACGTTGGACTGGTTTAGCTAAACCAAATGAAGTGAAACTTCCTGTCAGCAGCACTTGTTGGGTGGAAGGTTCTATCCCTTCAGCACCACTTATAGAAAGATTTGAATAGAACAGAGAGCTCCTGAATATAAGGAAAAAGAGGGAATGATTTAATTCTGTTATTCGACACACACACCTATTCGTTCCTCTCTGGTCTCACGGTGGCCAACTTGATTCATTGCCACAAACGGTTACAGCTGTCGTTTTTTCCCTAGAGACAAAGGGCAGATGTAAATCAGCAGAGCACCACTGAAATCCATGGAACTATACCCGTTTACTACAGCTGAGAGTCTAACCCAATTTCCCCTCCTTCCAATTAACCTGCTGTGTTTAATCAAGGGGAATATGCGGAACTGAGTCATGCTTTGGATGACAATTTTGGATTTAGACTGATTTTGACAATTTCAGACTCAGATAACTATTCACCAATTAAAAATAAAATGCACTTATCAGCAGTAGGTCTGTAACTTTTAAAGACGAGGGTATGTCTTAAATTTGGATACAACTGAAATTCAAGCTGGTGAAGTGCAGGGAAAGGAAAAACAGGCAAAACCAAACAATGTTAAATGTCATGCTGGGCACTGTGCCTTTGATCAGACATTTTGAGCCAGATCCTCAGCTGGGGTGAATTAGCCTGGCTTCCCTGAGTGCAGGGGAACTACACTGATTTACACCAACAGAGGATCTGGCCCTTTGTCTTTCTTGTTTGAACGTCAGTAGGACTTTTGTTTTAAGGGACGGCTGCCTACCTGGCAGCTTAGCTCCATTTATAAAAATCACCTTCAACTGCTAACCTTCCCCAGAAGGATACCAAGGGACACTGAGTACATTCTCTAGAGGGACCATTAATACTGAGCCAAACCGTCCTTTGTGTCGGCTCTTGTTTCCACACAGGGGACAGGAAATGCTATGTGTTTTGATTTCTGAAGCTGTTGCCGGGTCATTCTGTCAAGGGGCTGGCTCCTCATGCCCCCACAGAACTGGCAAGGAGATTGTATGCAGCGGGGGGAAGGTGTGTCCTGAAAAAAGACCTTACATGGATCATATTCCACGTAAGGAACAGCTGCCATTTTAAAATGCTATTTTACGCATTTAAAAGCCAGCTCAATGCTCTAAGACAGGATGGTTCCTCCAGGGGTCAGCACCCAGATGCTTCCACTGAACAAGGTGGAGATTCCAGTTCATTCTGGAAACTCAGGCCCGATATGTTCTAACATTAGGGGTCCACCTAAGTACTCTGGTTCCAATTCTGATGGAACTACTGTCACTGTAAACAATTACTTAATCAACATGAGTAAAGGTGGCAAAATCTGCCCCTCTGTTTTTACCAGAGATATGCAGGCTCAAGCTTCAGATAGCCTCAGCTCTGCTCATTTTAGTTCTTTTTCCCTGCTCATTCCCTCAAGTCCCAGACATGGGGCAAATGTTTTCTGGAACAACAAACACTACAGTTTTTATAAACTACTTGCAACTGCATTGTGTTTCTTTCATCTCCTGCTCCCTCACTCCTGTCGCTGGACTCGCCAAAGAACTGAAAATACTTCCCCTGCTCTTCCAATAACCTTGCACCTCTGGTTTCATCAAATTCATCTCCTCTCTCACTTTTCCCCATAAGCACAAAAGCATTCTAAGCTAACACACCATGTGGCTAATAACATTGGGAATGTCTGTCTGTCAGGTGCATTGATTATGGGAGCACTGACAAAGGCTGCTGCGTTTTTCAGTGATGGCCTAAATGAAAAGCAGTATGCATGCCCTACTGCCAGGATTATCCCTGCACGCAGCTATGTGCACATGTCAGATCCACCGCTCGCATGCATGCATGCAACATCCAGTGGGCAGGTGCAAGACAAGCGCATGCAAAAATACATCTTGACAATTGCATGCATTAGAAAATGAATTCCTTTATTCCCAAGGGTATCTCACATGACATCACAAACGTGGGACACGGATAATATGGCAATGATTTGTTCCTCAAAGATGGCCTTTCTTATGTTTTCTCTTATGTTTATTCCTTCTCCACCTTTATGGGGCCTTTTTGTATGTGTTCTTATTCAGGTATGTATCAGCTATGACCACACCGGCTCGCATGTCACCTGTTGATTTCCACACTCCAAGTTCTCCAAAGTCCCCCCTTTCAGAAATGTCTCCACCGGTATCCAGCTTAACTGTATCTGTCCCTTCTGTGGCGGTCAGTCCCTTTATGGAAGAGGAGAGGCCTCTGCTCCTGGTGACGCCACCTCGGTTACGGGAGAAGTATGACCATCACATTCAGCAGTTCAACTCCTTCCACCACAATCCCGCCCATGAGAGCAACAGTCCGCCACCTAGTCCTCTGAGGATAGTAGAGGACGAGGAATATGAAACCACACAGGAGTATGAGCCAGCACAAGAGCCCCCAAAGAAACTAGTCAACAGCCGGAGGGCAAAAAGAACAAAGCCCAACGGCCACATTTCCAACAGATTAGAAGTGGACACCGACACAAGCTCTGAGAGCAGTAGCTCTGAGAGTGAAACAGAAGATGAAAGAATAGGTGAGGATACACCTTTCCTGAGCATACAGAACCCCATGGCAACCAGCCTAGAGCCAGCCACTGCATACCGACTGGCTGACAGCAGGACTAACCCAACTAGCCGGTTCTCCACACAGGAAGAATTACAAGCAAGGTTGTCCAGTGTAATAGCTAATCAAGACCCTATTGCTGTATAAAACATAAACAAAACGCATAGATTCACATGTAAAACTTTATTTTATATAATGAAGTATTCCACCTTTAAATTAAACAATTTATTTTATTTTAGCAAATTCCACTAATAGAAAACAGGAGGGGGAAAAAAACTTTTATAAATTAAATATATGTATGTACAAAGGTGTTATGTGCCATATGTAGCAATTTTTTACAGTATTTCAAAAATGAGAAAGATATCAATGGTGCCTTTATGTTATGTTATGTTGAGAGCAAGTTTTGTACTGTTACAGTAATTGCTGTTCCACGGTATTTTGCAGAACCTTCCGACCTTCAATTCTCCTGGCTTTTTTGTGCATTGCATTATGGTAACTGGATGTATGACTGGCAAGAATTGCAAAAGTCCCTATGTTTGCTTGTAGTAGATCCCCGCCCCCAATCACAATACCCTATAATGGCATACCCACCAACAAAACAATACTGTTTTCTTCTATAAGAGGTTTTATTTGCTTTCCGTATCTGAAAGGAGTTGTGTCTGCTCTCTTCCAGCCAACAGGTTTGCTTCATTGGGCACTGAAATAATAGTACATCAAACAGCGTGCTACTGTTAATGACAGCAGGATAACAAAAATTGCATTAAATAATGTTACATATTGGAAAGAGAGTAATGCTGTGATTTTAAACTGAGTATATTATTAATCAGAAATCAGCTTGTACTCACTAGGAACTGTCATTACATTTTTTTCCAGATATTAATTGTCCTAGTTATCCCTTAGAAAATGGGCTCAGAGTAGCAAAGGCTGTGAACCCAGGACTTGACAAAAGAACAAGATTTCTATTCGCTTAAGTTACTGGGAAAAATACACCCAGTGTCTGTAACCAGACAAGGAAAAGAACTAGCTGGGGAAAAAAGCCACTAATAAAAGTGCAGCCATTTTTACCCGTATTTTTAATGTTGATTTTTAATAGACAAGTGAGTCTTTGTTTCCAAGGGGACACGGTGAGAAAAAAACAACAGGAAACCTGTAACAATGTCTACTCTGTGAATCGTTGGAGCTGCGATTAGAGTGAGAGTCATCCTTGCACATAGAAAGGACGTGCAGCCAAATCAATTTGCTGAATAGCTAAACAGAGCCCTGGTGGGAAAGGCACAGCGGAAGAATCACTGAGTTCATATCTGGTGACCTGATTTTTTTAATAGTTCTATGAAAAAGCCCATTTCTGTAGACAAACACGCTGCGCCGTTTAGCCCCACAATGTGCACGGGTGTTTGTGCATTAGAATCTTTGACTGGTCATAGGCAAGTGTGGGATCGATACTGGAGTTATTGCACCCTTTCAGACAGAAGCAAATTGCCTCTTTTGCACCAAATTCTGATCAGTTTAGTGGGGTGACCCCCTCATTTGATTTTGATTTTACATTCAGCTGGCACAATGCAGACTCAGGACTGATGTAAATAGCAAGCATTCTGCATGGACCCCTGGGAGTACGAATAGGAGAACATCAGTGCTGTGAGCATTGCTGATCCTAAATAGGAGCCATTTCAGGACAACAAAAATTTCAGCCGTGATTTACTCTTGGGGCCACATCCCGATCCCACTTACACGGGTGTAAATCAGAATATATCAAGGCGATTATGCCAGATATACACCAGTGGAACTAAGGTCGCAATTCAGCAAACCTCTAAGCACATGCTTATCTTTAGCATTTGCTCAAGTCCCATTGACATCAGTAAGACATGAGTAAAGTTAAGCAGACGCTGAAGTGCTTTGCTGAACAGGTTGGACAGCTCATTCAGGGTCTAAAAGCAGCATCTGGCCTATTGTGGTAAATGAAACTGCTCAGTACTCTGGATGAAGGAAGGGAGCTACAGTACTGTGTTATCAAAGCAGACAACGTCAGCTTCACTTTTGCTTTGAGATGAGAGTACTTAGCCGTCTGATCAAGCAGCCTGAGATCTTAGGACAGCAGGGAAATGGTGACAAGATTAAAGGGAGAATCTTTCTGATGGAAGGGAAAGCAAGGGCAGGTGATTTTCAGTGAAAGAGCTCAGGCAGTGGGCTCAGTCGTACTTGCATATCGCTGCGCATTTAAAAAGCATATGGGAGACTGCAGAGTTTTTAATTAATGTGTTACCAAGACTCATATTCCTTCCCAGTTTTCCCTCTTCTTTTGTATGCATTGCTGTATTTTCACTGTGCTTAACCACTGTCTTTGTATTGCATCTACACACAACCAGGGCCCTGTGTAAATTCTGGATGCCGTGCGCTCATTTCATATGTTAGTCATTATTGCTGTTGGCAGTGTGGGAGAGCTAGTGGTCTCAGCAGAGACCAGGGCCCCATTTTGCTAGGAACTATACAAACACATAGTAAGACAAAGTGGCTGGGGTTTTCAAAGAGGCCTAAGTGGTTTAGGAACAAAAGTCTTATTGACTGTCAATGGGACTTGTGCTCCCAAGTCACTTAGGTGCTTTTGAAAATCCAACCCAGTCCTGCCCCAATGAGCTTACTAAATAGACTAGATGGCCAAAGGGTGGGAGGGGAAAGAGAGGGAAAGTGACCTGCCCAAGGCTGCACCACTGGGAATAGAGCCCCAATCTCCTGGGTCCACATTCAGTGCCCCATCCACTGAAGCACGCCATGTCTTGGTGACCTCTGTGGCTTTTCACAGATTAATCGGGGGGGGAGTGGGGCTGATCACATGAAAGTAGAGTAAATTACTTATAACACTGAAAGTATTATCAAAGATTACAGGAGACTGCAGAGTTTTTAATTAATGTGTTACCAAGACTCATATTCCTTCCCAGTTTTCCCTCTTCTTTTGTATGCATTGCTGTATTTTCACTGTGCTTAACCACTGTCTTTGTATTGCATCTACACACAACCAGGGCCCTGTGTAAATTCTGGATGCCGTGCGCTCATTTCATATGTTAGTCATTATTGCTGTTGGCAGTGTGGGAGAGCTAGTGGTCTCAGCAGAGACCAGGGCCCCATTTTGCTAGGAACTATACAAACACATAGTAAGACGAAGTGGCTGGGGTTTTCAAAGAGGCCTAAGTGGTTTAGGAACAAAAGTCTTATTGACTGTCAATGGGACTTGTGCTCCCAAGTCACTTAGGTGCTTTTGAAAATCCAACCCAGTCCTGCCCCAATGAGCTTACTAAATAGACTAGATGGCCAAAGGGTGGGAGGGGAAAGAGAGGGAAAGTGACCTGCCCAAGGCTGCACCACTGGGAATAGAGCCCCAATCTCCTGGGTCCACATTCAGTGCCCCATCCACTGAAGCACGCCATGTCTTGGTGACCTCTGTGGCTTTTCACAGATTAATCAGGGGGGGAGTGGGGCTGATCACATGAAAGTAGAGTAAATTACTTATAACACTGAAAGTATTATCAAAGATTACAGAAGAGCACTACAAAATGGAAGTCCGTGCCTTGTGCATGTGGGACACCTGGGGAAATCTGTTATATTCTTCTGATTGCATTGTCAAGTTCTCAAGCCAAAGGAGCTGCCCCAGTGTACAGGTGGAGTAAGGCACAACAGAGCATGAGCCCTGAGAGCTTTAAGCTGGGGTTTTCAGAGATGCGTGTGCTCAATGAGTGTCAATGGGAGCTGGCTGCCTAACTCCCTTAGACGCCTTTGGAAATCCCAGCAAAAACCAAACGTGTGTTAAGTCAGTAGAGTTACCCTGGTTTTGCACCAGTGTAACATAGCAGAATTTGGCCCCTTGCATGAGCCATATTAGAAATATGCACTGAGAATGGTAGGACCTAGCTCTGCACAGTCTGAGATGAGGTTAACGAACCAGTAACCTGGCTAGCCCTGACACTGTTGCAGCCTGTTGCCTCCTGGAGATGGGCTTCAGCCTGCAAGAGGTGCTGAGCAATCCCTGGACCTGCTGCTCACCTCGCAGGACTGAGGGGGAGGAAACTCAACTCTCAGCATTAGAGCAAACATGTTTTCCGGTGGCAGGCCAAGTCATCTCTTGGGGCCATTTGCTGCACTCTTTGTACTATTGGGGTCCCTTTAACAATGTGCAACCCCCTGGCAGCCTCACTGTCCCTCTGCTAAAACTCACAGTAAGTGCAACAGCAGTCCAAGGGGGAACGAAGACTCGGTGGCTGTAAAATGACCCTGAGTTCCATGACCATGACATTTACCCCAGCAGGACGTATTTATACTAAGCAGTTTTGCATTTTGGGAAATTCTGCATGATTAGAGGATCCCGTCGGGGTGAACAATGGAAAGTGGTGTGTAAAACGTGGGGGCCTGATCCTCAGCTGGTATAAATCAGTGCAGTACCATAGCTGCTGATTTACACTTGCTGAGAATCTGGCCCTGTATCCTCACATTTGTGTTTTCCCCCATCTCCCACCTCATCCGGCAAAATTTCTCCCTGGGTGTGAAAGGACCATCATTTCGCTTTGCTTTGCCATGGAAACAATAAAACTTTCTTTCCTTGCTCTTGTTTCATGACAATGAAGCATCGTCTCCTGTTTTCATCCAGCGACTATATCTTTGTACAGATTACAAACCATTACTCGTGCATTCAGAATAGCAAACTTGTACCTGCTAAAAGGGCATGTCGCCCACTGGCAAACATAAGCAAAGCCTGTTCTCTGTCTTGGATACTGGCTAGATTCCATCAGCCACACTGACTTCCAGTGAGAAGAGCACCTATGAAATGCTGCAGAGAAATGCAGACAAAGAAAATGGCCACATATCATTATTTTAATGATATATTCTGTTGTAAATACATCTTGTACATACTTGAATGTTTTCCTCCATCATTTATTGTCTTTCTGAGTTACGTGTCAATGATGCTCTCTCAATTCCTTGTGTAACACTGTAAATACCATAATGTCCTTTATTATTTATACTTAGGCATTTAACACAGAGAGAGTTGGCTTCATATTATTTGAAGATATATGTCAAAAATAGGTTTTGTTTTCCTTTTGCTTTAAAATTGTCATGTATCCTCTTGTTTCTCTTTTCCTTTAAAAAAAATAATTTATTGTTGAGAAGAGAGGATTGTATCTGTAATGAAACTGTTCAAAGAATGCACCCTGGAAGGCCGTAAGGTACTGATAAACTAAAGAATTTATTATCCCCATTTGGAAGCAAGGAGCAAGTGTTGATTTATTTAAGGGTTCCGTTGCAGTAAAAGAGGTGCTGGAATAAACTGCTGCTGTGTGGGGCTGGCACAGTGGCTCAGCAGACTCCGTCAGTCCTGTCGGGCTCCCTGGCCCAGATACGACTCTCCAGCGACAACCTTGTCTAGCGCCAACATTTGTTTCGGTGAGTTACGTGGTCATTTGGGCCTGATTTTTCTCTCGTGTCCTAATTTCTGGAGTCGAGTTTGCCATCCCGTCCTCTGACTCCTTTGTTCCTAGAGATTGCGGGTCTAATTGCTGCTGAGCAGTTTGGCGTAGACCAGGGTTCAATAATGATTTTCAAAGAAAGTAAAAAAGGAAGAAAGAAATTCTCCAGTGTCATGTCTCGTGTGTCCTTAATGGCTCAACTGAAAGACGAACAGGTGCCTTGGAGTGGAGCAGCAAAATAATATAGATGGAAAGATTTTTGGATATGAAATTTAAGACACTCCCGCATCAATACGTTGCTCGTTTAATAGCAATTCCTGGTCCAGTTTTGTCAATCTTTCTTCCAAGGAAAGTGTCCCAATTTTTGTGTTGGGTTCCTTCTCTACTTTGTTTCTTCGTGGCTGTGTTGCTGTCAGCTGGAGCATTCAAGACAAGGTTTAAAAGTGCTCACAGTCGGGGCTGGATTTTCTAAGGACCTGATTTTTGTTTGTTGTTTTACGTATTGTTGTAGCACCTAAGAGCCCCAGCACGGATCAGGACTCTAGAGAGCAGTGATACTCAGACCTTAGTGGGTCAGGAGCCAAATTAACGATCCACATTCCCCAAAGGAGCCACAGGAGTGTAAATTCATTGTTTCATTTATATATATATATATATTTCATTTATATATATATAATTCTCCCAGAAAAATGACTGACCAAGTATTTTTATTTTATTAACTGCAATTGGTTAATAACATAGTAACAGCCTCCTGATTGGTTAATAGCTTAGATTGGTTAATAATTAAACCACATGGTGTTTTAACATCATGTGGTGCAAAGAGCCACTTGCGGCTCGCAAGCCTCAGTCTGAGTCTTGCTGGTATAGCGCTAAGCATTGTACAGACAGAACATAAAGACAGCTCTTGCCCCAGTCGACTTACAAGTTTAGCATCCCATTGTTCTTCTAAGTGAGAGCTGAGTTCTTTTGACCCTGGGGATCACCCCAGAAGTGCTGGCTTGGGCCGAGAGCTCAGGCTTGCTCCTTTCACAGCTCGACATGGTTGAGTTCTAGTCTCTATAAGTCTCCAGTGGGTGAGGCAGCAGATGGACAGAAAGACCTTCAGAGCAAAGGAGGAGGGGCGCCTGCCTGTGTGGTTTGCAGCAGGGGAAAGGGCATACTGCAAGTGGAGTTCCACAGGGCCGCAACGTCTGGGCTTGGGCGGGGGACTCCCGGACCTAATTTGCTTTGTCTCAGGTGCAGCTGAGCGAGCGCAGAAGAAGAAGGTTTAAAATGCCCAGCCAGCTCCTGGCTGAGCCTTGCGTCTTGGCGCATGCCAAGCCGTACGGGTTGCCCTCATTTCCACTTGGGGGAAGCAGGCCCAGAGATGGCGATTCCTGTGAGCACTCTGTCAACAGCCTCTTCTGCCTGCTTTTGTGAACTCCTTGGGCCTCAGTCCCATTTCCACCCAGGCCCTTTTACACCACATTAACAGAGTAAAGGGGACGTGTGCAAAGGAGAATCAGGCCCAAGTCTCACCCAGGTGGTTAGACAGCCTGGTATTCTGCTGGACCCATGTGTTTGCCACAGGAGTACCATTGTCGGTATTATTGGCTTTTATCGGGCTTATCTGATTTGCTGCCAAACTCTTTCCTGCCACTCACGGCCAATTGAACGCATGTGGGAGGAGAGACAGTAGTAGAAACCCAATATGTCTATGGCACTGTGAATTCTCTTTGCCTTCGGAGAATTTATTTTCTAAGGTCTCCTTTGGCCTATGCACCCTTCTGTAGCTCTCTGGGCAGAATTGCTATTTTAAAGACACTGCTCCCTGGTAGCCCTTTGCAGCGCATCTTGGGAAGCATTGGCAGGCCTGTTTGCCGTATTCCTGGCCAGAGTGCACTGCCGGGAGAGAGGGTAAGGGCTGCACAATTTGCTCATGATGGGTAACAAGAAGTGGAGAGTTTTAGAGAGTTATGGGAATTCGTCTGTGCCTGACTCGAATTTGGCCAAAATCTGATGGCAAACAGAGGCAAAACTGCCAAAACCGGTCTGCTCAGCTACTTTATAATACCACACTCCCTTTCCCAGCACATTGCAGACACATCCGTGCTTCACAGGAATGAGCTGAGATCCATATTTTTTCATATCACTCTTCTGGTCCATCAACATGTTGACTTGGAGAGGATTCATATACAAATCAAATCTGAACGGGCCATTCCTCACACCCCAAATCCTGTCAAAGAGACAAGCCCAGCATCACCGTCACACTGGAGCTGCTAGCTGGCACACCTCCACGATGTGACACGCACAAGGGCTGTGCCTAAAAAGAACACGAGGACTTGTGGCCCCTTAGAGCCTAACAAATTTATTAGAGCATAAGCTTTCGGGGGCTACAGCCCACTTCATCGGATGCACAGAATGGAACATAGAGTAAGGAGATCTGTACGTGCCTGTGCTCTGTGGAGGCTGCCCGGGAAAGCTGAACGGCTCCCCTGGAAGTCGCACCCTTTGAGCAGCATGGAATAACTGCTCCAGCAGCAGCATGGGAGAGGCGCCCCCGGGCAGGAACAATCTCTCCTGGGGCTACTTGTCTGGCATGGGCAAGGTTGCTTTGTTGGGTGAGTGTAGAGGGGCAGGGAGAAGCATGCCTCTCTCTCTCATCTGTCCACCCCCTTTTTGGAGTCCTACAGGGGTAACAAGGAGGAAGGATGGTCCAGTGGTCAGGGCACAAGCCTAGGACTTAGGAGACCCAGCCTCAGTTCCCAGCTCTGCCACAGAGTGCCCGTTTGACCTTGAGAATGTCACTTAGCCTCTCTGCGCCTCCGTTCCAAGCAGTGCAATGGGGATAATAGCAGCAGGTGTTGCAAGGATTAATACATTAAAACCATGAGGCAATCAGCTGCTGCAGAGAGGGGAGCCCGCTAAATACTTTAGATTGAGTGAGCAGCCCCCTGCTTGCAGAGTGCTGGGAGCACAGATTGCTGCTGTGGCAGGCACTTGTGCCAGGGCAGGGCAACTTCGTGCAACCCCCTAGACACCGGTGCAAGGGTCACCCACAGGAAATGCCCAGGCTCGTGTGCCCACATCCCCTTGGGCCCCGCAGCATGTGTGCTGAACTTGGCTGTGTTCACCTGACACAGTCACGCTGCGTTATACATTGAACAAGGCGGACAACACTAGAAAACATCTCCTACGGTGGGCTAGGAGACAGCTCCCCATTGGAGGTGCTGTAGAGTGTAGGGCCCTGGGAGTGCCGTGTCCCACTATATCTGCAAGGGGGATAGATGTAGGCTTGATCCAGTCCTCAAGGAAGGTGTTTATGAGTGAGGCCTAGGCAGGGATACTTGCCTTGGGAGGAGCGACTGTTTAAAGCTGTAATCATCCCTCCTACAGGACCCCACTGGTGCTAAATTAGTATGTCTCCTTCCCGCAGTAGTTCAACACCATGCCTGGAGAGGCGTTAACGAGTTCTCAATATGCAGCATGGCTCCTGCTCTAGGTTCCTTCGCTGACATTGACATGGTGGGACTGAATGGAGCATGAACGGATTATTTGGCAAATCATTTACTTCATTTCCCACTGGGGCAGTTATTTTCAGTGCCCTGCGTTCTTTTCCTCCGCTGTACCATTCGCACACGTCCCCCTAATGGGGAACACGTCACAGGGGCCTCAGTGCAGCTCTGCGTCATGGCCAGGGCCAATCATCTATGACAGAACTGGAAACCTGCTCCCTAGTCAGGGAGGAGAGGCCGCAGCTGAGTCTTGGGAGCAAAGCCCCCACTCAGCCATGCCCAGCTACCAAGGTCCTTGCAGTACACCAGTTTACTCCAAAGCCCAAGCACTTGGGAACAGGGTGCGTGATCCTTTTGACGGGGTATACCAGACCCTCTGAGGCCCCCTGCTGGAGGCTCTGCCACATTCTGCCCCAAAAAGGGCAGTGGAGAGGGGCCGTCAAGCTGCCTGGAGTGGCTGTGTGGGACACAGCCAATCAGGGCCAAGCAGCCTAGTATAAGACGAGCTGCAGGGCCAGAGGGAGTTTGGTTCCTTGTTGGAGCTGTAGGAGTGTGGCTGGCAGATGGAGCGATGGAACCCCAGTTAGGGCAGAGCTGCCAGAAGCCAGGGACAGCCATGAGTGAGGTTGATGGGACTCCATTAGGACAAGGCCCTGAGCTAAGGGTGAAAACGCTGCAGGGAAGTGGCCCAGGGAATTAGAGAAGCCGTGTGACATAGTTAAAGGGACACTGCAGACGGCTGCTCTCTACAGGGTCCCTGGGCTGAGACCTGGAGTAGTGGGCAGGCCTGGGTCCCCCTCACCCTCTATTAGCGAATGGGGGACAGTAGCCTGGACATTAAGGCACCCCAAAGAGGGAACTGAACTATAGTGGCCCAGCTGGAGAGCTGTAG
Source organism: Eretmochelys imbricata (assembly GCF_965152235.1). Classification (NCBI taxonomy): domain Eukaryota; kingdom Metazoa; phylum Chordata; order Testudines; family Cheloniidae; genus Eretmochelys; species Eretmochelys imbricata. The sequence goes on along the minus strand of NC_135576.1, from coordinate 130,540,722 downwards.
CCAGGAAGCCCCAAGAGGGTGAAGACACTGTCCCGGCTCTGGGATAGAGCAGTGCCCCAGAGCGCCCTCTCCAGAGACAATTGGAGAGAGAGAGAGTCTGCAGGCGCGTGACTCGGTCAAGGGGGCACTCACGAGAGGTGAGTGCACCCCATTACCCATCCCGATGAGAATAACTCTGGGGCTGAGGACAATGAGGCTCAGTGGGTCTGAGGGGTCCAGGCTGGGGGGGGGTCATCTGTTGCTCAACTGCTGAATCTGTATTGTTGAGTTTAAGCGCACACCGCCATGCCGGCATGGTGCATCGCTCCTGACCTGCCTCGGAGGGTAACGAGACCCCGCTCATTGCGGGGAGCACCAGTTTGGGGATGGAATTCAGCGCCTCCATGCAGCAGGGGGTAGCCTTGCATCCTTTGCCTCGCTGTGCTGCAAGGATTTGAGGATAAGAGCAATGGCTCTGCCTCTAGGGGTACCCCTGAATGTGGTGTGGGAGGCCTGCTGCCTTGCCAAGGCTTGGGGGGCAGATTTCTTGCCTTTTATCCCAGGAGCTCTGCTGGTACCTTGCTCTGGTCTATGGGCTGGCAGGTAACCCAAGCACACACCTTCTGACTTAACATTTTCTGCTATGTTTGTGATTTGCAAATGTTTTTAAAAACAAAACAAAACCCGCAGGCTCCTCGCCTGACTGAGGAATCAGTCAGAGGTCAAGTTTCATGTTTCAAACTTCGGCTGTTTTGGGCAGAGGCCTCTCTCTCTCTCTCTCTCTCTCTCTCTCTCAAAAAAAAGTTGTTTTTTAAATAAACAAAACAGAAAAGTGCATGTGTGTTCCATCTTAATCTGCCTAAATCATGGGAGGTGAGATTTTGCTCTAACTTTAAAAATAAAAACACTTTTTGGCTCAAAACCAAGTATGGAAAAATATCATCCAGATGGGTGAAAAGCAATGAAAAAATGAAAAAACAAACAGCTTAAGCACTGGAGCCATGTTGCAGCCTTAACCATAGCTTTCATTCACAAGCGAATAATGTTATCCCCTTTTCACCTGAGCTGTTGGCCAGTTTTGGAGGGGGTGGGAGGTTATCAGGTTGTTTCGTATCATCATTTTCACCTCCTAATGGAATCAGGTAGTTCACTGATGCAATCTTGTTTATTTATCCATAAGGTACAAAGTCCCGTTTTCCTGGATCCCAACAGGACTCAAACAACAGGGGAGAGTTTCTTTGCTCATAGTTCCAAGCCTCTTTCAGCCAGCACTCAGCCCAAAGGCTCTCTTAGCCTTTTTCTCTGGGTCCTGCTACTAGGGCGTCTCTGTCTGCATCTGGGACTTCTTTGCTCCTTTGTGTGTTTCTGCTGCTTCTCTCTCACACACACCTCCTGCAATCAAGGCCCTAGCCCCAGCCTTTGCTACATCAGTCACCAGAGAAACCCATTGGGTCACATGATTCACCTTGTACTCAAGCCTTGCCATGTGCCTGTGTTTTGGGTGGTGGCTCCTACTGCTTCAGCTACTTGGGTACATGTATCCTGAATGAAGGGCATCAATTACACCACCAGCTTCAATGAGGTTTCAGCCCCGCTCGTGATCCTCCCCCCCAGAATAATGTTATCTCTAGCTAATCTGGTTCACACAGCAAAACTGCATCAAAAGAACATTATTGAGGTTGCAAAGTCAAGCACGTTAAAGTTAGGCGATGCCAGAATTGCTCATGCATCATTAGCACTGTCCTGCTGTGCTTATGCATTATGACACAGGGCCAGAATCTCATTTACATGAAGGCTTCCTTTCACCACGCTCACAGTGTAAAAGGGCTGTGAAGTGAGTATAAAGGCCCACATTACAGCCCTTTTACACTGACAGCGTGGTGCGAAGGGAATTTGAAGCCAATCCTCATTTACCCTGAGGGTAAAATCCTGGGCCCCCCATAAAACGTCCATTTACTTCCGCAGAGTCACCCTAACGCTTTCCATCCATGCTGCTAGGCTGTGGGGTGGCAGCTTTGCCTCTTCTCTGGCTTTGTTTTTAAGTGAAACCTTTAACGTTAATGGCAAACGGGTGCCCCTCCCCACACCCAGATAACTCCCTTTACGGATAGCAAGGGACTTCCTTGTATAGAGAGGGCTGCATGGGGAAATCAGAGGAAAACACTGGAAGAATTTTCTAAGAACTTCCCTGAGCAAAGACAGGTCTTCTGATAGTAATAGAAGCTGTGACAAAAAGTCGTTCCGTGGCTGAGCATTGATCAGATTGCAGGTAATACACTGACTGTTAATTGCTAATTAAATCTTTACTGATTTGGAACCAAGTTATGGAACGTGCAAAAAAAAGTGTCTGGGAGGAATGCTGCCTACCCTAGGGATTGCTTTTGCTGCAGACTGTTGGACATACTGGTTTCCTGGTGTGCAAGCATCTAACATGCACAGTTGACGGAGGGCCGTTGCGCCAGCCAGAGTGACCACGGTTGATGGAGTCGCACCAGGCGTCATGTAGCAAAATTCCTAGGTCTGGGTCAATCCTGCCAATCCACAAATCTCTGGAGCGGCCCTACAGGGGACGCCAGGTTGGGGGGCAGGATGTTGATGGAGCATATGAGAGCATTGTATGTCTGGGTGTTTTCCATCCTGGTGACGTGGCCAAAGACCATGCAACACCGCCATTGATTACAACGAGCACGGAAGGCCAGACCTCTGCGAGAGTAAGACATTTCACATTAGGTCAAACCACTTTATGCTCAGGATTTGGCACTGCCAACACGTATGGAATGCCTCTAGCCCCCACATCTGCCAGTCAGAGGGCTCAGGTTTCAGCAATACAGAAAGTACATAGGTACGTAGATCTCATGTGCAATGCACGCTAAATAGCAGTAAGGAATGATGTGGCTACAAATTGAGCCCCCTGCTCCTCTCCCCACCCAGGTGAGCAGGGAATGGGTGGCTGCTTGACTCTTCCCCCATCCAGCTACAACAACATGCCAGCCAGTGTGGAGTAGGGGAGTCGTCTGCACCAGGGAGAGGGGCTGGCACAGAATACCTCCTTGACTGGAGCAGCTCAGGGAGCAAGCAGCCAGGTTGTAATGCTTCAAGTCACAGTCTTGTTCCTGCTCTTCTCCAGAGACAGCGCAGCTATGCACTGCTCCCTGCTCAGGCCTTGGGGCAGAGCCACCAGTGAGCCTCGACTCTGAGCCAAACTATCGAACCTCTGCTAAACTAACACAGGATCAGTAACAGTTTGGTAAAATGGAACTCAGGAAGCGCTCCCTGAGAATGCCCTGCAACTTTACGTGCCGGCCCTTGGCCTGCAGAGACACTCAGCTGCTGGGCTAGACACCTCTATTCACGGAGCCTGCCATGAAAATGCCAGCACACCCTTAACTTCTTAATGCTGCCAGGTGTCAAGCTAATTAAATTGTCTACTAGACACAGCCATAGCCTCAGTTCAGAGCATATGGTTTAAGTAAGCGCAGGACATACCACTGTGGGTGTCAGCTGGCATAACAAATTGCTGTTCTGGGCAAATGAAAAGGCCTTTTTTCAAATCCACAATTCTGCAACCTGAGCTGCCAAAGTGAAATGTCAGAGCCTGGAAGTGAGTGACCCCCCTCACTACACAAAGAGCAGTATGCAGTAGGAGGGTGGACTTCTGCCTGGCTTTTCAATCTGGGGGTCACAACCTCTGAGGGGGGTGCCACAAATAGATGTCAAGGGGTCATGACCACCCTGCCCTTTCCACATGGCTAAATGGCAGGTGACACCAGCTAGGTGGGTTTGTGGGGGGGAAGGGGCAGAAAACAGCCACATGGAAAATGTTGAGGACCACACTACTGGTTAGAGTTAGCATGACACCTAATGTGATGCCCTGGCCAGGCCTGGCCTTCTGATCAGGAACCCACCCCTCACACTGATCGTTCTGAGGTGCTCTCAGAAATGCTAGTTGCCTAATGTCATCTGAGTAGCTGGTTTGCATGTCACTTGCGCAGCCAGATGGAAAAGCAGGGCCTGCCCAGCAGCCAGGATGCCAGCTGCCATGGGAAGCGGTAGGGGCATGCGGCACAGACATGTATAGGCATGGGTGGGATTTTCAAAAGAATTCCGCATTGGCTGCCACTGAAATGAATGGAAAAACAAAGCCCATCGACTTCAGTGGAGCAGAACTAGGCCAGTGCTGACTGCTGGCCAAAATCCCACACTAAGTGTGTAGTCCTTACATGTGTACGCTGGAGGTGTCACATGTAATCGGAAGCCTCAGCAAGAAAGTAACTCCTCTCAGGTGTCTACCAGATGGCCAACAGGTTTCCCAAAAGGAAAAGAGGAGCCAAAGGGGTTCAATATTTCACTAGTGCAATATTTCGATGATCTCTAATGGCCCATAAAATAAAGTGATAAATGCTTTAAAACTTTAGCACAAGAGCTGGCCAGGCCACAGCGAACTTATTTCTAAGGGTGGCTGTAAATCACCAACAACCACATACCACACAACAGAACCACTAACGCAGGAACTTATCCTTGCAACAAAGCCCGTTGCCAACTGTGCCCACATATCTATTCAGGGGACACTATCACAGGGACTAATAACATCAGCCACACTATCAGAGGCTCGTTCACCTGCACATCCACCAATGTGATATATGCCATCATGTGCCAGCAATGCCCCTCTGCCATGTACATTGGTCAAACTGGACAGTCTCTACGTAAAAGAATAAATGGACACAAATCAGATGTCAAGAATTATAACATTCATAAACCAGTCGGAGAACACTTCAATCTCTCTGGTCACGCAATCACAGACATGAAGGTCGCTATCTTAAAACAAAAAAACTTCAAATCCAGACTCCAGCGAGAAACTGCTAAATTGGAATTCATTTGCAAATTGGATACTATTAATTTAGGCTTAAATAGAGACTGGGAGTGGCTAAGTCATTATGCAAGGTAGCCTATTTCCCCTTGTTTTTTCCTACCCCTCCCCCCCCAGATGTTCTGTTTTAACTTGGATTTAAACTTGGAAAGTGGTCAGTTTGGATGAGCTATTACCAGCAGGAGAGTGAGTTTGTGTGTGTATGGGGGTGGGGGGGTGAGAAAACCTGGATTTGTGCTGGACGTGGCCCACCTTGATTACCATGCACATTGTAGGGAGAGTGGTCACTTTGGATGAGCTATTACCAGCAGGAGAGTGAGTTTGTGTGTGTATGGGGGTGGGGGGGTGAGAAAACCTGAATTTGTGCTGGAAATGGCCCACCTTGATTATCATGCACATTGTAGGGAGAGTGGTCACTTTGGATGAGCTATTACCAGCAGGATAGTGAGTTTGTGTGTGTGGTTTTTGGGAGGGGGGTGAGGGGGTGAGAGAACCTGGATTTGTGCAGGAAATGGCCTAACTTGATTATCATGCACATTGTGTAGAGAGTTGTCACTTTGGATGGTCTATCACCAGCAGGAGAGTGAATTTGTGTGGGGGGGCGGAGGGTGAGAAAACCTGGATTTGTGCTGGAAATGGCCTAACCTGATGATCACTTTAGATAAGCTATTACCAGCAGGACAGTGGGGTGGGAGGAGGTATTGTTTCATATTCTGTGTATATATAAAGTCTGCTGCAGTTTCCACGGTATGCATCTGATGAAGTGAGCTGTAGCTCACGAAAGCTCATGCTCAAATAAATTGGTTAGTCTCTAAGGTGCCACAAGGACTCCTTTTCCTTTTGCGAATACAGACTAACACGGCTGTTACTCTGAAACCTGTAAATCTATGTATTCAGTGGCTTGGTTGTTGTGGTACTAAATCAGTGCCCCTAATCTAGTTGATTGAACTGCCAGAAGAGTGTCCCTCTCACTTTAGTTATGAGAGAATACGCTCGTTTAGAGGGGGGCTGACTAGTAGAAACCAGCTTTACAAACTCCAAATTGGAAATTACGATCACTTAAATCCAATCAGCACAAGTTAATTTAGATTTCAAGGTCACTCTACACTCCACTCCTTCATTTATTTGGCTGTGTTTTACAGCCTGGCCTGGGTTTGAACATTTGCGTGCCTCTCATAAACAATTACCATTTCCATTCTAGGACTCTGGCTGCTGCACTCACCATTTTTCGGAAATTGCTGCCTGGCAAATTATCAAAGGGTTAGCAGATTATGAAATTTATGGCTTCATTTAATTGAAAAATTGCCTATTGGCTCACCAGCATAACTGCACTGCAGTGTTCTTGTGTTTGCCCCTAAGCAACGGTAGTGAGTTCACATGTGCAGGAGAGCTGCGTGCTAGAGATGTCCTCTTCATTGCAACATGACCAAATAATATTGCTACTTGTTTAAGACCAAACATGAAACATTCTCTATGTCTACACTGCTGCAGTAAGTCAACCTAAATTATGCTACTCCAGCTACGTGAATAATGTAGCTGCAGTCGACATAACATAGGTCGACTTACTGCGGTGTCCACACCACGCTGCGTCGATGGGAGATACGGTCCTTTCCGTCCAATGATCTCCACAAACAATTTCCAAAAACTTTCAAACCCTGGTGCCTAAAGTAGATCACCTAAAGAGACATGTTCTGACTTTAAAGATTCTGAGCCTCTGTACCGCCCATTAATTCCAGTGGGAGCTGGGATTGCTCGGCACTCCTGAAAATCAGGCCACTTTTCCATTTCGATGCCTACATACGGATTTAAGGAGTCTAATTTCAGATGCCTTGGTTTGGAAGATGAGGCCGCGACACTTGCCATGCCACCTGTAATGTAAGCAGCATTAGAGCTGGTTAAGCTTTTCACCCATCCTCTTTTTATGGCTTTTTCAACACCACAGGAGTTTGTGGCCAGTGCCAGCTTTCTCTGAAAACATGATTGAGTTGGGATTGAACAGTATTACTGGGATTTCTAGTCCTGTGCTCTAACCCCTAAGTCATCCTAAACTATGTCTGGCTGTTATGCAGTTTGAATACAAATGGCCTGTACTCTCAGGCCGAATCTCACTCTTGGGCTCGCTAAAGCCTTGTCCTGCTTCATTTTCACATGAAAATTTTCAATCCCATAAGAAATCAAAAAACTAAACGTACAGAAAAATAACACCAAGAGTGTTATCCTCCAACTGGACCGCTGAGGAATCTGCAGAGAGAAACTCCAACTTACGGGGGAAAATAAATCAGCTAGCTTCCTGCTGACCAAGCATCTGCCCTGAGCAAAAATTGCTCCGCTCATTCATGAATGCAAATGAGGCTAATCAGTTTCAATACACAAAGCCTTTATCTTCCCATACAGTAGAAACATAGGTACTCCATTTTTCAAAGGTTAAAAGACAACTCGCCCTGCAGCAAAATGCAGTCTGTATTTAATGTGCTCATTTGTGTACGAGGATTAGCCTCTATCTAAACACAATTAGTTCTGCAGATCAAAATTTTGTGCTCTCCTTAGATAAAAAACATTTCCATATTTGCTCGCAAAGCTGCAAGGGCTGGCAGGGCCCTGAATGTAGCTGTTTCTATTGATACCAATTAGTCAAGCTAGGGCGAGGAAGTACAAAGGAAATTATTATTGCCACTTACATTAATAGTGTTAGTGATACCACAACACTGCAGCAAACCTTGTTACAGTCAGAGTTCATTACCAGGAATGAACCAGTGCATCTGGGGTCTTTCTTGGCCATGTGAAAAGGATTAAACCAAAATGTATCACGTGTCGGCTTTAGAGAGTGATCTCTGCTTGGTTCATACCATGAATTTCCCCCTCCCTCCCCGTTATCTTGAGGCTCAGAGAGAAACAGCTCTGCTGCCTTACATGCACTGAACATAATGTCTTGTGGCCTATGGGAGCAGAGTGGTTATGACTCACTGTCAAGCATGCAGCGTAATACTCTGCTTTCATTCTGGAGCTGCTGAACTTCAGAGTGCTCCAAAGGGCTCTGATAAAGATGGCTGTGCAGTATCTGATAACTCATTTCAAAGAATAGCTGCAAAAGGAATATGCCTGTATGGTGAATGCTTTTTCTGCTCTCTCTGGGCATGAAGACCACTGGTATAGTGACATATAGATGTTTGCCTAACATGTCCCATGGCAACCCCTGTTCTCAGCTGGAGGATTCTGACAACTTCGGGAAACAGTTTAGGGTGGGCCCCAAGCTGGGGAAGATCAGGGGGAATACCCAAGAAGTTTACATTCAACATAAGGTGGAGGAGACTGGTGGGTAGCAGTTCTGACTAGACACACCAGGAGGGGTGGAGCAGGATGGGGGTGGGGAGAGACTTGATGTGCGATATGGGGGGCAAGGGCTCGGGGTGAAAACCAAAGGCAGTGTTATCAGCCTCAGGGTTCCAGTTTTAGCCAGTTGTGTGAGAAAAGTAGCCCCAAACTAGCCATTTCAAAAGAATGTCTACTTCTATCAAGTACTTAGTTTGTGACAGTAGGTACAAAAACTACTATCTAGTTTTACTTTTAAATAGCACTAATTTTGTTCAATAATCAACCAAACAGCTGATTAAATAACAACAATTTAGTAACTAGTACCCAGAGCCTACTGCAACTCTGTGGTCTAGAGATAGTTATGCTACACACCATCATAGCATCTCTTATCTTCATATGACCATCAGTATGACCTCCTTCACTTCTACGTACTAACCACCCTAGCAACAGTCATTTCATAGCTGTCATTTTGCATCTCAGAGTTAAAGTTTCTGTCAGTCCTGATCTTTAGTGGTTTGTAATCTCAGCAAAAGCCGCTCCCGCTCCTACATCAAAATAGCTTCAACGTTCATATACCTCAACAAAATATTTGTTAAATCATATTTACTTGGGATGGGAGGATGCTTTCACCAAAATCCCATATCTTCATGTTTGCCCACAAAAGTGTGAGTTACTGAATACTGATGTTGCTATTTTTAAAGCATTTCTTGACATTTAAGTGTGCCGATTTTACACTTGCTCTGAAAAAAAAAAAAGGAATATCACTCTAAGAGGTATTCTTACCTCTTGGATTGGATGAATGGACTATAAGGTGGATAGAAAGCTGGATAGATTGTCAGGCCCAATGGGTAGTGATCAACGGCTCGATGTCTAGTTGGCAGCCGGTATCAAGCGGCGTGCCCCAGGGGTCGGTCCTGGGGCCGGTTTTGTTCAACATCTTTATTAATAATTTGGATGATGGGATGGATTGAACCCTCAGCAAGTTCGCAGGTGACACTAAACTGGGGGAAGAGGTAAATACGCTGGTGGGTAGGGATAGGGTCCAGAGTGACCAAATTGGAGGATTGGGCCAAAAGAAATCGGATGAAGTTCAACAAGGACAAGTGCAGAGTCCTGCACTTAGGATGGAAGAATCCCAGGCACCGCTACAGGCTGGGAACTGACTGGCTAAGCAGCAGTTCTGCAGAAAAGGACCTGGGGGTTACAGTGGATGAGAAGCTGGACATGAGTCAACAGTGTGCCGTTGTTGCCAAGAAGGCTAATGGCATATTGGGCTACATTAGTAGGAGCATTGCCAGCAAATCAAGGGAAGTGATTATTCCCCTCTGTTCAGCACTGGTGAGGCCACATCTGGAGTACTGTGTCCAGTTTTGGGCCCCACACTACAAGAAGGATGTGGAAAAATTGGAAAGAGTCCAGCTGAGGGCAACAAAAATGATTAGGGAGCTGGAGCACATGACTTATGAGGAGAGGCTGAGGGAACTGGGATTATTTAGTCTGCAGAAGAGAAGAGTGAGGGGGGATTTGATAGCTGCTTTCAACTACCTGAAAGGGGGTTCCAAAGAGGATGGATCTAGTTCTCAGTGGTGGCAGATGACAGAACGAGGAATAATGGTCTCAAGTTGCAGTGGGGAAGGTTTAGGCTGGATATTAGGAAAAAAATTTTCACTAGGAGGGTGGTGAAGCACTGGAATGGGTTACTTAGGGAGGTGGTGGAATCTCCATCCTTAGCGGTTTTTAAGGCCTGGCTTGACAAAGCCCTGGCTGGGATGATTTAGTTGGGGATTGGTCCTGCTTTGAGCAGGGGGTTGGACTAGATGACCTCCTGAGATCTCTTTCAGCCCTAATCTTCTACAATTTTAATGACTATTAAAAGACAGTACAAGGCTACAGTTTATACATCTAGCTCAGATTCTTCTGAACTCCTTAGTTGCTCTTTGAAAATGTTAAACGTGGTACTTTCATAGAGTGAAGAATTGTCCTTCTACCAAGCAAGCTGAGAGAGTCCAGTTTTACAAACGTTTTAGAGCTGTATTTTTACATCTTTCAAATAAGCCACATGTCCAAATGTGACATGTATAAACTTCCTTTGAGACAAAAACACACATACAGTTTCTGTAAAGTGCTTTTAAAGATATCTGGTGGTCGTTAAGAGAAATGACATAGGATACAGCATACTGATTCACCCCACTTCATCTGTCATTCTGACTGAACAGCAGCCGTTCAGAATATTGGCACAGGAAGAGAGGAAGAAACATCAAGGATGTAACTGTCAGGCGAGCCCTCCAGGAGACCTTGAGTAAAGGAAGTTTTAGTGAATGATCATTATTAAAGAGAGAATTTACCTTGAGAGATTTTAATTTTGAATAAAACATAAAGAGCTAAAGGACCTTCTCCTCAGAGGCCATCTCCTTCCACTGAAGAAGTCAGTGATCTTGACTGCAAAAAGCAATAAACAAATGTTGGTCTAGATTTTCTGAGGTGACTAGTGATTACATGTACTCTGCTTAACAGAGCTGATTTCCAGAGGATGGGTGCTCAGCACTTTCCAATCTCTTCGGGTAGTCTCAAGTTGGAGACTCAGAAATAAGGTACCCAAAATCATTAGGCACTTCTGAAAGTTTCTATTATTGTATTTTAATCTCACTCTTCCTTCACAGGGACAGGCTTTCTGGATGCTGCCAGACCTGCATGAAAGTTGTTAGCACTGAACAGACCATTGCTGTACGTTTCAAAGCAAATACAATCTTTGTGGGGCTGGTTGTCAACCCAAGTGCAGCACTGGTCCCCTATGTGTTACCCAAGCCCCCTTGGCCCTGTGTTGCAGAATGGGTCTTACTCAGGCAGGGGCCGGAAAGTGAGAGTGAACCCAGAGGTTAGGTGAGCTAGCGTGTTTGCCATTCAGACTCCCCCATCACAGACAGGGGTGCCACAGAGGCTACCTAGCTACTGCACATGCCCACCCCAAACCCTGCCCCCCCAAATTCCAGTGTTCCAGACAAACATGCCTACACACAGCCCAGTGCCCTCCCCCAGCCTAGCTCCCACCAGTGCCCCCCTTGGCCTACTGAGGGGAGGGGACTACGGGTGCCATTGTCCCACTCAGCTTCCCCTCAGTCTGAGTGGAGCCACCTCCCTGGCCATGGCCAGAACTTGCTGAGTCCTCCCTCCTCCAGGTTGGACCTGAGCCAGGCCTGAGCACACAAAGCAGTTGTCTGAGGAGAGGAGGATGGAAGAGGCATAGCCTGCCCCACGAGGAGTAGTCCTGGGTTCTCCACCAACCCAGTAGATAGCTCTTGTGTGAGTGGCCTTGGGGGGCTGGGTGAGGAGCAGAGCCTTCGCTTGGCTTAACACGGAACCGAGTACAGCTAGCTATATTCCGCAGACAGCAGCTCCAAACAGGGCTGCAAACCGCAATCATTTTCCCCTGCACGATCTGGTTAACAAGAGCACCTGCCTCGCAAACAATTTCAATTACTAGGGGACAAAAAGCAGCAGTGCTCCTAAATTCTCCCCGTCAATAAAGCAACGGAGTGAGGCTGAAAAAACAAACTGTATTTATTCTGCCATTTCAAGCAATTGTGTCAACGTGTTAGAAAGCAGCTCGTTTAGCGCTTACCGCAGCGTGAGGTGGACTGGAGGTTAAGCGGCATGAAATGAGAAGTGACTGCCAGTGCTATTCAATCAACAGGAAAGACTGCTGTGTGATATAGACTCCATTACAATTCCAGAGGAGTGAAGGGGGGTTGCCTTCTTGTTGGCAGCGCACGATTCTCTGCGACAAAAGGAAAGGGAAAATGACAATGGATCTCCACACATACCATGACGCTTTCAGACACACTGGCCTTTCCTGGCATAGTGCGAAGACAGGAGTAGCAGTGTTGCCTAATGGACTGGGAATTAGACTAAGGGTCTGTCTGCGTTCCAGCCGGGAGTGTGAATGGGCAGCTCATGCAGACAAACCCGCGCTAGCTAACATGCTAAAAATCGAAGTGAGGCACCACGGCCCAGGCTTCAGTGCAGACGACCCCCCGACCCACGGCGTCTGTACTCTCCTGGGCAGCCAGTGCTCAACCCTGTGCTGCAGCTTCTTCACTGCGAACGGTAGCAAGCTACCTAGAGTACAGCTTACACAGGTACATCGACATGAGCTGCCATTCACACCCTCGGCTGCCACCTAGATGTACCCTGAGACTCAGGCCACCCGACTTCTCTTTCCAGCTCGGATGGTGACATGCTGAGGAACCCTGGGAACTCATTTCAGCTTCCTGGGTCTATTCCCCCTCCGACTCTATCTATTTAGATCAAACGTTGAGCTGGTCAGGAGTTTTCTGATGAAATGCCTTTCCAGTGGAAAACACCAGCTCGACAAAACCAAAACGGTTTATGGAAAAGGGTCAGTTTTGACCCATCTCCCGATACAAAAAGCTAACGCTTTCTGGCTGGCAAGCCATGTCAGCTATATTTATAGCTACAATCTATTTTATATTTAACAAGACATTCTAGGCTATGAATCATAGACTATCAGGGTTGGAAGGGACCTCAGGAGGTCACCTAGTCCAACCCCCTGCCCAGAGCAGGACCAATCCCCAATTTTTGCCCCGATCCCTAAATGGCCCCCTCAAGGATTGGGTTTAGCAGGCCAATGCTCAAACCACTGAGCTATCCCTGGGTTCTCAGATGTTTCATTCACAGACTAGAAATCCCTCTAGCCTGGATCCAGCCCTTTTACCCAGTTCAGTCCATTGTGGGGCGGGAGGGATAGTTCAGTGCTTTAAGCATTGGTCTGCTAAAGCCAGGGTTGTAAACTCAATCCTTGAGGGGGCCATTTAGGGATCTGGGGTAAAAATTGGGGATTGGTCCTGCTTTGAGCAGGGGGTTGGACTAGATGACCTCCTGAGGTCCTGTCCAACCCTGATATTCTATGCATTTAAGGATGACTTACTTTTTTGGTGATCCTTTGGTCTTCTGCCCTAGAACGCTGCATTAAATATGATGTTATCAGTCCAAAATACCCCACCTGTTTTAGCTTGATGCATATATAAAACTATAGTACTAAGGCATTCTCATGATGCAATATACATTTCAGGCTTTAGAGACACAGTTCGATAAATAGGAACATTTCTCTTTTTATTCTTTTTCATCTTGACTTCTAATCTTTATCATTGAGTGCAACTCATTGGCAGGCAGGCTTCTTGTTAAAAATAACAGCTGATAGAACCCTGCTGCATTCTGGATCCTACTTAATCAGAAGGGAGATGAAAGAGCTGCGTGTGAAAAATAGATTAAACAAGCCAAACGCCAAGCAGGTTACTGACTCGCCTGCTCTAACTCTTCATAGACCTGTGCTTCAGAGCTCAGGTTTTATGGACATTTGGAGGGGTTGCTATAGGAACTAAGAGAAAGTAGGGAGCTCACAGCAATTTATGGGATTTTTTTCAATTTATTCATCTTTTTAATGCTAGTCTACACCCCTGAGTGCTACTTGTGTTTAAAATGGAAAGAAAGTGATGACGTGGGAGACATAAATTGATATCTGCGAAGAGGGTAAGAGGTAAAATAAAATTCAAATAAAAGAAATGAGAGATGGAAAAGGTCCCTAGAACAGTGACTAAGAGAATATCGGGTCAGAGCCTCAGCCCTGGTAAATCATAGCTCCACTGATTATGCTGACTTACCCCACTTGAGGACGTGCTCTGTAGAAGCAGACATCTGCATTTGGCCAGGCAAGCAGTTCCAAAGCATAGGAACTTTGGGAAGAAAAGATTCAACACACCCAGTAAGCTACTTTTCTCCCAAACCACCCACCTGCTCAGTAGAAGAGCTGTAATACATGTCCCCAGTCTTTGGTGCCATCTGCACTGAAAAGTGAAACAGTGGCATGCAACAAAAGTCAGAGAGGCATATACTGGAAGGGAATTAAAGAAGACAGAACAAATGTTTCTGCAGCCATCACAGCTACTTACTAGGCCAAAAACTAAGGTATATGTGGAAAGTAGGGCTGTCAAGAGATTTAAAAAATTAATCACGATTAATAGAGCAATTAATCACGCTGTTAAACAACAATAGAATACCATTTATTTAAATATTTTTGGATGTTTACTACATTTTCAAATATATTAATTTCAATTACAGCACAGAATACAGTGTACTGTGCTCACTTTATATTTATTTTTATTACAAATATTTGCACTGTAAAAAACAAAAAAAAATGTATTTTTCAATTCACCTCATACAAGTACTATAGTGCAATCTCTTTATCATGAAAGTTGAACTTACAAATGTAGAACTATGTACAAAAAACTGCACTCAAAAATAAAACAATGTAGAACTTTAGAGCCTACACGTCCACTCAGTCGTACTTCTTGGTCAGCCAATCACTCAGATAAACAAGGTTGGTTACAATTTGCAGGAGATAATGCTGCCTGCTTCTTGTTCACAATGTCACCTGAAAGTGAGAACAGGCATTCGCATGGCACTGCTGTAGATGGCATTGCAAGATATTTACATACCAGATGCGCTAAAGATTCACATGTCCCTTCATGCTTCAACCACCATTCCAGAGGACACGCATCCATGCTGATGATGAGTTCTGCTTGCTAATGATCCAAAGCCGAGTGGACTGACACATGTTCATTTTCACCATCTGAGTCAAATGCCACCAGCAGAAGGTTGATTTTCTTTTTTGGTAGTTTGGGTTCTGTAGTTTTTGCATCAGAGTGTTGCTCTTTTAAGACTTCTAAAAGCACGCTCCAGACCTCTTCCCTCTCAGACTTTGGAGGGCACTTCAGATTCTCTAACCTTGGGTTGAGTGCTGTAGCTATCTTTAGAAATCTCACATCGGTACCTTCTTTGTGTTTTGTCAAATCTGCTGTGAAAGTGTTCTTAAAATGAACACGTGCTGGGGCATCATCCAAGACTGCTATAACAACATGAAATACGTCCAGAATGCGGGTAAAATAGCACAGGAGACATACAATTCTCCCTGCAAAGAGTTCAGTCACAAATTTATTTGAAGCATTATTTTTCTGTCAAGCATCATCAGCATGGAAGCATGTCCTCTGGAATGGTGGCTGAAGCATGAAGGGTCATATGAACGTTTAGAATATCTGGCATGTAAATACCTTGTAACACCAGCTACAAAAGTGACATGCGAATGCCTCTTCTCACTTTCAGGTGACATCGTAAATAAGAAGCAGGCAGCAGTATCTCCCGTCAATATAAACAAACTTTTTTGTCTTAGCAACTGGCTGAACAAGAAGTAGGACTGAGTGGACTTGTAGGCTCTAAAGTTTTACGCTGTTTTCTTTTTGAGTGCAGTTATGTAACCAAAAAAAATCTGCATTTGTAAGTTACACTGTCACAGTAAAGAGCTTGCATTATAGTACTTGTATGAGGTGACTTGAAAAATACTATTTCTTTTGTTTATCATTGTTACAGTGCATATATTTGTAAATGTAACCCTTCTGCCCGTCAGAGTTGGCAGCAACAAGGGCCGGGTTCAGTATCTAGGGGTTCCATTCCAATAACACAATGCAAACCAGCTCGAGCCCCCACCCAGTGACCTGGGACAAATATATACCCCACCCCCCCGCTGGGCACCTCTAAGAGGCAGTACTTCCCCTCTGAAAATCACAGAGTCTGAGTGTAGCAAAAGCCTTTTAATAACAGAGAGAAACAATGTGGCATTATGTTGGGGGAACACCACCAACAGGATTCATAACACAACCCATGAGCAAAAACCCATCCCAAGCAAATTGGGCTGTGTTCTTTCCCTTTGGTTCTTGAGTCCAGCAACCCAAAAGTCGTCCAAAGTCCCAAAAGTCCATCAACCCAAAAGTCTCTGTCCCTGGTCAGTGCAGCCCCAGAGTTCGAAAATTTATCTGCAGAGTTTTACCTCCCAACCTGGGTGGAGGTGGGAGGCATAAGGGGCCCCTTACATGGTCTGAAGCTGATTGCCCCACCATGGGGCTCCGCTCCACTCTACCAGCCATCCCACAAATCACTCTGCTCTGCCAGCCCACCCCCACCCCCAACAAACTGCTCCGCAATATATCTTCAGGCTCCCCCACTACTTAACACTTCACTCAGTGATTTCAGCTCTTAGTAATTTTAGCTCTTTTGTGATTTCAGCTTGTAGTAGGAATAGCCTCAGTGTTGGTGCACCATTGGCCCCAAGTGAATTCAGCTCAGCAGCCTGTGACTAGACTCCTAATAGAATCAAAACTAGCTCTGACATTCTACAGTGGCGAGACAAGAAGGTGCAATTAGCATGTTGGGCCTTCCCCACCAGGTATTAATACCTATCCCCAGCATCTCTCAATTAATTGTGTTTTGGAACCCATGTACCTTGCCTAGCGAGTGCTACTTAGTTGATGGCGAGTCCCTCCAATATAACAAAAGGCCAAGTACAGTTCCACTGTCCTTGATTCACATAATCAGGATAATAACAATTTATTCTTCCTGCCTCAATAACAGAGAAACTGGGGATCCCACAGCAGCCAAAGTGACCATTTGGGCAGCTATTGGGCTCATGCTAGGCGGGGTGGGTGTGCCTATGCAAATGAGATCAACCCCTGAAGTTCTTTTCCACAACTTGCCACAACTCACCACCAGATGTGAGGGTGGAGCTCATCCTGACTCTGCTTACATCAACAAAAATAATAACATATAGTGAGCCCTGTGCACTTTGTATTCTGTGTTGTAATTAAATCAATATTGAAAATGTAGAAAAATATCAAAAAATATTTAATACATTTCAATTGGTATTCTATTGTTATAAGTGTGATTAATTGCAATTAATATTTTTAATCGAGATTAATTTTTTTTAGTTAATCGCGTGAGTTAACGGAGATTGATTGACAGCCCTAGTGGAAAGGAAATGTTTCTTTCCCTGAATGTTACATAAGAAACAGAGTAGAGAGTTCACATAAATAAATCTGCCCCCTTCGTCTCTTCTGTCAGGTTCTCATACCTCTGGCAAGAAAAATGGGCTTAAGAAAGGGACTTGGCGCTGAGCAGGATTAGTTTGGGCAAAGTCCCCAGGCTCCCAGAGGGGCTCCTCTGTGTGTGGCTGTCAAGACTGAAGTCAGTTGTCTTCCTATTTGTTAGCCTCTCATTCCCCTGATATCCTGGGGGACTTTATCTGATCAAGAGCACTCATGGCTTTTTCTTGCTTCTTTCCGTTTCTCTATGTGTAGCTTCTTCTTATGGACCTGATCCAAAGCCCACTGAAATCAGAGGGAGTCTTTCCACTGCCTTTCAATGGACTTTAGCTCAGACTCTCAAGGTCTACCAAATTGATTTGGCAGGAGGTTGCTAGGGGAGCCCATCTGCCCACTGAGGACTCCTTATGTCAGCCCAGTGTGGAGCTGTTGATGAAGTGGCAATGTATCACTCTTCTTAAATGAGTCCTAGACAGCTGGATGTGAAAGCTGAAGCTACAAGACTGAAGGATTGAGGTGTTTGGCCAAATTCAGGCCTGTGGTTATACTATTAACATCAGTTGGAATGTTAATCTGTTATGCCAGGCCAGCATCTGAGACACAGAACATGGTTGAGAAGATCCTCCTGGCTAAGCAGCACCCAGCCGCACATAGCACTGGGATGGAGAGATCTGGTAAGATGGGAAAAAGAGAGGAGACACCTGAGATAGAAAATTACAGTGCAGGTTGGTGGGACAAACTCTTTGGTCACTCGATTACAAACCTAAAACTTGCAATTCTTCAACAAAAAAACTTCAAAAACAGACTCCAACGAGAAACTGCTGAATTGGAATTAATTTGCAAACTGGATACAATTAACTTAGGCTTGAATAAAGACTGGGAGTGGATGGGTCATTACACAAAGTAAAACTATTTCCCCATGTTTATTTCCCCCCTCTCCCACTGTTCCTCACACGTTCTTGTCAACTGCTGGAAATGGCCCACCTTCATTATCACTACAAAAGGTTCTTCCCCCCACCCACCCCCCGCTCTCCTGCTAGAAATAGCTCACCTTTCCTGATCACTCTCACTACAGTGTGTATGGTAACACCCATTGTTTCATCTTCTCTGTGTATATAAATCTCCCTCCTGTATTTTCCACTGGATGCATCCGATGAAGTGAGCTGTAGCTCACGAAAGCTGATGGTTAAATAAATTTGTTAGTCTCTAAGGTGCCACAAGTCCTCCTTTTCTTTTTGAGAAGAAACAGACACCTGGGGAAAGAGTCAAAACTATAAATCAGATTGTTCAGAAAGCTAACAAGAGCTATGAATAAATGAGGGTGGGGGAGAGAGAGAGGTCCTGTTCAAGAAAGGCAAACTCAGTGGGTGCAGAATCAGATCAGGTCACAGAGCTCCAGACACATTTGTCCTCATACCACAATAGGGTCAGATCTACTGGGAGCTGAGGGTACTTAGCACCCTGTAGGATTGGGCATGTAATGATATGTTTACATGCAGTGTATTCAGCCACCGGTTGTGTCTGGGTGCTACATAGAATTCCAAACAGGGTGTGGTGCCTGGTAAACAAGGGAGACAAAGCTGGGACTGGAGCTCTGTGGAAGGCTATTTACTGGTGTCTCTGGTTGTAGCTGTTTTCTGTAATAAATGCCTCTTGTTTAAATCAGACTCTGATTTTATATATCGAGGCACTGTCCTTATTTTGTATCGGGCACAGTTTAGTTTAAGAAATACAAAAGCATATGTAATGCTTGTGTGATGAATATTTGCTGGAATGGTTGTCTAGGAGAGAGTCAGTGGTTCAATTAACAATCTGTTTAGACTATTTCAGCACTTAACAGAAATACTTTTAGTGTCAGATATTTTTCAGATTAGTGTTTTTAGCAGCTGATAACATATGGAGAAGAGCTGAAATGACGTAACCCATGCAAAAGGAACTGCCAGGCAAATCAAGCAATAATATGCATGATGCTCTAGCATCAGAACAAAAAAATGTTCCTTTCTAGTTTGGGCATAATTTTAGGTGGCTCAGGGGAGGCCCTTGAAATCTACCAGCTAAGGAACAGCTGACACTATGCCTGTCACTCATTCCAGTGGTCAGCTGGCTGCAGGGTGGGCATCAGAGGAGAATTTCTGGGACTGCTTTGTGCAGGGGCACTCAGCTGAACACTCCAGCCTGTCCTTGTAGCTCTCAGTCAGTCAGCTCCAGAACAGAAGCACTCATCTGGGCCTCTTGCCTAGAGGGGCTGCTCTTGCTCCTGCTGGGCAGGCTGGAGGCTCTGGCTGAGACTGCTTGCTGCAATCAGTCTGAGCTGGGCCCCATTCCCAGCCCCAACTGGTTCTGAGTGCAGAGCAAGAGGGAACCTGACCTACAGGCCAGCAGCTCCTCTTCTCACCACCACCACCCTACTTTCTTAGGGGTTGGGTGAAGGGAAGAAGCTGGGGGCATCCAGGCCCAGTGGAGACTGGGGATAAGGCAGGAAGAGGAGAGGTGAAGAAAGGGAACATGGAGGCAGAGAACGTGGGGCAGAGAGTGGGGGCAGCTGGCAGGGAGGAAGCGGAGAGAAGGGGGTGAAGACACGGGCAGCTGGAGTGGAGAATGTGAGTACAACATTCTAGGGTACAATCCAGATTAGTGAGTGGCTCTGTCATCACTTGCTCTGCAACCTGGGGTGCCTCACAATGCTTTGCTTTTGTACCTCCCAATCTGGCAGTGTCAGATTAAGGCATAAACTAACTAAACTACAGCTTAGGGCCTCACAATATGAGGGGCCCCTAAAAAAGAAAAAACTGACCCCATTTCAAATTTTATCAAAATTGGTTGATAAATAAAGGAGATATGGAGAAAAGATTCTCTCTAAATACAGACATTTTCATTCAAATATGACCAAAATATACACATCTAGCTACACAAATACCCTTACCCTACCCCTTACCCTTCATTAATTGTTAGGGCTGTCAAGCGCTTAAAAAATTAATCGCAATTAATCACACTGTCAAAGAATAATAGAATACCATTTATTTAAATATTTTTGGATGTTTCCTACATTTTCAAAAATACTGATTTCAATTACCACACAGAATACAAAGTGTACAGCGCTCACTTTATATTATTTTGTATTACAAATATTTGTACAGAAAAAACATAAGAAATAGTATTTTTCAATTCACCTAATACAAGTACTGTAGAGCAATCTCTTTACCATGAAAGTTGAACTTACTAATATAGAATTATGTGCAAAAATAACTACACTCAAAACTAAAACAATGTAAAACTTTAGCCCCTACAAGCCACTTCAGTCCTATTTCTTGTTCATCCAATCACTCAGACAAACAAGTTTGTTTACATTTGCAGGTGATAACACTGCCCACCTCTTGTTTACAATGTCACCTGAAAGTGAGAACAGGCGTTCGCATGGCACTGTTGTAGCTGGCATTGCAAGATATTTACATGCCAGCTGTGCTAAAGATGCATATGTCCTTTCATACTTCAACCACGATTCCAGAGGACACGTGTCCATGCTGATGATGGGTTCTGCTCAATAGCAATCTAAAACAATGCACATTGATTTATTTTCATCATCGGAGTCAGATGCCCCCAATAGAAGCTTGATTTTCTTTTTTGGTGGTTTGGGTTCTGTAGTTTCTGCATTGGAGTGTTGCTCTTTTAAGACTTCAAAAAGCATGCTCCACACCCTGTCCCTCTCAGATTTTGGAAGGCACTTCAGATTCTTAATCCTTGGGTTGAGTGCTGTAGCTATCTTTAGAAATCTCACATCGGTACCTTCTTTGTGTTTTGTCAAATCTGCAGTGAAAGTGTTCTTAAAATGAACACGTGCTGGGGCATCATCTGAGACTCCTATCGCATGAAATACATGCAGAATGTGAGTAAAACAGAGCAGGAGACATACAATTCTCTCCCAAGGAGTTCAGTCACAAATGTAATTAACACATTTTTTTTAACAAGTGTCATCAGCATGGAAGCATGTCCTGTGGAATGGTGGCCGAAGCACAAAGGGGCATACGAATGCTTAGCATATCTGGCACGTAAATACCTTGCAATGCCGGCTACAACAGTGCATGCAAATGCCTGTTCTGAGTTTCAGCTGACATTGTAAATAAGAAGGGGGCAGTATTACATCCCATAAATGTAAACAGACTTGGTTGTCTTAGCGATTGACTGAACAAGAACTAGGACGGATTGGACTTGTAGGCGCTAAAGTTTTACACTGTTTTCAGAGTAGCAGCCGTGTTAGTCTGTATCCGCAAAAAGAAAAGGAGTACTTGTGGCACCTTAGAGACTAACCAATTTATTTGAGCATAAGCTTTCGTGAGCTACAGCTCACTTCATCGGATGCATGCAGTGGAAAATACAGTAGGAAGATTTTATATACACAGAGAACATGAAACAAAGGGTGTCACCATACACACAAAACGAGAGTGATCAGTTAAGGTGAGTTATTACTAGCAGGAGAGAAAAAAACCTTTTGTAGTGATAATCAGGGTGGGCCATTTCCAGCAGTTAACAAGAACTGTGAGGAACAGTAGGGGGAAAAAATAAACATGGGGGAATAGTTTTACTTTGTGTAATGACCCATCCATTCCCAGTCTTTATTCAAGCCTAATTTAATGGTGTCCAGTTTGCAAATTAATTCCACATCAGCAGTCTCTCGCTGGAGTCTGGTTTTGAAGTTTTTTTGTTGTAATATTGCGACTTTCAAGTCTGTAATCGAGTGACCAGAGAGATTGAAGTGTTCTCCGACTGGTTTTTGAATGTTATCATTCTTGACGTCTGATTTGTGTCCATTTATTCTTTTACATAGAGACTGTCCGGTTTGGCCAATGTACATGGCAGAGGGGCATTGCTGGCACATGTTGGCATATATCACATTGGTAGATGTTCAGGTGAACAAGCCTCTGATAGTGTGGCTGATGTGATTAGGCCCTATGATGGTGTCCCCTGAATAGATATGTGGACACAGTTGGCAATGGGCTTTGTTGCAAGGATAGGTTCCTGGTTTTACACTGTAGTCTTTTTGAGTGCAGTTATGTAACAAAAAAAAATCTACATTTGTAAGTTGCCATTTCACAATAAAGAGATTGCACTACAGTACTTGTATGAGGTGAATTGAAAAATACTATTTCTTTGTTTATCATTTTTACAGTGCAAATATTTGTAATCAAATATAATAATAAAAAGTGAGCACTGTACACTTTGTATTCTGTGTTGT
This sequence comes from Eretmochelys imbricata, assembly GCF_965152235.1. Taxonomy (NCBI): domain Eukaryota; kingdom Metazoa; phylum Chordata; order Testudines; family Cheloniidae; genus Eretmochelys; species Eretmochelys imbricata. Next base: position 130,518,389 of record NC_135576.1, on the reverse strand, counting down.
ATTTGAAATCAATATATTTGAAAATGTAGAAAACATCCAAAAATATTTAATAAATTTCAATTGGTATTCTATTGTTTAACAGTGCGATTAAAACTTTGATTAATCATGATTAATTTTTTAAATCGCAATTAATTTTTTTTGAGTTAACTGTGATTAATCAATAGCCCTACTAATTGTTCATTATTGACAGGTGGGAGGCCAGGGCTGAAAAAAAAACGATAATTGCACTTGTAAAATTAGTATTTCTACACGTAAGTCTTCTATCAGTCTCCTAAGGGAGCATTTTGTTGGCCAGAGCTACTGGTAAAATTCTGATGGTGCCTTCATAGCTTATTTAAATAAATAAATAATCTCACTGCCGATAAAATCAGGAAAAATGTGAAGTCGGAGACAGCAGTGTCATGAAGCAATCCTGCCTGGCTCATACTTGTATGTTAGTGTGTTCTTTCTCCTCTTGACCTGTACACACGTACAATTGTGTATTTTAGTGCGCACACTGCTTTCTGCATCATGCGCTATCCATGCTTCACATGATTGAGTTTGCAGGTGATCATCTTGTCGACTTGGGTCGAGTTGATCTTGAGGAGGAAAAATTTGTGTTGGCTCCCCTCCATCAGTTTTGGGAACCTTCACAGTAAATATCAGAGAGTGCTGACGAGAGGATAAATAGAGAGTTTTGAGAGAAGTGAAGGAAGATATACATATATATCAAAATATTCTGAGTACTTGGTGAGCAAGTTATTTCAAATTATGTGCATATATGATTTAAAGGCTATTAAAGCCTATAATAGTCATTATATTTGCTTGAATATAGGCTAGTTATTCTCTCTTTCTCAATGTCTGACTCGAGATTACCAGTATTTTTTCTTTCTTTCTCTTTCGCACATACAGCTTGTTGTCACTCTGTGTGTCCGAGGTGTTTACTCAAGATAAATTAGTCGTCCTGGGGGAGACATTGGATAGAGAAGCAAATGTGAAGAGAGATGCCTGACTAGAAAAAAGACTTGGATTTTCTGCTCAGCAGGTTTGGAGCACGCAATATAATATTTTATTATAGGTAGTATCCTATGTAAAAATTCTTATATAGACTTATAAATCACATATCATATGCATAATACATTGTATTTTTATAGTATTCCAACAATTCATTGCTTTGTAGAGAAAATTAAATAGGAATAAACATTTGTAAATATATTTTATATATAGTCTGGATAAACTTTGTATTTTCCTAACAAAATTAATCAATGTTTTTTCATTTATTCATATGAAAAGAAGGATAATTTTCCTTATTCCTGGTATAAAAAAAGTTATATATCCTTTCTTTTTTTCCTGTTAGAACATAGACAAAATAGCACTAACTTTCACAGAAATATCCTGGTAAAATAACACAGGTTTTTGGCATATATATATATATATATATATATATATATATATATATATATATATATAATTTGTTGTATAGATATATAAATCTCAATATTTATAATATAAAATTAAATCTTTTACTGGTTTCAATAAAAACTTTCTGCTACCAATTTTAGTACCAATATTAGGTAATTCAGCATAACCTTCTACAAAAACAAAACAAATCGATGTATTGGAAAAATACAACCCACACACAATTTTCTGATGGGTTGCTTATTACCTGAGTGTAATTAATATCAATATAGCTAATAACTGAGCTTTAAGCTAGTGGGTTATCCGCATCCTATATCCTCTATTGCCTCTTGTAGCCTCTATTACCATCTTATCTCCTCTGAGTCTCAGTGCATATTCAGACAAGGAATTCCACAATTTAGATGCCCCAACAGAGAAGAAAAATTTCCTGAGAACTCTTCTAGGAAATTGTAGTATTTACTATATTTTTCTATTTTGTATTTTTCTATTGTATTGTTTACTTTTACTTACTTACATTTGCAATTAGTTCAAAGAATTTGTCTAAAATTTATTTCTCTCATGACGTCATTGTTACAGAGAGGGCTGCTGAAAATGAAGATTATTATTCTATTTTTACAACTTCACCTTTGTATTTACGCACATATAAAGCTTTTGTGTTTATATATTCAATGTCCTTTCTGTGAAAATATGGTGTTATGGTGTGGGGCCTCTTACACCTGACATAGCTTAGGGCTTCAGAATGTCATAATCCGACCCTGCAACCTTGATGCTTCGCAAGCATCCAGACAGCCTGCAGGTCACACCCTGCACGTCTGTATATAGCGACAACCCTGGTCCTGCAGCTCTGACCCCAACAGCCTGTCAGCAAACACCAGCCACACTCTGCCTTCCAGCAACCTTGATTACCACTTGCAGGGTGACCCCAACACACTCCCAGTCCTGGATTTCTCCCGAAGATGTGTGTTCTGCACTGTTCATTCCTCTCCTGGACAGTCCAGCTATATTAGGTCTGTTCCTCCTCTACGGAGATCAACATTCAACAGTCTGCTACCTGGAGTTACCCACACAGTTCATAAAACTGGGTTAGCTTTAATTAAGAATAAAACAAGTGTATTTAACTACAAAGAGGTAGGTTTCAAGTGAGTACAAGTAATGAGGCACTAAAATCAGAAATGATTACAAGAAAAATATAAAGATAAAATGCTTTCTAAACTTAAGCAACTAGGTTCAAAGTGAAGTCCCTACCCACATGTTTCCAGTAGTATTGCTGACCAAAATTTCAGGCCAGGATCTGCTCCCAAAGTGCAACAACAGTTTCATTTGTTGTCTTAGGTGACAAGAGAGAGCTGGGTAGAGAGAGAGAACTTGGAGTGTCTTTGCCCTTCAGTTTTATAGTTGTCACTCTTTGAAATGCATTTTCCTGAGAGTGACCCCTAGATACAGTTCTTTCTAGCTGCGAGCAAGGAGACATGGAGTCTGGTGGGAGAGAAGTTTCACGCTGTTCTTTGCTAAGATGCAGATCTGTTTGGTCTTCCTCGCCCCCCCCCCCCAACACACACACAAACCCCTTCCTTGCCAAAGAGCGGCCACTTGATAGGTGATGGCTCATCAGCTTTGACACCTGGCTGGGGCATCAACTTATCCTTTGTCTTTGAGAAACTCTTTCCCATATCCCAGACTTGTCTGGTAAACACACTTCAGTCATGATTTCAGCTTATGTTCATAATTTTACATATAATATTGTTACATACATTTCACCACGATATTATTAACCAGTGCGTTATTAGTTTTCAAATGATACATTACACTGCATATTTTGTACAAAGATTATTACAGTACTGTGGCCAGGGAAGCATCTCAAGCCTGAAATGAGTAGGGGGTTTCTGCTGTAACAGGGATACCAGCGTGGTATAGCGTGAGCGTGAAAAGGCATGTACACACCTGAGGCCAGGTTTTCCATGTGCATTTTAAGTGCTGAGGGCTCTTGAAAATTGAGCCATAAGGGTCACAATGGGAGCTGCTGGGTGCTGAGCTCTCTGGAAAATCAGGTTCCAGCCCTGAGCTTTTCTGAAAATCAAGGTTGCCAAGAAGGCCAATGGCATTTGGGGGTGTATAAGTAGGGGCATTGCCAGCAGATCAAGGGACGTGATCGTTCCCCTCTATTCGACACTGGTGAGGCCTCGTCTGGAGTACTGGGTCCAGTTTTGGGCCCCACACTACAAGAAGGATGTGGCAAAATTGGAGAGAGTCCAGTGAAGGGCAACAAAAATGATTAGGGGTCTGGAACACATGACTTATGAGGAGAGGCTGAGGGAACTGGGATTGTTTAGTCTACGGAAGAGAAGAATGAGGGGGGATTTGATAGTTGCTTTTAACTACCTGAAAGGTGGATCCAAAGAGGATGGATCTAGACTATTCTCAGTGATAGCAGATGACAGGACAAGGAGTAATGGTCTCAAGTTGCAGTGGGGGAGATTTAGGTTGGATATTAGGAAAAACTTTTTCACTAGGAGGGTGGTGAAACACTGGAATGCGTTACCTAGGGAGGTGGTGGAATCCCCTTCCTTAGAAGTTTTTAAGGTCAGGCTTGACAAAGCCCTGGCTGGGATGATTTAGTTGGGGATTGGTCCTGCTCTGGGCAGGGGGTTGGACTAGATGACCTCCAGAGGTCCCTTCCAACTCTGATATTCTATGATTCTAAGGTGATGACGTGCTGCATTCACAGGAGAGCATGTATGTGCCAGTGAAGGTGAGGGTGGGGATATACTGTGCCGGTGAAGGTGGGGGTGGGGGATATACTAGTCACTTATTGAGACTCATGACATCAAGGTCTGTGATATGAGCAGTGCTTCATCACTGAGCTATACGTTTTTAATCAGTCCATTACTGGACATAATGTAGCCAGGAAATTCAGATTCTAATAGTAGGTCATTAAAGACAATCTCCTAGAAATTCCAAGGTGTGTTTCGCAAGCATGTTGGTTGAAACTTGCTAGGTGTATTACTCCTTCAAATGATAACAGCTCTTGGGGGATTTGGTAATCATTAGCGTTTTAATAGCATTGAGGCCCAGATCCTTCCAACCCCTCACCCTTCACTCAGAACAGTACCTTTCTGTGCAAGTAATTGCACTGAGGTGATGCACATAGTAAAGTACTACACTGCATGAGTGAGGGTGCCAGAATCAGGCCCTGAGCTTTGCTTAGCAGATGTGAGCCTCTTTCATGCACCGGGCCTACGTTATTTATTTGATATGTTTACCTGATGCTGACGAGGTTTGCGCCCTCTTTGGAATGAGTGGCCTTGTTGCAAAACTACATCTCTTGAGTACTTAAAAGGAGGGGGGGGGCGGGAGGAGGGGAAACTGTACAGTCCACAGGGTTATCAGGGAGAGGTCTTGAGCTATTTTATTTTACATTGTTATTTTAATGTTATTTTAATGACAGAGTGGAAATGGAATGTGTTACCCATGAAAAAAACTGCTTATGACAAAATATGAACAACTGACTACATAACCATCGTCATGATGCTGGGAACAGAGCTCCGTGGACAGTTGCAATCTTTCAGTCAGACAAGGTAGCTGCAGCCTAAAGATACTCGCTCTTTCCAGCTGGAAATCCCCATTTTATTCAAACTGCAGCAGCACAGGAGAGCGCTATGTAGTGAACGGAGCAGTGCCGAGGTAAAAACTGGCTTTTAAAGGGCTGGTTAGAGTCTTGGGACGGGGAGGGAGGGAGCAGCCTTGCTACGGTGTATCACTGACATTTTGCAAACCAGTGGTATTAGCATCGCGGTTAGGTCTCTAGTGTAGACACTTCCTACATGGACGGAAGGGGTTTTTCTGTCAACTACGATGCTCGTGGTGCAACATTTTCCATAGTCAGGCTGATCTCATTATTAAGTATAGACCAGGCCTTGGGTAGCTAGAGATGCAGATAGGCACCTAGTGAGATTTTCAAAAGCATCTAACTCCCACTGGCTGCTTTTGAATATTCCACAATCTGCCTATCTATATCTTTAGGCCCTTAGTTCTGATGTACACCACTCAGGCTTGGGCCTAGTCTACACCTAAAACTTAGGCTGAGGTAGCTAGGATGCTCAGGGGTGTGAAAAATTCATGCTCCTGAGAGAGGTAACTAAGTCGACCTAAGCCCCAGTGTGGACACTGCAAGGTTGACACAAGAATTCTTCCGTCAACATAGCTGCTGCCTCTGAGAGTTGGATTTACTACACGACAGAAGAACGCCTTCTGCCGCTGTAGTAAGTGTCTGCGCTACAGTGGTGCAGTGCTGCTGTAGGGTTCCTAGTGCAGATATTCCTCCTACACCTAAACCTTTCTATCAGCATAGCTAAATAGGTGAGGGATATGAAAAAACCACACCCCCTTACGACACAGCTATGCCAAGAAAATCCCCGGTGTGGATGCAGCTATGCCAACAGATGAGTGCTTCTGTCAGCTTAGCTAACCCTGTTTGAGGAGGAAGTCATCCTAAATCAGCAGGAAACGCTCCTGTCAGCACATGCCTCATTTGAACTAAGGGGCATAGGCACACCCTCACTTTCACTAGGTCAGTGGTTCTCAACCAGGGGTACGAGAGGTCTTCCCGGAGATACATCAACTCATCTAGATATTTGCCTACTTTTACAACAGCCTGCATAAAAAGCACTAGCGAAGTCAGTACAAACTAAAATTTCATACAATGACTTGTTTATACTGCTCTGTGTACTATACACTGACATGTAAGTACAACATTTTATTCCGACTGGGTATTTTTATAATTATGTGGTAAAAATGAGAAAGTCAGCAATTTTTCAGGAACAGTGTGCTGTGAGACTTGTGTATTTTTAGGTCTGATTTTGTAAGCAAGCAGGTTTTAAGTGAGGTGTAACTTGAGGGTACGCCAGACAAATCAGACTCCTGAAAGGGGTACAGTCGTCTGGAAAGGTTGAGAGCCGCTGCATGAGGTGACAACGCACAGCACTTAGGCTTTGTTTAATGAAATAGGTAACCTTCCGTAATAGTAAAGTGACTGTATTTGTTGGATGAACATGTAATTTGGCTCCCTTAACCTAAAATTCCTGTGGGAACAAATTATTTTTGTTCTCTTGCTTTATAAAAGCTCGTTTGATGTAAGAGAATGAGAGGGCACTTTCTGTGTCACTAGCAGGGTAGGAATGAACAGGAATTCAGGAAGTCTGTTTAGAAAAAGGTGAGAACACTTGACTGCTAATTAGAATCCTCATTTGGATACTAGTGGACGCAGTGTACGATGCCCAGCTTCTTGAGCTCTTCCATACCAAGACTCCCTGTCACTTTGCTGGGGAACGTCTCTCCTCCCCTTCTACCGTCCCTTCCATTTATCAATAGGGGAAAGGCCAAGAGGCTCCAGTCCCCCCAGGTACCTGTTCATGACCCTTTTTGCTGGGGGTTGCAATGCACAGGTTGCAAATGCATTGTGTAAAGTCTCCAATGTTCGCAGAATTTGGGGATGTGATGAGACTAAGCACTGTAACAAGAACTGAGGACACAGGAACTCCCACAACATGGGTAGCACTCTGTTCTGATTTGGCTTCAGAGAAGTAAGTGCTGATCTCTTTTTGGAAATGCAGAAATTGGAGTTGGATGTACAGCTGGAGAAAGACCTGCCATTGCCCTCTTCAGCCCTGCACAGGACCTGCTGTATTCTACATTAAAGAGATTAAAACAGCCGGAGCAGACGGGAGTAAATCCCTTGCTGGACTTTACTCAATGCCATTTCACTGAAGTCAAGTGGATTTCACAGAGCTGTAAATCAGTACAGAACCGGCACAATGAGTGTTGAACACACACTTAACCCTCTTGCCTTGGGGCTGTTTCTAATCTTCTCTCCCAGATTTGCCAGCACCTCGGGTACATGGTAGAGATGGGTCCATGACACTGTGGGTCTTACTTTCTTTCTGGTGATCATCTTTGAACAAGAAGAATTCATTAAGCCCTTGAATATGAGAGCACTTAAGCATGTGCTTAACTTTAATCACATGCCTAATTGCTTTGGCCACCATGTAAATTGCCAAGCTCAGAATGCTCCCTTCCTGTTTCTGTGAGGTTTGATAATGCTGTTACAGATTCAGGGTCTGATTCTATCATGCCCTGCACCTTGTATAGATATTTCCACCTGTGCACAGGGAGTAGAAAAGGCGAATCTGGCAGTGTTTAGGGTGCAGGGAAGTGGAGAAATCAGTCCCTTGATTTCTTTCTATGGCTCATTCTTCCTAGGTAGATTCCCCATTGTAGCATATGCAAGATGCAAAACAATCAAATCTTGGAGAAAGATGAGATGAGATGACGTCTTCCTTTCCCCCAGACACTAAATCAAAACATCTGGCCATTACATTCTAATCTTCTATTTCACTCCATGCGACTGAGGCCCAAGATCTCACTACCTCAGTACAAGTCAGGAGCAAAATGAGTGTGACTTTACCAAACAGCATGGTTGCTTACTTGCTTCTCAGCATGGCTGTGCCCTACAGGAGGCATCATGGTCCCCGTGAGGAAATACTTTTGCTTCTAAGCAATTTTGTATTACTGTCCAGCAAAAGATGACATGACTGACTAATCCAACAAGTGCTTTATCAGCTTGTGTTTGCAGCCGATTCAAAGACAATGCCCCAAACAGTCATTCCCCAGGAATGCAGATCTTACAGCTTTGGCATTAAATTTCACTTAATGGAATTTGCTGCACAGATAAAACACAAAAACAGTAAGTCCTGACTCTGAGGACATTTCCTCTGATAACAGTCGACATAGGAAAAAATATAAATTATCCACTAGTTTGTCTGAGGTCAATGATTTAAAAAAACAACGTTTAAAAAATCCAGATGAACTCCACTGAAGACTAGCTTTCCAATTGAGGAGGTATTTTAGCCTGACTGCTAAATCACGTGACTTCACCTCTTGCAGGCCCCACATTACAAGACTGGCACAAGAAGCTGCAGAGAACTCAACAGTGATCACTTACACTCCAGAAAAAAACGTATTTCATTTCTGATGTTCTAAGTTTTACCATAGATCGTAAACTAAGACATAAATCTGGTACTACACTGCCTTGCTGGAAAGTGGCATTGAATGTTATCTAGTACTTTAAATAAATATCAATGTAGGAAAATTAAGATCTACAGACTTGGGACATTCTAAAAGATATCATGATGTCAATTGCAATGGCCTTTCATATCTCCTGATGCTTTGAGGGACCAGCTGCTTGCTATAGGAACCAGGGGTGGGACCAAGAAATCTAGCTCATTTAAGAGTTTTGGGTTTTATTGTTCTGATGTTCTTTGGGTGGCAAACCTCTCCCTCATCCACTCCTCTAGTTTAGCTATGAAGTTCCTTGCCAGGGTCTTGCTTTGCTCCTGCTTTGAGGCTTATGTAGACTCTCCACTGCTCCAGGGCATTCATTAAAAAAAATTCTAGGGAAAACATATCTGGGCATCTGCAGACACATATAGGAAAAGGAATCGCAGAATGAGAACAGTAAATCCATGAAAAAAGAAAAGGAGTACTTGTGGCACCTTAGAGACAGTTTTATGTCTAGCTACTTTTTCCCCATTAAAGGCCATGTTCTCACCATTGCCTGCACTTTGATGTGTCCTGAGTCTTTCCTGCACCCTTCCTTCCAGGCAATAAATTCTGTAAGCTCTGAATTTTCCATGGTATATGGCCCCTTCTCTAGGACTCACTTACAGAGAGGGATGACTTAGTTGGGGATTGGTCCTGCTTTGAGCAGGGGGTTGGACTAGATGACCTCCTGAGGTCCCTTCCAACCCTGATATTCTATGATTCTATGACTTAGCTCTTTGTGCCAAAGGAGGGATGTAAAATCAGACATTTAAAATTCAGATGTCATTTCCTACCAGATTAAACTAATTTGAAGATAGGTCAATTCTGCATCATAAACTGCTTGATGTTTCTTGAACTGCCAAATAAAGTCACCATGCAGCCATGGGGCATATTTTCTGCTCATGAGAAGTCTCCATTTATATTTCGTATGAGTTCATGTCTCCTACTTGTTGTTCTGTGTGACAGTTTTGAAGGGAAGGTTTGATGTGTTTGCAATCGCTGTTAAAATGTTCCACCTTGGAAGATATTAGTGAAGAAGCTCAGAACAGCTTGACATCTGCTATCGCAGTTTGTAACTATTTCCCCCCATATTTGGGGGTGAATTTCAGGGCTTATGAATTAATAGCACTGTTCAGGGCAAACAGGTGCTCTCTGTCCCAGTCATCTGATGCATCGTCTTGCAGTCTTGATGCAATCTTGCAGCCCCTCTCCTTCTTGTTCTGCTGCTAGCTATCCCTTGAGTACAGACTTGCAGTCTTGTCAAACTGTGTGGTTGTTTCTGTGATGTGGATTAACGTCTATCATGAGGAAATAGGATGAGATCATCTGAGTTGATTTCATCAGTGAGAAGGCTAGGATTTGAACCTCTGTCAGGTAAGATTTAAAAACAACAAAAGACTAGAACATTAACCCAGTGCCCCCTGCAGACCGACCCTGCTTGGAGCACTCTAATGTATGGGTCTGATAGGACTATGTGAAATGGCAACCCCTGTGACCCAAGACCCTCTGGATGCCAACCTCACAGAGGGCACTTGGGTATAATGGGGTACTGGGCTCACTTGGGTTCCCCAAAAGAATGTCATGTACTGTTTCTAATGAACCTGTGTCACACTGGTGGTCGTAACCATTGTGAGATGTATGTATAGAGAATGTGTGAAGAGTTATTGTATATATGTACTAAAAGTCATGTTCTCTAGGTCTGTAGTTTAAAAATGGGTCACTTGAAAGTAGCGTGTCTTGAGACCAACTCCTCAGAACAAGAGATGGGGAAACACTTATCTCCAGAGGCGACCCAAGTGTCTTGTACATCAATAGGAATCAATTTTGAAGCACTTCGAGGAAAGGAAAGTGATCAGGAACAGTCAGCATGGATTCACCAAGGGCAAGTCGTGCCTTCTATGACAAGATAACTGGCTCAGTGGATGAGGGGAAAGCAGTGGACGTGTTATTCCTTGACTTTAGCAAAGCTTTTGATACATCTCCCACAATAGTCCTGCCAGCAAGTTAAAGAAGTATGGGCTGGATGAATGGACTATAAGGTGGATAGAAAGCTGGCTAGATCGTCAGGCTCAATGGGAAGTGATCAATGGCTCCATGTCTAGTTGGCAGCCGGTATCAAGCGGAGTGCCCCAAGGGTCGGTCCTGGGGCCGGTTTTGTTCAATATCTTCATTAATGATCTGGAGGATGGTGTGGATTGCACCCTCAGCAAGTTTGCAGATGACACTAAACTGGGAGGAGAGGTAGATACGCTGGAGGGTAGGGATAGGATTCAGAGGGACCTAGACAAATTAGAGGATTGGGTCAAAAGAAATCTAATGAGGTTCAGCAAGGACAAGTGCAGGGTCCTGCACTTAGGACGGAAGAATCCCATGCATCGCTACAGACTAGGGTCCGAGTGCCTAGGCAGCAGTTCTGCAGAAAAGGACCTGGGGGTTACAGTGGACGAGAAGCTGGATATGAGTCAGCAGTGTGCCCTTGTTACCAAGAAGGCTAACAGCATTTTGGGCTGTATAAGTAGGAGTATTGCCAGCAGATTGAGGGACGTGATCGTTCCCCTCTATTCAGCATTGGTGAGGCCTCATCTGGAGTACTGTGTCCAGTTTTGGGCCCCGCACTACAAGAAGGATGTGGAAAAATTGGAAAGAGTCCAGCCAAGGGCAACAAAAATGATTAGGGAGCTGGAGCACATGACTTATGAGGAGAAGCTGTGGGAACTGGGATTATTTAGTCTGCAGAAGAGAAGAATGAGGGGGGATTTGATAGCTGCTTTCAACTACCTGAAAGGGGGTTCCAAAGAGGATGGATCTAGACTGTTCTCAGTGGTGGCAGATGACAGAACGAGGAGTAATGATCTCAAGTTGCAGTGGGGGAGGTTTAGGTTGGATATTAGGAAAAACTTTTTCACTAGGAGGGTGGTGAAGCACTGGAATGGGTTACCTAGGGAGGTGGTGGAATCTCCTTCCTTAGAGGTTTTTAAGGTAAGGCTTGACAAAGCCCTGGCTGGGATGATTTAGTTGGGGATTGGTCCTGCTTTGAGCAGGGGGTTGGACTAGATGACCTCCTGAGGTCCCTTCCAACCCTGATATTCTGTGATTCTATGATTCTATGAATAGGAGTCTATTAGAATTCTAAGTCAAACGCTGATGAAGAGCTGGTGGAGACTTAAGAAGGAAGCTAACAGGAAGGGGTAAACAGGATCATAATAGAGTTTCCCCAACCCCCCATCCCATCAGGAAAGCTCTGTTCTGGTATATTGAGGGGTGCAAAAAGACACCCTGGCATCCTTCCCCTAGGAAGTAAACTGACAGTGAGTTGGCTTCATGAAAAATGGGTCTCAGATGGGCTTGGATGAAAACACTGAACAGAATTTTGAGTGAGCTAAGCTTCTTTAGACAGGAAGACAACTCGTGAGTTGAGTCTTCAGAATGTGTAAAGTGATGTTGTTTTATATGTAACCATTTGTTCCCATCTCTCACAGTGTTTTTTATTTGAATCTCTATTCTTTCTTAAATAAATTTCCTTTTTGTTTCATAATTGAACTCAAGTGCTATGCATATTACAGGAGGGGTCTAAGGTAAAACTGGTAAATCATGGCACAGTGTTCCTTTGGGAGCAGAGTCTGGGATTTATGTGGCTATCCGCTGACCAGGGACTGGATACCAGAGGGGAAAACTTTGAAAGGACTCAGAGGCTGGGGTGCATCTGTTGTCAAGCTGCAAGGCAAAGAGAGGGCTGGGATAGCCCAGAGGAGAGTGCTTGAGTCACTGACAGGCTGGTTCTGTTAGGAAGCTAACAGCCAGCTGACAAAGGCAAGACACCTTCATGCTGGAGGCAAATGGCAACAAGGTGACTCACAACCCTGCGTGCCTCAAGAAGTGAAAAATAGCTTTGGGGGGGGGGGGGTTGCTGTTTGCTGATGCACTGACCTATCTGATGTGCTGGGTGACAGTGTGGATGAGATCAGGTTCCTGTGGACAAATGGTGGAGTGCCACAAAACCTCCTGGGAAAAGGCAAGGCAAATTCTGGTGGCCAGGCAGGCAGAGCACAGTCCTTGCTCACTGCCTGAGATACCACTTGATCCTGGCTCTTACTGTGCCCCTGTCTTTTGGGTTGAGATGGGAGACTGCCCATTTCCTCAAGAAGCAAGTTTGCCTCTAATGTAGGCTGGTAGAGTACCTCCGATGAAACCTGTGGCAGCTTTGTGCCATGAAGAATCATTTTGCTTCTAACTGCTCTAGTGAAAGCTTAGCAGGGGACTCCTCACTCATGACCAGGGTGACAACTGAATGGCTTCCAAGATGTCCAGGAGTCTAGTCTTGTCATGAGCCAGCCTGATGCTCCCTGTTGACATCTCTGTGCCTGCAGTAAGCCGACAGTGACAGATGTCAGGTTCTACCCAGAGCATAGCCCCTACCTGCTCCCCCTACCCCCCGTAGCATTGCCATGGCATCTCCAGGAACTCTGCCATCTAAATGTCTCTGACGGCTGCAGCACAAAGGACTGATGTGGGGCACAGGGGTAATGGTGGTTGGGAAATGGCTTTTTGTTCCTGCCAAAGATTTAGCAAAAATAGAAAAGTTTCTTCTAAAATTTTTGCATTTTTCTCAAAAACCAAAAAGTTTAATCCAAAAACTGATGTTTCGGGGGGTGGGGGTGGGTGGGTAGAGGGTTGATCAAAACTCTTGAGGTTTTGGTTGAAGCTTTTCACTTCTAATTACTCAAAGCCCCGAACAATTTAGTCAAAAGTGAGCATTTTCCAAAGAAATGGGGCTGGATCACTTGATGATCACCTGTTCTGTTGATTCCCTCTGGGGCAGCTGGCATTGGCCACTGTCAGAAGACGGGATACTGGGCTACACGGACCATTTTCTGACCCAGTCTGACTATATTGATGGTCTTATGTACATTTCCATTTTGAGGAAAGCCATTTTTCATTGAAAAAAATGTTTTCAAATGAAAAATGTTGGCCTGCTCTAGTTAGCTATTCAAAGTGTCTCATCTGTTTGGGGTCAGCATATGTACAGACTGCTCCTTTTCTTCATTTACATTCCTCTTCTGCACCAAACGACAGCAGAAATCCAAAAGCACCCATCATATGTGGTATGTAGAGCTGGGACTAGCAAGGCCCAGAACCTCAGATAGTGCAAACCAGCATAGCTCCACTGAAATCAATGCACCTATGCAGATTTGCACCAGCTGAGGATCTGGCCTCAGGTGTCACAATCTGCTTCACAGTGAAAGGTCTGGAGCGGGGGGTTTTCTGTGCTGGATTGATGCAGTGTCTGCAGCTACTTTGCAGGGCATGTGTTGAAATGGGCAGCAGAGCAGCATATCTAGAGCCCCTATTAGCCCACAGAGGAGTAACGAGATTTTGAAAATGCCATTGCCCAAGCACATGTTCTCTGCATCCACTCAGGTTTAGATCAGACTTCCAGAGCAGGAGCACTTGACTTGGGAAATTCCCATTTTTGCCTGAGCACCCAGCCCCAGGCCACCAGAGTCCGTGCTGTGTGGCCCTTTAAAACTCCTCTGCATGTACAAATGAGTTTCTGGATAAAGATGGGAGAGCTGCCACGGTCGGTGACGCAGCACACCGTGCTGTTACTCCATGTTAATACGGCCCCATGTGTTATGATACATTCAACTGTAATAGCTGAGAAGGGGAAAACATCCACCAAGTCAATCCAATTGTTACCCCTCGTTCTAATAGAATCATAGAATCCTAGAATATCAGGGTTGGAAGGGACCTCAGGAGGTCATCTAGTCCAACCCCCTGCTCAAAGCAGGACCAATCCCCAATTAAATCAAAGAAGAAGGCACCCCAATGGTTATATGGAGGATAAATCAGGAGAACCATCCTCCATACACCTGCAGCATACACCTGGGAGAAGTATCACTGCACAGATTGCAAAAGACTCTTCAAGGCCAGATAGTGTTCTGCAAATTCAGGGCCTGATCCAAAGCCCATTGAAGTCAATGGGAGTCTTTCTATTACTACATAGACTTTAAAGTCTGGAAGGGAGTGTTGTGATCATTTGGTCTGACCTAACAAGGTCATATCTCCAGAGAGAGCAGAATCCCAGAGAGAGGCTGATTCGCCCACAATCACGAGGGAACTGAGTTCTGCTGAGTCCTCCTACTCCCTCGCTTTATCCACAAGACAAGACCATCCTTCCTGTGTGTGACGGAGTGAAAGCCGCCACTCAGAAATGGCAGGGAGTGAGGAACGTTGCCTGTTGCTTTGCAGCAGACTGTACATGGCGTTCATGTAGCACTGGTATTTTCCTATCAAAACCAGTTCTTTTTATAATCTATCAATACCACCCTGTCATGGGGTGTATGGCCCCCACACTGGCATACACCCCATGACAGGGTGGTATTGATGGATTATAAATAGCGACCAAAGGGTTAATGCAGGCACTGCCAGCCACTGCTGATCGGAAGTCTTTCAGCAGCTGGGAGGACAAAAGGGCTGAGAAGCAGAGGGGCGTGGCTGCTACCAAAGAAGTGAGCAGACTGGAGAAAGGAGTGCCAGCCAGCCCGGAGGGGACAAACTGACCAACAGGCAGGAGAGCCTGCAAAGATCCAGGAGTGCGTAGGCCTGGGTCCCCCTACGAACCCCCGTGACAGGCTTGGGAATGGAGAAAGGGTTTCAGACATTGCTAGGCCCCAGGAATAGACTGACGGCCGGTTCAGCCATGTGAGCCCTGGGGCTGCACCAGGCTTGGCCAGAGGGGGCGCCATTGCAATGGCCCACTGCCTCACAGGCTCTTTAAAGCAGGGGTGGCAAAATTTTTGGCCCAAGGGCCACATCGGGGTTGCAAAACTGTATCGAGGGCCGGGTAGGGAAGGCTGTGCCTCCCCAAACAGCCTGGCCCCTGCCCCCTATCCACCCCCTCCCACTTCCTGCCCCCTGATTGCCTTCCTCAGAACCCCATACCCATCCAATACCCCCTGCTCCTTGTCCCCGACCGCCCCCTCCTGGGACCCCACCCCCTATCCTATACCCCCTGCTCCCTGCCTGCCCCGACCCCTATCCACATCCCTGCCCCGACAGGCCCCCCCGGGACCCCACCCGCTATCCAACCCCCCCTGCTCCCTGTCCTCTGACTGCCCCGACTCCTATCCACATCCCCGCCCCGACAGGCCCTCTGGGACCCCTGACCCATCCAACCCCCGCCCCACACACACACACATTCCTTGTCCCCTGACCGCCCCCTCCTGGGACCCCCGTCCCTAACTGCCTCCCCAGGACCCCACCCCCATCCAACCCCCCCTGCTCCCTGTCCCCCCCTCCCAGAACCCCCCAACCCTCACCCCCTATCCAACGCCCCCCACTCCCTGTCTCCTGATCACCTTCCCCAAACCTCTGCCCCATCCAACCGCCCCCTGTCCCCTGAGTGCCCCCCGGGACCTCCTGCCCCTTATCCAACCCGCCGCCCGCTTACCAGGCCGCTCAGAGCAGCAGGGCAGGCTTGTTGGAAAGCTTGGAAAGTGCCCGAGAGGCAGCATGGCTGCGGGGGAGCGGGGACAGCAGGGGAGGGGCCGGGGACTAGCCTCCCCGGCCAGGAGCTCAGGGGCGTGGAAGGACGGTCCCACGGGCCAGATGTAGCACCAGTTTAACTAAAACTGGTTCTTGTGCAAACCCCACTATGGAAACCCTTTTAATGGTTTAATACTGGTTATATTGATTTAGCTTGTACCTTTAAATTTACCAATACAAACTAACCTACTATAAGCCAGGTTTAAGTGCCCATAAAAGGTTTTACATGGCTTTCTTAAACTGGCTTAAAATCACATCTTTAAATTAATCCAGCGCTGCTTTGTGTGTAGAAGCCAACATTGGGAACTAAACCTGCAGCGAAAGACATCCCCAGAGTAGTGGAAGGCGTGTTGGGTAACATTTTAAAGGAAGGTTTCAGAGTAACAGCCGTGTTAGTCTGTATTCGCAAAAAGAAAAGGAGTACTTGTGGCACCTTAGAGACTAACCAATTTATTTGAGCATGAGCTTTCGTGAGCTACAGCTCACTTCATCAGATGCATGCCGTGGAAACTGCAGCAGACTTTATATATACACAGAGAAGTGTGTCATAAATATAAAGGGAAGGGTAAACCCCTTTAAAATCCCTCCTGGCCAGAGGAAAAATCCTCTCACCTGTAAAGGGTTAAGAAGCTAAAGGTAACCTCGCTGGCACCTGACCAAAATGACCAATGAAGAGACAAGATACTTTCAAAAGCTGGGAGGAGGGAGAAAAACAAAGGGTCTGTGTCTGTCTGTATGCTGCTTTTGCTGGGGATAGACCAGGAATGGCATCTTAGAACTTTAGTAAGTAATCTAGCTAGGTATGTGTTAGATTATGATTTCTGTAAATGGCTGAGAAAAGAATTGTGCTGAATAGAATGACTATTCCTGTCTGTGTGTCTTTTTTGTAACTTAAGGTTTTGGCTAGCAGGATTCTTTATGTTTTGAATCTAATTACCCTGTAAGGTATCTACCATCCTGATTTTACAGAGGTGATTCCTTTATTTCTATTTACTTCTATTAAAAGTCTTCTTGTAAGAAACTGAATGCTTTTTCATTGTTCTCAGATCCAAGGGTTTGGGTCTGTGGTCACCTATGCAAATTGGTGAGGATTTTTACCAAACCTTTCCCAGGAAGTGGGGTGCAAGGGTTGGGAGGATTTTGGGGGGAAAGATGTGTCCAAACTATGTTTCCCAGTAAACCCAGTTAGAGTTTGGTGGTGGCAGTGGATATTCCAAGGGCAAAGGATAAAATTAATTTGTACCTTGGGGAAGTTTTAACCTAAGCTGGTACAAGTAAGCTTAGGAGGTTTTCATGCAGGTCCCCACATCTGTACCCTAGAGTTCAGAGTGGGGGAGGAACCTTGGCAAAGTGCAAAACAAAAGCAGGAATATTCCTAGTAACAACAGTGGTGCAATGCAAATGCATTGCCCCATATCAAATCTGAAATACAAGACAGGCAGGATTCAGGGATATTGATGGTTATTTGATGGAGATGCAGTCATTGTAGAATCATAGAATATCAGGGTTGGAAGGGACCTCTGGAGGTCATCTAGTCCAACCCCCTGCTCAAAGCAGGACCAATCTCCAACTAAATCATTCCAGCCAGGGCTCTGTCAAGCCTGACCTTAAAAATATCTAAGGAAGGAGATTCCACCACCTCCCTAGGTAACGCATTCCAGTGTTTCACCACCCTCCTAGTGAACAATTTAGTTGCATGTCGTATTGTTTTAAGCAAAAGATTCTAAAGTCTGAGAGAACATGCATCTTCTTAGAACTTTGGAGAATATCACCTGTCTGGATTTCAGAGACCAAAAGCACCAGACGTAGGTCTCTGTTGGCACCAAAGCTAAAGATGTCATTCCATCCAATCCAGACCTCCATGGGCAAAGTTTTGCAGCCGTTTATGGCAAACCACGCACAGCAGCAGGAGAACGGTACGTTTATGACTGGCCAGTCAGCATTCCAAGGTCAGTATCAACTTGTGACAGAGTGTGCTGGGCCATTTAAAGCAGTCTTATGGCTCAAGTACAGAGAAGTTTTGGGTCTGATATTCTAGAGAGAGACCTGGAAACTGTTGGCTGAGCAGCAATCTGATATATGCAGATATATGTTAGTGAGGTTATTGTTTACTATTTGCTATGTTTGTACAGGGCCTAGCACAATGGGACTTCCTAAGTGCTACCACAATACAATGAGACTCCCTACCCAAAGAGCTCACGATTGTTAGAGGTCTGTGTCTCATACGCACAGCATGTGAGGCCAGAGAGCTTAGCACACTTCATGTTACCCAGGGCACTTATGCCACCAGAACTAGCTAAAAGAACCAGGGGCCACTGCCAATGTGGGCCTTTTGCCCTTCTCCAGTATGGGACAGGAGAAGGGAGGGCTACAGCTCCTTGAAGCTTTGAGAGTCCATTACAGTGAGGCCCAGGAGACAGCCTGTGTATGCCCACCTTACCAGGGATAACTGGCAACACGCCCTGCCTCTGGAAGTATGTGTTAAGGGAAGTGTATGGCTAGAAAGAACAGGAGTACTTGTGGCACCTTAGAGACTAACAAATTAGAGCATATGTACATGGCAGAGGGGCATTGCTGGCACATGATGGCATATATCACATTGGTAGATGTGCACATATGTGATATGTGTCAGCAATGCCCCTCTGCCATGTACATTGGCCAATCCAGACAGTCTCTACGCAAAAGAATAAATGGACACAAATCTGACATCAGGAATCATAACATGGAAATGGCCTAACCTGACGATTACTTTAGATAAGCTATTACCAGCAGGACAGTGGGGTGGGAGGAGGTATTGTTTCATATTCTCTGTGTATATATAAAGTCTGCTGCAGTTTCCACGGTATGCATCTGATGAAGTGAGCTGTAGCTCACGAAAGCTCATGCTCAAATAAATTGGTTAGTCTCTAAGGTGCCACAAGGACTCCTTTTCTTTTTATTAAAAAACCAGTAGGAGAACACTTCAACCTCTGTGGTCACTCAGTAAAAGATTTAAGGGTGGCAATTTTGCAACAGAAAAGCTTCAAAAACAGACTCCAACGAGAAACTGCTGAGCTTGAATTAATATGCAAACTAGATCCCATTAACTTGGGTTTGAATAGAGACTGGGAGTGGCTGGGTCATTACACATATTTAATCTATTTCCCTAAGTTAAGTATCCTCACATCTTCTTGTCAACTGTCTAAATGGGCCATCTTGATTATCATGACAAAAGTTTTTTTCTCCTGCTGATAATAGCTCATCTTAACTAATTAGCCTCTCACAGTTTGTATGGCAACTTCCAACTTATCTGTATGTGTGTATATATATATATCTTCTTACTGTATGTTCCATTCTATGCATCCGATGAAGTGAGCTGTAGCCCACGAAAGCTTATACTCTAATAAATTGGTTAGTCTCTAAGGTGCCACAAGTCCTCCTGTTCTTTTTGCGGATACAGACTAACACGGCTGCTACTCTGAAACCTATGGCTAGAAAGATACCATAGGGAAAGCTGAGTTTTGCACAACAGCTCCAGCTCTGTGGAATCATGTTTTTATTCATGCATATGAAGTAGGCCCTGATGGGACCAAAGAACTGCCTGGCTGTAGCAGCCTAATGTAAGAAATAGGACCCAGACTGCAAAGGTATTTACATGCCTAAATCCCCTGGGCTTCAGTGTGAGTTAGGATAAATGTGGGAATCTGGACCTAGAGCCACTCCCAGCAGTGTCTTTATTCCCTGGCATCCCCAACCAGTGCTGGTGCACACTCCTGTGGAATCAGAGCTGGGGTGGACAGGGGCCTGGTTTTGATTTATTCAATAGACCTAGTAACTGATTTGTTTCTTTCCATTTGTGCCTGTCAAAATAGGGCTCGGGTGGTGAACAGGCTTTGTGCTGGCTCTCTGCACTGGGGTGGATTTCAGCGAGGTACATACACATGCTGTAAAGAGCTCATACCATGAACTATAATGTCTGTTTGCATTCCAGATTAGACTCAAAAGGTCTGATTCGCAGTCACCTGATAGCATTAGCCCACCTCCACTGAATAGCACTAGGCAAGGAGCCCCCAGCTCAAAGATGACTAAGATGGACCAGACTGGGTGGGGGGGATGCCTGGATCAGGCCTGTGCTTTGAGTCCCTGCCACAGCATGCCCCATAGGGGCTTCCGCTCCATGGGCGTTGGGAGAACCGGTTTGGATGGCCCTCACGTCTGCCCTTGCCTACACCAGGAGATGAACAGCCCCTCAATTCAGGAGTCACAAACTGCCCCCTTGGCCCCTGCACTCACCCGAGCGCCAGCACAGCCTGCTTGAGACTAGCGTGTGGGGGGAAAGAGGCTGCATGCAGCATTGGCAGCCCCACACGTTCCAAAATCAGGAGTCTGGCCTCCCAAAAAATCGTGAGATTGGCTTGGAATTCATGAGATTTTTTTTCAAAAGCTCCTGTGACATTGCCCCCGTAAGGCTTTATAGAAATACGCTTATGAGTGTAAATATGACGTGACTGGAATATAGTTTATGCTAGATATGCCGTGTAACGTATCTCTGCAAAGGCTACGATCTACTGAATCTATTCATCCTATTCATATGCATGTATCATTTTTGTATTCGAAGTTATGAATATGGGCTCTGTACTTGTTTGTTTTTAAGTAGCCTCAGTGAAGCAGTTGGTCAGCTTCCTGAGGAAAGACCATTCTCCGTAAGTGCCGAATCCAGAAACACTTAAGCTAACACTGAACTTTGAGAGACGCCAATCCACATCTGAGCTTTCCTGGGAATGTGGCATCGACCCGTAAAGTTCTGAGTCATGCATGGACATGTGACTTGCCCATGTGACTCCAAAACTCCATCTTGCAGCTGGATTCTGCATAGGAGAGGAGAAGGGGTTTCCACCCACAAGAGAAAGTTTATTTAAGCTCCTGAAAACCCCTCCATTTTGTCTTCAGCTGTCTCAAGAGGTAACCTCTCTATCCCCAAAGGATACCTGAAAGAAACTGGAACAAAGGACAGTAACTACAGGGGTGTGAGTGATTGATGGACCCAGACTAGAAGGAGACTAGTCTGTAAAAGAAGCTTATCAGAACTTTCTGAGGGTGAGATTTCATCTGTAATCACTTTCTTACTGTATTAGGCTTAGACTTGCATGTTTTATTTTATTTTGCTTGGTAATTCACTTTGTTCTATCTGTTATTACTTGGAACCACTTAAATATTACTTTTTGTAATTAATAAAATCACTTTTTACTTATTAATTAACCCAGAGTATGTATTGATACCGGGGGGTTGGGGGGCAAACAGCTGTGCATATCCCTCTATCAGTGTTATAGAAGCAAACAATTTATGAGTTTACCCTGTATAAGCTTTAAACAGGGTAAAACGGATTTATTTGGGGTTTGGACCCCATTGGGAGTTGGGTATCTGAGTTCTGGAGACAGGAACACTTCTTAAGCTGTTTTCAGTTAAGCCTGCAGCTTGTGGGGGACGTGGTTCAGATGCGGATCTGTGTTTGCAGCAGGCAAGTGTGTCTGGCTCAAACAAGGCAAGGGACTGAAGTTCCAAGCTGGCAGGGAAAATAGACTCAGAGGTATTCTAGGCACATCAGGTGGCAGTCCCAAAGGGGGGTTCTGTGATCCAACCTCTCACAGCTACATATTGGGGCTTTTCTGGGGTGTGGGAGCCTTCCAGTTTCAGAGCCTTTAGGATCCGCTTGGGTCATGTTTTCAAGCTTTCATCTGCAACTACAACTTCCTTTTTATTTTCAATGAAAGATGAGATTCTCAGCTAATCTCTTGTCTCCTGGAGTTGGGGATGTATGTAAAACATCACATACATAAAGAGTTGGTAACCTGGTATTTCCCTTTATTGCTGCCAGTTAATAGCTGTCCTTTTCCATCATTAATTGTCTACCACAGCCATGAAAACCATCTCTAAAACCTTGAGTTGTTGCCTTAGGCAATGATACTAAACCCTTTTAGCAGCAAAGCTGCCACTGAGTGAGTAGGACAGAGGGATGGAGACAAACTGCAGGAGCAGAAATCTAGAGTGAAAAATCATTAGCAAAATCCTCCCATAGATTTGAATGGCCTGCAAGAATTCTGTGGGCTTTCCGGTCAGGGGTTAGGGAGCTGCCCTGGCACAATACCAAGGATAGCAATTTTGTCTTTCCATAACCTCATCAAAAACTAGAACTTTCTACTGATATTTTATTCTTTTCTAAATCCCTCACTGAGTGCCCTGCGAGCTCTGTCACTCATTTAATTTACAGCCCATGGTCATGGCTCTAAAATGTATGATTCAGGACTTGCATAGAGAAATTACATGGGTTTTCTCCAGTGAATGTTTCTGCTATACTCACACATTCAACTGTTATACTTTAGCAGCTACTAGAAGACATTTATTAACAGATTAACCCCTTAGCTCTGCTAGTATTGGTGACATGGCTTAGTTCCTGGAACACTACCTGTTCCAGTAACGGTGGGTCACTCTCCCTTTCCTATCTTCTGATTTCTTTCTTCATGTCTGTTTCTCTGTCTTTCAGAATCTTTTTTAAAAGATTCATGTCCCCTCTCATTGCTCCCTTATTTCCTCCCTCTCCCATGTGTCATGACATCTACAGAACCAAAGACATTCTTAAACAAAAGGCATATATTAAATAAAACAGCTACACAGATACAAACAAATAAACCGTTTCCACACAGCTTGAGTTCCAGCTTTGATTCTCGTTTACCAAGGACCACACCCTGTCTGGAATTCTCTGTGGTATGTAGAGACATCTAGTGGCTGAGTTATGTACAGCAAGTAAACATGCCATTACACCATGCATACAATTTCCCACTCCTCTCTTTCTTCCAGAATATTGCCCAATCAGTCCCATCCTATCACTACTGCTTCTTCTGCCTTATCTCTTGGTGAGCCCTACCCCCTGCTGATTTTACTACTATGTTCCCTCTCACCCCTCCTTCAACAGGATTAGCAGAGAAAACAAAGATCTTGTGAGCTTGGACTAAAGAGAACTATGAGCTCAGATACCAAGGTAGGAAGTTGTGGTGCTGCATTTCTGGAGTCACAGACCAGGAATGTGTTGCGGGTGGAAGGAAGACAGCCCCAAAAGGCAGCTAATTTAATTTGGCTGGGCCTACTTTGAACCAAACAAGAGAGCCCAATGCACTGATGCCTTACTAATATCTCCACATTTTCTCTGACATCTTTCTTTCATTCCATTCAGAAATCAGAAGCCCCCCGCTAGGGCAAATGTTCTCCTAGATACCTCTCTTGCACAATAGCAGCTACTATCATGTTGTACGAGAAAGTAAGCTAGTATTAGTAATCATTATTTGTATAGCAGTAGCACCTAGGAATTCCAGTCCCACAGTGGGGCCCCATTGTGCTAGGCACTGTATAAATACAGAACATAAAGTCAGTCCCTGCCCCCAAGAGCTTACAGTCTCAGCGTAAGACAACAGGTGGCTACAGACAGGCGGGGGAGTAATGAGATGATGTTGGCCGTCATGATGGGAAGTGGTTCAGCACATCAGCTGCCTGACCATTGTCAAGTATGCCCTTAAGTGGATCATGGCATGGCTGTAGCTGCCTAATAGTTCAAGATGAAGCCAACTTCCCACTCTGTCTGGTTTATTTGCTTTCAATTCCTGCTATCAAACTTCCACAGGTAGAAACCAACCCACCTGAAACATCACTGGCCACATCGCCTGCTAGCACAGAGGTGTTCTGGGAAGCTTGGAGTGGGGTCAGAAAATGTGTTTTAGGGTTACAGGAATTCATAAAACATTCCCTCTTGTTTAGTTGTTAAAAACATTCCTAGCTTTTCTGGCTCATCCTATCTTCCCAATGTCTCCACCTTCCCACTCTCCGGTTGTTCAGCTTGTAATGATGCTGCCTCTGGCGGAACACAACTGAGAGTATCAATTCAGGACAAATTGCTTAGAGCAGGGAAGTTACAGCCCAAAGCTGGATTTCCTTTACTATTAAGGCACACCAAACCAGCCAAACAGAAAAGACTTCGTTTTTACCCAACTGGCTAACCAGAAGTCATTCAAGCAATTCCCTTAGACACTCCAGTTTCCAAGAATCACCACCAGTGCCACTCGTTATGGGGACGAATGGTTATGAAAACCAATACCCCAGTAAAAGAAAAAAAGCCCCAGACCCAGGTCAATATACAAGTCAGATCTTACTCACAAATCATGCTGTAGCCAATCCTTTAGCATCTAAAATTTAAAGGTTCATTCATAAAAGAAAGAAATGTAGATGAGAGCTAGGATTGGTTAAATGGAATCAATTACATACAGGAATGGCAAAGTTCTTGGTTCAGGCTTGTAGTAGTGATGGAATAAACTGCAGGTTCAAATCAAATCTCTGGAGTACATCCACAGCTTGGATGGGTCATTCAGTCCTCTGTTCAGAGCTTCAATTTGTAGCAAAGTTTCTCCAGAGGCAAGAAGCAGGATTGAAGACAAAATGGAGGGATTTCCAGGGCCTTTTATATTCTCTCGCTTGTGGGTGGAAACCCCTTGGTTCTTCTGTGCAAAGTCACAGCAACAAGATGGAGTTTGTGGCCACTGAGGCTAGTCACATGTCCATGAATGATTCAGTTTTTTGCAGGCCGACGTCATTGTTTACATGTTAGTTTGAACATTCCCAGGAAAGCTCAGATGGGGATTGGCGTCTCCCAAAGTCCATTGTCAGTTAAGTGTTTCTTGACTGGGCACTTACTGAGAATAGTCCTTTCTCAAGGAGCTGACCAAATGCTTCACTGAGGCTACTTAGAATCAAACACATTGAGATACAAGTACACAGCCAATATTCATAACTTCAAATACAAAAATGATACACACATACAGACAGCATAATCATAAGCAGCAAATCATAACCTTGTCATAGACACCTCACTCAACAAGCTTTGTACAATAGTTGCTGTAAATATATAACAGTGGTTGCAACAATGATCTATACAGTCACAGTTCATGTCAATAACATCACACAGCTCCCCTGGTGTTATAGAGAAAAGGGGCCTTGTCGAGTGTGTTGAGGAGGGTTAGTATAGGACTTTGACTCAGGGACCTCTTGGTGCCAACTGGCAGAGGGCACAGAGACACATAAGAGTTAGAGTTCCCCTGGGTCTGGTATGTGCATACTAGTTCACCAGAGAGTGCCAGGTATGGTCTCTACTGAAAGCCTGTGTCACACTGGTCCTCATAATGATTACAAGATGTACGTATAGACAATAGATAAGGAGTTATATATACTGAAAAATATGTTCTTGAGGTCTGTGATTTGGGGCTGGTCCCCAGAAGTTGATAAACCAGTATCTCTTAGGCAGGAGATGTTTGGCTGGCTGGCTATATGTAAATTGAGTATTGTATGGTTCACAATGGATGCCCAGTTAGCCAGAGCCAAATGCTAATGAAGGGATTGTAAAATCTTTGAGAGGGAATTGACAGGATGAAATAAGCCTGCAGGAGGAAGTCCTGTTTACAATGAAGTTTTGGACTACAACTCTAGGTACAGAGCTATACTCTGCATCCTTCACCTAGCTGACAGTGTGTGTGTTTCATGAGCAGGGGGGAGTGAGAAATCACAGCCAGGCTTGGCTGAAAAACACTAGAAACTTTTGAGCTGCATCTTAAATTTATTAGACAAGGGGATGTCTTATGAGTTAAGTTGAGGCTCTAGAAAGCATGTTATGATAACATTTATATAGACAATGTTTCCATTGAATCTTCTCATATCTTTTACATAAACTTTCACTTGTTTCCACTATAAACAAACGGAAGGGCTTTGTGTAAGTGTAGTGGTGATCCTGAGCTGAAACTGGTATGCTGGTGTGTACCCTTCCTTTGGGAGTAGCAGATCAGTGAGTGGCTAGTGGAAGAGGGTCTGGGCACTCCAGGGGGATGCTCCAGGCTGGTGTGTGCCTATTGCTAAACTGCAAAGGGACAGCAGAGCCTGCATGGGCTGAGAGGAGCCTGCTTGTGTTTTCCATGGCTGGTGAGACAGGGAGCTGAACCCTGGCAAATACAGACAAGGCTCCCTCATGCGAAGAGCAGGGTGGTAGCAAGGTGCCTCTCACCTTGCTACCTTGTGTACTTCTGGGGAGCATCCCAGACTTACAAAGAGGAAAGGATATTTCTATGTAGTAAAGAGTGATTTTTTTAAGTTAAACATATAACGTAACCTGCCTTGCTGTAGACCCCAGGCTGTGCTGAGCCACAGGTGGGGGAGGTGCAGAGGGTCAGTAGGCTGGGAGCGGGGACCCTGGGAGAGATGTGGAAAGGGGACAGCAGACTGCTACGGCATGGAGCTGGGGATGAAGGCAGATGCAGGGGACCTGGGGGCATAGAGGAGGACATAGGAATGGGGACAGGAGGCAGAGGACATGGAGAATGCTGGGGAGAATGGGAAGGGTTCAAGGGGGAGGCCAGCAGTGGGTGCAGGGACTGAAAGACGCATACAAAGGAACTCTTAATTCTAGATCTTAAAAACCTCACCCCTAGTGGTTGTAAATATCTCCTGCAGAACGCACTGCCTATAACAGAGAACATCAAGAGAGTGTAAAAGGGGAGCGTGTGAGAAAAGCAGAGCACAGGGAAGCTGTGGCATTACTGTAGCAATTGCTTATACTTCTGGGGCATCAAACTATTGTGACAGAAAATGGTAAGATACAAATAATGCAATGCTACCTGCAAGGGCCTGATAGACACTGACACCAACTCTGTAATATGCAGCATAGAGTCCATCAGACCCCCCAGGATCAAAGCAGGCATTACACCAAATGAATAAGCTATCCATTGTATGCTAAAGAACCCCTAGCTTAATATTAGCATGATCAATATGGCCCATTAAATGGATTAAAAACAGGCTAACTGATAGATCTCAAAGAGCAATTGTTAATCAGGTATAGTCAGTGAGTGGGGTCCCCCAAAGACTGGTTCCCAAACCAGCACTGTTCAATACTTTTACCAATAATCTGGAAGAAAACGTAAAACCGTTTCTGATTGTTTGCAGGTGACACAGATTGTAGTGGAAAATATCAAGCACAGGTTACTTAGATTAATCTGGGTCGTTTAGTAAGCCAGGTGCAATCAAACATATCTTCATACAGCCAAATGCAAGGACTTAGATCTAAGAAAATAGAATGAAGGCCATAATTACAGGCTAGGGGGCTGTATTCTGGAAAGCAGTGCCGCTGAAAAGAATGTAGGGGTCATGGGAGATGGGTTCCGTTGGTTTCCAGTACGATGCTGTGGCTAAGCAGGCTACCGTGACCCTTCCATATATAACTAGTAACGGAGCCCGGAGGCAACATTACCCCTGTATACAGCATTGCTGAGAGCATCACTGGAATGCTGTGTCTGGTTTTGGTGACAACTCTAAGCAAAGACATTGGCAAAACTGGAAAGGGTTCTGAAAAAAGCGAGAATGATTTTGAAGTCTGGGAAATGCGCCTCTCCAGGACAGACTGAAGGGCTTGGTTTATTCAGGGCATAGTTTACGCTAGAAGTGCCTCAGTGGCGCAGCTGCTCCGCTGTCACGCGTCTGGTGGAGAGAGCTCTCCCATCGGCACAATAACTCCACCTCCATGAGCGGCCGTAGCTGTGTCGGTGGGAGCAGCTCTTCTGCTGACATAGCGCTGTCCACGCCGGCGCTTAGGTCAGCCAAACTTACGTCGCTCAGGGAGGTTGGCTTATTCACACCCCTGAGCGACATACGTTATGTTGACATAACCTGTCGTGTAGACAAGTCCTGAGTCTAATTAAAGAAGGTTAAGAGACCACTGGATCCATCTCTAAGTAGCAGTGTATGAAGAAGAGATTTGATACTGGAAGACTAGCTGACAAAGCGCTAACAAGATCCAGGGACTGGAAATTGAAGTCAGCAAAGTTCAAACAGTTGCAGAAAAAGATGCAAATGTTAACCAGTGAGGCTAACCACTAGAACCAAGGGATGTAATGGATTCTCCACTACTTGGAGTCTTTAAATGAAGACAGCATCGTACTTTTGTTGAGTCACCAGTTATTGGGCTAGATGTAGAAATCACTGGGTGAAATTCTATGATCTGTATTATGCAGAAGGTTAGACTAAATGACCATAATTTGCCTTTCTGGTTCTTAAAATCTGTAAATCAGATTCTGGTGTGTTGCCATGGACAGCACAAAGATGAGGGATCCCTGCTGACAAAGCCCTGGCACCAGTTCAACCCCAGTAACCAAGAGCAAAAGCATCCCAGCCTCTCAATAGCCCTGATGGGGTACAGGCCAGGAGAGGGGCGTCTAGCTGAGAGCTCTGCATTTATTTGCTGAGCTAGAAATCCTAGGTCGCATTGCCACTGTCTATATCTCACCCACCTGGAGAAACATGGTTCTCAAAAGCTCTATGTCTCTGATGTTGCAGTTTCAAATGTGCTGCTTGGCAACTGTGTCGTGATCACTCCATTCAAGATGGCACAGCCTCCTGGAGGATGGACTGTGGGGGAGGGCAACTGTAGGTTTCAACTTCAGTCCCCGTCCACTGCTAATTTTATTTAGTCACTGATGCAGGATATTGATGTCAAGGCAGATGTAAAAGTCTTACTAATTCATGGGGGAATATGGCTATGTATTTAAATTCCATATGTTGATTAAAGCTGTCAAAGGTCATATATGTAATTATATATATGCATTACTGAATGCATTTAATCCCTTGTTCGAAGAGACAGATGTAAAAGGATGAAAAAGAAACAAGGTAGCGAGAGGCATAGCAGAGTGAAATAAGAGGAGAACAGAAGGGCAGACCTTCAGCTGGTGTGAATTGTCTCCATGGCTTCAGTGGTGCTACACCAGCCATAGATCTGCCCCTGAGCGGCAGGTTCAGAGATGAGTTAGCTAATTTGGCTTCAGTGGGGTTACACTGCAGATGAACTTGTCCTCCATTGAAAAAGAGATTGCTCCAGGTAGCAATCCAGTGAGTACAAGCTGCGGGGCTGGGTGTCTTTATTCATAACGTTTCCTTTAGAATATTTTCTTTACCAAGATAACTGTGGGTGACATTTGAATGTGGTGGGGATGAAATGCTGGTAGTTTCCTTATAAGCATCACTAGCATGGCCCGTGTTCCTCATTTGCTGGTTTACTTTCTTCTGGATGTTAATTTCCCTCTTGGGTACCACAGTGGCATCACTCTACCTCGTCGGGCAGGTTGTGCTGCAATTCACATAGACTTTCTTCACCTCAAAGCCATGAGCCCTCCCTTCTCAAGTGGTGCAAAGGATTCTGGGATATAGGATCCTGGGAGAAAAGAAGATAACTGAATTTGGGGTCTAAGGTGGAATCATTTAAGATCCCCTTGGTACAGAGAAAGCCAACCATGCACTCCTATGTACATTTACCCTTTGCCATAATGGAAGAGGTCAGCTGATGGAATTAAAAGTGGAATGGATAACGGGGAATTCTCTTCACACAAGGCCTAATTAAATTAGGCTTGCAAGATGCTGAAGCAAATGTGTCAGTAAGATTTCCAAAAAGGGATTAGATACCTAAACAAAGGAGAATACGATTTGCAATTACATTGTCTGTGATAATAATCCTATAGGCTACTTAGCCTCTTGATTTCAGGCATAAACTGACCACCAGATGGGGTTACAATGAAATTTGCCACAATTTAATAGTAGTCCTTATGCTGCAATACTATACTATTTTTCCTGCTTCCTCTGAAAGGTCCATTATTAGCCCCTGCTGTACACAGGATACCTGACTAA
The DNA here is from genome assembly GCF_965152235.1 of Eretmochelys imbricata. Classification (NCBI taxonomy): domain Eukaryota; kingdom Metazoa; phylum Chordata; order Testudines; family Cheloniidae; genus Eretmochelys; species Eretmochelys imbricata. The sequence continues at coordinate 130,488,617 of NC_135576.1, read as the reverse complement.
ATGGACTATTTGTATTCTCCTGTATGGGGACATTAATGTTCCTGCATTGTGCTGTAGATATGGGGATGTCAGTTACTCTGGGAAGCAGCTAATGGCATTAGACTGCAATCTCGCATTGTTGTACTATTGTGGTTTTTCTGGAGTTCAGTCTGGGTGGGTTAGAAGCATGAGGGGAAACAAAACTGAAAACCTGCAGCTCTGTATCTTGGAACAGAATAAAGATATACTGGGCCAAACTTTCTGCTGGTGTAACTCCAGTCATGTTATTACCCTACATGCAGGATCCCAGGCTTGTAAAACTAAACTGGTTCTTTCTTACAAGAGCTACCTAGAGAAGCTGCAGTTGCAGCTAGCATTCCAGCCATGTGCATGCAGATTGACTTCCTGATGCTTCCTCCAACCTCTTCTCTCCTGCAACTTGTGTTCTCCCTGCAGTTTTCTGCACTCAGGACAGTGGAATTATGCCAGGAGAGAACTTGGCCCATGGTTTTTCACATGGAGGTTAAAAGTGAGAGGGGCAGGCTAGCTACTGAGGGAAAGCAGCTCTCACACACCCTGTGAAAACAGAGGCACTTTTGTATCTAATGTACTTGTATGGTCTCCATTACGTTAAAGAACATGAGGTACTCTGATATTAAGGCATTTATCCTCACAAGTCCCCCTGCAAGATAGACAAGTACTATTATTCCCATATTACAAAGAGGGCAAAATTGCACAGGAAGTCTGGGATGGAGTAGGAAACTAAACCCGGGTCCCCTGAATCCCAGACAAGCATCGAATCACTGGACCACCTTTCCTCTTATCTGGCCTTTTGATTTTCAGCTACACCCAGGAAGAAACTCGAACACCTGAAATGTCACAAGAAGGTTTGTCTTCTACAGCTGGGAAAATGTATTTGGTAGTAAATGGGAAAATGATATTTTAAACCTCATAGAGAGGATACTCCGTTTATGAGTGTTCCACTCTGTAAAGCACAAGCAGAAGCAAAGGCAAAGGGTTCCTAACAAAGGGAAGAAGAACAGTACTATTTGTGACTGAATTACCAGCTGAAAGAAAAGTTCGTCACTTGTAAGCATGGTGCAAAGTGAAGAACCCAGCCATGAGGGAAACCTTTCAGCAGCCTAATACTCACAATTCACCTTTCCCTACTTTTAATGGTAACATTGTTTCTAACTATGTTTATTGTACACCTCAGGTGGTCGTATTGCCTCTCCTCCACGAAGCATAAAAGGTCAGATTCACTGGCACACTCCAGCTGTTTTGTTCTGCTCTGGCTAGGCAAGGCAGCCCAAAAAGCAGCTTAACCAGGCAGGGAAGCTGCTTCTGTGGCTTCTTTGAACATCAGGAGTGGCACAGTGCAGTCAGAGTGTACCAGTGAACCCAGTCCATTGTTTCTGAAATTGCTTTTTTAAATTCTCATTTGAAAGAAAACACGACCATGAGGGCACATTTCTGATTGTACAGCAGAGCTTATCCAGGGTATGTGGCTGGGTCTCTCTGTGGACCATGGTGTATAAAAACCCCCAAGCTGCCATCTTGTGGGGCACACACCTTACATTATACTTGACAGTTGGTTCAGAAATCTGATTAGGCTAGATTCTCCTATCGGCACTTCCCCCTGCCTTCGTTACTGCTGCAGGGAGATGGACGGTGCTGCTTCTGCCAGCTGTTCAAAGCTTTCCTCCAGTGCAATCTTCTTGCCAGGCATTTCTCTTCTGGGATGTGGCTGGGTCACCCAGGGGCCAACTGTTCTGACACATTTCTGGCAATCTGACAAGATCTGAAAACTCCCTACTGCTCCTCCCATCCTTCTCATGCTCTTTGAACTCACCAGCGGCTGAACGCTAGCTGTGTGCAGGATGAAACAGGAGGGTTGTGTTGGCAATTTGGCACTCCACATTGAACATATTGGTTTCCCAGTCACAGTTGTTTCCTGGAAACAAGATAATCTCTGACCATCACCATCTCCTATTTTCTTTATCAAGAATTTAGCTAAATGCATCAAACTGGTCACATAGGTAATGTACGTCATTAGCCTTCTCTGTCCATTGGTTACCCTGTGGTAAAGTGGGAGCCGACTTCGGCAAGCCAAGGGCAGCAGTGTTAGGAGACTTCTCGTCTGAGAGGAAGGTGCGATAGCAGAAAATTGCCAGAAGGAAAATAAGCTCTGAAAAGCTACAGTCACTAACGTCACACATCTGCACGTGTGTGTAAGTTTGTGTGACTAGGGCTGGCCTGGGATTGGTGGCTGGGCTCCACCAAAGCAACAGAAGGCCTTCCTCCCTCAAGAGACGGAGGGGCCATAGAATTCAGGCACCAGCTGAGTGTGAGGAACAGGAAATGAACAAACAAGCCTGAGGCTGCTGGTTCCAGGATCAAAATGAGGGAATCAGTGGAGGACGCTGAGCAGAGAATCCCAGAAAATGCCCGTTTTCTGAGGAGTCAGCTCTGGTGCCCAAAGTCTTCTGACTTATCTACAGAGCGGGGACAGAAGTGCAAATTTCTCCACACTGCACTGCCACTGCACCTCAGACGCGGAGGGAGCCACCTGCAGGCGTTGGAAGACAGACTGCTTTCCAGGCTCATTCTGGCTGTGGCTTCTTTGCTAAGAGCGCTCACATACCATTGCTGCCCCGGGATGAGTTAACTGTGGCCAGCTGTACTCTTTGTGTTTATTTTGTCTCCAGCTTTAGCAACGTATAAAAATATCCAACTCTGCAGATTATTTTTAATATCCTAATCGGGGTCACTCATTTCCTGATAGACGGATGTTGAAGTCTCAAAGCAGGAGCAACCCACTTCTAACCCCTTTCCAGTCTGAAAATTTTCCATCTGTACTTACCTTGCTCTAAGCCATTTTCCCAGAATGGGTCCATTCTACCTCCTATCCAATGTTCTTTCTTCCAAAGCGTTGGTATCTGTTGTGGAAGATGTTAGTATGCTCCATCCACTGAATGCCATGCTTTTGACACATCACTAATACCTTCAGAGAACTCTATCGGGTTGATAAAGCCTGGCTTTCTGTAATGAAGAAAGACATAGGCTGCAGGTCAGTGAGCTAAAGGCAAGGCAACTGCTGGTGTGGGCTTTAATTGGGTGAAAGACGTATACAAATAACAAGCATGCAGGTGTGGAAGGGGGGGTTTAGAGAAGAGCATGGAGTATGCATGCTGAACTCTGTACATCTGAAATAAAGGCAAGTTTCAGCCTTATGTAGGGCTTTTCAGGGTAGAAGGGACCCTCGAATAATCTGCTCTGGCCTTCTGTCTAGCACAGGCCATGGAATTTCACCCACTAATTCCACCAGTTGGGGGGAATTCTACGCAAGTGAGCATTATGGAGCCCTAGCTGAATCTTGTTTGCCCAAGGATAGCAACAAGCGATTTTTCTAGGTGTTTTTCCACCCCCAACCCTTAAAAGTCAGAAGTCCTCCCTGACCTGGTATTACACTTGCTCATTTATAGCTTTCTACTTTTGTCTCTTGACCCTAATTAAGACCTTGGCTCTAGGCTTGCCACTCAGGAGGCTCTCCTGAAAGGATTTGTAATGACCAGTGGGAAGGCCAGCATAAATGAAGTTTGTCATGCAAGTGGGAATGACAGCAACTTGACTCACTGGATTACAATGTGAAGGCCAAAACCTATGGTTCTTCAGAGATGCTAGTGCATGTAGTAAGTAGAGCTGAGTGAATAATTAAACAAAAGAACATAAGAATGGTGTGTGTGGGGGGGTATTGTTATTATTTTTGTTTGGGGACTGAACTTTAAAATCCACCCCCCAAAATTTTTTATTAGTTTCAAACCAAAACTGAAAGGTTTTTTTTCGTTTTTCCCCTCACCAGAACAAAAAACTGTAAGAAAAAAAAATCATTTTGGATTGAAAAACACCCCCAATGCAAACCAAAACAAAATTTGTGGGGAACGGTAGGGAAGGTTATTTCACTTTCAGGGTGTTTTCCACCATTTTTGTTTAAAGCTGTAGCTAAATTCCGAGATGACATTTTCAGTTTCAAAAGGAGAAGTCAAAACGTTTCATTTTGCCAGGGTTGAAACAAACCATTGCAACTTTTTCAGAAACAAAATTCCATTTTTTGCTCTATAGCTATTTACTGAATCCAATCCCCATTTCCAAATAGTTTTGATTCCCTGAAAAAATGCTGAAAAATCTTCACCAAGCTCCTGTAGTGAATTACTGTCTGTGTGGGCCTGATCCAAAGCCCACTAGTGGGTGTCAATGGGAATCCATTTCTGACAAACACCATAGTGTCTCAGGTTTCAGAGTAACAGCCGTGTTAGTCTGTATTCGCAAAAAGAAAAGGAGTACTTGTGGCACCTTAGAGACTAACCAATTTATTTGAGCATGAGCTTTCGTGAGCTACAGCTCACTTCATCAGATACATACCGTGGAAACTGCAGCAGACTTTATATATTCACAGAGAATATGAAACAATACCTCCTCCCACCCCACTGTCCTGCTGGTAATAGCTTATCTAAAGTAATCATCAGGTTAGGCCATTTCCAGCACAAATCCAGGTTTTCTCACCCTCCACCCCCCCACACAAATTCACTCTCCTGCTGGTGATAGCCCATCCAAAATGACAACTCTTTACACAATGTGCATGATAATCAAGTTAGGCCATTTCCTGCACAAATCCAGGTTCTCTCACTCCCTCACCCCCCTCCAAAAACCCACCCCCATACACACACAAACTCACTCTCCTGCTGGTAATAGCTCATCCAAACTGACCACTCTCCAAGTTTAAATCCAAGTTAAACCAGAACATCTGGGGGGGGGGGGGGGGGGTAGGAAAAAACAAGAGGAAATAGGCTACCTTGCATAATGACTTAGCCACTCCCAGTCTCTATTTAAGCCTAAATTAATAGTATCCAATTTGCAAATGAATTCCAATTCAGCCTGTCCTGAATGTTTATTAGCATTCATAAACCAGTCAGAGAACACTTCAATCTCTCTGGTCACGCAATCACAGACATGAAGGTCGCTATCTTAAAACAAAAAAACTTCAAATTAGTTCCCAGAAGTTACCTACTACAGGACAGGCCTAACAAAGAAAATAACAGAACGCCACTAGCCGTCACCTTCAGCCCCCAACTAAAACCCCTCCAACGCATTATTAAGGATCTACAACCTATCCTAAAGGATGACCCAACACTCTCAGAAATCTTGGGAGACAGGCCAGTCCTTGCCTACAGACAGCCCCGCAACCTGAAGCAAATATTCACCAACAACCACATACCACACAACAGAACCACTAACCCAGGAACTTATCCTTGCAACAAAGCCCGTTGCCAATTGTGCCCACATATCTATTCAGGGGACACCATCACAGGGCCTAATAACATCAGCCACACTATCAGAGGCTCGTTCACCTGCACATCCACCAATGTGATTTATGCCATCATGTGCCAGCAATGCCCCTCTGCCATGTACATTGGTCAAACTGGACAGTCTCTACGTAAAAGAATAAATGGACACAAATCAGATGTGAAGAATTATAACATTCATAAACCAGTCGGAGAACACTTCAATCTCTCTGGTCACGCAATCACAGACATGAAGGTCGCTATCTTAAAACAAAAAAACTTCAAATCCAGACTCCAGCGAGAAACTGCTGAATTGGAATTCATTTGCAAATTGGATACTATTAATTTAGGCTTAAATAGAGACTGGGAGTGGCTAAGTCATTATGCAAGGTAGCCTATTTCCTCTTGTTTTTTCCTACCCCCCCCCCCCCCCGATGTTCTGGTTTAACTTGGATTTAAACTTGGAGAGTGGTCAGTTTGGATGAGCTATTACCAGCAGGAGAGTGAGTTTGTGTGTGTATGGGGGTGGGTTTTTGGAGGGGGGTGAGGGAGTGAGAGAACCTGGATTTGTGCAGGAAATGGCCTAACTTGATTATCATGCACATTGTGTAAAGAGTTGTCACTTTGGATGGGCTATCACCAGCAGGAGAGTGAATTTGTGTGGGGGGGTGGAGGGTGAGAAAACCTGGATTTGTGCTGGAAATGGCCTAACCTGATGATTACTTTAGATAAGCTATTACCAGCAGGACAGTGGGGTGGGAGGAGGTATTGTTTCATATTCTCTGTGTATATATAAAGTCTGCTGCAGTTTCCACGGTATGCATCTGATGAAGTGAGCTGTAGCTCACGAAAGCTCATGCTCAAATAAATTGGTTAGTCTCTAAGGTGCCACAAGTACTCCTTTTCTTTTTGCGTAGTGTCTCACTGGCTGGAGGTCAGAGTGGGATGAATAGTCTCGTGGTTAGTGCAATTGATTCCACAGACTGCCCTGTGTGACTTTAGGCAAGCCACTTAATCTGCTCTGCACCTCAGTTTCCCCCATCTGTACAACGGGGTTGATTGTATTGCCTACCTCCTGGGGTGTTGCGGTGATAAACTCCACTTGTGGTTGTGAGGTGCTCATAGAGCAGACAAAATCACTGTTACAATGGCAGCCAATTTGGAGATTCTAAGGGCGGTTGTAGCAAAAGTTTTAAAATATCCTTCCTTCTACAGAAGGACAGAGAATTTGACTGACTTCGATAATGGCAGCTCAAAACAATATGAAAGGAAGAGAATTAAATGCCCAGTGCACAGCCACGTAGAAAACCGAATAGGCAGACATTCTGTTTATCATTTAAAGGCCTGAGAGGGGGGCTTGATTTTGCACTTTGTGAGTCTTCTCATCCATTGTTCATTGCAGAAGCGTACAGACACCACCATGATGGTCATGTGCAACACAGAGAGGAAGTGTAGTAGATTTGTTTGAACTACAATGGTCCAGTGAATTTAGGGAGTTGGCTTTGCATGATTTGTATAGGAAGCAAATTGTGTTTAATCTTTTTTCTGTTACTGACATTCAAATGTGGATGTAGAACTGGTCAGGTGCAATACTGCTAAAAATCTGTTTGTCCCCCTTCCTTGGCTATAGAGTTCAAAATGAAAAGGCTTCTAATCCCTCGGAAACTAGTCCTCCTGCTACTGCTGATCTCCACCTAAGGCCTCTATGCACCAAACCATTCTGTTTTTTCCCTTTCCCTGGCTTCTGAGTGGCTCCTAGGGTGCTGTCCAGCCCTGGCTGGCTGTGTTGCCAGTTCCCTAGACTTTTTTTACATTGCAAAAAATCTTTTCCTCCTGGTGCTCCTCTCCCTCCAACTTTGTTCCCCGGTTGCTCCCGTGTTTACGGGGTAGCACTCTAACTTGAAAGCCAGCACTCAACCACAAGGAATCTGTGGAAATTGAATTTTCTTGCTACAAAGAATCACACATTTGATTAGCCTTTGGAGCTGAGAGGAAACATTTGAGAGGTCTGAGGCTAGCTGCTTTGTAGGCGTTTGTCAGACTTGTCTCAAACAATGACGGAAAATGAAACAAATGTGGGTGTCCTGCCTAAAATCAATTCCCCAGGAGATACTGTTGAAGAAATTTATTTCTTGGGTGGTCCAGAAGAAAATTCACTGTCTCGCCAATCTGTGGGTGGTGAGTGTTTCTGTGAATTCCCTTAAATAATCAACTTCACCATTCTTTGAAACAGAGAGGAAAGCTGGAGCAATCTCCACTGTCTGTGGCATCAGAGAAGCACACTGAAAAACCACATAAATCCATCTGTTCTGACAGGTGACAACTCTTAAACGTACAGCTGGTGTAATAATGATTAACATCAAGGTTGGAAGGGTTATTCCATTTGACCATTTTCCTGCCCCTTGCTATTTGGGTGAATGAGTTTTTAGTCTCATAAGCCCTTGGGGAATAGCTGGTTCTCTGTAGAAATACCTAGATTTGACTACAAACAATGGTATAGTCTCCATGAATAAGAGTATTTATTACTTACTATTTGCTATTTGTTGTTGGTTTACTGTTCTAAAAAGCTTCAGTAATCCAATTAGGAAGCAGAGCTATCACCGAGCTACTTAGGTAACCACTCTTAAACCATGTGTAATGAATAGATACAGTTCATCGAAAAGCCAATCAGATAAACTGTTTGTGTAAATAATAGTAAATAACTACTAGTCTTGTGAAGTGGAAGTCCATTCATGAATACTTTGCAAGCAGAAAAAGGGTTAAATTTGCAAGAAATAATTTGACTGGCTCTATTAAAACTAATTTGAACCCTTAAAAAAAAAAAGCTGAACTTTTAGGCCAGTATCTCATGAGGGGCAACCACCCCCTTCCTCAAAATGAAAGTATTTGAAGGAACGTTGCTAGATATGAGAAATAATTGAGAGTAGAAGCATCTGTCATCTATTACTTCCTGCTAGGCATTTTGTGTCTGACACAGGGAAAGACTTACAAGGCTTGACAGAGATGTGAAAATACCACTCTAACGGCAAAAATCACTGCTTGTCATTCATAACACGGAAGTTGCTGGTCCTGAATTCTAACCCAACAAGAGAAACTCAGTCTTTTGTACTTCTCTGGTGAAAATGTGAAGGTAACCATAAATCTGTATGACAATTGCTTTCACATCTGTTAGCATATGGTCAGTGGCTCTTTAAACTGCAATTTACAAAAGATGTGTAGTGAAACCAGTATCTATTCACTGTTCCCATAAATTCCCCTGCAGTATGTAACTCAGGGACTAGCAACAGATCACTCACTGACTGACTCTATTAATTCCCATGGAGCTAAAATCTTGAAATTTTGTGCACTCATTCATTACAGGCCAAAGAGCTAACTCCAGATTCAAAGGGTAACATTTCTGTCAGAGATCACCAAGAAGTCATCACTCATTTTTAGTGGACTGCAACCATTCAGGTGCCCATACATGTTTGTTAGGGGTAATATTTTTTAAAAAAATTATACCAGTTTCTTCTGCAAGCCAGTAATGTGTGTATCAGGCTTTCAGTCAGAAGAGATTAAATTCTTCTAAGGTCAACACTTCCATTCGTCAGATTTTTAGACGGGAAAAGTTCCATAAAGATATTTATCGGAAGCTGGTTATAAAAATTACATCAATGTTCTACTCTGCTGCCTCGGAAAGGGTGTGATTGGTCATAGACAGCTGTATGTGCAGCCAGACAAATTCAAATTAGAAATAAGGCACACATTTTTAACAGCAATGATGATTTACCATTGGAACAAACCTGGGCACCCCAATGCTAAAACAAGGCATAGACAATAAGTGCAAGAGGAATGGATGAGAGGAGACATAACTGTTAGAGACGAGTGAGAACTGGAATTTCCCGCCCATGGAAAATTTCACCTTTCTGTAAAAAATTCACTCCGAATTGAAAGGAAAAGTCGAATATGCACAATTTTTCACAGGAGGGACATTTTCAATCAATTCTATTTTGGAAGAACTGAAATGGAATTTTTCAAAAGTTTCCAGTCTCACTTCCCCATGTTCCTGGGGAACCAGGAACTCTGGGAGCTGGGGAGTCCCAGCCCTCCAGCAGTTCAGCCGGTGGGCTTTCAAGGAGCTTGGGAGCTGTGGTTCCCAAGACCCCTATCAAGTTATCTGGCAAGGAGCCAGGTGGGGAGGAAACCAGACAAGTTCCTTGTGAGTTGTGCCCAAATTGATACCTTCCCACAGAATGTTTCCATTTCAATGAATCAGCCTTTTCCAATAGAAAAATGTTCCATCGGAAAATTTCCAGCCAGATCTAATAATGATAAATAGTGGATTCATTGATTATTAAGAGAAGGAAAATTTTAAACTAAGACTGGACAAAGCTCTAGGAATTACTGTCCAAAATCATCCTGCATTGGTCCCCTGAGCAATGGACTACTAGACAACCTACAATGACAGGTTGTTTCCATCTCTAATTTCTATGAGGTCATGGAATGAGTTAATTAACATGAGCATAGATTTAGGAACAGGGAAAGGGAGTCTGGCTCAACATACCTCCCATTTTAAAAATAATCTTACTCCTCCCTTTATTAGGCTTGTTACTTATATTACAATAGCACTTAGAGCCACCAAACAAGATTAGCTGGACTCCACTCACTCTGGTTTCTGGGCTTGGAATGGTACAGAAGCTTCACAAGTTGCATGGGTAGATGAGCTCCCCCGGTAATGGATAGAGGGTCCATGCTGATTCTTTCCGATCTGTCAGCTGCCTTGGCTAGTACTAGTCATGAGGAGGTCTTGGTGATACGTGTGCAGTGCCTAGGAGGGGTAGATAGACCTGTATGGTCCCATTCCATTCTGCCCAAGATGTCCCGGGGGTAGGAATGGGTAAATGCTTGCTTGTCCCAAAGGAGTTCTTAGGAGCAGTACTACAGGGCTGTTTGGTCTGTGCATGATCTCGTCTGGGTTAATGAGAAGGCCTGGGCTGCAGTGCCTTCAGCACATGTGTAACACCCAGCTCTTTATCCCCTTCTGATCTGACTCAGCTCCTGCAGCTGTGCCACTCACTCACTGCTTGACAGATGCCAGGTCTTGGATAAGGCCTCGCTGGCTTGGACTCAACCCATGTAATTCTGGGATAATGCTGGTAACATGGGGAAAGCAAGTGGAAGAAAGGCAGTGGTGATACCAGGCCCCAAATGAGGGGGTCCACAATTGGTAGGTCTTATTGATCCTCCACTGTTCCTGAATGACCAGGAAGCAGCTGATCCTAAGACTGCTTTTCTCATCTGTGTTTGACCAGAACTCCTTGAAGTCTTCTTTTGGGCATGGATCTCTCTCAAGTTATCCATACCTTTCACACCTTCAGATGGGACTGTTGCAATGCACTCTACAAGGGGCTACATGCAAAGATCATTTGGAAGAACTACTGCCGGTTGAGAATGCAGCTGTTTTCTTGCTTAGGGAGGTGGCTTTCTGGAAAAATGTTACATCTGTGCAGCCCTATCTTCCTGTTTTTGTTTCCAGGTAAAATTCAAGCTGTTGATTTGTAGAATCCTAAATAGTGAAGGACCTAACGCCTGAGAGGCCCAGTTTCTTCTCCTGTGATAGATCAGCAAAGGTGTCTGAGCTAACCTCCCCACACCCCCCGGATTAAGGGAAGGTGTTCGTAGTAAGAGCTTACGAACTCTGGAACTTATCTGCTCACGTAGGCTGACAGAGCCTGAGTTTGCTACTCTCAGGCTTTTGAGGGTGGAGGTGGAAAAGGGAAGACATTATAAATGGGGTAAGGGAGCTAAGGAGAGTGGTTTCTGTTTGTTTTGAGTGGCTAACTGTGTAAGAAGGAGCTCTTGAGAATATGATTTAATTGGTAATGATGATAGATGTGTTTTATTGTATAAGCACCCCAGAGCAGTGGTTGGAGCCGTTTTGGTTTTTTTAAAGTTACTATGTCCTGAAATTAAATAATGTGTTCTGCATGAGGCGACTCTGTAAAAGTACTTGAAAACTTAAGTGAATGCAGAATGTGGTTCATGCTTCCTAAGTTTTTTACACTATGCCTCTCACTTAGATCTATCTTGATTTTTTAGAACACCCATCACTGTATTATCTCAGCACTTAGGATAGAGTAATAGAGGTAATAAACTGCACTATAAACTTTCTGGTGGAGCTTAAGCTTATAAAGTCCTCAATGATTTGGGACCTGGCTGAGCGAGTCCCCTTCTTTTCATGCTAAGAATCTGTAGCTGTAATCAGCAGAGACACCCACACTAACAACCTCTGGTTCAAAGGAAGAAGACTGGTGGCATGCCTGAGCTCCCCGCAACTTTAACTGGTGGAATCTGATTTTAGTGACCCTCTGACTACAGTGCAAGGCTCCTTTTAATATTGCAAAGGAGATGAGAGGAATGAGAGCTTCCCCCCTTGGGCAATTAGATTTTGGGGATTGGGGTTAGTCTGAATGGGCAAGTCATAGCCTTTTAAGGTTTATATCCTTGCTAGTGCGCATATAATCACTGTATGAGTTCCTGCACTCATGAAACAGGTACACTTTCCCGTGGAAATCTACAGTGTCATCAGCCACAGATTAAGGGACCCTGCTCCATTTGTGGGATTTTGAGAGTTTCCCATAGAACTTGGTTGTGTAGTAGCTAAAACAGTCCAATTTAATTAACTAACCAATATTTGTAAATGCCCTTCTTTATATCATAGGCCCTAATCCTGCCATGAATAGAGCTGGATGAAATTTTTTTGAAACAAATAATTTATTCGCCAAAGAATGCAGGTTCAGTCAACTCAAAACTAGTCACGAATTTGATGTGTGTAGTTTCAACCATTCATTAAATGGCTGGAGGAGGTGGTGCAGTTGCTGCCCCTAGCTCTCCTTATAATCTTTAGCCCAGTGACCAGGGTACTCATCTGGGATGTGGAAGATGCAGGTTAAAATCCCCAGTCTGGCACAAACCTCAGATGGACCCTTTGATTCACCAAGAATTCAGATTTGGTTCAGCTCAAACCAAAATCCCCCCATCCCCAATTTTTTGGAAATGCCACAAAAACCAGAAAATCGATTATTCACCCAGCTCTAGCAGTGAGTTCCACATGGCCGGAGTTTTGTGCCTACACAGAGGATGAGGGCCTTGTATTGCTTTCGGGTATTAATATGTAAGATTATGGCTTCATCCATACAAAAAAAAACCCCCTCCCACCAGAAGTGTCCTAGATTCTGTGCCAAATTCTGGCTTCATTTAAGTCAATGGCAAAATGCCCATTAAGGTCAATGGGGGTTAAAATTTCACCCTCTGCCTCTCCTCCCTGATTTACATTGTCCTCATCCATAATTTCCCAGGCCTGGTAGCAATTTATTTTTTGCCTTATGTCACTCTCTCTCTCTCTCTCTCTGAGGCAGAGGGAATACTATGATGGTCTTCCCATGCTCTGATGACAAGATCTGGAGACAATAAATTGAGTCTGCCTAACCAGTTCCTTATGTAGAAAAGGTATTGTCTCTCTTGTTTTATAGTCTTTCTCCACTAATGCAATTTAGTGTAGCATTTTGTTTGTCTATATGTAGTGTAGCTGTTGGTTTCAGTCCCTTTCCTGGTTGCTATTGAATGGCTGTTCCGTTTAGCAGATATTCCCTAGGTTAATTATTTTATCATTTTGACAATGAACTGTATTTGCCATCTGCTGGCCCCAGCACTTCAATAACCCAAATCCCTTGGAAGCTGGTTACATCGTGTCTAATTATTTGCTCACCCTCCAATTTTTGCGTCATCTGAAAATTCAGAGGTCTCAAGCCAAATCCCTCTCTCAAATTACGCCCGTGTAAATCTGAACTATCTCCACTGAAGCCAGCGGAATTACTTCGGATTTACACAAACAGAACTATGAGCAGAATGTTGCCTAAGTTTTCAACACCCTTATCCAAGTAATTTATTTTTATAAATAGACCCACATTATGAACAACAGATGTCCTAAATCTGACCCCTGGGGTACTCTACTCTTAAACCCTTTCCAGCTTGAAAACTTTCCATCTGTCCTCATCTTAAACCATGTTTCTATTCACCACTCCTGTTTTACCTCAGCCATTAGTCTCCATTTAGAGTAAATTCAACATTAATTATGGCTCTTGAGTTAAATGTTGGCGAGTAGTGGATGTTTTCATGTTGCATCTGTGTGTGTGTGTAGTTTTGGGTTTGGTGGTTTTTTTTAAATTATCCTTGTCTGGACATCAGGAAGTGTTTCAATATAACATAATGCTAACACATGTCCGGGGACACTGGTTTACAGTGCTCACTGGAGTAAACAGTAGAAGTCGTGGAAAGTGATTGGCTGCATGGAGTTTGACACTTTATACCAGTGTGGAGTGGAAACCAGGCAGAATTGCTGAACAATTACATAAGCCAGTTGTTTGGCATCCTGAAATCTCCCCCATCTCATTTCAACTCTCCTTCTCTCTCCTATTTCCAGGATACTGACAAATCTTGTCCTGAGGGTTTTTTTCTAGAACTAATAGCAGAAGAAACCCACAGGACAGAACGCTCACAGATATAATCTTGTACCTAATATTGATAGATTTATTCTGAGCAGCACTACATATTTTAAAGGGCCCCATCTTGACTACTTGTTTTCTATTGAAACCTATTTCCAAACTCCACAATTGGTTAAAATGACACATTGAAATGTAACTGCTGTAAGTTAGAGCTCCAACAGGAAAGAAATGGAGTCCAGTTGAGCTGTATTGAGTTACTTTGCATAGAATGGACAATGCTCTCTACTGAATAAGGCAAGGGCCTGTCAAGGAAACAATAAATAGCACATGGCCATAATGCATAAGCACAATAGGGCTGAATTAAGGTTACACGGGAGCCTGCCCACAGCATTCCCTGTCTTAAGTGCTTGACTTTAACCTCACCGTTCTCTTAGCACTTTGTATGCCATTTCCTAGGTTGTTGGTTTTAAAAAAAAAATACAAATTCAGTCATGTGCAACTGTAACAACTCTTCCTCCCTGGTTCATCACTCGGGTTTGAACACTAACTTTTAGCACAGATTGCTCCTACTTGAGCGAAAGGACTAACTTTACCAGCCTGCAGTGGTATAAGCAGTGACCTGCTATAGCAGAGGTGGGCAAACTACGGGCCACGGGACCGTCCTGCCTGGCCCCTGAGTCCCCAGGCCCCACCCCTGCTGTCCCCCCTCCGCTGCAGCCTCAGCTCTCTACGCCACCCGCGCTCTGGCCCGCCACTCCTGCTGGGCAACGCAGCAGCGTGGCTGGCTCCGGCCAGGTGGCAGGGCTGCGAGCTCCTGCTGCCCTGAGTGGCACGGTAAGGGGGTGGGGACGGGGGGCCAGAGGGTCCCGGGGGGCAGTCAGGGGACAGGGAGCAGGGGGCGGTTGATGGGGCAGAGGTTCTGGGGGCACAGTCAGGGGATGGGGAACAGGGGGTGGTGGATAGGAGGTGGGGTCCTGGGGGATGGTTAGGGTTGGGTGTCCCGGGAGGGGCCGGTCAGGGGGCAAGGAGTGGGGGGGTTGGATGGGTTGGGGGTTCTTAGGGGGGCAGAAAGAGGGAGAAGGTGGATAGGGGGCAAGGGCCAGGCTGTTTGGAGAGGCACAGTCTTCCCTACCCGGTCCTCCATACAGTTTTGCAACCCCAGTGTGGCCCTCGGGCCAAATAGTTTGCCCACCCCTGTTCTGTAGACTAGACTCTACAAGGGGATACAATGAAACATTGGGTTACATATGCCGGATTTATCCTGTTTTATAGGCAGCCTGCCTAGGTACATAGATTTAGCAGGTTTTGCCTGATAGTGTGAGTAAGTGGATAAAACTTGGGTTCTATTCCCACTTGTGCCCAAAGTGACTTTGTGCAGCCTTTGTTACTCCTTTTTGGAATATGTGGAGGTTAATCCTTGTCACCTTGCTAAATTAGGGGCTTGAGCCCTCAGTCAATAAAAACAGTTGGAAAGAACACACTGTTATTAACACCCACCGAAGATTTGAACACACAATCTACCGGCCTAGAAGTTCAATGCATTTTCCCCTAAGCCAGAAGCTATCTGGACTAGCACACCGATAATCCACTATTTTGTCTGTGTCCCATGAAGGTCGGTTATGTGTGGCTGCTTCAGGCGGCTCACTTGGGCACGGGCGCACTCCCAGGGCAGATGGAGTGTTCAGAGACTTTGAGACAACCTCTAAGGGAATGTCTACGCTGCAAAATTAAATTAAAAGAGAAAAAAAAAGGCAGCTAGTCTCAGCTGACACGGGATCACGCTATATGGCTACAATTACCAGTGGAGATGTCCCTGCTCTGGCTGGAGCCCATAGCAGGAGCCCTGCGAGCCCGAGTCAGTTGACCCAGGCTCTTAGACGCCCTGCTGCAGGTGTTTTGTTTTCTGCTGGGTAGACATACCCTACAAGGATCTTCTAATGCACAGGTTCAAGTGGCAGTGAGCTGCAGCTTACAACTCTGCTGTGTTCAAGTGGATTTTCAGGGGGACAGTAAAAGCTGCCTATTTCAACCCAGACTATTTCGTACCAAATTTCAGACATGGGTGGTGCTATAGATCTTACTTAATTTCCCCAGCCTTTTAAAAACACGATTAAAATTACTTCAGGAAGGCTCAGTGTCTTCTGGCGTTTCTCTGTGTGTGTGGAGCTGCACTCTATGCCCCTTCTTCATTCAGGCACAGATGGTTTTTCAGGCCAGTCCAGAGGGGGCGGGGCCATTGCCTGACCCTCCCTGTCCCTTTTCAAGCAATTTGTTCCCCAAGGTAGGGCAGAGATTGAGCAATTCCTCCCTTTCCGGAACTGAAGGGACTGTTATGGTGAGACTCCCTTGCATGCTGTGCAATAGGGAGTGGAGGATGGGAGAGGGCTTTTTGCACAGCCCACCCTCTCCTTCATGGTGGCGAGACAGCCATTGTAACATGGCACTGTGTTTTTCCAGGAGCCCAGGCAGCCTCTGACTGAGCTGAGTGGTCATGCACTGACTGTCTCTCCTGACAGCAGCGACTCCTGGACTCTTGCAGAATAGGAGATGGTGTCAGCAGTTTTCGGTCTCACAAGAGATGGAGCAATTGCTTCCCCCGGGCCCACTGGGTTTGCAAAGTAAGGTCCCCTGAGTCCTTCTCCCCTCTCCCACCATATGCCTTGGGGCCAGAGATGTTCTAACCTTGCACATGCTACTCTACCCTGCCTTTCCCAAATGACCACAGACTGCACCCAGCCCCAGCCATGCTTTACATACTGGCTATTTGAACCCCCTCTCACCTACATATATGGGCCAGTCCTCCTCCAGCCCACTCCCCCTTGAAGGAGTAGTGACTGCAGCGCCTGGCTCTGGACCAGGTAAGATAACTCCCTCCCTGTCTCCCAATATGAGTCTTGTCACCCCTTCTACAGTGCTCTATACCACCCTATTGAGGTACTGGAACCATCTGTACAGTGGAGGTACTGACAACTATTGAACCAAACTGTAAAGCCTGTAGATAATGGAAACCACTTCAAGACAGGGGGTGTGGCAGCACCCTTAGTTCCAGCACCTATACACCCTATCTTGTCTTGTCCCTGTTTACATTGCAATCTCTTTGAGCTTTGAATTGCCTTTAATTTGATGTCTGGACAGCACCCAGCATAGCCAAATTACTGCTGGGCTGTGGCTATTCTCAGCTGGCTATGGCCCCAACGACCCATTCTGGCAGCTAAGTGTAATTTAGAGCAGCCCTGAGTCTGCTCTAACTTATATCAAAGCCTGGACAGCCCCCCTCCCCACACACACCTGACTCTAGTATAATGTAGCTTGTAACTAATAGATTATTCTAAGAGCTGGATAGGTTGAGGCTTAAAGCTGAAATGCAAGAAATGTTTTAGTTGGTGCCGATCCTGCTTTGAGGAGGGGGTTGGACTAGATGACCTCCTGAGGTCTCATCCAACCCAAATCTTTTATGATTCTATGAAACCTACAGGCTAAGGCCTGTAAAATATTTAGCTTAGCCAAATTGGGCTTTAGGATAAATTAGCCAAAGTAAGTTGATAATAAATCTGCTAAGCTTGTGTCATAGAATCATAGAATATCAGGGTCGGAAGGGACCTCAGGAGGTCATCTAGTCCAACCCCCTGCTCAAAGCAGGACCAATCCCCAATTTTTGCCCCAGATCCCTAAATGGCCCCCTCAAGGATTGAGCTCACAACCCTGGGTTTAGCAGGCCAATGCTCAAACCACTGAGCTATCCCTCCCCCCTATGTTTGTATGCTGATTTTTTGGGAAAGTAACTGCTGAGTTTGGATAGTAATGTCTATAAGAGATCAGTGGACACCACAAAATGACTGTTGGTAGCCGGGGTGAAATGTTAGAGACTTCCTTAAGGTAACCACATGTTACTGTGGTGATAAGGAGACGTAAAAGTTAATAAGCTAAAAGAACTATCCAAGTGGCCTATCATGCGAACAATCCTCCGATAATATCAGGGTGACACTCCCAAAGATGGACATGAGGGGTTCAATTCTCATGCATATTAATGAGCTTTGGACATATGCATAACTTACCATAAATAGTGCCTGGCGGATGGTTAGAGGTCATGGCTTTTTGGAGGTCATGGTTGTTGGACCTTCAGCAGGAGTGTCCCCCTCCCCCTCTCTTTTCTTCAGGATTCCATGCGGATATGTGAGTATGACGGAATTGGAAGTACTGTTGCTGGACACTTTGCGTTTTTTCCAGTCATTGCAGTCTATTTCACAGTTATATGAATTGGGGGCTTTCTATGTGGTCACATTTTAAATTAAGGTACATCAGATTAAATGCAATCATTGTTTCTTGCATGCTCCTCAAGTCTCTAGCAATGATGCTAGCCCACATGGTGGTGATAGCCCTAACGTTTTAAATCCTCGAGTAGCCCTGGAGATCAGATTCTTGTCTAATATGAGAGCTTAAAAGGGGTTATTGGTATTATTCGATACCATAACCAATCAAGGCTACACTAAGGAGAGGCAAAAGGTTGGTAGAAAGCCATCTTGGCCTCCTCTGAGTTTCTGTGTCACAGGCAATTCAGGACAAACTGATAGTAGCAAGTTTCATCGTGCGTTGTGTCACTGAGGAGGGAGAAAATAACAAACATAAGACCCAACTTAATGCCACAAGTGCTGAGAGCCAGGTCACTGTGGCTGTGTGTATGGAGCAATTCCAGATATGGCAGAGCAGCTGTGCTAGAGGAGAAGCACCAGGCAGAAGAGCCGCAGCTTGCTCCCTCAGAAGCCTGTCGGAAGCTGGAGCCTGGCTGTCATCACAGTTGCAATGAAACTCCTGTTTTAGATGCACCAGTCATTGTTTGCCCCTCTGAGTGCGAATCATGCGTGGTAGTTTGTGAGCCTGGATTTTTAAACAGCATAAATGTCAGATCTGTCCCCGGACAGCCATGGAAGCCGCAGCCTAGGAGATGGTGGGACCCGTGGAAAAAAGAGGGAGTAATATGGAGAAGCTAAGGAATTTTCTCCTCTCCGATGCGTGTAGCAGCACAGTGTATTTTCAAACAGACTGTGACGTACATGTGATGAAATTTGCGAGTGACAATTTTTCAAATAAGCTGGGTGCTACTTGAGAGTAGTGCTTGCATCCTGGGGTATTTTAAGAGGGTTGACTTTTCCTAGAAGGATGAGGGGAAGAAAAAGCAGTGGAAAAATACCCTAAAACATGCAGAACCAGCCACCAAAAACCTCCTTCAGCCTTATGGTTCTCAGCTTAGTTTAAAAAGTCATCCCTTGAAAAAGGACCCAACCCCTTCTGCTGTCACGGTTGCCTGTGTGCCCTCTCTGGCTCTTTCCTTCCCATCCCTACAATGGTTTTCAGACCCATGGAGTCTGAAAGGACTATATTTGTATCCTTGAACTATATTACCATCTGTACCCAACCCTAAGCTCTAAAGCCAAGTGCCTAGGGGAACCAGAAAGGATCAATGAGTACATTTTTTTTTCAACACTTGTTCAGCAGAAATAATTGCAGAACATTTGCAGGATCCTACGGTGGTTGGACACCAGCCATCTTTTATGGACCACTTGATTCAATGGTTAACCCAGAGGCAATATACCCGAGGTGAACTCTTGAGGTCCCTTTCAGCTTTACGTTTTTATGATTCTGTGCCATGATGCTGAGGGAGGAAAAGCTCAAGCCATAGGTTCAGCTCACACCGTCTTTCATCTTTTAAAATGATCTGTCCTGTTGAGACTGTGTTGCGTTTCAAAGGAATCTGCCCACATTTGTGATAAAAGCAGCACCTTCGTCGTTATCAGTCAATTTACTGACATTGTCCAAACATGAAAGGTTTATCATTTTTATGATCGTTATAAAGAGCCATGCAGTGAAAGTGTGATAAAGCAACTATTGCCTTGGCAAAGGAGATTGCCTGATGGAGTGAAACGTCCCTCTGCTCAGAGGGCTATGGAACCAAAGAGCTGGGGTGAGCGTTGGAGAAGTCTGAATATGACATAGAAAAAAGATAATTTTAAAAGCCTTTACTGCTGCAATGGCCCTTATCACTGCTGTGTTTTTAGAATGCCTATTGATTAGTAACATTCTTCCCTGGGATTACAGTAGCAGCCTTTGACACAGAAACTGTGGGGATCATATCTTTAGATGTTAATCAGTAATCGCTGTAACTTTCATGCCACGCTGCTGTTCCAATGCAAGACAAGGTTCAAGTGTAGCAAATTCCAGTGATGTTGGATCATCTTCAAAGGCCAATTCACAGTAACCAAGGGGGATTCAGTAACAAAGTCATATGACTAGCAACAGCAACTGATTCACTGATTGAAGAGCTTTTGTCAGGGTCACACTTTCTCACCAATGAGAGCAATCCAGGACTGAGGCAATCTTGGTTGGAAAATGTCAGGAATGCAATTTGCATAGCTATAGTTTTTTTTATTATATAACATGCCTGGGCGGGTAAAAAAACAACCAATGGTCCCATAGTGTGTGGGTGTAGTTGAGATGGGAACAGATCAAGCATTCTTGCATTTTGCAGATCCATATCCTGGCCATATCTTTGTTCTCAGAGTCCATTTTTAAATCACATGCTATACCTATAAGATACAGAGGATAGAAGAACATGGATCAATTTACCAAAAGAGAACATCAGATGACTATAAATCAGTTTGTGTTGCTGTGAAAAATGGAAGGAGGTGTGGGGAAAGGGAAGAATGTTATCAGATGTGTCTGGTTTTAGTTCCACATGGTATCAACGCTATCAGTGGTGTTTAATTCAGGACCTTTTTGAGTTGCCTGTCCTTTATTTTGTTGTATAATGTTTATTTGTTGGCTTCCATATTCCAAACTGCAAATTTGATTTTCCATTCTGTCCAGTACAGTTTATTCCAAAGAATGTATCTGAGAAGTGCTGAAGTGTGTGTTTCTCTTTACGCATACAAGTTTTTTTATCCATTGTGACCCTGAATTAACCAAGTATTCCCAAAGTAGACTTCAGTAGAGTTACTCCGGAATTACACCTTTGTAACTGCAAAGTAGAATTTCATCCCATCTCCTCTTTATTACACACACACACACACCCTCCTTTAGCGATTACAGTTGATTAGTGTTCTAAAATACCTGGGCTATACAAATTCATCCTGCATCACTCCCAAAATTAGTGCTGATTGTCAGCATTACGCATGAAAAATAATGGGTATTCTTCATTTAAAAAAAAAACGTTTTGCAAAATATTTTAACTGAAAAACCAAATATAGTTTGTTTTTTCTAAAACTATTTTTGGTTTTAAAAAAGTTGGGGAGGAGGGTGTGGTGGTAAAATTGTTAACCAAAAAATACTTGAATTTTTGTAATTTTGACCAAATGAAATTTTTCCAAGAAATTTCTCATTTGGGTTGAAAAGTCATTTTTTATCTAAAAAATAATTTCTACCTGCTCTATTCAAAACCTGTATTTTTCTGACAAGCCTTTAGTTTTTTGCTTCTCATCCATCAAAGGCATCTATGTAATGACCAGGGTATAAACAAAACGAAGAATGAAGACTATACCTAGCGAGAGCTAGGCAGCTGTCTCTTTAAACACTGCACTGACAGAATTGTGTTGGTGGGAGGTGGGATTGATTTGTGTGTGTGTCATTGACACAGTTGTGCCAGGGAAAGCCAGAGGGCTTATCTACACTGAAAACACACGGCAGCTGGAGCGTTTCACTGACAACACTACCTACGCCACCAGGAGAGGTTCTGCCGTTGGTGTAGCTACTCCAGCTTCCCAAGAGGCAAAAGACCACCCGTTGACCTGGCACTGTCTAAACCAGAGGTTAGGTCAGTTTAACTGTGTTGCTCGGGGGGAGGTTCACACCCCTGAGCCGAAGTAAGTTTACCATCCTAATTTTCTAGTGTAGACCAGGCCTTAATATAGTTGAAGTTATACTGGCTAAGGCACATTATACCAGTATAGCTTTGTTGGCATAATTGAAGTGGCAAAATGCTTAAATGGAGATAAGGCCAGGGACTACCCATCCATGTCAAATTAAGCACGTGCATAAATGCTTGTGAGAGAGGGGCCTCCGACTGGACAGTAGTGTTTTCAGAAGTGGTCAGCATTGGTCTAACTCTTTTGCAATTGAAGTCATTTGCCAGTGGACCCATGTCAACAAAGTACATCTCTCTCTAGCTCTCTCTTTAATAAATCCCATTTTCCATTACCTGGGAAATTGTTGCATCCCATGTAGAGGCTGATTTTTGACTTTTTGTCTTTTTTGGGTGGGGGAAATATTTGCAAAACTGTGGCACATGCAACAGCTTCCTTTGTTCGCAGTGGGAACAGCCGGGCACTGGGAGCTTCATTTAGCTGCCTACGTAGAAGCTGATCTCTTTTGAAAATCTGCCCTTTTGCTATCATTTTTCTTCCAGTTTTGTTGCAGTCATGCAGTCTTTAGTCTTAAAGCCTGAGGGAGTCACTAGAACAAGGGGAAGTGTTTCCTGGCAGCTGCAGTGCATTGCCGGTGAGAAGTGGCCTCTAATAAATGTAGGAATATGCAAAGGGGCCCTGTGACAGAGTGCAGGGCACAAACAGGTGAGCCCCGCACTCTGATCACTCTAATGTTAATTAGTTCTCCAGTAGGAAGCTGACGGGGGTAACTACTCAATCAGGCTGCCCAGCTGAGCCAATTACGCCATCAGCCCTGGGCTGATTAGAGGCAGCACAGGAAGGAAGTGCAGGGGGGAAGAGAGGAAGGAAGGAATGACTGAGCGAGCGAGCGAACGACCAGGGCTAGCTGAGCCTAGCCAGACAGAGGCTCAGAACAGGGAGGCTTCTGTTACCATCCGGCCCTGGTGAGAGGGCCAAAAGCGAGTTGACTATTGTAAATAGGCTGTTGCACAGACACTGTTGTGAGATTGGTGGCAGGAACACGAAATAAAAAGACCCGGGGATGGCATAACCAGGGGAGTCCGTGCAGTTTTTGCAAGGAGAGGGGCCACTCCCGTGACAGGCCTTATTACTACTGACCCATTCCCCTGAGTTAGCCCAGATCCTTCAATCTGATGGTTCCAGTGCCCATGCAGTGGCCCAGTGACTTAAATGGGATTCCACGGGATGCAGAGGTCAGTGCTAGCTGATTCCATTGCAGTGGTGACCAAGAGAACCCCTTTGGTGCAGGTTGCCCAACAGAAGATGTCTCAGACTCTGTAAATATAATTGAAATAGTCCTTCTGGTAAACAAAGAAGGGTGATGCATGGGAGTGGTTTCATTTTTTTTAAATGATTGGGACAGATCCTGAGCTGCTGTTATTCCATGGAGGCCCATGGACTTCACTGGAGCTATGCCAGGATAGACCTGTTCAGGCCGTGGCCTGATGTTTCTGATTGGAAAAAGAGGTTTTATTGCATGTAGCTATCGTGCAACCTGCTGCTCACCTCTGCTTCGGCTCACTGCAGTCACGTTACTCACCAGCACTTCTCCTCTTTTTCAATCCATCGGAGCTATAAGTGGTATCAAAAATAGAACCGAGCTGACCAGCCTTTATTTCTCCTACAACAGCAAGATCAAGGAATAAGGGCAGAGGTTTCCCCTTGATATGAGAGAGGCTCTGCAATTATCTTATTTTGGATCTAAAACCATACCTTTTATTACTCGGGCTGAGGTGGGGAGAAACAATTCCACTGCTTTTCTAGTGAGCTATCTTTAATGCTAAAGGCCAGACCCGCAGCAGGTGTAAATTGATGTAAGATGACTTACACTAGCTGAGGATCTGGTCCTAAAATTTGGACAGCTGCAACACAAGTTGTTGTATGTGCAGATAAAAGATCAGTTCTGCTTACTGCTGT
The DNA here is from genome assembly GCF_965152235.1 of Eretmochelys imbricata. Lineage (NCBI taxonomy): Eukaryota > Metazoa > Chordata > Testudines > Cheloniidae > Eretmochelys > Eretmochelys imbricata. The sequence goes on along the minus strand of NC_135576.1, from coordinate 130,465,001 downwards.
ATCTTTCCTAATTTGCTCTCTTGTATTTTACAATAACTTTTGTTCTTTCGTCTTTTATTTTAAATGATCTCTAATTATGTTCTCAGAACATTCAATCTATGGTGTCTAGGCTTTCATCGACATGCAAGGAGTATAGCAATATTATTATCAATGGGGTTTACACACATTAATCCACAACAACCAGAATAATAAAACCTTCATCCTCAGCTGCTATAAATCAACCAAGTTCCATTGAAGTCAAGATGACAGATTTACACCAGCTGAGGATCTGGCTCTAAATCTCTGTTCTACTCTATGTATAATTGCTCTGTCATGAGTAGGATATGTAGGCCCCTGTTCTACAAACACTTATGCTTGTGATTAATTTTGGTCCCATTTTGGGACTGCTCAAGGTACTAAAATTAAGCATATGCATAAATATATATAGGATGAGTGCCCAGTGGTTCTCAAATGTGGGTTGGGACCCCAAAGTGGGTAGTGACCTAATTTTAATGGGGTGGCCAGGGCTGGCTTAGACTTGCTGGGGCGCAGGGCCAAAGCCTGAGTACCACCGCCCAGGGCCAAAGCCGAAGCCTGAGGACTTTAGCCCTGGGTGGCAGGGCTCAGGTTATAGGCATCTTGTCCGGGGCCGAAGCCCTTGGGCTTCAGCTTTGACCCCCCCATGGTGGCGGAGCTCGGGTGGGTTCAGGCTTCAGTCCCCCATCCTGGGGTCGTAGTTTTTGTTGTCAGAAGGGGGTCACGGTGCAATGAAGTTTGAGAACCCCTGGTTTAGAATAAACACAAATAGTTTCTGAACCTTTGGAAATAATTTGCTTTAATGATATGTATGAAATTCCAATACATTAGCCAGATCATCTGTGGCTATTCAGTTTCATGGTTTAGCTATTGTTCTAATTCAACGATTTTTGGATTAAATCTAGTAATGTGTTCTGACCAAATGGGCCATATGTTATCCCTAACTGGTAGAAATTAGCATACGGGCATGGAAGGTCAATGTCGGCATGCCCATTTACACTAGCTGAGGATCAGGCCTATTGTGAGCAATATATGGCCTTGTCTAGACTGAGGCCCCGTCTACACTGGCAAGTTTCTGGGCAGTAAAGCAGCTTTCTGCGCTATAACTCCCGAGGTGCACACACGGCCAAGCCACTTAGTGTGCAGCGCTGTAAAAAACCCACCCCGACGAGAGGCGTAGAGCTTTCTGCACCAGGGATACGTAGACACCGGGGTGGTTACAGCGCTGTGATTGGCCTCCGGGAGGTGTCCCACAATGCCTGTTCTCACCTCTCTGCCCATCGGTTTGAACTCTACTGCCCTGCCCTCCGGTGACCGGCCGTCAGCCCCACCCCACACATTCCTTTGCAAATTTGAAAGTCCCCTTCCTGTTTGCTTGGTGCTGCGTGCAGTGGTCTCAGCGCATCTTTCCAGGCGGCCAGGCCTGCTCCACGCACCAGGCGATCCCCCGCTTGGAGCAAAGCCGAGCTGCTGGACCTCAGCGGCATTTGGGGAGAGGAGGCTGTGCAGCACCAGCTGCTCTCCAGCCGTAGGAATTATGACACTTATGGCCAGATTTCACGACGCATGACAGAAAGGGGCCATGACCAGGACACACGGCAGTGCAGGATCAAAGGGAAGGAGCTGCAGAATGCCTACCACAAGGCGCGGGAGGCAAAGCACCGCTCTGGTGCTGTGCCCACGAACTGCCAGTTTTACAAAGAGCTGGATGCGATTCTCGGTGGTGACCCCCCCTCCACTGCAAAGGCCCCTGTGGATACTTCGTTGGTTCGTATGCCAGTCGAGAGTGGACCAAGCCAGGAGGAGGAAATCTTGGACGAAGAGGGGGAGGGGGACCCAGAGGCAGAGGACGATTCGGAGGCCAGAGATGCAGGCAGTCAGGAGCTCTTCTCTACCCCGGAGGAGCCGAGCCAATCACAGCAGTCGGAGCTTGGCAAAGCGCAAACCGGAGAGGAGGCCCTTGGTAAGTGGGCCTGGTATTGGGAATCACTGAAGCGAGGTGCTGGGGGCAGGAGGGCTGCAGGAAGCAGGCTTGTCTCCCACTGCATGCCTAGTCTGAGCAGTGGAACAGGCTGTTGATTGACTCCCTCACTTCACGGGAATCTCCCTCCGAGATCTCCAGGAAACGCTCACGGAGACACGGGGCAATCCGCTGCCACAGGTTCCTCTGCAGAGCTGCTTTGTTTCTTGCCCCATGAAGGGTAACTTTCCCGCGCCACTGTGCTGTCATGGGCGGTCTGGGGGAGACCATTGCTGCTCACAGGCTAGCTGCATAGGGGCCAGGGTGGAAGCCACAGGCATGGAGAAGACCCTCCCTTGATTGCCTGCTCACCCTCAGCAGCGAGATATCTTCCATAATGATCACATCCTGTGGAAAGAGTGGGGACAGGAATGATTATCTGCCCTCCCCTCCCCCAGTGCTGGCTCTCCCCAAGAGCCACGTGCCCAGTGTACAGCTGGGTTCAGGAAGAGTGATTCACCCTGCCCCTGTGGCTACTCACCATTTTGGAGGTCTTGGAGTTCATGTGTGCTTGCCTGGGGTCAGCCAGTTGGTGACAGATGTGTGAGTACTGGCTGTGTTTTAAAGCACTGATCAGTGTTGTCTGTGTTGCAAACAATACTGCTTCTGTAAAATGTTGCATTTAAACTTCACAGAGATGACCTTGGGAGTCCAGCCTCCCTCTTTGTTATCAGCAGCTGAACGGCTGCACAGAATTAGAAAGCGGCCAAGAAGAACGAAGGAGTACTTTCTGCGTGACGTTATGATGCACTCCATCGCCGAGAAACAGGAATTGAAGGAGGGGCGGGACCGCGGGAAGAGGAAACGAAGGAGAACGTGGCACACCAGAATGAAGCCACAGAGCGGCTCTTAAAGGTTATGGAGCGCAAAGCAGACATGCTCCAAGTGATACTAGCTCTTCGAACCGAGCAGCTCCGCACCCACCCTCCCCTGCAGCCATTGTCACAAAACTCTTTCCCATGCACCCCCCCACGTACCGCCAACACACTGTTATCAACCTCCTGGCTCCACTCTCTACCCGCAGCACTCCACTCCTCCCTCCTCACAGTCCAGCCGTGTGGACTCCCACTGCCCACTGCACTCAACACCCATCCCTCTGCAGTCTGGCCCTGCTGATGTACAGCACCCTCTGCATTGTACTCCAAAGGAGAAGGCTGGGTATGATCCCTGGACATACACAAATCTGTAGCTATCCCGGGGCCCCTCCTCCTCTTGAGACCTTCCCTTCCCCCATTGCCCACCCCCCTCCCTGCTGTTGAATTTTTTCGTTTGACTCTCTCCTCCGGTTGATGTCTTTTAATAAAAGAATTGTGTTGGTTTGAAAGCAATCTTTATTCTATTAAATGAAAGCAAAAAGAGCCCTGCAAAGCAACCTACAATTATGTTAAGGCCTTTTCATGATGTGAACCAATCACCTCCTAGCACTACAAGCACTGCAATCCCGAGCATAGCAACAAATATGAGTGGCTTTCAGCTTCAGATTGCTGCCTCAAGACATCCCGGATCCCGATGGCCCTGCGCTGTGCCCCTTTAATAGTCCTGGTCTCTGGCTGTTCAAACTCAGCCTCCAGGCGCTGAGCCTCTGCAGTCCAGCCCTGAGTGAAGCTTTCACCCTTCCCTTCACAAATGTTATGGAGCATACAGCACATGGCTATAAGCATAGGAATATTGTCATCGGCCAGGTCCAGCCTCCCATAAAGGCATCGCCAGTGGGCTTTTAAACGGCTGAAGGCACACTCCACAGTCATTCTGCACTTGCTCAGCCTGTTGTTGAATCGCTCCTTGCTGCCTTCAAGTTGCCCTGTGTACGGCTTCACAAGCCACAGCATTAAGGGGTCTTCCAGGATCACAGTGAGCATTGCAACTTCCCCTACGGTGATCTTCTAGTCCGTGAAGAAAGTCCCTGCCTGTAGCTTCTTGAACAGGCCAGTGTTCTGAAAGATGCGTGCGTCATGCACCTTTCCAGACCAGCCTGTGTTAATGTCCGTGAAATGCCCACCGTGATCCACAAGCGCCTGGAGAACCATTGAAAAATACCCCTTGCGATTAATGTACTCTGTGGCTAGGTGGTCTGCTGCCAGAACTGGAATATGTGTGCCATCTATCGCCCCTCTGCTGTTAGGGAAGTCCATTTGTGCAAAGCTACCCACAATGTCACACACGTTGCCCAGAGTCATGGTCTTTCAGAGCAGGATGTGATTAATGGCCCTGCACACTTCCGTCAACATGAGTCCAATGGTTGACTTTCCCATTCCAAACTGGTTAGCGACCGATTGGTAGCAGTCGGGAGTAGCCAGCTTCCACAGTGCAATCGCCACGCGCTTCTCCAGCGGCAGGGCAGCTCTCATTCTCGTGTCCCTGCGCCGCAGGGCTGGGGTGACCTCATCACATGGTCCCATGAATGTGGCTTTTCTCATCCGAAAGTTCTGGAGCCACTGCCCGTCATCCCAGACATGCATCACGATGTGATCCCACCACTCAGTGCTTGTTTCCCGAGTCTCAAAGCGGCGTTCCACTGTGGTCAGCACCTCCGTGAATGCCACAAGCAATCTCGTGTCATAGCTACTACATGTGGCGAGATCAATGTCACATTCCTCTTGCCTTTGTAGTTTCAGGAATAATTCCACTGCCACTCGTGACATGTTGATCAGAGCGAGCAGCAGACTGGTCAGCAGTTTGGCATCCATTCCTGCAGCCTGAAAAAGGCAGAGCGCACAGTACACAAACCATTGAAAGATGATGCCAAATGTGGACGGAAGTACAGGGATTGCTGGGATGCAAAGCAATGCATCACGGGGCATTGGGACTGGACCCTCTCCACCTTCCCACAACTCTTAGCAGCAGAAGAGGAAGAGATGCTCGGTGGGATAGCTGCCCAGAGTGCACCGCTCCAAATACCGCTGCAAGTGCCGCAAGTGTGAACACACTACTGTGCAGGCAGCTGGCCGTGTGAACACACAACAGCGGTTCCCCTTCTGCGCACTCTGAGCGGCGCTGTAACGGCCGGTGCTGTCACTCTGCCAGGGTAGACGTGCCCTGAGATTTAGAGAGTGTGATGGAAGGTAGCTCAATCTAATTAGTACCTTCTAAAACTCCAGTCAAGACAAAGAAAATGTTCTTTAGAATATGCTAAATTGAGATTCAACTCCAGCAGTTTAACAAATTCCAAAGTACAATTTCTTTGTCTTGACTGCAGTTTTAGAAGGCGCTAATTAGACGGCGTTAACTAATGCAATTTTACTTCACGCCATTAAATCCTAATCTAGACAAAACCTAATCATGCTGTCAGATGGAAAACAGTTTTTCATTCAAGCGTGGGAGGGTGGGGAGAACTGCGGGAACGTTTAAATGTTGATCTCTCTACATTTGATGATAACATGGGGAAAAGTCCAAAAGCTGTTAATCTTTGACATGAAACCAATCAAAGGCAAGTCAGATGGCTGACAAAGCATGCAGGTAAGTTTCTCAAACACAACAACATGATGATTTTGCCAGAGATGAATGTGTTTTCTTAGTGATCTACATTAACATGAGTGGCATGTGGCTTTAGCTGGCCTCACAAGGAGCTGGGTGAACAGAAATGCAGTGTCACTGGGAAACATTCCTGTGATTCTATGATCTCCTTGCACAAATTAGACTGAACATGAATTAGGACAAGTCTCTGCCTAGATGTGTCTTGGGGTAATCATTCCACCATAATTGCTTTATGAGAACAGTGTAAGCCTTTGGATATTTTCCCTGTGCCATGGTTGATGATTATCTCCTGAGGTTGGGATACACCATTTAAGTTAAAAGAAAAGGAGGACTTGTGGCACCTTACAGACTAACAAATTTATTTGAGCATAAGCTTTCATGAGCTACAGCTCACTTCATCGGATGCATGCAGTGGAAAATACAGTGGGGAGATTTTATATACACAGAGAACGTGTAACAATGGGTGATACCGTACACACTGTAACGAGAGTCTGTTTTAGAAGTTTTTTTTTTTTGAAGAATTGCAACTTTTAGGTCTGTAATTGAACGACCAGAGAGATTGAAGTGTTCTCCGACTGGTTTTTGATGGTTATAATTCCTGACGTCTGATTTGTGTCCATTTATTCTTTTGTGTAAAGACTATTCGGTTTGGCCAATGTACATGACAGAGGGGCATTGCTGGCACATGATGGCATATATCACCTTGGTAGATGTGCAGGTGAACAAGCCTCTGATAGTGTGGCTGATGTGATTAGGCCCTGTGATGGTGTCCCCTGAATAGATATGTGGACACAGTTGGCAATGGGCTTTGTTGCAAGGATACGTTCCTGGGTTCGTGTTTTTGTTGTGTGGTGTGTGGTTGCTGGTGAGTATTTGCTTCAGGTTGGGGGGCTGTCTGTAAGCAAGGACTGGCCTGTCTCCCAAGATCTGTGAGAGTGATGGGTCGTCCTTCAGGATAGGTTGTAGATCCTTGATGCGCTGGAGAGGTTTTAGTTGGGGGCTGAAGGTGAGGGCTAGTGGTATCCTGTTATTTTCTTTTTTGGGCCTGTCCTGTAGTAGGTAACTTCTGGGTACTCTTCTGGCTCTGTCAATCTGTTTCTTCACTTCAGCGGTGAGTATTGTAGTTGTAAGAACGCTTGATAGAGATCTTGTAGGTGTTTGTCTCTGTCTGAGGTGTTGGAGCAAATGCGGTTGTATCGTAGAGCTTGGCTGTAGACAATGGATCGTGTGGTGTGGTCTGGATGAAGGCTGGAGGCATGTAGGTAGACATAGCAGTCGGTAGGTTTCCGGTATAGGGTGGTGTTTATGTGACCATTGCTTATTAGCACTGTAGTGTCCAGGAAGTGGATCTCTTGTGTGGATTGGTCCAGTCTGAGGTTGATGGTGGGATGGAAATTGTTGAAATCATGGTGGAATTCCTCAAGGGCTTCTTTTCCATGGGTCCAGATGATGAAGATGTCATCAATGTAGCGCAAGTAGAGTAGGGGCATTAGGGGACAAGAGCTGAGGAAGCGTTGTTCTAAGTCAGCCATAAAAATGTTGGCATACTATGGGGCCATGCGGGTACCCATAGCAGTGCCGCTGATTTGAAGGTATACATTGTCCCCAAATGTGAAATAGTTATGGGTGAGGACAAAGTCACAAAGTTCAGCCACCAGGTTTGCCATGACATTATTGGGGATACTGTTCCTGATGGCTTGAAGTCCATCTTTGAGTGGAATGTTGGTGTAGAGGGCTTCTACATCCATAGTGGCCAGGATGGTGTTTTCAGGAAGATCACCAATGGATTGTAGTTTCCTCAGGAAGTCAGTGGTGTCTCGAAGATAGCTAGGGGTGCTGGTCACGTACGACCTGAGGAAGGAGTCTACATAGCCAGACAATCCTGCTGGCAGGGTGCCAATGCCTGAGATGATGGGGCGTCCAGGATTTCCAGGTTTATGGATCTTGGGTAGCAGATAGAATATCCCAGGTCGGGGCTCCAGGGGTGTGTCTGTGTGGATTTGTTCTTGTGCTTTTTCAGGGAGTTTCTTGAGCAGATGATGTAGTTTCTTTTGGTAACCCTCAGTGGGATCAGAGGGTAATGGCTTGTAGAATGTGGTGTTGGAGAGCTGCCTAGCAGCCTCTTGTTCATATTCCGACCTATTCATGATGATGACAGCACCTCCTTTGTCAGCTTTTTTTATTATGATGTCAGAGTTGTTTTTGAGGCTGTGTATTTTCCACTGCATGCATCCGATGAAGTGAGCTGTAGCCCATGAAAGCTTATGCTCAAATAAATTTGTTAGTCTGTAAGGTGCCACAAGTCCTCCTTTTCTTTTTGCGGATACAGACTAACACGGCTGCTACTCTGAAACCATTTAAATTGGGGAAAGGGACCAATTTTGATGGGCCACTCTCATAGTAAGTGGAACCAGGGCATTTCCCAAGAACTATAGGGGAATGCTTCCTTGCTCTGATATAGCTCTCTATTGCTGGTGTAGGTCCTGTCTGTTATCTGCATGATATTGCCACAACATCAATAGATTAAGCCACAGTGATTCCAACACTAAATATTTCTTATTTACTATCAAGGGAAAATGGTTAGAGTAGCTGTGTCACGTACTTGGATTGTTCCAAAAATAACAGAACTCTCCAGTATCTTTTACATTTCTAAAATGTCTGAAATTAATAGCTTACAGAAAGCATGTGGGATGTCATTTAATTTTTAGCCCTGCTATATGGTGCTTTCTGCAGGCTCCCTTTATAAACTAGCCTATAATTCTATCGATAGAATATCTTAGTTCTCCGTGGGTAGCAATTAACCTTTATTCAACAAGCTCATTTATCACATTAGGTTGCACATGAAAGATGTCGAAGTCTACCGAATATGCTCTGATGTCAAATATTTCTGAATCTGAATGAGGCTAGACAGCTTCAAACGGGAATAAAGAGTTTGCTACGCTGTCATTAGCAATTAGGAGATAGTTCATCACCTGCTACTCCATCAACAGCAATATCAGCCAAATATGAGATTCAGGAACACCAGTAGGAACAATTCCAAATATTAGTGAAGGGAAGGGCCCCCCCCTTTCCTCTTTTCTTTTTCTCGAGATCCTACCACACGTACAACAGCACTTCCTATCCATGCTAGGCGCCCATCGTTATAAATACTGGTTCCCAACTCCAGTTCTGCAGATCTAGAGTCTGGTCCTTCATAGGTCCTCCATAATTGCGTGACTGCACCTAAGCAACCTGCATCCCCATCCCACGCTGGCTGTAGTGGGAGATTTGGAATCCAACATGCTCAGTCAGTCTCCCTCTCCTTGTCTCCTTGTACTGCCCTCACATTGGTGCAGCCATCTGCAGAAGGCTCACTCCAGAATAGGGGATGCTTTGGTAGCAAACCATTGGTGGAATGGCTCCTACATCACCCTCTCTTCCTGCAGCTGGCATAGGGAGCAGAGGGAAAGGGTGTGGCCAGAGCCTTCTTATTCTATTTGTGTTCCTATACTGTGCCCATCAGCGTGGTATCCCAGGGAATCAGCAGTTTCTGGGACTGTTGGCAGCTGGTATGAATTAGAGCAGCCTTCTCTTGCAGCAACACCTTAAATCCCCTTGGAAGCTGAGACAGGGGCAGAACTCAACGGTCCAGCAGCAGTACGCCGGAGGGAGAGGGGCAGACTGTCAAACTGGCAGGCTGCAAGCCAATTAAGGTTTTATAGCTTCTTAAACTCCACTGAGAAACCCACATAGCCTGTGCAGATCCCAGAGCACTGGTGTCAGGTGCTCATGATGAGAGACACCACTTCACTAGTGGGTAGTCAAATTCTGCACCCGCTGAAGGGAGCTGAGGGTTGCATTGCAGTGGTCTACTTTAGCAGGGCTGGCCTTCCCATGAGGCGAACTGAGGTGGCCGCCTCAGGTGCCAGACTGTGGGGGCGTGGGGGGCGCCACTAGGACCCAGAGTGTAGAAAATTGTGTCTGCTGCTGGTGCATCTGGATTCTCTCTGCTCAAGATGCACAGAGACGGTGGAGTGCGGTTCTGCAGGAAGGAGGGCACAAGAGACAGAACAGGCAGGCAGGAGAAAAGGGGAGAGGGAATAACAGAAAGCAGCAGGAGCTGCAGGGAGAGAGAGGAGGAGGAGCCTCTTATGTACCTCTCTAGCACCCCCAGGAGCTGGACTGATTAACACCAGCTTCTCAGGGAGCTTCCTCTTTCGTGCTGCTTCCCTGAACCCACTTGAGGAGAACAGGCAGTCTACTGAAGTAGTAGAAGCCAGTTAGGCCTTTAAGACGCTGATATCTTCCCTCACTCAGGCCTTGCTACCAGCCTGCTTATTTGTCCCCTTCAACTGAGTGTTCAGAGCCACTATAGCTGGAACAGAACAGCAGTCATGAGTGAAAGAAGAAAACGCCCCTCTGGGGCAGCATTCAGAAAAAGAAAGAAAGCAAAGAAAGCTTTTCTATCTAAGCAGAAAGGAGCTCTCCTGAGATACATAGACACAAATATTCACGGTGAGCCTTCCGGCCCCAGTGAGGATGAGAGGGGACATGGGGGCGTCATTTGAGCTCCCCACCGCAGGTGCCAAAATGTTGTGGGCCAGCCCTGCACTCTAGAAGTGACAAAACCTTCCAGGGAGGTTGTCATAAATGTAAAGGGAAGGGGTAAACCCCTTTAAAATCCCTCCTGGCCAGAGGAAAAATCCTCTCACCTGTAAAGGGTTAAGAAGCTAAAGGTAACCTCGCTGGCACCTGACCAAAATGACCAATGAGGACACAAGATACTTTCAAAAGCTGGGAGGAGGGAGAGAAACAAAGGGTCTGCGTCTGTCTGTATGCTGCTTTTGCTGGGGACAGAACAGGAATGGAGTCTTAGAACTTTTAGTAAGTAATCTAGCTAGGTATGTGTTAGATTATGGTTTCTTTAAATGGCTGAGAAAAGAATTGTGCTGAATAGAATGACTATTTCTGTCTGTGTGTCTTTTTTGTAACTTAAGGTTTTGCCTAGAGGGATTCTCTATGTTTTGAATCTAATTACCCTGTAAGGTACCTACCATCCTGATTTTACAGGGGTGATTCCTTTACTCCTATTTACTTCTATTTCTATTAAAAGTCTTCTTGTAAGAAAACTGAATGCTTTTTTATTGTTCTCAGATCCAAGGGTTTGGGTCTGTGGTCACCTATGCAAATTGGTGAGGATTTTTACCAAACCTTTCCCAGGAAGTGGGGTGCAAGGGTTGGGAGGATTTTGGGGGGAAAGACGTGTCCAAACTACGTTTCCCAGTAAACCCAGTTAGAGTTTGGTGGTGGCAGTGGTTATTCCAAGGACAAAAGATAAAATTAATTTGTACCTTGGGGAAGTTTTAACCTAAGGTGGTAAAAGTAAGCTTAGGAGGTTTTCATGCAGGTCCCCACATCTGTACCCTAGAGTTCAGAGTGGGGGAGGAACCTTGACAGAGGTGCATGGGCCTGTGTAAGCAGTCCCCTGCAGGCTCGGGGCTCAGAAGTGTTGCACAGTTGCCCTGTGCTGGGGAATAGGCAAGAAGTACCTCTGAATATACCCTGGCAAGATTGGGCCTGTAGTGACTAGTAAGTGCAGCAAAAGTTTAATATTCTGCACTGGAACAATATGTGGCTTCAACATGGACCTTCATCTGATTGCAAAGTGCGTCTGACTCAGCGCAACATTTCCAGGCCAAGAGTTGAAGCCCTCATTTTTTAAATTAAGCACGTCTTTTTTAAAAGGCGAGAGGTGTAATTTGTTTTATTAATTTCCCCAATAAAATGTACAGTACTTTTAAGCTGATTGAGTGCCATGTCTCTCTTTGGCAACTAGTGTCAGCATCTCTCCCAGATCTATTCACGTGCTTCACCTCTGTCTGAAATGCAGACCAGGGCTGCACTGAGATGCCAGATCACTGAAACCATCTGCCAACTAGACCTTTGGTTTTAAATTCCTCATAACTATTAAAAATAGAAAAAGCCTATTTGTCTTTTAGGTAGACTATAGAACATTTTCTTATAGTAGCCAGTGGTATTTTGGACAGCCCAGTTTCAGATGATGTGCTCGATGGGGCATAATGATAACACACGGATAGCCAGACTTTTAAATCAACACACTGTAAACTTAACAGACGCTGTACAGATCATGATAGAAAATGAACCTTTTTGTAACTAAAAGCTGTTGGGTTTTTAAATTATTCCTAGAACTCATTTCTGACTGATTTTATAGATGTTTACAAAACCGTTAATGTAATTCTTGTTTAAAAATGGTATTTTATATCTAACTAAAGTAGATGGAGAAAAAGGAGCAAGACAAAACTGATGTGTCAGAACAGGAAAAGGGATTAAAAAAAAGTTAATGTACTAAAGCCAGAAGAAAGTTAGACTTTATGGGGCAGTGTCAAGGACACTGAGCAATCAGTGTGGAAAGCACCTATGTTTATTGGCAGTACCTAGAAATGTAATTACAATGCAGGGAGTGGGATTGGGATTTTCTAAAGTGTTCACGGATGGCCTAACTCCGCTCCTATTGAAGCCATTGGGAGCTTTACCACTGGCTTCAAAGGGAACAGAGTTAGGTCAGTGGGAGTTTTACCATAGATTTCTGTGTGAGCAGGGGTAGACCAATATTGAGGACTGTGAAAACGACTCTTTGCAGCTGCAACATCAGCTCAGCAATCGGTCCAACAAAAGTCAACTCCAGGAGCCAAATGCGTCCACCACTTGCAGAAAAAAGATACCATTTTCTACTTGGTCTCTAAGTCCTTGGCAAGGCATTTAGGCCAATACCGCTCAACCTTTACGGACTACTGTACCCTTTCGGGAGTCTGATTTGTCTTGCGTACCCCCAAGTTCCACCTCACTTACAAACTACTTGCTTACAAAATCAGGCATAAAGTACAAACGTGTCACAGCAGACTATTACTGACTTATTCAACCACTCTTATGGCTGACTTACTTATTTTTACCATATAGTTATAAAATAAAATCAATTGGAATATAAATACTGTACTTACATTTCAGTGTATAGTACATAGAGCACTATAAACAAGTCACTGTCTGTATGAAATTTTAGTTTGCACTGACTTCGCTAGTGCTTTTATGTAGCCTGTTGTAAAACTAGGAAATATCTAGATGAGTTGATGTACCCCTGGAAGTCCTCTGGGTACCCCCAGGGGTATGTGTACCCCTGTGTTGAGAACCACCTGCAGGGCTGGGCTTTGGGGTGTCCCTGGGGAGCAGCTCACAGACTTGCCATCTTCCTGGGGGGTCATCATTCCCCCATTCTTGGCCTGCCAGTCCAGCTCAGGTGGCCCCTCTTATTGCCATATCGGCTGCTGTTCAGCAGCAACTCCCTTGTGGTTTTCACCTCTTCTGTAGCATTTCCAAACCACAACACAACCCCTGGTCTGGCTAACCACAGGCGCTCTGACTCTGTCTGTGCACTCTGCGAGGAGAATTGGTAGCAAAGAAAAAAAAAACTCTGAGGGACAGTTCAGCCTTCAACGAGGGGAGGGGGCAACATGCCCCCTCGACCTCAGCTCTTTGGATGCAACATCTCCCTCCGGTCTTGAAGTCCAATGTGGCTTCAGTTCCCTGCATCCCAGTAACTCAAACCCCTGGTTTAATGGAAGGTGGGGTACGCCCCTCAGGAGTGCCCTATCAGCAGCTCAGCTTACGTGGAGCTCCAGGCTTTGGTCCTTCTGGACTCCTAAGCTCTGCAGCCCCACTGTCAGGGAGCTGAGGAGCAATGCAGGAGCTTTCTCGTTCTGTGTGGCATAGGAGCTCCTTGAAACTGAGGTGCCAATGTACCCGGACTCCTGAATTTACCTGGGTTTTGGAGGCCCACAAGACCCTCCTAAAGTCAAGACTTACCTGTATAACCAGCTAAGCAGTACAGAACATGATGAGAACAGTCAGAGGCTTGGGGAAAGACTGGGACTGAGGGAAACATCTTCAAAAGCACCCAGGTGACTTAAAATTTCAACCTGGTTGCTTTACAGAGGCAATGAACGAGAAGAGACATGACAGAGGTGTAAAAAAAATGATTGGCACAGAGATAGGGTGAAGAGAAGGTCCTGATTTACATTCTCATCACACAAGAACAAGGGAACAGTCCACTGAAATTGAAAGACAAATTAAAACATGACACAAACTAATCCTTTTTCACACAATACATAATTAACCAGTGGAACTCACTGCCTCGTGATATCATACAGCCAAGACCATAGCAGGATTCACAAGAGAATTGGACATTTAGATGGATAATGAGAACTTTCACAGTTGTAGTAACTAGGACTAATTTTGTCAATAAGGCATATAAACTCACAGGCTTGAGGGCACTAGCCAGTTTCTGGCTGATGGGTTAGAAAGAAACTTCTCCCAGCGACCAGCTATCTATAACTGCCCTTTCATGGTTTCTTTCAGGTTCCTCTGAAGCAGCTGGCACAGGTCACTGTGGGAGAGAGAATATTTGACTAGATGGACCATGGGTCTGATCTGCTCAGGCAATTCCTATGACATAAATGTAAGTGATGAAAGGTGTTAGGATATAGATATTCAGGTCTGTCTGTAAAGGCCTATACTCTAAGAATTTAGATGTATTCTTATCACTTGGCTAGTTATAGAGGTATAAAAGAAAGAATCAAAATCACTTTCTGCCAGTGTAAGGGCCTTCTCTTACTGTGATAGTCTGAGGCCCTGTGCTTAGGCTCAGGCCTTTGGCTAAGCAGCAGAGGCAGCCATAAGCTGGGAAGTGAACGGTCACCTCCTCCCATTCCAAACTAGTCACATTGAAAGAAGGTGCTATTGGGCTCTTAGGAATACAATCCTGTCCTGATAGTGCCTATCACCTCCAGAGAAAGGGGAGTGCCTAGAAAATATAAAAGGAAACTTAGTTTGCATCCTGTCTGGCAAGAACTCACTTATCAATAGCTGGGATGTGAAATCCTCACTTCTGTATTGTTTTGTCATTATAGTTCCCACTTTGCTATTGTTTGTCTGTATAATCTCTGTCTGGTTCTGTGATTGTTCCTGTCTGCTGTATAATTAATTTTGCTGGGTGTAAACTAATTAAGGTGGTGGGATATAATTGGTTACATAATCATGTTACAATATGTTAGGATTGGTTAGTTAAATTTCAGGAAAATGATTGGTTAAGGTATAGCTAAGCAGAACTCAAGTTTTACTATATAATCTGTAGTCAATGAGGAAGTTAGTGGGTGTGGGTGGGAGGGGGTGGGTGTGTGGGTGGGGGAGATGGGAACAGGGAATGGGGGTAAGGAAATTGGAATCATGTTTTGCTAAAGGGGGAAATGGGAACAGGGACACAGGTATAACGCTCTGTGGTGTCAGAGCTGGGAAGGAGGATACTAAGGAAGGAAACTGGAATCATGCTTGCTGGAAGTTCACCCCAATAAACATTGAATTGTTTGTACCTTTGGACTTCGGGTATTGTTGCTCTCTGTTCATGTGAGAAGGTCCAGGGAAGTAAGTGGGTGAAGGAATAAGCCCCCTAACAAAAGGTTTCCAACTTCTGTGCTACACCAACTCCATGTCTAACTCCACTTGTTTGTCCCAAAAAGAAATATCCAGCTCCTCAGACTGGTCTGAACTGGGATGCAGAAAATGTCTCCCTTATTCACTGGGATCTGTCTGATAATGACCTCCACTCTCATGAGTCTACACTGTTGCCCCACTGTGGGGCAGAAAATGCTGGCCCTGCTGACTTCTCTGTACCCAGTGGCTGCCTTGTAGGAGGGTCTTACATCTAACTAATGAGAGGAAAAGGTTGCTGAGAGGAGAAAGGGGAAGGTGTCCTGACAGCCAACTCACCAGCCATTACTTCCCATTGTGGACCGATTGTCCTTATCTCTTGCATGATGTGTTTTGAGGGAGCAATTCAGTTTCTGGTAAGCTGATCACAAATGATGACATTCCCATTCCTGATTTATTAGCACTGCTGTACATCGAGTACAATATCCCTTTGCACATGGGGACAGTATATAAGGTATCTGCCTAGTTCCAGGTTTGCATTTTAATTTCCAAGTTACATTGCATTTTTAGGGGACATTGAATGCTCATAAAGTATTTATTTTATTATCTGAAAGCTTCTTGTAATTCTTTTGCAGCTGTAATAAAGAGGCATTATCTTTCATGTAGACTTGAATGGTGGTATATATAAAAAAAGACTCGATTTCCTTAAGAGGTTCCAAATTATTCAAGTACAGACATACTTATGAGCAACAGCACCACTGTCAGCCAATGCAGAGATGGGCTCTGGAGTATGGCATCCTTGTTTTTCTTAGGACAAAGAATGAGAAAGCAAGAAAAGAGAAAATATTTGAGCTGCAAGCTTGGAATGAAGAGCTCATGATGTCAAGAAATCCCCGGCTGCCATTATAAAAGGATCGCAATTGTATTTTTTTAAAGGCTACATTAAAATAGGCATTTTAGCAAAGCTGTGGGGGTTTTCCAGCACAGAGGGATCAATGCTTCCTCTTCAAATGTTTTGGTAGTGAGTCACTGATCAAATGTCAGCCACAATTTAGTCATTGTTGCAACATTCTGATTTCAATGCAAGGCCTGCGCTAAGTCACTGAGGGCTGCTCTCCAATTTGCTTTTGTTCTTGAATGTCACCAGAGAGCATCTTGGTGGACACAAGCAATCAGCGCAGTTTTCTTAATCCAGCCAATTGTTTGGTAAATGGCTCACCAGTTAACAGAAAAACCAAAAACAAGTGTGCATGGGAGAGGGGAGCCTAGAAAAGGACACTGCTGGGTGTTGGAATCTGCATGCTTTTAGCTCTGAATACAATGTGTGCTTTGCATGTGTTCTGGGGAAGGTGTAAGGCACTCCTTCGCCTGCTTTTTGCCTTTTAAGGATATGTCTACACTACAATCGGAAATGTGATTTCAGGTCGGGAGACATACCCGAGCTAGCTTGAATCTACCCAAAAATAGCAGCGAAGACGCAGCCGCACGGATTCCAGGGAAGGCTTGCAAATCCTCCCAGAACTTGGTTACATAGTTACATTGAAAGCCCATGTCGGATTCCGTGCCCCCATGTTTTCACTGCTATTTTTACCTAATGTAGCTATTTTACCTAGCTAGATTAAAGCTAGTGCAGGTATGTCTAGCCAAGATGCAACCACACCTCCCATTGCAGTGTAGCCAGACCCTAAAACACGCTGCCACACAAGAGTGTAAACACTTCTATCCTCACCCACAGCTTTGGGGGATGGACCTTCAGCATCACAGGTTTCCTAGCTGCCCAGTCAGGAATGTTCCAGGGTCAGTTATGCAGGGACCTGGAATAAAAGCACTGCTCCAAGAGCCAGTCAGTAAGAGCCAAGACTGAGTTCAAAATTCCAGCAAAACAGTTAGAGGCTGGATCCACAGCTGGTGGAAAGGCAGCGTAACTTGTAGACTTTACAGTTAGAAGGGACCATCGTGAACATCTAGTCGGACCCCCTGCACCTTGCAGGCCACAGAACCTCATCCATCCACTCCTGTAATAGACTCCCTAACCTCTGGCTGGGTTCCTGAAGTCCTCAAATCATGGTTTAAAGACTTCAAGTTACACAGACTCCACCATTTACACTAGTTTAAACCAACAAGCTTAAACCTACAGGTCCCACACTGCAGAGGAAGGTGAAAACCCCCCAGGTCTCTGCCAATCTGATCCAGGAGGAAAATTCTTTCCTGACCCCAAATATGGTGATCAGTTAGACCCAGCAGCCAGACACCTGGGAAAGTATTCTCAGTAGTAACTCAGAGCCCTCCCCATCTAGTGTCTAATCACCGGCCATTGGGAAATATTTGCTGAAAGCAGTTGCAGATCGGCTACATGCCATTGTAGGCAGTCTCATCATACCGTTCCCTCCATAAACATATTGAGCTCAGGCTTGAAGCCAGTTCAGGTTATTTTGCCCTCCTGCTCCCCTTGGAAGGCTGTTCCCAAACTTCACTCCTCTGACGGTGAGAAACTTCGTCTTATATAAAGTCTAAACTTCTTGATGGCCAGTTTATAGCCATTTGTTCTTGTGTCTATATTGGTGCTTAACTTAAAAAAACCCTCTCCCTCCCTGGTATTTAGCCCGCTGAGGTATTTATAGAGAGCAATCATATCTCCCCTCAGCCTTCTTTTGGTTAGGCTAAACAAGCCAAGCTCTGAGTCTCCTGTCATAAGGTAGGTTCTCCATGTCTCTTATCATTCTAGTAGCCCTTCTCTGCACCTGTTCCAGCTGGAATTCATTTTCTTACACATGAGAGCCCAGAATTGCACACACTATTCCAGATGAGGTCTCACCAGAATCTTGTATAATGGTACTAACATTTCCCTGGCTCTACTGGAAATACCTCGCGTAATGTATCCTAGGATTGCTTTAGCCTTTTTCATGGCTGCAATCATATTGGTGACTCAGACATCCTGTGATCAACCAATACAGTCAGGTCTTTCCTCTGCTCTGTCACTTCCAGCTGATACATCCCCAGCTTATAGCAAAAATTCTTGTTGTTAGTCTCTAAATGCATGACCTTGCACTGTGCACTATTAAATTTCATCCCATTTCTATTACTCCAGTTTACAAAGTTATCCAGATCTTCTTGTATGATATTCCGGTCCTCCTCCATATTGGCAATACCTCCCAACTTTGTGTCATTTGCAAATTTTATTAGTGTACACCCACATTTTGTGGCAAGGTTATTAATAAAAATGTTAAGATTGGTCCCAAGACTGACCCTGGAGGAACTCCACTAGTAACCTCTCTCCAGCCTGACAGTTCACCTTTCAGTATGACCCATTGTAGTCTCCCCTTTAATCACTTCCTTATTCACCATTCAGTTCTCATATTAATCCCCATCTTCTCCAATTTAACAAATAATTTCCCATATGGACCTGTATCAGATGTCTTAATGATTAAATCTACTGCATTTCCTTTGTCTAAAAAAATTAGTTTTCTCAAAGGTTGTCTGGCATGAGCTACCTTTTTCGTAAAACCATGTTGTATTTTATCCCAGTTACTGTTTACCGCTACGTCCATAACTACTTTCAACATTTGTTCCAAGACCTTGCACGCAAGTGAGATCAAACTAAC
The DNA here is from genome assembly GCF_965152235.1 of Eretmochelys imbricata. Lineage (NCBI taxonomy): Eukaryota > Metazoa > Chordata > Testudines > Cheloniidae > Eretmochelys > Eretmochelys imbricata. Next base: position 130,446,413 of record NC_135576.1, on the reverse strand, counting down.
AGGCCTGTAGTTTCCTGGATCACTTTTTTTCTTTCTTAAAAATAGGACTATGTCAGCAACTCTCCAGTTATAGGGTACGACCCCTGAATTTATGGATTCATTAAAAATCCTTGCTATTGGGCTTGCAATTTCCTGTGCCAGTTCCTTTGATATTTCTTGGATGGAGATTAATGGGACTAAATTAGGGGGCCCATATAAACTGTTTAAGTTTGACTTCCACCTCAGATGTGGTAATTTCTACTTCCATATCCTCACTGCCATTAGCCACCTTGCCACTACCCCTAAACTCCTTATTATCCTTATTAAAAACTGATGCAAAATATTTGTTTAGATGTTTGGCCATGCCTAGATTATCTTTAATCTCCACCCCATCCCCTGTGCTTAGTGGTCCCCCTTCTTCTTTCCTTGTTTTCTTTTTATTTATATGGCTATAGAACCTTTTGCTATTAGTTTTAATTCTCTTTGCAATGTCCAATTCTACATGGCTTTTGTTAGGTCTCACTTTTCCCCTACGCTTTCTGACCTCCAAGAGGTCACTTTCCTTGCTGAGCCCTCCCATCGTCCATTCCGTGTAGGCTTTCTGCTTTCTCTTAATCACCAGCTTGAGATGCTTGCTCATCCAGCTTGGTCTGCAACCTTCCCTACAAATTTTTTCTCCTTGCTTGGGATGCAGGTTTCAAATAGCTTCTGCAACTTTGACTTAAAGTAATTCCAAGCCTCCTCCATATTCAGATCCTTGAGTTCTTCAGTCCAGTCCAGTTCCCTAACTAATTCCCTTAATTTTTTGAAGTTACCTCTTTTGAAATCAAGGACCCTAGTTGCAGATCTATTTTTGTTTATCCTTTCCATTTAGTTTAAACTGAATTAACTTTGATCACTCAAACTGAGGTTATTCTCTACACCAGTTCTTCTATGAGGTCCTCATTACTCACCAATACCAAATCTAAAATGGCATAATCTCTTGTAGCTTTGGTGGCTATTTGGTGAAGAAATCTGTCAGATATCACATCCAGGAACGTCTAGACCCTACTATTATTAGTAATACTTGTCCTCCAATCTATATCTGGGAAGTCTCCCATAATCACATAATTCACAGCAGTATTTTTTCATTAAAAACTTTAAAGACGTTTCTAACCATATCCAAAACAGATCCTGGGTGTCTGTAACACACCTCAAGCACTATCCTAGGGGAGCCTCTGGTATCTTTCTTCCCCAAAGTGATTTTGGCCCAAACCGACTGTTTTATCCATGCCATCACTTCTAGTTTCTTTACAGTCTACCACATCATTAATATACAATGCTACTCCATCACCTTAACCTTTATTTCTGTCTTTCCTGAACAGCACCCTGAACCCTTCAATACCTGTACTCCCATCATAACTGCTATTCGACCATGTTTCTGTTATCCCTATAATATCAGGTTTCACTTCCTGCATCAGTAGTTCTAATTCCTCCATTTTGTTACCCAGGCTCCTTGCATTGGTGTACAAATATCTTATTAGTTTCCACTTGGCTTCACCCAGATTCCTCCTCTGATGAGGTACAGTCATTCTACTGCCGGTATTGCCTACCTGACTGTTAATTTCATTGGTATCGGCACTTTCTTTCCTCTTAATGTCCATTCTCCTACCCACTGTTATTCTTTTCTCCATTGCTCTTTCTTGATTTTCCTCCTGGTCAATATTAGAATCAGGTGTGGAGATTACATGAGCATCTCCTGACTGTCTCCCCTGAGTTCCTAGTTTGAAGCTCTTTTAATCAGTTGTGCCACCCTCCAACCCAGAAATCTATTTCCCTCCTTACGCAGGTGGAGTCCATCCCATGAGAGCTGTCCTCTCTCCATGACTGCCTCCCAGTGGTCGAACATCCCAAATCCCTCCTTTCAGCAGCACTGCCTGAGCCATCTGTTGATCATTATAATCTTGTCTCGCCTTCATTTTCCTCTGTGGAGTAGGTAGAATCCCACTGAAGATCACCTGAGCCTCCATTTCTTTAAGCATCATCCTCAGCCTGGCATAGACTCCCCTGATGTGTTCCAGTGAGAATCTAGCAGTATCATTTGTTTCACGTGAAGGACAATCAGTGGATTCTTTCCTGCTCCCATTAGGATCCTCTTCAGCCTCAGGTCTTCAGCCTCCCGTATCTTAGCTGTAAAGAAACTGTGCCAGTTTACACTGGCTGAGGATCTGATCCTGAGTCTTTTCTCTGAGTATTCTCATGGAGGGGTACCAGAGTCAACAGCAGGACTGTGTGCAATCAGTGGGTTCCCTTGACTCCTCCCTTATCTACTCTGCTGTGACACAGAACTTTCAAACAAAGATCCCTACATCCACTCCTGAGACCTGATTCTCCTCTCATTCACCCTGGTGGGAATCAGGAATAACCCCGCTTCACTCAATGGCATTACACTGATGTAAAAGTGGTGGGAGTGAGAAGAGAATCAGGATCACTGCTGTTCTCTTCTCTTTTCTCGAAGGGCTTGAGTGTGAGCCAAACTATGCACCTGCCACCAGGAGCCCTCTGACCCTCAGACACTGGGAATGCACGTGGAAATTCACAACGTTGGAGAGAAAGCAACTGCCAGAGCCACCACTACCCTTCTTGTGCACCTGGGTGGGGGCTGGGCCGCCAGGGGTGAGTGGAACATTGGCTTCCCTCCCCCACTCCCCCATAATGTACTGGCCAGAGCAGTTCAGGCAGAGTGGGAAGCAATCTGCATCGGGAACAGGGCTGGTACAGCTAACTTTCCCCATGGACAGGAGAAAAGCAGGGACTGAATGTTCACAGTCAGACCCTGGTCCCTATGGTGTTTCTGGGGCGGCGCACCTACATGCTACCCTGTACTCAGGGCAAATTGCCAGGGGGCAACATAGCCATAGATCAGTTAATTTAAAAAATGGATGTTACTGCTGTATGTTGACCTGACCTTGCGACTAGACTGAGTCTATCTTTCTCCGGCTTTAATATCAATCACATTTCATTTCATTGAGCATGTTCCTCTGGATTTAATTTTCAAGATTAGCATGACTAAAGTTATAAGCATTGTTGCTGTAATTACATTAAAATGAATGTGCCATTTTCTTCTACACGGGAGAGACCACTCCAAAGATTAGCAATAATAAAAGTAACCGGGCTGCGATTTACCCAGTGTCAGCTTGCTGTAGCTATAGATTTTCCAATGACAGATAACACGGCTCGCAAGAAATGCATTCCCTGCAACATGGCTCTGAAATCTAAGGTCACCCACAGATTATTTTTCTTACTGTTTCAAATTGGAGTTTTCATCTTAGTTTAAAATGTAGGAAAGGGATGATTTTAAATGTAACCTGACATTTCCCAAGGAGCAGACACCAGCTTTCAGTGCTGTGAAGGTACAGGGGAATTGCCATTCAGCACATTAAAACTAGAGTGGTATTTCAGGTGGGACTTTCAGCAGCATTCAGCTCCGGCTTAATACTGCTCCTGTTGAACTCAAGGCCAAAACTCCTACTGACTTCAGTGGGAACAGAGTTAGGCCAATGCTGAATGCTTTTGAAAACCCCCTCCTTCTCCATTCATTTCCTCACGAGGCCTCAACACGTGATGCACTCTATTCCACTCCATTTGAGTTTGTTCATTTCCCATTTCCCATTGCCCATTTCCTTCAATCCCAATTAACAGGCATGAGAAGGGGGTATCCCATATTAGCTGCTGTACAGTGACCTGCAGGTGGCCTGATACTTCTAAGCTATCCACGATTGCAGTTTTCAAAGCTCCATCAGCTTCAAATTTCATTTGTACAAGGGCAGTCCCATCGATGGGTCATTAGACTTGGCCTCAAGAACCCTGGATTCTGTTCTTGGCTTTGCCACCGATCTGCTGTGTGACCTCAGGTAAATCATTTTGTCTCTCTCCTTTCCCACACCCAACCCTGTGTCTATTTAACATGTAAGCTCTTTGTGGCGGGAGCTGTCTCTCATGGTGTCAATGAACCTCTGTCTTTGCATGGCACCCCCTTTCTGTAGTGACCAAGTATCTTGCACTCTTTACTGTAACCTCCCAGCATCTCTACAAGGAAGGGAAGTGCTATTATCTGCATTTTTTCCAAACGAGGCCCTCTCACGGAGGTGCACTCACTGCTAGGGCTCTGCCTCCTGGCTGCTCTGTAGATTAGCTCTTTCCAGGTGCTGCACTCTCCTTTGGTGATCTCGCCACCTGTCATTCTCTCTCACCCTGTGGCCTCACTCACTCCCAGAGCTGCATCTTCTGACTTGACAGTCCAGCCAGGTCACTAGGGTCCTTCCTTTCCAGGGTATCCAAGTCTTTCAGAGCAAACTGTCTCAGGCAAAGTAATTTCCACTGCCTGGTCTGTGCCACTTCCCCACTGACTGGTAGGAGAACCTGGGCTCACCCTCTGCTCTGAGCTCCAGCTCAGACACCCTCTGATCAGCAGCCAAGGTCTGCACAGTCCTATGCCTTGCTGCTTTTCCCTGAGTCTTTCCTGAGTGGTTCCCCCACTCTCTGGCTTTGCCAGTCCCTCCTCCCTCCATCCCATTACAGGCCCATAGGGACTAAGGCCCAGATCCTAACTCCCTAAATACCTTTGAGGATCTAGGCTTAAGTGACTTCCCCAAGGTCACACAGGAACAGAACCCCAAGTTAACATCATAATGACTGTAGCATCCTTCATCCCTGTACAGTGCTTAATACAATAAGCCCCAATCTTGGGTGGAACCTCTCAGTCCTGCTGTAATAGAAATAATACACATAAGTGTCTGTAACTGTGGCCATTCCCAATCTCATGGTCACATAATTTGTATTGACAGTAAGTCACTCTGCGGCAGAACCGTGTGGAATGCTAAAGCTGCAGCTCCAACTCTCTCCAGGCTGAGATTTGTATATGAAAAGTGCTCTCTCTCCTCCTTTCAGGGTCCTTATCCCAAACACAGGAATGCTGGAAAGCCAGAGAGAGTTTCTCCTTACATTTGGTTTCCCGGATGACTGGGGTTCCATTGTATCAGATGCCATACAAATACCTGAAAGACATGGTACCTGACCCATAACTTACAACCCAATTCAAAACAAGACACAACAAGAGAGTGTAACCAACAAGAAGAGGGTAACAAACAGCTAGTGTATGTGCATAACTTGATCTATTTACTTAATGGTTCTCAATCATTCCATTTTTAATATAAATATAAACACTCACAGTGGCACACTCTCTACCTAGCCATTGCCAGATGATAATTTTCTGTAGGCATCATGGTGGAATTGATATTGATGAGGGCTTTGAAAGTGGAGAGTGACCTCATGGATTAGAGTGTTCCATGTACTGGGAGAAGAGACACAAAAATTATTTGGGGTCTGGAAAACATGCCTAATGAGAGACATAAGGAGCTCAGGCTATAAAGCTTATCAAAGAGAAGATTAAGAAGCAATTGGATCACACAGACTATAAGTATCTGAACAGAGAGACGGCCTCGGACATCAGGTCACATTGATCCAGCAGATAATGGAATAACAAGATCCAACAGCTGAAAGCTGAAGTCGGGAAAATTAAAATCAGACATCCAATGCAATTTTGTAGCCACGAGGGTAATTAACCATTGGAACAGTTTGCCAGGGATGTGGTAAATTTCCAGCAGCTGGAGTTTTAAATAGAAGTTATCTTTTTAAAAGGTATGTTTTAATTCCACCTTGATGAAGAGGTCCCTTAGACAGCAGGACAGATTTACTCCCTCTGCTGCAGGGACTGTTCACTTGTGCAATCCGCTCACTTATGCTATGCAGGAGGTCAAACTTGATGGTCACAGTGGTCCCCTGGTCCCATTTGGCTTTAAAAATACTTCTGGTTTTGCTGTGACAAATATTGGTGCTCTCCATCCATCTCCAGCTGAATAGGCGTAGCCCACAGACATCACTGGACACAAAGCACACTAGTGACACTGACCAATCTGTATGACCAAGGGGTGAACCCTTCAAAGAACGCCCACTCGCCCTGCTGCCCCTACGGTTCTCTCACCAGCATCTTGCTGAAACTTGGCAACACGGGAGTGGAGGGAACAAGTGTGTGGGAAAGAAGGGGGTTAGAGCCAGCAGAGACATTATGTTTAATTATGTTAAAAGCTTCCTGTAAAGTTCTCATTAATCATCTAGGTAATTCTTCCACATTCATCATTACCCTGAAATATTGGCAATTTTGTGCCTTCTATTTAAAGGCAGAGGGTATAATATTGTGTCTCCTTTCCCAGAAGGAACTGTCGGGGATGGGCTGGCATAAAGGATGGGGTTTGATGGAGATTGTCAGCAGGGCCAATCAGAGGTGGGGCCAGGAGAGCCATTTGCCCTGGGCCTCAAGCTCAAATTTAGACACTTTTTAATTTTCTGGCATTTGATAAATTTCACAGCTTGTTTTTATGAGCATCCCTATTGGACCAAAATGTGACACACTCTCTCAGCTTAGAGCTGCAAATTTAAGCAAATAAGAGATGTGATTTGGTAAAAGATATAATTTTTTTTGTTAATTGATATAGATTTTGTCATATTAAATAGTTTTAAATGTTCATAAATATTAATAAAACTATATCGGTTCTGATGGCACGAGATTAGACCGTGATGAACGTGTCCTCTCAGATCAGCTGATTATATAAACACACTACTACTAGTGGCTGGTGCTGGATCAAGTGCGTGTTGAAAGGTAGAGAACTGTTACATTTTAGTGCCTTTATAGTTTTACGTCTAGTTAACTACAGAATTATTTATGTGTGAGAATTCCTCATTATTTTCTTCATATGGTAGCTAAAAGAGGTGACTGGTTGGTTGGTTGAGCCCTAACTTGGTAGCTTGGCCATCATCATCAGCTTTCATAGTCTATAGGCCCAGATTCAAGGTGAAAATTTGTGAGGACAATCTTGTACAGTGAGTTTCGTGAGGACACACCATTGAAATTTTTGGATATTATCCCTCTGTCTGTATCTGTGACTGTGTTTACTATATATATGTCATCCCTTTGTCTTCAGCTCAGCCTGTTATATTATACCTTGCATGCTTGAGTTTTGATTCAGTGATAAGGATAATAACCTGTCTGTTTCATTTTGTGTTCCTAATTAGTATTCCTTCATTTTAAGTCTTTTCAGCATTTGTGTACATTTACAGTAGAAGATTTCATATGTAAATAAGCTACTTATTTACAGCAGAATATTTCAAGTGTGGATAGGCTACATATTGACCAGATAGATCACTATGAAGAGGAGATTTGAAAGTGGTGCAAGCAAGAGACAGCAAAAACAACTGAGTGAAGCAGCAGCTAAGAGCTCAAAGCCAATAACTTCATTTCTCAAACCACTGGAAAACACACCTTACCCAACAAACAATGCTACAGATAATGAAAACTCCAACTGCAACAGGTGATATTTCAATGCCAATACCTGAACATGAGGACATTAGTCAAGAAGGAGATGTGCCAACAGTAACAGATGCAGTGGAAGATCCTGTGTACAATCAAGAAACTCAACAGCAACAGGAAGATGTGAGGGATCTTACGCAGCAAGAGGAATTTATAAGTACTACAGGTTTGACCGTGACTGACATTGGAATTATGGACAAGAACAATGCTGCCCAAATGCAATCTCTTCTTCAAATTTGTTGTTTTGAAATTCCAAGTAACATTCCACTAGATCCTGATAATCATGCTTTCCCTACTCGACAAAAACTCTTCCAAATGGTGAGACCTGCACAAGAGAATGGTTATGCTGGAGTATGGAAAAACAGTCTCTGTTGGGATGGGATACCCCCTTCTCATGCCTGTTAATTGTGCACCCTGCTTCATTTTGAACAAAAGTCCTGCAAATGCATAAGTTCTCTCTGATCAATCAGGATGGAGCATCAACAGAGGTTGGAGGAAATGGAAAGACCATCACATGAGAGTTCAACATCACACAAAGAAAACTATGTTGCATGAAAATCAGCCAGTAGGGCAGCATCAGCTGAAAGTTCAGTTGAGAATTTAGTCTTGACTGAACTCTTTACAGAAACTAATAACTAGAAAAAACTTTTCTCCAGCTGTGGAAACCACACACTAAACCTTGTAGGTGTTGACTGTGCTGAATTATGCAAGGAGGCAATTACTTACTTTGGAACTGTTCAGCAAATGTACAATCTCTTCAGTAGCAGTCTACAAAGGTGGGAAATTCTGAAGCAATAGCTTCCTGTTTCACTGCATGGGATGTCCAAAACTAGATGGTCTGCCCGGATTGATGGTGTTCAACCAGTTGCACAGCATTTGAATTCAGTGAGAATGAGCTTGAATCTCTGAATGTCACTGCACAGGCTCAAACTGAACTTCAGTCTTTTCAGAAGCACATGTCTAAATTTGAATGCGTTCTGATGTCATCTTTGTGGATGAAGTTACTTACAATGATCCACCAAACTAATCTGGTAATTGAAGCACGCAATGCTACACTTGATGTTGAGAGGGATAACATTGAAAGTCTTATCAATGACATTCAACAGATTTGTGAACAATGGGATGCGATCCTGACTGAGTCCAAATTAGTAGCACAGAATATTGGCATTTCATCTGAGTTCTCCACCAATCTCAACTTACCTACTGAATCCGAAGCTGACCAGCATTATAGGGTCAATGTCTTCCTTCTCATCATTGACTCTATTCAGTCAGATCTTACATGTTGATTTGAGTCACTGCAACTAATTTGTACCCTTTTGGGGTTTCTTTGGCAGTTCAACAGACTGAGTAATGAAGATCTGCTTTCTGCAGCTGAACAATTTCAGCAACGGTACAACAAAGAAATCTCAAAAGATCTCAGTGACAAGGTCATCTTCCTCAAATGAATATATTCCATGAACTTTAAATTGGATTGCAAGCCAAAGGAGTTGCTTCAAGAAATACTTGAACTTGGATGTTCTGGGGTGTTTCCTAATATCACAACTGCATTGTGTATTTTTGTCAGTTTGCCTGCATCAGTGGCTTCAGGTGAACACACCTTCAATGTGTTGAAGCAGATAAAGAACTATCACCGTTCAACTATGGGACAAGAGCGTTTGAATGGGCTCACTATGCTTAATATCAACTGTGACATTGCATGAAACCTAGATTTTTCCTCAATAATTAGCGCATTTGCACAGAAAAAGGCTAGAAAAGCATTTATTAAATAAAAAATGTTCAGACTATGTCTCCCTCTTTTTTTGGTGCCTTGTTTTGTTTTCATGTGTTGACATTTTTTATTTTTATTATGGCTAGGGGCCTCAAAGCTGGAAGTGGCCCGGGCCTCTCTGGACCTCTGAGAGGGCCTGATTGTCAGCTGATTAGATCATGGCAGGGAAGTCTGGGATACGGAGCAGGTAGCCACAGCTTGCAAATGGGCCTGGTTATAAAGCGATTTCCCTGGGACCCTACTAGAAAGATGACTCAGCCCCCAAGAGGGCTGAGTTTGTCACTGGCTGAAGACTAAAAGTGTGAATGAAGGATTTTTTTCAGGTCACCGGCAATTCCAAAAAATTGGGGAAATAGCTCTGGCAAATCTAAAATTAAAAACAAAATTATTTTGGGGTCAAAAACAAAATGTTTCATTTGACTTGAAACAAAAATATTTTGTTTAGATTTTGAACATTTTTAAATTAAAGGAAACTTCTAAACGAAAAGTCAAAACAGTTCCTTTCCAAATGCTTGGACTTTTTTGCAATTGTTTAAACTTTTTTTTTTAACTCAACCACGGCCTTTCGAAATATTCTGTTGTCTCCAAATCTGCATTTTTACCCCCCAACATTTTTTTGATCAAAACATTTCACCTGTCTCTGCTATCGACTGAATTTCCCTGACTTGCAACCCAATTTTAAGGGGGGTTGGACTTCTTTTAAAAATTATTATTAAAATTAACATATGCTGGTTGCAGTAGCACCCAAAAGTGTAAAGCATGTTCCAAGCATACAAGGGCCTTTGCTCCCTCCAGGAGCTCACAGACTACACACAGGCAACCAGGTAGGTAGACAGATCAGGGAAGGGGAACAACAGGGATTTTCTCCACAAATCCATGAGAGTTAGCCCAGGCAACATAGCAGAAGTGGGTTTTTAAGGAGGGCTTGAAATTGGAGAGGGTAGAGGCCTCGCAGATGAATTCAGGGATGCCAAACCACGCATGGGGAAGCTGAGCCGAAGAAAACATGGAGATGATTGTTCAAGGGTGTCACTCTGTCTGGTAAAAAGAAAAGGAGGACTTGTGGCACCTTAGAGACTAACAAATTTATTTGAGCATAAGCTTTCGTGAGCTACAGCTCACTTCATCGGATGCATCACGAAAGCTTATGCTCACGAAAGCTTATGCTCAAATAAATTTGTTCGTCTCTAAGGTGCCACAAGTCCTCCTTTTCTTTTTGCGGATACAGACTAACATGGCTGCTACTCTGAACTCTGTCTCATGTGGCTCACGACTGTGAGTACCTCCGGGCAGACTGTCAGAAAACTGGTAGATACCCAGCGCTGGTGGTGTGTTCTATAATTAGATTTCCCCAGTAACAAAAGTGAACTCCTGGATCACTATAACAGTCTTACCAGGGAGTCACAGGCAGTCCCTTTAGACTCTCCAGTCTATCTTGCCACCCAGACAAACTGGACTTAGTGATAATGGTCACTTACACCAAAAATCACACCACATTTAGGTTGCTCCCAGTCCCACTTACCCTAGATCAATTCGCAAAAAGAAAAGGAGTACTTGTGGCACCTTAGAGACTAACCAATTTATTTGAGCATGAGCTTTCGTGAGCTACAGCTCACTTCATCGGATGAAACCTAGATCAATTGGTACTCCAGATCCTACACCAATGACAACACCTGTAGCCAATCATGTGAGAAAAGATCATTATTGTCATTGTGGTTCTGGAAAAATCTGCATCTGGACAGATCACCACTTACCTCCCCTTCTCTCCACAGAGCTGAGCATTCTGAAACCGTGTCTGTTTTCTCTCTTGTCGTTTGTGGGTATTGTGGGAGCATTTTCCACCTCCCGCTATGAAAGCAACTTGCAGCTGGAGCACTGGGGAAAACTTTGCTTCTTCATGGGATGAGTTGAACGATGCCCTTTGCTTGAACCACTTGTTAAGGAATCTGAGGTAAGTGAGTTTCTGCCAGGTCTACATGCAAGGGCACCAAGTTACCAAGGAGCGGTAATTCTTTGAGATACATATCTTCAAAGAACAACAATTCCAGGCGAGTAATTATCCCTTCGATAGCATACTTTAAACTAATGTAAAGTGGTATATGGAGACGTGTTCACTGTAGTTCAGGTTACGTTAACACTAGTTTCACTGGCTCATCATTTTCCAAAACTTTACTTTTGTGGCAGAATTGATTCCGTGCTGCTTTCTCAGTTCAGAGGTGACTTTGGCCCCTCTGAAAACCTTGCAGGCTTGTTTTGAGCAGAACCCACTGAGCTAGCTCTGAGTTATGGAAAGCACGTTGGGTGCTGAGCTCTTTTGAAAATCTGGCCCTACACCAATACTATATATAGTGTGGTGGGCTTAAGTCCCACACCCGATTGCCTACCAAGGTTCACCGGGTGCTGAGACCACACTTGCTTCTGATGAGATGGGGAACCAATGTCCTTTCTGTCAGTTGCCAGTGGAATATAAAGGTCTCAGGCCACTTTTCATGATGAGTGGCAAGGAAATCACAGTGATCCTTGTAATCACCTCAATTAGTCAGAAACACAATAGCCAGGCCACTCCTCCACCCTGTCACAGGCGGACTGCCCCTTTCCGGGGAGTTGGGTTCAAGCTTGCCTGTGACATACCAATTATCCCCCAGTTGATCTTGATGGTGACTTAATTACAATGAATGATCTCAGCTATGAAAGGGTCAGAGAGAAGTACACAGGGTATGAGGTGAGCTCAGGGAAAGCGAGGAGACTCAGGAGAGAGGAGCTAGGGAGTTTCCTCTCTCTGGAAAAGGCCTGGTAAAAGGCAGGCTGAAGAGAGCCAACAGGGAGCAGGTTAAGCTCCTGTGGGAGGCCTGGAGATAGGGCCTCTAAGAAGCAGGTCCTTGGGAAAAGCTGCCAGGCACTCTGGTAAGGGGAGACCATGGCGGGGGAAAGCCCTGGGAGGCAGTGCACAGGCTAAGGACTGTGCAGGGGCTGGGAGTAAAAATGAAGAGCAGGGGAACTCCAGCATGGCCCAAGAGGGGCAGAAGAATCATCTGTTTAGATGCTGGCTTGGATTTTCAGTTGAACTTTCCTTACCCCAGAAGGGGAATGAAGTGGTGATCTGTCTGGAGGATTGCGCCACAGAAGATCTAGATAGAGACAGGCCATCACAATACCAAAGAAGTGGTCAACAGGGGAGCACTGGAAACTATGCAGTCCTGTGTCCAGTCTCAAACAATTGTAAACATGAGGTACTCAAGAACCGCCCTGTAGGCCAATGTGGGATAATCTGCTCTTATTAGTGTCTCATCCTAATCCCTAAACTAAAAGACTGGTTTAAACCCTGAAGCATGAGGTTTCTTTATCCCTTTCAAAACTCAGTTTGCACTAATTGTTATAACTCTAGATATTCTTGCTAGCCATATAAAATGTCCAAATTTTGAATCTCACTAAGTTCTTGTCCTCTACAACATCCTGGAGCCATGAGTTCCACAATCGAATCACATGTTGTGTGAAAAAAAGTATTTTTTATCAGTTTTGAATTCACCACCTTTTAATTTCATTGCATGTCCTTTGTTCTTGTGTTGTGCGAGCAGAGTTACCTTGTGGAAAATCTTTGTGGCTTTTTTATATTCTAAATTTTGTGCATGCATTTGAAACCTGTACATATTGTTCCAGTCTCTGAAGCCTAATACAAGAAGGCATCATTTGGGGTAGCAGGAGGGATTTTTTCTATCGAATTCTGATAAATTTAAGTGCTGCTCATTAATTTTCTATGCCCCAAGAGTGCTCCTGGAATCTGCACAATAATTTTGCTTCCAGCTACTTGCATAAAATTTTGCACTGCACTTTCGCTCTGTGTCTTGTTGTCAGAATTATTATTGATTGCAACTAGTAAAGGCTATGAGGCCGGATTCTCAGCTGTGAAAATCAGAGCAGCTCTGATGACTTCAGTGGAATTGTGCAAATTTACATTAGCTGAGGATCTGACCCACTGACTACCCTGCACAAAGACCAAAGACTGCTAACAAAGATCAAACTAGTGCAGCAATGTGAAAATGTGGCTTTAGGCTGATTCTGAATTACTGATGGAAGGAAAGGGAGAAAGAAAATAAGAGTCCTTACAAGAGACCTGTCAGTAGCCTGGCCCAGAACCCCAATGTTATAAGATCTTGGGTTCAGCCCCTTCCCTTTTTCCATGCTGGGACTTTTTAAATCCTTTTGTGCATGTTAATCATTAAAAACAATGTGCCACATTACCTTCTCCCTAGACCCCAACACCAACCAGCTCTACACCCAGGGAGAGGCAGGCTGGTCTTCTGGTTCAGGTGCTGGCCTTGGGGTCAGGAGAGCTGGGTTCTAGTTCTTAGATCTTCCCCTAATAATAATACAAACATGGTGTACAAGAATAAAAACCAAATCAGCCAGCTGGTCCAGGGCAGTTGCCAAAGGAAAGCTGCAATGCTGCTTTCCTATGAATGAGGTGTGACGAGTCAGCTGTGAGTAGCAGTGCTCACAAGCCCTTAACGTAGTGTCTTGCTGGCTGCTCCTGGACCCAGAGGAAGCCTGCAATGGCAAAGAGTCCTTCCTGGATGTGCAAGTGCCTGGGCTCCTTTTGAATCTGATGAGGTTCAATAAGGATAAGTGCAGGGTCCTGCACTTAGGATGGAAGAATCCAATGCACCGCTACAGACTAGGGACCGAATGGCTAGGCAGCAGTTCTGCGGAAAAGGACCTAGGGGTGACAGTGGACGAGAAGCTGGATATGAGTCAGCAGTGTGCCCTTGTTGCCAAGAAGGCCAATGGCATTTTGGGATGTATAAGTAGGGGCATAGCGAGCAGATCGAGGGACGTGATCGTTCCCCTCTATTCGACATTGGTGAGGCCTCATCTGGAGTACTGTGTCCAGTTTTGGGCCCCACACTACAAGAAGGATGTGGATAAATTGGAGAGAGTCCAGCGAAGGGCAACAAAAATGATTAGGGGTCTAGAACACATGACTTATGAGGAGAGGCTGAGGGAGCTGGGATTGTTTAGCCTGCAGAAGAGAAGAATGAGGGGGGATTTGATAGCTGCTTTCAACTACCTGAAAGGGGGGTCCAAAGAGGATGGCTCTAGACTGTTCTCAATGGTAGCAGATGACAGAATGAGGAGTAATGGTCTCAAGTTGCAGTGGGGGAGGTTTAGATTGGATATTAGGAAAAACTTTTTCACTAAGAGGGTGGTGAAACACTGGAATGCGTTACCTAGGGAGGTGGTAGAATCTCCTTCCTTAGAAGTTTTTAAGGTCAGGCTTGACAAAGCCCTGGCTGGGATGATTTAACCGGGAATTGGTCCTGCTTCGAGCAGGGGGTTGGACTAGATGACCTTCAGGGGTCCCTTCCAACCCTGATATTCTATGATTCTATGATTCTATGAAGTAATCACCATTAAACAACTTGGTGAATGGAGGTCTATGGTTTCCCAGCACTGCCTTGTATCCTTCCGGAATGGGGAGGATGGCTGGGGCACTTCCCAGAGGTACCCATGGGCATTGAGGCACCTTGCTACTACCTGCCATTAGCAAGAGAGAATCTTGCCTACCACAGGCAGACAAGCACTCCCCTATCAGCCCACGCGTGCTCCAGCCTTCGCTGCTCCTCTGCAGGTAAGCGATAGATACACTCCAACCTCCTCACGTCCCTCTGGAGTGCCCAGTCCCTTTTCCAATGAACACTTGCAGATTCTCTACTCCCCAAGGGAATAGCACGCAACACTTACTAGTTTTACCTCAGGATCACCACACCGCTTAACGCTCAACATGTAGACGTACACATAGTAAAAACAAGGACAAGTTTATTATCACAGAATGGAGATTCAAATGATAAGTAAGTAAGAATATTAGAAACAAATGGTTACATATAAAATAATCTTAATATGCTTATTACAGCCTACACATAGCTCACAGGACATGCCCCTGTCTCCTACAGGTAGGTAACCCCGAGTCCTCTTCCTAGCGTTTTCCACCAGGATGGCTGAGAACTTTGATCAGATCAAGTTGGCTAGTAGCTTGTCTTCACAGACTGAAGGATGAAATCTTATCCCTTCTTCACTTCTTTTATGCAATGACAGAAATATGGTCCTTTACCCCAGGCTGGTCCCTCTTCAGAGGCTTATTCTGGGGTTGCTTTGTCTTTGTAAATCCTTGGGCCTGCACCTGGCCCAGACAGCAAACAGAGCATGTCCATTGGTTTTTATGCTGAATGAGTTGGCCCGGAGGCATACAATACACAATGGTCTACCAGAGAGAGAACTGTTTGCTACCCCCTTCCTGCCTAGAATCTGTTTATCACCTTCTGGTGACCTGTCTTAATTTATATCCTTTAAGAAGTTAATTTTCTGTATACATACATAACTCCTTACACCTTATCTGCACATACATTTCACAATGAGTATGATGACAGTGTGACACATACTTTCAGTAGAGACCATACATGACCCCTTTTGGTGAACCGAGGGGATCCCTGTACCCCTATGTACCCCTATGCCCTCTGCCAGTTGGCAGCAAGTGGTTTCGCAGTCACAGGGGCTAAGCTTAAATCTCTGAAAACTAAGCAATAAAGAGTTACGGGCGTGCCTCTCCTGTCACACAGCTCTGCACCTTGCAGCTGGTTTTTCCTTCTCACTTGATCTTGGGGCTTGATTTTAATTCCAATGAAGAGTTTTTATTAAAGTTAGAATACCTTCAAATAACATTTTAACCATTAGATCTATACGCACACATCACTCAGGATTACAGGGCTCGAGAGGGAGAACTATTCAAGGATTAATGCAGGTGTTTAAGCGTAAATACAAAGGCTGTGGCTTCTCTGGACTTCCCAGTGATATCGCCCACTGGTGCGCAATTATGGGTCCAGCAATAGTGGGAGCACTAGTCAGCTTGATCAGAGCCAGTCTAGACAACATGGTGGTAAAAACACGAGAGAATTCTGGTGCCTTGTTTATGCTAATGCTGCCACAACTGCTATCACCAGAGGAGTTGCACTGGTGATAGTGCAAGAACAAGAGATTTCTCAAAAAAAAAAAAAAAAAAAGTCAAGAGAAGATAAGGCCATTGAGATTGATCGGAGCTCATGTGCACACACGGGTGAAAATATATTCTACCCCTTTCCCACATGTAGCTAATCCTCTGGCCTGGCCAAATGAAGGCAAACTACCACCCATCTTCTTCCTACAAAGACTGGAAAGAAAAGGTGTTTTCCTGCAAGCTTTTGCCGTGAGGATCTATCACTGCTTCACTTACTGACAAAGCTAGACAATGAGATCATTATTCTCCTCAAATAAACAGCGTTACCAGCTCTTAACAGCAAAGGCAATCTCTTTTATACTCCCACTGAGCCAGATTCTGTTGCCTTCTCAGACTGTGCATTTGGGCTGGTTGTTATTCTGATTGATATGTGATATTTTGCACTTTATTTTGTATTGTTCAGCGTTGAAATCCTTTGTCCCAGGCACTGTATCAATGTGCTAAAAAATAGAAGGATGTAGCTCAAGCACCAAAGACAGCAAATCTGTACCATTAGAGTTTTTGTTTTCTGCACTCTCCAACCCAGAGTGTCTCGCCCTTGTAACTTTGGGGGGTTAGGTTCTTGGTATTCCATTCCTGTACTCAAGTATCTGATGAAATTTGAAAATATGCATCCATGTGAATAGACATAGGTGTGATGCAGGCCTTTTTTTATTGGTCTTAAGACATATAATTAGCTGTTTAAATGAGACAGATTTGTATTTCAATCTAACCGGGCCCTTTTTTAACTCAACTACTTTGAAGTGTTTGTGGGCCAGATCCTCAGCTGGTTTAAGTCAGCATAGCTCCATTGATTGCAATGAAGAAATGCTGATGATCTAGGCCTATACCTTTCTCTCTCTGCACTGTCATAGCTCCCTTGACTTCAGTGCAGGGATGCAGATTTACATCAGCTGAGGATTTGGCCCTACATCTTTCGATCTCCGTACCCTCGTGTTAATTCCTGTTCAGATTTGTGAAGCTGAGATTTTCAAGGCTGCTGAAGGAATTTAGATGATGCATTCCCCTTTAAATTAGTGGGAGTTGGGCATCCAGAGCCCTCATTGGCTTGGCAGATTTCCCTATCATGTTTACTAGGTGAAATGGATCCATTCTGTAGCTACAGCAATAAGAGACTGATCCAAAGTCCATGGAAGTCAAGGGGAGTCTTTCCATTGATTTCAGTGAGCTTCATAATAGGCTTGATGAGCCTCCAGAAGTACTTTGACCTCTTCAAGTCCTTATATCATCCCCTAACTCTGCCTGTTTCTCATGCACCATATCTTATTAGCACAGTTCTGACCTCCTTGGTTTTACAGTGCTGACTCATCATCCACATACTTCCCACCCCCTTGTAATGTTCACCAGATCAATTGACTGTAGCTCATGTTTCTGCCCTTTATTTCACTTCCCTGAGATTAATATTGCTGTTATTTGAAGAACACATTACAGCATCTGCCTTTCTTGTCTGGTGCTATTTTTACACACTACTCACAATCTCACGGAACCTTCTGAAACTTGCCCTGCTGTTGCTTTGTGACATATTCATTTTAACTTTAGGTTTCAGAGTAACAGCTGTGTTAGTCTGTATTCGCAAAAAGAAAAGGAGTTAGTCTCTAAGGTGCCACAAGTACTCCTTTTCATTTTAACTTTAGTGTCTGTGCCGTAAACAGTGGTTCTACATTAAATAGCTCATTTGCCTTTGGTTATAATCTACTAGTATTCCAAGCCAGGTATACGCTGGAGATGTGCGGGGTGGCTTTCATGCCTGATGGTTGTGCTGGAGACAGACTGCAGGGAATTGGGACACTGGATTATGGAGTTTTCAGACCGGTGGGTGGGTGATCTAGACGCTCTGAACAACTTCTCCCCTTCTCTGGCTGCCACAGATGATTGGGAGCTCTGGAAATAGTTGAGTGATCAGCCTCAGCTTGTCAAAAGGCAGCTATCACAGTAGGGTCTAGTACCCAGATACTGCCCTATCTACTTGTTCCAGAGTATCTCTGCATGCTCTTAGACCCTTAGTAGGGAGCCAAGCACAGTCTGTGTGATGCCTACTTGCTCATAGGAAGAACATATACAGGACCAGTGTGATGTAATGAGGATTGTGTTAGAATTGCAAGCCGTCACTTTAAGATGGGGGAGGAAGGGGAGGTTTCTGGGCTAACTTGTAAGCTATGGGGCTCTGCAGGGAAGCCTTGATCTGGGCCTCAGCATTCAGTCTGCAAAGAGCCAGACTGGAGCAAAGTTGTGGGAATTGTGCCTCTCTGCCTTAAGGAGCAGCTTGCTTTGTCTCTTTCTGTTTTGGTTCCTTTGTATTGTCAGCTTGAATTCTAAGAATTCAAGCAGTGTTACGCTGCAACCTTCCAGCAAGAGTATTCTATGTATTTTTTTAATCTAAATTCTGTTTGTATGCCATGAAAAAATATAGCACCCAGGAAGCATACAAGATATCTGAATGCATATGGTACTTGAAGCAGATCGCTCCAAAAGGGAGTTACTGCAGTGGCCAGGACCTTGCTGAAGGGGCAAAATGGCATGGCTGCATGACCAGTGAATAAGGGAGGGAGAGTGACTAAGGAGACACAATGCTCTCTCATTGGCTATATGCAAATCAGCCACTGAGTGAAACCCCTAATGTTGCAGATTAATGGCTTTTGTGAACAGAACATATGTTCCTGTGTCAGATCACAGAACACAGGGAGGGTCACATTGAACTGTAGAGAGCCAAAGGGTCTGCCAGTCAATTACATCCAGGAGTCCACACACACACCCCAGAACCCAGCAGGTGTGTGACACTGTCAGCACAGTAAGATATTACTCTCCCTTTGAATTATCACAGGCCCAAGGAGGTTGGGGACAAATGAGGGCATGGGAGAATCAACAAGAACGTGTGGGACCCACTCTGGAAACACTCCTTGGTGCTGTGCGGCCATTTTAAGAATTCTAGAGATGTGGATGTGCAGTTTAAAAATTAAAAAAGGAAACTTCTTCAGAGTGGCTGTGCCTGGTGACAGGGGATCACACCCTTTACTGACATCTGAATGACAGTAGCACGCAGAGGCTCCACCCAGGACCGGGGAGTCATTACGCTAAGCGCTGTACACATACCTAGGGAGATACCGCCTCTGCCCTCAGAGTCTGCACAGGGTAGTATTATCTCCATGTTACAGATGGAAAACTGAGGCACAGATTGTTTACATGGCTTGCTCAAGGTCACTGCGGCAAAACTAGGAATTAAATCCACCTCTCCTGAGTCCCAGTGCAATGCCTTTACCCGAAGGAAATATCCAGAAGTTAGTTTTATGCATGCGGCGGGCTTCCTCCAAATCCCCCTTCTTTTCCCTCCATGTCCCTCAGAGGCTCCTACCCTGTGGCAGTGCTTCCTTTGGTTACACAGGCTGGTTGCGGATCCTTCCAGAATCCATTAACACCACCCTATGACTAGACAACAAGGGACTGCTCAGGACGGATTTGAGACAACCTTTTCCCTGAGGGTGAGCTGCCTCCATTGCTTTCCAGCAGTGGGAAGGCTGAGGGAAGGGACGCGCAACGTTTATTGCTGAGGAGGAAGCGACTGGTTGCGAGGATATCCCCACTAGGCAGCATCAGCATAGCCACATTCACTAGAGATGGGCCCAAGCCAGGAAGCTCACAGGCGGGTGCGAACTGCCGCCTGTTTTTAGGAACATGTCTGAGCTCTTCTCCCCTGCCCTGTGTAAAAGGCAAACTCAGACAGGCCTTGTCCTTTCAGTTCATATTTTCTGTGGAATAACGTGAGATATTCCCCACCAGTGGGTCCATCACTGAATCTTGAAAGGGAGAGCTCATGATACAGCCGCCGTCACATGCATTGGTTTCCTTGTCCTCTGTCGGCTGTGTGGCAAAGCTCAGGGATAACATTCCAGGCCGTTATCGCTGGGGATGGGACTTGGGCACAGCATTGCCTGCAGGATCATGATGGCCTTTGAATGGACATATGGGAACAAGGGAAGGGCCCCTGGTTCAGCAGGGTTCTTGTGGTGGGAGTGAAAAGGGTCTCATCCGAGACTGGGCTGGAACAACTGAGGCCCAGCAGACCCCTTAGCCCGCTCTGAAATACGCTGGGCATGAGCATCCCACTAATGCCTGGGGGGGAGCTTTTTAAAAGGCTCCAGCTCCCCTGACTGGACAGAGCCAGAGCAGCAATGGGGGCAGGAGGCCATGTGTCCTGGCCTGGTCCCTCCTCCCGCTCCCTCCCAGACGATGGGTCACCAGGCCCTCCTTGGCACTCTGCCAGCCACGCCCCTCCAGCACTCCTACAAAGGCCCCAGCCCAGCCTAACCCTACTCCTCCGAGGATAGCACAGCCCCGGTGGCAGCAGCAGCAGCTCCAGCTCTGAGACCCCTCTGTGTCAATGGATCAACCTCGCCTGAGGAGGGGTTGGGCCTGGAATCCCTGCACTCTGTCTGGAATGGACTCTGGGGAAGCTTTCGCTGGCAAGCAGGTTGTGGCTGTGAGGCAGATAAAACTGAGGAGTTAGGGGAAAGGGTAAAAAAAACCCTGTGTGTAGGGCATGGCAAAGAAAAACACAGGCAAGGCGTTAAACCAAGTGTTGAAAAAGGGAATAAATAGGAAAGAGCAGGCCAAAGGCAGTGGGGAGGAGTGAGAAAAAAGCACTGTGGCCAATCCCTTTATTATTCCTTGTATTCTGGTAGCAGCTAGTAGCTCCAGCCGAGACTGAGCCCCCGTTGTGCTAGGCGCTGTACAGACATGAAGCAAGAGAGAGTCCCTGCCCCATAGAGCTGACCACCTAACTAGACCAGGCAGACACAGGGTAAGAGGGGGAATGGTGGGGAAGTGACTTGCCCAAGGTCACGCATGCAGTCCGTGGCAGAACCAGCATAGAGCCCCCCCAGTTTCCTGAGTCCCAAGCCAGTGCTTTAAGCACTGAACTGTGCTACCCCATTCCTCTCACCCTTGGTTTGCATTTAGCCTACAGTCCCACATCAGGATCCTCTAGCCAAAGCCCCCATGCCCTTGTGCAGTTCCTGTGGAGAGCTTCATGTAAAGAGCTGCACACGAGAAGACATTTGCAGTGCAATTGCTAGAAGAGTTACTGGCTCTACAGTTCCCAGGAACAGTGCAGCATACTATGGAGCACCATCTACTCGCACCTAATTTATGGACTATTTACACTTGTACAGAGAGCGCACTCCTGTAACAATTCCACTGAAGTCAATGGAACTCTGCAGACCCCAGTGCAAGACCAGGGCCTTATATTATAAACTCTTCATGCTGGAGACTTGTCTTTATGTCTGCAGGGTGCCTAGCACCCATCTGACAGATGATATTAGCCCTGATCTGGGAACTGCTCCAGGCAGAGGAAGATGTCAGGGGCCCATATATAATTGTTGTGACAATAACTCATGGTATTTTTAAATATCATAAATGGGTCTGATTGGAACCCTCATGTGATCACTTCACTTCCAGCACCTTGTCCTGCTAATGAACCTTACCTGCTAGTCATGACTGTCATCTTCCAGCATGTGTGTGTCTGTCTGAGAGAGAGGGATAAATGGCCGTCTGTTTTCACTTTTAAAAAACTCTACAGAGTTCCTCGAGCCTTTTCCTTTGTTTGCTCCTTCATATCCTTGAAGCTGGATATGAGTCAACAGTGTGCCCTTGTTGCCAAGAAGGCCAATGGCATTTTGGGATGTATATGTAGGGGCAGTGCCAGCAGATCGAGGGACGTGATGGTTCCCCTCTATTCGAATTTGGTGAGGCCTCATCTGGAGTACTGTGTCCAGTTTTGGGCCCCACACTACAAGAAGGATGTGGAAAAATTGGAAAACGTCCAGCGGAGGGCAATAAAAATGATTAGGGGACTGGAACACATGACTTATGAGGAGAAGCTGAGGGAACTGGGATTGTTTAGTCTGCAGAAGAGAAGAATGAGGGGGGATTTGATAGCTGCTTTCAACTACCTGAAAGGGGGTTCCAAAGAAGATGGATATAGACTGTTCTCAGTGGTAGCTGATGACAGAACAAGGAGTAATGGTCTCAAGTTGCAGTGGGGGAGGTTTAGGTTGGATATTAGGAAAAGCTTTTTCACTAGGAGGGTGGTGAAGCACTGGAATGCGTTACCTTGGGAGGTGGTGGAATCTCCCTCCTTAGAAGTTTTTAAGGTCAGGCTTGACAAAGCCCTGGCTGGGATGATTTAGTTGGGGATTGGTCCTGCTTTGAGCAGGGGGTTGGACTAGATGAGCTCCTGAGGTCCCTTCCAACCCTGATATTCCATGATTCTATGATTCTATGACATGATTGGCAATTCAAACCTCCTGCAGTAGAGGTGGGAGTGGGACACAGCACATGGACCTCC
The DNA here is from genome assembly GCF_965152235.1 of Eretmochelys imbricata. Classification (NCBI taxonomy): domain Eukaryota; kingdom Metazoa; phylum Chordata; order Testudines; family Cheloniidae; genus Eretmochelys; species Eretmochelys imbricata. The sequence goes on along the minus strand of NC_135576.1, from coordinate 130,423,876 downwards.
AGTGACCCAAGTCAACCAGCATGCATACTGGGGAATCTTCTTGTGCTGAGTGCACCTCTGCACAGCAAGAAGGACTGGTGTTGCACCATTTCTCAGACTCTTTCTGCTTCTGCAGTGGCTAGAAGTGCTAGGCAAGGGCTTTTGTCCTGATGTCCTAATAAAGAAGTGGCCAGGTCCTTCCAGCTGGCTGGAACATAACTATCTTAATTAGAGATTTTAAAAAAAGAGAGAGAGAGAAATCTGGAAGGCTGAGAGATCTTAATATAAAAAATAGCCAGGTATTGCTGGCACCAGGCTGCTTAATCCACTTAATTGGGCAGAGAGAGCTTTGTAGCTGCACCACAGATGCATTTGGTAATGCATGAAAAAGACAGCAATCTATATCTGCAAGCACATTACAGCAGATCTGGATTGGAAACCAAAATGAAAGCTGTTGTTACATTTAGGAGGTTGACATCTCAGACAAACATGATTGGGTCTTTCCTTTCCCCCCTTTTTTCCTCTTTTTCACTCAATCTCTCATTTTGGTCTATTGTTTTGATTAAACAGCCACCAAATGCCTAATGAAGTAGCTGATCATAATGGTGCAGGCGCAAATGTGGTCTTTACTAACACATGATTGGTTGGATGCTTTGCTCTTTCATTTCCCAACACACCTCTCCAATCACTGGACCACTGGATCGATCGGTCTTCTGCTGTCATTAAGACTGCACTGAACACAACATGTCTGCCATTCTTCTCACACTCTTGCCTTTCTTTTCCACGTTTGTCCAAAACATTTAACAATATCATCTTCCCATCTTCTTGGATGCTGGCCGGGTGGTCTTTTCTGTTCTCACGGGTACCACTCAGCAATGATTGCAGTCCACCTATTGTCCGTGAGCTGTGCTGTGTGGAGCGCTCATCACATCTTGTTATGTCTGCTTTCCACAACAATATCTTTCACACCACTGTGTTCTCTGATCATTTCATTTGGGATGCGATCCAGAAGGGAAATTCCCAACATGTTCCATTGCCCTTTCAGCTACTGACAGCCGCTGCTCTTCTCTCTTCGTCAGTGCCCACGTTCCACTGCCATACAGCATGGCTAGCACCATTGTTGAATTGAAGATATTTGTACATGTGGTCTTGTTGATTTTTCCTTTGAGGACGTCCTTGATGGAATTAAATGCACACCATCCTGCCCAAATCCTTCGCGAGAGTTCTCCATTCAGGTCTTGGCGCATATTAACTTCTTGGCCCAAATATATGTACTGTTCCACTTCTTCAATTTCTTCTCCTGTTACCATTATTCGGGCTTTTCATAAGACGTCTGATCGCATGTATTTCGTTTTGCAGTGGTTCATTTTCAGGCCAACCTAGATTCATAGATTCATAGATATTAAGGTCAGAAGGGACCATTATGATCATCTAGTCTGACCTCCTGCACAATGCAGGCCACAGAATCTCACCCTCCCACTCCTGCGATAAACCTCTCATCTATGTCTGAGCTACTGAAGTCCTCAAATCGTGGTTTAAAGACTTCAAGGAGCAGAGAATCCTCCAGCAAGTGACCCAGGCCCCATGCTACAGAGGAAGGCGAAAAACCTCCAGGGCCTCTTCCAATCTGCCCTGGAGGAAAATTCCTTCCCAACCCCAAATATGGCAATCAGCTGAACCCTGAGCATATGGGCAAGATTCACCAGCCAGATACCCAGGAAAGAATTTTCTGTAGTAACTCAGATCCCACCCCATCTAACATCCCATCACAGGCCATTGGGCCTATTTACCATGAATATTTAAAGATCAATTAATTGCCAAAATCATATTATCCCATCATACCATCTCCTCCATAAACTTATCGAATTTAATCTTAAAGCCAGATAGGTCAGCGACCTGACTGCTTTTCTTGTCGAGTCTTCGTAGCATGCTCTGCAGTTGGTTGGTACTTTCAGCAATTAGTACAATGTTGTCTGTGTATCTGAGATGAGATAGTCATTCTCCGTTTATGTTGACACCATTCCTCCAATTGATCTTGTTCATAACCATTTTGAGGCAGGCGGTAAATAGTTTTGGTGAAATCGTTTTTCCCTGCTTCACACCTTTCTCAATTGGGATGCAGAGGGGAGTTTCGAGGAGAGTAATGTCTGTTGTACATCTAGTATTCACTTCCTTCAACAAATTGATGTACTGCGTGTTAATGCCTTGCTCAGTGAGAGCCTTTAATATTGCGTTAAACTCAACGATATTGAAGGCCTTTTCATAGTCGACGAAAGCAATGCACAGCGGGAGTTTGTATTCCCTCACTCTTTCTAGGAGCTGGCTAAGAGTAAATATATAGTCGATTGTGCTGAAATTTCTTCGAAACCCTGCCTGTTCTCTCGGCTGTTGTTCATCCAGATTCTGCGAGAGTCGGTTCATTATCACCTTTGTAAAGAGCTTGTAGATGTGAGAGAGCAGGCATGTAGTGCAGTAGTTCTTAAGATTTTCTCGATCGCCCTTCTTGTGCAGCAAGATGGTATTCGACTTCTTCCAGCTTGATGGTATTTTTCCTTCTTCAAGATATTGTCTGAATCTTAAAGCGAGGGCCTTCCAAAGTTTTTCAGCTCCTGCAGAAATAATTTCTGACGTTATTCCATCTTTGCCTGGAGCTTTTCTCTTCTTCATCTTGTGTAGTGTGCTTCGGACTTCACTGATGATTATTGCGGGGACGTGTTCTTCTGACTCTTGGAGCGTTGGGAGAGGGACAAACAAGAAACAAACAGGGACATTGATTCTTGATTTGAACAGTTCTGTATGGAAGTCCTTGCAGACCTCCTCCATCCCTGCTCTGTCGATTACTGTCTCTCCGTCCTTCTTCTTCAATGCTGTTTACACTCAATCTATACTGCATCAATTTCCACTTGCATGTCCTGAGGCTCTTGTGTGATTCAGCTGTTTTGAGGAGCTTTTCTTTCCAGAAGTTCTCAAAGTCATCCTTCAGTTTTCGCCGTATAAGCTTGCACAGAATGGAGTACTCAAGATTGTTATCCAAGCTCCTTTTCATGTTCCTCTGCTTCTCCAACAAGCTTTTCGTTTCATTCGAGGTTCTTCCCTTCTCCTTCTTCAGCTTTTCAATTTCAGCTGCTTTTATGCAACGTTTCAGCTTGTCAGCAAAGATGCTGTAGTCTTCATCACACTTTTCCATCTAGCTCCAGTCAAACCTAGAAATCGCTTTCTTCAGCTTTGCTTCATCGAATGTCTTAGGCCGCTGTTTCCTGTTTGCCATCTGTAACGCCTTCTTTTCCACTGCTTCGTCAAAAATCAACTTCGCTCTAAGCAGGCGATGGTCACTGCTGGTGTTGAATAGCTGCACCACAGAGACGTCTTGAACGATGTGCCTTTTATTGACTAAAATATAGTCGATTTCATTCTTCCTGTTCGTGTTTGGCGTGATCCATGTCCACCTTCTTGCGGTCTTCTTTTTGTACCAGGTGTTTGCCAAGTACAGTTCTTTCGCTTCTGCCATCGCTACCAGCCTTTCTCCTCTTTCATTCCTTTCGCCGCTGCCATATCTCCCTATGAACTTTTTGCCAGCTTTCCCTCACCCAAACTTCGTGTTGGAATCTCCCATCATAACAGTGTAAGTGGACTTTTGCGCAAGGGCTTTTTCAAGCTCTCGGTAGAATTCTTCCACTTCTTCGTCCTCACTTGCACTTGTGGAACCGTAGGCCTGGATGACCTTGAAGTTAGCTTTTGACTCCATCTGAAGATGCAGCACACCAATACGTGATGATATTAGCTGGCATGATATGACTTTCGAAGAACAATCCTTACTGACGATAAATCTGACTCCTCCAACATTTCTAGTGCCATCTCCCTTTCCAAGCATCACAGCGCTTCCATCCTTCCAGTTGACTTCCAACTCCTTCTTTCGTCGGGTTTTGCAGACCCCGAGGATGTCACATATTATCCTCTCCAATACCTCTTTAAAGCAGTATTGTGAGCCATATAGTTAAATACCCGCATGACTGTCGCTAGAATTCAAACTTGAGGTTTTAACAGAGTGGTGTGTCTTTCAAAACTCTTTCCAATGGAACACAGGTTCTGATGAGAGCTTTATAAAGGTATTACAGCATCATTCTCCCCACAAATCAGGGGACATCATGATTTGCTATTGGAATCACACAGGCCTGAGCAGAAAAGTTCTGCTCTGGAGTGGATACAGACATGCAAAGAGGTCCTGGGTGTTCCATTCCCAAAGTCTTGACTCTTGCCTATCTCTATTCGGAATATACTATATCATTTTTACCCAAGCACAAACATGTGTCGTGTCATTGTACACCTCCTCCCCCCAGCCCCAGAATCACTGAATTTTAAAAATAATCAATTGTGGGTTTTTTTTTTTAATTTGTCTTGTGACTTTTGATGGCTCAGGATTCTCATACTTACATAACTCCAGGAGCTGGGGCTTTTTTTTTTTTAAAAAAAAGCATCAACTCTTGCAAGTCTTGGGGGGCTGTAAGCTAAGCAACTGCTCCTTTTGTTCTTGTTTTCTTCCGCGTTCAGAGACCTAGATCTTTGTACATTCCTTGTAAATAAATAAGATTGCATCAAAGAAAATACTAGACTCCATCAATTTCTGCTTCAAACAGGAACATTCCCAAGGGCCCTACTTTCAACTAGCCGTTTGAGTCAAAAAGGGGCAACATAACACTAAATCAGTAGTTCTCAACCAGAGGTACATGTACCCCTGGAGGTACACAGAGGTGTTCCAGCAGGGGGTACATCAACTCATCTAGATATTTGCCTAGTTTTACAACAGTAAGCACTAGAAAAGTCAGTACAAATTAAAATTTCATACAGACAATGACTGGTTTATACTGCTTTATATACTATACACTGAAATGTAAGTACAATGTTTATATTCCAATTAGGGCTGTCAAGTGATTAAAAAAATTAATTGTGATTAATCAGGCGATTAAAAAATTAATCACAATAAATCATGCAATTAATCGCACTGTTAAACAATAATAGAATACTATTTATTTAAATATTTTTGGAAGTTTTCTACTATTTCAAATATATTAATTTCAATTACAACACAGAATATAAAGTGTACAGTGCTCACTTTATATTTATTTTCATTACTAATAACTGCACTGTACAAAACAAAAGAAATAGTATTTTTCAATTCACCTAATACAAGTACTGTAGTGCAATCTCTTTATCATGAAAGTTGAATTTACAAATGTAGAGATATGTACAAAAAATAACTGCATTCAAAAATAAAACAATGTAAAACTTTAAAACCTACAAGCCCACTCAGTCCTACTTCAGCCAATCGCTCAGACAAACAATTAGTAGGAGATAATGCTGCCCACGTCTTGTTTACAATGTCACCTGAAAGTAAGAACAGGTGTTCGCATGGTACTGTTGTAGCCGGCATCGCAAGATATTTACATGCCAGATGCGCTAAAGATTCATAAAGATCCTTTCATACTTCAACCACCATTCCAGAAGACATGCGTCCATGCTGATGACGGGTTCTGCTCGATAACGATCCAAAACAGAGCGGACCGATGCATGTTCATTTTCATCATCTGAGTCAGATACCAACAGCAGAAGGTTGATTTTCTTATTTGGTGGTTTGGGTTCTGTAGTTTCTGCAACGGAGTGTTGCTCTTTTAAGACATCTGAAAGCATTCTCCACACCTCATCCCTCTCAGATTTTAGAAGGCACTTTAGATTCTTAAACCTTGGATGGAGTGCTGTATCTATCCTTGGAAATCTCACATTGGTACCTTCTTTGTGTTTTGTCAAATCTGCTGTGAAAGTGTTCTTAAAATGAACATGTGCTGGGTCATCATCCAAGACTCCTATGACATAAAATACGTGAACTTCTCACTTGCGGTTTAAATCTCAACAAACCAAATACAAATTATTCAAAGCAAGTGGCCAAACACACTGAAAAAGCTGAAGATCTGAGATAAAGGAAAATGTAGGTCCTCTACTTATCAGGGAAGGAAAGTTGATAGCTGATGACATAAAGAAGGCTGCAGTTTTTAATGGCTATTTTTGCTTTGGTCTTCACTAAAAAGGTTAATGATGACCAAATACTCAATATAATTAATATTAACAACAAGGGGGAATGAATGCAAGCCAAAATAGGGGGGGAAATAGGTTAAAAAATACTTAGATAAGTTAGATATATTCAAGTCATCAGGGCCTGATGAAATTTATCCTAGGATACTTAAGGAACTAGCTGAAGGAATCTTGGAACTGTTAGCAGCTGCCCTTCAAGAACTTCTGGAGGACGGATGAGGTCCCAGAGGACTGAAGAAGGGCAAACACAGTACCTGTCTCTAAAAGGGGGAACAAAGAGGACCCAGGGAATTATAGACCAGTCAGCCTAACTTTGATACTTGGAAAGATACTGGAACAAATTATTAAGCAATCCATTTGTAAGCACCTAGAAGATAATAGGGTTGTAAGGAATAGCCAGCATGGATTTGTCAAGAACAAATCATGCCAAAACACCCTAATTTCCTTCTTTGACAGGGTTACAGGCCTAGTCAATAGGGGGAAGCAGCGGATATGATATACCTTGATCTTTAGTAAAGCTCTTGACACAGTCCCATATGACATTCTCATAAGCAAATGAGGGAAATGTGGGCTACATGAAATTACTCTAAGGTGGGTGCACAAACAGTTGAAAGACTGTGTTCAAAGATGTATCTAGTGGGGTCTGACGGGTCAGTCCTGGGTCTGGTACTAGTTAATATTTTCATTACTGACTGGATGATGGAGTTTGCAGATGACACCAAGCTGGGAAGGTGTCAGGGTTCCCTCCCCACTCTGAACTTTAGGGTACAGATGTGGGGACCCACATGAAAGACCCCCTATGCTTATTTCTACTAGTTTAGGTTAAAAACTCCTCAGGCACAAATTCTCCCTTGTACCTTGGGTTTAAGTAACGCTGCCACCACCAAGTGATTGAACAAAGAACCAGGGAAACGGACCACTTGGAGTTCCTCTTCCCCCAGCAATCCCTGCAAGCCCTTACACCCTCTTTCCTGGGGAGGCTTGAGAATAATATCCTAACCAATTGGTTACAAAATGATCAATGATCAAAGACCCAAACCCCTGGGTCTTGGAACAATGGAAAAATCAGTCAGGTTCTTAAAAGAAGGATTTTATTTAAAGAAAAGCTAAAAGAATCACCTCTGTAAAATCAGGATGGTACATACTTTACAGAGTAATCAGATTCAAAACACAGAGGATTCCCCTCTAGGCAAAACTTTAAAGTTACAAAAAACTGGGATAAACCTCCCTCTAGCAAAGGGAAAATTCACAAGTTGAAAACAAAAGGTAATCTAACGCGCCTTGCCTTATTTACTTACTCTTTTTGTAATATCAGAGACTTGTACAGGATGGTTTATAGAAGAAGGAGTTTTTTTGACCTGATGCTTCTGCTTTCCCCAGAGAACACACCACAAAGCCTCCCCCCACCCACCCCCAAGATTTGAAAGTATCTTCTTTCCCCATTGGTCCCTTTGGTCAGGTGCCAACCAGGTTATTTGAGCTTCTTAACCCCTTACAGGAAAGGAGGAATTCTAGGCTACCCTTAACGGTATGGTTATGACAGAAGGGTTGCAAGTGTAACACCAGGAGGTGTGTGGTTTACATACTTCTGCTACCTGAGGAAGCGCATCCTGCACTTCAGAGACTTCCCAGCTGAAATCCCGGACGAGCCCCCACTTGTAACGCAGACAGACACCAGTCGTTGGCGGGCAGGATGAAACCTGGGGCCTCTGGAGCGGAATGCATGAGCCTCTACTGCATGAGCTAAAAGCCAACTGGCTCTCAGCTAAGGCTGTAGAGCAGATTCATTAATCTCTAAGTGGTCTCGGTGCCACTAGAGGGGACAGAACACCACACCCAGAAAGTGTGTAGGTGTCATGGAGTGTGGGGGAGTCCGGGGCCTGCACCCCTCTTCCTGAGATTCACTGTGACTCTCAGCCAGCCAGTAAAATGGAAGGTTTATTAGACAATAGGAACACAGTCTAAAACAGAGATTGTGGGTACAACCAGGACCCCTCAGTCAAGTCCTTCTTGGGGGCAGGGAACTTAGACCCCAGCCCTGGGGTTCCCTGTGTTCCACCACCCAGCACCAAACTGAAAACCAAAGCCCCCCCAGCATGCTCTCTCCTGCAGCCTTTGTCCAGTTTCCTGGGCAGAGGTGCTACCTCCCCCTCCCGGCTCAGGTTACAGGCTCTTAGGTCTCCCATCCCCAGTGAAACTCCCCTACCACATTCCCAGGTCAACACTCCCCGCTCTCTGCTGCGTCATATCTCTCCCCACTTCGAGACTGAACTGAGTGGGGTCACTCTGACCAGTGACCTGGGATAGCTCAGGGCCCCCTCTCCGGGACAACACATCCGCTATCATGTTGGCACTTCCCTTCACATGGACCACGTCCATGTCATAATCCTGCAGGAGCAGGCTACACCTCAGGAGTTTGGCATTGGCTCCTTTCATCTGGTGCAGCCAGGTCAGGGGAGAGTGGTCGGTGTGCACAATGAAGTGTCGCCCGAAGAGATAGGGCTCTAGTTTCTTAGGGGCCCATGCCATGGCCGGGCATTCCTTCTTGATGGCCGCGTAGTGTTGCTCCCCGGGTAGCAACTTCTTGCTCCGGTACACGATGGGGTGTCTCTCCCCCTTTTCATCCTCCTGCATTAACATCACCCCCAGTCCCGTGTCTGGGGTGTCGGTGAACACCATAAAGGGCTTGTCAAAGTCTGGGTTTGCCAGAACTGGGCCACTGACCAGAGCCTCCTTCAGTTCCCAGAAAGCCTCCTGGCACTGCTCGGTCCAGACCACCTTGTCTGGCTTCCCCTTCTTGCATAGCTCGGTGATGGGGGTGGCTATGGCGCTAAAGCGGGGCACAAACCTTCGATAGTATCCTACCAACCCAATAAAGGCTTGGACCTACTTTTTGGTGTGGGGAGCGGGCCAGTCTCTGATCACCTCCACCTTAGCAGGTTCCGGCTTTAGGCGACCGCTCCCCACCCGATGGCCCAGGTAAGATACTTCAGCCATCCCCACCTTGCACTTCTCAACTTTTATGGTCAGCCCAGCCTCCTGGAGTCAGTCCAGCACTTGTCTAACCTGGGACACATAGTCCTCCCGGGTCTGGCTAAAGACACAGATGTCATCAATATACTCCATGACAAAACTCTCCATCCCCCTCAGTAGCTGATCCACCAGGTGCTGGAAGGTGGCCAGTGCTCCCTTGAGGCCGAAAGGCAGGGTCAGGAACTCATAGAGCCCCAGAGGGGTGATAAAGGCTGATTTCAGCCAGGCATCTGCATCCAGTGGAACTTGCCAGTTGCCCTTTGTAAGATCCATGGTGGTAAGGTATTGAGCTCCTCCCAATTTGTCTAGGAGCTCATCAGGCCTGGGCATGGGGTAGGCATCAGATACAATGATGGCATTGAGCTTCCGATAGTCCACACAGAACCAGATCAACCCGTCCTTTTTGGGGACAAGCACCACCGGCGAGGCCCAAGGGCTGGCAGTTGGCTGGATCACCCCCAAAGCCAGCATGTCCCGGACCTCTCTTTCCAGGTCCTGAGCAGTTTTCCCTGTGACTCGGAAGGGGGAGCATCTTATCGGCAGGTGCAACCCTGTCTGCGCCTGGTGGACAGTCAGATTAGTGCATCCAGGCTGGTTGGAAAACAGCTGTCGGTACGGATGCAGCACCCCCCTGATCTCAGGTTGCTGGGCAGGGGTTAGCTGATCCGAGAGGGGAATTGTTTCCAGGGGTGAACCAGCTCAGGTCCCAGGGAATAGATCCACTAAAGGGTCATCTCCCTGCTCCTCCCAATGTCCACACACGGTCAACTCCACATTCCCCCTGGCATAATATGGCTTCATCATATTCACATGGTACACCCGGTGGTGGTGCGCCCGGTTAGACAGCTCTACCACATAGTTTACCTCATTTAGCTGCTTGACAACATTGAAAGGGCCCTCCCAGGCAGCCTGTAGTTTGTTCTTTGTCACGGGGATGAGAACCATCACGGGCCCGCGCCATGCGGTCATACCAGACCTTCTGCTTCTTCTGGGCTCTGGCCAGATTCTCCCTGGCCAGGCCCATGAGTTCAGCAAGTCTCTCTCGGAAGATCAGGACATACTCCACCACTGACTCTCCATTGGGAGTGGCCTTCCTCTCCCATTCATCTCTCATCAGGTCCAGGGGGCCTCTTACCCTCCTTCCATATAACAGTTTGAAAGGCGAAAATCCGGTAGACACCTGGGGTACTTCCCTGAATGCGAACAACAGGTGAAGTAAGTACTTGTCCCAAGCCTGTGGGTGCTGGTTCATAAAGATTTTCAGCATCATCTTTAGCGTCCCATTGAACCTCTCCACCAGCCCATTGGACTGGGGGTGATAAGCTGAGGCCCAGTTGTGCCGGACCCCACATTTCTCCCACAAGCACCAGAGCAGGGCCGACATGAAGTTGGACTCTGGGTCTGTCTAGACTTCCTTGGGGAACCCCACTCAGCTGAAAATGATCAGGAGCGCATCGGCCACGGTGTCTGCTTCAATGGAAGCTAAGGGCACTGCCTCAGGGTAGCGGGTGGCACAATCTACCACCACCAGAATGTATTTCTTCCCCGACCGGGTCGTCTTGCTGAGAGGGCCCACGATGTCCACAGCCACCTTCTGGAAAGGTTCCTCTATGATGGGCAAAGACTTCAAAGACGCTTTCCCCTTGTCCCAGGCTTTCCCCACCCTCTGACAGGGGTCACAGGATCGGCAATACTGCCGGACCGTGGTAAAGACCCCGGGCCAGTAAAAGTTCTGTAGCAACCTCTGCCGGGTGCGCCAGATTCCCTGGTGCCCTGAGAGGGGGATGTCATGGGCCAGGTACAGTAGCTTGCGGCGATACTTCTGGGGTCCCACCATCTGCCTCCTGATCCCACAGGACTCCACTTCCCCTGGGGGAGCCCATTCTCGGTACAGGAACCCCTTCTCCCACAGGAACTTCTCCTGGCAACCTCTCCTCATGGTCCGTACCATACTGAGGTCAGCCAGATCCCTGAGCTTCTGCAAGGAGGGATCTTTCTGCAACTCAGCCTGGAACTCAGCGGCTGGGGAAGGGATGGGGACCAGTTCCCTCTCATTGGCCAGGTCTGAGGCCACAACCTTTCTGAGCCGTGCCCCTCAGCGCTCCTTCCCCACCAGGGTAGGGTCCTGCACCTCCGGTGTGGCACCCTCCACAAGGTCAGGGCGCAGTGCCCCTCGCCGGCTCTGGCTACGGGTTACAACCAGGGCAGTCTGGGGGTTGCTAGCCAGTCCTCTAGGTCCCCCCCCATCAAAACCTCAGTGGACAAATGGTGGTGCACCCCCACGTCCTTCGGGCCCTCCTTGGCCTCCCATTTCAGGTGTACCCTTGCCACGGGCACTTTGAATAGGGTCCCGCCCCCCCCCCCATCAGGGTCAGCTAGTTGTCGGGCACCACCCGATCTGGGGCCACCATCTCGGGCCGGGCCAGCGTCACCTCTGCGCTCATATCCCAGTATCCATTGACCTTCCTCCCATCCACCTCGAGGGGAACAAGGCACTCTCTGTGGAGGGACAGACCCGCGCCCACCCTGTAAACCAAGAACCCTGAGTCCAGAGCGTCCACCCCTCTGGTGGAGCTGGCCTGGGGTACTCTTCCCTCCTGAGCAGGTGATAAGCTGGCAGCCCCCCTTGCCTGGGCCGTCTGCCCCTTGTCCAGCTGGGTCCCTACCCTGGGTAGGTTGGTTAACCCTGGGTAGGTTGGTCTGCTCAGTCTGTCCCTGAGCCTGGGGCACTGGGTCTGTACTTGGCCACAGTGATAGCAGCTCAGGTCACGTTGGTCCCCTCGAGCGGGTCAGATGGTCCTGACGCCAAGCATTCCCCTTGGGAGGGGGTTCTCCATATTTCCCCGCTGGGAGGTCCCATGGTTACTCTCTCTCTCTCTGCATCATGGGGGGTCTGTTCTTTTGGGACTCCTCCCTGCTACCCCCTGACTGACTGTTCACAAACTCGTCAGCCAGCTGCCCTGCATGCTGTGGGTTCTCTAGTTTTCTGTCCACCAACCATAGCCTCAGGTCGGAAGGGCACTATTCATACAGTTGCTCCAGCACAATTAGGTCAAGCAGGTCCTCTTTAGCTTGGGCCCCAGCTGTCCACTTGCGGGCATATCCCTGCATTCGGTTGACCAATTGTAGGTATGTGACCTCAGGCATTTTACGCTGATTCTGGAACCTTTTCCGGTACATCTCGGGGGTCAGCCCAAACTCACGGAGCAGGGCCTTTTTGAACAGTTCGTAGTCCCCTGCCTCTGCCCCTGTCATTCGCCTGTACACCTCCACGGCTTTGGGGTCCAGTAAGGGGGTGAGAAACGGGAGCCTATCTGCAGTGTCAACCCTGTGCATCTCGCAGGCATTCTCAAAAGCTATCTATGTCCTCCCCCTCCTTACGCTGGGCCAGGAAGCACTTATCAAAGCTCCTTGCAGTCTTGGGTCCCCCCTCACTCACCACCGCCAGGGCCCCACTGCTCCTCAGCCTGACCAGCTCTAGTTCATGCTGCCTCTGTTTCTCCTTCTCCTCCTGCTCATGCTGACGTTGCCTCTCCTCCTCCCACTCATGCTGACGCTGCTTTTCATAATCCTCCAGCTCCCTCATTTTCATTTCCCTCTCCCATTCCAGCCACCTCTGCTCCGGGGATGGGGAGCTCTGCCCGGAGGAACCCCTGCTGGCTGCCAGGGTCAGGGTGCCCTCAGCATTCGCTGGGCTTCCCCCAACCCCTCCCCTAGGCATAGGTAGGAAGGGTCTCGGGATAGCCTCAGCAGCAGTCTGACCCCTCCCAGCCTGGTCAGGCCCCAGGGCCCACGCTGCGTCCACCGGGCGGCTTCCCTCAGGGACAGGGATCGGGTCATCCAAGCGATCCTTCTCCTCCAACTGGGCAATCAGCTGTTCCTTGGTGGACCTCCCAATGCTCAGCCCCCTCTGCCTGCACAGCTCCACCAGGTCACTCTTAAGGCGTTTAGTGTACATCTCCCTGCTGGCCACTCGCAGGCCTGTGCAGCTTTCCACGGTTTCCAGGAAGAACCCCTAGGGTGCAGTCCTTCTTGAGGTCACCACCTCTTTGCCAGGGTCGAGCTGCAGACTCCTCTGCCCTTGGGACCGCTCGCTGCAATCCTCCGGGGGACCCTGCTACTGCAAAAGTCCTTCTCTCTGGTCACACACTCCCAGGGGTTAACCACCCCCGGAAACCATCTCTCTCTGAATCTTCAGTATGCCTAGTCCCCGTCAATCCCCCTTCGTTTTACTGTTCCCCAGTCACTTACTGCAGGAAGCGCCGTTCACGGGGTGCAGTAGATCCCACCTCTGCCACCAGTTGTCACGGCGTGTGGGGGAGTCCGAGGCCTGCACCTCTCTTCCTGGGATTCACTGTGACTCTCAGCCAGCCAGTAAAATGGAAGGTTTATTGGACAATAGGAACACAGTCTAAAACAGAGCTTGTGGGTACAACCAGGACCCCTCAGTCAAGTCCTTCTGGGGGGCAGGGAACTTAGACCCCAGCCCTGGGGTTCCTTGCGTTCCACCACCCAGCACCAAACTGAAAACCAAAGCCCCCCCAGCATGCTCTCTCCTGCAGCCTTTGTCCAGTTTCCTGGGCAGAGGTGCTACCTCCCCCTCCCGGCTCAGGTTACAGGCTCTCAGGTCTCCCATCCCCAGTGAAACTCCCCTGCCACATTCCCAGGTCAACACTCCCCACTCCCTGCTGTGTCACAGTAGGTTACACAAGCACCATGGAGGACAGGATTAGAATTCAAAATGGCCTTGACAAATTGGAGAATTTGTTTGAATTCAACAAGAAGAAATTCAATCAAGATAAGTGCAAAGTGTTTCACTTAGGAAGGAAAAAATCAAATTCACAACTACAAAATAGGGAAGGCGAGGTGATAGTACGGTTCAAAAGGATCCAGGGGGTTTTAGTGGATCACAAATGGAATATGAGTCAACAATGTGATGCAGTTGCAAAAAAGACTAATATCATTCCAGGGTGTGTTAACAGGAGTGTTGGATGTGAGACGTAGCAGGTAATTGTCCTGCTCGACTCTGCACTGGTGAAGCCATAGATGGAGTACTGTGTCTAATTCTGGGTGCCACCCTTTAGGAAAGATGTGGACAAAGTGTAGGGAGCCCAGAGGAGAACAACAAAAATAATAAATGGTTTAGAAAAACCTGACCTATGAGGAAAAGTTTAAAAAATTGGGCTTGTTTAGTCTTGAGAAAAGACAAGGGGGGGACTTGATAGTCTTCAGATATGTTAAAAACTGTTAGAAAGAGGATGGTGATCAACTGTTCTCCATATCCGCTGGAGGCAAGACAAGAAGTAATGGGTTTAACGCGCAGCAAGGGAGATTTAGGTTAGATGTTAGGGAAAATGTTCTCAGTACAAGAGAAGTTAAGCAGTGGACTAGGCTTCCAAGGGAGATTGTGGGTCCCCCAAGATAGGAGGTTTTAAAGATCAGGTTGGACAAACACTTGTCAGGGATGCACTAGGTTTAGTTAGTCCTGCTTCAGTGCAGGGGGCTGGACTTGATTTTTTGAGGTCCCTTCCAGCCCTACATGTCTATGATGGATTGTCAGGCAGGCTGATGCAGTTGACATCCTGTTCTGGATTAATTTTAATTCCTCCCTTCCCTTCCCCCCCCCCAATTCAATTGTACTTTTCTCCTTGGTGGTTTCAATTTCAGGTGCAAATCACGACACTGTAAGATGTCTGAGAGTTCAATTCTTTACTAAGCTTGTTTATGAAGATTCACTTGCAAACTCATTTTCACCATTCTTTGAGTTTTTTCCCCATTGGCTTTTAAAGAAGCTCCTCATAAGCCTGCATGCTGTTCAGCATAACTTCTGCAACTATCTTTCTTAGTACTTACCTCATCCCTTGCATCATGGTAGCATCTGAGCACCTCACAGTCTTTAATGTAGTTATCCTCATAACACCCCAGTGAGGTAGGGCAGTGCTATTATCCCCATTGTACAGGTGGAGAACAGAGAACTAAACTCTGTGGCAGAGCAGGGACCACCAGAACCTTGGTCTCCCAGGTCTGGGCTATTGTTCTAACCATCGGAACATCCTTGCTCTCTTTTTAGCACAAGCTCTGCTGGTAATGGGGTGGAAGGGTGATGGGGGAACAGCTTTCTCAGCAACTTCAACAGCAAAATTTATCTCTACTCTTTAAATCTGATTTAGGGCTAGAAGGCAGCTCAGCACCAAAACAACCAGGACCAAGCTAAGGCATAGACACAATAGGCCTGGGCTTAGGGACTTGACTTTCAGTCATGTGGTGGCAACAGAATCTAACTTTTCTTTTCTAAAAGTATGTGTTTCTGGCTTTCATGGTTGCAAAGAAACTGTGTAGCTGATGTAGTGCTGTCTGCCTAACATTCACGTTAATAAAGCCTGCTCCCTGTGAGTCCACATCTGACAGGTAGAGCTCGTGCTGATGTTTATAGCCTTGCAAATCTGCGGGTATCTGTGGATGCAGGTATCCACAGACCATGTTTGCGGGTCAGATGTGGCTACAAATTTTGTATCCACGCAGGGCTTTACTGATGTGGACACTGGGGTGACTTTCCAAAATAAGCTGATGGCAACCTCCTCCGTCAGCTTTGACCTTGATGATTACAGATCTCTGGCAGTGTGGAAGGTTGAGCTTTTGGTTAAAGCATTGGTCTGAGACTAAGGACTCAAGATTTTCAGAAGTGTCTAATGATTTTTGGGTGCCCAACTTGGGATAACAGTAAGGGCCCTGATGTCCAAAAAGTGCAGAGCATCTAATCAGACTTCTTCAGGGTATCTCCCATTGGACTCCCAGAAATGGATGCACCCAATATCACTGGGCACTTTTGGCTAATATGTGATGCTATGGCAGTGTCATATTCATCTAAGGTAAACAATTATAATGGGGTAATAAATGATTAATAAAAGTTTTAAGCATGTAACAGCCATGAGTAATATGTGTTAGAGGCACATCGGGGAAGGTGTCCAGTGGCTATAACCAGCCTATTGGCTTCACAGTTTACTAATCAATTATTACAACAGCTATTAACTGATAAAGGGTCAATAATCTATTTATAAATATAAATATATAAGATCATGTGTAACCAATTCTTAATATACTATAGGACAACTCAATTTTTCTGCTGTGGCACTAGGTTTTTTTCAGAGGCACCTCCCATAGACTTGGGTGTTTTCACAGTGCTCTGACTCATAGGTTTCTCAGTTCTTTACAATATTTTTGCACACTGTAAAATTTTGGTACATTCTGTATTTCAACTGGAGTTTTATTGCTTTGTAATATAGCTAACTGTTAGTGTGACGTTGCACCCCATAAGGCTTTATGGAAATACGCTTATGAATGTATATATGACATAACTGGAATATGTTTTATGCTACATATGCCATGTAACATACCTCTGTAAAGGTTATGATCTACTGAATCCATTCATCCTATTTGTATGCATGTATCATTTTTGTATTCAAAATTATGAATATTGGCTGTGTACTGCTTTGATTTTAAATAGCCTTAGTAAGGCATTTGGGCAGCTTCTTCAGAAAGGAATTTGCAAGTTAAGTGCCCAATCAAGAAACACTTAATGGGCAATGGATCTTGGAAGGCTCCAATCCACATAAGAAGTCTACTTGAGGACATTCAAGGTAGCATGTGAACCATGTCTGCTACCTGTAAGTTCTGGGTCATGCATGGACATGTGACTTGCCCATGTGACTCCAAAACTCCATCCTGTAGCTGGGATTCTACACAGGGGGAGGGAGGGGTGTTCACCCACAAAAGAAAGTCTATTTAAACCCCTGGGAGACCCCTCCATTTTGTCTTCAGCTGGCTCAAAATCCACCCCCAAGGATACCTGAAAGAAACTGGAACAAAGGACAGTAACTACAGGGGGTGTTAGTGATTGCTGGACCCAGACTAGAAGGAGACTAGTCTGTAAAAGGAAGCTTACTGGAACACCTCTGAGGGTGAAGTTTTATCTGTATTCAGTTTTATTACGGTATTAGGCATAGACTTGCGTGTTTTATTTTATTTTGCTTGGTAATTCACTTTGTTCTGCCTGTTACTACTTGAAACCACTTAAATCCTACTTTCTGTATTTAATAAAATCACTTTTTACTTATTATTTAACCCAGAGTATATATTGCTTGGGCGGGGGGGGGGGGGGAAGGAGGCAAACAGCTGTGCATATCTCTCTATCAGTGTTACAGAGGGCAAACAATTTATGAGTTTACCCTGTATGAGCTTTATACAGGGTAAAACGGATTTATTTGGGGTTTGGACCCCATTGGGAGTTGGGCAACTGAGTGTTAAAGACAGGAACACTTCTTAAGCTGCTTTCAGTTAAGCTTGCAGTTTATAGGACGTGAT
Organism: Eretmochelys imbricata; assembly: GCF_965152235.1. NCBI lineage: Eukaryota > Metazoa > Chordata > Testudines > Cheloniidae > Eretmochelys > Eretmochelys imbricata. The sequence continues at coordinate 130,406,419 of NC_135576.1, read as the reverse complement.
TCAGACCTGGGTCTGTGTTTGTGACTGACAAGTGGGTCTGGCACAACCAGGTAGGGTTCTGGAGACCCAAGCTGGCAGGGAAGGCAGGGGCAGAAGTAGTTTTGGCACATCAGTTCGCAGCCCCAAGGGTGTTTCTGTGATCTAACCCATCACAGTTATCTCATGCTGTTCTTCCATAGCTCTCAAAGTGCTTTTACATTATCCCCATTTACACATGGGGAAACTGAGGCACAGAAAGGTGAAGTGACTTGGCCAAGGTGACCCAGCAGGCCAGTAACAGAACTGGGACTAAAAACCAGCTCTTCTGAATCACAGTCCAGTGCTCTATCAACTAGGTTACACTACCTCCACATGGTTGAGGGGAGGTGCTGGAGGTGATGGCTCTTGGAATAAAAGACCAGTTGTCCTGGGCTGAGATTTTCTAAGTAAAAAATAATGTATTTATAGAAAACAGCAAAAGAGAAATCATATTATAATCTGACAGGTGCATACAGCATAGACACAGACGTGAGGGTACAATTCTGTAGACAGGCACATTCCACAGAAAATTTCATCCAGAACAGTTTGTGCAACACACAAGAAACCACAACACTTTAACTTTTTTAAACCCTGTATTGAAGAGGGGAGGCAGCATGGTCAGTGGACAGGGCCCTGTCTTAGGAGAGCTGGGTCTGGTCTCAGCTCTGCCACTGGCCTGTTGTGGGAACTTGGCAGGGCATTATATCTGCCACCATAGGTAGTTAGACTAGCGTTGGCAGTCAGAACAACAACCTATGCCAGCAGATTGGCTGTTGTGCCAAAGTGGAACCCCACTGAAACTGGGAAGGGAAAAACTTGCCATTTCTTTACCGGTTTAACTGCACAATCCTGCCTGCTGGCATACATTGTACTTGAACTGCACAGTTCTTCATTCTTCCCTGCTTTGCTTTTGTCCCCTTTTTTTCTCCCCCCCCCTTCAAAATAGATAAATGCAAATAAAGACTGCATTTTCTCCTCCCTCCTACTGTTTATTATACTCCCTGGTTAAGCTGAGCCGCTTAGCCCGCTGCCGGTCTGGGGTTCTGGCTGCCAGCCCCTTGCCAGCCGGGGTCCCGGCCACAGGCCCCACTCATCCCACTGCCGGCGTAGGTGAACTGAATCCCAGGCTGGCAGTGGGCTGAGCGGGCCGGTGGCATAGGATCAGCATTTTAATTTAATTTTAAATGAGGCTTCTTAAACATTTTGAAAACCTTGTTTACTTTACATACGACAATAGTTTAGTTATATAATATATAGGCTTATAGAGAGAGACCGTCTAAAAAACGTTAAAATATATTATTGGCACGCGAAACCTAAAATTAAAGTGAATAAATGAAGACTCGGCACACCACTTCTGAAAGGTTGCCAACCCCTGCCTTAGTATATAAGGCATGTTGAATATGGCCAAGTTAACATTGCTCTAGGAACTCATTAATTTACTTCTGTGCATTCATATCATCAGCGGCAATAATGTCATTATTCTGCATTTGGTAGATTTATACCAGTGTCCTCTAAAACTGAGAAAGGACTAAAAAATGTGTCATTTTTGTGCGGTATTCTATCGTGTCCTCTTCCTAGTTATGTAATAGCACTAACGGGTCAGCTTTTAATGCGCATTAATATTGTAATAATGAATAGTTGATGGAATTTCAAATAAATCAGATTTACTTACTTGATTATATAACCGTCTAAATATGTGTCTTAGTGTAGACATTTTGGTCCAGATTCTCAAAGACATTTAGATGCCTACTTTCCAGTGGAAGTTAGGCACCTTAAATAACACTGAGAATCTGGCTTTTAGGCCTAATTCTGCACTCCATGCAGTCAATAGCAGAACTTCCATTGGCTTCTTAGCTATAGAAGTTGGCCCTTGAGGAGAAGGTAGTCAGTGTGCAAACTACAGGTTATTTTAGCCCAAGGATAACATTTTCAAAAGTGGCTCTGAGATTTAGGAGCCATTGGAAGTTAATGGGACTTAGGCTCATAGGACACTTGGGCACTCTTGAAAATTTTCTCCCCATTTATTTGGGTGTGGGTATTTAAAGTCCATATTTAGGCCCCTGTATATTCAGGTTGGTGATACTCGATTGACAGATCAAGCTACACAAGGAAATTCAGTGGGAGCTGACAGGTCTCAGCATTTATGAAAGCTGAAACATTTATTTAGGTGCCTAATATGGGTTCAGGGACCTCAGCCAGGGCCCCCATATTTTAAAATATTGGCCCTTGACCTTAGGTCCAGATCTTCAGTGGGAGTTAGGCAACTAAATACTTTCGGGAGAGTCTTGGCCTTGGTGTTTGTGAGGGTGCTCCTGGATTGATGGATCAGGAGCCTTAAATTCTCTGTTTATTCACAAGGCTGGTGTAATCCAGGTAGCAGTGTTACAAGCTTCCTTACGCTGCTCTGCCATTGTGGGGCCATATCTCTGGTGCGAGGATTCTTAGTCTCCACGGTGAAGTCCTGGCCTTTTCGCTGAGCTTGCAAACAAATGAGAGCCAATTACTTTTTGTGTCAAGAACGGACATGAAATCACTGATAGCAAATAAATGAGCATGGGTGTCCGTAGCCTACTTAGGCAAAGGAATGTAAAATCGTTGTTGTTATGGCTGTCTGTTTACCGAGAAGTGTGTAACCTAACTGGAAACAATTAAAACAATTCCAAAGTGGCTGACAAAGGACTTGGGTCTGCCTTTAATCGTGTGGCGGTACCCTGCACCACAGTGACATCTTGTGGTCAAAGTGAAGATTACTTGTTTCAAGAGCATCATCCTGTATAATATCCCGTGAAAGGCACCTGTTTGGATGCCACTCAGAAAGAAAAAGCCCTGGTAAATTCATTTCAGTTAAAGTTGCCATTCATTTTCAGGATGTGGTTGGAAGTTTTATCGTGCAAAAATAATGTGGTGTAAAAACCAATCCGATTTTAATATTTAGGCAAGACAATGCATCCCAAAGTACCGAGCAGATTCTACCTCCATTACTTATAACCCCATTACTAAGCATCTGAGCACTGTACAGAACCCCTGTGAGGTAGGGAAAAGCAAAAATCACAGAGGGACTACACTGCAATCAGGAGGTGTAGGTGGTAGCGAACTGTGAACACACCCAAGCTTGCCCACTGACCCTGGACTCTGGGTGCATACTTGAGAGGCTGCCACCCATGCCACTGCAGCTTCACTACTATTATTACCCCAGCCAGCTAGATCAAAGGTGGCTTAAGTAGGTCTACATAGGCTGCAGTCATACCTCTGACTGCAGTGTAGACATACCCCAGTGTCTCAAGGTCACACAGGCCATGTGTGGCAGAGTAAGGAATTGAACCAGACCTCTCAAGTCCCAGGCTAGTGCTCTAACCATTGGCCCACCCTTCCTCACCAGAGTGCAGAGACTATTAACTAATGCATTCTCCCTACCACCACTCCGTCATGTCCATGTAGGCCCCAAAAAAATCAGTGGAAGGCTCAACACTGACTTTGGTAGCATTGAATCAGGCCCATCCTGCTTTACAAAGAGAAGATGTTGGCCTGGACACAAAGGTTCAGGATCGTGAATGCATTTCTGGCTGTGGAAATGCAGTGCTCCTCTTCACCCTGACATTTCCTCTCCATTAGGAGTCTGCTGCTTGTTCATTCTGGTTCCATCGCTGGCCCTGCAGCAGGCCTGCTGCATCCTGACATTTACCTTCATGCATCTGGATTTAGAAGTGGACACGGTGCGCTAGGTTACGTTGCACTGTGACAGTCCGAGTCACTGTCAGCAAAGAGTCCTGCTTGACAGAGATCAATGAGAAGTAATTTTTATACAGGTGAGACTTTGCTGTTTTCATTGCTGCTTGCTGAATAACTTGCTCTGGAGAAACTTGGGGTAAACAGCCAGGACCCTCATAAACTAGGGTCAAAGTGGGAATTAGGCCATTTGAACTGAACAAAAGACTTAAGCACTTTGCTAAATCAGGCCTCTAAATCAGTAGCTAGGCAACTAAATAAGTGTCCTGGCTTTCCAAGGTGCTGAGCACTGCACTACTCCCACTGACACTGATGAAAAATGTGGCCTAAGCTTTCATATTTTTCTGAAATAATGTCTTTAATTCTTATGGTTGTCAAGGAAGCCTTCTGAATGTGAGCTCATTTTGCCTGAGTCTGCAGGCAGCCTGAAATAGTAATGCTGACTAGTCTGACCTCCCCCAAGACAGCTCACTCCTTCCATCTTCTGTCCTGAGCAATGAAGTGTAGGATATGGATTCAGCTACTTGGCCACAGAAGTGCTAAGCAAATGGTCTGTTCCTGGAAAGTAGCACTGTGTTATATATCTTGGGATCTGGCTGCCTTTTTTTAAAAAAATTCCATGAACCCGCACAGCCCTCCTTGGTTTCCGCCATCTCAGACAGGAGCATGGAACCGGCACAGCTCTGCACTGGGCTGTTCAACGTATTCATAAATGATCTGGAAAAAAAGATCAACAGCGAGGTGGCAAAATTTCCAGATCATGCAAAACTACTCAAGATTCTTAAGTCCAAAGCAGACTGTGAAGAGTTACAGAGGGATCTCACAACACTGGGTGACTGGGCAACAAAATGGCAGATGAAATTCAATGTTGATAAATACAAAGTAATGCACATTGGAAAACATAATCCCAGCTAGACTTACAAAATGCTGGGGTCTAAATTAGCATGTTACCACTCAAGAAGGAGATCTTGGAGTCATTGTGGATAGTTCTCTGAAAACATCCACTCTATGTGCAGCGGCAGTCAAAAAAGCAAACAGAATGTTGGGAATCATTAGAAAAGGGACAGATAATAAGACAGAAAATATCATATTGCCTCTATCTTAATCCATGGTACACCCACATCTTGAATACTGCATGCAGATGTGGTTGCCCCATCTCAAAAAAGATATGTTGGTATAGAGAAAAGGTAGAGAAAAGGGCAACAAAAAAGATTAGTGGCAATGGAAAAGCTTCCGTATGGGGAGAGATTAATAAGACTGGAACTTTTCAGTTTGGAAAAGAGATGGCTAAGGGGGGATATGATAGAGGTCTATAAAATCATGACTGGCGTGGAGAAAGGAAATGTGTGTTATTTACTCCTTCTCATAACACAAGAACTAGGGGTCACCAAATGAAATTAATAGGCATCAGGTTTAAAACAAACAAAGGAAGTATTTCTTCACACAATGCACAGTCAACCTGTGGAACTCTTTGCCAGAGGATGTTGTGAAGACCAAAACTATAACAGGGTTCAAAAAAGAACTAAATAAATTCGTGGAGGATAGGTCCAACAATGGCTATTAGCCAGGATGGGCAGGGATGCAAAACCATGCACTGAAGTGTCCCTAGCCTCTGTTTTGCCAGATGCTGGGAATGGGCGACAGGGGATGGATCACTTGATGATTACCTGTCCTGTTCACTCCCTCTGAAGCACCTGGCATTGGCCACTGTCAGAAGACAGGATACTGGACTACATGGACCTTTGGTCTAACCCAGTGTGGTTGTTCTTATGTATTATCATGGGTGTTGCAAGCAAAAGACACATGATCCTCCAGTATTTGCAGAGCCATAAGAAGACCCACATCAGTGGGGAACATGACAATTTCATGGAGGACAGACTGCTGTGGGACATATCAAAAATCAGTTCAGAGTTCTTGGTGGCATTCACGGAGCAGCTGCAGACAGTGGAGCGAGACTTCTGGCCCTGAGAAATGAACGTTGACTGGTGAGATCCCACCGTAATGCAGGTTTGGGATGATGAGCAGAGGCTGCAGAACTTTTGGATGCAAAAGCTCTCATTCCTGGATTTGTGGTCCAAGCTCGCCCCAGCCCTCTAGCAGAGGGACACCAAAATGAGATCTGCACTGACAGTGGAGAAGTGTGTGGTGATCACACTCTGGAAACTTGCAAAACCAGATTGCTACCAGTAACTGAGAAATCATTTGCAGTTGGAAGATCTACTGTGCAGGCTGTTGTCATGTAAGTGTGCAGAGCCATTAATTGTCTCCTGTTATGCAGGACTGTGAATCTCGACAACATGCAGGACACAGTGGATGGATTTGCAGCAATAAGGTTCCCGAACAGCAGTGGTGCGATAGTTCGCAGATCCCTATTTTGGCACCTGCCCATCTTGACCCACAGTATATCAACAGGAAGAGCTACTTTTCTATGGTTATGCAAGTACTGGTGGATCATTGGGGATGCTTCAGGGACGTCAGTGTTGGCTTATATAAGGGAGTGGGGTGTAGGTAATCTGGCCTAGCAGTAACAGCTGGGCTGAGATCTGCCCACCAGGGACGGTAGTCGCTGAGCAGGAGTTGGAGGAATCGCAAGAGCCCGGTCCCGTAAGCAAGAGTCAGGCTGGAGTCAGAGACCAGAGACCAAGAGACAAGGCACAGTCTGGCATTGCAGCAGGCCAAAGTCTGTGTGGTTCCCCAGACAACTTCTTGGGGTTGAATAGGGCATTTGGCCAATCAGAGGGCTGCAGGGTAGTGTCACTGTGGGTCTCTGGGGCAGTATTTCCTGCGGTGCCTACTCGCCACAGTGCTCCCTGGCTGTGCCCGTGCCCGGCCTCCAGGTGGCACTGTAAGAACATCAGCTGACCCAGCCTTCAGAGCTGGGTTCTCGTCCTCACATCATTACAGCTTGGCGGGGAGGCGCACGATGCTCTGATGTTTCAGCACACAGGAGTATTCAGAAAGCTGCAACTTTCCTTCCCAACTGGCATGTTACTATTGGTGATGTTGAAACGCCAGTAATGATCCTGGGGGACCCGGCCAAGCCCTGGCTCCCCTTGCTCACAAAGCCACACACCGGCCACCTCGACAGCACCAAGGAAAGATTCCGCTGCTCAGCAGGTGCAGAACAGCGGCGCAGACAGGACTGTAAGTGTGGGTGGGCCACAGACTATTCTGGAGGGGCAATGTCTAATAGGTATGACATAAATGGTTTGCTTTGATATTGAAAAAAGATCACTAAAATAAATCAATTAAAATCCAGAGTCATTCTATCGCATATATTAAATACATTTAAACACACATAAAATTCATTAATTGGCAGTAAATGTTCTTAAAATAAATCACGCAACACCAAACCGGCACACAGTAATATTGAATTTTATAGAGGCTAGTCAGTAAAGAACAGTACTTACAGTCTTTGCTGGCTGGGGCAGTGTATGGGGTGCCCTCAGCAGTAGGGGCTGGGGGTAGGGGCCCCCGGCTGCTTCCTCTCCAGCTGTGCTCTGTACAGGGGCCAGGGGCCCTGTGCTGAGTCTGATCCTGAGACCTGCTGGCAGAGCTGTGGGGTGAGCACAGGCAGTGATTGGGCATCCTCTCCCCCGTCCCCCCAGTGTTTCCAGGTTCCTACGCAGCCCCAGACCCGGTGAATTACCACCAGTCCCAAAGGCTGATGGCTGGGGAAGCCCTGCTCAGTGGCCTTGGCCAATTAGGGGCCCCGTAAAAATGAGCGCCCCCACACCCCGACCCGCTCTGCCCGCCTGGTGCTCCTGCTGGGGAGTGGGGTCAGGACACGGAGGCTTCATCTACATTAACACTGCACAAAATATAAGCTGTGTTGAGGCTTCCTCTATCGCCGAAGGTATCCGATTTCGGCAAGCATGCAGCTGCAGCTTTCATGATACCATATGTGCCATTTTGAAAGCAGCAGTTCAATTCATGAAGTTGACAATCTAGAATTTGATTTCACATTGCTCTCAAATCTTCATCAGAACATGCCCGGATTGATTTTCCCAAAGACGAATTCACAACTGAATCTTCCAGACGGCTTGGTCATTTTCTGTTTTGAGAAAAGGCTACATCCCAGTTCTCAAGGCCACATTTCTCCATTAGTTCATCCATTAACTTCAGCACCTGACTGAAGCTGTTCATTTCATTGCTTCTTAAATCAGAGAAACTCTCTTTCAACCCTGCTATCAGATCAATGCAGTCAGTAATGGACAGAGTTGCACTCTGCAATCCTTTAGCAGTAAGTCACTCATTTCAAACAATTTCCCCAAAGTTACTAATAAAAACAAGAACTTTTTCGTTTGAATTTGTTGGAGAAGAGACTGAAACTCCATTTTTGTTTGTCCACCACAATCTTCAAATTCTGCTACTGCTTCAAGAATTACATCATAAAGTATTAGTACTTTGCCCACCGCACCAGACTTTCAACTCCAGAGAGTATCGACTGCCTGTTCATGCTCCAGGCACTGCCACTCGGGACATGGTTCTTTTTAAATCTCCAGCAACCAAGCATACCTGTAAGTCCCACTTATAAAGGTGTTCAAGGAGTTGTGGTCTCAAACTCCGTGGCAACATCTGCAGACATTTTCGACACTGCAGAAAGAATCAGGGTAAGACAGTTTAAGTTACAATGGACATAAATTGCTCGCTAGAATTTGTGTTTCAAAATCATATGTACTCCTCCTTTGTTCCCAGACATGACAGACGCCCCATCAAAACTGAAGCCAACTGAAGCCAACACACAAATCAGATCAAGTTCAAGTGTTTCCTAAACTTGAAGTATTTTTTCTGAAATTCCATTTGCAGACGTGTCCATTGTATGCACAAATCCTACCGCTCTTTCTTAAATTTCTTAAACTTACAGTGTGCAAGTATCTGACACACACTGCAGTGAGCTCGTGTTTTGAAAAGTCTTTGCATTCATCCGCAGGAATTGCATAGTAAGTGTTCGGTGCCTCATGTAACTCCTTTCTGATTTTGCACAGAAGTAATGAAGCTGCAGCTTCTAAAAGTTCATTTTGTATGTCAGGGCTCACCATAGTAGCATTTTTCGGAAACATTTCAAGTAAACTTTGAATTTCTTCATCATATTTACTGAGTAGTTTGAAAAGCTCCAGAAAGTTTCCTTTGTTTAAAGCTTCCTGATCCTCTCTGTGCCCATGTAAAGCTATTTGCTGTTTAGCACAGAACAGTACAATATCAAGCATCCCTTTAATATGCTCCCCATCTGTACCTATTAAGCGCGTGTTCATTCCTTCTTTATTTAACTGGTTCAGAATATTTCCACGGCCTGATAACTGACACTGTTTGTAGCTGACATAGTTAGTGAATGCCATTGCATGTACTTTACTGTCTCATGTTTGGAGTAGGCCTGGTGTATATGCTTCCAATCACTGTGACTGAACCTGTCTTCAGAACAAGTCACCAAAATGTGTACACGTTTTACAAACACTGCATTTTTAGACATACTATATTCCACCCACTGATGTTTCCTGGACCTGAGTTTGGGGGTTGCAACGCTTCAGTTTTTACCGCTGATAACAGAAGTGGGAAAAGACTGATGTTTCGGCTGAGTCGGTGGTTTGTTGATATTTGACAAATCGGAAGGCCACTTTGTAGCTTTAGTAGAAATAGTATTCATTGCAGCTGTACTGGCCCCAGGGTCATTTTTAGTTTTACATATTACCGTTTCCTTTGCTGAATCAGATGAAGATGGAGAATTTGCAGATTTAGTGGAAAACGATGATACGTCGGTTGGTTTTGTGGATTTGCTTTCGGTCCGTTGTCTTTTTAAGAAACTAAAGAGACTAGTTTGTTTTGACATTTTGAATCTCTGGTTCAAGCATCACATGTAGCTATACAGTGTAATAGAGCTGAATATTAAAACATTTTCTTTGAAGGACTTCCGGCAGAAAAATTCCGGTCTCATACATCACTGGCAATCGAATATTTCTTGCTTATAGTTCATTGTATAAGCAAAGATCCCACCCACACATTTCCTTACAGAAGTGGCTTTGTTTTTGATTGGTTCAAGTATTTTCAAAAATTGTCTCTTTGCCCAATAGGATGCACCCTTAAAAAAAATCCTGGTTGAACTTTGCATTTTTAACACCATATTTGGGTGGGGGGCCCACCCAAGCCAACCTGTGGCTATGCCCCTAGTGTAGAATGTCAGCTGAATGTGCTTTTGGTAGATTGAAAGGACGCTGGTGTTGGTTACTCCCAAGATTGGATCTCTCTGAGGAAAACTATCCCTGTAGTTCCAGCTGCCTCCTGTGTCCTATGGAAGATCTGTGAGGCAAAGGGGGGAAAGGTTGCCGCTGGTGGTGCGGGCCATTAGAAGAGCTTGGCATGGGGCTATACAGCTGAGGGAGGCCTCGAAAGAGCATTTTAACAGTGAGCCACAGTAACGTGGATGTGGTGCCCTGTGCTCGACCTGCGCCTGAAGTTTTGGGGCCTTTTAGGAATTACATGATGCTCACTGTACATGTATGAATATAACACAGTGTGTTACTGATCCTATGAGTTCTGTCACACTGTACAATAACAAGTAAGTGGGTGCTTTCAGTACCACTAGGCATTCTGCAGCATATGTTGTGTGAACTAATAAATATTAATTATTTTCCAGGCCAAGTCCTGGCCTCTTTGCTGAGATTGCAAACAAATGGGGCTACGAGTCTGTCATGGAGGTCGTGGATTCCATGATTTTTTGTGACCTCTGTGACTTCAGGGCTTCGGCTGTCAGTCCCAGCCCCTTCCCCAGCTGTTAATATGGTTCCACATGATGGAATTTCTGCTTTCCTAGTTCTCTTTTTAAAAAACCTAGGCAATTTAACAAATTTTTGTTTGTAAAGATCATAAAGGTTGCAAAGTCAAGCACTTAAAAGTTAGGAAATGCCAGAATTAAGGATGCCTGTGCAAGCTTAATTCAACCCCCTAATGCATATGCAGTATGATCCCGTCTTTAATTACTTGATCACATACTTCTTGTTCTACAGCAGCCCTGCCTCATTCACAGGATAGACAGCGAATGAGGTAGATGGTTGCAAGAAAGGAGAGGATGTTCTCGTCTCTTCTGGATATGGTACTAGACCGAAACCCTAGTGCATTCTACTCCTGGCAGACTTCTTAAATAATATGGCAGGGGAGGGCAAACTATGGCCTGTCAGGGCTTTCAATCCGGCCTGTGGGATTGCCAGCCCCATGGCGCAGTGGGGCTAAGGCAGGCTGCTTGCCTGCCCTGGCCCCCACACAGCTCCTGGAAGCGGATGGCACCATGTCCCTACGGCCCCTCTGGGGCAGGGCAGAGGGCTCCATGTGTTGCCCTCGCCTGCAGGCACCACCCCCCACCGCTCCCATTGGCCAGGAACGGGGAAACCGCAGCCAATGGGAGCTTTGGGGGTGGTACATGCAGGCGAGGGCAGTGCACAGCAGAGCCGCCTGCCCCACCCCACCCCCAGGAGCCACTGCCGGACATGCCAGCCCCTTCTGGGAGCAGCGCGGGGCCAGGTTAGGCAGGAAGCCTGCCTTAGCCCTGCTGCGCACCGCTGCCACCCTGGAGCCGCTCGAGGTAAGCGGTGCTGGGCCAGAGCCCGCACCCTGAACCCCTCTTGCACCCCAACCCTCTGCCTTGAGCCCCCTGCCATACCCCTCCTGCACCCCAACCCGCTGCCCTGAGCCCCTAACCCTCAGCCCAGAGTCCCCAACCCCCTCCCTTGAGCCCCCTGCCGCACCCCTCCTGCACCCCAATCCCCTACTCTGAGTTCCCAACCCCCTTCCCTGAGCCCCCTGCCACACGCCTTCTGCACCCCAACATCCTGCCCAGAGCCCCTAACCCCCTGCCCTGAGGCACCCCAGCACCCACACCCCTCCTGCACCCCACACTCCCTCCCACACACCAACCCCCTACCCCAGCATACAATTTCCCCACCCAGATGTGGCCCTCAGGCCAAAAAGTTTGCCCACCCCTGTAATATGGTCATGCTTGACTTTGCAACTTTAATATTCTTTTAATAAAGTGTTTTGTATGTAATACGTACACATGCTAGATGAAAAAACTTCCCAGATATTCCAGATGCCAAATGTAAATAATGCCTTTTTTTTTTAAAGGAGCATATTAAGAGATGAGCAAACCAACTACATTACAGACATTTAAAACTGTGTTTAGTAGACATATTTACACAGATGCCGGGAAGCGAGAGATCAGTAGTTTTAAAAACCATTCAGCAGAAAATGTAGGGCAGTTAGAACTTTATCATAACATTGCTCTTCCTCCTACTCCTTCTGTATATGTCTAAGCTTTAGTGATGCTACACTATTTTTGTAATGTTTGGTCTCCTACAAAGATGGCTGTTAGATAAACTGCTAAAAATATTATATAATTTGGCCCAATAAGAGATGGGGGGTTACTTTTGGGGACTTTTTTTTTAATTTGGAAAATATTTATTTTACACTGTTTAGTTTGATATATGAAGTATAATAATTACATAGAGTAAAGCATGCAGCCAGATCTGAAGATGCATTATACAGGGCTACTCTCTAGGCATGACCATTTGCTTTGCACTTCTGTGGAGAAGTAGCTGAATCCACATGCTATACTTGATTGCTCAGGACAGCAGATGAAAGGAGTGTGTTGGGGTGGACAATCGATGTCTTAAGGCCCAAGCAGAGATGCCCCATGTGCTGTTCTTCCCAATCCACTGTCAGAAAGGCAGCTGGGAGACCACGCATTGTATTACCATATTTCTTGGAAGGCATACACAGGGCAGATGACTGGTAAAAGGCATCACACACATGGCAAGTATGCAGCACCTACAGCTTTCAAGATCCCTCTGCAACTTTCTCTAATGCCTCGCCTGAGTACGTATTTGGCTGAATTTCCAACGGGTGCCACCCCATCTCAGCATCCTGTGTGCAGGAGAGAGCCCAGTCATGCACCAGCAGTGTGACCAGGGCCCATGCTGCACTGAAATGAACACAGTAATTCTTATATTGTATGTCTTTAATTACTTCCTTAGTCATTGATTCAGTGTAAGATTTCTAAGTTAGTCGCTCCATTGTTCTCCTACTTTATGCTTAGTTCATCGGTCTCAGATGGCCCGATCATTCCAGCATCAACCCTCTTCACAGCTTCTTAAAAGAGAGAGAGAGAGAGAGCGCAATATTTTACAGCTCTTGGTGTTACGTTAAAAGGTAAAACAGGCAATTTTTTTGAAGACTGCATGTCAGGGTACGTCTACACTGCAAACCAAAAACAAGGCAGCCAGTCTGAGCCTGAGTCAACTGACTTGGGCTCATGCAACAGGGCTAAAAATAGTAGTGTGGATGTTCCCACTTGGGCTGGTCTCCCAGACTGGCTGCAGACTGAGCGGGAACGCCTTGCCCGCTATTTTGAGCCCGGTAGTGCAAGTCCCGCAGTTGACTCAGGCTCTGAGACTCGTTGCACAGTTTTGGTTTGGGGGGGTTATTTCTGCAGTGTAGACATACCCCTGGGTATCAGATATGCCTCATGGGCTGGCTCCGATAGCGGGCTAGGCACTTTGACTCTGTGACAGCTCTGTTCCAGCTGTGCCACTGTAGCATTTCCAGTGTCAACACAGGGACGGCTTTGCAGCAGGATCAGGTCCTTCATTTAATCCCTGCTTCAGCCAATCGCATCCTTTCACCTTTGTGCGGCTATTATTGTCTACGTGAAAGAAAATAGATTACTACAGAATAAACAGAATTATTTAATCTGGAGTGACCCTCCTGGAGGGCAAAAATTCATAGGGTTCTATGTTTTCAAAAGGAGATGGTTGTTAAATCTTACCCAGCACATTTTCATTCTTTCCGTCCCCGGGAAGCAGCAGCTGGAATTTCCCAGTGCTAAATACTGATGCATTTTACATTCCTTCTCAGCCTCAGGACGTCTTAGCTTGCCAAGTCTCAACTAAACCTGTGAATGCCAAGGGGACTGATGATAAACAGACATACTCAGCAGCAAGCCTGATCGCTACACCTGTCTCAAAGGCACGCTGCCACAGAGGTCACACCAATGTGATTGTATAAACTATTCCATAGCCTGTGGATGTCAACCCCGGGATGTGGGCGCTTGGATCAGAGAAGGCGAAGGGCCTGATTCTGCAAGGAAGGGCCTGTTACTAAGCAAGTGACTGTGGTCCCATTAGCTTCACTGGGACTACTCATAGGCTTAAAATCAGGCACGTGCGTTAAGCACCTTCCTTAGTAGAGGTCTTAATGCTCAAATGTGCAAGCTAATGACAATTAGTATAAAAATATAGTTTTTAAAAAACCGCTCGGGTAATTCTGTAGTTTATCAGTACTTACTGAGTACTGTACCTACTGCATTCTATCTTACAGGACAGTTTAACTCCTTCCTGTACTTATTGACCTACAGATGTTAAGGCAGTGTGCAAAAGAATATTACAAAGCGCACTCCTTTGGGGAGCTCAGTCTGTGCGATAGCCTGTCGTGTTTATTCTTTGAATACAAGTGTCCAAAATTCCTGAGCTGTAAAATTCATATTCCTTTCCACCAGCTGTCTCAGTGCTCGGGCCTCTTTCTTGGATTGTTCAAAGCTTGGTATCCACATTTCTCGCAGAGATGTCCAGCGTATGTTTGGAGAGGAGAACAAGAAAGCCTCAGGTTTCGGGCAGCTCAGGTGGTTAACTTGTGCATTCCATCTCCTGGGTGACAATCCCTGGCAATGGAGGAGAAACACAGGAAGGGTTTAATTAGACTCTAGGTCATGGATAACTGCACTGATTAGAATCATAGAATATCAGGGTTGGAAGGGACCTCAGGAGGTCACCTAGTCCAACCCCCTGCTCAAAGCAGGACCAATCCCCAATTTTTGCCCCAGATCCCTAAATGGGCCCCTCAAGGATTGAACTCACAACCCTGGGTTTTAGCAGGCCAATGCTCAAACCACTGAGCTATCCCTCCCGAATTCTTCTCCTCCCAAATTCTCTTTCTCAGTGAAAGCATATTTCACTGTTTCTTGCACCATAGGAACACCTCTTTGTGAAGTTCACATTCTGGACTGTAACCTGCCTGCCTGCTTTGATAGAATGGGCACCGCACATGCAGTGAAACTGAAAGCTTCCCTACCCTGCCCTGCATAATGTACCTTAACCATGCCCTGGAGAGTGAAAGCGTAGATTGGTTTCTCTGCCCATCCACATGAGTTGTTTGCAGTGTCGTTGTAGCCGTGTTGGGATATGAGAGACACAAGCTGGTTGGTCCTTTTATTGGACCAGCTTCTGTTGGTGGAAGAGAGAGGCTTTCGAGCTTCCCAGAGCTCTTCTTCAGGACACTGTGTAAGCTCAAACGCTTGTCTCTTCCACCAACAGAAGTTGGTCCAGTAAAAGATATTACCTCCTTGTCTCTCTCACACCCACGAGAGTGGTAATCATGGCACTGATTTTCAGAAGGGAGACATCTCTTCACGGGGAACTGGACTGAAACCAAATTAGTTTTCATATAGGCCACCGAAAAAAGAAACCAGATGGTAAAAGCTCCCAGATGAGACAGAACTGGGCTGCACTGAACTGATAACCTAACTGCGAAAGGTTCTATGTAGCTACCAATCCACGGAGTCATTTCAGCAAAATATTCTAATCCCTGCTCTGGGGTCTGATCCTATGCTCATTGAAGTCATTAGCAAAGCTCCCACTGATTTCAATGGATCAGGATCAGATTCCTAGAGAATAATAGCCAAAGCCTCAGCTCGTATAAATTGGTGATGTTCTCTTGACTTCGACAGAGCAGCGCTGATGTATACCAGCTGAGATTCTGACTCTAAGAGTTTAGCAATTACTTGTTATCATTTCAATATATAAGCATTGTGTGGTAGGAGCTATGAAGCGGGCACTGGTGAACTCAGCGGGCCTTTTGGTCCTGGAAGCCTCCTTGATTAGGGAGACCCAGCAATGTGGGAATGAGGAGAATCTCAGCTTTCAGTTCTATAGTTACTCTCTCCTACACCTGCTTCCTCCACTTGCATGGTTAAGCAAAAAAGAAGTTGTTTGATCCGAAATTTGCAATCAGTTAAAGGCTCCATTGAATTGAGGATCCTAGATAAGCTGAATGCTCAATAATTTGCATGGCAAAATTTTTAATCCCCTTTAACTAATGAGCAACAGACAAGTAGCTGAAAACAACTTGAGTATTCTTAGTGCCATTTTGCATATGAGTACAGTTCATCTTCCTAAGAGTTTTCTGTCTCCCCTTGCTGGTTGATGAGAAAGCGCTACAGTTCAGACTGCCACAGTAGAAAAGAGTAGAGGAGATGTCCCAAGCCAGCTTGTGTGATAATGTAAATGTGAGCACAGTTCCTGATTTGGATAAGCAGATGTAAAAATAATTCAATTCATATTGATAAAGGACCAAGGGGGAAAAAATTGAAAATAGATTTTGGGTACCTCCATTCTTGGTGCTTGAAATTGGGCACCTAAACTTCTGTGGAATTTACAATCAGTGGGCACTTTTGAAAAGGTGGCTGCCCATCTTTACTGCATGATGATTGAGGGAGTCATGACATGAGTTTGTGGTTTCAGTCTAATTCCAGGTGTACTGTGTCCCTATCAGAAAAATCCACCACAACTAGTAATCCCAGGAGAGAGGCCAAGAAGATAGAACTACTCTCTGACCCTAACAAGTGGCCCCTCATGATCATAACTGATGAACTTACGAGGCAGTGTTCTCTAAATAAAGTGTACATCAGTCTGTATATGTCAGCATGGCATGGGAGTTTTAGCCCTGTTGGAAGATCAGTCAGATTCTGTTCACCAAAGCTAGCTATATTAAAAAGAAAACAACCCCAAACACAATTAGAGTTATGAGTACCTTTTCCTGCCTTCTGATGTTTTCCCACACCCTATTACACACCATGCACTCAAACACATCAATATAATTGTCCTGCGTGATATCCTGGACTCCCCATTTGCGTTCTCGGATAGCAGTGAGCAGTCGTTGATTGGAGATGGCTCCTTTCAGTTTCCATTCTAGGTAGGCCTCATACTCTTGGTCATTTGTGTCCAGTGCCTTGATGTAGTGCGCCAGCTCTCTGGGATGTGAAAATCTTGTTACAAGGATTGCACTCTTATTGCTAGGAAGCCAGTCCATAATGCTGGGGGACCCATAGTACACTGGTACCACTCCCAACTTGAGGGGCCTCCAGAGTTTTTCAGTGATGTAATCCTCGCAGACTGCGTTTTCAAAAGCAAGAATGAATTTGTACTGAGCAAGTATTCTATAGAAGTTACCATCATCCATGGAGGCTGGGTTTTTGAGGTGCTGAGGAAGGTCTCTGTTATGCAAGCATTCACCATAGGAGTCCACCTGGATGTAGCTCATCAGCTCACGCACGTAGCTGTCCCGGTCTGAAGGAGGGTCGCAATCGGACTGCACATACACAAGCGGTGCAAGTCCTTTTCTCAAGCTATTCTTCTTTTGCAGCGGAACCATGTATCTCAGAGACTTTATGACCTCTATGCCCTCCAGATACTGAGTAGTTAGCGGCAGATGGGAGTGGCGACTGAAGGTAGCTGTATGGTTGAACAAAGTGATGGTAGGTTTGTGGAAGAGCTTGTAGTTGTTTTTGGGCGACTCTTCATGGAAAAGGGCCCAGTCGTGATGGCGTTTACGAGGGAGGGGTAAGCTATCTATATTAAAGTCAGTACCTAGACAAACACAAATAATGTTACTAGCCAAATCCTTAATATATTGAACTAGGAAAAATATATATATTTAAATCACTGTAAAAGGCCCTTGTTATTTACTTCGGGCCTACCTGTGCCACTCTTACTCACAATGAATACGATTGTATGTGTAGTAAGGTTCTGTTGACTGCAAAAGGACTAGTTCTGTAGTAAGGTACTACTCACCATAAGTAAAGGTGGCACAACTGGCCTCTTAATATTTCCAGTAAACTCTGTAATGGAATAGCAGTGTTTTAGCTTACAGTTAGGCCAAAAAGGGTTGTGTTAATTTTGCGTTTTAGTTGACTCATTATTATTTTTAATTGTTGTAAGACACTTCGAAATAACAGGATTGCTTCCTTCTCTGGAACGAAGGGCCACAGAGTCAAAATAAAATTCCAGATACAATAGTCATAATTATGAAACCAATAATTACCGCACAACAATAAACACCAGTGTGGGGATGTGGGGATCTGTACCACACGTTCTCGTGTAACCAAATTCTCAGATTATGGGCCTTGGAGAATATGAGTTACTATTAAGATGAATCATGTGTGATGGATCTGCAAAGCTAGGGACTTCAACTCCCATGAGCCTCCTCCTCACTGTGCATCCCCTTCCCCTGGCCAGGTAAGGTCCTGAACGAGGATGTGCCAGGGCCCTGTTTGGGACTTAGGAGTGGGAGCCACTTAGCAGCAGGAAGCTGGAGAGAAGCCTTGGGAACTGTGCTGCAAATGGACAGGCTGTGACTGCTGGACATCATAGCTGGGTGCAGGTCTCTGTGGGGCTTTTGGGCAAGCAGCAGCAGCTGGGCAGGGAGCCTGTGCAAAGGGGACCCCCAATGAGAGACACTAACTGAGCCTGGCTTGGAAGCCTGCAGATGCTTATTTGCTTGAGTACAGATTGGACTGGAGAGGGCACCCCAGGCACTAGGCCTGAAGTGCCCTGCCTCTCGATTGGACTGCCCCAGGGGCCCAAACGAGAACCACTATTGCTCACTTCGAACTGTAACTAAGCTTCTGTATCCAGGGTATCGGCGACCTTTCTCCTTTCCTGCCAGCCCTAGTAGCCCTTTCCTTAGCCATGTGTCTGATTGGCTATTGGGACCCACCAGGGCTAGCGCCTACAAGACCTACCTGCTGTGCCTGCCTTCAAAATGGGGTACATTAGGCATGCTAGTGGCACCCCTAGAGGTTTGGGGTACACAGTAACCCCAATAATTACACATGCTTATCGGAGCTTGGGCCCATTTACCTTTAAAGTAACCTTACTTCCACTCCCCTCCCCCGGATAAGAAAAAGAAAGACATTATTCCAAAAAGCTTTAGTAACCAAATATCAAGGTGTTATAACAGGTAAGAGAATTAAACCAGACAAATGGATATTTGGGACGGATTCACTCAGACCACTCCAGCAATGCAAAGTGGCCATAAACTTGGCCATTCAACTGTCCCCTTAGACTGGGTTTTTGGCTGCTTTGCATCACTAGAATGGCCCAAAGCAGCCAGAGCGTGGTGGTAAATCATACACTGTAGCTCAGTGGTTCTCAAACTAGGGCCACCACTTGTTCAGGGAAAGCCCCCAGCGGGCCGGGCTGGTTTGTTTACCTGCTGTGTCCGTAGGTTCAGCTGATCGTGGCTCCCCCTGGCCGCGGTTCACCGCTCCAGGCCAATGGGGGCTGCAGGAAGGGCGGCCAGCACATCCCTCGGCCCACGCCACTTCCCACAGCCCCCATTGGCCTGGATCGGCGAGGGAGGGATAACTGGGGGGAGGGATAGCTCAGTGGTTTGAGCATTGGCCTGCTAAACCCAGGGTTGTGAGTTCAATCCTTGAGGGGGCCATTTAGGGATCTGGGGCAAAAATTGGGGGGTTGGTCCTGCTTTGAGCAGGGGGTTGGACTAGATGACCTCCTGAGGTCCCTTCCAACCCTGATATTCTATGATTCTACGAACCTGCAGACGCGGCAGGTAAACAAACCGGCCCAGCCGGCGAGGGGCTTTCCCTGAACAAGCGGCGGCCCTAGTTTGAGAACCACTGCTGTATCTCCAGTACTTTTTGCGTGAAGTTCATTTGATTAGTCTGTGATTTGTGTCTTGGGTGTCTTGCAAAGTGCTTAAAAAAATTACATCAGGACAATTTATTGGCTGGGGACTACGGTATGTATTATTTGATTGTAGTTTAAGTACTAGTACAGTACTTTGGATGTGATATTTTAATCATTATTCTCAATCAAGGGGATCTGGCCATGAAACAAACTTTCAGAGGTCATCATGCGAAGCCAAAGTCTGACCATCTTTAGGAAATGCAGCAAGACCTAATTCTTTGGAAAAGACTTCCCAGCATAAGAATGACACTCCCTTCAATCCAACCAGCTCCTACAATGATGGGTGGAGGTATAAAATCCTAATACCACTAGTGCAAGAGTCATAAAGGACAATGGATGGTATTTGGGGGAGTTAAAGCATTCTGTATCCTCTTCTTTTTACATGTGATTCTGTGTGGTGACTGTATGTTCCCATGATGAGGCATCATACCGCATATAGGAAAATGACCCTTGTTTTTTCTGTTTTCGCTGTGTTATTGCAATGTGAGCTGCTAGCAGTGGAGGTGAATTATTAGAACAGTAGCTCATGAGGGCTATTTTCTTTTTAAAACATGCTTTTAAGTGGTGTTAGGAAGAGATGAAGAGTAAGGATAGTGAAATACCATAGACTTCAGAGTAACCTTGACTTCCCTGACTTTTACATGTACACTTCCTCTTGGAGGTGTCAAGAAAAACGAGACTACAGAGAGGATGCAAGAAAGCAGAGTGAGATGAGGGACTGTAAATGGGAGTGTAAAACTGACTAACTGAGAAGAGGAAGATTGGGCAAAGGGAAGCCTGTAGAAATACGCAGTCGAGGTAAAAGCCCTAAAATGATTCCAATACCACACAATTAATCTTGAGATGATGACAGTACCTGCCACTGTGGAACAAAGGGGAATTAATAAGATTATGATGAGATAAAGAAGGTGGAACAAGATTCATAGATTCATAGATATTAAGGTCAGAAGGGACCATTATGATCATCTAGTCTGACCTCCCACACAATGCAGGCCACCGAATCTCACCCACCCACTCCTGCAATAAACCTCTCACCTATGTCTGAGCTATTGAAGTCCTCAAACCATGGTTTAAAGACTTCAAGGTGCAGAGAATCCTCCAGCAAGTGACCCGTGCCCCATGCTGCAGAGGAAGGTGAAAAACCCCCAGGGCCTCTTCCAATCTGCCCTGGAGGAAAATTCCTTCCTGACCCCAAATTTGGCCAGATACCCAGGAAAGAATTCTCTGTAATAACTCAGATCCCACCCCATTTAACATTCCATCACAGGCCATTGGGCCTATTTACCATGAATAGTTAAAGATCAATTAATTGCCAAAATTGTGTTATCCCATCATACCTTCTCCTCCATAAATTTATCGAGTTTAATCTTGAAGCCAGATAGGTCTTTTGCCCCCACTGTTTCCCTTGGAAGGCTGTTCCAGAACTTCACTCCTCGAGTGGTTAGAAACCTTCATCTAATTTCAAATCAAACTTCCTGATGGCCAGTTTATATCCATTTGTTCTTGTGTCCACATTGGTACTGAGCTTAAATAATTCCTCTCCCTCTCCGGTATTTATCCCTCTGATATATTTATAGAGAGCAATCATATCTCCCCTCAGCCTTCTTTTGGTTAGGCTAAACAAGCCAGGCTCCTTGAGTCTCCTTTCATAAGACAGGTTTTTCATTCCTCGGATCATCCTAATAGCCCTTCTCTGTACCTGTTCCAGTTTGAATTCATCCTTCTTAAACATGGGAGACCAGAAGTGCACACAGTGTTCCAGATGAGGTCTCACCAGTGCCTTGTATAACGGTACTAACACCTCCTTATCTCTACTGGAAATACCTCACCTGATGCATCCCAAGATCGCATTTGCTTTTTTCACGGCCATATCACATTGGTGGCTCATAGTCAACCTGTGATGCACCAATACTCCAAAGTCCTTCTCCTCCTCCGTTACTTCTAATTGATGCGTCCCCAGCTTATAACTAAAATTCTTGTTATTAATCCCTACATGCATGACCTTACACTTCTCACTATTAAATTTCATCTTATTACTATTACTCCAGTTTACAAGGTCATCCAAATCCTCCTGTATGATATCCCGGTCCTTCTCTAAATTGGCAATACCTCCCAGCTTTGTATCATCTGCAAACTTTATTAGCACACTCCAACTTTTTGATGGAAAGCACTCATAATTATAGTCTCCAAAGTATTAATTAGGAAACCTGTGATACGTGGCAAAGTACAGAGGGGAATGGGGGATGTGAAAAGGCTCTGCTCCTTTGAAAGCACCTTGCACGCAGGGTCTCATCTCCCAGGGGTAGAGAGGGTAGAACTCCCCTGGCTCTTAAGGTATGTGTACACTGCAATCACAGGGTGCGATTTCAGCTTGTGCAGACATACCCGAGCTAGATTTCATCTGCCTAGCTCAGCTACTAGAGCAGTGAAGCTGCATGGCCAGCCTATACTGAGCATGCACTGCCTGGTTTCTCTGCTCCAGTGTTCAAGCCAGCTGGATTAAAGCTGGTTTGGGCATGTCCACATCATAGAATCATAGAAGATCAGGGTTGGAAGAGACCTCAGGAGGTCATCTAGTCCAACCCCCTGCTTAAAGCAGAACCAACACCAGCTAAATCATCCCAGCCAGGGTTTTGTCAAGCCGGGCTTTGCATCAGCTGCAATCACACTCCATGACTGCCGTGTAGACGTACCCTTCAAATTCTCATGTCTGCAGCTTTGATAGTTGGGACACCATCCCCTGCCAAGAGGTTCACTTCTAGCAGCTGCTGCCTTGGCTCCTGGCAGAACCTTCTGAGGGTTTGTCTCCACTGCAATCCGGGGTGTGATGGAAGCTAAGAGAGATATACCTGAGCTAGCTTTCTAGTGTGGCTAAAAATAGCAATGTAAATGCAACAGCACGGGTTTCAGCACACATGGGACCCTAGGTACATAGTCACATTACTAGCCCATGCTGGGGTCCGTGCCCCCACATCTATACCGTTATTTTTGTCATTCTAGCTAGATTAAAGCTAGGCAGAATGGCTACCCTAGCTTCAATCACATCTCTGACTGCAGTGGAGATATACTCTTAGTTGGCTCCTAAATCCAGAGGAAGCAGGAGCTCTCCCTGCAAATGTAAACGCTGTGATCCCAGTTTTTAAAAAGGAACTGCCTGGAAACCTTCCCAAGGGCAGGAGTAAAATCCACTGTTGGAGGCAACACTTCACCTTTGAACAGAACCCTGAACTCTGAGGAGAGGATGGGCCCTCTGTGTGATACTTTTCAAAGAAGAAAAATGACAGGTCAGCAGTGCCTCTGTAGAGACATCACCCACACAGGATGCCTGGGAGAGTAAACAAGGATGATTCACCATAAACAAAAGCAAGTATTGCTAGTAAAACAATTCCACCGAAAAGCACCTTCTTCTTTTACTTTAAGGCACGAAACCTTCTGAATATCCATAGGCAAAAATTTCAGAGGCAGAGCAGGGAAGCTTCTCCCTTGGGGATGCAATTCCCTGGCAGGTATCTAGGGCAGTGGTTCTCAACCTATTTACCATTGTGGGCCGCATCCAATACTACCCGTATGGCCCTGAGGATGTCACGTGGGCCGCAGCTCTGTGCTGATTGGGCCGCAAGCGGCCCACAGGTTGAGATCTTGAGATGCAAACACCCAGATCTCCACCCATAAGACAATGGCAGGTGCAAACTTCACAGGAGCAAACTGCACCCTCCAGGAGATGGCTGACCTTCTGAAAAGCTTATCCATAATGTACAATAAAGGCAAGTTAATGCTAATATGAGAGCTTGCTTTATGCATTCCTTAACTTTGCTGTGTTTAAATATGTAACAGCCTTGCATTAATACAGGGTTTCTTTTTCGCATTTAATATAATATACGAGCTTTGAGTCTGCCTTTACTGGCAGTGATAGATCATTCCCTGCTATTGTAAAAACTAACATTTTTGAATTTGCCTTTCAAAAGGTTTCAAAATCATTGTGATTAAAAAAAAGTACTTGGAGGGTCTTTTTGCTAATATATGCATTCCAGTTTAATTAAGTATATTTAATCATTTCCTCAAGCTTGGTACAATGACCAAATTGTACTTCTGCTAGAGCTGGGGGTGGCAAACAGAAGCACTGTCATAGGCCAGAAATATCACAGACTTTATAGTATCCATGTGATGTAAGCTTTGGTTTCCTTTCATTTAAAATGGGTCAGCTTTTGATCCCTTTGCTATTTTTTCTTCCCATTCATGCTTCAGCACAGGCTCACCAATAAACTAAACTGACCTACTTACCCTTTGGAATTGGGTGTAATTTAGAGCTCTCAGAATGGAAGAGGTGGGAAGTTTGCAGTTCAGTGTTAAATAAAGCTCACTGATTATCAAAAGCCATTTGTTTCCTGTGGTTCACATTTTGTTTAAAAAAAAAATAAACCACATGTGCCCCTCTGAGCTAATGAATCAAGGTGCTGAACCCAGAAATAATCTTCTAATATCAGACATTTTAGTTGATGGCCGCTTACAGTCAGAGAATAAAAAAATCTTCCTCGCACTGAATGCATAAAATGCAGTTTTTCTCTAAAAAGAAACTCTGTAAAAATTGCAGCTTCTTAACTGATGCACTTCAAGTTATATCTGCTTACTTTAGTGACAAAAATGTTGTTTCTGCTTTTGACTTCTGCTACCCTGCAAAGCCAACACTGCTCAGAGAGAGAGGTAGATTCTACTCTTTGGGCATCGTCAATGGCAACTGTTTACTGAGTTCCACTCACAGTCAACTAGTTACCCCTTTGGCATGGAAGGGAATGGGGCTGTTATCACATAAGGCAAATTGGTGAGGCTAGGAAAGAAACAAGCTTGACTCTCAGATCTGAGGCTGGCTTTTCAGGGTGGGCAGGGAGAAGAATGTCCATGTCACATGTAAACCAAGCACATTTGATCTAGAAGTCAGCCAGAGACAATGCACAAGTAATTCCACAATGCCATTTCCCAGGATCACTTTTCAGAGTAGAACTACACTTTATGTGCAAGTAGAGATACTTGCTGGTGCACTTTGTCACCAGACAGACTTTAACAACTTCTGCTGTGGAGGGTTACAGTTGCTCTGTACTTGATCTATAACAGAGAAATAGCAGAGGGGAGGGAACTCACTCATTTAAAATGACTTAGTTCCTTACCATAGAAGAGAAAGGCTTTTGTCATGTGATTATGCTGGTAGGTCCTCTTGATAGTAAAGAAACAGACATTCTGTCCACACTGACCTAACCTCCCAGTCTCGCCAGTCAGCGGGGACCACCAGAGCAGGATAGGGTATCTGTCCGCATCTAAAACTCTCCTGGTATAGCTGTAGAGTTCCTGTTTATTAAAAAACTGATATGCATGTTTCCGCTGCTCCTCCAGTTTTAATGAACCATCTTGTAAACTGGAGACTTTTATCTTCCTTTCAGACTTGCCCAGTTCAAGAACCACCTTTGGAGAAAAACACATACATCATAACTTGCATGGCCAGGGACATACAGTTTGGCTAGCAGATGCTAATTTCCTTGTGTTTGTCAGTGAAATGCAGCCATCTCTTGGGAGACTTTGGCAGCTGTTTAGTAGCATTAAGCAGCACTTCATGGCTGTTTTAGTATAGAAGTGAAAAATACTATACCCATTTGAAACTGTAAAGGGAATTTAAGTAGACAAAGTAATTTATTCACCTTGAAACTGGTAGTTTATAATATACCTTCTGCTGTCTGTCTCATAAAGACTTACAAAATGGAGGAAGGCCCATTTTTAAAATTAGCCCTGCCTAGGGTTACCAGATAGCAACTGTGAAAAAACGGGGCGGGGGATGGGGGGTAATTGGCACCTATATAAGAAAAAGTCCCAAAAAACGGGACTGTCCCTTTAAAAACAGGACATCTGGTCATCCAAGCCCTGCCTGTTACAGGCATGCTCTAGAAAAGGGAGGTGTCAGTAAACAGTGAAAATACAAGAGAAGAGGTGCTCAAGAATACACAAAATTGCCCCGGGTTTTGTAGGATCACTAAAACCTTCTTGTTACGTTGCACACTATAAATGGTTCTTTGTGTGCAGGGCGAAGGATGAGTGCTTAATAGTTGGGGGCAAGGGGGAGGGTTACACTCTGATATCTATGATTATATCATCCAACTCTTGGCCGGACCAAATGAACCCGCTTAGCTTGTAAGAGCTATTGAGATTGCAGTCTAGAGGAGTCTGTCAGCAAGCCAAGACTGACTTACATGAGCCATGGTTGCTATCTATTAATAAAGGCCAGTCTGGTCTAAAACAGCAGCAAATTAAGATACCTCCAAACTGGTTCAGCTGTGCTGGCTGGCATGCTGTGGGGCAGAGCCAAGTCCCACTGCTTTCCTCCCAGCTGCTCTGGGTGGAAGTAAGTGGGCACACAGCAGACAGAGAGAGACCCTGGGGGCTGGGGAGGAGGGGCTCAGACTTCAGGAGAAGAAGATCAGCAAAATGCAGGACAAAGGACAATTCTGGGGTGGGAAAGGGGAAATGAAGCCCCAGCCTCCTCCAGGGGAAGAGGAGAAACTGCCCTGAAGATACCGCAGGAGGAATGGGCCTGTTTTCTTCTGCCCAAAGATATGCTAATTAAATATACTCTGCAATGGGTATGCTTATTTATATATTATGGAAAAAGATGAACATATTTATCTTTCATATCAGACTTTTTTGCTGGCCTGACGCTGTGCTTCCTACCACCATAAATGGCCATTGTGTCAGTACAGACTTGGAAGGAAGAATGCCACTTACTGAGTCACCATCACCATTCGTGGCAGCACCTAGGTTTCCCTGGTGGTCTATACTTTCCCAAGTATTGAACAGGTGGCCAGACAAGTCCCGGGCTACTATGGAATGGCTGCAGGTCCAAACAGCTGGGATTTAGGAGTTTTGTGATATTATGATCAAAGGACAATGCGTTGGAGACAATGCTCCAGGAGACACCCAGCTCTGAGAACACTTTCTCAACTCTGTCAATTGTCTCAGGGCTTCCTGGCCACAGTTTGCAGTCAGTAGCTCAGTCCAAAATTATTAATGATTTTAGACATCTTTAAACATGCATCAAAATTTCATTTGTCTGGAGGAGAAGGGCTACTGATGAATGCCTATAAATAATAATTCAAAAAAAGGAGAAAGATCAGACTTTGAAGTAATTGTGGACTTTTGTTTTCATTTTTTATATATGATTAGTATTACTAAAAGTTTTCTAAGCCCTTATTACCCACATTGACTTTTTGCCTTTGGGTTTTGTCTTTTCTCCTTATTTTGTAAGGAAGTTATTAATTCATTTACCTTTCCCCTCTAGCCCTGTGCTCTCAGTGAAGTACACAACTAGTAGAAATTCTTTACAAAGATTCTTCTTAAAGTGTTATTTATTAATGAAAATATTTAGGGCCTTTAATGACATCTTTGTCCTGCCGGAATTGTGTAACAGTTGGAGTGCAACCACATGATCTCTTTTCCCTCCCTTCCACGACTAGAACTCTTCAGCTACCCAATCCGAGGATTAACTGTACCTGGAGTGTAACAAGAAGAAAAAAGAAGGCCGTAAAGCAGAATAAAGATGCCCAAAGTTTCTTCCTTCCAATTCTAATCATGCTGTGCTGCCAGGCCCACAGAGTGCCAAGTGGTGGTCAAGGCCTGTTATCAGGGATACCAGCTCCTCCTACAGCTTCAGTCATTCCTGCTGTGCTTTCCCATTCTGTCATTGTTTTTCTCAATGGCCACAGCTGCTCAGAAGGAGGCTCCATCAAGGACTGTATTCCAAGCTCAGTGTTTGGTTCAATGTCTAGACAGGACTGTGTTCTTCTGTAGACATCAGAGCAGCGTTCTGAACCAAAGATACCTTGGAGGTGGATGGACTGACTAAATCAAACACAGAGTGAAGGGGCAAATATTAGAAACATATGTGCTGTCAACAAAAGTGCAGTTAAAATTAGTACCAAGTGGAACACTGAGATGCACTTAGCTGATACCGTTACTACATACGTTCCAGATAGAAGCCAGGCCTGCTAAGCACACTAACAACCTAGACAGGGCCTCATTCTCCACTGACATGAACCTCCTGGGCATTGACCCTTGTGAAAAATGGGTGTAAAATACCTGTAAAAACACCTGTGTCTCTGAGCGGAGGATTCTGATTTGCACTCACTGTACACAGGTGTAAATGATCAGAGCCTGACAATTTACCTAACACTTATGAGTCTGAGAACTCAGTCTAATAACAAGAGTGAGAAATACCTCTATCCGTCCCATCAGAAACCATTTATTATTACTCGTCCTTGCTATCAAGACAGTGCCTAGAGACCCCCTTGTGGACATCACCAGCTGGAGAGGATTAGAGCACCCACTAGGTTGCTCTAATTTATGCCTGGCTGGCCTCAAACTGGCCTTAGAACCGTGGAACTGCGACCGGCTCCTTTGTGATTCCCCCTCTCAACTGTGCCCCACAGAAGCTAGTTGCAGCAGCAGCAAATGTTGCCCAATGAGTTTGCCACCACGTTCTACATCTGTGCAGCATAGGGCTGAAATATTAGCCTGCTGATGTTGGCGTGTTTTACATGCCCTTTGCATGGTATAATGGGCTGCACACATCAGCATGGGAAGCAGGGGTGCGGGGGGTGCTGTAGCACTCCCAGGTTGTATGCGGGGCCACTGACCCCACACCCAGGGATCCACTCCCTGGCTCCGGTCCCGGGGGCTATCCCCATGCCCCGCTCCCCAGCCACTGGCTCCATGTATAAAACTGGGGGTGCTTCCCATGCCTATGCCCTGCTCCCGGCTCTCCGCCCGCACTCCACCCCTCAACCCCTCATCTGGGACTTGGGTCCTGGCTGCCAGCCCCACTCCTGGCCCCGCGCCCAGGGCTCTGTTCCTGCAGCCCCACTCCCTGGCTGCTGGCCCTGTGCCTGGCCCCGCCCCACCCCCCACTCCCAGGTCTCCTCTCCCGAGGCCCGCCCTGCACCTGGTCCCCTGCTCCCAGGGCTCCACTCCCAGAGCCCCACGGCTGGGCCCACAGCTGGGGCTCAGCTCTTGGTCCCGCACGTGGTGTCCTGGCTGCTGGCCCCTGCCCGAGGCTCTGCTCCTGGCCCCACGCCCACCCCCAGCTGTGGCCTTGGCCCCCTTACCCCTTGTCCGGGTCCCCCACTCCCAGAGACACAGCCCTGCTCCCAGCCTCAGCTCAGGGAGACCGGGGGGGGAGGGGGGCAGAAAGGTGTAAGGGGGCTGGCTTTCAGCACCCCAATTACTAAAAACTTTCCAGCGCCACTAGCTACACAAGGTGCAAGGCAGGAGGTGTAAGGCCTATATTTTGTAACTCCCAATAAGATCTGAAATACAGGGCCAAACTAACAGTTCAGTCCCAGTTGCTTTGCCTGGATCCAGCATGTCTGCAAGTCTGGCCTGGAATGAATTATGGAAGATATATGGAAAGTAGCTACGAAGCATGCACAGAAATAACCCCACTGTCCAGACTTAAACATTTGTTTAAATTGAACAGAGAAGTCCCCTTTCACTTACAATGCATTGCCCCAGTCCAAATAATACACATCTGGGTCCCAAGGCTATATTGGGCCATGGCCTCTTATTACCACATGACACAGGACCAGGATTTGGCCGATGCGTCTTTAAGAAATGAACTATGGAAACAGTTAAGTCATCCCTGTCCCTGTTTCAATGGCAGTGAGAGATGCCATTTTGCTAATGCTGGATCTCCTGCATGGTACCAGACTGAGTCAGAGGACACACATCTCCGCATTGTGATGAATGGGAAACTAGAAGGTTTCAAAGCTGTTGGAGGCAAATTACACCAGGAGTTCCGCTGGTAGACCCTATCAACATAAGTCTGTAGTGTAGATCAAGCCTTACGTATTTCATATACTAAGATTAATATTTAAGTGGTCCAATAATTTTATATTTAAGATATGAGACGGAAAGCAAAATGTCTTCAACCATATCTGCTTACAAGGGTACCATACCTACTTACTCTTGAGTGCGTTAGACTTTTTGTACCTTTCTGTTAACAAAACACATTCAAATGAATTCCTCATTAATATTTTCATTGTGCACAACAGTTAATATTAATATAAAACATCCAAAAACACTACATTCAAAGCATATTAACATTACAAAGTTCAGCACTCTAAAGTTAGGAAATGCCAGAATTAAGGCTGCCTGTGCAAACTTAATGCAGCCCCCTTACTTGCATGTATTTTATGAAACAGTCTTTAATTACATGATCACATGCTATTTTTCCATGGGACCCGGCCGCCTTCAGTGAATAGGTAGTTATTCAATAACTCTATTATCGTCATTCAATATGTGGCCTTAGCCCTTATTTACCACACACCATTCAAACCCAGCACTGAATACAAAATTTCCTCCTGAGTCGGGGGACTTTAACTACCTGACCAAGGCCTCTGACACAATGAATCGCTAGGGCCTATGGAAACTCCTTCATACATTTAGTGGCCTGGAGAAGATGATTGCTGTTATCCACTTATTCCACGGTGGCCAGGGTGATGGAGTGTGTTGACTCATCAGAAGCCTTCGCTCTCACCAACAGCACCAAGCAAGGAGGTGTAATGGCTCCAGCCCATGCAGGACTTTGATGAAGGTGTACGCATCTAGTTCGGGTTGGATGGGGGCCTATTGAATCTACAGCGACTCAGGGTCCAAACCAACAGGGGCAGTACTGGGGGGGGCTTGTGGGGCTATAGTCACCCCAAAATTTGCCTTAGCCCCCCTATAGCCACCCTTCCCCAATCAGGAAGGGCTCCCGCCACCAGGCTGCTCATGTTCCCACAGGCGCTGCTCGCTGTCCCCTGCCATGCTGCTCACACTGCTGTTTTCAGTTCTCAGACTGGGGGGCACAGAATGTATTTGGGGTGGGGTGAGCTCTGAAGGAAGAGCAGAGAGAAGCAGCTGCTGGCTGCGCACCCAGCTCTGAAGGCAGCGCCGCCTAGCCACAGTGGAGCAGTAAGGGTGGCATGGTAAGACTGCCAGGTGAGTACCCTAACCACGGGGTTAAATGTTATAAGGATTTGTCATCACTGTGAACTTGCCTCAGAGACCTGATCCAGTAGGCGGCCCTGGTTTGTGAATCTCTCGGAGGGTTAGATGGGAGCTAAGCACCCAGACACCCACAAGGAGGCAGCAACGCACATGCTCAGAGGCAGAAACATAAGTGCCTAAGGAACTGAGGAGCTGAGGGAGGTTAGGCACCTATAGCATTTTAGCTGGAGTTGTTTGCATGTCAGTGGTGCCCGAAACTGGGACCTGGATGTCTAACTCCTTTGGGGCATTCACAGCTCTGTGCTTCATCTCACAATAGTAAGGGCCAGATTGTCAGAAGAGCTAAGCTCCCATTTAGGTACCTAAATGAACCAGCCTTTTTCAAATGTGCTCAGTGCCTCAACAGCTCCTGTTATTCTGTATGAGCTGCTGGCTGCTGAGCGCTCTTGGAAATCTGGCACTGTGTTCCCTTGAGAAGGGAGGGGAAAGCAGTTAAATATGCTATGCCATGACTTTTTAAAAATGGGTGGCGAGAGTTGGCAACACTGGATTTTTATTACATGCCTCGTGGATTTGACATTTTTATTAAAGCCGCAGCTCCCGACGTCACATGAATACATGCCAATCTCAGCTTCTGTTTTTAAAAACTTAGGTTTCAAATAATCTTTATCACTGCGGAGAAGATTTTGAAAACATGAGTCCACTCTGAAAGCTGAGAAACCAGAAGACAAAGAACACAAAATGTATTTTTTTTAGGCCTGTCTCATGAGTTTTGAATGCTTTGGGGTTGGCAATACGGCCTAGGTGCTCAGCACTTTTGGAAATCAAGCCACGTGTTCTGGTGGTTCACTGCAGTGCTTGAAGTGCACAGGAAACATAGTGCACATATATAGTGGACCAAATTCTACCTTCTGTTAGACTGGTGTAAACCCAGAATATCTACATTCAGAGCACAACAGAACTCAGTTCAGTGCCTTTAATACAATGGACCATTTCTTTTCCTGCTTAGATCAAAACTAAGAATCTGACTGAGTAAAAATTTCCAGCCAGAAATTAGACTAGAGTTGCTAATTTTGGAGGATGGGGGGGTGACATTTACTTTCTTCACATATTGGCATGTTGTGTCTGCCGTCGGTGATGATATTACAGGATCATGTGCTGATGCACTGCCAGCATACTGAATTTGCAATGCCCAAAGTAAGTTCAGAACTTTCAAATAGTGGTAACAGTAAATATTTGTTTTATGGTAGCACCCCTAGTTATTTTGAAAGCTTAGCTGGCCACCTATGACTATCAGGACTGTCCATGAATTTCAAAATGGGTGGAGATGTTTGGGATTTGAGCAATGATTGGAATACATTACAAACTTTTAGTCTCTTATGGAGCGAAACAACCTCATTTAAATTCACACAAATGCATTTTGGAAACCTCGTCTATTCAAAATGCCAGATTGTACAGCCCAGCAACACACAGATTATTTGTTTTCCAACATCGAACTACATCTGCTTAAACAGTTCATAACAGCAATCAAAGGCTCTAGGGTTTGCTGATCCCGTTCTCCATCTCAGCCCTTTACGGGTTGCAGACAGCTCTTTGCATCTTTCTCAGCATCACTGCATCCTATGCTGTTAGATAACCAAGAAATCCACACCAGTGATGATTTTTCCCCTTACCTCAGGAAAACTGCAGGGCTCTTAGGCCATTGTTGCTATGCTCTTTTTACTTTCAGTTTGTGCAGCTGTTCGAGATCAGGATAAAAACCTGGAGCTCAGAATATTTCTCTTAGCAAAATAAATATGCAGAGAATCCCTCTGAGTTCCTGGGAATCCAGTATCCATAGTTTCACGAGTCCTATTGCCAAGCAGAGCTTCAGCCAGGATTGGAATCCAATCTTTCCTAGGTCCTGAATGTTCTGCAAAGGAAAACTAACTACATTAATTGTGCTATCATTTTTGTGAAGATTGCGCTTCCTGGAAGTCCCTGACAAGGAGATCTCAGCAAAAATCTGTTCTCTGTGCTGACTTCTTTTTTTTGATAACAGTGCAGTTATTGTAGCCAGTCCTGCTCTCCTAACGGGACTTAGATTCACTGTGTTCTGGCAGAGGAGGGCTGTTCAGTTGTAAAAAGAAATGCGTCATAAAAGTTTGGAGTGTGCAGTGAGCTCTGTGCTTCTCCAGCCAAGGGCCGGCTAAAATGCATCCACTTGGCGAAGTCTGTGATCAGATGTGTCACTTGGAAATAAAGTTGACATGTGGAGTATAAAAATGGCGAGGCTGATTCTCTCTTGCCTGCTGCATCACTCTGCGTGGGCATCTCTCTACTCCTGTGCAAAGTGAATGTAAAGCAGGACCATTCCAAGCGGCTAGCACTCTGTGTAGGTGGAAGTGCCACACACAGGCAAAGTGGACTCAGGCCCTCTGGGTCGAAGAAGCTTATGGAAGCTGCTTCCATTATTTGGATTAAAGATGTGCTTGTTTTTGAAAGCAGGTTACTTTGGCCCGAGTCAGGTTTCTTTTGTATAAATTAGAAAAATCTCATGTTTTATGCCTGGAACATCAAAGGGGCAAGTGGATTGTGTTTGGGGGGAAATTAGAATTCTCTGCTCCCCCAGAATATAGGTGTCTTGTTCTGCAACTGATGGCCCAAGATGAGCCCAGCCTGCGTGCGATGTAATTAATGTGGGGGAGAGGGGGTCAATGATGGAGGAGAATGGAGAAACGGGTAGTAGTGGAAGGGAAGATTCATGGGCTATGGCGGAGGAGACTGGAATGGCAGAGCAGTTTAAAAGTGTGCAGAAGAGTTTGGGTGGGACTTGGGGGGGGCTGGTGGTGTTGGGGAGGTGGGAGGGATAGTAGGGGAACATGGATGGTTTGGGAAAGGAAGGTGGGGATGGAAACAGGGAGGGAGACAGGATCACTATAAGAGGAGAATGGAAGGGTATAAATGACAGCTTACCCCAGCAGAGGCATTTTTAAGGACTGGCTATAGAACTGTATGAATAGACATGGACATTGTTGTAGGGCAGAGCATTAACTTATGAAATCTAATGTTAATTGGATGGTGCATGCTCCTGACCCCACCTGGTTTTAGATAGAGCTTGTGGCGATATGGTGTAGCAAACAGTGCCAGCATCATTTATAATGTTCCTGTCAGACATCTACTGCATGGCATAGAGCATGCAATAACCACAAGATATATGTAGATTCTCAGATGGGGTCTAGTGGCTATAGCACTGGACTAGGAACCAGGAAGCCTATAGTCTATTCCCAGCTCTGCCTCTGACCAGCTATGTGGCCTTCAAAAATTCACTTCCTCTCTCTCTGCCTCTTTTTCCCCTTCTACCCTTTGTCTTATCTGTTTTGACTGTAAGCTCTCTGGGTCAGGGCTTGTCTTGCTACGTGTATGGATAGTTCCTACCACAATGGAGCTCTGTCTTCTCTTGGGGCTTCTGGGTGCCACTATTATGCACACCATAATTGCCACCGGACTATTAGGACATATTTTAAGAGTCTGAATAACATCAGCGCACCTCTCCATTGTTTGTTCCCAGTCTATGGTGCTACCTTTCACAAATTTATCACGTGTCTGAAATACTTGGTGTTTTTCTTAAGGGCCCTGCTCCCGGAGTCCTGTTATTGGCTGGAAATCTCAGCTTTCATGGTTTTTTTCAGTAAGTTTCTAGCCTTCATGGTTGCGGAGACTGAAAATATGATCCGAGTGCACCCTAAATGCTCAGGAACAGAAGACAAATAAAATGAACTCAAAATTTGTTTTAAATCTCATGATTTTTAAGTCTCTCGTGATTTTTGAATACGATGAGTAGTCCAGGGTGCAGCAGACAGAATTAGAATTTAGGGGCGGATTCAAAGTCCACTGAAGTCAATGAAGGTCACATTGATTTCAAGGGCTTTAGATTAGGCCCTCATTATGCAGCTAGATGGTCATGAGACTGTCAGTGTTTTGCTTCTTAAATAACACCTCCCCATATTTTCTAGTCTGACAACGGGGAGGGATAGCTCAGTGGTTTGAGCATTGGCCTGCTAAACCCAGGGTTGTTGTGAGTTCAATCACTGAGGGGGCCATTTAGGGATCTGGGGCAAAAATTGGGGATTGGTCCTGCTTTGAGCAGGGGGTTGGACGAGATGACCTCCTGAGGTCCCTTCCAACCCTGATATTCTATGACAACATTCATTCTGGACAGAGTATCCCTTGTAGTTAATGCTGATAGTGATATGGTATCACACCATTATAGAGTCTGGAAAAAGAAAGTGGGTATGTGGGTAGTCCAGCTGTGCCATCCAGAGGAATTAAGCTGCTACTGCAGCCTGTCAGCTGACCAGTTTGCACAAAATAAAACATTTAGCAATGATTGTATAGACATGAGCAAAGTATGCATTATATACAACACGCTCAGCATCGGGGGGGTTAATTCTGCTGGAAGCAGAATGATCAAGAAAGAATAAACATCATGGTTAGACACTATATCCCTCAATTCCCAGTAAAAACCTGCAGTGGTAGATTCAAACTAATGTGAGAGATGAGGGTATAACTGAGTGTGAGGGTGTTAGGATATAGATATTCAGGCCTGTCTGCAAAGGTCTATACTTTAAGAATTTAGGTGTATTCTTATCACTTAGATAGTTATAGAGGTACAAAACAAGAATCAAAATCACAGTCTGCTTGTTTATAGGCCTTCTCTCACTGTGATAGTCTAAGGCTGTGTTCTTAGGTTAAGACCTTTGGCTAAGCAGCAGGGACAGCCATAAACTGGGAAGTGGAGGGTCACATCCTTACATTCCAAACTAGTCACATTGAAATAAGGTGCTATTGGGCTGTTAGGCATTATCAGGACAGGATTGTATTCCTATCACCTCAAGAGAAAGGGAAGAGCCTAGAAGATTTAAAGAAAACTTGGTTTGATAGCATCCCGTCTGGCAAGAACTCACTTATCAATAGCTGGGATGTGAAATCCTCATTTCTTTGTTGTTCTATCATTGTAGTCTCCACTTCCCTATTGTTTGTCTGTATAATCTCTGTCTGGTTCTGTGATTGTTTCTGTCTGCTGTATAATTAATTTTGTTGGGTGTAAACCAATTAAGGTGGTGGGATATAATTGGTTAAATAATCATGGTACAATATGTTAGGATTGGTTAGTTAAATTTCAGGAAAATGATTGGTTAAGGTATAGCTAAGCAGAACTCAAGTTTTACTATACAGTCTGCAGTCAATCAGGAAGTAAGAGGGGGAATGGGAACAGGGAATGGGGGTGGGGGAATTGGAATTATGTTTTGCTAAAGGGGGGAATGGGAATGGGGAATGGGAACAGGGACACAGGTAAGGCTCTGTGGTGTCAGAGCTGGGAAGGGGGACACTAAGGAAGGAAATTGGAATCATCGCTTGCTGAAAGTTCACCCCAATAAACACTGAATTGTTTGCACCTTCGGACTTCGGGGATTGTTGCTCTCTGTTCATGCGAGAAGGACCAGGGAAGTAAGCAGGTGAAGAAATAAGCTCCCTAACAGAGGGGTGCAATTAAGAAAAAGAAAATGTGGTCCAAGCATCCTGAAAAGCCTGTCAAAGTGGTACATGAGGCTGTAGAATAGTCTTCCCAGGGAAGTGGTGGAAACCCTTTTGCTTAGGACTTCTAAAATAGGAAACATACTGTAGGAAGCAATGGTATTGGCAGAGAAAAACTGGATGATGTAGTAATATTCTAATTTAATTTCTATGGTTCCATATCCATATCCTCCTTATATTTTCCGCTGCCTTTCCCTCAGTGTAGGATCTATTACCTTTATCTTCTTCACGTCATTCATTTTTGATCTTGAAATGTCATTGAATGTGTCATCTTTCGTTATCCCAAAGTGTAATGAGCCAGATCCTCAGCTGGTGTAAAGCAGCATAGCTCAGGATCTGGCCCAATAACATCATTGCATGATACAATATCTCTACTTCTATTTTGCTTTATATTTTCTTTATATTTCTCTGGTTAAGTTTTGTCTAAAAACCAAGAATTATTTTGTTTGTGCTCATTTTTCCCCTTCTGCATTTCTATGTGCTTTTGTATGCTTCCCCCTGGTTATGTTCCATTTCTCTTGACTGTGTCATGTCAGTTGCATGATGGAAATTTTTCTCCATCCCTTGTATGTTACATCTTCCAGCGTATGTTACATTTTCTCAGTGCTGTCTATAACTTTTATCTCTTGTTTTTCTGGAGTTCATGTTTTATTATTTTATATGCTGCATTTTGTAACAATTATTTTAGCTATTTCAGGTTATCCGCTCTCCCATTTTGTATACTGTTCTGTTTTCTTTGTGTGTCTATTCATAATCCTATAGTTCAGAACAGCCTTTCTTTACATTACACTGGTTAGTCCCTTACTACATTATATTATTTGTATTACAGTCATGCCTATAGGCACCTACTGAGATGAGCACTCCATTGTTCTATGAGCTGTACAAACCCAGTGTGAGAGAGAATCTATGGCCAGAGCACTTGCAGCCTAAATAGACAAGACAGATGAAGAATGGGAGGGGAAACAAAGGCACAAGTAATCTGACCAAGGATGTGCATTAGTTCAGTGGCAGAGCTTGGAATGGAACCAAGGGCCCAGAGTCTCCATTGCGCTACGCCTTGTATTGTCATTTATATCAGTGCAAAGTGAAGTAGCATTTTACAGCCACCTCACTTTGCACTGGTGTAAATGAGCACACAAGGTGCATGGCAATGGAGAATCAGGCCCTGCTGTCCCTGGTTCCCAGTTGGGTACCCTACACTATGCTTCGGCCTTCATATGGAATATACTTAAATGCCTCTTCTCCCCAGTGCTCAAGCATTTATCTCCCTTCTGTAGGTTGAATTCACTATAAAATAATATTTGGCATTTCTGTAACACTTTTCACTGAGGGACCTCAAAACGCTTTACAAACATTAGAATTAACCCTTTGAACCCCTTCTGAATGAACAGTGTCCCACTCCACTGGTGACGCAGCACAGACACACCCAACCCTTGGCATGCTACGCACCCCAGCGATCCACACACGCTAGCCAGTGAACACCACCAGTGAACAACAACCCCCAGACATCACAGCCCACCCCTGCCTGGACTACATCTAATGCCCTACACATCCAGCTACCCCAGAACTCCACCCCACCAGGCACCATCATCTGCCACCTAGAACCCCCAATCCAGATGCCTGGCTCCACCCCCACTATCAACATCACTGCCAAGCTGCTATGGAGCCTTGTAAGGAGGGACATGGGGCTGCTGCTGCTGGGGAGCTCCTAAGGCCTGGCTCCGCCCCGGGAAGTGATAGACTACAGGGGGTATCTGTGTGCTATATTGGCTGCCACTGGGGTTTTGCTGTTTGTTGGGGGTCACTTGCTACCTCATCCCTGTCTTCCTGGGGCCACTGAAATGCTGCTGTCCTTACTTCCCTGCCCAGGCTTCTGGGTAGTGGGAGGGATTTAAAAACCACTTGCTCCTCGGGGAAAGCCGTGATCTATCAGCTGACACGGCCCCCATCGCTGAAGCGTCCGGCAACCGCGACGGAAGTTTGGCATCATCACACCCCTGTGAGGCAGGGCACTGCTCTTCTCCCCATGTTACAGATGGGGAACAGGGGCGCAGGCAGACTATGCAACTTTCCTAAAATCACACAGACATTGAACTTGCGTCTCCACATTTATCACAAGACCAGCATCCTTCCTCCCTAGGTGGTTGGGGCTCCCCTCCCATTGGGGCACTGGGAATAGCTTCTCTGAGGCTCCACTGGAAGGCTGTTCCGCGTGTCTTTAACACGATTTTATCGCCTTTTCTGCACTGAGGCCTCCATTTCCTTGTGGTTGCTTGCGAGAGCCCATGTTTTATACCCGTATAGCAGCGGTGGCCGCCCCGAGCCGGGCTCTTCCCGCGCCCAGGAGCCCAGCGGCCCCGCGCCGCCCGGGCACCGGCCCCGCCCCCCGCTCTCCGCTCTGTGACGCGGGGGGGGCACCGGAAGGGCCGAGTCTCGGGGCACCGCCTGGAGGAGACTCTCTAGCTGGCCCCGGTCTCCTCTCTATGGTGTGCGGAGCTGTCCCCGGAAGCGTCCCTGCCCTCTCCCGGCTGCTGCGGCGATGGCGGAGGTGGAGGGCCCGGAGGCGCGGGACGGGGAGCCCCAGGAGCCGGAGCCGGAGGACGGGGAGCCCCTGGAGCCGGGCGGCTACCTCCTGTACAGGTAGCGGTCCCCCTCCGGCCGGGTCGCCCCGCTGCCTTCCCCCGGAGATCGGAGCAGCTCCGCGGGGGCCCGGGCCGTCCCGGAGATCGGAGCAGCTCCGCGGGTCCCCGGGCCGCCCGCCAGGGCCGGGGGCCTCCCGCCGCAGCGCAGCGCGCCCAGCGGGACGGGGCAAGGGGCCCGCTGGGCCTGGCCGGCTCTCGGCGCTGGGAGTCAGGGGAGAGCGCTCAGCAGGGGCGGCCCAGCCGGGGAGAGACCCTAGGGGGAAGGGGAGAGCCTCAGGCGGGGAGGGAGGCACAGGGCGCTCCGCGGCTGGGCGCTGACGGCGCGCCGCAAGAGCCGTTCGCGGCGGCGGCTGCTGCCAACGCACCTGGCCGGGCGTCGGGGTTCGGGGTGGCCGGCCGAGCCACCCGCCTTGGCCCAAACGCTGAGCTGCGTTGAGAGCTCGGCCTTTGAGTTGGCGCAGCTTGTGGCCGAAAAAGTTTCTCTCTCTCTCACCCATAGAAGTTGGTCAATAGGCGGTATTACCTCACCCACCTTGTTCCTCCTATTACCTCACCCACCTTGTTCCTCCAAGATCAAGGAACATAGTCCTAGGCTAGAACATGACCCGCGGATATGGCTTACCCTGTGACTTATGTCTGTATCATGCAACTCTGTGGCAAAGATCATGACCACCATGAAGAATGGTACAACTGAATACATGTGTTTTTTTTTTCGGGGGTGGCTTGGGTCGTTTTTCCTAATAAAACACTGAAAAGAAAATGTAAATTTTACAGGCACAGAAAAGAATGGGCTGACATTGAACCAGTACCTCAAAATGACGGGCCAAATCCTGTGGTTCAGATCATCTATAGTGAAAAATGTAAGTTTAAAAAAAAAAAAAAAGATTTTAAGTATAATTAAACCTTGGTAAGGTGAAAACATCTGTGTAATATGTCAGTGGCACCACTGAAGCTAGAGTTTAGTTTTCAATAATATACGCTTTTGTGTTGGGTGTCACTGCTAGTAACTATATAAAAACATGTTTTAAGGTTCCTGTAGTCTTCTAGAAGTGAATTTTAAATGTTGAGAATTTAATATTAAAATGGTAAATACACCAGGTAAAATTACCATACACATTTGTTTTTTGAGAATT
The DNA here is from genome assembly GCF_965152235.1 of Eretmochelys imbricata. Classification (NCBI taxonomy): domain Eukaryota; kingdom Metazoa; phylum Chordata; order Testudines; family Cheloniidae; genus Eretmochelys; species Eretmochelys imbricata. The sequence continues at coordinate 130,366,492 of NC_135576.1, read as the reverse complement.
TATTTGTAAACCAACTTGAGCCTAGAACAAAGCTTAAGTATTTCACTTTGTCAAAATTACTGGGTATTATTGAAACTAAAAAAACTGAAGCATGGAAATGGCCTTAATACTGTCCCTGTTTTTAAAGGAACAATTCCATAAACTTGCATTTTTCTAGAGACTGGAGAATCTTGAGTTTCTCAAAGTTCCAAGGATAACGTTTGCCTGCTTTACAACCTTCACATCCTGGAGTGCCCACGCTTTTAAAAACAAAAACAAAACCCTCCTGTTTCTTTTCAGATTTTTAGAAATGATCTTTTAAAAATTATAGAATTAAGTCTGTTAAATAAATAAAGCAAGTATTAAAACTCCTTGGTAGACGGCCACATTCCAGGTAATGCAAGCAATTAGGATGGTGTGGCTAGGCCTAGAGAAAAATGCAATAATGGATGTCAAGATTGTAGAGAAATAGCATGACTCCTAGTGCTCTCATAACTATTTTGGACATTATCTAGATGATGTGTTGAAAGATGTTTTGGGAGTTTTCTAGTATGAGAAATGTAAAGCATCCCACCACAATGATTCTAGTAAACAGTGCTGTTGTATCAGTATGCAGACTGTTAGGCCCAAACACCTTCAAACAGGGTTTTAGGGAACAGTATTTTACACACACAAAGTAGCATCCATGGGTTGCCAGTCTTAAATCCTCTATTCGGGATTTCTTCTAGTTGTTTTGAGTAACACACTGTCATCTATCCAGTCAGAGATGTCTACGATTACTTTCGGGCTGTTCTGCAGCGGGATGAAAGGAGTGAAAGAGCTTTTCAGTTAACCGGGGATGCCATTGAACTGAATGCTGCAAATTACACAGTGTGGTAAGTAATGGTAATTAAAATTAGCTGATTAGATTACCTGGTTTCTCTTTCAACTATTCTGGCAGTGTATTATTCAAAATATGACTGGCCTTGCTTGCTTTCTGGGAGGCTGGGGATTATTGGAAAGCTGCAGCAGGCTCATAAATTAAGATTTTAATGCAGTATCGCTAATTTCTGGGAAATGCTATCTGATAGTCTAAACTTTCCAACAAGATTAGGCCTAGCCATTAAAAACCACCACTGATTAAGATGACATGACAAATCATATTGAAAGTGTCTCTCTGATGAGACACATTCCTAGTGAAAAGACTGGAACTATTTCCTGCTTGTTTCAAAGGAAGTTCTTATCATAGCTAAATATATTAGCTGCTAGTTTTTTTGTAGTAAATATTACTGAAGTAATTCTATAATCCCCTTTGCAATACCCGCCAGTTTAATTTTCAAGTAAATACTAAACTTGTAAGGCCTTCTGAATTCACAGAATTAGATTTCTCAACCAATAGGTACTGTCAAATACTTCCCTGTGTATTTTTCCTATTAATATGATTGCATTGATTTATACCAGTTATTTTCATATCAGGAAGACTATGTTCAGTGAAATTGCAACAGATGTGGGGTATACAAGTCTTCAGTAGAAACTTAAAGTTGCTAAGATCTTGGATAGCAATATGTTTGTAACCTTACCTATTTTGGTTACTACCAGCTACCCAATAATGAATATGTCTTCAGAATTAGTTGTGTTCTTAAAAATTGGTTTAATTCTTAAAGTATTTTTAACTGAATTTACTCCAGCTTTTTTTAAAAAAAAAAAACAACCTCCTAAATGGTGTGTGTGTTTTTTATTTTTCTTTAGGCATTTCCGGAGAGTCCTCCTGCATTCATTGAAAAAGGACCTACATGAGGAAATTAACTATATTACAGCTATCATTGAAGACCAGCCAAAGAATTACCAAGTCTGGTAAAAATCTTTTTGATTTCTAGAGACAAACTGTCTTACCTTTTACCACCTCAGAAATGGACATGGCTGCCAGTTCTAAAAGTGGGACGGTAAGGATTCACCCTTACTCCTTGGATGGAGCCAGTTTCAGAGGTGTTAAACAGGACTGCCCCCAGGCAGAGTTCTCCATAACTCTCTACTCCAATGCTAGGAGCACTGAGTAATGTAGTTAGGCATTTGAAAAGTTTTAAAACTACCAGACTTATTCTGACGCAACAAAAATAAAGAAAATATAACTGAAGAATTTTTAGCTTTCAGCAGCTCTTGGATGTTGCTTTTTTTGTTGTAGAAATCCTCCCAAATGAAATAATGGAGAGGGATGACTGTGTTCTCTAAAGACTCTGGCTATGAATTCTAACAGGGAGTGGATGTATCTGGTAGTAGTGTATACAGAAATATGTCTGCCAAAGATAAATTACATATCACAGCAGTTTCCAACCATGTAAAATAAATATACAAAAGTGTCTCATCTAAAAAGTGTCTCAGTTTTCCACTATCTGGAAGCCTGGAGAGAGAACCTACAGAACAGTTATGTTGCTGGTCTGCAGATCTTCCAGTCTAGGGCAGAGCCATTGTCAGCACGTTGCAGAACAAACCAGGGGACAAGCTGGCTGACCCTCCCAGAGGCTTTGAATGCTTCAGATATGCTGGCCTTCAGCTATTCTAGTCTCATGAGACTTCATCCAAGGTGAAAAGCACCAAACAGGGCAGGAGATTAGCAATATGTTTTATTCATGTTCATAGGGCCTTGAATTTAACTTGTAACTTTATTCTTAGTGGAAATTTTGGATTAGAACAAAAAATGTCAGGTTAGCCCCTAGATTTTATACTAGAGGCTCATTTGGGCAAAATCTGCAAAACTCTGTGGAAAAATACAATAGAAAGGGCTTCCAGCACTCAATACCTTCCTGGACAGAGTGATTACTAAAATGGATACTTTAATAGAGGAAATACAAGGAATCCACAGGCCTGAAGGGATTACTCTTTAGCTCACAAAAGACCAAACTGAGTTTTCTTCTTGGGTATTTCATACATTTGGGTGGGCTGGCCAACTGCTTTGAGAATTATTGATATGAACATGAGTGAAACCTATTGTGTTCAGGGAACTGAGGACACTTCTTATTGCTGTAGGATGAGTTTCTAAGGGCTGAGCCAGACCTATAGCCTTGGTTTTATTTATAGGGAGTATCTGTGATGTATTCCAGCTTTATACAGGGTGACCAAATTTTCAGTGTAGAACTGTGCAGATCTTCCCCAGAACCTAGGACTTTGTGGCACGGTAGAGTGCTTCCTGGACCTCTGTATCTTGACCAGCTTAGGGATATTTTGATTGAGGGCAAGTCTACGCTACAGTGCTATATATTCACACCCTTGAGTGATGTAAGTTATATCAACTTAGGCTGTAGCATAGACCTGCCCAAAGAGAGAGACTTTGTGGCGAGCCTTAGCCACAAAGGAAAGAAGAGGGAAAATACAGGTGAGGTGCCTTGGCCAGTGTTAAGACAAGGAACCCACTGCTCTTAGTTTTTTGTGCTTGCATCTTGGAAAATTAACCATGAGTCTTTGCATTGAGCTTTAATGCAAATGAATCAAACTTTGGGACTCCCCATAGGACTACTAACATGTGAGCACATGTTTGAGATCCTACACCACCTAGTAAGGTTGTCCAGGTTTAGTGATACTTTGATGTGAACCTCCTCAAGTAAGTGAAAGAAGATGCAGCTGAGCCTACTGAAAAGGAAACAGGTCATGTTTGTGGAGACGAGTTTCTGGTGCCTCCCTTTTCAGATGTGCTGTGGTCAAGGAGTTGTCTGGTATGACTAGAAGATGTTTCTCTGACTGAGGAGTGGCCTCTGGAAAAGAGCAAAGGTAATTAATGAATCCTGCTCCTCAGCCCAGGAAGACGTTGGGTGGAAGTGTCTGAGCTGACTGGAAAAAGAGCCAAGAATAGCTGGAGAGATGTATAAGGAAGACAGCTAGCCAGTCCCTTGGAAACAGGAGTTGAAACCCATGGTCGTTTTATTTGTCCACTCTTTTCCTGAGATTTTCTGGTAGTCTGCACATGCTGCTTCCCTCCATTTGAGTGGTGTGGGAAGGAGAAGCTTGTATGCTGCTCGAATAGCATATTTGTTATGGAGGAAGTCCATCTGCCCATTCTTTTTAGCCTCTGAAACTGACAGCTGACAAGGATTGGATAAATTAGGGTCTCACTGGCACCTCTGTCCTCAGATACAGAGGAGGACAGGTTGCAGGAGCAAGCAGAACGTTTGCAAGCTTTTGTGCTCTCATCTTTAGCTGGAGACAGACCAACAATATGAATGCCTGAGCAAGCAGCAAGAAACTAATTGGGTGTCACCTCTGCCAACCCTGACCCAAAGGGTAGTAAATGTTGCCATGAAGAGGCCTCTGAAATCTAAACGCTGGCTCCCAAGAAAAGGAAAAGCCATATTAGAGCTACAGAGTAATAGGAGTATCTGAAATGTTGTTCGCTGCCTGACAGAGGCCAAAGAATTGAACTGAAGAATTTATGCTGCAGATCGTTGCAAAGGTTCTGACTGGCTCTGCTTTCTGACATTTGAGAAACTTTGATTTGAAATTAGTACTTGTGTCCTTGCTCCAGTTTCCTAGAAATGAAGTGGTGGGACAAATAAGGCATTAATAGAATGTTTACAACACTTACTTTAGAAGTTGGGAGTGACTATGGGCAGGTTTTCATGTGTACTGGAACACACTGAATCTGAAAGCTTAGGAAGGCATTCTAAATTCAGTGACAAATGACAATGTAAAATAGATGGGGAAAATATTTTGAAAAAAATAAGTGATAGAGAACTTCAGTGTTCATAGGGGAAAAATTGTTAGGTTTTTAGGGGGGTTTCTATTCGAACGATGGGTCTAACCGTGAAAATCACTTGTTGGCGATCTGGCAAGTTTCTAAGTGTGATACTGTCTCAAGCATGACCCATCTTGTGTACTCAAACTCAGTTCTATTTAAATGATTATACCCTCATTCTGTTTGGCTTTTCTCACCCACTTCTCAAGCATGTCAAACATAGCAATGATCCTTCTTTAAGAGGTTATGTACTAATACATTTCTGGCATTTTCTTGTTGCAAGTTTATACTATAGCAATCCCTAGAAAAGCTAGGTGAAATGTTTCATGGTTCTTTTAAAAAGTACTACTCTGGTGATGGGTTGGTGTCTTGGTGTTTTTTGTTTGTCCTGATAAGTATTGTAATCAGGTGGTATTTTAATAAAGTCTAATGGTCAAACAAATATTGGAAGGAAAATTTTTTAAATTCTTGTACTTTATCTTTAGGCACCACAGACGGGTGTTGGTAGAGTGGCTGAAGGATCCATCTCAAGAGCTTGAGTTTATAGCTGAAATTCTTAACCAGGATGCCAAAAATTACCATGCTTGGCAGCACAGACAGTGGGTTATTCAGGTATTGTATCCAGGTCTGCTGCTTTCTCTGTAAGGAGAATCCTCCCAAAATTGTAGAGGTTTGTTTCTTAAATGGAACTTTACACATTGACTTGTGTAGATGGAGTGAAAACAATTAAGTGGGTGTGAACTCAGAATTAACCAGTTCAAAATTTGCCTTTGTGCCTTTTGTTACAGGAAGCTCTAGTAGCACCCTCTATATCAGCGTTTCTCAAATGCGGCCACCAGCTGGGCCACAGCCTCCTGGGCTGTGATTGGGGGGATGGGGTAAAAGCAGTGGCCCCTCCCCCTACGTGTTGCTCCTGGATGCACCACCGTGGTGTTGTCTGCTGCCCCTCTGGACACAGCTGGGGCACAAAGCTGGAGGAGCAGGCAGCCAGTGAGTTTCCCAGCTTCCCTGGGGCGGTGGAGCAGCAGGCTGTGGTCACACAGCTTCAGGCTCCATCCCCATCTCCCAGCCACGAGGCTTCGGGCTCTGGCTATGAGGCTTCGGGCTCTGGCCCCCCATTGTCTCCCCCTGGACTGCCCCCAATTGCCCCGGCTCCTACTGCCTGTCCTGCCCCCAGGGCTGGCTCCAGGCACCAGTGTTCCAAGCAAATGCTTGGGGCAGCAGTCAGAAAGGGCAGAAGAGTTTCCATGGCAGTGGCAATTCGGCGGCAGCTTCTCCATTCCTCCAGCCGCGGCGGCAATTTGGCAGCAGCTTCTCTCTTTCCTGCTGGCCGTGGCAGCAATTCAGCGGCGACTTGGTAGCTAGCAATAAATAAATTACAATGATCTGAATCTGTATAGGTGCATATTTATTTGTTTTTCCTAAAGCTAGCTAAGTATTTTAGGAAAAAGTGTGAGAGTGACCACCAGCAAGAGTTCATGGCTTCACTTTGAGGCCACCAAAAAGTTTGTCCTGAGAACCCCTTCTATATAATGAGGGTTGCCTAACACTTGCCATTATACCTCCTGTTCTTCCCCAAAATTAACTAATTTCACAATTTACTACATTGATTTCTTCAACTAGGTCTAATCTTGGGGTCCAGTGTGAGAGAAGTTAGGTTGGAATTCTTCAAATGAAGAAGGAAGTAACTAGAATTTGTTAAAACGTGTTTAAATGTGAGGTTTTTTATTTTGTTTTTTTCTTCTCACCATTGTAGGAGTTCAAACTGTGGGATAATGAACTGGAGTATGTAGACCAGCTTCTGAAAGAGGATGTGAGAAACAACTCTGTCTGGAACCAAAGATACTTTGTAATTTCCAACACCACAGGCTACAACGATCCTGCTGTTCTAGAGAGAGAAGTCCAGTTAGTAATGCTGTGCACAATTACATTTGGTGTCCTCCATTTCTCATAGGCAAAAGAAGTGAGGCATGCTCTTGAATGCTTCAGAGGCTTCAGCTCCCCTTGACCTTTCCCTGGGTACAGAATAAAAGCTACACTGCTGGCATTGGTAGAAGATTTTGAACAATAATCAGGAGATCAAACATCCATGCTCATGTTAGATCTATCAGATGCCTTTTGATACCATTGATAATGAGGTGATGACTTGTCTGCAAGCTACGTTTGAGTTTTGTTTGTTTGCTCTTGAGTAGCTCTCTTACTTGCTGAGCATTCTGAAAGGTTGATAGTGGGTAACTTCTTTTCCTCCCCCAGAGCACTTATGAAGGGTTCTATCTTGTGTCCCCTCTTGTTGAATGTATATCTGGATCTATTGGGAGGGTTAGTGTAGAGATATGGATTGCAGTATCCTAAGTATGTGGATGACACTCAGCTTTGCCTCCATTTCCTCTGACTAGAGTAAAGCGGTCAATGGATGCACCTAGTGCTTGGTTGAGATTGGGGCATGAATGAGAACTAGGTGGCTAAGGCTCAGGCGAGGTGAGGTTGGTCATGAGAAAAAAGCAGAAAAATGGATGGTGATATCTGTCCTTTTGGGTTTTGTTTGTTCAAGTTTGCAACTCAGGGGACTTATTAGATTCTCAGCTGCCACTGGCTGATCAGAGATCAGCAATAGCCAGGATGGCTTTTGAGGGAGTCCAACAGGTAGAACCTGTTTCTTGATGCAGACCTTACTACTGCTTTCCATGCTTTTGTCACCTCCAGGTTACCTTACTGCCGGGCAGTTTATATGGAACTATGTATTGGAACTATGTATTGAACCCATCTGGAAACAGAAGTTGGTACAATATTTGGCAGCCTGCTAGTTTAAGCTAAATATCCTGCTGCGAGCATATTCTGACAGTACTCCATGATCTGCGCTGGCTGCCTATTGATTTCTGGGTAGAATTTAAGGTTTTGGTACTGACCTATAAAGCACATTATTAGCTAGGGCCCCATCTCCTTGAGAAAACACATCTCTCTCCATGCAGTACTGCCGTGAGATTGATCAGCATGGATGCTTGGGGCTGGAGCCCCCAGTATAAAGCAGTGAGTTTCTGGATATGAGGGCCCCCCAACTTTGGAATCTCTTCAGAAATAGCCCTGGTGTAACTGAGGGCCTGCTTTGGTTTTCAGAAATGCTTATTACTGAAGATGATGCAAGAAGGAAAGCAACAGCTTGACTTTCAGATCCCAAGGGAGAAGACTGGGCTAACAGTTATTTAAAAAAAAAAAAAAAAAGTTCTTTCTGCCTAAACTAAGCACATTACAATAAGGAAATATTTTGGATAAAAATCTGGGTGTTTTTAAAAACAAAAAGATCCCAGATTTTTATTTTAAATAGGTTTATTTTTTAAAAGAAAAAATATTTGAAATTGACATCCTACACTAAGGTCTAGACTTAGTATAATCTATTAAAATCATTTACATCGATTAAACAAAAAATTCAAGTAGAATGTTTGCTGCTGAAGTTTTAAAGAAAGTCAGACCACTGAACTGAGAGAAGTCGCTGACTGAGCACCTGAAACCGGCGTTTGAGGCCTAAAGCAGCCTTTGGTAGAAATAGCTACTTCTGCAAGTGCACAGGGAATATTGTCTCTTCACTTTTTTCAACTAGTTCAGCTCAATGACTAGCTCATTTAGAAAAGCGACTGGGCGTTGAAAAAGCAGGAAAGCTCTTCTGGTCTATGAACAAAAACTAGGGGTGAGAGGAGGAGATGTACTAGTTCTAAAATCTTGAAGGACAGGTTGACCAGAAACAATCAGTTCGATTGACTAACTATAGAGAATACTTCCTTTGGTTAATAAATTAGTTCATTTTTAAATACAAAACAAGTTTTGATAAACTTAACTTTTTTATTATGTATCTAGCACATTTAAAGTAATTATATTTAATTAGTGGAAAAACAATTCTAAAAGAATTCCTACTGCCATCCAAATAGAGCTTGACACACACCATGAGTAAAAAATTAGTAGATAAGAAGTTAGTCGTTCACCATGTTCTAACATAAAAAAATAAAAATTACCCATATGAATAAATGTATGTTAAGTTGTGTAATTAAGTGTGTATAGATAGTGTATCCTCCTGGTTAGCAAAAACAAATATCAAATCTAGTGCAAAGGCTATAGTTAGCTGCAAATCCAATATTTTTTAATGGTTACTAACCAATGAGAATCAACCCCTCTTTAAGGAAATAAGTAAAAAGTACAAATGCAAAACAAAATTAAAATGAAGGTTTCCTTCTTTCTGATTTAATTCATAATTAAAATTGGTGATAGAAATAATGTTGATTTCAATCCGTTCACTCTGCGTGGAATGACCCAGTGCCTCTTCAGAGCACATCCTAAGCCCTTGAAGCAGTCCAACTGGGTGTTCATCAAGAGGGTTGAAAGACTTTAAATGAAAGCAATAAGAAAAAAACATTCATTTTTGTTTTCTCACAGATACCTCTTTCTTGAATGTTACTGAATCTGTACCACTTCTATGCCTGTGAGACTAGGCATTTCCAGATTAATTCTCCAGAGCTAGGGATTGGACACCTTAGATTTATTTGTGAAGGATGACCCTGTGTTCAGAACTCAAATTGACATAAATTTAATCTGACTCCTACTCCAGAACCAGATTTGAAGGGTTAATCTTTCTAGATTTCAGCATAGACCTTAGCCTACCCGCTGTTGCCAAGATTTCTTATGGCGGTGGTAAGCTCTGTTCCTCTGCTAGTGACTGTAAAAAGGCTGCTCCAGAAGGGCGAGAAGGTTCAAATATTTTGAGATTGAAAACTGGTTGCAAAACTGCTCATTGCTCTCACCCGTTTCTGGAAATGAGTCTCAGTGCTTGGGGATTTAGTGGAGGGAGAGGAACGTGAAGGCTTTTTTGGTAGAGCTGGAAACATGACATTTTCTTTAATACTCTGCTTGGTGGATGACCCTCCTGACCGTGCGCTTGAAGAAGCTGCTTCTCTGCTCCTTCTCTTCACTTTAACTCTGCCACTGAACTAGGAAGGAACAGCCCATGTCCTCATTGGCACCGGTGCTATATGCCTCCAGTGAGTTTGCACAGGTGCAACTGATTGACCTTGTAAGTGGAGTTTTGCAAACAGTGCTGTGGATGCGCACAAAGAAATGGAATCCAGCATCTGTGGATTCTGCAGTCCTAGCATGTGCCCCTCTTCAACATACCATCAAGTTGCATATTCTGTTATAGGTTTATTATGTCATACTGTGTGGGAGAGTTACCCTCTCCTGAAATAAACTACAAAATAATTGTAGGAATTCATATATTGTAAATTGAAGGTAAGTGCCTCCGGGCACATAACCGCTATCCTGCAGTGGCTTGTCCTGTCATGACAACTGCAGTTAAGTTGCATGGCAGTTGTATTTTATGCCACCATCTGAGATGATCAGCAAAATGTCTGCTTTAGTCTGTATTTTAAAAAGCTTATGCAGAGGAGGGCTGAGACCAGTGAGATGGGGAGGAGGCTGCAAAGGAGATCTGAGTCTGGGTAAAGAAAACATGTTTCTCTTTTTGGCTCGTTGACCTCTGACAGAAGTGTAACCCGTGTTTTCCCTCACAGGTACACTCTAGAAATGATCAAGACAGTGCCACATAATGAAAGTGCATGGAACTATCTAAAAGGGTGAGACTTGTATTTCATATCTGTGGGGTGAGGGCTTCTGGTAAGGGGGATTGTTGCAGGTTGGTGTTACTTGCAGGCCATTTCACATTGAATGTTTCATGCCTAGACGTGTTTACAGCTCTGAGGGAACAACTGAAAAGCAATGATCCAGATAAGCCTGAGGTTATACCCACTTTAAGGGCTAATATAGTAACCTAATCTCCTGGCCCACTTTCCGTATAATTACTGATTGGGAGCTTTGGCAGGGGATCATCAATACTGGTCACATTTGAAAATGCACAGCAGGTTGCTTCTATTTACTGGATCAAAAAAAAAAGTCTTAAGTATTTAAAATACCATATACATTATTTTTATTCATGGAGTCCTGACAGTGTGCTAGCCCCTCTGCAAAACACAAGATGGTGCTTTGTACAGAAATGAAAAGTCTTTGATAGTACAGAACTCGGGAAGAGAAATGAAAGCCCCATTAGTTCATTGACTGGAGTCAAGATGCAGTAAAGAGAAAAGGACTTTCCCCTGACCTTGAAGGGTTAAGAGTTCTGCATTATATAGTGCCACCCTGCTCCTATCATCTCTCTCACACACTTTCCACCTCTCCTTCCTAGCTGTGCTGAAACATTCAGTTTAAGAAACTGAGTTCAGAGTCCCAACAACTTAAAATATTTTCATAGTAGTAGAGGAAAGCAGTTTATAACCTTTTTGCTTGATCTTGCTCATCTCGCTATGAGCCATACTTAATAATGGAAGGATATGTGGCATAAAACCACCAAAAGTTGACTTTAAAAAAAGGGGGGGGGGGAATAAATGTATTAGGCTACACCAGCTATGCATTAGGAGGTTGTTGGTTAAATGCACCCTGCCTCATGTCTCACTGTGCACTTGAGATGTTCATCAATAGCTTACTACAGCAGTGGTTTTCAACTTGTGGGCTCCGGGGGTCTGCAGACTGCCTAAGATTTCCAAAGGGGTCTGCATCTCTATTCTAGGAGTCTGCAAATGAAAAAAGGTTGAAAACCACTGCTACAGCAATGCTGACTTGTTGCTATATTGAACTACATCTATTACCCTCTGCCTCTTTTATATTTATAGCTCCTGTTAGATTAAAATCTTCAGATCAATCTATCAAAGCCAAAACTTGCTTAATTCTTTGTCAAAGCTGCCAGCAGTACTTACTAATCTCTGTTTTAGGATTCTGCAGGATCATGGTCTTTCCAAATATCAAAATCTATTAGAGCAACTGCTGGATTTACAGCCAAGCCACAGTTCTCCCTATCTGATTGCCTTCCTTGTGGATATATATGAAGACATGCTAGAAAACCAGTGTGAGGACAAGGAAGAAACACTAAACAAAGCATTAGAGGTGAGTTGAGAACTCACTTTCTCTACCTCAGGGAGTTTGTCTATCTGAATCTGTTGCCACACAGAGCAAAGACTGGATTATTTTAATGGAAAAGCTCTCTTGTAAAATAGAGTTGTACATTAATTGCACAGTTATTGGAGATGACGGCATTAAGTAGTTGTTTCCGTTACTGTGCACTGTGGTTAATAAATTGTTAGTGTGCACTATCCATCTACTACTTCTCATTATACTGAAGAGAAATCCTCTGAGCCACTCAGAAGTTCAGGGATGTTGATGAGTTGTTTTTTCCCTGCACTCAGAAGGCATTTGACTTCCATTAGCAGTGTCCTGTTCTTAATAATCGTACAGTATGTGAATCCTTGGCCTCTTAGTGTCAATCAGTCTGTATGCAAGAATTTCCATAGTAGCTTGCCAACAACAGAGGCCACCTCTGCTTCACTTGACAGAAGCAAAAAGCAGAAAGATCCCAAACATTACACACAAGAAAAGGAGGAAATGCCAATAAGTAAAGAAAATAAATGAGCTTTCAAATTGCTGAAAGAACAGATTTTTTTGTTTTTTAAAAACACCTTTGTGTAAGTTCCTAACATGCTCTTACTTCCCTCTAACTAGTTTAGCAGAGGGCTCTTGTCCTCAAAATAACTGATATGTATAGGGAGAATCCTTTAGCTTCGTGGTCCACAAGACTGGTAGAGCAGAACTCAACATGGTTCTTAAAGAGCTTTTTTAAAACCTCTGAGGGTAACAGTAATGGAATTTAGCATGAGGTAGATTGAGGGACCTGTCGTGCATGAATTTATCCGGTTCTTTTTTGAACCGTTATAGTCTTGGCCTTCACAGCATCCTCTGGCAATGAGTTCCAAAGGTTGACTGTGCATTGTGTGAAGAAATCCTTCCTTTTATTGGTTTTAAACTTGCTGCCTATTTTCATTTGGTGACCGCTTGTTCTTCATAGAATCATAGAATAGAATCATAGAATATCAGGGTTGGAAGGGACCTCAGTAGGTCATCTAGTCCAACCCCCTGCTCAAAGCAGGGCCAATCCCCAATTTTTGGCCCAGATCCCTAAATGGCCCCCTCAATGATTGAACTCACAACAACTCTGGGTTTAGCAGGCCAATGTTCAAACCACTGAGCTATCCCTCCCCCCCCTTGTTCTTGTGTTAGGAGGAGGAGTAAATAACACTTCCTTATTTACTTTCTCCACACCAGTCATGATTTTATAGACCTCTGTCATATCCCCCCTTAGTAGTCTCTTTTCCAAGTTGAAAAGTCCCAGTCTTATTACTCTCTCCTCATATGGAAGCTGTTCCATACCCCTAATCCTTTTTGTTGCCCTTTTCTAAGCCTTTTTCCAATTCTAATGTACTTTTTTTGAGATGGGGCAACCAGATCTGCATGTAGTATTCAAGATGTGGGCATACCATAGCTTTATACCATTCATCCTTCACAGTCCACCAGCACCAAAATTTGCCTTGTTGCCTTAAAATTTCATGCCTCTTAAGTGTCAGCACTGTTCTGCTAAGCATTGGTTCTTTAATATACGTGGGGCTTGAAGTTGGTGGTACCGAGCTCTGGCTCATCAAACAAGACGCAGTGTTCTGCTTAACAAAAAGAACTGAATGGAACATTTGAAGGGCAATATTTATACCCAGGGGATGGAGCAAAATATCCAGATATCCTGTAAGGTGGTCAGGGGAAGATTTAACCTAGGACTGGAGAGTCACAGGAGACAAACTTCTGTTTGGCATCCAGGGGCAGGACTAATGCAGGGGCTTTAGGGGCTGCAGCCCAGGGCCTCGGGCTAAGGGGGGCCCCGCAGGCCAGGTGCAGCCCGCTGCTTTTCATCTGGCCCCTGAACCTTGCGCGCTTCCCCCGTGCCCCCGGTGAGGCTGGAGCCACGAGCACCGGGTCACCGGCATGCCGCTGCGGCCCCTAGGCGATGGGTGTTCAAGGAATCTCTGCGCACTGCCCCCAGGGCCGGCTGTGCAGCTCCCATTGGCTGGGAGCTGTGGGGGCAGCGCCTGCAGGCACTGCACAGAGCAGCCTGGCCCCTCCATCTAGGGGCTGGACATGCTGGGGAGCAGAGCAGAGAAGATCCTGCCTTAGCTCCGCTGCACCGCTGACCAGGAGCCGCCCAAGGTAAGCGCCTCCGGGCTGGAGCCTGCACCCCAACACCCCACACCCAAACTCCCACCCAGAGCCTGCACCCCGAACCCCCTGTCCCATCTCTGGCCCCACCCCCCAGCTAAAGCTGCACCCCCTCTCACACCCCAAACCCCTGCCCCAGCTCTGAGGCCCTTCCTGTACTCCAAACCCCCAGGCACCCCACAAAATCTAATAGCCCCGGGCCCACAGGAGAGTTAATCCGGCCCTGTTGGCATAAACTATAGAGATAATTGATTTGCTTTTAGGAAGATGCATTTACCAGAAGTCTGGATACTAGTGCAAAACTTGTGCATGAAAAACCATGCTTTGCTTGCTGAAGAGAAGGCCGTGCTTAATGTGTGTTTTTTAAGGACTGTTAAGCTTTTGGTTTAATATATGACAACTTTGTAATTTTTCCTTCTTAGTTATGTGACATTCTGGCTAATGAAAAAGACACAATCCGAAAGGAATACTGGAAGTATATTGGAAGGTCCCTTCAGAACAAGCACAGCACAGGCACTGAACGAGACTTGCGGACAGATCAGCAGCAGTAACTGCAAGTGGCAGAAGATGGTGTCAAGCTCTAAGATACTTATAAAGGAACTCCAAGTCGAGGGGCACAAGCCAGCAGTATAAGCTTAGATGTACTATTCCCCTCTGCCTGAGTGTGATGTAACTTTATGTGCACTGCACAGGTGTTGCTTTTAACAGGAACCAAGTGCGAAGTGTTCAATATAACACAATCCCCTTGGGTCACTGCTGCTACTGACAATAGCTATAGGTAGATCCAAAATGAATTTAAGACTTAATTACTTGAAGTATGCCAAAATAAAGGACTTATTTCTTAATAGGAAATACATAATGCTCTGCTATTTAAGGCACTGAATCAATTTCTCACACTCTAGCCTAATCCACTCCACGCCCCCCCCCTTTTCCTAATGCAGTACTTATAAGATTCATTGCAGATCACTTGTATGTAATGGTTATAAAGCAACTTAATTTTAGTTACTTTAAGCAGGGAATGTAATTGTTGCCATAGGCCAGAACAGCTCTGCAGCAGCAACAAAACTGCTATTATTGTACCCAACTAATGCCAACAACCTGGTTTTGTAATAAAAGCGTAGATATATTTCAAGTGGTTGTATGTGTTTTAGCACGTTTCTCTCTTCTTTTCACAATGTCTTGTAGCACCAAGACAATGCTTCCTGTCATTAACATCTCTTACCATAAATTAAAAGATGTGCCTCAGACAGGTACACGCTCCAGCACACACATGCTTTCTAGTATTGGGATAGCCGTGTTAGTCTGTCCACAAAAGCAACCAGGAGGCTGGTGGCACCTTAAAGACTAACATTTATTTGGGCATAAGCTTTCGTGGGTAAAAAAAACCCCACTTCTTCAGATGCATCTGTAATTTTCACTCCAGGCATCTGAAGAAGTGGGTTTTTTACCCACGAAAGCTTATGCCCAAATAAATCTGTTAGTCTTTAAGGTGCTTTTTAGGTGTCAGTCCCTGGGTTAGGAGTTTTAAACTCCCATATTGCTTTAATGCATCTTGTGCCTTGGAGCATTCTGATCCAGACAGCAGTGGGGAGCTTTCATCATACTTGACGTAAAGAGCAGCCTTGAGTTATTTGTATGGGACAGCAACAGTGGTGAGTACCTTGAACTCAGAGAGCCAACCTCTCAGTGGAACATCCAGACCCATCTTCATTTCAAAATGTCTGGGGTTTTTTCCTCCAGCTTCACCCAACCTCAGCTTTGTGGCAAATGGAGAAGCAATTTTGCATCAGATAGATCAAAACAAGTGTAGTCAACATAGTGTAGCTCTTACCTTAACTAGATCTGGATGGGCTGAAGAAATGTTCTTGTTGGTGGCCTTCCTGCAGAAAAATACCCAGACCTGTTTGTCCTTTACCCTTCCTCCACACTTACGATTCAGCCCTACAAAACAACCATTCCCCTACCAGCTGAAAAAATACAATGCAACTGAAGTGCAGAACAGCTAAAGATTTGTGTAGTAGTTTAGAGGAATCTAAAATCTGTCTTACCTTTCAATAATTGTTCTGTTGTTTGCAATAGTAAAACAATGGAGTTAACACCAGATGTATATCAGATGGAGGCCTTGTGTGCCATGAAATCAGTGAAACCCCTACTGTACTTTACAGATAGGCACAAGTATCCAAATAACTATTGGTATTTCTCCTATAACTTAAACAATTTTTAGCATGCAAGACAAAATTTGTTCTATGATTTTATTAAATTTATAGTCTCCAAATTTGAGAGCTTTTTAGGGGGCAATAAACTTGTATTTAAATTTTATTTTAATAAATGCTTTTTAATGTATTTTTCCCCTCTGTTGAAAAATAAGTTTAATAGGAATCTGAGAGGGTCCCTGAAATCAAATTTATTCTGAAAAACTACAGTATCATCAGAGAGACTTTATATGCAAGTATTTCCATTGAGCTTGATGTTCCATCACAGATTTAAAACTTTTACCTTCTACTGGCAGTTAAACAATTTCCAACCATAATTAAACTACAGAATAAATGCGGAAAATTACCAGGACATGAGTAAGTCCAGGCTCTTCAAGGCAAGTCATGTATTTGTCTCTATCAATTCAGGAAAACAAATACTTGTGTACACATACATGAGCTATTGTCTAATGCAATCCTTGGCTGTATGAACAGCTGCATAGCACATGTGAGCACAGAAGTGATATTATTTCTGTATGGTACTGATGAGCACTCTCCCGGACTATTGTGTCCAGTTTTGAGGTTTACACTTCACAGGGTGTGTTGAAAAACTGGAGGGAGTTCAGAAAAGAGATACAAGAATGATTAAAGGTCTGGAAAACTTGCCTTAAGCTAAATAGACTGAACTGCCTATCAAGGAGAAGCTAAGAGGTGACTGGATCAGCCAAGAACACTATCCATACAGAGTGCTCCTATGTGGCCTGTTGAAACCCTCCCGTGTTCAGGAAGGTGCTCTCAGTGAGGGTACCCTACCTGAGACAGCTGGGAGTCAGTCAGTCTTTCCCTTCCTGGATGACTGACTCCTTTGAATTTCATAAGATAGACCTATAGACAGCAATAAACAAAGCTCTGCACTTGTTCAAGGGACTGAGGCTAACACATCTTGAACTCGTTACTTCTTTTAACATGGGCAAAACAATGTATTTTTCCCTAATCTTGTTCTCATAAACTGCTTAATTTTAACTGAAACTTAAAAAATCAGCCTGAAACAGATACCTGCCCTAGGTAATTTCAACCCCAACAATTAGCTTGACAAAGTGATAAGCAACTAAAATAGGGTCTTACCATGCATGGGGTAACCTTTGCTATATGTGTTGCTACCCCCTCTGCCTATAATCAAATGAAACAGGAAACTGATCAGCCACTCAGGGCTTTACTACAGAGAGAAATTTACTGTGAGCCTAATTATACTGGTATAACTTCCCATATGGTCATTCTGATTCTTGTATAAACTAAACTGGAAAAAGATACTCTTTCTAGAATAAGTGTCTATACAGGGAGTTATACCAGTATAAACTACAGAGGTATAATTTTACTGGTAAATTTCCCCTATAGACAAGCAACCAGTGTCTGAGCGGGAAAAATCAATATAACATCTTCATTTACTAGACTTGTTTTTCCCATGGGAGTGCACAGGTGCAGTGGTGACTACATATAGATGAGGATGAGTGCCGAGCCAAGTTAGGTGCTTTGCAGCAATGTGCAGAAAAAATGGGGTTAAAGAGATGTAGAATTTATTCTTTCTAGGTTCTGACAGTGGTGATAAGGTGGATTAGCGAATCAGTCGTCCATGGTTAATGAACTGGTCAGATTCAAAATAGACAGGGGAGCAGCTGCAACTGTTATTTTAGTCTACATATAAAAGTCTGTTATCAGCCTGAGGTAAACCCCCAAAATGTTATCCTGGATAGTTGGGGTGTAGGGGGGGGACAGGGAAAGAAGGGGGAGGGAATGAACTGAAACATTTGCCATGGAAATGCTGCTTTTCAGCATAGATTAATAGGAGTTCTGAGCACCCATCAATTTAAAGTCAACAGGCGCTGGTGGCCACATGTGAAAATCAGGTCACTTATTTAGGAACTTAACAAGATCTTAAGGTCTCTTGTCATATGTTTAGATGTAGGCTCTTTGGGGCAGGGACTGTCCTCTTCTTGCCTCCCTGATTGGGGCCTCCAGCTGCTACTATAATGCAAATCAAAACAATGCTGTTAAACTCCCATTCTTGAATCTTTGCCTCAATCCCAGATCTGTAAAGGTGATTAGGTGTTGCACTCAGCATTGCAACACCTGACTGATTTAGGAGCCACATTGCACTTTTAAAAGGGATTTAGGAGTTTAAATTTCATCAATTATAGGATTTAGACTCCCAAGTGCTTAAATCCCTTCTGACAATGAGATTAGGCTCCAAAGTTTCAACTATGACTGCAGCAGATTTTAAAATCTGGCCCATAGTGTTTAATTGCAATTTTCCTTGCTGAAAAATTTTTTGTATCATCTCTGCATTAATGGAAACTAGTGTATATAAGTGTGGGGGGGGAGCAGGCAGGGATTCATTGTTTAAAGTTCCCTGCCATATATTACAAAAACACTAGTTAGCAGTCTGAAAATCACCATTCCTTCATTCATGCCTGGGCAAATACAATATACAAAAGGCATTAGTTCATCTGGTCCCCATTCTAACCAGCTGGTTTCACACTTGCTAGCTAAATTACAAAGAGCAGCTGCCTGTGAGTCAGTGCATACCTCAACATAACCTATATGCAAAGTCCCTGGCAGAGTCTTTATGCGGAGTAATCTTAGTTGGAAACTAACAATGGTAAGCAGAAGCGCAGTTTTTACCTAATGGATTAAAACTTTGATGCATATCCTGGCACTTCTGAAAATCCCAAAAGCCCCAGCACCTCCAAAAATTCCAAAACCACAAGTCCCTGACACCTCAGAAGATCCCCAAAGCCCTGGCACTTCTGAAAATCGCATAAGTCCCAGCATCTCCAAAAATACTGATATATCTGGCGCCTCCAAAAACAAAAAAAAGGCTTGGCTCCTCTGAAAAATTGTGAGCCCACCTCTGAAAACCCAGAAGCATCGGCACTTCCAAAACTTCAAGTACCTCCAAAAATCCCAAAAGCCCCAGCACCTGTCAGAACCCCCAAAGCCTCTGTATTTCTGAAAAAGCCAAAAGTCACAGCACCTTCAAAAATCCTGAAACCTCAAAAGCCATGGCACCTCTGAAAATCCTCAACGCCCCCAAAACCCCAGCACCTCCAAAAATCCCCAAACCACAAAAGCACCAGCACCTCTGAAAAATAAAAAAAAAACCCTCACTCTTCCCAAAATCCTGAAAATCCCAAAAGTCCTGGCAATTCCAAAAATCCCAAAAGCCCAGGTACTCTGAAAATCCCCAAAGCTCCAGCACCTCCCAAAATCCAAAACCCTCAAAAGGCACGAAACCTCTGAAAACCCCTAAAGCCCTGGCACCTCTGAAAATCCCCAATCCCAAGCACCTCTGGAAATCCCAAAACACAAAAATCCCTGACACCTGTGAAAATTCTGAAAATCAAAAAAAAACCAAAAACCCAGCACTTTCAAAAATCCTTAAAAATTCCAAAAGACCCAATGTCTCCAAAAACCACCAAATCTCCAACGCATCTGAAAATCCCCAAATCCCAGGCACATCCCCAAAACTCTGGAACCTCCAAAAACACCCTAAACCCTAACACTTAAAAAAAACCCCTAAAGCACCAGCACTTCCAAAAAAAACCCAAACCCTGTCATTTCTGAAAAGCACAAACCCCAGCAGCTCTGGAAACTTCAAAAGCCCCTGTATATCCAAAAAAACCACCAAAGTCCCACACCTCCAAAAAACCTGAAAGCCTCAGAATCTGAGCAAATCCTGAAAATCCCCAAAAGGCCAGGCACCTCAGGAAATCCCAAAAGCCTCATGTGATGGGGTGTTCACCCCACACAAGAGTAGAAGGGACTAATGAAGGCCTCGTGGGCCCGCTACACCTCATTACAGAAAGGAGCAGTGGAGTGGAGGTGATTCTCCAAGTGGCCTAGAGAGTCTGTGCGGCATGCAGCCAACTGGCCGAGAGGCTGCACGGAGCAGCCAATCAGGGCCCAGCAGGCTAATACAAAAGGAGCTGCAGGGCAGAGCAGGGTTAGTAGTTGTGGGGGAGCTGATAAAAGTGAGGACTTTGTTCTTAGCAGGTTGCAGAAAGGGTAGCACCTTGGACTGTGCAGTTACTGGCAAGGAGCAAGAGGGAGCTTCTGGCTGGCTGTTAGGACTCACTGGCTGAATACCCTGAAAAGAAGGTGCTGGGGCCTCAGGAAAGTGGCCTAGAGAATTGATGCCACATTGAGTTTAAAGAGACACAGTAGGAGCCTGCTGTCTACAGAGTCCTTTCGTTAGGATCCAGAGTAGTGAGCAGGCCTGGGACACCCCCTTGCCTCATTCACCACTGGGAAACTGGCCAGAATAATGGACTGAACCCCAGAAGCAGGGAAATATGGACAATGACAAAACCAGAGGTTGGAGTCATGAAGAGGACAGTGTGGTTCCTAGACTGAGGTGGGTCTGCAGGTGGAGAGGATGGTAGGAGAGGCACCAGCTAGGGAGGGTGCACAGGCTGGCAGAGCTAATCCCCAGGATGGCCTGCAGGAGGCACCACTGTGGTGAGTAGACCCCAGCATATCTAAAAATCTGAAGCCCCAAAAGCCACAGAACACTTTCTAGGAAATACCTGATACCCCAAAAGCCCTAGTACCTCTAAAAATCCTGAAACCCCAAAAACCCAGGAACCTCCAAAAATAATGAAAATTGGAGGGTATTAGGATTTTTGGGAAAGAAGTAAGATTTGTACCTATGATTAATAATATCAAACTCCCTCTCTCTTCTTCCCACCACCAGTATAGAAGTCCAACTATGCTTATGTTGGAGGGAGTCCCTTGGCACAGCACTGCTCTCCAGCCCCAACCATGGTGAGTATGGCCTGCCAGGGCCAAGGAGGGGCTTTCAGTCCCTATGCTGTGTGTATGTGTGTAGGGCAATGCAGTACTGGTGCTATTTTCCACAGGTGATGGTGGTTTGAGCTGATATCTCACTCCTGAGGGTAAAGGCCTAAAGAAGTCAGTTGCTACTGGCATCCGAAAGCTGCCCTGGCCTCTATACCGCTAGCCTATCTACTGAAATGGCTCCTGCTGAACTCACAGCAGAGTAGTGTGGGAAAATGCCCTACCATGGAGGAAGAAATAAGGCAGCCATCCCTAGAAACCTTCGGGAGAGGATTTCCGAGGATCTCCGTGAATGTCCTGAGATCTCTCAGGAGGGTATAAGGTACAGCCCTCTGGACATAAACTGCTGTGCATGCCCCACTTCCCACCTAACCCAACAGGGGAATGAAAAGCAGATGCCAGCTCTGCCTGTGTTTGTACCTCTACCTCTTATTGAATGAGTAAAACAATGAGAAGTTGATACCTTTGTCTTGTTAGCTTGGGGCGGGGCTGGGCGCTATCTTTATATTTAAACATTGTAAGGAAAAATGCATTTACACATTTACCAGAGTTCCTTTCCCCTTCATCAGGTTTATCCATGCCCGACTGGCAGAGTCTCAAACAGATCCTGGTTCTCAGCATAACTGGAGTCGTGTCCTCCCCGCCATGTCTCCCTACTTCTTCTCCTCCACTTACTCCTCATTGTTCATGGCAGGGATCTGTCGTGGACTCCTCCAAGGTATACACAGTGATCTGTGAGGTTCTGACAAGTATGGCATGCAGTTTCTTGTAGAAGTGGCATGTTTGCAGGACAGCACCAGATCTATTGTGCTCCCTGGCCTTGTGGTATCCCTGGCAAAGTTCCTTTGCTTTCATGTGTCACTGCGGGTGATCCCTGTTGTACCACTTTGCCTATGGCCCCTGTGTAAACTGTTTATAGATGCCCTCGTTTCTACACATGGTCTGTAACTGATTACCCAGTCTCTTCTCCCACACAGGCCCAGGAGATCAATACCTCCTGTCTACTCCAGGCCAGAGCGCATGGTGTGTGTGTGTGGAGCCACCATGTTTCATTGGGAAGTTGCACACAACAAGGGAGAGCTGCTAGGTGTGCTCGCTAATGAGAAAGATATTTGAAAAACATGCAGAGGGCTTAAGGGGGAGGGCTTCTGTGACCTGTGGGCAGTGTGAAGTTTAAAATTGTGACCAGAGCGGTCACTGTTGCAGGGAATGCGGCATTGTAGGACAGCATCTGGAAAACTGTTAGGGTTGACACAGATAATGCCTTGTCTACGCTCATACTGCATTGACCTTGGTAGGTTGGCTGTGAATCTACACCGTTCGGGGAGGTGAAACCAAGCACTTATGTCGGCTGGAGACAAATGAGTGCAGATAAACACACAGATTGGCACAAGACTCTACCTAACTTTGTAGCCTAGAGCAGGCCTTGGTGACTTAGGAGCACTGCAAACCCAAATTGAATAGTATAGCCTAGTGGAAGCATTTTGGCTTTCTTGACTTGTGGATGTTCAATATAGCTAACAGTGGTGTTGGCCGCAAATATAGCGCAGGCTAATTCCTGATTTTTGTGGCGTTCTCATAGCAAGGATGTTAATGAACTCCTGAACCTGTCTTTGGGGATCTAATGCTCTAAATGTGAAACCTCTTAGTACAGAAAGTCTCTGTGTAAGAGCTGACATTCTACTGACCGTTAGAGCTGGTTCCCCTCTCCTTTAGGAGAGGAGGTTGTAGCAGAGCATTCTGTGTGGGGCCCTCTGCTCTGGAACAGTCTTCCCCTCCTGGTTCAAAATTGTTCAAGTCTATTGACCATCAGAACAAGATACACTTTTCTATGTGATTTGCTGCAGGGAGTGCTTTGAGTGGTATTAGAGGTGCAGGTCAGAAGGAAACGTGGAGTTCTGTGAACAACTTAATTTTGTCTTCATAATTTATGGCAGGGGCCTCTTGAGCCTTGTGCAGGCATGCCTCTTGATTTGTTCTTAATAGTTATACAATTAGAAAAGTGAAGAGACAAGTACAAAACAGCCCCTTTAGCAATTTAAGAAACTAATGAACTAGCAACATACAATATTTTTATTTCAATTGATTTGCAATATAAATGAAATATTTAGCACTCTGCCTAAAATAGCAAAGATACTGCCATGAGGGCAGGAAAGTGTTTTAACAGTATCTAACAATACTAAACTGAACTAACTACTGGAATTAGTTTTAATTTCAGAATCTTCTACAGGGAGTGGGGTGGACATCACTGAGACCTGGTTTATGCTAGAAAATTAACTTTGCTTAAATACATTGGTTAGGGGTGTGAAAAATCCACACCCTTGAGCAGAGTAGTTAAACTGACCTAAATCCCTGCATATAAAGTGCTAGGTGTTGCTGTAGCGTTTTAAGCATAGATGAGCCCTGAGTTCTGATGCAGGTGGTGAGAGGGAACTGAATATTGGGTGGGGCTGCACTTTCCTTACCCCCCTGGGTGGGGTGTGAGGACAGCTCCACTGGACATTGCTGGCCAAAAAGTTTCTGGACCCACATATGAGGGGTGTGTGTGTATATACCATGAATGGGATCCACATGATTAGTATTCAAAGAAACTGGAAGGATTATTAATCTCCATTTTACAGATGAGGAATTGAGGCATAGAGAGATTAAATGACCTTTCCTAAGGTCACCTAGTGAACCTGTGGCAGAGTCAAGAACTGAACCCAAATCTCCTGAGGCCCAGTGCGATGTCTTGGCCACAAGACTATGTTAGATATACACAGAGAGCAGCTCCTTCAGGTGGCCGATGTGTTGACAAAATGTAGGACAAAACACCATTTGATGTAAAATTGACAGAAATGGGTCCTGGAATCCTGGTTTTAAGGGACATCTGGTTACCCCGAGCCATCAACTCTCATTTGGCTCATCTTTTGTGTTTGTGGTTTTTTGTCGTGTGTGTGTGTGTGTGTGTGTGTGAGAGAGAGAGAGAGAGAAGTTCATAACTTTCTTCATGGTCCTGGCAGACTTTTGCCTTTGACAGGGACCACCACCTCCCATCATTTCAAAGAGCACTGAAGCCTGAGGCTGCCCTCAGTCAAAATGGCCACCATTTCCCTTGAGCTTCTGCATGTGACTGAGGATGCCCGATGGGCACCATTCTGTCCTTATCTTCTCTCTCTCCTCCCCCCCCCCATTGTTTTCAGTGAGACTGAAGCTAAGCTACATTTAGGGAGGATGGTCAGTAGGGTGATGGAGAATACAGGAGGGAGTGCAGGAGAATAAATGGGGGAGGAAAGGGGATGTAAGGCATATTGATAGGCATTGCTGGACAATGTGGGGTGTAGGGGTAAAACTGAGGGGAGTGTAGGGGTATTTAGGGCAGGGAGTAAACAGAAGGAACAGGAGAATGTGAGGTTGACTGGGGTGCCAGAGAATGTGGGGTACAGGAGGGAGACTGACTCAAAAGTATGAGGGGAAAGGAGCAAAGGAGACTTTGAGGGAACATTTTGGGTGAGATGGCTATAGGTATAGTGGGTGGGAGATATTCAGGGATGGGCCAGAACAGAGAGACAGGACCGTGCTAAAATACTCAATGGGGAGGCTTGCATTTCTGGTTGTATTTTTAAAAGGTTAATTGTATGTCAAAGTTTGGAAATGAGATGATCATGCAAATTAAGTGTAGGTACCTCCTTCTAAAGACAAAGTGATCATTATAATAAATGTAATTCTTTGCAAGCCAATTATTTTGGGCATCTGACTCATGACTTAATGTTTGGGGTTGGCAATATATATTTAATTTTATAAATATTTGGGATATTCAGCTTAATGCATAGTGGTACATGACCATGGAGGACAAGAAACAGTTAATGGTTTTGTTTTTGGAGATGGCTGACAGAAAGATTTTGCTCACTTCTCCCCCTACCACTATGGCTGGCCCTGTGTCCTTGACCAAGTGTGATTAAAAATTGGTTGGAATGAATAATAAAATTAATAACTGATTAAAAAAATCAGTTTTGAGCATGCTCAGTAGTATTTGCTAGGCTTTTTTTTAAACTGAGATTAATGATTCCCCACCCTCTTTATGACATCACTGTATATTTCACTGCTCAAGAGCCAAGAAAGAAGAGTGGCAGACTAGGCACAAGGACACAGCTACTATCAGGCTGTTTTGGGTGTATCGCTGAGATGTACAATCATCCAAACATAATGCCTTACTAGCAGGGAAAGAAGGATGTCACAGATGTGAAAAAAACTGTGCGTCTAACACTTTGGGGGTTTATTTTTAACTTTTCCAGCATTCTGCAAATTCTAAATTTTTTTTATTTAAAAAAAAAAAGCCTTGTTTTCAGTTCCCACGATTGGAAACTACCTCAGTGTAAAGGGATGTGTTGTTGCCCTGTTAACTCTGCTTTGCAGAAAACTGCAAGTCCAAATCTGAACCCACCCTCCCATTAACAAAAGGTCACTTTTAATCACAATGAATGATTGATGCTACTATTAATCAGAGGCGTTTTCTTTCCTCTGAAAAATGCAAAGTTAAAGGCAAAAGCTACGTTAATGTAACACTAAAGCTACTCAGCAGCGTTTATTTTTCTTTTTAAATATCAGAACATGCCCCAGTTAAGGTTGCTGCGGCATCAGCCTGTGTAGTTGACAACGTACACCTAACAACCAGCAATACTGAGCTCCCTAGCTGAGAAACACCACAGTAAGGGGCTTTTGCTATGTGCATCATAGCACAGGGACCAGGAGCCTTAACTTCCCCCTTTCTGGCTTGTTAAAGGTTAACGTTACATTGCATCAGCCCAGTCGCTGGGTTATAAGAAAAAGGAAAGTTTCAGGCAGGGAGCCATGTGGGTCGGGGGGGGGCCTCCGTGTTCTCCGCTCCACCTGCACTTCCGGAGGTGCACCCGGGCTTCTCAGGCTTCCCGCAGGCTGGTGTATCACATGGCTGGGCCCAACAACCATGGAAAGTACAAGACCCCCTCCCCCTCCCCGCTTTTCTTCCTTCCCCAAAGCCTGGCTGCCGCCGGGTTTCGCACGTTGCTTTAAGGGGCTTTCATCCCAGCCCCCCTCGAGCCCTGGCCGCCTGGCGGGGGGGGGCTCTGCAGCGCGGGCTCTGGCTGGGCCCTTCTCCAGCCCGGGCCCCCCCTGCTTGCGGCCAGGCCCAGCCCCGTTGCTCCCGCCGCGCAAGGTGACTGTGTCCCGGCCCCGGCGGGGGAGTCAGTGGACCCCAGGCTGGGCTCCCGGCCGCCGAGGCTGCCGCATCCCGGCCGCCGCCCTGGGGCAGGGGCGGAAGCTGGCCGCGGGCGGGGAGCTCGGGCTGCGCGGGGCGGTGCCGGCGCTCCCGGCCCCCCTCGCTGCCGTGCATTTCCTCTTCCTCCCTGCATGCAGCAGCCGCGGCGGCCGCCGGGCGGGGGGAGGGAGGGGGCTGGGCGGAGGCGGCGGCGGCGGAGCTGTGGCCGGGAGCGGGAGGCGCCCAGAGCCAGCCCGGGGACGCGAGCGGCCGCGGCGCAGCGGAAGCGGGGGCCAGGGGAAGGAGGCGGGGGGCGGCGCTAGGAGCCGGCGGGGCCCGACGAGAGTCACCGTGTCACGGCGCCCGGGAAGCTGCTGGATCCGCCCCCTGGAGAGGCCGGGGCCGCCGCAACCGACCCCCCGCGCCCGCCGCCCCCTGCCCGCGCCGGGCTTAGCGCGCGGGGCCCAGGCCGAGCGGCGCCGAGCAGCCAGGGGAGCCCGGGACGGGCCTGGGCCGCCGCCTCTGAACTAGGATGTCCCGACATGAAGGTGAGGGCCGGGGCCTGCCGGCTGCGGGCACCCGCCGGCCAGCGGGATCGTCATGGCGGCGCCGCCGAGAGCGGCGGGGCCGGCGGCGGCGGAGGCCCCGGGGCGGCCGGGGCCAGGGCGGCGGCCGGGCAGCTTTGCAGTGTCATGGGGGAGGGGGCCGTGTCCGTTACGGGCAGGCCCCGGCCGCCGGCGGCTCCCGGCCCCGCACAGGGCAGGCGGAGGGGCCTGCCGCGGCCTAGCGCCGCCCGGCCCTGCCCGGCCCGGCCGCCAGGAACGGGGCTGGGGCTGGTTACCCCGCTGCTGAGCGCAGCGGCCTGGGGCCTGATGGGGCGAAAACTCCCTGGCTGGGGTTTGATCCCGGCCTCCTTCCTCGCTGTGCCGGGACGGGGCGGGGGCTGCAGCCGCCTGGCGGCGGGGGGCCCAGGCCGGGCAGGGAGAGGGGACGTAGGGGCGGGGGCATCCGGGGCTGGGGACGGGGGCCAGGCGTGTCCGTGGGGATGGAGGGCTGGGAGGGCGCGGGTGGAGCTTGGGGGGGCGGCGTGTTGGGGTCGGTAGGTCCCGGTGGGGGAGGTGAATGTGGGGGTGTGGATGTCAGAGGGCTGGTGGGACTGGGTGTGGATGGGAGGGGGGGGTTGTAGGTAAAGGCGGGGAAGGAGAGTCACACATGGCGTGTGGCGGGGAGACAGAGCTGTTCGTGCCTGTGTCACAGTGGGAAGGGTCCAGGCAGAGGAGAGGGGGTGTGTTGTAGGTGGCTCAGAGGAGGGGAGCAATGTGTCAGGGCCCGGACTGTGTGGCGGCAGGAGGGTGGCAGGCTTCTGTGAGGAGGATGCAGGTGTGTTTTGGAGATGTTTGGAGAGTGGTTTCTTGTGACTGTGAGGGGTGGAAGATGAAGAACAGGTTCAAGCGAATGTTTGGTTCAGGGAGAGGTCTT
Source organism: Eretmochelys imbricata (assembly GCF_965152235.1). NCBI lineage: Eukaryota > Metazoa > Chordata > Testudines > Cheloniidae > Eretmochelys > Eretmochelys imbricata. The sequence goes on along the minus strand of NC_135576.1, from coordinate 130,338,945 downwards.
CATGTCTTTTTCTGCATTGGGACTAGTGTTTGGGGATATGGTTAGTAGCTGTGGTCTTGCTTCGGGAAGAGCTGACGTTTTGGCAACTTTGGCAGGTTATGAACTTTTAATATTTTAATCTTTAGTGTAGAAAAGGAAATGAATGCAGCTGTATTAACAAATCACTGCAAACATTTTGAAAGGTTAAGAAAAGTTACGTACGTAAGTAGAGAAAATGCTTTAGATATGTACTCTTGTCATTCTGTATTTTTTATTGTTGTAAGGGAGGTAAGTGGATAGTTAAGGATTAATCAAAAACGGCAATGAGAAGGAAGGAGACAAGAACACAGGCAAAACGGAATGTATCTGGGAAGAAAAGAAAAATGTAATAGCGTGTATGTCTGTATGGAGAGGTTTTTTCTCACTTTGGCAAGTGAATAGTTGGTTTAGAATGTAAGATCTTGAAGAAGCTCCTTGTAATAAGAGATTTCATCCAGGTTATTGTTTCTTGAGGGGATAACCTCAGCACCTAACCTGGCAAAAAGTTATCTTCTATCTCCCTTTGCTTAAAGAGGGATGATCTTTGTTGTCCCAGTGATATAGAAGTAATCTTTTTAAATTAGGCAGATCTCTGAAGATATACTGGAATAGAGGTGTCTACATCCAGTCTTGACAGACACAGACAACACAGTAGGAAAGTTCAGAATTTGGGGAGTAATGTTACAGGCTTCCAGCCAGAGGGTAGGTAACTTTGATGCAGGACTAGAGTATGTGGGATGGAGACTGGTGTCCACACTCCTCACTCTGCCTTAAGGTTTGCTAATTTAGCTGAGTTGTCTTATAGGAGTCCATTAGTATTGAGATTTTTTTTATTTTGAGTAAGAGGACGGATTGTTAAACACTGGAACAAGTTTCCTAGGGAGGTTGTGGAATCTCTGTCTTTGGAGGTTTTTAAGAACAAGTCAGACACCTGTCAGGAATAGTCTAGTTATTATGTGGTCCTGCATTGGGTGCAGGCAGGACTAGATGACCTCTCAAGGTCCCTTCCAATCCTACACTTCTATGATTCTATGACTGTTGCCAAACTTTTAGTCTGTCACACCAGATCCTAGCTCAGTCTCCTCATGTGATACAATAAATTCTTCTTATCTTTCTCTAGATTTGGGTGGGTTTGTATAGAAGTAATTAAGCAAACAGCAAAATGAGGGTTAATCTCACAGTTGCTTTGTGTATTGTATTTGTTGGAGGATATATTCTGTAAATTGGTTCTCAAACTGTGGTGCACGTACCACATGACGGTATGCGGGTTTAAACTATAGTATCAGGGTAAGAACTCATAACTGCACTGATTAACATTGCAAAGGTGGTATGCCAACTGCTTTTGAAATCTATTTGTTACACACTAAGTCTTAAAGTGAGAAATATTGTAAATGTTTGTAATATTTGATAAAAAAGGTATTTCACTCTTGAAGTTAGTATTTTACTGGGAGACAGGAATCTTAGAAACTGAATTTTTATAAGCATGTCTCTCGTGGTGTATATTGTGAAATTCCTAAGCTGGAAAGAACATGTATGGAAGAACATGTTTTTTTCAATGTGGGATTTTGGTGATGAGTAGGGAGAATTATTTTAACTAAACAAGGTTAATATTTGGGTTGTCAGATTTTAAGAAAATGTTCCTTCTTTCAAGTTATAATGGGTTAGTTTTGAAAATGGAAATTCACCTTTTCCTGTTAGGTTGCAGGGTGATGTGAGGTTTGGTAACTTCACATTATGGATGTATTCTTTCCAAAGTAAAAACAACAAGATAGAACAGGGGTTCTCAACCTTTTTCTTTCTGAGCCCCCCCCCCCCCCCCCAACATGCTTTAAAAACTTCACAGCCCACCAGTGTCACAACTGTTTTTCTGCATATAAAAGCCAGGGCCAGCATTAGGGGGTAGCAGACAAGGCAATTGCCCAGAGCCCCATGCCACAGGGGTCCCCACAAAGCTAAGTTGCTCAGGCTTCAGCTTCAGCCCCCGGTGGCAGGGCTGGGAGCCCTGGGCTTCAGCCCTACACTGCGAGGCTTCAGCTTTCTTGCCCTGAGCCCCAGCAAGTCTAACACTGGCCCTGCTTTGCGCCCCCCCAAAACCTGCTTGCGGCCCCCTAAAGGACCCCGGAACCCTGGTTGAGAACCAGCTTGAGATAGAAAATGCTGCTGCTGCAACTTGGTATGATACATTTTATAGGAACCTGGTTAGTCTTTCTATTGGTTGTCTCTTTATCCAGGACTTTGCACCATGTATTCAAATTGTTTTATTATATTGATAGTCCAAATTCGAAATTAGTTGTAGGATTGAAAATAGTGGATTTCTTTTCACTGTATTACAGACTGAGACTTGGTTTCCATTATAAGCCTGATGTGACAGTACCACCCCCTCTAAAATCCTCAAAATATGTCATTCCCACTTCAGATCTTCCATGTGTGGTCTGTGGTCAGCAAACAATTTTTGGCCCAAATGTGCGTTGATTGAAAGAAGCTGTTTTTGAGTTATAAGACTCAGGAAAAAACAACAACCCAGGCTTTAATCATGTTTAGAAAATTATATCTTTGCTGTTTTCTCTTCAGAATCATTTTGTACTAGAAATTTCAAATGAGATTTATTTGAGAGATCTTGGTGAAATCTAGAACACTGGGCTAATTCTGAAATGGGGAAGGGCATGTTTGGGAACTAGCTGCTGTAGAACTTAGAATGGTTCCCAGTGCATTTATAAACAATGTAAATACATAAATCCAAGACACACCAACTTTGTTAAGGTTAAGGACATACCAATAACTTAAAGGTAAACAAATACATTGAAAAAAAGGCACTATGTAGCTTTTTGTGTGTGTGTGTGTGTATATATATATATATATATATAAACACTTAGAAATTGAGGAAATGTTAAGATTAAACATACATTTGAAAATCTCATAAGGCATAGGTAAATCATCACCAGAACAACCTTAACTGATCTGGGACAACCAGAAACATTGAGACAATTAGGTGAGAATGATATAAAAGCATAAATAGATTTGATCTCTTCTGTTGGAGATAACAAGAACTGGAATGGTTTCCCCTTACGTGTACAATGGCTGTGCCATACACAATCCACAAAAAGACTTTACAATTCCTGACTAGACAAATAGCACATTGGAGGCAGTCGTTCTCTGCTCTGTATTAAGATTTCATGTGCCATCAATTATACAAATCTCATTAAACACAGAATTAGTGTACCTTTGTATGCAAATCTCTGAGACCCAGATAAGGAATCTATAGCAGTTTATATGAATAAGGCAAAGCTAGTGTGTTGAAGCATCAATTTACTAACAGAAACATGTATGCATGAAACCAATTGTAAAATCTGTACTTTGTGGTGCACATTTTCAATTCTTCATGTACCTCTTCCTCAAATATAAGATTGTTACTCCAGAAGTACGTCTTCCCAAAATTAGCCATATAGCCTGCAAATTTCTTAAAACCCTTTTGTAGGAAAATTTAAGAGATGAGGGTAGTAGTTATACAGCCTACTGTATTAGCACAGTGACTTTTCTGAATTTAATGGTAGTGCTTTGATTTGTATATCTCAAAATACTTGATATTGGTGGGTTCATATTACTCAGTGAGAACATGTTTAGGCCTATAATCAAAGTTAAGTGCAGTATCTGAAAATGGGTCACCGTTGTAGTTCAGGTAATGAGAATTATGGTTGGGGCAGAGGCAATGTAGTGCTAAACCTAAATAACTACAAAACTGATTAGAAATATGGGAAACAGAATAAGCTTCTGTATAATAAAAATGTTTGCGTTCAGTGGAAAACTGAATCCGCTTTGGGAATATACATTTGACAAATGCACTTGCCAATAATATTTTCATTGGCAAGTGGGCCTTACCTATTAGGTTAGCAGAATTTTTTTTTTTTAAATCTACATTTTTGGCCCTTTGGCTGTCACAGAAAACTTCTGAATGTGAACCAGTGCAGTGTGGTCTTCCTGAGTCTGCAGAAAGGGACTTAAAATAACAGAAGGCTGTGAGAAGACTTTCTTTCAGATCTGGGATGAGAAACAAAGTGGTGTTATGGATCAAAAACTGGCAAGGAGACAGAAAACAAAGAATAGGATTAAATCAGCAACCCCCTCTTATAAATTAAAAACACTTTTTTATATATTTAACACCATTATAAATGCTGGAGGCAAAGTGGGGTTTGGGGTGGAGGCTGACAGCTCGTGACCCCCCATGTAATAACCTCGTGACCCCCTGAAGGGTCCAGACCCCCCAGTTTAAGACCCGTGGATTAAATGGTCAATTTTCATGCAGGCAAAAGGTTAACAGCAGAATGCCTCAATGTTCGGTACTAGGTCCAGTGTTGTTTAATATGCTTATGAATGATCAGGGAAGGGGAATAGGTACTGAGGTGGCAAAATTTTCAGATGAGACATTATTTAGATGAGTTAAGAATGGAGCTGTCCCAGAAGAACTTCATTGAGACCTAAAGAAGCTGATATAATGCTGTGCATTCAGGCAAATGAAGTTCATTACCAATAAATGAAAAGAATGCACAATGAAGGGGAAAAGTTAAGCTACTAACACACTTTCCAAGGTTCTAAATTAGTTGTATCAACTCAAGAAAGGGACCTGGCTTTCATTGTAGATAGCTCAGTGAAGATGTTTGCTGTGTGGCTATGGTCAAAAAAGCAAGTGATGCACAAGGAATGGGATGGAGAATAATATGGAAAATATTACACACAAATACAGAGAAATCATTAAAGTAGCAAAGTCAGCACTCAGAAGTTAGGAACTGCCAGATTTTAAGTTAACTGTGCAAGCTTGTCATCTTCTTTGTGTAAATTAATTAAGATAGTCTTTAATTACATGATGACATTCTACTTTTTCCCCAGGACCCCTGCCTCATTGAATGCACTGGATAGATGGTACTCACTGAATGAGCAGCTATCGAGTATTTTATCCTCGTTCAGTGTGTGAAATCATACTCTATTTAGTGCACCCCATCCAAACCCTGCTCTGACTACAGATTCATTTCCTCATTGGCTTTCTCTGTGGCACTCATTACTAAAGTATCTTGGTGCTTTACGAACATTAATGAATTTATTTTCACAGCACCCATATGAGACAAGGTGGTGGTATTATCCCCATTTTACAGATAGTGTCTGAGGCACAGAGAAATTAAGGCCAAAAGTTCTTATGTGAAGAGCAGTGAAAAGATTGGGATTGTTTATCTTAGCAGTGAAATAAATAAGAGGGGGCATGAAACAGTATGTTAGAATGGAATAGAGAAGGTAGATTAGGAGCTTCTGTTTTTCCTCTCTCATAACGTAAGAACAAGGGAAACATTCAATGAAATTAAAAAGTGGCCGTTTCAAAACTGATAAAAGGAAATACTTTATTCACACAACATGTACTTAAACTATGGAACTCATTGCCCCCAGTGGTCACTGATGCCAAGAATTTAGCAAGATTCATAAAGGGATTGGGCATTTTATATGGACCAGGATGAGTCCTAATTGGCAGCAGACTATCCTGCCTCTGCCTAATGTGGAGGTGCAAATCAAGGTTTTGGTTTTGACCTGCTATATAAAGCTTTAAATGACTTGGTTTCTAGCTACTTCGTCAGTTGACTTCACCTAGTTGTGATGTTCAGGCTGACAGCCTCCTAGTTCAGATGGCAAGTGAAGTGCCTTTGAGTCCAGTAATATTTTATATCATTTATATAATATATCTATAGATCTCAAAATACCTTTTTAAGGGTGAGTACACATTATTGTCCTCATTGGATAGATGAGAAGCTGAGGCCCAGAGTGTGTGTTCATTTTGTTTATGCTCAGTAGGGAACCCAAATCTGTTGGGCCCTTCAGGGTACTCTGCAAAGCTCACCTAGTTTCCCAGGCTTTCTCTGAGGGACGTAGGTAAAGTTGCTCTGGGGAGGAGGTTCACATTGGGCTTTTGGGGGGCAAGGGGGTTATGTTGATATGTCTTCCAGTTAAATTCTTTAGTTTGTATATTTTAAAAATTAAATTGTGCCTAGACTGTATCTTGGCTAGGCATGTTGTATAAACTCTCATTCGTCTCAATATAGTAGTTTTTACTGCCTTATTCATCTCAATGTGGTGGTTTTTACTTCCTTATTCATCTTATTGGGATGGTTTTTATGTGTATGTCTGAACTGTTTCCCTCAAAACTGCTTTGTTTAGAACTTCCAGGAGACTTTGGACTTCTTCCTCTTCTCCATAAAACTTTCTCCTACTTCTTGAGCTCTGGTGGACAGCAGGGTAAATCTTTTATTATTTTTATTATTTGCATTGTGGTAGTGCCTAGAGGTTGTAACAGACATTTGGGCTACCGTTACGGTAATCACTGTACATATGCATAGTAAGACTCATTCCCTGTCCCAAACAGCTTGCTGTGTAACCAGACAAGACAGACTGAGGATTGGAGAAAGGAAGCATTATTATTCCCATACCCTTTTATTTTTGTTTTAACGGATGGAGAATTGAGGCACAGAGAAATTAAGTCACTTGACTGAGGTCACACAAGGGAATTGGTGACAGAGCTAGGAATTGAACCCAGATCTGTCAAATCGCAGTACAGTGCCTTATAATCACAAGCCCATGCTTCCAATCTCCTTTTTTCTAATTTCAGTTATGTCATGCAAATCTACATTACTATTTAGTATTTTAGATTTGGAATCTACTTTTAGTAATAACTTGAGCTTCAAATTTTGGTGAAAATAGTGTTATGTGACTGCATTCGGTTTTGATCACCGTACTCACGATCATAAATAAATAAAAATGAGGGCGGACACGTAATTTCAGAAATTTGTCAGAGTGAGTGCATCCTACCAGTAACAGAGTAGATGACGACACTTGGTCTGGGTTGTAATTTCATTTTTTTTCTTACCTCAGGTCAGATTTGGTCCTCTCCCATCACTTTCACCATTTCCTGGTGCCTGAATTGTCTTTTTGGGAGGCAGTGTTTCTTGTCTTGAGTGACGAGAGGTGCTGTCTCTGGTATGATAAACTGTCATCTTTCTCTGATATTTTCTCTCGCCTCTTGTTTTCCCCAAATTCTCTTTGCCACTATTTCTTTTTTCCTTCCTCTCCTTTGCTGTGCTTCCCCTCCTTCTCCTTCATCCCCACAAGGTCTTCTAAGGTGGGGTTTTCAAAGGAGCCTAAGGGTTTTAGGCACCTAAGTCCCATTGAAATTCAACTAGGCCCCTTTGAATAGCTCTGCTGGAAGCACAACTAAACCTGGTGAATATTAGGAAATGTTGCACAAAATTTTCCTAAGGTTCCCTTGCCCCTTTGTTTATAAAATGGTTTAAATACTAGTGTGGCCTAGAGAAAATGGTGTTAGGGTTGAAAACTGTCTTGTCCATTCTGCACGACCACTGAAACAATCTTAAATACTAGTTTGTGGGAATTATTTTGATGAAAACCATTTTCTGCAATAGATATAATTCCTAGCATAGACAAGGCTCCTGGGGCCTCACCAACGTTAGCCTAATGAGAGTAACACAAATAACATTCTTGGCTAAGCCTCCGTTGGCCAACTATCTTAGACTTTGTCTCTGTTCAGAAATGGAACGGGTGGGATAGAAGCGGTCTAGGCACAAAAAGTTCAGTTTGCCTGATTAGCGTCCTGAACCATTTTAGTTTTGTCCTACATCTATACTAGTGCTCTTCTAAAGAGTTTCATTTGTAACCTTCTGTGGGTGCCTATCCCATATTTACCAGTACAGCTTCCAGAAGCAATGGGATCTTGGAGATTTCAAAGTCCATAGATGTATTGAGAGATACTAATGGAAGGACTGGTGAACTGTTTGTGCTATTATGCCAGTAACTTCTGTCTACACTGGCAAAGAAATGGCTGTGATGGAAACAGTATTCAGATTTGCTGGCTATTTTTGAGAAATTGAAAAAAAAAAAAAAAAAAAAAACCCAAATCCTCTGGCTGGTTTTAACACCTGTTCATCTGAATTGGTATTAAAACTGCTGGGAGCCCTAGCGTAGACAAGGCATCAGTGGTTGGATCTGTTTTTGTCACCTTTTTAGTGAAATCTTCTGGAAAGCAATTCTAATGACAGCTGTGGTTAAAAACTGGTCTTGCTGCTTGAACCTGTCTACACTAGGGTTTCCAGCAGTTTTATCTCCAGCTCAACAAAGCTGGTATTAGAATTGTTGAGACTCTTTAGTAAACTTTCCCAGCGTAGACCAGCCAGGCTAATCCAAACACTATTTGGCACATGTCTACATTTTTTTAAGTACTTGTATGTGGATGCATGTGGTGTTTTACCAGCATGTTGGAGTAACAGGTTTTTTTTAGAGGAGTTGTAAATATATCTATTGTATGCAAGATCTTAATGAGAGTGGGGACAGACTTCTGGCTTATTGGAGGCTGGCAGAAATCAGGTCTATAATTCACCAGTAAAGTTGTTCCAGTGATACCTGTGGTGGAATCTATGTAAACAGGGCACAGGTGTGTTATTGTCATGATGTAAAACCCTCTCTCCCCCTTCTCCCACATACTTATAGACAGGGTCAGTGAGCATTTGTTGTTTTTTCCCATACCCCCAGTGTACTGTTTCCCATACCTCCCTAAATGTACTCATGGATTGATTACGGTAGGTACGGGATTCAGTATGCAGAGAAATATGGAAAGAAATTTTAAAGGAATTGTTAGAGGGTATAATTCAAGACCAAAAATAAATTTTTAAGATGTAAATAAGTATTGATGACTTAAGGACAGTGAAGCTTTATAAAAGAAAACGTTAGAGCAGTAGTGATCAACCTTCCAGACTACTGTATCCTTTGCGGGAGTCTGATTTGTCTTGTGTACCCCAAGTTTCACCTCACTTAAAACTACTTGCTTAAAAATCAGACCTAAAAATACAAAAATGTCAGTCACACTATTACTGAAAAATAGCTGACTTTCTCATTTTTACCATGTAATTATAAAATAAATCAATTGGAATATAAATATTGTACTTATATTTTAGTGTATAGTATATAGAGCAGTATAAACAAGTCACACTTTAGATAAGCTATTACCAACAGAAGAGTGGGTTTGTGTGTGTGGGGAAAAAAAAAGTGTGGGGGGGGGAGAAATCCTGGATTTGTGCTGGAAATGGCCCACCTTGATTATCATACACATTGTAAGGAGAGTGATCACTTTAGATAAGGTATTATCTGCAGGAGAGTGGGATGGGGGGAGAGAAAACCTTTTGTAGTGGTAAACACCCATTTTTTCATGGTTTGTATGTATAAGAACATCTTCTGTATTTTCCACAGTATGCATCCGATGAAGTGAGCTGTAGCTCATGAAAGCTTGTTCTCAAACAAATTGGTTAGTCTCTAAGGTGCCACAAGCACTCCTTTTCTTTTTGCCAATACAGACTAACACGGCTGTTACTCTGAAACAAGTCACAGTATGACATTTTAGTTTGTACTGACTTTGCTAGTGCTTTTTATGTAGCCTGTTGTAAAACTAGGCAAATATCTAGATTAGTTGATGTACCCCCTGGTAGATCTCTGCATACCCCTGGTTGAGAGCCACAGCTTTAGAAAGCCATGAAATTCTCTGTTACATCTTAAAATTTTTGAAAAGTGTGGAAATGCAATTATGATACCTCAAACAATGCTAACTTGGCCACTGTCCACTGCTATTGTGGGCATTGTGTAAGATGAAAATACCTATGCTAAGTTGATATCTCAACACTATATATCTGGGTGATTTTGGTCACAATCTATCGCAGCTGCTATTGACTAACCATCTCTTCCTCTGTTTTAAGAAGTTTGTATTTGTAAACATCTTCAGTTAGTTCCATTGTGGATTGAAGTTGCATGATGTATGTAGTTGAATTGCAAGCTGACTGGTCCCTGGTATAGGTCACTCACCAGGACTTTAAGTATATTTTCCAGCACCCTGCTCTCAATTCTTTGGTATCTGCAGCTTTAGAACAATCCGAGTGAAAACGCTTCTTGGTCTGCGCCAGTGGATAGAGAAAGCAGAAGAATGAGTGCTCTGGGCTGCAAAGTATACTCTTCCAGGTCTCTTGAGATGCAGGTACCAAATTACCAAATTGTTATGGTACAGTATCAATATGGCCTGTAGGGTGCTGTTTTCCCCCATCCTAGATGCCTTGCATGAGGAGCAGGAAAAGGCTGCTCAGGACTTGGTTATATAGAGGATTGTTTGTAGCAAAGGGTGCCCTTAGAGCATCTTATGCTTCTGATTCATGGGCCGGGCCAGGCCAGTAAGGATAGGTATTGTTATAAAATACTATTCCTACATTCTCGACTGTCCTCTGAAGCTCAGTCAGAAATAGAGGATTTACCTTTTGAGGAGATGCCTCTTCTCTTGAAGACTGAGTGAAACTGAAAATTACCAATGCCACTGTTTGCTCCTGGGGACTTACAGAGTCTGCTACAACACAAGAGAGTTCGCCTGTCCTGCTTTTAGGTATTAGAGGTAGTTACCAAATACATCAGAGGTTCTCCTTCTACTATGGACCTCAGACCCAGCCTTGTCATCCATATCCCACCAAGAAGCAGGGATAATCCAAGCAGGACCACTGGAGATTTAGCTCAGGAGCTCATCAGCTTCTAGAGCTCAGATCTGATAGGATTATTGAGAATCCTGTGCCAGAGTCTTGTTAATATTGCACCTCTTCTACTACTGTGTCCCTTCCCTTTTCAAGTTTCGTTTCTCAGCATTAGGGTTTCTGGCATGCAATTACTTAAGGTCAATGAGTGTTGAATATTGTTTTCAGTGGTTACATTCAATTTCACACCAAATCTCCTTCAGAACCCACTTCTTCATTCCTCTTCATGGATCCTCCTCACAAGACAGCTTTTGGAGAAAACTGAATGTCTCCTTAACAAAGGAGCTGTATAGGATGGTGCCACAGCGCCACCAGATCTTTCTAAAAGATTTTCAAACCTGTTGGATACCACTTGAGTTAACCTAAGTCACTTCATATTTAGAGACTATGGCTAAAAGGGAGGTGTGGACCCTCACAACTGCCTCAATTTCTTCCAGCAAACCCAGGAGCTTTACGAGAAGTGCCAGGAATGTGAGGAAGTGGGGAAGGTGAGTGTGAATGTGCAGAAGCAGCACCCTAGAAGGGCCAAATATATATATTCTGTGCCAAAGCAGAAGTTAAAACCATGGGAGGCTAGAAGAGCCAGATATGAGAAATGGTGTTCGAAAACCTTTTGTTGTGCTGTATGTAGATAGGTCACGGTGCAGCAGTTTTAGTGCTATGTCACATTTGTATCCCATTTTTCTTGACCATTTAAGGCAGGACTGCAACTGTTGGAGTAAACCATTGACGCAGTTAGGGTGCTGGTATGAGCTGCTGGGCTGTTGACTGTTGCATTGCTCTGTGAAGAAATACTAGCAGCACAGTAAGGTGACAGGCCACGCTGGCACATGCGTGGAGGATCCTGGGAAGAGAAGAATTTGGGTGTACCATTTCCTGCAGACACCGACTATTTGGAATGTCTGCTGGCATATGCAGGTGGGCGGTATAGGCTGATCAAATGTGGGCACATTGTCCACCGATGATTATTGTTCTGTTAGAAAGGCTGTTTTGTCTGACAGAATCTGATCCCATAAACCAGTACTGCTTATTCTATAAACGTAGCTAAATGTATTGTCAAACCATCTGTGTGGATGTTGACTTTTTTCTCAGAAAAGAAACTGTACCTGTTAATATGAGTATAATGAGCCCATGCAGTGTTGGTAGAAGTACTTAATGATTGTTGCCCCTCTTTTTTTATCTTTAAACAAGTCAGTGTCTTGCTTGCTTTGCACCAAGATCAGCCCCATTATCAAGCATTACTTAATTAAACTAACCCAAAATTTTATTTTGGGCCCTCAGTCAGTTAGTGTTGTCAATGTATATTTCTTTGCTAATGTTATTCGGAGCAACATGGGCAGTCTTCTCCTTTGCATTCTTTGCTTGTGTGATGGGTTGTACAAACCCCACACTGGATACTAAGGGGTTAAGGAACTGCTCTGCGTCCAGGCAGCCCCACCACACCTGTAGCAAGTGCACCAACATGAGGAGGAGGAGTTAAAAGGCAGGGGAGCAGGTCATTTGGTGTCTGCTCAGAGAAGAGAGCAGACCTGCGACCTGCAGCTCCAGGAGCAAAAAGCTGAGGAAAGACAGAATCCCTCCCTAAACAGCTGCCCAGTAGTCCCTCCCTGAGGTGAAGGGAGGACCTGCTGCAGAGACAGCCTGAGAGGGAAGCATTCCCCTCTCCCTTTCATACAAACTCTGGATTTAGTTAATCCCCCTTTATTTTTGTTCAGATTACCCCAGCAGGGGAAAGCCCTTGGCCTAAGCTGGCCCAGGAGGCTGGGCCATACTGCTAGAGGAGGCAATTGCTGCCCACGAGAAAAGAGAGCGACCTCGCTACACTCAGGTGCCAGAAGGTGCCTTTTGGTGAGCAGACATCCCGTACGCTGCCTAAACCCAGACGGTGACTTTCGGACAATTGCAGGGAGGTGGTAGGAAATGGCGCGGGGAGAGCGGGCAGTCCCGGCTGTCAGAGCACTGATAGCTCTCAAAGGGCCCTGGGTCAGAGCCAGGTGGAGTGAAGGAGCCTGGGCTCCCATACCAACAACCCCCCTTGCAAGTCAGGGGCCTAAGCCCTGACCATTAGGCTATGCTCCCTTAACAACCACCCCAAGTGAGGACTGTCACAGCTTGCTTGTAAAGTGTATAGCTATGGTAGTATTTCTGTGTACAAGTGGTACACAAACTTTCCCAGTTGGTGCGCCCCCCCCCCCAAAGCAATCTGTCTCTTCTCTCCCCCCCTTACTGCAAAGTCACGGCTTCCTCAGCAGCAGAGGTTGGGTTGAAGGCAGAGCTGGGGATGGAATTGAGGATGAGGAAGAGCTGGGGCTAGAGGTGGAGCTGGACTGGGCTACGGGGAGAGGGAATGAGGGCTGGGCTGGGGGTGGAGCAGGAGTGGGGGCTGAATGGGGATGAGAGAAGAGCGAGGCTGGGGGTGGAGCAGGGCTGGAAGTGTGGTGCTCCCTTCCCACCCTCTGTGGGCCTAGCATGAGCCCTGTCGTGACCCCCCTCTGACTGTGGGGTGCACCCCCTGCAGGTGTGTGGAGGAACAGTTTGGGGACCGTTGCTATATATGTTCCAGAGAGCTTTGGGAGTAAATGGCTCTTTTCCCCTAATGTGAATTACAGTTAATATCTTTCTCAATAAGAAGAAAAAAATTCAGATTAAAGGATCCTATCAGTAGAAAAAGGGGAGTCCTGTTAGGAAATGTATTCTGAGTGCCATGCTAATTTCCACAGCTGTTCCTTCATTTTATTCAGATTAGTAGTTTTGAATGATATTGTCCAAGACTCCTTCAGGTGTGCTGCTAAAATCATAGAATATCAGGGTTGGAAGGGACCTCAGGAGGTCATCTAGTCCAACCCCCTGCTCAAAGCAGGACCAATCCCCAATTAAATCATCCCAGCCAGGGCTTTGTCAAGCCTGACCTTAAAAACTTCTAAGGAAGGAGATTCTACCACCTCCCTAGGTAACGCATTCCAGTGTTTCACCATCCTCCTAGTGAAAAAGTTTTTCCTAATATCCAACCTAACCTCCCCCACTGCAACTTGAGACCATTACTCCTTGTCCTGTCCTCTTCTACCACTGAGAATAGTCTAGAACCATCCTCTCTGGAACTACCTCTCAGGTAGTTGAAAGCAGTTATCAGATTCCCCCCTCATTCTTCTCTTCTGCAGACTAAACAATCCCAGTTCCCTCAGCCTCTCCTCATAACTCATGTGTTCCAGACCCCTAATCATTTTTGTTGCCCTTTGCTGGACTCTCCAATTTATCCACATCCTTCTTGTAGTGTGGGGCCCAAAACTGGACACAGTACTCCAGATGAGGCCTCACCAATGTCGAATAGAGGGGAACGATCACGTCCCTCGATCTGCTGGCAATGCCCCTACTTATACATCCCAAAATGCCATTGGCCTTCTTGGCAACAAGGGCACACTGCTGACTCATATCCAGCTTCTCGTCCACTGTCACCCCTAGGTCCTATTCCGCAGAACTGTTGCCTAGCCATTCGGTCCCTAGTCTGTAGCTGTGCATTGGGTTCTTCCGTCCTAAGTGCAGGACCCTGCACTTATCCTTATTGAACCTCATCAGATTTCTTTTGGCCCAATCCTCCAATTTGTCTAGGTCCCTCTGTATCCTATCCCTGCCCTCCAGCGTATCTACCACTCCTCCTAGTTTAGTATCATCCACAAATTTGCTGAGAGTGCAATCCACACCATCCTCCAGATCATTTATGAAGATATTGAACAAAACCGGCCCCAGGACCGACCCCTGGGGCACTCCACTTGACACCGGCTGCCAACTAGACATGGAGCCATTGATCACTACCCGTTGAGCCCGACAATCTAGCCAACTTTCTACCCACCTTATAGTCCATTCATCCAGCCCATACTTCTTTAACTTGCTGACAAGAATACTGTGGGAGACTGTGTCAAAAGCTTTGCTAAAGTCAAGAAACAATACATCCACTGCTTTCCTTTCATCCACAGAACCAGTAATCTCATCATAGAAGGCAATTAGATTAGTCAGGCATGACCTTCCCTTGGTGAATCCATGCTGACTGTTCCTGATCACTTTCCTCTCCTCTAAGTGCTTCAGGATTGATTCTTTGAGGACCTGCTCCATGATTTTTCCGGGGACTGAGGTGAGGCTGACTGGCCTGTAGTTCCCAGGATTCTCCTTCTTCCCTTTTTTAAAGATTGGCACTACATTAACTTTTTTCCAGTCATCCGGGACTTCCCCCGTTCGCCACGAGTTTTCAGAGATAATGGCCAATGGCTCTGCAATCACAGCCGCCAATTCCTTTAGCACTCTTGGATGCAAGGCGTCTGGCCCCATGGACTTGTGCACGTCCAGCTTTTCTAAATAGTCCCTAACCACCTCTTTCTGCACAGAGGGCTGGCCATCTACTCCCCATGCTGTGATGCCCAGCGCAGCAGTCTGGGAGCTGACCTTGTTCGTGAAGACAGAGGCAAAAAAAGCATTGAGTACATTAGCTTTTTCCACATCCTCTGTCAGTAGGTTGCCTCCCTCATTCATTAAGGGGCCCACACTTTCCTTGGCTTTCTTCTTGTTGCCAGCATACCTGAAGAAACCCTTCTTGTTACTCTTGACATCTCTCGCTAGCTGCAGCTCCAGGTGCGATTTGGCCCTCCTGATTTCATTCCTACATGCCCAAGCAATATTTTTATACTCTTCCCTGGTCATATGTCCAACCTTCCACTTCTTGTAAGCTTCTTTTTTATGTTTAAGATCCGCTAGGATTTCACCATTAAGCCAAGCTGGTCGCCTGCCATATTTACTATTCTTTCGACACATCGGGATGGTTTGTCCCTGTAACCTCAACAGGGATTCCTTGAAATACAGCCAGCTCTCCTGGACTCCTTTCCCGTTCATGTTAGTCCCCCAGGGGATCCTACCCATCCGTTCCCTGAGGGAGTCGAAGTCTGCTTTCCTGAAGTCCAGGGTCCGTATCCTGCTGCTTACCTTTCTTCCCTCAGCTCCTACAAACTTGCTCGTTGAACTTTCTGGATTTGCCAATGAGGGTGTGATATTTTATCTGATAGCTCTTCTCTTCAGAATGGAGGTAGTATTTTTTCTTTTATTTTTTTCAATAGAGTTGAATCTGGGATTCTCAATCTGATTTGTCAGGAAATGTAGTTATGTAGGATTATAGGCCATATAACGATCCATGATCAAACGCAGAGGTTTATTTCAGTAAAAAGAGACTGTCAGTACTTTTTGGCTTATTAACTGTCTAGGAAGCATTTTAGAAACTGGAAGCTTCCTGACTGAGATAACTGAATAAGGCCAAAACTATCAGAAGTGGACATTAATTTTGTGTGCCTCATTTTTTGAGAGCCCAACTGGAGGATCCTCTGCCTGATTTTCAGCTACAGACCCACAACTACAGTTAAGGAGCTGAACATTTCTGAAGATTTGGCTGTAAATCAATAATAAAGAAATGATTGTGCTTCCCCTTCCTGGCACACCATAGGAAAATTAAATGCTGATAAATACTAATCAGAATTAGACTCATGTAGTGTGTGAATGTAGAACGTACTTTCTTCTGAATTCACTTGGGAGTAAACAGATAAAATGTTAAATACTTCTGTAGGTGACAGTTAAGTAATATGGTGACTTATGGTTTGGTTCTTATGATGAACAGCACAACATCAGCAGTTTAGCACCTAGATCTTTGGATCGGGCTCAATTGAACTGAAACGAGCCTTGGTTTTTGGGTTTTTTTCTTTTAAATGTCACCTGCTTTGTCACAAAATAAGAACTGTATTTCCTATAGATTACAAGTGGACACAATATATCAGGGGTTCTCAAACTGGGGGTCAGGACCCCTCAGGGAGTCACAAGGTTATTACAGTGGGGGTCGCAAGCTGTCAGCCTCCATCCCAACCTCTGCTTTGTCTCCAGCATTTCTAATGGTGTTAAATACATAAAAACGTGTTTTTAATTTATAAGGGGGGTCTCACTCAGAGCCTTTTTATGTGAAAGGGGTCAGTCACCAGTACAGAAGTTTGAGAACCACTGCAGTATATCATTCAGCTGCATAGTACCAATAAAATGCCATCTTCCTCAGCTGACAAACCATTCGTGATTAGGGAGCTAGTGAAACAGTGTCGTGTTTCTAAGAACGTTTTTTAAAAAAGTATAAAATCTTGGTGATTTTCATTAATGGTTGTGGAGAGGCCCAGAGTGTGCTTTAGCATGTTTTAGAGGTGGACTTTGTGTTTGTGATGTCATGCCCCTTGCTAGCCAGTCTGGCAGGTGCTATATTAGGCATAGGTTCTGCATGTTACACTGGCTAAGTCTCTGAAACATAGCTGCTTTGAAGATCTTTGGATGAAAACTGCTGTAGAAGTGCAGAGTTACTATGTTTTTAGGATTGTTTTTGTTGTTACTGGATTGAGTTCATTGGTGCTCCAGAGAAGAATGGTTGGGCCAGGCTATCCAACTCTTCTCACTTCTGCTGCCCCAGTAGAAAGTCTTGAGTTAGAAGAATATGTAAGATTCAAGTGAGCCGTTAAAGAGGTTCCCCTGTTATGTTGCATTACTCTCTCAGGTGGTTCTAGGGAGAGCAGCTACCATTGCTTTGGCAGTGTTGAGGCCTGCTACAGGAGTAAATTAGATGAATGTCTTCAGGCTGTGCTTTGGGGGGGGGAAGAGAGAAAAGAAGAAACAGACTGAAAACAACTGAAGAAAAGAGACCCCATGATCTGCATTAGGAAAGAAAATCAGAGTTAAGCTGGGAAGGTACAAAAATGAGAGCCGTCATAAGTAGAATTGGTAAAAAGTACACAGTGAATGCGTTACTTGATTTTATTTGAGAAATACTGTTTTTTGTATTATTTAACCAACTATAGAGCCAGTCGTGGCCTTTGGCAAACACATTGTTGGATAAAATACATATGTAATTAATCTAATGTATTTTAATGTTTTTCTGCTGTTTGGGCAGCCCTAGTAGGTACACTGTCAGACGGCTTCCATTTAATTACACACAAAAACGCTGTTAAAAACATTAAGGTTGCAGAGCCAAGCACTCCAAAATTAGGAAATGCCAGCATTAAGGTTGCCTGTACAAGCTTACTTTGTTTTCCTTCAGTGTATGCATTATGATACTGTCTTTAATTACATGATCACAGATAATTTTTCCATAGGACCCATGCTTCATTTAGCGCACAGGATGGATAGTGCTCACTTAGTGAGCAGCTATTCAATATTTTTGTTTTCTCATTGTTCAGTGTGTGGCCCCAGGCCACAGCGCACTATTCAAAACCTGCTCTGAAGAAAGAATTATGAATTTCCTCATGGGCTTTTCTGTGATGCTCATCACTATAGTATTTGATTGCTTCACAACAATAATGCATTTATTTTTGTAACACTCCTGTGAGCTGAGCGGGATGATAGCCTCATTTTACAGATGGGTAACTGGGGCACAGAGAGATTATGGCCAAAAGTATCCACTAATTTTGAATGCTCAATTTGAGACAACCAGGAGCTGATTTTTCTGAGTATTTAGCATCATACAGCACTTCGTTATATGTTCAAATCACGGCTCCCATTGACTCCATTTGCAGCTAAGAGTGCTCAGCACTTCTGCAAGTCAGACCCCAGGGTAGCAAGGCAGGCACCCAGAAAATGAGGAACATGAATGACCATTGAGAAAAGTTTGGTTTTAAGTGACCTGGCAACTCTGACACTGATAAAATCCAAGAGCCTCCTTTGTCTTCCTGCAGTTCCATGCCTCATTCACTTCACATCTTCCAACTTCTGCAACAAATGAAGCATGGGTTCTCCAAACCACACTCTCCTGTTTTCTGAAAGTATCTTCTCAATATGCAGTGGCAGTCAAAAAAAGCTAACAGAAAGTTAGGAACCATTAGGAAAGAGAGAGATGATAAGACAGTAAATGCCACTGTGTAAATCCATGGTATTGAATACTGCATGCTCAAAAAAGAGATATTAGAATAGGAAAAGATACAGAGAAGGGCTCCACAAATGATTAGGGGTCTAGAAGAGCTTCCATGTGAGGAGAGATTAAAAAGACTGGGACTTTTCTGCTTGGAAAAGAGACAGCTAAGGGGGGATATGATAGACGTCTATAAAATCATGAATGATATGGAGAAAGTGAATGGGGAAATGTTCATTACCTCTTCACATACCACAAGAACTAGGGGTCACCCTTTTGAAATTAATAGGTAGCAGGTTTGAAACAAACAAAAGGAAGTACTTCTTCACACAACACACAGTTAGCTCTGTGGAACTTGTTACTAGGGGATGTTTTGAAGGGCAAAAGTATAACTGGGTTCAAAAAAGAATTAAAGTTCTTGGAGGATAGATTCATTAATGGCTATTAACCAAGATAGTCAAGGATGCAACCCCATGCTCTGGTTGTTCCTAAGCCTCTTACTGTCAGATGCTGGGGCTGTATGACAGGAAATGGATCACTTGATAATTGCCCTGTTCTGTTTATTCCCCCTAAACTGTCTGGCATTGGCCATTGTCGAAAGACAGCATACTGGGCTAGATGACAATACTGTGTCAGACCAATGGTCTGTTCTTATGTTCTCCTTTACTACACAACCCTGATTCATCCTCAGAGTGGGTCCATCCTGTGTTGCAGGGAGAGTCCTTTGTAAAAAATAGACTTTAATTACATGGTCCCATTCTATCACATATGCATAAGGGGGCCGAATTAAGATTGCATGGACAACCTTAATTCTGGCATTTTCTAACTTTGGAGTGCTTGATTTTGCTAGAGCTTTTCAAAGAAAAGGTTACCAGAATTGTTTTTAACACTG
Source organism: Eretmochelys imbricata (assembly GCF_965152235.1). Classification (NCBI taxonomy): domain Eukaryota; kingdom Metazoa; phylum Chordata; order Testudines; family Cheloniidae; genus Eretmochelys; species Eretmochelys imbricata. The sequence goes on along the minus strand of NC_135576.1, from coordinate 130,319,528 downwards.
TAAACCTGCCTGTTTTTCTCTAGTCTAGTTCTCTGACGTGGCTGAATTGTTTTGGCTACAATTTTCCAAAAAAAAAAAAAAAAAAAACCACCCTTGGGCCTGAGGCAGATATTATCTAGCATGGGAAATTTCAGCCCAGTGGTTAACATTTGGTGATGTTATAAGCAAATAAAAACACTTCTCTTTAAAAGGCCCTATCAGGGTAATAGGTGCTACCAGCCAGGCCTACAATATTCTTCAGAATTTAACATTTAAATGCAGTACAGACTGTGTTTTTCCTTTTATGTTGCAGGGTTGTGGCTTTGAGGGAGCAAGCCCAGAACAGCTATTTTTTTTTTAAAAACTCTGGTTTGTAGGCTGACGCTGTGATAGTCAAAGGGGCCTGAGGGAAGTAGGTGACCAGCTCCCATTGAATTCAAAGGGATTTGGCTGCCCAACTTGCCTTTTGAAGCACTCAGTCTTAGTTGTTAGGTTAGTAGATGTCAGGTAAATTTTTCCAGCACCCCATGTAACTCATGAAGTAAAGCTGGTGTAAATGAGCATCTTCATTCTAAAGAAGGGAAGGCTCTCACTCCTGGCTGCAGCTTGGCTGCCAGCCCCCACTTTTGCCCCCTGTCTGTGGCTCTGCTCCCGGCCCGAGGGAGCATGGACACGTTCCATTACTGGTAAGGAGCCACATGAGATGGAAAGTTTGGGTATCACTGCCCTACTGAATCCATTCCATTTCCATTGTGAAGCTGTACGCTTTTTCCCCTTTATTTCACATTGTGTATGACATGACAAGTAGCTCGTATGAGTTTTACAGTCCTGCCTTATTCTCATCCAGTATGATATTTACACCATCACACTGGGAGGGATCTTTCCTTTTTAGCTGTGACCTCAAACTTCGCTACTTCACCCAGATACAGAATTGCTGCACCTGGCTACTTGGAATCCTACCTAGGTTCTTAACTTTAGATAACATAATTTGTCTCAAGGAAGTCTAGAAGGTGCTATTGGAATCCTGCTAGCTTCTTTTTGGTTTTGGTTTTTTTGGAGTCATGTCCATTGAAACGGGCACGTCTTTTAATTTGTTTTTTTGTAGGGATGGATTACCTTGAGTATGCTATCTACCTTCTCTTTTGAAACTGTTACTTTCCCTAAAAAAAATCTATTAACCATCCTCAGTATTCAAGTGTACTTGGAGCTAATTGTGGTTTACCACACTTGTGTGAATGAAAAATTTGTCTTTACTCATTTACTGCAGAAGCATTTACTTAAAGGGATTTTGTATGTATACCTTCAGATTAGACATCTCACTGCTTCATGGAATTTTAATTTGGTTTTAAATAAACTCAAGAACCATTCTGGGTGTAAACTATATTACTTTTTAAAGTGACTTTTCTGGTTAGTCCTATTTTGGCCAGACAGGTAGGTGAAATTCAGACGCCTTTTCTCCTGCTTGCAGTATTTCACAAAAATAAGCCACTCCTGTTTAATCTAAGAGATTGTTAGCCAAATTGGTCTACAAATTTCATCTCACATAGACTATTGCCCTTCCAATCTTACACTTTGAGATCTCATGCTTTGTTGGATGAGGCTTGGCTACATACACTGAATGTGAATACACTGAATTTATCTGGGCAGGACTAAGCTTTTTTCATAGCTCATCTTGGTGGTTCATTGCATTTGGAGAGAACTCAAAGGGGGAGTCTGTTCATTCAGAGACAGGCCAAGTGGCTATTTCTGTGTATCCAGAGTAGTTATTCTTTATTCTCAGAGAGAACTTCAGGTCATTCTACAAGATGTGTGGCAGCCTCAGCAGCTTGTCTCTGTAAAAATATATATTTTCAAACCCCAAATTTGCAAGGTAGTCAAGTGGCATTTGAGCCATACTTTTATCCTGTATTTTCTTCCTCTGTTGAAATCAGATCAGATGCTCACTTCAGTCTCATCAATTAAATACTACTTAGCTCTCCTGTTATGAGTGTTGCTTCTGTAGGTTAATTCCTAGTAGAAAGAATTCCATAAAAGAAGAAGGAATTTTACTTATGACTCACTTGATTTGGAGGAGAGGAATCTACAGGCACAAATGTGAAAGTGGCATTTTAAAAATACTTTAAGCCTGAGCATAGTTTTTCATCTAAAATATCTATGCTAAAATATTTGTGTAGTAATTTCTTGTGTAAAGTGTTTTCATGCATCAATAAGCAAAAACTTAATGTGAAAATACTGCGTTCTTTATACTGAAGGAGAGAGAATTTTGTCCATAGATGCTAGTATGTATGTTCTGATTTGTCTCATTGAAAAAAAAAATTTGTTTTACGTTAGTATTATTAATAGATATCAAGAAACCTTAACCTTTTATGAACTGAGAGGATTGCTAGTGAGGTAAAATATTACCAAAAAAGGGTTTAGGACTGCTGTTTAATCAATTAAAAGTACTGTCTTAGGCTTTTAGCACACTGCTACCCTCTAGTGGAGCTATCCTGTATTAAAAAAAAGACAGTCCTATTTCCATTGGCTTGTCAAAAGGGCAGGGGTGGGAAATAAAGCAGAAGGGAGAGAAGAGAGGTAAGAATAGACTAGAACAAATTCTGATTCTGAAAACAGTAACAAGGGGTTGAGACTAGGGTCTCAGAAGTTTAAAGAATCTGATTCAAAGATCCCAGCCGTAAGACTAAGAGGGGAATTGAGTTGAATTGTTTTCCTTTGCCTTTAAGCAGAGAGAATTGACTAGGAGGGGAGAGGTATGTGCTCATGAAGTGTAGGTGTCATTCCAAACTGGAATGTAACTATTTCTTTGGACCTGCTCTCATTGCACATTCATATTTTAGTAATAATTTAGTAGGACTCAGTGATTTAAAAAAAAAAGTTATTCATTTTGCTCAGCCCACCCAGTAGAAAGTTTAAAACATCTACAAATGCTTTCCTGTTAAGATAAATTTATAAAATGCATTGAAAATACAATTTTAAAATCAGCGTTTGAGCACGTTTCAGTTGTCTCACTGAAAGGGGCATATTGTAACACTATTAGGGGAATACAGTGGTGGAGACTGGAGGGCAATTTTCAGTTCAGATGGAGATTCATAAATGTATATTTAAAAAACACTGTCATTAATGTTAGAGGGCCTGCTTTGCATTTACATCAAACGCCCTTTAACACTAAGGCACCTGCCAAAAGCGGCGTAATCAGAATTGCTTTCAGAGTGTCTAGATTCTTGCCATACATGGTCTAGTGGTTCTCAACCTTTCCAGATTACTATACTCCTTTCAGGAGTCCAATTCATCTTGCGTACCCCCCAAGTTTCACCTCACTTAAAAACTACTTGCTTACAAAATCAGAAATAAAAATACAGAAGTGTCACCGCACACTATCACTGTGAAATAGCTGACTTTCTCATTTTTACCATATAATTATAAATCAACTGGAATATAAATATTGTACTTACATTTCAGTGTATAGTATATAGAGCAGTATAAACAAGTCACTATGAAATTTTAGTTTGTACTGACTTCACTAGTGCTTATTACGTAGCCTCTTGTAAAACTAGGCAAATATCTAGATGAGTTGACGTACCCCTGGGAAGACCTCTGCGTATACCCCTGGTTGAGAGCCTCTGGTCTACAGAATTGTCCCTCTTATTATCCTCTTTTATATTGTGGTCCTTCCCCATGCTCATTTTCTCTGTAAATGTCAAACTTGTATTCTGAGAATTTGTTTGCAATGTTTAAAGTAAATGGGGAAAAGGATTGGACACAGGAGATAAGCTGACAGACCTGCTGTGCTCACTCTCCTGTCATATTATCATTAAGATTTTTTAGATAGAGTAGTCTGGATGTAGTGTTGATTTCAGTATGCAGTGCAAAAATTTGTTAATAGATTGTGGGGATTAAAAATTGAAAAAATCTAAGAAATTAAGCTGCTAGTACAACCAGGTTTTTGATTTCCAAAGGTTGAAAAACTTTTCTTAAGACCTACCCAAGAAAGGGAATGCAGTTGCTGTGAGGGGGATAATCATTTGCAGGAGGATCTGAGCAATATCAGTGGGTTGGCAGTGTGAGATTTTGGGTTGCTCTGTGGTAGGCTTTGACCAAAAATGGGAATAATCATAGAAGAGCCAAATCCAGGGTAAAGAGTTTAAAAAATGGGAGTATAGAATGAGTCTTCAAGTCAATAATTTGGAGCCTAAATAACCTGATTATCAAAAGTGCTGAGCACCCAGCAGGTTCTGCTGGTTTTAATGGGAGCTCTGGTTATTCAGCTCTTATTTAGGTGATTAAATTGGCTTAGGTGTCTAACTTTAGGTTCTCATTTTAAAAATGTCGGCTCAGGATCCTTGTATGGAACTAAGAGATATAAAAATAGTAATGTTATACCATCGGTTGCAATGTGTTAGAAAAGTGAGGTGATAACTGACCGGGAGTGAAGTGAAGAAATACTGGCATGCAGAGTTGTGGAGATATCTGTGTTTTGGATGATTTAATGATTACATAAGAACGGTCATACTGGGTCACACCAAAGGTCCACCTAGCCTAGATCCTGTCTTCCGACAGTGGTCAATGCCAGGTGCTTCAGAGGGAATGAACAGAAGAGGTGATCCTATTGCCCATGTTGTGTTCTGGACCTAGAATTCCAAGTAGTAGTGATGTGATATAAGTCTTTAGATTTTTTTTTTTTTTTTTTGCAGCTTTAGTGTATACATTTTGTAGTTGAAATTTATGAATGGATCATAGCATGTCCCAAAGCTTTCTATTTGCAAAAGTGGTGTATAAACATTTTTGAGTGCATAAATGTGTATGTAGTTAATATTTTAACAAAGCTTTAAAAATAACCCGCAAGCTGTGTTTTCATTTATATTCTCAATTAAGGGAAACCCAGGTATTTTTCCCAGAAAGAATACCCAGTGAGTTCTTTCTTTCTCTTCTGTGTCATTTTGAAATATTTGTGAAGAAAACAGTTTTTAACACTAGAAAGTTTATTTTCCCACTTAAATCTGTGAATGAGTACTCTAAAGAGTTAAAAAGACCGTGATAACTTAAGGGTTCTTATTGTGACATAAGAAAGTGACAGAATTGTCTAAAAGCCTACAAGGGAAGAGTAATGGGTGGAATCGTTTGGTGATTGGAGGGAGGTGCATGTCTGGTGGGTAGAATAAACTGTCATTGAATGTTGAAGGAAGAGGAGCGAATGAAATTATGAACTGTTGGGGGGACTGGACTTAAAATTTAGAGTCGTGGGCAGAGCATTTGATGTGGTTCTCTATAAAGCTGGCTATTTTATATATTTTTCACTCTTCACTGTATTGAACTCTGAAGGTGGTGGTTATCTTTCTAACTGTACTAAGTGTTAAAGGTACTGACAGTAACCAACCTCTGGCATTAGTGTTCACTGATCATCAAACATCAGGATGTGAATTTATCTGACTGCATGTACCTGAAGTTGAAGAAAGTGGTAGGAAGCAAGCAAAATTGAGTTAACTAAAGTAATGAAAACAGATGATTCTTCACAATCATTGTGTAAACATTATCAAAAGTTAAATAGCAATATTGAAAGGATTCTTGCTTGTCTCAAAAAGTGTAGGAAATAAGTTTCTTCAGCTCCTTCGAGATCAAATGTACCTACCACTGAATGGGATTTCATCTATTGAAGGAGAAAGTCAAAATATTCATGAGTTTGATACTGAGACATTGATACCATCATCTTCATTGAAATATAAGATATGATGAAACGCTTAAACACTGTTCCAGGCCACGAGCAGTTTAAAGAAATGATTGAAGCTCTTTCCTATGGATATACTCTTCCAGGCAGATTTAAATTCACAGGTCCACTAGTAGAATGTGGCAAGTGAAGAAATGAAGGAAAAATTAAAGGAAGAACTAAAAGAACCACTATTCATACTAATGCACAATGTCAAACAAATGACCAGATAATGGCTACAAGTATCCATATGGGGGAAATCCATTCCTATTTAGTCCTATTGATTCTGAGTCTAAAAAGAAAAGCACAGAATGCTGTTTAAGTTGTTGAAGACCTCACTTGAGAGAAAAGTCTGACAAGGAGATCTTTGCCATTTGCTTAGACGATGAAAAGCTTCTGAAGTGTCGTTGTACTAAAATTCTGATGTATAGATGTTGAGTATGCTATTGAAACCTGATTGACCATGGAGTAACACCTAACAGAGCTCTAAAACAGACTGGAAATTCAAACGTTAGTCAGCAGGCACCATCATTCTTATGGATGATAGGATTGGTTGTCCCAGTTTTCCCAGTGGCTCTTGTTGGAACTCCCAGGAAGAGGGTGTCTGCACTTGCAGCCGACTATGAAAAGCACATACAAATTTGCACTGAGCATGAGAAGGACTTTGATCAACATATGGCACACATTTACACTAGTTCCTTTCTATAGACTCCTGTAATTTACAAAAGCAATTGAAGGAAATTTAGAGATTTGACAGATTACAAGCAGATGACACTCCTGATGCAGCCTGTGACTTTATCTAATTAACAACAAAAAATTGAAACCACATGGATAACATCACAAAATGCTTAGGAGAAGCTATGAAACCTTTCCATGACATAGCCAGCGTGACTAATCCCAAATACAAAGTTAGAGCTCAGAATAAGGAAGAAACTGAAAAGTGGCTGATGGAACATAATTCTGCTTTTTTTCTTCTTTCCGAGTGTTTTGAAATAGGAGATCCAGATGGCTATTGCAGATATGTTTTGTGAATATGATTTTGTCAAACTGTTGCATCAAAAAAACAGAAAATTGTGGAAGTAAAATCACAAAAGACAGAGAATGATTTAATTCAGGATTTTGTCAGTTTTTAAAAGACCTGCATTCTGGACTAGCTACATCATCACTTGACTATAGTTTTTAGCATCTTCAGATTGTTTTAGTCAACACTTCATTTCAGGCAGTGTTCTGAAAAAAATCAAATTACTAAAATTGTGTCTGTATTTAAAAGCACATACAAAAGATTGTACAGTAGAACCTCAGAGTTACAAACACCTCAGAAATGGAGGTTGTTCGTAACACTGAAATGTTCATAACTGAACAAAACGTTATGGTGGTTCGCTGAAGTTTATAACTGAACATTGACTTAATACAGCTTTGAAACTTTACTATGCAGAAGAAAAATGCTGCTTTCCCTTTATTTTTTAGTAGTCTACGTTTAACACAGTACTGTACTGTATTTGCTTTTTAAATTTTTTTTCTCTCTCTCTGCTACTGCCTGGTTGTGTACTAGCAGTTCCAGATGAGGTGTGTGGTTGACTGGTCAGCTCATAACTCTGAGGTTCTACTGTAGTCTTAACTAGTTAGTAAGCTAGTGATTTGATTATGTTCTTGTGCTTCACTTGCAGAATTCAGGCTTTTCATTTTGGACCCTATGTGCCTTTTTATGTTTGAGGCGTAAATGTGCTTAGTCCTATAATATATATTTTATTTGCATAAAACCTTCCTTGGTTTTTCTCTGGTGTTGCGTTCAGGTGGAGGACAAATAGAGACAAGCCTGCTTTCTTTCAAAACGAAGTGCAATTACCGCTGTTTATGAGCAATTTTCTTTGTTTACAGGTGTCAGCTGCGATGCATGTTTAAAAGGAAATTTTCGAGGTCGCAGATACAAGTGTTTAATTTGCTACGATTACGATCTGTGTGCATCCTGTTATGAAAGTGGTGCAACGACAACAAGGCATACAACTGACCATCCAATGCAGTGCATACTAACAAGGGTAGATTTTGGTAAGTGACATCTCGTTGAAATTGTGGTGGTTATTTTGAAGTATATCTAAGCATAGTATGTATTGTCATTTTCTGATTTATCAATGTGGGCTTTTGAGCAGCATCATTGAAAAACAAGTCTACAGAATTTAGCTTTTTCTTTTAAAAGCATTCTACTGAGGCTTGTCTTTTTGGTGGCAGCATATGAAACTTATTTCTTTAGAAGGTCTTTATTTCTGCTTTCTCTTCATTTGACTCTTAGGTTATCTGCTCAGATATTTGAATACATCTGTTAAGGACATCTATCAGCATAAAACAAACTGAATTTTATGACAAGTTATAGCAAGGCTAAATGGAAAAGTGAATACTCTGCTGTAAAGTAGGGGTGGCCAACCTGAGCCTGAGAAGGAGCCAGAATTTATCAATGTACATTGCCAAAGAGCCACAGTAATATATCAGAAGCCCCCTCATCAGCTCCCCCAACCCCCCCGCTCCCAGCACCTTCCATCCACTATCAGCCCCGCTGATCAGCGTCTCCCCCCCCCGCCATCAGCTCCCCCAAGTCCCCCGCTCCCAGCACCTTCCATCCACTATCAGCCCTGCTGATCAGCGTCTCCCCCCCCCCCCGCCATCAGCTCCCCCAAGTCCCCCGCTCCCAGCACCTTCCATCAACTATTAGCCCTGCTGATCAGCGTCTCCCCCGCCCTCCCCGCACCTCCCGATCAGCTGTTTCATGGCATGCAGGAGGCTCTGAGGGGGAAGGGGAAGGAGTGAGGGCATGGTAGGCTCAGGGGAGGGGGCGGGAAGGGGTGGAGTAGGGGCAGGGCCTGGGGCAGAGCCAGAGGTTGAGCAGTGAGCACCTCCTGGCACACTGGAAAGTTGGCGCCTGTAGCGCCAGCCCCGGAGTCGGTGCCTAGACAAGGAGCCGCATCTTAACTTCTAAAGAGCCGCATGTGGCTTCAGAGCCACAGGTTGGCCACCCCTGGCTGTAAAGTGTCACTGGCTAGAATTAATGTAGTGACAAAGATGAGATGGGGAGGGCTGTTATCTTTGGTTGTTGCTCTGGGGTTGTTAACACATCAGTGGCAATGCTAGGTTGCTCCTGAATACTGGAAAATTAACATCAAGTCCTTTTGCTTGGAATACACTTGAGTACAACTATTCTAATTAAGTACAGAACCATTAAATATAAAGATTGGCTTCCGTTCCTTTGTTTCACAATCGTGATTCCATAGCACCTGTGACAGGGTCAGGCCAGATGGCTACAGGAAGAGTGATAGAAGGCAGATATATTAGCCCCAGGTTAAGTAGGTCTCTTTGCCCTGGGTAAGGTAACAGGGAAGGTTCCAGAACAATCAGGAACTTTGTGGAAACAATTGAGGCAGACGGGCTGATTAGAACACCTGCAGCCAATCAAGAAGCTGCTAGAATCAATTAAGGCAGGCTAATAAGGGCACCTGGGTTTAAAAAGGAGCTCACTTTTCAGTTTGTGATGCGTGCGGGGAGCTGGGAGCAAGAGGTGCAAAAAGCTGAGAGTGAGAAGGCGTACTGCTGGAAGACTGAGAAGTACAAGCATTATCAGACACCAGGAGGAAGGTCCTGTGGTGAGAATAAAGAAGGTGTTGGGAGGAGGCCATGGGGAAGTAGCCCGGGGAGTTGTAGCTGTCACGCAGCTGTTACAGGAGCCACTGTAGACAGCTGCAGTCCACAGGGCCCTGGGCTGGAACCCGGAATAGCGGGTGGGCCCGGGTTCCCTCCATCCCCCCAACTCCCTACTTGATACCGGAGGAGTTGAACTGGACTGTGGGTTCCACCAGAGGGGAAGGTCTCTGGCCTGTTCCCCGATCCACTAGGTGGATCAGCAGAGACTGCAGGGATTGTTAGTTTTCTTTTCCCCATGCTGGCCAGTGATAAGGCTAACTGCGTGAATGGCAGATTTGAGCCAGGAAAGTGGCCAAACTGAGGGCTGCCGTGAACCTCTGAGGCGAGAAAATCTGCCAGTAAGCTCAGGACCCACCAAGGCAGAGGAGGAACTTTGTCACAACTGGTGTGAGAAGTGGGATTCGAGCCCACGCCTCCATAAGGAGACCAGAAGGTCTACTATGATCTGCCTGAAGAAGCTGCAGCAGACTACCCCCAGCTGAAAGCAGAGATCCTGGCCCGATCTGGGGTAACAACTGCAGTGCGTGCCAGCGGTATCGCGAGTGGAGGTACCAGGAAAACAAAACCCCGTGGTCCCAATTGTTTGACCTCATCCATTTCACATGAAAGTGGTTGCGAACTGAGTCCCGGAGTCTGGAGGAGATACTAGAGGTTCTGGTCATTGACCGGTACATGAGAGGACTACCGCCAGACCTTCGTGCCTGGGTAAGCCAGAACAAACCCTCCACCTACAACGAGGTTGTTGCACTGGTAGAAAGGCGAAGGACGGCGAGGGAGCTGACCCGACCAGTTAAGGAAGAAGCACCCCGGGTTAAACTAGCAGCACCAAGCCCTAGAGCTTGCGTGAGTGGGCCACCAGGAGAGCCCAGGTGGAAAAAGAGAGGGGCTGAAGGCCCACCAGAAGCCACAAAGAGTCGGAGCACTGAGGGGGAAGAGGATCGTGATGTTAGACTGCCCAAACCAAGAGACCAGGGAACTCCTAGGTCTCCATACAGATGTTATGCTTGCGGGGAGTGGGGACACATAGCTGCACAGTGTCCCAATGCTGAGAAGCCGATGCAGTGTAACCTGGGGAACTGGGCAGACCCATGCTACCTAATCCACCTTGTGGGGGTCTCACTAACCCCACATATGTACACCAGACCAGTGAAGCTAAATGGGGTAGAGACCCCACTGGTTGATTCGGGGAGTGCTATCACACTTGTCTCGGGGAAGTACGTGAAGCGTAGTCAGCTGCTGTGGGCTAAGCATATAGGGGTAACATGTGTCCATGGGACAGTTAGTTATTACCCCGTGATCCCAGTAAAAATCGAGATTCAGGGGAACACTACTGAGGTAGCAGTAAGTGTAGTCCCTAAACTCCCATACCTGGTGCTCATAGGGAGGGACTTCTCAGGGTTTGGAGACGTACTCCTGGTAGGGGAATTAGAGAAAGGGGGAAACCCTGAAGTCAGTGAGGCATCCACAGTAGACTGTCAACCCCCAATCTTCTCTGAAATATCCCCAGATTTGTTCTCCACTCCCAGACAGGGTAGAAAGTTGAAAAGGGAAAGGAGGGCAGCTAAGGCCTTGGGAACCCGAATACTGACCCAAAACCAGAGGGTCGCTCTCGTAGGTAGGTGGACCCGAGCAGCTGAAAAGGAGGCCACCCAGGAGGGAGAAGCACCCAAGTCTGACCCACACCCTAACGACTCTGAACCAGTAGAGGCAACAGAGACTGGCCCCCTAGATCTCGGGCCAATTACCCCTGGGAGAGGAAATTTTGGATGGAATCAGGCTGAAGACCCAAGGTACGACAACATTAGGAAGGAGGTGACTGAAATAGATGGGGTTCCCGTGGAAGGGAAAACCCAGGGACCAGGACCCTACTTCACAATGAAGTGTGGAGGTACGGTGCATCCTGCCCAGACTGCCAGCTGCACAGTTCCCGTCCCCACTTGAGGGCACCTTTAGTACCCCTTCCCATCACAGAGGTCCCCTTCGAGCGAATAGCCACTGACCTAGTGGAACCCCTGGAGAAGACAGCCCTGGGCCACCAATATATACTTGTCGTTCTGGATTATGCTACTCGCTACCCAGAAGCTGTCCCCCTGCAGAAGACGGCCTCTAAAACAATAGCTAAAGAGTTGGTGGGGATCTTTGCCCAAGTGGGGATACCAAAGGAGATATTAATAGACCAAAGTACCCCATTTATGTCGAAGCTAATGAAGGACCTCTGTATGCTGCTCCATATCCATACCCTGAGAACTTCAGTCTATCATCTGCAGACCGATGGGCTGGTAGAAAGGTTTAACCGAACCCTCAAGGCAATGATAAGGAAAGTGGTAAGTCAGGACGGGAACGATTGGGACACCATACTACCCTATCTTATGTTTGCAATCTGGGAGATACCTCAGATCTCAGCTGGGTTTTCCCCCTTTGAGTTATTATACGGACACCACCCCCGTGGCATACTAGATATCGCAAAAGAAATCTGGGAAGAGGAACCCAATGAGGGGAGAAATATAATTGACCATGTGTTGCAGATGCGAGAACGGATAGCCCGGGTCACCCCTATTGTACGGGAACATTTGGAAAAGGCGCATGAGGCCCAGCAAACCCATTACAATCGCCAGGCAAAAGTCCAACAGTTCCATCCACGGGATCGGGTGATAATGTTGGTACCCACGGCAGAAAGCAAGCTTTTGGCCCAATGGCAGGGGCCCTATGAGGTGGTTGAACCCGTGGGGGAAGTAACCTACAAGGTGCGGCAGCCAGGACGCCGGAAACAAGAACAAATTTATCACATTAACCTCTTAAGGCCTTGGCACCAACAAGAGGTGTGTGTAGTGGCCCAAGAGACCCCGATCCAGGGAAATAACATGCAGGAGCAGATTAGGATATTCACTGATCTGACACCAAACCAGAAGAAGGACGTAACTGAGATGATCAACTGGTACCAGGATGTGTTTTCAACCAAACCAGGTCAGACCACAGAAGCATATCACCACATTATCACAGACCCTGGGGCAAAGGTAACTTTAAGGCCCTATCAGGTCCCAGCAGCAAAAAGGGAGGAGATCAAGGCAGAGGTAAAAAGGATGATGGAGCTGAGCGTCATCGAAGAGTCCCACAGTCAGTGATCAAGCCCGATAGTGTTGGTGCCCAAACCCGATGACACCACTAGGTTTTGTAATGACTTTCGCCAGCTGAATGAGAGATCCAGATTCAATGCATACCCCATATCCCAAATCGATGAGTTAGTTGACCACCTGGGCAATGCCCGATTTTTTTGACCACCCTTGATTTAACAAAGGGATACTGGCAGATTCCCCTTGCCAAAGATACAAAAGAAAAGACTGCATTCTCTACCCCAGAGGGTATGTTTCAATATACTCTTCTTCCTTTTGGACTGCATGGGGCACCTGCCACCTTCCAGCGTCTTATGGACAAGCTCCTATGGCCCCATACCAGTTATGCAGCGGCATATCTGGATGATGTGATCATTCATTTTACAGACAGATGCATCTGAAGTAGGATTGGGAGCTGTCCTATCGCAGATGGTCGGAGATGAAGAACACCCAATCCTCTACCTCAGCAGGAAACTCCTCCCGAGAGAGCAGAAGTATACCATGGTTGAAAGAGAGTGCCTAGCTGTGAAATGGGCCATGGAAACACTGTTATTACCTTCTGGGATGATGGTTTACCCTTGTGACTAACCATGCACCCCTCCAGTGGATGTAGCGAAATAAAGAGAAGAATGCAAGGGTGACCAGATGGGGTTCCTGTCCCTACAACCTTTCCAATTCACCATACAACACCAGGCTGGAAGCCACTATGACGATGCAGATGGCTTGTCACGGGTACACTGCCTGTCCCAAGTTGCCCAACCCTGTGGTGTTGAGCAGAGGGGGGGGATATGTGACAGGGTCAGGCCAGATGGCTACAGGAGAGTGATAGAAGGCAGATGTATTAGCCCCAGGTTAAGTAGGTCCTTTTCCCTGAGTAAGGTAACAGGGAAGGTTCCAGAACAATCAGGAACTTTCTGGAAACAATTAAGGCAGACAGGCTGATTAGAACACCTGCAGCCAATCAAGAAGCTGCTAGAATCAATTAAGGCAGGCTAATAAGGGCACCTGGGTTTAAAAAGGAGCTCACTTTTCAGTTTGTGATGCATGCGGGGAGCTGGGAGCAAGAGGTGCAAGAAGCTGAGAGTGAGAAGGCGTACTACTGGAAGACTGAGAAGTACAAGCATTATCAGACATCAGGAGGAAGGTCCTGTGGTGAGAATAAAGAAGGTGTTGGGAGGAGGCCATGGGGAAGTAGCCCGGGGAGTTGTAGCTGTCACGCAGCTGTTACAGGAGCCACTGTAGACAGCTGCAGTCCACAGGGCCCTGGGCTGGAACCCGGAATAGCGGGTGGGCCCGGGTTCCCTCCATCCCCCCAACTCCCTACTTGATACCGGAGGAGTTGAACTGGACTGTGGGTTCCACCAGAGGGGAAGGTCTCTGGCCTGTTCCCCGATCCACTAGGTGGATCAGCAGAGACTGCAGGGATTGTTCTTTTTCTTTCCCCATGCTGGTCAGTGATGAGGCTAACTGCGTGAATGGCAGTTTTGAGCCAGGAAAGTGGCCAAACTGAGGGCTGCCGTGAACCCCTGAGGCGAGAAAATCCACCAATAAGCACAGGACCAACCAAGGCAGAGGAGGAACTTAGTCACAAACCATATTTGAAATGCTACAGATATGGCTAAGGAGGTACTTTCATGTTCTTTGGATTAACTTTTTCAGGCTTGTTCTAAACCTTCAGCGTAAATTTTGTATAATTTGATGAAATTCCACTTGGCTGTTATCCATTATCTAAACATGAAAAATCACCCAGCAAGAAAGTAGTGGAAACACGGTGAAAGTAGGAAAGAAAATACTCCTGTAGGGAGAAAGTTCAGCCACATTTAAAAAAAAAAAAAAAAAAGCCTTAGGGGCACTGAGTTCTGCTACGTTTCTGCCTGCAAATGAAACGTTTCTGCCTGCCTGCTACTTCCTGGGATCTGTCTTCAGGGACATTTGAACACAGTTGTTTTAAAAAATTAAAAAATCAGTCACTTATTGTGACCAGGGTCCTAGTGGGGGACAGCTGAGGTCACTCAGTTAAGGTGAATCCCAAAGAATGGGGCAGAGAATCCCCAAGCCAGCACAAAACAGCTTCTTTATTACCTTCTGGTTACTCAGAAGTCCAAACAACACAGTTCCCTTAAAGTGATCCAGCCTCAGACCTCCATCCAGATACCTAAGTCAAATACGATGTCTGAAAATCTTATTTCATCATATAAAATAAAAGGATCGGACACATTACCTCCCAGGTTAATCAATGTTTCAAATCTACCCAAATAAACACTATAGCAAATTCTTATTAACTACACTAAAATTTATTAAACCAACACAGAGAGAGTGTGGTTAAAAGATCAATATACATACAGACATAGGCTCAATTCATTGAGGTGCATATTCAGAGCAGAGATGTTGAGCTCTGTAGTTGCAAAGAGTTCTTTCAGAAATAGTTCATAAGCTATAGTCCAATGTCCAGATAGCCTATTCAGGGCATACCAGCATAACTGGAACGTCAGGTCTTGCGACTCAAACTTCCCCTGATGAAGCTGAAGCAGATCTGAGATGACAGAATCAGACCCAAGGATCTTTTATATAATTTCAGGTCTTTTGGCAAGTTGGAGTTCAAAAGGTAATTAGCATGACTTTGAAGGAGGTCCATCACCGGTACTTAGCATTTTTCATCCATAGATCTGAAAGTGCTTTACAAAGGAGAAAAGTACTATAGCTGTTTTACAGATGGGGGAACTGAAGCACAGAAATGAAGTGATTTGACCAAGATTTCCCAACCGCCAGTGGCAGAGCTGGAAAATAAAACCCAAGTCTACTGAGTCCCTGTCCAGAGCTCCAGTCTTAGGTCACACTGCCATGTGAGATGTTCACAAGGTCTTGCACAACTTCAAACTTTTGACAGACAAGCCATACATATCATTAATGAAAAATAAAGACTTGGATACGGTGCTCTTAGATGTCAGGGATTGCTTATGCATTTGAAATTAATGTATTGCAGACTATGCACCTGACACCTTTATGGAGGAACCCTACTGATCATCCAGATTTTCCAGAGGCTCAGGATGATCTAGAAGCCCACATGAGAGGCATCAGAACTGAATAAGATAGACAGTAGTGCTGATTCACTATGTTCAAATTTATAAAGTCTGGTTGTCCCTTTTACTGTTCAGAGGTCCCACAGGCAACCTGGAACTTCTTTTCAGTGAGAAGGGAACTCTCTGAAGCTGAAGATCTGATCACCTATGGCAATTGTGGGGGGAGGGATAGCTCAGTGGTTTGAGCATTGGCCTGCTAAACCCAGGGTTGTGAGTTCAATCCTTGAGGGGGCCATTTAGGGATCTAGGGCAAAAATTGGGGCTTGGTCCTGCTTTGAGCAGGGGGTTGGACTAGATGACCTCCTGAGGTCCCTTCCAACCCCTGATAGTCTATGATTCTAATTGTATTGTAGTTCTTCAGTCCTTACAGGATGACATTGGTAAGGAAGCTTGATGGACGCCAGAGCCTTAAAATGCTGAGAGCAAGTCCAGCCATCTGTGTGCTGGCCCAGCATAGGGCAAGGACTTGAAATAGAAGGTGGAATCACATAGATCTTGAAAAAAGACCAGAAAGATACAGCTGAAAGAATCTCTTATTTCCTGAGAGGTCTCAGAAGATAACACTAGACCTGTGTAAAGGAGGAGGATGTGCCTATCTAGTAACAGGTTTCAGAGTAACAGCCGTGTTAGTCTGTATTCGCAAAAAGAAAAGGAGTACTTGTGGCACCTTAGAGACTAACCAATTTATTTGAGCATGAGCTTTCGTGAGCTACAGCTCACTTCATCGGATGCATACCGCACGGTATGCATCCGATGAAGTGAGCTGTAGCTCACGAAAGCTCATGCTCAAATAAATTGGTTAGTCTCTAAGGTGCCACAAGTACTCCTTTTCTTTTTACATATCTAGTAGTTATTGGCTATTTTTTAGATTGTAGAAATTCTGCTTCTTACTAGATCTTACAGGTCATAGAGTAGTACAAGACATATTTCCTCATTTTGGCATTCCAGAAGAGAGAATCACCAACCATCAAGGACTTGTCTACAAAGCTGTAGTGTTTCAGTGTAGACACTGTCTGTGCCAGGGGAAGGGTTCTTCGTCAGCATAGGTATTCCATCTCCTCGAGAGCTGGCAGCTAGGTCGATGGAAGCATTCTTCTGTTAATTTAGCTCAATCTACACCAGAGTTTAGGTCAGCTTAACTATGTTGCTCAGGAGTGTTAATTTTTCACACCCCTGAATGACGGAGCTGGGTTGACCTAACCTTTTAGCCACCATTTACTAGCTCTCAATTCCAAGCTTTCAGGATGCATTGTGATTTCAAGCATGTTAATTCCACCCAACTCCCACCCCATCTAAACCCAAGGGAATGGACTTGCAGAGAGAGAGGTATAAATTCTTAATAGAATTCTACAAGAAGATGATCTCTCATTAACTGTGCTGAGCTGTAGGGTAACTATCACATCAATCACCAGAGTAATCTCAGCTCAGATGCGTATGGGGCAACAGATCCAAACAATCCTGCCAACCTTCGAGACAAACGTTTATGCTAAGTGTCTCTGCTTAAAGAGTGTGAGGCTTAGGCCATGTCTATATGTGCAGCACTTCAGCAGCACAGCTGTGCCCATGCAGCACATCTGGTGAAGACACACTATGCTGTTGGCATAATAAAACCACCTCGGGGAGCAGCAGAAGCTATGTCAGTGGGAGAAGGTCTCCTACCAACATAGCACTGTGTACATTTATGTTTTATCACACCCCTGAAAGACTCAAATTATGCCAACATAGGCTGTAGTGTAGACAAAGCCTTAGAGATACAAAACTCTAAGAAGTCTCAGGCTTCAGTGACTGGATTTCAGCGTGAAGCTTACCCAAGCTAAAACCAGAACAGAAACTGATAAAACAAGAAAAATACTGAACAATACTAGCTGTTGCCAGTGGACATAGCTGTACCCAGAGACCCTCCTACACGAATGAAATTGATCGCTGATGAGTATAGAAGAAAGTAGCAACATCTTCAACTGGTTCTAAATCTAGTTGTTGGCATATGACTCTAGTAGCAGTGGTACTTGCACCAGAGCTTTAGTGAGAGGCGATAACCCTGTTAAGAACAATCCTAAAGTTGAATAAGAGTCTGTTCCTTTTGGGATTTGATTATTTATATTAATCAAGTGGACAAGTCCTTCTCCAGCCACAAGATTAGATTTGGGGGTGTGGTGAATCTTCATTGCTAAATATTTTTGTTACAGATAGTGGTCTCTCTCTCTCTCTCTCTCTCTCACACACTCACTCTCACTCTCACACACACACACACGAGTAAAGATGAAAGGGCATGTACGTTTCTTCTTTAGGGCTGTAAGAGAAAGCCAGACAAGAGGATGGGGAAAGTTTTAGCCAAAAACTCTGCTGTGAAGTAGGAAGTATGTCTTTAGGGATAACACTGCCTTATTCTAATAAAGCTCCTTAAGATAAGTGTGAGAAGAAAGTTACTTTTTTGATCCTTTGGGTCAAATGTCAATGTAATAATCTGACAACTAACCTCATACTGGTATCTGTTCAGTGGCAAAATTTTAATTTACATGCACGTTTCTTTGCAACACTCATAGAAAAATAACTAAGAAAAAGAAAATAAAATGTAAATTTCCCCTATGTCCTGTGGGTCAGTCCAGACAAAGTATTATGTTGTCTTACTGGTAGACAAAGGGAAGAAAATGTCACACTGTTTGTTTGTTTGTTTTTTTTACATTAGTCCATTATAGCAAGACTGGTTTTGTCTGAGCAATCCTATGGTCTGTCTACATAGCAACTAGACATCTGCAGTTGGCCCATGCCAGCCAACTCGGATTCAGGGCTTGGGCTGTGCGGCTGTTTTGCTGCAGTGTGGACTTCTGGGCTTGGGCTGGAGCCTGGGCTCTGGGACCCACCCATCTCCCACGGGAGGGCTGAGATTCATGATTGGGCTGCATTAGACAGTCTTGAAAGATGAGGGTTGGAAGCTTGGCATTCGTGCTGAATCTCTTATCTCAGTACTTTCCCTGTTTGTGTCAGGACATGGGATACTATTGCTGGAGTTTTCACTGTGTGGACACAGCTGTGGCATGTAGGGGAGATTTTGGTTTTTCCTAACCTCAGATAGGTCCAGATACCCAGGTCTGAGTTAGCTCAACTGAAAAGCTGGGAATTGTCACTCAGTTCCCTCCCTCTTGTTTTTAAATACTTTGATTTTGAAATTTGTTTTGTAGATGGCAGCTGTAACAAGCAAGCATATCTTATATCCTTATTTTTTCACTTACATCCTGCTACCTGTGGGAAGAGTTTTGCGTGGACTTCCCTTTTTTTCCACTACACTTTGCCCTTCTGATTAATTTACTGTTCATGTTTTTGTTTAATGATTTGTAGCAAGATCTGTGTACAGTGTGTTACTACTTCGGAAGTTTCTGGAACTGGATTGATAAACTGGAAGCAGCCCTTATAGATGAGTCTGACATAAAATTTGTTTGTGTGGGAGGGAGGAAAGGGAAGGAGTTCCCTGTCATTCAGTCAGTAGATGGATATTTATCCACTGTCTGGGAAGACCTACCAAAAGTTAGAAGTAATCAAACTAGCATGTAAGGAAACAATTGTTAATGCCATTGATTTGAGCTTGTTTGATGGTATTTCAAAGTTCCTATAGGACTCCACAATATTTTGGATGTCCGTCTGCTGAAGTGCTGAACCTTAAATGACATCACCGTACTCTGTGAACTCATGAACTCAGTAAAGTGAAAGCAATAGGACTAGTTAAGGAGGAAAGAAGATTACATTTGGATTTTTCTGAATTTTTTTGAAAATTGGAATCTGTCCCTTTTGTTTACCTCTTATATCTAAAATCTTTATGTAGTTTCCTAGACGTGCAAAATTATTAGGACCAAAAAGAGAACTCTGGTTTACACTTTCACATCACTGCCCTGCAGAGTCCTGTTGTTGGAGGAGTTGCATGTCTAACCATAAAACCACTAACCATTTATAAGCAGTAGTCCAGATCCCTTGAGCTCCACATTCTGAGCACTAAGGGTATAATTACCCCCTCTGCAGCCTGAACTCCTCTCTGGCCATCTAGTGGAGTAGCCATAGAGCCAAGCTAACTATAATAGAGGTAGCTTTAGTACAAACGCAAAACATTTAGTTTAATTTTTGTAATTTTTCTGCTATTTGTCAACTTTTTGCTGTTTATGGGGTCACCTTGAACTTTACTCAAAATGGTGGCGATATTTCTCTAGTCCTGCAAAGTTCTGCAATGCAGATGAGCATAAAAACTTGCACGTGTTCTCAGAGAGCCCAGAGCCTTAAGAAGGCTCAGGGCTTTCATTCCTAGTGTTTTCTTATTCCAAAAGGAAACTTTGTGGCCTGTTCTGCATCTCTCAATATTGAACAGATTATTTCTGTTTCTGGGCACCATAATCCCTGCTTTCAGCTCTCACAATGGATATGGTGAATTTTAATCTTCAGAATGCCTACTTCCTCACCTCAAAAAGGTTAAAGCACACGTACCTCAGGTTCATGGAAGGCAGCAACCGCTACCAGACAGAAGTACTAACTTTTGGGTTAGAAGCAGCCGCGTACTTTGCTGTGGTTGTGCCTCATCAGCAGCATCGGGGCCTGCAGGTGGAGAGAGATCTTACGATAGTTCCCCTTGTTCCCCATTCTAACTTCCATAGGGGTCACATTAGATTTCACAAGGCTCTAGCTTGGTTGCTAGGAGACCGGTTCCAAGATCTCTTCTAGTCAGTGGGTTTAGCCAGATGCAGGGTAGAAGTGAAGTTTTATTTGATACCTTGGCCTGATGGCAGTCTGTGTCTTTGTGACTCTTTCTGGGATGGTTGAATCTGGTGGACCAACCAAATAGTCACAGTTTGAATGTGACGGCATTTCCTCTCCAGCAAGGATAAGTCCCTGTAGTGCAGGGGTGGGCGAACTGTGACCCGCGGGCCACATCTGGCCTGCAGGACCCTCCTGCCCGGCCCCTGAGCTCATAGAATCATAGAATATCAGGGTTGGAAGGGACCCCAGAAGGTCATCTAGTCCAACCCCCTGCTCGAAGCAGGACCAATTCCCAGTTAAATCATCCCAGCCAGGGCTTTGTCAAGCCTGACCTTAAAAACCTCTAAGGAAGGAGATTCTACCACCTCCCTAGGTAACGCATTCCAGTGTTTCACCACCCTCATAGTGAAAAAGTTTTTCCTAATATCCAACCTAAACCTCCCCCACTGCAACTTGAGACTATTACTCCTCATTCTTTCATCTGCTACCATTGAGAACAGTCTAGAGCCATCCTCTTTGGAACCCCCTTTCAGGTAGTTGAAAGCAGCTATCAAATCCCCCCTCATTCTTCTCTTCTGCAGACTAAACAATCCCAGCTCCCTCAGCCTCTCCTCATAAGTCATGTGTTCTAGACCCCTAATCATTTTTGTTGCCCTTCGCTGGACTCTCTCCATTTTATCCACATCCTTCTTGTAGTGTGGGGCCCAAAACTGGACACAGTACTCCAGATGAGGCCTCACCAATGTCGAATAGAGGGGAACGATCACGTCCCTCAATCTGCTCGCTATGCCCCTACTTATACATCCCAAAATGCCATTGGCCTTCTTGGCAACAAGGGCACACTGCTGACTCATATCCAGCTTCTCATCCACTGTCACCTCTAGGTCCTTTTCCGCAGAACTGCTGCCTAGCCATTCGGCCCCTAGTCTGTAGCGATGCATTGGATTCTTCCGTCCTAAGTACAGGACCCTGCACTTATCCTTATTGAACCTCATCAGATTTCTTTTGGCCCAATCCTCCAATTTGTCTAGGTCCTTCTGTATCCTATCCCTCCCCTCCAGCATATCTACCACTCCTCCCAGTTTAGTATCATCCGCAAATTTGCTGAGAGTGCAATCCACACCATCCTCCAGATCATTTATGAAGATATAGAACAAAACCGGCCCCAGGACCGACCCCTGGGGCACTCCACTTGACACCGGCTGCCAACTAGACATGGAGCCATTGATCATTACCCGTTGAGCCCGACAATCTAGCCAGCTTTCTACCCACCTTATAGTCCATTCATCCAGCCCATACTTCCTTAACTTGCTGACAAGAATACTGTGGGAGACCGTGTCAAAAGCTTTGCTAAAGTCAAGAAACAATACATCCACTGCTTTCCCTTCATCCACAGAACCAGTAATCTCATCATAAAAGGCGATTAGATTAGTCAGGCATGACCTTCCCTTGGTGAATCCATGCTGGCTGTTCCTGATCACTTTCCTCTCATGCAAGTGCTTCAGGATTGATTCTTTGAGGACCTGCTCCATGATTTTTCCAGGGACTGAGGTGAGGCTGACTGGCCTGTAGTTCCCAGGATCATCCTCCTTCCCTTTTTTAAAGATTGGCACTACATTAGCCTTTTTCCAGTCATCCGGGACTTCCCCCGTTCGCCACGAGTTTTCAAAGATAATGGCCAATGGCTCTGCAATCACAGCCGCCAATTCCTTCAGCACTCTTGGATGCAACTTGTCTGGCCCCATGGACTTGTGCACGTCCAGCTTTTCTAAATAGTCCCTAACCACCTCTATCTCCACAGAGGGCTGGCCATTTCTTCCCCATTTTGTGATGCCCAGCGCAGCAGTCTGGGAGCTGACCTTGTTAGTGAAGACAGAGGCAAAAAAAGCATTGAGTACATTAGCTTTTTCCACATCCTCTGTCACTAGGTTGCCTCCCTCATTCATTAAGGGGCCTACACTTTCCTTGGCTTTCTTCTTGTTGCCAACATACCTGAAGAAACCCTTCTTGTTACTCTTGACATCTCTCGCTAGCTGCAGCTCCAGGTGCGATTTGGCCCTCCTGATTTCATTCCTACATGCCCGAGCAATATTTTTATACTCTTCCCTGGTCATATGTCCAACCTTCCACTTCTTGTAAGCTTCTTTTTTATGTTTAAGATCCACTAGGATTTCACCATTAAGCCAAGCTGGTCGCCTGCCATATTTACTATTCTTTAACTCATCGGGATGGTTTGTCCCTGTAACCTCAACAGGGATTCCTTGAAATACAGCCAGCTCTCCTGGACTCCTTTCCCCTTCATGTTAGTCCCCCAGGGGATCCTGGCCATCCGTTCCCTGTGGGAGTTGAAGTCTGCTTTCCTGAAGTCCAGGGTCCGTATCCTGCTGCTTACCTTTCTTCCCTGCATCAGGATCCTGAACTCAACCAACTCATGGTCACTGCCTCCCAGATTCCCATCCACTTTTGCTTCCCCCACTAATTCTACCCGGTTTGTGAGCAGCAGGTCAAGAAAAGCGCCCCCCCAGTTGGCTCCTCTAGCACTTGCGCCAGGAAATTGTCCCCTACGCTTTCCAAAAACTTCCTGGATTGTCTATGCACTGCTGTATTGCTCTCCCAGCAGATATCAGGAAAATTAAAGTCACCCATGAGAATCAGGGCATGCGATCTAGTAGCTTCCGTGAGCTGCCGGAAGAAAGCCTCATCTACCTCATCCCCCTGGTCCGGTGGTCTATAGCAGACTCCCAGCACTACATCACTCTTGTTGCACACACTTCTAAACTTAATCCAGAGACACTCAGGTTTTTCTACAGTTTCGTACCGGAGCTCTGAGCAGTCATACTGCTCCCTTACATACAGTGCTACTCCCCCACCTTTTCTGCCCTGCCTGTCCTTCCTGAACAGTTTATAACCATCCATGACAGTACTCCAGTCATGTGAGTTATCCCACCAAGTCTCTGTTATTCCAATCACGTCATAGTTCCTTGACATCACCAGGACCTCCAGTTCTCCCTGCTTGTTTCCAAGGCTTTGTGCATTCGTATATAAGCACTTGAGATAACCTGTTGATCGCCCCTCATTCCCAGTATGAGGCAGGAGCCCTCCCCTCACAGACATTCCTGCCTGTGCTTCCTCCCAGTATCCCGCTTTCCCACTTACCTCAGGGCTTTGGTCTCCTTCCCCCGGTGAACCTAGTTTAAAGCCCTCCTCACTAGGTTAGCCAGCCTGCTGGCAAAGATGCTCTTCCCTCTCTTCGTAAGATGGAGCCCGTCTCTGCCCAGCACTCCTCCTTCATGGAACACCATCCCATGGTCAAAGAATCCAAAGCCTTCTCTCCGACACCACCTGCGTAGCCATTCGTTGACTTCCACGATTCGACGGTCCCTACCCAGGCCTTTTCCTTCCACGGGAAGGATGGACGAGAACACCACCTGCGCCTCAAACTCCTTTATCCTTCTTCCCAGAGCCACGTAGTCCATAGTGATCCGCTCAAGGTCATTCTTGGCAGTATCATTGGTGCCCACGTGGAGAAGCAGGAAGGGGTAGCGATCCGAGGGCTTGATGAGTCTCTGCAGTCTCTCCGTCACATCGCAAATCCTAGCCCCTGGCAAGCAGCAGACTTTTCGGTTTTCCCGGTCAGGGCAGCAGATAGATGACTCAGTCCCCCGGAGGAGAGAGTCCCCGACCACCACCACCCGCCTTCTCCTCTTGGGAGTGGTGGTCGTGGAACCCCCAACCTCAGGACATCGCATCTCATGCCTTCCAACCAGCGGAGTCTCCTTCTGCTTTCTTGCCCCAGACATATCATCTGGTCCACTCTCCGCAACGGTACCTGTGGAGAGAACATGAAAGCGGTTAGTTACCTGTGTCCGCGTTGCTGGAACCCGGACATTCCGCTTACCTCTTCTGGAGGTCACATGTTGCCAAGCTTCTTCACTGGCCTCTTGGCTCCTCTGTGCAACCTGCTCTATATCTTTAGAGCTTTGTGCCTCTAGAAGCATATCCTGAGTTTTGTCCAGAAAATCCTCAGTTTCTCGTATGCAACGCAGGGTTGTTATCTGTTGCTCCAGACCTTCAGTCTTCTCTTCCAATATGGAGACCAGCTTGCACTTTGTACAGACAAAGTCGCTTCTGTCCTGTGGAAGAAAGACAAACATGGCACATCCAGTGCAGGTCACAACAGCTGAACCCCCCCCTTCCATATCACCTTCCTACTATGATCTTCCTCAGAGCAGTTTGCAAGACGTAAGCCTCACTGGGCTCACTCCAGGCGAACTCCCAGGCAAACTCCTGCTGTGAGCTGCTCTGCTGTCCCCTGCTGCTCTGCTGGTTCGCCGCCGCTCAGCTGGTTCGCGAAGCTCTGGCTATTTTTAAACAGCCAGGCTTCCCTGACACAAACAAAGGGACACCCTAATGCCCGCCCCCTGCAGGCTAGCAGCCAATCAGACAATCCCCTGGCCCGGGAGGCTAGCCAATCCCCTGGCCCGGGAGGCTAGCCCCTGGCCCCTCCTCTGCTGTTCCCCCCTCCCCTGCAGGTTCAGCTCACTGTGCCCCGGGCGCAATGCTCTGGGCGGTGCGGCTGTGAGCTCCTGGGGCAGCGCAGCTGCAGAGCCTGGCCTGACCCGGTGCTCTGTGCTGCGCGGTGCATGGCCGGCTCCAGCCGGATGGCGCGGCTGTAGCGCTACAAGCCACCAGCCCTCCAGGCAGCACCGTAAGGGGGCAGGGAGCGGTGGGGTTGGATAGAGGGCAGGGGAGTTCGGGGGAGTGGTCAGAGGGCAGGGGTCCCGGGGGGGGGGCAGTCAGGAAGGAAAGGGGGTTGGATGGGCTGGTGGGGGGCAGTCAGGGGCAGGGGTTCTGGGGGCGGTCAGGGTGAAGGGGTGGCTGAATGGGGGGCAGGGGTCCCAGGGGGGCAGTCAGGAATGAGAGGAGGGGTTGGATGGGGCAGCAGGGGGTAGTCAGGGGCAGGGGTCCCAGCGGGGCAGTCAGAAGGAGAGGAGGGGTTGGATGAGGTGGCGGGGGTTCTGGGAGCAGACAGGGAGCTGGGGCGGGGTGGGGTGGATGGGGAAGGGGTCCCGGGGGGGCCATCAGGGAACAGGGGTGTTTGGATGGGGCAGGGGCACCCCCGGGGGTGCATCGGGGGTGCGAAGCGGGGGGGTGGATGGGGGTGGGGACTGGGCCACGCTCCCCTCCCCTAACCGGCCCTCCATACAATTTCCGAAACCTGATGCAGCCCTGAGGCCAAAAAGTTTGCCCACCCCTGCTGTAGTGTATGCTAGCAGTGAATGTTTTGAAAAGGATATCTTTCTCTTAGCCTCCTACTTAGAGCCCTATGGGAACAATGTCATGAATTAGAGAGAGACTTTTTGGGAAGTAATCCAACTCTTGTTCTGCAATATGTTGCTTCCACAGAGCCTCTTTGCCTCTCCTCAGTAACTATGTGCAAATAAGACTTAATGAAACAGTCAGGAATAGAAAGACCAGTAGAGGAGGCTTCTTTTTAATGCCATAGGTCTTGAAATATTGGGCTCTAGGGCATGCAAACACACTATAACTGCTAATTATTGTTCAAAAATGGTTCAGTGTCTGTGGGGTTAGGTGTGTGATTCCTGCAGTGAGGCTCTGTGCATGTGCTAATTTGGAGCACAAGAGTTCCTATTGATAACAGCTTTTGAATTATTCTAAACCAGTGCTCTGTCTAGCCCCGAATCCTGTCTGACGGAGGCCAATAGCGGAAGTTTCAGAAGGTGCAAGGAACTCTGTGCAAGGAACTCTGTACAAGACAGTTATGAAATAACGTGCCCACAGGGAAGTTCCTTCATAACCCCCATCATTTTGAGGTTGGCTTATGCTCTGGAGCATGAAGATTTATATTTTTTTTCCAAAACTTGTTCAGTTTTTTAATCCTTTATTATTTAGAACTGTGTATTCTTTATCCATATAAATGTCAATCACTCTTTGACTATCAACAAGCCCAAGGAAGAAGAATGGTGGAAAAGAGTTGAATCTATGTGCTCAGGAAAAAAACCTCTTTTAAGCCTGCAAGTAAATTACAAGCTTTATTCGTTTTATAGTCATCATAGTGAAGAAGGGATGAGTTCATTTTTTTTTTTTTTTTTTAGTACAGGTGGTTACATTTTCATGACAGGTTTGCAGGGGTGCATTTTAATGTAGCTGTTTGTTCAGGAGTCGAACTATATAAATTCTACAGGTGTAGGTGCTTGAAAAGGAAACTAGAACATAACAGTTTTCAAGTGTTATTTGCTTCGGTAAATAGACCAAGTTTGAGCTTTGTCTGCACTAGGCTTTTTCTCTCTCCAGTTTCCCATTGTTGCAAAGGTTGGTTCATTTCCAACAGTGGTAGAAAGAGTGCCATTGTAGACAAGACACATTTAAATACTGTTTTGTGTAGATTTGCTGTGACCAAGCTATCCTCCCGGAGACCTGCCTACCCCCACATTTCTATTATAGTGAACTTACATCAGGGGAAATGGTTTGGGAGTGGAGTTGGGGGGACAAGTTAGGGTAGAAAGTGGCACATGAGGCACTTGCAGTTACTGGATGATGTTTTGTTGTATTTGATAGCATGAAATTAGCATAATCCATTTATTCCTTTGAGTGTTTAATTCGTTGAACACCTTTATAAATATCAAGTTCTCCTTATGTTTTCAGACATATAACCAAGTGCCTGAGTTAAAATGCCACTTGACCAAAGGACTAGTGTAACAGAGTTGACAGTACCATACATATTTTAACTACAGTGTATTTAGTAATGCTCCTTCGTGAATGAAGTCTACCCACTGGTTTTCTTTCCCAGATTTGTACTATGGTGGAGAAGCTTTCTCTGTAGAGCAGCCACAGTCTTTTACTTGTCCTTACTGTGGAAAAATGGGTTACACGGAAACATCTCTTCAAGAACATGTTACTTCCGAGCATGCAGAAACATCAACAGAAGTGGTAAGCAGAATCATTATTGCTTTTGAATTATGGTGAAAACATGAGAAATTAAAGCTCAACTGTGTCTTTCATTTTAGTTTGTGTATGTATTCTAAAAATGGTGGGTGGGTGTATACACACACAAACACTTGAGAGATTAGAATGTTTGTCATATTTTAAAAACAATTGAAGTATTCTCATAAGTGATTTTACTAAACTACATATATGCAACATGATCAAGTCACCATTGCTGTTGGAACCTTAACTGTTGCATTACCCGACTTTCTTTATTTTAACCAGCCAGCTTTAATGTTGCATTAACATAGTTTTGTGTGTTTAATTTCTACATAGCTTATTTCTTTCTAAATATGAAAGGGGAAGAGAAGAAGTCTTCTAAAAATAATGTTAATATTTGTATTATTTTAGTTAAAGTTCTAAAGTTGAGGAGAATTGAGCAGTGAGTTCACACCTTTGCTGATGTCATATTGGTTGGATAGAGTTTTCTATCAAGTTTACATTATGCCACCTGTATCTTCGCAATAGAAAAGATGAACTTAACTTTTTTTAAATGAAAGCTTAGAAATTGCTGAATATTGTACAATGCAGAAAAACTCAGGAGGGAGCCTAATATCATGGAATTTACTTTTTGTGACCACAAATCTCATTCCTAATGTTGACTATATTTGGGGGGGGCGGGGGGGCGGTGGGATGTTTTTGATGCATATTATGGGACATTTAGAACCTGCCACATGCTAATTGTCCCAACAGCACTTCTCTGAGCCCAGCCACCAAATCTGCACACTGTCTATATTCTGTAGACTGGAGTAACTATATGGTTTTTATTCTGTGGAATTGGGAGGTAGACAAGGGTTTGCACCTAACTTATAACAGCCTATTTTAAACTACTTTTTCTCTTTTCAATGAATCTGGCATTGTTTGTAGAAATACTTCAAAAAGTTTTTCTGTTAATACTTATTAAAAGTTATCAGACACATTCTTCTGGCTGTTAAAATGGATAGTACAATTCCATAGAACCATGGAAGGGAACTCAGTAGGTCATCTAATCCAATCCCTGCACTGAAGGCAGGACAAAGTAATAACAAGACCATTCCTGACAGGTATTTGTCTAACCTGTTCTTTTCCAGTGTAAAGTCAGTATGGCACATTTTGGATTTCTAACTCCAGAATCATGTAGGGCATTATCACAACATCCTTTCTTTTCTGAAATTCCAGGCATTACCAGAACAAGGTTATACCACCAAATGACTGCTCTTGAGATTACTGTATATATGCGCAGTGTCTTAAAGTGCTTCATTCTTACGAAGATAGGGTTAATGGATAGCCCACTACACTGTTTTAAAAAAACAAATGTGCAGCAGAGAGTCTCAAAGCCCAGGTCACCTGACTCAGACTCGTGCTATGGGACTGAAAATAGCAGTGTGGCTGTTTCTGTGCAGGCTCAAGCCCAGACTCTGAGACCCACCCTCCTTGTTGGTTTTCAGAGCCCAGACTTTAGCCCAAGCAGGAACATCTACACTGCTAATTTTAGCTCTGTAGTGTGAGCCTAAGTCGGTTGACCTGGGCTCTGAGACTTGCTGCTGAGGTTGTTTGGGGCTGTTTTTTTCCCCCCAGTGTAGATGTAGCCAGTGCGGCCTTCCCTTCAAGGAAGCTGGATCCTGCTGAGGAACTTTGAATTTGACTATCACTTGTTCAATGGTCCATAAAATTAAAATGCTATGGTATATTGGTCCTGTAAGGTGGGTTTTGCTTTTTCTCTATCATTGATCACTTGAGTTCCTGTTCATTTCAATAGTAGTAATCAGTTCACAGCAGGTAGGGGCTGGTCTGTACTACAGAGTTAGGTCGGCTTAACTACATCGCTCAGGACTGTGAAGTTCTGGTATACACACTGCTAAGTCAAGGGAAGAATTGTATGATCAACCTACCTCTCAGAGAGGTGGATTTACTACTAATCGCCGCCACAGTGCCAGTCTAGCATTTCTAGTGTAGGCCTACCCTGTGGTATTCAATTGCACATTATACAGTAGAGTTCTGGAAGACCTATTTTGCTTCTGCTGTTTGTTGGCAAGTAACTGATAACCAAGCCTTCGTAGCTAGGTGTGATTATTGCCTGTGGCGGAAGATGTTACCATCTCTGAAACTTTTTCTGAACATGGGAAATACCCCTCTTTACTATGTCTAGGAAGGCTTGGATCTGTTCAAGAACACTTTGCAATCTGTCTTTGATGCCTTATAAATGCTATGTTCTTGACCTTGGTCTGAAACTAATGATTATACACCTCAGCTATTTAGGAACTGATGAGCTCTAAATTATTTTTGTCTTAGAAAAGTCCACAGCTCTTCACTACCTGATTTAAACAAAATTGCCTACTAGACCATTTTTGGAACACAGTTCTTAAGCTATTCTAGGTTAAGTTCGCCCAGGAATCAAACCGTTCAAGAAATCTTCAGATTTGGATGCTTTTTATGCTTCAGGAATATGTGGGACATGGAGTGAATGTATTTGTTGCTCCGTTTTATCTTTGTTTGCTATTGGTTAATGTAATTCATTTCAAGCTTTCATATTTTTATATCAGACGTAATGTATGATAGAGAAATAACTCTCATCGTTTCAGATTTCCTCCTCCCTTTTGACTCCTTTATTTTATTTTAGTTTTTCATATTTCAAAGAAGAATGTAACATATTTGACCTTTGGTGGATTTAAGAGTTAGAATGTGGGTGTTGATTCTGTTTAGACCTAGACACTGGTATCAAGGGCAGATGAACATCACTTTCTTTTTCCTGCTTCCCCCTCCCCCACCAAGGGCTGGTCTCTTTTAGGTAATTTCAGGTTTAACTGTAATTGCTACATTTAAATAAAGTGATTGCAATAAAACCCCTAAATTTAGATGCGTTTTTGTCATTGGTATGGTAATGTAATTCTGATTCATGCCACTTGATGTCAGTGAAACTTTGTAGATATAGATTATTGTCTGAGTCTGAGTTTCTCCAATTGGCACATTTTGGTCTGCAGCTATGTTTAAAAATGTCTTTTTTTTTCATTTGCACTTGAGGCCAAAGTTTGTAGTATTGAGCAGCTGCCTCTCTGTTGATTTTGGTGGGAGTTTTGGTGCTCCACCTGTTGGAAAATGGAACTCTTGTTCTTTATTTGCAGATCAGTCTCCAGTATTTTTATACCCATATCTTTGTTCCTAGCTTGTGGTGGTGAAGGATATTTTCATCCATAGTACTGTATTCATAGCACCGGTGCACATTTGTATGATGTGTTAGTAAAGAGCTGAATTTAGCATTGGCTATAAAGTCTCTTATAGGTACATATAAAACTTTGTTTCAATATTGTGGTGTTGCTGCAGTTGAGCAAAGAATATAAGCACATGACTCAGGAGAAAGTCATTCAGGTTTATAATCGCTTTATGAGCCCATGTTTTGAAACAATTATCCTTGCTTAGATGCTGATATCAAGCAAGTACTTACAATAGCGATGGTAATCAAAATACGCTTGTGTATATTAAAAGCTTTCTGACTTTCAGCCAGATTTGCAGGGCTAATTGTGGGTTGTTTTTACCTGTATCTGGTAATTCTTATTTTAGGCAGCAAGTTAAAGAACTCAGTTCAACGGAATAAATCTGATCCGGTTCAAACATTGCCATGTTAATGTGTATGACAGGCTAGAAAACTGAAGTTTTTTGCCTTTCCTTATAGGCAGCGATTGCATAGTTGGAAGCTTCCAGTTCAGAAGGGCAACACACACCCAATTTCCTTGGACATTTGTAGTATTGTAATAATTGGTGGTATTTCCCTTGATGTTTAAACTTAGTAGTGAGGCTGGCTGGAAAACAAGAGTTCTGTTTCATGAAAAATGATCAGAGTTTCAGAATTTGTTTTCATTCCAATGTGGAGCAAAATCAACATCTTTCAAGTTCTCCCCTCTCCCGCCCTCCCCCTCCTCCCCACCGAAAAAAACAAACAAACATGGACCGCCCCCCCCCCCCACCCCAACTGGAATAACCAATAGTCAGAGTGCTCACCAGGGATGTGAGAGACCTAGGTTCAAGTCCCCTTCTCTGTCCGATTCAGAGTGGGGACATTACCCTGGAGCTCCCACATCCAAGGTGAGTACCCAAAGCACCAGGCTAGTAGCTATTCTGGGCTCGTGCTCTCTCTCTCACCAAAAATTCCATCCTCGATCTTTCCAACACGACCTTTGTCAAAGCTGATGCATTTTTATGAATCAGCATTTTCTGAGCACCCTTCTCGCACAAAAAAAAAAATGTTGAAAAATTCTTGACCTGCTCTGCTTATTATGTGCTCATTGTACTTGAAAAATATATGGTAGTATCTTTGTAATATATTTTCGAAATTTAGACTGCACAGCTTCCCAAAATAAGGAACAGATTTTATATCTGTTGTACAAAGTTTTGGTGAGAAGTTAAATCTGTTCGTGGTTGCCAATTTTAATTTCTACAATAGATGAAGACAATTAAAGGGCAGTGGTCAGGAATTGAATGGCTAGTGCATATACTAAAGGGCAGGCTTGTTTGGTCCCTCTTCCAAGTTCAAAGGACTCTGACTGGTACGTTAACCATTATTGTTGCTGATGGATTTTCATAAAATAGACTGGTCCATGTGTAAAGACAAGTTCTGACTGGAGCTCAAGGGTTGCACATAACCTGATTTATTAGGTTGCTCGTGGTACGAAACCTGTCCCTTGGTAGATAAGCTCTCACTGTGACTGAATCTAGGGTGGCCCCTAAGAAGTCTGTTGTCTGTATCCGAGTGAGGACAGACTTTTCCAAGTTCACTCTTATTCCTAGGGAAGAAAGTAGTTGAAGCATTGATGAGGTCAGCTTGTGGGCTTCCAGGTGTGTCCTGGCAACAAGTAGGGGAAAACAGTGAAGCCATTCCATCTGAAATAAGCTGCTGCTACCAGAAAGACTTTGGTAAAAGCTCTGGGTACAGTAGCATGGCTAAATGGGTGCATCCTGCATTGAAAGTGGATGGTGCCCATCGCAGAGCTCTGAGAAAATGCCTCTGGGTGGAGTGAATATAAAGTAAATCCTACAAAAAGTGGAAACTAGGTCAAATTACAATGGATGAATATAAACAAATAACACAAGTACGTAGGGACAAAATTAGAAAGGCCAAGGAACAAAAGGAGATCAAACTAACTAGAGACATAAATGGTAACAAGAAAACATTCTATGAGTACACTAGAAGCAAGAGGAAGACCCAAGGACAGGGTAGGCCCGTTACTCAATGGGGTGGGGGCTGGGGGGACCAGTAACAGAAAATGTGGAAATGCAGAGGTGCTTAATGACTTCTTTGTTTCGGTTTTCATCATGAAGGTTGATGGTGATTGGACCTCTAACAGTGAATGCCAGTGAAAATGAGGTAGGATCAGAGGCTAAAATAGGGAAAGAACAAGTTAAAAATTACTTAGACAAATTAGATATCTTCAAGTCACCAGGACCTGATGAAATGCATCCTGGAATACTCAAGGAGTTGACTGAGGAGATAGCCATTAATGATTATCTTTGAAAAGTCATGGAAGACAGGAGAGATTCCAGAAGGCTGGAAAAGGGCAAATATAGTGCCCATCTATAAAAAGGGAAATAAAGACAACCTGGGGAATTACAGACCAGTCAGCTTAACTTCAGTAGCCAGAAAGATAATGGAGCAAATAATTAAGCAATCAATTTGCAAACATCTAGAAGATAATAAGGTGATAAGTAACAGTCAGCATGGATTTTTCAAGAACAAATCGTGTCAAATCCACTTGATACCTTTCTTTGACAGGGTAACAAGCCTTGTGGATGGGGAAGCGGTAGATGTGGTATATCTTGACTTCAGTAAAGCTTTTGATAGTCTCACATGAACTTCTCATAAACTAGGGAAATGCAACCTAGATGGAGCTACTATAAGATGGGTGCAAAACCAGTTGGAAAACCATTCCCAGAGAGTAGTTATCAGTGGTTCACAGTCATGCTGGAAGGACATAACGAGTGAGGTCCTGCAGGGATCAGTTCTGGGTCTGGTTCAGTTCAATATCTTCATCCATGATTTCGGGAGTACTTTGGAGGATAGAATTAAAATTCAAAATTGTCTGGACAAACTGGAGAAATGGTCTGAAGTAAATAGAATGAAATTCAATAAGGACAAATGCAGAGTACTCCATTTAGGAAGGAAGAATCAGTTGCACGCATACAAAATGGGAAATGACTGCCTAGGAAGGAGTATTGCGGAAAGGGATCTGGGGGTCATAGTGGATCACAAACTAAGTATGAGTCAACAGTGTAACGCTGTTGCAAAAAAACAAAAAGTGCTAACTTCATTCTGGGATGTATTAGCAGGAGTGTTGTAGGTAAGACACGAGAAGTAATTCTTCCGCTCTACTCTGTGCTGATTAGGCCTCAACTGGAGTATTGTGTCCAGTTTTGGGCACCACATTTCAGGAAGGATGTGGACAAATTGGAGGAAGTCCAGAGAAGAGCAACAAAAGTGATTCAAGGTCTAGAAAACATGACCTATGAGGAAAGATTGAAAAAACTGGGTTTGCTTAGTCTGGAAAAAAGAAGACTGAGAGGGGCCATAACAGTTTTCAAATACATAAGAGGTTGTTACAAAGAGGAGGGAGAAGGACAAGAAGCAATGGGCTTAAATTGCAGCGAGGGATGTTTAGGATAGACATTAGGAAAAACTTCCTGTCAGGGTGGCTAAGCACTGGAATAAATTGCCTAGGGAGGTTGTAGAATCTCTGTCATTGGCGGTTTTTAAGAGCAGGTTAGACAAACACCTGTCAGGGATGGTCTACTTAATACTTAGTCCTGCCATGAGTGCAGGGGACTAGACTAAATGACCTCTCAATGTCCCTTCCAGTCCTGTGATTCATATTGAGAGCTATAAACCATGTGTCTTTCTCCAGGGATGCGATTATTCAAGAGTGACAATGCAAAATCACATTTTGCAAATAAAGTGGTTGAGATTGTGGAGATCAAGGATAGGTCTCTAACCTCCCATCTTCTTGAGGACTAGGAAGTATGAAGAGTAAAAACCTTTCCCTTGGTGTTGAAGATATACGTGCTCCATTGCGCCTTGCTGGAAGAGTTCCAGCGGATTCCTGCTCTTCAGCTATCCTGTTACCCTGCCCCCTCCCCCTTCCCGCCGCCCCTTTTACTACTTGTAAAAATAGTCAGTCTGCATAATTACAGTCAAGCTACTGGGGCAGTTTCATGCTGTTTTTATTGAAGCAGTTTTGTATTTTCCAAAGTAGTTTTTGTTTAAACCCCCTCTCTCCCCTCCTCCCGTGTTGTTCCCCTCCCCCCCCCCCCCCATTAATTGTGCTTCCCTGAGCACAACCACTTATGCAACAGCATGAAGGTGAGCAATCCAGTCTAGACATAAGCTGGTTGATATATGTAGCCCAAAAGCAAAGCTCTGATTTAAAGCCCTGGAAACAGTCAACTTAAATTTATTATTTTTAAATTGTTTTTTAGAATCCCTGCACTAGGAGCAATTTTATCTGGTCTATTTTTAAATCCTTATTTTCCTCTTAAATGTATGCATTCAGCAGGTGTAAAACATGAGACTGATGATTTAAGGTGACCTGCAAAGGCGTAAAAGTGGACTTGTGCCAGTTGTATGTATGAGGCCTGCATTGTGGTTTTTGTTTCTCATGATTTCCATGAGAAACTCAGGTCTGCCTTAGAATGTTTTGAGTCTGTCTACACTTGACTACTTTCTACCTAAAATTTCCCACAGTTGCTAACACCATTGATGTACCACCCTTGGTAGCAATGGTGGGAGCACTCATGTAGACAAGACATGGTATGCAGCCTGGGGTTTCCCCACCCAATCAATCACAGTAAAATACTTGTGTCTGGTGTGTGGACATACTAATATTTCCACTGTTGCTGCAATGGTGGGGAAAAAATTGGGATGGGGGAGTCTAGAATAGATAGTTTGAAGATCCTTGGACTCTCTAAATGTTGTTATGGGAGGCAGCCTGTTCAGATGCTATCAAATATTCACTTTTGGAGTAGTTCTCTTCTCAGTCTACATATAGAATGTATGTGAGAGTGTGCCTCTGGCTTTCAAGAGCAAAGAATGAATAAGATGATGTCACCATGTTTGGTGCATGTGAGCTGTTAGCAACATGTGTAAACAGACCCTCTCTATCTGCATAGAAATTAGCATATTAAGACAAATTGTAAAACCAGAGAGTTACAAATCTGATTTGAAAATAAATTTCACTTTGGGTTTCCAGGGTGTTACTAAAAACATAAGTAAGACGGGAAGACAGTATTGGTTTTTAAAAAAACTAGTTAAGCTAATAGTTCTTCTTGAACACTTTTTTTAAACTACTTTTTACCTGTGACTACAAATATGCAGCATTAGAATTTGATTATTAAAACATAGTAATCTCTAATTGTTAAGAGATCAGCCCAGAACGATGAATGCATGTTGTTGTTTTGTGAAGTTGTTAAACTTGTTTTTCTGACTTTGTCATTTCAGATTTGTCCAATATGTGCAGCGTTACCTGGAGGGGATCCTAATCATGTCACAGATGACTTTGCAGCACATCTTACACTGGAACACAGAGCTCCTAGAGATTTAATATCCTTTCTCAAGTCAAGTAAAAAAGGCAGGATTGTATGACATATAATATTAACTGCTTGTTTTAATTTTACAAGCAGGTTGTGGCATTTTAATTCCACTAGCCTATTAGAACTGCCATTTAGTTTAGTTGTTGGAAAACCAGTATATGAAAAAGTTACTGTAGAACCAAATGTCATAATTCATTGTACTACTAATAAAATACCTAAGTTGCTAGTGTTTTTGAAAACCAACAAATAGATGCAAATAAAGTTGCCTGCTGACAGTATCTGTCTAAAGCAGTGGTTTTCAACCTTTATTTGTGGAGCCCTAAAAAATTTCAAATGGGGGTGCAGACCGCTTTGGAAATCTTAAACATAGTCTGCGGACCCCCAGAGGTCTGCGTACCACATGTTGAAAACCACTGGTCCAAAGCAGTAATATAAATGCACCAGTACATTGCAGATAATTACACACCAAACATGATGAATCAGTTTATACCATAAACAATTTTTTGAGGGGTTGTTGTGGGTTGGTTTTGATGAGTGACTTTTAAAAATTTTACTTCAGCTATATACTGCCATTTTAAATGGGATACTTTCATTGATGGCATTTTTATGATAATTAGAGAAGTTAACAGGAGATTCCTTGTAACTTTGGGCTGATTTTTCATTAGCTTGGATATAGATTGTAAGGATTTATCCTGTTCTGCTGACTGAAGAGCTGAAATGGCTCTCAATACATACTGCTCTGTAGAAACATATTATTTCTATTTATTTTCTTTTGCATCAATTAATGTGATAATTTTGTTCTAATTTAAATTTTTTGCTGGGCAACTTCCTACAGCATATTGAGAGTTCATTATAATTACTCTATACAGTGAAACCCACATAGAATAATTGCTGATAATAGGATTAAAGCATTTATAATATATTATCATAAAATGTTTCTATCTC
Source organism: Eretmochelys imbricata (assembly GCF_965152235.1). Classification (NCBI taxonomy): domain Eukaryota; kingdom Metazoa; phylum Chordata; order Testudines; family Cheloniidae; genus Eretmochelys; species Eretmochelys imbricata. Next base: position 130,282,734 of record NC_135576.1, on the reverse strand, counting down.
TCTCAATTAAAACGTGATTATTAAATGTCTTTTAAAGAGTGAATTTATGTCACTTATCCATTTTTCCAGGTTAGGTATTCTTTCTAAAAACTATCAAAAGTTTCTCATTCTGAAGGAGAGTAGATGGTGTTTTGAGGTAATAGTTTGAAATTCCGTTGTGATTTTATTTGATTTCCTATAGTGTTAGCATTTAAATGGTCCCAGTTGCACATTGAAGTTAACTTCATATTGTGGTGATTAAGGGATTGAATTAGAATGTACATCTTTGGTATTCTTCTTTCGCCTCTTCCCCCCCCCGCCCCAGCTGATCTAAAGAGTATTTGAGGCTGCCTCACATATTGATGAAACTGTTCAATTAAAGAATATTTTTTACTAGCAGCGAAGAAGATCCAGAAAAATCAGAGCTTGCTTTTAAGATACTAAGATAAAGTTGCAGTGCTAACCATTACAAAATAAATATTTTGGTTTCTAAACTAATAGTCCATATCTGATATGGAAGGTGTTAGACATTAAGAAAATTAAAGATGGAAGCTCATACTGCCTTATGATGCATTTACACCCATAACAGCTTGGGGAGCATTATGGAGGCTTACTGGAGCCATTGGGTTCCCTTTCCTAATTGCTCAATAACTAAGGGTTTGGGAGAGAGGGTCATTGAGGAGAAACATCTATTTCTTCAAGCAGTTTGCAGTGAAAAAGAGGGAGGACAGCTATCAAATTCAAGGAGCTATTAAAACACTGCTGTGTGATGTCCTGATATTACTTTGCTACACTTGTATCTGAGCATGTGCTCTTAACACCTGTGGACTCTGGGAGAGTTAAGATACAGATCTGAGCTTTAGAGTGTTATCAGTTTACATCGAAGGCTAATTCCCAAAATTTTGTGCCTTTTGTCACCAAAAAGCAAGCATGTGAAATCCATGGCTCCTGTTTGCACTCTGAATCCCTTATTGGACACCTGTATCATTTGGAGGATCTTTAGCATAGGGCTGTGTTTAATATAGACTTTATATGTAGTGGTGTTGTAGCTGTGTTGGTCCTAGGCTATTAGAGAGACAAGGTGGGTGAGGTAATATCTTTTATAGGACCAACTTCTATTGGTGAGAGAAACAAACTTTCAAGCTTGCACTGAGTGTCTACGCTAGAAACTTAAGTCGACCTAACATAGGTAATTACTGCAGCGGTTCGTGTCCACACTACCCGCCTTCTGTCACTGGTGTGCATCCTCACCAGTAGCGTTTCCACCTACTTAAGGGCAGGAGGAGGGGGCTGAGAGCCTGGGCTCTCAGCTCCAAATGCAGCTCTGTGCCAGGAGCCCAACTGCCCACACCCTTCAGGTTCTCAGCTCCCCACTCCCCGCTGCAGCCAGAAAGTTTCTTGGATCAATGTTCGGTACTCAGTATCCAGAACTTGGCGATTGTAACTTCCCATGCATCTGCTGAGTACTAAATATAGCGAAACAATCAACAGAGGTTCTTAAATTATCTAGAAAACACCTTTATGATCTAGCAAATAAGAAGTCTCAGGGAGGATTCCCTGCAGACAAGGAGGAACTGATAGTGAATGTGAGAATAATAGTGAAGCTTGGTGCAAATAACTATAGAAGTCTTGAGTTCCATGTACTATGGCACTACAGGCTCTGGTTGCATAGTTAAGATTGAGTTGTTTTATACTTGACTTGTACAAAGAATACAGTGTGCCATCCCCACAGCCCATTCTACTGGTTAAGCTCTCGCATTTAACACTCTATCACAGTTTGGTATTTTCTTAACTGTTTGGTTATGATGAGTCCAGCGGTGTTCGGCATGTGCGTAGAATGTTTCACCCAGGCCGGGGGTTGGGAGGCCCTCGCGCACGTAGATCAAACATGCACTTTACTAGCAGTTCCACTGGTGGGCTTTCATCTTCGCAGAGTTCATATTCTCCAAGCAATAGGGAAGCTATGGATCCTATAGCTGGTAAGAGTCATAATTCCTTATTTTCCCTTTAGAGTTTTTCTCCACACTCAGTGACAAAATCCAAGAGAATGGTTGCTCTGCTTGTCCATATTTATTGTGTGTGTATTTGTGTGTGCTTGTATGCATGAGCACGTGCTAGGACCAGAAATTCTCTCCCTTCCCCAAAATGAGAAGATTTTATTGATAGCAATGTGCCTTCTTCCAAGGTAAAGTTGAAAGTTAAAAACAGATTGTCATATGAGGTGATACTTCCAAATCTATCAGTCTTAAAAAGTAGTTTACTAAAAGTTCAGTAACAAGCCATTGATTGAATTGTACAGAAGGATTGAATCGAGGATCTCTGAATCTAAAAACTCTGGTCCTTTACATTCCAAAGGTCTCTGGTCCAGTCCCCTCGGACAGCCTACCTGCATGCATTGTTATATATTTTAAAAGTGAACGGTGTTTTCAAAATCCATTATCTACCTCAGTGCTTCTAATGTGTATTTGTCACATGTATAGAATTACTCATGGGGAAGATTAGGTATCTGAATCTTTACTCCACACAAAAACGCTATACTTCAGCGTTCATCAAGATTAAATGAGCTACATTTTGATATTATTGATAAACATTATAAAATGTCTTCTGTTTGCATTCAGACTGCGGACTGAATGGCAGACTTGCTAATTTTAATATAAATTTTAAAAGATTACCAAGCACTTACAAAGATGGTCTGTTGTAATTGTAAGCATTTGTGGCAGCTTCTGGTCAAAACAGTTTGGGAGAGGAAAGTCTCTTATTTTCAAGTTCCAAATATTAATTTGTGGATTTTTAGGGTGTATATGGATACCCTTTAAGTATTATTTTTCCACTTGTATGATTCTGGGGGTGGGGAAAACTTGTCTATAATGAGATAGTGACATACTAGGGTACAATCCAGACTAATGAGCAGCAGTGTCACCCCAGCCATGCAGCCTTGGGTGCCTTGCTGAAGTAGCTCCCACCTGGGCTGCTCACAAACAGCCTTCCAGCATGCAAATCACACCCCGAGTGTCTGTGTGTAACTGCAGCCTGCCAGCTACACTTGGGTTACACTCTGGCTCTTCCCAGCCTGGGTTATCATTACAGGGTTAACCCCAACACACCCCCAGTCTTAGATTTTCCTTCCAGAAATGTATGTCCCTCTCCTGGACAATACAGTAAAGAAAGATGGAAGAAAATTGACCTGTAATATGAAAGGGCATTAGAAGTTACTTGGGGGGAAAAAACAAAAAACCTGAAATGCAATTATTCTGTTTCAAGAATTAAGGGCTTTGTTTTTGTAACCACATTTCCACAGCAAAATGGGTACATTTAAAAATAGCAATGTTAAAATTAAGTGAATCGAGTCCAGGATTTAGTTGCTTGGAGCCACCCTCATGAGTTTGGAGAGTCCCCTTGTTTCAGTCATGCCACTTGCTTCCAACTTCCAAAACCTTTGTGGGACTAATACAAATGTATAAATATTTCAGAGGGATAATTGTATGCAAAAGACAAAATTTCCCCTCCTCCCTCCCCAAACAAAACACAACAAATTAACGCTTCCCACAAGCTTTATGAATGCAGATAGGTTCTACCATAACATATGGGCAGTATTTCTTCTTACACTGTTTATTTTTTGAAATACTTTTTCGTACAGGCAAAACTCACCACAGTTCCCACTCTGATCCCCCTAAAACTGAACAATTCTATATTAGCCCTGTCCAAAGCCAGACATGTCTTTATCTAGGCAGATCTTTACTGCTGTTGTAGCAGTAGGCATCTTTATCAGGCCAGTATGAGGCAAGTCATACTAACACCTGCCAGGCAAATGTAAGTATATTATTTATCCAAATTCAGGGAAAACTAGTTTACTGTCTATCTTGTGAACCCAACAGAAATTACACAATGTACGGTATGGTGGAAATCTATGTTCTGAATTGAATATTCCCCAAAACTAATTGACAGAAGTGTCAGTAGTGTCATTTTTCTTTTCTACAGTACACCTTCCCTTGTGTATAGCATGGAGATAGTGAGCCGGGGGGGCGGGAGGAGAGCACCTATGAAAAGACAAAATGGAAATGGTTGCTGAGGCAACAGCCATTTTGCTTAGAAGATAACACTTTAGGGAGCTAGCAACTGAAGATATCACCTTGTAGTCAATCCAGTCTAGGAGATGCCCTTTCTTTTTACTGTTCAAATGATTCAGACTGAATTGCTTCATCCTAGTAAAGAAATGAATAGTATAAATGATGCTTTGATCTTGGGGAATGGAATGTGTCTTAAGTGTTTTGTAAAGCACTATGTGCCCATCTGGCAGTTTGAGCTAGATCAGGGGTGGGCAAACTTTTTGGCCTGAGGGCCACATTAGGGTTGCAAAACTGTATGGAGGGCTGGATAGGGAAGGCGGTGCCCCTGAAACAGCCTGGCACTGCCCCCCTCAGAACCTCCGACCCATCCAACCCTCCCAGCTCCTTGTTCCCTGCCCCTAACACCTCCCCCGGCACCACCCTCGATCCAGGCCCCTCTGGACTCCCATGCCTATCCAATCCCCCCTGCTCCCTGTCCCCTGACCGCCGCGCCCCCCTCACCCCCCCAGAACCTCCGCCCCAACCAACTGCCCTCTGACAGGTCCCCTGGGACTCCCACACCTATCCAACCACGCCCTGTCCCCTGACTGCCCCCTGGCCCCCTTACTATGCCGCTCAGAGCAACATGTCTGGCAGCCGCGCCGCCTGGCCAGAGCCAGACGCACTGCCCTGCAGGAGCGCGCAGCCCTGCTGCCCAGAGCGCTGCCCACGTGGCTGCGGGGGAGGGGGACAACAGGGGTGGGGCTGAACTAGCCTCCCCGGCGGGAAGCTCAAGGGCCAGGCAGGACGGTCCCGCGGCCCGAATGTGGCCCGCAGGCCACAGTTTGCCCACCTCTGATATAGATAATGATGAAGTATTTTAAAAGAAATAAGAGATGGGGAGATTGATGCACAGGAAATACTTGTACTCTCATTTGTTAGTATTAATTTAAGCAAATTTCACTGTAGTACTTTTCTCCTCTTTGCAGAGCTTTTATCTCAGTTATCAGGCGTGAGGCGTTCTGCAGGAGGACAGCTCAATTCCTCTGGCCCTTCCGCTTCTCAGTTACAGCAGTTGCAGATGCAACTGCAGTTAGAACGACAACACGCACAGGCAGCACGACAGCAGCTGGAGACAGCACGCAACGCAACCAGACGCACCAATACGAGCAGTGTCACCACCACTATTACACAATCTACAGCAACAACCAACACATCTAACACAGAAAATAGTCAGCAGGCTATCCAGAACTCTCAGTTTCTTCTTACAAGGTAACTCATTCTAAAAATGTATTCCGATTACTTTTATTACATGCACTAACCCTATTCTTGACCCTGATTTGACAAGGTGCTTAAGCATGTAGCTAACTTTAAGCCCATAAATTGTTGCATTAAGTTCAATAGGACTACTCATATGCTTAAAGTTAAGCACATGCTTAAGTGCCATGCCTAGTTGGGGTATTTAATTGCAGCTTAATGTCCCATATCCCCCCAATCGCCAATGCCCAGCATAATTTGTTTAGCCAATAGGTGATCATGCAAAATGCATACGCTAGTGTTCAGCAGATCTTTAGGTACCACAGAGTTCTGAATTGTAGACACTTGAAATCTTGGCAAAATGATTTTGCACTTTGACTTAGTGCTAGTAATGGATGATCGTCAGTAGAGCATTAGTTATATTTATTCTGTTAAACATGCAAGTGCTTGGTCTGAATGCAGTGTTTTTCATATAGCCTGTAAAACTGCACTGCATTATACACCATCTGTTCTGCCCAAAAAGTTAGAATGAAGTTAAATATCATTTATATATATGCTATAAGAGTAATTAATTTAGTTCAGTTTATTGTTTGTAACTGATATCAGCTATTTTCCATGGCAGTTAATCACTTAGGTACAAAATGAAAACATTGATTGCAGAAACGCAAGCTGTAGTGAATGGCTTTTAACTGCTATTGCTGAATCCATGTTGTCAGGAGTAAAGATGAGACTAAAGTGAAAAGCCAACCTAGGAACTAAAGTCAAACAGATGTTGCTTGCAGTCAGCTTCCAGCTTTTGCAGACTGCCATGGAGAGAGCCCTCCTACCACTCCTGGAAGCTACTGTCCCAAGAAGTTGCCAGCAAGAGTATCCAGTTAGCTTTCGTGCTGGGTATAGGTGAGAGGCAGTCTCTCACATAACCTTGTTGCTTTTCTTCCACACAGTTGTGGGGTAGTTAAAGGTTTGTGTAGTCACAAGATTTACAACCATTTTTACCACTTAAAAATTCATTTTCTGCTGACTTTGTAGAGGAATTGATTCTAACAGTTGTCTTAGCCACTGCAGTGCTCGAAGTATAGCTGTGGAATTTTTGACTGGATCCCTACAGTATAAATGCAAACAGAAAATTTTTGTTTCATCTCATTTTAAACACCAGTGTTTGTCCACTCGCTGTATCCATGTTAACACTGTTCACTGCTTCTTGAGTTCTCTAACATCAGTTGGAGAGGCATAAAGGGATTTTACTTTATAGATAATTTCCTGTTGATTGTGCTTGTTTACATTACTCCTTCCAGGAACGTAAGAGCATTTCCAGTTATATCAGCCTATCTGTTTGAGCTCTAATATAGAGAAAGAGAACCTGGAAGTTAACATTAAATGGTATTTCATCCTAACTGGAGGTTGAATAGTGTTTCTTCTTCGAATGCTTGCTTATGTCAATTCCATTTCAGATGTGTGCATGCCAATGTGCGTGGCCCTTGGAGATTTTTGCCTTAGCGATATCCGTCGGGTTGGCTGTGATGCCCTCTTGAGTGCCACGCCTATGCGTCGGTATATTAGGCGCCGCAAGCCCTACGCCCTCTCAGTTCGTTCTGACCACCCGGGGTGGGTAGTTGGAGCACCTCTTTCCCTTGCCTCGTGAGGGCTAGCAGTTCTTCTACTTCAGTCTTTGAGCCTTAGGGCTTCGTAAATAGTTTGTTTATAGTGATTAGTTAAAAAGTAGTTAAGTAGTGTAGTTAGAGTCCTAGCGGGACGCCCCCAGTGGGACATGCCCCGGTCTTTGGGTTTAAGCCCTGCTCTGACTATAACAGGCCTCTGTGCCTGTTAGTGACCTCCATAACAGCTGCCTCAAATGCTTGGGGGAATGACATGTGAAGAAGTGTTGCATCTGTAAGAACTTTCATCCCAGAACTCAGAAAGAACGAGACATCCGTTTGGAAACCCTCCTCTTGGAGGCTGCTCTCTATCTGACATCTGAGCCTTCCCGGTCAGACTCTGCCCTAAGCACCCCAGCCTCGGTGCGCAGCACACCCGCGGCACTGGGCTCTGCCCGTCGCTGCTCCCCAGCACTGCCTAAGAAGAGATTGAAGAAGAGTGACTCCCCAGCACCAAGCAAGAAGGGAAAAGGACCGATTCAGGCCAACAGCCCACACCGGAGCCAGATGGGGACCCCACCTGATGGGGCCTCCTGCCCCCTGAGGGATCTGCCACCAACTCCAGGGAGCAGTAAAGGACCCACACTGATGGCAGTACCGAAGCCTTCCCAGGCTGTCCTGGTGCCCAGAGAGCAGAGGTCTCTGCCGGCACCGCGTGTGTCACAGGTCACAGCAAAGGCTCCTGGTGATGGCAAGCCAGCTGCAAAGACCCCTCAAAGGGCGGGTGAACGACGCTGGTCTCTGGAGATGAGACAACGATCCCTGTCTCCATGCCCAAGGTCTCTGTCTTCTGTGGGACGTCCTACATCACCGGCAGCACACTCACGGTCTCTGCCCTCTCCACGTGGGTTGCCTAGAGGAAGGCACCAGTCACTGTATTGCTGGCACCGTTCATCTTCCTGCCGGCTGTCTCCTCGGTGCAGATCCCCATGGTGAGAGCAGACTCGGTCGTGGTACTTCAACTTATGGGACTCCCTCCGTAAATTCAAGGACTCACTGCCCTAGGACTCGGACCAGGAATTCGGGGCAGTTCCTCAACTGTCTTTGTCCCTACTGTTCTGCCTGGTCACAGGTCACCTCGGACCGTTGAGTGCTAGAGATTGTATCTCAGGGCTACACCCTGCAAATCTTGGCCACCCCTACACGCGCACGCATGCCCATCTATCCCTCTTCAGGGACCCTTCTCACAAGCAATTCCTCATTCAGGTGGTCGAGAACCTCATGCAGCTGGGGGCAGTGAAGGAGGTCCGCTGGGACATGAGGGGAAAAGGGTTCTACTCCTGTTATTTCCTAATCCTGAAAGTGAAGGGGGGTCTAAGACCCATTCTGGACCTGCAGCAACAAGTCTCTCAAAAAGTTGAAGTTCCACATGGTCTCCCTAGCCTCATTCATCCCCTCCTTGGATCCAGGAGATTGGTACGCCGCCCTTGATCTGAAGGATCTACAGCCAGGGAGAAGGTTAAGGTGATAAACATTTTGGATTGGGAAAATGGGTTTAGTTTAGAACTACGTTCCATATCTCCATCTTCGAAGGTTGCAGACAATTCTTCCGTTTTGTGGTGGGTGGGCACCATTTCCAGTCACAGCGTTGTCCTTTGGTCTCTCGTCTTCCCTAAGGGTGTTTACAAAAGGTATGGCACCAGTGGCCACTTACCTCAGGCGTCGAGGGGTTCAGGTCTATCCATATCTCGACGACTGGTGCATAAAGGGCAGGTCTCAGGATCAGATGCAAAGAAGCCTCGATCTTGTTTGTTCCACCTGTCGTGACCCGGGCCTGTTGATAAATGAAAAGAAATCAACCGTAAGGTCCCTGCAACGAATAGAGTTCATTGGGGCGGTTCTTGACTCCACATGAGCCAGAGTCTTCCTTCCGGAGGCGCGATTACAAGCCATATCAGACTTGATCTCCCACGTGAAAAACTTCCCACTCACCACTGCTCACACTGACATGTAGTTGTTAGGCCACATGGCCGCATGTACATACATGGACCAGCATGCCTGGCTCCATCTCCAGCCACTGCAAGCGTGGTTGGCATTGGTGTACATCCCCAACAGACACGATCTAGACTGGATGATCAGGGTTTCGGTTCACATCCAATCATCTCTAGATTGGCAGCTGAGCCCCAAATCTGTGTTGGAGGGAGGTCCACATCGCTGACCCTGGTTTCTGATGCGTCAGACCTGGGTTGGGGAGCCCACCTAGGCGAGCTCAGCATGCAAGGCTGCTGGTCGTGGGACAGTCTGTCCCTCCACATAAACGTCAGGGAGCTCAAAGTGCTTCGCCTGGCTTTCCAGGCTTTCCTGCCCCACGTGAAGGGCAAAGTTGTGCAGGTCCTGACAGACAATACCACAGCAATGTATTGCATCAACAGGTGGGGCCAGGGCCAGGTCATCGGCCCTTTGCCAAGATGCTCTCTGCCTTTGGGACTTCTGTGTGCAGCATACCGTCCATCTGGTGGCTGCACATCTGCCCAGGCCCAAGAACATGGTAGCAGATCACCTCAGCAGGACCTTCTCATCTCACCACGAGCGGTCATTCTACCCACCCACGTGTGATCTTCCGGCGGTGGGGGACTCCCCAGGTGAACCTATTCACATCTTGTCAGAACAGGAAATGCCACGTGTTCTGCTCATTCTGGGGATTGAACAAGGACTCCCTGTCAGATGCCTTTCTGCTCCTGAGGTTGTGGGGTCTGATGTACGCCTTCCCACCAGTGATGCTAATCCACAAGGTCCTTATGAAGATCAAACAGGACAAACGAAGGTGATCCTGTTAGCTCCCGTGTGGCCTCAGCAGCACTGGTTCGGCACACTGATGGACCTTTCGGTAGCTGCCCCACAGCAGTTGCCTCTCTGGCCAGATCTGCTGTCCCAGAACCATGGCAGTCTTCTGCATCCGAACCTGACGGCGCTACACCTGACAGCGTGACTTCCACATGGCTAAATGCGGAAAAACAGGAATACTTGGTCTGGGTCCAACAGGTCTTGTGGGTAGCAGAAAGCCCTCCACCAGAGCGACCGACCTGGCCAAGTGGAAGAGGTTCATGGGCTGGGCCTTGGACTGGGGTATCTGGGCTGAGCAGGCCTCGCTGCAGGCGATCCTGGACCATCTTCTGCACTTCAGGCTCCAGGGGTTGTTCCTGTCATCGATCGAAGATCACTTGGCCGCTATTTTGGCCTTCCAGCCTCTGCTCTAGGGCAGATTGGTCTTCACTCACAACATGATGGTCCAGTTTTTGAAAGGTCTGGAGTGTCTCTACCTGCATGTCAGGGATCCCATCCCTCCCTGGGACTTGAATCTTGTGCTGTTGCAGCTCATGGGTCCTCCCTTCGAGCCTCTAGCTTCCTTCTCCCTTCTCCTCCTCCTCTGAAAAGTTTCTTTCCTGGTCGCAATAACATCTGCCTGTAGGGTCTCTGAGATCAGGGCACTTTCTTCAGAGTCACCCTATGTGGTGTCCTAAAAGGACAGGGTCCAGCAGTGGCCACAGCCAGCGTTCCTGCACAAGGTAGTTTCACAGTTCTTTACTGGCCAAGACTTTTTCTCCCTGTCTTCTTTCTGAAGCCTCATAAATTGGAAGAGGAGCACAAATTGCATGCCCTGGACATCAGGAGGACACTTACTTGCCTTTTACGTTGACAGGACCAAGCCATTTCGTAAGTCAACACAGTTGTTCATTGCGGTGGCAGAAAGGATGAAAGGTCCCCCAGTGTCTGCATGGAGGATTTCGTCTTGGATCACAGCCTGCATCCGTTACTGCTATGACCTGCAAACATACCTCCACCGGCGACCGTGCATGCCCACTTGGCTAGGGCGCAGGCTTCGTCAGCAGCCTTCCTGGCCCAGGTGCCGATTCAGGATATCTCCAGGGCCGCTACCTGGTCGTCTGTCCACATGTTTACGTCTCGTTGTGCGCTCACCCAGCAAGCCCAAGACAATGCTGGCTTTGTGAATTCCGAGCCTGTGACCAGGGATACTGCTTGTGAGTCTCCTAGAATGGAATTGACATGAGCAAGCACTTGAAGAAAAAACAGTTACCTACCTTTTGTAACTGTTGTTCTCCTAGATGTGTTGCTCATGTCCATTCCGTTACCGGCTCTCCTGGCGCTCTGTTGGAGTTGTTGGTAAGAAGGAACTGAGAGCGCATAGGGTCAGTGGCTCTGGATATACCGCAGCATGAGTGCGGCACTCAAGGGGATGCCACAGCCAACCCTAGGGATGCCGCTAAGGCAAAAACCTCCGACCGCGCATGTGGGCAAATGCACAGCTAGAATAGAATGGACATGAGCAACACGTCTCAAAGAGCAGCCGTTATGAAAGGTAGGTAACCGGGTTTTTTTTTTTATATACATTAGATATTTTTTTACATTTTAGGCGAGAATAGAAGAAAAATGTAGTAAACAAAGATGTCATTAATAAATACTACTGCTTTAGAAAACATTAAACTCCGGGGTGGTTCTGTAAAAAAGGCCCATCATCTTTGTGATTCCAGCTCTCTTGGGATGCTCGAGGCATTGTAATATGCAGGCCTTCTGGATTTTAAAGTTCCTGTTACTTTTTTCATCTTTTGGCTTCAAGTGATACATTCTCCTCTACAGCATTTCCTCAGCTTCTGTCTGCTGGAAAACTATGGCAGAAACTTGAAGTTTATATCAAATAATTTATTGCTGTCATGCTGAGTTTTACCTAAATTACCAAAAATCTGACCTCCAGAGATCAAATGTATGTGACATAAATTAAAATCTTTTAGAAATAATCCAGGGGCTGGTATTTACAGACTTTTCAGTTACAGACTTTCAGAGAGTGTGTAGAATAGAATATTTTACATTTAGTGGTGCAAGTTTTCATGTTGTTTGCATTCAGAATTTAATTTCTCCATTTTATCAATCCAATCTGCGCAGACTGTTGTGACTTGAAACAGAAGGTTTTTGAAATGTCTGTTTTAGTTGGATCAGGTATATCAGTCATTGTCAGATCTGTCCGCCTCCAAAGCGCAGGATAGCAATACACATACTGGTTCCCAAGTTGTGGTCACAAACACCTTCCAGTGTGTGTCAGTCCAGCAGATGAGAGCATTCTTGCAGTGTAATAGCTTCAGCAAAGTGGGCTTTTATCAACTGTCTGTCTTGTCTCTCCCTTCACTGTTGTGCAGGTTGAATGATCCTAAGATGTCAGAAGCAGAGCGTCAGTCAATGGAAAGCGAACGGGCAGACCGTAGCCTATTTGTTCAAGAGCTTCTACTGTCCACTTTGATGCGGGAAGAAAGTTCCTCCTCAGATGAGGATGAGAGGGGGGAAATTGCCGATTTTGGTGCTATGGGCTGTGTAGATATTATGCCTTTAGATGTTGCTTTAGAAAACCTAAATTTAAAAGAGAGTAATAAAGGAAACGAGCCTCCTCCACCTCCTCTTTGATGACATCCCACTTCGCAGACAATGTCCTCTGTGCTGTATTTGCCAATGAAAGTGGACAACTACTATCTTGGGTTTGTTTTGGTGATTGTAATTTCAGGTCTGTCACTCTTGTTACATTGTGTACATTCAAAAGGAAGAGAGAAAAGATATATATGATAATCATTTCCACTTAACTAATTTTTACTTCTAGCAGGTAAATGTAGGTTGCAGTGCAGAGGAGAAACCTCTGTGTTCTGTACCTTGACATGCAAAAGGCTCTCCTAATACTCCACGTTCAAACTGAAGAGGAAAAAATGAAAAATCTCTAATGAAGCTGCTGTGTGTATTTATGAATATTAATGAATAAAAACTGCTTGGATGGTTTACCTTAACTACTGCATGAGGTTTTTTGCAGCGTGCATGAGTTTTAGTGACCTTGTCATTTAAAAAATTAAATACAAGGAGTAAAACTATAAAAACCCAAAGCTTCTCCCATTATTCAAAGGTTACATGACAAAAAGGTTTGTGTTCACTAGCAGTTTGTAGCCATGAAGTAGCTTTTGAATAATATGTGACTGAATCACCTATTTCCTATGTGCTTCCAGCACATAAAGCAAGCTCTGCAGTGGGATATATTGTGGTTTCCAGGGTTTGGCATTTCGCTATATGTGACTATTATGTTGCCATATTAGTCATCGCGTCCATGTGGAGTTCAGCTTCTCTTTTATGCATCTGTAGGAGACACAACAGTAATGCCACTGCTGGAATCTACTGCAAAGGGCTTTTGTGTGCCCTAAAATCAAATCTTGTTCATCTTTGTTTAAAGTTTTTCCTTTTTGTGGTTGTTAAAATTTTTCAACTGTTAAACATGTTTTATTCAGGTGTAGATGATTCATTTATTCACTGTCTTAAAGGAAAAAAAAAAAAGTTAACCTGGATTATGTTGTCTTAGTTTTAAAAGCCTTCACAGTCTCAATCATATTTCTGAGTTATTTATGTATTTGCTTCATAGTTTGCAGAGACTTGTCAGTATCAGGAGAGCTTGAGGACTTGACTTCCCAGACTTTGTCAATATATTACAACTGAATTCTTAATGCTAACTTTAGCACCTTTTATTTATTATTTCTCTTTGATTATTTTTCTGGCATTAAAAAAAAAGTAAAGAGCCTTTTAATCGAATCATGCCACCTACATGCCTATACTATTAATCCTATATGTAAAAAAAAATGTACAGTGTTTTTTGTGCATAGACTTTCATAATAGCCCCAATGCAAAGACAGCAGGGGTTTGGTTTTTTTGGAATGTAAAGTTAGACTATAAAGACAAAAGTGCACACAGCTTCTGATAAATTTAAAATAGGCTTATACTATAATCATGTCTCTTTCCAGTTCTCTAACCTCGCCCGCTTTCTCTTGCTCTGTATCTTCCATTCCTGCAGCATTACAAGCATTTTAGAATAAAATTACAGACTTGAACACCAGCTGGTGTTCTCAACAGAACTGTGACGTGTATACTAATCTAAAATAACAAAAAAAAACTACCCCACAGTTTGAAGTTTCAGTTTCATTCTCATTTTCTTAATCCTCAGATTCCAAGTATTTCCAGCCAGCACAGTACAACTTTGTTTTTGTTTAGTCTCTGCAACAGAAAATGTTTTAAGGGAAATTTTACACCAGTCCTCTGGTTATACTAGGAGTTACCCCTGGGAGGGATTTTTTTTTATTGATTGTTGAGGATTTTCAGAACCAATTTTCAAGCTGTAGTCTTTTCAAACACATCTTCTGCACATTACAATAAGACACACCGTTCAATAAAGCATTTTCAAGACTGTTGTTCAGTTGATTTTCTTTGGTGTTGGTGCATTATCCTGACAGTTTGACTCTAAGATTTCATAGAAGATTTAGATTCGGAAGAGACCTCAGGAGGTCATCTAGTCCAACCCCAACTAAATCATCCCAGCTAGGGCTTTGTCAAGCCGGGCCTTAAAAGCCTCTAAGGATGGAGATTCCACCACCTTCCTAGGGAACCTATTCCAGTGCTTCACCACCCTCCTAGTGAAATATTGTTTCCTAATATCCAACCTAGACCTCCCCACTGCAGCTTGAGACCATTGCTCTTTGTTCTGTCATCTACCACCACTCAGAACAGCCCAGCTCCATCCTCTTTGGACTGGACCGAAAAATTAGCTGCAAACTGTCTACAAGGTCAGTTCAACTAAGCAACACAACTTATGTAAAACAAAATTGTGCAATTGTTTCCACAGTGCATGTACAAGCGAAATTCTTAGGGATGTAATTTTGCTTCACTTAACAGAAAAGCCAGTGTATAAAACCAAATAGGCATTTCTTAATGAATACTGACTATTATTTAAAACCTGTATAATGCTAGTTTGGTGAGGACACTTATGTTACATGAGCTGCAAACTTCACTCCACTTCTACATACTGTACTTCCTGCAAGGGCTGGTGCCACAAGTGTCTGTCTCATATGAAAGTCTGAATACCTGCTGGCTTATATTTAACATTGAATGTTGTAGATATTGTATATTTAAACTCTTCAATATCCCAGCTATTTCAGATTTTTTGATATATGTAACTTAAGCAAACACACTGTTTCCTAATGAAGCTTAAAAAAAAATCTTGCCTAAAGAGTACTTGTAAGATGGATGAAGAATATCCTATAAATACTAGTTTAAATATTTTTTTCCATAAATGGTGATTTTGTAGGAGTGGTAGCTTTGGGGGGTTGGGGGGGAGAAAAGGAGTCATAACGGTTTTTAACCCGGCTACTAACAGTTGCATTCATAAAAAAATGTTCTCATTGAAACTAAAAGCTTTCCAGAGTTTTGTATTCTGGGATATTTCAAAAATATCCATTAAATCAGTGCATTATGTTAAAGATGCCACTGGGTGGAGTGAAAACAGCCCTTGAAGGTTTTCTGAGGGAAAGGGGTGAGGTAGGAGAAGAAGACAGACATCTCAGCACTCACACCTTACGGAATCTCTCCAGGTAGTGGGAGGAGCTGGGTCACCTAAAGTTGAACATTCAATTTGTAGATGAGGTGTCCCATGGAAGTCAGTGGGCAGCTTGTATGTGTAAAGTAAATTCCCACTTTTGGGCAAAAAACCCTAATAGTTGGGTGGCTTGTGGGCATCTGCAAGAGGAGGGGTATAGAGGCAGTTACCTTAGGGCCAGAATGGTGAGCTGGCAGAATGAGTACCCTCCAGGCAGTAGCCTCTTCTCTCTGTTAAGGTCAGAGCAGAATATCAGTGCAGTGCATACGGGGGTGGAGGTCTGGCTCCATTGCCCTTTTGTGGAAGTGAACAGGCACGGGTCCTTGTATGAGCCCTCTATTCTGTAAGGCCTGAGTCCTGTGTGTGTGGAGTTAAAAGCGAGGCTGACTGAAGTGTGTAAAACTTTGGTGATCAGTAAGATACGCAAGTGATCACGGTGGGGGGTGGGAGCAGGAGGGCTTTACCTTGAGGCATGTTTTACATTATATACAGGAGACAAAGGGACATACAAACTCTTGTTCACAGAGGACCAGGAACAAGTGTTCCTGGTGGATTCTTTTTCCTTAATACAAATGTGACTCCAACTATGTTTGAAACTAACGACTAGGTTCAATCAGGCTTTTTCATCTGTTTGTTCTCAGAAATATACCATAATGAAAATCATTTAATCTTGGCCATCATTAAATTGACTTTCTGGTCCTATCCAGTTGTATTAACCCTTAAAACAATGACATTTTAGCAGGAGCTGAGGGCCTGCCTGGAAGGGAGAAGCTCCTTGCCTAAAATGGCGAGTGTATTTCCTGGGGTTTATATAGCTATGGCTTTTGTACACTGAGGACAGCGGGGGTGACCTTTTGGTCCCCTTCCTGACTTTAGCAGTGGCTTCTCTTTGTGACGTCACCTCCCCGTCACTATTCCCTCCATTAATACTGCAAATATTACAGCCTAAGAACTAAAGCTGGTTGAAAGGATGGAAGTTTGTATCAACCTTCGCAGGGACCAAACTCCAGGCTGCCACACAAGCACGATCTTGCATAACTTCAGACCAGGTGCTGGCTACTCTATCAAGTTCTCTTTATCCTCCTGGCAGGGCTTTCATCACTTCCCTGCTGTAAGCAGCCCATTAAAACAAGGGGTAGGCCATGAAAGGGTAGACTAAGTTCCTACCCCCAAATGACCAGCTCAGGAAAACACCAATAATCCTAACATGACCTAACACATTTTAACTCATTTCCCTGAGGACTTTCTTTCTGAAAGGCGGTTTTGATCATAATCATCCTACAGGTGTTTCTGACTTAGTTCCCAGCTATTGTAATGATTATTACTATATATCTGATCCACCCCCAGGAAGTTTCTTCACTACTTTTCTCTGGACCCTCATTGGCAAATCAAAGCATTGCCTTTTGGTCTAGCCATTGTTCCTGTTGCTTTTGCCAAAGCATGGTATCTCAGGCCCTACAGAGAAAGGACCAGTTTATTTCTACATATCTCAGCAATTGAGTAAATGGAGGAAACAGTGCTGACTTTGGATGGGGTTTGGTCCTTCTTGGAATCACATGGCTGGGTCATAAACCAACCCAAAGTTCATGCTCCTGCTCTTGGGAACTAATCAACTCAGCAATTCCTGCATCAAGACCATAATTCCTATCTCAGTCCTACCACTTTCTGAGTTGTGCCTGAGCAGTAACTTTTCTAAGGGTTTATTGAGAAGGGCAAATGTGTGTGTGTCCTGTCACACTACAGTTGTAGCATGGGAGATATGGGTTGTAGACTCAGAAACAGTGAAAGGAGGAAGCCCAGAGAGAAGACAGGAGGGGCTTGTAAATTTCAAAAGGACTTTAAATTTACAAGATGCTGGAATAGTCATTCATAGAATTACAGAGATTTGTTTATTGGGACACTGTAAGTATCAACTCCAGTACACACAGACAGGACTGAAGGTTCTGTTAACCCCCAACACAACACTGAGAGAAGGATATAGCACCATCTATTGGTGGAGGTGCTTGTTACCTGAATCATTACAACTTTCCCCCTTCTAATTAAATCACCATTTAAAACTAACTCCTAGGAACCCACGCAGTATACCACCTACTTAGGTTTCTTTGTGCATCTGCCTGCCCAAATCCTATAGTCAGTCATGAACCCCTTACTCATAGTTGGATCCAGATTATCAGAGCACAGAAATTGTGTCCTTAAGGTCAAACTTCTGTGTTGTGGACAGACTGTCTGATGAAGACAGCAGTCTGTTGAGGTCCCAAGAACATCCTGGCAATGCCTCCTCTACAACTGGTCTCCCATGATGAAACACAAGTCCCTGCTGAGGGACCTCCCAATCCTCTTCTGCTGCATCCCTCTGGAATAGCTGTTGAGCATCCTCAGTGGCTGCCTGCCCCTTTCTTTCCATGAGTCTGTCCACCAGTTCTTGATGCATGACAATGGGGTGAGCGCTTACTTTTTGTAGCAGCAAAGATAAGTTGTTTAGTTTCATAATCACCAGATAAGATCCCACCAAAAAGAAGTAAGTCTGGGAGTTGTTTTTTCCCAATGCTCTGCCACATCGCAGAGCCACACCAGTTCTCCTTTCTGGATTTACTTTCTTTTGCCTGTGATGGCACACGTGCATTCCACTCTCGCTGTCCATGTGCCCCATTGCTCAGCCATCCAAAACTTCTTGCCTCAGCAGCACCCATCCAGGTGGCTCACACACCCTCCACTGTGGCATGACACTGCAGGTATAAAGGACAAAGCTGCCCTTGTGCACCCACCGGCACTGAGTCTTTCTTCCCACCCAGGCTGGTCATTGGGATGACTTTGGCAGTACGTCTCAGCCTTTGTGTAGATAGTTTTGTGTCTCCTAATTAAGAAGTTTCTAGTTTAAAAAACAAAATCGGTTTCTCTGTTCCCCATTTGGGGAGCTTGTGCCAGGGTCTGCCCCAGTCACTGGGTTTCAAGTCTTCTGCATCTGGCACAAAACACGGGCCTGTCAGCAACTGCATGACTCTTAAGTGCCTGGGCAAGACACACTTAAAGGACTGGTGCCAAGTTTGTTAGGACTTTAAGCCGAGAACAAAGAAGGCCAGGGAAGCTAGGCTGATGCCTACCCTAGGCAACGGCCCAGTCTGAGTCAATACCGCATGCTGCAGCTTCAGTCAGAAGCTCCCCGCCAAGACTGTCGGAGTCCCATCCCGCGTCTCCTTCGCCTGTGCCCCAGAAGAGGCCTGAGGCTGCCAAAGGGGCACCAAGCCTGGGAAGCGCTCCACCCCCCGGGCTGGCTAAGCAAGGAGGAAAGGAGGCGGGTAGAGCGTGTTCCAGTTTGAGGCATGGCGCCTTCTCCAAGTTTGTGGCACTCACGGCAGCATTGACTCCGATGCTGCTGCAGCCTCTGTCAAGTCCAGAGTCAGAAACTGCAACCTCAGCTGGAGCAGCACCGCGGCAACAGGAGACCATCTCAGTGCCAACGACACCAGAGGTGTTTGCTGTGGTGAGAGATTTCCTAAGCCTGTTGGTACCCATGTCTCCAGCAATACAGTTGATAGCTCTCCCGGTGCCCTCAGATTGCCCAGCACTGACTCTTTTGGAGCAGCACCCTGATCTGCACCACTCTTACAAGTCCGCCTACTCATCAGTACCCTTGGGGGCTGGGGGGAAGCTAGCAATGATGGCGTTTCTTCGGCAGTCAGGGTCTTTTCACCAGTCTCTGGCACCAACAGGATCGGCCCCTCCACGGTAGGTGGAAGGAGAGGCCTCTTCTTCGGTCTCTGAGGTGGGATCATACATCTCCCAGCCTCAGAGCAAGACTCGTCCCGCCCTAGACCCTACCACCCTGGGTACCCTCAGGCCTCTGCCTCGGGGCTTGCTGTGGGAATAGGGCCAGGAGGCCCTTGGGGCCTGATCCTTTATCAGTGGCCTTTTTGGAGTCCCTGTGGATTCCCCTAACTGCCAGGTCATCCCCACATCCTTCTGAATCAGTGGCCTCACCCAGATGAGGTGAAAGGTAGCACTGAGTCAAACCTGCTCCTGTGGCTGGTACTGGGCCCGGTCCCGAGCCACTGGCAATGATTCCCGAAGAGCCTGCATAGCAGCCTGAGGAGCAGGTTGCGGAAGAGACATCCTGAGCTTTCATCCTCATCCTCTCCGGGTAAGGCGGTGTCTTCTGGGATAACCTCATCCCTAGCTGACGGCTATAAGGTATAGCAAGAGCTACTAAAGAAGGTGGCTTTGGACCTGGGCATTCAGGTTTAAGGAGGCGAGGGAGCCCTCTCCTCACCTTATTAATATTTTATCTACAGCAGATCCATCTAGACAGGCTCTGCCAATCAATGAGGCGATTTTGAGCCTATAATGTCCCTTTGGCAGACCCCATCATTGTGGCCTCCCACATCAAAGCTTGCAAAGTGCAAATATTATGAGCCCTCACAGGGGTTTGGCTACCTGTACTCCTGTCCTCGTCCAGTGTCACTAGTGTTTGCGGAGGCTAATGAGAGGGAATGAATGCTAGGGGGTGTCAAGCTACCACCCTGCAAATCCAAAGGTGCAAAGAAGCTGGATTTATTTGGTAGAAATGTTTAGTTGACTAGAAGGCCACAACTTAGAATTGCCAACCAACAGGCCTTGTTGGGGTGCTATGGTTTTAACTGGTGGGTTTCTATGTGGAAAGTTAAGGATCTGCTGCCCAAGAATGCTAGGTAGAAGTTCTCCTCACTAGTGACTGAGGACAGGTTAGCGGTGCGGACTTCAGGTGCAGGCAGGGTTAGCCGCTGCAGACGCATATGCAGTCTCTGTGGGAAGGTGCTCTTGGCCTCATTCTTCTGGTTTACCCCATGAAGTTCAGCAATATATTCTGGATTTACCCTTCGAAGGTGCTTTGCTGTTCTCAGAGGACAGATACGAAGCTCCATGGCCTCAAGGACTCAGGGGGCAAACTTTGAAATCTTCGGGCTTGTATCCCTGTATAAGGCTACAGCTCCTCGTCAGGACCTGTCCGGAAAGAAGAGCAGGGGTTTTTAGGAATATATCTGCCCCTCCTTCAACTTCTGCATTAGCTCCTGGCCCTTCTAGACACTCAGTGGCAAGTAACACTAAGCAGACATTTTGACGGCTCAGTCGAGGTTGTCATGCCGGTCTCCACGCTTCCAGATCCTGTTTCACCTATTTTTGCAAATTGTCTCTCCCACTTCTGCAGTGTTTGGTCTGGAATTACTTCAGACCAACAGGTCTTCAGCACTGTGGAACCTGGCTACAGCCTCTACTCCTCCTTCCCACCCTCCCCATCCCTCTTCAGGGACCATCTCATGAGAAGCTCCTCCTCGAGGAGGTTTAATCTCTCCTTCAGATGGGTGCTGTAGAGGAGGTTCCACAAGGTCTCAGAGGGATGGTGTTTTTATTCCCAATCCTGAAAGTGAAGGGCGGGGGCAGGTCTCAGCCCACTCTTGGGATTGCGTCTTCTCAACAAGCACTTAGTCAGTTTTCCATGGTCACCCTAGCTTCTGTTTTCCCCTCCCTTTACCCTGGAGACTGGTCTGCCAGAAACTGCAACCTCATAGGGGTAGTGCTGGACAGATCTCAAGAGAGAGTTTTCCTTCCAGACTTGAGGTTTCAGACAGTTCATGCCATTGTTACAGATCTCAAGTCTCACCCCATCACAAAACTGTTTGAGGCTGCTGGGGCATATGGTCTTGTGCACATAACGTGGTCCAAATATGCCAAACTGTGCTTCAAAAGTCTTCAGAGTTGGCTAGCCTCAGTTTACGCACTGAGCCATCATCTCAACTTCGTAATGAGGATGCCCTCTCAGGCCCTTACCTCCCTCCAGACAATGTGTGTGGGGGTGTCCCCATTGACTGTCCTCAACGGACCCTCACATTAGTGATGGATGCATCTGCTCTCAGCTGGGGGGCCCAACTCAGTGCTCTGCAGACTCAGGGATGATGGTCTTCAGGAGACCTGTCTTTACATATAAATGTCAGAGAACTGAAAGCTATCAGGCTAGCTTGTCAGGTTTTTCTTCTGCAGGTGCAGGGGAAGAGCCTGTTTAGTTCTCACAATACAGTGGCAATGTTTTACTTCAACAGGCAGGAAGGAGCCCAATCTTCCCACCTCTGCCAAATGACAACTCAACTTCGGGAGTTCTGCATTGCCAGCTTGGTAGCCCTCAAAGCATCTCATCAGCCGGTATCAAGTGGAGTGCCCCAGGGGTCGGTCCTGGGGCCGGTTTTGTTCAATATCTTCATAAATGATCTGGAGGATGGTGTGGATTGCACTCTCAGTAAATTTGCGGACGATACTAAACTGGGAGGAGTGGTAGATACGCTGGAGGGGAGGGATAGGATACAGAAGGACCTAGACAAATTGGAGGATTGGGCCAAAAGAAATCTGATGAGGTTCAATAAGGATAAGTGCAGGGTCCTGCACTTAGGACGGAAGAATCCAATGCACCGCTACAGACTAGGGACCGAATGGCTAGGCAGCAGTTCTGCGGAAAAGGACCTAGGGGTGACAGTGGACGAGAAGCTGGATATGAGTCAGCAGTGTGCCCTTGTTGCCAAGAAGGCCAATGGCATTTTGGGATGTATAAGTAGGGGCATAGCGAGCAGATCGAGGGACGTGATCGTCCCCCTCTATTCGACATTGGTGAGGCCTCATCTGGACTACTGTGTCCAGTTTTGGGCCCCACACTACAAGAAGGATGTGGATAAATTGGAGAGAGTCCAGCGAAGGGCAACAAAAATGATTAGGGGTCTAGAACACATGACTTATGAGGAGAGGCTGAGGGAGCTGGGATTGTTTAGCCTGCAGAAGAGAAGAATGAGGGGGGATTTGATAGCTGCTTTCAACTACCTGAAAGGGGGTTCCAAAGAGGATGGCTCTAGACTGTTCTCAATGGTAGCAGATGACAGAACGAGGAGTAATGGTCTCAAGTTGCAGTGGGGGAGGTTTAGATTGGATATTAGGAAAAACTTTTTCACTGGGAGGGTGGTGAAACACTGGAATGCGTTGCCTAGGGAGGTGGTGGAATCTCCTTCCTTGGAAGTTTTTAAGGTCAGGCTTGACAAAGCCCTGGCTGGGATGATTTAACTGGGAATTGGTCCTGCTTGGAGCAGGGGGTTGGACTAGATGACCTTCAGGGGTCCCTTCCAACCCTGATATTCTATGATTCTATGATCTTCTGGGGATGCAGAATGATCTTGCAGACCACCTCATCAGATAATTTATGAATCACCACAAGTGGTCTTTTTGCTCAGATGTGGCCAGACTCATCATCCAAGGGAGGGTGGGGGTTGTCTCCACTGACTGACCTATTTGCCACAAGAACCAACAGAAAATGTCAGCAATTCTGTCCCCTACAAGGTTGCAGCCCAGGCACCCTGACAGTTGCAGTCTTGCTTTCCTGATTGGTAAGGCTCCTCTATGCTTTCCCAGCAATCCGACTTATTCACACGGAGTATTGCTGACCATCAGGTGGAAACAGGATAGAGTCATACTTATAGCCCCAGCATGGGCCCGCCAACATTGGTTCTCCAGTCTCCTAGCTCTGTCAGTGAAGCCCCCAATTTTGCTTTAATTGGACTCGGACCTAATTGCCCAAGACCATGGTCAACTGCATCACCTACAAGCTCTTCATTTAACCATACAGATGTTCCATGCACAGGGCCGGCTCTAGGCACCAGCAAAACAAGCAGGAGCTTGGGATGGCACATTTCTAGGAGCGGCATTCTGGCCTTTCATATGCAATCCAGACCAGTGAGGGACTCTGTCACCATCTTCCCTGCAACCTGGGGTGCCTCACAACGCCTTGCTGCTGTAGCTCCCAACTGCCTGCCAGCATGCAGGTTACACCCTAAGTGTCTGTATGCTGGGTCAGCAGCTCTGACTTCACCAGCCTGTCTACAGCCCCACTCTGGCTTCCACCAGCCTGGGTTACTGCATGCAGGATGACCCCAGCACACCCCCAGTCCCGAATTTCCTTAAAACCATCTTCCCTCCAATGTCCAGCTCTCTCTAGGATAGTTCAGAGAAATAATACGTTTTGTTCCTTTAAAGCCACAAAAACACATCACAGCCTAACCTAACTGGGGGCAAATACACCCTGCCTTTAAACACAGCACAGAGTTGGTTTGTGGTAAAAATGAAACAAACAAAATAGATGCAGGATTAAAGGTGAGTTCAAGTACAAGGAATAAAGGAAATAGCTATAAGTAAAACAAAATATGCTTTTTTTCTAGCAAGATACTGGCTTTGTTCAAGATGGTTTTTCTCACCAGTTCTTCTTCTTCCCAGCCTGGCTGACTTTCCCTCAGTCAGCACCTTCCACAGAAGTACAAGGTGCTGGCTTCCCTTGACTTCTTAGGTGAACGATCTTTGCTGAAGAAGGTTTCTCACCCATAATTAGACTTCAGTCTGCATGGAACACATGTGTACCCCTCAGTGGAATTCTCATACGGCCCCGCGCTCAAAGAGCTCTGTTTTGTACTGTCCAGGAAAGGGCTGGACAGTGGATTTAGCACTGAGGTGACGTTCTCAGGTGCAGACAATGTCAGGAGGAACAGTATAGGCTGCAGTATTTACTGTTGTTGTCAACAATCCCTCGAAGCTGAGGATGGTTTTATCTGGTTTTATTTTTCATGGGTCCTTTGGTGACTGAAGAGTCCAATTCTTGAGCCACAGGCTCATTAGCACACATTGCAGGAGATGTTGGAAGACAGGGTTGGGCCATGATTGCTGTATGACTGTTGTTGTTCCTTTCTTTTCCGTCATTTTTCTGAGACCAGGGCAAGGCAATTTTCCTCAACAGTGGACGTTCCCTCTGACAAGTTTTCACCAGTTATCCATATCCCAGGCTGCTGTCTCCTGGTGTGCGGTGTCATAGGATCATAGAAGATTAGGGTTGGAAGAGACCTCAGGAGGTCATCTAGTCCAACCCTGATGCCACATCTCTTGATGTTTATCTGAGGGTGTCTTTAAAGTGTTTTTTTTTGTCCTCCTCTTTTCCTTTCTCCTTTGGTGAGTTGGGCATACAGCAGTTGTTGTGGTAAGTGTACATCAGGCATGCGCACACAATGCCCGCTCCACCTTAGCTGGTGCTGGATAATCAGGGCCTCTGTGAGGACACTGACATTAGTGCGGTTATCCTCCCACTTTATGCTGACGATCTTCCGAAGAAAGTGCTGGTGCTGGCATTCCAGGTTTTTCAGGTGTTTTCTGTAGGTCACCCAAGTCTCACAGCCATAGAGGAGAGTTGGGATTACCACCGCTTTGTAAACTAAAAGTCTAGTGTGTGTGCTCATGTTGTGATTGTTGAACACCCAGTGAGACAGTCTGCCAAAGGCAAGACTGGCACAGCAAATTCTGTGCTGAATCTCAACATCTATGTCTGCCCTCTGTGAGAGATGGTTGCCAAGATAGGCAAAGTATTCTGCATTTTCCAGTTCTTCTTTGTCAATATAGTTCTTCCTTGCTGGGTCTGATGATTGACTGGGGACTGGCTGGTGGAGAACTTGTGTTTTACTGATGTTCAGAGTTAGCCCTGGGCTTTTGTAAGCTTCAGAGAAGCAATTAAGGGCTGTTAGAAGATCCTCCCTTGAGTGCAACTACAGCACAGTCATTTGCGTACTGGCGATCGGTTATTGTTGCCGATACTACTTTAGTTCTGGCACGGAGTTCATGAGTGGGGTACTTATGGAACTCCATTCATGAACCTCTAGTGCCATTGGTGTGACTTCTGGAATGCATGTGTATTGGAGCCAGGCCCTGAAAGTCCCAAGCAACTTTATCACCATTTAGGCCCCATTGTGAAACCCTGTTGCCAGTATAATTATGAATCGAGCAACGAACACTTCCCAAATGAATTCTGGGTGAGCTGCATTTATGCCTCTGGGCTAATGGGTGAGTCAGATGAACAGGCCAAAGTCTGGGAGAGTGACAGACAATAGAAAGACTTAAGGGCACATTTCCACCTTCGTGTAAGTGCTAATTTGCACCTGAAACACGTTGGATGGCAGTCTCACAAATACAGCGCCCTGAGCCAGCCCACTGACTAATGGGAATGGTGCTGCACTGCATCGCATCATGAGACACCCAGGTTCAAGTCTCCGTTCGCAGTCCATAGTTTTCTGAGCTGGAAGGAGCGGGGAGGGCCACGGAAGCAGCGCATCAACCTCAGCTACTGTTGGGTAGCTCTTAGTCTTAGGTTACGAGTGGGGGAACTGAATCCCTCCCCCACCTACCGGCAGCCACTCTGTTGCTCTGGTCCATGGGATTTATCTCCTCACACACCTCTTCCTGATTACAAAATGGAAGTGTAGTGTTGTGTCTAACCTGGGCCAATAGCTACACAACAGCGATGCAACTACTGTACTAATACAAAGCACAGTATTCTTACCTCAGCCCTGGGTAGCCACAGCCAGAGGGAGGCTAGGATTGTCAGCACGGCGTACCCTTCTGGTGCCTTCAGCCTCGCAGAGCCTCTCATCCCAGCCTTGCTCCTTCAAAACTAACCTGCAGCAGATGCAGCTGTTTCTGAGCTGCGATTCTGATGTTGCTCAAGGCCAGTTCTGAGGTCATCACATGACACAGCCTGTTGCTATAATGACCTCACACACACTATTGCTAATGCTCACAGCACACAGTTACTTACAGAAGTGCTTCCAGCTTGGCAGTAACTGTCAACGGAGTATTTTCACAAAAAGAACAGGAGGACTTGTGGCACCTTAGAGACTAACCAATTTATTTGAGCATGAGCTTTCGTGAGCTACAGCTCACTTCATCGGATGCATTCAGTAGAAAATACAGTGGGGAGATTTATATACACAGAGAACACGAAACAATGGGTGTTACCATACACACTGTAACCAGAGTGATCAGATAAGGTGAGTTATTACCAGCAGGAGAGCTGGGGGGGGGGAGGTTGGGGGGAAGAACCTTTTGTAGTGATAATCAAGGTGGGCCATTTCCAGCAGTTGACAAGAATGTCTGAGGAACAGTGGGGGGCAGGAGGGGGGGAATAAACATGGGGAAATAGTTTTACTTTGTGTAATGACCCATCCACTCCCAGTCTCTATTCAAGCCTAAGTTAATTGTATCCAGTTTGCAAATTAATTCCAATTCAGCAGTCTCTCATTGGAGTCTGTTTTTGAAGTCTTTTTGTTGAAGAATTGCCACTTTTAGGTCTGTAATCGAGTGACCAAAGAGAGTGAAGTGTTCTCCGACTGGTTTTTGAATGTTATAATTCTTGATATCTGATTTGTGTCCATTTATTCTTTTGCATAGAGACTGTCCAGTTTGGCCAATGTACATGGCAGAGGGGCATTCCTGGCACATGATGGCATATATCACATTGGTGGATGTGCAGGTGAACGAGCCTCTGACAGTGTGGCTGATGTGATTAGGCCCGAACACAGCTGCTACTGTGAAACTTGTCATTAGGCAAAGGCACAGAGTATTTTCAAACTCTCATGCGTGTGCAATACCTTTTTGTGGGAGGGGGTAAACATTTTTAAAAACTGTTTTGATGGAAAATATTAGCCTGAGCTTGTCAAGAAACACTTTTCAAAAAATTAAAAGTAGGAAAACAAGAGGAAAATGCTTTGAACTGGGAGAAATTTAGCTCTTTAGAAATGATCTTGCTGGAACATAATTCATATCTATTATAGGCAGCTTGTCATTGTAAAGCCTCTTTGTAGCCAGATTTTAAATGCTGTGAGTAGCTTTAGAGCTTTCTGGGGCAGAGACGTGCTTGCTACCATTCATCCATTACATACGTACTCTGCTGTATCAATAATAATATTTATCATGTGTGTTCGTCTTGTGGGACTCACCTGTTTGCAGGGATTCCTTTCACTGCAGGTTTCTTCCGCTTGGGGTGAGGCACACCCTGAGCTAGGCTTGTTTTGTGGTGGTGGCTTGTACTTGATGGAGTTGGGGTGGGGGCAGAAAGGGGTTTGAGACTGGAGCACAAGGCATTGTGGGAAATGTAGCGTTTTCCTGAAAGCCAAATCATGGGGAACAAGGCTGTGGGGTGGGGTTGGGGGGCAGCTTCAGGTCTACAGTTACCCTACTGTAAAGCCAGGGTAAGTGCAATAGTGTCACTCTACTTTTACAGCAGCACCAGTGCAGAATTTAGAACTCTAGCTTTAGAGGGGACTTTCCCCTCGGCTTTGCTGATGGACAATGCACTGTGACAGCCAGGAGTGAGCGCATTGTCACTTAGCATCTGATTGGATCGGTTTGTGAGTGTTTCTGTTCCTGAAAACTAGAGATTGGCTTAAGAGCCCTGAAGCACGAGGTTTAATATCTGTTCCACAACTTTATCATTAATTACAATGGATATGTTTGTTACCATATAAAGATCCAACTGCTTTTTGTAACTTGTTAAATTCTTGGGTTCAATGCACTCCTGTGGCAATGAGTTCCACTGTCTGATTACACACTATGTAAAAAAAAAAATCGCTTTACTGGTTTTGAATGTCCCCATCTTGGAATTTCAGTGTTTTTGTATTATGAGACAGGGAGTAAAGACATTCCCGATCTATATTCTCCTGACCATTCATTATTTTAGTGCAAATAAAGTAATAGATTTAGTCAAAAATCTCCCCAAAATTCAATCTTTAGTCACAAATAATGTGCTGTAAATTGAGGAAAGATATTGTATTACTGTGATAGAATATACTCCTGTATTCACGCCCTACACACTAGTGTAATAATCTTTGTACAAGGTAGGCCTTGTGAGGTATCATTTGAAAACTCATAATTTGCTGGTCAGTATTGTCCTCATAAAATCTGGGTGCCAACATTGTATGTGAAGTTATAAGATCAACCTGTATAGTGTTATTACACATGTTCCAAGCCCCACAGCCCTGCCCAGACAGAAATTGGCAAACAGGTTTGTCCCAAACAAAGGAATGTGTGCACTGCATAATTTACATTTAAGCAGTAAACAAGTCCTCAGGCAGGAAGGAAAGACAAAGGAAGTTCAAACAAGTGAGAAAACCAGCAGGGAATTTCCTTCCACATAGATTCTTTGTTGCCTGGTGCCCAGCCGGAAATGTTTTTCAAGTGGGAAACTGAAACTATAAAAAGGAGGGACAAACACCCCAAGCCACCCCTCTCTCTCCCTCTGCCCATCATATTCACTGCACCTGAAGGGACAAAGGAAGCAGCAAGTGTAGGGGGAGGGGTCCTGACCTAGAGAGTTTGGTCCGTAAGACCACTGCTAACGTGATGAGAAAGCTTTGCTTTGAATCTACTGTAGATTCATAGATATTTAGGTCAGAAGGGACCATTATGATCATCTAGTCTGACCTCCTGCACAACGCAGGCCATAGAATTTCACCACCACTCCTGCGAAAACCTCTCACCTATGTCTGAGCTATTGAAGTCCTCAAATCGTGGTTTAAAGACTTCAAGGAGCAGAGAATCCTCCAGCAAGTGACCCATGCTACAGAGGAAGGCGAAAAACCTCCAGGGCCTCTTCCAATCTGCCCTGGAGGAAAATTCCTTCCCGACCCCAAATATGGCAATCAGCTAAACCCTGAGCATATGGGCAAGATTCACCAGCCAGATACTACAGAAAATTCTTTCCTGGGTAATTCAGATCCCACCCCATCTAATATCCCATCACAGGCCATTGGGCCTATTTACCATGAATATTTAATTACCAAAACCATGTTATCCTATCATACCATCTCCTCCATAAACTTATCCAGTTTAATCTTAAAGCCAGATAGATCTTTTGCCCCCACTGCTTCTGTTGGAAGGCTATTCCAAAACTTCACTCCTCTGACAGTTAGAAACCTTCGTCTAACTTAAAGTCTAAACTTCCCAATAACCAGTTTATAGCCATTTGTTCTTGTGTCCACATTGGTACTGAGCTTAAATAATTCCTCTCCCTCTCTGGTATTTATCCCTCTGATATATTTATAGAGAGCAATCATATCTACCCTCAACCTTCTTTTAGTTAGGCTAAATAAG
This sequence comes from Eretmochelys imbricata, assembly GCF_965152235.1. NCBI lineage: Eukaryota > Metazoa > Chordata > Testudines > Cheloniidae > Eretmochelys > Eretmochelys imbricata. The sequence goes on along the minus strand of NC_135576.1, from coordinate 130,253,428 downwards.
CCAAGCTCCTTGAGTCTCCTTTCATAAGACAAGTTTTCCATTCCTGGGATCATCCTAGTAGCCCTTCTCTGTACCTGTTCCAGTTTTAATTCATCCTTCTTAAACATGGGAGACCAGAACTGCACACAGTATTCCAGGTGAGGTCTCACCAGTGCCTTGTATAACGGTACTAAAACCTCCTTATCCCTACTGGAAATACCTCTCCTGATGCATCCCAAGACTGTATTAGCTTTTTTCACGGCCATATCACATTGGCGGCTCATAGTCATCCTATGATCAACCAATACTCCAAGGTCCTTCTCCTTCTCCGTTACGTCTAATTGATGCGTCCCCAGCTTATAACTAAAATTCTTGTTATTAATCCCTAAATGCATGACCTTACACGTCTCACTATTAAATTTCATCCTATTACTATTACTCCAGTTTACAAGGTCATCCAGATCCTCTGTAGGATATCCCGGTCCTTCTCTAAATTGGCAATACCTCCCAGCTTCGTATCATCTGCAAACTTTATTAGCACACTCCCACTTTTTGTGCAGAGGTCAGTAATAAAAAGATTAAATAAGATTGGTCCCAAAACCGATCCCTGAGGAACTCCACTGGTAACCTCCCTCAAGCCCGACAGTTCACCTTTCAGTAGGACCCGTTGTAGTCTCCCCTTTAGCCAATTCCTTATCCACCTTTCAACTTTCATATTGATCCCCATCTTATCCAATTTAACTAATAATTCCCCATGTGGCACGGTATCAAACGCCTTACTGAAATCTAGGTAAATTAGATCCACTGCGTTTCCTTTGTCTAAAAAATCTGTTCCTTTCTCAAAGAAGGAGATCAGGTTGGTTTGGCACGATCTACCTTTTGTAAAACCATGTTGTATTTTGTCCCATTTACCATTGACTTCAATGTCCTTAACTACCTTCTCCTTCAAAATTTTTTCCAAGACCTTGCATACTACAGATGTCAAACTAACTGGCCTATAGTTACCCGGATCACTTTTTTTCCCTTTCTTAAAAATAGGAACTATGTTAGCAATTCTCCAATCATACGGTACAACCCCTGAGTTTACAGATTCATTAAAAATTCTTGCTAATGGGCTTGCAATTTCATGTGCCAATTCCTTTAATATTCTTGGATGAAGATTATCTGGGCCTCCCCCAGTTTAGTCCCATTAAGCTGTTTGAGTTTTGCTTCTATCTCAGATATGGTAATATCTACCTCCATATCCTCATTCCCATTTGTCATGCTACCATTATCCCTAAGATCCTCTTTAGTCTTATTAAAGACTGAGGCAAAGTATTTGTTTAGATATTGGGCCATGCCTAGATTATCCTTGACCTCCACTCCATCCTCAGTGTTTAGCAGTCCCACTTCTTCTTTCTTTGTTTTCTTCTTATTTATATGGCTATAGAACCTTTTACTATTGGTTTTAATTCCCTTTGCAAGGTCCAACTCTACTTGACTTTTAGCATGTCTCACTTTATCTCTACATGTTCTGACCTCAATAAGGTAGCTTTCCTTGCTGATCCCTCCCTTCTTCCACTCCCTATATGCTTTCTGCTTTTTCTTAATCACCTCTCCGAGATGCTTGCTCATACAGCTTGGTCTATAACTCCTGCCTATGAATTTTTTCCCCTTTCTTGGGATGCAGGCTTCCGATAGCTTCTGCAGCTTTGATTTAAAATAATCCCAGGCCTCCTCTACCTTTAGATCCATAAATTCTTCAGTCCAATCCACTTCCCTAATTAATTTCCTTAATTTTTGAAAGTCAGCCCTTTTGAAATCAAAAGCCCTAGTTGCAGATTTTTTTTGTTAATCCTTCCGTTCAGTTTGAATTGAATTAGCTCATGATCACTTGAACCAAGATTGTCCCCTACAACCATTTCTTCTATGAGGTCTCACTACTCACCAAAACCAAATCTAAAATGGCATCCCCTCTAGTCGGTTCAGCAACTACTTGATGAAGGAATCCATCAGCTATCGCATCTAGGAAAATCTGAGCCCTATTATTATTACTAGCACTCGCCCTCCAGTCTGTATCTGGGAAGTTAAAGTCTCCCATGATCACACAGTAGTACGTTAAGTTAAGTTAGCCACCAATAAATATTTCATCTTTATTTTTCTTGTAACCATTTCTGACTTTTATTCCTCATTACTTGTACTCAATCTATCGCTTTGTAGTTAGCAAACTTGCTGTATTGTTTTATCTAATCCGGTGTGTTCAAGTTGAAGTCTCTGGGTAGCTCCATTTAGGGTAACAAGTTGTGTGTATAGTATTCCCTTAAAGGAATAAGGGACTCGATATATCTGTACTGTCCAGGAGAGGGCTGAGCAATACAGGACATACATTTCTGGGGGAAGATCCAGGACTGGAGGAATGTTGGGGTCACCCTGCATCATAACCTAGGCTGGTAAGAGCCACGGTATGGCTGGCTGGCTGGCTGGCTGCCGCACGTACACCGATGTAGCTGGGAGTGACTTACATGCTGGAGGCTGCAGCAGCAAAGCATTGTAAAGGGCACCCCAGGTTACAGGGCAGGGGTGACACAACCACTCATTAGCCTGGACTGTGCCCTGGTTGTAGTAAGAGGAGGCCCTGAAACATAAATTCTTGCATCAGAGGCCCAGTCTGAGGCCTGAACCAAAGTACTTCCAGGTAGTGATAAGCAAAGCTGGGCTGTGAGCCAGACGCAGGTCCCACTCACAGAAGTTGGCAAGAAAAGGTTGTTAGAGGCACATGCGTACACACACACACAAACACACACAAGTGCTAATGAGAGGAACTTGTGCCAAGACGGCGGCAAGACACAACAAGGAACAGGCAGGTGCATCTTAAAGACAGGGTCAAAAGGACAACATGATGGATAGATTCGTTTGAACTATGATGAATAATCAGTCCTGCAATGGTATAGAAGTAGGTCCTGGAGCGCACAACTTTGTCCAGCCTAGGGGACAGTGGAGTGTCCCGCCACTGACTGAGCTGTGTCCATTGCCGGGGAGAACAAATTCATAGTATGCCCTGTAGAGTCTACAGGGAACTATTACTGTGCTTCGTTTGACAATAAACCTGGCTTGGGTTCCTTTGTTCCTTACTAGAGTCTGTGGTTTTTGGGGGTTCTCTCGGGGTCTGTTGTGTTAGCGATCTGCGCAGGGCTGGGGCAGCACACAGAGGGAACACGCACGCAGCCGACTGTTATCATCATCGAACAAGACCGGAGCACCACACTGGTAGCTACTGACAACACTGGTATGTCTCGATTCTTCATACTAAACAAAGAAGTTGAATCCCAGCCTCAGTATAGAGCTGCCCCTGTGCCAGTAAGTCTTGGTACGTGTTTGTGAAATGCTGGGAGATCCTGGCACAGAAGGGCCTATAACTGTGATCTCCCCAGACCTGTGTAGGTAGGTATTGGACAGCCCGTTTCCCGAGCTATAAAGTGAGTTTACTGAGAGGGTAAGGACTCTCACAACTGTGCCAGAGCTGGGAATAAAACTCAGGAGGTCTGGCTCCCACTCTTGTACTCAACAACTAGACCACTCTGCTTCCTATAGCATCTGAGCACCTCCCAGTCTCCAACGGGGTTTATCCTCGCAACAACTTGGGACTATCCCTATGGTACAGGCAGGGAATTTCAGTACTGAGTAGATTAAGCAACTTGCCCGAAGTCACACAGGGTGGCTTTGGCTGAACCAGGAATTGTTACCAAGTCTCTTGAGTCTCGGTCCTGTGCCCTACCATCTTTCCTTCTCTTAATGAAAAAGACCTGGGGATTACAGTGGACGAGAAGCTGGATATGAGTCAGCAGTGTGCCCTTGTTGCCAAGAAGACTAATGGCATATTTGGCTGTATTCATAGGAGCATTGCCAGCAGATCGAGGGAGGTGATTATTCCTCTCTATTCAGCACTGGTGAGGCCACACCTAGAGTATTGCGTCCAGTTTTGGGCCCCCCACTACAGAAAGGATGTGAACAAATTGGAGGGCAGCGAAATGATTAGGGGCCGGGGGCACATGAGTTATGAGGAGAGGCTGAGGGAACTGGGCTTGTTTAATCTGCAGAAGACAAGAGTGAGGGGGGATTTAATAACAGCCATCAACTACCTGAAAGGAGGTTCCAAAGAGGATGGAGCTCGGCTGTTCTCAGTGGTGGCAGATGACGGAAAGAGGAGTAATGGTCTCAATTTGCAGTGGGGGAGTTTTAGGTTGGATGTTAGGAAAAACTTTTTCACTAGGAGGGTGGTGATGCGTTGTCTAGGGAGGTGGTGGAATCTCCTTCCTTTGAGGTTTTTAAGGTCAGGCTTGACAAAGCCCTGGCTGGGGTGATTTAGTTGGGGATTGGTCCTGCTTTGAGCAGGGGGTTGGATTAGATGACCTCCTGAGGTCCCTTCCAACCCTGATATTCTATGATTCTATGAATTCAGAGGACTTTAATTGCTTAACTAAGCATTTGCACTGATTTCAACTGCATGCTTGCTGATGTGGTTAAAAAAGATGTGGCCGCCCCTTTATACTGGAAGCTGAACAGGAGGGTGAAAGTCCACCAGGTTGTGCATACTTGTTAGAATATAAATATTCAGGCCTGCCTGTAAAGGCCTATACTTTAAGAACTTGGGTGTATTTTTATCACTTAGCTAGTTACAGGAGTATTAAAACAACAAATCCAAATCACAGTCTGCCTGTATATGGGCCTTCTCTCACCAAGATAATGGGAGGCCTTGTTGTTAGGCTAAGGCCTTTGGCTAAGCAGCAGGGGCAGCCATAAACTGGGAGGCATATGGTCCCATCCTCACATTCCAAACCAGTCACACTGAAATAAGGTGCTATTGGGCTGTTAGGAAGATGATCCTGTCCTGATAATGCCCATCACCACCAGATAAACAGATCTTAAGATGGTTGAAGAAAACTTAGTTTGACAGCATCCTGTCTGGCAAGAAATCACTTATCAGTGGTTGTGAAACCCTCATTCCTGTATGTTTTAATCTTTATGGCCCCCACTTTTCTATTGTTATTCTGTCTGGTTCTCTAATTGTTTGTCTGCTGTATAATTAATTTTGCTAGGTGTAAGTTAATTAGGGTAATGGGATATAATTGGTTAGAGAATTATGTTACAATATGCTAGGATTTGTTAGTTGAATTTAAGTAAAATGATTGGTTAAGGTATAGCTGAGACTATTACTGTATAATCTGGGGTCAAACAGGAAGTGGGGGGGAAGGGAAATTGGAATCATGCTTGCTAAAGGGGGCGGAACGGGAACAGGGACTCAGGCAAGGCTCTGCGGCGTCAGAGCCGGGAAGGGGGATGCAGGGTAAACGCTCTGCGGCATCAGAACTGGGAAGGGAACACTGGGGAACAGACTCTACTGGAATGTAGAGATAAGCCCAACTGGTGTAAATATGCTTGCTTCGAAACTAACCCCAATTAACATTGCATTGTCTGTGCTTCGGACTTCTGGTCTTTTACTGCTTGCTGTCTGCATGACAAGAAGCAGGGAAGCGGGAGGGTTGAGGGAAAGCCCTCTAACATCTTGGTGGCCTGACTCGGATGCATCACGCTGGACAGGTAAGTAGCAGCCAGGTAGGGTGACTGGACAGCAAGTGTGAAAAATCGGGATGGGGTGGGGGGTAGTAGGAGCCTATATAAGAAAAAGACCCAAAAATCAGGACTGTCCCTATAAAATCGGAACATCTGGTTACCCTACAGCCAGGTAAGTCCCTCTCCCCAACTGTCCATGCAGATGCTTGGAAGGGTATGGCAGGCTCTCATAATGGTAGCTGTGGGTCCTTGCAAGCTGGGGTAATGGTCTTTTTGGATAAGTGGATATGGAAGAATCAGGGCCCATCCCAGGTGCAGGGGGTCAACCTGGGATGAGATTAAGGAGGAAATGGGAGCAGTGTTAGGGGATCCAGGGGGATGGGGACTGGCTGAGGAGCCCACCCTCCTTGGTAAATGGGTAGCGGAAGGAGGTCCGTGCCCAGGGGACAAGATGCCTTCCAGGGCAGGAGGCACTTAAGTCCGCTGATAGGAGGTTTGAAGTAAAGGCAGCATTATGGGAAGCTGCCAGTAATTTTTCAAGTTGGTGCTACTCCAGCGAAGGCTACTGGAGAATTGTAAATTAGAGTTAGGGGTGGTTAAAGATGATTTGGCACAAACAGTTTGGAGTCAGAAGCAGAGTTAACAGACCACCTTAAGAGACATGAGCTGGGACTTGGTCCTAAGGGAGCAGAGAAAAAAAAGTTTCAAAGTGAAAAACAGCAAGGATTGCAGGAGTGAGTAACAACCCCCACTCTTCTCCCAGAGCCAGGATAAAAACCTGGGGGTAAGGGTTCCCAACTGTTTAAACTTAGGGAGCCCCACCCTGTGCTCAGAGCTAACTATATCCTTCTCTTCTTCTTCTCTTCCTCCTCCTAACAGACTATCCCTCTGAAATGGGTCACTTTAGGGGATTTTTCAATGTACATTTGGGGATTGTTTTTGAATTTTTTTAACTTTACTGGGACATTCCCCCCAATGTTATGGTTCTCATATTTTTCCAAGCGACCTTCATCCTTTTGTTGGTGACACTGTCAAAAATAGATGCTAATCAGTGATAGTGTTAATATTTTAATAGAAGGGATGTGGTTGAAAGGTTGAAGTGACGGACTTGGTGGTCTTTTGGTAGTTTGCATTTACAAATTAAGCTTCTGTAATTTAGATCGGTGTGTGACATCACACTGGACAATGAAGGTGCATGCTAAGAGAACATACCGTAGAGTGCTGCCGGCCCTGAGTCTCCAGGAACATGCTGCTTGCTTAAGGGCTGATTTATTAAGATGTTTGTGCTGCAATTAATAGGAGACAAGAAACAGAAGCCTTGCATTTCCACTTGTCTTGGTTTGATTGTTGTCAACTGAACTCAGAGGCTAATTGTTGTATCTTCATGCAAACCGGTATGATGAACTTTCTAGGCTAGTTTGGTGATGGTGCTGGAATATTTTTCACCTTTAAGGAACATTTCTAGTTTTCTTTTTAATTAAAAAAAAAAAAAATGTTGGACCACTGTAGACCACTGGCAGTCCTTTCTCAATCTTGGGAACTTTCTAAGATAATACAGGGGGGATGGTCACTTTTCAGATATATTTTGGACATTTCTGGTAGTATTTTATGACCGTTTCTAGGTAACTGAATATTTCTGGAGGTGCTTCAGGGTACATTTTTTAGTTCTTTCTAAAATGCTTTGAAAAGGATCCCAAAAACAATCACCAAAGAAATGGTCAGAGAAGGTTCCAGTCCTGCTGGAACATTTCAGAACATTTTTCCATTTTGCAGGAGCAATTTCAGACATAAAACTGGAAATACACAAGACCCATACCAGGACACACTTATGCACCTGAGTAACAAGCCTTTCAACTGAATTCAATGATAAAGTTACCGCAAGCGTTTGGAGGAGGGGAGCTTTAAGATTTTTGGGACAATGACCAGGTCTTCTTACATTCTCTGGGAAGGGCTTAGCACACTTTCAGGTAATAATATTCAGATCTTTTCAAACACTTTGGTTGGGGGCATGTCGAGACTTTTTTTGGACACTCCTGGGACTTCTCTCAGGGTTTGTTTGAGGCCAACATCCAGACCTTTTGGAACAACTCTGAGCTAGGGTTTCGTCTTGTCTCAGAGGCCATTTCTAACGTAAGTTTGGATATTTGGATGTTTGTGGTTTTTGAGGACCTTTTTGGCCTTGTCTTGAGCACACAGGGAACATTCAGACATTTTTCGTACATGGCTGGCACAAATTTGGAACCATTTCCTGGCTTTTCTAGGATATCTTAACAGCCAAACTGACATTTCTGGAGTACACTAAGGACATTTTTAGAACTATATTTTATTGGCCTTTGCTTGGAAATTTGTCTCTTTGGAACTTTTTGTGCCTTCCCTGGAAACATAGACTATTAGCCAACCTTTTTTGATTTTTCAGAGATATCAAAACACACCTTTATATTATTCCATTATATTGTTGCCCAGAATTTGTTTGTTACTCCAATCCCTGTTGCAGTCTAAATTTTGGTGATTTCTTCACTACCTCAACTTTCTCTTCTGGCCTCTTCCTCGACCATCCCAACCCCTGCTGTCACAATCATCTCCCTTTCTTGAGCATCTGCACTGACATCTACTTTCCACGTTACATTCAAGCTTGTGTTCACTTTCAATTCATTCCATGATTCTGTCCATGCTTACAGTTTTGACTTCATCTCTGGCCTCTCCCTCCCTCCTTTAGTTCATGCCTGACTTTGTGCTTTCCATAAGCCCCATATGGTTAAGTCTTTCTTTTCCTCCTAGCCAACTTCTGAAAATCTACCTGTTGAGTGAAGCATTCCAGCTATGGCTAATGACCGCTTACCTCACTGTTCTGTAATTTTACTGTGCAGTCTTTAGGGGATGGACTTGTTACCCAAAGTTCACCTTTTGTACAGAACTCAGACACACTGTACAGATATGATATGTGCTTCTGGAGGGTGGTGAGAAAGGTCCCTGTGTGGTGGGATGTAGGGCCAGCTCTGAGACCCTGTAATGAGTAGGCCTTAAAGTTTTAATTGAATTGTATTTAATAATCTCAGTCAAACAAAAAATATAGCATAACTAGCTTCTTATTACAAAGGACAGCTTCAGATTTAACAAACCCACAATTTTAACAGAAACCTCACTTTGTGCACTTTCTCTAATACAGTAACAGACCAGAAAAACAAGATATTCCATTTTATATAAGCCTTTATTTACAACTTGTTTAACAACTGTACACTTTTTTGTAGCCTTGGAAGCATCATTGCATTTGACTGGGAAAAACATTATTAAAATGTTTGCATTCTTCTGACCATTATCTTGTATTTTTGTCTTTTTACAGATATGTATATTAATGCCACTACCATGACAATCTGGTAGTTACAGGATAAGAATCCATAGGTGAACTGAAAAGGGAAATTAATGCATTGACACTCTAGAAATCCATTCTCTGACAGAAAATATATTATTGACAATTTCACAAACAGTTATTTTGATAACTGGTCAACACAAATTAGGACAGTTAAACAAGCTGCCACTGAGAAAATAAAACAGTCTCTTACGCACACATCCGGTTAGTACATTAGAAACATGCTTGGGATCACCCTCTGGGGGAGAGATGCTAGGATAACTTAATTAAAAGAAAGACAGCACATTTACTTGAGGTTACTAGCTCAATCTGACATTTCTCTACTGCACTGAGTAGACTCAAACAGTTATGTCAAGCTAAAAACTTTTCAGGAAGATACAAATGCCTTGGCTTCAGAACAGCTTGAATAGTAAACTACTAATCTACACAGCCAGCCTGGTGGCGGGGAGAACAGCTCCAACACACCCAGACCCACTACTCCAGAATTCTCTGTCTAACCCCTCAACAGTCAAATGGCATTGCCAGCCCAAAACTACCAACTCTGGAGACATCGATATCCAGCAGCGGTTGGGGAAGACATCACCAGCTGCACTACAGAGTTGGAAAACGCAGCTCAAAGCCACCCATCCAGTTCCCAACAAGGAGAGAAGGCATGTTTATACAGTACCTCCTAGCAAGGGATCTACGGTTATTAATGCTGAAATGTCACATACCAGGCCCAGGGGGCTCTTTGCTGTGCATTGTTCAAGTATTGCCTGGCCCACCCCGATCAGATCCTAAGGCCTCTGTGTGGGACAGATTAGTGACACTTCTGATTCCACCTACATCCTGAGCTTCCCCGGGTGGTGAAATCTGTAACTGCATTGCCCCAGCAGGCTGGGAGGTTGTAGAGATGAGCCCCCAGCTCCCTGATAGCAGTGATGAGGGCCCTTCCTGGCAGAATACTTGGATCCCATAAGACTGAAGAACCTCCTGCATGGCCCTCAAGAGAGGGAATGTGGAGGGATGAGTCATCCTCCTCTGCCCTCCAGCAGAGAGAATAAGGAACACAGTTCCATCCCAGTCCTTATTTTCTCCCCTACCTCCTGCAGAGACCCCAGTCCTAATCTCCCTTTGGCCCCCAAAGAAGAGCCAGTGATTGCTGTAGGGCAGAGAGAGGGACAGTGAGCTACATGTTCCCCTGCATCACTCCTCACATCACCGCCTCCAGATCTGGTGCAGTTTCCCTCCAGGCTGATCAAACCCGGGGTGTATTTGACCAGGAGGGTTGCCTGGGACTTACACATGACAATTAGGGGCAAGGTGAGAGCCCAGGCCCTAGCTAGTTGGACCTGGTGCTGAACAGAATGCTCCTTACAGGTTCTGAAGAGGCTGCGGAGACTAGGGGCTCCCAATACTCCTCCAGCCCTGCCCCACCTATCCCTGTGTACTGATGTGAAAGGAGGGTGCACAGAGCAGGCCTCTGTACCAAGCAAGGGATGTGCTGCCCCTACCCAGCCTCCTAAGTGCTTTGCAGGCACAAAGATAGGGTCAATTTACCCCTAAGGCTCTGATGCTTAAATTTGCTCATGAGTAAAGTTAAGGATATGTCTAAGTTTCTGCAGGGTTGAGATCTAGGTAGGAAGCGTGGGGTTGCTCAAGAACTGGACTTCTAATCAAACGGAACAATGTACAGTACTAATGATTCCAGATTCTCTTGAGGCTTTTTAGCGAATACTATGGCTTACAAGGTCTCACCTTTGTCCCAGATGTTAAAACGACAGTATCTACACAATAAACACATGAACTTAGAATACTACAAAACAGCATTTCCTCATGTCTTGTATCTTGCCAGTGCTGTCTGTCCAAGTACAAAATGAAAATACAGTAACACAAACGTGTGAATATTTAAGAATTTAAAATTTTAAATAAGCAGCTTTTAAAATTAGTCAATATAGGCAGAACAAAGCATTTTGAGTTATACCGTCTACATACTGCAAATCTTATACCAATACTTCATAATACAAAGAAACAGGCATGCTAGTGCAAATGGAAATGAAACAACTGAAACGGGGATAAGAAAAAGACAACTCAAATAGTACAAGTAAAATATAAACAACCCAAATAAGCTGGCAAGGACATTTTGCATAATACTGTAAGTCAGCAAGTGTAGACTGATTTTATACTAGTTATCTCCATTCATGTTCCTTTCTAGAATTGTTTAACTTTTGTACACAGATAGAAAAAAATGTTACTGAAAGAAACTGATGACACAGCTAAATGGACAGAGAAAAATGTAACAGTCACAAACTACTGTGTATATACATATTAAGAAAGTATGCAATGTTTGTAAATAAAATATTGCATGATAGTTTGTCCAGGCTTGGAGCTTAGCAGATATACCTTGCTTATTTTTTAAGGAACATGGGAGGGTCAAACAACAATTCATAATAGTTTTTTCCTGCAAGAAAACTTTCTTGGCTTTACTTTAAATATTAAAACCTGATTAGAGCAGAGCCTTCAAATGTGCAAGAGCTTTAACAGATGAATGATCAGAAAGATACATTTATGACCTCATTAAGACTAGCTGTTGTCTAGCTTAGCAAATGGAAATGGAGCAGAAGGTTGTGTGTTAATAATCAGAATGAAGTAGTCAAAGTGGATAGACAGAAAAAACGGAGTGCTGAAAGGGAACTGTGTCAATTTACCAAATACCCTCTCAGGAATTCTGAATACTGGTTTTTCCCTGGCCCCAGTCTCCTGGGGAGACTTTATTCTGGAGGGGAGGTGGAAGAGGGAGATGGTAAAGCCACTCCCCAAGATGGCAAGCTTCTTTGCAAGTGGATCTCTCTCTTTGAAATCAGATGCCATGAGTCTTAAGTGGTAGAACTGGTTAAGTTTTGGGTTATGCAGTCTGGACAGAAAGCAAGTCATGCACTGAACAGTCCCTGTTTGATAAATAATGCTGCAGGTCATGCAACCACATCACTGCAAATAAAAAAATAAAGAAGAAAGTTAAAAAGCAGCCAACATTTCATTACTGTTAAAAATGAAAACAAAACGTGTTTTCTAAGCAGTTTAGTAAAGCTGTGTCAAGTTATAGCTCAGCTAGGTCAAGGGGGCTTCAACTGCTATTTTATTAAGGTGACTAAAAGCATTCACAATATGATTAATGTGCTAACAGCTGAACGGAGGAACAAAAGCTAGTCTTGGTTTAGATCAGCACTGCCACCTGGGGTGGGGGATGGTGAGGGGGACTGGGAGGAGGGTCATTTGTCCCCAACCTCCCTCAAGCTTTTTGCATTTGGTCAAAGCCCCACAGGCCATGGAGCTGGGGATGGCTGTGGCCTGGCCACTTTTAAGCAGTGGTCCTACACTAGAACAGTACGGCTGCTGCCGGAGTGGTCCAGAGCATTGCTCCAGCTGCATGGTGACAACGGCGCTGAAATTTGACCAGGCTGCCACTCCACCCAGATAGGTGACTGGGCCAAATGGTGCTGTGCCTTGGCACATGGGGTGGGAGTTCCTTTGCGGCGGAGCTCAGGGGAGTCTGTTGAGAAAGCGAGTCCTGGCAGCATAGGCTCATGCACGGTGTGGGTAAGAGAGAGAGGGGATACTCTGGAGCCGAGGAAGACCTCGGGTGGGGTGGGGTGGGGTGAAGATAATAGGAGTGACAGGAACGGGGTTTCTGCTGGAGGAGGGGGTGGGGGAAACTGGAATTGCACCCTTGCCCCCCTCCAAAAATACCTGAAATTGGTACCACTGGTTTAGACATCCTAAAACGGAGTCTTGTACAACTCCTAGTAACAGACCAAGGCCCAGATCCTCAAAGGTATTTAGGCACCTAATTCAAATCAATAGAAGCTGAGCACCTAAATACCTTTGGGGATCTGCACCCAAGTGGCCATACCCAACACCTTAGTGCAGAACGTCTTGTCAGACACATACGAAGCTCAAGGAATAGTTATGAAATTGGCCTCCACAAGTTTCACTCATTTTTGCTGCCTGTGAGCACAATCAGAAAAAAAAACAAACATTTCCAGATCTAAAAAGGGGTCTGTCTCACATCATGAGTTTTAACCATTGAAAAAGGCAATGGAGTTATAATTTCCATTCTCGTCTGAGAGAAATTCCACATAGTGTTACAAGATAAAAGCATTCTGATTAAGCATTAGTTTTGATTAGCTGCACCAAAGCAAGCCTTTGTTTGATGCACATCCCGTGTCACATTCTTACATTAACAAGCTTTAGTCATTTGATGTAAAATAAGTTTTTGATCAAAAGCAAATTTTAGATATTACTGCAGAAATATACAGAATAGGAGAGAGACTTGTTTCTAGTGTCCGCTCATTCTGATTTTCAATAATTCCAGCACAATCTAAACAGCAAATGCTGTCCTCTGATAGAAGACATGCTCTGTGAATTTGGTTTTTTCCTCTAAGAATTTCCCTGATAAGTACCTGATTCTAATAATGCTTCTTGTGGCACAAAAATCTGGATTGAATTTATTAGAGAAAATATCTTTATGACTAAAAGTTAAGACATTTCTTTCAAAAGTTATAACTACAGCACAAGTCCTGTAGCTGATGATTTAATTCTACTGAAGCCAAAAGAATACAGTAACTCAAGTTTGCTGCACATAATACAAGTATACAGGCGAGTCTCATCTTACACTGGGGTTACGTTCCGTAGTCAGCACGTAAAGTGAAAATCGTGTATAGTCAAAATTACATTTAGTGTAATCGCAGGCGGAATCGCCCGCACTACAGGTACAGTATTGAAATTGTTATTTTTCTTTTTTGTTTTGTTTTTGCCGACCGTGCAAAGCTGAATTCGCACATGTTAAATGCGCGTAAGACGAGACTTGCCTGTACTCTTTCAAATTTCTGTAACAAAATGACCTTCCTGTGCGCCTCCCTTCTCACCTGTTTCCTCCTAACCAGAATACTTTTTATTTAGGAAAGTCGGAAAGTGCACACAACAGAGAGAACAGACTAACAAATTAAGTGAAAGAAAATCAGGAATGCATTAAAGAATGCATTCAAAGCAGAATATTGATAAAGTATGTTTTGAATAACACATCCCTTAGATGAGGTGCATTGTTATCCACTCAAGCACTGCTAAATGAGCCTGCACACTGGGGTGTGGATGATTGGAAATAATAAAATGAACAATTAATTTTAGTAATGCCATAAAAAGTTAAAATGTTAAAGCTATCTGAGATCAGAGTTTACTTCTTTAAATGGAAAATCCTGTTTTTTTACTCTCATCAGAACGTGAGATAATGCAAATCTACTTGTACAACAGGACTAAGTGAAATATAAAGGTACGCAGCTAATGCACATTAATAGAATGGAGAGAACAATGTACTCTTCAAGGTGTTAGTGGGAGTCCTTTGAAAAAACGGGTAAAGTCTGGCCAAGGACGTTACAGAATACACTATGGTCCTAGAGAGGGAGAGATGCTATTACCTTTCCAGCTAGAATAGTGCACGTTTTATTACTAGAAAAGAATCTGCTAACAACTTCTTCTAGGAAAGATTTAAACAGCAAGAAATTTTTCTACCATTTTAACAGCAGCTTGTTTTTGCAGCACCGTTTTATAAGACCGGAGAAATCTAAGATATAGGGGCAGATCCTCAGCTGCTGGAATGTGTCATTGTTTCGGCTAGGAAGGAGCTATGATGATTTCCAGCAGCTGAGGATGAGGAGGTTACATACCTGTAACTGGAGGTTCGAGATGTGTGGTCCCTCTATGTATTCCACTGTGGGTTACACAGGTGCACCACACGTCTGGAGTCGGAGATTTTGAAAGCCGTGTCAGTTGGTCTGCACACACGCCCTGGCTTGCCTTGTGTTTCCGACCAAGGTGATGAAAGGCAGGGTGAACCAACCACCTCTTCAGTTCCTTTGCCACCGCCGAATCAGGATCTGAAGCAGAGGGGAAGAAGGGCGGGTAGTGGAATACATATAGACTTACATATCTTGAAGAACTTCTAGTTACAGGTAAGTAACTCTTCTTTTTCTTCAAGTGATAGTCCCTATTGTATTCGACTGTGGGTGACTGACCAGCAGTACGAAGCAGGTGGAGGGTGAGGATGGTAGGGTCGAGTGGAGAATCGCCGTCCACAATGAGGCATTAGCAGCCGAGTCTTGTACTAGGTTGTAATGTCTTGCACTGTGTGTACAGAGCTCCACATGGGTGCTTTACAGATGTCTGGGAGGAGTACATCGTGAAGAGATGTTACAGTAGTGGTCTGGGCTCTTGTTTAGTGTGCTCATAGCCCCATTGGAGAGGGGAAGTTTGAGAGCTGATAGGGAAGAATGCAATCAGATATCCATTTGGAAATTCCCTGGGTGGAGATGGCATGTCCTCTGATTCTCTCCTCTATAGCAACAAACAACCTTGAGGACTTTCTCAATGGTTTTGTTCTCTGTAGGCAAAAGGCCAAGGTTTGCTGACCATCTAGGGAGTGGAGCCTATGCTTTTCTGCAGATGCAGGTGGTTTCAGGAAGAAAACACTTATGTGAATGGATTGGTGAAGGTGAAATTTCAAAACCACTTTAAATTTGGTGTGTAGGTGTAAAGAAACTTTATCTTTGGGAAATATAAGGTGTGGAGGATCTGTCATCACTGCACCAAGTTCACCGACCATCCTAGATGATGTGATGGCTATGAGAAAGGCAGCTTTCATGGAGAGAATGGACATGGAGCAAGTCACTAAGGGCTCAAAGGAGGGCCGTGTTAGAACCGAAAGGACATGATTCAAGTCCAATGGGGGTGTCATTTTTTGAGGAGGTGGGAAAGTCCTTATCAGGCCTTTCCAGAATCAACTGGTTAGCAAGTGTGCAAAAATAGAGCTGCCCTCCATAGGGGGATGTAACGAATTAACAGCCACCAAGTGGACTAGCGTGGAACTGAGGGACAGGCCCGATGTCTTTAAAGATAGGATATAGTCTAGGATTAGTGGAATACCCATAATTTTTGGTAGAATGCTGTGTCCAGGATGAGAAGTGTTTCTAGTAGATTGGTAACATTTCCTAGTTGAGTTCTTTCTGCTATAAGAGAGAATGTCTCACACAGCCGAGGAGCACACCCATTCTAGGGCTGATGACCATCCAAATACCATGCCCTGAGGAGAACTGTTAGTGGATTAGAGTGTCTGATCCTGACATTGCACTGGCTCAGGAGCACAGGGAATATTGGGAGAGTAATGGGAAGGGAGACGACAGGCGCAGGAAGTTGGGGAACCAAACTGTCTGGGCCAGAAAGGGGTGATCAGGATAACTGTTACTCTGTCCTGTCGGTTCCTGAGTAACACTCGTGGCAGCAATGGTAGCAGGAGGAAGGCATAATTGAACTGGTATGACCAGGAAAGGAAAGCGTCACTGTAGGAGTGGTAACTGAGGGTTCCTCTGGAACAAAATGTGGCACATTTGTTTTTGGCCTGGAAAGCGAACAGATTCCTGGGGTCCCCATTGTGTGAAAATGTTGTGGAGCACAGTGTCATGAAGTTCCCACTCACGGTCGATTGTGAAGTGTCTGCTGAGAGAGTCTGTGAGCACATTCTGCATCCTCGAAAGGTAGGCTGCAGATAGGGTGACTGATTCTTGATGCACCAGTTCCAGAGATGGACTGTTTCTGTAGACAGGGAGGCAGATCTCGCTCCCCCTTGTTTGCTGACGTAGAAGACCATTGTAGTTTTGTCTGACATTATGAGGACATGATGAAAGCAGATGAAAGGAAAAAAGGACTTGCACACCTTCCATGCTACCTGTAGTTCCAGGACACTGATGTGCATTCTGGACTCTCGAGATGCCCACATTCCCTGTGCCGTGTGGTTGCCCATATGTAGAGACACATCCGTAATGATCACCTTGTCTGGTGGTGAGGGGAAAAAGGGGACCCCCTACACGTATGTGATGAAGATTTGTCCATCACAGGAGGGAAGACAGTACCTTGGCGGGAACTGTCAGCGTGAAGTTCATGGAATGGTGACTTGAGGAGCAAACTGACTGTAGGCAATGAAGGCGGAATCTTGCAAATGGAGTGACATAGGTGCACGAGGCCTCGTGGCCAAGGAGGGACTGACATGTTTTGACCTCTACCCTAGGATTGCTCGTGATGTGAACTATGATATCATTCATGGTCTGGAACCTATTTGTGGGCAACTACACCTTTACAGTGAGAATTCAAGGTTGCCCTGATAAAATTCAAAGATTGCGCAGGGGTAAGAAAAGATTATTCGATATTCATGCTGACCCACAGTGAGAAAAGGAGATGGAGCATCACAGAGATTGACATAAAGGCTTCAAGGCAGGATTTGACAGCGAGGCATCAGTCACTGATGTAAGGGAAGACGAGGAGGCCATGATATCTGATATGAGCTACTACCATAGACAAAACCTTGGTAAAGACTCTGGGGGCTGTGGCTATTCTGAAGGATAGAACTCTGTATTGGAAATTGTCAGAGCCCACCGAAAATCTGAGAAATTGTCTGTAAGCGGGATGAACTATTTATGGCTAAAATAATGTTATTTTTCAGAATGATGTAAGAGCTGAGGACACTAAAGGTTGCAGTGTCAACTGTGAAGAATTGATGGCTCACTCTCCCTTTTAGCTTCTGTGTCACATTGCAATTTGTCATCTATCACCCCTACACTATGCCGTTCCCAAGTATTTGCATCCAGTATGTGCTTTGGATATATTTTCTCCAGATTTATTATCTTGCATGTTTCCATGTTGAATCTCGTTTCATTATCTTCCTCATTCCTACTTCTAATCGTTTTTCCTTCCTCACTGGTGTTTCCAACACTTCCCCATTTGGCTCTCTACAAATGTATTAATAATACTGATTATTAATAATAGCTCCTTCAAAGTAAGGATCTTGAGAAACTTGATCACTTTATAAATATTCTGCCTCACCATGTTCTTCACCTCTCATCCCAGATTCTCACTAAAGTTGATAAATGAAAGCAGGCATAACCCCAACCCCAACAAAACTCCACTGGACAGCCCCCGCTGTGTTCTCTTAAAATGTATGCCATTAGGGGCATTCAAGTTACACTTGCAGGATAGCAATTGTAAGGCAAGTGCTTGCTTTCTTTTGTAAGATGAGTGCCACATTTAGTTTACTCATCTTTTCTATTACTATCTCCCTGTGTAATTATTTCTGTCACAGCAATTCAGATCTTTGGCATTTTTGTTACCATGCCATGTTAGAACAGTGACAGTGTAGGACAGGTTTTTAATAATGCTGATAAATTAGCAAGACATGGAAGCATAATGGCTGAATAATAAGCAGTTTCTGAACTGTGGGCAGCAAAGATTCCTCCAGGAAGAGACCACCTGAATGCTGTTAAGTTTTGAAGTAGCTGCAATCTTTCAGTGCATTTTCAATGGTGGCCCTAAAACTGGCACCACAAAAGCAAAGAT
Organism: Eretmochelys imbricata; assembly: GCF_965152235.1. Taxonomy (NCBI): domain Eukaryota; kingdom Metazoa; phylum Chordata; order Testudines; family Cheloniidae; genus Eretmochelys; species Eretmochelys imbricata. The sequence continues at coordinate 130,235,118 of NC_135576.1, read as the reverse complement.
CATTGTCCTGAGGATCCACAGCTGGAAGTAAAGGCTGAAACGTCCACTTTTTTGAAGATGAAAATAGCCATTTCTCCCTAACTGTAACCTTCAGCATCTGTTCAAAAATTGTTCCCATGCCTAACTGCAAAACACGCCAGCACCTAGCAGTAAATAAGGCTGCCACCAAATACAAATGATTTCCCGGTTGTCCCATCTCTTCCCCTATAAGTAAAACTTTCATTTTGTCTGGACAGTGCTTCAACCAGCTGTCTCAAACCCGCTTTGAAATCTGAGGCAACAGAACAGCACTGAGAGAGAATTCCTGTGATCCCATGAGATGGGGGTTTACTTTAAATTGTGGTATCAACATATAGTACGTCAGGCTATGCCTCCTTTGTCAGTTCTCCAAGTGGCTTCACGTACACAATGAACAGCAGCAGAGAAAATCTCCAATTCTCCATTAGCACCAACCAATGTGCAGAACCACTTTAGAGAAACCCCATTATCTCAGCAAGTCTCTTCAAATGTGGAGTGAAAACCTGTCCCACTGAGATCAGTGGCAAAATGCCCATACATTTCAAAAGGATCAGCCTTTCACCTAGACTGTAGAGCATTCGTCATGAACTGTTTCTAACCCATCAGCTGTTTTTGATATCAAACAATTAGATTGCCTTGAATCCACTGTTAGGTGTTAATTTGATGTCCTGTAGGATAGTGCAGTTTGGGAAACAATGCATATTGCTTTTAGAAGAGTTTTCTAGGGCTTTCTAGTCTACTTTTATTTGTTAAATGTCACCATCTGTCCAATTCAATGAGCTGATAATTTTAAAAATGACACTCATGTCTCAATCTCCAATGAAAACATTAAAGTCAAGAAAGGAAAAACAAGAGAAGCATTCAAATTCTCCAGCTATGGTGCTGGTTGCAGTGAATCTCCAGAGATCTATTGTGCCAAATGGGAAAAATCTGAGGTTGGCATGGCTGAAAAAGACAACCTTATTCTGATCGGAAACAAGCACCTTTCTGGAGTTTCTTGTTTAGTCAGCCGTAACTCAAAAACTAACTTAAATCAGTTCCAGGAGCCCAGGTGTTCAGTATTCTGCTTCATACGGTGCACAAACAGCAGCAAAAATCTTACAAAGAAAAACACACTGCTCCTTGGAGTTTTATACCTTGGAACAGATCTTCCTCCCTTTTTTCAGCTGAGGAAAAAAAATCCTCTTGTTTTCACCTAGATTTGGCTGCAGAGTCACTAACAAGCTTCAATTGCCTTCCTGAATTCCAGACAGGGAAGAAATGTCAACTGCTCATGCTTGAGGAGTTCCACTGCCGAGGACCCACAAGACCCAACTAGGATCTGAAATAAAATTGCTGAGAAGCCTTCCAATTCCCTGAAAGTGTCAGCCAGTGGCGTACATATAGCAACACTTTTTGCTTGTTTTAGGGGCTTAGTGTCTTCAGCAGACATGAGGTCGGGGTGTTTCTGACTCAGTCAGGATTTTCCCCTTGAAATGTGACGGGCTCACATGTCCAGGCACACCAGATCGTGCCAAATTATATCTATTTTTAATGAGAAAAGACAGGTAGGCAGGAGAAGTGGTTTTATTCCCAAAAGTGAAGTGTGCTGGGAGAACTGTGCAGGGAAGTGGGCAAGGCTGAGCTAGGATTGACTTGGCTCAAACCATTATTAATCTAATTCCTCAATTTCGTGACCATTAGATTCACCTTTTCAGTTTAAAGGGGAAAATCCCATGCAAGCTTCAGGCAACACAGTAATTTTAAGGCAGGGTGGTTGAAAGTCATTTTGCTGTCCAGTGCAAGGGAGCTCATTTTAGGTCTTGTTGAGAAGAGGCTTCACCAAGAGTAATCCAGGTCTCTGAGACACTGTAGACCAGGGCTCTCAACCTTCTTTTCCCTGAGGCCCCCCCTACCATGCTATGAAAACTCCACGGCCCACCTGTGTCACAGCCTATGGTTTTCTGCCTATAAAAGCCAGGGCTGGCGTTTGGGGGTAGCGAGCAGGGCAATGGCATGGGGCCCCATGCCACAGAGTCCCCACCAAACTACATTGCTCAGGCTTCAGCCCCAGGTGGCAGGGCTCAGGGCTTAGGTGAGCAGGGCTTTCTACCCTGAACCCCAGTGAGTCTAATGCTGGCCCTGCTTGGTGGCCCAAGGGGCCCCGGACCCCTGGTTGAGAACCACTGCTGTACATGACACCATAAGTATGTGACTGCCTAAGTCCTATATAGAATCATTTTGGGGAGATTTAATTATTTTAATGACAGACACTGTAAAACATAAAGGGCCAAATTCAATTCAATTTACACCCATATAAACCTACTTGAAGTCAGATTTAAGTATTTGGCCCTACGAATGCAAAAAGATTTTCCTCCCAATCCTCTCCAAGAGTAAAAGTAAAGAGAAAAATTCTCAATCTAAGGCATCAGATCCAGGTGTTGTTCTAAGTATGTTTCATAGAAAATGAAAAATTGGAAAGACACATTCATGGTATTCTTCCTCAGAGTCACTGTCTAAAGGGAGTGGTGAGATAAAGTATAATCTAACTACTACATCTATGCCAAAGCATCAAAGCAAATAAAAAAAAAAAACTATTACAAATCAACCAGGAAGCTGCCAAGTAGACAATCTGATGTAGAGGAATATTGAAAGAATGCAGAAATCATTTGAATGCATCTTAGCAACTTGCACATACCACTCAATGTTAAGAATGCTAGAATAACTCAATGCTAGAAAGTAGCAGGTAGAGTAGTTCTAAACAGGATTTTAAAAATTCACCCTTTCATACACTAATGAACATAAAGTTCCTAATGCAATCCATTGGAATAGAAAACTGCTAGCAATTTTTGTTAAAGTGAATGTAGAAATTACTGAAGTCACCTGCTGGTGACACTAGAATTGCAAAGGATTCTTATTTGCTTAATATCAAGAAGGATACAGTGAAAAAATAATTGGCAATTTCCTATTTGTATTATTTTCATTTTAAAACGTTTATAAATGTGTATTTCTATATTAGACTTCTCTTTTGTGCTACACTTTGGCTAAAAGTTAACTTTAAAATCAGTTTGTTAATATTTATACAGCATTCTGAAAAATGTAAACCATTACACAAGTGCTAAGTATTCTTAGGGAAAAAATGGACTGAATATTCTTCTTTATTATGTATCTACTATCACATGCTTGGCACTTTACAAGCTTGAATCCACACATGTCCTTGAATATAAAAGAAGTTAAGTTCCAACCGCTTGACAGCACTGTAAAGTAGTGGTCTCAGTCTGGAATCTTGTGGACTTGCTTACGCATTAGACCGTTTGCTTTTATTTTAGTTAATACAAAGCTTACAGAAAGAAGGTGCCTGCCTGACATTGCCACAGTTGTTAGGAACCCCAGAAAGGGCTCGTATGGACTGCTCAGCTCTTCTGTCATTATCAGCTAAAAGTGTTGCTGCCCAAAAGGGGTGTTTACCTCTTGCAGGAATGCAAATTAGTTCTCCCATCAGGGAAGTAACATTTTTAGGTGAGCAGGGCAGTACTGTACGTGTACTTTATTTAGTGCTAATTTATGGTATTAGAAATAGTGACGGCCGTTTTCATATAAACTTGTAATTATCCACAACAGCAGCAAAATATAGACTCAGTGTTAGTCTCTGCTCTTCCTATCTACACAGTGTCCTCTGTAAAAGCAGCATAAAACTCAACAGGATAGTGCAGATTTCACTCAGATGCTCAGAAAGAACTATGGGAAGCACCTCAGATAGTATCTGGATCTTGTGGGGAAAGGAAGAGGAAGGCCAAAATAAAAAGAGAGTGGGCTCCAAAAAAAAAAAAAAGTAGACCTCAAGGGACCAGTGGCAACAAAGAGGGGGAGAAGGAGCCAGAAAAGAGAGAGAAAAAACTAAAAAACAAAAGCAAGTTGTTTAATTTTAGGATGGAAATTGTATCGGAGTTTCTTTCAGATATACATCTAATTAACAGTAATCTTAAATGGACTCAGTAGACAAACTTGAAGATATAGCCTCCCCATTACAATTTTGGAACCCCCTTCATTCACAAGTAGATTTTGGCAGATGGTGGTGCAAAGGAAGAGCCTGACAGACAAAAATAAAAACAAAGCCTTAAATATTCTTGGGTTCCTTCCTAGGGGCTGAAAAATGCTGTACATACTTATTCATGGACATTGACTACCTCTTGCTCCCTTACACACACTACGCACAAGACAGGTTCCTAAAGTGACCAGTCTGAACTCCACAAAAGATGTGTGTCTGAATAATCATATTGCTAGATGGCACTTACGAAACTTGTCCGTTTAGCATTTTGTTTCTCAACAAAATACAGGAAGGCAAATATCAGTTTATGCCTGAACTGCCTTTACATTGTTAGCTTTACACATACTACAGGAAATATCTTACCTAACCTAATTTTAGGCACAGTACAGAGGGCAGACAACAGCTACAAAGTCTTTTTGATCACTACTCTACATATAAAGAAAAGGAGTACTTGTGGCACCTTAAAGACTAACCAATTTATTTGAGCATGAGCTTTCGTGAGCTACAGCTCACTTCATCGGATGCATACCGTGGAAACTGCACTTTCCACGGTATGCATCCGATGAAGTGAGCTGTAGCTCACGAAAGCTCATGCTCAAATAAATTGGTTAGTCTCTAAGGTGCCACAAGTACTCCTTTTCTTTTTGCGAATACAGACTAACACGGCTGTTACTCTGAAACCTACTCTACATATAACACTACTAAACAATTATTTCTCTCTCTTTGGAATAAAAGACAAACATTTTGCTCATGGATGTCAGAAGATATTCTTTGTATTGCTAGGAAAATCAGAATCAAGATAAATGCTTTCAACATATATTTAATGGCCATTTTTAAATGGATTAGGTATGAACAGTTGGATGTGCTCTGGAATAAAACAGCACTTACAGATGTCACTGTCTTTGAATCCATATGTACTGGTCCTTCAGGGTCCTTTGACCATTTTAAATCAAAAGGTTAGATTAAAATATACCTTGGAATGCTTAAAAAAGCCAAGGTGAGCTACTTTTGAAGGGATTTATAGGAAGGAAAGTTTTGCATTGGGCAAGAGATTAAAATAATTTTACAAAATTTAAACTTAGAAACTAGATTGTATGCACACCATATCAGGAGCAAGATTTACGTTGAAGGTGATGTCACAAAACACACACATACGAAGCTCCCCTACTAGTAAATCCATAAAGGCTGATCCTAAGAGGTGCTAGATGTTGAGCATCTTCAACTCTTCAAGAAGTTATTGGGAATTTAGGGCATTCAGAACACTCAGAAATACTCAGCACTTTGTAGGAGTATCTGTCCTAAATTAATGTCAGCAGTGAGAACCACTCACTTGTCTTACCAATCAAAGTGAAGATGCAGCGAAGATGCTACATATAAATGGACAGGTATGTGTTAAAAGAATTAGACTACAAACAGAGTTTTCAATAGCGTAAGCAACAAACTTGTCTAAAGGCACAGCTACCGTTAGTAAGGCAATTGATATAATCATCCTCCTAATTGACATATTAAAAATAAATCTTTCAGTGGTAGGTGACAATTTGAATACATTAACCTCAACAATATTCAGCTGGGCCTTGATCCCTGATGTATGGTTAGTCCACCATTACAAAGCTTTAAAATAAATACCTTCTTTTAAATCAATGATGCTGTAGCACATTAAAGCATTACAAATATTTCTTGATCTTTCTTTTTGGATATACTCAACCAATCAGAGTGGGGAGAACAATCTGAAACATTTCACCTGTGGCAGCAAACAATAGACAATACCAGTGGAGAAATAAAAGCAGATCTGAAGCCTTTTAAGAGAAAAAGAATGAAAGAATTGTCTCCAAATCATCCTACTTCCCTATTAAATGCCAAGTGCCAAGAACAGGAGCAACCTCTTCACTTGAAAGGAGAAACTCATTTTTGTTCTGTAAACATTCCACATCAGGTGTCACAGGATGTAGCTAAGTTGGCACCTATGCTAATGTCTAGGGTGGCAGGGTCCCCCCCAGGAAACATGTTTTATAACAATTTTATGCAGCAATTTTGCATTTCTTATAAAGGATTCTCAGCTATTTTAAACAGATTACTACATAGTAAAAAGGAGACTAATTCCCTTTCAACGAAGAGAGTCTTATAAACGATAGTAACACACGTAGGTACACGTATACCATTTGTGACAGAAAATGTATGTTTGCTACATAGCCTATGTCAAACATTAGGTAAGAGATGACAACTTCATACAAATTTAAAAAACTCCATTATAATAAAGCACTCCTCTGGATGTTTTCAAAATTTTGGCACATTTAAAGAGAGAGAAAGAAGACGACTCCAAAAAAATAAGAATGGAGGGCATTAAAACAATGAGAAATCATAATAAATCCCCTTCCTGCAATGAGAAATAACAGTGGTAACAAGGAATAAAGATAGAGAAAGGATGCTAGTTGCATTTCCTGAAACGTCACGTGGAACAAAGTATGCCTGGATCACAGGGTTGATTCCTTTCTAAAGGCCAGGCTTCTCTACCTTGCTGTAGCTGGTTGGACATGACCAGGGTAAGATCTCCTTGTGCTGGTGGCTTGCCTTTGTCTAGCCAGGAAGGACTGTCCAGAGCCTGTACTAGCCAGTCTATCTTCTGCTGCTTTTTTATGCAGAGTCATTCCCTGTGAATAAAGACAAACTCATTAGTGAACATTCGTGCATGCTACTCAACGTGTTGTCCATTTACCACTTGTCTTTCCTTTGCGTTATCAGCACCATCTAACCTGTTTGGGACTTTGACATTTTGCCAGAGAATTGTGTGAAAAATGTGTATTTTTGCAAGCGTAAAAAGGCTGCTTTACTTTCAAAGTTTGTAGTAATCAAGCAAAAAGGTTTCAAGGATAGTAAGTTATGCCCTCCCATACTTGAGCATGATTTTCTGCATACATTGCAACCACACATTGCCCGGGCATCTCTTTTTTTTTTAAGTTATTTTCAAATAAAAATAAGGTGCATCTCTCAACTTTTAGCAATGCATTTCTCACATGGAAATATCAGCATATTATAAATGGCAGGAATTTGTTCTGAGAGAAAACACAAATATGTTTGTTGTTGATGATTGCAGCAGGAGCTAATTGGCCATGCTGGCTCCTGACTGCTGATTGACTGGGAGAGATTAAAAATTAAAATTCCTGACAGCACGCGCTCAGACAGTTCTAATTGAGAGAATCAGGAGAGAGAGAGAGAGAGAGAGAGAGAGAGAGAGACTGGTCTGGGCAGTGGAGAAGAACGGAGGCCTAACCTGGAAGGAAGAAGCAGCTGAAGCTATGGCCACCCATCTGGACCTGCAGAATAGCCAGCCAGCTGAACTAGCAGCATTCCCACTTGGGCCTTGTTTGTACCAGCAAACCATCCCAGGGCAGACTCAGCTTATACCAGCAGAAGAGTTCTTTTGCAGGTATACTTTACACCAGTCCCTAAACAAAATAAACTATATCAGCAAAAGCACTTTTTTGCTGGTCTAACTGCATCTCCACTAGGTCTTCTGCTAGCATAGTTATGCTGGTTAGGAATCTGACTTTTTCACCCTCCCAACAGGCATAGCTATGCTGGCAAAACTTTAAAGTGTAGACAAGGCCTGGGAAACAAGGGGCCTTAAAGGGACCTGGTCATTTCAGAGAAAAAAAGAGCAACAGAAACTTGTGAGTGGACCAGGAAAAAGACCACTGTTATTTCCATGCTGTTGTGACTATATACAGCACTTCATAAATTCATGCCAAACAAAGTCTCTGCCACATGGAATTTACAAACCAACATATATGACATATCTGTAACAGGCAACATTTGAATACAAATGGGTGCTGCTATTCAGGGGAGGGGAGGTTTAGCTGTTTAAGTACAGGATTTGGAATCAGGGATTCCCGGGTTCTACATCCAGCTGTCACTCACCTGCGGCAAGTCAATACCTTTCTGTCTCCAACTCTAAAATGAGAATGGTAATTCCCTCCCTCAGAGGGGTTTTGTGAGGACTAACGGGATGATGTTTGTAAGAACATGAGAACGGCCATACTGGGTCAGACCAAAGGTCCATCTAGCCCGGTATCCTGTCTTCTGACAGTGGCCAGTGCCAGGTGCCCCAGAGGGAATGAACAGAACAGGGAATCATCAAGTGATCCATTCCCTGTTGCCCATTCCCAGCTTCTGGCAAACAGAGGCTAGGGACACCATCCCTGCCCATCCTGGCTAATAGCCATTGATGAACCTATCTTCCATGAATTTATCTACCGTATATACTTGTTCATAAGCCAAATTTTTTAGTAAAAAAGGGAAGCATCAGAGAAGGGGATCAGCTTATGAATGGGCAGAGAGGGGCACACAGCCCCTCCCCACAACAGAGGGGGCAAGCAGAGGCAGCACAGACAGCAGAGCCAGAAGGGAAGAGGCGGGGCCAGAGTCTCTCCGCTTCTGGCCACGCTGCTCTCCCCCCAGCCTCCGAAGCAGCTGCAGCTCCAGGGCTGACAGGCTGCAGCCGCGCCGTTTGGCCCCGCCAGCCGGAGCAGGCTACAGCCACACGGCTCGGCCCCACCCGCTGGAGCAGGCTGCAGCCACGCCGCTCGGCCTGCCAGAGCGGCTCCGGCCAGGCCAGAGACATCCTCCCCTGGCCCACCCCAGCTAAGGTGGGAAGAGATGGGATGGGGAGATTGTGGGGGTCCCGGGCTAGGGTCATGTGTGGGGTGGTCACAGGGGTTACTCCCCTGACCCCCAGCTTCTCTCCCCCCCAAATTTCCCCACCAGTTGCTGTCCCGGCCCGTCAGGGTAAGCAGCTGGTGCACCTGGACAGTTTGTTCACGTAGGTTTACTCCGTGCCTGCGGACGCTTGAGGTAAACAAACTGTCTCTGCCCGCCAGCGGCTTATCCTGATGGCCCAGGAGCCAAAGTTTGCCGACCTCTGAATTATAAAAATTCCATTTTTACTTATCCATCCGGGGGGGGGGGGGGGAGAAGGGGGGCGCGGGGGGTCGGCTTATAAATGAACCAGCTTACGATTGAATATATATGGTAGTTCTTTTTTGAACCCTGTTATAGTCTTGGTCTTCACAAACTGTAAATTGCCTTGACTGTGTGAACTGCTATTCAAGTATGTCATGCGATGAGAACTCATTTGTCTATCCTTACCCATAGCTGCTGTATCTAAACTATTAACATGATATATATAGGTAATTGTGAATGCTTGTATGACGGAGAGTTTTCAGGCTCATGTCACACAGAAGAGAAAATTCCTGTCACAACCGACTGAGTCTTCTCCTTCTAGTTTGTTGACTTTGATAATCTGAGGGCATTTGATGTACAAACCCTTTCACTGGTTTGCTGGTCAGCTGCACTGCTCTGGGGGGAGTTCACATGCACATTCTTCCCCAGGCCTGCAAATAGGGTATTGACGAGTCAGGGAACAAGGCAAGCGGCAGCAGGCAAGCACGTGCACAGAAAAGATGGGAAAGTGAGTGTGCTCGAGGATGTTTGGTGCTGTAATTCTCTATAAGAGCCTTTTGAATACTGCAGGGGAGCAGAAAAATCCTTAGAACTATAAAGGAGTTTTTACAAAACTATTTCAGACCACACTGTTTAAAAGGTGATCTGTCAGGGACTGGAAAAATACAAAGTGATGTAATTTAAAAAAATTGAAGTGGTCATTGTCCCTTTAAATGTTAATGGGATGTTTTATCTCCAAGTAAGCAAGCATAACATTAGGAAATTATGCAAAGTCATCTGAAATTGCTTTCCCACACCAAAGGTTCAAATAATCAAGACAGGATGTGGTGGAGCATTGTTTCTTCTTTCCAATTAATGAACGTGAGAGGGAGCATATTGGCTGCCAGGCATCTTAAGGGAAGGGACCTGGGAGGGATTCAAGCTCCCTTCTGGGACATCGACATACCACAAGGATCAGAAATTCCATCTATCAGGAGGGTGGTTCTGAAGGGGCCATGCCCTCTGTCATGGGTAACTCTGGTTCACTCAGGGTGAAATATACCCCCTGTCCAAAGGGCTAGGCAAAGCACGTGGCCCTACTTTATGCTTTATTTTGAGGATGGAAGTAGTGCATCAGCCTTGCGCTGGCTCTGTGCATGTTCCCCCTGATATTCCTTTTACATGCTCCAGGGGACAGCTTCATGTATTGGAAGGAGGGAGTGTTGTTTTTACCTATATAGCTACCATTACTGTACTCTGGTTAAATTCCCCTTTGGTTTTCTCAAATATGGTTCTCTCTGCTATGTGTGGAGAAACTGTCTGTACCATTTCTGATTAACAAAACCAAATATGCGTAACTTGGCTAACTGCCATGGTAGGGGACCATAACTGTCAATAACCAGTGCCTAGAGCCTCTTTCAGAGACATTTTAATGAAGTATAAATAAATACACTGAAGGTTGTGAGCAATCAAGGAAGGAAAACCAGCTTGACTTTTATATTATGAACTCATGTTTAACCTGATGTCTGTTATCAACATGATCTCTTTCAGCATTTTGTGTGTCCACTTTAAGTTATGGCAAGCATAGCTACAAGATACAGGTACATGCTTTAATTATTTATATTTTTTAGTGTTGTCTTGTTTATAGATTATTGAGCCAAATTCACTCATCTGTCTGTGTGCACACAGGACAGTTTTTTTTTTCTGTTCAAACAACTATATTGTACTTAAATGAAAAGGGTTCATGATAAATGCCACACAGACACCACCAACAAAGTCTGACAATTGTAATCCTAATACAGTTTGGAGCATCTTACCATATTATACCAGGCACTCACAATAAATTTCTCCTCCATCTCTCTTTGAGTCTTTGTTTTCTCATATTCTTTCTAGGGGGGAAAAAAAAAAAGAAAAAACAAAAAGACCATACATTTAAAGCTGTATGACAAGAATGGATAATATGTATTAGACAGACACTGCCTGAACCCAAAACGCCTGGATTCATAGATTCCAAGGCCAAAAGAGACCATTGTGATAATCTAGTCTGACCTCCTGTGTAACACAGGCCCGAGCACTTCCCCAAAACAATTCCTAGAGCATATCTAGCAAACATGGAAAAAATCTGGAAAACCTAGACCAGCCAAGAGAAAACATACAGATTGTTACCTCTAATGAATGAAACATTCGGTCCCGTTCCTGCAGTTGATTTTTCAGAGCCTGAATCTCAGGAGCTGTGCCCTGGTTTTGTTTAGGATCTAAAGTACGGATAACCTGCAAGATGCAAACACAACAGTTCATTTAAATAAATACCACAAAGTGATCTCACTAAATACATCTAGATAACATAAAAGGCACCAAGCGCCAAAGGATTATAACCATCCAAGATAGGTCTTAAGAAACATTAAAGTCTTTTAAAGTAGGTACTTGTAACTATGTGGGATGGTTTTAAGAAACTTAACACAACACAATGTGAGAAGAACACACTATTCTAAGATGCTGTATCCTTTCATCCAATCACATCCACCCTGCTAGGTCAGTCAGTGGTGGTGAACATCCTGCCACTGCCTGACTTCACCATGTAGGGTGGTGTAAATTGAATCCTATTTAAGAGATGCCATAGCATCTGCTCTCTGCTGTCTCTTAAAGGACTCCATCAAAACAAAAAGCTCGAAGGCTTGATGTCTTGGACTCAAGAATATAGAGTCAGAGAGAACTAGTTCTTCTCCAGCTTCCAGTGTCACAGAGTGAGGGTGAAGGGTATCCGTCCCTGAAGCCATTCTCCTCAGTGCTAAGGGATACATGCAGGAAATACTTCCCTCAACTTTCCACCCTGCACTCAAAGACTCCCTCTCACTGGAAAGAAATGGTGGAAGGTGACCATGACTCAGGGACTTGGAGCACCATTGTCAGTTTCTCCCGGTAGCTCTGCTGCAGCCATTAGCAGGAATCCGAGGGAAGTGCCAGGGAGATGAAGAGTCCCCATTAAGTTTGATGGGTCGATATCGCCCTAGGTTCATATGTGGCACCTACCACAGTAGCATTTGAACACCTATAAAAATTGAACTAAAGCAAGAGAGAGAGTCCAACAAGTGGCCTAGATTTCGAATTCCATCCAAGAAAGTTGCTGGAAACTTTTTAACAGTAAACGTGTGTGTGTGTGCTAGCATGTACACAGCCACTTCACTTCCTCCTCCTGTCTTCTGCCTACTTCAGAACCTTGCATAGGTAATGAGGATGAAGTGATGTCAGACACTGAAATGTCAAACAGAGTATGCTGGAATAAAATCATCATTTCAGTTTTAATAAACCTCCTTTAATAGATGATATTCATGCAAGAGTCCTGAAGGAAATTAACAATGAAGTGGCTGAGTTACTAAGATACTGTGTACTCAGTCATTAAATCTAGCCACTACACTGGGTATAATCACTGTATCCATTTTTTAAAAAGGCACTAGGGAAGGATCATGGAAATATCAGTAAGTCACAAAAAGCATAAATTTGTTGAAAAATAATTAAAGCTAGTGTTATATAAAACTCTTAGATCAACATGCTATGAACAGGACAAATCAGCACAGCTTATGCAAAGCGAAAATCTTGCCCCTCTAACTTGTTAGAATGCTTTGAGAGAGTCAGTAACACAATGGATAAAGAAGAAGTGAAAAATATAATTTATTTGGACTTTCAAAAAGCCTTTGAGATCCTTTACAAGAGGCTATTAAGTCACAAAAGAGGAGAGGTAAACTTCTGTCATGGACTAGAAACTCACGGATGGGTTCTAAATTAATTCTTCTCACTTAGGAAAAAGACATAGGCATCATCACGAACAGCTCAGTGAAAACATCCGTCAGTGGATGCAAAAAAACTAACAAGATGTTAGGGTGTATTCAGAATAGGAAAGAAAATAATAGTGAAAATACCATACTGCCATTATAAAACTGCTGGCATACCCACACCTTCACAAGGGGTGATGGCCGAGAGATTAAAGTGCTCAGTTACAAACCCAAAGGTTGTGGGTTTGAGTTTCGCTTGATCTCACACTGAAGGGCCGCCTCCAATTCACCCAGCTGCAAAATGGGTACTTGATCTCTAGGATTAGGAAAGTAAAAGGCCACAGCAGTCCCTTGTGTACTGTTGGCTATGGAAACTGACATGTCTATAAAACTGTATCAGCCTGATGAGCCATCTGTGGCTTGAGGAAGACTTTGATTTTTTTACGTCAGTTTTGGGCACCCCACCTTGAAAAGGATATAGCAAAATAGAAAAGGGGTAGAAAAGGGAAAAGAAGTGATTAGAAGCATGGAACAGCTTGCATATGTGGCTGTACTAAAAATCCTTCATTTGGAGAAGAGATAAATAAAAGGTGACATAATAAAGGGGTATATAAAAGAATAAATGGCATAGAGAATGGCAGTTGGGTGCTTCTATTTACCCTCTCAAATCAAGAAGGGGAGACCAAAGAAATTAAAACTGACAAATTATTTTTTGACACCATGCATACATAATTAACCCATAGAACTCACTGAGGCAAAGAGCCTAGTAGGATAAGCTATTTCTATGAATATCTCAGTTATAGCTGTCATAATAAACATTAAAAAGGGAAATTAAGCCTTATGCTTCAGACATAAACCAACCCACTAACTGACTAGAGTTGGAAAGAACTTTCCAACTTTATGGAAGAACTATGGAAGAAATTTAAAGAACTTTATGGCCGGCGACCAGCTTGGCTTAACGGTGAAATCCTAGCGGATCTTAAACATAAAAAAGAAGCTTACAAGAAGTGGAAAGTTGGACATATGACCAGGGAAGAGTATAAAAATATTGCTCGGGCATGTAGGAATGAAATCAGGAGGGCCAAATCGCACCTGGAGCTGCAGCTAGCAAGAGATGTCAAGAGTAACAAGAAGGGTTTCTTCAGATATGTTGGCAACAAGAAGAAAGCCAAGGAAAGTGTAGGCCCCTTAATGAATGAGGGAGGCAACCTAGTGACAGAGGATGTGGAAAAAGCTAATGTACTCAATGCTTTTTTTGCCTCTGTCTTCACGAACAAGGTCAGCTCCCAGACTGCTGCGCTGGTCATCACAACATGGGGAATAGATGGCCAGCCCTCTGTGGAGAAAGAGGTGGTTAGGGACTATTTAGAAAAGCTGGACGTGCACAAGTCCATGGGGCCGGACGAGTTGCATCCGAGAGTGCTAAAGGAATTGGCGGCTGTGATTGCAGAGCCATTGGCCATTATCTTTGAAAACTCGTGGCGAACGGGGGAAGTCCCGGATGACTGGAAAAAGGCTAATGTAGTGCCCATCTTTAAAAAAGGGAAGAAGGAGGATCCTGTGAACTACAGGCCAGTCAGCCTCACCTCAGTCCCCGGAAAAATCATGGAGCAGGTCCTCAAAGAATCAATCCTGAAGCACTTACACGAGAGGAAAGTGATCAGGAACAGTCAGCATGGATTCACCAAGGGAAGGTCATGCCTGACTAATCTAATCGCCTTCTATGATGAGATTACTGGTACTGTGGATGAAGGGAAAGCAGTGGATGTATTGTTTCTTGACTTTAGCAAAGCTTTTGACACAGTCTCCCACAGTATTCTTGTCAGCAAGTTAAAGAAGTATGGGCTGGATGAATGGACTATAAGGTGGGTAGAAAGTTGGCTAGATTGTCGGGCTCAACGGGTAGTGATCAATGGCTCCATGTCTAGTTGGCAGCCGGTGTCAAGTGGAGTGCCCCAGGGGTTGGTCCTGGGGCCGGTTTTGTTCAATATCTTCATAAATGATCTGGAGGATGGTGTGGATTGCACTCTCAGCAAATTTGCGGATGATACTAAACTGGGAGGAGTAGTAGATAGGCTGGAGGGCAGGGATAGGATACAGAGGGACCTAGACAAATTGGAGGATTGGGTCAAAAGAAATCTGATGAGGTTCAGTAAGGATAAGTGCAGGGTCCTGCACTTAGGATGGAAGAACCCAATGCACAGCTACAGACTAGGGACCAAATGGCTAGGCAGCAGTTCTGCAGAAAAGGACCTAGGGGTGACAGTGGACGAGAAGCTGGATATGAGTCAGCAATGTGCCCTTGTTGCCAAGAAGGCCAATGGCATTTTGGGATGTATAAGTAGGGGCATAGCGAGCAGATCGAGGGACGTGATCGTCCCCCTCTATTCGACATTGGTGAGGCCTCATCTGGAGTACTGTGTCCAATTTTGGGCCCCACACTACAAGAAAGATGTGGATAAATTGGAGAGAGTCCAGCGAAGGGCAACAAAAATAATTAAGGGGTCTGGAACACATGACTTATGAGGAGAGGCTGAGGAAACTGGGATTGTTTAGTCTGCAGAAGAGAAGAATGAGGGGGGATTTGATAGCTGCTTTCAACTACCTGAGAGGTGGTTCCAGAGAGGATGGTTCTAGACTATTCTCAGTGGTAGAAGAGGACAGGACAAGGAGTAATGGTCTCAAGTTGCAGTGGGGGAGGTTTAGGTTGGATATTAGGAAAAACTTTTTCACTAGGAGGGTGGTGAAACACTGGAATGCGTTACCTAGGGAGGTGGTGGAATCACCTTCCTTAGAAGTTTTTAAGGTCAGGCTTGACAAAGCCCTGGCTGGGATGATTTATTTGGGGATTGGTCCTGCTTTGAGCAGGGGGTTGGACTAGATGACCTCCTGAGGTCCCTTCCAACCCTGATATTCTATGATTCCTCATGAGGCAGGTTATCACAAAATTGTTACCTTACTAGGTGCCACCTGGTGCTGGTCACTGTCAAGGACAGAATACTGGTCTGGGTGAACCACTGGTGTAAATGAATATGGTGCTTCCAATGGGGGGATTGGTGTTTGTATAAAAGACAGATAGGTGAACAGGGGCAGTGGGAAGTTGGTTTTCACAACCATGAATTTGAGGTAGAGGCTTCTGCAGGAAGAGAAACTTAATACTATGTAGCATATTGGTATCAAACTGAAAACTACAACAAAACCCATTAATTAGCTTCCTTTCCTGTGGTGATTAACATTGTTAGATCTGTTTTATTTATTTTCATTACCACAGAGAGGGGGTGAGCAACATAAACCTCAGCTCAGAGCACCATGCACTTACACTCTTGGCCTTTTCCAAGTACTTTTTGTATCGTTCCTCCATTTGCTTCATTTCTTCCTCTTTTTTCCGTAAAGCTTCTTGTAATTCTTCAATTTTGAGTGCTTCATGTAGGGAGAAACGCATTTAAAAAAGTCATATTAAAAATACACACACTTTAATATTGTATGTTTAAATATAAATTAAACCCATAGCTAGCACTTATTTTTTCAGTAAAGGAGAGCACAAGTCAGGATAGCACAATGTTCTACTAATTCAGCAGACAAAGTGGTTAAGTATTCAACAACTCAGAAACACATGTAGGGAGAAACAGTGTGTTCTACTCCACTGTATGCACCAGTTAAATAATTAACCTGTAGACAACGTTACTATTGGAGCATATGGGAAATTAAAGGGATAACTAGTGCCCTTCATTAATGCCACTATTGGCCAACTCACTGTTAATTCATAAAAGTGAGGGTTAGCAATGCAGTACATGTTCCAAAACATTGTGGCAGTATAATTCACCTAAGGCAAATATAAGTTAAAGAAATCTATAGGAGAAAAAACCCCTGTACATATTCCCCCAAAGGTAAACACTGAAGAATTTCACCAAAAATGTGACATAAAAGTAACAAATTATTTTTAACATTTTATAAATAAGTTTTATGGACCAGCAGGACAGTTTCATTGTACAGACACTTGAATGGGTTGATTTATGAGGATATCTAGCCAACAGCATCTGTATAGATTATCGTTCGTCCAAGGACTTGTCTGAAGAGACTGATTTTGTCATCCATGATCAAATGGTGCATGACAAAAGTGTTTGGTTCTTGGAGAATCTCAGATCAGGCATAACTCCTGATAATCTGTTTTGCAATAGCACTTTGTTGTGGCACTCACTCCCATTTATCTTACTTGCAACATCCTCTCCTGGCCTGACACTGAGAACGTGACCGGGAAAAGTAAGATCTACTTTACTGATCATTACTAGAGTCAGAAAGGGATAGTCAGAAAGGTTATATTATCTATTTTAAAAATTTTGCTTCTTACTCTACCCTACAA
Source organism: Eretmochelys imbricata (assembly GCF_965152235.1). Taxonomy (NCBI): domain Eukaryota; kingdom Metazoa; phylum Chordata; order Testudines; family Cheloniidae; genus Eretmochelys; species Eretmochelys imbricata. Next base: position 130,218,008 of record NC_135576.1, on the reverse strand, counting down.
TCCTAGATATTTTCAGTTGTTTCCACTCATGACTGTTAAAAGAACCCAAAAAATTTAATTACAGACACAGTTTTTACTGTGACGCTTCAGAGTAGGATAACTCTTGAAGTACAAAAACTTTAGAAGGTTCTATAAATGGCATTTAGGCCTACCCAAATAAAAGCTTAGGCCAAGATTTTCAAAAGCTGCTAGTGTTTTTGGGTGTTCAATTTAAGACACCTTTATGAAAAAATTCCAAGTACATGCCCTCTAAAAATCAGGCCCCTTTAAGGTGTCAGATACTTTAATATTGAGGTTCAGCGAGTGGGGAAGTTGCTGAATCCCCATATTCTTTATTTCCAGACATTTTATCATTTTTAAGGTGTGGAATTTTTGTGAAGTGTAATATTATTTTGTGCGGTTATTGGACTCCACTGAAAAACATTTTCAACTTTAACTCTTTTTGAGCTAAGTTTTTCTCTTGTATGAATAGACCAAATTTGTAATATTGAACAGCTCCCAGATTGGCTTTTACTCTAGAAAAATCAGAGAAAACTGTTGCTGAAATGGCAGCTTGGCTTTTCTCGGTGAGTTTTCTAATGGAGGAAAACTCACAACTGTTGTTATATCTTGGTTCCAAATCTTCAATAATGTGCATGATGGAGAGGGAGGGAAGGGGCAGCCATTTAAAAATGTCACTTCCTCCTTCAACCCTTTACTGTCATCTGCCACTCACTCCCACTGCCTATTCTCCCCCCCATCCCCACAGATGCATAAGTGTGCCCATCCCCAATCAATGTGCCCTCGCTCAGACAGAGTGGGCATAAGGATTATGTGGGCTGACATCTTACAAAGGCCTGACTAGTCAATACCACATCTTTGAATTATCAGAGTCCCCCAGCCATATGTCTTATATTATAGAAGATAAAAAACTAAGGAACGTGTCCCAGTCAAACTAATGCAGAACAAAATAGTATGTAGATCTTACAGGATCCTTTCATGAATAAAGCCTGTCTGGCACCTTCAGATAGATGCTGGCGTTGTTGTTTGAAAGATGATGGGGCACTTATTTTTTCCCCAACCTATTCAATGTACTGGCGGCACACATTTGCCTTTTTTCTAAAAGCAATACACCATTTAGAGTCCTTTTCAATTGGGCCTTGGTGTATGGCTGTGAAATCCCAAACTGGCCTACTCGTCCAAAGCCACATTCTCATTGACCAACCAGCGTCCAAAGATTTACTCTAATGATTTTTCTGAACCTCCAACTCTGTCAGCACCATTCCAGTCTACTATCTGAACACATGTTGACGCAACATGTAGTACGTATCAGCATATTGTGGGAGAGCTAATAAGCATGGAGGGATTTTTAACGTAACAGATACCAGGGATATGAGCCTATCTCAGATAACAGCAATTTTGGATAACTGAGGTTATGACGACCAATAAAGAACTGTATTAACTTGACATTCCTCTGGGCATCAAGATTTTAGTAAAGTGATCTCTGCTTCCTCTCTATAAACATTAGCAGTATCTTTTGGGTCAGTAAATCTTGATAGTCTCCTCTGCAAGAACTAATATCTGCTTACCATTGTCAGACTTCCCTATAATTCTGTATCAATAAAACACTTAAAAATTTACAATCCATTTTTTTACAACGTTTTACAGTTCCCTGTTAAAGACCCTCCGTACATACAAGCTTTTTAATGTAAAGACTGTGTTCTAATGGAGGAAAACTCACAACTGTTGTTATATCTTGGTTCCAAATCTTCAATAATAGCTCGTTTCCTCTGTATTTCATTGTTAGCCTCATGCAGCTTCTCCCTGTTACAAATTGTGAAAAGATACATTATTGTTCCAACACTCTTCTCCATCTCAAATGAAAATTAAGCAATAAAAAAAATTCCAGGTTCTACAATTCTAGGAAATTATAACAAAGCTGACTTTTGGCTGCGAGGCACTAGGGCATGGTGAGTGATGTCAATGAACAAAGAATGGAACTGTTTAAAAAACAGAAGAAAAAACATTACTGTATATGCACAGTTGTAACATCAGAAAGCTCCATTCTGAGTCCAAAATTCTACAATTACTTTATAATTTACAATAACCTGTACAAAGCCTGCTTGAAATACATGATTTTGACAGCTATGATATTATTAAAGACTGGCTAACCCCCCACAATGCTCCAAATAGAGACTATACACTTCTTGTAAGCCAGTAGGTCATAAAGTGAGGAGGTTACTTACCTGTAACTGGAGGTTCTTCAAGATGTGGGGTCCCTATCTGTATTCCATAAGTGGGTGGCATGCACACCACGCACCGGAGTCCGGATGTATTTCTAGCAGTGTCCATTGACCCACACGTATTTGCAGCCAAAGGTATAAGAGACGCAGATCACACATCCCCTTTTCAGCACCCCCTCTTACGGCTGTGCAGTCCAGTCCGCAGCAGAGGGAACGGACGGCAGGTATTGGAATACAGACAGGGACCACACATCTTGAAGAACCTCCTCCTCTTCTTCTTCGAGCGATGGTCCCTACACTTATTCCATATGTGGGTGAGTAGCAAGCAGCAATCAGTGTGGAGGTGGGTGAGAGGATGCAATGGGAAGTGCAGTCTGCAGTACGGCTTGGCCCGTAGCAGTGTCCGTAGCCGCTGCTTGTGTAATGGCGTAGTACGACGTGAACGAGTGGACAGAGCACCAGCTTGCTGCACGACAGATGTCTTGCCACAAGACGTTTGCATGGCAGGCCAATGTGGCTGTTTGTGCTCATGCACAGTGGCTGTGACTCCATCAGGTGGTGGTATGTTGGATCATACCTAGGATTCGTGGATGCACCTGAAGACCCATTTGATTCATTGGGAGGAGAGGGCTTGGCCCTTGGATCGGTTGGCAACGTCCACAAATAGTTTTGGCAATGAGCGAAAGGAGTAAGTCCTGTGGAGATAGAATGCCACTTACACGGCAGATGTCGAGGGAATGCAGGACCCTGTCCGCGTGGGAGGCATGTGGTTTGGGGCAGAAAACAGGTAGGTGGATGCACTGATTTAGTGGAGTATGCTCTGTCTATCCTTGAGCCCCATCCAAAAATCAAATTGGGGTGCCGGCACTGATCCTGTATGAGGAGATCCCGGAGTGTTTGGAGGCAGAGTGGTGTGTGGATGGAGAGTCTGAGGAGATCCATGAACCAAAACTGATGGGGCCAGAATAGGGTGACGAGTATTACAGTAGTTCGGTTCCAGTGGCTCTTGCGTAACACTTGTGGGAGGAGGGGAATGGGGGGAAAGGCATAGCGGAGGTTGCCTGTCCAGGGGAGGAGAAGAGCGTCGCCCTGCGAGTCCTCTCCCATGGCCCCCCGGCACAATAAAGGGACAGCTTTAAGGTCTCACAAGTGGAAAAGAGGTCCCACCACGGGGTACCCCATTTGTGGAAGTAGTATCTGAGTGTGGCATTATGTAACTCCCACTTGTGGGTTGAAAGAGAGAGAGTCCTGTGTGAAGGAACAGGGGTTGTGACTCAGGCCACACAGTGGTAAGAAGGAACTGAAGACACATTGGCCCGCACACCCTATTATATCCTTGGCTGAGAACACAAGGGGATGCCCTACGCACGTGCGTGTCAACAGATACTGCTAGAAACATTTCTGGATTCAGGCACATGGTGTGCATGCGCATATGCGTATGGAATACACGTAGGGACCACCTCTTGAAGAAGAACTTTAGGTAACAACTGCAGTTCAGAAAAGTGTAAAATTAAGACAAGTGTGTAAATGGTAAAACAAAATGATCAAATTTTTAAGATATTATCTTTTATTCTGTTTGTCGTGTTGTAACCCTGTTGGTTCCAGGATATGGGAGAGACAAGGTAGGTGAGGGTAATATCTTTTATTGGACCAACTTGTGCTTGTGGAAGGTACAAGTTTTTGAGCTACACAGAGCTCTTCTTCTGCTCTGGGGAAGGAAGCAGAGTATCTGAGCTAAATAGAAGTTGAGACGGATTGTTAAAGCAGAAGGGGTAATGCATTTTGGAGGTGCTCACTTGAAATGAAGTAGGCAACTGGGAGTTAGATCGGTTATGCATGAAGGGTAGCAGGCAGTGTGGTGTGTTACAGATTGTTGTAATGACCCATAAAATCACTGTCCCTGTTAAATTCATGGTTTTTGGTGTTCAGCCGAGTTATGATTTTAAGTTCCCAGGCTCAACTTTTGGAGGTGCTGTGCAGGTTTCCTTTGAGGACAAGTACTGAAAGATCAGATACGGAGTGATCACTTTGTGAAAAGTGTACACCCACAGGTATTAGGGTGTTTTTGTTTTTTATCGTTTTTCCTGCGTGAGTCCACTGAAGAGTGTAGTCAACATCTGGTTTCACCCACATACTTACTGAGTATTTGATGCACTGGATGAGGTACACCATCTGTTCTGATAAGCACGTGTAGGATCCATGAATCTTGAAAGCTATGTTATGGTGGGTATGATATCTCTCCTGCTGTGTGTCTGCAAGTTTTGCATCTGTTTTTCTGGCAGGGTCTGGTGCCACTGTTAGTTGGTGTGTCCTGGTCTGTGTGGAGCTGCTTCTGATGATGAGCTTGGCAAGGCTGGGGGTTGTTTGAAGGCCAGAAGAGGGGGTTCAGGAAACATTTCTTTCAAGGTGTGGTCCCTATCAAACATGGGTTGTAAGTGTTTGATGATATCCCGTATGGGTTCCAGTGTGGCGTGGTAGGTGACAACTAGGAATGTGCAGTCAATGTGTTTTTTTTCTGTAATAAAACAGGTTCTCTTGGGGTATTTGGTTGGCCCATTCTCTTCTGTGATCTACTTCTCTGGTGGAGTGTATTTGTTTAGTGAAGGCAGTTTATAGTGTATTTAGGTGTGTAGCTCAGACTCTCTCTTCAAAGTCTGTGGTATATGAATGCCTGGCTGCAGATAACAGATTTTTTGGTATGTCTGGGTGGTTGCTGGATCTGTGGAGGTAAGCATGGTGATCAGCGAATTTCTTGTATATAGTCATTTATAGGGTTCCACTGTTTAAACTAATTGTAGTGTCCAGAAAGTCAAGGGAGTGTTCTAGAGATAGTTTGATGGTTGGGTGGCGGGTGTTGAAGTTGTGGTGGAAATCTATGAGGGAGTTTAGGACTTCTGTCCAGATGATGGAAATATCATTTACGTATAGCAGGTATATCATTGGTTTCATGGTACACTTTTCCAGAAATTCTTCCTCGAAGTGGCCCACAAAGAGGGTGGCATATTAGGAAGCCATTCTAGTACACATGGCTGTTCCCATGGTTTGGCCAAGGTGTTCATTGTTAAATGTGGAATTGTTGCAGGTGAGGATGACATGGATGAGTGTTGCAATGTGTTTTGGGTGGATTTCCAAGCATTGTCTGTATCTGAGTTATGGCAGCGAGGCTGTCATGGCGAGGGATGTTGGTGTATAGGGAGGTGACATCCATGGTGTTCAGGTGGAGGTTGTTAACGTGGAGTTTCTGGAGGCTAAGTTCCCTCTAAGCTGTACGGCCTTGCAGAGGACTATTAAGTGCCACGCAGGTGCTCAAGGCTATGGCGGGGAGAGATGTCTCTCCCCCAGCCCCGGACATGCCGTGGCCAGAGGAGAGGCACCCCTCCCATGACCCAACCCAGCCCAGCACTGAACCTGCGGCAGCCAGGTGAGAGGCGTCCCTCCCCTGGCCTCAACCCAGCCCCAGCTGGGACCTGCCGCAGCTGGGGAAGAGGCACCCCTCCCTCCTCCCTCAATCCAGCCCCAGCTGGGACCTGCCGCAGAAGGGGGAGAGGCACCCTTCCCTCCTCCCCCATCCCAGCCCCGGACCTGCCGCAGCAGGGGGAGAGGCACCTCTCCCCTGGCCCCAACTGAGCCCGCCCCGGACCTGCCGCGGCCGGGGGAGAGGCACCTATCCCCTGGCCCCAGATCCGGAGCTGCTGCAGTGGGTAGAAGCACCTCTCCCCTCCAGCCCAGGTGCTGCTGTGGGGAGAGAGAGCTGGAGGGAAGTCCTCTCTCCACACTGTAGCCCCAGGGCAGCCTGCACCCCAAATCCGTCATCTCCAGCCCTACCCCAGAGCCCACAGCCTCAGGTGGAGCCCTAACCCCCCCCACACCCCAACACTCTGCCCCAGCCCTGAGCCCCCTCCCACACTCCAAACCCCTCAGTCCTACCCCCACCCCATGAATTTTGTTATCTGTACCAATATGGAGGTGATGTTTTAAACATCACCTCCATATTGGTGCATATAACAGAATTCACGCCACACATGCATGGGAAAAATTAGAGGGAACACAGTCTGGAGGATGTCGTTAGTGTCTTGGAGGAAGCTAGCCCTTTGTGTGGTGAGTGGTTTAAGGAAGGTTTCTGAGTCCTGATATTCTTTCCATAAGATTGCCATGGCCAGATACGATGGGTCTAATTGCGTTCCCTTGTTTGTATATCTTTGGAAGCATGCAGAAGGTCCCTGGGGGTGGTTCGTGGTGGATGATGTTGTAGAGTTTTCCTTCGAGTTGCTTGGGAAAGGATTTGATGGTATCTTTAAACTCCTGGGTGAATTGTGATGTGGGGTCTTCTTTCAGCTCCCAGACTACTGCACTGGGCAGCACAGCATGGGGAGGAGGTGACCAGCCCTCTGTGGAGAAAGAAGTGGTTCGGGACTATTTAGAAAAGCTGGACGTGCACAAGTCCATGGGGCGGGATGCGTTGCATCCGAGAGTGCTAAAGGAGTTGGCGGATGCGATTGCAGAATCTTTGGCCATTATCTCTGAAAACTCATGGCGATCGGGGGAGGTCCCGGACAACTGGAAAAAGGCTAATGTAGTGCCCATCTTTAAAAAAGGGAAGGAGGAGGATCCTGGGAACTACAGGCCAGTCAGCCTCACCTCAGTCCCCGGAAAAATCATGGAGCACGTCCTCAAGGAATCAATCCTGAAACACTTACACAAGAGAAAAATGATCAGGAACAGTCAGCATGGATTCACCAAGGGAAGGTCATGCCTGACTAATCTAATCGCCTTCTATGATGAGATTACTGGTTCTGTGGATGAAGGGAAAGCAGTGGACGTGTTGTTCCTTGACTTTAGCAAAGCTTTTGACACAGTCTCCCACAGTATTCTTGCCAGCAAGTTAAAGAAGTATGGGCTGGATGAATGGACTATAAGGTGGATAGAAAGCTGGCTAGATTGTTGGGCTCAACGGGTAGCGATCAATGGCTCCATGTCTAGTTGGCAGCCGGTATCAAGTGGAGTGCCCCAAGGGTCGGTCCTGGGGCCGGTTTTGTTCAATATCTGCACTAATGATCTGGAGGATGGTGTGGATTGCACCCTCAGCAAGTTTGCAGATGACACTAAACTGGGAGGAGAGGTAGATACGCTGGAGGGTAGGGATAGGATACAGAGGGACCTAGACAAATTGGAGGATTGGGCCAAAAGAAATCTGATGAGGTTCAACAAGAACAAGTGCAGAGTCCTGCACTTAGGACGGAAGAATCCAATGCACCACTACAGACTAGGGACCAAATGGCTAGGCAGCAGTTCTGCAGAAAAGGACCTAGGGGTTACAGTGAACGAGAAGCTGGATATGAGTCAACAGTGAGCCCTTGTTGCCAAGAAGGCCAATGGCATTTTGGGATGTATAAGTAGGGGCACTGCCAGCAGAACGAGGGACTTGATCGTTCCCCTCTATTCGACACTGCTGAGGCCTCATCTGGAGTACTGTGTCCAGTTTTGGGCCCCACACTACAAGAAGGATGTGGATAAATTGAAGAGAGTCCAGCGAAGGGCAACAAAAATGATTAGGGTTCTGGAACACATGACTTATGAGAAGCTGAGGGAACTGGGGATGTTTAGTCTACGGAAGAGAAGAATGAGGGGGGATTTGATAGCTGCTTTCAACTACCTGAAAGGGGGTTCCAAAGACGATGGATCTAGACTGTTCTCAGTGGTAGCAGATGACAGAACAAAGAGTAATTGTCTCAAGTTGCAGTGGGGGAGATTTAGGTTGGATATTAGGAAAAACTTTTTCACTAGGAGGGTGGTGAAACACTGGAATGCGTTACCTTAGGAGGTGGTGGAATCACCTTCCTTAGAAGTTTTTAAGGTCAGGACTAGATGACCTCCTGAGGTCCCTTCCAACCCTGATATTCTATGATAGGTTGTGTCAGGGAGTTGTCTGTGTTGATGCCATCATTACAATTAAGAACTACGACAGCACCTGCTTTGTCTGAAGGTTTGATCTGATGGCTGATTTCAGGGACTGTATAACTATCCTCTTGGCGGTAGAGACTGTGGTGGTTATAATGCTGGTTGAGGATTTCAGAGTATGTTTTTTTCCTGAAGTAATCAATGTAATGATCCAATGTGTGGTTTCATCCACGGGGCAGGGGGAGAGTGTTCAGTCAGATTATTCTTTTTTCTTATGACTGTTAGTGGGGCAGTGGGCGATGTCCTTGTTGTGAAAAAATTCCTTGAGGTGGAGTCAGTGGAAGAATTCTTCTAGTTCTCCACGTTAGTAGAGTATCAGGTTCTGTGGTGGGACAGAACATCAGTACCTTGCAGAGTACAGATACTTCAGTTCTCTTTAGGAGTAGTCTTGATAGGTTGATGATGTTGGGGTGTCATGTGGTGTCCCCATACAACAGAATCATAGGACTGGAAGGGACCATGGGACGGAGGAGGGATAGCTCAGTGGTTTGAGCATTGGCCTGCTAATCCCAGGGTTGTGAGTTCAATCCTTGAGGGGTCCATTTAGGGATCTGGGGAAAAAATTGGGGATTGGTCCTGCTTTGAGCAGGGGGTTGGACTAGATGACCTCCTGAGGTCCCTTCCAACCCTGATATTCTATGATTCTATGACCTCAAGAGGTCCAGTTCCCTGCACTCATGGCAAGGCTAAGTATTATCTAGACCACTCCTCACAGGTATTTGTCTAACCTGCTCTTTAAAATCTCCAATGATGGAGATTTGTCCTCCCTAGGCAATTTATTCCAGTGCTTAACCACCCTGACAGTTAGGAAGTTTTTCCTAACATCCAACCTAAACCTCCCTTCCTGCAATTTAAGCCCATTGCTTTTTGTCCTATGATGGGTAATAGTGTCTTGGTTTCTCCGAGAGGTGGTGTTCTGTTGGTCGTGAGCTGACGTAGTTGGTTCCACTTTCTGTTTTTGTGTTGGATGTCTGTCATCAGGTTTTTTGATAGGTTTCAGAGTAACAGCCGTGTTAGTCTGTATTCGCAAAAAGACCTAGAATCCTATTTTCGACGTCTCCGACTCAAGGAATATTTCCAAAATACCTCTGAACAACATACTAATCCACAGAGGTCTCCCTACCAACACTACAGAAAGAAGGATTCTAGGTGGACTCCTCCTGAAGGTCGAAACAGCAGACTGGACTTCTACATAGAGTGCTTCCGCCGACATGCACGGGCTGAAATTGTGGAAAAGCAGCATCACTTGCCCCATAACTTCAGCCATGCGGAACGCAATGCCATCCACAGCCTCAGAAACAACTCTGACATCATAATCAAAAAGGCTGACAAAGGAGGTGCTGTTGTCATCATGAATAGGTCGGAATATGAACAAGAGGCTGCTCGGCAGCTCTCCAACACGAGTTTCTACAAGCCATTACCCTATGATCCCACTGAGAGTTACCAAAAGCAACTACAGCATTTGCTCAAGAAACTTCCTGAAAAAGCACAAGATCAAATCTGCACAGACACACCCCTGGAACCCCGACCTGGGATATTCTATCTACTACCCAAGATCCATAAACCTGGAAATCCTGGGCGCCCCATCATCTCAGGCATTGGCACCCTGACAGCAGGATTGTCTGGCTATGTAGACTCCCTCCTCAGGCCCTATGCTACCAGCACTCCCAGCTACCTTCGAGACACCACTGACTTCCTGAGGAAACTTCAATCCATCGGTGATCTTCCTGATAACACCATCCTGGCCACTATGGATGTAGAAGCCCTCTACACCAACATTCCACACAAAGATGGACTACAAGCCGTCAGGAACACTATCCCCGATAATGTCACGGCTAACCTGGTGGCTGAACTTTGTGACTTTGTCCTTACCCATAACTATTTCACATTTGGGGACAATGTATACCTTCAGATCAGCGGCACTGCTATGGGTACCCGCATGGCCCCACAGTATGCCAACATTTTTATGGCTGATTTAGAACAACACTTCCTCAGCTCTCGTCCCCTAAAGCCCCTACTCTACTTGCACTATATTGATGACATCTTCATCATCTGGACCCATGGAAAAGAAGCCCTTGAAGAATTCCACCATGATTTCAACAATTTCCATCCCACCACCAACCTCAGCCTGGTCCAGTCCACACAAGAGATCCACTTCCTGGACACTACAGTGCTAATAAACAATGGTCACATAAACACCACCCTATACCGGAAACCTACTGACCGCTATTCCTACCTGCATGCCTCCAGCTTTCACCCTGACCACACCACACGATCCATCGTCTACAGCCAAGCTCTGCGATACAACCACATTTGCTCCAACCCCTCAGACAGAGACAAACACCTACAAGATCTCTGTCAAGCTTTCTTACAACTACAATACCCACCTGCGGAAGTAAAGAAACAGATTGATAGAGCCAGAAGAGTTCCCAGAAGTTACCTACTACAGGAGAGGCCTAACAAAGAAAATAACAGAACTCCACTAGCCGTCACCTTCAGCCCCCAACTAAAACCCCTCCAACGCATTATTAAGGATCTACAACCTATCCTAAAGGATGACCCAACACTCTCACAAATCTTGGGAGACAGGCCAGTCCTTGCCTACAGACAGCCCCCCAACCTGAAGCAAATACTCACCAACAACCACATACCACACAACAGAACCACTAACCCAGGAACTTATCCTTGCAACAAAGCCCGTTGCCAATTGTGCCCACATATCTATTCAGGGGACACCATCACAGGGCCTAATAACATCAGCCACACTATCAGAGGCTCGTTCACCTGCACATCCACCAATGTGATTTATGCCATCATGTGCCAGCAATGCCCCTCTGCCATGTACATTGGTCAAACTGGACAGTCTCTACGTAAAAGAATAAATGGACACAAATCAGATGTCAAGAATTATAACATTCATAAACCAGTCGGAGAACACTTCAATCTCTCTGGTCACGCAATCACAGACATGAAGGTCGCTATCTTAAAACAAAGAAACTTCAAATCCAGACTCCAGCGAGAAACTGCTGAATTGGAATTCATTTGCAAATTGGATACTATTAATTTAGGCTTAAATAGAGACTGGGAGTGGCTAAGTCATTATGCAAGGTAGCCTATTTCCTCTTGTTTTTTCCTACCCCCCCCCCCCCCCCAGATGTTCTGGTTTAACTTGGTTTTAAACTTGGAGAGTGGTCAGTTTGGATGAGCTATTACCAGCAGGAGAGTGAGTCTGTGTGTGTATGGGGGTGGGTTTTTGGAGGGGGGTGAGGGAGTGAGAGAACCTGGATTTGTGCAGGAAATGGCCTAACTTCATTATCATGCACATTGTGTAAAGAGTTGTCACTTTGGATGGGCTATCACCAGCAGGAGAGTGAATTTGTGTGGGGGGGTGGAGGGTGAGAAAACCTGGATTTGTGCTGGAAATGGCCTAACCTGATGCTCACTTTAGATAAGCTATTACCAGCAGGACAGTGGGGTGGGAGGAGGTATTGTTTCATATTCTCTGTGTATATATAAAGTCTGCTGCAGTTTCCACGGTATACATCTGATGAAGTGAGCTGTAGCTCACGAAAGCTCATGCTCAAATAAATTGGTTAGTCTCTAAGGTGCCACAAGGACTCCTTTTCGTTTTTTGATAGTTATTTTGGGTTTCCTGCATGATCTCTAGATAGATCCTCAAAGGCAACCAGCACACCACCTTCAAAAGGCGAGCCTGGAAATTAAAATTTATAATTCTGCTAGACACCAAAAACCATGATCTTACATGAACATTGGTTTTATGACTCATTACAGCAATTTATAACACGGCACTCTGCCTGTTACCCTTAATTGCTCACTTCAAACCCTTTATGAATAACAATCTGACCCCCAGCTGCCTACTTCATTTAAAGTGACTACTTCCAAATACATTACCCCTTCTGCTTAATCTGTCCCAGCCTGTATTTAGCCCGGACACTCTTCTTCTTTCCCCAGACATAAAGAAGAGAACTGTGCTCAAAAGCTTGTACCTTCCACTAACACAAGTTGGTCCAATAAAAGCTATTACCTCACCTACCTTATTTTTTATTATCTTTTATAATGCAGTGACTCTGAACCTTTCCAGACTACCGTACCCCTTTCAGGAGTCTGATTTGTCTTGTGTACCCCTAAGTTTCACCTCACTTAAAGGTTACAAAATCAGACATAAAAATACAAAAAGTGTCACAGCAAAATAGCTGACTTTCTCATTTTTACCATATAATTATAAAATAAATCAATTGGAATACATATATTGTACTTACATTTCAGTGTATAGTACATAGAGCAGTATAAACAAGTCATTGTCTGTATGAAATCTTAGTTTGTACTGACTTTGCTAGTTCTTTTTATGTTGTCTGTTGTAAAACTAGACAAATAACTAGATGAGTTGATGAACCCCTTGGAAGACCTCTGCGTACCCATGGTTGAGAACCACTGCTATAACGTATACTTAAAAATGGGCAAGTAAATACTGTTTATATTAAAGTGCTTTCTTCAGGACACCATGAACTATTCCTCTTGATTTAAGCTTTACAAAATTTTTAATCAAATTTTCTAACACCATAAAATGATTATTCTTCCTGAATTATTTTTCTTTGGCAAAGTCTTTCTCTACAAGATGTAAATAATACTTGAATAATGGCTTCCTTAGGTATATTTGACTGTCTACACTTCTGTTGCTTACATATCTTCCAAATCATTAATGAGTGGCTACCTTCCTGCTATTGCTACTGGCTAAGCATTCTCCAATGTACAGAAAGTCAGTATTTCTATTTCATATTACAAAAACAATACAGGAAAGTTTTATTACTTACAGATGTTCTTCGAGCTTCTTTTTCAGAAGAATTGACTAAAATAGAAAGTTAAGTGTGTTAATTATTTAAAAAATTGTGGAAATTTAGATTATATCAGTTATGGTGAAAAACATAATTTTATATTTATACCAAAGCTGCCATATTTTCATTTCATTCTGTTTATAGCAAACATTTACAGCAGTTCTCTATGGTACTGTAGTAATTATCCTTCCCTTGACAGTTAAATGATCACACGGAAGTTAGGATGCTTTACAACCATTTCTCTGAAATTGGAGCAATACTGAATAGATCAATTTATTAGAAAAAAAATTCTGTTTCATTTGTTTTCTTTTCTCCATGCTCTGGTATGTTTGCAGGGTAATACAAACTTCTTTATCTGAAACTAAAAGACAGCGCAGCAAGCTTTCCTGAAGAGTTGCACTACTAAAGCATTAAAGAAACATCACTTTTAAAATAAATCGGTCTAAAACCCTGGTCCCACCAAAATCAATGGAAGTTTCACCACTGGCTTCAGTAGGGACAGGAGTTCAGCCTCAACTTTTTTCTTTACATTTTTTTTCCCTGTTATTTGTTCTCATGTCTTTACTGTTTGACTCCAGATGCACAAATACCTTACACCTGTGGTGTCCTAAGCTGTACCTTGTGGTTAAGTCACAGCTGGATAAACATTTTTTTTTAAAAAAAGCTTCAAAATAATTTTTCATTTGTGACAAAATGTAACTTTACATATTTAAGCATCTCATTTTTTATCAAAACCATAAATGTCTAAAAACATAATAGTGTTAATGAAACAGAAAGCCATACTCACAATAGCCTTGAGCAGAAACCCATGCCAAGAGACAGAGAGAACATATTAGTATGAAGCAAAAACAGCAGCCAAGAGAAGAAACTATTTAGTAACTCATGAACAGAAAAAGTTAAAACTATTTATGGGTGGGGTGAATATATGCACATTTTCCCTTCCTCTCTGTCCTTAATCGTTTCATTATCCTGTCTCATTTTCTGGGGACTTTTAGAAAGCTAGCACAAATTATCTATACTGCGTTCAAGCGTGTGGGTATGTCTACACAGCAGTTAGACACCCGGGGCTATCCCATCCCAGCTGCAACTGTGCCTGGAAGTCTACACTGCAATGAAACAGCCCCATAGTCCGGGCGCTGCGAGCCTGAGTCAGCTGTCACAGGCCTGCTGTGGGTTTTTATTTGCAGGCCAGATGTACCCGATGAATGCTTTTCCGCCTCCACACTAAAAACAAACAATATAAAAGTAGTAAAGAAGCAAATATGTGAACCAGCATACTCAAACTAGAGTTTCATAGGAGAGTAGTTGCTGTTTTTAAGAGTCATTTTGAAGGCGTGCCCATGTTAGTGACAAAACAGTCAAACAATATGTAGTCTGTTGGATGGACCTGTGGGCCATGATGTAGAAAAATATTTATTTTGGGGAGAGTGACTTTGAGCAGAACATCTCACGTCAAATTAATCTGCATTACTATTTTCAATTCACACTGATCATCATTATATACAAGCCAAACAACGTAAGCTCTTTGGGGGAAGAGTCCACCTTTTTGTTCTGCTTGTACAGTGCCGAGTATAATGGGGTCCTGGGCCTTGACCGGGGCTACTAGGCACTACTGTAATTCAAATAATAATAACCAGCAAAGGTACAATGATGAAGTCACTGCTCTACCTCCAAATTCCCTTCAACAGGGGATTAACTACACAGCCAAGTATGGACCATTTAAGTGCAGTCCAAGAAAAACTCTCAGCTGGTCTAAGCATTTTAAAACACTGTTTTTACACTCACTCTGCTCCCTGTTTCTGAGGACAGGCTCTGATTATTTCCGAGTGGGACTTCCTTGATATACTTCCTATTCTGGCAAAAGGTTATGGACCAGACGCTCAAGTGGTACAAACTCGTGAAAATCCAACTTCAATGGCATTACAGCAATTTACACCAACTAAGAATCCAACCCTGTGTGGTTTTTAGTCCCTTCATCCTTGGAATTTTTCCTTTCACTTTTGCTGTCTCTGTACCAAATGTAATGGAAGACAGGCATATGGCTCCTTTAGACAACTGTTACAAACTGTTGTATATATCACCTGGTAAAGGAGATGTGGTATAGTCACAAGGTATTTTATCCCTGGACACTTAGGACTCAATTATTCCCATTGACTTCAAAGAGGAAGGATCAAGGTATTAGTAGTGCCCAGTCTCCTTCAGGTCTTGGGAGTAGAAGACTAAACCAAGATTCAAATCTGGGTGTCCCACTTAGTGCTCTGATCAGTTATGTAGAGACCACAAGTGGCCGTTTAACGGAGTTGATTTTGCCTGCATGCATTTGCTTTTATTTTTATTACTTGTGCAACGCCAAAGATGTGAATTGTGCATTAGAAACACAACTGAGATAGGTTCCTACTCTAAAGGATATGTAATCTCACTGGAATGGATACAATATAAACACTAAAAAGAAGAGGTGCAAAGGTGAGAACTGAGTTATAACTTATCAGTGATGGCAGATTAGGCAAAAGGATGCATTATGCACCCTATGCATGAGTTCTGTATTGCACTGTAGTCAAGCTGATATTTATATGGCACATTTTACCCATTTGAGATTGCTGCACATACCTACAGCACTATATAAAGATTTTCAGGGACAGTAACAAATATATTTGAGTTAAATAACTAAGTAAAGAAGTGATGTGCTACAAAAATGTATAGCAAACCCTTTTGAAGGCCATTGCCAAGTTGAAAAACACATTTCTGTCTCAAAATGTTGTACCTATTGTTGTTACAAGTAACCCTTACGACTACAGTCTTGGGATGTATCAGGAGAGGTATTTCCAGTAGGGATAAGGAGGTTTTAGTACCGTTACACAAGGCACTGGTGAGACCTCACCTGGAATACTGTGTGCAGTTCTGGTCTCCCATGTTTAAGAAGGATGAATTCAAACCGAAACAGGTACAGAGAAGGGCTACGAGGATGATCCCAGGAATGGAAAACTTGTCTTATGAAAGGAGACTCAAGGAGCTTGGCTTGTTTAGCCTAACTAAAAGAAGGTTGAGGGGAGATATGATTGCTCTCTATAACTATATCAGAGGGATAAATACCGGAGAGGGAGAGGAATTATTTAAGCTCAGTACCAATGTGGACACAAGAACAAATGGATATAACCTGGTTATTGGGAAGTTTAGACTTGAAATTAGATGAAGGTTTCTAACCATCAGAGGAGTGAAGTTTTGGAATAGCCTTCCAAGGGATGGAGTGGGGGCAAAAGATCTATCTGGCTTTAAGATTAAACTGGATAAGTTTATGGAGGAGATGGTATGATGGGATAACATGGTTTTGGTAATTAATTGATCTTTAAATATTCATGGTAAATAGGCCTAATGGCCTGTGATGGGATGTTAGATGGGGTGGGATCTGGGTTACCCAGGAAAGAATTTTCTGTAGTGTCTGGCTGGTGAATCTTGCCCATATACTCAGGATTTAGCTGAGGTATATTTGGGGTCGGGAAGGAATTTTCCTCCAGGGCAGATTGGAAGAGGCCCTGGAGGTTTTTCACCTTCCTCTGTAGCATGGGGCACGAGTCACTTGCTGGAGGATTCTCTGCTCCTTGAAATCTTTAAACCATGATTTGAGGACTTCAATAGCTCAGAGATAGGTGAGGTTTTTCACAGGAGTGGGTGGGTGAGATTCTGTGGCCTGCGTTGTGCAGAAGGTCAGACTAGATGATCATAATGGTCCCTTCAGACCTTAGTATCTATGAATCTACTATACTGGATAGGAGGAAAAAATTATTTTTCTCCATTTAAAAATAATTGACATCATCTTAATTTTCCCAGAGTTTCACAATTGTTTGCCATTGGCCCTGCTCAAAACCTTCATTCACAATAGGAGAAATTTCCCTACAGCAGCCTGCAAACTCCCACCAGCTGTTTTGCCTTTTTCTCCCATGTGGGAAACAGTTTATTCGTTTATGATAAATACTCAAAGGCAATTAGAAGTCAGCTTTATCCTACTGTCATTACACAAAAAGCATTTGTAGTTTTAAACAGCTGCACACAATTATCATAAAAGAAACTCTGGCAAAAATATTCAGGAGGTGGATTTTAAAATAACAACAACATTTAATAACTAATTTATCTCTACCTCAAAAGAAATTAGGAAAAGAAAACTGCTTTGCCAGTGATTTCTTACCTGTATAAAGAAACAAAGGAAAAAAATTCCCAGGTAATTCTGTCTTTGCCCTGCACCCTCAAAATGAACTATTTCTGTCTCCATGCAGATCACATGTTAGGAGCACATGTACTTGGATTTGCAGAAGTGCCTGACTTCAGAAATAAACAATATTTTTACAACTGCTTTATGGGACAGGAAATGGAACTACTTAAACTTTCAACAACAACTAAAAAACATCCCACATTTCCAGATGGATTACAATACTGATCTTCCAATTTTCCAGGCCCACCAAGAAAAATTGTGGCTTTGATCCATGTAACTGAGGGCACAGAGTAGGTCTTCGAACAATAGAATGGTATAGACCTACCTTCAAAATAAATTATCTACACTACTTATTTTTTAAAAAAAAATTGTATATATAAAACCTATAACTAATTATAGGTAAGTATGGTTTATTTTGGTGTAGTTTACACTGGTAAACACTAGATTAAATTAAAATAAGAAATTCAAAACAAAATAAGCAGCTACATACAAAGGGCTTATCTCCACTTACCGTGGATCGACGCTGTGGCGATCGATCCACAGTAGGGTCGATATAGCGGGTCTAGTGAAGACCCACTAAATCAACTGCCAATTGTTCTCCCGTCGATTCCGGTACGCCAGTGTAGACGCCGTAGTAAGTCGACCTAAGGTACGTAGCTGGAGTTGCATAACTTAGGTCGACTTAGCCCCGTTGTGTAGACCTGCCCTAAGTCTGCTTTTAAACAGTAACAGCGAAGAAGAAAGCAACAGCTTGAAGACTTGCGCCTATGGGTTAGAAAGTAATATACATTTGGATATGCAAGAGAGCATACACACAACCCCAAAGGTTACTGCTTTCTTGAGAGCTCTGGAGCTTGTGGCTTTTAAAACATGTGCTCTCAAAAGCAGGATCTGCACAAACAATTCTCAGTGGAGAATTTTAAGCTATGCCTCCACAGCAACTGTACCTTTGCCCCACACTGCATTAAAAAGGCAGTCAGGTTTATCAAGGCATGCACGAAGGGACAATACTGTATTCGTAAGAGGGCTGATGATTTGAATTTCTTGGCACTGGCACGTGTAAAATCTCAACCTTAATTTGCACTATGCAGGTACATTTATAACAGCAATTCCTGGGTTTTCTTTGGTAAGGAAGGACTTTGCTTCAGGAAAATAACACAAACAAAAACCACAGTATATTTTACTAAATGGTACTGAGAGTGGTGAATTTACATAGTGTGGCCTTGATTTTCTAAATCTCACTAATCTACAGAGTACAAACAGAATTGAAATTAATGTTGAATTTACCAAAGGAACAGGGACACTGAAGATGACAAGACAGGGAATGCACTTCACTTCTTTTCTACACATGGTAATTTGTTTTAGACAAGAGTCTCGTTTTACAAGAAGTAGGCATAGTTTAATTTTAGGCCATGTTGCTGAAATCTAAACTTGGGAACATGAAAAGCTGCCAGAAATCTGCATCTGGACTATTTCATCATAATTTAATATGTAGCTGGTATCACATAAGGGGCAAGTTAGGATAACTGTGGGTACTTGAATATAGGTATGATGTGCACTTCTACTTACATCTTCAGCTTTTGAACCTTGCTCCTGCAAAGATTTCTGCAATTCTTCAACCTGTGACTGCACTTCCAGAAGTCTCTGATTTACCAGCCTAGAAAACAGATACAAATTTTACTTTTCAAAGGGAATGAATAATTGTGTCTGTGATTTCTGTCTCTCTTTTAGAGCTTATTTTTCAGAGAATTTAATTTTAAATATACTGACAGTTCAATACATTCAAAAGTCTGAGACACACATTTTGTGCCCACCAGTACTGGCCCACTTACACAAGAGATGCAAAGACACATTAATTTATTCAAAGTCTGCAACAGCCTTTAGAGAGATTATGGCCGAACTCTTCTGCTGTTTCCTACAGCAGTGGTTCTCAACCTTTCCAGACTACTGTACCCCTGTAAGGAGTCTAATTTGTCTTGCGTACCCCAAGTTTCACCTCACTTAAAAGCTACTTGCTTACAAAAATCAGACAAACGTACAAACGTGTCACAGCACACTATTACTGAAAAATTGCTTACTTTCTCATTTTTACCATATAACTATAAAATACATCAATTGGTGTGTTATACTTGAGCCTCTTTTTCTCTTGTGAACCTTATTTGAAGCCCTAGTCCAACCACCTGGGGCTGAAGCATTTAAGTGAGCTTTGCGCTCCCCCTCCCCCAACCGCTGCCCCTGTTACATAGGGCTCCAAGCAACTGTCTTGCTTGCCACCCCCTAACCCATCCCGCAACCCCGAAGTTGAGAAACACTGATCTAGATGAGTTGAGTACCCCCTGGAAGACTTCTGCGTACCCCCAGAGGTACTTGTATCCCTGGCTGAGAACCACTGTCCAGGAGCATCTCTGTCCATGAACACTTCAGGTATGGATATGCCTCATATGACTTTCTTTCCAGTTGGACATCATGGGAAGCTGTAACACTCATTATTAGTGGGTCAAAGATGCAGCTTTTTCTCTTATGAACCCACACAGTGATGACTTGCCTGCTCTTTCCTATCACTCAAAAAGAATAAATTTAAAAAATGTCATTTTAAGCTTATTATGTCTTTCTCCTTTTAAAAAAAATGACCTAGAAGATTAAAATAGTTCTACCATTTAACAATTATGCAGTATATTTGGTAACTTCAGGTTAACTCATGATTATGAGTAATAGTTTAAAAAAAACAGAGTAACTAAAACAGTTGTTTTTTCTGTAAAATACTGTGAAGCCCTGTGGGTGAGCCATGACTGCATAACTTATATATCAAAAGAGGTCTTATCTTTTGGACAAAACTAAACCATTACCCGTATCCTACCAACTCTTTGTAGCTTATAGGAATGAATCCTTAGGTAGAGCATTTTCTACACAGAGACTCTTCAAATGGAACTAGCTCTGCTATCATCAGACTGGAGTTCCAGTTCCTGAAGGTCTAAAGACATGTTCCACATGGAGCATGGCTGCTTCTGCTGACTTGGTCCGAGATGTATCTATAGATGAGATCTGTCAGGCTGTGCAGGGGGAATCAAGCCCTAGTCATAGACAATTAGGGTTGGAAGAGACCTCAGGAGGTCATCTAGTCCAATCCCCTGCTCAAAGCAGGACCAACACCAACTAAATCATCCCAGCCAGGGCTTTGTCAAGCTGGGCCTTAAAAACCTCTAAGGATGGAGATTCTACCACCTCACTAGGTAACCCATTCCAGTGCTTCACCACCCTCCTATTGAAATAGTTTTCTCCTAAAAGCCAGCCTAGACCACCCCCATTGCAACTTCAGACCATTGCTCCTTATTCTGTCATCTGCCACCTCTGAGAACAACCAGGCTCCATCCTCTTTGGAACTCCCCTTCAGGTAGTTGAAGGCTGTTATCAAATCCCCCCTCACTCTTCTCTTCTGCAGACTAAATAACCCCAGTTCCCTCAGCCTCTCCTCATAAGTCACATGCTCTAGCCCCCTAATAATTTTTGTTGCCCTCCGCTGGACTCCAATTTGTCCACATTCTTTCTGTAGTGCGGGGCCCAAAACTGGATGCAAAACTCCAGATGCAGCCCCACCAGTCCCAAACAGAGGGGAATAATTATTCCCTCAATCTGCTGGCAATGCTCCTACTAATGCAGCCCAATATGCTGTTAGCCTTCTTGGCAACCAGGGCATTCTTCTGGACTCGTATCCAGTTTCTTGTCCACTGTAATTCCCAGGACCTTTTCTGCAGAACTGCTGCTTAGCCAGTCGGTCCCAGCTTGTAGCAGTGCATAGGATTCTTCCATCCTAAGTGCAGGACTCTGTTGTCCTTGTTGAACCTCATCAGATTTCTTTTGGCCCAATCCTCTCATTTGTCTAGGTCACTCTGGACCCTATCCCTACCATTCAGCACATCTACCTCTCCCCAGCATCTTCGTGTCATCCGCAAACTTGCTGAGGGTGCAATCCATCCCATCATCCAGATCATTAGTGAAGATATTGAACAAAACCAGCCCCAGGACCGACTCCTGGGGCACTCTACTTGATACCGGCTGCCAACTAGACATCGAGCAGTTGATCACTACCCGTTGAACTTGACGATCTAGCCAGCTTTCTATCTACCTTATAGTCATAGAATATCAGGGTTGGAAGGGACCTCAGGAGGTCATCTAGTCCAAGCCCCTGCTCAAAGCAGGGCCAATCCCCAATTTTTGCCCCAGATCCCTAAATGGCCCCTTCAAGGATTGAACTCAGAACCCCGGGTTTAGCAGGCCAATGCTCAAACCACTGAGCTATCCCTCCCCCGCAATTAGTCCATTTGTCCAATCAATACTTCTTTAACTTACCGTATTAAAAGCTTTGCTAAAGTCAAGGTATAATTTATACATTTATAAAGCACCACCCTCTCAATTCTAGGACTTGATCAGATGCCTGTTTGAAAGGGCAGTTAGTTCTACAGTCTTTACTCAGAATTACTCCTAAGGCCTCCTGCTGGAGTGTAATACTACCGGCTAATCAATACTCCCTTCTACCAACAGAGGAGGTCTGCAGAGGTAGTTCATTAAGGAGAAATTTTAGTTACCTGTAAATGGACCTCTCTAACTGTATTACCACCTCTGCAGACCTGCACTAATCCCCTTTCTTCAGAGTCCTTTATAGGACATACTGAGGCAGAGAAGAACTGAGAACAGGTTAGGGAGCAGGACCATATAGCTTTGGGTCAAGGACTACTGGGAGGCCAACGAGGCAGGGAAGCCACCAAGTGACTTTAATACTAGCATCAATACCATGGTTCCCATTGTGTAAATCCCAGATTTCTCATGAAAAATGAGTATGTCCAAATATAAGTAAAGAAAGATACTGCTGAAAAATGTAATAACCTATACAGAAAACTTCAGTCTTTAGGATTCTTCTAACTTGGCATCTGAGCCAACTGTGTGGAGCCGTTTGGTGAAAGGTTTCTTGGCACAACTTTTGAATTACCTGCCTAATCTATACTCTGGCCTGACCTAGCAATTCCACTTTGATATCCATTTCACTGAATGCTTGTTTTTAGAAGGAAAATTTATGACCTCTGAGTTTGGGATTTGAGGTGTAACTCACGAGTGAACAAAATGCAATATATGCCTCATTATTTAAAGCCTGCCTGACTGACCAGATATAAGGAAATCCAAATACTCCAGGAACTGTGAGAGTTGCCGAGCTGCAACCTTCTCAGTGACCCTTCAAAAAAAGGCAGATGTCCCATTGGTCAATCATTAGCACATAGTCATAATCAAGACTGGTTTCTTGAGCAGAGACCTCAACAATAGTCCCCTAAAGGGAAACAATGTTGATCTCTACCAACAATGGACTCAGTCCAGTTCCCCTCCACTGTCCCTCCCTAGCTGGGAAGGGACATGGGTCTAACTCATAGGTTGTAACTCAAAGCTGCCCAGCATTTCAAAAACCTTAGAAAGGAACAAGGGCTAAAACTCAGGCAGCAAAGAAAACCTAGCATTTGCCCGCTAGAGATATTATTCTGTTTCCTCCGAAGTAACTCAGATTGGATCCCAGTGATTTTATCTTCAAAGTAACATGAAAATTCTCCACAGTGAGAAAAACATGACTGTTTTGCTAACTGGAGGTCACTAGCATTTAACAAGCTATCAACAGCTCAGAACAGTTCCACTGTCAGAGACTGAACAGCACTTCTTTACTTCCTATATAACAGTAACATACAGTCTTAAAAATCTGTATGTCAGGATCAGTTTGACTTGTCATCAGACTCCAACCAACAGCACTCTAGCCATCTCCCCTCTTGCTTCATCAATGAATCATGGTGACCACTGAGGACAAAACTGGGATAGAGAGCATTAGAAGCAGCTGTATTGATAGTTGAGGACAAAAGATTATTATGAAGTCCTATGTCCTACTAAACCATCGAGAGCATGGTCAGTTGGTAGAACAGTATTTGCCCACAAAGTTACCAGGAAACTCACTGTGTTCCATCAACCTTTAAGGTCAGACCATCAAGAGAGGTCCCACATATAACCTACACTTAAGACAAGTGCACAACCTCACGGTAGGGTGGAAAAGACATGCCCATGATACTAGTATATATTGCAATGTTTGAGCTGCAGCTATGGCAGGATAATGTCCAAATTCTAATAATTTCACTGGAATTATTAACAAAACTCATGAAAATATTTCTATTGCTCTAAACTTGTGCAAAATCTTTATTTTACAAAACTTAAATCAACTTGACAGAATCTCTAACGAGATTCTAACTGGCAACAATATTTATCGGTCTTTCCTTTTGGAGATACTTGTAATGTCTTCAAAAGAACGAAAAGACAAATGGAAGGAGGAGATGGAAGAATGGGTGGGAAATGAAGAGGGGAAAAGAAGGGTAGTAGCAAGGATGCAGGATCATCTTTTGTTGTGGCAGTACTAGAGAAGGGGATTCTGAAGCAATACAGGCTGCCTGTTCTGACCTTGCCAATATCCTGAATGCTCTGCCAAGCTACACCTATAATAGAAAAGTGATAGAGGCTCCAAATTCTGGAAAGGTTTAGGTATGCTCATGTGTGGACTGAGTTGCTTTTTGATACAAAATGGCTAGATTCTTTGACCTGGGTAATGTAATGCTGACAACAGACTTCACAAGACAAAGGTGTACGAATATTTAGAAAAACAGTCATTAGAACAAAGGAATCTATTTTCATACCTGTTCTCTGTCTCCAGTTCATTCTTCCGTAGATTTGCATCATCTAGCAGGCTCTGCAACAAGGCAATCTTTTCGTTGTCGGAACCTTCTTGGTTAAGCTTCAGCATCTTGTTCTCATGCTGAAGACGAATGAGTTTCTCCCTGGAGAAACAAAATAAAAACTTCTATACAAATCGTATAGATCGCTACAAGGAGCAAATCACAGGAAGTGTGAATATAATTTTCTCTTTACCAGTTTTAGAGATGATTAGAGTAATTGTTAGTAATTGACAGAAGTAATTGTTACTTCACTTGAACCACCAAAACAGTAACATGTGATAGGGTTACTTATTCTGTTTGGAACCTGAAGTTTTAGATGGAGATTCAGTCATTTTCAGAAGACAACTGCTTGGGATTTGATTCAGTATTCGTCAGCTTATATGATATCACTAATAAATGTTAAAGAAATATAATACACACAAAAGAAAGTTACTCATCCATAGCTGGCATTCCTTGAGTACCTTATTACACAGATCCATGCTCATGGAACGTGTCTATATATTGCACCAAAGCCTGCATCAGTGGGGAACGAATGGACTTTGTCTTGAGCTATGAAATATTCCAGGCGAAGCTTAAAAAGAGATGTGGACCCCCATGTACCTTCATTTGTTTCTACCTCTTCGGAATCCAACACAGACTCAAAAGAAGTGCGGATAGAAAATGGGGATGTGGATCTGTACTAAATCTACTGAAAAAATTCCAGGCATAGTTGAATAACTTGCTTTTTTCTTTTGTGTACTGTTAGTTGAGATACCCACACTTGGAAGACTGACAAGTGGTAAACCCGAGAGAACTGATTTGAGGAGAAGACTAAATGACTGCAGGACTCCCCTCTCAAACTGGATCTTTAGAATAATGAGGTGAATAAAGCTGTGTAAAAGGTACAGGCTGAACTCCATACAGCAGTGCCAACGAGTCTTTATCAGGGACAAGAATATCCATCGATTCAACCTTTTAAAGCAGGTTTTAACCCATTTTGACAAAGGAAATTGCTTCTTATTTAACCCACAAATAGTCTAGGGGATTTAAGGAAGAATTTTGTTCTGTTAAGATAGTGAACATGGGTCATCTTAGGATATAAAGTATGCAGCATAACCTCCCTTGGCAGGAATAAATGTTGGGCAAAGATGCTGCTCCACATCCTCCTTTCAAAACACAGGGGTAAACAGGTCAGCCACTGAAACCTGGAGCTCACCATTTCTGCTGGATGGTATAAGGGGCACAAGAAGCTTAGGGGTCAATCATAAGACCCATTCTGGAATGTAAATGGGTCAGAAAGACGATGGCTCTGGCCAGCTATGGATTCCCCTTGTGAAGAACAAGTCAGGGATGGTGTAAAGCTGGCACGTTCTCTTCTACACTAGATCCTGGAGGCTCCCAATGGCAAAGGGGTGGATACACCAGAGAAGGAGTGTGTACTCTGGCAACACATGGCTGGAAGTTGAGGACTGCCCTTGTATTCTGTCAGACCAGGATTTCTGATTTCTAAAATAAGATGTCTTTTTATGACAGTCCAATGAAAGAAAGAACTGAAAGGAGCTATGATATCTAAAAGGTGGTGTTTCTCTTGGAAATTCACTGTTAAAGAAACAGTTTACCTAGAATCCCTTCCTTCTTCTAACAACCTACCTCGGTAGCTGGTAGCTCTTTGCTGTCAATCCCTGCTGGAACCACTATCCCTACATCTTATAGAGGAGGAGTGGTTCTCTAGGGAGTGATGGTGCTGCTTTTTCTGATTTTTCTCATGATCTCTCAATATCAAGGAAGAAGCTTTCAGTAACAAACTCAAAGTCACTCTTCAAAACATTCCAGTCCCTCGCAGAGTTGAACTTTGACTTGCCTCAAGGATGGGACTTGAAATAAAGGATGGCTCAGACTCTGCCCTAGAAGCTATATCTTTTTCCATCAGCATCAACCAGAGTGGAGACCCAGGTAGTTATGGGCTCAAGTAATAAACTGCAAGCAGACAGAGGATCCTGAGGCAAGCACCCCTCACTGAGCATTGAGTATCAAGGTCTGTTACGATATGTCTACACAGCCCACAACAGTGAGTCTCCCAGCCTGGGTCAACAGACTGGGGCTTGTGCTACCACGCTAAAAGTAATTGTGTAGACATTGCAGCTTGGGCGAGAGCTTTGGCTCTGAAGCCTAGGGATGGGGGAGACATCAGAGCCCAAGCTCCAACCTGAGCTGCATCTTCAAAGCATTGTCTACACAGCTATTGTTAGTATGGCAGCACGAGGCCAAGTCTGTCAATCCGGGCTGGGAGGCTTGCTGGCACGGAGATGCGTAGACATACCATTACAGATTTCCTGTCTCTACAGCAAGGTTAGGTCTTAAAGCTCATCTTTCTTCCTGGGTCTGCCACCATGGAAGAATGACCATCACACTGAGGATAGGAGAGAGAGATGACTAGAAAACCGAAACAACTTAATCCCTAAATACTTGTAAACAGAAAAACTGTCAAGGTTCCTTCCCCACTCTGAACTCTAGGGTACAGATGTGGGGACCTGCATGAAAGACCCCCTACACTTATTCTTACCAGCTTAGGTTAAAAACTTCCTCAAGGTACAAACTTTTCCTGGTCCTTGAACCCTATGCTGCTGCCACCAAGCGTGTTAAACCAAGAACAGGGAAAGAGCCCACTTGGAGACGTCTTCCCCCAAAATATCCCCCCAAGCCCTACACCCCCTTTCCTGGGGAAGGCTTGATAAAAATCCTCACCAATGTGCATAGGTGAACACAGACCCAAACCCTTGGATCTTAAGAACAATGAAAAAGCAATCCAGTTCTTAAAAGAAGAATTTTAATTGAAGAAAAAGTAAAAGGATCACCTCTGTAAAATCAGGATGGTAAATACCTTACAGGGTAATCAGATTCAAAACAGAGAATCCCTCTAGGCAAAACCTTAAGTTACAAAAAGACACAAAAACAGGAATATACATTCCATTCAGCACAACCTATTTTACCAGCCATTTAACAAAAGGAAATCTAACGCATTTCTAGCTAGATTACTGACTAACTTAACAGAAGTTCTGAAGACCACTCCTGATCTGGTCCCGGCAAAAGCATCACAGACAGACAGACCCTTTGTTCCCCCCTCTCCAGCTCTGAAAGTATCTTGTCTCCTCATTGGTCATTTTGGTCAGGTGCCAGCGAGGTTATCTTAGCTTCTTAACCCTTTACAGGTGAAAGGGTTTTGTCTCTGGTCAGGAAGGATTTTATAGTTCTGTATACAGAAAGGTGGTTACCCTTCCCTTTATATTTATGACACTAACTCTACCTATTACTATGCTTAGTTGACTGTTTACAAGAAAAACTAACTCTTGACCAAGGAGAAATAACAAAGGAAAATGATCAAAGGATTGAAAAAGTTAAGGAGTTCTAATTTGCTGCCTTGGAGACTGGAAGGAACCAAAGGTGAATAGTAGGCATGGCTCCTTCTGAAGCCCTACCTCAAACTTTTCATAGCTCAAGGTGAAGTCTGCATTGCCCCCAAAGAACAAAGCTTTCCAGAGGGCTCTGGGATTAGTATGGAAAACGCAGGTACATCACAAGAGTATGTATCTCTGACAATATTAGAAGGGAAAGCTCTTTTTAAAAATAGAGGATAAACTTAGCTTGGAACTGACAGCATGGTTTTATCTAAATTATAGTTGAATTCTCACTATATCATAATAACGTGCAGACTGTATAATATACTGATCAGAATGTATGCTTACCATTGCCTACCACTGCTAAATGGCACTTTCCCAAGACCTTTTCTGTCTGGTTTTAAAACATGGTAGCTGCCTATTTACCATAGGAAGCCGTTACTGAAGGTATTTTGTACTGCTTTTCCCAAGCCTCTATATGAAAATCTCCTTTTTATTCACAGTTCTGAATCAATAAAGAAATAAGTGATTCAGAACTGAAGGAACTTAAGGGCCTAGCCCTGCAACTGCTTGCTGGAAAAGCACTTACTCTTGCGTGTGGTCCCCTACACATCAGGAGCACTATTCACCATAGTAAGCACTATATCTGGCAGTAAGCATTTGCAGAATTAGAGTCCTGGGATGTGGACAGCAGTGCACACCAAAATGCTGTGCTGTAACTGCTCCCATGTGAATGCTTTGGGTACAAACTAAACTTTGTGTTAATGTAGTCCTCTTCAAACAGGACTACTTGAATGTAGTCACATTAGTAAGAGTAAGACACGAGTATAGCAGTAGGAATATACTACCAACCCCCTGATCAGGATGGTGAAGGTGACTGTAGAATGCTCAGGGAGATAGAGAAGCTACAAAGGCAGAAAATGCAATAATAATGGGGGTTTCAAACTATCCCCATATTGACTGGGTACATGTCACCTCAGGATGGAATGCAGAGATAAAGTTTCTTGACACCATAAATGACTGCTTCTTGGAGCAGCTAGTCCTGGAACCCACAAGGGGAGAGGCAATTCTTGATTTAGACCTAAGTGGAACACAGGGTCTGGTCCAAGAGGTGAACATAACTGAAGAGCTTGGTAATAGTGACCATAATGTAATTACATTTAACATCCTTGTAGGGGGAAAACAGCCAGAGAAACCCACTACAGTAATATTTAACATCAAAAAGGGGAACTACACAAAAATGAAGACTGTTAAAAGGAAGAGTCACAAGGGAGAAATGCCTGCAAACTGCAGGGACTATTTAAAAACTCCACAATAGAGGCTCCAACTAAATGTATACCCCAAATTAATAAAGACAGTAAGAGGACCAAAAAATGCCACCATGGCTAAACAGCAGAGTAAAAGAGGTGGTTAGAGGCAAAAAGGCAACCTTTAACATTGGAAGTCAAATACTAGTAAGGAAAATAGAAAGGAACATAAACTGTGGCACATTAAGTGTAAGTGTAAAGCAGGCAAGCCAAGAAACAATTTGAAGAGCAAGTAGCAAAAGACAAAAAAAATTGCTGTTAGGTTTTGTAAGTACATGAGAAGCATGAAGCTGGCCAAAGAATCAGTGGGGCCACTGGACAACTGAGATGCTAAAGGAGCACTCAAGGAACACAAGGCCGTTGTGGAGAAGTTAAATGAGTTCTTCACATTGGTCTACGTTGCAGAGGATATGGGGGAGATCCCCATTCCTGAGCCATTCTTTTTAGATGACAAATCTGAAGAACTGTCCCAAATTGAGGCATCAGTAGAGGTGGTTTTGGAAGAAATTGATAAATTAAACAGTAAAACACAACACCAAGATAAAATGGTATTTCTGAAGGAACTAAAATGTGAAATTGTGGTATGTATTCTATCACTTAAATCAGCTTCTATAGAAGATGGATGGAGGGTAGCTAATGTAATGCCTATTTTTAAAAAGGCTCCAGAGGTGATCCTGGAAATTATAGGTCAGTATCTAAAATCGTTACCAGGAAAACTGGTTGAAATTACAGTAAAGAACAAAATGATCAGAAATGCAGATAATCTCAATATGTTGGGGAAGAGTCAACACAGCACAGGGAAATCATGCCTCACCAATCTATTAGAATTCTTTGTGGGAGTCAACAAGCATGTGGACAAAGGTGATACAGTGTACTTGGACTTTCAGAAAACCTTTCACAAGGTCCCTCACCGAAGACTTTTAAGCAAAGTAAGCGGTCATGGGATAAGAGGGAAGGTCCCCTAATGAATCAGAAACTGGTAAAAAGATAGGAAATACAGAATAGGAATAACTGCTCAGTTTTCAAAAAGGGGAGAGGTAAATAGTGGGATCCCCCAAGGATCTGTACTGGGACAAGTGCTGTTCAACATATTTATAAATAATCTGGAAAATGGGGTGAACAGTGAGGTGGCAAAATTTGCACAATACAAAAAGATAGTTACATTCAAAGCTAACTACAAAGGAATCTCACAAAACTGGGCGATTAGGCAACAAATGGCAGATGAAATTTAATATTGATAAATGCAAAATAATGCACATTGGAAAAAAATAATCCCACCTATACTTACAAAATGATCTAATGGTCTAAAGCAGCTGTTAACACTGAAGAAAGATCTTTGAGTCATTGTGGATAGTTTTCTGAAAACATCCGCTCAATGTGCAGCAGCAGTCAAAAAAGCTAACAATGTTTGGAACCATTAGGAAAGGGATAGATTATAAAACAAAAAATATCTCATAAATCCATGGTACGCCCACACCGTGTGTGCAGTTCTGGTTGTTTCATCTCAGAAAAGATCTACTAGAATTGGAAAGGATACAGAGAAGGGCAACAAAATGATTAGGGCTATGGAGCAGCTTCTATCTGAGGAGAGATTAAAAAGACAGACTGTTCAGGTTAGAAAAGAGACAACTAAAGGGGGATATGAGAGAGGCCTATAAAATCACGAATGGCATGGAGAAAGTGAAAAAGGGAGTGTTATATACCCCCTCACATAACACAAGAACTGGGGGGGTCACCCATGGAAATTAATAGGCAACAGGTTTAAAAACAAGCAAAAGAAAGTACTTCTTCACACAACATATGGTCAACCTGTGGAACTTGGTGTCATGGGATGTTGTGAAGGACAAAATTATAAATGGGTTCAAAAAAGAATTAGATAAAATTCATGGAGGGTGGGTGCACCAATGGCTATTTGCCAAGATGGTCAGGAACACAACCCCAGGCTCTGGGTGTCCCTAAAAGTCTGACTGCCAGAAGTTGGGACTGGATGACAGGGGATGGATCAGTCAAAATTGCCCTGTTCTGTTAATTTCCTCTGAAGCATCTGGCACTGGCAACTGACAGAGACCGGATGTTGGGCTAGATGGACCATAGATCTAACCCAGTATGGCTGTTCTTATGACTGCAGGATCCCCACCAGGTGGCAATGAAGGACCTGTGTACTTAGCATACTGCAACATTACAGGGCAAAGTAGATGAGAGAGGAGGGGCACTTTTGCCTGGAAGCCCATTTTTTACATTGTTATTAATTATTAAATCATGTTTATTATGGTAATGACTGAGGGCCAACCAAGAATTTTGACACAACAAATCCTGCTTTAGATACAACAAATCCTGCATCTTGGCAGAGGGCTAGACTAAATGACCCTTGTGGTCCCTTGTAACCCTCTAATTCTATAATGGGGCCCCACTGTGCTAAGCGCTGTACAAACACACAGTAAAAAGGAGTACTTGTGGCACCTTAGAGACTAACCAATTTATTTGAGCATAAGCTTTCGTGAGCTACAGCTCACTTCATCGGATGCATACTGTGGAAAGTGTAGAAGATCTTTTTATACACAAAAAGCATGAAAAAAATACCTCCCCCAACCCCACTCTCCTGCTGGTAATAGCTTATCTAAAGTGATCACTCTCCTTACAATGTGTATGATAATCAAGTTGGGCCATTTCCAGCACAAATCCAGGTTTTCTCACCCCCCCCCCCCCCCACACACACACAAGCCCACTCTCCTGCTGGTAATAGCTTATCTAAAGTGACCACTCTCCTTACAATGTATATGATAATCAAGGTGGGCCATTTCCAGCACAAATCCAGGGTTTAACAAGAACGTCTGAGGAGGGGGAGGGGTTAAGAAAAAACAAGGGGAAATAGGTTACCCTGCATAATGACCCAGCCACTCCCAGTCTCCATTCAAGCCTAAGTTAATTGTATTCAATTTGCAAATGAATTCCAATTCAACAGTTTCTCGCTGGAGTCTGGATTTGAAGTTTTTTTGTTGTAATATCGCAACTTTCATGTCTGTAATCGCATGACCAGAGAGATTGAAGTGTTCTCCGACTGGTTTATGAAGGTTATAATTCTTGACATCTGATTTGTGTCCATTTATTCTTTCTTTATTTCTTCAGACTGGACAGTCTCTACGTAAAAGAGTTCATAAACACTTCCATCTCTCTGGTTGGATTGGATACAATTAACTTAGGCTTGAATGGAGACTGGGAGTGGCTGGGTCATTATGCAAGGTAACCTATTTCCCCTTGTTTTTTCTTACCCCCTCCCCCTCCTCAGACGTTCTTGTTAAACCCTGGATTTGTGCTGGAAATGGCCCAACTTGATCATCATACACATTGTAAGGAGAGTGATCACTTTAGATAAGCTATTACCAGCAGGAGAGTGGGGTGGGGGGAGGTATTTTTTTCATGCTTTTTGTGTATAAAAAGATCTTCTACACTTTCCACAGTATGCATCCGATGAAGTGAGCTGTAGCTCACGAAAGCTTATGCTCAAATAAATTAGTTAGTCTCTAAGGTGCCACAAGTACTCCTTTTCTTTTTGCGAATACAGACTAACACGGCTGTTACTCTGAAACACACAGTAGTAGACTGTCCCTCCCCAAAAGAACTTGCAATCTACTGGTTTCTTATGAATGTAGTCAGCATTTATTCAACTTCCCCGAGCTGCCTTTAAAGGTGACCTGCAAAGGATTTTTTTAAGAAGGACTTATGCACTGTTTGCCTCATCATGACATATAAAGAAGGCCTGAAAGGTTTTTTGTTTTTTATTTTAAAAAGAGGTTTGCCTCCTGCCCTCTGCTTGTTTGTATACCTTAGAAAGTGACAGGAATGTCAACTCTGGTCTTCCCTCATTTTCCTGGAGGATTTGCAGTAGGATCTCACAGGGAGTATATTGTTCTTACATCTTAACTGAAGGGGTGAAGGTGCTGAATCTAAGATATTCTTCTCTAAACTCTTAAAGATGGTATTTAAAAAAAACGGTGAACAGTATGACTGAAAATTCCTTCCTCACTCAATGGATCAACTTTCACCCTTCTTGGCTGTGGTGATGTACTATTACACTAGCTTTCCTGGAACCAAAAGCCTCATCTAGACTAGGAAACTTTTTTTTTTTTAAAATATTGGCTAATATGATTTTATATATCACTAAGCCATCGTCTACATGAGGTGGTAGGTGGTGTTTAAATGTCATTTTAGCTAACTTGCTTAAAAAAAAAACTGCTCTTTTTTCCTAGTCCAGAGAAGACTAGTGTCTTTCAAGCTAGAAGGTACCTGATTTCCAAGTTTAACATTAAATAAAAACCCGTTTCCTCCAGAGAAAAAATACTTTCAGACCTTCCCTATTAATCATAAAGAACCAAGCTCGCACAAGTCACAACAGAGGAATGTTCCCTGTGGTGTCCAGATTAGTTATAAATGTTGAAGGCTGTGTGGCCTGGTGGATAGGGCATTGGAATGGGAGTCAGGAAACCTGGATTCTATTCTCAGCTCTGTCACTGAGCTGCTTGATATCCTTGGGCAAGTCATTTCACCACTTTGTGTGTGTTTCCCCTCCCACCCTTTGCCTATAGGGCCCAGAGCTCCATTGAGAATGCTGAGGTTTGTTTTCTCTCCTTTGTAGGTTACCTTTAAGGCTCTTGTGATAAATGCCTCTTTGAAAATACTGCTTCAGAAAGCATTAATCCCCTCTTCACTGCTCTTTAACTAACCTTGAACTAACTCATGTCACAGCAACGTACAGTAAAATTGCCAGAAAGGAATCCCCTTTTGTTAGTAGCCATCCAGCAAGTACCACCTTCACCACTCCAGAGAAGAGTTCTCAAACCCATATGCATCTGCCCAATCATTGAAAACAGATGTACTGACATCTCAAGAGGAAAAAATAATTCCAATGGAGTTACAATGTATTTCTTAGAGATGGGGGTCCCCTAATTACTCCAGTTTCAAGCTGCAGAGATACTAGACTGTCTGGACAATATTAAATACACCCTGGACGGTCTTAAACCATACTGATTTTCAATTCTGACTTTATTCTCCTCATTTTCCCTGTTTTTTGACAAGCACTCCTGTTCTTTTTCCCTCACTTGATAATACAAATGATTTTTAAATCCAGTTTTCAGTTTGATATTTTAATTGTTTTCTCTTCAACAACATGAAGTCCCATTGTTACAAATGTTTTTCTTTTCTAACATGCCTAAAAATAGTAATATCACAAACTCTTTAGAGAAATGAGATCCAGTGAAAGCACTTTAAAAAAAAAACCAGTATGATACAGGCTGAGGGAAGGTCAAATAAAATTCATCACAAGTGTAAGAGGAACGGCTTTGTAAGAAATCCAAAGGAGGAGAAAAGAACTAGTGTGAATCTTAGGGATAAACTTAAAAACACTGAAAAAGAACTAATCGTGTGCATACACATCCTAAAGTCTATGGAAACAATAAGCATGATTTCACTTACTTGATTTCAGGAGTAACAATTTCTGCTGCTAGGCTGTCTGAAGACTCCTGGCTTCCCAGTGGCATCAATCCTGTTTCAGACATAAACAAAGAAAAGGATTAACAGAAAGTACAATAATTTTTGTTTCAAAAGGCGATGGATAAATATTGTTCAACAGGATTAAATTTAAAGAGAACATTTAAAACAATATGCTCCTTGTGAGTATGAGAGAAATAATACAGAGTCACACTATAATAGGAAGGAAAGATGAACATAACTCCATTTTTGAACAGGTTTTCGGTTTTCATTTTCCTCCATTTTGGACAAAGTTCTTTTTGTTGGTGGTGGTGTGTGGTTTTTTGTTTTTGTTTGGGTTTTTTTTCAAAAAGAAAAGGAGGACTTGTGGCACCTTAGAGACTAACCAATTTATTTGAGCATAAGCTTTCGTGAGCTACAGCTCACTTCATCGGACGCAACTGTAGCTCACGAAAGCTTATGCTCAAATAAATTGGTTAGTCTCTAAGGTGCCACAAGTACTCCTTTTCTTTTTGCGAATACAGACTAACATGGCTGTTACTCTGAAACCTTTGTTTTTTTTTTTTTGTTTTTTTACACACAAGTTACGGTTTATTCCTTGGTTCATGTAAAAATATGAATATTTGCATGGTGTGATATATGGAATATAAATCAATGCATATGTGCCATATGCACCACATAAAAGTTTAGGAAAACTATGTTAGGACATTAATGCTAATTTTTTGGAGATGAGGGAGATAAGAAAGTTGGTTTCTCACTGCCATTACTTAGAAATCAAACTCTTAAAACTTTTTTAAAACATCACATTTCGGGAGAGACCAAGCATGGAAAATTTCAGCCAGAGGTTGAAAGCTTCATGAAGTTCTGAACATCTAAAAATGTGATTATAGCAGAAGTTGTTTTGTAATCTCAAGTTAGTGGATGTTAATTGGTCAACTATAAAACAAAGGTAAACCTGTCTACCTTGCACCTGTGAAACCTCTGTGGACGTTCTTTAGAAAAAAGGAACTTCGGTTTCTCTTTCTCCATTACCTGAAGTGGTGAGCTGCCCTTCTTGTGCTTGTACACACCGAAGCTCTTCGATAGTTTCTTTTAGGGAATCTCTTTCCGTTCTTAACCTCTGTGTGATTGGAAGGACAATAAATATTAATCTCATCTCTACAAATCCATCTTTAACTCTAAGCAAGTTGCCACTATGCACATCATTGCCAGCACTTTAACAAAGAGGATTAATGTGCACTGCTAGAAATGCCTTTCATAGCAAGGAATCCCAATTCATTCCCCAGGCAGAATTTAAAAAAATAAATAAATAAGGAGCAACTACTCACCAATAACTGTGGTTCTTTGAGAGTCCTGTACCTGAATAACTACACTTGTTGGGTCAAGACACCTGTACCATGAACTTCCAGAAACGTAAGGAGAGCAGTAACCCCATCAGGGCCACTCACATTGTCTTTCCTCTCCTCTTGTGCAGGGTTCCTAGCTATCCAATGGAAGCGGGCCAACACACTTTCAATTCCTTCCCCTAATATGGGAATTTTTAACCCCACTCAGAAGAAGACAGGAAGGCAGGTGGGGAATGGGAATATGCAGAAGCAAAACACTTGAGGAACTATGATTACTGGTAAGTAACTTCTCTTTCTCCTTCAAGGGCCTCTGCATACTTCCAGTGGTGGAAGATCAGTGAGCAGCATAACCCCCTAAGAAAGTCAATGGCCTTGACCTTTAGTAGAGCATTCAGTTGAGACTGGGACATGGATGAAAACTAACTGCTTGTGGCTCAATCCAGGCAAGACTGAGGTAATGCTGGTTGGAAAATAAAATCATGAAAAAATGGCAAGGAATATCTGTCCCTCTGAGTGTTTCTCATCTGTTGTTCAAATTTGCAACATTCAGGAGACTGTTTAGATTCCCAGCTTCTTGATCAGGGAAGAAGCAACGCCCAGGATGACATTTTATTTAACAGTGCCCTAGAACTGATCAGTCACTAAACATGTTTTTAAAAGTATTAAGCCCTGTCTCTTCCAGTTGATTGGTGGTATTTAAAAACATTAGACTTAATTGTGTCAGCGAACACATTTTAAAAACACTAATGATTTTTTTGTCAAGACACTGCACAAGATCCTCCAGCCTAATGCTTTTTCTCATTGGCCAGCGTCATTACCTGACAGTCCAGGTTTGGATGAGTTTAAAAATACTGATGTCCTTCTCAGGGACTTTATATAGACTGTCTGACACCTCCATGTGGGAAGAAATTACAAAGTTGGGGTTATTGAGGCTCTCTCACATGCCAGGCCCAAATGGTCAGATTACAGGAAGGTTCAGCACAAAGAATGGGAGCTATTCGGTGTCTCTGGCATCAACAGGTCTCACTACAACCAGAAATAGCATTGATAGTACTGGCTATCCCAGACTCCAGGACCATGGGAACTGTGGACTCTTTGACACTCAGAGCCCTGAACAGCTGCCCACTTCATACCAGAGTTACATGACAACTAGATGTGCAGGTGGAGTAGAGGATGGTCTAGGGTAAAAATCTAAGCTGCAGTCTGCCTCAGAAGAACTAGGATGTGAGTCAAGTGACCAAGAACTCCAGGACAGACTTCAACCTCCATCCAGGTACAGAGCTAATGCTCGTGAGCAGCTCCTCGCAGCTGATCTTGATGAATGCTCTCCCACCATGCCTGATCAACCCAAGTGCACCTGGGGGTCTCGGGCACTTTGCTGCTCCACCTTTGCTGGTCAGAAGGTATGGAAGGGCAGTTAAGGCTTCTTCTCTTTTTATGCCCTCTGAGCCCTGGATGACAGGAGGGGTGAGTGGCCCCAGTTGAGACTGCCCTCTAGAAGATTCCAAAAGTTCGCAGCACATGCACTTTGATCCCACAAATAGGACTATGTAGAGGCTACACTGAAGATTTTTTACTTTAAAAGAAAACTTCTGAGTTACCTCCAGAGGAATATTGAAAGTTTGAAACCCAGTTTAAAATTAAATACACTTTACAATTACATTTGAGATTTCTGAGTCTTCCACTGCTGGATGCTCAAAGCAAAAACCTGTGACACTGTACACATGAGGAATCGATGTAGGAGGTTAGATAAAGACAGCATGGGGAGGGACAGGAGAAAAGGATATCGAGAAGAAAAAAAAGACACAAATGTGTCTTCCTGGCTCTTCATTTTTAAAATCTACTGCACACATTTTCGTAGTTACCCTGAAGCCAGATGATCGGTTTATCAAACTCCATAGTTATTACATTTATACAATATTTTACCCAGACAACAGACAATTTAAAGTGAATAAAGAAATGTAACTTGGCTAAACAGGTAATTTTGATAAGCAGGTCCAGGGTAATAAGGATACAAATTTGTTTCCACCACCACAAAAAAAAGCAACATCTAAACACTTACATCTTTTTCTTTTTGGAGGCTGTCTACTTTTTCTTTCAGCAATTTGTATTCAAATTCTAATTTATCTGCTTTCTTCGATTCTTCAGACAATCTGTTTTGTAGTTCAACTACCTGTGAGACAAAGAAGGAACTGTTTGTCTATCCGTGTTCAACATAATATGCATGAAGTAAAGCTATTAATTACACTGCAATGTGAGATCAGTGTTAAAACAAATGGAATATTCATACCTAGCACATTCAAAATGGTTTGTTCACCTATCTATTGTTTCAATCATCAATGTCATTGAAGGGATCAGAATAGTACCACTTCAGTGCAAGTAAAATCTGAGACAACAAAGCTGTGAAGAAGACAAACTGTTCTCAGTTTGTCCAACCACCCAGCTAATTATACTTTAAAATTTAAATTTGAGTAAAATCTCTATATAACCAATGAATCACCATAACTATACAATTGAGTGGATCAGAGAGATGAGGAAACTGATAATGGCCTTTCTCCATCCTCAAAAGTGTGGGGAAAGAAATCAGTAAAAAACAAAAACAAAAAAAAACACCAGAGAGAAAATCAGAGGTGCATTCTCCTACTTGCCCTATCTCTCTGTTTTCCAAGCCTCACTTTGAGAAGTCAAGCCTAAGCTTATCTGAACAGGTAATTTTTTGTTCATTTGTAAATGTGTTCTCTCATGGTTTTTGAATCTACTAATATGGAGCTTCATCTCCAAGCAATGACGGTCAAACCGCAAAATCCAAAGGAACAGAGGCACTTTTGATTATTTAACAAGAGGAAGTAATGAGCTATCAAGGTCCAGTCAAAGTTCCCATGGACACTACCATGTAGAAGATCAGCGAACAGCTATTTACAACTAGAAGAGGAGAAAACTGAATAAACCTTTCAGAGTGGACACGCAAGTCATGAAAAACAAATCAGCAAAAAGTTGCCCACTCAAAGCTTTATACCTCCTTTAACAAAGGCTCAGTTCTAGGTATAGAATTAGTAGCATGTCACAGAAAGAGCTTGGATAGAACGGCACTGAAGAAAGATCAGCATGCAAACTCTATAGCTGAATGGAAACTCTGATGAAGATACATCCACTTGTAGCTTCTTGTGAAGCAATTTATAAGGAGCCAATGTCTGCTTTGTTTTAGAGTTAGAGAAAGAGGTATGTGTG
Source organism: Eretmochelys imbricata (assembly GCF_965152235.1). Classification (NCBI taxonomy): domain Eukaryota; kingdom Metazoa; phylum Chordata; order Testudines; family Cheloniidae; genus Eretmochelys; species Eretmochelys imbricata. The sequence continues at coordinate 130,179,283 of NC_135576.1, read as the reverse complement.
TAAATAAAAATACGTTTTAAATAGGGCTGTTGATTAATTCCAGTTAGTTCTCGCGATTAACTCAAATAAAGTAATTGCAACTAATCGCAGTTTTAATCGCACTGTTGAACAATAGAGTACCAATTGAAATTTATTAAATATTTTGGATATTTTTCTACATTTTCAAATTCATTGATTTCAATTACAATACAGAATACGAAGTGTACAGTGCTCACTTTATATTATTTTGATTATAAATATTTGCACTGTAAAAAAAAGCAGTATTTTTCAATTCACCTCATACAAGTACTGTAGTATAATCTCTTTATTATGAAAGTGAAACTTACAAATGTAGATTTTTTTGTGCTACATAACTGCACTCAAAAACAAAACAATGCAAAACTTTAGAGCCTACAAGTCCACCCGGTCCTACTTCTTCCTAAGACAAACAAGTTTGCTTACATTTATGAGAGATAATGCTGCCCGCTTTTTATTTACAATGTCACCTGAAAGTGAGAACAGGCATTTGCATGGCCATTTTGTAGCCAGCATCACGAAGTATTTATGTGTCAGGTATGCTAAACATTCATAAGCCCCTTCATGCTTCGGCCACCATTCCAGAAGACATGCTTCCATAATGATCATGCTTGTTAAAAAAAACAGTGTGTCAATTAAATTTGTGACTGAACTCCTGGGGGGAGAATTGTATGTTTCCTTCTCTGTTTTACCCATATTCTGCCATATATTCCATGTTATAGGAGTCTCGGATGATGACCCAGCACATGTTCGTTTTAAGAACACTTTCACCGCAGATCTGACAAAACACAAAGAAGGTATCAATGTGAGATTTCGAAAGATAGCTACAGCATTCGATACAAGGTTTGAGAATCTGAAGTGCCTTCCAAAATCTGAGAGGGACGAGGTGTGGAGCATGCTTTCAGAGGTCTTAAAAGAGCAACACTCTGATGCAGAAACTACGGAAGCCGAACCACCAAAAAGAAAAATCAACCTTCTGCTGGTGCCATCTGACTCAGATGATGAAAATGAACATGCGTCGATCCGCACTGCTCTGGAGCGTTATCGAGCAGAACCTGTCATCAGCATGGACACATGTCCTCTGGAATGGTGACTGAAGCATCAAGGGACATATGAATCTTTAGCGCATCTGGCATGTAAATACCTAGCAATGCTGGCTACAAAAGTGCCATGCGAACGCCTGTTCTCAGTTTCAGGTGACATTGTAAACAAGAACCGGGCAGCATTATCTCGTGCAAATGTAAACAAACCTGTTTGTCTGAGCAATTGGCTGAACAAGAAATAGGAAGGACTAAGTGGACTTGCAGGTGCTGAAGTTTTACATTGTTTTATTTTTGAATGCAGTTCTATTTTGTACATAAGCTTGTACCTAATTTACATTTGTAAGTTCAACTTTATCATTGAAGTGATTGCGCTACATACTTGTATTAGGTGAACTGAAAAATACTATTTCTTTTGTTTTTTACAGTGCAAATATTTGCAATCAAAAATAAATATAAAATGAGCACTGTACACTTTGTATTCTGTGTTGTAATTGAAATCAATATATTTGAAAACGTAGAAAACACCCAAAAATATTTAAATAAATGGTATTCTGTTATTGTTTAACAGCATGATTAATGGCGATTAATTTTTTTAATCGCTTGACAGCCCTAGTTTTAAAATTATAGCGTAACAGTAGCAAAGCCTAAAGTTAAGGCTGCCTACACTTTCCATGTAACCTTTTGTTTCCAATTATTTATATCTTTGGCAGAAAGAATGAGGGTCCCCTTGTGGTCAGTTGGCTTGTGTGCGTGTGCTGTTCAGCTCGGCTCAGACAGTTCAGCTCGGCTCAACCAACCTCAACATCAAGGGTAAAGCGTTGAAGGCTAGAATGTTGTTGCTCAGTAACACTGTCCAGGTTGCTCAGTATTTCTGTCCTTGGAGCTCCAAATGTTACCACTATTAGCAGCAGATAAAGCAACCTGCTCATTCAACAGACCTCGATGTTACCCAAAGAAAAATCACAGGCATGGTTCGGTGGCGAAGGCCCTTGGCCATGTTTATTGTCAATGAAGCACTGTACTAGCTCCCTGGATCAATGCCTACAGTTACATTAAAACATGTATGCTCATTACAATGGATTCAGCTCAGTCAGTGGTCAGACTTGCCGCTACCCCATAGGCTGGAAAAAGAGTTAAGGCGAAGTATCTCAACATTTATAGACAGACAAACAACAGTCTTTTAGGAACCTAAGTACCACCATGCTTATTCCATGACATCTGTTTGTTACCTCTCTTTGTTCCTAATATCTTGGATGAAACATCCCTATTCATTTTGTCAAACCATCTTCTCTTGTACTAGATTGTGATGTAGCTGTACTAGCTAGAATATATTTGCATAAATATCTAGTGCCTAGTTCACTAGCAACAACGTTGCCAAGTTCATGTACTGGACAGTGAACTCGTAAGCATCTGCTTTAATATATGGCCTGACTTTGGCTCACAGCCTCTGGTTCGGGCCTCAGCCCAGGCCCAGTGCTCCAGGCTCTCTCTCTCACTACTACACCCCTTTCCATTGCCCAAGGCTCATCCCATGTTAATGGGGGAACAGGTACGATCAGGTGCAGACACCAGTGCTAATGTGCATGAAGTCCTGGCAGATCAATATAGAGTAGAAGCACAAGCTGCCTCAGAGAGGTATGGACCTTTTGTCCACCCATCTTGAAATAAAGTACTCCACTTCACCTTTAGTAAACTGGAAAATGTACACTCCCTTCATTTCAGAGGGTGCTGGTAACAAGAGGGGTACTTACCCCTCCCATGGCACGCAGGATGAGAAATACACATCCTCTCATCTCGAGGTAACCTGCCAGGGCTGGCACTTAGGGGAAGCGAAAAACATCCCCAAGGCCATGTCTACACTACGAAAGTACTCCAATTTTACAGAAGTCAATTTTTGGGAACAGATTGTATAGAGTGCTTGCGTCCACACTAAGCACATTAATTCGGCGATGTGTGTCCACAGCAAGCGTCGACATTCCGAGCAGTGCACTGTGGGTAGCTATCCCACACTTCCCGCAGTCCCCAGTGCCCATTGGAATTCTGGGCTGAGCTCCCAATGCCTGATGGGGCCAAAAATTTGTCGCGGGTGGTTATGGGTAAATGTCCTCAGTCAACTCTCCCTTCCTCCATGAAAGCAGCAGCAGGCAATCATTTCGTGCCCTTTTCCCTGGATTGCCCGAGCAGACGCCATAACATGGCAAGCATGGAGCCTGTTCAGCTCACCGCAGCAGTTATGACCATTGTAAACACCTCGCGCATTATCGTGCAGTTTATGCAGAACCAGCACCTGAAAAACCAGGTGAGGAGGCGACGGCAGCACGGTGATGAGGACATGAACACAGATTTCTCTAAAACCACGGTCCCCAGCAATTTGGAGATCATGGTGTTACTGGGGCAGGCTCATGCTGTGGAATGCCGATTCTGGGCCTGGGAAACAAGCACAGAGTGATGGGACCGCATAGTGTTGGAGGTTTGGGATGATTCCCAGTGGTTCTGAAACTTTCACACGCGTAAGGGCACTTTCATGGAACTTTGTGACTTGCTTTCCTCTGCCCTGAAGCGCAAGAATACCAAGATGAGACCAGCCCTCACACTTCACAAGCGAGTGGCAATAGCCCTGTGGAAGCTTGCAATGCCAGACAGCTACCGGTCAGCTGGTAATCAATTTGGAGTAGGCAAATCTACTGTGGGGGTTGCTGTGATGCAATTAGCCAACGCAATCGTTGAGCTGCTGCTATCAAAGGTAGTGACTCTGGGAAATGTGCAGGTCACACTAGATGGCTTTGCTGCAATGGGATTCCCTAACTGTGGTGGGGCTATAGACAGAATGCATATCCCTATCTTGGGACCGGACCACCACGGCAGCTAGTACATAAACCAAAAGGGGTACTTTTCAATGGTGTTACAAGCACTGGTGGATCACAAGGGACGTTTCGCCGCCAACAACAACTTGGGATGTCCGGGAAAGATTCATGACGCTTGCATCTTCAGGAACTCTGGTCTGTTTAAATGGCTGCAGAAAGGGATTTACTTCCCAGACCAGAAAGTAACTGTTGGGGATGTTGAAATGCCTATAGTTATCCTTGGGGATCCAGCCTACCCCTTAATGCCCTGGCTCATGAAGCTGTACACAGGCACCCTGGACAGTAGTCAGGAGCTGTTCAAGTATGGACTGAGCTAGTGCAGAATGGTGGTAAAGTGTGCATCTGGACGTTTAAAGGGTTGCTGGCGCAGTTTACTGACTCGCTCAGACCTCAGCGAAACCAATATTCCCATTGTTATTACTGCTTGCTGTGTGCTCCACAATCTCTGTGAGAGTACAGGGAAGATGTTTATGGCAGGATGGGAGGTTGAGGCAAATCGCCTGGATGCTGAATACGCGCAGCCAGACACCAGGGCGGTTAGAAGAGCACAGCAGGAAGCGCTGCGCATCAGAAAAGCTTTGAATACTAGTTTCATGACTGGCCAGGGTACTGTGTGCCACTTCTGTTTGTTTTTCCTTGATGTAAACCCGCCCCCTAGGTTGACTCTAAATTCCCTGTAAGCCACCCGCCCTCCCCACTTTGATCACAGCTTGCTTGCAAAGGAAATAAAGTCACTATCGTTTAAAAAACATGTATTCTTTATTAATTGATTATAAAAATAGGGAGATAACTCACAAGGTAGCCCGGGTGGGAGGAGGGAAGGAAAAGGCCACTTCAAAACTTGTTGAATGCCAGCCTTCTGTTGCTTGGGATGTCCACTGGGGTGGAGTGGTTGGGTACCCGGAGCCTCCCCCCCGCATTCTTGGGCATCTGGTGAGGAGGCTATGGAACTTGGGGAGAAGGGAGGGTGGATAAACAGGGGCTGCAGCGGCAGTCTGTGATCCTACTGCCATTCATGAACCTCCACCAGACGCCGGAGCACGTCCGTTTGATCCTGCAGTAGCCCCAGTATTGTATCATGCCTCCTCTAATCTTCCTGCGGCCACCTCTCCTCACGTTCATCGGCCACTTTCGTGTACTCTGCTACTGTGTCCTTCCACATGTTCTGCTGAGCTCTGTCAGTGCCGGACGACTGCATGAGCTCAGAGAGCATTTCATCGTACATGTGTTTTTTTCACCGCCTTATCTGAGATAGCCTTTGGGATGAAGGAGGGAAGCTTGAAACATTTGCAGCTGCTGGAGGAAAAAAAGGGAGTGAAGTATTTAAGAAGATACATTTTACAGAACAATGGCTATACTCTTTCATGGTGAACAACACTATTCCCATTACACAGCACATGTGATTTTGGTACAAGGCTGCATTTTGCATCTTATATTGCGGCTTTGGCATTAGAGATCACACACGCAGTGCCGGGCAACAGAATTCGGCTTGCAAGCAGCCATGGTAAGCCATAGTCTTTCGGCTTCTGCAACTTTCATAACAGCAGCGCCCTCCTCCCCCATACCAAGCAAAGAACATTGAGTTGGCCATTTAGTGCTGCCGTTTTCCTGTTAACACGCAGCAGCAGAAACCAAATGAACCTTCCCCCCCGCATCCCACACATTCAATTCTCTGGGATGATCACTTTACCCCTCCTCCCACCGCGTGGCTGGTATCAGGGAAGATCCCTGCTAGCCAAATGCAAACAGCTCAGAGCCAACGGCCCCTCCACACCGCGTGGCTAACTGCGGGGAGGATTTCTTTTCAGCCACAGGCAAACAGCCCAGTAGGAATGGCCACCTCTGAATGTCTCCTTTATTAAATTCCCCTATTTCAACCAGATTACCATGAATGATATCACTCTCCTGAGGATAACACAGAGAGATAAAGAACGGATGTTGTTTGAATGCCAGCAAACACCGGGACCATACGCTGCCAGGCTTTGTCATGCAATGATCCCAGATTACTTGCTACTAACATGGCGTGGTAAAGTGTCCTACCATGGAGGACGGAATAAGGCTGCTCTCCCCAGAAACCTTTTGCAAAGGCTTTTAGAGTACCTCCAAGAGAGCTTCACGGAGATGTCCCTGGAGGATTTCTGCTCCATCCCCAAACATGTTAACAGACTTTTTCAGTAGCTGTACTGGCCACGAATGCATCCCAAGTCCTCAGGGCTACTTAATCATCAAAAAACGCTTGCTTTTTATAACATGTATTGTATTTAAAAAAGGTATACTCACCAGAGGTTCCTTCTCCGGGTTAGGAGGGTATTTCAGTCAGGGTGATAAAAAGATCCTGGCTGTTGGGGAGACCGGTGTGCTGTGTACTCTCCACAAGCTCGTCCTCCTCCTCCTCATCTTCCTCATCCGCAAAATTCTCAGGCATGGCAGAGAGTACCCCATCATCAGAGTCCACGGACTGGGTTGGGGTAGTGGTGGCGGCCCCCCTAGAATTGCATGCAGCTTAGCATAGAAGCGACATGTCTGGGGCTCTGTCCAGGAGCGTCCGTTTGATTCTTCGTTTTCTGGTACTCTGAGCTCCTTAAGTTTCACGTGGCACTGTGTTGCGTCCCTGCTGTAGCCTCTGGCCCTCATGGCCTCTGAGACTTTTTGAAATATTTTGGCATTTCGTCTTTTGGAACTTAGTTCTGATAGCACAGATTCCTCTCCCCATACAGCGATAAGATCCAGTACCTGCCGTTCGGTCCATGCTGGAGCTCTTTTTCGATTCTGGGACTGCATGGTCATCTGTGCGATGAGCTCGCCTGACCAAACAGGAAAGGAGATTCAAATGTTCCCGGGGCTTTTCCTGTACACCTGGCCAGTGCATACGAGTTCAGAGTGCTGTCCAGAGTGGTCACAATGGTGCACTGTGGGATAGCTTCTGGAGGCCAATACCTTTGAATTGTGTCCACACTAACCCTAATTCGAAATGGGGATGTCGATTTCAGCGCTAATCCCCTTGTTGGGGAGGAGTACAGAAATCGGTTTTAAGAGCCTTTTATGTCGAAAAAATGGCTTCGTTGTGTGGACGGGTGCAGGGTTAATTCGATCTAACGCTGCTAAATCCGACAAACTCGTAGCGTAGACCAGCCCCAGGAGTCCAAACCAGGCAGACTCAGAGCAAACACTGCACTGGGGCTGAGAAAAACCTGTCACAAACTAATGGGAGACTCCCTATCACAAACTGCATTTGCGAAAGTATATACCAGGTCAAGGGGATGGACAGAGACTAATCACCAGGCAAGGGAAGAATCTCAACAAATCTCCTCTTACCTTCTCTCTTCTTCCTTGCAGGAGAAGAAACAGAGACGGGAAATGCAGACAGTGCAGAGAGCTGACCTGCTTGCTCCATGGAGCAACAGGACACTGAAGATTGAGGGGAAAAGATGTGGAGCCTGTGCAGAGCATGAACTGACACAACTGCTACTGGAATATTGTGTCCAGCTCTGGTGTCTGCACTTCAACAACGTTGTTGAAAAACTGGAGGTTTCAGAGAGCCGTGAGAAGGATTAAAGGATTGGGAAACATGCTTTATAGTGAAAGATTGAGTTCCTTTAATCTATTTACCTTATCCAAGATAAGGTTAAAGGGTGACTTGATCAGTCTATATATACCTACATGGGAGATAGAAACGTAATAACGGGCTATTCAATTTAGTCGACAAAAGTATAACAAGATCTAATAGCTGGAAGCTGAAAGACAAATTCAGACTAGAAATAATGTGCACATTTTAAAGTGAGAGTAATTAACCATTAGACCAACTTACCGAGGGTTATGATGGATTCTCCAACACTGGAAATTTTTTTAACCAAGACTGGGTATTTTTTCTAAAAGATTTGCTCTAGTGTAACCACAGCTATTGGACTTGAAGCAGGAATTACTTCAAGTAAGTTCTATGCTTTGCTTTATGCAGGCAGTCAGACTAGAAGATCACAGTGTTCCCTTCTGACCTTGAAAATCTACAAGTCCATCAATACATTTTGTCTATCCAAGAGAGCCAGCTCTTGTTGACTTTTTTCCTACTTGGTAGGTGGAATTACACCAGCTCTACATAATGAGCTACACAAGCTAGGGGGACAGGGATATTTACAATAAAACAGATCCTTTACATAGAACATGAATGAGTTCTTCAATGAACTAGTGAATGAGTTCTTGAGATATTACCCAATATTAACAGAAAAGGCTAAGAAATCAACAAATCAATTGCAATAACTATTTCTGTTCTCACCTGTCTCTTGTATGTTTCCAGTTGGCTACGCGCTGCATTGGCTTTCCTTAGTTCTTCCTCCAAGCTTACAGTGTTTTGCATATACATAGTGTTCTTCTCCTCTAAGAGTTTCACTTGCCGACGCAGATCACCAAGATCTTCCAGCTTTTTTTTGTATGACTCTACCTGGCTTTCTAACTTAGCCACTTTATCAGAAGAATGCCTGGATGAGAATAGAGAAGGAGAAGCTGCATCAAACCTGTTCAGACTGTAAACTTCGGGGCACGGACCATCTTTTTGTTCTTTGTTTGTACAGTGCCTGGTCCATGGGTAGGACTGCTAGGCACTATGGTAATACAAATAATATACAATAATATTCAAAATGCTAACATAATAAGCGCTCTGAAGTCTCCTCAGTATTAAACTCAATACAGAAATGGTTTCCAAACACCAGGAGGAGCATAAGAAAGCTAACAACTTATCCTCACTGCTATGTTTCTTGGCTTTCTCTTTGCCAGCCTCTCTGCTTCTCCCCTCACCAACCTACCCAAAATGAGGTAGTTTCCAATGATATCACTCTTCCTGCTTGAATGTATTACTGTCCTCTTGTCTGTTTCTGTTTCCAGTTCTAACTATTTTCATGCCATCCTCTCTCTTAGGCAATCTCCACCTCAGACTCCTAATCCAGCCTCAAAACTCACTTCTTTCAGGCAGCCTTTCAATACTATCCCTGCATCTGCTCTTGTTTTCATGCCTACCAACAGATTAATTGTTTTTAAAACAAATTAAAAAATCTGAAAGACTTGAGCATCTTTACTGTCAGTGAAAGAAAACAGAGTGGAACACACAAAGAACTGTTATGCCCATTTACAGGGCAGCCTGTGCCCTCTCCGCGCAGTGGCAGTTTAGTAGATTAGATCAAGAATTTTAGGAACGTGGATGCAGGATGGGGTTCAGTTTATAATGCTCACCTTTGAATAAACAGCTCTCATTGTGGAATATCACAATTTAGAAACATAGCCAAAGAGAATTTTATCAAATTTTTCAAAGAAATTTACCATTTGGTTATGAACAAACAAAAGACATTTCAGGCCAAAGGATAATTTTTTATAAAAAGTTGTAAATGCCTTAAAACAGGGGCTTATAATGATGAAGGGCTACTGCAACCATAATACTGATAGTGTGGCAATGCTACATATACAGTGCTTAATGATGTGAGATCAGGTTGCTTGACTGCCAAAAATTCGCAACCTCATAGTTTTGATGGTAACTGGATGCACTTTGGTGCTTGTTGATAAACTACTTTAATGTATGCAAAATTTTGAAACTACATGAATGTTAATGGAGATAAATTGATAGTACAAATGTTGTTTTAGGAATAAAAAGAAATATACATCCTAATCGTTAGAGCAGTGGTCCCCAACCTTTCTGTAGAAATAGCATATTGCTATTCCCAGAAGACTATGGCGGGCGCCAGACACCCTGCCACTGAAATGCCGCCAAGAAGCGGCAGCAGCAAGAAGCGTCGCAGCCGAAATGCTGCCGAGAAATGGCAACGCTTCTCGACGGCATTTCGACAGACGGTTCTCCGGCGGCCACACCCAGCGGCAGCATTTCAGCGGTGCGGTGTCCTGCGGGCGCAAAAAAATACCCCGGCGGGCGCCATGGCACCCGTGGGCACCACTCTGGGGACCACTGGGTTAGAATAATAGTTTACCTAAGTACATCCATCTCATCCTTCAAAGACTGAGCCTCTTCTGCTAAAGTGGTTAGCTCTTCATTCTGCTGTCGCAATTCTGCAATTTCTTTTTCCAGCTCTTCACAACGTATTCGATAATCATCTTTGGCTGCCTCTAGCCTACAGAATTGAAATAAAACAGTAGATAAGAAAGGTTAGGTTCTAACCACAGACCACTGCTACCTTCTTCCTTCATAGCAACGTTTTGAGACAATAAAAAAATAAAGCCAATGAACATCATCATGTTGCCAGTTTCTCTTACATTTTCAAGGAGGTGGAGGTAGCTCCAGTTTTATGGGTACACATGCTTCTAAGTCAATGTCATCAACAACTCTGCCTTGCAGTGCAACAAGGAGATGTATACTTTCCATCATAGTTTTATTTGAAAGAAAGAAATCCTAAGGCTTTCACATGCTACTGAAAATCTTTGCTAAAACACTCCTCTCAGAATGCCTGGGGCACAAAAATATAATCTTTTCTGGCGCACAAAGAGGATTACATTTACACTTTGTTTTATCCCAGCATAAGCAGGATATGTACAATGGTCAACATTTTCCAAATGCAGGTACCTTAAACAACATACTCTATCCACATTTGGGCAGCCAGATAAGTGGCCGTTTTTTAATGGAAGCTGCGGATGTTCAGCACCTCCAAAAGATCCCATTTTGGCCAACATTCAAAATGTGCTGAACAAATAACAGAGCCTCTGCCCTAAGAAATTATACCATAAATGCATAAGAGAATATAATAGGATACAGTAGAAGTGGGGTGTGCTCTTTAATAGATGGAACACAATGTAAAATATGGTTGTTCAGGTTTTTGAAGGAGAGAGGTTGCATGGTGTAGGATAAATATGAAATTAAAGAATTAGAGTTAGCTTAAATTTGGTTAAGAAAAATGTGCTGTAAAGAAATGCCCTGACTAGGAAGTAGAAGGAAGGCCTTGAAAATAAGTTAGAAGGTCAGAAGGAATAAAGCAGAGAGGATGTCTGGTTCAAAGAATAACTAATGAGATAAAAGGAAGTTTCTAAAAAGACGACCTTTGGCCATTAGGGGCGACTGCAGATGGTTTTAAATAAAACAAAGGTTCTGTCTTAAAATGAGCCAACAAGGCCCTTCTCCAACCACACATCAGTGGTAAAGCCTGTGTGAACTCAAGTGCAATGGGCAAACTGTTGGACCGCAGTTATGAGAGGAAAGGCCTTGGGGAAAAAAGGAGGTTGTAAATCTTATCTGGATTAAGACTGGAAATAAGAGTGAACTGTCTCAAATTGGTTGTTACCTGAAGTCAGTAATTGGCAGTGACATCACTTGTTTGTTAAAGGGTATAAAAAGTAAACTCTTACAGGACCCATTGCTTACACCCACCTGAACAGGTTGGAGTTGATCAATGTGGGACCAAGCACCCCAGCTTTAACCCGTTTGTAAGTATCTTGATCAAAGGCTTATAAATGTTTTGTTATTGTTTGGATGTAGTAAATTGCTTAGTATCTAGGCTTTTTAGGCATGTTTAAAGCAATTGTATACATACCATTTGGCCTTTCACTTTAATAAAGGAATTTATGGTTAAGTTAGTGTTTGGTGGTTTACCATATTAATATTAATTCAAATATTCTTAATAATTCCAACACATGGTAAATACTAAACGGGAGCGGTACCAAGCACAGAGGGCAATGTGAAAGAAGGCATGAAACTGCGAAGGGATGCTGGGAATAATCAAGAGAAATTTCGGTGAAGCATCCTGTTTGGAGGGAGGAAGAGACAGCATAGGCAAGGCAAAGCTGTGCGGAGCCTTGGAAGTGAGAAAGAAGAGCATGACTTTGACACAAAAAGAAAATGAAAGCCGGTAAAGATAGCTAAGAAGGGGATGGGTCAGGCAAGAGAGAGCAGCAGTTTATTTAATGAGACCAATGAGAAAGGGGTTACAAGATCTGAGACAAGATATGGTCAATGGGAGAGGCAAGAGAAAGAAGAAAATAAAAAATGACACACAGTTTCCGGGACTGACAGACCAAGAAGGCTGATGATGTCACGGACAGAGAAGAGAGGAGAGGAGAGGTTTTGGGTGGGAAGAGAACAGACATTTAGACATGATGCTCTGAATTCAGCCCAGATGCACTGGGTACCAATGAGGCTGTAACCACTTTAAATCTGATTTACTGGAGTTTGCAGTAGTAGTATGTCACACAGGCTTGAGAATTAAACTTGAAAGACATAATGTAGAGAGTGCAGAAAAGAGGACACCGAGGGCAGAGTCCTGGAGGATAGATGGAGAGGTGGCAACGGAACAGGCCACAAGGAAAAAACTCTTTAAGGACAGGTCAATATTCTAAAAGGAGAACTAGCAGGGGCAGACCTGAGCAGAAGTGTGCGGAGGAGAATGAACTGATCAACAGAATGAAAGAAAGTGCAGAAAATGAAAGAGAAAAGAAGAAGCTGATCAGCATAACTAGGAAGTGGTCATTAGTGAATGTGGTATGTACAATTTCAGCAGAATGAAGATAGTGATGTCAAGACTTAAGAGAGTCAAAGCATTAATTAGCAGGAATATGTGTACACTACTCATACATAATGTGGATGTAAGGAGGGAAAAGGACACTAGTTGGAGTAACATAAAATACAGTGAATTTTTTTTAGGATAGTGGAAAATGAGAGCATGTTTGAACACAGAGGGGAAGGAGCCAAGACAGAGGGACAGCAGCTAAGAGAAATGAAGCAGTGGGAAAAGACTGGACCAAAGCCACTGGTTCTGAGGTAAGAAAAGGATTGAAAAAAGACGTCAGAATCAGAGATGGGGCAAAGGAGGAGACGGTGGGATTGGCCCCAGAGAATAAGAGAGGTTGTTGATTTTGCCCTTATTGAAAGTGGCATCATCTTGAGCAGAAATAGTAGAAACAGAGGAAGGGGACAGAGTAGGAGGCTTATGTAGTTAAATGTGGTGGATAACTTGTCAGGTGTTAGACGCACAGAACTAGAAGAGGGAAGAGAAAGAATTATTTGGAAAAGAACAAAGCAGAGCTGAGGCAGGAAAAAACAAAGTGGTAGTGGAGGAAATGTGAGTGGGAGTGGAGCTCTCTCAAGCACTGCTTTTATCTTTGAGTAAATCACAAAAAATTGTTTTTTCAAACTTAGCTGAGGAAACACTCTATTATTAATGACACTGTCCATACCAACCTTTCAACTGGGAATTTCTTGGTTTTGAGGTAATCTTGTCCAGAACAGTGGTTAGAAGTAAGTCTATATATTTTATCCTCACTGAGCTAAAAAAATGTCTGAAGGGATTACATACAGATTTTTAAACTACTACTTTGAGCAGACAGCAAGCATGGAAAATTTCAGCCTAAAAAGCAAAATGTTCATAAAATCTAAGCTTATAAAAAGATGGGTCATAATGGCAACTTATTTGTAAACTTAACTACAGCAGTCATTATGAGCACCCAATATAATAATTCAACATAACTGCCAATAGGAACAAAATGTTTACTAGTTAAAAAGAAATATCTGCTTTCTGGAATACTTCATAAGAAGTCTGTTAGTTTGAAATGAAATTTACCAACTCTGGATCTCTTTACCTAAATGTTTCCTCCTGGAGCTGTTCTAACTGTGTCTGTAGTTGCAGGTGCCTTCGCCCTGCAGGGCTGTTGGGATCTTCTATAGAATCAGATTGGTTCAAACGTTCCATCAGGATCTGGTTCTCAGCTAGTAAACTACTTTTCTCCTCTTGAAGTGCTGCAACCTGTTACAACAAAATTGCAAAACTGGAACAATGAAATTGTCAGCTTAAAGAGCAAAACTTGTGTGCAAGTGATGGAGCTAATATGACCCATAACTGGCGATAGATAGACTTTTAATAAACTTATATGAGAGCAACACATCCTAGCCTTAATATTTATCCATTTGCTATGTGATGTACCCAAGGTATTATAACAATGGGGGCATAACAACATTAATTTTTAAGAATATAGATTCTAAATTATGTTTATTAGAGACATCTAAAACCAAACACAATTTAGCCAGTTATCAAACAAAAAGACTAATAAATTAAAGTCTTAGTCTACCTTCGAAACCAAAATGTTAGTGTGCTGTAACAAAATCTTATTAAAGCGCACTTTTACTCTGAAAATTGACTTTGATAAAACGTCATTTCTGAGCTCCAGGTTTATTCTCTTCATGTCTTCCAGATCAAGTTTGCTCAATTTACTCAAAAAAGATGACCTAAGACATGTTCTTCACACAATTTTTGTATTGGTGTAACTATTTTGGTAAGGGGCACGACTCCTTCCCCCCCCACCCCCCGCCGCAAATAGTTATACCTATACAACTCCTAATGCTATAATACCAATATAGCATATTCCCTTCCTGTATGAGAACAGCTATACTAGTATAAAGCCCCTTTATACTGCAATCACACTCAGGCGGATTATATTTTTATAACTAAAGTGGTATAGTTAAAGAAGTACAACTTCTGAGTATACTTTTAAAAAGACCAGTCTCCAAGCTGCCTCCTTTCTTCAGCTGCCTTAGAGTCACCATGCCCCTTCTTTCTCAATCTAACTCCACAATTTCCATAAATTTATTGTGCACATATAATAAACTACCTACCTGCATATCTAATTCATGGCACCTCTGAGCAATTTCTTCTTTTGTTGCTAAGGCTTCATTTAATTCTTCTGTAGTTTTCTTCAACTATTTAAAATTAATATAAACATTTTTATTTTCACAATAACATTACTATAATACATGTAATTCTCTGTAACCATAAAGGATGTTGAATTATATCATCACTGTAAAGTATGTTTTTATGCTCATATTTATTTATTTTGAAAAAAATCATTGACTATTCTACTTTTATAATAAGACAAAGGGGCACTTATCATTAAAGAGCTCAGATAATTCATATGTGAGAGATGAACATAGCTGAAGGCAATGCTCTGTTCCAAGACAAAGTATTAAGGCAATTATTTTCATTCTCCATGTTGAGCTCAAGAACCCACACAACCTGAATGGTGGAAGGTATACCACCTCTGTATATTTAAAAAACTGTCAACACCACTTTTCTTTACAAAGAGTGAATAGTTTCAGTTTGCACTATGTTTGCAAATACACAAAGGACTGGGAGATGGATTACAAGGAATAGACAATTAAGGTAAAACCTGTCTAGCCACTGGGTGCACTACTTTTGCAGCACAAAGGGGAAACAATTGCTGTGGTAGAGGAAAAGTCTAAATCTGAATGACATCATTTAACATATACATTTATTCAGTTATGTCTCTAAAGGACTTTATAATAACGGAAAGATTTATGGCTTCCAAGTTTCTCTAGGATTGTAAAATTAAGTACATACAAAGAAAATCAGTCCGAGAAGCAAGCACAAAGACACTATGTATTTTTGGAATACATGTCAAGAATTCTTAGAAGCCTTAACAAGGGCCTCCTATTTCTCTCGACGATCCAATCTATTGTAGAGAATGGCATCCTTTTCATTTTTCAGGTTTATAAGGGACAGCTGACATATAAAAATGAACTCCATCTCTTAGACAGTATGTATGGCCACACAGATAACTTACAATATAATGATTCATTAAACACAGTACCATTCTCCAGATTATCCCTCTACCATTTTAGGGACTGTGGTTGAGGCTGTAGAAACACAACACAGATGACAGAATGTGCTCTCAAAATGCACACACAATAGCTGATGTACATTTGGTCCAGCATTTTTCACAAATACTTCAGCCACTGAGGAATTTTCCCAAAATTTCTCAAAGTAGGAAATTCACAACAGTTCCCAGGACTGCCACAAGGATATTTGAGCCTGATCTAACCCACCAAAGCCAAGTAATATCTTTCTATTGACTTCAGAGAGAGTTGGCTAGGGCAAAAAAGTTTTGTCTACAGCTAATAAATGTTACTAATTCTATTTAGTTTCTTCCTGATTTTCTTGTGACTTGTGAGGTCTTCACTTTTTGCTATGTCAGAAATAATGCCAGTTTTGAGCATAATAGCTACAAACTATTCATAATGCTTATAATGAATTTTATTTTCCAAATAAATATTTTTGTTCTGCACATGCATTGTGAACAATCACATTCAGAATTATACATACCAATGTTCTTTTATTTACTTATTTACTTGTTTAAATGTAGCACATACTACTGATTGACATAAGCCACAAATATATGTAATTGCAACTTTTGATTAACTGACTTTCTTTTAAAAAATCGTACTTTAACAAAGAAAAAATATTACATTTAAACTTTGAATGTGTGTTCCTTTGTTTGAATCTTCCCAAAAGACTTTCAAAAAAAGAGAAGAAGAAGATGATGAGGCAGCCTGCTTACAACATACCATATACCAGACTGACTGCACACTGATTTCCTATGATTAAAGAAAAAGAAACATCTGGTCTTAGGTACCTGACGATCAAGGTCAACGTAAGCATCATTTCCAACAGAGACTGGAGATTCTTTACTCATCAACTGCAATTAGATTACACTGGATTAGAAAAAGCAAAAGATTTATTTGTATATTAAAAGCTAAGTTTTCATTTATAAAAAAACCCAGATCAATCTTAAACTTAAGAAAGGTTTGTTCTGAAGATAAAGCCTTAAGTTTTCACATCACATTTTTATGTATGGTATACAGAGAGAATTATAAATCTGCAGGACAAACACTCTAAAGGAATATGAAAAAAAAATCTTATCTGGTACATTTCTCTCTGTAAAAGCATGCCTGTCTATCATTCATCATGAAAAGCTGGGGATGCTTTTTGCAGAATACTGGCAGCAATCCATATGGCAGTAAAGATCAACTCCGGAAATTTCACTCTAACAGTGATTCTCAACCTTTTTCATACTTTGACCCCATGTAACACCAAAACAAAAAATCTGGGGCCCCTGCTCCTCCCATTTAATTAAAAAAAAAAAAAAAAGAGGTGCAGATTATGACTCTCCCTCCTGATTTGTTTGCAATTTCTAGGTTAAGAGCCCATGCTCCGAAATGAATATTTTCAAAACTGAAACACTACAAGTTGCATGATATATTAATTGAACTATATTGTTTGGAGAAACATAACCTGTGGATTTTTTAGGGTTGGTGGAAAGAGAGAATCATATAACTTTCTTAGTTATAGCTTTCTAGGGAGGCTCCAGATTGGCTGAGATGCTTCTCCAGAGGAAAAAATTAGCAGATAAGAAAATATATCCTTTTTCCGAACACACAACCAATCTTTTACAATATCAAAATGGCTAGAGGGGACTTCAAATATAAAAACAGTGCAAAAGGAAATTCCCAGATTGAGGAGAAAAAAAAACTATGTTAAAGACAGAAGTTAAGACTGAGATACATACTAGTAATATACAGATAAAAATAATTAATTATGTTGACATTAACCCCAAAACAAGTACAACTGTACTGCTTGTTTTGGGGATTATTAGAACATACTCATGTTTTGGTATGTTTTTTCTATTACATGAATAATAGAAATTAGAAATGAAAAGGACTAACCAACCTAACCATACATCTAACCAATCCTGATTCCAATGCAAGACTGTTCCCTTCAGTGTAATTCCTCATGCTTCATCCAGCCTGGGGTTAAAAATCTCTCCACAGCCCACTTCCACTACATTCTGTTGATGACCACTCTATAGTTACACAGCTCATTGTCATAATTTCTTCTGCTACCTAGCACTCAGTTTTCTTTTGATTAAATGCCACCCCATAACTTCTGGTTACATTACAATGCACAGTAACAAATTGCTCCCCATCCTCAACATTCATGCCATTCACATATTTGTACACTTTTGCACCCCACTCTCTAGCTGTCATTTAGCCAACCTATAAATATTTAGGCATAGTCAATCTTATCTCCAAAATCCCTCCAGCCATTGACCATTTTTGTTGCTCTTCACTAAATTCTTTCCAGTTTATCTACAACCTTCTGGTGACAAGCTGCTCAGAAATGAAATATTCCATCTACAGAGCCCAAATTCTTATGAAGAGAGATTATAAAGTCCCTGTGCTGTGATTTGGTGTTTCTGCAATGCCAAGTTAATGGCCTTTTTCATTGCCACAAACCATATCGTTGTGAACTCGTATCTAATTTATTGCCTTAGTTTTCTAAGTTGAATATCATTTTGTAGTCCCCTGCCAAAAAGTTCTAACCTTGCTAGGCCCCTTAGTATTATTTCCTTTCTCCTCAGAGGCATTCACACCACCTTCCAATCACCTGATTTTTTTAGTGGCTGTTTATATTCTCTTCCAGATCATTAATGACTATGTTAAGACTGAACCCAACACTGACCCTGTGGTGCCCACTTAAGCCATCTCCCCTGCCCAGATGCCATCCATCATAACCTTTTAACAGACCAGCCATTAGTTTTCAGTCTCACTATGACAGCATCCCTAACCAAGACAATTTGATTTTTATAAGACTTCACAAGAAGCTATATAAAATGCTTTACTAAGAATTATATGATCCGAGCTTTAATTTCAACCCATCCTTCATGATTCAGCCTACAGAAACCTCTAATATTTTCCCCCAATTAACCTATTCTTTGATAAATGAGAGGTAACAGATCCCTGATCTTAAAAGCACAGGCGAAACAATCTGGACTACAAGTTCATTTAATCAGTTTATATTTTAATATTTTTATAGAAAATATCTGGCATTCCTTTTATTATTCTAATTACACCTTTTTCATGCCCACAGTTATGACAAGCAGCATTACAAAAATAAATATATATAACCGTGCTAGGTGTTATTAAAACCTTTATCCAATTTTAACTGGTTTGCTCATGAGGGCTGAGTTATTAGTGTTGTCATGGATACAAGGTTGGCAACTAAGATTATCATGAGATGTATGCATGAAGGTCCTAGAAACATGCACTTGATTCTTCTTGTTTATCATACATGACTGTTCTCTCTCTATTCTATAAACGTAATTTGCAGCTTATTTTATTATGTCATAACATGAAGATGTTTGATACTGCTGTTGCATTATATATAAGATGCATGCTAATTTTATTTCCCTTTGTCAGACTAAGCTATCTGTTTTCTGGAGATTTTTTATTTTCAAGAGACCCAATGGTATATCTAACATCTTCTACAAATTCTAGTATGGTATGACTTTTGACTTTTTCCACCATCACTGATTATTCCATAAAGCAGCCTCTACAAAGAATAGTTCTGACTGAAGACAAAATGAACCTTGAAAATAATTAGGCTGAAATACAGGAAAACTGATATTTGCTATCTCTGTGAAAACAACATTTTTGGGACCAATCTAAGGAGCAAGTCCCTCCTGCTATGTAACCTCAGACAGGTTTGAAACTGCCTCAAGTACTCTGCAGTAAAGAGCATGATCTTATTTTGATGGTCTGGTGGACATGCTTATTGAAGGGGAAAAGGAACTTGTTATAAAGTCTCTACGTTTAGTTATTAGGAAATGAAGGTGTTTTCCTATTTATTGGTAAAGAACTATCAACCTTCCAAATGACTATTTATATATGAGGCTTTGGAAAAAAACAGCATAATTTGTCAGATGCATTATGAAGCAATTGCAAAGCTGTATTGTCACAGAAATAGATTTCATGGGAAATATTAAATTTTTGTTTTCCATGAAAAATCAATCTGTGTAAAATGTGAAATTGAAAAACTTTATACTAGATTTTTCATTGCTTTGAAAACCACACACTTTGGCCCCCATCCTGCAAACTTATGAGTTCAATGGAACTACTTATGTGCATGAATGTTTGCAAGGGCCTTAGAATCTCAATGCTGGAAACAGATGAATTCAGCTCCATTGAAATGAACAGACTATCAAGGGACTGTTTGGTTTATACCGGGTTTATAAGGTGTTTGAAATGTTTCAGAATCTACCTGAAGAAACAAAGATTTTCCATTTATTTTTTAGCTTGGGGTTTTACTTAAAAAATTTGGATAAAGTACACAGTTGTTCAAAAGCACAGGAAATTCAAATAAAATGAAGATTCTTTTAAATTCATTTTCTTGTACAAAATTTCACATGTGAAATTACCATTTCGCATAAAAAAATACCACCTTAGGTATAGGCTATTACAGGTGATAGATGGGCCAGTTCTGCTGGGGTGTGAAACACGTTTCCATGAGCAGTATTACTTATTGTGTATAAATTAATAAAATATCATCTATAAGCATTTACATATATTTAACTGAAGTAGAAAAATAAACTATGCAATACAGTAGAAAGATTTATTTAACAGATCTTTTTATGTAACTAATACTTAAGACAGTCTAACTGCATGGAAAGAGTTTTGCAATGCTTGGATGATGTAGGTATGCAATACCTACACTTCTCACCTGTCTACATGGCCATCGTATCAGCACTTCATTTGGTGACTCCTCCACATACTTGAGTCACTCAAATCCCTCCGCAGAGGTCTGTTCCAAGCAGTCCATCAGACCATGAAAAAGTTCTGAATGTCCTGGATCCAAGAAGACCCTAAACCTTTTGAACTTTTAGGACCCATAGAGGCTACCTACTTGAGGCAAAATAAGAACACAATTCTTTGGCAATAACTCTTTATCTGTTGCCCATCCAGCTATGTTTTTCGCCAAAGATGGAGATTGCAGCTCTGAAGATTTTCCTGGGACCTGAACTCTTGACTCTGAGAAGGATTTGAAGATTTTTGAATAAGCATCTCAGAACTCTCCATTTGGTTCTGAATTCCTTAGTCTTCTAAACTCTTTGAATGATAGAGTCAAGCCACTTCGATCTGGAGTATTACTTGGAAAGGAGCTCTTTTGATCAACTGAGTTTCAAAGACCCCTCCAAAGGAAAGCCCTCAGCCTGTGGTGTCACTTTTTTCTTGGCACAGGGCACAAATACTGAAAAACCTTCATAGCCACTGGACAAATGCTTCATTAAGCCATTAAACAATGGGCATGATTATTAATATGGATACCTTATTAGATTAAGGAACACATCTCCTGAATACAAACTTATTTTTTGTCCACTGTAGCAGAGTGGAAAGTGCTACTAAAAACTGGGGACCAATAAAAGACAGCTATAAAAAATCCTATCAAAACAAATTGGGGAGGGGGACAGAGAAAAGGAGACACACATGCACAAAAACTGCCAAAAAAACCCACGTGGTCAGGAAACCAGGAACTGACTCCCTGACAGCACTGGCTTAGGGAAGGACAGGGAATGAAAGATAATCTAGGGGGAGGGTTTTTTTTTTTTTTTTACCCTCATTTCCAGAATACTAAATCTGAGAAGCAAGTGTGCTTGCCCCCTACCAGTTTTAGTACTCTACATGGTCCCATGGTCATCAAACAGTTCACATGACTCCTAGACTATGGATTGCAGAGACAAGTCATGATGAAGACTTGAGCAACCTTTGGCTCTGTATCATTTATTTCCCTTTTTGGGAACTGTAGGAAAAACACATTTTATATATATTTATATATTTCTGATGAAGTGAGCTGTAGCTCACGAAAGCTCATGCTCAAATAAATTGGTTAGTCTCTAAGGTGCCACAAGTACTCCTTTTCTTTTTACATTTTATATACTGGTAGACAAATCTGAATTTATCACACTGAAGACAGCTTAGTGTTCAACTGCTGATTTATCAAGATCTAAGTGGAATTAGATGCTTAAACATGGTGATTTTTGCTAACATGCAAAACTGATCATCAGTTATGTTAACATCAGTTAAGGATTGGGAAAGAAAGACATATTGGCAAAGACCTTAGTGAACTTTTGCCTTCTTGTGGAGCATGTGCCAAGAAAACATTTACTTTGGAGGTCAGCAAAATCTCTGCCCCTTTTAGATTTCCTGTCTCTCTCACATTAATTTGTCCTGAGTTACAAACCATCCATGAAACCTGTTTCCGGTCACACAAGAGGCCACTCGGCTGCTTTTATGGCAGTGAGGTTGAGCTACTAAAATGGTTTGAAGGGAGTTGCTCCATCTGAATCAGAAAAGTGCTTTATAGCGTTGGGTCTCAGCTAAGGCACTATTAGCTAAAGCCCCATAGGCAAGACCCAGAACTAAGGCACGGAAGTCCTACTGAGCTGAGTATCCCTGTATTAGGCAGGCACCTGTTTCAATAGCCAAAACTTGGAAGAAGTAATGGCAGCCATTAACAACAGATTTCACTGTATTTGCTTCCTTTCTGCTATGCTTCCATCAAGTGTCTCAGCATGACTCATCAGTTAAAGCAAGATTGTGAAATCATTCCTTAAAAAAACTGTATATAGTCAACTTGCTGATCTCAACTAAACATTGCTAAGCTTACCAAAAAAGGTGGCTTTTCCCCACTTCTCAGCTTTAAGAACAAATGCTCGTGAGGTCTCATGTTACTAAAATGATGTTATTTTTACAAAACATATTACAGTACATTTATTGACTACTATGAAGTATTACCAGGAATAATTAAAACTAAAAACTAGACAACAGCTAACAAATGAGAAACTATATTTTGCAATGCATTTCCTCTTTTTACTATACTTGTTCACTTACTTGCCCATTTACAAAATTCAGTAATTCAATGAGTCTCCCCGTTACTAGGTGCAAATGAACGACGTTCTACAGTACTTGTTTTGCTACTTACACAACAAAATATAGTGTGTTGTTAGGAGCCATAGGAAAGGAGAGGTAAAGGAAGGGGAACCCTGTATCAATATCTAGAAGTTTAATCTTCTAGATTTAAAGAAAAGTGGGAATTTGCCTGAATTCTATTATATAAATAAGGCTTGATTAGCAAAACTCTGTTTTCCCTAATCAAAAGAGGAAAACATTCCTTATTCTAACTTTATAAATGTTACATTCCATGCCTCTGCTATTATTTTTTTATACTGAAGTTAACGAAACTGAGAAAAAGTATATTCCGGTACTGAATTGAAAAGCTGAATTGTTACATATTATGGACACTTCAGCATACCTCCTGAATAGCTGTCATGACAACATGTTGAACAGACTCTTCCATCATCATGATGGTCTGGATGTACTCTGAAAACAAGAACATTCTTGCATGTCATTATTTACACTTGAACTTAAGATGGTCAAACAGAACAAAGGGGTAAATAGCCACCTCTCTCCTGCAAATTGTGCAGGTGCCATTCCTGGGACTTGCGCCCAGTCAGTGTCCAGACCCCACCCCAATAAACCCAGGAGCACAGTAACAAAAAGCCAAACTTCCAAGTAATGATGCAAGGCTTGCAAGACATTTCTAAAGGTCCATGCGTGTGCACATATGCTGGCAGGCCAAGTGAAAGATGGAGACATTTTCAAAAACTCGAGTCATTTCAGGACCAAGCAGTATATATTCTAATATTGCTATTTAAGAAAATCATCACTGATGTGCAAAGTACTCAGTTGTAATACAAACAAGCTCGTAGGCCAGTTGCAGTATCAAAAACTGCAAATTATGTACAAGAACAGGGATAATACAGTTATCCCTGTTGCAAGGGCATCTTGTCTGGATACACATTTTCCTTTCTATGCTCTTTCCCATGGGTGGAGTAGCTATGGAAAGGGGGCTTGTAAGTTAAGGGGGCAAACCATTAACTACTATTGTCCTGACTGATATTGGCAATAGGCAGCTGTGGAGAGTGAGTTTGTGTGTGTGGTTTTTGGAGGAGGGTGAGAGAACCTGGATTTGTGCAGGAAATGGCCCACCTTGATTATCATACACACTGTGAAGAGAGTGGTCACTTTGGATGGGCTATTACCAGCAGAAGAGTGAGATTGTGTGTGTATGGGGGTGAGAAAACCTGGATTTGTGCTGGAAATGGCCCACCTTGATTATCATGCACATTGTAGGGAGAGTGGTCACTTTGGATAAGCTATTACCAGCAGGAGAGTGAGTTTGTGTGTGTGGTTTTTGGAGGGGGGTGAGGGAGTGAGAGAACCTGGATTTGTGCAGGAAATGGCCCACCTTGATTATCATACACATTGCGAAGAGAGTGGTCACTTTGGATGGGCTATTACCAGCAGGAGAGTGAGTTTGTGGGGGGGGTTACTATAAAATCAGCTGATTTTATAGTACCTGCTAAGGACTCATTTGTTGATGGATATGAGGCATGCTGGGAAACCACTGAGTGGGTAGCAAATTCTCAAGAGTAGAAAAGGCCAGAGAGTTTTAAGTCATGTGCCCAAGGTGGGAGCAAGTGTCAGAGTTGGGAGCAGAATCCAGATCCTATAGCATATGGCTCCCAAACCTATATCATAACCATTTTTTTTTGTGTGCAATGTGTATCTTGTCTATGAATTTGTAATTACCCAGGTAAGAATCTGCAACTGAGCCTTCCCACAATAATTAATAACTAAAAGCTGGGTTCAGTAATTTTCATCTGTGAAGCTATTTTTCATTTCTATTCATGGAACCAAAAGGAAATATATACATCAGAAGCATACATAACCAGCTCCACAGTTCCAGCTTGCAAACTCAAGTGAAGCTTGTAATGTGATGTCAACCATCATCAATAAGACAAAATGAAGTCATGACCCACAGAAAAATAAACTGTGCCTCTGACAACAATCCCAGACACACCATTTTCCCCACATCATTTATATAGCAAGTCTGACTTGCATTAACTACACAGAGAGAATAATATATATTTAAAATTGATTACCTTGCTTCTGCTCACAATTTACAGCACATCCCAAAATGAGCTGAAGCATTCTTCCAAGCTCTGCAACATCTGAGTGCTCTCCAATCAGGTTAACATCAGGAAGGGTAAAGTCATTAATCTGCTGCCCTAAAATCTGCACAAAGACACAACATATATATATATGTATCAAAATATGTAGATAAGGCAAGAAGCCAGTAGAAAGAGCTCACCTTCGATCTCTGGCAAAGTTTTCAAACCCAACTTCGAGTCTCAAGTGAAATAAATTGGATAACCTCAGCCCACTTACCTTTGGACAGGATTCTACAACACAAATTCCATCTACATAATTTGATACAACCAGCCTTTCAGAGAATCCAGAGAAGGCTATCTCAACTAATACCAACAAACAATTACTCAATCTGTTCTTCCAGGCTGGGAAAGGCCAGCAAAGAAGCCAGTAACATGAGGAAGTTCAAAAGACAGCTGACCAACAGTACCTGTCTGATGGACTTTTAAAAAAATGAAGTTGTTTTCTACAATTCAAATAAAGAATTCTTCAGATACAAAAATATGTCATCAGACAGAATAATTTAATTGCATCTGGGAAATAAGCTGTAAATCACAGAAGTGGAAAGCTAAAATTCCAAAGATATAAATGTGTGTGTCTAGCCCTGATGGATGACAAAACAAAAGACTGTAAAACTGTCACTAATCCCTTGGTCTAGCAGTTTTACAGGCCTGGTCCACAAGACATTTAGCAAGTCCGAGATGTAAAACAACTGATTTTCAATCTGTGGAAACAGTCTGAAATGGTACAAGACAAACTGAATAGCAGAAAGGTGGTCATAAAAGGAAAAAAATGCTTGACATAGAAGCAGGGAGAAAGAATGGAAAGAAGCTGAAAGAGAAGAGAATCATACCTGATATACAATTATTGTAAGCCAATTTACAATCTAGAAGGATTTATACATTAATGAGCATTAGTTGGGAGAATTAAGCAGTTCTGCTAGATCAGAAAAAGCTTTGTAAGAGTTGAAAATATTACTATGAAAATTGGGATGAGTCAAACTTTTAGCACATAAATTGCAGATAGAAAAAAAACCAGTCAATTTAACAGATCAAAAATGCAAACGGAGGAAAAAAGAGTGACTGTGAAAGGAATGTGTAATTTATTTGCTGATTTTTTAAGCCAAAAAATAGCTTTGGAAAAGATATTTACACAATAGTATCTAGCAAATGTATGTATAAGAATACATAAATGACTGTCTTGCAAATCAAGTTGTTTTAAAAAGACAACAGAGATTTGCTGCCTTAGAAGTCTTGCCCAAAGAATGGGCATTAACATGACTAATGCCCGTGTACTATGTGGCAAACTGGACCTAAATTCTTGGGCAAGGTTCCCTCGTTTTTCTGTCACTCCAGTGACCTAAAACGTGAATTCTGTAGCAGACCCAGGTAAATTGAAAAAAGAATATTTTTATTAATTAAAACAGAAAACGAATAATATAATCAATACAGTATTTCTTGAATGGTTATTTTGATATCCAATTTTGACATTGCCCCAACCTTTAAGAGGTGATGCAGATTTTTATATTGCTTTGTAGATGCTCTTAGGGAAGCTGAGTAGGAGATATGTCATTTGGCACTATGAGGACATGGGTTTGGGATTGTGAAACAAACATGTTAGCTGGATACTGCTGTCAAAATGGTATGTTAAAATTAGGTGCCAGTGTCGATACCCCACTGAAATGAAAAAGGAACAAGTCGTAGCTATTTGAGGATTTAGCAGCCTCAGGAAACAACCACCATATTGGTTTGGACTCTGACAGCTGAAAAGTCTTCTTTGCACAAATACTAGAAACTTTAAGGAAAATAGCGGAAGCTTAGATTTTACAGCAGAATTCTCTGGGAAGAGGAATAGTCTATGGCAACTTCTTTGGAGATCATAAAGTACACAGGATCCTGGACAGGACCATCAACTTGTTCTCCTGCGAGGCTGTAATAGTGCAGGATGCTTTATGACAGCCATTAGAATCCCCTTGGATACTCCAAAAACTACTGAGTTACTGTAAAATGAAACAAAAAAAGTGCTCTAATTCTCCAAGGCTTTTGTCTATGCTAGGTAAAAGCCTAATCTTTTCACATCTAGCTTGTGCAGAAGGACTTTGCCAGGATGTGCACTCAGATGAGAAAAATGTAGGCAGGACAACTGACAAATGTAAGGTTTCAGAGTAACAGCCGTGTTAGTCTGTATTCGCAAAAAGAAAAGGAGTACTTGTGGCACCTTAGAGACTAACCAGTTTATTTGAGCATGAGCTTTCGTGAGCTACAGCTCACGAAAGCTCATGCTCAAATAAACTGGTTAGTCTCTAAGGTGCCACAAGTACTCCTTTTCTTTTTGACAAATGTAAGTGGATCTTCATCACCATGCACTTTTGGAAGCAATCTGGGATGTTCCACAGATGCATCTTATCTTTGAAGAATTTTGTACTTAATGAATCAGTCAAAGCTTGAAGCTCAGTCATTTTCTGAATTCAAGTCACTGACTTTCTAAAATAAATTAACCATGTCAGAAACTTAAACTTACATATACTTAGTGGCTTAAAAAGGAGCTGACATCATTTTGAAAATACAACATTGGTATTCTAGGATATAAGGAACTTTTATAATGCATCAAGCTCTCAGAAACCCAGAGGCTGTGGACTAACTGCTCTTCCTTCAACATGACCATGAAAGAAATATCTGCTGAATGAAGTATAAGAGAAGATTCTTTTAAACCCAGATTGACAAGTGAAGGTAGCAAGCTGTGTGTGTGCAGGGAATGGACAAGGATCCATATGGGGTTGTTACATAGCAGATAAACAATTTCCAAGAAAAATGTATGTATGTCTTTCTGATAGATTCATTCTGAGCAGCTAACAGGACTTGGCATGTTTGCTCAGAAACATCAGAGTTCTGAATTCCTACCCTCCTGAGACTTTAACATGAGCTAACTTTAATGGGATACTCTGAACTTCTGAAAATCAGTCTATTTATTAAGTTTGAATTTGGGAGTCTAACGTTAGTCTAACATTTTTGAAAATGTTGCCCCCTCCCCAAAAGTCTTAGCAAATGTATTATCTTCCTCCTCTCTAGAATATTTATACTGTTCAGACAGAAAACAAGTGCTTGGAGTATCCCATAATGTGCCTGTTTCACTGCATTCTTAATGCACCAGCTACCTCAGCACATAGCAGGGAATAAATATATCTTGTTTTCCTTCCCATGGAGTGCAGTCTTGGAGACAAGCAGCACAAGAGCTTCCCCATAGAACACACATGCCACAATAGTAGATCTCTAACAGTCCAAAATTAAAACTTTTAATTAACTCCTCTCTCCCCACCTCAATTGAGTATTTCCCCATAGAAAAAAATGAAAGTGATAGTCTTTACTAGGAGCAGAGGAGAAAGTCAGACAGACAAGCTTTATTTTTTATGCATTCAACTCCAATACGGAGTCACCAAGAACATCTACTATTTTCATGTCAAGATGCTTAAGAATATTAGTGCTTTTATTTTCAACACAATTTGGAAGTTGGGTTTGTTCCTTAGTGGCATATTTGATGAAGCATGGAATAAAGCTTTGGAGCAGTCTAGTGCTCAAGGATAAAAAGAAAAGGAGTACTTGTGGCACCTTAGAGACTAACCAATTTATTTGAGCATGAGCTTTCGTGAGCTACAGCTGAAGTGAGCTGTAGCTCACGAAAGCTCATGCTCAAATAAATTGGTTAGTCTCTAAGGTGCCACAAGTACTCCTTTTCTTTTTGCGAATACAGACTAACACGGCTGTTACTCTGAAACCTACTCAAGGATAGTCCATGATGAGTTCATTTATTTTGGTAGAATAGGTTTAAAGAGTATGGAAGGGCGGATAAGATACAGAATAGCTATTTAGAAAAATGAACAGTTTCATTTCATGAGGAAAGGGTCAGATTTTTTGAAAGAGCTCAGCTCCAATGGGAGCTGCTGGGTGCTGAGCACATGTGATATATCTGGACCTAATACTAAACGAAACAATACTCTGTAACATGTTCAACAAGCATAATGAATATATTCAGCAAAAGGAAAGGTCTGTATAGAGCACTGAGAAACAGTTCTTACCTCATGATTATAATCCAGTATTCCTTTTAAAATTTTCTTCAGATTGCTTATCTGTTTGATGGAAGAGAGAGAAATTAAAATATAGAAAGCCACTGAATTTAAGATACAGTAGAACCTCTAATTTTACAAACTAATTGGGGACTGAAGTTTATAAAATTGAAATGCTCAAAAAATTGTACATCTCAAAATTACAGTAGGTATGGTGCATAAATTGCAGTATGGTGCACTACATCGTCGTCGTCTTGTTCTTTACACCACTGCAAAGATACTTCCCATCCACTGAAGAAATTGGAACGTGAAGAGATGTCGACTTGTTCATCGACATCACTTTCATTATGTGATTTTCCCCCCCTTCCGGAAAAATTATTTATGTAACTGGTCATTTATAAGGCTGGTTTTAGTAAAATTGAAATTCTACTGTATTTATATAAATATATAAAAACAATTGTGTAGGTATACAGCAGGCTAAAAAAATCACAAGTAATACTGTAAGCAGAATCACATACACAAATGTAAGTCCATTTGTATTTCTAGTGAAAAGTATCTTGCCCGAATCAATAATTCATTATGATTATATATGATTGTCCCATGATGCGGGCCTGATCCGAAGTCAACGCCAGCTAATGGAGCACAATGAAGTGAATGACAAAAATTCCTACTGACTGGAATGGGCTTTGACTCAGGCCATGGTGAAAAATTGTAAGGGTAGCACTGTTTAAGCCAGTGTCATGAAAGTGATGGGGAAGCTGGGGCTCCAAAATGAGAGGGTGAACTATTTCCTGATCTCGGTGAATGGGGAAGGCTCTAGGCTAGTCGGAGGGAAAAGGTACGGCCCAGACAGGAAAGAAAAGGAGTAGATCTCCGCTAAAGGTGGTGCTGAACTCTGGGGGTACTGTCAGTACTGAGAATTTAGACATCAGAGTTAGTGCCAAGAGTAACGTTCTCAATACAGAGTGTTAGGATATAGATATTCAGGCCTGTCTGCAAAGGCCTGTACTTTAAGAATTTAGGTGTATTCTTATCACTTGGCTAGTTCCAGAGGTATAAAAGAAAGAATCAAAACCACTGTCTGCCAGTGTAAGGGCCTTCTCTTACTGTGACAGTTTGTGGCCCTGTTCTTAGGCTAAGGCCTTTGGCTAAGCAGCAGAGGCAGCCATAAGCTGGGAAGTGAACGGTCA
Source organism: Eretmochelys imbricata (assembly GCF_965152235.1). NCBI lineage: Eukaryota > Metazoa > Chordata > Testudines > Cheloniidae > Eretmochelys > Eretmochelys imbricata. The sequence continues at coordinate 130,149,458 of NC_135576.1, read as the reverse complement.
CATCCTCACATTCCAAACTAGTCACATTGAAATAAGGTGCTATTGGGCTGTTAGGCACTATCAGGACAGGATTGTATGCCTATCAGCTCCAGAGAAAGGGCAGTGCCTAGAAAATGTAAAAGAAAACTTAGTTTGATAGCATCCTGTCTGGCAAGAACTCACTTATCAATACTGGGATGTGAAATCCTCACTTCTGTATTGTCTTGCCATTATAGTTCCCACTTTGCTATTGTTTGTCTGTATAATCTCTGTCTGGTTCTGTGATTGTTCCTGTCTGCTGTATAATTAATTTTGCTGGGTGTAAACTAATTAAGGTGGTGGGATATAATTGGTTACATAATCATGTTACAATATGTTAGGATTGGTTAGTTAAATTTTAGTAGAATGATTGGTTAAGGTATAGCTAAGAATATTACTATATAAATTAGAGGCAAACAGGAAGTAAGTTGGGATTCGGAAATAAGGAAAAGGAACTTGTATTTAAGCTTGCTGGAAGTTCACCCCAATAAACATCGAATTGTTTGCACCTTCGGACTTCGGGTATTGTTGCTCTCTGTTCATGTGAGAAGGACCAGGGAAGTGGGAGAGTGAAGGAATACCTCTCTAACACAGAGGACGGCACCAGATAAGCAGTGACTTCCAACAATAGTTGGTCTGCTGGATCCATTAGGGCTTTGCTTGCCAGAGCCAAGGTATCAGTAGCAGATGTAGGTACACGGGCTGTTTTGGTACTACTTAGTACTGGGCCAGGAATCAATACCATGTCACTTGCCCTGTATTACTAAAGGACTTTCTGCCAAATTCCAAGGAGGAGCCCGAAGGCAAATGATCTTTTCTTAGGCCTCTGAGCTTTTCCCTTTTTACAGGAGGTAAAAGCACTGGTGCTAGGAACCATGGCCCGTTTGGTGTTCTGGTCTACCTTGATTCCAAGTGGAAGATACATCTCAGTCTTTTGGTGCCGGAGCAGCCATCAGCGATAAGCTGACTTGGGCAGTCATGGACAGCCAATCAGTACAGTGTCAGCTGCCTTATTAGAATTTGCCTTCAGAGTTGCATTGCAGCTCACAAGGGCTCTAACTAACTGGACCTGGAGGTACAAGGTCTCATCTTGCAGCCTGATGCCTATTCTTCTGGGTGTAAAAGTGCCCCTCACAGACTGCTCCAACAGAAATAGTTTTAGCCCAGTGTCTCCAGATTTTTTCATTTCTGATGAGAAAGACTGGCAGACAGTGCAATGGTCAGTCATACGGCTTTCATCTAAGCAGAACAAACCATGGCTACCTCCATCTGTGAGGAGAATGTGTCATTTGTGAGATGGACAGGGTTTGAAGCCACCATGATAGTGGTTGTGGTGAAGAGTACTGAATAATAAATAATTTTTGGGAGTGGCAAGGAAGGAGGTTTGCAAGAAAATTAAAAGAATTTTCTGACAAGAATTAACCCTAGTTATCTACCTAGAGTATTTCCTCTCTTTACTTGTCACTAGCTAAAGGGTAGCAGGCATATATAGCCTGGTTCTGTCTCGCTGCCACAGGCAGTAAGAGAGACTTGAAGGATGGGTCTGACCACTCTGCTGACCTTTATGTCCTCATGAGGGAGTGGGGACGAGGACCTGTGGGGTGCAGGCATGGCCCAATGGACACTGCTGTTCAAAGATTCTGATCTCACATCCTTGAGCAGCATGCACATATAGAGTGGGATCCACACCGACACATACTCGAAGAACAAGAAATTTTATCTCCTACGAAGTGGGGTAAATAGGAGGGAGAGAGAGAGAGAGAGAGAGAGAGAGAGAAAGAAAGCCTGGCTGTGGATTTAACACATACTGGAGCTCTAAGGGACATGTTTTGGTTAAATCTCTACTATACTAAACTTAAAGTGTGTCCCTTCCTTTTTACATTTGTGGTAGCAGATGATCTCAACCCTGGAACGCCTGTCAGCCCTGCCAAAAAAAAGACCTAACATCACCCCCAACTTGATTTTACTAACTATGAGGGGCCTGGCTCTCAGTCAAAGATAGACGCTCCCTTAGGACTTCAGCAAGTTAGACTGGCCAAAACTGCAACCAAAGAAGATTTTGCATCTGCCCCCGAAAGGAGTTAATCCCATCTCAATCCTTTCTATTTGTCCACGATGTAGATAGAAAACTATTCATGAGAAACTGCTTCTGAATGTAGGCAGCTAGGATTCACCAACCTATGTACCAGTCAATAGCCACTCATAGATGTTATGACTTTGTAGACACTATGGGGAGGGGAGGGGGAATAACTCTTCATGTCCTTTAGAGTGATGGGAGAAGATTATAAACACACTCTATACGTAGCCCAGTAAAGAGCACTCTAAGCAGTGCCACACGCCATCCGTATTCCAACAAGACCTAAGAAGACAATGCAGAGAAAATTTAGGAACCACTGTACTGATATTAAAGGGCACACTGTGATGACCTACTTGGCCAACAACAGAGTTAGCCAACAGAGAGCTCTGAAAGCCATTCAGCTCTATCACTCTCCACTGGCTAAACAATGAAACAGACCCTCCATCCCCAAAAGCACAAATGTTAGCTAAAAACACTTGGGATAGGCTTATGGGTGTCATGATGACCATGAAATCTCAAATCAGACTAGAAAAAATTCTATCTACTTGGATTTTTTAAATAAAGATCAGCCTAAAATGAGAAACTGGAGATACTGCAGAGCAAACTGCATACTGCAGCTATTCCAAGCTCTCTAATGATGTGAGACTGAACAAAGAATTGTCATTAATTCCACAATCCTAAACCACCTTCCACACCTTCTCTGGTGTCAAAAGTTCCAACTGCCAAGGCATCCAGTCCCCACCACCTCTGGAAAAAAGATGTTCACAGCAGTTATGCATTTTCATTACAAAAATCTGCAGCAAATTTAAAATTTAGGGGAAAGGTAAATTACTTGATTTTAATATTAAATCGAACACGATAAGGAATGCTGTACTGATTGTATTATTCATTTTCATAAATGATTCATTAAAAACCTCCAATTTTGAATTTACCTGAGGCTGCCGCAAAATTTCCAGCCGGCTGCACTGAAGTGCCATAGAAACCAAGGGCCATGCTGCAGAATTAAGTCCAGTTTACCTCAGAGTACATGGGGACCTTGAGTATTTCCCAAAAGTGACAAAGAAATAAAATGAAAAATACTACCCTTTTCCCCATGTGAATCAAGATTCCCTAATCAAAAAGAAAGTGATCATCTTCCTTCCATGTAACCCCCAGCCCAGATTTCACCCCTTTTTGAGTAGGAGATTGCAGCTCATCTGCTACCAAGACTAGGGTGGTTAGAGAGCGCCTCAGACAGAGGTGACTAAAAAGAAACCCAACATCTGATCTCCATGACCCCATCTTTCTATCTCCATAACAATCAATACCTTGATACATCCCGTTCCAGTGTTTGCTGCAACACCATGGTAAAACACACAACCAGCCAATCATAAGACCCACCATAATACAAGTCACTCCAACTTAGACTGGTCTAACATCTAACACTAATCATGAGTCCAGCAGGGAAGGGACATTTTTAGTGGCTTACAGCAAATATGCTGGAATATAGCTGCTGCCAAGGGCCAATCAGCGTGGGAAATTAGTGCAACTGTTTTCTATTTTAAATTAGACTCAGTAGCAATATTATCATCACCTTCCAGTCACAACACACATTTTAAGGAGAAATTCAAATACAGTGACAAAAACATTTATATCACAACAGGGAAGCAAAGCAAGTGCTAAGAGCAACTGATTAATTTGTAAAAGTTAAATACCAGGACTGAGGGGAGAATATAATTATATTGTTTCAGAGCTTTAGAAAACAAAGGGGCATTCAGTCAAGCAATGACAGAAGTAGAAGTAATTCCATATACAAACTACATATAGCATACTGCTCTCTGCTGGATGGATTAAACACACTCAGGTGTTTGCACTACAGTCCCTGACCTAAAGGTGGGATACAAGTCCTACCATTACATCTTTGATTCCTGCCCATGAGCTCAGCAGCAACAATGAGACTGACTGAAGTCTTTCTACCACTTCATCTTGTACCAGTTTCACCTCTCTGTTCATTTTTAAAACTTTCTGTTCTGTGTCATTCTTTACCGTGTCTATCCAATGTACCCTCGGTCTTCCTCTATTTCTAGTTTCTTAGCCCTGGTCTACACTAGAACTTTAGGTCGAATTTAGCAGCATTAAATCAATGTAAACCTGCACCCGTCCACACGATGAAGCCCTTTATTTCGACTTAAAGGGCTCTTAAAATCGATTTCCTTACTCCACCCCTGACAAGTGGATTAGCGCTTAAATCGGCCTTGCCGGGTCGAATTTGGGGTACTGTGGACACAATTCGACGGTATTGGCCTCCGGGAGCTATCCCAGAGTGCTCCATTGTGAACACTCTGGACAGCACTCTCAACTCAGATGCACTGGCCAGGTAGACAGGAAAAGAACCGCGAACTTTTGAATCTCATTTCCTGTTTGGCCAGCATGGCAAGCTGCAGGTGACCATGCAGAGCTCATCAGCAGAGGTGACCGTGATGGAGTCCCAGAATCGCAAAAGAGCTCCAGCATGGACCGAACAGGAGGTACGGGATCTGATCGCTGTTTGGGGAGAGGAATCCGTGCTATCAGAATCATAGAATATCAGGGTTGGAAGGGACCTCAGGAGGCCATCTAGTCCAACACCCCGCTCAAAAGCAGGACCAATCCCCAATTAAATCATCCCAGCCAGGGCTTTGTCAAGCCTGACCTTAAAAACTTCTAAGGAAGGAGATTCTACCACCTCCCTAGGTAACGCATTCCAGTGTTTCACCACCCTCCTAGTGAAAAAGTTTTTCCTAATATCCAACCTAAACCTCCCCCACTGCAACTTGAACTCCGTTCCAGTTTTCGAAATGCCAAAACCTGTCAAAATCTCTCAGGGCATGAAGGACAGAGGCCATAACAGGGACCCGAAGCAGTGCCGCGTGAAACTGAAGGAGCTGAGGCAAGCCTACCAGAAAACCAGAGAGGCGAACGGCCGCTCCGGGTCAGAGCCCCAAACATGCCGCTTCTATGATGAGCTGCATGCCTTTTTAGGGGGTTCAGCCACCACTACCCCAGCCGTGTTGTTTGACTCCTTCAATGGAGATGGAGGCAATACGGAAGCAGGTTTTGAGGACGAAGAAGATGATGATGATGACAAGGTTGTAGATAGCTCATAACAAGCAAGCGGAGAAACCGGTTTTCCCGACAGCCAGGAACTGTTTCTCACCCTGGACCTGGAGCCAGTACCCCCCGAACCCACCCAACTGCCTCCTGGACCCAGCAGGCGGAGAAGGGACCTTCGGTGAGTGTACCTTTTAAAATACTATATATGGTTTAAAAGCAAGCATGTGAAAGGATTACTTTGCCCTGGCATTCGCGGTTCTCCTGGATGTACTCCCTTAGCCTTTGCAAAAGGTTTCTGGGGAGGGCAGCCTTATTGCGTCCTTCATGGTAGGACACTTTACCACTCCAGGCCAGTAACACGTACTCGGGAATCATTGTACAACAAAGCATTGCAATGTATGTTTGCTGGCGTTCAAACAACATCCGTTCTTTATCTCTCTGTGTTATCCTCAGGAGAGTGAGATATAATTCATGGTCACCTGGTTGAAATAGAGTGCTTTTCTTCAGGGGACACTCAGAGGAGCCCATTCCTGCTGGGCTGTTTGCCTGTGGCTAAACAGAAATGTTCCCCGCTGTTAGCCATGGGGAGGGGGGAAGGTTGAGGGGGTAGCCACGCGGTGGGGGGAGGCAAAATGCGACCTTGTAACGAAAGCACATGTGCTATGTATGTAATGTTAACAGCAAGGTTTACCCTGAAAGAGTGTAGCCACTGTTTTATAAAATGTGTCTTTTTAAACACCGCTGTCCCTTTTTTTTTCCTCCACCAGCTGCATGTGTTTCAATGATCACAGGATCTTCTCCTTCCGAGAGGCTAGTGAAGCTTAGAAAGAAAAAAAAACGCACTCGCGATGAAATGTTCTCCGAGCTCATGCTGTCCTCCCACACTGACAGAGCACAGATGAATGCGTGGAGGCAAATAATGTCAGAGTGCAGGAAAGCACAAAATGACCGGGAGGAGAGGTGGCAGGCTGAAGAGAGTAAGTGACGGGCTGAAGACAGGGCTGAAGCTCAAATGTGGCAGCAGCGTGATGAGAGGAGGCAGGATTCAATGCTGAGGCTGCTGGAGGACCAAACCAGTATGCTCCAGTGTATGGTTGAGCTGCAGCAAAGGCAGCTGGAGCACAGACTGCCGCTACAGCCCCTGTGTAACCAACCGCCCTCCTCCCCAAGTTCCATAGCCTCCACACCCAGACGCCCAAGAACGCGGTGGGGGGGCCTCCGGCCAACCAGCCACTCCACCACAGAGGATTGCCCAAAAAAAAGAAGGCTGTTATTCAATAAATTTTAAAGTTGTAAACTTTTAAAGTGCTGTGTGGCATTTTCCTTCCCTCCTCCACCACCCCTCCTGGGCTACCTTGGTAGTCATCCCCCTATTTGTGTGATGAATGAATAAAGAATGCATGAATGTGACGCAACAATGACTTTATTGCCTCTGCAAGCAATGATTAAAGGGAGGAGGGGAGGGTGGTTAGCTTACAGGGAAGTAGAGTGAACCAAGGGGTGGGGGGTTTCATGAAGGAGAAACAAACAGAACTTTCACACCGTAGCCTGGACAGTCATGAAACTGGTTTTCAAAGCTTCTCTGATGCGTACCGCGCCCTCCTGTGCTCTTCTAACCGCCCTGGTGTCTGGCTGCGCGTAACCAGCAGCCAGGCGATTTGCCTCAACCTCCCACCCCACCATAAACATTTCCCCCTACTCTCACAGATATTGTGGAGCACACAGCAAGCAGTAATAACAGTGGGAATATTGGTTTCGCTGAGGTCTAAGCGAGTCAGTAAACTGCGCCAGCGCGCCTTTAAACGTCCAAATGCACATTCTACCACCATTCTGCACTTGCTCAGCCTGTAGTTGAACAGCTCCTGACTACTGTCCAGGCTGCCTGTGTACGGCTTCATAAGCCATGGCTTTAAGGGGTAGGCTGGGTCCCCAAGGATAACTATAGGCATTTCAACATCCCCAACAGTTATTTTCTGGTCTGGGAATAAAGTCCCTTCCTGCAGCTTTTGAAACAGACCAGAGTTCCTGAAGATGCGAGCGTCATGTACCTTTCCCGGCCATCCCAAGTTGATGTTGGTGAAACGTCCCTTGTGATCCACCAGAGCTTGCAGCACTATTGAAAAGTACCCCTTGCGGTTTATGTACTCGGCGGCTTGGTGCTCCGGTGCCAAAATAGGGATATGGGTTCCGTCTATGGCCCCACCACAGTTAGGGAATCCCATTGCAGCAAAGCCATCCACTATGACCTGCACATTTCCCAGGGTCACTACCCTTGATAGCAGCAGATCTTTGATTGCGTGGGCTACTTGCATCACAGCAGCCCCAAAAGTAGATTTGCCCACTCCAAATTGATTACCAACTGACCGGTAGCTGTCTGGCGTTGCAAGCTTTCACAGGGCTATCGCCACTCGCTTCTCAACTGTGAGGACTGCTCTCATCTTGGTATTCATGCACCTCAGGGCAGGGGAAAGCAAGTCACAAAGTTCCACGAAAGTGCCCTTACGCATGCGAAAGTTTCGCAGCCACTGGGAATCGTCCCAGACCTGCAACACTATGCGGTCCCACCAGTCAGTGCTTGTTTCCCGAGCCCAGAATCGGCATTCCACAGCATGAACCTGCCCCATTAGCACCTTGATGCATGCATTGGCAGGGCCCATGCTTTCAGAGAAATCTGTGTCCATGTCCTGATCACTCACGTGACCGCGCTGACGTCGCCTCCTCGCCCGGTATCGCTTTGCCAGGTTCTGGTGCTGTATATACTGCTGGATAATGCGTGGGGCGTTTAACCTGCTTCTAATTGCCAAAGTGAGCTGAGCGGTCTCCATGCCTGCCTTGGTATGGCGTCCGCACAGAAAAAAGGCGCGGAATGATTGTCTGCCGTTGCTCTGATGGAGGGAGGGGCGACTGATGACACGGCTTACAGGGTTGGCTTCAAGGAGCTAAAAATCAACAAAGGTGGTGGCTTTACATCAAGGAGTATTTCAGGCAGGACTTCACGGAGGGTTCCAATAAGAAATGGTGCACCTAAGTTATTGTTCTTATTGGAACAAGGAGGTTAGTCTGGCCTCTGATTGATACATGGCTAGATTTACCTCGCTGCACCTTCTCTGTGAGTGACTGCAGTGTGACCCAGAGGAATGAGTCCCCTAGACAGGGGAGGAGGCAAATGAGTACAAAACAAATCTGGTCTATTTCTTGTTTTGATCCACTCCATCTATCTTTTACATCTTTGGCTGGCAACAGACGGTGCAGAAGGACTGCATGCCATCCACATCTCATGACTGCTCGGCAGAAGATGGTACAGTACGACTGCTAGCCATCCTCATCTCTTGCCTGCCCGGCAGAAGATGGTACAGTTCGACTGCTAGCAATCCGTATCTCCTGCCTGCTCACCATAAGACGGTTCAATAGGACTGACTGCAGGACTAAAGAGAATGACCTGGTCAAGTCACTCCAAATTTAGTCCCTGCGCCCATGTCTGCCCAGGCGCTCCCAGCCGACGTGGCCTGGAGCACCTCGGACATGACGATGACGGCTACCGGTCGTATTGTACCGTCTGCTGCAACAAGGCAAGGGGTTGCTGCTACTGTGTAGCAAAGCCGTACCGCGTCTGCCAGCACCCAGAAGACATAGGGTCACGGTTACCTGAGCGGGCTCCATGCTTGCCGTGGTATGGCGTCTGCACATGTAACTCAGGAAAAAAGGCACGAAACGATTGTCTGCCCTTGCTTTCATGGAGAGAGGGAGGGAACGGGGGCCTGACGAAATGTACCCAGAACCACCCGCGACAATGTTTTAGCCCCATCAGGCATTGGGATCTCAACCCAGAATTCCAATGGGCAGCGGAGACTGCGGGAACTGTGGGATAGCTATCCACAGTGCAATGCTCCAGAAGTCGACTCTAGCCTCGGTACTGTGGAAGCACTCCGCCGAGTTAATGCACTTAATGCACTTAGAGCATTTTCTGTGGGGACACACACACTCGAATATATAAAACAGATTTCTAAAAAACCGACTTCTATAAATTCGACCTTATTCCGTAGTGTAGACGTACCCTTACACTCTGAAAGGAATTGCCATGTACGGTATCCTCCCTACATGCATCTTGGGCACATGTCCGAACCACTGCAGTCTTTCTTGAATCTTCTGTAACAGAGTTACTTCTTGCCCTGTTTTCTTATCACTTCATTTATTATTTTCTGCAGTCTTGAAATTCTCAGTATTCCCCGCAGCCAGTTCATTTCTGCAGTCAGTATCTTTCATTTATCAATCTTCCGCATACTCCAGCATACTGACCTATATAGCAGTATTGTCACAACAACTGAGACATAACAACATTAACTTGGTGTGCAACAGAATGTCATAAGAAGAGAATGGAAATGATTTTATTAACACTATTGAGCTGTTTGTGAATGATTTGGTGATACATATTAGTGATTTATTTCTCTGAATGTCACTGTAACCAGCAGTGAAAGTCACTAGATTTGTCACTGGTCACGCTGACAATTATTTCCTCACTAAGGAAACCAAAAAGTCACTAAACCTAGTGACAAAGTAGCTAAGTTGGCACACTTTGGAAACACTTCTGGAACCAAATGCCTGGCATGTGTGGAATACACAATAGGGACCATCACTCAAAGAAGCAGCACTGGTTCAGAAGCTGGGGCTTAGTGGAAACTAAGCTAATTGTGTTAATCACTGATCGCCTTCTTGCCATGAAGATAAGTGTCTGTGCAGGCTCTTTCAGACCAATTCACAGCCTTTCATGTGGATGACCATGAGATTCTGCAGTCTTACCTGCCGATCCTAGCAGGAGGTTCTGTTCCTATCTGTCTGAGAGAACTGAAAGGGTAATTTGTTAGCAACTGCTCCTCTCCCAGAGGACTCTCTTATGTAGGATGATAGTAGACCATGGAAAGGACTATAATGAATGGTGATGGTACCCAGTTCTATGCTTGTTACATCCCACCCAGCTGGGGCAGTGGAACAAAACTCAGTGTCAATGTGATCTTAGGGCTTGGAAGACAGATCCAATTTATTTAATGTAAGACAGAGTGCTGGTGGGATTGGACACACCTAACTCAGGTCCAGCAGTCATCATTTTTTAAAACCAAACTTTATTAGTGCTGCTGCACAAACAGAGAATTAAATAATCAAAGTATCACAAAGTGGTATAAAACTACACTAGAACAAGAATCAAAAAAATAGTTTTCAAGAGTCCAGATTTGGTTATAGTCCTAAGCAGTCTATATCATAATTTAATAGATTATTCCATTTTGCCTAAACTGTTTCAAACTGAGAGCCATTCATCTTTGAAAATGTCCTCCCTTTCCACAAGACATCCAATGTTCTGTTCTAGGGGTAGAAAGTCTAACAGAAACTATCATTATAAGGTTGGACAATGTTACCCAATATTTGAACACACAGTCTGCTAGTACTAATGGAAATAAATGACATTTTTAAACAAATGCTGCAGTCTGATTGCCCAGGCAAATATCTAGGACAAAAAGCTTGGGATCAAACAGGAGATAACTGGGAACTTATTGCTCAACTTTTCCCCAAAATTTATGAATTTCTGAAAACTACCATAGTGAATAAGAAAAAGAGGACATTATCCAAGTTTTTGTTCCCATCCCCCACACATTCAATAATATTCTGCACAGACATAAATAAAATGTGATGAAATAAAACACCTATGGACATTTGCGTCTGTCTCAAGTCATTATGCACAGTAATGTTATCAACTGCTTTTCAAACTGACCAGTCCTCCTCAGATAATGGTATTCCTATATCTTGTGAACACTGAAATAGTGAAGTTTGTGGTTTAGGGAAGTTCACAACTGCAAGGCCTTGGTAACAGAATGAAATATTTTTTTGTGCTGTTTTCCAGTTACAATGATTGGCATTCTGTTTCCAAAATGTGTTTTTAATAGAAAATCTCTGTTCTGCATGCAATCTAAAATATAATTATGCAAAGTGGATTTCTCTTGCACTAAGCAAGGCAAGAGATAATTATCTTTTCATTTTTAGAGGTTTTTAAAAAAAAAAACCAAAAACCTATTTCGTAAACCAAAATTGATAAGCTAGGTGTTCATTACCAATAGAAAAGATGGATTACCAATGACTGTGGTTATCCAAAATTTTGCACATGAAATGTGGCATCTTTCCTTAATTCTATTACATAGAAGTATAATGACATACATAGTGGCATTTAACATAATAAAAAAATTTGGTCCATTTTAAGATACAGTGCATTACCTAGTTGAATGAATTCTAGTATATACAGCTCTGCCTGTACCCAGTGCTATAATGTGTCCCCGATGGTCTTTTCCTACCCTTTTTCTCTGTCTCTGAAGCCAAAAGTATGCTCTGCAACTGGGAATATTAAGACCTGCCTACGCAATTTATGTTCCTTCAGAATTTGAGAATAATCTTTAGTATTCAATCATACAGATAAGTTTGCCACTGGTATAGTAAAAGGACACTACATTTTTAATAGGACAACTCTGTCCTTCATAGTTATTGGTAAATTTGCCCAGTGATTCAAATCACTTTAAAACTGATTAAGTGAGAAGGCTAATAATTCAATATTTGGATTTCAGACCAAATCAAAGAGATTATGATGATCAAATACTTAATCTAAGTGTGTGCTAACGTAGCACTGAGCCATGCATTCTTGCACAGCTCCAATGTACAATCAAAACTCTGATTTAAGGTTCAATTTATAACCATGTAATTTACTAAATTCCTCAATGACAATGGCACCTGGAGTAGGATGTCATCAGCGTGGGGGGTGCATCAGGAAAACAAGATCAGCTGCATAGTATTCTACCTCATCATCTATTCCCCAGACTTGGATACCTTCACTGATTTGTACTTCTAGTGTAAGTGTTTGACTACTACACCATGCAACATTGGAGACAGGGAACAAAGCTCTACCTTGTGCCTGACACAGTCAGAATATTCTTCTATTCACTATAACAGAGCCTTGTGGGATAGTGTACAAAATGCTTCAACAAAAAAACTTCAAAAACAGACTTCAATGAGAAACTGCAGAACTGGAATTAATTTCCAAACTTGACACCATCAAATTAGGCCCCAATAAAGACTTGGTTGATACTCACACCTTCTTGTCAACTGTTGGAAATGGGCCACATCCACCCTGATTGAATTGGCCTCGTTAGCACTGACCCCCTACTTGGTAAGGCAACTCTCATCTTTTCATGTGCTGTATATTTGTACCTGCCTAGTGTATTTTTTACTCCATGCATCTGATGAAATGGGTTATAGCCCACGAAAGCTTATGCCCAAATAAGTTTGTTAGTCTCTAAGGTGCCACAAGGACTCCTTGTTGTTTTTACTATTAAAGATGTTCACAGATACATGCTACTGACATCTTAAATCTGGAGGTAAGCCATCTAAGTATACATACTGAAGATGTCCCCACTCACCACGTTTTAAATGACCAATATATAGAGAGCTGAAGACAAACTGTAACTGTGTTACTTGTCAGATATGCATACTCCTTATATCAAGGATCCCTGCAAGTGGCGAGGCTACAAAAGGAAGAGTTAAATATTTTGTTTGTGCCCTTTATTATTTTTACGAAGGTCTCAAAGGTTGCATTGTTGTTGGGGTTTTTTTGTTTGTTTCCTCTAGTACACTCCTTGCATGAAAAGTATTAGCTCTTCACATTCTTATTTATAAAGTGGAGGATTGAAAAACTACTAAGATTCTGACATCAACGGACAAACCTCAGCTGCTTTCCCTCTCTTCATTTAGGAGGGGAAGAGTTTAATAGGGCTGCTTTAAACTTTTTTGGGGGAACACTCCCCTTCATGTCAAATTCAAACTCCTGACAAACTGGTACGAGAAAGTTCCCTTCCCCCAATTTCAACAGGGATCTGCAAAAGCTGCAGTTGAACTTTCAGCCTATTGTGATATTATGGACAGTAGTTCTCCAGTTAATCAAGAAAAACAGCAGTCGAGGCTTGTTATTTCTAGGAGGAAAAACAAGCAAACAACCTTTTTATGGAAAAAGGTGAAGAGCAATAAAGAGGCACAAACAACTTTTTGATAGCAGTTTACCTTTCACCTATGGTTCTATCCTGAAATGGGATTAAATTTGTTAGTCTCTAAGGTGCCACAAGTACTCCTGGTTTTTTTTGAGGATACAGACTAACAGGGCTTCTACTCTGAAACCTATCATTGTAGGGTAGCACATCTGATTACATCTCAATGATCTTCAGATCAAATTTGTTCAATTTACAACTGAAGGTATTTTTCCTCAAACCCACATTGGGATCTCAGCATCTAGCTGTGTTCTTTCTAGTTTGTGGAGGTCGAAAACTACCCTCCACTACACCTGTGCAATCTCTATTGACTTGAGGATTTGTAAAAAAGTGTAATTGAAGATATTATTACAAGGTGACTGAGTTGCACAAGTGATTGTGGAACTAGAAATTAGTTAACAAATCTGATGATTATGCAAAATCCAAACCAGAATAGTTTGCTCTTCCACAGTTGAGTGGACACTATAGTAAAGAGTAACATCATTTTACCTCTTTATCATAGATATGACTGAATATACCTTAGAAGCAGAGTAGTAAGATGTCATTTTTCCACAGTCTTTTCTGAAGTGCACTTAAGATTTTTAGGGTAATTGGTTGGGCATTTCCATACTTAGCAATTAAAAAAAAATTATTTTTTACCTTCATTCAAATTTCCTACCTGTTGAAATTTTCTTTAAAAAAAATTTTCAAAGCTCTTTTAAGGTTTATTTTTCTGATAAGTTTTCTCCAATTACTGAAATGGATTTACATCATTAACTTGGTTTTTGACATTGAATTAAACTCTAAAAGAGCCAACAACTTTAGATAATGAGAAATCCATAATTACATTTACTATAGTTAGTTTGATATCTTCTACTGTAAGCTAATATTTTAATTTAGGAATAAGTTAATACTGAAAAAATATTTTATTAAGAACTAAAATACTGACTGTAGAAAAGCAAAGCATGAAGAAAATACCTTTAGCCTCCAATTATCTCCTACTTCTGTTTTGATTCTGTTTAACCAGTTTTCATCAAAGTATGCTGGATCTCTGAAAATAAATAAAATTAGCATATATGTTAAAAACACCAACTTCTAGTACTAACAAGCTAGAGATTCCAGATGAATCCTATACTGATGTTCATTTAAATGCATATACACATATAGATATTAATATAGTCTATCTAAATATTTATATCACGCTCATCATAGTGTTATCCGAATGCCTCCAATACTTACCTAGTACTTTTGAGGTGACTGTAATACTCTTAAAATGACACCTAAGCCGTGGGGGCCATTGTCTGGCTTATTGTAAAAGGTGCGTGCCCCTTTGAGTGGTAAAGAGACAGCGAGTGACTTTCTGCTGCAGTGGCAGACCAGGTCAGCATGCGGATACTGACTCACCCCCTGCCAGTGACTGGAATAGAGGGACAATTATATAGGTCCATGCCGGTGCAGGAAAAGCCCTCTTTTACCTGGACCAGACAGAGCAGCACCCACCCTCCCACCCACAGAAGTGGTGAAATACTAGGTTTTATCAGGATCTGCTGTGGGCATTCCTCTGCTCGCTCCTTTTTCAGGGGGCACAGATGGAATTTTTCCCTCATCACATTAGCCAAGGTGAAGTGGGTTTTTTTCACCTTCCCCACACAAGGATTAGAGGAGCTTAGTTAGGGTGAATATGAAATGGGAGTTAGGCTATGATGTCGCAACTCTTTATGTAAACGTGGGGTAGATGTCCAAGTGTAGGTACTCCGTAGGGAAGGGATACAGCGATCAGATAAAAAGGATTGGTAACCGATTTAAGGGAGGTATTCTTTAAAAGAGCAGAACTGGAGGGGAGGGGATGGTTCAGGGCTCCTATGATTGGTATGGCAGGGAGCCAACCCCCTCCCTCTTTATAACCCCCCCACCCTCATTCAAGGGGGAGAGATGGTAAAGTCCCAGAATTGGGTTGGCTGGGGATGAGGATGGGTAAGCGAGATGGCCCATCATGTATATATTAAAATGATAACCTGCATTGTACACTTTTATCTGTCAGGACTCCCAGACATTTAAGAATAAAGTTGCGGCCTAATTAAACCACATCAAACATTTCCTGTCCTTCTTCCAGCATAACTGGACAAAGCACCTAGCCAATTTGTACCATGTTCTGCAAATGGAAAATTTTCTTTCCAATCGTCACAAGCAATCACCTAATGCCTGGAATCATGAAGTCTGAATTATCTTACAATAACCATATTTAGCTTGCATACTTGTATGTTATTATTGATACAATTAATAGACTTTTTAAATCCAAACACACATACTTCTTATGAATTCCTGGAGCAGTGAGTTCCCACATACTAACTTTAAATATTTCTTTAAAAATGTAATCCCTTCAATTTCAACCAAAAAAACCCAAATAAACCCATTCTCATACAGTGGAAAAAGTTGAAAAGGAGCACTTAGTTTATATTTACCTCTGAGCATCTGCTTAATTGTTTTCCCTTCTATCCTATAAAAATCCCAGCATTTTAAAAGCATTTTCCTTGTAAGCCCCGTCAAACCTTCAACATTTTTTTTTTTTTTTTTTTTTTTTTACAGTCACCCTTCTTTCAAGTTTTTTCCAAGTTTGGCTCCTGAGGTGAAGCAACCAAGATAGAAAACAGTACTCAACAAGGGCACACTATTGTTTTGTATAATCTGCCATTATATTTTTTGTTCACCTCTGTTTTCTATCCCTCTGGCAGACATCTTCCCTGAGCAACTGCTAGGGCTTTCTCCCCAAGGTTCAGAGACTAGCTAAAAAGAGCGAATGTTTCTTACTGGTAACTGTTTATTCAAAAATCACATTTTCCAACATAGAATTTTGATAGTTATGTTCCCACCTACAAAGAGGCCAGGAACTAAATGTAACTGTCAGTTCCAGTAAACAAGTATCCAAAATCATGTTCTCTCTCTCTCTCTCTCTCTCTCTCACTCACTCAGAATGAAGCAAAAAGCAAACAGCCAAACAGAACGAAGAAGAGACAAAGGGAACAACAATAAAAAAAATTAGTGATTTAGTAGGTGACATTTCCGCATCTTAATCAGCATTAAAGCAATGCCCCCTAGCATAGTTTCACGGAGCACTTTGCTATAGGGGGCCCCACATTTTTTATGACAAATGAAATCAAAATCTGACCACCAGTAGCCAGAAAACTGATGGCACTTTTTGAACGAGTATGGCTATTAGGATCTACTTCTCTAGTGAGTCTCCAAAATGGGTAAACATCCAGGCAGTTTCAAGAAGAAAAAGTATTCTTAGATTGCGGACTTAAAAAGTTGTGCTGCCACTGTGCACTGTTATTGCTTTGTTCAATCCAGTGGTGTTGAAGTGAATCCTATATGAAAAAAGTATATCGGTTATTAAGTCTTAGCCACTTTGTGATCTTTTGGGATGGTCCATTTATTTTAAATCTATCAAATCCACTAATGTGCCTTGTGATCCAAATAAAGCTCGAAACTCAGATACAGCTGGCCAACCATTAGATTAGCGCTTTGATGGCTAGACCAATCAAATTTTTGTCCTCTTTCTTCTGCTACACTAGCTCCCAGGTATCCCCTTTCTCTACAATGTCCTCAGAGTTAACAAATGGTCTGTGATAGATTACGTGGCAAAGGAGACAGAAGATCACAATGGTGAAAGTGTCTCAACTCAACAGATTCCAGGTGCTA
This sequence comes from Eretmochelys imbricata, assembly GCF_965152235.1. NCBI lineage: Eukaryota > Metazoa > Chordata > Testudines > Cheloniidae > Eretmochelys > Eretmochelys imbricata. The sequence goes on along the minus strand of NC_135576.1, from coordinate 130,132,541 downwards.
TATTACACATTCCTCTACGGAAACTATGATGAAGGCTAAGGCATATTTCTTTTTCTCTGACAGCATCTAAAAACACATAACTGGAAGAATGATTTTAAGTACTAGGCAATCTTATGACTCCAGACTGCTCCCATTCAGAGACATAGCTCAGATCCATGACTACGGACACAAGAGTACAAAAGCATGAAACAGCAAATGCAAAATATATGGTAGAGTTTCATCTGGTTTTGCTGACAGATCTCACTGTGTGTGTGAAATAGACTTTGTCCAATTAGCTGTGAAATGAACTCTTCTCTCTCATGAACAGGTAAATCCAGGAAGGAAAGCTTGGTTCCACTACTGACAAAGATTATTAATGACTACATGAAAGCATCATGCCAGCCTCTTTTAAAGTAAGTGGTGTTTAACACCTTGCACAAGAAGCCATCTTCTGTTTTACTCTGTTTTCCATTCAGTCCCAAATCTCCCCATTCTGGAGATTTAGTGAGAAAATATCAGCTGGACAACTGTAGCACGATATAGATTCCAGTTACATGAGGGCTGGATAAACCTAAAAAACTACACTAGTATCTTTGGTTGATCTCGGCTATGAACAAAAGTCAGGTGTCCAAGTTGATCTTATTATATCTTTCAGCAGACTTACTGACCATGCTGCATTGGTTCATATGAGTGACTTATCAAGAGGGCAGTGAATGATCACCTGTGCCTTGCTGTCAAGGAAGTCTTATTGTATTCTCCTGTGTTCTGCCACAAGATTTTCCTCCTACCACCCCAGTCATGTAATGGCTATGGGAGGCCATTTACTGGACATCTTCAATCACTTCAGGCTGCAGTGCCATCCTTATGCTGACACCCTAGTTTTACATTCTCCTTTGAGACAGCTGGTTTGAAATTTAAGCCGGACAAGAATGAGACACTGCTCATGAGCAGGGAAATGATTTTGAGGAGCTTGCTGAATGACAGTCATGAAAATTATTAAACAAATATGCCAATCACTAGTGAAACGGTGTAAAACTTGGTGTCAACCTCAGTTCTGCTCAGTCCGGAGGATAATATTCTGATAGTCAAGAGTAGCTATCATCTATGCCTTCCTCAGCAATGAGTGTAGTATGAATACCAAACAGACAACTGCCCTTACTGTCTTCTTGGGAGGGGTCAAAAAAACCAGGATGCCCACACCTGATATTTGTCCATCTCTGCATATGCATTTTAGTCTTAAATGTCTCATATTTCATTTTAGAGGGAGAATCCATAAATGAGTGAATCCATAAATGAGTGAATCTTTTTCCACAGCTCCCTTTTGTACTTGCCTAGGAAGGACACTTCACTCCCAGTGAGGGTTCCAGTCACTGGCAGGCTGGTAAACTCTCCATTCAAAACGTAACCTAGATTCTCTGATTGTCATGGAATGCCAACCATGAGTTTGGCTAGAGCTCCCTCCAGGAAAAGGCTACCGTGGCAAGAATAGCGAGCACTGTCCCAATACAGAAAATATTGACTTGGTTTTGCCTCTCTAGTTCTACTGTAATCTGCCCTGATGAACATTTGGTCAGTCCCTTCCATCAAAGCAGAGGTTCATAAACTGACAGGGAAACAGATACTATTGTGTTCAGAACTTCAAACATCATGAGTTTCAGTGACAAGACGTGCCAGCCTAATCCACATATGGAGATGGGCCCGGATCACTACAGTGATGCAGGAAACTAGCATGCCCAACATCTTCATGTTTCTATCCAACACTCTGTCTGATCCAATTAGCTGTGTTCTTGCTGACTGTATTTTGGTTACTCATGGAAAACTGACACCCTGTCAGGAGTCTAATAGCACCTTAAGTGGATATTTTCTTCAGCAACACTCTGCTTTCTTGATGCTCTTTTACAAAATTGATTGATTTCTCTTGATGAAACTCTTGATGCCATCTAGAAATGGATATAATTCTCTCTTCTTCCCCCATGAAGTAAGATATTGATATTACTAGGATCATAGTGAACACACATGGGCAGAAGACACATTCAGATATAGGACCTTATACTGGAGGCAGTTGTGTAGAGCAACCCTCAAAAAATTCAGGCAGGGATAATACAGTTTACCTTTCTCAAAGGGACTGATATGATGAAATAGTCTAAGTCACCTGATTGACTTCAGCTCTCCATTCTAATAAGGTGCACTAGTTGAGAGATTTTCACATCAAACTCTCACAACCCTTCAAGTCTTCTTGGGGATTACTGAAGATAACTAGAGTAAGCACCAGACATCACGTCTGTGGTACTGGCTCTATAGCACCTATTCGCAGTAAGTGATCTATTGGCTTCTGAAGTGAATTTGCTCTTCACTGAATTCAAGGATGTTGCTGGAGTGCTCAAATCTTTGTTTTAACTTTACCCAACAACTCTTCTGAATAACTTCTAGCACCCACCTGTCTCCTGTCATGCATTTCTACTCCTGCGACAGTTTTCCCCCAATTAGTTGGTTGTCTTGGGACAGGAGTGGGAGTCATGCTGCTGATCTAGAAGGAATGGTGGACTGGAGAAGTCAGCCCTGGACTCCCCCTCCTTTGCTTGAACAGTCCCGCCTGCCTCTGGACTAAGAGTCCTTTCTGTGGTACCTGTTTGAATTGAAGGAGCAAAAGGAAAACTTTACTGGCTGTTTCAAATTATATATATATATTTTTAAATAGCTGATGGGAGCCAATGTTTTTCCTCTGTATTTTCTAAAATGGTTTTGCCTAATGGTTCCCAATCACCTTACCAACTGAATACTTAGAGATACTCATAATGTGTTAGATTTATGGGCAAGCTTTCTGAGACATAGGTGATCACTGGCTACTGTGTTTACTGCCATAGATATCTGAGAACCTAAAAGAATCCACCGAGGCAACCACACTACAAAAGAAGAAGCAATTGTAATTTTCTTTTCAAATGATTTAATACCTGATGACTACTCTGAAAAAATTCAAAATCAGCTGATATTAAGACTCTTTTGCTCCGAAGCGTTTCTCAGCAGTAAGACATTCAAAATTATTGTGAAACCGATGTATGTATATCAGTAACTAGAAATTTGCCATCTAGCATGCCTCTGCAATGAAGTTCAATTAACAGGAGCTTTGACAGCCATAAAGTCTATTTAGATGGGCCCAAATTATTGTATGGGGGTTATCATCTGAACTTACAAATTGCTTAGTTGACCTTTATTACAAATCACTGGTTGCATGGGGAAAGTGAATTCAAGCTAGCATTCACTGAAGCTGGGGGGGGGGGGGGGGAAGTGATAACAAAAACAATCACTAAAGCATCATTCCATTTCAATGCTGCTATGGAAATACAAATTTTATACTGTACACATTTCACCTATGATGACTACACACCATAAATAAATATCCCCTGTGCAGCTGGAAACAGTAAGTCAGGGTTGATTTTCTTGGGACTCTGCCCCTGGAAGTGTACAAGATACAAGGCCCAACAAAAGGTTAAAAATATGATCAATAAGACTACTGAGCTCTCCCTCCCCATGTCACCCAAGAGTTTTATTTTTGATACATACAAGACATAATTCCTACAGACCTCCATTTTGAACTATACACACCAGTCAGCCACATGTGTTGGCCAACAGGTGGATACAGAAAATAATCCTATCAACTGCTGATTAGTGATGAAGTTATGGGACATACACAGTATGACGCAGAGGCATCACTTCATGATTAATGGCTACCCAAACTATACAATGTACTACTATGATCTTGCATGTGCATAACTTTATGATTAACAAATATCCAAAGTATATAATGTAACAATATGGTCTCAGCTTCATGAATGTTCTGAAACATGATTCAAGAACGGTTAAGTTAGAATCTCAACTCTTACAAAATTTACTAACAAGATCTCTTATCCCAAGTGCTCACCTTCCCTCAGTATATTCTGTCATGTTCCCTCCTGCTTCAGATGGTGAGAGTCCCTTTTTAGATTAATGTTGTTACAATACCTGATTTATGTTGTGGATTTCCTGTTTTTTAGGCCTAAAATATTGACATTCATCTTTCATGATACATAGACTAGTAATGATGGTGCTAGTTTAAAATTGGGCATACTATACATGTTTTCTTTTTTGCATCCTCTTTAATGTCCCCTAAACAACAACATTCGAATAGTAGAGCGTTTTTAATCACACTTAGGAGCAGCTAGAACTGTTGACATATTGTTTGAACATACCAGGATTCCTTTCTGACAAAGCATGTACAAGGCAGCGTAGCTTTCATAACTGATGCCTCTGTTTCTGTGTAGGAGGACTTCAACTTATCTGTGGGATATGTGCCAAGATGTTGCCCTTTGAGAGTTTTATTTGTTACTTCAGTAAAACAGCCATGTCTGGAAAATCTCCATGAAACCTGCTTTTTTGCATTACTTTTCTGTTGGGCTTATTTGTATTTCCCAAATTCTATTATACAATTTCCTCCAGAGTAGAATGAAACTATACAGCATAGGACCTTCTTAAAAGTTCCAAGGAGGAGGTAAATATTTTCTTCATTTTTAAACCAGGATTATCCTCTTCAGTTCCTCATTTATATTCTTCCATATTAAGTCCTCTTACAAAACATTTTAAGCATTGCCTCAAAATATTAGACAACTTCTGAGTTTCCTTCCACTTCCTCCTGTGTACTGCAGGCAGACTGCTACTCCTTCCCTCTGTGGAATAAGGGACTGCTGATGAAAAACTAATACCTATTTTTATTCTTTTTGATTTCCTAATCTTCCTTTTGGAGGATTTGTGCAGAAAACTACTTTTAGATTTGTTTATTTGTTTTTGCCCAGCAATTATTTTGATTATGTTCTGTACCTTCCCCATATTAAGGAATAAAGTTGGTCCCTTGACTCTTTACAAGAATGTAGGAATTGTCATACTGAATCATGCCTATTGTCCATATTGACCAAGTCCCAAGGCCAGAGAGGCCGGATAGGGCCAGACTCAGCAGCCACCTTCCCCATTTTTAGGAGAATAGGGTTGCTCTGCTGGCCCACGGACTAAGTTGCCAGGCCACCAACCAGTTCTCCCCATTGCACCCAATGGGTTGATCTTCGGGACAGATTTATTCCCAGCAAATGTACCCCAGGGGGTATCAGGCTCCCTGTCAGGAGAAGCCACAGAGGAAGGCCCTCTTCAGCTGCTGTAAAGCGGGGGACAAGTACCTGCCATATCAGATGCTTATCCCTAGTCTCAAAACAGAAGCAGAAATCTCTCCATAAAGGATAGGTAAGTATGATACACTTGAAAATAAGCTTTGAAAATAAACCTCATTTATCAACAAACTACAGTGATGCATTCTGAATCAGTGTATACAGCATCTTAATCCATATTTGGATCCATCAAAGGCCTATTACAAAAAGTCATGACGATCCCAAGCACAGAGAGGTTCCCTCCCCCCTTAATCTTTTAGGAATTGAATGGTCTTTGAATGGTGCTAGATTGGCAGTATTAGAAATAGACCTTCTCTGTTTAACGCAAATCTTGTATTACATGAGCATCAAGTTTCCTTACACTGCCTTGCCGGTCTGACTCAACCATGACTTGAAGGGATTCACTCCAGCAGATGAAATAATAATAAATTACCCATGTCTGTTCAATCTCTGAACTCCGCACTGACACTACTAAAAAGGACGGCAATATGGGGAGTTATTAAAACTTTTTGACAGGTATAGCAGGCTCAAGATTTATCACTACAACATATTGTAATTTATGACATAGTATGTGTTTAGTAGTTTTCATAAATTGTCCTCAACTAATAAGCTATTTTGCATTATTAATCAAATTAAAATCAAACTTTTTAACAGCGGTGTAAAAAGTATTCTTCTTAAGTTTTAACCATTTTATTTCTCAATAAAGTTGAAACTTCGTACACAAACTCTTTGACCAGGTACTTCTTGTGCCTTAAAATAACTGTACTTTTCAGATGTTTTTCTCCATTTTCAAATAATTGTTGGTTATGCTTTAGGTGAAAACACAAACTAAGTTTAACAAGCTGAGTCCTTACTGGATACTGGTCAATTTTTAATATGAAAACATACTTACTTACATTCAGATAATTGGGTACATTTACAAATGATCTATTCTGCATGCAAAAACCCCACAAACCATTAAACAATTTGTTCTTACATCTTTTGAAGCACCTGGGCCATCACAACCCCATTCGTTAAATCCTCCACAGTCTGGCATGGTGCTTCAACATTAAATGTCTGGATCTGAAGGGGGGAAAAATGAAATTTTCTTATTAGCCTGCCTTAACCATTTCTTACTAACACATCGAAGAGTTTTCAAAAGCAACACAATGGTATTGTTACTACCAAACAACAGCAAATGGCAGAGAGAAAAACAAAACAAAACACAAAGGTGCACAAGTTTAATTCTATCAGTGGGGAAACATTGCAAGTGCTAGATTTCATTTAGTGAACCACAACACTGAGGTTTGTCTTGTTGTAGAGCCATGGACACAGCTTCGTAGATATGGTTGCAACCAAAGTTCTATTATAAGCTCTGACCAAGATTTTCAAAACATGCTGACTAGAGTTACATTCCTAAAGGAGGGATTTGCAAAAGCATCTAATAATTTAGAACACAAATCCCACTGAAGGTTAGTGGAACCTATGCTTTTAAGTCACTCAAGCACCATCCTAAATCCCTATTTAGGCACATATGTAAGACGCCTGATTACTAAAAATGCTGATCACCTAGACCGTCCACTGACTTCCCATGGTTATATAATTATATATACACATGCATGCGCTCTGAACAATTAACTCCTCCCTAGTGTGGGATGAGAGTGAAATCGTGCTAGTACTAGCAGATTTGTATTGGCCAGTGTTAGTTTGCTATTAATTGTAAGGTGCTCAATTACTAGGATAGGTGTGGCAAAAAAAAAAACATCGAGACAGAGAGAAGTCTCTGGTATCAATATAGAGGTTAAGATGCAAGGTGTTGGTATCTGACTTAGAACTGGGGGAACAGAATGTGGCTCAGTCAATAGTGCCATATGTGGGGGTGAGTGGTGGTTTCCAGTCCATAACAGAAATACATCTGAAGTAGGCTGGGTGGGTGACAGTCATTTTGGTCAACAGGCTGTGACTAGAGACACATACTGGGTGGGGTAGGGTTTCATTTTTGAATGTGCAGTATAATATACACTTCAATATTTGTGCAAGAGGTTGCAAGAACTTCAAGATCAAAGGAGACTTCCCTGGAACTTTGTGCTGAGCTTGCCCCTGACACAGCAGTACCAGACAATGAGAGCTCTCCTTCACTATAGAAGAGTGAGCAGCCATAACACTGTAGAAGTCGACTAACCTAGTTTTCTACTGTCCAGATGGAAACCCAGTTGGGAAGTCCATTGTGAATGCTGTTGTGCTAGGAGTTTGCACTGTAATAAATGCTGTGTGTGTTACAGGGCAAGTGATCAAGACTGCTAACATGCCAGAGACCAAATAATTTAAATGGCTGGGCTCCCCAAACTGACAGAGCCATTAATGGCATCCACATGCCCATTCTCTGCCTGAGCACAACAAGCAGAGAAATACGTAACAGAAAGGAAACTGTTTCCATGACGATGAAGTGTATCTCCCTGGGAAGCCCTGGGCATTGACATACAGTAGCCTGGAGAAGTGCATGATGCCAGGACTTGAAACAAACCACAAACCCCCACCACCAAACTCCGGACTTCTCAAAAACAGGAAAAGTGAAAAAAACTATTCCCAGTGAACAATGTTGACATTATGGGTATTTCCATCCCCACTGTGCTCCCAGGTGATCCCATCTATCCAGTACTGCCTTGGCTCCTTAAAACTTCCCCAACTACATAAACAAAAGGTAGAAGATTCCACTACACACTGAGCCAATGCAGGATGGTGGTGAAGTGTGCTTCTGGGATACTGAAAGCAAGACGTAGATTTAACTGGGAATTGGTCCTGCTTCGAGCAGGGGGTTGGACTAGATGACCTTCAGGGGTCCCTTCCAACCCTGATATTCTATGATTTGTCTGTTGACTGTTCCATGACTAATACTACCATGATCATATCTGCTTGTTGCATTTTACATAACATAAGCGAAAGCAAAGGAGAGGTCACCAGTAAGGACTAGAGTGGCTCAGACAGCCTGCCCTCTACTTTTTCACAGCCAGAAAATCATGTGGATGCAGCTGAAGGATGAGAACACTACTTCTGGTGAGCAAGCGCTACAGATCTGAAACAGAGGGCATCAAGGACTAATGCTTTGTTTCTTTTTAGGACTACTTGAAAATACCTTATTTTGTACAGGGAAGAATGAAGGACTAGATGGCACAACATTGATGTTAACCTAGCATATTTATGCTGTGTTAATTTTTTATTGATGTTATAATGGAGACAGTGTCACCTTATATTAAGTATCATCAACATTAAAAAACAATGCCTTTTTTCCAAAAACAAAACTTCGTTTTAATAAGGGAGTCCAGCTGCAGAAACAATTTTCTTTCCCTGTGTCAAAAATAGGAGTTGAACATCTGGAGAATGGCTGGGAGACAGCCAAAGAGGTAGATCCCAATGCAAAAAGTTCTATTCTCTGCTTTTGGGAGGGCATGGTAGTGGGCAGCACATGGCAGCGCAGGAGCAGACTAGTTGTAGGGACAGAGCTGCAAGCAGTTTCTTTTGCGCCTTTAGTCATTAAATAATGGCTGCTGAAACTCTGCCTCCCTGTAAATTTCTGCCGTCTATATTTTTGCATGAGTTCTGTCCTCCTGCTAGAGCTGTTTCTGCCTTCCAGGCGTGTTCAGGGCTGCCTCATCTCTCACTCCTCAAAGTGGTAAATTCATTCTCATTCTCTGTTCACATTCTCTTGCGCTTTGATGAATTGGTCCTTTCAACTTTGCCACCAACATGGAGTCTGGACAATATGCACAGCTGGACAGCAAGCCCTGACAGAGAAAATAAGATATGATTGAATTAACACACACAGCAATCCCTCACACATCCCATGAAATGTCAACAAATGAGACAAAATAAACTCTCTCTTCTCTTTTAAATTCCAATAACTAATCCAGAGCCATCCGACACAGAATGTTAAGGACATATGTTCCCAATTCTCACACAACACTTAAAACTATGGAGAGGTGTGGGACTATTTTAGATCAGGGGAAGCGAGATATGTAGTGCATAATGCCAAAATGGTATAAAAAAGTTACTTATTACAAAAAAGTAGGATCTTGGAAAATGAGGGGTTTTGGTTTTTTGTAGGTGATATCCAATGAGAAGCTCCATGACTGGTGATGCTTGGTTAGCTACCTTGCTGATATGCCTTATTTAAAAAAAACAACAACTTCATATTAACTTTGGAGAAGTTGCCAAACAAACAGTTCTCCAGTACAGGAGCTACAGACTGGGGTAAAATAAGGGATAGAAGGATCTACGAGATCGCCCTTCACAACACAAAGCACACAGCTTGTTAGTTGCATAATTACACTCCAAACTTGTACTTATACTGCTTTACTGGCATTACATAAACAGGCATTTTCATGCATTCATTAGAAAGACAAACTCTAATGTGATTGCAGATAGCCAAGTTGTGCATGCTGTATGGAAATGGCCAAATGCCATTTGGGTCAGCCAATACAATGTAAGGTAAATGCTTTGGCAAGCATCCAATAATTAACTTATTACAGTAAGTTACACGTCCAGCTGTTTTTATTTTTCCATTGGTGTTTCATGTGACATTAAAAAAAAAATCCCCATTACGTGCCTGCTATTTTGGATGTGGCTATATGGTATAGAACAGCCAGCTGCTGTAAGTGCCAAGCCAAGCGCTTCCTCTCTTACCGTAACTGGCAGGCCATGCAGCTGAAAAGGGTACCACAAGTGAGAGGATGGAAGGGTGGGGCCAAGACAGACCAGTTATGGGGGAATAACGGTTTTGAGTGGGCTGCTGTGGGGCGGTTACTTATACTATGGCAAAGAGGATGAAGGAGGGAGTGGTTGAGGGAGTGAGGACTGGCAGAGCAGGGGGAAGGTGAAGTGGACACTTTCATCTTCACATAAGGCTGTAACTGCCCATTCACAAATATTAAGGATGGCATTCATAAGAACCCAGAAAAATTTCTCTCAGCCCCAGAATCTGAAAAAAAATCAGTCCCCATCAGTACTGTACACAATAGTAAGCTGCATACCTGATAAAGCTTTTCTCATCTCCAGATTCCACTTCCTCATGCTGAACCAGCTCAGTCATCTCAGGATCTGGGCCTCCATCCTACAAATGGATCTTGTGATCTGGGCAACTCCTGGTCAGGCTCCCTGACCCCCGTTCCTCCTACTTGGCAATGGTGTTCTCTTCTCCCCTGAATAATCATGCTACCAAGTACTTTTTCATTATGTTTGGGAGCATCTTAGGCTGAGCAGAGGAGTGAGTCTTCAGACTCCTCGCCAGACCCTTGTGGAAATGAAAAATTCTATGCCAGGACTTGAGTTTTCTGATGTCCACTGACTTAACGCTGTACTTTAGGTTTTTGATTTTATCCCAGCGTGGTTTATAAGCCCAGATTATACCAAGTATTCAGATGACTAGTTGTATGTACATAAGAGCATTTAACATCACTGGCCAGCTGCTTCTGGATTTTCTCCTCATCTCATTATAAGATTTGGGCCCAAATATCTGAGCCGGGCAGCAACACAGTCAATAAAGGTTCTCCTTTAAGACATCCTAGTACAGGGGTGACCAACCTGAGCCTGAGAAGGAACCAGAATTTACCAATGAACACTGCCAAAGAGCCAGAGTAATACGTCAGCAGCCCCCCATCAGCTCCCTCACCCCGCTCCCAGTGCCTCACACCCACCGGCAGGTCCACCGATCAGCATCTCCCATGCCCTATCCGCACTTCCCAATCAGCTGTTTTGTGGTGTGCAGGAGGTTCTGGAGGGGTAAGGGGTAGAGCAAGAGCATGGCAGGCTCAGGGGAGAGGGTGGGAAGGAGTGGAGAGGAGTGGGGGCAGGGCCTGTGGCAGAGCCAGGGGTTGAGCAGTGAACACCCCCGGCACACTGGAAAGTTGGAGCCTGTAGCTTCAACCCTGGAGTCGGTGACTACACAAGAAGCCGCATATTAACTTCTGAAGAGCCACATGTGGCTCTGGAGCCACAGGTTGGCCACTCCTGTCCTAGTAATACTTGTGATGTTCACAATCAAAGAAACTTGCAATTGTGAAAGAAGTTGTTTGCAGTGCAAGCTGTCTGCACTGAGCTCTATGGTTTGTGCGGTGCTATTATACAGGTAGATGGCTTCTGGCCAAGAAGACTCCTGTGCACTAGGATGAAGAAAATGGACCAGACAAATGGCCTCAGTACTGACTGGAGCACTGTGGGACTTGAGTGGGAGGACAATATGAATTAGTTTACTACTACACTGGCTCCATACTGCCTCTAAATTGCTGCAGCTTGAACCAATATGTAGACCTGCAGAACACAAGTCCAATCCAAATGATATTTGGAATACATTAAACTGTATGGAGAATGTGTATGCAAGATGCTTGTCAAGTGTGCTGGGAGACCACAAATGTTTCTTAGCCCTGGTCTACACTACAGGGTTAGGTCAAATTTAGCCGCGTTAGGTCGATTTTAAAATGAAAGCATCTACACAACCAACCCTGTTCCATCAACCTAAAGGGCTCTTAAAATCGACTTCCGTACTCTTCCCTGGCGAGGGGAGTAGCACTAAAATCAACCTTGCTGGGTCGAATTTGGAGTAGTGCAGACGCAAACTGACATTACTGGAGCACTCTGGGATAGCTCCCGGAGGCCAAAGTGACCGTTCTGGACAGCACTTTCAACTCCGATGCACTAGCCAGGTACACGGGAAAAGCCCCGGGAAATTTTGAATTTCATTTCCTGTTTGGTCAGCGTGGCGAGCTCAGCAGCACAGGTGACTATGCAATCCCCCCAGAATCGTAAACGAGCTCCAGCATGGACTGAAAGGGAGACATTGGATCTGTATGGGGAGAAGAATCTGTGCAGGCCGAACTCCGATCAAAAAGGAGAAATGCTAATATATATGCCAAAATCGCACAGGGCATGATGGACAGAGACTACAACAGGGACACACAGCACTGCTGTGTGAAAGTTAAGGAGCTCAGGCAAGCCTACCAAAAGACAAAGGAGGCAAACGGTCACTCCGGGTCAGAGCCCCATACATGCCACTTCTATGATCAGCTGCATGGCATTCTAGGGGGGGACCCTACCACTACCCCACCACTGTCCGTGGACACCTACAAGTGGGGAGTCTCACGCAACAGGGAAGAGGAACAGGGAGAGGAGGAGGAGAATGCACGCAGGGAAGCAGTGAATCCGTTCTCCCCGTCACCTAGGACCTTTCCAACACCCTGGAGCCAATACCCTCCCAAGTCGGGATCCCTGACCCTGAAGCCGGAGAAGGCACCTCTGGTGAGTGCACATTTGTAACTACAGTACAGGGTTTAAAAGCAATGGTGTTTAATGTTTGATTTGCCCTGAAGAATTGGGATGCAGTCGCGGCCAGCACAGCTACTGGAAAAGTCTGTTAACGTGTCTGGGGATAGAGTGGGAATCCTCCAGGGATATCTCCATTAAGCTCTCCTGGAGGTACTCAAAGCCTTTGCAGAAGATTTCTGGGGAGGGCTGCCTTATTTCGTCCTCCATGGTAGGACACTTTACCATGCCAAGCCAGTAGCAAGTAGTCTGGAATCATTGCAGCACAATGCATGGCAGTGAATGGTCCTGGGTTTTGGTCGCATTCAAGCAACATTCCAACTATATCTTTCTGTGTTAGCCACAGGAGAGTGATATCATTCATGGTCAGCTGGTTGACATAGGCGAATTTTTGTAAGGGAACAGTAAAAGGACCCTGTTCATGCTGGGTTGTTTGCACTTGGCTAAAAGGGATCATCCCGGAGAATACCCACACGGCGAGGGGAGGGGTGAACGGATCATCCCAGAGAACAGCCAGCAGTGGGGTGGGGCGAGGTGTGTGCTGCACATCCACCCAGAAACCACAGCCCCTCCTTTTAAATGTGAAACCCAACTGGCATTGTTTGCTATGGAAAAGGATGGTGCTGCAGTCTGAAACCATTCACATGTTATGAAGGCAAAAGAAGCCAACTCCGCGTACCAAAAGACTTACCAGGGCTGCCTAGAAACCGAATTCTGTTGCCCAGCCGTTTGTGATGTGTCACCATACTGGCAGGCGCTCGACACAAAAGCCAAAATGCAACCTTGTACCTAAAGCACACAGGCTGTCTGCTGTGAATTGCTTGATTCACTGCGAAAGAGTCCCCCTTTTGTTCTCAGAAATGTATCATCTTAAATTTTACTCTCCCTTTTTATCTCCCACTAGGTGCAAATGTTTCTAGGCTCCCCCATCATCTCCATCCCTGAGGTTATCGCAGATTAGAAGGTGAGAAAAAAAAAAAAACACTCGCGATGACATGTTTTCCAAGCTCATGCAGTCCTCCTGCACTGATAGGACACAGCTTAATGCATGGAGGCATTCAGTGGCAGAGGCCAGGAAAGCATTAAGTGAGCATGAAGAGCAGAGGCAGGAGGCGATGCTGAGGCTAATGGGGGAGCAAATGGACATGATGAAGCGTCTGTTGCAGCTGCAGGAAAGCCAACCAAGAGCACAGACCCCTGCTGCATCCACTGTATAACCACCTGCCCTCCTCCCCAAGTTCCATATCCTCCTCACCCAGATGCCCAAGAAAGCCCGGAGAGAAGGGGGGGGCTCCAGGCACCCAGCCACTCCACTCCAGAGGATGGCCCAAGCAACAGAAGCCTGTCATTCAAACAGTTTTGATTTGTAGTGTGGCTACAATAAGCAATGTGGCCTTGTCCTTTCCTTCTCCCCCACCCCAACCGGGCTACCTTGTCAGTTATCTCATTTTATTTTTTAATTAATAAAGAAAGAATGCATGGTTTCAAAACAATAGTTACTTTATTTCCTTTGCCAGCTGCGATTGAAGGGGGGAGGGTGGTTGGCTTCAGGGAATTAAAATCAACAAAGGGGATGGGTTTGCAGCAAGGAGAAACACACACAACTGTCACACCATAGCCTGGCCAGTAATGAAATTGGTTTTCAAAGCCTCTCTGATGCGCAAGCACGCCTACCTGTGCTCTTCTGATAGCCCTGGTGTCTGCTGCTCAAAACTGGCCATCAGGCAATTTCCCTTAACCTCCCACACCACCATAAACGTCTCCCCCTTACTCTCACAGATATTACAGAGCACACAGCAAGCAGCAATAACAATGGGAATGCTGGTTGCACTGAGGTCTAACCTAGTCAGCAAACAGCGCCAGAGAGCTTTTAAACGTCCAAAGGCACATTCTACCACCATTCTGCACTTGCTCAGCCTATAGTTGAACTGCTCCTTACTACTGTCCAGGCTGCCTGTGTACGGCTTCATGAGCCATGGGAGCAAGGGGCAGGCTGGGTCCCCAACTATTGGCATTTCAACATCCCCAACAGTAATTTTCTGGTCTGGGAAGTAAATCCCTTCTTGCAACTGCTCGAACAGCCCAGAGCTCCTAAAGATGTGAGCGTCATGCACCTTTCCCAGCCATCCCACACTGATGTCAGTGAAACATCCCTTGTGATCCACCGGTGCTTGCAGCACCATTGAGAAGTACCCCTTGTGGTTTAGGTACTGGTTGGCACGGTGGTCCAGTGCCGAGATAGGGATATGTGTTCCCTCTATTGCCCCACCACAGTTAGGGAACCCCATTGCAGTAAAGCCATCCAGTATGACCTGCACATTTCCCAGAGTCGCTACCCTTGATAACAGAACATCAGTGATTGCATTGGCTACTTGCATCACAGCAGTCCCCACAGTAGACTTGCCCACTCCAAACTGATTCCCAACTGACCGGTAGCAATCAGGCGTTGCAAGCTTCCACAGGGCTATCGCCACCCGCTTCTCAACTATCACGGCAGCTCTCATCTTGGTATTCCTGTGCTTCAGGGCGGGAGAAAGCAACTCACAAAGTTCAAGGAAACTGGCCTTAAGCATGTGAAAGTTTTGCAGCCACTGTGAATCATCCCATACCCACAACACTATGCGGTCCCACCAGTCTGTGCTTGTTTACCGGGCCCAGAATCAGCGTTCTACTGTATCAACCAGCCCCACTGCTGCCATAAGATCCCAACTGCCACAGCCCGTGCTTTCAGGAACGTCTGCGTCCATGTCCTCATCACAATCGTCCTCGTGCTGGCGTCTCTTAGCCTGCTACTGCACATACTCCAGGATAATGCGCGAGGTGTTTACAATGCTCACAACAGCGGCTCACAACAGTGAACTGAGCGGGCTCCATGCTTGCCGTGGTATGGCGTCAGCACGGGTAACCCAGGAAAAAAGGCGCAAAACGATTGTCTGCTGTTGCTTTCATGGAGAGAGGGAAGTAGGGAGGAGTGACTGACGACATATACCCAAAACCACCCTCGACAATATTTTTGCCTCATCAGGCATTGGGAGGTTAACCCAGAATTCCAATGGGCAGCGGAGACTGCGGGAACTGTGTGATAGCTACCCCCAGTGCACTGCTCCGTAAGTCAACGCTAACCACGGTACTGAGGATGCACTCCACCGACTTAATGCGCTTAGTGGGGACATACACAATAGACTGTATAAAATCGATTTCTAAAAATCGACTTCTATAAAATCGACCTAATTTCGTAGTGTAGACATACCTTTAGAATAGTAAATTTCTCTCGTGCAGACAAGGCCCTTAAGGAGACAGAAAACCAAAGGCTGAGGAAAAGCTATACAACATGCAAGCAGAATGATCAAGGATGAGAGGCATGCATTTTATTAGTTCAACTTTTCTCCTTTTTAATAATTAGCTTATAAATGTCCAATGCCTGTTCGAATCATAGAATCATAGAATATCAGGGTTGGAAGGGACCCCTGAAGGTCATCTAGTCCAACCCCCTGCTTGAAGCAGGACCAATTCCCAGTTAAATCATCCCAGCCAGGGCTTTGTCAAGCCTGACCTTAAAAACTTCCAAGAAAGGAGATTCCACCACCTCCCTAGGCAACGCATTCCAGTGTTTCACCACCCTCTTAGTGAAAAAGTTTTTCCTAATATCCAATCTAAACCTCCCCCACTGCAACTTGAGACCATTACTCCTCGTTCTGTCATCTGCTACCATTGAGAACAGTCTAGAGCCATCCTCTTTGGAACCCCCTTTCAGGTAGTTGAAAGCAGCTATCAAATCCCCCCTCATTCTTCTCTTCTGCAGGCTAAACAATCCCAGCTCCCTCAGCCTCTCCTCATAAGTCATGTGTTCTAGACCCCTAATCATTTTTGTTGCCCTTCGCTGGACTCTCTCCAATTTATCCACATCCGTCTTGTAGTGTGGGGCCCAAAACTGGACACAGTACTCCAGATGAGGCCTCACCAATGTCGAATATTCCAATTCTAAACGTTTGCCTATTATTTGCCCTTGCCTACTTCTTTTTGTCTTTTGACCACTCTCTATTTAACACTTTTCATAAACTTTCAATTCTTCTGGAGTGTTGCCTGTGCATATTCACATGCAGCCACACATCAACCCCCTTCTCCAAGTGCCAGCGAGCTTCAGGTTCCTTCTAGAAAAGAAGTGCCTATTAGGACCACATAAGTGCCTTCTCATGGCACCAAATGTTCAGATCAGAGGTTTTCGGTGAACCACCTGAGTTTCTTCTGCTGAACCTTAAGATCCTTAAAGTGACAACTCTGGGCAAGAAGAGATGATCAGGCTATGTGAAAATACGGAGGAAACATTCCAGAAGAAGTACCGTTACTACTAGGTAATCTCTCTCCTTCTACAAGGCAGCCTGCTTCTGCATACTCTCAGTTATGGAAGTCCAGTTAACAGGACAACCCCAACAAAGGTGAGCTGAGACATTTTAATTAAACAAGGATTACAGAACAGTTCTCCAAAGCAAATATCAGATCTAGATGATAAACCAAGAAAACAGTGCTCAGTAAACCTTTGAAGAGAACCCCAGCTAGGCAGCCCTGTAGATTGTAATGTTTCCATCACAACAGAGAACCCATTGGAAAACTGAGTAACCCCGGAATGTGGGCCCCAAGAACTCAAGTGCTTACATGGTAGATAAAGCACACATGCAAGTGCAAAATCTAATCTATTTTGACAGTCACTCAGCATTCCCCATATATTGATCCACTAAGACTGCAAAAAAATCTAGGCAATTTCCAAAATACCTTTGTCCTCTCTCTACACAGGACAAAACTCTAAGCACTTAACTTCTAGGACACAGAACCTAGGGTTTGGTTAAAAAAACCCCTAGAAGACTAATGCCTGTGTTCAGGTAGAACTCAAGCATTATTTTAAAGAAAAAAAAATGGATGAGCTTGCATGACAGCTTTGTCGTTAGGGAACGCAGTAAAGGTTGGATCAATCATTGAAGACTGCAACTCACTCATTCCTGTCTTGCAGATGTAACTGTGATGAAAATGCTGCCTTTGTGATAGGTGGAATAAAGAGCACTTTTCAAAAGGTTCAGAAGGTGAATTTGTCAGCACTAAGTTGAGATGTCACATCAGTGAAGTTGTCTGCCCAGCGTAAGGACAACAACCAATCCTTCAAAGAACCCCATGACTGTAAAATGGCTTTTCAGTTTCATCTAGAAGCTAGTATTCAAAAATAGCAGACAGAAGTATTTTGATCAATCACAAGGACAGGATGAGAAACTTCAAGTATAATAAATAGTCCAAAATTGACGACATGGGTGCAAGGGTATGGGGTCAGGTTGTTAGATGCCCATACTGAAATCTTTGTCCATTTCCATTTCAGGAAGTGACATTACAGGGTGAACAGCTTCTTGCATTGCAGCAAAATACTGCTTCATGCTTCACAAGAAGTAATCAGAGTAACAGCCGTGTTAGTCTGTATTCGCAAAAAGAAAAGGAGTACTTGAGGCACCTTAGAGACTAACCAATTTATTTGAGCATGAGCTTTCGTGAGCTACAGCTCACTTCATCAGATGTATTCCGTGTCTGCTGCAGTTTCCACGGTATACATCTGATGAAGTGAGCTGTAGCTCACGAAAGCTCATGCTCAAATAAATTGGTTAGTCTCTAAGGTGCCACAAGTACTCCTTTTCTTTTTAAGAAGTAATCAAAGTCCCATGAATCAAACAATGGAGAAAAGTGGATGCAGAAAGAAATGTGTTCTTGGGATATCCATGTAACAGTACTGCCTGACCCAAGCTGGAGTGATAAGGATGATCCTTGACCCTGCACTGGTCTTATTTTCCTGAGCATCAGTAGAAGCAATGGAATCAGTGAGAAAGCATAGTCTCTGCTCCAATCCAACAAGAAAACCTCTTATTGAGTTTCTGTCCATTCCTGTCCTGAAATAAAACTGTGGACCGTTTCTATTGCTAGTTGTGACACAAAAATCTAAGAAAGGATAACTCCACCTCCTGAACAACAGCTCTACCATCAACTGTTTCAGAGACCACTTCCTCTGGTCTTTGCTTCTATGATTTTTCTTATCTGCCAACCAGGTGGATAAAAATCAGTGATTTTTTTTTAATAAAAAAAATTGATTTTTTTACATTTAAAATTGGATTTTTGTGATAAAATGCTTTTTGAGGAAAAAACCTAAAGATAGTTTTAATTAAGATATCTTTGAGCTATAATGTATCTCATCATGGAATAGGGATTATAAATTCTAATTCAATAGTATGAGACAATATATTCATGTAATGTTTAAGAAAAGTTTTGTAAATGAGTTCCAATAGTCCATGGATTAGGGACTCAATCTTATGGGGTTCCACAGGCTCCTGTATAGATTATTTAGGTTAATCTTTATCTACCCAATGGGTCTCAGTTCAGAAGATACCATCAGAGATGCTTAGTTTTGCAGTTCTCAAACTGTGGATTTATGTCTCCAGAGGTAAAATGCTTGTTAACAGCAAAAATGTTTTAAAATAAATAAATACTATAGAGAGGTGAGAAACAACAAACCTCAACTCTACTGTCCCTCTGCAAATTTGTGTACACAGAGTCAATCCCTTACCTCTCTCTAAAAGTGCAAAGTTTCAAAAAGTTAAATGAATAGAAGATTGTTGGGGGCAGAATAGATCTGGACAAGGAGAAGAAGTCTGGAGATAAATGGCAGAAGCTTTTCTGTTAAAATATTATATGTTTGCTGTTGAAGAAAAAAATCCAGAATACTTAACATTGTTGTTTTAGTTAAATAAAACATTTTAAATGTCTGCCTGGTGATGTTCTCCTCCTAATACAGCATGGCAAGAAAATCCTCCAAATATTAATGATCAACCTGTTGAACTGGAGACAGTTCACCTCCCAATGACTTCATAAATATCTGCTTCAATTACCTTTGGTAAATGAAATAACCAAACAATCATTCATTTTCTGATAGAGCTGTAAAACTAATCTGAAAAGTTTTCAAAATATATCACTGTTTAAAATTGTATAGGGTGTACCTTCTAAAAAGGAAACCTACATCTATCTGAGTTGTGAGGAATATGTATTAAGGTTATAACAACCAACAAGAATGCACTTTTATGTAGAAAACCATGATTAAACTGAGTCTTCCTGACTAGTGATTTAAATCATGATTTACAAATCTACCCTGCTGCCAACACATTTTCTTTGCCAACCAGCTGGAGGTACACCATGTAAATTTGATGAGCCAGACACTAGTCACAGAGACAAGCACCTTCCTGCTTATTAAAGTAGAACTTTGCTGTCTTGTCGGGCACATGCAGCCATGGAGAAGAGACAAAAGACTGAAAACTCCATCTGATATATGGAATCTACTTTTCCACATCTTCCAGTCACCATGAATATCAAGCCAATTTTCCTAGTATAGACACACATGTACACCCTGATGCCTGAAGTATGCTATTATCTAACCCAGAGGTTCTCAAACTGTGGGTCAGGACCTCAAAGTGGGTCACGACCCCATTTTAATAGCATCAACAGAGCCAGGACTGATGCCCTTGAGCTTTGGCTTTGCCCCCCTCCACCCGGGGTGGTGGGGCTCAGGCTTTGGCCCCCCATGTGGGGCTCAGGAAGGCTCAGATTTCGGTCCCTGCTCCTGGGGCCACGTAGTAATTTTTGTTGTCAGAAAGGGGTTGCAGTGCAATGAAGTTTGAGAACCCCGCATCTAACCAGACATTTAATGAACACTCTCTAGAGATGCCAGATCCAAGAACGCTATATTGGTCACGACTGTTTCTATATAAAAGCATAATTAGTTTCAGGTCAGTCTGAAAGCTACATGAAAATATGTATCTTCTATGTTGAGAGCCCCAAACCAGTCTTACAGGGATACAGGTAGGAATAACAGAAGGACAGGGATACTAGGTAAAATCAGCATGTAAAATTTGAACTCTAATGTAACTGTTTAACTTTCTCAAGTCCATGATGAAATGAAGGCAATTTTTTGTATTTTTTAAATGGGAATATAAGAATGGCTGTACTGGGTCAGACCAATGGTCCACGTAGCCCAGTATCCTGTCTTCCAACAGGAGCCAGTGCCAGATGCTTCAGGGAGAATGAACAGAAATGGCAATCATTAAGAGATCCATCCCATTCTCCGCTCCCAGCTTTTGGCAGTCACAAGCTAGGGACACCCAACCGTGGCCCATCTTGGCTAAAAGCCATGGATGGACCTATCCTCCATGAACTTTAACTGTTTTTTTAATCAAGTTATACTTTTGGATTTCACAACATCCCCAGCAACGAGTTCCAGGGTGAACTGTGCATGGTGTGAGGAGGTACTTCCTTTTGTTTGTTTTAAACATGCTGCCTATTAATTTCATTAGGTGACCCCAGGTTTGTGTGTTATGTGAAGAAGTAAACAACGTTTATTCATTTTCTCCACACCATTCATGATTTTATAGACCTCCAACATATCCCCCCTTAGTCATCTCTTCTCCAGGATGAACAGTCCCAGTCTTTTTAATCTCTCCTCAGAAGGAAGCTTTCCATCCCCTTCATCATTTTTATTGCCCTTCTCTGTAACTTTTCCAATTTGAATATATCTTTTTTGAGATGGGGCAACCAGAACTGCACACAGTAGTCAAGGTGTGGGTGTACCATGGATTTATATATTGGCATTACGATATTTACTGTCTTACTATCTATCTATCTCTTTCCTAACGGTTCCTAACATTGTTAGCTTTTTTAACTGCTGCTGCACATTCAGCAGATTTTTCAGAGGATCATTCACAATAACTCTTTCTTGAGTTATAACAGCTAATATAGAGCCCATCATTTTGTCTGTATAATTGGAATTATGTTTTCCAATGTGCATTACTTTGCATTAATCAACTTTGAATTTCATCTGCCATTTTGTTGCCCAGTCATTCAGTTTTTGTGAGATCCGTCTGTAACTCTTGGCAGTCTACTTCGGACTTAAATATCTTGAATAGTTTTGTTTCCTCACTGTTTATCCCTTTTTCCAGATCATTTATAAATATTTTGAACAGCACTGGTCTCAGTATAGATCCCAGGGGGACCCTGCTATTTACCTCTCCCCACTGTGAAAACTGACCGTTTGTTCCTACCCTTTGTTTCCTGTCTTTTAACCAGTTACTGATCTATGATGCTACCTTCCCTCTTATCCCATGACAGCTTACTTTGCTTAAGAGTCCTTGGTTAGGGACCTTGTCAAA
Organism: Eretmochelys imbricata; assembly: GCF_965152235.1. Classification (NCBI taxonomy): domain Eukaryota; kingdom Metazoa; phylum Chordata; order Testudines; family Cheloniidae; genus Eretmochelys; species Eretmochelys imbricata. Next base: position 130,110,862 of record NC_135576.1, on the reverse strand, counting down.
GGCTTTCTGAAAGTCCAAGTACACTATATCCACAAGATCACCGTTGTTCACGTTTGTTAACCTCTTCAAAAAAATCGAATAGATATGGGGGGCATACTTTCCGTTTACAAAAATGGTGTTAACTCTTCCCTAATAAATCATCATCTATATATCTGATAATTCTGTTCTTTACTATAGTTTCAACCAATTTGCCAGATACCAAAGTTAGGCTTATTAGCCTGTAACTGCTAGGCTTGCCTCTGGAGGCTTTTTAAAAAATTGGTATCACATTAACCCATCATTTAAATCAGCTTCTGTACCAGATCACTGAAGGATAGTTACATAGGACACTTAGTAGTTCTAAAATTTCATATTTTAGTTCATTCAGAACTCTTGGAGAAAAAACCATCTGGTCTGTTTAATTTATCAATTTGTTCCAAAACCTCCTCTACTGACACCTCAGTCTGGGACAGTTCCTCAGATTTATCACCTAAAAATGGCTCAGATGTGGGAATCTCCGTCACATCCACAACAATGAAGACCAATGCATTTAGCTTCTCCGTAATACCCTTATCTTCTCTGAGTGCTCCTTTAGCACCTCAATCGTCCAGTGGCCCCAAAGATTGTTTGGCAGGCTTCCTGCTTCTGACGCACTTTACCAAAAAAATGGCTGTTAGTTTTGGGGTCTTTTCCTAGTCGCTCTTCAAATTCTTTTTTGGCCTGCCTAATTAAACTGTTACACTTGACATGCCAGAGTTTATGCTCCTTTCTATTTTCCTCAGCAGGATTTAACTTCCAATTTTTAAAGGCAGCCTTTTTGCCTCCAATGGCTTATTTTACTTCGTTATTTAGCCATTGTGGCACATTTTTCATCCTCTATGTTTTTGAATTTGAGATATACATTTAATCTGAGCCTCTATTATGGTGTTTTTAAGAAGTTTCCATGCGGCTTGCAGGCACTTCACTTTTGTGACTAACTTTTAATTTTCGTTTAACTAACTTCCTCATTTTTGTGTAGTCACCTTTCTGAAGTTAAATGCTACTGTGGTGGACTTCTTTGGTATTTCCCCCCCGCACCAAGGATGCTAAGTTTGATTATATTATGGTTGCTATCACCAAACAGTTCAACTATATTCACCTCTTGGACCGGAGTCTGTGCTCCCTTTAGGACTAAATCAAGAACTGCCTCTCCCCTTCTGAGCTGCAGGAACTACCTCACAGAAAAGTCTTTCCCTCTGTACTGCTTTGACATTTCTCTTCAGGCTCCCATATTCTCAATAAGAAATCCACTTCTGCTCTAAACAGTACATTGGCCTAGAGATCCCTGAAAAGAAATGAGGAAGCAGGATTGGTAAGCAACACAGAGCAAAATTAGATCACATATACAAAGTGGGATTACCTCCATCACCCAATAATCTAGAATAATTCCACAACAAAGAAATGAGCCAAATAACTGCCAAAGGGAAGGGCAGAAGTGCAGGGTGTCAGGCAACCCATAAAATCTGAGGCTCGAAGAGTGCCAGAAACGAATGTTCTAGTTTTCACTATGATCTCTGCATTTTACATCTCCCCTTATCTTATTTCTTTTGTTGCTGACATGCACATGCATTGCCTCTGGAACCTAGAGGATAGGAGAAGAAATCCCACTTCTTTTAGACTAGGTTGGGTCAGCCTGAATGATCAAGCAGCAGAGCTAATCTCATCTTCTCCAGCACATTGCTGGTTTTGCTACTGAACAATCCTCAAAGGGAAGAACTTCTACCTTGTCTTGAGCCCTTAGCAAAGAGGCTGGATGACTTAAGCCAAGAATACCTACTGGCCAAGAGCGATGCCACTTGCCACAGTTCTCACCAATATATGACGCATCATAAGAAGCAAAAATGACATGTCTAGAAACAGTGCAGACCCCAATGTCAGTATCTTTTACCATTTTACTTTGCTCCTCGAAAAGATGGTCAAGCAAAGGAAGTATCTGATACCAAACTTGGAATTTGCGAGGCAACAGTAACCATGCAATTGGTGACATGGGTTCCTAATTTATCCAAGTACATCACTATCCAGGAAATCAATCTTTCAGGTATTTTGGTTGGGTAGGCCAGAACAATGGGCTCTTAGATTTCCCACTCAAAGACTCCTAGAGCAGAGATGGGTCACTGGCAGCCCAACGGTTGCATCTGGACCACCAGGTCATTTTATTTGGGTCACAACAGTTAAGAGGTGATTTATTCTGCAATGACATTTCTTATTTCTCAATCTTTTTTTTTTTGGCGGGGGAGGGGGGGACGGGACGTGCTGTGATAAACATACCATGAGTATAAAGTGCTTGTTTCAATATGGAAGACTGATGGCTAGAGAGAGTAGTTGTGCACTTCTTTGAGTTGCATGTATGCTGAACAGAAGGAAACTCAATACCCTGAAACATCAGAACTATGTCTGCTGTGCTGAGTGAGGTAGGAAATGGCTCACTGACAAACCAGTGGTTGATTCTTCTGCCTTCACAGTTTATCACAAGTAAAAGAAAGACAGAGAACACTAAGTCTCCCATGCACAGTGGGAGTGTGACTATCTTTGTACTTAAAATGGAGGTAAGCACCAATGCCTCATATGTTTGCAAGTCATGACAATGACAAATGAATAACCCGAAAAATCACCACAGCACCAATCACAAAGCAAATAATGAAATACATGCAGGGATAAGCCACTGTGACTTATCTAAAAGGCAAAGTTTTAAGGCAGAAGAGTTGTTTTGCTAGAGTTACCCCAGTACAAACTTTGGGTCTTACTGCATCCTACCTTGTCACTCTTGAGATGGCATGGGCTAGAAAGACACTGAGGAAGAGGGAAAGAGTGAAAATGTGCAGTGCAAATGGTAAAGGCGTTTGGTGATGACAAAATGGCAAAAAAAAGATTCAAAACAGTATCTCTATGTACAGTTTTGTGAAGAGTTTCACATATCCATGAACACGTGGAAGGGAAGGTGAACAAACCACCATGCCTGATTTTTTCTTCTTTGGCATTAGGCGACAGTACAGCTGTGTCACATGTAAGTCAGCTATGATATATGTAGGGACAATTGACAGTAATGTTAACATGAAAAGAACAGGAGGACTTGTGGCACCTTAGAGACTAACAAATTTATTTGAGCATAAGCTTTCGTGAGCTACAGCTCACTTCATCGGACATGCATGTCATGAATAACTTATGAAATTAGCTTCATTACACAGAACAACAAAGGGTCCAGATATTTTTGGTGTGCTTCAGGAAGCTGTTCCAGGTTTTGGAGATTTTAAGAAGTTGCAGGTTGTTGTAACAGATGGGAGCACCTGCTATGCATGGCTCAAGGGCTGGGTTTCCAGGTTTACTGGCACACTGCCCAACACTGCCCTGCATTATTCATCAAGAGTCGTTGTGTGGAAAATCGTTGAATTTTAATCACATCATAAATGTGCTCATGAAACTTACAAACATGATACAAGGTACAAACAGATCACTCAGCCAACACAAATTAGTAGCTTTTCTTGATGAAGTGGATGCACAGTAGGACAATTTGCAGCTATACTGAGAAGTGTGATGGATAAGTCATGGAAAATGTTCCTCGTAAGATTCTTTCCAATGAAAAACACTGAGAGTGTCACCTTCCTGAAAGACACTGAGTTCTGATACTACGGAGTTTCAGGAAAAACTGGAAGATTCAGTTTCTCTGTGCTATACAGCATTTTTGAGAGACATAACTTGAATTGTTTGAATCTGCACCTGCAAGGCATGGACTAGACTGCATCAGACCTCGTTGCTCAGATGGATGGGTTCTGAAGTAAGCTCACAGTTATTAACACTCACCTGTTACATTTGAATTTGCCCACTTTACAACCTGTGATGCACATACATCAGAACTACAAGAGTGCGAATCAGAGTTTAGCAGGAACTATACTCACAGTGAAATGCTGCTGCTCAATTTCAACGAACATTTAAAGCATTTTGAAAGTTTTCAACCTCATCTGATGCTTTTTAATGATCCACTTGCAGCTGTTGTCAGTGACCAGCCTTCTGAACTGCAACTAGAACTGTGCAAACTGCAGAACCTTTCTTTGTTGTAGAGAAGAATAAAAGGGACACTCAGTTTTGGAAACTGCTTACTGAGTCCCATTTCCCAAATCTGAGAAAGTAGGTGTTGAAATTGTGCTCTCTGTTTCGGAGAACCCATTTGTAAAAGTGACTTCTCCAGACTGAAATCCAAGGAAAGGAACCAATTGAAAAATGAAACACTCTTCCATCTTATGCAGGTTGGATGCACTAAAATTGATACACATATGCCCCTCAGTGTGCACAAAGGTTCACTCTTAAGTTTCACACTGACGGACCAGATACTGTAACAATGACAAGCAGCAGAAAAAAAATGTTAAGAAAGATGTGTTTGGTTTTTTGTTATTTTTATTTACTAAACCCCAGCACATCTGCACAGAGACTAAAAGGTTAGTGAAAAATGTGTTTAAACTGTTGTAAGGTTTTATTGTTTCTTTTCCTATTATTATATAAAGGTCATGCTATAGGGGACTTTTATAATTAGGACCACTTCAGTTTTACATTGTTAATACACCTTAACTGTATGCTAACATGCTGCAGTGTAGCAAGCATTTCTGAGTTATGCCATATGTATCCTCTAAAAGAAAACATTTGGCTCGGCAAAGGATTTTAAGGGATTTTGTGGCCCTCTATTACCTTAAAGTTACCCATCTCTGCACTACAGAACCAGGATACATGTATAAGAATACCTGTTTGGGGCCTGGTTCCCACTATCTGCCTCTTTAGTGACAGCAGGCACAGATGCTGGAATCCACCAAATACCTTGACCAGTGTTCAACAAACCTTAATCGACAGCCAAGGTCACTTTTCCTTTTCCCTTAAACTACAATTTATCAAAAGATAAGTCTTTTCTTGGCTGCTGTTGTACCCAGCTCTAAAGAGTCACTCAACCAAACCAGCAACTCCCCAAAAGTTGTTGTCATCAGGAGGTGAGAGATGCAGATTATCAGGAGAAACAGAAAACACTGCAACTTTGTGGTCAAAGGACTGATTCACATCACCTACTAGCAAGTCATGGTGGATGCTGGCCAGCAATAACTGAAGTTCCAAAATGGGAGATGGTGGCAGTTGCAGCTTAGCCCTATTAGGAGGGGCAAAAGAGTGAGTATAAAGAACCCGGCTTCTCAGATGGCCTCTTCTGGTATGTCTGTACTGCAGCTGAGAGCATGCCTTCCAGCCTGGGTAGACAGACACGCAGTAGTTTGCCAGAGCTAGCAGGCTAAAAATAGCAGTGTGGATGTTGTGACATGGACTAGCTGTCGGAGAACAAGACTACCCAACCCCCTGGGTCTGTACTCAGACAGACAGACCATGCTGCCGCCTGTGCCACAATGTCTACACCAGTAATGTGATGGTCTATCCAGGATGGAAGGCTCAGTCCCAGCTGTACTGTAGACATACCATTACAGTCCTCTGGTGCCCAGGATGTTGAAAGAGGTCCTTACCAATCTAAGTTAAATGGGGTGGGGGGGGGGGGGAGACACATACTGATCAAGTAGTGCTATATAAAAAACAAGACATTCTTGAGGTGCTTGGGAGGGAAAAGCAGCTTCACCAGAAGCTCTAGCAGCTTTGACCCCCTTCGGAAAGGGATCCTACAAAAAAATTACACGAAGACACCTGAGCAATCCTGAAGATCTAGCTTCTAGTGGAACCCAAGTGAACAACATGGAGGAACTAAAGTCCTTATCTCTAGAAGCTACGCAGATGAACCTCCAAGCTCATCCCATACGGCCCCAAGACTGACCTGGACAGCCCTGGAACTGAGGCTGAATGAAGAAACCCAGGTACACGGTCTAGATCCATAAAGAAACACTAACATACCTCTCTTGTGAGGAATGGGCACCATGTGGAAGACAGAGGGCATCTGCATTGGGGGAACTACACCATCCACGAAAGAAGAGCCAAACTGAATACTAGCAATTGAGACTAGAAAAAGGGCCAGAGACACCCTCAAAATAGAGGGAGTACAGAGATCTTGGATCTGTAGAAATGCTTACAGAATGTATATATATATCAGAAATGTGTAATGCTACCTCTGAGGTTATAAACACCCAACTCCTCTTACCGTTCCTTAAGGTCCTCTCTACCCACAGAAACACTATTTGTATCTGAGCTACACAGCAGAGGGAAGGAAAGAGGCTAAAGTACATCTCTGTTGTGACAATCTCCACACAGACTCCACAGAAGACTAACTAGCACTGACCTTTCTGAGGACTCCTGCTGCTTAAACAGTGACTGCAGCACTGCCTTCCCAAAACCAGCATTTGTTCTTGATACCAGGTCAAGAAAATGGTGATTTATGAAGTTGTGCATTGAATATATAGCAGCCTTACAAATTTCATGTAAGGACACTCTGGACATATGTTACACTGACATCGCAACTTATGTGGTTGAGAGCACCCCTAGGTACTGAGTCAAAATTTAATATTACTGATTATATTTATTATGGTAGTACCTACAGGCCAACCAAGAACAGGGTCCCATTGTGCTAGGTGGTGTATAAACACACATGACTCTTGCCTCAATCTAAATATACAAGACAGATACACAGTGGGGGAAGGGGTATAATACACAACTCTCAATGAGAACATTTAACAATGCTCTCAAATGGAGATAAACAAGATTTTGAGAACAAGACCCCAGCTTAGAACAGACCCCTGAAGTCTGATGGCAGGTGAGGCTGTGATAGGGAACCCCACAGGAATTTTCAAAGCAGCAGAATTACAGGGAAATAACTTTAAAGATACCACAGAAACAGGGGTTTCAGTTGTGGAAAGTAAAAGGCCCAAGGGACATCTCACTATGAAAGAGAATAGAGACACTGTGAGTTAGCAGTGGGAGGAGCAGTTTCAGGTTGCCTGGATCCACATTAGCAGACTTATCAGTTTAGTTTGAACAGGTTCTCAAATTTGCTGAAATACAAGTCTTCTCCAACTGCTTCTCAGAACATCAGAAAACCGGTTGAAGCACTTGTGTATGAATGTGAAGTGTTTCACAAGCACTGTAGGAGGTAAAACAAATTCTTAGAACACTCACCTTCTCTAGCATAAAAACACCTTAGTATTCTCTAAGTAGTAGCTAATAGCTCTTTTGACAAAGAGGATGAGCAACTTCACCTCCCAAGAATAGCTATGGGGCTTTGGAAAAAAGTCAGGCAATGACAGCAACTGACAAAGACTTCTAAAAAATTGTTTCACCAGGGGATCAACAATGGTCTTGTTTTGCAAACCCATACACCCTTACACAAAATTCTGTTTTTTAACCCAGCTCAACAAAACATATTTTAAAACCAGTTGGGGCCACAATGTAGATGAGATACTCTGAACTCTGAGTCAGTTTCAAAACCCCCTTGATACAAAAATATTAAAACTGATAAACAGCAGAGAAAACTGCACATCCAACTAAGAATTACAAATATAAACAAAATGTTCTAACTACCATGCTATTTAACCGCTATTTGCAAATAGTTCTGCTAACAAAACCAAATTTTTTCCCCCCTTTCTTGGTTGTGTGACTGCTCCAGCAGGGATATTTATACACTTGGTCCATGAAAAGTTTGGCTTGCGCAATACTGTGTTCTCCCTCAACGTGGCCCCCTCATACAATGGGGGTTAAAGGTCCACCTGCATGGCTGGAGTTGTAGGATCAAGGACTATGACTGCAGACTGTTGCTCAAAAACAGTCCTATGGCCATGTGGCTAGGCACATGACTCTCATATATGCCAAATGTCTTGGTGGAGAATTAACACTTCTCAAAGATTTCCATTCTAAAAGATTTTTAGTTGCTTGTAACTTTTTCCAACTTTCACCTTTCAGACTCAAATTTTCCAGCTCATTTCTTTGCCCCAGGGTGATTTAAAACAAACAAAACGGAGCAAAATGATTCATCTGTGTGAAAAGACTGAAAATAAGTATTTGAAAGGTAACGAAAGTTTGCCACCTTCTACTGAATATGTCTAGTGCCTCAGTGAGAAGGGATACAAACTTGATACGTAGCAGGAACAGTTCTAGTTGATACATATGCCTTTCTGTGGTGGTGATGGCAAAATCTACTTTGATTTTTGTCAAGGGACAATAGTTTAAAAACATACTTCACCCATATTCACTAGTCCTCATTCCCCACAAACAATGGTTGGTTTGTTTTTTAAACAAAGTATCCCACTGTGCTACTGGTACTAGACATGCATATGTAAGTTGAGTGAAATAGTTTATCACTGAAAGTGCATGCAGACCATCTTTCCATGGGACATTCGAAAGCCTGTATGGAGAAGTCCTGAGTCATGAAAGAACTTACTAAGTGCGAGTTTTGTGAATTTTACTGTTATCTAGTTATGAAATTTCTTTGATTTACTATTCCTTTTTAAATCCTAGGAAACTTTGTATGTATGAATTAAAATTAATTTTAGTATGTATACTTTCAGAAATTTAGCACTGTCAGACTTTTTTGGTCCAAATTCTCTTAAAAACAGAACACAGACTCTCGTGTACAGACTGCATTTTAAGAAAATAGGTTGTACATAAACTGAGTATTACTGTATCTAATTGTTATGACTATAGACAGGGCCATGGTCAACAGCTCAGGTCGCTCTTAGCTGGGGCAACCATTGTATCAGGCAACCGAACCTATAATCAATCACCCTTGCTCTTTAAGGTTCAATGGCCACAGGCTAGTAGGCATCAGTGCTTGAAATGCTGCTGCGGCACTGCTGCTTTAGCTCCACCATGCACCATGGCAGCACTGCCAGGGCAGCTGAAGTAGGAGAACAGGGAGCCCTTAAAGTACGAAGATGCTCAGAGACTGGTGTCCATCCACCACCCCATCTCAAGCCCTCCCTTTTTCATAGCACTGGTCTTAACCGCCACACATAACCTTTCTTTCCCCAAGCTCATACACACACCTGCTTCCCCTCAACTCCAACTAGCTCCTGCTGAATCCCTGCACTCCCTCAGGTGCCCCCAACCACAGAAAACAGCACTGTGGAGAGCCAAAGGGAGAAAAAGTGGCTATGTGCATTAGCAGAGATGTGAAAAGGTCAATGAAGAAAGATTGCCTGGTCTCTCCAGTCCAGATTCCTGCCAAGTGTATACCCCTGGTCTCCCCAAAACAGAACAACACTTCACTTAACTGCCCCATATCACAGCCCCTGGCCTCCCCCCACTACATCCCTCTACTCCCTATATATCCCTGCTTATCCACTTTGACTTCCTGGGAGAACTCTTTTCTGCCATTCCCCACATGCCCAGTAATCCCCTCTCACCTATTTTAAATACCCTTGCTGCCCAGTTTGACTCCAGAGTTTCACAATCAACATTTTAAAAAAGTGAATAATATCTTCCTTTTCAGCTATGACAGTTTCATGTGCTGGAAGTTTACCTTGTAGTTTTGCCTATATACATGTAAAGAATTAAAATGACAAAATACAAATCAAACAATTAGTCTATAATTCCAGATAACTAAACCAGTAAGTCACCTGCAAATTAAAGGTCAGATTCACCACTGCACTCCTGTTACTTTGTGCTGTTCTGGTGATGCAAAACACCTGTAAACTCATCTTAAATTAGGGCTAGATGCTTTATGAGGCTCCAGAGCAACACCAGAATCAGAACATACTGATGAATCAGGTCACAGAAGTTAAAATAAAAAAGTAATTTTAAGGTTGATATTACACATCAACTCACTGGAGATATCACATGGTAACATGTGCGTTTGAGTTTCTTATTTAGTGTTCAGACATGACATCTTTATTTTTTTAAAAAAACAATGATATTTTCAGATAAAATGTTTAATTGCAGTTAAGATAGAGAGTATGTACGAGTAACTAAGGGTAAAACACACATTACAGGAATATCACAGCTACATCAAAAACAGGCATTACAAACCTAGGAAATTGAGAAATCCAAACACAGAAATGCACAATTAAAACACCGGAACAACCTTCACTTGACCTTTTTAGTATGTGCGGTGCCAGATTAAATTAAAGTGATTTTTAATTATACTGTGGGGTAATCTTTGTTTTTCCTCATGGTGTCAATACAAGACAGAGTTAAGGTTGTTTAGTCCATTTCCATATGTTGATAGGACTGGATTTCTTAGCACAGACAGAAAGATGGGGGGTGGCGAGTGTTGGTGTTATATTGGAGGGTGTGAGGTCCTGGCACCAATGTGATGCCCCATCGGGTGGGGGGGGGAGAGCAGGCACATAGAGACACATCATGGTGGGGTGTGACCAACTGGAGAGGAGACACTTCTGCTTGGACAGTCATGGGAGCTGGGGGTGCGAAGAGGTCAGAGGCGGGGACTGGGAAGGGGGTGAATTAAGAGGCAAGGGAGACCATGGCGCAGAGAGAGACATCTCTAAAGGGTAATATTGGCTCAGAAACGCCTTGTAGGGACAACTAGGACGGAAGACCTAAGGAAGACAGTGAGGCCCCAGGCCAGACAACTCAGGGGAGGCCTGGGAACTAACACTCCACTGGGGGTGGGGGAATCCGGAGAGGAAGCCTGGGCACTGACACCCCACTGAGAGCAGTGGTTGGGGGGAAGGGAAGGAGGCCCAGACACTGATACCCCATGGGGGGGGGGGGTCTGGCACTAACACCCCACTGGGGCTGGTGGGAATCTGGGGAGGAGATCCAGTCAGACACCCCACCAGGGAGCATCAGGGGGAATCTGAGCCCGGACACTGACACCCAACAGGGATGGAGGAAACGTGAAGGGGAGGCCAAGGCAGGGAGGCTGACACCCCGCGGGGGGAGGAGACACTCGGACGCTGACACCCCAGGAGCGAACGGGGGGGGGCAGACACGGAGGGTGGGGGGAACACACGGACGCTGACACCCCACGGGGGGGAGCCCGGACACGGGCGCTGACCCCCGGGCCGTGCCGGTGAGGGCGGAGCCGCAGGCCGCGGGCGCTCGGGGCTGGCCGGGCCGGGCTCGCCAGTCACTCACCCAGGTGAGGAGACTCTCCCCGAGCTCGGCGCGCTCCAGGCTCTCCACGTTGAACATGATGCGGGCGGGCTCGGCAGGGCACGGCCGCCAGACACCGCTGCCGGGGCCGAGTCGCTGGCGCCGCCGCTTCCCTGGGCCGGGCTGTGGCGCAGACACGTCACCGGGCCGCCGCCGCCGCCGCCGCCGGGACCCGCCCGCTCCCGCCGCCGCCGCGCATGCGCCAGGCGCGCCTCACGCGCACAGGGCGGGCGGGGGCTGGAGTCTGGCCACGGGGAGGCCTCGGCTGAGCCAGAAGCGGAGAGAGGTACCGACCCCTGCCCGACTGGCCGGACCCTGCCCCGGGGCGAGCCTGGCTGGACCCGCCCTCTAGGGCGCCTGGCGAGCCGGCTACCCCTCCCGCACCGAACACCCCCTCCCCCAGGGCGCCCGGTCCCGTGCCGAGCCACGCCACCCCTCCCCCACCGAACACACCCCCCTCGGGCGCCCGGCCCTGGAGCGAGCCCCGCCACCCCTCCCCCACCGAACACCCCCCCCCCCCCGGGCGCCCGCCCCTGGAGCGAGCCCCGCCACCCCTCCCCCACCGAACACACCCCCCCTCGGGCGCCCGGCCCTAGAGCGAGCCCCGCCACCCTCCCCCACCGAACACACACCCCCTCGGGCGCCCGGCCTCACGGCGAGCCCCGCCACCCCTCCCCCACCGAACACACCCCCCTCGGGCGCCCGGCCTCACGGCGAGCCCCTCACCCCTCCCTCACCGAACACACCCCCCTCGGGCGCCCGGCCCCACGGCGAGCCCCGCCACCCCTCCCTCACCGAACACACCCCCCCCTCGGGCGCCCGGCCCCGGAGCGAGCCCCTCACCCCTCCTCCACCGAACACACCCCCCTCGGGCGCCCGGCCCCACGGCGAGCCCCGCCACCCCTCCCCCACCGAACACACCCCCCTCGGGCGCCCGGCCCCACGGCGAGCCCCGCCACCCCTCCCCCACCGAACACACCCCCCCTTGGGTGCCTAGCCCTGGAGCGAGCCCCCCCTCCAAACACGCCCCCCCCACACACACACTCAGGCACCTGGCCCTGGAGCGAGCCCCCCCCCCCCCCCCCGCGCCTGGCTCCAGGGTGAGCTGGACCACTCCTCTCTCATGACACATATACCCCCCTGGTCCTGGGGCAAGCATGGCCACTCCTCCCTCCACCAAATACACATCCCCTCTTGGGCACCTGGTCTCAGGGCGAGCCCCACCACTCCTCCCCCACCAAGTACACCACCCTCAGGCGCCTGGCCCCAGGGCGAGTCCCACCCCCTACCCGCCAACACTCCCCTTGGGCGCCTGATCCCTGGCGAGCCTTCGCTGCTCCTCCCCCACGAAACACGTTACACACGCTCCTACCTCTATGGCCCTTGTAGGCCACTGCATCCCGATGTGAGCCCGGATATTCCTCCTCCCGCTTTGGGTCCCCAGATCCGGGTGTGAGCCTGGTTTCTATCACCACCATATTTACTTGGCCACCCTGCCACCTATTCTGTTCATTTCTCTCCCCAACATACAATGTATTGTCCTGCCTTCTTGCCTGGTTATGAATGAAATTTGGATCTAAACACAGTGTTCCACATAAGTGGTTGGTTTGAAAAAAGAAAACCTGGTCTATTTGGTTCTTTGTTTTCCATCTCCCAGTCCAGTCGATAAACATTAATTAGGGAACGCTGATGCCTAAAATGGTACAGCTCAGCACTCCAGTTTGGATGATTTTAGATGTCAACTGTTCTGAGAAACTAGGTTCCCAGCCCGTGGAGCTCAAAGAGCCAGGGTCCTTGCTCACACTCAATTTTTGACATTGACAGGGCATGCCCCTTATAACCACTACTGGCTCTTGGCCTTATTAGCCTGCATATTTCTATTGAGTTCTATGGAACTGCCGCAACAGGAGTGCTGAACAGTATATTGGTAGTTTTCAGAGTAACAGCCGTGTTAGTCTGTATTCGTAAAAAGAAAGGGAGGACTTGTGGCACCTCAGAGACTAACAAATTTGTTTGAGCATAAGCTTTCGTGAGCTACAGCTCGCTTCATCGGATGCATTCAGTGGTGTTTGCAGGTATGACCCATAGCTTGTCAAATCAAAGAGATGCTTGACATTTATATGTATTTATATAGTCTTTGTATTGCTCAGTTCAATAAAGAAATGTTTTTAAAAATGTGAAAGTAATATTTTTACATAAATAGTGGAAATGACCAGTTAAGATCATTTAATGCTGAGATAGATACTTGTTTCAGGAAGGCTGAGTTACCGTTCCCTTTCCATTAGGAATCTGTGAAGGCAGTTTTGCATGGGAGAAAGGTAGGTTACTTATAAGTAACCAGTATTCTCTGAAAATATTGCCTCCGCAGAGAAACACCCATCCTCTCTACTTCTTTGCTTCTCCATAGGATCTACATTGGGCAGGTCAATAGGAACTAGGGATTCAGTCTGTCATCATTCGGCAATGAACCAGGACACCCCAAGTTAGCTAACTGCTTTTAAATTGTTCCAACTATCTCACAACACAGTTTGTGGATTTATGAGGACAGTATATTCATAGAAATTATTACTAGTAAGTAATATAGTTTGAGAATGTGAGAGTGGCTTTTAAAAGGAGGAATTTGTCAGATATTTTTCTCATTCTTAAAATTGCTTCATATCTTCTTGATAAGGTCTTGTTTGTCCACAGTGAATTCCTGTTTACCCACAGAACAGGTAATGTATAGGCAGTGACTGAGTGTTTCCCCACCCTGCCTACCCAATATGTTTCAACTCTGCACTGGGTGGGGGGAATATGTAGAGGGGTGAGCGGGAAGTTCAGTCTCAGTAACCAGTTGAATCCTTAGCCTGTCTGCTGAGGTAGCCAAAAAGGATGTCAATTATGATGACTTATGTGATGTGGACACCCTATTAGCTAGGAATTGGACTGAAACTGGTTTTGTCTGTGTGCTGCAAGCTGTCTGCAGAGTTTCACCCATACAGTGAGAGAGAGGTCTTTCAGTTCTAACAAAATGTTTTAGTTCTGTAGTATCTTCTCTCAGGGATTCAGTCTTTGAAACTCTTCTTGGAGAGGAAGGGGTGTTTGTACCCTGCAACATTTTCACCCTCTGACGTATCTCTTCCCCCAGCAGGAGAGTAATACCTACTTTCTTCTTTCTCCTTTAGGAAAAGATGTTTCCCAGAGGCTACTGACCCCAGACTTCCCAAAGACCTAGTTCAGCAGGTAAGTGTATGGAATTGTCAGTCCTAAGGGTTTTTACATGGACACAAAGGACACCCTCCCAGTAAAACTGCACTTGCAGAGCTGAAGAACCTCAGCTTCTCAGGAAAATTTCCACTTTACTGGTAAAGCTACCAATGCTGTAAAGGTCTCTTTCACAAATACACTGAGTTCAGGGGTCAGTGGGAATCTGAGACTGGTAGAGGCTCTAAGAACAGTTGCTCATCCCTTGAGTGAGTGTTTCACATGGATCATGGTGACAGCATAGGTCTCGGTGACACCAAAAGTGCTGGTATAGATTTGATTGCACCAGCTAAGATGACTTATTTAATACTGTAATGTCAGAAGTATTGTAGCTGTATCTCTAAAGTAGTTACCCAGTAATGTTGATACTATTAATACTCACTGCTTGAACACTTAATAACACACTATCCGAATAAATAGTATTCGTTTTATTCTTCCCACAGAATTTATCTTGGCAATTAATAAATTACTCTTATTTTAAAAATTGCTCTTGTTGCTTGACTGTTTCAGATGTTGTCCTTCCTCCTTTTAGTTTGACTGTCTGCAGTTTTTATTAAGTATAATAAAAATTAACAAAATAGTCTTTAATATTGAAGCTTATTTATATTATTTTTACTTAAATGTGTAAACACATGCCTGGTATGCAAACATCTCATCATGTTTACATAGTCAAAATCAACAAATCCCTACTGCCTATGATATAGACAGCATCAGCTGATAACCCTCCATTCTGTAAAGATGCCATCTGCTAGAATTCTTGCTCATGGCTTTTAGTTCCTAGACTTGATACCAGCAGATCTTCCTCAGCTCTTAAAGAATGTTCGCCCAGAAGGAAGTGGCAAAGTGTGAGCCAGGGATATTAGGCATCTTATTGACATATCGTGAGCTACTGGAAGATAGACCAGGGTCTCTGTAGCCCCTTGGCATCCGATTCATGCAAGGTTTGATACTTTTAAAACTTCCCATTAAAAAGCCCCCTATGTCATGCAGTCTTAATGTAGTCTTGGCAATCTGATGAAAGTTCCTTTTAAACCATTTATTTCTGTGAATTTTAATCTCTGATGTGGAAATTCCTTTGGTAGTAGTGATACCAGCTTGTCAGGTAAGTTTCAGGGCCTAATGATTGATCTGTCTGACACCAGATTATACAAGCAATAAGTGTGCTAGAGTCTCCTCTGAGATTCCTCTGCAAGGTAGTGCTGGAGTTCCTGTCCTGCCAGTGTTTCTCCTATGCCCATGTACTTAACCCAGTGATGCCCTTCTCTATGCATTAATTGTTGAAAGGTCCCTGGGATTCTGCATGAAGTGGACTAAGGGAGCATAGAAATTGTCTGACTGGATCAGACCAATGGTCTGTCTAGTCTAGTATCCTACTTCCGACAGTGGCCAGTGCTTCACAGGAAGAAACCTTGCAGTAGGAAGATTTGGGATAATCTGGCACCAAGTAAAGTTTCCACTGTCCCCCAATATTTAAAGGGTAGTTTATGCCCCCAGAGTTTGAGGGCTTGTCTACATAGTAAAAGGAACCAAAATAACTACATCAGTTGTAGGTCACATCTTTAATTATATCAGTGTAAATCCATATGTGCATATTCTTATTTTGGAAAAAGTGCCCTATTGTCCATAAAAATTGACTTAAATTATATAAAAATAGAAAATAAAAGTATCCATGCACAGACTTGCACTGATAAGTAATTATAGTTGTGAGTTGAACCTTAATTTCGTTCCATTTCCGTTTAGATAAACGCTGTGGGATTATATTCCTTCCAAAACTCTTGTTTATTTTTTAATCCTATTATGAGGACAACAAGAGTTAATGTCCAGTTCTTTTTTGGATTAGTTAATTTTTCTGTTATTCTGGTACATTTTTCTTTGATATGTATTTTTTTAGTCATGATAAATCATTTTGCATTGTCTTATCCTGGGAGCTTCATCTCCTTTGCAACCAAAGAAACTGACTAGCACTTTTAGAGGACAGTATTTATACCAGCAGGAGTTGGCATTCAACAGCCATTGGGGGGCCTGGGCTTGTGCCCTGCTACTGCTACCCTCACTTATGTAAATCGTTTAAGAGCCAAGGGTATTCCACCAGTCTTGCACTAAGAAGCAAAAGCCCAGGAGCAAGAATCCTGTCAGAATATTGTCTTCTGAGAAACACAATTTCAGGTAAATAATTTCCCCTTATTCACCCTCAACAAATCCTTAAAAGGACACTATCAATTCAAATCCATCTTTAAGTAAGGGATTTGAGCAAACTGATGAGCCCTGTATTATGCCCTGAAAGTCAACAGATGTATGTGACCTACTAATTTCTTGGTTACTCATTTTTCATGCCATTATCTCAGTGTGTCATTTCTAGACCATCATGCAGAGCCATAATAAGGTCCTTCATTTTTCCTGTACCTATGTGACCCTTGTGTCTAAGATCTTTGTAATCTCTCTTGGAAGTAAAATAACAGATAAGACATCCCTGGTGAAGTAAGAGGCACTAAAATATATGGAAAATATAGAAAATCATGAATATTTTGGTCTGTCTAGCCAGCAATAATTATTTCACATACTATGGCAAGCACTAGTTCATTTTTAGTGTCCTCCTAAGTGGTGTTATGTGGCATTGTTCTAGCTGTGCCATATGAAACAGAATCTTGATAGTATTTCTTTTGTTAGCTGGCAGTTCAGAAGCATGATGAGGTAATACATCTGCATTAACATGCTCCTTTGTGCCCTTAAATTTCAATGTCCTCTGTGTGCGCTTCCAAGAATAAAAGCCACTGTTGTAATTTAACATGCTGTTATTTGTGATATTCCTTT
Source organism: Eretmochelys imbricata (assembly GCF_965152235.1). Classification (NCBI taxonomy): domain Eukaryota; kingdom Metazoa; phylum Chordata; order Testudines; family Cheloniidae; genus Eretmochelys; species Eretmochelys imbricata. The sequence continues at coordinate 130,093,777 of NC_135576.1, read as the reverse complement.
GTTGGGAAAGGAGCAACGGAGATCAAGTAGATAACTTGTGACCAATGTGAATTTTTAGCCTGACAGTAATTAAATCAGCCTTGAAAAATTCTACTTGCCTAAGGCAAATAATTCTTTGTTGACAAGAGAGTAAATTATCATTAGTTTTACTATCATCAATCTGAGTCACCATGATAAAGAGCAGGCAAGAATTTGTGCCTGAGCTGGTAACTTGTAATGACAATTTTGCCCAGATAAATTATGTTACTTTATACCCTTCTACCACCCCAGTCCCTACCAATCTGTCTATGTATAGTTCCATTCCATAATCATTGAGACTCATGGTGCAACTGCATCTGGTATCTGCTTGTCTGCTATTTAACTAAGTCCTGATAAAACCAATTGTGACATAGTTGGGTCACAGTGCAAAAGATAAGGTAATTTCTTCTTTTCTTTTTCTCACTGGAGAGCCCTGCTATTTTGTATTAGACATACCAGGAGATTAAAGAGGACTGGCTATTAAAAAATTGGTTATTGTCCTTTTTGCTTCTTTTTTGATGTTTAAAGAGGGACTGAAATTTTTTGCTATTTTAAAAAATAACTTTGCTGTTTTTTGTTTGGTTTTTGTTTTTTTTGTCGTTTGTAAGCTGATTTTGCTGGAGGATTGTGAGCTTTCTCATTCCTTAATTGAAAGGCAGTGTGGGAATGAATCTTTGTTTTTTCTTGACATCCATCCAACTGAATAATCAGTTGGAAGACTCTCTCTTTAACAATCAGTTCTTAAAAGTCTGAGTAAAAGTTACCTCTCCTCTGAATTAATAGTTTCACTTTCTTGGTTTTTTCTGAAGTAATTTTACCAGTCATCCATAGTCTTCCATGAAAACTAGCATAAACAAGAACTGAATTTCTAGTATAAAAGAGAAGGAACAAATTTTAAAAACACCTTTCTATCCTCCTTTATACATCATAAAGAAATGATGAGAACAAATTTTTAACACAGAGAAGGAAGAATATCTTTTAAATGGATTATTTGGCATCTGAAAAACACATGGTCTTGCAGTTAGTTTCGTTCAACTAAAATTGTTAAGCTGAAAAGGTTAGGTAAATATTTTAAAAAAATAATAATTTGCGTAAATAATGGAGCATTGCAAGAATTTAATAAAGTGGTTGAATACAAACCTTATTTACTTATGTCAACTCATTGCTGATTCTCTAGGAGAGCCCTGAGACACTTCAGTAAAAATCAATAAGTAAAGAGGCTGAAATCTAAATTTAATTCAGTCTCCTACATACCCCTAATCCTTACCCACATCCATCTCCCATAACATACATACTTCACTTCCAAACAACATGTCAGTTTTAACTTGGACCATGGGGAGTTTAGAAATTGATGTTTCTCAGTTCCCTTCCTGTCAGTCAGTCTTTACAATGGGCAAACCCCTTCTGTATGGCAACTGGAGGCAACCAAGATCTTTGCTCTGAGCTTGGCTTTAGGGATGCCCCTCAGGAAGACCTCCCCAGAATTTTTTGCCTTCCAAGCAGCACATACAGCAGAATTCAAGTCTCCCTTTGCAGCAGAGCTTTCACAAGATTTCTGAAGTGTTCTTAACTAAACATCACTGTTTCTTCAGTGGCTTCAAGGCTTTTCGTCTCAAAACTGCTGAATTTAGAAAATCTTTTGGCTTTCAGGAGAGGGTCTGAAAGATGTAATCTCTCCTCCCCTCTGAGAAATGGCAGATGGACAGTAGGCCACAGAAACCCAGCTCTACAGTAAGACAGTTGAGCAGGCCTCAGGGAAGCTTTCTTCCCTGACACCTGGCCAGAATCAGAGGCACGGAACTAGGGGTTAAGATTTTCAAAGCCTCCCTGCTGCTCCCCGTGAATCCCACAGCCTGTAAAGCAAGCAGAAAAGTTTCACTGGAGTCTCCTGAATCTCAGGAGAAGGAATGATTTCCTCTATCAACCAGGACGAAGAAATAACTGTTCCCGGTCAACATATAGGCAAGGTCCATGCTGAAGTTGTTGAGAAGGCTATTAAACAAGCCCATCCCACAAGCTGTTTTACTGCAAGGCCACAGCTGCCATGAAGGATGCCAGCTACTGCCACCTTTCTGATGCCAGTGAGTTGCTAGTGGCTGCAGCTCAACTCTCATTCAGTGCAATCGGTCCCCGCTCAGCCCAGAGCATGGAGTGAAATAATCCTTTCACACACACCCTCATTTTTCTCTCAAGGGTTTTGGCCCAGGGACTGGTGTTAAAGAGACAGCAGAAAGTCTCAAAGCTTCTCATGAGTGAATCTCCTCTCTAGATTCTCAAAAGAAAAGGAGAAATCTCTAAAGCTGGGCCTTTGAGCCAGATACCTCATGTTCTCAACTAAGTTTCCAAGAATTATGCACAAATAGGGGCTCTAATTTCTCAGGTGCTTATGTTTTCAGAAGATTAACAACCAAAACCTTGCAAAATTGAAGAGCTGTGATTAAGATACAGTGGGAATTCCCCATCAAGAGTCACTTGTATATAAGGACTAAAAGATCTTCATTACTCTGCCTAAGGTTAAGCTTGCTGTAGCTTCCTTAATAAAGGGTATAGTCATACCAACTGAGAGTCTGTTCCTGCCAAACCCATAGACAAAAGAATAAGTTAATTGCTCAGACTAAACTTGTATACAGCCGCCTCAGCCCTGTGAATATTGGCTGCAGTCTTATTGGGTGCAGCTCTGTGCTCAACTGAAAGGCCATTGAAGCATACACACATACACAAAAAAGGCAAAGTAAATCCTACATAAAACTACTTTAAACTTGATTTCCTTAGCAATGTTTTCAGAGCTGTTGTTCCACCTGACTCTGATTTTCTATATATTCAAAACTTCCAAAGGCATGGTCCAAGGGACCTATAACACCACTTGAAGAAATTGGAATGGCAGGCTAACATCTGATATCCTTCCAAATATCTTGCTGATAAGCTCTTTGGGGAACAAAGAGACAAAGCCGTCAGTGAGGCTTTACACAAGGGGAATAAGTCTCTCCCTTCTTCCAATGAAGCTTCTCTATTCAAACCACCTTATTTCAGCAAGTGTTCCCTTTGTAGTCACTTCTCTTCCAGCATAGATATTATACATTAGGAGGAGGCCATTGCTGCCTTTCCTCAGAGTTGGAAGATCAAGGCAGGGATTCTCTGGGAAACCATACAACCCACAAAGCTTCCCTTGATTTTTGGGTTTCCCAAGTCTGGGCATATCCCAGCCCTTCTACCAGAGTGGAGGGGGCCTCATCCAGAAGTGAGTCATCTCAAAAAATGGGTGCTTGAGAAAATCAGGGTGGACTCATTATCACAGGGATAAGTTTATCCTTTCCCCCAAAGTAAATTAAAATAAACCAATGCTATCAACAAGACCTTCCATCGCATCAGAAAATGAAATTTGAATTAGCCCATCTCTTACGCATTGGAACACTAGAACCAGTTCCATGGAGAGAGAGAGATTTTGAAAAGGTCACAAGAATCTCTGTGGTACAAAGAAACAATAGCATACACCCTATTTCAGATCTTGTGTCTCTTGTTAACTCCATAAGGAAATCAATATTACAGGGAGAAATACTGAAATCCATCATTCCAGTATTGTCTTCCCAAGCTTAGAATATGAAAATAAAATTCCTGGAGGTCTATCGAAGATGTGTTTGGGGAGAATTACCCAGATATACTTCAGCTTGTGCTCTAAGAAACAGCATTTTATATAGTGCTCCCTTTTTGGACTCATAACTTTTTCATGAGTGTTCACAACTGACTCCTTTCAAGTATCATCCCTCCTTTCAACTGAAAGGGATACATGTCTGCCCTGTCAGGTTTACTTCATCATGTTACACAGGGCCCAGAAGCCATTTCTAAAAGCCTTCAGAAACATAGCTTGAGCAGACAGGTGAACAGACCAATTACAACCCACACAAAACTCCAGCATCTCAAGGTATCATCAAAGAGAATCTTTATTTCAGAAGAGAGATGGAAAAAGGTAGTGTCAGACATTCCAAACATTAGCACACTTTTCCTAAGATAAAGTCTCTAACCTTGCTTCTTGGGTAGTTGGTCTCATTTGAGGAATTTAAGGAGCATCTAGCAAAAGATTCAAAAACTAACAGTAACAAATTTAAGTACATCAGAAGCAGGAAGCCTGACAAACAATTAATGGAGCAACTGGACTAAAGGAGCACTCAAGGAAGACAAAGGCATTGCGGATAATCTAAATTCGTTCTTTGCACTGGTCTTCATTGCAGAGGATGTGACGGACATTCCCACACTTGAGCCATTTTTAGATAACAAATCTGAGGAACTGTCCCAGCCTAAGATGTCAGTAGTGGAGGTTCTGGAACAAACTGATAAACTAAACAGTAGTAAGTCACCAGGACCAGATGGTATTCCCCCAACAGTTCTAAAGGAACTCAAACATGAAATTGCAGAACTACTAAGTGTGATGTGTAACCTATCGCTTAAATCAACATCTGTACCAGATGACTGGAAGATGGCTAATGTGATTCCAGTTTTTAAGAGGCTCCAGAGGTGATTCTTGCAGTTAGTCTGGTAAGACTAACCTATAGTAAAGAACAGAATTATCAGACACATAGATTATCATGATTTCTTGGGGAGGAGTCAACACAGCTTTTATAAAGGGAAATTATGCCTCCCTAATCTATTGGAATTCTTTGAGGGGGTCAACAAACATGTGGACATGGGTGATCTGATAAAAAGACAGGAAACAAAGGGTAGGAATAAATAGTCAATTTTCAGAAGGGAGAGGTAAATAGCAGGGTCCCCCAGGGATCTATACTGGGACCAGTGCTATTCAACATATTCATAAATGATCTGGAAAAGGAGGTAAACAGTGAGGTGGAAAAGTTTGCAGAGGATAAAAATGATTCAAGATGGTTAAGTCCAAAGCAGATCGCCAAGAGTTACAAAGAGAGCTCACAAAACTGGGTGACTGGGCAGCAAAATGGCTGATGAAATTCAAAGTTGATAAATGCAAAGTAATGCACATTGGAAAACATAATTCCAACTATACTATGCTTCAAATGATTCATTCCCTTTGAAGCATCTAGTATTGGCCAGTGTCGGAAGACAGGATATTGGGTTAAATGGATCACTGATCTGGCCCATTATGGCCATTCTTATGGTACCCAGTATAATTCTTGCTTCACTTCCAGCTAGCAATTGCAACAAATCCGTTTAGAAAGATCTTGGTCAAGATCCAGTACTGGTATCTCTTGGTGAAATTGTTCTTAATATTATTTAACAGCTACATGATATCACGTCCAGAGAAGCTGATCATCAGTACAGGTACATATTCTATGTAGGGGGAACACATTTGAACTCCTTTATGACTTGGGGAGAGGAAGGGAAATGTGACCCAAGAGGGAGACATTGAGTATAAACTGTTTCATGCTATGGACTGTCAAGCTCGCCCCTCCATTTCCAGAAAATGATTTTTCAGAAACATGGTGTGTGTATAACTGCTAAGAAGACAGAACTTGGGCTTCGTGAGCAGCCCAGCAGAGAGGGGAGCCCAGTCCCTCAGTCCCAAGGCATTGGTGCTTGAAAGACTTGGTTAGCACTGCAGCCTCAGGGTTTGTCTACACAGGAAGTTATACAGATAAAATTACACCAGTATAGTCACATCACTATACTTTATTCTGGTAAAACTTCCCATGTGGACATTCTTATTTTGGTGCAAGAGTGCCCTTTTCTGATTTAGCTTATGTTGCTTTGAAAGAGTTAAGTTAAACTGAAAAAAGGCACTTATACTGGAATAAGAGTGTCCACACAGGGCATTATGCTGGTATAACTATAGAGTTTCAAATTCACACCCTACCTTATATGCGTATAACTTCCCACATATTCCCTTGACCAGTACTGTTTCTCTTGGTCATTCCTATCCTAAAATCATTATTAAATGGTGGTTGGGGCTGCAAGATAATTAAGCCTAAGGCACCATAGTCTGATGAAAGTATTATTTAAGTGGGGTAGGACATAGGACCTGGACCTGTCCATAAAGAAAGACCTGAGGTTTTTTTTATATATTCATATATATGAAGTCTATTGTGTGAATTCTAACTTTACTTTAGTTGTGATTTTTCTGAGAGTCCTGGTTTGGTACCATTGGAAAAGATGTTCTGTAAAAATTTAAACAGACTTTGGCACAGGTGTTTGGGAAAAACTATAATAAGTGCAAATTATAGACTCATAGAAATGTAGGGGTAGAAGGACTTCAAAGGGTCATCTTCTCCGTTCCCCCTGCACTGAGGCAGGATCAAGTATGTCTAGACCATCCCTGACAGGTGTTTGTCTAACCTGTTCTTAAAAACCTCCAATGACAGTGATTCCACAACCTCCTTTGGAAGCTTATTCCAGTGCTTACCTATACTTATTATTAGAAAGTTTTTCCTAATATTTCACCTAAATCTCTGTCAGTGCAGAGATTGCAACTCTTGTCCTATCTTCTTGCAACTTCTTGTCCTATCTTCAGTGAACATGGAGAACAATTGATCACCATTTTCTTTACAGCAGCCCTTAACATTTTTGAAGATTTTTATCAAATCCCCTTAGTCGTCTTTTTTCAAGACTAAACACGCCCAGTTTTTTTAACCTTTCCTCAGAGGTCTGATTTTCTAAATCTTTTATCATGTTTGTTGCTTTCCTCCGGAGTGTCTCCAATTTGTCCACAACTTTCTTGAGATGTGCTGTTCAGAACCGGTTACACTCCTCCAGCTGAGGCCTCACCAGTGCCGAGTAGAGCTGGGGAACTGTTACAACCATAGTTACAGAAGCTATGGTCTCTGTTCAGGTTGAGGCATATTTTAGGACTACTTAGGGCTTGTCTTCACTAAGGGGAGATTGGCGTTGTTGCAATTGATGCAGCAGAGGTTGATGTAGCGGGTCCAGTGAAGACCCACTAAATCAATGGCTGAGTGCTCTCCAGTCGACCCTGGTAGTTCAGCTCTCCCAAGAAGAGTAAGGGAAGTCGACCAGAGAGTGTCTCCCATCAACGCAGCACAGTGAAGACACCACGGTAAGTTGACGTAAGCTACGTCGACTCCAGCTACGTTATTCACTTAGCTGGAATAGCATAATTTAGGTTGATTTACCCCAATAGTGAAGACAAGCCCTTAGAAACGGTCATTTCACTTATTTCATGTATGCTTCGTTCCGTTTGGTTTTTCACTGTGGAAGGCCAGTATATAGGAACATTGAAAGGAATCGACCCTTCGTTCTTGGTACGTTTTCCCCATTCTTCTAGTCCTTAAAAATATCATCTCTCATCCACTTACTGGGATAGCAGAATGCATTGGCTTGTCTTTCTTCACTGCTGCACAGAAACTGAAGTAGTTAGCTCCCACAAATGTAATGGAGGCTAGCGTGTAAATTCCTCACACTGACAAAAGAACAGACCTTCATGGTCCACATTGAGTTTTGGTGAAAAGATGTTTTTTGAGACTATCAGTAGTAGACTGGTGGAATTTGTGGCAGAATAATGGGTATGCTTTCCTCTAAGTGTGATGATACCATTACTGGTGCACACTAATCTCCATGACTTTGGTGTTCTTTCTTTCTATTTAGTGTGTATTTAGGGCTAATTAACAACTTCCTTGCTGGCATTTTTCAAACATTAAGGGCCAAATTCTGAAATGATTTATTGTATAAGGAGGTATAAGTTACATGGTGGTAAATGGATATGAGTCTCAGGGAGTCCTAAAATGGTGGTGTATGTACTGAGGGGGGTGGAGAGAGAGGTAGAAGAATATATAAATTATACAAGTTTAGATTAGTCTCAGATTTTGTCTCCAAGAGTCCACATTTACCATCAAGGAAAAATATTTTTAAAACTTTAATTGTGGTGGAACACAGCTCCAGCATGATATTTTGTAAATATGTCACTCCTTTCCCAAAGCCAGCTTCATTTTCTCTGGGTAGTTTCATAATGTTCACAGCTGTGGGTCAGAGCCCTTCTTGATTGCCGCATGAGTGATTTAACAGCTGGTTGCAGCCAATTTTGTTTTGTTTACCTCTCCAGCTGTAGTTTAGTCAACGTTATCTCTAAAAGACAAATCACTCTGACCTTTGCCATATGAAGTTAACAAAAAAAAAAAAACAAATGGTATGTTAAGGGTTAGAACAAGAAGTAATCTGAAAATGACCTCTTCCTTCAAGGCTTAGCCCAGAGGCTTCCAAACTGCTCTGAGGAGCACTTGCTGTTTGAGGAAAGTGGCTGGGTGTGCTGTGCTAGATGTCCATGTTTCCAGCAGATGAAAATGGAACATGTAGGAAGGGCAGATACAATGAAGAACAAGAGTAGGAGGCATGATTACCTCCTCCCCCATCCCCCCATTAATACTACTTAACATTCTTTTGGGTAAGTAAATGCTATAGGGTGGATTTCTCAAAAACTCCCATTGACTTCAATGGTAGCAACATTAGGCTGACATATATAGCATATGAAAATCCCACCTGTAGTTGCCATAGGTAGGGGATGGTCCAAAAGACTGCATCTGTTAAGTTGTGGTCTATACTATAAAAAAGTCTGAGAACCCGTGGCTCACCCTAGCACTCCAGATTATGGATGCATACTTGATGTAATTAGGCTATATTTGGAACATGTCAAATCAAGCAGTCTCTCCTATCAAGGATCCCCAGGTAATATATCTGGTAGATTAAAAAAAATCTTGTTTAATTTTAACACTTTAGGCAGCAGCCAATCATTTAAACCTTTTGCTGGTATTATAATGGCATTAGTTCAGACCCCTACAACAAGCTGTGTATATATGGTCAAATTCAACGTCTTTCTCCCATTTCGCTTTTTTTGGTATATACTCCAAGCAATAAATTATATATAGTTTCAAGAGGGGTGTGTGTGTATATATATATGTGCATACATATATATATATATATATTATATATATGTTCTTTTTATGTTTTAGACCTGGAATGGCCAGTCAACAAGCAGAAGTTCAGAGTTTGAAACTAGATAATGATTCGGTTATAGAAGGAATAAGTGACCAGGTACTGGTGGCTGTAGCGCTCAGTTTCACTTTCATTGCTGCTCTGGTGTATATGCTTTTAAGGTGAGAAAATGTTGATAGGAATTCATCAATACATGCATTCCAACATTATTGTGAAGTTTTAACTTTTTCGGTTAAATTGAGTATTTGCATTATGGTGCAAAGTAATTATGGTTCCATGATGTTGAAATAAATTGTTGATATCTCAGTCTAGATATCTTATTTAATTGCAGATTGCTTGACACAGTTTGATGTTCATTCCATAACCATAGTGAAATGACAAGTTTTCCAGGGATGATGCCAAACTCTTTTCCTGATCTTCAGCTGGTCAAACTGAATAGGGTCCAACATTCCCTGAGAATGGAAATTGCTAAATTCATGGCCTGCATAGCTAATAACACAATCACTTGCTACTTATAGAGATGTTAATAGTGACTCCGTAGTTAAGGTTGTAGTTACACTTCTGTTATAAATCCTAGTTTTAGTTCCCTTAAACTTTTGAATGGACTGACTGATTTGTTTGCAAATATGTTTCAAATACTATAGGATAGGAGGAGATTTTTTTTGAAAAAAGGTATCTATAAATTTAGCATTAAAGAATTTTATGTGCCAGGTAATCAAAATGTGTCTGGATTTTCAAAATTGCTCTATTCAAAGTAATGAAGTTATTATTGATTCTTCAGCAAATTAATTGTCTACACTTCAGATTGCATGCCGTTATGCAGGTTTCTAGACATTTGAACATAGGAGATGTTTCACAGCCAGGGGAAATGTAGGAGAAAAATTTTAAATAAACTTCATCATGCACTGGATTTCCATCACTGAATTCTGCATGAAAAGATGTGCATGCTGGCAAGGGAAGCTGTCTGAGGGGCAGATCTGGAGGTAGGGACAGCTATGGAGCATGTTAGTGGAACCTGGAGGAACTAAGGGAGTAGACTAGATGGTGGGGCTTAGAAGCATTTCTGCAGTTCAGAAGTAGCACATGGGGTAGAACAAGCACTGTACAGTTTCCTGTATCAAAGGAATCCTAGAAGAGGGGTGCATTTTAACTGTGCGTCCCTCCTGCAAAGGTTAGTTTTTGCTCCTCAGACCCCTGAAAGACTCCCTCTTGTCTTCATCCTATGTCTCCTCAGTCTCCTTTTTCCCAGTCCCTCTGGCCTCTTCTGTGACTTGGCCCATTTAAGTTTTTAGTTTTATAAATTAAATGTATAAGCATATAAATAGGGCTTCTGTTTTGGAGAATTTTTAATTTCATTTTTCAGGGTTTACTTTTTAGTAATTTTGAGTTTTATGTAGATGTCCAAAATTGGGGGGATTTCTGGGATTTGTCTTTATGTATACTGTAATGAGTAATGTATATTACAGTATATACATTACTCATTGCAGTAGTATATACTGTAATTAGTAATCTTTTTGTAATATTCCTTAGTGCGCTTTCACATAGTACTGTTTCAAACAGCACTTCATTAAAGCACACTAGGGAACATTTAGTGTGCACTAGCAGCGTCTACATGGACAAATTCACGTGTGGCTTGTAAGTGCGATTTAAAAGTCTCACCCCCATAGTTCTCATTACTGCTTCATTGGGGATAAGCCCTTAGAGACAAGTAACTGTTTCCTGTATTTACTGGATAAAAACCATTTTTATTTATTTATTTGTGTGTGTTTACTGGGTGTTTTTTCAGTGTTTATTGGTTAAAACCTAAAATCAGAAGTCCTACATATAAACAAATATTTAAATGTTTAACATCTAAAAGGTTTATCTTTAGTAAATTAAACATTTTGATAAGTTTAATTTGGAAATGTTTTTAACTTTAAAAAGGAAGGTAATAGAAGTATGAAGGAGGAAAGAAGAAGGGAAGCATAAGGAGGCATGCATAGAATAAGGGATTTTGATGAGCAATATTGGAGCAGGCAGAGTTTGCTTGGAGTTGGCGTTTCAGGGATACATGGCTACGATGGGAGTTGCTGATGGCCTGGGTAAGGGAGCTAGTCAGTTTGATACCTTGTACAATGCAATGGGCTGCATACAGAACACGCACACTGGATCCGCCTTCGTGTCCTAATGGTTATTTGCTGGAGAAGCAAACTGGATTGAAACACAGAGCAGTTCAGTGCTTCTGTGCTTAAGGTTGTCTTTAAGCCAGCATACCTCTTTAAAGAGTTAATCATAGAACTGGAAGGGACCTCAAGAGGTCACTAGATGAGTCCCTTGGACTTGTGGCAAGACTAAGTATTATCTATATCATCCCTGACAGGTGTTTGTCTAACCTGCTTTTAAAAATCCCCAATGATGGAGATTCCACAACCTCCTTAGGCAATTTATTCCCGTGCTTAACCAACCTGACAGTCGGGAAGTTTTTCATAATGTCCAACCTAAACCTCCCTTGCTGCAGCCATTGCTTCTTGTCCTATCCTCAGAGGTTAAATCAGAAAAACAATTTTTCTCCCTCCTCCTTGTAACAACCTTTCATGTATTTGAAAACTGTTGCATTTCCTTAGTTTATGAGAAGGTCATGCAAGACCGTATCAAAAGCTTTTACTAAAGTCAAGATATACCCAGTCTACCGCTTCTCCCCTATCCACAAGGCTTGTTACCCCGTCAAAGAAAGCTATCAGGTTGATTTGACACGATTTGTTTTTCACAAATCCATGCTGACTGTTACTTATTTTATTATTTTCTAGATGTTTGCAAATTAATGGCTTCATTATTTGCTCCGTTATCTTTCTGGGTACAGAAGTTAAGCAGACTGGTCTGTAATTCCACGGGTTGTCCTTATTTCCCTTTTTATAGATAGGCACTGTATTTGTGCTTTTCCAGTTTTCTGGAATCTCTCCCGTCTTCCATGATTTTCCAAAGATAATCGTTAATGGCTCAGCTATCTCCTCAGTCAGCTCCTTGAGTATTCTAGGATGCATTTCATTAAGCAGCATCCTTCGCTGATTCAGCTCCTGAGTTTGAAGGATAGTAGGCACCCTGACTCCCTTACCCAGACTCCACAATTGTCCCCACCTAAATCAGTAAACCTCTTGGGTACCTCTCTCCTTATCCACCAAACACTGGAGGGGAGGAGGAGCATGAGACTCATATTCTTCCATGTGTGTCTCAACACCATACCCCTCCATGTTGCCATACCCTGCATCTGTTCCCCTTCGCCCAGTCTCTTTCCCATCCATACCTCTGTCTCATGCACTTATACAGTTTTAGACATTTTATTTTAAAATATTTTAAACTGGGTACGAGCAGGTGGCAAGTATAGCGTGGGAAAGAGGAAACTGGGAATCTTGGGGTGGGGTTCATAACTGTTAAAGAGGGGTGCCAGGGAAGGGAAGGACAGGAGACAGTAGGAAGCAGTACAGGGTGGGGAGCAACAGTGTGTTTGAGTGGGGCCTTGAGGGCAGAAGTGGAATGTGAAGGAGAGGGCTATTGAACTTAAGGGATGTGGTGATTTTCCCCTTTTTTATTAAAGAAAAACAAATGACAGTTCGGAATCAATGCGTGAATTCGAAGTCTGAGCTGTTGAAGAAGAAGCTATTAACAGTAAAAGAGAAAAAAAATATTAAAATCTTCCAAGAGTTCCAGCTATTTAATTCAATCATTATAATGACACTTTTGTTAAGTCAGTTTGCCTTTATAAGTAGCTAAATCTTGACAAATTAGTCAGCTTGCTGCCATCCTCTCTAAAAGCTGAGAGTTAGTTGTCACAATAGACAGAGCTGAGATGGTGAAATTTTAGTTCATCTAACAAGTTAAAAGGAACCACACAATCTAGAATATTATATCAGAAACTACCTAATTGTCCCTCCTGGCTTATCTAACCTGCTTTTCAGTATCTTTGTTATCTAGTCATTGCATATCAGTAGTCTAGTCTATCGTACACTTTTCACTCTTATAGGTACATCAGTGTTTCCAAAAGAGGTGAAACCTACAAGGAGACCAACTTTTTAACAGGGGAGATTAAAGTGTTACCATATAGGTAAATTAGATTCCATATGAGCAGTGTCTCATTTTCACTGGAGGAAAGTGCACATTGAATGAAGCAGGAACTCTTGCCTCATTTAGATCCACACTTTATTTTGTGAGTCATGACATTTGGTAGTGGCTATTGAATCATTCCAGATTATGGGATTTTTTTTAAACAAATAAAATAAGGTTAAAGCTGTTGTGTGGTTAAGCACTCAAAATTCAAGAATTTCAAAGTAAAGATTGCACATCTAATCTTCACTCTGCTTCCTTGTATGCATACATTAGAGCAGGCTTTAATTACATAGTCACATATAATTTCTTGTCTATTCCAATGTAATAGACACAGTTTTTCCTGTCCTCTTATAAGGCATGCTACGAACAAAGCAGGGCTCCTCAGGAGCTCTTGATATATTTTCTGTGGACATTGCACAGTGAATGTCCTTATACACAGCATCTTATGTATAAGGGACAGTAGTCTATATATGTATATCTAATGTTGTAAAACAATACGTCATTGTATATTGCCAAGCATGCAAGTACTCTGCAAACAATTTTCATTTATTTCTGAAAGAATACATAAACTTTTAAATACTAAAAACTACACTAATAAGATGCTAAAATTGCAAAGTCAGGTATGCAAAACTGCCAAAGTTCATAGACCCATTGATCCTCTAGTCTGATCTCCTGTGTAACATAGGCCATAGAACTTTCTCAAAATAATTCCTACAGCATATATTTAGGAAAAACAGCCAATATTCATTTAAAAATGGTCAGTGATGGAGAATTCACCACAACCCTTAGTAAACTGATCCAATGGTTGTTTACCCTCGCTGTTAAAAATGTATGCCTTATTTACAGTCTGAATTTGTCTAGCTTCAACTTCCAGCCATTGGTTATCTGCTAGATTGAAGAGCCCATTATTAAATATTTGTTCCCCGTGTAAATATTTATAGATTGTAATCATGTCACCCTCAACCTTTTCTTAACTAGGCCAAGGTCTTTGCGTCTGTCATGATACGGCAGGTTCTCTAATCCTTCCATCATTCTCTTGGTCTTCTGTGAATCTTCTCCAATTTATCAACATCCTTCTTGAATTGTTGGCATTAGAACTTTTCACAGTATTGCAGCAGTCACACCAGTAACAAATATAGAGGTAAAGTAATCTCTACTCCCACTCAAGGTTTCCCTGTTAATATGTTCCACAACATGTTAGGTCTTTTGTCAAGAGTCACACTGGGAGCTCCTACTCAGCTGATTATCCACAACCCCCAAATCTTTTTCAAAGTCACTGCTTCCCAAGATAGAGTCCCCTGTCCTGTAAGTATGGCCTACATTCTTTGTTCATAGATGTATACATTTACATTTAGCTATAATAAAATGCATGTTGTTTGCTTCAGCCCAGTTTACCAGGTGATCCAAATTGCTTTGAATCAGTGACCTGTCCTCTTCATTATTTATCATTCCCCCAATTTTTGTGTTATGTGCAAACTTTATCAGTGATGATTTTATGTTTCCTTTCAGGTCATTGATAAAAAATGTTAAATAGCGTAAGGCTAAGAACCAATCTCTGTGGGACATCACTGTAAACAAACCTGCTCGATAACTATTCCCCATTTACTTAACAAAATGTTAAGTCATCCATCAACACCTTTTCAGAAAATACTACATGTTTAATTCCGCAAAGTTAACTTTGCTACTGGTGCATCCTAAATTTTTGCATTTCCTGACTCCGCTTTTAACTATATAACCTTAATTACTGGCAAAAAAGAAATTGCATTTGGCTAAGTCACTATGTAAATGGTCTTAAGGTCTTTTTTGAGTATTTTGCTCTGTCTGAGTGGGACATTTACAGTCTCCCACATACGAACTGTCCCAGCAGAAGTCATAGTACTTTTGGGGGCATTCTGCGCCAAAAAAATTAAAAATCTGCGTACAATGTTTTAAAATTCTGAATTTTTTTTGTCAAAATAACAGTACATAATCATGCCAGATTCAATTATTTTGATAATTTATTTCAGTTATCAGCAAGTGTGTCTGTAACAATATGGACACACATAAAAATTCCCCCAGGAGTAGAGTTAAAGAAACCCCTATGACACCCCAGTTCCTGTTTCTCTGTCTCCACCCCGCCCGAGCCCAGCTGCGGGACCCCCCCATTTCCAAGACACCTGCTCGCTTCCCACCAGAGCCCAGGGATCCAGAGGGAGAAACAGCCTGATGCTCAGTCCCAAGCTTGCATGGAGTTTCATGTGCCGCCCTCTCCTTCCCTCAAGGTATGCTGGGAACTGCAGCTGCCAGGAACTCTCTAGCTCCCTCTCCTTCCCCCCCACAGCAGTGTCTTCTATGTGCAAGCTGGGCTCTGCCAAGTCCAGTGGCCCCTAGTGGCAGCTAGCAGCTAACCCCATTTCTGTGGGGGAAAGGTAATTCTGCACACACACAATGTTAAATTCTGCAAGATTGTGCAGTGGCGCAGAATTCCCCAGGAATATCATAGGACCGTAGTCCTGTCCCTTCCAGCCCATTGTGCAGGGAGAACAGCAGTTCAGCCAGGCACCTCGGCAGTGTGATTGTGCACTAAGGTGTCAGAGATGGAGTAGCTCTTTCTTAGGGTATGTCTATTCGCGTCTAGTCTAGACACGATAAATTGACCCCCAAGCACTCTCCTGTTTACTCCTGTACTCCATGAGAGGCTCAGGCAGAGTTGATGGGGGAGCAGCAGCAGTCGACTCACTGCAGTGAAGACACCACGGTGAGTAGATCTAAGTACATCGACTTCAGCTACGTAACTTAGATCAATTTCCCGCCCCCGCATAATGTAGACCAGGGCTTAGGCTCAGCTAAAAATCTTAGCAGATTCCCATGTAGCATGCTCACTAGCAATATTTCAATTGCTTAGATTTTATTTTGCTTTAATTTTTAATCTTTTTCCAAAACCAAGCAAAGGCACTACTAAAATGGGAAAAGTGTGTTGTTTTTCAACATGGCCAAACTTTAAAAACAAGAAAAACCACACACAACTGAGAGAATTGTGCGACACAAGAACAAATGGATATGAACTGGCCATCAGGAAGTTTAGACTTGAAATTAGACGAAGGTTTCTAACCATCAGAGGAGTGAAGTTCTGGAACAGCCTTCCAAGGGAAACAGTGGGGGCAAAAGACCTATCTGGCTTCAAGATTAAACTCGATAAGTTTATGGAGGAGAAGGTATGATGGGATAACATGATTTTGGCAATTAATTGATCTTTAACTATTCATGGTAAATAGGCCCAGTGGCCTGTGATGGGATGTTAGATGGGGTGGGATCTGAGTTACTACAGAAAATTCTTTCCTGGGTATCTGGCTGGTGAATCTTGGTCACATGCTCAAGGTTCAGCCGATCGCCATATTTGTGGTCGGGAAGGAATTTTCCTCCAGGGCAGATTGGAAGAGGCCCTGGGGTTTTTTCGCCTTCCTCTGCAGCATGGGGCATTGGTCACTTGCTGGAGGATTCTCTACGCCTTGAAGTCTTTAAATCATGATTTGAGGACTTCAATAGCTCAGACATAGGTGAGAGGTTTATTGCAGGAGTAGGTGGATGAGATTCTGTGGCCTGCATTGTGCAGGAGGTCAGACTAGATGATCATAATGGTCCCTTCTGACCTTAATCTCTATGAATCTATTCATTTTGCTCAAATTTTCAAAAAAAAAAAAATAATTCACCTTTTAGTAAACACCAAACATGGTGGTTTCATCCCCAAAGGTAAATGTTTTAGAAAATACGGAGCAAATGAAAACAGACTTATAATAGAACTTCTTTGCAACTTCAACAATACTCAATATAATACTGAAAATTCTGTTATCTCTTGTATAAGATTTTTAGCTGAGCTTAATGACACCACATTGATAAAGAAAGATTTCCATGAGGCCTGCTCAAGTCTGGGAAAAAGTGATGAATGTTTATCTCCACCCATCTCTCATTAGTCCTCAGTGCAGCCCTTCCTTCTGATTCTCCTTTTAAGTAATCTGTATTTTTATCATGTCTAACCTCTACTCTTGTTGCCGCTGGGTCATCAATGGTTTCTTTTATGTTTTTAATGCTGGGAGTAAGTTATATGAGATCAGTGTTCAAAAACAAATGAAAAGCCTGCCATTTCTTCTCTTGAGTGTTATTTCATAATCCTTCAGATAGCAAATAAAATAGATTTTAAAAAAACAAGATACTTCAACTCTACAATAATAAATGAGTATATATGCATGCAGTGAAGGGAAAAATCATTAAGGCATAATTACGTTTCCAGCAACAAAGGAGTTACCAATGGAAAGAAAAAATATTATAACTCTTATTTCTGAGTTAACTAATATGTATTTACAAGTAACTTGATTTTTTACACAATAATGATTTTGTTTTCATTTATTAAAACTGATAATTTTCAGCCAAAGTTGTTCTTGATGATTGGTCATAAGAAGGGTATTTTCCTTTGACGAACGGTCACAGTGCCACATGGTTTACAATATCCGTGAAACCTTCTGGAATACATTGATCATGCAGATTTCAGAGTAGCAGCCGTGTTAGTCTGTATTCGCAAAAAGAAAAGGAGTACTTATGGCACCTTAGAGACTCACAAATTTATTTGAGCATAAGCTTTCGTGAGCTGTACTCACGAAAGCTTATGGTCAAATAAATTTGTTAGTCTCTAAGGTGCCACAAGTATGCCTTTTCTTTTTATTGATCATGCAGTTTCCTTAATTACGCTAGAATTTTCTTAAAAATCCATTACACTGAGAGTGAATGGTTTTGTTCTTTTTCCCCTCAGTTTCAGGTTTTATTTTTTAAATCAGTTTGTTTTTAAAACTTTGTTTTTCTGTGTTCTGACAGTCATTGTTCTTTCACTTTTTCCCCCTCTCTCAGAAATGAGCATCAGAACATTCATCCAGACAACCAAGAACTAGTGAGGGCACTTCGGCAGCAGCTTCAAACAGAACAGGTACCGTTCTAGATGTTGGAAATGGCCATCCATGTAATAATATGTGGTATAGATCTGTTGTTCCTTTACTGCTAAAGTTTAAAAAAAATTCTGAAACACATCATTCTAGAAAAAGAAAATGTGTTCATGTCCATTGTATAAACTCCATTTGCTGCAGATAGACTTATCAAAACTAGCTTCAGTTATTGGTGAAGTGACAAATTTCTTGTATGGATATCATGATAACCCCTTAAAATTTTAGGTCATAGTTAAATGTGAAAGGGCCTGTGAGATCTATCCCCCCTGTTTCTCAAACTGGAATCCATAATCAATTTCAGAAGAGCCTTAAAGAAGCACAGGACACTTCCAAGTT
This sequence comes from Eretmochelys imbricata, assembly GCF_965152235.1. Classification (NCBI taxonomy): domain Eukaryota; kingdom Metazoa; phylum Chordata; order Testudines; family Cheloniidae; genus Eretmochelys; species Eretmochelys imbricata. The sequence goes on along the minus strand of NC_135576.1, from coordinate 130,075,469 downwards.
TCCCCACACGGGGACGTAAGTTAGATTACAGTGCATGCTCCCTGCACAGTAACATAGAGCCTGGCAGTAGGGGGTCAGGAAGTCAAATCTGGAGTCCAGTTTGCAGCTATGGAGCAGGGACCAGAAGCATTTAGACTAACAAGCTAAGCTTCCTAGAAAATGGCACAGCAGCCAAGGCCCAGTGAACTGGGGTGATGAGCCACTCAGGCCAGCTAAAGGCATTGGCCCGTTCCCTGGCACATATGGGGAGATTCTAGGCTGGGATGCCTGTGACAAAACCATGGAAGGAATCCAAGGATTAGCCAAGCAATCATCAACATGCTGGAATTGTTAAAGTTCAAAGTTAACTATCCAGCATCTGAGCTTGTCATCAAGAGGTACATAGGCTGCTTCTACAATAGGGCCTGGGGCCAACATTTATTATTGTAGCTAAAGCCTCTCGCCTAGTATAGACAGGCTTTTGTGAGTAGTGTATTGGAAGCAAGTTTTTTGGGTGTCACTCGCACTTTAGTGCACCTGAACTAAAGGTTTCTGGTTGTTAAATATAGGATCACACGGTTCTATTTTCATTGTCCTTAATTAGATTGAAGTGTATGCTATATAGAACAGATGGAAGAAAATAATGTGCTTGTTGCACAATACCTGCTTACTGAATTAATTTTTCAATTTAAATATTATTCTGTTCTTGCTCTTATTTAGTTTTAAATTTGAGTCATCTGTCTCTGACTTCTAGCAAGTGGAGAATATATTCTGGGTTTTTTAAAACTCAAGTGATCTTCTAAATTGAAGTTAATTCCTGAATAATTTAAGAAATTATTTTTTTGTCCCAACAGGATGCATCTGCTGGTAATAGACATCGTTTCTATACTGACATGTCCTGTCCAGTCTGTTTACAGCAGGCTACATTTCCCATCGAAACAAACTGCGGACATCTTTTCTGTGGTAAGTAAAAATGATCTGATCAAATGATCAGAAAATTAACAATTCTGACATTTAAACTATAATTATCACCATTCGGTTAGAGAGTTAACATCCCATTGAGATGATCAGGGCAGGTCACACCTCTCTGAGGACAGAACTTCCCCTCCTTCCTCATTTCAAAGCCCCTGACCTGGAGGTGCTGCCCCTGCAGTTCCCATTGGCCAGAGTTCCCAGCCAGTGGGAGCTGCGGTGCCGGCACTCGGGGCAGGGGAGAGTGTGGAGCCCCCGTGGCTGCCCCTACACCTAGGAGCTGGAGGAACATGTTGCAGCTTCCCGGGAGCTGGGTAGGGAGCCTGCCAACCGGATTTTTAACGGGGTTGACCAAAGCTACCAGGGGCCCTTTTTAGCCGGGTGTTCCGGTCAAAAACTGGACATCTGGCAACCCTATGTGAAATTTTTCACAGCCCTGAGCAACGTATGTAGGTCAACCTAAGTTTTAAGTGTAGACCAGCCCTTAGTCCACAGCAACCTGGGGAGTTAATTTACCCCTCATTAGTGTCTCACATACTGTCCTTCTGGCCACTACTGCCATGCCCTAACAGTTCCCTAGTCTAGTGCACATTGATCTACCCCTGTTTCAAAGCAGGGTAGATCAGAAATGCTAGGGAATTGTTAGTGCGCGGCTGCGGAAGCCAGACAGATGCTTAGTGTGCAGCATGCTAGTACTGGGTAGATTTACATTTCAGCTTGCTGCGAACTTAGTGTCCATGTAGACAAGCACTAAGGCTTGGTTTTGAGTAGGAGAAGTAGTCGAGTTTAAGTACCCAGAACTTAAGTAGTCAAGTTTAAGTACATTGTTCCAGCTATGCTCTTATCAGAGCCATGTAGGGCTTGTCTACACCTAAAACTTAGGTCGATCTACCTACCTTGCTCATGGCTGTGAAAAATGTCATGGTCTTTGCAATGTAGTGAGGTCGGCCTAACCCCCATGATAGATGCAACCTGGCTGTCAACCTAGCTGCCGCCTCTCAAAGAGATGGATGTATTACAGTGAGAGCCCCTGCCGTTGCTGTAGTGTCCATGCTACAGCAGCACAGCTGTAGTGCTTGTAGACATACCCATAGAGAGGGTCTCCTGCCATGAGGGTGACCAGATGTCCTGATTTTTGGGTCTTTTTCTTATATAGGCTCCTATTACCTCCCACCTCATCCCGATTTTTCACATTTGCTGTCTGGTCATCCTACCTGCCATCCTCCTGTGTACCTTGAGGCCTTTTTGTATATATATGTATATAGCACAGACATATTGCACTTTTCCTCCTTAGCACGTTGCAGACTTGTCTGATTTGTCCGGGGTCTTGTTCTTCTGGAGAGGCAGAAGGAAAGAGGCAGTGGGGAAGGGTAACCCAAGTGAATATATTCAAATGTAGTGCTCCAAAAGTTAATAAGAAAAGGAATTCTTGTGGCACCTTAAAGACTAACCAATTTATTTGAGCATGAGCTTTCGTGAGCTACAGCTCACTTCATCGGATGCATACTGTGGAAACTGCAGAAGACATTATATACACAGAGACCATGAAACAATACCTCCTCCCACCCCACTCTCCTACTGGTAATAGCTTATCTAAAGTGATCATCAAGTTGGGCCATTTCCAGCACAAATCCAGGTTTTCTCACCCTCCGCCCCCCTACCCCCCCCCCCACACACACAAACTCACTCTCCTGCTGGTAATAGCCCATCCAAAGTGACCACACTCTTTAAAATGTGTATGATAATCAAGGTGGGCCATTTCCAGCACAAATCCAGGTTTTCTCACCCCCCCCCCCCATCATCTGAGAAAATGGTTCCATCATCTGGACCCATGGAAAAGAAGCCCTTGAGGAATTCCACCATGATTTCAACAATTTCCATCCCACTATCAACCTCAGCCTGGTCCAGTCCACACAAGAGATCCACTTCCTGGACACTACAGTGCTAATAAACAATGGTCACATAAACACCACCCTATACCGGAAACCTACTGACCGCTATTCCTACCTGCATGCCTCCAGCTTTCACCCTGACCACACCACACGATCCATCGTCTACAGCCAAGCTCTGCGATACAACCGCATTTGCTCCAACACCTCAGACAGAGACAAACACCTACAAGATCTCTATCAAGCATTCTTACAACTACAATACCCACCTGCGGAAGTAAAGAAACAGATTGATAGAGCCCGAAGAGTTCCCAGAAGTCACCTACTACAGGACAGGCCTAACAAAGAAAATAACAGAACGCCACTAGCCATCACCTTCAGCCCCCAACTAAAACCCCTCCAACGCATTATTAAGGATCTACAACCTATCCTGAAGGACGACCCAACACTCTCACAAATCTTCGGAGACAGGCCAGTCCTTGCCTACAGTCAGCCCCCCAACCTGAAGCAAATACTCACCAACAATCACATACCACACAACAGAACCACTAACCCAGGAACCTATCCTTGCAACAAAGCCCGTTGCCAACTGTGCCCACATATCTATTCAGGGGACGCCATCAAAGGGCCAATAACATCAGCCACACTATCAGAGGCTCGTTCACCTGCACATCCACCAATGTGATATATGCCATCATGTGCCAGCAATGCCCCTCTGCCATGTACATTGGTCAAACTGGACAGTCTCTACGTAAAAGAATAAATGGACACAAATCAGATGTCAAGAATTATAACACTCATAAACCAGTCGGAGAACACTTCAATCTCTCTGTTCACGCAATCACAGACTTGAAGGTCGCTATCTTACAACAAAAAAACTTCAAATCCAGACTCCAGCGAGAAACTGCTGAATTGGAATTCATTTGCAAATTGGATACTATTAATTTAGGCTTAAATAGAGACTGGGAGTGGCTAAGTCATTATGCAAGGTAGCCTATTTCCCCTTGTTTTTTTCTACCCCGCCCCGATGTTCTGGTTAAACTTGGATTTATGCTGGAAATGGCCCACCTCGATTATCATGCACATTGTAAGGAGAGTGGTCAGTTTGGATGAGCTATTGCCAGCAGGAGAGTGAGTTTGTGTGTGGGGGCGGGGGGTGAGAAAACCTGGATTTGTGCTGGAAATGGCCCACCTTGATTATCATGCACATTGTAGGGAGAGTGGTCCCTTTGGATAAGCTATTACCAGCAGGAGAGTGAGTTTGTGTGTGTGTGTGTTTTTTTGAAAAAAGGGGGTGGGGAGGGTGAGAGAACCTGTATTTGTGCTGGAAATGGCCCATCTTGATTTTCATACACATTGTGAGGAGAATGGTCACTTTGGATAAGCTATTACCAGCAGGAGAGTGAGTTTGTGTGTGTGGTTTTTGGAGGGGGGTGGGGGGGTGAGAAAACCTGGATTTGTGCTGGAAATGGCCCACCTTGATTATCATACACATTTTAAAGAGAGTGGTCACTTTGGATGGGCTATTACCAGCAGGAGAGTGAGTTTGTGTGGGGGGGGGGGGGGGGCGGAAGGTGAGAAAACCTGGATTTGTGCTGGAAATGGCCCAACTTGATGATCACTTTAGATAAGCTATTACCAGCAGGAGAGTGGGGTGGGAGGAGGTATTGTTTCATGGTCTCTGTGTATATAATGTCTTCTGCAGTTTCCACAGTATGCATCCGATGAAGTGAGCTGTAGCTCACGAAAGCTCATGCTCAAATAAATTGGTTAGTCTCTAAGGTGCCACAAGTACTCCTCTTCTTTTTGCGAATACAGACTAACATGGCTGTTACTCTGAAACCAAAAGTTAATGAAAATTACTCTCCCAGTGAATTATTTCTGAAGGATATTTGGAAACCGAGGTTCTTGGGTAACAGTATAGTGCATGAAGTTGTCTTGTTGACCTTAGTTTATTGGACACTTTACCTGCGGGAAGGGACTCTCTATCCTTTTCTCCATGGGCCTCCCCCCACACCATATTTCATAGAATTATAGACGATTAGGGTTGGAAGGGACCTCAGGAGGTCATCTAGTCCAAACTCTTGCTCAAAGCAGGAACCAACACCAACTAAATTTTTCCAGCCAGGGCTTTGTCAAGCCGGACCTTAAAAACCTCTAAGGATGGAGATTCCATCACTGCCCTAGGTAACCCATTCCAGTGCTTCACCACCCTCCTAGTGAAATAGTTTTTTCCTAAAAGCCAGCCTAGACCTCCCCCACTGCAACTTGAGACCATTGCTCCTTATTCTGTCATCTGCTACCACTGAGATCAGCCTAGCTCCATCCTCTTTGGAACCCCCCTTCAGGTAGTTGAAGGCTTCTATCAAATCCCCCCTCGCTCTTCTCTTCCACAGACTAAACAATCCCAGTTCCCTCAGCCTCTCCTCATAAGTCATGTGTTCCAGACCCCTCATCAGTTTTGTTGCCCTCCGCTGGTCACTTTCCAATTTTTCCACATCCTTCTTGTAATGTGGGGCCCAAAACTGGACACAGTACTCCAGATGAGGCCTCACCAATGTCGAATAGAGGGGAACGATCACGTCCCTCAATCTGCTGGCAGTGCCCCTACTTATACAGCCCAAAATGCCATTAGCCTTCTTGGCAACAAGGGCACACTGTTGACTCATATCCAGCTTCTTGTCCACTGTAACCCCTAGGTCCTTTTCTGCAGAACTGCTGCCGAGCCATTCGGTCCCTAGTCTGTAGCAATGCATGGGATTCTTCCATCCTAAGTGCAGGACTCTGCACTTGTCTTTGTTGAACCTCATCAGATTTCTTTTGGCCCAATCCTCTAATTTGTCTAGGTCCCTCTGTATCCTATCTCTACCCTCCAGTGTATCTACCACTCCTCCCAGTTTAGCATCATATGCAAACTTGCTGAGGGTGCAGTCTATGCCATCCTCCAGATCATTAATGAAGATATTGAACAAAACCGGCCCCAGGACCGACCCTTGGGGCACTCCACTTGATACCAGCTGCCAACTAGACATGGAGCCATTGATCACTACCCGTTGAGCCCGACGATCTAGCCAGCTTTCTATCCACCTTATAGTCCGTCCATCCAGCCCATACTTCTTTAACTTGCTGGCAAGAATACTGTGGGAAACTTTGTCAAAAGCTTTGCTAAAGTCAAGGAATAACATGTCCACTGCTTTCCCCTCATCCACAGAGCCAGTTATCTCATCATAGAAGGCAATTAGATTAGTCAGGCATGACTTGCCCTTGGTGAATCCATGCTGACTATTCCTGATCAGTAGAAGAAGAAGCATTTTCGGGTTCCAACCACACTTCTCTTGGAGTGCCTGAGACCCGTGGTACTGTCAGCAGCCTCAGTCACCATCATCGAGCGAGCAGATCGAGGGATGTGATCGTTCCCCTCTATTCGACATTGGTGAGGCCTCATCTGGAGTACTGTGTCCAGTTTTGGGCCCCACACTACAAGAAGGATGTGGATAAATTGGAGAGAGTCCAGCGAAGGGCAACAAAAACGATTAGGGGTCTAGAACACATGACTTATGAGGAGAGGCTGAGGGAGCTGGGATTGTTTAGCCTGCAGAAGAGAAGAATGAGGGGGGATTTGATAGCTGCTTTCAACTACCTGAAAGGGGGTTCCAAAGAGGATGGCTCTAGACTGTTCTCAATGGTAGCAGATGACAGAACGAGGAGTAATGGTCTCAAGTTGCAGTGGGGGAGGTTTAGATTGGATATTAGGAAAAACTTTTTCACTGAGAGGGTGGTGAAACACTGGAATGCGTTACCTAGGGAGGTGGTAGAATCTCCTTCCTTAGAGGTTTTTAAGGTCAGGCTTGACAAAGCCCTGGCTGAGATGATTTAACTGGGAATTAGTCCTGCTTCGAGCAGGGGGTTGGACTAGATGACCTTCAGGGGTCCCTTCCAACCCTGATATTCTATGATTCTATGATTCTATGATCTCAGTGCAGATTACAGGCTTGGTACCGACAGCAGGCTTTGTACTGCAGGACTTCCAATTTCCCCAGGACCTGGCTGCATCTGACATGCCTGATTCTCTGGTGCTTGGCTCCTATGTTCTTTTTGTACCAAGGACATCGAGATTGCCTGAAGTTCATCTGGTACCGATGGTTTCACCTCAAATGTCTTCAGGCATTTCACCATTCCAGAGTGGGTTTGAGGATGAGGATTCTGATGAAGACGTTGCCTTGGTGTCCCAAATATCAGTTCAGGTCTCTCCCCTCACTTCTGTAGAGGCCCCTTTCCAGAGGTCTCTGACAAGCCTATAACCACTCGTGGCACAAGATTGCAAGCACCATCTTGCTTGTATGAGCACCCACGGGTGCCTTCTAAGCCTTCTGCACCACCTCCTTGGCCACATTGGGACCCTTGATCAGTCTATCGTCAACAATATTCCAAGACATCGAGCACCACCCATCACAGAGACACAACCGGCATGGCCTGCTCCCTCTAGGAGACTTGACCCTCAAGAAGAATCTTTTGAGGAGCAGGAAGCTCGAGCTGTTGATGAGGTCTCTCCTACAGCCAATATCTCCTCTTCATGTCCGGATGAAGCTATCATTTGTCCTCCTCCTTCCTTGGAGGAGAATTTTAAGCAGTTCCAGGATCTGGTCAAGAGGATTGCTGACTCGTTGCAATTAATTCAAGGAGGTTAAAGAACCTCATCATACGCTGCATGTTCTCCTTCGTTTGACCTCGTCTGCCCACATAGCTTTGCCTGTCAATGAAGCCCTTCTGTACCAGGTGCTCCTGTTAGGCCTGTCATCTGCCCCAACTTCTGAGGTGTTAGATCACTTCAAGTTGGGCCTGCAATTGAATGTTCAAAAATACACTTTGACCACTGTGCAAAACTTAGAATTCATAGGAGTTCTGCTTGATTCAGTAGCAGCAAGAGCCTACATTCCTCTGCATAAGTTTGTGGTCCTTTCCAACAAAGCCAGTGCAATTCAACTCAGCCCCCATACTGATCAAGCTCCCTGATCAAGAACTGTTTTCAGTTGTTAGGGCACATGGCAGCCAGTACCTTTGCCAGAGACCCCGCAAGATTCCGAATCCATTGCCATCAGGGTGGCTCGAGACTGTTTATTCACCGAGCCGACACAGTTTAAATGTACATCTTTCCATATCCACCTGCGTAAAACAATCCCTCAACTTTGGTAGAAAGACCATCACAATGTCTGCTCAGAAGTCCAATTTGCACATCCTCCCCCAGCAGTTGTCATAAAGACAGACATCTCTCTGCTATGGTCGGGAGCACATCTAGATCCAGGGCAAGTAGGCGTCGCAAGAGACCATGTTACACATCAACATCCTGGAACTCAGAGTGGTTAGATACCCCTGTCTCCAGGTTTTGCCACTAATTGCGCAATCTCATAAAGGTCATAAAATCATGGGGTTGGAAGGGACCGCAAGGATGCAGGATTTGTTTGGACCACATATCATGCATATTTATATCGGCAAGGAGGCACAAGATCCCACTGCGTCAAACCTGTCAAGCTTTGTAATTGGTACATACTCAACCAGGTCTTCATCACAGCAGCCTATCTCCCAAGGATTCAACATGTGTCTCTGGATGCATTCAGCAGGCACTTCTTCCAAGACAACAAGTAAGAAATAGGATACAGCAAATCATACCAAATATTCTGTCAGTGGGGCACCTCTCAGATAGACTTGTTTCACCACAGTTTTATGCTCAGTTTTGCTCGAGAGGCAGACTGGGTCACAGATCTCTGGGGATATTTTTCACTTTCATTGATCGTTGAATCTCCTTGTACGCATTCTCACCGATTCCTCTAGTTCTCCTCAAAGTACAAAAGACAAAACCGGAGTCATCCAAATAATTTTGACCCTGTCCCAGATTAACATGTTTTCCTTGCCTGATACAGCTGGCCATTTGCTCTCCAATCACTCTCCACACTGCTCCTCATCTCCTCTCCCAGGAAGACAGGATGATCCTTCACCCCAATCTTGCAGTGCTTCGTCTCAAAGCACGGTTGGCCGATGATTCATGGGTCTAGACACAGTCTGCTCAGAGGAAGTAAAAAGAATTCTATAACACAGCAGGAAACAGTTCTACTTGCTACACATACTTTCAAAAATGGACAAGATTTCTTTCTTGGTGTGACCTCAGACATATTCCACCAATGACCTCATCGCTGCCAGATTTATTGGACTACATCCTTACACTAAAAAGTTTAGGACTATCGCTGAGCTCTATTAGAGTCCATCTGGTGGCCATCATGGCTTTCCACTCTCCAGTACAGGGTTATTCTGTGACAGATCTATGTTATCTGCCTGAGGCATCAGGTGATCAGGCTGAGGCCACAGGATCATTATGGGAGGGAATGAAGGAGCACACCAAGTGACTAAATTTTAAAGCTTTATTAATAACAGCGGAGGGTGCTGGGTTCTCCCCACGTCACTCAGGGGAAGAAAGAAAGCATTAGTGCCCATGCCCTAACCCACTTTCTTACTCACACACACACGACCCGAGGCTGGCCAAGCCTGGGTGTAACGTTAGAAGAAGAGGGGGAAGGGTGGACAGGAGTTCTGTCCTGTGCACAGGCTGCCCAGGGTCCACTATGGATCTCTGATTTGCTTCAGCTCTCAGGAGGGTTTTAAGTCCTTAGGTCTTTTGGGGGCATTTTGTTTAGGGACCATTGTTCCCTGTGCTCTTTGTACCAGTCCAAACCGGCCTTCCGTGGCTTCCTCAGCTTTCCCAAAACACCCTGTTGTTGCCCCCACGCTGGCCTTCACTGTCTCACTAGTTTTCACAGCCCCTGCAGTTCGTTCAGCTGAATCCTCACTGGTTGGGGTTGGAATCCAGGCTCCCGTCTTCCTTGGCAGGCAGCCGAGAGTAGGTCGTAGGTCGTGTGCCATGGCCTTGGGCTGGAGTTAGTGTCTTGTCTTCGGACCTAGCTGGAGTGTCGAGTTAACTCGTTCCCTTCTCTCTTCCTCCCTGTACGGCCTCTCATAACCTGCAAAGGAACCTTTCATTCCACACTTACACCTTTAACCCTTCCCAAACTGCCTTGCGATGCCTGCAACAGCGTTAGCAACATACAACACTGATCTGCCTCCCCGGAGCACCCGTAAGGACACTACTGGAAGAAGAAAAAATGATTATTCACTGTGTGCGGTAACTGAGGTTCTTCAAGATTTGTATCCCTACAAGTGCTCCAGTACCAGCCCTCCTTCCCCTCTACTTTGGAGTTCTCTGCGGTGGAGCTTGGTAGTAGAGAAAGAACTGAGGGCGGTTCACCCACCCAGTGCTGTGTAACAATGGCTCAGGGCACGGGGCTGAGTAGCACGCATCTGTGGGCCAGTCGGACACTGCTAAGAGAAATCTCCAATCAAAGGTGCAGCGGGTGCTAGCACGCCTCCAGTGGAGCACCGTGGGGGGCACATCTTGAAGAACCCCAGTTACTATACAGGGTGAGTAACCATTTCTAAAGTATCTTAAATTCCTTAACTTGATCTGAAGAGAAAAACAGTTTTTCATAGCATAATACTATTAAAAACAAAGAACTTTATGTATAACTTCTTGAGAAAGTGTCTGGTAATAGATAGTGTCTAAAATTACGTTCTAAAGTATTTTTTTTTTCTGTGCTACCAGTTTTTAAATCAAAATTTCCACTCATCTGCAAATATATTTGATTCTGTGTCCTTAAAGTTTCTAAACGTGGAAAAAATTAACTCAGAATTAACTGAAAATTAATTCAGAATTAACAGAAAACATTTTTTAAAATAAAACAGGGGGAGCTGAGGTGGCAGTTTTGTAAACACGTGTAGAAAAAAAACTAGCAAAACTCTGGTTGGTGTCCTCATCCAGGACAACACGTTTACATTGAAAAATTGAAGTCTTTAAGAATTATGCTAAAACTTACAACATTCACATCCTTTACTTACTTGAGGTATCTGTAGGGGTAATTTTATTTTGTTATATTATGTTTATCATTTTGATTTCCCCTCCTTCAGATTCCCAACATTTGAGATTCTCAAACAAGGATTCTTTATCTGTCTTCATCTAGTATCCATGGGGCTATCGTAACTTATACATTATCTGTTCATCGAGAAAAGTTAGTTGGTGCAGACTTGGAAAAGATTAAAAGGATTCAGATTTTTCCGGACACCTCAAAACCTGTGCAGTTTCAAAGCTTGAAACATTAGGGTTTTGTAACAAGCTGAATTTTTATTTCCTGTAGTTTTCCCAGCTAAACTTTACCTTAGTAAAGGCTTTTAAAACTAATCATTTTCCAATTACAATGATGTAGAAGCTTTTTGACTCCTCAGTTAATATATATGCTCTTGACCAGGATGGATTGATTTAAGTCAGTGCAATTTAAATCACCCAGTTTAATCATAATTTAAATCAGTAAGCTGAAAACCTTTATTTAAATAATGTATTCTAATCGTGTTCTGCATTTGTACTTTTTAGTTATTTTCCTAAAGAAAAGTTGATTTTCATTGGTTGTTAGCTATTAAAACATGTTGATTTTCAGTTAACCATAGCCTTTACATTGAGGCCTTGTCTACACTGCCACTTTACAGTGCTGAATGTTTCTCACTCAGGGGTGTGAAAAACACACCCCTGAGCGATGCAAGTTTCAGCGCCGTAAAGTGGCAGTGTAGACAGTGCACCAGCACTGGTAGCTACTCCCGTCGTGGGGGTGGGTTTTTTACAGCTCTGGGAAAGGTCTCTCCCAGCTTTGGTGCCGCAACTACACAGCCACGTTAAAGCGCTGTCGTGGCTTCCGGGAGCTTCCAGCCCCCGACCCTGCTCCCAGGCTGGAGCCCTGGAGCAGAGCTCAAGGGCTGGCATAAAATAACTGGCAGTCCGGATCCGGTCCATGGGCTGCAGTTTGCCCACCCTTGGCTTAGCCAGTGACTTCCACAGTTCTGTGGTTTTACTTTCTTCAAAAAGTATCAGCAAACGTATTGCTTAACATTATTTTTATGTTTATTTTAAATGATTTTTAAAAGTTTGGAGTTGTCAATTTCAAATTTAATCTTAAATGGGTTTATTTTTAAAATATAAAATCTTTTTTTTTATTTGTTTTTCCACCCTGCTATAGAAGTTAATGTTGAAATTGAACTGTATCAGAATTTATTAACTGAATTGCATCTGGAATTTGGATAAATTTGGTTTTACTATCTGCAGTTAATATTATATAAAAACAGCCAGTTATGCCTAAAGTACTTGAGCCTAATATTTTAATAATCCATTACCTGTTTTCTTGGTGCCTAATATTTTGTTCTTGCTGAAATAATTGTTTTAAATCAAAAATGTCTAACAGTGTAAAATTGAAATCATTACAGCTTTTGATATTTACTTCCATTAGGTACATGCATTATTGCATACTGGAGGTATGGCTCGTGGCTGGGCGCCATCCGTTGCCCAATCTGCAGACAAACGGTAACACTTTATATCATCAAAGATCCGATGGTTCTGATTCCAAATTTAGGCCCGGATTCTGAAAACACGCACTCTCATGCTTACCTCTAAAAATAAGTAAGGGATGGCATAGAGGGAAATTGTGAATGGTAAGACTCTATTAGGGGAAAGGGGAGGGATATAGGCAGGCATGTGAGGGACAGAAGAACTGGTGGTGGGGAGCATGGAGGGAAAATGTGAGTGGGGCAAGAGTCTGAGGGGGGAAGTGAGAGGGAGACCAGAAGGGGGGGGAGAGAGAGAGAGAGAGAGACAGAATGGCAATAAGGTCCAGGGAGGTGAAAGTCTTTTGTCAGCTACACACCCACACCCACACACCAAGAGATTGGAAAGGGTTGGCAGAGTGTCTTTCTGAGCAACCAGCAGGGAGGCCTACATTTCTGCATATGCATTTAAGCTTGAATTTTGAACCTGAAATGGTCACTTGTATTTTTGGTGGCAAGTGCTTCCTCCAAAGGCTCAAAAACAAGAAAGCAAATTTAAAAAAAAAAACAAACACAAAAACCTAATCCTTTTTTTAAAATCTCTCAATTTTTGGATGGTCTGGTAAAGACCATCTCTCAGCAATCAGGCTGTGAGGGTTCCCGCTGGGAAGAGCAGGGTTGCACTCCAGCTGGAAGGGCTGGAGTGGCTGTCCAGGGACAAAAGAGGACAGTGTCCGGATATGGTTGAAAGTGCCGTGGTGTGGTACATGGGGCATCATGAGATGAGATTTCGGATGATCATAATGATTATCTGCACTGGGAATAATGAATGGTAATGCTCAGAGTGAGTCTCCAAGTCCTTGCCCATTAAGCTTCCCCTTGACTGGAAAGCTGGCCATCTCACACTTCCTATGGGTCCAGCTCTTCGCCTCTGGAGATGAGAGTAGATAAGGTCTTCTGCTGCTCCCCTGCCATCAGCCCTCTCTGGCCCTTGGCTATGGTTCTCTGGCTTAGAGGCAACTCCTTCTGCTGTTCACTGGCCTTCAGACCCCTCTAGTCCTGCTTCTGACTTGGGGTCACCAACCAGCTAACCCCTCTTGCTGCTCTCCTGCCTTCAGCCTTCTCCCAGGAACCATAATCAGTCTCCTGGCTCTGGCCCTTCATCTCAGGAAAGTCTGCCGGCTAGTCTTCCCAGGTCTCCACGCTTTTCAGCCTCCTGGCACTGGCTAACCCCTCCACTGGCTCCCTGATAATTCCTCCCTTGTTCCAGGGTGGGCCTACAGAGAGCTCTCTCACCATATCTCTTTCTTCCCCAGGCATCCTCTTTTATAGCTCAAAGGGCCAGTGTCACCCTGTATCTTTCCAATGGACTAAAGAATCCATATCTAGCCATGGAAAGTGACGAGCTATTTCATCTTAAGCCTGTTATTGATCTGGGACTGAGTGTTGCTCAGCCTATGCAGTGGAAGGGGGATTTCATATTTGGGAGGGAGAGGAAGAGAGAGGAAACTGTCCTTTGGCAAGCTGCTGCCAAAAAAAAGGGGGGGGGGAGGGGAGGAGGGCAGGGCAGGTGTTTGCAACTGCTTGATGGATTAGTGGCAGAGTACTAGGTAAGGTTTCAAAGATGAAAAATTGCAAACAATGTGATAAACTGCAGAACCTTATGATAAAGTGTATCACATGAATATCATCACCACATATGTTTAAAATTACAATAGTTTTTTGTATATAGATAAAATGTACACATGCGTATGTATGTCATATTGTGTAGTTTTAGATATTTGTAGCAGAATTAATTCCCCAAACTATATTTTTCTTTAGGAGGAGAATTCTCCATTCATTACTCTTGCAAAAGCCCTGATTTATCCTTTTTTCTTGTCCTGCCCACTTTTTCTCCAATTTACTCACCTTATCCTCAAAGCTTCCCATTGTACCCACCAGCTTTCCAGTCAAGGGGAACCTGAATGGGCTGAGGCCTGGAGACTCACTCTGAGCATTACCATGATAGCCAGGATCACGGAGGAGGTTGCAGTGGACTCCCCCTAGGCTGGTGCACTTTGGAGGAACAGTGATGGCGAAGGGCCCTCAGCCACTGTGCTATAAGTGGATATACAATGAGCTCAAACTTTGCTGCTTTTATGCTTCAATGCAAGATCATCAGTAATGATGACGGAAGCATTTGTCTGATTTTGGGATAAAAAATTCAAACCCCCAAGCATCTAAGTGCCTAAGTCACCTCTGAAAATGGGATTTGAGTTCCTAACTCACTTATGCACTTTTGAAAACTTTACCCTTGATCTACTTCAGAGACTGGGTTCTTGTACTTTGTCCTTAGTAAATATTCTTGAAAATAGCTTTCTATATCCTTTTTATAGTATCTTAAAATGTTAATTCCTTAAGACTTGGGAGCTGTATCTAAGTAAATACAGTGCAAGTATTAAACACTTGTTATTTTTAGGTTAATACTTAGAAGCAAGGCAACATATATCTAAAGTTGTACCAAGGTTGGTCTACAGTAATGAATTGTACTTAAAGTATGAGGTTTAGCACTGAATTATTCCTGTTTCTTTTATGAATTTGCAATTTCATATTCATGAGAAGTGCCAGGCATGAAGTGGCTTCTTGCTGTTGTGCACAGGTAACATTGCTTTTACCACGCTTCAGTGAAGATCAGCAGGATGCAGCACAAGTGCTTCAGGATGTCAATGATTACAACCGGAGATTCTCAGGACAGCCCAGATCTGTAAGTAAGGTGGGGGAGGGGGGCGGGTCAATAACCGGTGAAAGACTGACACTGTTTTATAATGTGTGATTTTCTTCCAGGTGTTTATTTTCTGTTCATAATTCATGGGAACTACACAGGTTTTGTTTAGTAAATACAAGTTTCTGCAGGTTAAGCATAGAAACATTTATTTTTAACTACTCGTATAACCTTGCATTTCTGTTGTAATAACATAGTACTTACTAAAGCCCTGATTCAGAAGAGCATCCTTTATTCAGGAAGTCTGGTTAAACGTGTACTTACGTGCTTTCCTGATTCAGGGCCTAAATTATTCATAATTAACAAGTAAAGAAATATGTGGAAAAGAAAAATATCTTCTTTCTGTAAAGAAAAATATTTCCCTTTTTGCTCCCAGTTTATAAAGACCCAGAATTGATCAGGAGAATTTAGCTTTGCTTTCTTCTGTATTGATATAGCTCCCTTTCTTTTGTAACTATATTTTGAGTTCTGTGCTTCCTTGATTTCCTAATGAGTTGTGTGCCTTCTCTATTTTGTTCTCTAAACTTATCTCTGAGTGTTATTTCTATGACTGGGTGTCATAATTAGAGTGGTAAGAACTTTAGAATGTACACCTTGCAAGCTACTGTTGTCACATTTGCTAGGCACAGTTCGTACACGCAGACCCTGATCCTATAAATGAGATGTGTCCAGGTAGATACCAGTGATTTCAGTGGGGTTCTGCCTGCACATATCTCATTAGTTTCTTCCTAGGGACCCTACCCCAAATAGTTTACAATCTAAATAGACGACACAGACAATATGAGAGAAAGGAAGTATTATCCCCATTTTACAGGTAAAGAGATTGAAAGCCTGGTCCAAAGGCCATTGAAATTAAGAGACTCCCATTAACTTCAGTGGGTTTTGGGTTCGGCCCTCAGCAACTTGCCCATGGTCACATAGGAAGTCTGTGGCGGACCCAGGAATTGAACGTAGACATCCTGCCTGTGGATGTTGAACACAGTCAATTGCCTTAATCACAAGACTACCCTTACTGTCTAAAGTATTTTTTTAAGCTCAGTCCATGTCTCCTTTTAGCACTGGTTCTCAAACTGGGGGTTACGACCCCTCGGGGGGTTGCAACCTGGTTATGTGGGGGGTCGCGAGCCCCCGACCCCAGTGCGCAGCTACAAGTTGAGAGCCCCGATCCCTGCGCCCTGGCTGCGAGCCCCAACCCTGACAGGGAAGCGTGGCTGCGAGCCCCGACTCTGACCCCCCATGGGGCTGTGATCCCAGACCCCAACCCTCGCCAGGAGCAGGGCTGCGAGCTCCAGGCAGGCACAGGGCTGCAATCCCTGAGTCCAACCACCATGTGAGGTTGCGAGTCCTGACCCCAACCAGAAGAGGGGCTGTGAGCCCTGAACTGGGGCATCCAGGATGCTGTGAGCCCCGACCCCTGTACTGGGGTTGTCGGGCAAAGCCCCAGCCATGCTGAGGGTTATCAGCCGGGAGCTCTGCCGGGCACAAGGTTGTTAACCCTCCAGCTCTGCCACACACAGCCCTGCCTGTCAGCCCCGACCCCGCCACCCGCTGTGTGGCCTTCAGCCAGGTGCTTGGTTGTGAGCCACCATCAGCATTATGTGCCAGCGTCAGAGCCCCAAGCTCCTCCAGCCCAGGTCCACCTCCAGTGCTGCTCCACCTCCAAAGACAGGGCGCCAAATAGAAGTTTGCCCAGGGCACCATTTTTCCTGTGGCTGGCCCTGGCACTGAGACAACATTAGAGGGCTTGATTCGCAGCTGAACGAGTACTTTATTAATTAACAATCAGACACACAAGTGCAAACTTTCTCCTGAAAATAATGGCCACTTGTACTGCTGAAACCGCTAAAAAACAAAAGTTTCTCGAGTCTTCCATTAAACTGAATTTTCCCAGTATCATCACCTCTGGGATTGAAAAGCCGCAATGTGTCATTGGCTGTGAAGTTTTGTCTGCTGAATCAATGAAACCATGCAAACGGCAGCAACATCTTGAAACTAGACATCCTGAGCATAAAAATCGAGGCGTGGATTTTTTTCAAATGCAGAGAAGCAGCAACAAAGGCGGCCCGGCCTGGTGCTGATGGAAGTTTCCGACAGCAAATGTCTTCCGCTGTGGAGGCCTCTTACACCGTGTCACTACGAGCTGCCCCTACTCAAGCGCTGCATGCAGCAGGTGAGGCGCTTATTCGGCCAGCAGACAAGGAGGCTGTGGCACTCATGGTTGGCAAGGATACTGCCAAAAACCGGAATACCTCTCCCTGCCTAATGACACTGTGAAACGCAGATTATGTGAGATGTCTGAAGATATCAAAAAACAAGTTGTGCATGAAATTAAAAATTCTGCTTTCAGTATGTTCAGCCTGCAACTTGATGAAACCACTGATGTTACTCGCTGTGCACAACTGGTCGCATCCGTACGGTGTGTTAATGCCGGGGATGTTAAGGATGAGTTCTTAGTCTGTGAACAACTAGAAACAACCACAACAGCACAGGCCATTTTCAATAAGGTGAACTCCTTTTTCGAAAGCAATGGCATTGAATGGAAAAATCTTTGTGGTATCTGTACCAATGGTGCTCCAGCCAGGATGGGTGCACGGTCTGGCTTTCGTCAGAAGGTAAAGTGCGTCTCACCTAATGGGATTGTCACTCATTGTGGAATCCATCGTCAAGTCCTCGCTGCAAAGACATTGCTAATATGCCTTAATGCTGTGGTGGATGTTGTTATACGAGCAGTGAACTACGTTAAAGCTCATGCTCTGAATAGTCGTCTCTTTCGAGAGCTCTGCAATGAAATGGGTGGTGAATATGAAGTTCTGCTTTTCCACACTCAAGTCCGATGGCTTTCTAGGGGACGCACATTAAAGCGCGTTTTTATACTTTGCGAAGAGATGGCACAGTTTTTCCTGTGAAAACAGAAACAAGAGCTGAACAAAATGTTCAGTGACAAGAAATGGCTTCTCTGCTTGGCATACCTAGTTGATATCTTTGGTAGCCTTAATGATCTCAATCTCAATTCAGGGAAAATGTTCAACATCAATAGACCTGACTAATAAAATCAAAGCCTTCCGGATAAAGTTGGATCTGTGGTGCAGGAAGCTGGACACAGACAGTTACGGCATGTTTCCGACACCTTCCTTGTTCAGTGAGGAGGAAGAAGTTAACATGGATAGCGCTCTCAAGTCAGTGATCAGTAAACATTTGAGAGCCCTTCATGAAGAGTTCTCACACTACTTCCCAGTGCTACCAGAAGCACTTCATTCCCCGGTGAAGAGCCCTTTCAGTGTGGCAGCTGAGCAGTTGCTACTGACAATATTTACACACAGGAACAGTTTGTCGACATGATCAATGATGATGGCGTGAAAGCAAAATTCACACAGCTGCCTCCAAACCAGTTCTGGTGCTCAGTTGCAAGTGAATACCCACTGGCATCTGAAATGGCCCAGAGAGTCCTCCTGCCATTTCGCACTATCTACAAATGCGAGAGTGGATTCTCCAGTCTTCTCACAGTAAAGACGAAATCTCGAAACCGACTTAATGTGAAGGGCGACATCAGATGCACCCTTTCTAAAACAACACCAAGAATAAACAGCATCATCCATCTCACTGATTTTTGGCTGCTTCAGGTCATTAATTGCTGTCAAGTATTAAAATAAAATTCTACTTAAAAATAACTTTTCCACTTATATTTAATTCGATAAAAATGTGTTTTAGTCTTAATTTAAAAGCAGTGAGAAAAGGTAAATTCATTTTAAGCAATAGGGTTTAAATTTAGTATTTCACATAGTGTTAAATATCAAAAATGTATTTTTAATTTCTAAGGGGGGGTCGCACTCAGAGGATTGGTGTTCGAAAGGGGTCACCAATACAAAAAGTTTGAGAACCACTGCCTTTTAGTCTTCTATTCTGTGGCTCTGTCTGCTTTGGGAAAGGAGTCATTATTGAAACAGTGCTCAAATTAAAAAATGGCTCCCACTGAACCATGGCTAATTAGTGTGGATGAAGCCACAGAATAAAAGATAAGAAGGCACCGTGGCTGGGTTTATTTTGTTTTCTAATCTTAAAGCTTGGACAGTCCCCTGAAAAGCCTCATTTAGCCACAGCTTATATATTGCATTATTCTTTTTCAGAGGAAATGTAATCCGTTGCAGCTTGATTATGGTGTCTCATAGGGATCCCCAGATTTCTTCCATGTTCTTAGATTTTCCATACTTTCTTCCATTGCATCCTACTCACTCGATTAACATTTTGCTTTCCTGAAATCTGTTTTTGTTTATTTACCTTTTCTTAAATATATACCACTGCATTCTGTGAATCTTCTCTTTGCTATAATGAATTCAAGCCCCTTTCTTTATTGTATTGAACTAATACAACTTATGATCATTGGTTCCAAACTTCTCTACCATTGTTATATCCTCAATCAGTCACTACTTATCAGTAAGAAATGGATCCAGAATAGTTTCTCCACTGCTTGCTCTTGCTACGTGGTGAATCATAAGTTGTCTTCTGTGTCAATTAAGATGCTAGTTTTCCTGTGTTTCTTACCCAATAGGTGTCTTGGCAGTTAAAATCTTTCATTAATTCATTATACTGTGGTTTCAAGTACCAGGTCTAGAAACTTTCAGTCTTGTGACCTAATGGATTCCAAAACTGGTGAATGTGGTAATATCAATATTGTGCTTAAAAAAAAAAAAGAAATCCCATTTAGGAAGTATTTATTTTGGCATTTTGTATGATGCTACAAAAGATTAATTATTTCTATTTTGTTTGTTCATAGATTATGGAAAGAATTATGGATTTACCCACTTTACTGCGGCATGCTTTCAGGGAGATGTTTACTGTAGGGGGCCTTTTCTGGATGTTCCGTATCAGAATAGTCCTCTGCCTGCTAGGAGCTCTGCTCTATCTGGCTTCACCTCTGGATTTTCTTCCTGAAGCCCTCTTTGGAATTCTGGGATTTTTAGATGATTTCTTTGTCATCTTTCTGCTGCTGATATACATCTCTATCATGTACCGAGAAGTAATAACACAGAGACTGAATAGATAATGAGTGGAAACAATCATGATACAGAAGTTTGTGTGGAATGCTGAACAAAGGGAACCATGACAGTATGACATAGTAAAGCACCTGTATAAACTTTTACTTTTTACAATTAAATAGCTTGTAGTAAATTACTTTGTGCAAATGTGAGGGGTTAAACTGTGGTGATGCTTAACTGGAATCTTTAATTTGTGTTACATATGCTTAAATATTGAAGAGGTTAGATTGAAGAGGTTAGATTTATGATGTAATAAATTACCTACATCTGCTTACTCCCAATGAGCAATTGTATGTAATGCAAGATAATGCTAGTTATAAAACACCTCTTCGTGTGTAGTTTGTGAAAGGGAAGTTCTATTTATGTGATGTCAGGACTTCAAACAAAAAAGAATTCAGATTAGCTTGGCACATTAAGACACTTCAATATATAGCTTATCAAACTGCTTAATGTCTCACTGTGGTGGGTCAAAGTATTTTTAAATAACAATAGTTTTTCATATCTGTCTATGCAAGAAGAAACCCAAAGACAGCATTACAGGTTGACGCAGTGAATTTTACTGCTGTACACAATTCATATTGCACAAAGAGAAGAAAAAACACTTCAGTGTTGCTTTAACTGCACTATGTATAATATGTATTTCCAACGATTTTCTTTTCAGTTTTGGGGGGAAAAGGCTTTCCATGAGGGCCAAGATGAAGAAACCACGAATAGTCAACACTTTGGTGACTGGCACTGATTAATCTTTTTTCACATAGGTTTTGTGTACATTAGCAGTACAGTATTTGAACATCGGGTAAGTTGCACTGTTGTAAGCCCTACTTTATATCCCCCTGCAACACATTTAAACTGGGGGTTTGCATCCATGCAGCTACATCAAAGTAATTTACCACTGCAAAAAAACCTGTAGGTTTTTAGTAGCAATTTGTTTGAAAGTGGGAATCCAAAGTGTATGTCATAACAAGATAGTTTTTACACTTAAAATTTTACCTGAATATGGATGGTAATTAATAAAGTAATTAAAGTATTTAGGTGAATCCAGTAACTTTATTCTTTCTCACAAGTTTGTATCAATAAGTTAAAAAAACAAAACAAAAACAAAACAGTAACTTGGGGCCATAGAAATCTGCTGAAAAATTAAAAATCTGTAAGATTTTTTTTTTTACCCCAAATGTTTGGAATTTGTGGGTAGTTTTAACACCAGATAGCACAAGCTACAAGGAGAATGATTTGAAAAATTTTCATTTTATGAAATCAGTGCTGCTAGGAAACTCAAAATCCACAAGCCATTCTGTGGGAATTCAGTACTTCCTAGCTGGAGGAAAGAAATATTTTTGAAGCAAAATAGCAAACATTCTAACTTTCTGAATACTTGAAAATAAAATTAATAGAATAACCAATCCTTCGTATGGTTACATAATGTGGGTTGGGACATATTTTGAGACGGCCTCCATTAATATCGCCTCCATTTTCTGATCATGCAAATATATGTGCATACAAGTTTCAGTGCTTATACACATATAGGAATATGATGGTATTTTTTCATTGAATGCTTTTGGTTAATGGGTATTGCAGAGTCTGTCAGTTTTGTGTTGTTGTATCAGTGCTTAAAGTGCACATCACTGGTTTTGCCTTTATAAATATAAGACGGGGTGGTTGTTGGGTTTTTTTTGGTTTTGGTTTTGTTTTTGAAAATTTGCCCTTGAATATCCAAAGTCATGTTATGATTTAAGTGGATTGTTGAACCTTTCTTCACACGTATCTTCTATTTGAGATGGGTGAAAAAAGAAAATGGAGGAGATAAAAACAAAAAAATTAAAAAAGAAAAAGACATGGCAATAAGTGTATGCTATTGGCTTTGGCTGCCTATAGTGTTTTTTAGCACCTCTGCTTTTCCCTTACTTTTGTCAACACTAGTGTACGATGACAACTTGTTGGCTACCTCAGTTAAATGTCAACATGCTGATACTATGTGAATCTTGCTTGATATTCAAGGAACTTAAATCCTGCCTGATATATGCACATTTAAGATGACAAAGTAAGGTATTATGGAGAGTCAGGTGCACAGATCTGCACATTGCTGCTGTAGGCAGAGCTCTCCAAGAGGTCCCACCTGCTCCTTTAGATGGTGGCAATATTGAAAAGATGATTATAGGACTGATAAACTTATCCTCGTACGTCTTTTGGGGCTTGGCCATCATGAGTCCTATGGTCACAAATAGCTTCCTCTTTACTTCCCAAGAGAACGGTACAAACTAGTCATTTTGGTAAGGGGACTCCTTTCCTAAACTTGATATCCCATTTATCTGTTTCTTCCACAGATGTGTTCACATTTTTGCCCTTGCCACTCTTTACACCTGGAATGACCTCCCTCCTCTGATCAACAAGGCACTCCCTGAATCTCCTCATTCAAAGCCCTCCTTAGACCCACTTCTGCCATGATGCCTATGCAAAATTAGCCAACTGAGGAGTCTGTTCATAAACACTCTTTAGTATGTGAGCTCATGCACAAGCTGTCACTGAGTAAGAGCATAATCTTACTGATGTTACTGTTTCCTCCCCTCCCCCTTCCTTTCTGTCTTGCCAGGCCATGCCTAATTTTAAGCTCTCAGGGTCCAAGGATCCTGTCATCTTTCTGAGTAAGAGGCACTCAGCTCACCTTTGGGTGCCAATAACAATACTACAGGCTTTGGTTCAGCAAAGCACTTAAGGATGTGTGTGTAAGTGCTTGGCTGAATTGGGGCTGCCTATCCTACCTGTAAAAACTAGGCCAATTGATGATATTCTAAACCTATCATGTGTTTTAGCAGGGACATTTTAAATATGTAGTATGACAGTTTTCAGTGCTCTGTATGGTTAAGGAGGCGAGTGCTGTGCTCAACTCGGTTATACAGGAGCAGAAGATGCGGCCAATACGCTGAATTTGTTCATTTACTTTGCATCCATGCATTCCTGCATAGATATCTTCCTTGTCCAGGAGAAAATTCTTCACCAAACCACCGATTATCAGTATTTATGGAAGGAATGACTGGATCATGCTGCCCTTATTTCAGATGATTCTGTTGTTGTGTGGCAATGTGTGTATATAGAAGCATAAGTATTTTTCATGCACTCAGCGCTGCGGTATCTGAGCACCTATATGGATGCTTCTGTAATTCTTCACAGTAAACGTAAATTGCACTTACAAAACAATGCTCAACAATCCTCCTCTTTTGACTAGATGCAAACCTGTGTTCCACTTAGGTGTGTGCATGCCCAGCGCACCAGAACCAGAGACTTTTGCCTAGCAGTCCCAGTAGAGGGGCGGCGCTTGTGGCAATGGCCCCTCCCCTGGCGATATAAGGTGGCGCCAACCTGAGCCCCCTCAGCTCCTTCTCACCGCCGGTTGCTGGAGTCTTTGCTCCACTCCCTCTGTCTCTCCGTACCTTTATGGGTAGGCTGGTCCACTTTTACAATGCTTGGGACTCAATTGCCTACTATCAGATTGGGCTACACAATCCAGTTCCCTTCCATGCCCTGTTCTCACCTCCTTTCCCCGTCCCTCCTTGGGGAGCCATCTCACAAGACACTGCTCTCCATGCTGGTCAGTTCTCAATGGTGGAGGAAGTTCCACAAGAACACTGAGGCCATGGCTTTGACTCCTGGTACCTCCTGATTCCGAAATCCCAGGGCAGGATGAGACCCATTCTCGACCTTTGTGGCCTCAACAAATTCATCAAGTACATGAGATTCTGCATTGTCACTCTATCTGCAATCCTCCCCGCGCTGTCTCAGAATGACTGGTTCACTTCTCTGGACCTTCAGGACGCTTACTTTTAGGTGGTGATTCTGCTGGGCCACAGGAAGTTTCTGCATTTTGTGGTAGGAGAATGCCACTTTCAGTATATGGTTCTCCTGTTCGGCCTCTCTTCTGCCCACTGATCTTACCAAATGTATGGCGATGGTCTTGGCGTATCTCAGGAAGAAGGGAATCCACACCTTCCTGTACCCCGATGACTGGTTGCTGAAGGGTGGCTCCGGAGAGGAAGTTCTTGATCACATCGACATCTCATTGCATTTGCTCGACCATCTGGGACTCATTTTAAATACTGCAAAGTCAACCTTGGCTCCCACTCCGAAAATCAAGCCCATTGGGGCCCAGATAGATTCCATGAGGTTGAGGGCATTCCCGATGACCGGCTTCGAGACAGATGTGCCTCAGTCTGCAATCTCAGCCCTCCATGACAGTCTGCGTGTGCCTGAGCCTTTTGGGCCACATGTCCGCTTGCACGCAGGTGATCCACTTCGCTAGGTTGTGCCTTTTCCCTCTTCAAATGTGGTTCAGAACAGCGTACCACCCTGAATTCTCTGGACAGGTTGGTTCGCCTTTCTTCACCAGTCCTAGATTCTTTGTGTTAGTGGGAGTCCCCACACTGTGTGTGCCAAGGAATCCTCTTCACCCAGCCCTCTCCGACCAAGTCAGTGGTTACTGACACTTCCCTTCTGGGTTGGAATACACATCTGGACTTGTTGAGGGTGCAGGGCCTGTGGTTGGAACAGGAAGCCTCACTCCATATCAATGTGTTGGAACTTCAGGCCATCCTGTCATGCTTTCCAAGACTGCATCCAGGCACTCAGTGTTTCACATACTCACTGACAATACCACCACGATGTACTATGTGAACAAGCAAAGAGGGGTGTATTCTAGGTTATTCTGCCTGGAGGTGATCAACCTATGGCAATTTTGTATCGAAGAAGACATCACCCCATAGCCGCCCGTGTACTGGGCGTGCAAAATCGTCTCACGGACCATCTCAGCAGAGTTTTCTCCCGGAGCCACAAGTGGTCCCTGAAAGGGAGTGTTCTCTGGGTTGTCTTTGCAACTTGGGGCATCCCTGCAATTAACCTGTCTGCGATGAGGGAGAACGGGAAATGTCAACTATTCTGCTCTTGAGATGACGCCCCCTCTCCAACACCTTTCACTATACCTGGTGGTCAACTCTTCTGTATGTCTGTCTACCTATTCCGGTCATTCCACGAGTCATCCTCAAGCTCAAAGCGGATCGAGCCAAGTTCATCCTTGTTACTCCTGCGAAACAGTGCTGGTTCTCCTTGCTCTGTCAATTCAACCTCCCATTTCACTTCCTCTCCATCCCAACCTGCTCATGCAGAGCCACAACCAAACCCTCCATCCTGCAATCAGTTCCCTGCATGGCTAAATGAAGAGGAAGAGTGGTGCGCAGAGGCCGTCCAACGAGTCATACTCCGCAGTAAGAAGTCCTCCACTAGGATGATCTGCTTAGCAAAATGGAAGAGGTTCTCGATCTGATCCTTGGCCCACGGGACCCAACCAACAGAGGCTTCCATCCAGGATATCTTGGAATACCTGCAACATCTTCAGAAATCGGGCCTTGTGCTCAGCTCACTGAGAGTGCATTTGGCAGCGATATCAGCATTCCATCCCCTGATTCAAGGGAAGTCAGTTTTTCCCAGTGCCTTGGTGATGAGATTTCTGAAGGGGTATCTCCCCTTACATCCTCCGGTCTGAGAACTGGTTCCCTTGTGGGACCTAAACATGGTTCTGACAGCTCTGAGGGGCCCTCCATTTGAGCCCCTTGTGTCCTATGTGCTGCCTCTCCTGTCTCGGAAAACAGCATTCCTGATAGCCATCACTTCAGCAAGAAGGGTGTGTGAGTTGCAGGCCCTAATGGCTGAGCTGCCTTACACTGAGTTCTCCAAAGACAAGGTAACACTGTGACCACACCCAAAGTTTTTATTCAAGGTGCTCTCTCTGGTTTATCTAAATCAGGTGGTGTATTTACCTGTTTTTTCCCTAAACCGCACTCTTCCCTGGAAGAACAGTGCCTCCACTCTCTGGATGTCTGGCAATGTCTAGCCTTTTTCTAAACAGGACTAAACCTTTTGCATGCTTCGCCTCACCTGTTCAGGTCCTATGGGCCGCATGAAGGGGCAATAGTCTCGGCACAGACCATCTCTAGATGGGCAATACCCTGTGTCAAGACTGCTTATGAGATAGCTTGGGTTACACCTCCCCAGCAGATACGGGCTCACTCCACAAGAGCTCAACTGACTTCAGTAGTGTTCCTCAGGGACATTTCCATACTGGATATTTTCAGGGCAGCCACGTGGTCATCCATACCTACGTTTAGGGACCATTGTGCTCTTATCGCATCTTCCGGAGTGGATGCAGGCCTTGGGAAGATGGTCCTGCAGTCCGTATTGCAGTAGACTCTGAGCCCCATCTCCAGATTGGGGTACTGCTCGTGAGTCACCTCCATGGAATACACACGACTTGAAGAAGAAATGGTTACTGACTGTAACTGTGGTTCCTTGAGATGTGATGCAGACATGTATTTCACAGCTCACCCTCCCTTAGCATCAGAGTCTCCTCTCAGGGGCTTTCAGTGCAAAGGAACTGAGGGGGGTCAAGGCGCCGTCACCTCATGTAACCAGGGGAGGGGCCACAGCCATGAACCACAAGCACCACCTCTCTACAGGCAATTCTAGGCAAGTCTCCGGTTCCAACACACTGGGCACGCACCCCTAAGTGGAATACTTGTCTGCATCTCATCTCGAGATGTAGCTTTATTCAGAACCACCAGTAGCCCATCAGTAGATGGGAGTCTTTTTGTGAAGGACCCCAGCATGAACAGAGCCCTCACCCTCAAAGAAAGGGATGCACTGTTAGCATTATTCGTAGGGATTTTTCTCCCAAAGAGTCCTGAGCCCATGTAGCCTAGATAAAAATTTGAAAGACTGACAGCAGCAAAGCACCAATGGAAAAAATGACAAGCCCTGAAAGATTTTCATAGCTTTCCAATAACAAGGGGGAACAGCCAAAACAATATGTCTTAGGTCCCATAAAATATCCTGCAGCACCCTTAGGCCTCACAGTAACCCTTATCAGAAGTACTGTGTAGAATTGCCTGTTGCCAAGTTGGTTGTGACTTGCAGCATTGATGTCATTGGTAACAAGGGACGGGGCTAGAAGTTGAGATAAGAATATTGCCAAAGGTCTCCCAACAGCTCTTTGGGGCTAGGGTCTGCATGCTACACAAGATAAAAGCCTCTAAAGCAAAAACAATTCTAAGCTGTCTGTTTTTTATTGATAATAAATCACTGTTAAAACAAGGGTCTCCTTGCTGATTTTTTTTACTGGTTTTGTGGGTTGGACTCTGTTCTGTTCTCTCTCCTCAAACTTGGTTACAGACACTTTTCTTTAAAAATACAGTCTTCTAGAGTTGTCCTGACTAGGTGTCGACTCCTTAGGGCAAGACAGGTGGAGCTTGCTGAGCTCTTAGAGGTGGTTTTGTTGTTGTTTAACTTTGGAGGGCAGTAGCAGTTGGGTGAAATGTGGACCAGGTCCCCCACAGGGTCACCCTCACTAGGCATAAACACTGCCCTCTGCATGTTCCAGCCAGTTCCTTCAGTCACACAGGAAGCGAAGCTCCCAGAATAAGCCAATGCAGATGGTCAATTATTGCCCAAAAAAATGCCCAAAGTAAAATAGGAAAAAGATGTTAGGACTACACACCTTAAAAGAAGAAAATCCCCAGACTTGTCAGGCAGGTAGGTGTGACCTCCTCCTCTGGTATTATCTGGGCTGGTGATCTGCTAGGTCCCTCCAATTCTTGACTCTGGGAGCCAGTCTTACCCTGCTCACTATGCCACTGTGATGGGATCCCTCCAGGGTGCAGCCTGGGACTGTGCCCCCTGAACTCTCCCCAGCCTAGGCTGTCTCTCACAATGCCTTGCTAGCAAACCCCCTCCAGGAGCTGTGATCACTCATATCTGCATGTGGAGCCCCACACCCAGCTAGGTTGCATGAATGCTCCCAGAGCCACTCACAAATCACACAGAGAAAGGCACCAGCCAAATCCCCCCATTTCCCAGCAATGTACCCCAGGAATATACTGTCTTGCACTGCTCAAGATGAGCAGTGCAAATTTATTAATTAGTTCACCACTTCAGCAATGGAAAGTGGACATACACCAGCCTTTGCCAACCTGAGCAGATTTGCCCCATGTTTCATACAAACTCACTGGTAAAGAGAAACAAACAAATTTACTGACTATAAAGTGTAGATATTAAGTGATAGGCAAAAAGTCAGAGTGGTTACCAAAATAAAATAAAATATAAGCACGCAGTCTAAACTCTCATCTCTGTTAGACTGGGCAAAATCTAGATTAAGCAGTTTTTCTCACCCTACTGGATATTGCAGTCCTTATTATACAGGTTTGTTCCTTAAATCTGGGCCAATCTCCTCTGTTGGAGTCTTGTCTTCTTCTCGGTGTCTTAGTTGCTTGCAGCAAAGGTGGGGGCAGGAGAAGGGCCTGGTATTTGTCCACTCTGTCTGTTTTATACCCTCAGTCCATGTGCTTGGGGAGCACAAGTCTAGGCATGACTGCGGGGAATTGCTGAGTCTCTCCAAGCAAGGTTGAGAAATTCCCCTGGTGTGGCCTCATGCAGGTGACTCATTGCATTGTAGCTCCCTTTGCTGGACAATGGCTGTTGATGGGTTGTTTGACACCCTGCCTGGGTGTTGGTTACTTTCTTTGCTGTTGCCTCTGGGGAGCTCATATCTGGCTGATTCCCCAATTTACAGCATGTTTTAGAGACAGCCATACTACATAATTCTCATAACTTCATATGCATTAATGATATACATATGTGGATAGAGAAATTACTTTCAGCAGATTATAACCTTTCCCCTGATACTTTACAAGGCATGCTTTATATGTAAGATCACGATTATATGAAAATTGAGGAATATGGGGTTACAGGACACTCCCCAAGGTATAGAATGTCACAGTAGGTGGGTGAGAATCCTGCTGAGTGACTTAAACAATTTGAAGAAGGTAGCTTCATAGCTTTTGTAGGGAGTCAAGCAAAGGAGACCTCCTTGGGTGTGATTATACCACACTGCAACCCATTGCCACTTGGGCTTGTAAGTCATGCTGGATGGTTTCTGATGTTCTAGGAAGACATGAACCACCTACTGAGAGATACCAGGCCTGCACCTTGTCAGGAGCTCCTGGGATGGGACAGAGTGAGGTGCCCTGGTTACAGCACCCATCCAGGATGTGGGAAACAGGCCAGTGGATTTGAACCTATGTGATGTTCTGAGGTGGGGCTCTCAATCTTTCCTACTGAAGCTGTGTGGATGCCCACCGGCAAACTTTTATGCACCTTAAGGAACTTTATGAGTAGAAACATAGGCACTCCGAGACTTTAAGCACCTCCAGTGTCAGGTGGCAGTTGGGGTTTTGAGGATCTATATTTTGGATGCAGGCATCCTGATTCCTGTGTAAATCTAACCCATACTTTATAAGAGCAGACATAGAGGGAATGAAAAGAGGCAGCTCTTCCCAGAGCTTTGTAGATCAGCATAAAGAGCATGAACTTGACAGAAGGAGCCAGGAGGCCGCTGGAGGAATTTGAGTAATAGTCTGATGTACAGATCCATTGTCTCCTTTTATCAAGGCTAAGAAGTTACAAATTTGGTGCTGCCAAAACACACACGACTAATTCTGACCAATGCAACCATTCGTTCATTCTGCCACTTGAAATATGAACCAATTAGCCAGTGGAGCTCATTGCCACAAGATATTACTGAGGCCAAGAGCTCAGCAGGACTCAGAAAAGGACTGAACATTTAGATGGAGAACAAAAAATATTCAGAGTATAATAGTAGGTGGTAAAATGTAACAAGATTGCATAGGGGTATAAAATGCTCAAGCTTCAGGTATAAGCCAACCTCTGGCTATTGAGGGGGTTGGGGGGTGCGGTGTGTGGAAGGAAGCTTTCTCTGAAGCCGCTACTGCAGTGTTTCTTGCACCTTCCTCCAAAGCATCTGGTGCTGGCTACTGTTGGAGACATAATACTGGACAAATGGGCCTGGTGTGATCCAGTCTCTTATGTCCTGTATTTCTAATCCATGTTAACGTTATGCACCAGTCAATATTGCTGACTTGCTTCCTTTTCTCCAGCCTTTTTAATAGATAGCTAAACTTTAAAAAAAAACAAACTACTAACTTTCTCAGGGCATCTTACTGATTATTTACAATGTTCCATTTTATTACAAAACCTCAATGTTTGTCCCTTGTTTTCCAAGAAGATGATTTGTTTCTCATGATTAACAGATGCTTAATTGGTGGGAGGAAAGAGAGTAGCAAGTGCTAATATGAAGCCAATTGCTCATTGCTGGCAGGTGACTAATGAGGAGCAGTGGGTATATCAGGTGTTACTAATCGTTTGGCTAGAATATTTGGTGCAGAAAGCTGTTCAGCTTCAAACTGACATATGTTGTGCATCATATTCAAAATCTTCTCTCTCCCTCCCCCTTCTGGAAATTTACTTGCTACATTTGCAATAGACGGAGCTGGGAAGGGCTTCCATTTCAACTTGTACATTGTCACATTTTATACTGGAAAGTAACAACCACTTATTGCAAGCCCTCTTGAGTAAACAGCTTTTGGCTGCGGAAGTGGCTCCTGCGTACCCCGAAGATATGTTCCTATAGGTGGTAGTTCAAAATCATGCCTCCAGCTTGGGCACTAGAAGTTAGTAGGACGCTTGGCCAAAATCTGTTGCATTTGTTCCCCAAGTCATATAGAAAATTTGAGAGATTTTAATGTAGATTTACTCCAAATACATATGAAAAACACCCAATAAACTCTTTAGCAAAGTATGTGTCACCAATGAGCTGCTTTAATTTGGATGTTTTGGTTTTTTTTCATATAGCCTTTTTTTTTTTTAAATTCTCCTCAATCAACCTGAAATCTTTCAGTTTCCTGCTTCGATGTTTTCTCCAGGGATCTTCCTATTCTGCTATTTCCCCTGCCCCTTCCCTGCCTGCGTACGATGCTGAGGACCAAAAGAAAACTGAATAAAAATCACAACTTTGATAGGATAGTTGAAGATTTACATCTTTCTGAAATTTACACCCTGATTTCAAGGGAATGTCTTTTCCAGTAAACCCAATTACCCTGGATAAATACCTGAGCAGAAGTGCCTGTAAAGAGAATCTGCAGTTGCCAGCTAAATTATCAAGTCCTGGAGTTGTTAACCCACTGACTGTAGTTCCTGTGCACAGCAAACTGAAAAAACCCTTCAATGGCTTTGTTCCTCTCCCTCCCCTGGTCTTGGATCCCATGGTAATGGGGGCAAGCAGTGCTTTAGTTTAGGGTATTGGCTTCCCTGAAGCTTGTGTCTTTTGGTTTGATAATTATTTATATAGATCAGTGAGAATACTGGGCATGGAATTCAAGTGGTACAACCTGATGCACTGAGCTACAAAAGCCATGGTTATATTCACACCAGGGTGTCTGGGTGTACCATAGACTGTTTGCATGAAATTGGAGCCACACCTGGAGAAGCTGGACTAATCACTGTCATCAGGATTGCCTGACACAAGAATCATCTCAAAAACCCTGGGACTTTTAAAATCATCAGTGTTGGGTTCTTTTTCATTGCGCCTTTTTGAGCCTTTACGGTTTGTGTTCTCAAGCTTTTCTTCACAAACCTGAGGGCTAGAAACGTCCTTTTAAAAAAATGAAATCTGAAATCCTTACATGAGTCCAAGAGCCAGGGATTCAAAAACACCACCAAATATCAAGAGACCTGCAATAAAATCACCAGAGTTGGCAATCCCAAGTCATTGATACTCAGACTTGGAAAATCCTGGCCAGGATAGCCTTCAGATTCTGGCAAACCCTGCTCTGGACTCAAATCTCTCCTGATGACTCACTTCATCCTCGGTGCTAACAAGAGCCAAGTCAGTCAATAATAATGACACTTTCCGTGTAAGCAGCTAGAAGTGCACACACACAAAGTGAGTAACCTCATGGGTTTATTTCTGTAACCCTTGTCCTGTCTGACCTCACACGCCCCTGCTGTTTGTTAACCCCGGCGAGTGAGCTCTTTGGGGTGTGGACGGTGTCTTTCTATTTGTGCAGCAAGAACCTGATTTTCAAAAGAGCTCAGTCTTTGTCCTCAATAGGAGCTGCTGGGTGCTGAACTATTTTGAAAATCTGGCACTTTTAAGTGCCGTACAAGTCATTTCTAATAGTAAGAGGTGATGAGTTCCTGGAGGATCATCATAGAATCATAGAATATCAGGGTTGGAAGGGACCTCAGGAGGTCATCTAGTCCAACCCCCTGCTCAAAGCAGGACCAATCCCCAACTAAATCATCCCAGCCAGGGCTTTGTCAAGCCTGACCTTAAAAACCTCTAAGGATGGAGATTCCACCACCTCCCTAGGTAACGCATTCCAGTGTTTCACCACCCTTCTAGTGAAAAAGTTTTTCCTAATATCCAACCTAAACCTCCCCCACTGCAACTTGAGACCATTACTCCTTGTCCTGTCCTCTTCTACCACTGAGAATAGTCTAGAACCATCCTCTCTGGAACCACCTCTCAGGTAGTTGAAAGCAGCTATCAAATCCCCCCTCATTCTTCTCTTCTGCAGACTAAACAATCCCAGTTCCCTCAGCCTCTCCTCATAAGTCATGTGTTCCAGAACCCTAATCATTTTTGTTGCCCTTCGCTGGACTCTCTCCAATTTTTCCACATCCTTCTTGTAGTGTGGGGCCCAAAACTGGACACAGTACTCCAGATGAGGCCTCACCAATGTCGAATAGAGGAGAATGATCACGTCCCTCGATCTGCTGGTTATGCCCCTACTTATACATCCCAAAATGCCATTGGCCTTCTTGGCAACAAGGGCACACTGTTGACTCATATCCAGCTTCTTGTCCACTGTCACCCCTAGGTCCTTTTCCGCAGAACTGCTGCCTAGCCATTCGGTCCCTAGTCTGTAGCTGTGCATTGGGTTCTTCCATCCTAAGTGCAGGACCCTGCACTTATCCTTGTTGAACCTCATCAGATTTCTTTTGGCCCAATCCTCCAATTTGTCTAGGTCCCTCTGTATCTTATCCCTACCTGCCACCGTATCTACCACACCTCCTAGTTTAGTATCATCCACAAATTTGCTGAGAGTGCAATCCACACCATCCTCCAGATCATTAATGAAGATATTGAACAAAACTGGCCCCAGGACCGACCCTTGGGGCACTCCACTTGATACTGGCTGCCATCTAGACATGGAGCCATTGATCACTATCCGTTGAGCCCGACAATCTAGCCAACTTTCTACCCACCTTGTAGTGCATTCATCCAGTCCATACTTCTTTAACTTGCTGACAAGAATACTGTGGGAGACTGTGTCAAAAGCTTTGCTAAAGTCAAGAAACAATACATCCACTGCTTTCCCTTCATCCACAGAACCAGTAATCTCATCATAGAAGGCGATTAGATTCGTCAGGCATGACCTTCCCTTGGTGAATCCATGCTGACTGTTGCTGATCACTTTCCTCTCGTGTAAGTGCTTCAAGATTGATTCCTTGAGGACCTGCTCCATGATTTTTCCGGGGACTGAGGTGAGGCTGACTGGCCTGTAGTTCCCAGGATCCTCCTTCTTCCCTTTTTTAAAGATGGGCACTACATTAGCCTTTTTCCAGTCGCCTGGGACTTCCCCCGCTCGCCATGAGTTTTCAAAGATAATGGCCAATGGCTCTGCAATCACAGCCGCCAACTCCTTTAGCACTCTTGGATGCAACGCATCCGGCCCCATGGACTTGTGCACGTCCAGCTTTTCTAAATAGTCCCTAACCACTTCTTTCTCCACAGAGGGCTGGCCACCTACTCCCCATGCTGTGTTGCCCAGTGCAGCAGTCTGGGAGCTGACCTTGTTCGTGAAGACAGAGGCAAAAAAAGCATTGAGTACATTAGCTTTTTCCACATCCTCTGTCACTAGGTTGCCTCCCTCATTCAATAAGGGACCCACACTTTCCTTGCCTTTCTTCTTGTTGCCAACATACCTGAAGAAACCCTTCTTGTTACTCTTAACATCTCTTGCTAGCTGCAGCTCCAGGTGCGATTTGGCCCTCCTAATTTCATTCCTACATGCCCGAGCAACATTTTTATACTCTTCCCTGGTCATTTGTCCAATCTTCCACTTCTTGTAAGCTTCTTTTTTATGTTTAAGATCCGCAAGGATTTCACTGCTAAGCCAAGCTGGTCACCTGCCATATTTACTATTCTTTTGACACATCAGGATGGTTTGTCCCTGTAATCTCAATAGGGATTCTTTGAAATACAGCCAGCTCTCCTGGACTCCTTTCCCCTTCATGTTATTCCCCCAGGGGATCTTACCCATCAGTTCCCTGAGGGAGTCGAAGTCTGCTTTCCTGAAGTCCAGGGTCCGTATTCTGCTGCTCTCCCTTCTTCCCTGTGTCAGGATCCTGAACTCGACCAACTCATGGTCACTGCCTCCCAGATTCCCCTCCACTTTTGCTTCCCCCACTAATTCTTCCCAGTTTGTGAGCAGCAGGTCAAGAAAAGCTCTCCCCCTAGTTGGCTCCTCCAGCACTTGCACCAGGAAATTGTCCCCTACATTTTCCAAAAACTTCCTGCATTGTCTGTGCACCGCTGTAGTGCTCTCCCAGCAGATATCAGGATGATTAAAGTCGCCCATGAGAACCAGGGCGTGCGATCTAGTAGCTTCTGCGAGTTGCCGGAAGAAAGCCTCATCCACCTCATCCTCCTGGTCCGGTGGTCTATAGCAGACTCCCACCACTACATCACTCTTGTTGCTCACACTTCTAAACTTAATCCAGAGACACTCAGGTTTTTCTGCAGTTTCATACCGGAGCTCTGATCCAGTCCATCAATCTGATCAGTCCATCAATGGCTATTAGCCAACATGGTCAGGGATGCAACCCCATGCTCTGGGTGTCCCTAAACCTCCCACAGCCAGAAGCTGGGACTGGACAATAGGGGATGGATCACTCAATAATTGTCCTGTTCATTCCCTCCGAAGCACCTAGCATTGGCCACTCTTGGAAGACAAGTCTACTGGGCTAGATGGACCATTGGTCTGACCCTGTATGGCTGTTCTTATGAGTACGAGGCAGAGACGTGTGAGAGGGGAGCTCCTTTGTGTTGGAACAAAGGAGCCGAGACTCAAGTTAACACTACAGATCCTTAAATGTCTTGCCTTACTCCTGCTCAGACTCTGCTCTGAGACTCACCAGTGTAAATCTGGAATAAATCTATTGATTTCAGAGCTGTTACTCCTGAGTGATACTGGTGTACCTCAGAACAGAATTTGTACAGAATAAATACAGGAGTAATAAGAAATTAATTGAAATTTCATTGATAATGTCTGTTGCACTCCTGGTAGATTATCAACAAAGATAATTCTAAGTAATCTATTAATACCTGCCTCTATGTAACGAATATAGCTAGAGCTGGTCAAACATTTTCCGATTAAGGTTTTTAGCTGGAAAATAGGATTGAGTTGAAAATGAATATTTTTGTGGAAAAATAGTTTTTTACTAACTTTACTATTTCCCAGATCTTTCTGAAAACAAATTTGGGGGGGAATAACAATTTTTTTTCTAAATGTAAAAATTTGTGGGGGAGCCTGAAAATGTTCAAAACGTTTGAAAATTTTAATTTCATATCTGTGGGTTTCCCTCCCATTATCTGACCGTTACTCAATTGGCAAAAGTTGGATAATAGGGAGAAAGTGTGGCAAAATCAACTTTTTCCAATTTCCTGACTTTTTTTTTCCCCAGTTGGGAAACAGGAACAAAGTATTAATAGTATAACTTTCAGGGAGAAAATAACATTAATACTTTAAAGTTACATTTAACAGTGAAACATGGTGGGGAACCCACTTTCCCACAGCTTTGAAATTTCCCGGGGGAAAATTGGCATTTTTCAACAGCAAAAATTCAAAGGGGGATTTTTCCCATGAAAATTCGAATGGGAAAAATCCAGTTTTTCAGCCAGTTCTATGTATCATTAGAAAAAGAAAACTACCATACTGAACCCAAACAGGGCAGTGCTACCTCTCCAGTGCTGCTGCAGCTTTGAAACTGGACGCGAATGCTACAGTGCTCAGCTAAACCCCTTCCTCTCAGGCAATTGGATTGCTCTGAGGGTGAAACTGTGGGAAGTGGCCATCTCCTATGGGCAGGAGAGAGAAGTTCTCTTGCCGTGGGAGGAGAAAGGGAGGCCACGGGAATCCAGCTCAGGAGAGGCCTGAATGAATAGTCCTGTGTTAAGGAGTCCTGACCTTGGGACAGGCAGTAAGAAAGGGCCCAGAAGGAGCCTGAAAGGAAGTGCTCCAAGGAAGTCTCTGGGGAATCCTGCTAAGGGCCAGAGGAGGCTAAGGAGCTGGAATAGGGCTTGGACTCACCATGCCTTGTGGAGTCCAAGCCGTGAAGCTGCAGCATGGGGAGTGAGTTCCAACCAGAGGGAGAGATCCAGTGGCAAAGCAGGCAGGTCCTGGGATCACAGCTCGTTGAGAGCAGTGGCGAGGAGGTGCAGGATTAGCTCTGCTAGTTGCATGAGTGGTACTTAAGTGAATTATCCCACATTCTCACCTGCCAGCAAGGTTGTCCAGAATTTGAGGGAGGGACTTTCTCGGGCTGTGATCCTTGCCTCTGAGTGCCATTTTCCAGGGGACCCACTGAGTGCTGGACTCCCACCGCGTTTGCCTACAGGATTTTGGTGCAGATGCCCCAGTTACCCCCTTTCCCACATTTCTGTGCTGTCTGGGACTATGCCTATCTTGGTCAAGAGGGAGCTGGTAGCTCCTCATACTGCTAGTGATGTTTGGAATCAGGTTGATGAAGTTCCTCTCAGACTGCCAAGCTTTCTGGATCATTCTATACTGGGTTTTCCTTGGCAGAATCATTCCTGGGTGTGAAGATTTTTGACATCACAACCTGCTTGTGGACATACTTAGCCCTACATGATCCACTGGCACTTCTGGAAGCTTCACAAAATGAACCCAGTGTATGATCAAACAAGGATGGTTACCTCACCAGTCTGCAGTGCACAATGTACATAGTGTAGGTAATTTTCCTTCTTATTCAGATGTTACCTATCATTTCTTTTGCATTTTCTACTTTCTTTTATGTGTTATGTTTGTGTGAGTTTCGTCTGCCTAGGGTCATTATAACAAAATAATTTGTCTTTGAGAGCAGTGATAATACAAATCTGACTATCAAGATAAAAATAATTCCTTCATTTGTGTTATATTGCCTTGTGCCTTGAGCAATAGATCAGAACTTCAGGAATTGTTGTCACACTTGAGCAATATTTTTGGTACCACCTTAGAGCCAGCCAATGTATGTACAATATATTATATGCCCAGCACATAGTCTGCAAATGGTTAACCTGAATTAAATACTAAAATCTGGTGAAAATGAAGTGCTCCGAATGGGAAAGGTGAATCAATTCGGGATTAGTCACCGCTGAGTAGGCTTTACAGAGGAGTAAAACCAATGTGAAAATGTAAACTAGCTTTCCATCCACCCACCATGCCATCAGTAAAGAGAGATGTTTGCTTGCTAGAAACATAAAGCAATAACCAATAGGCAAATCACCAGATTTCCTACAGAGAAGGTCAACAGGTTAGATTTATCTAATTAACGTGAATATGGATTCTCAGCCTTCACATCATACCAGTTTGAGCTGGGAAAGACTTATTAAATACCCAGTCTTTCACTGGTCCACTAACCACTATGTTACATAATGTTTGGTCCAGTCTAATGTTAAATATCACAAGGGATAGGGTGTATGCACATTCCCTTGGGTGATTATTCCACAGTCTTAACAGCTCACTGTCAGAAATATTTTCCCCATTCAGCCTAAAAATATACCCTTCATTTCATCCCCGTATTCCTGTGCATACATTCTTGCACCTCTGTAACTATTTCATCTAGTATTATTATTTGTATTACAGTAACACCTGGACTCTCCAGTCAGGAGCAGGACGCCTCCCCCCACCCCCAGTGCTAGGCACTGTACATACACATAAGTTATGTCTGCACTGCAGAGTTAACTCAGGAACCTACTCTGGTGTTATCCCTAATCCCTCCTCCCATCCACACACAAAAAGCTCATACCCAGGTTTGGCAGAGTTTTCAGCCCGGGCTAGCTGACCCAGCTGAGGGGTGTGGATTAGAGCCCGGTCGCTGCTCTAACTTTCCCCCTGCAGGTAGGATGCAGCTAAATCTCTCAAGTGCAGAGTGTCCTCCAATACCTTCCCCCAAGTCCTTATGTGCCCAGAAGAAGGGACAGATTCCCTGGGAGGGAATGACAAGCTGCTCGGCTTACTGCAGCACAAAGGATGTTGGGACGTGCCCCCAGAAGAACCAGGGATGCACATGGGGGAGCGCAACACCAGTGAGGAGACAGCAACGTGGGCAGGGCTTTGCAGTGTGGCTGCTCCCCAGTCACCTGGGTTCGTTCTGCCGCGAAGATGTACCCGCAGTGAGAGAGAGAGTCCCTGACCAAAAGAGCTGTCAGTTTAAATGAACAAGATGAAGGGCAATCGTAGGCCCGGAGGTGAAAAGTCCTGCCCAGGATGTCTCAGATGGTAGGTGGCAGAGATGGGAGACTCGGGTCTCCTGAATTCCAGCTCAGTGCCTTGTACGTCGGGGCCATGCTGCCTCTCTTCCTTCCTGTTCATGCCTTCAGCAAGCCTGGCTGTTGTGAAGATGGAGTGCTGCAGTCCAAGTGGAAAGGGGAAAGCCATGTCAGAAATGGACTGGTTGGAGGGTTTTTAATTAATCTGTAAATATACACCCTTAGGACCTGGCCCTAGAACCTGGGTCATCGCAGAGAAACACAAATCAACCTTCTCCAAGGTGTGAGAGACTTTCTGGGGCTTTATTTTCCTCCTCAGTTTGTTTAATTTTCCACTTTAATCCCCCTTCCTCCCCTTTGCTGTCTATGGTCATATTCTCTTCTTCTCTTCCTCTGTCTCGCCCTGGTGGCACGTTAGCCTCCCTTCTCCAGATTCCTCCTGTGTTTCTTTGAATCCCAGCCTTGTCTTTTCCCCTCCTGGAGCTTCATTCCCCTACATGCTCTCTCTCCCTCTCTCCTCTCCACCCATGACTAGGGCGTTCCTGACCCTGCAAACTGTGTCCTTTCAACCCCATCTTCTTTCTCCTCCTTCCAGTATCTTCTCCTGTCCCTCTCTCTGCTCGGGGTTTCCCATCCTCTCTAACCCAGATGCGGCCTTGTCTGCATTACAGGGACGATGCCCATAGTTTCCCTCAGTCAGTTGAAAAGCATCTCTGCCCAGAGGTGCTTCCGTTGACGGCTGAGGGTGGCAGCCATCGTCCCAATATCCCTCACCGCTGTGTAGAGTAAGGACAGGGCTAAGCTGAACCAGCTCAGGCTCAGTAGATGGTGCCCTAGAGTGGATGCAGTGCACTCACAGAGCTGGTGCACTGTCACCCTGGGCAGCGGTCAGACCTGACAGCTCCCTCAGCTCAGAACATTCTTGGTTCACTAACTGGAAGTCCCTTCTCACTTACCCCCCGACCATGCCATCCATACCCCACCAGCTCTGGTCCCCACCCCCACCATCCTCATCCAGGAGTGCACAGGCCTTTCTTGTCTCCTCTGCACAGGGGCAACTTTTGCCTTTAGCTGTTTGTGCCTCTGTGATGGGTTAGACCCCCTCCAGCCGGGATGCCACCAGATGTGCTGGGGTCCCACTGGTTCCGCCTCTTCCACCAGCCTGGGTTTCCTCACCCTGTTCTACTGTGCCAGGCCATCAACCCTTCTCCAGCACGGACACACCCAGCTGCAAATGGACACAGAGACATTGAGATCAGCTCAGGGATTCACCCAGCACTCACACCCCCTTTGGGGAGTAAACCCAAAATAATATTGTCTTGTGCTGTATAGAAAAATCTGCACAGTGCAAGCTCATAGAAATTTGCCCTCTCCCTCAATGTGGAGAGAAATATGCACAGCTTCTTCCTTTCCCCACCCCCTCACCATGAATTGCATAAACTGGGTTTTGAAATAAACAAGAAATAAGTTTATTAACTACAAAAGGTAAATTTAAATTGATGATAAGGGATAGTAAACAGAACAAAGCAGATTACTGAACAAATAAAACAAAACACGCAAGCTAAGCTTAATACACTCAAGAAATAGGTTACAAAATGTAATTTCTCACCCTCAATGTTGTTTTAGGCAAGTTGCAGAGCTTCTGTATCTCAGAGTTCCAGTTATTTCTCTTTACAGACTGGACCCCTGTCTCAGTCTGGACTCCACCCTGCCTTTGCCTTCAGGTGTTTTTAGCAGTCTTCCTTTCTGGGCTGGCAATGGAAGAAAGTCCAGAATGCCTTCCTTCTGTGGTGGAAAATTAACCACGTGTTGCGTTTGAAATCAGAAACGCCTGAAGCACCTTTATTCAAGTATACATATACAGGGAGAATCAGCCATAGTTGCTCTACATAAGCAGAAAATACAGGAGTTTATACAGCTGAAAACCACAATTTCTTAAGCACACTTCCTTTAACCAGCATTTTCCTTATTTGGCATATAGTATAGGCTCTAACAGTAGTTTTCCTTATTTAGTATATAGCAAACAAGCTTTTCCTGTTACTGACAGGTTGTTCTTTGTGGTTAGCGAGTCTTCCCTAATTTCTAACTGTTTCCTAAGTTGCTCTGTTGCAACTGCCCTACAGTGAAATTTTTTAGTCTCTATTTACGCTTTTACACACACAGTTAGCTTGACTAAAGTTTTAGGCCTACTTCGGAAGTTTTAGGCCCACTGGATTTTCCCCCCACACTTCCCAGCCTTAAATAGAATTTACTTAAGGCGGGAAGCCTTTGTTTCCAGTGGAAAAGTACCAGCAGCGTCCAAGTTGGTAGTTTGTACCAAGTGACATTATCACATGACCTTGCAGTGTCAGGGCAACCATGAGACAAGGTTTATTTGCAGGCTCCACAGGAAGGAACTCCTGGGAAGATGGGAAATCCACATCTTCAAAGATCCATTGTCTTTTCTTATTGGCCCATTAAGGCTGATTGCTTACTGTCTGCTGGGCATTTCCCAAGCACGTACCCACACAGTTGTAATTGTTACTTAGACAATATTCCTAACATCAGATACAGAAATGATACATGTATACAAATTGGATAAACACATTCAGTAAATCATACCCTTTTCAATGATACCTCACATGACCCATCTTGCATAAAATATATCTTAGTTATGCCATATTCATATCCTAACAATATTTTTGTGAAGAATATGGAGTGTAATGTCACAGCCTCTTCTTTACTCCCTGATGGTTCAAATATCTTTAGCTTTCTTGAAGAGGATGGACTGAAGAAGCGTCTTGAGCCATAGAATCATAGAATATCAGGGTTGGAAGGGACCTAAGGAGGGCATCTAGTCCAACCCCCTGCTCAAAGCAGGACCAATCCCCTACTAAATCATCACAGCCAGGGCTTTGTCAAACCTGACCTTAAAAACCTTGAAGGAAGGAGATTCCACCACCTCCATAGGTAACACATTCCAGTGCTTCACCACCCTCCTAGTGAAAAAGTTTTTCCTAATATCCAACCTAAACCTCCCCCACTGCAACTTGAGACCATTACTCCTTGTTCTGTCATTAATTTCATCCCCTTCCCTTTACGAAAGGACCTAAATTTCTTCTTAGTACATCAGCCTCCCCAACTCTTGTGATTTTATTGCAAATCTCACAATATTGGATTGCTTATGTAAAGTCCCTGCACCTGGAGTCGTGATGATATAAGAATCTCAGCTTTTATTTAAAATAGAGCAAGCGCCCCTTGTGGCTATGGAGAAAACCTTGAAACTATGACATCAGTGTGACTGAAAGGCTCAGAAAGCAGAAGGAAAAGAAAAATAAACCAACATTTATTATTATTTGTTAAGCCTCATGGTTTTAAGCCAGACTCATGATGCGTGGGACCTGACTCATAATTTTTGAAGATTTGGCGTTGCCAATACTGCCCCCCCGCTGATATATATGGCCTTGTAATTCTCTGGAGCCCCTTTGGCTAGCAGCACATAATTTTGCTTTAGTGTTGCCTTTGCTTATATTTTCCTGTGAGCCTTACCTGACTTGTAGTTTGTGATGGGGTGAGCTCCCCATACTAGCCTTGCAAGAGCAAAATTGGGCCAGGTGAGCCCAATCAGCTAATTAGGCTGCAAATGGGAGTTTTTGGAGGGAGCAGCTAATTAGAGAGAAGCTCACCTGTGCAGGAGCAGGCGTGGCCTATAAAACAAGTCCCAGCCTGAGGATGCTGGGAAGGGGGGCAGTCACTCCCTGGGAAGAGGATGGAAGCATTTGAGCTGGTATATCTGGAGAGAACCTCCTCCATCCCCCGGCATACTCGGCCCCTGTCCCTGGCAGCCAAACCTAGCCAGGCTCTCTCAGGCAGAAGAGGCTCTGAACTGCTCCCCACCCGGCTGCCAGGGAGAGCGACCTGCACAGGATGTGCTATGTTCCTCTTTCTCCCAGAGGATAGAAGTGACTTTGTCTGTACGAAGTGCAAGCTGGTCTCCATATTGGAAGAGAAGGTTAAAGGACTAGAGACCCAAGTATCAACCCAGCACTGCATCAGAGAAATGAAGACTTTCTGGATAGAAGTTAGCATTTGTTACTGCAGGCACAGCATGCTGAAGAATCAGAGAGGGCGGTGCAGAATGGGAAAGAAAATTGGCAGCATGTGACCTCCAGAAGAAGAAAGAGGAGAACCCATGTACCCCCAATGCTGATAGAGGTAAGAAACCGTTTTCACTCTCTGCACAGGTATTATGGTGGAGAATGATTCAGAAGAGTCATCTGAGGGAAGGGATCAGGAGGAGACCCATTGACCGAAAGGCATGGGATGCATTGTCCTAGGGATGGGGGTTCCATGACCACCACTCCCAAGAGGAGGAGACAGGTGGTGGTGGCTGGGGACTTCCTCTTAAGGGGGACAGAGTCATCCATCTGCTGTCCAGACCAGGAACCTCGAGATGTGCACTGCTTCCCTGGAACTAGAATTCAGGATGTGACGGAGTGTCTTCCAAGACTGATCTAGCCCTCGGACCACTACCCCTTCCTACTTCTCCATTTGGGCACCAATGATACTGCCAAGAATGACCTTAAGCAGGTCACTGCAGATTATGTGGCTCTGGGAAGAAGAATAAAGGAGTTTGAGGCTCAAGTCGTGTTCTTGTCCATCCTCCCTGTTGAAGGAAAAGGACCAGGTAGGGACCATCAAATTGTGGAAGTAAATGTGTGGTTGCACAGGTGGTGTCGGAGACAGGGCTTTGGATTCTTTGACCATGGGATGTTGTCCAGGAAGAAAGAGTGCTAGGAAGAGATGGGATCCACCTAACGAAGAGAGGGAAGAGCATCTTTGCAAGCAGGCTTGTTAACCTACTGAGGAGGGCTTTAAACTAGGTTTACTGGGGGACAGTAACCTAAGCCCAGAGGTAAGTGGGATACCGGGAGGAAACACAAGGAGGAGGGTGCAACAAGGAGGCCTCCTGATTCATCCTGAGAAAGTAGGAAAATCAGCTTGTTATCTTAGACGCCTGTACACAAATGCAAGAAGCCTGGGAAACAAGCAGGAAGAATTGGAAGTCCTGGCACAGTCAAGGAACTATGATGTAACTGGAATGAAACTTGGTGGGATAACTCACATGACTGGAGCACTGTCTTAGATGGGTATAAACTGTTCAGGAAGGACAGGTGGGGGAGAAAAGGTGGAGTTGAAGAGCTTGTCTACACTACCAGCTGGATCGATGGGCAGCAATCGATCCAGCCGGGGTCGATTTATTGTGTCTAGTATAGATGCAATAAATTGACTGCCGGTCGCTCCAGCATCAACTCCGATACTCCACCTCAGTGAGAATTGCAAGGGGAATCGACAGGAGACCATCTCCTGTCGACATACTGCCGTGAAGACTCCTCAGTAAGCAGATCTAAGTACGTCGACTTCAGCTATATTATTAACGTAGCTGAAGTTGCGTAACTTAGATCGATTCCACCCCATAGTGTAGACCAGCCCTATGAGAGTAGTGTGATTGCTCAGAGCTCCAGTATGAAACTGGAGAAAAGCCTGTTGAGAGTCTTTGGGTTAAGTTTAGAGGCGAGAGCAACAAGGGTGATGTCGTGGTGGGCGTGTGCTATAGACCACCAGACCAGGAGGATGAGGTAGAAAAGGCTTTCTTCAGATAACTAACAGAAGTTTCCAGATCAAAGGCCCTGGTTCTTATGGGGGACTTCAATCACCCTGACATCTGCTGGGAAAACAATACAGCAGTGCATAG
Organism: Eretmochelys imbricata; assembly: GCF_965152235.1. Classification (NCBI taxonomy): domain Eukaryota; kingdom Metazoa; phylum Chordata; order Testudines; family Cheloniidae; genus Eretmochelys; species Eretmochelys imbricata. Next base: position 130,031,245 of record NC_135576.1, on the reverse strand, counting down.
ACAATCCAGGAAGTTTTTGGAGAGTGTTGGGGACAACTTCCTGGTGCAAGTTCTGAGCAACCGACTAGGGGCTGTGCTCCTCTTGACCTGCTGCTCACAAACAGGGAAGAACTGGTAGGGGAAGTAGAAGTGGGTGGCAACCTGGGCAGCAGTGACCATGAGATGGTCGGGTTCAGGATCCTGACAAAAGGAAGAAAGGAGAGTAGCAGAATACGGACCCTGGACTTCAGAAAAGCTGATTTTGACTCCCTCAGGGAACTGATGGGCAGGATCCCCTGGGAGGCTAATATGAGGGGGAAAGGAATCCAGGAAAGTGGGCTGTATTTTAAAGAAGCCTTATTGAAGGCGCAGGAATAAACCATCCTAATGTGCAGAGAGAATAGCAAATATGGTAGGCGACCAGCTTGGCTTAACAGTGAAACCTTCGGTGAGCTTAAACACAAAAAGGAAGCTTACAAGAAGTGGAAATTTGGACAGATGGCTAGGCAGGAGTATAAAAATATTGCTCGAGTGTGCAGGAAGGAAGTGTAAACAGGAAGGCCAAAACACAACTGGAGTTGCACCTAGCAAAGGATGTGAAGGATAACAAGAAGGGTTTGTACAGGTATGTTAGCAACAAGGTGGTGGTCAGGGAAAGTGTGGGACCCTTACTGAATGGGGGAGGCAACCTAGTGACAGATGATGTAGAAAAAGCTAATGTACTCGATGCTTTTTTTGCCTCAGTCTTCACAGACAAGGTCAACTCCCAGACTGCTGCACTGGGCAGCACAGTATGGGGCGGAGGTGAGCAGCCCTCAATGGTGAAAGAACAGGTTCAGGACTACTTAGAAAAGTTGGACATGCACAAGTCTATGGGGCTGGATGCACTGCATCCAAGGGTGCTGAGGGAATTGGCTGATGTGATTGCAGAGCCATTGTTACCTTTGAAACCTCGTGGCAATCAGGGGAGGTCCCGAATGATTGGAAAAAGGCAAATATAGTGCACATCTTTAAAAAAGGGAGGAAGGAGAATCTGGGGAACTACAGACCAGTCAGCCTTACCTAAGTCCCTGGAAAAATCATGGAGCAGGTCCTCAAGGAATCCATTTTGAATCACTTGGAGGAGAGGAAGGTGATCAGGAACAATCAACATGGATTCACCAAGGGCAAGTCATGCCTGACCAACCTGATTGCCTTCTACGATGAGATAACTGGCTCTGTGGATGAGGGGAAAGCAGTGGACGTGATATATCATGACTTTAGCAAAGCTTTTGATACGGTCTCCCAGTATTCTTGTCAGCAAGTTAAAGAAGTATGAATTGAATGAATGGACTATAAGGTGGATAGAAAGCTGGCTAGATTGTCAAGCTCAACAGGTAGTGATCAATAGCTCGATGTCTAGTTGGCAGCTGGTGTCAAGTGGAGTGCCCCAGGGGTCAGTCCTGGGGCCAGTTTTGTTGAACATAGAATCATAGAATATCAGGGTTGGAAGGGACCTCAGGAGGTCATCTAGTCCAACCCCCTGCTCAAAGCAGGACCAATCCCCAGTTTTTGCCCCAGATCCCTAAATGGCCCCCTCAAGGATTGAACTCACAACCCTGGGTTTAGCAGACCAATGCTCAAACCACTGAGCTATCCCTCCCCCATCTTCATTAATGATCTGGATGATGGGATGGATTGCACCCTCAGCAAGTTCACGGATGACACTAAGCTGGGGGGAGAGGTAGATATGCTGGAGGGTAGGGATAGGGTCCAGAGTGACCTAGGCAAATTGGAGGAGTGGGCCAAAAGAAATCTGATGAGGTTCAACAAGAACAAGTGCAGAGTTCTGCACTTAGGAGGGAGGAATCCCATGTGCTGCTACAGGCTGGAGACCGACTGGCTAAGCAGCAGTTCTGCAGAAAAGGACCTGGGGATTACAGTGGATGAGAAGCTGGATCTGAATCCAGCAGTGTGCCCTTGTTGCAAAAAAGGACAATGGCATATTGGGCGGCATTAGTAGGAGCATTGCCAGCAGATAGTAGGAAGTGATTATGCCTCTCTATTTGGCACTGATGAGGCCACATCTGGAGAATTGCATCCAGTTTTTGACACCCCCCCCCCACCCACTACAGGAAGGATGTGGACAAATTGGAGAGAGTCCATTGAGGGCAACGAAAATTATTAGGGGCCTGGGGCACATGACTTATGAGAAGAGGCTGAGGGGGCTTATTTAGTCTGCAGAAGAGAAGAGTGAGGGGGGATTTGATAGCAGCCTTCAACTACCTGAAGGGGGGTTCCAAAGAGGATGGAGCTAGGCTGTTCTCAGTGGTAGCAGATGACAGAATAAGGAGCAATGGTCTCAAGTTGCAGTGGGGGAAGTCTAGGTTGGATATTAGGAAAAACTATTTCACTAGGAGGGTGGTGAAGCACTGGAATGGGTTACCTAGAGTGGTGGTGGAATCTCCTTCCTTAGAGGTTTTTAAGGCCTGGCTTGACAAAGCCCTGGCTGGGATGATTTAGTTGGTGTTGGTTCCTGCTTTGAGCAGGGGTTTGGACTAGATGACCTCCTGAGGTCCCTTCCACAATAATCGTGTATGATTCTATGAAATACAGTGCGGGGAGGCTGTCAGGGTTCCTTCCCCACTCTGAACTCTAGGGTACAGATGTGGGCACCCACATGAAAGACAACCTAAGCTAGTAAGAATAAGCTTAGGGGAAAAACTTCCCCAAGGTACAAACTTTGCCTTGTCCTTGAACAGTATACTGCTACCACCAAGTGTTTTAAACAAAGAACAAGGAAAGAGACCACTTGGAGACGTCTTCCCCCAAAATACCCCCCCAAGCCCTACACCTCACCTTTCCTGGGGAGACTTGAGAATAGTCTCCTAACCAATTGGTATGAAATCATCAAAGACCCAAACCCCTGGATCTTGAAACAATGGAAAATGCAGTCAGGTTCTTAAAAGAAGGATTTTAAAAAAAAAAAAAGAAAAGAAAAGGTAAAGATCATCTCTGTAAAATCAGGATGGAAAATACTTTACAGGGTATTCAGATTCAAAACACAGAGGATCCCCCTCTGGGCAAAACCTTAGTTACAGAAAACAGGAATAAACCTCCCTCTTAACACAGGAAAATTCACATAAAACAAAAGATAAACTAATCCGCCTTGCCTGGTTTACCTAGACTGGTTGCAATATTGGAGACTTGGATGAGGATGGGTTGGAGGAGATGGATTTCTGTCTGGCCTCTCTCAGTCCCAAGAGAGAACCAACAAGGTAAACAAAGAGCACAAACAAAAGCCTTCCCCTCCTCCCCCCAAGATTTGAAAGTATCTTGTCCCCTTATTGGTCCTTTGGGTCAGGTGCCAGCCAGTTTAGCTGAGCTTCTTAACCCTTTACAGGTAACAGGATGTTGCCTCTGGCCAGGAGGGATTTTATAGCACTGTATACAGAAAGGTGGTTACCCTTCCCTTTATATTTATGACACAGGCCCATGGAGAAAAGGATAGAGAGTCCCTGCCCGCAGGTAACATGGGGTGTAGAGAGCGTTGTGGCCTTGAGATGGGTGTGCAGGGGTCACTGGGCTGTGGAGATGTGAGCTGGTCATGTGTCCTCCCCTTTAGATTGTGGTTCCTCCCTGTATGGGGAGCCACCAGTTGTCTAGCCCAGGACTGCTGAGCTGAGGCTCCCTGGCCTGGAACCTGGAGTGGAGGGTGGGCCTGGGTTCCCCTCTTGGCCACTGAGGGAGCGGCACTGGGGCAGTGCATGGGCAGACTGCCGAGGACTGTCGGCAAACGGAACCCTGGAAGAAGGAACACTGAGTGTCCTAGCTGGAAGGCGAAGTCACAAAGAGGACGATGCAGTCCTGGAGCGAGAGGGGCTGCAGACTAGAGTCAGAGCACCAGCATGTGCACTGTGGGCAGGGGCATTGGCCTCAAGAGCTACTCCCCAGAGTGACCAGAAGGAGGCGCCAGCACAGTGGTGAGTCATGTGCCGTGAGACAGAGTATTTTTGTTTGACTGCCAAAATTCTGTTCTCTTCAGTCCTTACTCAGCCAACCTTTCCCTTGAAGTCAATGCGGGGGGTGTGTGTGTGTGAGTGAGTAAAGACATCAGCATTTGGTCCCACAAGTGTATAACTGTGGGCCCAGGAAAATAATGTTAAAGTCTGGATATCTTGTTGTTTTTATTTAAAAAAAGTAATTATGCCAAGCCATCTGTGAGTAATGTAAAAAAAGATGTAAATAGATGATGCATAGTGTACAGTATGTCACATGAACCTTCCATCTGCCATGGGGAACAGCAACATTCTTCATCCTCAGTGCTGGAGACTGAGGAGTAATCTACGGTATAGAGCAGCATGCCCAAGACTCTTGGTAATGCTGAGCACCACTTCTGGACAATGTAACCAGTCGCACCTCCCTTTGGTGCCCCCCCGCCCCCCTCACCCTGTGCTGTCAGGGAGCTGTCTCAAATGCATGGCCACGCAGAATCAGTGGTCATGGGTGGCGAGTTCTATGGGCCCGTGGGGCCCGGGCACCAGGAATATTCCTGTCCCAGGGGGCCGGCTCCAGCAAAGTTCCCCCCCCACACACATACACGCACTCCCCCTGCGCTTCCCGCGGCCCCACCTGCCGCCCCTGGGCGATTTAAAACAGCCTGGGGGCTCCTGCCGCCACCCAGCAGCGCAGCGGGGCTGAGCGGCTTCCTGCGCCCTCGTTCCACGTGGCTGCTGGCAGGTCCTTGCAGCCCGTGTGAGGGGGTTGTGCTGCTGTGCGCTGCCCCCGCCCCAAATGCCCCTGCGGTCAATGGGAAGCTGCAGGGGAGGTGCCTGGAAACAGCAGCGTGAGGAGACGCCCCCCCAGCCCCGGCCTGCCCCGCCTAGGAGCCGCTGCCGGAGAGGATGCCCCAGGTAAGTATTGAACCCCCACCATCCACTTCCAGAGCCTGCACCCACACTTCCTCTGCAAACACACCCTTCGGCCCCCAAATTTCCTCCTGCACCCCCATTCTGCACCCCACACCTCCTCCCCCAACTACCTCTTGCACTCCCACCCGTCTCCCGCACCTACTTTTGTCCCCAATTTCCCGCCCAGAGCCTGCACACACACCCCTGCACTTCCCACCCCCCCCAGAGCCTGCACCCAGCACCCAAACTCGTTCCCAGAGCCTGCACTCCAGACCCCCTCCCCCACCCAAATTCCCTTCCAGAGCCCGACCTCTCACCCCTTCTGCACCCAAATTCCCTTCCAGAGCCTGACCTCTCACCCCTTCTGCATCCCCACCCCCTCATGCACCTCAATCGCCTGAACCCTAGACCCCTTCCCCCACCCAAACTCCCTTCCAGAGCCTTAGGCAGGTGTGTGTGGGGGGAGTTGGGGGGAGTGGGGGGAGTTCTGGTTGTTCTGGGCACCACCAAAATTTCTACAAACCTGACGCCCCTGTCAGTGGATAGATTTCCACATAATGATGCAAAAAGAAAGGAGTACTTGTGGCACCTTAGAGACTAACCAATTTATTTGAGCATAAGCTTTCGTGAGCTACAGCTCACTTCATCGGATGCATACTGTGGAAACTGCAGAAGACATTATATACACAGAGACCATGAAACAATACCTCCTCCCACCCCACTCTCCTGCTGGTAATAGCTTATCTAAAGTGATCACTCTCCTTACAATGTGTATGATAATCAAGGTGGGCCATTTCCAGCACAAATCCAGGTTTTCTCACCCTCTGCCCCCCCACCCCCAACTCTCCTGCTGGTAATAGCTCATCCAAACTGACCACTCTCCTTACAATGTGCATGATAATCAAGGTGGGCCATTTCCAGCATAAATCCAAGTTTAACCAGAACGTCTGGGGAGGAGGGGGGATAGGAAAAAACAAGGGGAAATAGGCTACCTTGCATAATGACTTAGAATCATAGAATATCAGGGTTGGAAGGGACCTCAGGAGGTCATCTAGTCCAACCCCCTGCTCGAAGCAGGACCAATTCCCAGTTAAATCATCCCAGCCAAGGCTTTGTCAAGCCTGACCTTAAAAACCTCTAAGGAAGGAGATTCTACCACCTCCCTAGGTAACGCATTCCAGTGTTTCACCACCCTCATAGTGAAAAAGTTTTTCCTAATATCCAACCTAGACGTCCCCCACTGCAACTTGAGACCATTACTCCTCGTTCTGTCATCTGCTACCATTGAGAACAGTCTAGAGCCATCCTCTTTGGAACCCCCTTTCAGGTAGTTGAAAGCAGCTATCAAATCCCCCCTCATTCTTCTCTTCTGCAGGTTAAACAATCCCAGCTCCCTCAGCCTCTCCTCATAAGTCATGTGTTCTAGACCCCTAATCATTTTTGCCCTTCGCTGGACTCTTTCCAATTTATCCACATCCTTCTTGTAGTGTGGGGCCCAAAACTGGACACAGTACTCCAGATGAGGCCTCACCAATGTCGAATAGAGGGGAACGATCACGTCCCTCAATCTGCTCGCTATGCCCCTACTTATACATCCCAAAATGCCATTGGCCTTCTTGGCAACAAGGGCACACTGCTGACTCATATCCAGCTTCTCATCCACTGTCACCCCTAGGTCCTTTTCCGCAGAACTGCTGCCTAGCCATTCGGCCCCTAGTCTGTAGCGGTGCACTGGATTCTTCCGTCCTAAGTGCAAGACCCTGCACTTATCCTTATTGAACCTCATCAGATTTCTTTTGGCCCAATCCTCCAATTTGTCTAGGTCCTTCTGTATCCTATCCCTCCCCTCCAGCGTATCTACCACTCCTCCCAGTTTAGTATCATCCGCAAATTTGCTGAGAGTGCAATCTACACCATCCTCCAGATCATTTATGAAGATATTGAACAAAACCGGCCCCAGGACCAACCCCTGGGGCACTCCACTTGACACCGGCTGCCAACTAGACATGGAGCCATTGATCACTACCCGTTGAGCCCGACAATCTAGCCAGCTTTCTACCCACCTTATAGTGCATTCATCCAGCCCATACTTCCTTAACTTGCTGACAAGAATACTGTGGGAGACCGTGTCAAAAGCTTTGCTAAAGTCAAGAAACAATACATCCACTGCTTTCCCTTCATCCACAGAACCAGTAATCTCATCATAGAAGGCGATTAGATTAGTCAGGCATGACCTTCCCTTGGTGAATCCATGCTGGCTGTTCCTGTCTGGCTATGTAGACTCCCTCCTCAGGCCCTACGCTACCAGCACTCCCAGCTACCTTCGAGACACCACTGACTTCCTGAGGAAACTACAATCCATCGGTGATCTTCCTGAAAACACCATCCTGGCCACTATGGATGTAGAAGCCCTCTACACCAACATTCCACACAAAGATGGACTACAAGCCGTCAAGAACACTATCCCCGATAATGTCACGGCTAACCTGGTGGCTGAACTTTGTGACTTTGTCCTTACCCATAACTATTTTACATTTGGGGACAATGTATACCTTCAAATCAGTGGCACGCTATGGGTACCCGCATGGCCCCACAGTATGCCAACATTTTTATGGCTGATTTAGAAGAACGCTTCCTCAGCTCTCGTCCCCTAACACCCCTACTCTACTTGCGCTATATTGATGACATCTTCATCATCTGGACCCATGGAAAAGAAGCCCTTGAGGAATTCCACCATGATTTCAACAATTTCCATCCCACCATCAACCTCAGCCTGGTCCAGTCCACACAAGAGATCCACTTCCTGGACACTACAGTGCTAATAAACAATGGTCACATAAACACCACCCTATACCGGAAACCTACTGACCGCTATTCCTACCTACATGCCTCCAGCTTTCACCCTGACCACACCACACAATCCATTGTCTACAGCCAAGCTCTGCAATACAACCGCATTTGCTCCAACCCCTCAGACAGAGACAAACACCTACAAGATCTCTATCAAGCATTCTTACAACTACAATACCCACCTGCGGAAGTGAAGAAACAGATTGATAGAGCCAGAAGAGTTCCCAGAAGTCACCTACTACAGGACAGGCCTAACAAAGAAAATTACAGAACGCCACTAGCCGTCACCTTCAGCCCCCAACTAAAACCCCTCCAACGCATTATTAAGGATCTACAATCTATCCTGAAGGATGACCCAACACTCTCACAAATCTTGGGAAACAGGCCAGTCCTTGCCTACAGACAGCCCCCCAACCTGAAGCAAATACTCACCAACAACCACATACCACACAACAGAACCACTAACCCAGGAACCTATCCTTGCAACAAAGCCCGTTGCCAACTGTGCCCACATATCTATTCAGGGGACACCATCACAGGGCCTAATAACATCAGCCACACTATCAGAGGCTTGTTCACCTGCACATCCACCAATGTGATATATGCCATCATGTGCCAGCAATGCCCCTCTGCCATGTACATTGGTCAAACTGGACAGTCTCTACGTAAAAGAATAAATGGACACAAATCAGATGTCAAGAATTATAACACTCATAAACCAGTCGGAGAACACTTCAATCTCTCTGGTCACGCAATCACAGACATGGAGGTCGCTATCTTACAACAAAAAAAACTTCAAATCCAGACTCCAGCGAGAAACTGCTGAATTGGAATTCATTTGCAAATTGGATACTATTAATTTAGGCTTAAATAGAGACTGGGAGTGGCTAAGTCATTATGCAAGGTAGCCTCTTTCCCCTTGTTTTTTCCTACCCCCTCTACCCCCCAGACATTCTGGTTAAACTTGGATTTATGCTGGAAATGGCCCACCTTGATTATCATGCACATTGTAAGGAGAGTGGTCAGTTTGGATGAGCTATTACCAGCAGGAGAGTGGGGTGGGAGGAGGTATTGTTTCATTGTCTCTGTGTATATAATGTCTTCTGCAGTTTCCACAGTATGCATCCGATGAAGTGAGCTGTAGCTCACAAAAGCTTATGCTCAAATAAATTGGTTAGCCACAAGTACTCCTTTTCTTTTTGCAAATACAGACTAACACGGCTGTTACTCTGATACCACACATAATGATGCTTCCTCTCTTTTCTGACCTGCTTTGAAGAGCAGGGAAATAGTTAACAGTGTTGATACTTAGCCCCTACTGAGATGCACAGCGGCAATTTGTGTCTCAGCTCTTGTTTCAGGCTCTCTTCAAAGTCAGGCAGACATGGCTGAAGTGGTTACACTCAAGTCATGTTTTCAAGCTTTTCTTTACAAACCTATAAGCTACAAGTTTCCTTTTTTTAGTTTGCTGAAAGCTGACACTCTGGGGAACAATTGAGAGGCCTGTCTGCTTTCCCTCCTTCGTCCTCCACACACCCTCTGTTTAGAGACACTGGTATAGACTGAAGGATGACCTTGAGTGTGGTATTATAGAGACACCCAAGTGTCCCTGTGGACCCGTCGGAAGCCCATGTCTCACATCACAAAATATGATGTTCTGCTCCATTTAGGAAATGGCTGGAAGGGAGCCCCAACTCCACATGCCCCTAGAGGTAGCCCTACCCTAGCAAGCCCTGATTCATTAGGGTTGGGACAGAAAGGGGAGCATTCCCCAGAAGCCTGGGAGGATATCCCACCCTGGCTACCTGCTTCCAGCCTGCCTCCCAATGGAGGAAGGGGATGTCACTCCGGAGGACACCTGTTGCTGCTGCTGTGAGAAGCAGCTCAAAATGCAGCCCAGACTTGGGGCTCAGGAAGGCCAGGGAGCAGGCTGGAGCATGGGCAGGTTATCACCAGCACCTGGAGATGCAGCAGAGAGTGGGATTCACCACTCCAAGCTCACACCCCACCCAGCCACCACCACTTAATGCAAAGCGGGAGCTTTGGGACTCAGGGCTGGGGGGCTGTATGGGCTCTTCGTCAGGTCACTCTGTACACGTGAGTGGTGGGGACCTGGTCAGTTGTACTGTTGCTGGGGATCCAGCCATGACTCCCCATAGGGGCCCCAGGATCATCCCTGACAAAATCTGAGGTTTTGTGTCTGTTCAAGTGAAATCACTGGTGCTATACCAGCGTGCGTTGATTTCTGGGGTTAACTCTGGCCTCCCCCCATGTTGTGGAAGGGAACCAAGGGGTTTGGGCCAGGTGGGAGGCAAGCGGGGCTCTCCAGGGCCTGGGCATGAGAATTACAATTTGGGGACTATACCACTAGCTGCGGAGAAGGCACCGTGGATTGTAGGGCTACAGAACGTTGGGATGGGTAGTGACAGTGCTACTCTACAAGCCACCGTAGGGTGCCAATCGTAGGCTACTAATGTGCCCCTTTTTGCAGTGACAGTTGCCCCATAAAGGCCTCAGGAGCCTGTGTTGTCGGCCCGGCCTGGCCTGGCATTTAAATATGGACTTTCACAGTAGAAGGATGAGGCACTACATTTGGGTGAGGTCTATGGCAATCAGCCAGGGTAAGGGGTGACTTACAATGGAGTAAATCCTCAAGCTAACTTTATAAAAGAGAGTGAGAATTGAAAGAAGCCAGCAGGCCACAAATGGCAGCAAATTCATGGGGGACCTCCAAACCGCTGCTCCTTCTCCTTCTCTAGCCAGGTCAGCTGCCTTTTATCCTCTCTCTTCCCCTCCCCACCTCCAAGCTACCTCTTTTGAGGGCAGCCAGGGTCCTTAAAAGTAATTATCTTAGGAAAGGCTCACAACCAACTGCCAAGTCTGCCCAGTTCAGTTAGGATGACTAAATATTTTTCAGGTGCACTAAAGGGGCCTTTTCCTTTGATGCACTGCCTGGAATAGTGTTAATGTCAGTGCTTGGAAATTGGCGCTTGTCCTTGTAGTCTGGCCTTAGTGCTAAAGACAACCTGGCGGGTTGGAGAAGGAATAAAGCTGAGGTTTCTGTCCTGTGTTGCTCTTTCATTTTGTATACAAAGAAGGACTGAGAAGGCTAAAGAAGAAAAGTTCGTAGGTTCTGCTTTTTCTTTACATTTGAAATTCAGGATCCATCAAAAGACTCTCTAGCCTGATTCACACTGTAAAAAAATTACCCATTGCTGGCAAAGGGGGCACACGGTTCCTCTGCAAGGGTAGACAAGGACACACCGTGTTCAGTGCTGTTTAAGGAACGTTCATTAAAATCTGTTCCAGTTTTAAACCCAGTTTCTGAAACTGCGCCAACATGATTCATCCTTGCCCACACTATTTGCAGCTAACATGTGGTCAGCTACACCCCATGCTGGCACCTCTTGTCAGCAGTGGGTAATTTTTGTTGTGCAGACAAGTCCTTAGGTGGCTGGAGAACTAGTGAAATGGGGACCTTACAAGAGGCTGGAAAAAAACCTGAACAAGTGTGAGGAGAAGGGATATTGCGGGATGATGCTTAAATCTCTGATTTTTGCTAATATTCATTTAACTAAGGCTTAACTAACACATTGGATAAGTGACGCTTTTGTTAAAGGTTCCACAGCCCTGCCTTTCCATTAAGATTTTAGAGCTCAATAGGCATCTCTGGCCCCTCCCAGAGCTCCTCCAACAAAACAAAGTGAGACCCGATTTATATTCCTCATCCAGGATTTCTAAAGGCTTGTCTGTAGTTGAAAATTAATTTGGATTAAGTGGGTGTGAATTTAAAGCACGGTGGCTATTCCTCAGTAACCCCATATGTAGACAAGCCCGAAAGTAAAAGTTCAGCAGGAAAAAAATGGTTAAAATGATTTCTTTACGAAACATAAATCAGAAAAAAGGAAGAGGTGCCATTCCTTGCATACCTTTGGAAGTCATCTCCCACAATAGCTGAAAAGGAGCTGGACTTAATTTACCTGAAATATATGGACTCGGAAGCTGGCTTGGTCCTCAGCTCCCGATTCAGCCCCTCATAACTAAGCTGAGTAGTTTAAAGGATCACAGCTGGCAGACTAAGGCAGTGGTTCTCAACCCAGGGCATGCAGAGCTCTTCCAAGGGGTTCATCAACTCATCTAGACATTTGTCTAGTTTTACAACTGGCAGAGGTGAAAGTAAGCTGGGCCGGTTTGGTGTACCGGTAAGAGCCGTACCAGCAGGGGGCAGCATCCCTGGGGCCCAGCAATTTAAAAGGGTCCTGGGGTCCTGGCAGTCGCCGCCGCTACCACCACCATGGAGCTGTGGTGGTGATTTAAAGGGGGCCTGGGGCTCCCGGCCGCTGCTACCGCAGCTGGAGCCCCAGGGTAGCGGCGGCGATTTAAAGGGCCTGGGGCTCCAGCCCTTTAAATCGCTGCCGGGGCTCCCAGCCCCAGCCCCGCCCCTTCCACCTGAGGTCCCGCCCCTTCCAGTTGAGCCCCTTCCTCCCCTCCCCGGCAAACCTTGCTCAGGACCCCGGCCCTGCGTACTGGTAAGTCCCTTAAGTTACTTTCAACCCTGACAACAGGCTACATAAAAAGCACTAGTGAAGTCAGCAGGGCCGGCTCCAGGCACCAGCTTTCCAAGCAGGTGCCTGGGGCGGCATTGAGAATGGGGCGGCAGTCCGTGTCCCAAGGCAGCAAGTCGGCGGCAGGTCCGCCGCTCTTCCGAGTGCGGCGGCAATTCGGCGGCGACTGCTTGGGGGCGGCAAAATTGGTAGAGCCGCCCCTGGAAGTCAGTACAAACTAAAATTTCATACAGTGACTTGTTTATACTGCTCTGTACACTGGATCAGTGTTTCTCAGCCTGAGGGTTGTGATTTATTTTATAATTATATGGTAAAAATGAGAAAGTAATAACTTTTTCAGTAACAGCGTGCTGTGACACTTGTATTTTTATGTCTGATTTTGTAAGCAGCGTCTAATTTGTAAATTACTTTATAAGGAAGGCCATATTGTGTGTGAAGCTGCTGAAGGGACCCAAGTATGTTATTTGCAGTTAAATCTCTGTCTGAGGTGGGTAATTATTCTATAACAATGTAGTATCCAGTATAGAGACCATGCTGGCAGTGCACCTCATTCCAAACAGTGGGTTCAGAGAGGTGGGTGTCATCCTTGTGCCCAAGCCATCTTATAAAGTGGGGACATCTCACGTGGGCACTAATTCAGGAAAGGATTTAAGCACATGCTTAAGGCCATCCATGTTCGGCACAACATTTAAGCATGTGCTTAAGTCCCATTGATTTCTATAAGCAGGTGCTTACATGCAGTCCTGTATAGGAACCGTTGCTGGCTGTATCCTGCATCCATGCTGGCTTATCATTCACACTGAGAAATCATGTCTGTTTCTGAGCACGGCAGCCCAGTGATAAAGTTTTAGATGCAGTATCCATACCTGCCCCTGTTCTACGGGACTGTGAGTTTTTGCCAGCCGGAAGATTTTGCAGTTCCAAAGGAACAGGATGGTGAGAGTTTGGTGTGACTCGATTTATAGAAGGTGCAGAAAAATCTAGAAGGAAGCACCTGAAAGTCAAAGTCTTACCCAGCCCCATTTCTATATTTATTTCTGAACCCTAGATCTGCCTAGAGCCAATAGGGAGAGCCGGGCTTTAGGCTTTCCTAGACCCATGAGGGAGCGAATGTGAGGACAGCGTGAGAGCGCCAGCTGTTGGTGTCAGAGAGGACCACAATGTGAGAGTCGTATGGGGGTGATGCAGAACAGCAGGATGGATGGAGAGAGCGGGGCCTGATGGAGTGTGGCAGGGGGAGCGGGTGAGCCGCTTGGAAACCCCACTATTGTTTTTGGAGGCTCTCCCAGGGAGGAAGAGGCCCCAGTGGTGTTGAGGGAGGCAGGATGAGAAATACCGGCTTTGCCATGAGACAATTGGCTTGCAGGGTGGGGGGAATATTGTTCTACTAGTGCCAACCAAGGCCCAGCCTTCCATGCCTTTGTTTTAACCTGTGTTCTTTGTTATGGAGGTGACTCCATAGGTAGGCTGAGTCTTGCACTTGAAGCAGGTGTTCAACCATACGGTACCTTAGGTCTTCCCATATACAAGAGCTGTATTACGATGCAGTCAAGGTTTATAGTGCACGTTAGGATAAAAACATCACGGGGATGTTGTCGTCATCTCTCAAAACAAGCACTGAAAAGCTAGGCACCACAGAACTCAGGTAAAACATATCAAGGACTGGAAAAGCACCGTTAATACACAGAGAGCCTTCACACTTTCCTGGGGTGACACTGAGCAGTAAATGTGTGCTTACGATTCGTAAATGTTAGTGTGTGACCCAGATGAAACTGATTTAAAACCAGTTTTTTCACTTGGTATCACCAGGGGGCAGAGTTGAGGTTGTGTGTGTTGTGGGGGAGGGGGGTGGCAGCTGGGCAAGAGCATCTCGGAAGAGAGAGGCTGAGCCCAGGAGAAGATACTGAAAGGATCCTAGAAGGATAAATGCTGTGTTCTTGCACATGGCCCTTTGCTGTCGTGTCCCCCAGTTTTCACTCTGGAAGTATGATTGTCCTGCAGATGGGTGTATCTGTGCCAAACCGTGTGCTCCCTCCTCTAACATGGCTTCCTTCCTTTTTATTTTCACCTTAGCTATGAAATTGCTGGGTTTGTAGTGCTGGTTTTATGGGCCGGGGAGGGGAAGGGGGGGAGAGATAATTACAACATCCCTGGAATAGGTGTGATCCTTGCCTTACTGGTATGTGCTCTCAACCTTCTCTCTATATTAAGAAGTTTCTGGGGGAGGGAATAGATACATATAGTATCAGAAGGAGCTAATGGCTTGTGACATATAAGCCCCCAGGATGGAACTCTACTAATGACAGCCAGAGTCTGAAGGGTATGGTGGGGGAGCACTCCTCCGTGTTCAGGCCTCTAGCCTTGTCCAAGCTTGTGTGTGTGTGTGAGAGAGAGAGAGACAAGGATTATCTAGCCAGGCCATGTGGCCTCAGCCTTGGGTTAGGGTTTTCCCAGCTGAGAAGTGCAGGGGCTGAGGGAGGAAAAGAGGTAGAGTTTAAGCAATGAGATTTGCATGAAGTCCTGGAGAGAGACAGAGGCACAAGGCAGCTGCTTCTGCAGACAGGGCAGCAGTGCCTAACCTGAGGTTTCTGTAAGAGGGAGATAGGTACATGCTGTTTGTCACCACCCCTGTTCTACGACACAGCATGTGTCATAAATGGACAAATTACACGAAGAAAATACTGGGGTCCACATCCTAGATTTCTGCTCCAAATGGGAACCTGACAGGCAGGGCCCCAAATTCTACTACCACTCAGCATAGGGACAAGAATAGTAAGTTTCCTTCTTGCTTTGTCTGTGATGCTATGTCTGACTTGTTCCATCTAATAAAGGGGTTCTCGACTTGTGGGCTGCAATCTGCCTGCCCTTCCCATACCACTAAAGGAGAAAGGTTCTCAGCTAGACAGGATGGGAAAATATGGAGACCCACTGGTCTAACAGCGTCACCTTAAGCACATGAATGCACTGACATGCTTCATTTCAACCAATAGGATTGCACTGTGCAAATAGCTGATTTTGGGGATGAGGAGAGAAGGGGGAGCGTGACTTATATCTGATGTCACAATCCCATCACTTGGCAACGTGCTGTTTGTGTAGCAACAGGAGGGGGATGAGGAGAAGCAAGGAAGCTTCCTCTGCTGCCACAGTCTCACAATAATCTGAGTTTTCCTCAGCATGTTGATCATAGGCAGATGGCGTAAGGACACCTGCTGTGTGAAAGGGTCACCTGTATTCTTAGGGTGACTTACACATGCGTAGGACATCACCAAGCAGGCCTGCACCTACGGCTCAGATTATCTAAGTGGGATGGTTCCGTTGGGTTCTGAAGGAACTCCGTCTAGCAAAGGACTTTTGCAGGTCTGGGTTAATTCTCTCCACTGGGATGAGCAAACAGGCTGCGCCTTGTCTCCGGTGGACTCCTTCTCCACCCTCTTTTGGCTGCCTTTTGATTATCTGCCAAAGTGCGTGGCAGACAAATATTTGTCCTGTGGTCTCAGACGCTACCTCATGCCTGTTTGAACAGGTTCTTAATTTAGTACTTTGAATATTGTGCTTATCCCATTCTCACCCTGGGGTGGAAATAAAACTACAGACCTCACTGTCTATATATTTGGTTCATGTTCTTACCTCTAGCAGTCTTTGCAAAGGTGTGGGAGTGAGGGGAGGTAAGGGGCAGGCAGAGGTACTTCTGTCTAACAGAGTTTTGATATCTGTTTTTTCTAATAAGTGCAGCCTTGTCTGAAAAATTCCAACAACTAAACAGCAGGAAATACAGCACTAAGCTGCTTCTGCTGAATATGGGTATACAGGAACCTGCTTATAGTGAGTCTCTATGTAGATACATCGCTGAATGGAAATCCTACAGTGCTTCAGTCCAACTTCCTGGGGCTTCATGCTGCTGGTAGGCAACGAAAACCCATTTTTTTCCTTTTAGCTGGAGATGGGTCCCCGTTCTCTGTGTGTATTTTCAGGGGATGGCACTTGCCTGGGGAGAAGAGCAGAGTCACCAAAAAGCTATGCTCCAGCTACATTGACCCAGCTTTCAGTGAAAAGACTTCACAAGGAACAGGGTTGGTGTGCAATCCCCTCTTTGGGGAAAACCAGCACTGGGGCTGAAAAGAACTCTGGGCCGGGCACCAGCACACAGTGGTGAACATTAGGCAAGAGCTCCCAGGCAGCAGTTTGACATCAGCCTCCACGAAGGTGCAGGTCCAGCTATATCAACAAGGGATGTGTTTGTGAAGACAGGACCTGCATCTTGCAGGGTTGCTGGCAAAGCATGCGGGTGGAGTGCTGCAAGTGGGGGATTAAGCTACATCGTTTAATAAAGTAGAGCCAGCATGTGTTTAAGTGAAGTGCGTTACTACAACAAGTCAATCATCTCTCTTTCTAACCCATCTCCTTTGGGGCAGTTCAGTGACTAAGAAAATCAGAAAGGGTTTTCAGCTGCAAAGGGGTATTTATGACAGTGCATTTTAAAAGTAGAGGATAAAGAGATGTGCAGTTTCAGCCAAAAAGAACTGCATATTTACCCCTTCAGTGCTGCTTAGGGCAGACCCCCCACTGGTCTGCATCCTGTAACTAAAACACAAAGGTCATCAATACATGTCCAGGCAAATGCCACCATTGCCCTTATTTGTGAGCTACCAGCCAATTTCAAGATTCTTGCAGTACCCAAACCTCATACATGTGTCATAAACCAGTACAGACCTAGTTCAAATCCACCCCAGCTATTTCCTCCTTGAAGTCACACCGGTAGGGTACACATGGGCAGGTTTCCTGCACACCTTCTTCTGCCACCCCAAAACCTTTGGGTTTGAAAGTGGGAGCAGGTCCTGCCACTTACCTTCTCGTTTCTGGACGTGAAAGTGAGTCCCATCTGCCTTGTTTACACACTGAATCCTTTCAGCGCCTTTAAGTGTTCGGGAGAAGCTTGTCATGAGTCACTTGGAGAAGGGACAGAAACACGACATAAGAACAGTTTAAGAAGCAGGTTTATTGTCCATCAGCATCTGCGGAATTAGGTCCCTCTCCTGCAGAGCTACTTGCTGGAGTTGACTATACCCTGTTCCCAGTGGGTGCTCTGTCAGACTAGCAAACCTGAGTTCCCCTCTGCAGTTCAGCAATAATCTTGGGTGTGTTGGGCAAGGCAAAGATTTCAAAGTAATGGCTGCCACATACTAGGGACAACCTGCACCAAAACCTGAGGGCTTGAGCAGATTCCAGGTCTCATGAGAGCAGCTCAGCCAGGCAGTGGCTGGACTTAGAGTCTCCATCTTGTTCCCTGAACTAATGCAGTGAAGATAAATGAAGACCTCTCATTTATCTTTTTTTAAAAATAGTTTACTCAAGGACCACAAACACCAAAATGCCTTAATATGGTTATTGTTTGGCACGGCCACAGGGCAGAGTGAAAGTAGTTTAAGTGCCCAAACTGTAAATTTCCATATCTGAATCCATCTGGATTTCTTAAGTTTAACCTTCACTCTGAAGCGTCTGGATTTGTAATGCATGTTTTGGGGACAATTACAACTCTCTCTCATAGTATGTGGTTTTCCCCTTAAACAACTGATATATACTCTCCAATTTAGATCCAGCTGAATGTAGCTTTCTCTCTGGGAATATCCTTAGGTTTTTGTACCTATTAAAAATTTCATACCCAAACACTAAACAAGTATTTCCGTGTGATCTCTCCTGTGAGTTGAACAGCTGTAGCATTGGCCTTAAAGGATTTAAAAACCAAGTTTTAATGGCCACATTCACCAGTAGGCTCTGGCTGTTTTATACCATGCTTGGGCAGTGTAGAAGGGCCAGGATGCATTGAACAGCTAGGCTAGGTTTACACCTGCTTTGCATTACTGGAGTAGTGCTAGCTAGCAGAGACCTACTGGTGAGCCTGACCCTTCAATCTGTAACTGACTTACTGTATCAGGTATCGAGTGTTCAGGGTAATTTATAAATTACAATTAAAAAAGAAGGAGATAAACAAAATTTGCTATGAGGCTGGAAATCCCCCCCGTCTTCTGCCCCCCACCCCAATTTGGGAGCCTGGACTCAGCAAAGGGGAGAGCAGAGGGGTGTGGACAACGGGAGATAGAGCTGGAGGGTAAAGAAGGGGACCCCCATACCAGGTAAGGCAGACATGCCAGTTGCAGTGGGAGGGAGCAGATGGGGGAGCCATGTTAGGGTCAGGAGAATGGTGAGTTGCTGATCGCAGCAGGAGGGAGTGGGAGGGAGTGAAGGAAAGAAAAAACAAAATAAACGGAGGGGGGAGAGAAGCGGGGAGAAACAACCCAAGGGAGACAGCAAGGTAATATTTAAAATTGTGTTACAGTGAAATACACATTATTGGGTTTGTATCTTTTTATCAACGTGTGTGGCTTAAGTGTAGGGCGAGGTGTTACTAGAGGCCCGGGGCAGGGGGGGGAGGAGTGGGGGGGCGGGAGGCAGAGCTGGTGTGTGGAACTAGCCCCTTCCCCCCACCCCAGCTTTTGGGATGCAATGACACTAGTGCTCTCAGCCATCCTCACCCAGTCCAATGGGGGCTTGTTGCAACAGCCAGTGCTTTGCGGGTTGCAAGAAGTAGGATTTCATTTTACTCTCAGTTCTATTTGTAACCCTGCTATTTGCTTAAGCTTGAGTAAAATACAGTTATGCAGGAAGTAAAATCTTCTACCAATTAGCATTTTGTATACTTTGGATACAAGTGCTACAGAAACTGAGAGCAGCTTTTTTCTAAAGATCAAACTCAGCAAGGTATGGCTGTCCAGTGCCATGCTTAGCGTTAAGAGATTTTTCACTCTTTGTAGCCCTCATAATCACGTTGTGCTGTGGCGATTAAAACTGCCAGAGCAGATCAAACCAGTGGTCCGTGTAGCCCAGTGTGCAGTCTCTGACAGCAGCCAGCTGTGGGATAATCTACCATGGTTTCATCCTGCTCTCTGATCATTAGAATGGCTGAGCCCTGAAGCTTTTATATCCCTTCCAGAACTGTTGTTAACTATTATAACTGGATAGTCCTGTTTTCTGTAAATGTTCTGTTCAGTCCCTCTGGTTTTTGACAAGGGGGTGGCATGCTCAGCAGGGTGGGTCTCAAGCACTGAAATGTGATGCTTGTGAACTGGAGTCTGGTACTAATCAGGACTGGCCAGATTTGATATAGGGTAATCCCCACACGTAGGGCTGACACTTCCCTGAATTTAGAGCGGCAATCCATTAACAGAAAAAAGTCTGGTCTTTGCCAGGGTCCCACTGGGACTGAAATTGAAGATTTGCTAACTTTGAGGGAAAAAATAGGAATTTCAGCAGTTTGTCTCAGGTGGCTCTAATTTCTTGCTGAGGGTTATGTGTACTTCCCCACCTGATGTGTGCGTGGCACGGAGAACACCATTACAGCTTCAGCATGGATACCACCTTGTGGCACAGAGAAACTTTTTTAAAAAACAACCATACATAGATATGGCTTGCAGTTTAGTTTCAAGGTGTCTTTTCTCTCCCAAATAGATACTGGCGGGAAGGTAACTAAACCAAGCCAGAACACAGATACATGCTTTTTAGAACAGGCTTTATAAAACATCCTCAAATTGGGAACTAATCTCTTCAGTTTATCTCCTGCTAATTGACCTATTGCCAGACCTGGAGCACCATTCCCCAATGGCCACCTCCTCCCCAGCTAACCTGCGAGAAGACTGTCACCCAACACTCCCTGAGTAGAAGACAGATCAGTTCACATAGTGGGAATAGTATCAATCTGCTGGGGGTCAGGAGGGATTCTTTTCACCATCCTCTCTTCCCTACCTGCAGGGAAAGCAACAGCTCCATGAAATGTACCTAAGCAAGCTAAGCACTAGACTAGCCTGATGTTGTAACTTAGTGAAATGCTACTCTCAGACAAGAGCTGTCCACCCTGTTTTAGTACTGGGTGCTAGCACCCATTTGTATTTCTCAAAGTAGTGGCCCAGAAATTGGGAATCAACCAGGAGCACAGGTAAGGGAGAAGGCTCAGCTTGGTAATATGTGATTGACTCACGGGGAGGGGAAGAGAGGCATTTTTAAAGAGGCTGCAGCTGGGGAAATGTCTGTTCTTTAGGAACCAATCTCTAGTTCAGGACGGGAATGAGAGGTGAACCAACCACCATGATGTGAACTGGTAGGGATTAGGCCAAGAAGAACATGTGGGCTGTCACCCTTCCAGCAAGATATCCGGTGAGGAACCTGTGTGACTACTGACATGAGCCTTGGGCATGGAAGAGATTCTGCAGGAGCGCAACAAGACCCATTTGACATCTGTTGGGACAGGTAGTCAACCCTCAAAAGTAAACATAAGGCTAATGTTAATGGGAGTTGGCAGAGAGAATGGGACAGATCTGAAGAGGCATATGTAGATGATAAATCTTAGTTTGCCCAGAAGATAATTACCTTTCTCAACTAAATGCCTTCTAATAACCTTTAATGATAACTGTACAGTACAGCTATATGTACACTCACCCATTATAGGTGGAACTGGTAGCAACACCTATAGGTAAGGTTGCCCAACATTTTGAATTAGACTCTGCTTTCAGTTGCTTATAACTTTGCAAAACTTTAACCATTTGGGCAGAAATTTCCCATGGCAGTTGCCTCCTTCAGGCTGAATTTCTGGATAAAGTTGTAGCTAAAATCGTAGAGCTGTTTTTAGAAACAAGATTAGGGAAATATTTTTCCCGTTAATTCTTATAACTTCTTAGTTGAGTAGCTCTTGGGCCCCCATGCTTTAGAGCAGGAACGTCTGGTGTTAGGGATGTGCTTTTTGGCATCCCTGTGAAAACTTGCCCAAATTTGACTAAGTTATAAGCTTCCAAAAAAAAAACCCACAACACCCCACCCCTCAATCCACACATGTTCAACAGACTTGTTCTGAAGCTAAATTCTCTAGAGACTCCATAGATGCTGAGCATGCTCCATCACTGGACTGAGAAGGGTTTTCAATGCAATTATTGCTCCTGGCCATGGTGCTGGGCAAACCTAGGGGGTGCTTGGTGCTGGGCAAACCTGAGAGCAGGGAGGCTGTCTGCTGGTGTCCAGGCAGTAAGGAAGCAACAGCCACACTGGAATGCAAAGCAGGGAGGGGTGCGTGTTTGGGAGGAGGAAGGGAAAGAGGGGGACTGCAGCTACCTGAGGGTGAGGGGCAGCAGAAGGGAAAGGGAAGGGTGGGAATAAACAGGCTAGGGGCAGGGGACTAACCACTTCCCTCCAGAGCCTAGAATTGAAGCTGGGAGTACTGTGTCTACATTCCTCTGCTGTCAACTAATATACTTTGCCAGTGGGTTTTAAAGCTCTTTCTGCCCGCCGTCGTGGCAGGTTCACAGAGAAGATAACTGCGTAACTGGTAGCAATCTTAGGTGGTATACATGCATGCTGTAGATCTAAAGGTCTGAACCCTGCTCACCCACCTTAGGGGATCAACATGATTCTCTCTGATGGAATGTCTGTTTCTTCATTTTGTTTTACAACACCTCTTTTAAATGAACTGAAGATTGCAAAGTCAAGCACTCAATTTAGGAGATCCCACAATTAAGGTTGCCCAGTGCAGAGGGTCCTGTAGGGGGGAAAATATTTGATCATGTAATGAAAGACTATCAAAATACAGATGCACAAGAGGGCTGCATTAAGGTTGCACTAAACCTTAATTGTGGCATTTTCTAACTTTAGAGTGCTTGACTTTGCAACTTTGACACTGAATAGTTCTTAAAGTTCATACACACGAGAAATCAGTGTGTGGAGAGTGTTTACACTTTCTCTACAGACCTACTGAAGATCCATGTTCAGTTACACACACGTGTGAATGTGCGTTGGGAATCCTCCAGGGACCTGAAGACCCAATATGTGAGGCATCTATCTTTGCCTTAAAGGCATGTTATCAGCATTCTTATCTGCTTTGATATTTTATTATTCTCCTATCATCTTAATTCCGGGGGGAGCCTGGCAGTAGGGTGGGGTTGGTTATGAAAGTTGTTCTCCAAGTGGGACTTATGTCTGTCTTAATTGAACAGCTTTCTTCTAGAGCGCAAGCACTGGGCTCTCTCTAAGTGCTTACAACTAGTACCCAAACAACTGAAGCAATGGCTGAGTGACGCCGGTCAGTTGTGCCATATCCGCTCACTACTGGGCAGAGCTGGCTGGGAATTTTTCAAAAAACTGTTTTATCAGAAAATGCAGATTAGCTGAAATGAAATAAACTTTTCATAGGAAGTTTTCTGGTCCAAGGTGGAATTTCTGGTCAAAATCAGAGATAAAAAACCCCCTGAATTAGTCAAGCCTGGTGGGTAGGGCCCCTTCTGGGAATGGGAAACTTTAGCTTCAAGGCCCTCTTTCAAATAAGCCAGAGCAGGGACTTGAACAAAGATTCCCCACATCCCAGGCAAGAGCTCTAACCCCCGGGTTATTAGCAATCCCAGGGTGGGGTGGTCTGAATCTCTTTCACCTCAATGCACAATGGGAATTTTTCTGAAATCTCGGATTTTTGGAGGGTGGGAAAATGGTTGTGCTCAGCTCTCCTAGTTGGCAAATGTGCTGTGCAGTGGGACACTTCTAAACTATTACATCCCACCCAGTATTAAAATGTAGTTAATGTAGTGACTATGGAGAAAAAAAACAAAACATGCTTTATTCAACAGATCTGCTCCATCGTCATCTTCAAGTCAGACTAGTCTGTGACAAAACAAGTTTTTACTAGTTAGCTCTGAGACAATACAAACCTTAACAGTAAGCGGGATTCCAGTAAGCTATTGTCAGCCCTAGTCTGAGACGGATTCACTATACTTGTTCAGATTCCAAGCTAGTGCTAAGAGACAGAACAATCAAGTTAAATAAGGGCTGGAGCTTTTTCAGAAGACTAACATTTTGAGTTGTCAATCGAGTGGTCAGTGGAAAGTTATTCAGAGAGAGACAGAATTCCACAACGTTTTTACACGTGACTTTTCCCGACCATACCTAACTTAGAATGCTAAGAGACGAAGAACAAAGTAAGTGGCTAGCACTGGAAGAAGGAATAACTAGCAAGTATGAAGCAGGAGTGCAACCTATTTACTACAAGAGATCAAGCTAGGCTTTTGTGTTAGGAATACAGACTATGTAGGCAATGCCAAACGTGTTTCATTGAACAATTTAACTTAGTTTAAGTTTCTGAATTTTCAAAACAACACCACAAAGATAAATATAAAGAAATTTTATTTTTTCAGATATTTATATAAAAGAAATAATACTCATGGCCAAGTCCTGTACAGACCGTATCTTCCTTATAAACTCTTCTTTTAGTTTAAAATGCATGTACAAAATTGCACATTGCAGATTACAAAAATCAAACAAGTAATCTCTTTGCCTGTAAACAATTCTAGCACAGGGATGAATGTTATACATTCCAAAATGTCTAACCCTCCATGGAAAAAAACCCAAACAAACTGCAATCTCCATAGAGGTGCTAGTATTACAAACTGATTCGTGTATTTCTAAATTATATATGACACACAGGAGCACAAAACAGCGCACAAGGCAAGTCGCCTTTCTGTCTTAAGCATGTAAAACAAAGACTTAGAATCCAATCTTGCTCCTGTTTGAGTCCCTAACAAGGCTCTCAGTGCCGTCAGTGGCCACAGGAGTGAGACCACTATTCCAAGGTAGCGGATTGCAGTATGTTTTAACCTCCAGTTTTGTTTTTAAATTGGCTACCATCAATTGGTAGGAACCAGGAGTACACTTGTAAACATGGATTTTCCACTCAAGTTGATTAAAAAAGATACAGTATCTCCTACACACTACTAAATTAAGATAAACTGTTTTACATTTAATCAAGTGCAAGTTATAAACGAATATTTTCCACTTCGACTAATTATTTTGATTCTAATATTACAGTCTGTAATAGCAATGTAAAAAAAAAATCCAGTACACATAATCCACAGCTGCATTTTTATTAAGCCCTGTAGTCTCCAGTTTAAGTATAGAATGTTACCATGTTTGAAAGCCAATCTGTTGAAAATTATCTTGGAAAGGCTTTTCTGACAAAAAATAGAGAATTTGGAGTCAGTATGCAACAGAATTAATCAGTTAGCTCTGTCTGAATAAGATACACTAGCCAGAACAGAAATTTACACACACAGAATTCTAAAACTCCACTAGAAACAGAAACCCTGAAGTAATACTGAATCCAAGCAAATTAGTTTTTACAATGTGAACAGGCTCTGTTTGTAGGAATAAATCCCAAATTTCTCATTCAACCGACTCCAAAAAAAGTACCTGCTCAAATTTCAAAATCCCTCCTACCAGGGAGGTTCAGGAACGGTTGCCTCTTCTCAACCTGTTAATTTAATGAGGCAAGTAGGGAGAGACAAAAACACAATTAAAAATCTACCACCATTGTTGCAGCAGCAAAGTGGAATCTGGGATGAGTTGCTTAGGTTTACTAGCTACTCTTCTTTACGTTAGGTCTTGAATGCCTGGTCATTCTAGTTACCTGTCTGAAACCCCTGGAGGAATATAATGTGGGATTCTAGTTTCTAAATGACTGATTTTTGTACAGTTCTGCTTTTGAGCAATGTTAAGGTGGTTGGGCTGCTGGTGGCTATATGGGGGTGTATGCGGGGGGGGGGGGGGGGAATGACAGTTGTTACCTCTCCCTTCTGAGAGAGTCCTTTGATCCCCTCTGTTTGCAGTTAAAAAGTGATACTGCTCTTGGGAATGGAGAATTCAGAATAGAATTCCAGTGGTGGTTAACAGAGCTCCAAGTTGAAAAGTTTGAGGCTAAGAATAGATTTTTTCCCAACTATAAAGAAATGTAATAAACTTAATGAGAACTAAGAATGACGACCACTATAGATGAGAACTTTCAGGACTCTATCCAGCCTCCCATCACTTCTGTAGCAGCTGGGCCATTCTACTAGGCTTAGGCAGCCACACACACAACCCAAAGTACCTGCCCTCCCCACCAAGAAACTGGCATTATACATCAGTGATGTTGGTATGTGCCTGCCCAAACCTGTTCTCTTCTGTAGAGACACACGCCCTCCACCCAACTCAGCAGCAGTAGTAATTACTCTTGGGATGACAGCAGGACACCATATTCTAACACAGGAAGCTTTATCAGCCCAAGAAGAAATTTTAGAGAGAGCACGACGACAAACCTTGGACGGACACCTCAAAAAACAGAGCTTGTCTAGGAGAAGCAGCTGGTTTCTTCCTCCCCCTGCTCCACATCACAGACCAAAAAACCTACAGAGGTGGGAGAGTTCCCACTCCAACAAACTTTGTCACGCCCCGATGAACCTGTATGGGGAGTTACTGCAAGCTCACAGTTGCCGTCATTCAGAAAGCTGGAGCAGTGGAAATGCTCAGACCCAACATAGAGAGTAGCAATGCAACTATAATTAAGCAAGATGCTCAATCACATAAGCTCTTCATCCCCACACGGCCCTACAACTGCCTGGTAGGGAATTATTTCTCCCCTCCCTTTTTGGCCTCAAAGCTGGTGGGCCTGTTTCTCAGTTGAGTCAACTGTGCATTCAGAATACAGGGTGTGGTGGGAGGCACAGAATTTCGGCTAAATAGTGCCCTTAAATTTCATCTCTCATGTCACACCATGCAAACTAGCTCACTTTTAAACAGCACATGAAAGCCAATAACTTCACTAACCCAATACTGCACCTTTAAAAAAAAAATTATTTTTCCCCCCACCAATGGAGTTAAAAAAATGTGACAGTGGTAAAGCTATTCCAGCGTAAATACAGTACTTAGTACATTGAAACTGGTTGTTCGTATGCCAGAACTACCCTAAACGTGTCTTCATAATACACAGTATTTGCAACTAAGTAGCACTGTTCGCCAGAGCTGATTTTTCAATGGGCGGTATTAATAAGCCAAATACCTCTAATGTTTTAGATATAAGGGAACACCCAAGGGACCAGCAAAAACTTGTTTCCTTCTAGAGCCAAATCCTTAACTAGAGCGGGGGGTTCTCAACCTTTTTCTTTCTGAGGCCCCACAACATGCTATAAAAACTCCCACCTGTGCTACAGTCACTGGTTTTCTGCCTCTAAAAGCCAGGGCCGGCGTTAGGGGGTAGCGAGCAGGGCAACTGCTCAGGGCCCCATGCCACAGGGCCCCCCCACGAAGCTACATTGCTCAAGCTTCAGCTTCAGCCCTGAGTGGCAGAGCTCAGGGACCCAGGCTTCAGCCCCATGCAGTGGGGCTGTGGCTTTCTGCCCTGGGCCCCAGCAAGTGTAATGCTGGCTCTGCTTGGAGACCCCCCCTGAAACCTGCTTGAGGCCCCCTAGGGGACCCGGACCTCTGGTTAAGAACCACTGAACTTGAGATTTGCCTTAAAAAAAAAAAAAATCAGGAAAGTAGCTGCCTTTTGGAGTTTGTTCTTACTGCAGATTTCACTTAACTACAGATCAGAACTCTGCGTTGTCTGGTTCATTTTCAGAACTCAGGAACCTTACTCAATCATATGTGGGTGATGGTGACCATGGCTATAGAGAGAAAGATTGTGAAGTTACCAGTCACAAGGCTGGGAGGCACAGACTTTCTAGAGAACAAGTCTGGGAAACATTTAAATGAGCAACACAAGCTAGTTTTGACTAAATATTTTTATAAAGTTTGTATTCAGTATAGAAAACTTTTACTAAATTTGATTGTCAAATTTATCCATGGATAGACTACAAAACTGGTCAAAAAGATTTCAAGGCTACTGTTTTACAGACTTCCGTCCCCAAAGCAATTAAAAAAATTGTTGCATTATTTTCCCAGCCTGCTAGGATACATGGCACCATATTGCTTACCACAAGCATGTAAGTTTCTGTTGCCATCTCAGAAACTGGTGCAGGTCAAGTTTTGGGAGCCCAGAAGTACTCCTGTAGAAGTAGTAATAATGATTCAGGAACTAGCACAAAATGATCTGGGTCAGTAACAATCTAATGCCCCAGGAGTGTTTGAGGGCACTGTACAGCTGCAATCTTGCAGAGTGTATGTAAGGCAGAGGTACTGTCTGCTTGGGGTCATAAGACTTCATGACATTGGCTTGAGAATGGTGGGTAGGTAATGACTATGGTAGTGTTAAACAACCCTACCATAGTCATTACCTACCCACCATTTTAGAGAGTCTTCCTCTTGTGATGGATATTAAATAGGAAAAGTGGCACAGTAAGAATCCAGAACCTCATTTCTGAGTCTCCTCTGTTTCAGTTCTTTTTGCACAGAGTGCCCTATGTGATCGGCATGATTCTGAGCTATTACTCGAGTGAATTAAGTAAGCTATCCCAAGTAAGTGCCAGTAAGTATTTACTACATACCCACCATCATATGTTCTATGTATTCTCTGTTACAGAAAAATGGAGGGTTTTTTTAAACCAGGACTTTCATATCCTTTTACCTGTAAAGCCAGGCTCCTTAGACTAACTCTACAGAGCTCAGTAACAGCCATGAAATCGACTTTGTACCTAAAAGTCACAATCTTAAGGTTCAATCTCTCTGGCTTTCACAGGTCAGACAGGAGTACTGTGTTCCCCAGTAGGAAACCTCCTCTTTCCACAATGCTAATTCAGAGCAGTTATTATTTATGGTGACCGTCCATTCAGTTTGCAGTACATACAGCCATGACCTGTAATGCTTAAAATGTATCAGTGATAAATGGTATTATAAACTAACCATATTCTCTGCATCATCAGTTCTGAACTGCCTCTTGGTAGAAATGCTGTTTGGCAGAACTTCTAAAAGGGGCCTTGCAGTCGCAAGATTTAGTATAATTATGCAGGGCTTCCACCCTACTATTTGATTGCTGGAATATGAAAAGTACAGTGCTATTGCATACTTCACCGTCACATTCATTACAGTTGAGGAAACTGCAGTTCCTTTAATTTTGTATACCTGGATGGGTAGATTAGATAAAGGGAAGTATTTATTTCTTGCTTTGAATTCATAGATATTTGCATGCTTTAATCAGATTTGTTGGCTACTCTAGCATTGATAAATCATATCTGAGCTGAAAGGAAAATACTTAAATGCACATATCTGGCACAAGAAACGGCCTGTCTTTAGAATTAGTTACGGCTGGAACCTCAAGGAGACAAAATTTCTGCATTCACAGTATTTATGCCATTGTCAAAAACTTAGTGTAGTGGTTCTCAACCTTTCCAGATTACTGTACCCCTTTCAAGAGTCTGATTTGTCGTGTCCCCCTCAAGTTTCACCTCACTTAAAAACTACTTGCTTACAAAATCAGACATAAAACTACAGAAGTGTCACAGCACACTGTTACTGAAAAATTGCTGACTCTCATTTTTACCATATAATAAAATTGATTGGAATATAAATATTGTATTTACATCATAGTGTGATACTTGAGCCTGTTTTTCACTTGCAAGCCTTGTCTGAAGCCTAAGCCTCGCTGCCCGGGGGTTAAGCATGTATCTTAGCTTTGCAGGGCCCCCTGGGGCATGGGCATTGACCTTGCTTATCACCCCCTAATGCAAGCCCTGCACTTGTGACCATTCTAAATCTGTCTCACAACCCCCAGGTTGAGAGACTGATCTAGATGAGTTATGTACACCCTGGAAGACCTCTGTGTACACCAGTTGAGAATCACTGACTTAAGCATAGGTCCATTTTCAAAGGACATAGCTAGTACCAAAACACAGATGCCAGCTTGGGTTGCTTCCAGGGTTCCAATGCACCAATTCTCATTAACAATATTCCACTGTAAAGCCACTGGGGATGTGGATTTTAATTCCTGGACGTGTACACCCTGTTTGTATGAGTTGTTTCTACATATAAGTGGAGTTCCATCTTAGGCCTGTTTTCTGCATGCAATGAACTTCAGAAGAAGTTTAGAAAGAGCGTCTAGCCAGTAGGCATAATGTCAAACAGGGACAAGTGGCTAAACAAGGCCAATGCAAAGTTGTTTTGGAAGACAGTTCAAACTGTAAAATTTCAGTTAAAGCTATTTGGATGTTTGTCCCATTAGTATACACTACACATGATCTTTCGCACTCTTTTTTCCTCCTGTTTTCTGAAACCTGTATTAGCAGCACTTGCCATCGAAGATCCCACAGTGCAAAAGTAAATTATGTTCCTGCTCTGAGCCAGCATCTCTCTCTTCTTTATGTCTGATAAGTCTAACAGCATGAACAGGTTGCAAGTCACTTCACAACAGGGATGCATGGCATGATAGAAAACAATTGAGTGGCACAAGATTGCTTAGCAGTTTAAACACACTTTGTCCTCCACAATAGGATATGGTTTCCATATTAACTGCAAAATTTCTCACCCAGAGCATTGAGACTCTCCATAAACTCTGATTTCGTTGACAACCTTCTTCAAAGAGGCAACTGGAACCAAGTTTGCTGAAATACTCTAGTTTTGAGAAGATTTCAAAGTAAAAATCTGGATTTGTGCTGGAAATGGCCCAACTTGATTATCATACACATTGTAAGGAGAGTGATCACTTTAGATAAGCTATTACCAGCAGGAGAGTGGGGTGGGGGGAGAGAAAACCTTTTGTAGTGGTAAACACCCATTTTTTCATGGTTTGTGTGTATAAAAACATCTTCTGTACTTTCCACAGTATGCATCCGATGAAGTGAGCTGTAGCTCACGAAAGCTTATGCTCAAATAAATTGGTTAGTCTCTAATGTGCCATAAGTCCTCCTTTTCTTTTTGAGAAGATGTAATTCAACTCGAGAAGTTTCTTCAGTGAATCACAGGAGTAGATGTCATGTAATTAAGTACCACAGAGTTAGGACTTACTGCACCCAAGGTTGCATTGCAGCAAGAGACAGGGGCTTTGCAGTCAGCATTTGCAGGATTCTCTTCACACACACACTGCCCAATCAAGACTTCACTTTCCCTTGCTCATCTTCCTACATGTTTTTAAAAGGGAGGCTGCCTGCCAGATTCTGTATATCTGAATAGCCTATCAAGCCACTGTGCTCAACGTTGATGACATACATACTCTCCTCCTTGGTGATCAGATTAACAGGCAGATGATTTTGTTCTTGGTCACATTACTATTTAACCAAATAAAAATACTTAGAAAATGGCAATGTTGCTGCACAAATCGAGTATTTGTCAAATGTGTACTTAGCTTCAATGAAAAAGGGATAAGCGGAAGGAAATCAGAAAACCCTGTGAAAGAAACAGTGAAATTGCTAGAGACAGTAGTTGGAGGTTAAACAAAGATGATGAGAAAAGTATCACCAAAAATAATTATATAATTATTTTTGGTGATCATTATTTTTTTATATATATATATATATATATATATATATATATATATATATATATATATATAAATTGATGGTGAAAAAAGTAAGTCTGGAGGCCCTGACAAAATGCACTGAAGAAACAGCAGAGGAAGTTTCAGGAACTCTGAAAATAACTTTAAGAATATGAAGGAAAAACCCTAAGAAACTGTTGCCTTATTAGGCAGGCATCTATACAAGGAATACATTCAGACAGGAATCAGTATATAAAGTTTAGTTACATCATGGCAATCCAACTACCATCCGCAGTGTGACTAATGATTAGGACATAAAGGAGATTTAGTGTATATTTGACTATCAATGCCCAGAATAATCTTATAGGATAACTGAATAAATACCATTAGTTAAAAATCCCATACCATGGATTAGAAATTGGTTGCCAAATAAGAGAAGTAGCAGTTCATATCAAGATTGCTATGCTAACAATCACATCCTGTGGGATAATTCAGGGTTTAATATTGGGACTTATTCAAACAACATTTTACGATGAGACAGATATGTAATTGAAGGTATAAGTGATATTTAGAGACTTCTCCACCCAAACACTGAAATGCAGCCACCGCTGAGGTGAAATGACAGCTGCTGCAGCACTGCTCTTCTCTAGTCAGTGTTGGTATATGACAGAATAGCCTGCATCACTGAAAATGGAACAGGAATTTTAGGTATGCAGAATGTAATTGCTCAAGTTGTAATTCAACACCTGTGTTTTGACAGGACACCCCATACTCTTGGGAAAGTGCCATGGGATCTTTAGTGCCATATCTATGCAAAAAGGACTACAGTGCAGCATAGCGACGGCCCTGAACATATACTGGCATAACTCCATAGTGTAGATGGAGCCTAGAGCACTGAAAGGGGTTTTTCTTGATGCTCTAGGTCAGAACTCTACCTCCCTGAGTGACAGAAGCTAGGCTGACAGAAGTATTCTTCCATTAGCCTAGTTACATCTACACCAGAGGTTTGGTTGGCCAAACTATGAGCATCAGATCTATGCCACCTAAATTTTAAGTGCTACTCAGGACATTGTCTTTATGCCTCTTCTGGCAGATAGGACCTCCAACAGAACAGCTAATCCCAGCAATGCACTGTGACATTAGTTCAGTACTGAACTAAGAGAGAAGAATGCCATCTACTTATTTACCAACATCACAATTCAATTAGTCTTTTCACTCTTTTCCTTTAACTAAAGAACAGGGGAAACAGAACTAGAACAAAACACATTTATTAGAATATCAATGGTGTTTCGATTCCACATCTGAGCTTGACGCAGTTTATACCCAGAAGTGGAGGGGAAAAACCCATTACGGGACTCCTGTAAAAACCACGCTGATGGGTCAGGCCAGCTGATGAAACTGGACGATGTTACTACACATTCTGAGTGAGGAGTGAATTAAACAGCTCTTCTAGGAATGGAACCACAAATTACAAGCAGCAGAATATGTTTTCCATACTCCAAGTCAGCGTGGGCAGTAGATCAGTTGCCAATAGCTCCCACCCCCTGCCCAAGGAAAGTAGGAGTGAACAGGAATTCCTAGCCACAACTACTCCTCCCACCATCCATGGGATGTTGGGTTCAACACTAAATCAGAAGAATAAATGTCATCTAGTGACCCACCACCACCTTTCTGTAGCACCTAGACACAAAGACATGCCAAACATAAGTACCAATTAAATACCATGGACCAATGTTTTTTAGTGCCGAGTAATATTTTTATACTCTAGATCTTAAGGAAGGTGTCAACTAAACTGCAATCAAATTTGCTGATGAGAAACACAAAATAGTAACACACAAGCAGAGTGACCAAGAGAGATTGGAACTGTCTAGAAAATAATGCAAGACTGACTGGTAGTGATGATAAATTGCAGATATGAGAATCTTTTGCTTGAACAGTCAGTATCAGGAATGCGTGTGAAGAGATCAGATTAAGTCTAGGAGGATAGGTAAAATTTTCATAGTCCTGAAGTCTCATTTAAAGTCAGCCGACTTTTAATGAGAATTAGGCTTTTAAGTGCCTGTCACTTCTGAAAACAGGATGTGAGCACCCAAGTCACTTAAGTGGTTTTGAAAATTTTACCAGATATCAGGGTCTAAAATGGCCTAATGAGACTGTACTTGGTGCACTGTGCACTTTATTGGTTCTGAAAATTTAGGAACAATGAAGAAAAACTAGGAGAAATACAAAAAGCAACAAAAATGATACAAGGATCAGACGACATGAAAGACTGAGGGAGCTATATATAATCTAAAAAGAACACCTGGGGAAATAAACAGGGTATTACAACATTTTAAAAGATGGTCCGACAAACAACAATGGACTGAAGTAAAGAAAGCTTAGGCTTAATATTACAAGCTAAAAAGAATGGTAGAAGAACAGACTTAAGGAGGTAGTCATAAAACCAACACTGCAGGCATTCAAGATGAGGTCGGATAAGACTTTGGTGAGAATAACATGCCATGTAGCTCCACAAATTGCGGAGGTATCACTGGAGAAAGAAACCAAGTGATGTTTCGTAGCCCTACTAGTGCTATGCTGGAGGGGCTCCTCATTGGCCCCATATCATAATTCTGCCACCATTTTGGAAGCAAGGTTGTGGTGATTTCTCTTCGTGGAGCTCATCCCCTTCTCTAGATATTGGTGAACTAACCCTATCGGAAATGATATGCAGTGCCTTTAAAGCTATATCTTTAAATACTTCTGAGGAGCAAAGAGCACCTACAAAATGGACTAGATTGCAGCAAGTGTCAGGTGTTTTTCAACCTTTTCCTCAGGTACTGCTAGAAGGTCTTCACCCACCTCCCCTACTTTCATTTGAAACTACACAAGTTGACCACTGTGCCGTATCATCAAAATACTTAGTATATTTTCCATTAATGAAGTAGAAACACTGCCAGTGCAGAGCACTCAGTGCAAGTTTGCTTACCAAACAGAGTTCCCTCCTTCCCTCATTATGTAAAGCTTGTGTTTAAGTGTAAAAAATTAATCGATTCTCTACTTCTGCACCATCACCTTTGCAAAGACATGCTGTTTTTCATGTACTAAGCACTGGTTCATTTTTAACACATTTGCCAGACATGGCACATTACTACTGGTTGAATTCTATTAGTGTGGTGAAACTGACGGAACGCTTAGCAAAAGATCTTTACGTTGTAGTTACTTCGTAAGAATTAAGCGGCATTGCATTTGTTTGCTAGTATTTCTAATACACAATTCTTAGGACAGAAGAAGGGAGTTTTAGACTACCACTGAAATCATTCATTCTGGCTCTGGCTATGCTACAACTTTACTCAGTTTTTAAATGATTAACGTGGTTTGCATCTCCACTACTCATTGAAGTCATCTGTGCTAAGTGTGTGTCCCAGGCCTGACAAGGGGAAGCCTCACGCACAGTTTACATTTACAGCTATGCTATTTTAAGTTAACCCTCTCACAAGACTCTCTTTACAAGCAAAGAACATTGTATGCATATCAATTCCCCTTCGTGCATTTCAAAGCATAGCTGAAGTAGCTTTCAGAAGAGGACATGGATGATATAAAATGGTTATGGAATTGGTTTAATTGATCATGCTTATAAAACAAACTATATTAGTTAAGATATTTTCCAAAGACTATGGTGGGGCCCCATCCTGCAACTGGTTCTGCTCATGCTGAGCCCCACTGACTTCAGTGGTTCTAAGTATGGGCAGATCCAGGATCAGGGCCTTACAGGGTTTCTTGTTGAATGAACCTTCAGAGTTCATGCTGAAAATGAAAATTTAATTGTACGAAACCACAAGACTGAATAAACCTTGATTTGCAGAAGCGCTCAAAACATGCATATCAAAGGGTAGTAAAAAAGCAAAACTGCCCATAACATGGTTTTTGCTATTTATCCAGAGAATCCCAAAAAGCAAGTCTAAGCAGAGAAAACCATTCCTTTTCTATCCTTTATTAGTAAAATCTAGGCAAAAATAAATAAATCACACTGGACTCTTCCACCCAGAAACTCGTCTCACATTCTGACTTTTGACTCTTCCCCTCCCTAGACAACTAGAAAAATGTGTTTAGGATAAAATAGAACAAGAAAATATTATTTACATATTTCTTCTGAAAAAATAAATCTAGTTCTCCATTGTGTTTCTATGATTTATTCAAACATAATACAATGGAGTTACCATAAAGTAACTGTTAGAGCTAAAAAACAATCTGAGCCCTTTTCTGGGTAGCACTGAATTGCTACTATACCCCATAAAGAGCAAGCAGAACTGGAATGTGCACAGTGAAAGAAATGGTATAAATGACACTCTTCTGCCAAATTAATTTCTTCCAGATGCGTTTGCTATAAAAATAAGGTTTAGGTGACATCAAAAAAGTTTCAAGTTTCAATAAATAAATAAATATATATATATCTCAATGCTCCAAGTTTGCATTAGCACAAGAAATAATATGGAGCTTATGGTCTGTAAGAGTACTTTCTTACAGTTGAATCTGTAATTAAATATCGTTCATTCTAACCTAAGTTACCTAGCAGAATCTCTCTCAGCTAAGGCTAGATTTTAAAACCAGACCCATTCAAGTGCTTTACTTGCATCTCTTAACTGCCAGCTGCAAATTAAAAGCTACTCTGCAGCAAAACAATCTTTTTAAAAAAATTCTTCTCAATACCAAGAAATACCATCACCACATTTTGTTTTCTATACACACACACTTTAAAAAAAGAAATGGGTAATTTTAGCTTTTTTCAAGCTCTGAACAAACATACTGAACCATCACTACACACTATATTAAGGTGTATTAGGAATTATGCCTTTTGCAGGAAAATAAAGTTGACTCTCTGTAAACGGGTTATTTTAGTTCTGAAATCTTTACAAGTTCTTCACTTGAACTTTGAAAAAAACAACCCCCAAACACCCTTCACTTTGAAGTGTAGGAATTTCTCTTGAAGTCAGCTTTAAACGTTAAATACCCAATATAAAACCGTTTTGTACTCAGTGCAACATAAAATATACCTTACAAGACGTTTAATACCCGACTTCTGTACTTTGCTTCCTTTCCAGGCATCAATAAATAAAGAGGGACCTTCAATCTAGGTACTTAAAATTATCTATTGGTCAATAAATCTCGAAACTTTGAACCCCTATGTTTTTCCTGCAACGCTCTAGTGCTCCCCCCCCCCCAATCAAATCCCCAAACCGACTCCGGAATATTTTAAGACGACTCTGGAAAGTCGAAGATCTTTCCTTCTCCGCTGCGGCAGCGCGTTGGGGCCGGGGGCCTTTGGCTCCTCCCCGGCAGGCGAGCCCAGTCTGCGAGCCGCCGTGCAAAGCGCCGGGGGGGACGACGAGAAGCGAGACTCGCACGTGTTTTCGGGGCCGCTCCCGTCCCGGGTCCAGTCTGAGGCGCGGGGCGGGGGGTCGCCCCCTTCTCCCGGGCAGGCTGCTCAGTCTCTGTCCCACTCCGGCCCGCGGCTTCAGCAGGCGCTGGTCTCCGGCGCGGCGGGCTCCTCCGGGGGCGGCGGGGCGGGCGGGCCCGCGGCGCTGATGTGGCAGCCGCTGGAGAGGTGGCTGCGGACGCGGCCCTGCAGCTGGGTGACCTGGGCCCGCAGGAGGCTGGCGGTGGCGGCCAGCTCGGCGTTC
This sequence comes from Eretmochelys imbricata, assembly GCF_965152235.1. NCBI lineage: Eukaryota > Metazoa > Chordata > Testudines > Cheloniidae > Eretmochelys > Eretmochelys imbricata. The sequence goes on along the minus strand of NC_135576.1, from coordinate 129,995,061 downwards.
TGCCCCTTCAGCGCCTTCACCTTCTCCTCCAGCCGCGCGATCCGCTCCAGCTTCCGCCGCCGGCACTTGGAGGCCGCGATGCGGTTCCGCAGCCGCTTCCGCTCGGCCTTCAGCCGCTCCTGGCTCTCCGCGTCCAGCGGCGACAGCGAGGGCGGCGTCGGGGCGCTGCTGCCGGCCTCGCCCGGCGGGGGCGCCTCGGGCACAGTCTGCGGCTCCTCCAGGGCCCTGGCGGCGCCGGGAGCGGGGAGCCGGCCGCTGCCCAGCCCCGGCGGGGCGGGGGAGGAGAAGGGCAGGCCCGGCGGGGCGGCGGAGTAGGTGCCGCCCGCGGGGCTGAGCGGCCCGGCCGGGTGGAAGCTGCCGAGGGTGGTGTAGACGGCGGGCGGGTCGGCGGCGGGCCGGCAGGGCCCCGGGGAGAGCGGCGCCCCGAGCAGCTGGTTCTGCTTGTGCAGGTCGGCCAGGGCCTTGACGAAGCCGTCGGCGAATCCCTCCTGCTCCTGCGTCACCTGCTGGCGGTAGAGGAAGGGCCCGGCCGCGGGGGGCGGGGGGGCGGCGGCGGGGCAGGGGCTGGCGGGGCCCAGGCCCGGGCTGCCTTGGATCAGCAGCTGCTCCAGGTCCGCGGCGGGCGGCAGCTTCAGCAGCGGCAGCTCCGCAGGGGACCCGGCCGCCAACAGAGCCGCCTCCGGGCCGCCCCTGCCGCCGGCTCCTCCCCCCGCTGCCGAGCCCGGGGGCGCCGCGGCGGGGATGAGCCTAAGCGCCGCGCCGCTCCGGGTGCCGCCGGGCGGCCGCAGGGTGTACGACCCCGGCAGCGCCGAGGGGGAGGCGGCCGCCGCCATCTCCCGCTTCTTACCGGCCCCGAGCAGCAGCTTGTGCCCCGCCGTCTCCGCCCCTGCCCCGAGCCCGTTGCCGAAGCCGGGCACGAAGTCGGGCAGCAGCTCCAGCCCCTCCTCGGGGTAGAACGGGGCCTCCATCTTCACCGCCGCCCGGCCGCCGCTCATGCTGCCCGCCCGGCCGGCCAGGGGGCCCGCCCCGCCTCCGGCCGGAGCGGGAGCAAGGGGACCCCCCGCGGGGGCTGCGGGGACTGGTCGCTCGCCTGGGATGTCGGGGGGCCCCCGCCCGCCTCAGCCCGGCACCCAGGGGAAGGAGATCCAGAGCCGCATGCACGGCAGGGAGGTGGGCTGCCTGCGCCCGGGCCGCCCAGGCTCTGCTCCGCGCGGTGTCCGCGATGGGGGAGGCGGGGGCCGGGCTCACCTCTGGCAGGCGGGTCGGCTCCCCCGGGGGCAGCTGCAGCCTCAGCCGCCGCCCAGGGCTCCGCGCCTTCGGCTTGTGGCATTTACTGAAACTCCTACAGGGGAACTGATGTCAAACCCCCTCCCAGCAGCAGCGCCGCCTTCGCGCCCGCTCTCTCCGCCCCTCCAGCGGCCGCGGCTCTCTCCCTCCCGCCTGGGCATGGGAGCGCACACAGCTCCGCGCTGGCAGCTGCCCACACACCCGCCCACGCTCCCTTGCTGCGGGCTGAACAGCTCTGCCAGCTGGGAAAAGGGGCTTTGGCAGAGCGCCCCCCCGGGTGAGAGCTGTGGGCGGGTGTGTGTGTATGGGGAGGGGGGTTCATTTATAAACGATCGCTCTTCATCGCCTTCATGGCACAGAGGAGCAGGGGCTTGTTCTGCTCCTCGCGTTATTCCGCTGACTGTAACTCACAGCTTCCCAAACTAGTCTTTAGCCTGACCTGTTTGCATCCCTCTCGAATGCTAGGGAGAGGCACTGACCCAATAACGCAGTGGAGGGGATTGTAAACCCTGCAGCGTTTATGTGGGAGGACCACAGTGGATGAAAACATCACCCCATAATCTGACTTTCTCTTTGCAGACTACTACGCAGAAAGTATGCTAAGGGAATGCGCAGGTTGCATAATTAAGCACTAAAAAATCAGGAAGTACCATTTGAAAATTCCACCTGCAACCCTAACTGTGCCTCATTACCCTGCCTTCTGACACCCTCTTTAATTACCTGATGTATTGTGTCTCCCGTAACACAGCAGAACATTCTTACTGTTTTCTAATGCCCTTCTCAAGGGCATCTTGCAAAGTGTGCAGTGAATGAGGCAATGCTGTGCAGCTGCCTTCCCCTAGTATACTGTCTAAGGTGTGTAGTAACATAGGCTGGGGAGTGGTTATCAAACTTTTATTTTCACGGACCACTTAAAAATTGCTGAAGTCTCAGCAGGCCACTTAATGACCTTTCCAAATGTTTGTACCCTTAGCTAACTCTTGTAAAGTGCTTTGGATAAAAGCATTATATTTAAAAAAATTCATGTTTTTTGTTCTACAAATAAAAGCACACACTTCATATTTTTAATATCAGTAGTCTTACCTTTCTAATGCGATGGATGTGCCCTCTCTCCCCTGCTGCGACAGTCCCCGAACTGGGGCTGGGAAGGAGGGGGGTGTCTCCCGCTCATCCCCACCCAGGCAGCTCCTGAGCTGGGGCTGGGAAGGAGGGCCATCTCTCCCCGGTAGCTACAGGCCTGGAACTGGGGAAAGTCGCCTCTTTCTCTGGCCACTGCAGTCCTGCACATCCTAAATTCTCCCAACCCCTGCTTCTCCCTGTGTGGCTCCCCAATTAGGTGGGTGGCCCTTCATTCTCTCATGTGCAGCCGCCCAAGCACGCACCTTAGAGCAGTAATTTTCAAACTGTGGGTTGTGACACAGTACTGGGTCATGGAACGTAAGGCACTGGGTCTCGGTGGCTCTGGTCAGCATCACCAACCAGGCCATTAAAAGTCCTGTCGGCGGTGCTGTCCGGTTAAGGCAGCCTAGTCCCTACCTTTTGTGACACCGCGCTGTGCCCCAGGATCGGCCAGCTGCAGGTCTGGCTCCTAAGTGGGGGGGCTACGGGGCTCCACGCACTGCCCCTGCCCTGAGCACTGGTTCCGCACTCCCATTGGCTGGTTGCCAGCCAATGGGAGCTGTGGGGGCAGTGCCTGTGGCCGAGCACTGCGTAGAGTCGCTTGTGCGCCTCTGCCTAGGAGCCGGTCCTGTTGCTGGCTGCTTCCGGGGTGCAGCGCAGTTCGTGGGGCCAGGACAGGCAGGAAGCCTGCCTTAGCACCCCTGCTGCACTGCTGACTGGGAGCTGCCTGAGGTAAGCCCATGCCCCAACCCAATCTCCCGCCCCAGCCCTGAGCCCCCCAAACTCAGAGCCCCTTCCTGCACACCAAACCCCTCATCCCCAGCCTCACCCCAGAGCCTGCAGCCCCAGCCCAGAGCCCTGACCCCCTCCCACACTCCATCCTCCTGCCCCAGCCCAGAGCCCCCCTTTCACACCCTGAACCCCTCATTCCTGGACCCACCCCAGAGCTTGCACCCTCAGCCCAGACTCTCTCCCAACCCCCTGCCCCAGCACAGAGTCCCCTCCCACACCCTGAACCCCTCATTCCTGGCTCCACCCTGTAGTCCTCACCCCTGCACCCCAACCTCTGCCCTAACCCTGAGGCCCTCCCAAACCCCTCATCCCCAGCTCTGTTGGGTCACGGACATCACCAATTTTCTTCAACTGAGACACCAGAAAAAAAGTTTGAAAACCACTGCCTTAGAGGGAACTATCTGCAGACCCCCTGAATGGAGCTAGTGGATCATTGGTGGTCCGCGGACTACAGTTTGAGAACCTCTGGGCTAGGGTTTTGCAGAATACCTTGCCTCAGTCAGTTGTATACAACTGACTCATTAATTCTTTATCTACTATACTCAGGGTACAACAAAATAGTAGAAAATGCTAAATGTGTTCAGGGTTGTAAGGAGGAAATTATGCATTGTATTTTTGAGCTGTAAGAGAACTGTGTCATTGGTTAAAAGGATGGGGGGCATTAACAATTTTTTAAAATCTCTACTTAAAATTCCTTGGGTTGGGGTATTAATGTGGCACTGACCAAGCTGATGATAGCTCCTTTTAAGCCACTCAGTGCGTGCCATCTTCAGCTTGCTGAATGAATGAACCTCAGGCCTTAGTGACCGATCCGTTAATATAGCAATTCTCCCTGTGCCCCTATTATCCACCAGTCGTTCCCCCGCTTCCCCCCCTCCCCCAGGAATTCCTCTGTCCCTGCTCCTCATACATTTCATCTACTCAGGCTTCCTGGCACATTTCAGTGCTTCTGTCCCTGCACCTCCAAACCAAGCTCCTTTTCCCCCAGGGCCTTTATAGGATGCTGGCCGGTCCCCATCCACATGGCTTAGGGTATGACTACACCAGCGTGGCTCCTGGCGATAAACCGCTGTCTATACAGTGCTTTTCAGCACTAAAACTTTTGTCGCTCAGTTGGGATGTTTTTTCACACCCCTTAATGACTAAAGTTTTAGCACTGAAAATGGCAGTGAGTAGGGTGACCAGTTGTCCTGATTTTACAGGGACAGTCCTGATATTTGAGGCTTTTTTTAAAATATGGGTTCCTGTTACCTTCCATCCCCTGTCCTGATTTTTCACGCTTGCTATCTGGCCAGCCTACAGTGTAGACACAGCCTTAGTTACACTTCCAGGAACACTGGTCTCCTCTCCCGCCGTGGCCTATGCTGCTGCAGCTCCTCTCTCACTGTTCTGTCCCGAAAAACAGCAGGCGCAGGAGAAGCTAGGAGTAGGACGCAGCCCCGGCCTGCCTGCTGTTTCCCACCTCACCCAGGAGAGCAGCCCCTAGTAGCTACAGGGGACAGAATTGCTGGCCCGAGGCAGCAGAGTGGAACTCAGCAAATGAAGCGGCCTGGGGGCGGCCTCAAGCTGGAACAAGTGCAGTGAGGTACTGCCAGGCTCCTGTCCAGCTACGGGAGCAAAGGGGGCGGAGCAGGAGCAGAGGACAGCGAGGGGGCGGGGCGATTGGGGCCCGCGCCGCGCTCGGAGCCTCTGCGCCTATTGGTGGGCTGATCAGAAAGACTCCACCCACGCATAGGGGAACGGCCAATAGAGGAGAGCGATGCGCTGTTATCGCGACAGTTGAGCTGAAGCTGGCAGCGCCATCTTGAAGTCGGGAGAGGCCGTGTCCCTTTTCTGCTCCTAGGGGCTAATAGAAAAGGGGATGGGGGCCGGGCAGTGACTGAGTTAGCTGGGTCCTTGCGCCCCTCTTGCGTGGGTGCCGGAGCGGAGCAGGCGGCTGCCGGCGGGGGAGAATGGTGCAGTCCTGCTCCGCCTACCGCTGCCGGAACCGATACGACAAAGAGAAACCTATCTCCTTCCACAAGTGAGGACGGGGCAGGAGCGCGCCTGCGCGGGGCGGGAGCGCGCCTCGGCGGGGGGAGGGGCTATTCCCAGGGTGCGCGCTGGGGGCGCGGGGAGTAACGGTCATTGGCGAGAGGCCCAGAGCGCGTGCGCACTGGCTACTGGGGCGCGCACTCACCGAGCGTTTGTCCTGCGCAAGTGGGGCCTGTCTCAGTTGCTCCTCCCGCGTGGGGGGAGGGGTTTCTGAGGTGAGGCCCCCGCTGTGCCCTGCGCTGTACAACCGCTGGTGAGAGCCTGCCCCGCCCCTCCTGGGGGAGGAGGCGACCCTGCCTTGGCACCCTGGGACACGTGCCTGGTCGGAGCCCGGAGCAGGCAGCCCTGTCGCCTGGCGTGTGCTGGCCAGCTCAGTGGCATAGCCCTAACCCACAGGCTCGGGGCCTGCAGGGAGACGTAAACGCTGGGCAAACGAGGGGCTGCGCCAGCCGGTCTGTCACTGGGTCTGGCTCCAGGCATCTGCACCGCTTGGTTTTAGCTTCCTAGGAGAACTTGTGACCGAGTCTGAGGTTTCTTCGCACTTTGCAGGTGTCCTGTGAACATGCTTGTTTGAGGCCTCGTGCTCTGTATTGGAATCCTCCTTGCCACTTGCTCGTTGGGTGGCCTGATGTTGGCCTGTTCTTTTCAGTTCCCCTGAATAATGCAAAAAACCTGCCCCTGGGCTCTGGTCTGTCCACGTCCTTTAAGAGATCTGCAAGCTGATCCACGCAGGTGACCCCTTGTGCCTCCCTATTGTGCCCCTATGCCCAGCAAGGGGATGGCTGTATTTATCAGCTTGCAAAATCAGGTCTTAAGCCAGAGGTGGGCAACCTACAGCCTGCGGGCCCGTCCTGCCCAGCCCCTGAGCTCCTGGCCGGGGAGACTAGCCCCCAGCCCTTCCCCTTCTGTCCCCCCACCCCTGCAGCCATGCTGCCGTGTGGGGAGTGCTCTGGCTTACCGCTCCTGCTGGGTAGCATGGCTTGCCCCCGCCCACCTCCCAGGCTTTCTAATAAGCCAGTCCCGCCGCTCTGAGCAGCATGGTAAGGGGGCGGGGAGTGGGGGGTTTGGATAAGGGGCAGGGGGTCCTGGGGGCTGTCAGGGGGTAGTTGGATAGGCTTGGGAGTCCCGGGGGGCCTGTCAGGGGGTGGGGGTGTGGATAGGGGTCGGGGCAGTCAGGGGACAGGAAGTGGGTGGGGGGGTTGGATGGGTTGGGAGGCTTGAGGGGGGTAGTCAGGGGGCAGGAAGTGGGAGGGGGCAGGCTTTTTGGGGAGGCACAACCTTTCCTACCCGGCCCTCCATACCATTTCGCAACCCTGATGTAGCCCTCGGGCCAAAACGTTTGCCCACCCCTGCCCTAAGCAATGGTGCTGAATGTAGCAGTATCAGGGGGCTTTTTGTTCCTTTTTTATACAGCAGCTAGCACTGGGGGTCCTGGTCCATGACTAGTGTTTCTAGATGCTACACCAATACTTTGTCATAAGTGTCTTATATATATCTACAGTGCTATTGTCTTTTTAAAAAGCCTTGAAATGGAGCTGAAGGTTTATTTCATTTGCAGGTTTCCTCTCACAAGACCTGATCTCTGCAAGAAATGGGAAGCTGCTGTTAAAAGAAAAAACTTCAAACCAACAAAGTATAGCAGCATTTGTTCAGAACACTTTACTCCAGATTGCTTTAAAAGAGAGTGCAACAACAAGCTACTGAAAGAAAATGCCGTGCCCACAATATTTTGTTATACTGAACCTAGTGAGAAGGTAAAGGTAAACATGAAAACTCTTTCTTATAATACATACTTTAATTTATGTATACATAAATTATACTGGGGGGGGAGGGATAGCTCAGTGGTTTGAGCATTGGCCTGCTAAACCCAGGCTTGTGAGTTCAATCCTTGAGGGTGCCATTTAGGGATCCGGAGCAAAAATTGGGGATTGGCTGAGCAGGGGTTGGACTAGATGACCTCCTGAGGTCCCTTCCAACCCTGATATTCTATGATTTTATGAAATACTGTAGTATAAGTATATATTCTTTTAAAATGCAAAGAAGGGAGAGAAGCAGTGTTAAGGAGATATGGATTTAAGTCTGATCGTCTATTTCTGCACATGTGTAGAGAGCAGGAGAACTTAGAAGGGTCCCAAGACATCTAGAAGAGAGGTATGGTAATAACTAGAAATGCTCATCTGTTTTTGTGAAACTATATGGAAAGTTTCCATTAAGAGCAAGCGGTCTTGCGGTTCCACACAGTCACCACCTGAGAGCTGAGCCAGTTGGCACTCGGGGTGAGGGTTATAAATATGTGAATTGGAGTCATCAGCTGATTGATGCAGGGCCAAAGAGATGTTTCTGAAATGAAGGCTGTGTCCCAGTACTTGTCTCACTTTGGGTAAAGGTATGGGTTCCCTATCTTGCTAGAAACCAATGAGTCAAGGTGGGTGATGTTAGGATATAGATATTCAGGCCTGTCGGTAAAGGCCTGTACTTTAAGAATTTAGGTGTATTCTTATCACTTGGTTAGTTAGAGGTATAAAAGAAAGAATCAAAATCACTGTCTGCCAGTGTAAGGTCCTTCTCTTCCTGTGACAGTCTGAGGCCCTGTTCTTAGGCTAAGGCCTCTGGCTAAGCAACAGAGGCAGCCATAAGCTGGGAAGCGACCGGTCACATCCTCACATTCCAAACTAGTCACATTGAAAGAAGGTGCTATTGGGCTGTTAGGAATACAGTCCTGTCCTGATAGTGCCTATCACCTCCAGAGAAAGGGAAGTGCCTAGAAGATGTAAAAGGAAACTTAGTTTGATAGCATCCTGTCTGGCCAGAACTCACTTATCAATAGCTGGGATGTGAAATCCTCACTTCTGTATTGTTTTGTCATTATAATTCCCACTTTGCTGTTGTTTGTCTGTATAATCTCTGTCTGGTTCTGTGATTGTTCCTGTCTGCTGTATAATTAATTTTGCTGGGTGCAAACTAATTAAGGTGGTGGGATATAATTGGTTACATAATCATGTTAGGATTGGTTAGTTAAATTTCAGGAAAATGATTGGTTAAGGTATAGCTAAGCAGAACTCAAGTTTTACTGTATAGTCTGCAGTCAATCAGGAAGTGAGTGGGTGGGTGTAGGAAATGGGAACAGGGAATGGGGGTGGGGAAATTGGAATCATGTTTTGCTAAAGGGGGAAATGGGAACAGGGACACAGGTGTAAGGCTCTGTGGTGTCAGAGCTGGGAAGGAGGATACTAAGGAAGGAAACTGGAATCATGCTTGCTGGAAGTTCACCCCAATAAACATCGAATTGTTTGCTCCTTTGGACTTTGGGTATTGTTGCTCTCTGTTCATGCGAGAGGGACCAGGGAAGTAAGAGGGTGAAGGAATAAGCCCCCTAACAGGTGAGATAATATCTTTTATTGGACCAACTTCAGTTGGTGAGAGAGACAAGCTTTCAAGGTGGAACAGGTAGTTTAGCATAAGTAGTTAATCTATATTTCAGGAGACCATTGAAAGTGAAGTAGCCCGTTAATATGTCTCCAGTGCACTAATGTCTCATTTCACCCACATAGTTGTTATTGGGACAATCGCTACACACTTGAATGAACTCACAAAGAAAATTGATAAATGGCAAAAACACCCTATCACCTGTAACACTTTTCACAAAGTGATCACTTTATATCTGACACCTTGGTCCTCATCCTTAATGGTCCCTTGAAAATGTGTGTTAACTACTTATGCTAAACAATCTGTTCCACCTTGTATTTAGCTGTGACGCGGACTGAGTACATTTCCCAGTCCTGAAGAAGAGCTCTGTGTAAGCTCAAAAGCTAGTCTCTTTCATCAACTGAAAGTTGGTCCAATAAAAGATATTACCTCACCCACCTTGTCTCTCTAATATCCTGGGACCAATGAGGCTACAACAACACTACATAGATACCAATTAAGCAGTCCACTATTAGCTCAGGGACTGGAATTAGTTGCTGACTGCAAGAATCTTTGAACTGCTGTTTTTGCTTAGGAGATTCTCATGTGTTTTGGAGGGAACTGAGAGAGGCTGCCCTTCTCATGCTCTGGAGACCCAGGCATATTTTGAAGCCATATTAGAAACTGAGAAGATGAGAAGGCAGTGTGTATTCGTGTTAAAGTGTACAAGAGTGTTTGTTCTGTTGCAGACTTACACTGAAATGTATGTAAAGAAACAAAGGTGTGGGGGAGATAACTCCCGATAGGTATCCTTTTTGGGTGACAGATCTGAAGTACTGTCCCATATGGATGCATCAATAGGATTTGAGAATAAATTGATAAATTAAACAGTAATACATCACCAGGCCCAGATGGCATTCACCCTAAAGTTCTGAAGGAATTCAAAGACAAAATTGCAGAACTACTAACTATAGTTTTCAGAGTAGCAGCCGTGTTAGTCTGTAACTATACTAACTATAGTATGTAACTGATTGCTGAAACAAGCCTCTGTATCAGATGACTGGAGGATAGCTAATGTAACACCAATTATTAAAACACACTCCAGAGACAATCCTGGCAATTATAGGCTGCTGAGCCTGATTTCAGTAACAGGCAGATTGGTAGAAACTATAGTAAAGAACAGAATTATCAGGGGCACAGATAAACATGTTTTGTTGGGGAACAGTCAATGTGGCTTTTGTAAAGGGAAGTTATGCTTCACCAATCTATAAGAATTGTTTGAGGGTGTCAAGAAGCATCTGTATAAGGGTGATCCAGGTGATATAGAGTACCTGGATTTTCAGAAAGTGTTTGGCCATGTCTACACTACGAAAGTACTCTGATTTTACAGAAGTCGATTTTTGGGAACAGATTATATAAAGTCGAGTGCATGCGTCCACACTAAGCACGTTAATTCGGCAGTGTGTGTCCACAGTACTGTGGCAAGCGTCGACATTCCGAGTGGTGCACTGTGGGTAGCTATCCCACAGTCCCCACTGCCCAGTGGAATTCTGGGCTGAGCTCCCAGTGCCTGAGGGGGCCAAAAATTTGTCGCGGGTGGTTATGGGTAAATGTCATCAGTGAACCCTCCCTTCTTCCGTGAAAGCAACAGCAGACAATCATTTTGTGCCCTTTTCTCTGGATTGCCCGAGCAGACGCTATAGTACGGCAAGCATGTAGCCCGTTCAGCTCACCGCAGCAGTTATGACCATTGTAAACACCTCGTGCATTATTGTGCAGTTTATGCAGAACCAGCACCTGAAAAAACAGGTGAGGAGGGGACGGCAGCACGGTGATGAGGACATGAACACAGATTTCTCTAAAACCACGGTCGCCGGCAATTTGGAGATCATGGTGTTACTGGGGCAGGCTCATGCTGTGGAACGCTGATTCTGGGCCCGGGAAACAAGCACAGAGTGGTGGGACCACATAGTGTTGCAGGTTTGGGATGATTCCCAGTGGCTCTGAAACTTTCGCACGCGTAAGGGCACTTTCATGGAACTTTGTGACTTGCTTTCCCCTGCCCTGAAGCGCAAGAATACCAAGATGAGAGCAGCCCTCACACTTCACAAGCGAGTGGCAATAGCCCTGTGGAAGCTTGCAATGCCAGACAGCTACCGGTCAGTTGGTAATCAATTTGGAGTGGGCAAATCTACTGTGGGGGTTGCTGTGATGCAAGTAGCCAACGCAATCGTTGAGCTGCTGCTATCAAAGGTAGTGACTCTGGGAAATGTGCAGGTCACACTAGATGGCCTTGCTGCAATGGGATTCCCTAACTGTGGTGGGGCTATAGACAGAATGCATATCCCTATCTTGGGACTGGACCACCAGGGCAGCTAGTACATAAACCAAAAGGGGTACTTTTCAGTGGTGCTTCAAGCACTGGTGGATCACAAGGGATGTTTCACCAACATCAACTTGGGATGACCGGGAAAGGTTCATGACACTTGCGTCTTCAGGAACTCTGGTCTGTTTAAATGGCTGCAGAAAGGGATTTACTTCCCAGACCAGAAAATAACTGTTGGGGATGTTGAAATGCCTATAGTTATCCTTGGGGACTCAGCCTACCCCTTAATGCCCTGGCTCATGAAGCCGTACACAGGCACCCTGGACAGTAGTAAGGAGCTGTTCAACTATAGGCTGATCCAGTTTCATGACTGGCCAGCGTACTGTGTGCCCCTTCTGTTTGTTTCTCCTTGATGAAAACCTGTCCCCTTGGTTGCCTCTAAATTCCCTGTAAGCCACCCGCCCTCCCCCCTTTGATCACAGCTTGCTGGCAAAGGAAATAAAGTCACTATCGTTTAAAAAACATGTATTCTTTATTAATTGATTATAAAAATAGGGAGATAACTCACAAGGTAGCCCGGGTGGGGTGTGGGAGGAGGGAAGGAAAAGGCCACTTCAAAACTTGTTGAATGCCAGCCTTCTGTTGCTTGGGCTGTCCACTGGGGTGGAGTGGTTGGGAGCCCGGAGCCTCTCCCCCTCCGCCCCCCCCCCCCAGGTGTTCTTGGGCGCCTGGGTGAGGAGGCTATGGAACTTGGGGAGGAGGGAGGGCGGTTAAACAGGGGCTGCAGCGGCAGTCTGTGATCCTACTGCTGTTCATGAACCTCCACCAGACGCCAGAGCACTTTGATCCTGCAGTAGCCCCAGCGTTGCATCATGCCTCCTCTGATCTTCCTGCCGCCACCTCTCCTTATGTTCATCTGCCACTTTCTTGTACTCTGCTTTTGTGTGCGTCCACATTCTGCTGAGCTCTGTCAGTGCCGGACGACTGCATGAGCTCACAGAACATTTCATTGCGCGTGCAGTTTTTTTCGCTGCCTTATCTGAGATAGCCTTTGGGACAGAGGAGGGAGGCTTGAAAGATTTGCAGCTGCTGGAGGGAAAAAAAAAGGGAGTGAAGTATTTAAAAAGATACATTTTACAGAACAATGGCTATACTCTTTCACGGTGAATAACACTATTCGCATTACATAGCACATGTGATTTTGGTACAAGGTCGCATTTTGCATCTTATAGTGAGTGTCTGTGGCTTTGGTGTTAGAGATCACACACACAGTGCTGGGCAACAGAATTCGGCTTGCAGGCAGCCATGGTAAGCCATAGCCTTTCGGCTTCTGCAACCTTCATAATAGCAGCGCCCTCCTCTCCCGTACCAAGCAAAGCACGTTGAGTTGGCCATTTAGTGCTGCCGTTTTCCTGTTAACATGCAGCAGCAGAAACCAAACTAACCACCCCCTCCCCCCATTCAATTCTCTGGGATGATTGCTTTACCCCCCCCTCCCAGCGGAGTGGCTGGAATCAGGGAAGATCCCTGCTAGCCAAACACGAACAGCTCAGTGCCAGTGTCTCCCCCTCTTCCCCCCCCCCCCCGGTGTGTCTAACTGCGGGGAGGATTTCTTTTCAGCCACAGTTAAACAGCCCAGTAGGAATGGCCACCTCTGAATGTCTCCTTTATTAAATTCCCCTATTTCAACTAGTTACCATGAATGATATCACTCTTCTGAGGATAACACGGAGAGATAAAGAACGGATGTTGCTTGAATGCCAGCAAACACCGGGACCATACGCTGCCAGGCTTTGTCATGCAATGATACCAGATTATTTGCTACTAGCATGGCGTGGTAAAGTGTCCTATCAGGTGGAAGGAATAAGGCTGCTCTCCCCAGAAACCTTCTGCAAAGGCTTTTAGAGTACCTCCAGGAGAGCTTCATGGAGAGGTCCCTACAGGATTTCCGCTCCCTTAACAGACTTTTCTAGTAGCTGTACTGGCCACGAATGCATCCCAAGTCCTCAGGGCTACTTAATCATTAAAAAACGCTTGCTTTTATAACATGTATTGCATTTAAAAAGGTACACTCACCAGAGGTCCCTTCTCTGGCTTGGTTGGGTTGGGAGGGTATTTCAGTCAAGGTAATAAAAAGATCCTGGTGTTGGGGAGAACGGTGTGCTGTCCTCAAGCTCGTCCTCCTCCTCATCTTCCCTGTCCACAAAATCCTCAAGCATGGCGGAGAGTACCCCATCATCGGAGTCCACGGACTGGGTTGGGGTAGTGGTGGCGGCCCCCCCTAGAATTGCATGCAGCTCAGTGTAGAAGCGGCATGTCTGGGGCTCTGTTCCGGAACATGCATTTGGTTCTCTGGTTTTCTGGTACGCGTGTCTGAGCTCCTTAAGTTTCATGCAGCACTGTGTTGCGTCCCTGCTGTAGCCTCTATCCCTCGTGGCCTCGGAGATTTTTTGAAAAGTTCTGGCATTTCGTCTTTTGGAATGTAGCTCTGATAGCACAGATTCCTCTCCCCACACAGCGATAAGATCCAGTACCTCCTGTTCGGTCCATGCTGGAGCTCTTTTTCGATTCTGGGACTGCATGGTCACCTGTGCTGATGAGTTCGCCTGGCCAAACAGGAAATGAGATTCAAAAGTTCCTGGGGCTTTTCCTGTACACCTGGCCAGTGCATCCGAGTTCAGAGTGCTGTCCAGAGTGGTCAAAATGGTGCACTGTGGGACAGCTCCTGGAGGCCAATACCTTTGGATTGCGTCCACACTAACCCTAATTCAAAACGGCGATATCGATTTCAGTGCTAATCCCCTCATTGGGGAGGAGTACAGATATCGGTTTTAAGAACCCTTTATGTCGAAAAAAACAGCTTCGTTGTGTGGATGGGTTCAGGGTTAATTCGATTAAATCTGCTAAATCTAACATAAACTCATAGTGTAGACCAGACCTTTGAGGAGGTCCCTCACCAAAGGCTCTTAAGGAAACAAAATAGTCCTGGAATAACCGGACTCTTATGGATCAATAACTGGTTAAAAGATAAGAAATAAAGAGTAGGGATAAATATTCCATTTTCACAATGAAGAGAGGTTCTGCCAAGGAGGTGTCCTGTTCAACATATTCATTAATGATCTGGAAAATGGAGTGAACAGTGAAATGCAGACATTTGCAATTGCTACATATTTATTCAAAATAGCGAAGTCCAAAGCTGACTGCAGAGTTACAAAGGGATCTCACAAAACTGAACAACAAACTAGCAGATGAAATTCAACACTGATAAGTGCAAAGTAATGCACACTGTTTTTAGGTGAGGAAGTCTGTATAAGGATCACCAAAAGGTTTACTGCCTAATAGTTTACTTAATAAGTTATTCAAAAGTATTCCTAATGCTTTTTGCAAATGTCTGTATGTGTATTAATTGTTCACTAAGGAATTGTAGAGCGCTTTCTCTCTTTGCTGTTTATTAGGGCTGTCGATTAATCACAGTTAACTCACGTGATTAACTCAAAAAAATTAATCTCAGTTAATTGTAGTTTTAATCACATTGTTCAACAACAGAATACCAATTGAAATGTATTAATTTTTTTGGCTGTTTGTCTACTTTTTCAAATATATTGATTTCACTTTCAACACAGAATACAAAGTGTACAGTGCTCACTTTATATTATTTTTATTACAAATATTTATACTGTAAAAATGATAAAAGAAATGGTATTTTTCAATTCACCTCATACAAGTACTGTAGTTCAATCTCTTTATCGTGAAAGTGCAACTTACAAATGTAGGTTTTTTTGTTTTTTTTGGTTGCATAACTGCACTCAAAAACAAAACAATGTAAAACTTTATACCTTACAAGTCCACTCAGTCCTACTTCTTGTTCAGCAAAGACAAACAAGTTTGTTTACGTTTACGGGAGGTAGTGCTGCCCACTTCTTATTTGCAATGTCACCAGAAAGTAAGAACTTTTGTGAGAACTTCTGTAGCCAGCATTGCAAGGTATTTATGTGTCAGATATAGTAAACGTTCCTATGCTTCGGCCACCGTGCCAGAGGATGTGCTTCCATGCTGATGGCTCTCGTTTAAAAAAGATAGTGCATTAACTAAATTTGTGACTGAACTCGGTGAGGGAGAATTGTATGTCTCCTGCTCTGTTTTACCCACATTCTGCCATATATTTCATGTTATAGTAGTCTTGGATGATGACCCAGCACATTCGGTTTTTAGAACACTTTCACTGCAGATCTCACAGAACACAAAGAAGCTACCAATGTGAGATTTCTAGAGATAGCTACAGCACTCAACCCAAGGTTTAAGAATCTGAAGTGCCTTCCAAAATCTGAGAGGGATGAGGTGTGGAGCGTTCTTTCAGACGTCTTAAAAGAGCAACGCTCTGACTTGTAGGCTCTGAAGTTTTACATTTGAACACTAATTTTTTGGACATAATTCTACATTTGTAAGTTCAACTTTCATGATAAAGAGATTGGACTACAGTACTTGTATTAGACAAGTTGAAAAATACTATTTCTTTTGTTTTTACAGTGCAAATATTTGTAATAAAAATAAATATAAAGTGAGCACTGTACATTTTATATTGTGTGCTGCAATTGAAATCAATATATTTGAAAATGTAGAAAACAGCCAAAAATATTTAAATAAATGGTATTCTATTATTCTTTAACAGTGCAATTATTGATCGCTCTACTGTTTATTAATTCCTATATTCAGGGTTTTTGATCCCATAGCTGTGAGGTTGAACTCTTCTATCTTTTCAGAAAAGAGTGTTACGCACCTGGCCTATGCTTTAGCGAAATGAAGTGCAAGAAAAAGTGGAATGTAATAGAAGTATACATATTACCTCTGCATTCCCCTCACACACCTTGTCTGTTACATACGCAGTGTTACTGCCTCCAAACATCAAATGTAGCTCCTCCTGACAGAGCAAGTGTGGTTTTTTTTTTTTTTCATTGCACCACCGAGTGACACACCCAGGCTCTACCCTTGGGACTAGAGTGGGTTATTCAATTCTTCCCCTTCGGCACACTGAGTGCACGGAACAGGAGTGATTTGGAGGATTCCTAGCTTCTATAAGGGAGATAATAAATGCACCAATAAGTCTCCTTTCGCTTGCCCCTTTGAGAAGGGAACAGAGAGGATGGTGAGGATAGCAGAAGAACAGCAGAAAAAGCTCAAAGAGATATGGGGGGATGACAGATGGGAAAAAGATGGGGAGAGAGGCACACAGGAGAGTAGGAAAATAAAGAAAATAGCCTGGAAGTAAAGAGGGAATGTAAGTGGAAAATGGAAGGCAGCTAGTAAGAAAGAAAGATAGACACAGCGTGTGCAAGAAAAAATGAGCCATTTTCAGGTAAATACACTTCCTTTATACTTTCTTCTCTGATTGTGTTTCCCTGATAGAAAAGATGTGTGGTGGGAACCAAGTTAGACACAAGAGAAGGGGTGAGATGGAGAATATTCTAACCAAGTTGCTGTCCAGGAGGTGGGGTGGCACACCAATACTTTTTAGTTTTCAAAAGCTGCCACAGGACAAATATATCAGGATCAGTGACAGTTCAAGTTCCTGCATCTGACCACTGTGCCTCAACCCATGTGGATGGACCACTTCTAGGGAGCAGAGTGTAATTCTCTCTGTGCTCATCATTCTTTGGCCCCTCTTTTTGTACTGTTAGTAAGGATGCCTGTTAGTGTCAGTTGTGGAGGTGGATTTGGCGATGTACGCAGCTGTTCACTCGGAGCTGTTGTGATATTACCAGCTCATTTCCAGAGGTTTTAAAATGACCATAGATAGTGGTAACCATTACTCTCAGAGCAGGGTTCAGATTGATGATCTTGATGTAAAAGGCTGTGTAATACTGTTTATTTTAATACTTGTTGCCGTTTTTCCTGTTAGGATCTTTGGAACAAAAACTTCATTGGGTATAAGAAATGCTTTGAATTCGCCCATAATAGGTCCGTGATGGAATACCAAGGGAGCATGCCACGTATACTGAGAGGGAGACCTTTTATAAAAGATGCCATGTGCCATCACCCAAAAAGTGGAGACTCGAATTGGAGGATACCAATTTCTACAAGTCTAGTTGTCTGGCAATTGTAAGATTGTCCCAAGTGCTCCTAAGGAGGGTGAATTGCTTACTGAGAGACATGCTTTCCCCTTCCTCTTTCCCTTGCAATCTTCCCCACAAAGGGGGCTCTGAGAATTACAGTTGACTAGTACAAGTTTGACCTGATCAAAATGCTTGACATCTTCATGTGTGAGGCTAAAAGATACATTTTGACAAAAACATAGGTTCATTTTATCTGAGGCATACAACTGGGATTGTCAGATTGAAGTTGTGCTAATGTATACTGATTGATTATACATGGGCACCTACAAGAAACTTTAAATCAACACCAGAAGCAAAACTGACTTTCCAGTTACACTCTGCTTAATATCATAGTCTATGCAGAAGCAATGTCTAGGGAGTAGATTAAAAACAGACCCTAAATTGCTTGGCTAGGATGTCTTGGATAGTGCTGTATTTCCATGGTTTACACCTATATATTAGATCTAACTCAATCACTCAGGGCTGTGAAAAATTTTGCACCTTGTTAGGTAAATTGGATTCTCACTGTAGACAGAGCTAGGTTGACAGAAGGATTCTTTGTGGCTATTACTTCTCGGAGAGGTGGATTATCTACATCGATGGCAAAACCTTTTCTGTCGATGTAGGAAGCGCCTACAATACTTACATAGTATAAACATACCCCTAGAACCTTGTGCTCTGAGGATTTGGCAACAGTTTATGTAATCTGCAAGTACTGGGGTGAAGTATATGGCATCTCTGTCTCTGACACTGTTAATGCCATTAAATGCATTGAGACCATCAAAGCAGACAGTTACAAAATTGACTTCCAGCTCAATGCACCTTTCACTGAGAAGTTCTTAGCTGTTTTTGCTAGATATTGGATATGCTTACTGTTGTGTTTCAAGAGCAGTGTTTCATGTAAGAGTCCAAACAGATGCAATTCTGAATGCTCTCTATATCTTTGGGGCAGAAAGGATTTAAGTCTTCCCTCTGTTCATTTCCTATTTTGCGGGGACTTGGGCACATTCCATCTGTGCTAGATAAGTACACCAAGTGTATTTAGGTTAAAGTGACTGAATGAGTTCTTCCAGCTGATAACTCTTCAACCATGTGGTAGAGTTAAAGACTGGACAGTTTATAATTTTATAAGTGTTTTGACAAAGTCTTCAGAAGTGACTAGAGATTTTGGTTGCCTCAATTTCTAGGTGTCCAACTTGAGACTTTTAAGCCTTTAGGGTGGGTCAAACTGAGCATTGAAAACTGAGGTTCCTCAAATCACTAGTCACTTTTGAAAATGTAGGCCATCAAACTTCATGAACAGAATTAATGCTAAAAAGTGGGGTGCTTAACACCTTTATTTACTAATTTCAGCCATGCTTAGTGCATTGTCAGCTCGGTGCTGAAACTGTTGCATACAGATTATAATGTGGCAATTAGATATGCCGTTCACAAAACAGATTAAAATGTACTTTCTGTCTTGCTGTTTTAGACTGAAGAATTTACAGAGCAACCCGAAGATCTGTCTGCAGCACCACCACCCCCTCCACCACCCCCTCCTCTGTTACCACCTACCCCACCGCAACCTTCCTTTCCTTTGCCTCAAATAGATGCAAGATTGGTAGATCCAAGTATTGGATTATTAATGCCTCCTCTCCAGACCCCTAATAATCTTGCCGTTTTCTGTGATCACAACTATACCGTAGAGGATACAGTACATCAAAGAAAGAGAATTCAGCAGCTGGAGGAACAAGTTGAAAAACTGCGAAAGAAGCTCAAGACAGCGCAGCAGCGATGCAGACGTCAGGAAAGACAGATTGAAAAATTGCGAGAGATCGTTCAGTTTCAGAAGGAAAAAGACATAGTGGCAGGAAAAGGCTATGTGATTCTACCTAATGACTATTTTGAAATCGTAGAAGTACCTGCGTAAAAACATTGACCTTAATTTTAAAGGGGCAGTGCCAAATAGGCTCTTCAGACTAACACAGAAGTTCAGTTTAAAAACAAATGCTCTCTAATTGTGTGTAAAACCATTCTAAAAATAATAAAGAAGCTATAAAATACTCAATAGACCACAGTTTATTCATTGTCATTGCAGCTTTTAACACTTTTAATTAGGCTTGGCAGAATTAGACTTTTTTTTTTTTTGTAATATTGATGGAAAATATCAATGTTTGTTTATTTTTAAGGTTTTTTTGGTTGATAATTTAAATGTTCAGTCCTGTGCAAACTTATGGGGGGGAGGGTCAGATAATTGTTTAATGACAGTAGATAAAGCTTTAATGTTTTGAATTGCACTATGACTGTTAAAACACAAATTGTTGACATTACATGTCAAAATATACAAAGTAAATGTCCTTAAATCACTAATAAATTCTCAAGCAGTAATTTTGATTATTGATGAAAATATTTTTCCATTCGTTTATATGAAATTGTCATTTACTGACATTTACCAATTAAAATCTAACCCTTCAATGTCTAGTTTTAATAAACTGAAAAAATGTTTTACAAACATATCTCACAATTAGAATCTGCATTTGGTTTTAAAAATCGCCATGCTTTTAAGAGGGGGAGGATGCAGGTTAAACAAGTATAAAATGTATAACAGAATTTTGGAATGGTTGCCTGGGAGTTGGGTGGGCAAAGAGTATCTCAGCTGGGAGTGAAGACTATGGGGGGCAAGATTTTCAAAAGCATTTAGCATCTGCCTCACTTTGCTCCCACTTCCATAGACTTCAGTGGGAACAGAGGCACTTTTGAAAATCCCACCTATCTTTTATTCTCTGCGTTTTGCAGGGTGGGATAGCTTTCTAACCTCAAACTAATAATCCTCTGCATGTTATATTGTCAAAGCATTATATAAACACTAATCCAACATCATTCCAGTGAGTTAGAGAAAGTGTATAGTCAGCCCCATGAAATGCACCCCCTTTCTTCTTTTGGAAAACCTCATGGGAGGAGGGAAACATGTTAAAATATCTGACTCTGAAGCTGTAGCTATTGGGAGATATATTCCCCAGAGGAAGCAGGTTTAGTACTGCATTGGAAGTTCCATCAAACCCATGTTACGCTATGTTTCTGCTCAGAATGGTATCAGGAAGGCAGCATTCTGCTGAGAGTGGCTGTTTCTAGCAGTGCCTCTGATAAGCCACAGTGTCTAAAGCAGGGAGCCAGGTGCAGAGGGATGTGAGAGCTTTGTGGAAGGTGGGACTATACCATGTTGTCCCTATTTCCTCTTGTGGTGGAGGTGTAGGGTACTCTGCTCCCATATGGCCTAAAACAGAGGGGAGCATGGGGCTCGGTATTATCCCCTTTTTACAAATGGGTAATCTGAGACAAGTTACGACCAAAACTTTCAAACTCATATGCCTAACACCAGGCACCAAATAAATGGCTTGATTTTTCAAGGGTGCTGAGCACTCACAACTTTCATTGCACCCGACTGTGACTTCCGAAATCAGTGCAGAATCAGGATTAGAGTTGGGGGGCCCCTTTAGAATGATGCACTTAGTACAACAGCTTTGAATTTGTTTTATGTCTAATAAGACTTGGAAATCACACCATTTATGTTCATTATCATCTTAGTTTTTTAATGAGAAGCTGCGGTGCTGACCTTGATTTAGTCACTACAAGTGAAATACATACACACACACACACACACACCCACCCCCCTTGGCTCAAATCTATTAGAAAGTAGGAGAGTGATTTTCTGTGTCCACATTTATGCAGTGTGAATTTTAGCTCTGACTAGCAGTTCTAATTCAAGATGGGTTTTAAAAATACCTGTTTCATTTTCTCCTTAGCGCTGCTCTTTTGAACATGGCATTTCAGAATGAGAAATAGAATTTAGAAACAGTTTGATACTCTGGCATCAACCATTCTGAATCTGCTTTCATTAGTGTTTGGTAGTGTTCCTGTATTTAAGTATCTGAGAGCATTTTTGTTAAACTCAGGCTTTTTAAGGTCTCAGCTTAATTGTGTACATTCAGTATGCATTCCCTGTGGAAATGTAGCAAACAGTTTCAGAGTAACAGCCGTGTTAGTCTGTATTTGCAAAAAGAAAAGGAGTACTTGTGGCACCTTAGAGACTAACCAGTTTATTTGATCATAAGCTTTCGTGAGCTACAGCTCACTTCATCGGATGCATACTGTGGAAACTGCAGAAGACATTATATACACAGAGACCATGAAACAATACCTCCTCCCACCCCACTCTCCTGCTGGGTGGTAATAGCTTATCTAAAGTGATCAATTACCAGCAGGAGAGTGGGGTGGGAGGAGGTATTGTTTCATGGTCTCTGTGTATATAATGTCTTCTGCAGTTTCCACAGTATGCATCCGATGAAGTGAGCTGTAGCTCACGAAAGCTTATGCTCAAATAAATTGGTTAGTCTCTAAGGTGCCACAAGTACTCCCTTTCTTCTTGTAGCAAACAGTGTGGTTTAGCTTTGGAGTACTTCTATTCAGTCCCCCCCCCCCTTTGCCAAATTGTTTGTCATTTTAATAGTTTTATAAGGGATGTTTTTGTGGTTTCAGATGCAGGGAAAAAAGCATCGGAAAATATAAAACAAAAATGTGCAAACTAATACTCAAGTTTTTTTGCTATTACCCTTAAGTACTTAAAATAAACTGGGAATTATTTAGGTTAAAAAATGGCTAATACAAAAGCATAGTCAGTTCTAAAGAATTGTTAATGTTCACCTACTGATACCATGCATGGTGATGTGGGGTACAGTACATCAGCTTGTTCTTCCTTTTACAAGAATGTTTCTGTAGGTTCCTGCTCTTCAGGCCCCCAACTCAGCAAAGTACTAAAGCACATGCCTAACTTTAAACATGTAAGTAAGTACCTTGCTGACTTCAGGCCCAAATGAGTACTGAGATTTTTGGATCCAGAACGCAGTGACTGCTATTCTGTGTGTGTGCTGCCTTATGAAATCCGACCTCCAGTACAGAGGTAGAGTAGGAACTGTGCCCCCAACTGCTTTCACTTCCTCAAATACCACAATGAGTAATGAGTTTTCTGATGGCAACAGGCAAGAGAGGCAGCCTGCCATGCTGCTGAAGCATTTTTATTCCCACTGGAAGCTTCTCTTCACTCCCTGCTTTGATTCCTTCCTTACGGCAGCTAACACAATAGATGACTATCTTTGCCAGGCCCCCAGCAGCTGTAACTTTACCATGCAGCACTGATGTCTATGGCAAGCCTTTTAGTAAAACCTAACATTCAAACCGTAGCTCATCCTGCTAGAGGTGATTCTTGCCCCACTGGAATCTCCTCAACAGCCGAGGTACTTGCATGCTGCAGTCAATGCAGTATGTGAAGAAGAGGTGGAGGCTGCCCACTACTGGACCTTGAAGTAAAACCATACGTATGGACTAGTTTCCCAAGCATCTCTTCATTAAAAAAAGAAAACCTGAGTAAAACAAACTGGGAAAGTTCCTTCAAAGGGACTTTCACTGGAATGCACATACTGTTCACACGGTCTGCTGTAAATAACAGCCTATGTGACTTCCTGTTTTTGCTGGCTGCAGGTCTCCTGTGTGCACGTAGCAGCAGCCTCAAACACTTATTGGAAAAATGTTTGGGGCTGAAAAAAGTGTGGAATGTAGGCTCTGAGAGAAGGCTTTTAATAGTGGTGTTTATCTGATTGCTAATGAAACAAGTGATTTCTGCTCAAATACACATAGCTGCAATTCAAAACCTTGATGAAGAAAACAATTCAGGGAAGTTACGAGTTGTTAAAGTAGGCAAAAATGAGTGAAAATAAAAAGCTGGAATCTGGACTCGTAGATCACTTTGTAAAGCTTTCTTTTTACAATTGACTTTACTGCTTTGCTTGTTGTACTGTCACCCCCTTTAAACAAAAAATGTCTTCCTACTGCCCCCAATTTCCCTTTTGCTAGTGTAGGAGGTTCTGCTTCAATGCAGGATTCCCTATGTAAATGGCTAATTCCCACTTCTTAGAGCTCTGTGAAGTATTAGGAGTCCATATGTTACGGGGGTATAGTGGCTTAATAAAGAGGAATTCCTGCCTCAGTAGCAAATATTCCGTGAAGGTGGGGAATATTGTGTTAAAGAGGTGGAATATATGGGCTCCAAGAGTCAAAGGTGTTAACATGACCCTGAAACCATCCAGCATTAAACTCTTTTAAACAAGGTTTGGTATCAGAGACCTTAGCCTGCTTAGTACCATAGCAAACACATCATTCAAAACCCTTTAACCTTTTATTAAAGATACAGAAAAAAAGGGAAAACAGTTAAAGCATTTTAAATGTAAGGTATTAAAGAAGGCTTTCATTGTAACAACACCCCTTTTCCCTTTAAGCTGAAGAGAGTTTTAAGAAGAAAGTTCCTACCTCCCCTCCTTGTTTCACAGTCTCTTACATGGTATTACAGAGGGAAATAACTGTCTGTCCGGGGGAAGAGAGAATAAGTTAGTTGAGATGGCCTGGATCTGCTGCTGTTAAATCCGATCCCGTTTCTTAGAAGACAGAACAAACACATATACAAAAGGGAAAAGAATAGCAAAGATAGAAAATGCAGCTTCTGTCTACGGTGTTGATTTTCACTTGCATCCTTGCTGCTGGAAAAACACAGATACAGCACACAGTCTTACCAGCCACTCAGAGACCTGACAAACTTGTACCACCATCAGGCTGTTTAGGGCATTGTATTTAGCTGCCTTTCTGGTCACAGTAGTGCTATAAAATATGCAGTTTTGGACAGCTAGCCAGACTCTTATTAGATGGAAGGAGAAAGAAAAGAAATAACATGGGGAAGGAAAAGGACCCATGGCGGGTGGTGAGGACCATATCTCATCCTATGTGATGTTCAGCATTTAGCTGGAGCCTGTGGAGATAAGTGGTGTGATCTGGCTCCTTTTTTGTGGCCTGATCTGGTCAGGACATCTCAGGATTAGGATGAAGAAGGTCTGGGGTCCTAGAAGACAGAGGGGATGTCTGCCATGATGGTGAAGCTCACTCCTTCCTCTTCTTTCAGTCAGCTAGTGTCATAGGCGCCGACTTCTGCTGGCGCCGGTGGGTGCTCGACCCCGCACCACCCCCATTCCAACACCTTCTCCAAAGTCCCCACCCCAACTCTGCCCCTTCCCTGCCCCTATTCCAACCCTTTCCCCAAATCCCCAACCTGGCCCTGCCTCTTCCCCGCCTTCTCCTCTGAACGTGCCACATTCCCGCTCCTCCCCACTCCCTCCCAGAGCTTGTTACGCCACAAAACAGCTGTTTTGCGGCAGCAAGCACTGGGAGGAGAAGCGGGGACGCGGCATGCTCAGGAGGGGAGGCGAGGTGAGCTGGGGGAAGAGCACCCACCAATTTTTCCCCAGGGGTGCTCCAGCCCTGGAGCACTCATGGAGTCGGTACCTATGGCAAGTGTAACAGTTGCCTCTGTCTGTTTCTTCCATAAAGTCTTTGTTTTTTAAGAACCCCAAAAGGGAGTGATGGGTCTTTTTTCCTTTCCAATTATGCCTAATTTCTGACACACCCATTTTGGTTCATTGATTTCCAGTCTCACACTGTTCTTCTTTAGCAGGCATGATCGTAATAAAGTCCTTGAATTATATCAGTAAGTCTTTTTGTTTGGACCAGTTCAGTCTGTCTCTTTTTGTGCCTTTTCCCATCAACATTTGTTGTTATAGGTTATTGTGACATCTTAGGAGCTTTCACTCCTGAGCTTTCACAGTTGAGCTTACAATTAGGGTAAATTTGTCGGCCCAGTTATCACAACAGGACTTTTTAAAATAAGATAAATGCTGGGTCACTGTCCCATTGAATGAAGGGAATATTCTAGCTTTACCCTTCTTTCTGCTTTCCTGACCAGTCTTCTCAGTCTGCCGTCCTCTCGTGCTGCTGCCACTAGCATAGCCCTTTCTGTCATCACAGAAGACTTCAATAAGCCAAGATCCCTTGCTGGGATTTCATCTGTCTCCATCCAAACCCACACAAGTAACAGTGCCTCCCCACTCCAGCAGTTTTGGCTTTGAATGAGATTGGTTGTATCTAAGGTTAAGTGAAACTCACTTTTAACTGGTGTGGGAGGAGGAAAGTCAGGAAGTTGTGTGGATCTGAGATTTTAGTTTTGTCCAATTTCTAATTCTTATCCAAAGAATTTCACCATCAGACGTTTCATTTGCAAGTGAGCTAAAATTTGACATGGTTATTGACATTCTGGTTTGGTTCTTTGCTGAGAACTCTTGTAGAGTGTTAGGGGGCTTATTCCTTCACCCACTTACTTCCCTAGTCCTTCTCGCATGAACAGAGAGCAACAATACCCGAAGTCCAAAGGTGCAAACAATTAGATGTTTATTGGGGTGAACTTCCAGCAAGCATGATTCCAGTTTCCTTCCTTAGTATCCTCCTTCCCAGCTCTGACACCACAGAGCCTTACACCTGTGTCCCTGTTCCCATTCCTGCCCATAGACAAACATGATTCCAATTTCCTTACCCCCATTCCCTGGTCCCATTTCCCCCTTTAGCAAAACATGATTCCAATTTCCCCACCCCCATTCCCTGTTCCCATCTCCCCCACCCACACACCCACTCCCTCACTTCCTGATTGACTGCAGACTATATAGTAAAACTTGAGTTCTGCTTAGCTATACCTTAACCAATCATTTTCCTGAAATTTAACTAACCAATCCTAACATGATTATGTAACCAATTATATCCCACCACCTTAATTAGTTTGCACCCAGCAAAATTAATTATACAGCAGACAGGAACAATCACAGAACCAGACAGAGATTATACAGACAAACAATAGCAAAGTGGGAACTATAATGACAAAACAATACAGAAGTGAGGATTTCACATCCCAGCTATTGATAAGTGAGTTCTTGCCAGACAGGATGCTATCAAACTAAGTTTCCTTTTACATCTTCTAGGCACTTCCCTTTCTCTGGAGGTGATAGGCACTATCAGGACAGGATTGTATTCCTAACAGCCCAATAGCACCTTCTTTCAATGTGACTAGTTTGGAATGTGAGGATGTGACCGGTCGCTTCCCAGTTTATGGCTGCCTCTGTTGCTTAGCCAAAGGCCTTAATCTAAGAACAGGGCCTCAGACTGTCACAGTAAGAGAAGAACCTTACACTGGCAGACAGTGATTTTGATTCTTTCTTTTATACCTCTAACTAGCCAAGTGATAAGAATACACCTAAATTCTTAAAGTACAGGCCTTTACCGACAGCCTGAATATCTATATCCTAACATAGGGCTTTTCCGCTTCCCTGACTACTTGAACTCTCATCAGATGGCCTTGGTATTAAGGAAGTGATGACTTCACGTTTTGGATCCATGCATATACCAAATAACAGCTGTCAGGTGTTAGGATATAGATATTCAGGCCTGTCTGCAAAGGCCTGTACTTTAAGAATTTAGGTGTATTCTTATCACTTGGCTAGTTAGTGAGTGAAGTGAGTAAGTAAGTGAGTGAAGGAATAAGCCCTCTAACATCAGGTAATTGACATCAGTATATAAAACGATAATACATAAGAACATTTATATTGTCTGTAATTGGTGCTTTTCCCAAGTTACTCCAAATACCTTCTGACAAGCTGGATCTATGTACAAAACAAAAATCTCTGAATCTAGTGCTCTTATCAGTCCAGAAGAGGAACAGTCAGTTTACACTTGCAGCAGATGATGATGTGCTGGTCCTCCGTTCAGAATTCACTCTCCACCACATGCTATCTACTGAAGCCATCTTCTATGTAACAAGATATGGTGGGACTTCTCTGCTTATTCAAATAGCCTTTCTAGGCTTAAATGCTGCTTCTGATCTCTTCTCTTTTCCCTTTTGTGCTTAGCCTCGTCCTTTTAAAATACCCTGACTTTCCTCTATTTCCCTCACAATTCTGTTAATTGAGTTAATCATTTGTCAGGGTTTAAGCTCCCAAATTACCTACCCTTTCCCCCTCCTCAAACTTCTTGTTTATTTCTCTCTCTGTTCTTCTGTACTTAGAAACAAAACAGCACACTGTTCATTGCATTTGTTTCAGATGTACTGGCTCTTGGAGGTGCATGCAGGGTCAATTCACATTTACTAATTTTCATCGGCAGTATTCTGATGACTATTAATGCTGCATCATTCGTCTTTAAATGTTGCAGAGGTGGTGGGGAAAAATACTGTGAAACATAGAAACAAAATAAAATGTAGATTTTACCAGAGAATATTCTATTTCTTAGACCATACAGACATAATCAGACCATGCTGAAGGATTGTATTCTAGGTGAGAAAGTTGTTTATAATTTCAATATATTTACTCCTACCATATTGGTCTTGTGTTTGTGTATGTAAGCAGAGTCAGGATGAGCTCCACCCTGACATCTGGTGGTGAGGTGTGGCAAGTTGTGGAAAAGAACATCAGGGGCTGATCTCATTTGCATAGGCACACCCACCCCACCTAGAATGAGGCCATAGCTGCCCAAATGGTCCCTTTGGCTGCTGTGGGATCCCCAGTGTCTCTGTTATTGGGGCAGGAAGAATAAATTGTTATTACCCTGATTATGGGAACTGTGCTTGGAACTGTACTGGGCCTTTTGTTATGATGGAGGGACTCGCCATCAACTAAGTAGCACTCGCTAGGCAAGGGACATGGGTTCTAAAACTCTATGAATTGAGAGAGGCTGGGGACAGGTATTTATACTTGGTGGTATGGGCCTCCTGGTGAGGGCCTTATGTGTGAATTACACTTCCTCTTCTCTCTACTGTGGAATATTAGTGCTAATGTTGATTCCATTAGGAGTCTAGTTACAGGCTGCTGAGCTGAATTTGCTTGGGCTAATGGTGCACCAGCGCTAAGGCTCCCCTACTATAAGCTGAAATCACAAAAGAGCTAAAAACCGACTAAGAGCTGAAATCACTGAGTGTTGTGTTAAGTAGTGGGGGAGCCTGACAATATATTGTGAAGCAGTTTGCGGGACGGCTGGAGCGGCTGGTGGAGCAGTTTATGGGATGGCAGGAGCTGCTTGTGGGACGTGGAGTGGAGCAGTTCATGGGATGGTGGGAACTGTTTGTGGGACGCTGAGCAGAGCAGTTTGTGGACTGGCTAGCGGAGCGAAGCCCTATGGAGCTGTGGGGCAGTCAGCTTCAGATCATGTAAGGTGCCCCCTTACCTCTTCTCCCTGCCCCCCCGCCCCACCTCCACCCAGGTTGGGAGGTAAAACTCTGCAGATAAACTTTTGAACTCTGGGGCTGCCCTGACCAGGGACAGAGACTTCTGGGCCATTGGATTTTTGAGACTTTGGGTGATTTCGGGTTGCTGGACTCAAGAACCCAAGGGAAAGGACATGCCCCAATTTGCTTTGGATGGGTTTTTGCTCATGGGTTATGTTATGAATCCTGTTTGTGATGTTTCCCCAACATAATACCACATTGTTTATCTCTGTTATTAAAAGGCTTTTTGCTACAGTCAGACTCTGTGCTTGCGAGAGGGGAAGTATTGCCTCTTGGAGGCGCCCAGCGGGGGTGGTATATATTTGTCCCAGGTCACTGGGTCAGGGCTCGAGCCGGTTTTGCATTGTGTTATTGGAATGGAACCCCTAGATGCTGAACCCGGCCCTTGTTGCTGCCAACTCTGATGGGCAGAAGGGTTACATGTAAGAAAACAGAAATATTTTCATTATCTGTGTAGACTTATAAAGAAGAATACCCTCTGCTGTTTTCACAAATGGAAATACCTATTCAGGGAATGCAGGGTTGTTTATTTTGTAACTAAACATTTTAAGACAGGGTTTTGGGTCTCTGTATCCTACTTGAGTCCTGCTTTTCTTATGTATAAAATAATGGCACAGATTAAGAGCCAGGTCTTGTCAGGTTCTGAGCACTCTCACTTCCCATTGGGAATCTAAGGGTTATTGAGGGCACTCAGGGTGGAATTTTCAACATAGACTTCCATGGAAGCAGAGTTCTGTCAATGATTAAAACTCCTGTTGACTTCCTGGGCAGCTGAGTTAAGCGAACACCAAGGGTGAAATTTAAATTTGTTAGTCTCTAAGGTGCCACAAGTACTCCTTTTCTTTTAAAGGGTGAAATTGTGACACCATTGAAGTCAATAACAAAACTCCCATTGGCTTCAATGGGGCCAAGATTTTCCCCTGAGGGCTATAGCAAATCCCACCATCGGCAGACCTCCCAGCGCCACTTACCAGAGCAGTGCAGAATAAGGCCTTAAGAAGGGAAAGATTAGGGTAACAGCATCGCTTGAAATGAATCTAACCATGCTTATTTTCCTGTAACAAGAGCTTGGAACCACATGTGCTTTCACCTCTGACTGCCTAAATCATAGTAGTGGATGATGTCATAATGGGAGCTCAGTTTTCAGTCCACGCATGTCAGTCTCCAGTGAGTTGTGTCCATAACAGATCTATGGTGAAATAAAACCAAGTTATCGTTTTAAATGATTATTTAAATAATCAAATAATGTATAGACTAGTGTCAGGGGGAGGGATAGCTCAGTGGTTTGAGCATTGGCCTGCTAAACCCAGGCTTGTGAGTTCAATCCTTGAGGGGGCCACTTAGGGAACTGGGGAAAAAATTGGGGATTGGTCCTGCTTTGAGCAGGGGGTTGGACTAGATGACCTCCTGACGTCCCTTCCAACCCTGATATTCTATGACTCTATGATACATAGATGATCATCCCTCTACCAGCACAGGAATGCAGAATTTAATGCTAAAAGATTTTCTATATTGAATACTTACTAGTTGTTGTTGTTGTTATGGTTTGATTGACTGTTTATTAAACTGTGGCATGAATTTATCTTGGCCCCTTGTGTAGCTGCCTTCAGGCCTGTTTGAAAACTGGGATCTATTTGTTGACTGAAAAGTTGTTTAGGATGGGCTGGTTATATTTAAAGTAATCATAGAGTTACTGTAGTTACGTTCTTCAGCCCAAGTAAACTAGAAAATAGGGGCTGGGTAGTGGCTTTAGAAATTGTTGCCGTGTTCATGGAGGGGTGCTGCAGGAAGTTGCCAGAGAGGGTCTGAGGCTATGTCTACACTGCACTTTTGTCAGTAAAACTTCTTTCGGACAGGGAAGCTAGGGCTACTGCCAGTTCTGACACCTTCTTGGCCCCTCTTGTGCTCAGGGAGTACAAGGCACTGAGTTGTCTGGCTCCTTCCACTCTCCTCTTAGAGTTCAAATACACAAGTGGGGCTGTGACACATGTAAGCATATGCCTTACCTTAATCACAAGAGTAGGCCCATTGAAGTCAATGGGATTCCTCCCTTGCTGAATTGGGACCCATGGCACTGTCAAATGATGGTAGCTCATGTATGAAAAATACTAATTGCCAAAACATATGAAGGTGTAGTTAGGCTCTGAAGTTTATAGTTAAGCACCTAAATCAGTAGCCTGCATTGATTTCAGTGGAAGTTGCTGAAGGGAGCTGATGGTAGCCATGATGCACCATGCTCTCCCATGGGCCTGCTGGTATGGCATGTATACTACAAGCACAAAGGAAGGTGTTTTTTGGTGTTTCAAAACACAAGGCCACTGGCCAGCAGCTAGAGGCTTAGCAGTAAACACTAACACATGTCTAATCTTAAAGGATGCTCCAGTAGGAATAACTAATATCCGTGCACATGTTAAATGTAATAAGCCAAACTAAAATTTGGCTCCTAGCTTGAAAGCATTACCTGGCACTTCCAGAAAGAAGGACCGTGTCCTATCCCAAGCCATCTCATTGTCTTTCAAACAGCGATAGACCAGATCGAGCCCTCCTACAGGGAAACTGAGAGGAGAGAGAAACACTTATGAGGAATCTCTTGTGGAGCTTCCCCCAAGTTGTTCCTGTTGGGAAGATATCTTTTAGACTCTCCCCTAACTCAGCAACCCCCTTGGCTACAATGAACCTCCGGGGGTTGCTCCAGGACCTCCTTTAAAGATGGTTCCCTGCTTTAGAGAGTCTGTGTTAGAAGGGATAATATAGCCCCAAGTTTCTCTTTATGAGCAATCTGTGCTGGGGGAAAGATGGGCATCCTCCAGCCCACCTGTCCCATAGTGGGCTTGCACACTGCCCACTCTTGCCCTCCTAATCCCCACCTCACTACACAGATCCTGATCTCACAGACAGACTTCTGTAGAGTCATGGGAAGGGGTGTCGGGGCTGAGGGGGGCTGTGGACAGCCATGTACCGAAGGCCCTAGTCCCTGAATATCAGGGTCAGGTGGGAGAGCTATAACCTGTTCTCATTGTTGTGCAGAACAAGAAGGAAACTGACAGGAAGAGAGTCCCCAGCCGCCCTTTCAGGATACTGAGAAGAGTCCCCAGCTAGCTTTGTAGCGATGCTTCATTGCTCTCTAGAGAGCATGAAATCTCGTTTTCTATCACAGGAGCCAAACCGGGAGCTGCTTAACACTCCTGGCTCCATTTTGAAATGGAAAGAGGCATTGGGTCACATAGTGCTGCTGAAAGGGTGATGAGAATAGGAGGGGATGGAGAGTCTGGCCAGCGCAATGAACCCAAAAACCACAGCAGCAAATAGTCAAGAGAAATAAGAATTGAAACACTTTGGACTCTCAGTTGTGGCTAAGAGGAGTTTTATCACCCTAACTCTTCTTTTTCTGCCACAATCCACTTCATACCACCGAAGGAGATGGTACAGAACATCCCTCCAACAGCCTGAAATTTCCAATTGAGGAGCTGGTCTGAAAGCAATGAACCACAGCAGGATGTGTCTTCCTTGGTCACTAGTTCCCATAATGCTGAATGTACCTGAGGCATGCCCTGCTGGTTCAGGTATACTCATTGCTTGCTTAAGTAGAAGATAGTTTGTTGGCAAAATTATTTTTAAGTAGCAGGAGAAGGAAGCCCACATTGACCGCAACATTAGCAAAAGAAACAGAAGGCGGCAGCGGTCAGAAAGCAGAACTGTTTGGGGTTAGGCTATGCATGTGGATTTGAGCACAGAAATATTGCTATTCCAGCTCTGTAGCCACAAGTGCTGCGGTTACTGATACACTCACTGGAGAGCACACTGCACTTAATGGAGAGATTCCTCTGTAGGGGTAAAGCGAGTTGCTGAACATGATTTTCTTTCTGTAATCCAAGCAGGTTGCAAGGGGGCATGGAACATGGAAGGAAAAGATATAACAGCAATTGGATTTCTTGTTGCTAAAAGATCATGAAAAAAGTCCTAAATGCCAACAAAACATCCAGTCGTGTGATGAGGGATGAGACACCCGAATATGAGCCTTCAGACATCTCTAACAAATGTTACATTTTCACATTACAGACAATGGAGCAATATGTTCCATACACAACAGCAAATGTTCCAAAAGCAGCTGGGATACAAGGAATTAACACAACACTGCCAGGCAGCTGCACTGTGCAAATGCACATACACAGCACAGCTATCTTTGAGAAAGTGGATAAAGATGCTGCCAGGCACAGGCTATTGACAATAGGGAGAAGTGAAGATCGTAAAACTAGCCATACTGTTCATAAGCAAGAGTTTCTAAGCTATGCCAAGCTTTTCCATTCCATGCCTGTGTGCCAAAGTGAGGTGCCATCCCGGCAGCACAGAATCAGACAAAGAAAAACACAACAGCAACTTCAAAAAGAAAACCAGTCAGCAACAATCATTCAGTCCGCCTGGCGAGGTTGTCAGGTCAGAAGGGAGATCGATGGGATGAATAAAGCCGCTGCCAAAATTCAGGCAGTTTTTCGAGGCTACAGGACACGACAGGAATTGCCTCTTGGATTTAACACATATGGCAAGGATGAAGGCCTATAATTAAAAAAGAAAAGGAGAGCAGAAAGCAAGAAAAAGCTATTTCCACTCATTCTAAGGTTTGATCAACTGTGGGATTGGGACTCCAGGACAACAAGTAACATCACTAAAAGTGACAGTTTAAGAAGCCAGCACAAGACTAACAAAAGAGAAGGCACCTTCTTTATCCCCATAACAATCTTCCCGAAAATAGAATCTTCACTCAAGAGGAAAGGTTTTGTGTTGCCTAGTGACTTACTTACACTAAATGTCTTTGAAAGCAGGACACAGCAGCATGGGATCTCTCATGCTGCAATTCAAATCCAAGCTGCATGGAGGGGGCATCAGGCCAGAGAGAAGATGATGGAAATAGAAAGGCAAGCTAAGATAAAGGCAGAGGAGAGCCAGCTCCTTTCTGATAGCTGTAAAAACAGTCCTGAGAGCTGTGAGGAACAGCCTATGTCAGGAGCAGCTGCTGTTGCAGAAATTCAGTCTTCAACTCCTGAGCAAAAAGACCCAGTGCAGGAACCCGAACAGGACTCCTCCTCCGTAAAAGAGGAACCTAGTAAGGAAAGCAAAGGCACTAATACAGAGGGCAGTGTTTCAGAGTAACAGCCGTGTTAGTCTGTATTCGCAAAAAGAAAAGGAGGACTTGTGGCACCTTAGCGACTAACCAATTTATTTGAGCATAAGCTTTCGTGAGCTACAGCTCACTTCATCGGATGCATCTGTTAGAAATATTAACATATACACCATTGTGAAGGGTGTGCCAGCTTCCAGAAGACCTCCCCATCGCCATACGAGTGTCCAGTCCTAATGCAATAGTGCAGGGATATCACCGAGACATGAGCAGAGGGACGCAGGGGCTCTACACTGTCAAAAATGACTGTGATCCCAGGCCTTCTCAACTTGTTGTTCAAATACACATGGTGGAGAAGGAAAATAATCCAAGCACTCCTTCTTAATAATGGTAAAGAGGAAATAAAAGCTGCACCAGATTCACACTGTGCAAGGGTTTATTTGAATGAGAAGGTCTGTTTGTTGAATGACTTCTGGGAATCCATTCCCTTCTGCTAATTTCCTCTACCAGTTGTCCCCACCAGCATCCCAGCTGCTGAACCCTCCTGCTACGTTGCCTGACAAATACCTGCTCACTTCATCATATGAAAGCATCCCTCTCTAATTCCTCTGCTCCATCTCAGACACTCCCAGCTGTCGAACCTTCCCATTAACCCCAAGACAAATGTCTGCTCCCTCTTCCTAGCTGCTACTGTAACCCCAACTAGTGGCTGGCCCACATCAGAGGTTTATGAATCTATTATTGCTTCTAGCTAATTAGCTATGTGCTTTAGCTTAAGTGAGAGCATCTCATGGTTTTAGCTCCAAGGGCTGTGGGCTCAAGGGCTGTGGGCCCCAAGTGGGGTCAGTTACACTGTCTTCTAGACAGTTATCTCATTGATGTTTTTATTTGTATTACAGTAATACCTATAAGTCCCACCTGAGACTGGAGCTCTGTTGGGCAGTACTATACATACATATGGTAAGAGACAGTCCCTGTTCCAAAGAGCTTTCACTTGAAACAGAATAAAGGTGGAAAAAAGGAAATACTAGAATCACCATTTTACAGATGGGGAACTAAGCCACAGAAAGATTAAGTGATTTGATCAAGGTCATTTACTAAGTCTGTAGCAGAGCTGAGGAGTGAATCCAGTCACCTGAGTCCCAGGCCCATGTTTCTCTAAAGATATGTATTTTAAAATTTAAAACAGATTTTTGGAGTAAAACCCTTTAATAAGCAAACAGAATCATAGAATTGTAGGACTGGAAGGGACCTCGAGAGGTCATCTAGTCTAGTGCCCTGTACTAAGGGCAAGACTAAGTATTATCTAGAGCAGCGTTTCTCAAACTGGGGTCCGCGGACACCTGGAAGTCCATGAGGGTACTCCAGGGGGTCCACCGGCCTAGCTGATCAACTCCTCCCACTCCCTCCCAGTGCCTCCTGCATGCTGGGAAACAGCTGTTCAGGAGGTGCTGGGAGGGAGGAGTTGATTAGTGGGGCCAGTGGACCCCCTGGAGTACTCTTGGTTCCCTGGCGTGCAGGAGGCGCTGGGAGGGAGGGGGAGGAGCGCGGAGGGGGTGTGCTTGGAGGAGGGGGTGGAAAGAGGAGGGGCACAGGGATAAGAAGAGGTGGGGTGGGGGTGGGGGTGAGGCCTCGGGTGAAGGTGTGGAGTGGGGGCGGGGCCTGGGGCTGAATGGTAGGCTTGGGGGTCTGTGGAAAGTTTTAAGTCAAAATGGGGGTCCTCAGGTTGCTAAAGTTTGAGAACCGCTAATCTAGACCATCCCTGACAGGTGTTGGTCTAACCTGCTCTTAAAAATTTCCTTAACATAAGTGATTTTTTGGGTTACCTGCCACTCACACAAATCTTTGCAGCGTCTTTCCAGATTTTAACCATTTTTGAGGAAAACTGAATTACATTTTAAAAATGTAAACCTTTTCAGAGGGGAAGGGCATACAAGCCTGATCCAAAGTCAGCTGAAGACAATGGAAGGCCTTTGAATCAGGCCCTATGACTATAATTCAATCAGCATGAACTTTGAGTGATTTACTAATGTCATCAGAATTTAAAAAGAGAATATAGGATTTAAGCTAAATTTTCAAACCTGGCGGCCTAAAGTTAAGCACCTACATAAAAGTGGCCTGATTTTCAGAGGTGCTAAGCGCCCTGGGAACTGTGCATGCTCAGGTCTTCTGAAAATCAGGCCACTTTTTTGTAACTTCCTAAATAAGTATTTTGGGGATGGGATTTTCAAAGGAGATTAAGGGAGCAAGGCAGTGAAATACCATTGAATTTCATTCCAAATCCCAGCATAGGTGCCTAGATTTGGGCAATCCTGTTTGAAAATGTTGGTCATGATTTATATGTAATTTATATGTAATTTTGGGGTACATTATTTAATAATTACTTAATAATAAAATTTTTGATCACCAAGAAGTCAACTAATTTTGAGTTATTTGTGCTTCTGTGTGTCTGCCTTATAATGCGGCCTTTAATTTAATAATAATAATAATTAATATAACATAGGCCATTTCATATACTATATGTGTGGCAAAAAATAGAGCAACTGAAAGGAGTATCCCATTTTAAATGTGCATTAATGATAATTTGACAGTCACTGTAATTTCATCTCAAATCCACGAGGTGTCCCCATTTCCCCTTGCAGAACTTGCTGAGCTAATCTACATGTTCACCTCCCTGCAGAGTCCAGTACTTTGTTTTTCTCACCAAAATACAAGACATGATAAATCTCTTCATTAGAGCTGGAATTGCTGACATAACCAGGGCCATACATTTGTGCAAAATTCTCAAGCTTTGACAAATGGAGGGTACCTGCAGAATAATTTTTTAGCAGGTTTTGTGGCATCCATCAGCAACGTGGAAAAGTTGCACAGAATGATCATCCTAGGCCCAGATTTTCAAACCTAGGTGCCTAAAGTTAGATTCCTAAATTACACTTCATGTGAATATTCACACTGAGTTGATGGGACCTGCTATGTGCAGGAAGTTAAACACATCCAGGTTTGCAGAAGCAGGGCCTCAGTCTCCTAAGTAAAAGTGTCCTGATCTTTTAAGAATCAAGGCCTGGTCTACACTGTAGAGTTAGGTTGATGCAAGAGTGTCCACACTAAAATTTCACTCCCACTGATGTAACTCACCTGCTATGCCGATATAAATACTCCATCTCCATGGGCGGCATAGGGTTTAGACTGATGTAATTAGGTTGATGCAGTATCAGTGTAGATACTGTGTTACTTACATCGGCTGTTAGTGGCATCCAGGAGCTGTCCCACAATGCCCCACCTTGACCGCTCTGGTCAATGTTTTGAACTCTGCTGCCCAGTGGCCAGGTACACAGGAAGCCACCCTGTGAATTTATGAAATTGCATTTCCTGTTTGCCTGGCTTGGAGAGCTCACCTAGTAACTCTTGAGCACATCTAGCAGCTGCCCAGCTGCCCATGCTAGCTCCACGCTGCAGACACGCTTCTGCGTGGAGAGCAGAGGATATGTTGGATCTCCTGGGTCTATGGGGAGAAGAGGCTTTGCCGTGCACACACAGCTCCAGTCCAGCTGTAGAAACATTGACATCTACAGGCAGATTGCTCAGGGCATGGGGGAGAAGGGCTACGAGACTAGGGACCAGCAGCAGTGCTGCTTGAAAGCCCAGGAGCTTCAGAGGCATACCAGATGGGCAAGGGAGACTAAGAAGCATTCAGGTGCAGAACTGCAGACCTGCTTCTTTTACAAAGAGCTGCATGTCATCCTTGGCGGAGACCTCACCACCACCCCAAAAGCTCCCTGGATACTTCAGAGGAACCTGAGCGGAGGCAGTCCAACCAGTCCCGACAGTCAAGCTCGAGTGAGCCTGAAGTAGGGGAAGGAACCTCTGTAAGTTATGCTGTTTGCTTTGAAATGACAGGGACGGAACCTGCAAAGTAGCAGGACACATCTGATGATTTACTCTTTTTTACTTATGCTAGATGAGGTAATGAAACAACCAGTAAAGGTAGAGTTGCTATCTGAAGCTCATCCCGCTCTAGGGTTAGGCACCGGGGGGCCCACAGAACACTCTATTTATGTGGAAAGAAAAGGAGTACTTGTGGCACCTTAGAGACTAACGAATTTATTTGAGCATGAGCTTTCGTGAGCTACAGCTCACTTCATCAGATGCATACCGTGGAAACTGCAGCAGACTCTATATATACACAGAGAATATGAAACAATACCTCCTCCCACCCCACTGTCCTGCTGGTAATAGCTTATCTAAAAGCCATTTCCAGCACAAATCCAGGTTTTCTCACCCTCCACCCCCCCACACAAATTCACTCTCCTGCTGGTGATAGCCCATCCAAAGTGACAACTCTTTACACAATGTGCATGATAATGAAGTTAGGCCATTTCCTGCACAAATCCAGGTTCTCTCACTCCCTCACCCCCCTCCAAAAACCCACCCCCATACACACACAAACTCACTCTCCTGCTGGTAATAGCTCATCCAAACTGGCCACTCTCCAAGTTTAAATCCAAGTTAAACCAGAACATCAGGGGGGCGGGGGTAGGAAAAAACAAGAGGAAATAGGCTACCTTGCATAATGACTTAGCCACTCCCAGTCTCTATTTAAGCCTAAATTAATAGTATCCAATTTGCAAATGAATTCCAATTCAGCAGTTTCTCGCTGGAGTCTGGATTTGAAGTTTTTTTGTTTTAAGATAGCGACCTTCATGTCTGTGATTGCGTGACCAGAGAGATTGAAGTGTTCTCCGACTGGTTTATGAATGTTATAATTCTTGACATCTGATTTGTGTCCATTTATTCTTTTACGTAGGGACTGTCCAGTTTGACCAATGTACATGGCAGAGGGGCATTGCTGGCACATGATGGCATAAATCACATTGGTGGATGTGCAGGTGAACGAGCCTCTGATAGTGTGGCTGATGTTATTAGGCCCTGTGATGGTGTCCCCTGAATAGATATGTGGGCACAATTGGCAACGGGCTTTGTTGCAAGGATAAGTTCCTGGGTTAGTGGTTCTGTTGTGTGGTATGTGGTTGTTGGTGAGTATTTGCTTCAGGTTGCGGGGCTGTCTGTAGGCAAGGACTGGCCTGTCTCCCAAGATTTGTGAGAGTGTTGGGTCATCCTTTAGGATAGGTTGTAGATCCTTAATAATGCGTTGGAGGGGTTTTAGTTGGGGGCTGAAGGTGACGGCTAGTGGCGTTCTGTTATTTTCTTTGTTAGGCCTGTCCTGTAGTAGGTAACTTCTGGGAACTCTTCTGGCTCTATCAATCTGTTTCTTTACTTCCGCAGGTGGGTATTGTAGTTGTAAGAAAGCTTGACAGAGATCTTGTAGGTGTTTGTCTCTGTCTGAGGGGTTGGAGCAAATGCGGTTGTATCGCAGAGCTTGGCTGTAGACGATGGATCGTGTGGTGTGGTCAGGGTGAAAGCTGGAGGCATGCAGGTAGGAATAGCGGTCAGTAGGTTTCCGGTATAGGGTGGTGTTTATGTGACCATTGTTTATTAGCACTGTAGTGTCCAGGAAGTGTATCTCTTGTGTGGACTGGACCAGGCTGAGGTTGGTGGTGGGATGGAAATTGTTGAAATCATGGTGGAATTCCTCAAGGGCTTCTTTTCCATGGGTCCAGATGATGAAGATGTCATCAATATAGCGCAAGTAGAGTAGGGGCTTTAGGGGACGAGAGCTGAGGAAGCGTTGTTCTAAATCAGCCATAAAAATGTTGGCATACTGTGGGGCCATGCGGGTACCCATAGCAGTGCCGCTGATCTGAAGGTATACATTGTCCCCAAATGTGAAATAGTTATGGGTAAGGACAAAGTCACAAAGTTCAGCCACCAGGTTAGCCGTGACATTATTGGGGATAGTGTTCCTGACGGCTTGTAGTCCATCTTTGTGTGGAATGTTGGTGTAGAGGGCTTCTACATCCATAGTGGCCAGGATGGTGTTAACACCATCCTGGCCACTATGGATGTAGAAGCCCTCTACACCAACATTCCACACAAAGATGGACTACAAGCCGTCAGGAACACTATCCCCAATAATGTCACGGCTAACCTGGTGGCTGAACTTTGTGACTTTGTCCTTACCCATAACTATTTCACATTTGGGGACAATGTATACCTTCAGATCAGCGGCACTGCTATGGGTACCCGCATGGCCCCACAGTATGCCAACATTTTTATGGCTGATTTAGAACAACGCTTCCTCAGCTCTCGTCCCCTAAAGCCCCTACTCTACTTGCGCTATATTGATGACATCTTCATCATCTGGACCCATGGAAAAGAAGCCCTTGAGGAATTCCACCATGATTTCAACAATTTCCATCCCACCACCAACCTCAGCCTGGTCCAGTCCACACAAGAGATACACTTCCTGGACACTACAGTGCTAATAAACAATGGTCACATAAACACCACCCTATACCGGAAACCTACTGACCGCTATTCCTACCTGCATGCCTCCAGCTTTCACCCTGACCACACCACACGATCCATCGTCTACAGCCAAGCTCTGCGATACAACCGCATTTGCTCCAACCCCTCAGACAGAGACAAACACCTACAAGATCTCTGTCAAGCTTTCTTACAACTACAATACCCACCTGCGGAAGTAAAGAAACAGATTGATAGAGCCAGAAGAGTTCCCAGAAGTTACCTACTACAGGACAGGCCTAACAAAGAAAATAACAGAACGCCACTAGCCGTCACCTTCAGCCCCCAACTAAAACCCCTCCAACGCATTATTAAGGATCTACAACCTATCCTAAAGGATGACCCAACACTCTCACAAATCTTGGGAGACAGGCCAGTCCTTGCCTACAGACAGCCCCGCAACCTGAAGCAAATACTCACCAACAACCACATACCACACAACAGAACCACTAACCCAGGAACTTATCCTTGCAACAAAGCCCGTTGCCAATTGTGCCCACATATCTATTCAGGGGACACCATCACAGGGCCTAATAACATCAGCCACACTATCAGAGGCTCGTTCACCTGCACATCCACCAATGTGATTTATGCCATCATGTGCCAGCAATGCCCCTCTGCCATGTACATTGGTCAAACTGGACAGTCCCTACGTAAAAGAATAAATGGACACAAATCAGATGTCAAGAATTATAACATTCATAAACCAGTCGGAGAACACTTCAATCTCTCTGGTCACGCAATCACAGACATGAAGGTCGCTATCTTAAAACAAAAAAACTTCAAATCCAGACTCCAGCGAGAAACTGCTGAATTGGAATTCATTTGCAAATTGGATACTATTAATTTAGGCTTAAATAGAGACTGGGAGTGGCTAAGTCATTATGCAAGGTAGCCTATTTCCTCTTGTTTTTTCCTACCCCCGCCCCCCTGATGTTCTGGTTTAACTTGGATTTAAACTTGGAGAGTGGCCAGTTTGGATGAGCTATTACCAGCAGGAGAGTGAGTTTGTGTGTGTA
Organism: Eretmochelys imbricata; assembly: GCF_965152235.1. Classification (NCBI taxonomy): domain Eukaryota; kingdom Metazoa; phylum Chordata; order Testudines; family Cheloniidae; genus Eretmochelys; species Eretmochelys imbricata. Next base: position 129,954,275 of record NC_135576.1, on the reverse strand, counting down.
TGGGGGTGGGTTTTTGGAGGGGGGTGAGGGAGTGAGAGAACCTGGATTTGTGCAGGAAATGGCCTAACTTCATTATCATGCACATTGTGTAAAGAGTTGTCACTTTGGATGGGCTATCACCAGCAGGAGAGTGAATTTGTGTGGGGGGGTGGAGGGTGAGAAAACCTGGATTTGTGCTGGAAATGGCTTTTAGATAAGCTATTACCAGCAGGACAGTGGGGTGGGAGGAGGTATTGTTTCATATTCTCTGTGTATATATAGAGTCTGCTGCAGTTTCCACGGTATGCATCTGATGAAGTGAGCTGTAGCTCACGAAAGCTCATGCTCAAATAAATTCGTTAGTCTCTAAGGTGCCACAAGTACTCCTTTTCTTTCTGCGAATACAGACTAACACGGCTGTTACTCTGAAATCTATTTATGTGCACAGGGATGTCCTGTGCATCCTCTGTAGAGATCTTGAGGAAACTTTTCTGCAGGTACTCTGCAATCCTCTGCCAAAGGTTTCTGGGGAGGGCTACCTTATTTCTTCTGACATCGTAGGACACTTCTCATACCACTCAGCAATTCAGCAGGCACCACTGCAGCACACAGGCTAGCAGCATAAGGTCCCGGGCGGCAACCTGATGCCTGAAGAAGCTGTTCCCTTTCAGCCTCCATTACCCTCAGGAGTGAGATATTGGCTAAAATCAGCACCGCCTGTGGAAAACGGTGCCAGTATTTAGTTCAGCTTCCCTATCTGCATATACTCATGCTTGTGAGGTACCCCCTGCCTTATTGTTCCAACTCGCCTCCTCCCCTCTGGGCCATACTCACCATGGCTGGGACTACCATTGTGATCTATAAATCCCAAGGACAAGTGAGAATGTAGTGCTGGTAACTTGTGTGGATCAAAGGGAGTGAGTTCAGTATACCAAATTTCCTTTTATATTTTGAATACACTTACTATAGTACCTCTGAATGCATCTGATGAAGTGAGCTGTAGCTCATGAAAGCTTATGCTCAAATAAATTTGTTAGTCTCTAAGGTGCTACAAGTCCTCCTTTTCTTTTTGCAAATACAGACTAACACGGCTGCTACTCTGAAACCTATAGTACCTCTGTGCATTGCATCTTTTGCAGCTGGAAATGTGGCCTTGAGGGTCTCTCCATCCACACCAGCAGAGCGGCTCAGCCAGATAAGGAGGAGAAGGAAGAGGATGCGGTATGTCATGTTCCAAGAGATCCTGCAAGCCTCTGCTGCTTCGGATACCGAGCACAGGGCTTGGAGGATCACCCTCATGGACAGCTGGCCAAGGATAGAGGAGAGAGGAAAAAGGCGCAGGAAAAGGAGAGGGACGTGCTGCAGGAGATGCTAGCACTTCTCAGGCAGCAAACAGACACGCTGGAGACTCTTGCTGACCTTCAGGTTCAACAATCCCCTGCTCGCCTCCCTCTGCAGCCCATAAAGAACTGCCTTCTGGGACCTCCCTACCTCCCCCCCCACATTCCATGTGGCATCCGGGGCCACTGCACTACCCCTACCTCTCCTCCCCAAGGGAGAGTACAGGCAATCACAGCTGCTCAGACACTGACCTGTGAAAGGCACGCTTGGTGTGTTTCTGAAATGACTGTTCTTTGCTCTTTACAAGTTCTTTCCCCTGTATTTATTACATTTTCTTAAGTTACAAAAGTATCTGTTGTTCTTCGAGTGTTTGATCATGTTGATTCCAATCAGGTGTGTGCGCACGTGCACGGTATCCGGAAGATTTTTCCCATAGCCTCATCCGTCGGGTTGTTCCAAGCACCCCCTGGAGTTGAGCCTTCATGGCACTCCATATAGAGCTCTGCCAACCCACCACCCTCTCAGTTCCTTCTTACCGATAGTTACGGTGCCTGGAACTTCCTGTAGCCTTGCTTTAGCAAGCGCATTCAACTCCAGTTGTTTGTACATAGTTAGTTTATCTTGGTAGTTAGAATTGTTGGGGGTCTCTACCCCCTTCCGACTTCCTGGAGCCGTGGTATGCCATGGTCCCTGGTGTTTAAAAACTGTGTGGTCTGCTTGAAGTGCATGCCAAAGAGTGATCCACACTCCTCGTGTTTATGGTGCCTAGGGGAGGGTCACCAAAAGGATCGCTGTAAAATCTGCTGCGAGTTCCACCCTAGAACTCTTAAAGAAAGAGAGCAGCGGCTAAAAGTGATCCTCATGGAGGCAGCTCTACACCCCCATTCGGACCCGGGCTCAGGGGACCCGCTCTGAACACGTCCTTGTCAACGCGGAGTGCCTCGGCGCCGTCATCAAGTTCGGTGCCGAGAAAGGACTCGTCCCGGGACGCTCGGCACCCGCACGGCACCTCCCGAGGCCCAGTGGAGAGTAGGCACCGCTCTCACTCGCTGGTGCCTCAGAAGAAAAAGAAGCTGGACAGTCGGTCACCTCTGGCTAAATCTAACGTAGGGAGACCCCAGGTGGGCGACAGCTCGAGATCCCCCGTTAGGACCGCATTGACTCCTGCCCAGGCAAGGCAGTTGCCCCGCACGTTCACCGGTCCCTACAGGCCAGCAGCTGCCGCTTCCTTTGATGCCGGAAGTTTTCGAAGCTGCTCAGGATCTGCTGCACCTTACAGCGCCGTTCTCGCTCCCTAGGAGGGAGGAACCTCTGGCGTTGGCGATCCCACCCCGCCTCCAGGTGCAGTCAAGAGGGAAGCTGGCAATGATGTCCAGACATTCCCCCTCTCCACGTCCTTCGGCACTGGCCCACTCGGACAGAGAGCCGAGTCGCTCCCCAAGCTCTTGACATTTGAGGCAGCGAAGCTCATCTCCTCCGTGGCCTTCAGTCTCTGAGACCTCGGAGTCAGAGTCTGACTCCTACCACTCTCGGGGGAGTAGGAGCTGACAATCAAGGTCAAGGCGAGACAGGCAAGATCCCCAGCTGTGGCCACCGCAATGGCAGAATCCACCACAGTGGCCATTCTGGACCCCCTGAGCCTTTCACCAAAGCCAGGGAAGGATCCGAGGGTACCGCTCCGCAGCATCTTCGGTGGCCTCAGCCATATGCTTCCTGCCATCAACCATGCAGTCTGCCTTGGTGCCTACCCACACGACAAATCCATTGGCTGTGGCACCATCACTGGCACCGGCCTCGGCACTGACAACTCTTTCAACCTTGGTGCCGACAGCGTTCTCGGCACCGCCTGCTGTGCTGGTGCCAACAGCATTTTCGGCACCGCGGCACTGACAGCGGCACAGACAATGGCCCCGCCACCTTCGTCAGCTCAGGCAGCTGGTTTGGCACCGGCTCCACCGGCGGTACCATCAGTGTCTCCGGTGCCTGTACCAACGCCGAGGGCAGGGATAGGATACAGAGGGCCCTAGACAAATTGGAGGATTGGGCAAAAAGAAATCTGATGAGGTTCAACAAGGACAAGTGCAGAGTCCTGCACTTAGGATGGAAGAATCCCATGCACCGCTACAGACTAGGGACCGAATGGCTCGGCAGCAGTTCTGCAGAAAAGGACCTAGGGGTTACAGTGGACGAGAAGCTGGATATGAGTCAACAGTGTGCCCTTGTTGCCAAGAAGGCCAATGGCATTTTGGGATGTATATGTAGGGGCATTGCCAGCAGATCGAGGGACGTGATTGTTCCCCTCTATTCGACATTGGTGAGGCCTCATCTGGAGTACTGTGTCCAGTTTTGGGCCCCACATAGAAGGATGTGGAAAAATTGGAAAGAGTCCAGCGGAGGGCAACAACAATAATTAGGGGACTGGAACACATGACTTCTGAGGAGAGGCTAGGGAACTGGGATTGTTTAGTCTGCGGAAGAGAAGAATGAGGGGGGATTTGATAGCTGCTTTCAACTACCTGAAAGGGGGTTCCAAAGAGGATGGATCTAGACTGTTTTCAGTGGTAGCAGATGACAGAACGAGGAGTAATGGTCTCAAGTTGCAGCGGGGGAGGTTTAGGTTGGATATTAGGAAAAACTTTTTCACTAGGAGGGTGGTGAAACACTGGAATGCGTTATCTAGGGAGGTGGTGGAATCTCCTTCCTTAGAAGTTTTTAAGGTCAGGCTTGACAAAGCCCTGGCTGGGATGATTTAGTTGGGGATTGGTCCTGCTTTGAGCAGGGGGTTGGACTAGATGACCTCCTGAGGTCCCTTCCAACCCTGATATTCTATGATTGACAGCCCCGGCACTGACAGTCGCTCCATCGGCACCGACATTCCCCCTGAGAGTAGTGGGACCCCTTGGGATCTGATGACAGGAAGCATCTGCTGTTTATAGCCTCTCCTCCTCCTCAGCTCTGGATGAGGCATTGGCAGGCACAGCTATAGCCCCGGTGCTTGAGGACAACAGGGTATTACAACAGTTGCTGCGAAGGGTCTGGGCATTAAGGCTGAGGAGGTGGTCGAGGAGGCTGATCCCATGGTGGATACCCTCACCCCCTCAGGAGCTTCTCCTATTGCCCGACCACTGATTAAGACTATTGTAGACACCACCAAGACCCTGTGGCAGATCCCAGCTTCCTTGCCATCCACTGCCAAGTGCAACGAGAGGCGTTATTTCGTGCCCTCCAAGGGGTACGAACATTTGTACTCCCACCCACCTCCCAACTCTCTTGTCATGGCCGCTGCTAATCAGCATGAGTGGCAGGGTTTCTAGGGGCCCTCCGCTAAAAACAGGGAGGCTAAGTGCTTAGACCTTGTCGGGAGAAGGGTCTATTCTACAGAGAGTCCCCAGCACCGTATTTCGAACCAGCAGGCCATCATCAACAGGTACTTGTATAACACCTGTGCGGCAATGGCTAAATTTTCGGAGCTCCTCCCATCAGACTCCCAAGTCAAGTTCTCGGTCTTGGTGGAGGAGGGGAAGCTAGTCTCCTGTGCTTCCCTCCAGGCCGCGTTGGATGGTGCTGGCTCCAAGTCTTGGGGCTCCCTTATGAGGTCCAACAGACTATTCAGGACCTCCCATTTGAGGGTGTGACTCTTTTCTCTGAAAAGACAGACAAGAGGCTGCATAGTCTGAAAGACTCACCTCAGGTCTTTGGGCCTGCACCCTCCTGCCACGCATCGGAAACACCTTAGGCCGCAACCTCCTCTGAGGTTCTATCAGCAGAACCGCCAGGATGGTTCTCGGAAGAGGAACAGGAGTGGCAGGAAAAGACAACATCTGTCCTTAGACCAGGGCTCTGGCCAACCCAAACTACCTTCCGGCCCCAAACTAGCCTTTTGAAGGTGCGGTTGAGGACAGTGCACCAGAACAAAAACTGGATCTACCCCACCTTACCTTTTCCTCCCGACTGTCCCCTTTCTACCGTGCATGGTCCCGTATCACCTCGGACCGCTGGGTGCTCCGCACCATAGAGAGGGGATCCTCCATCCAATTCTTTGCCCTTCTGCCCTTCCACCCTCCTTTCCCATCCCTCTTCAGGGACGCTTCTCATGAGCAGCTCCAGGAGGTACAGTCCCTCCTATCTCTATGGGCAGTGGAGGAGGTTCCTCAGGAGCACAGGGGCGAGGGCTTTTATTCCAAAGGCAGCCTCAGGCCTATCTTGGACCTGCGAGAACTCAACAAGTTCGTGAAAAAACTCAAGTTCCACATGGTCTCTTTGGCTTCCATCATCCCTTCCTTGGATCCAGGGGACTGGTATGCCACCCTCGACTTGAAGGACCCATGTTTTCATATCGCAATTACTCAGCCCCACAGGAAATACCTGAGTTTTGTGGTCAACAGTACCGACTACCAATTTACTGTCCTTCGGCATGTCAGCAGCACCTCCGGTATTCATCAAGTGCATGGCAGTCATCGCTGCATTTCTGCACAGGCACCAGGTACAGGTGTTTCTGTACCTCGACGACTAGCTGATCAGGGGCCGCTCCAGGACCCAAGTGGAAGCTCAGGTCAGATTCATCAGAGCCACCTTCAACAACCTGGGTCTTCTTCTAAACGAAGCAAGATTGACTCTGTCCCCCATACAGAGGATAGAGTTTATTAGGGGCAGTACTGGATTTGACCCAAGCTGGGGCATACCTGCCGGAAGCGAGGTTTCAGGCTCTGACCAATATTATTTGAGGCCTCAGTTTCCCACCACCACAGCGAGGAACTGCCTGAAGCTTCTCAGACACATGGTTGCCTGTACCTACGTGGTGCAGCATGCCAGACTCAGGCTTCGACCTCTTCAGTCGTGGCTTGCATCAGTGTATCGCCCAGCGTGGGACAGCTTGGACAGGATAGTGACCCTGCCTCACCTGGTCCTCGACTCCCTCCTGTGGTGGCTCGACCCTCAGGAAGTATGGTCAGAGGTCTCCTTCACCACTCCACAGCTGTCTCTGTCGCTAGTGACGGACATGTCAGACTTGGGCTGGGGAGCACATCTGGGAGACTGCAGGACTCAAGGCCTCTGGTCTCAGGCGGATCTAGGTCTCCACATCAATGTCAGAGAGCTCAGAGCGGTGTGCGTAGCATATCAGACCTTCCGGGCCTGCTTAATGGGACAATGTATATCGGTCATGATGGACAATACAACAGCAAAGTTCTATATCAACAAACGGGGGTGCACGCTCCTCTCCCCTGTGCCAGGAAGCCCTCATGCTGTGAGACTTCTGTGTAGAACATTCAATTCACCTGCAGGTGTCATACCTCCCCGGGGTGCAGAACGAGCTGGCGGACCACCTCAGCAAGTCGTTTCACAGCCACAAGTGGTCCCTTCACCCAGACGTCGTGATTTCAATCTTCCAGAGGTGGGACTTTCCCCAGATAGACGTATTCACCATGTGACATAACAGGAAGTGCCAGCAGTTCTGCACTTTCCGGAATTACAGCCTGGGCTCCAGTGCCGACACTTTCCTCTTCAATTGTGGAGGTTCTCTCCTATACGCCTTTCCGCCTATACCACCTGTTCACAAGGTGCTCCTCAAGATCCAGAGAGAACGAGCTCAGGTCCTATTGATAGGGCCAGCCTGGCCCTATCAGCACTGGTACACATCTCTCCTAGACATGTCAGTGGAAACCCCTGTCACCCTGCTGCTCTTCCTGAACCTTCTGACACAAGATCACTGTCATCTTCAACATCCGAACCTCAAGTCACTTTGCCTCACGGCATGGAAGCTCCATGGTTGAACCCAATGGAGCTTTCCTGTTCAGACCAGGTTAGACAGGTCCTCCTTGGCAGCAGAAAACCCTCTACGAGAGCCACATACCTTGCCAAGTGGAAGAGATTTTCAACCTGGTCAGTGCAGCGCCATTCGTCCCCAATGCTAGCCTCAGTGCCGCTCATTCTGGGCTACCTCCTCCATCTGAAGCAGGAGGGGCATTTGTTGTCATCAGTAAGGGTGCACTTAGCCGCCATCTTGGCCTTCCACCCGGGCACGGAGGGCCACTTTGTGTTTGCTAACCCTATGGTCAGACAGTTCTTAAAAGGGCTCGACAGGCTATACCATAATGTGCATCAGCCTGTCCCTGCCTGGGAACCTCAACCTGGTTCTTTCTAGGCTCATGGGACCCCCCTTTGAACTGTTAGCGACGTGCTCCCTGCTCTACCTCTCTTACAAGGTGGCGATAACCTCGGCCAGGAGGGTGTCTGAGCTCAGGGCCCTGATGTCAGACTGTCCCTACACCATGTTCTGTAAGGACAAGGTGCAGCTCAGGCCTCATCTTGCTTTCCTCCTGAAGGTTGTATTGCAGTTTCACATCAACGAGGATGTCTTTCTCCTGGTATTCTACCCTAAATCGCATTCCAGCGGCAGGGAGCAGAGGCTCCACTCTCTGGATGTTCACAGGGCGCTAGCTTTCTACATTGACAGAACAAAGCCATTTAGAAAATCGGTCCAGCTGTTCGTGGCAGTGGCAAACAGAATGAAGAGCCTAACGTGTCCTCACAATGCATCTCGTCAAAGATCACATCCTCCATATGCAAGTGTTACAACCTGGCAGGTGTTCCTGCACCTCCAATTACTATGCACTCCACCAGGGCGCAGGCTTCATTAACATCGTTCCTGGCTCAGGTTCTCCCTCAGGAAATCTGCAGGGCAGTGATGTGGTCCTCCATCCATACTTTCGCCATGCACTATGCGATTACCCAACAGGCCAGAGATAATGCGGCCTTTGGACAAGCAGTGCTGCAATCAGCGGACAACTCCGGCCCCACCACCTGAATTTGGGCTTGTGAGTCACCTGATTTGGAGTCGACATGAACAAGCACGCGAAGAACTAAAAACAGTTACCTTCTTGTAACTGTTGTTCTTTGAGATGTGTTGTTCATGTCCATTCCAATACCCACCCTCCGTCCCCTGTCAGAGTAGCCGGCAAGAAGGAACTGAGGGGGTGGTGGGTCTGCATGGCGAGACTCCGGGGGCGCCCAGACTGACCCGATGGATGGGAAAAATAGCCGCCTATGGGAAAAATCTTCCAGCTACCATTCACATGCGCACGCACGCACCTGATTGGAATGGACATGAACAAGCACTCGAAGAACAACAACAGTTACGAGAAGTGAGTAACCGTTTTTTCCCATGGGTATGGAAGAAAAGTCTAGTTATGGAAACTTAATTCATCTTTACTAGTTCACAATGTGTGCTGGCTGGGGCAGACGACATTCACAGATAATAGTGAGAGGTGCGTTTGCATTGTTATATTACTACTACACACACCGCTCACTACAAGCTTCATCCTGGAGTGGAAAAGAGCAATGCCAGGTAGAACACACTGCAGCAACACACATTACTGTGACTCGCTATTGAAATGGTCTTTCAAAGCCTCCCTGAGCTGAATAGCTCTCTACTGAGCTCTTCTTATAGCTCTGGCTGCTCAAAATCCGCAGACAGCCGTTCCACCTCCCCTGTCCACCCTGGGGGAAACTTTCCCCTCTTTGCTTCTCAGGCATTATATAAGACACAGCAGGAGCTGTAACCGTTGGGATATTTTTCTCACTGAGGTCCAATCTCAAGAGCAGACAGTGACAGCGACCTTTCAAATGACCAAAGGCACATTCAACTGTCATTCTGCATCTGCTGAGCCTGTAGTTGAAGTGCTCCTTGGTGTTGTTGAGGGGGAGCAAGGAGTAGGCTTGGTCTCCCAGGATCACTCTTGGCATTTCAGCATCCCCAATGGTAATCCACTGGTCTGGAAAGAAAGTCCCTGCTTGCAGCTTTCTGAACAGGCCTGTGTTCTTAAACACGCACGCATCATGCACCTTCCCAGACCACCCCACACTGATGCTGGTAAAGCATCCCCATGAGCCATCAGCATTTGCATTACCGTAGAAAAGTATCCCTTTCTATTGATGTACTCTGGGGCAAGGTGGTCTGGTGCCAAAATAGGGATCTGCGTGCCATCTATCGCTCCACTGCAGTTGGGAACCCACGTGCTACAAAATTGTCCTGCACATGGCCCAGAGTCGCAGCCCTGCACACTTGTATCACAGTAGCCCCCGTTGGTAGCAATCAGGCGTTGCCAGTTTCCACAGAGCAATCACCACTCTCTTCTCCACTGTCAGTGCAGAGCTCACTTTGATGTTGCTGCACTGGAGGGCTGGGGCGAGCTCTGTACACAGATCCAGGATGTGGCCTTGCACATCCAAAAGTTCTGCAGCCACTGCTCGTCCTCCTGAACCCTCATGACAATGCGACCCCACCAGTCAGTGCTTGTTTCTTGAGCCCAGAACCGGCACTCCACCATCTGCAGCTGCTCTGTGAATGCGGCCAATAACTTTGAATTGTTTCTGTGTCCCACAGCAATCTAGCCTCCAAGGAATCGTCATGTTCTCCACGGCTCCTCTTGTGGCTCTGCAAATACTCTAGGATCCGGCCCCCGCAGGCTTGCAACACTCATCACAATATTTGTGAGATGTGCAGGATCCAGGCTTCTGACACAGATTGCAGACATTGAGGGGGGACGCACAGGTGTGTGGGGATTTTGAAAAGAGACGTGAAACATTGTGGGATACAGGTGAAATTATGGGATGGAGAACACTGTATGACAGGCTGTTGACTCATTTTGGCCCCATGAGGCACTGCAAAACCTTCCCAAAACACCCTGAGCTAGATGGTAGCAAATTGCACAGTGGGATAGCTACCCATGATGCATGGCATTCTGCATCGATGCACGCACTGCTCGTGAGGACGGGCACTGCTGACACAAGCAGCGTAGACACACAAAAGCGACTGAATTACTGTGCCGGCTGTATGCAGACGTAACTTAGGTTGACATAATTTTGTAGTGTAGACGTGTCCCAAAGCCACTACAGTTGGATTCCAGGAGCTGCTGCCAGCAGTGTCCCAACCCTGCCATCAGGTGATAGTGCAGCTGCACCAACGCAGCAAATAGATGGGGAGGGAGGGAGGGAGGGTGGGCACAGAAAGAGAAAATAACAGAGAGCAAGAAAAGCAGTGTCAGGAGAGAAGGAAAAAAGGAGAGGGATGGTGGTGATCATGGGATGTCTCTGGGAATGGACAAGGAGACAGAGCTGGGGTTTGGGTGGGTGCATGTGGAAGAAGGAACAGATAGTGGGTATGGGAAGGAGGGGCAGTGTGTGAGGATAGGGGAGGGGAGAAGCAGAGAGGGGGAGGGGGCATGTGAGGGAGATTGCGGAGTGTGTATGGAGGATGTGGGGGTGGCAGGAGAGGGTGGGGGAGGGGACAGGATGTATGGAAGATGGGGGAGGGGAAAGGGCGTATGGGGGAGGGGAGAGGGTGTATGGAAGATAGGGGAGAGGATGTATGGAAGATGGGGGAGGGGAGATGTGTAGGGAGGGTGTAGAAGCGTAGAGCACGTCAGTGGGGGGAGGTGGGAATGGCAGTCCAGCCCTGCACAGCGTTATATCTTAAATGGTGTAGCTGAGAGATGCAAGGTGCCCTGCTGTAATGTGGCGTCCTGCTTCTGATCATGACGGGGGGATGTTAGTACCTACGATACTTATTTGTGGTCGTTGCTCTTTCACTCTGTCTGTGTACCTTGGCCCATCACCTGGTCGCTGGGCACATTCACAGCAATGCCAATAACAAAGTGTATTTCATAATAATAATAATAATAATAATAAATTATTAGTGAGCTGCTCAACCAAGGGTACACCTCTTTACACACACCCCTTTCTGCAGACAAAGTCCGGTATAATTGAATGCACCTCACACTATGCCCTGAAGACTAACAGACTTGGGATCTGCCAGACCAATGCCAGGAACAAGTCTGAAAGGTAGGAGCCCATTGCTGAGACAGTCTTTTCAATAGCCCTCAGACGTACACATCCAGGGGCTGTGAGTAAGTGCTGTGGGGCACATGTTGGGACTTGGGATTGAATCCATGGCACTAATAACAAATGTCAATAACCTGCTCTAAAGATGGAGAAGACTTCTTTCTACCTCACCCCCTGGCCCCCGAAACTGTCCTCCACATTGCATCTCGGACTTCCAGTCCCTACATTAACAGTAGTGGTACTCTGCTCTGAGCCATTTTTCACTGGCTCCTGAAGGGCACAGCTCTGATACCTAAGTAACCACCTGGGGGTCTCCAGGGCAGGATGTGAAAAACCCCAGAAAGCCTTCCAGACAACAGACAACCGCCCAGCCTATGGTAGACACAAACATCCCTACGAGTTCCCTGGCTGAATGGAGACTGACCCCCAGCCCCTGCCTGAGGGGGTGGGGCTAGTGAGTCTGAACTACATGGAAGGAAATTACAGGATAGCTTTTAGAATGTAACCCGCATCCCAACAGGTTCCCCCAGTCAATATCCCAACAATGACAGCTGAGAATACTCAGTACCCTAAACCCACTCCCAACAACCCATCCCTCGCGCCTCTCACTCTGTGCCCCCAATCACCCCTTTTACATTAAAATCAAATTCTTAGCTCCCCAGAAATACGAGTAGTGGGGTCCTCAGGTCTGCAGCAGGGGCTGATTGAAATACCCCTGTTTCCTAGCAGCCACAGACCCTTTAGGATGGGTTCTGGAACAGCTGCAGCTCAGATCAAGTCCTGCCGAAAGAAACCTTCTCTCCAGAAGTGGAGTGGTTCTCATGGGTTGGACACTATCTAACAGTAGCCCACAGTGTCTTCACGCTATGGAAGGGAGTTGAGGGCGGAGGAAGGGGCCCCTGCTTTGAAAATACTGTGTGTGCTGTGGGGTGGGAAAGCTACTCTCACCTCATTGTCTCTACAGGAGCTGATGGGGGGCAGCTGGAAATACTGCTGTGGAATTGAGATAGGTTCCAGGAAGCTGCACTTGGTCTAGAGGTGCCTTACAGTCCTTTGCTGACTGGTAATGGCCCAGAGCAGCCCTGATTCTGAGGGGCTATCATGGATGTCCCTGGGGCACGTGTTGGGACAAAGTGGGAGTCTGTTGAACTGGATTCTTCTCTGGCTCTTCTGGTGATGACTGGGCATTGGCAGGGGGATCAAACTTCATCCCCCAAACTTCATTACAGGAGCTGTCACTCTCTTACTGGCTCTTCCTCTAAGTGGTCCCTGCGTGATGTGGGAGAGCAGCAAGGCCCAGAGCTCCGTTATGTTTACCCATTTCACTATGACCATCTTGAGATTGTTCCCAAAACAATGTCATGATCAAACTGCATCAAAAGCCCTGGGGAGTCAAACACTATCCTGAAATGGCAGCTGAGCCCAAACGCCACTCCGAGGGCCCCTCTCTCTGGCTCTGGTCCTACAGGGAGTCCCTTCCCTACGTGAGTGAGGCAGGGAGTCTCCTGCTCTTAGTGTTAGATCTGAATAACTCTGTTCCTGTGTATTTAGACCTGGACCTGCTGTGCTTATCCCACTTCTGCCAGAGCATATTGCAGCCAACTCCTCTCCCTCTTCCTGTATCTGTCAACTACCATCTTTCAGGCTCCTCCCTGTCTAGCTTCTTCTCCAACTGAGTCTCTCATTTCCGGTCCTCAAAACTTCTCAACCTCATCCGTGATGATTAAGGAACATAGGGATGGAAGGGACCTCCTGAGTCATCAAGTCCAATCCTCTGCTATGGCAGGCAACCCCATCATATAATCCCCTTCATAAATGTACCAACCTCCAACTTAAAACTAGTTAGGTTGTTTGCACCCACTTTTCCTATGGGGAGGCTGTTCCAGAAACACACTCCTCTGATGGTTAAAAGCCTTCTTCTGATATCCAGTCTAAATCTATTCATGACCACTTTATACCTATGTGTTCCTGTGACAACATCGTCCCTTAGCTTACTCCTATGATTTTTAGAGTGCAATCATATGCCCTCTGAGCCTGCTTTTGCTACACTACACAAGCCAAGATCTCCCAGTCTCCTCTTGTAAGGTAGGCTCTCCATTCCCCTGATCATCCTAGTAGCCCTTCTTTGAACCTGTTCCAGTTTGAATGAATCTTTCTTGAACATGAGTGACCAGAACTGTAAGCAGTATTCCAGATGAGGTCTTACTCATGCCATGTACAATTATATTAATGCTTCCCGATCTCTATTCTACATGGAAGACTGCAGCAGAGAACTGGAGGAGAAAACTGCAGCACTTGCAAATATTTTTGGACCAGGAACAGAACAGAGAAACCAGAGAGGGCAAGATCCTTCACACTACTATACGTGGCAAGCCCAGGGGCATGGGGGATGCACAGTATAAGTCAGCGAAAGCATGAATGGGGCTGCAAACTGCTAGACAAAGGTCATTAAAAATGTCAAGAACACAGAACCACACAGAAATGTTACTTGATAAAGACACATTTTCTTTAAAGGGAAACTAACTGCCAGATAAGATAACTGATCATTATGTTTTAAACCTGTGTAATAAGGCTAAATCATGTGAACAATTAACAGGCTAATGAGAACCCAGATTATTTCTGGTATAACTGATAACCAGTTCAAAGCAAAGTTATTGCAAGAAATTGACTTGAATTTGCAAAAGTTTGATACTTGTGAAAACCAAGCTTCCCAACTTCAAGTTATCCAAGAGGGAAAGAGAACTGAAGTGCCTCTAATTATAAATGCAGTCCATGCATAAAGACAGACTGCAAGGATAAGCAAATAACAAAAATCAAATATGTTTGCAACACAGGCGGAGGCAATTGCAAAACAACCCAAAGACAGCTAGCAAAAAGGGTGTGATAAATGTGCTGTGAAAGCAACCATTTAGCAAAAGTGCATCTCTCGCCGCACAAGTTGCAAAGAAATACAAAAGCAGAATGCATGCCCGAATATAAGACTGGAGAACAAAGCTCTGACGAGGATGCAGAAGACTGCTGGGTCTTCTCATACCACTACAAAGCCAGGTTCCACAACAGATGGGCTTGTGGCTTTGGCAATAAATCAACAAAAAATGCATTTCAGAATACATACTGGAGCAGACTGCAAAATAATCACAGTAGGCATGTACAAAAGGGTTAGTGACTGCCCAACGTTAAAGTCCAAATCTAAGGTTCTCCCATAAAGCAGTGACCACACCATTCCACGTGTCGAAGCCACACTGGCAAGTCTGTTACAGATACCAGTTTGAAGTAATGGAACAGGGAGTCCCATGAATGCTTGAGTTGAAAAGCAACCTGCAAAATGCAGATAATCAAATGGGGGTATAACTTGCCTGTTGAATGGGATGCAAAAGATGTTCTTAAAGAACTTGGTAAGCAGTTTAACAGACTGGGATATAACCCACCTCACTGATATAAATCTGAGCATGCTGCCAAAAAGACAGACACCATGAAAAGCCCCATTAGCATCAAGAAGTAAAAAGATGAGCTTGGCCAGATGGTAAATTAAGATGTTATAGGGTTACCAGGCTAGTCAATGCTCTCAAGTTGCAGTGGGGGAGATCTAGGTTGGATATTAGGAAACACTTTCACTAGAAGGGTGGTGAAGCACTGGAATGGATTACCTAGGGAGGTGGTGGAATCTCCATCCTTAGAGGTTTGTAAGGCCTGGCTTGACAAAGCCTTCGCTGTGATGATTTAGTTGGGGATTGGTCCTGCTTTGAACAGGGGATTGGACTAGATGACCTCCTGAGGTCTCTTCCAACCCTAATATTCTATGATTCTATACAACTAAATCAGTCAAGGATCTGAATAGCTCCAAAAGATTCTACTATGGCCATCAAAGACGATCAGTATCCCACGAGAACAGCTGAGGAGGTCATATCTAGATTTTAAACTGGAAATGTATTTTCAAATTTGGATGCAAGCCAAGTGTTTTGGCCGGTCCATCTTGCTATGGCAAGGGCAAAACTCTGCACTTTAAACTCCCTTTTTCTAGATATATGTTTTAGTGACTTCCATTCGGGGTGCCTGAGGGAGGAATGGGGTGGGAAAATGAACATTGAGGGTGAATGGGTCTGATCCAAAGCCCATTTGAAGTAATTGATTTCCATTAGATTAGGTCCAATACCAGGAAGAATGAGATTTAGAAACTTGTTCAATAGGCTCCCCATGGAACTGCTACAAGCCCCATCAGTTTAGTTATTTAACACTAGACCCTGAGGACACTGGGGGAAACAATCCTATACTCACAGTAACGTTGGTCTGGCAGGGACCTCGAGAGGTCATCTGGTCCAGCCCCCTGCACTTAGGTAGTTCCAGGTAAACCTAGACCAGTGGTTTCCAAACTTCTTTTTCTGGCGACCCAGTTGAAGAAAATTGTTGATGCCTGTGACCCAATGGAGCTGGGGATGATGGGTTTGGGATGTGGGAGGCGCTCGGGGCTAGGGCAGAGGGTTTGGGTGTGGGGGTGAGGGCTGCGGGGTGGGGCTGGGAATGAAGGGTTCAGGGTGTGGGAGGGGGCTCTGGGCAGGGGTGGGGGTTGGAGTGCGGGAGGGGATCAGGGCTCTGGGCTGGGGGTGCAGGCTCTGGGGTGGGGCTGGGGATGAGGGGTTTGGGGTGCCTGTCCTGGCATCGTGGACTGCGCTGCGCCCCGGAAGCAGACAGCAGCAGGTCCGGCTTCTAGGCGGAGGCGCGCAAGCAGCTCCCCATGGCTCTCGCCCACAGGCACCACCCCCCAGCTTCCATTGGCCGGTTCCCGGCCAGTGGGAGTGTGGACCCAGGCGGAGGCCCCCCTGCCTAGGAGCTAGACCTGCTGCTGGCCACTTCTGGGGTGCAGCGCGGTGTCAGAACAGGTAGGGACTTGCCTGCTTTAGCTGGGCAGCACCGCCGACGGGACTTTTAATGGCCCAGTCGGCGGTGCAGACCAGAGCCGCCACGACCCAGTCCCTTCCATTCCGTGACCCAGTACTGGGTCGCGACCCACAATTTGAAAACCGCTGACCTAGACCATCCCTGACAGGTGTTTGCCTAACCTGTTTTTACAAACATCCAATCATGGAGATTCCCCCAGCCTCCTTTGGAAGCCTGTTCCAGTGCTGAACTACCCTTAGAAAGTTTTTCCTAATATCTGACCTTAATCTCCCTTGCTGCAGATTAAGCCCAGTACTACTTGTCCTACCTTCAGTGGACACGGAGAACAATTGATCACTGTCCTCTTCCTAACAATTTATTATGAATTAAGAGACAGTTAGCATGTCCAGCCACAGCCTTCTTTTCTCTCGATTAAACATGCCCTTCTTTCAACCCTTCCTGCACGGGGAAAGTGCGACCTTTTCCATCCCTGATGTTTATGGTTTGGTGGTAAAAGATATATTTGTGGAATATTTGTATTATGGTCTGTCTTGGCTGTCTACCACTTACATTTTTTTCTGACTTCATGCTGATTTATAGCAGGCTAGCACTGGTTATAATATAAAGAGTGGTTTCAGAGTAACAGCCGTGTTAGTCTGTATTCGCAAAAAGAAAAGGAGGACTTGTGGCACCTTAGAGACTAACCAATTTATTTGAGCATGAGCTTTTGTGAGCTACAGCTCACTTCATCGGATGCATACCATGGAAACTGCCTAACCAATTTATTTGAGCATGAGCTTTGGTGAGCTACAGCTCACTTCATCGGATGCATACCATGGAAACAGTTTCCACGGTATGCATCCGATGAAGTGAGCTGTAGCTCACGAAAGCTCATGCTCAAATAAATTGGTTAGTCTCTAAGGTGCCACAAGTACTCCTTTTCTTTTTGCGAATATAAAGAGTAAATGTGTCGGAGTTTAGGACCCAGAGATATTTTTCAGACTTACAGGCTGTGACAGCTGACTGAAAATCAATGAAGCATACTTTAAAAAGCTTCCTAGTGATGCAAGATTAGGCTTGGAATGCACTATCCTTCTTTGCAGACACTCTTATCCTTCATGCTTTCTAGTTAGTTCGTGTTAACCCATTTCTAGGCTGGACTGTGTTCGCTTTTGAAAACAAAAGCTGCCATGCTGCTGCTCCTAGATCTGACTATTGTGCCCCTCATTCTTTGCATTAGCAACTCAGGTAAGTGCGATTTCTTCCTTTCCCACGGTCAACGTCAGAAATGCAGATCTCTGTCTGTAACACAGCTCGGTGTCTGCTTGCTGAAGTTAGGCATTAGCATTCATTCTTCTAATATTTATTCTACTTTCTTTTAAAACAACTTTGACTTGTAAAACATGGTTATACTTGTTCCTACATTTAAAAGCCTTTTAGACATGAGGCAATGAAGTTACTGGTAGATATTACTGGAGCAGAGGAGAAATGAAGAGTAACTAAAATAGCAGAGCCACTTTCTACTCAGAAAGGTGCATCTTGGGTTTAGTGCCCAATCCCACAAAATATTTGACAGTTGAGAAGAAAAGTAGTGTTTTTATGAGTGTGTGAGGGAGAGAGAGAGAGAGAGAGAGAGAGAATGATGCTAAAGAAGAGACAATCCCCAGCATTGAGAGGAACACCTAGCCGCTCAAGTGAAAAGACGAAAGGCAAAAGGTACCGTTTGTGTATTTCTTCCAGTGCACATCATGTGTAGAAAGCTCCCTCCACCATCAATGCCAGAGCTTTTTCTATTCATTTATCAACTCTTTTGCCAGTAGGATCAGAAACCACAAACCACTATAAATGAGGAAAAGTTAACGAGGGGAGATATTAAGTGGTATGGCAAGCGTGATGAATTCATCGTACACACAATAAATGTAGTGATGAGCACTGAAACTTACACACACACGAATCAATGACATTGGAGATGGGTCTGACCTACAGCTTCTGATAATCTTGTTCATCTTTCTTCAAGGGCAAAGTCGCTTCTTTCAGTGTATTCCCCACTGCTTCATCTAGTCTTGTTGTAAAAGATTCTAGCCTAAAGTCTTCTCACATTTCTTTGGGGAGATGAGATCATGGCAGAACAGACCTCACTGGAAGGACTTTTTCCCAGCTATTCAGCCTACATGATTTCTGTACTCAGTTTTACCCCATTTCTCTTAGTTCCCTAAACAGCCTTTTTCCTTCTTTAGGGCTTTAGGGATGCCTGTTAGGCACAGCCTGGAGGAGGGGGCCCCGCAATACCTGGAGACATTTTGTAGAGAGTAGCCCTTGCACCAGGAGGAGCATGCCTGTGATTTTATGGGATGCAGACTGCTCACCCCATGCCTATGGAGGGGGCAGGGCCATAGCATTGCCTCTTCCTTGCCCCCCTCTCCTGCATTTGGGGACCAATTTATTCCCAGTGGATAACTGATGTCACCATTTACACCACAGCTGAATTTGGCCCTATTGATCTTTCGTGGCTCTGTTTCTGGGGACCCCACTTCTTTCCTTTCTGCATCTCCTCTATTGATCATGCTCTTCAAGGCTCAACATAATCCAGCTGTAAGAATCATCCCACCCAGTTTCCATTATGCCTCCCAGATCGGAGTCAGGGCCCATGTACTCTGTGACATAGGTTCTATGAAAACTGCTTCCTCTTTTCTACTGATTCTGTGGCATAGGGACATTTCTGAGCCAGCTTCAGGGGCAGGTTGTATTACCTTAAATCAGGAAAGGGATAAGGGATGTTGTTCATTATTTTCCAGTTAAATGTAACACACTTCCCAGATTTGGGATGTTTTCTGGTTTACGGCCTCCCCCAGGTTGTCCCTCTGCTGGGAGATTTTGCTGGCAATGCACCGCTGCAGCATTTGTCAGGGGAAAGCTGGAGGGCTGGGCAGCTAGAGACTCTGGTCCCTGGGAACAGTGGGAGGCAGTTTGGGTTTGGGGCACTCCGATTCAATGAGGCTTTTGGCAGCGGGCATGGGAAAGGGAGTGAGCAGGCATTTGGAGGAGAGGGCTTGACATTGTAGAGGTAGAGTCTAGTCCTTACTCCAGCGTATGGTGGTGGGGCCAGCCAGCTGGGGATGAGCATGGTGAAATGCCCTGGTAGCATAGAGACAGCTACACCAGCTAAATACCACTTTCTCCCCCTCAACAGGGAGGGGAGTCATGCCAGGGGCAGCAGGGAGTGCAGTGATCTGGACGGAGAGAGCTGTATGGGGAGAGAGAGGCTGGTGTGTTCCAGAGCTTCCATAGGGGCTGTTACAAACTGGCAAAACTTAGAGCAGCCCAGAGGCTGCTCTAAATTGTACCTGTGTGTGTGTGTGTGCACCAAACTGGCTCCTTTGTCTCAGTGCAGAGAAGGTGGAAAAGTGGCCAAAAGCCACCTGGTCCATGTATCGTCATCCCCATCGCCCCCCCCCCCGTCAACTGTGCTCTGTCTCCTGAACCAGCTTCTCCGCTCCAGCTCCATATCCATATCCAATAATGAAGGACAGGCACAGGAGCTGGGAAGTTTCTGCTCAGAATCAGCAGTGAAACAGTCAACAGCCTTACCATGTTGCAGTGTTATTGTTAGGCTCCAGAGTCAAGAACCTACCTGAGATGAATGGGGCATTTCCCATCCTCACAGGCTCTGAAGTTGTAGATGTAGGATGAGTGTTACATGGGTATATGTCCAGTTCCAGGCTGGGAGTAACCACAGGGGTTAGAAAATGGATTTGTTTATGTGAAAGCTCAGATCTGGGAGCATGTTTCTGCTGCAGCTGGTTCCTAGGCCTTACTTGCCCTCACCCTAGCCTTATTCCCAGCACACCCTGTCCATTGGCCTCACAGGCATGTATAAGCAGAGATTCCAGTCTATTCATATGTGTTTGCTGCAGGGCGTTACTATCTTCCGCCTCCAGATTGCTCTCTGAATGCACTGCCAGGCTCCGGGATGGAAGGGAATCCGCTCCCTCTCCCTTTGTTTAGATGCTACCTAACGAATGCTGACAGGTCAAACTCGGGAGACTGCCACACCGTCTGCTTCAGTGGAAGGTGTTGTGTAATCAGCACCTTTAATCCATTGACCACTGGCTAGCCGCCCTGAAAGGACTCCCTTTTCTGTATCAGCCGCGGGGTACGGCCATTGCCCTGCTGAAATGCCTCTGATGTCTAGGGAGTATTTCCTGACAGTCACAGCCCAGATGGGCCTGGCTGCAGCATGAATTCTCAGGGTGGCGCCTCCTCCCGGCCTCGTGCACCTTATAGGAGGCCAGGCGCTTCAGCAGGGCACCCCCGGCCGGCCGGCCGGCCACCCACCCAGCCACCCAGCGGGGCGCTCTGGAGGAGCCCGCTGCACGCCGGGCGAGCAGAGCTCCAGCTTTCAGCTCAGGCAGTAGATCTACCGGCTCCAGGCAGGGGCGGCGAGCTCTACCTCCACCTGGTGCCTTAGCACCGGCAATATCCAGAGCCCAGGGGCCCGGCGACCCCCGACCCCACCTGCCGCCCCCCCGCGCGCCTCCCCGGGCCCTGGGGCAGAGCGTCCCGGCCCCTGCCCTGCCCTGCCCTGCCCGGCAGCTCCATGCTGCCTCCCTGCAGCACCTGCGGGGTCCTAGTGCCCCCAGTTCCCCTGCCAGGGCAGACTGAGCCTGCCCTTCCCCCTCACACCTTCCCTTTTCCGGCGGGACCCTCCGCCTGCAGTCACCGCTCCTGCCCCATGCTGGGCAAGGGGCAGCCCCATCCCTCGCCCCCAGTCAGGGGCAACAGCAGGGGAGGAGGCGCACGCAGCACCCCCTGGCACCCACCACGGGGGAGATTCCTGGGCCCGAGAGGGGCCCTAGGAGCACATGCAGTGACAGTGGTGGGGGTGAGTGTGCTTCTGGGGGGGCAGGAAAGGGAGGCTCCTCCCCCAGAGCTCGCTGCTGCTGGCAGGGAAAGGGCTGGGGGGGAGTCCTCCTCTCTGGCCCCTGTCCTGGAGCAGCCTGTCTGCACCCCAAACTCATCCCCAGCCCTGCCCCACCCCAGAGCCCACACCCCCAGCCAGAGCTTTCACTCCCCACCGCACCCTCTGCCCCAGCCCTGAGCCCCCTCCAACACCCCAAACACCTTATCCCCAGTCCCAGCCAGAGCCCTCATCCCCCCACACCCCAACCCTCTGCCCCAGCCCTGAGCCCCCTCCAACACCCCAAACACCTTATCCCCAGTCCCAGCCAGAGCCCTCAGCCCCCCACACCCCAACCCTCTGCCCCAGCCCTGAGCCTCTCTAACCCCTGAAACCCCCCAGTCCCAGACAGACCCCTCATCCCCCCACACTCCTACTCTCACTCTGAGCCCCTCCCACACCACAAACCCCTCATCTCCAGCCCCAGCCAGAGCCCTCATCCCCCCACACTCCAACCCTCTACCGCAGCCCTGAGCCTCTCTAACCCCCGAAACCCCCCAGCCCCAGACAGAGCCTTCACCCCGCCACACTCTTACTCTCACCCTGAGCCCCTCCCACACCCCAAACCCCTCATTCCCAGCCTCAGACAGAGCCCTCAGCCCCTACACCCTACTCTTGCCCTGAGCCCCTCCCATCCCCCAAACCTCTCATCTGCAGCCATACCCCACAGTCCTCACCCTGCACCCACTCCCTTCGCACCCCCTCCCATCCCCAAACCCCAATCCCCTGCCCCAGCCTAGGGCCTGCACCCCAGACCTCATCCCCCACCCAAACTCCCTCCCAGAGCCTTGGGCAGGTGGGGAGAGGAGTTGGGGGGGCAGAGTTTGGGCAGGGGCGGGTTCTGGGCACCACCAAAATTTCCACAAACCTGCCACCCCTGCCCAGGTTCAGTTCCGAGTGCTGCATTACACCTGTACTCAGGGTTGCCCAGTGACTGCTCCTTCCCAATGCTTGTGGGCCCCCAAAGCAGGAAGGGAGCAGGCAAAGCAAAGCCCTGCTCCTCTCTGCAGCCCACAGACCTGGACAGGCATGAGCGGGGAGATCCAGCAACACCAGCCAGAGGGCTGGTGCAGCATGAGTTCAGGGTGGGATTTTACCACATGCGTCTTCAAGAGGAAAAGGAAACACCAGTCTCTCCTTCAAGTGCTGTCTGTGTGACTACCAACTTCTCCTGGAGAAATGGGGTGGCCTGGGGCTCGAAGGCAGATGGCAGCTCAAAGGGCTGGAGACACAGCTGGGAGAGGGATGCAAAGTAGTGGAGAGCCCAAACTTCCAAGCGCCGTGTAGAATGGATGGATCTAACCTTCCCCCAGAGCATGGTTACTTCCTGGGTCAGGGTCCTTCATAGAGTTTCTGCCCCCTGGCCAGGAGAAGTATGTCCACACTGGGGATCAGAACACAGTGGGGAGGAGGTGATGGAAATGGTAGCTTCCTGCCTAGCAGATTCATCACAAAACACAACCATGCAATCACCGTTCCCTCTAAGCTGTGGGCGTGTGCGCATGCTCACAGATCCTAAACCCTGCGTACACGGTGAAACACCACGCACACACAAATTTGCACCGAAGCACAACAATATGCACAGAAGAAATTTGTTGCACACACGGCCTGTCAAAAATTAGAGGGAACATTGCATGCCGTACATCACTCCATGTATGCACTCAGTTTCAAAAGGTCCATGTGAGCAAAATGAGACTGAGACTCTGTAAACAGCATGTCCTACTTATAGCTGATCAAACGCCTCTATGACGTAGATCAGTCTACCTGGAGTACAAGGTGACCAGGGAGCCCCCAACTCATGTATTACAAAAAAGTGTGATTTCTTCCCGAGGCAACGTATTGATTTGGATTTTCCCTGCTTTAAAATGAGAGGCCCATCTGGTGTTCTGGCACCCTTGATGATCTTTTAAAAATATACTAATAAACAATAAACACCTAATCAAATCAGGATAACCCAATGACAGACTAAATATAACAAAATCCCCATTTGAGCTGACTAATTGTACTTCTCTCCTTCTGTGGCTCAATTGAGAGACTGTAAATTTAATCCCTATCTGACAAGGTTTTGCCTGAGGCAGATTTTCCTGTTTTCATTGATGATGGTTATCTTTTCTCTTACTCTTTTCAACTCACAGGACACCTTGCGTTGCACTTTCACATACACCCACATTCTCTTTGTCTCCTTTTAGCTGTTGCTGGGCTCAGTTTGATTGCTGAAAACGAAGATGCCCTCCTGAGACACTTATTTCATGGGTACCAGAAATGGGTCCGACCTGTTGAATACTCCAACGATACAATAAAAGTCCTTTTTGGCTTAAAGATATCTCAGCTTGTGGATGTGGTAAGTAAGCTGTAAGACCTTTAACAAAGAGAAAACCTACACCTGCAAACTCATGTTGTGGTAAACAATTTTTTAATGTTTGTATCATTTTTCATGGCAAATTTTAGTGGACTAGGATCTGGAAGAGCTTAGTTCATTAACCTTTCATCTTATGATACGGGATGCATAATGGAGTTGTCAGATAGTTGCATGTCAATTGTTGGATAGAGATATGACAGCTTACCCTCTCCGATCCCGGTCTACCCAATTTCTGCTCCTAGGATGATGTTGCATCTTGCTACTCTGTAACAAGCATGAAAGACCCTCCTCCAATATTGTCTCACTGTTTCTTTGTATTCCCCCTTTGGTCTGTCTGTATCTATCTCTTGTGTTGTGCACAGATTGTAAACTCCTTGGGGCACGGGAACATTTTTTTATTCTGTGCTTGTATATCACTTAGTGTAATGAGGCTGTAGTCCGTGATTGGGGCTCTTAGATACTATGGGTTGTACAAATAATAAAAAGTAATAAAGTGTGCTAGGCACTTCACAAGCAGAGAGTAATAGATAGTCCCTGCTCTGATGAGTTTACCATCTAATAGAAAGACACCCTAGGGGAGGAGAATGGAATAGAGCTTACAAATGAGGTTGCTCTTCATGTTATGAAGTGAATCTTAACGCTAGTTGACATTTTTTGAATTTAAATGAAATTTCTAACGTCTAAATTTTGAAATTAAAAAGAAATTAGGAAAAATTTCATCAAACTTTTCCCAATTTCCTCCTGCCCATTTTCCAACTCTCCTGCTGGCTGATGTTTTTCAATTTTCAAAATTTCAACATTTTGAAACTTTAAAAAAAGGGGAAAGTGAATTAAAAAAATCCCCCCTCTTTTTCAACCAGTTTAATGAAATATCACCACCAGCAACCCTCAAATGTTTGTAATATAAATGTTGGGCACAACTCATGTCTGGACATAGCTGGCAACCAAAATAAGAAGCCAGACGTGAAGCAGAAACTATTTTTTCACCCTAAAAATTATTTTTCTGCCCATCCATAAAACACTGTAATGCACGAGTGAGTTTGCAGCATGCTGGAGAACCTCAACATGCATGGGAGCATGGTTCCAGAATTACTTCTTCATAGTAGCTGCTGGAAAGTCCAAGAAATGAGCCCACTGGATCACATTTATGCCCACATCTTCTTAGACACCGTCATTCTCCACCTACATCCCCATGGTCCTATAGTAAGGTGCAGTTGTGCAAGGGAGTTCTCTGATTTATTCCCTCTCAGCACAGAGCGCTGCACTAGTACTTAACTCCACTGGCCTAGGCCCACTTGCTTGTACTAGAATCTAAAATAAAGGTAGTTCAGACTGTGGCTTATTTTTTCCTCTCCCGCTATTTCAAAGTAAGCAGCACAGTCCACAAAACCCTTTGCTTTCTAAAGCAGGTGTTCATGCACATTTTGCTTCAATTTCTGTAGAAGAAAATTCTTTCCCAGAGTTGCATTCATGTGTTACTAGGAGCCTCCAGGCAGTGCTTTCATTGACTTCAGTGGGAGTTGTGTGGGCTAACAGGCGGCAGGACTGGGCGCTAAGTGCTCGGGCTGCAATCCCATTGAAATTCAATGAGTTGGGCATCTGATTCCTGGGAGCGTTTTGAAAACCCCAACTGACGTTTTTAAAAGTGCTCAGAATCCAGGGGCTTCTGACGTGACCTGGGTGCTGAGCTCTTTGGAAAATCGGACCCTAATGCTATAGGCCGATCCTCAGATTTCTAAAGGAACTGAAATCCATTCAGTCAGACATCAGTATGGGAACCATTTATTTGGATATTTTTAATTTCAATTTTCTTGTCTCCCTAGGATGAAAAGAATCAGCTGATGACAACAAATGTGTGGCTGAAACAGGTAAAACAGACCATTACATTACATGTTGAGTTGTTTGGTGGCAGGGGGGAATACCAGGCAAGCAGACCTCGCTCCCCCCTCTCTGTGGTTGGAGTCACCATTTGAGAGTAATGGGGTTCTTACCCTCCAGGACTGAATAAGGCCAGCGTGGCTCTTCATGAAGTTTTTGTTTCCCTGCTCTGATACTCAAATCACCCCAAAGGGGCTTCTGAGGAATGGAGATTCTGGGCCACATGGCTACCTGTTTTCCAGCATTTGACTACAAGCCGGCAAACACAATCATGTGATCTTCCTTTTCCGTCCTGCAGTTATGCCAGCTGTCTGTTAGAACAACCTCCTACTCCGCTGCAGAGAACTGAGCCAGGCCTCAGTGCGCAGTGTAGCAGCCCTGAGGGACTATTATGTCTCACTCTTAGAAGGCATTAGAGTGGTTGGCACTATCCTCTAGTCATGGGTCCCTTTCTCAGCAAGATCAAACAGAGGTGCAAAAAACAAACAGTCGACAGATTTCCAAAGTAATTACAATGCCTGGGATTTAAATTCATCATCCTTTTATAATGTGCTTGTCCTGGGGCGACATTGTTCATTGGAATGACATATCATATACAAACTGAACCAAAGAGCTATACGTTTAACCATTATTTACCCACCTTCTTCTTAACTCCCAAAGAACTTAGTGTTTTGTTTAGTCAATTTTATTAGTTCATAGACATCATGACAATTATAACAATTATAACTATCCAATCCATTACTGCATCCTGTAAACGTAAGTAGCACCTGGCTCCAGTGAGACTTAAAGCAGCTGTGTGATTAGTGTAATTTAAGCAACTGGCATAGAGTTTCAGATAGAAACTCTATAACTTTCAGTTGTTTGATTTGCTGGTTGAGGACTATTTGATGGCTGAAGAATTTCTAAGTGCTAACGTTGAGATTGAAAACAATAAAGATCAAGTAACAGCCTTCAAATAGAATGAGTGGGGGCAAACAACCTAATTAGTTTTAAGACAGAGCTTGATAAATTTATGAACAGGATTATATGATAGGGTTGCCTGCAGTAGCATTGGTCTGGACTTAATGACCCAGGAAGTCCCTTCCTGGCCTATGTCCTATGTTCCTAAGTGAACAGAAAATAAGTGGGAAGTCTAGTCGAGTTTTCACACATGGATGCTTTGGGCATCTCATTCCAACAGTTGGATGCTCAGGTTGGCACATAGGTGCACAAACTGGACATTCAGATGCCTAGTCTGATGTGAGCATCCAATGTTGGGATTTGGATATCCCATTAAGGTTTGAAAGATTGGGATCCACATGTCATACGATCCGTGGCTGTTGCTATTAGTTTTAAAAAGGGCAAAATGAGATCACAAATTTTAACAGGGCAAATGTTGATAACATTAAGGTAAATTAAATGATCAATTGGGATGGTGGAAAGTGAAAAAAAATCAATCAGATACTATACTGCTGAGGTTACAGGGACTGCAAACATGTGGATAGGTAGTTCTGGCCAACACATTAGACGTCGGGGCAAAGGGTTATTATAAAGGCACCATTTCTGGTCAGTTTTGACTCTCCTTTGCTGAGCTAGTTCTTGGGTGTATCAGGGGAGTTGCTTAGACTTCTTGTTGAAAATTGTGACTTAAGAAGATATGGATTCTGATGTGGTCTGTCTGGTTAAACGCTGCAAGGACATTCTGTGACTTTTAGTTGACTGCCAGAAAGGTATCGGTGAGAAGAACCAGGATTCAGGAAGGAGTGTGAAAGTCAGGCACTTTTTGGTAAAATTATAGAAATTAGAGCTGGAAAAGGCCAACAGATCATCTTGTCTGTAACCTTCATTTGTATCAGGCCTGGGTCCAGTGGGCAATAACAATAGCATTTATAGCTATTATGTGCTTGGGCTAACTTTCTGAGTGTCGGATGCTGCCTCTAGAGAATCAGACACGTGATGTAACAAGCAAAATACAACCCCTAGAAGTAGGGGTCAGACACAGCCCTCTGACAGATCAAAGGGAAGAGAATGGATCTGGGGTCACAGAGGGGCTTTAAAATGACAGTGGCAAAGAGCAATGTGCCTCCCACATCACATTTATCCTAGGTGTTTGCAGCAGGTGCCAGGAGAGTCTATACCACTGAAAAATCCCTGGTGTTCATGTGAGCTGTTCACCGTGCAAGTCCCCAGGCTGTATATATTAGCACTTGTACCACTCTATCTCTAGATCTCATCTGTACAATGGGGGTAGTAACACTTCTCCCGCCCTCTTTTGGGTAGAAAGTTGGCTAGATTGTCAGGCTCAACGGGTAGTGATCAATGGCTCCATGTCTAGTTGGCAGCCGGTGTCAAGTGGAGTGCCCCAGGGGTCGGTCCTGGGGCCGGTTTTGTTCAATATCTTCATAAATGATCTGGAGGATGGTGTGGATTGCACTCTCAGCAAATTTGCGGATGATACTAAACTGGGAGGAGTGGTAGATACGCTGGAGGGTAGGGATAGGATACAGAGGGACCTAGACAAATTGGAGGATTGGGCCAAAAGAAATCTGATGAGGTTCAATAAGGATAAGTGCACGGTCCTGCACTTAGGACGGAAGAACCCAATGCACAGCTACAGACTAGGGACCGAATGGCTAGGCAGCAGTTCTGCGGAAAAGGACCTAGGGGTGACAGTGGACGAGAAGCTGGATATGAGCCAGCAGTGTGCCCTTGTTGCCAAGAAGGCCAATGGCATTTTGGGATGTATAAGTAGGGGCATAGCGAGCAGATCGAGGGACGTGATCGTCCCCCTCTATTCGACATTGGTGAGGCCTCATCTGGAGTACTGTGTCCAGTTTTGGGCCCCACACTACAAGAAGGATGTGGATAAATTGGAGAGAGTCCAGCAAAGGGCAACAAAAATGATTAGGGGTCTGGAACACATGAGTTATGAGGAGAGGCTGAGGGAACTGGGATTGTTTAGTCTGCAGAAGAGAAGAATGAGGGGGGATTTGATAGCTGCTTTCAACTACCTGAGAGGTAGTTCCAGAGAGGATGGTTCTAGACTATTCTCAGTGGTGGAAGAGGACAGGACAAGGAGTAATGGTCTCAAGTTGCAGTGGGGGAGGTTTAGGTTGGATATTAGGAAAAACTTTTTCACTAGGAGGGTGGTGAAACACTGGAATGCGTTGCCTAGGGAGGTGGTGGAATCTCCTTCCTTAGAAGTTTTTAAGGTCAGGCTTGACAAAGCCCTGGCTGGGATGATTTAATTGGGTATGGGTCCTGCTTTTGAGCAGGGGGTTGGACTAGATGACCTCCTGAGGTCCCTTCCAACCCTGATATTCTATGATTCTATGATTCATGATGCACAACTGTTCACATGGGCAGCAGGTATTAAAGGCCAGGGGAGGCTGAGCCTCCCCAAACAGCTCTGTGTTTGGGGAGGCTCCACCTCCAGGGAAGCAGGAGGGGGCCCTGGGTGGCTGGAGGTTGAGTTGGGGCAGCAGCCTCCCAGCTGCGCCAGGAGGAGGGGTGGGGCAGAACCTGGGGGGAGAAGACGACAGTCCGGCTGTGGCAACAATCGCTGCAGCTTTGTATATAGGAGCAAAACTTTTTGCATCCATGTGGGGCGGGGGACTGGGTTGGGGATGACTGCGGGAAGCCGGGCTGGGAAGGGAAAATGGGGGGCAGGCAGAGGTAGGCAAGGACAGCTTGGGGGGAAGGAGCCAAGCGGAGGGGTGGGGGCGCAGAGCTGGGAAGACCGCTGAGGGGAAGACTCGAGATTGGACTCAGGATCCAGCCACTGCTCGTCCAACATCTGCAGCAAAGGCACTGGCAATCCCCGCTGGGTGCTGGCCAGGCTTCGTTGGGGTCTGCCAGGGAGGAGAAGGGCAGGGTAGGTCTGGGGGAAGGGAGGGTGTTTTGGTGACAGCACTGGCCTGGTGGGGGCATATTTTAGGCTATTTTGTGTAACCCTCCTGCCCGTCAGAGTTGGCAGCAACAAGGACCGGGTTCAGTATCTAGGGGTTCCGTTTCAATAACAACGCAAACCGGCTCGAGCCCCCACCCAATGACATGGGACAATTACATACCACTCCCCTGGGTGCCTCTAAGAGGCGATACTTCCCCTCTCGCAAGCACAGAGTCCAAGTGTAGCAAAAGCCTTTTAATAAAGGAGGGAAACTATGCAGCATTATGTTGGGGAAACACCACAAACAGGATTCATATCACCAACCATGAGCAAAAGACCCACACCCAAGTAAGTCTGGCAGTGTCCTTTTCCACTCAGGGTCTTGAGTCCAGCAACCCAATAGTCACTCCCCCCCACACAGTTTCTGTCCTTGGTCAGTGCAGCCCCCCAGGGTTCAGAAGTTCATCTGCAGGATTTACCTCCCAGCCTTGGTGGAAGTGGAGGGAGGTATGGGGGGCATCTTACATGCTCTGCTGCTCGGGTCTACGGCCTAGTGCCACGCCTCTCCATGGGGTTCTGCTGCAGTCTTCACCACCAGCCGCCCGGCTATCTGCTCCGCTCTCCATGCTAGCCATCCTGCTGTCCGCTCACCTTGTCTTCAACCCCCCCGCCCTTAACACAGCTCTCAACAACTTCAGCTCTTTAGTGATTTCAGCTTTCAGTGATTTTTAGCTGGTAGTAGGGGAAGCATCAGTGCTGGTGCACCACTAGCCCAAAGTCAGTCTAATGCTTAGACCTAGGTATCAGTGATTTCAGCTCTGCAGCATGTAACAAGACTCCTAATGCAGCCAAAGTTAGCTCTGTTGTTACACCGTGGAGAGGGGTCAAAGTGGTGTTTAGGACCCTCAGAAGGGGACTCACATACCTGTCCTCAGCCTCTCTCAAGTCACTGGGACCCATGTCCCTTGCCTAGCGAGTGTTACTTAGTTGAGGGCAAGTCCCTCTGTCATAAAATACCAAGTACAGTTCTACTGTCCTTGATTCAGATAACCAGGATAACAACCCTTTATTACTCCTGCCCCAATAATAGAGAGACTGGGGATCCTACAGCAGCCAAAGTGACCATTTGGGCAAGCAGTCCATCATCCTAGGCAGCGTGGGTGTGCCCATGCAAACATGAGTGCCCATGCAAACGAGATCAGCCCCTGAAGTCCTTTTCCACAGCTCACCACCAGATGTCAGGGTAGAGCTCATTCTGACTCTGCTTACATTTGATTTGGGGCTGGTGGCTGTTCTTTGGGGTTATGTGACTGATCTCATTAGGGGATTATCACTGGTATTTGGAGATGGTTTGGGGGTGATGGGATGATTGTAGGCTAGTAGTTGTGGGGTGTGGATGTGTTGCTGTTGGGACTGTTGTACAGGGAATAGTGATGGAGTCTCACCAGAGGATTTATTTATGTTCACTAATAATAATCCTTGACCTGCTGCTTACAAACAGTGAAGAATTGGTAGGGGAAGTAGAAGTGGGTGGCAACCTAGGCAGCAGTGACCATGAGATGGTTGAGTTCAGGATCCTGAAAAAAGGAAGAAAGGAGAGTAGCAAAATATGGATCCCGGACTTCAGAAAAGCAGACTTAGACTCCCTTAAAGAACTGATGGGCAGTATCCCCTGGGAGGCTAGTATGAGGGGGCAAGGAGTCCAGGAGAGCTGGCTGTATTTTAAAGAAGCCTTATTGAGGGTGCAGGAACAAACCATCCCGAAGTGCAGAAAGAATAGCAAATATGGCAGGCAACCAACTTGGCTTAACAGAGAAATCTTCGGTGAGCTTAAACTCAGCAAGGAAGCTTACAAGAAGTGGAAATTTGGACAGATGACTAGGGAGGAGTATAAAAATATTGCTCGAGTGTGCAGGGGTTTAATCAGGAAGGCCAAAACAGAACTGGAGTTGCAGCTAGCAAGGGATGTGAAGGGTAACAAGAAGGGTTTCTACAGGTATGTTAGCAACAAGAAGGTGATCAGAGAAAGTGTGGGCCCCTTACTTAATGGGGGAAGCAACCTAGTGACAGATGATGTAGAAAAAGCTGAAGTACTCAATGCTTTTTTTGCCTTGGTCGTCACAGACAAGGTCAGCTCCCAGACTGCTGCACTGGGCAACACAGCATGGGGAGTAGGTGAGCAGCCTTCAGTGGTGAAAGAACAGGTTCAGGACTATTTAGAAACGCTGGACATGCACAAGTCCATGGATCTGATCTAATGCATCCGAGGGTGCTGAGGGAGTTGGCTGATGTGATTGCAGAGCCATTGGCCATTATCTTTGAAAATTCGTGGCGACTGGAAAAAGGCAAATATTTTAAAAAAGGGAAGAAAGAGAACCTGGGGAACTACAGACCGTTCAGCCTCACTTCAGTCCCCGGCAAAATCATGGAGCAGGTCCTCAAGGAATCCATTTTGAAGCACTTGAAGTTGAGGAAGGTGATCAGGAACAGTCAACATGGATTCACCAAGGGCAAGTCATGCCTGACCAACCTGATTGCCTTCTGTGATGAGATAACTGGCTCTGTGGATATAGGGAAAGCAGTGCATGTGATATATCATGACTTTAGCAAAGCTTTTGATACAGTCTCCCACAGTATTCTTGACAGCAAGTTAAAAATGTATGGATTGGATGACTGGACTATAAGGTGGATAGAAAGCTGGCCAGATTGTCGGGCTCAACAGGTAGTGATCAACAGCTCAATGTCTAGTTGGCAGCCAGTATCAAACGGAGTGTCCCAGGGGACAGTCCTGGGACCAGTTTTGTTCAACATCTTCATTAATCATGATGGGATTAATTGCACCCTCAGCAAGTTTGCAGAGGATACTAAACTGGGAAGAGAGGTAGATACGATGGAGGGTAGGGATAGGGTCCAGAGTGACCTAGACAAATTAGAGGATTGGGCAAAAAGAAATCTGATGGGGTTCAACAAGGACAAGTGCAGAGTCCTGCACTTAGGAAGGAAGAATCCCATGCACCTCTACAGGCTGGGGACCGACTGGCTAAGCAGCAGTTCTGCAGAAAAGGACCTGGGGATTACAGTGGATGAGAAGCTGGATCTGAGTCAGCAGTGTGCCCTTGTTGCCAAGAAGGTCACTGGCATATTGGACTGTATTAGTAGGAGCATTGCCAGCAGATCGAGGGAAGTGATTATTTCCCTCTATTCATCACTGTTGAGGCCACACCTGGAGTATTCCATCCAGTTTTGGTCCCCCCACTACAGAAGGGATGTGGATAAATTGGAGGGCAATGAAAATGATTAAGAGGCTGGAGCCACATGATTTATGAGGAGAGGCTGAGGGAACTGGGGTTATTTAGTCTGCTGAAGAGAAGAATGAGGGGGGATTTGATAGCAGCCTTCAACTACCTGAAGGTGGGTTCCAAAGAGGATGGAGCTAGGCTGTTCTCAGTGGTGGCAGATGACAGAACAAGAAGCAATGGTCTCAAGTTGCAGTGTGGGTGGTCTAGGTTGGATATTAGGAAACACTATTTCATTAGGAGGGTGGTGAAACACTGGAATAGGTTCCCTAGGGAGGTGGTGGGAATTTCCATCCTTAGAGGTTTTTAAGGCCCTGCTTGACAAAGCCCTGACTGGGATGAGTTAATTGGTGTTGGTCCTGTTTTGAGCAGGGGATTGGACTAGATGACCCCTCAGGTCTCTTCCAACCCTGATATTCTATGATTCTATGCTCCATCACTGACCATTTTAAAATCAAGATCTAAAAGATCTGCTGTGGGAATTATTTTGTGTTATGCAGAGTCAGACTCACTAGATGATCACCATGGTCCCTTCTGGCCTTGGAGTCTATGGATAAGAAGGTAAGGCTCCAAAAAGAGCTTTAACTGGTGCATGAGTAACATGTGAAAGAGGGACATACAAGCCTTGGGGGATTATCGTGAGAATTTTCATATATCCACAGCTGTGGGTTTATAAAGCCATGAGCACACAGTAAACCATGTAATCATTATTTAGGTCACTGGTTAATGCTGAGTTTAAGACTGTAGTCTCTGTAGAGCAGGGAACTGTCTCTATGTACAGCACAATAGGGCCCTGATCTCAGTTAGGACCAATAGGTGCTACTGTAATACAAATGCATAAATAATAACAGCTGTAATGGATCCCCACTGGGAACTGAGTTATGGTGTTTGCATGCTCAAGTACCTTTGGATACGTGCCTAGTTTTTTGACAGGTTGTCTGGAAATACCTTTAAAAAAAAAGGCGGATCTTGGCTGGTTACTAGGGTATCAGCTTACCCGTGGCCTGGGGAAGGAAGGGGAGAGGGAATTCTTCAGTGTTGAGACATTGCACTACAAGTTCCAGATGCAGCCTTCAGGTAGTGAAGTTACAGTTACAGAAACTGCAGTTTATTCTGCCTGATCCTCCCAAAGGCCAATGAGAAGAAACTCCTTTGGTGATATAATGGGGAAGGGGCTGGGTGGTATCTGAGAAACAAAAATTCTGAAGCAGCTCTAGGGCTTGCACGAGTCCCAGGTGGATGGGAAAGGCAGCTGGATGGATACCCATGGGGAAGAGCTGAAAGTTAGGATCTCTGTGGTTGGTAAATGTGTATTGGAGAAAATGATCCACAGAAACACAGACAGTAGGAGACTGGAAATAAGCAAAGGTTCCCCTGGGCCCAACTGTAGGAGATGCCACACCCATTCTTTCTAGGGGGCCTGTCACGGTGCAGGACTCACCCCTGTGGTACCTCCTGCTGGTCTCTCAGGGAATTAGCTCTTCCAGCCTCCGGAGCGCCCTCTGCAGGCCACTTGCTCCGCTTGCCACTGCCCCCCCCATACCCCAGTGCCCCTTTCTTTGGGGTGCTGCCCCCTGGCAGTGCCCCACAGTCTCTGGGTCTCCCCCTCCAGGGGAACCCCCAACCCCCACCTCACCTCAGTATATGGCTACTGCCCAGTCACCATCTAGCCCCCATTCACTGGGGCAGACTGCAGCATATAAGCCAATCATCACAGACATGGAGAGGTTTGGACCTGCTGCCTCTGCCTACAGGTGAGCTTACCCCTGCAACCCCAGTACCCTGTCTTAGGCCATCTGCCAGGCCTGCAGCCTGGGGCTTTTTCAGTCTGGAGCTTCCCAGCTCCTCTGGCCTTCCCCAGCCCTGCTTCACCTTAGGTACCCAGGTATGCTCCCCAGCAGCCAGGCCCATCTCCCTCTAAAGGCAGAAAGAGAGTCTACTCCTGGCCCACTGCCCTTTTCTAAGTGCCAGCTGAGGCCTGATCGGGGCATGGCCATAGCTGAGTCTGCTTCCCCCAATCAGCCCGGGAACCGCTTGCTCCCAGCCACAGCCCTCTCCTGGGCTGTTTTAAGCCCTTTAAGGCTGGAGTGGGTGACCACCCTTCTACAGGGCCCATTGACTGTTCTGCCCTGGGGTCCGGAATTGCTGTCAGCAGCCCTGGCTCCAGGGCTGGAGGCGCTCAGGCGGCCTGGGGCAGGGGCAGGGGCAGGGGCAGGGGAAGGGGAAGGGGAAGGCTGGCGGCCGCAGGAGGGGTGGGGCCTCAGGTAGAAGGGGCAGGCCAGGCGGCGGGTTAGCCTCCCCAAGCCCACAGTTCATCTGCCACCCATGACTGTTCACCTTGCAGACACAAAATGGCACCTTAGCACAGGGAGATATCGGTGCAGGTCGGGGAGTGTGATGTCACAGACTGCAGTTGTGCGGAGGCCTGTTTTACTACAGGGACTGGCCCAGGTTCCCTCCTGCATCAAGGACGGTTGGGGAGCAAGTTATGTCTCCTGGATTCTATTGGTACATTGGCACAGGTCCCAGCCCACTGGTGTGAATTAGAGCAGGCTAGGGACTGCTCTAATTCATGCCAGCTGGCAGTGTTCTCTGTGCGGCTAAATGTCACTTGAGGATTGGCATCATGCAGGCACCTGCGCAGCATAAGAGATGGCACATATGTAGCTGCAGGAGCACACAAGAGCATAAACTGGGACTCTGATCATAATTCCCTGCTTCCCCCTTGCTCTGCGGAGGAGTGAGTTACATCACTCCTTTTTGTGGAGCAGCTCACTCATCCCGTGCACCCGACCAGGTTCTCTGGCCAACCAGTAGGAAAATAGAGACAGGTCTCCTCTCATTCCCTTCCCCTTTCCATTCCCTTCCCTGCCCACTTGCTCATCGGGAGGAGTATTGGGTGAACAGCTCCTCCTGTCCCCTCCCAGCAGATTCCCAAGGGTGGATTCAACATCACTTGGAGTCTACATCAAGATTGTATGTCCTTCCAAAATAAAGCACTTGGTCAGTGGGCTTGGTGCAAGAATCATTGGGGGAGGTTCTTTGGCTTGTGCTATGCAGCAGGTCAGACGAGATGGTCATCATGGTCCCTTCTGGCCACAAAACCAGTGAATCTATGTGTTTGTACAGCGATTAACGAAGCGAGACTGGCTCCAGCATGGGGTCCTTCGGTGGTAATGTTACACCATTGTAACCCTTCTGCCAGGCCAAGTTGATAGCAGCAAGGGCCGGGTTCAGTACACAGGGGTTCCCTCTCATCAAAGCAAATGCAAAAGTGGCTCGAGCCCCCACCCAGTGACCTGGGAAAATCTTACACACCCCCTGGGCGCCTCAAAGAGGCAATACTTCCCCTCTTACAAGCACAGAGTCTCGGTGTAGCAGAGAATCTTTAATAACATGAGGTAAATGACATCAGCATTAAATTGGGGAAACACCACAACTAGTGTTCATTAACCAAACCATGAGCAAAGACCCACCCCAGCAAATTGGGCCACATCCTTTCCCTCAGGTTCTTGAGTCCCAGAACCCAAACATCTCTTGAGTCCAGCAATCCACAAATCACCCAAAGTCCAAAAAGTCCAGCCCCAGAGTTCAAAAGTTTATCTGCATAGTGTTACTCTCCACTCTGGCTAAAATGTGCCTGCCTGTGGGGGAAAGAGGTAAGGGGCACCTTACATGTCTGAAGCTGACTGCCCCACAGGGCTCCGCTCTACTCTCTGTCTCACGAACACTCCACCAGCCTATCCATGAACAGTACCCCTGCAGGCTAGATCTTCTGGCTCCCCACTACTTGACAGTGCTCCCAGCTCTCAGTAATTTCAGCTCATAGTAGCAGGAGCCTTAGGGCTGGTGCACCATAAGACCAAAGTGAATTCAGCACAGTACCTGTAGCAAGACTCTTAATAGACCCAAAATTAGCTCTGACATTCCACAGTGGAGAGAGACAAAGGTGCAATTGGTGTTTCAGACCCTCACAAAGGCACCTACACCACCAAGTACTAATACCTGTCTCAAGCCTCTCTCAATTCACAGAGTTTTGGAACCCATGTCCCTTGCCTAGCGAGTGCTACTTAGTTGATGGTGAGTCCCTCCATCATAACAAAAGGCCAAGTACAGTTCCAAGTACAGTTCCCATAATCAGAGTAATAACAATTTATTCTTCCCGCCCCAATAACAGAGACACTGGGGATCCCACAACAGCCAAAGTGACCATTTGGGCAGTTATGGCCTCATTCTAGGTGGGGTGGGTGTGCCTATGCAAATGAGATCAGCCCCTGAAGTTCTTTTCCACAACTTGCCACACCTCACCACCAGATGTCAGGGTGGAGCTCATCCTGACTCTGCTTACACCATAATACAAATTATTATTAATAGTAATAATGGGCAGCAAATATGGACATGGGTTGGCCATATAATATGGATGCAAGCAAAACAAAGGCCAATGTGATCTGGACTGCATACGCAATGGCATCACATCCCAGAGCAGGGAGGTAGCAGTCCCCCTCTATTACTCTGATAGATCCCCATCTGTAACCCTGCATTCAGCTGTGGGTCCTTATTAGCCCCAAGATAGTGACAAACTGGAGGGAGTTCAGAGAAGAACAAGAAAAACAATCTGAGTCCTGGAGGGACTAATATACAAATCGGGCTTAGAAGGGGTAATATGTACAGCTTGGCTAAGCCATAACTGAAGGAGGACACAACAGACTACAAATCTCTGATGTGTGTAACCAGCAAGGAGGAGGAGGAATTATTAGTGCAATACCCAGGGCTGTAACTAGGAGTAATGAGATGAAACTAAGAAATGGAGCATTGAGGCTGAATAGCAAGAAGAGCTATCTGTCAGTATTAGGCTGTACGTTATTCTCCCCAGTCTTAAGTGGTGGATACTCAGGGTATGTCTTCACTACCCACCGGATCGGCGGGCAGCGATGGATCCAGCAGGGATTGATTTATCGCGTCTAGTCTAGACGCGATAAATCGACCCCTGAGCGCTCTCCTGTTGACTCCTGTACTCCAGCGCCATGAGAGGTGCAGGCAGAGTCGACAGGGGAGCGGCCGCACTCAACTCACCGCAGTGAAGACACCACGGGAAGTTGATCTAAGTACGTCAACTTCAGCTATGTCATTCACGTAGCTGAAGTTGCGTAACTTAGATCGATCCCATGCCCCAGTGTAGAGCAGGGCTCAGTCTAGGTGGATTTGGCAGAACATCAGGCAGTGCCCATTCATCCACAGGGAGCAGCTATCAGCAGTGAGAATTACAGGCACCAGCATGAGCTGATATCACTGTAGTGGCTAAGACACTGAGTAAAAATCAGGAAACCTGGGTTCTAGTCCTGGCTCTTCTACAGACCTGTGGTGAGACCGTGGCAAATCTCTATGTTTCCCCTCCCACCCCTGGTCCACTTAGGCTGTAAGCTCTTTGGGCTAGAGACTCTTTCTCACTGTGTGTCTGTACAGCGCCCAGCACAATGCAGTGCTGATCTCCATTGGAGCATCTAGGTGCTATGGTAATATAAATGATAATTCTAATTACAGTGCATGAGAATGGATATAGCCTTAACAAGAAAGCAATAGGAAACTAATTCAATGCAGTTGTGTGACCATTGCCTTTTTTAATGTGTTGGCTAATTCTCCTTTGCATCAGTAAAACAATCTTGACGGTATTAAAGCGCATAGTTTTATTTAAAGCAATATGTTAGGTGTCCTCACTTCAGTGACCAGCATCGATACTCCGCGTAATGCAGAGGCTGCTGACTGCTACCGCTGCGGGTACCAGGTAGCCCTTTCTGAATTACTGAAGTACTGCTGCTGTATTATGGCATGGAAAAATTCACTCAAACATCTTGGAAGCATTTCCCAAGGAATGAAATCAGTAAATCCTCCCAGGCCTCCCCATTCCACCCCCCCAAATAAAATAAAGGAAAAAGTAGACAGCACAACATCCTCCTATTTGCAATCCTAGTTGATTATTACTTGTGTCGCCCTTTTGCCCTGAGTGGTTAGCCAAAATTCAGGGCCTTGCAGGGTTGTTTTCATTAGGAGGCAAAATCGGTGACACAATTTATGTATATTCTTGGTGTAATCTTGTTTATTCACAGAGTGTCCACAAGGTCCCATTTCCCCAAACACAGTTGAGGCAGACGGTAGGCAGGTTCCTTGCTCAGAAATCCCCAAGACTGACGCTCCAGGGAGCCTGTGCTCAAGCTCTGTTTCTGCTTCCTCTCAGGGTGACAATCATGACTCCTGCTGGCTTTCTCTTTCCAGCACACACAGCCTAGTCCCTGCGCTGGCAACCAGGGAAACCCTTGTTAATCTACCTGGGTTAGCTCTAGCTTGCCGTGAGACCTATTGCTTTAGGCAGAAGCCCACATTGTCTGCAGCTGCATGATTGTGCCTTCTGTTGATCCTGAAGAGGGTGCTTGGCACCCACTGGCATTAACAAGGTCAGTGATTGTCTTAGATTCTAGACCCACCTGATGGCAGCCATTAGCCCCTGTCAGCCATCATTAGTAGTTACGATTTGTATTGTGGTAGCATCCACAGACCCCAGTTGCGGACCAGCGATCCATTGTGCCAGGTGTGGTACAGGCACAGACCAAAGAGGCTGTCCCTGCCCTGAAGAGCTTATCATCTAAGTGTAAGGCCAGGGTTACAGTACAGACCTATATCAGGATAACTACAGTGCTTAGGCCGGGCTGTGAAAATTACACGCACCCTGAGTGACGTAGTTATATTGAACTAACCCCCTATGCGGACAGCACTAGCTCGACAGGAGAGCTTCTCCTGTCAACAGAGCTACTGCCTCTCGGGGAGGGGGATTAATTATGCCGATGAGAGAAGCTCTCCGTTGGCATAGGAGCACTTTCACTTAGGCGCTACAGTGGCCCAGCACAGTGTTTTAAGTGTGCACCTGCCCTAAGACAAGAGACAACATGTGCAGACAGACAAATAGACAGGGGAACACAAAGACAGTAGTAGAAATTATCCAATTATCCAGTGGCTCTGTGTGCATATGACTCAGGAAGGGGCGCTGTCCCTGGGAGGAAGCATGGCCAAGGGCAGACTCAGAGTCTGCTAGGCAACACAGAGGGAGAGAGGAGAGACACTCTTTCAAGCGAGAGGACTTGTGTTGGTGTGGGGGAGGACAGCAGGTGCCCAGATGGCTGCCAGCACGCCTGCGCAGAGGAGGGGCACTGTCTGAGAGAAGGGGGCAGGGGTAGAGGCAAATGATAGACGGGGGAAAACCTGGGAAGAAGAGCTAGCCTGGCCAATAGGAAGTGAAATGCCTGCCCCTGGGAGTGTTGGAGAGGGGAGAAGCCATTTTGGGAGTAGTGAGAGCTGGTATGTCCCAGGCCTGCATGCAGGGTCCCTCTGAGAACTGGCCTCTGGGGACCTGGAAGCAACATCCCTCAGCTTGGCTCTTTCCTTCTTCAAGGTGACTCCCAGTTTGTAGAGTTTTGTTGGGGAACCTCCCTCCCCCAGCCTGGCTGAGTTAGCCCCCCAGTTCCCCAGGTAAAATCAGCCACCACATGGCCAGGGCTGCCACCTGCTGGGAGTGTGTCTGAGCGCTGGGGAAGGAGACTAAAGTTAGGGTTTGTAGCAGAGTCATTGTAACCTGCACCTTGAGCCCTGCACCCCTTGGTGGTGAGGGAGTCCTGGCCTGTGGAAGGACAGGTGACACTTTAGGCACTGAAATAAGTTGTAACTTAATTTTAATTTTTGTTCCTCTCTGAGATCCTCTTAGCACTAGAGTCATCCCAGAAAGTTGTTATTTGTGTTACTGTAGTGCCTCTGAGCCCACTCATGGATCCGTTGCACTATGCAGTTTACGAACCCAGAGCAAAAATACAGTCTCTGCCCCAAGGAATTTACAGTCTGTAAGACAAGAGACAACAGATGGATTCAGACAGACTGGGGAGTACAAGGTGGTATCAGCACCCTAATCGCTTAACCACTGTCAAGTTTTTTGTAGACAACACAGCAAAGCAGAGTTTGAAAGAGGGGTTTGAAGGAGGCAGATGAGTTAGTTTTGGGGATGCTTCTCCCTGGTGTGAGGGGCAGCATGGGAGAAAGGATGCACGGGCTTGTTTGAAAATTTAACAAGTGAGCAAAGGAGGCTGGCATCACAGGACAATTGGTGATGGGAGTTGAGATTTTGATGGTGAATGAGAGATGATAGGTAGGGTGGGGATTGACTGTGAAGGGCCTTGAGAGCGAAGACAAGCAGCTTATATTTGTGCAGTAGAGAAGAGCAAGCCAGTGGAGGGATGCAACTGTAAGTGGGGGAATGTACTGCTATTGTGGGAAACTTTCCTGGCTTATACACTACCCTGGGGAAATGGGCTAGCGAAAGGATCTGAGTCCTCGCTCCGACTTCCTTTACTCAGAGGCCTGCCTGATGTTGAGGGCTCCCCTTCCACTCTCCTGTGTGACAGAGTCCTCGTAACCCAAACAAGACTGGGCCCAGGATTCCTGGGTGGCTCGACCC
This sequence comes from Eretmochelys imbricata, assembly GCF_965152235.1. Classification (NCBI taxonomy): domain Eukaryota; kingdom Metazoa; phylum Chordata; order Testudines; family Cheloniidae; genus Eretmochelys; species Eretmochelys imbricata. The sequence goes on along the minus strand of NC_135576.1, from coordinate 129,913,388 downwards.
CCAATCCTGCTGTGGTCACCTAGGACAGGGGCTAGGTTGTCCCCACTCCGGGGTACTCTCTTCACTGAGGGCTTCCCTGACCCACTGATCATTAAATACAGTTCAAGCAAATACAATTTATTAAACAGCAATCAATTAAAAAAAATAAGGAAAAAATGGGAAAGGTTAAAGGAAAACCTGTCACCCTGCCCTGTGGCAGGGAATATCACAACCAGCGTCTCTGGGATATCAGGGCAGTTCACAGTCTGTTCCTCACAAGTCCCAGGCCTCCTGCCCAGGCCCTGGCTGTGCTGCAGGGATGCCACGGGTCGGACACTTGCTCTGGTGGTGGCCACACGCCCTCAGGCTCTAGGTGGCAGGACCCTTCTTCCCAGCATCAGCCCCCCCAGTCTGGGATTACAGGCCCCCTCCCAGTCTCGCTTGCAAGGCCTCTTGGCTGGGGGCATCTCCCTGTGCTGGGCCCACTGCCCAGGGTCCCCCCTTGTTCTCCCCAGCTGCTCACTGCACCTGGCTTCGGACTACTCCAGCTCCAGCCCCAACTCCAGCCCCAGCACTGCTGCTGCTCTGCCTCCAGCTCCCTGGGCTGCTTCTCTCACCCCTCTGGCTCTGGTTGCTGCAGCTCTGCTCCCAGCACAGGTCTGCTCTCTGGGCTGCTTCTGTGGCTCTGCTCCCAGCACAGGTCTGCTCCCTGGGCTGCTTCTCTGGTTCTCTCTGGTTGGCGCAGCCCTGCTTCCCCACTCAGCTCAGGCCCCTGCTCTCTCCTTAGCTCAGCCCCAATCTGTTCCAGGCAATTCAGAACCCCCGCGACTCCATCATTAGCTTGCCTGCCCTGTCAATCAGGCTGACCTGGAGCATTGGTCTCTCCCCATTGTTCCTGGGGACTTTCAGTCTCAAGGTCCTGATTTCCTGTCGACCCTTCCCCTTCCTTTTGGTACTGGGAGCTAGCCAACCAAAAACCCCCACTGCTTTTTAGTAAGGGGCCAACAGTCCCTTACACAAAGAGAAGGGTGACATGGTCAAAGCCGCAGGCTAGGAGAATGAGCTGTGTAGCAGCAATCTCAACGGATATCAGTGGGGCATCATCCCTAATGGCAGACTCATTGCAAATGCTGCATATCCCTAGTATGTGAGGTGCCAAAGAATGTTGCATTCTCGGATATCCATAACCAATCAGCAAGTACCAGGCAGGACGTTTCTGGGAAAACCCAGGGGCTATTTAGGCCCTGTCTCCTGAACTTTTACCGAAAGCTGCTGTTATTATTGATATTGATTTTACTTCTCTCTTCTCTCTTTGCAATCTCCCAGGGCAACCTAAAAACTCCCATAAATAATTAATACAGCAGCAAAAGTCTCTCTCATTGTGAGAATTGCTCATATCCCCAGCTCTTCAGACTGGGTACCACGTGATCCAAAGTTAACAAAGCTAACCAAAGAAACAAAGCAAGGAGGTGGAAAATCGTGCCAAAGCTCAGTGTGGAAAGCAAGGCGTGCACCTGACTTACTCCTAAAACATGAACTCACCAGCATCCCTGTCATAAAAATAAAGGGAAGGGTAAACCCCTTTAAAATCCCTCCTGGCCAGAGGAAAATCCTCTTACCTGTAAAGGGTTAAGAAGCTAAAGGTAACCTCGCTGGCACCTGACCAAAATAACCAATGAGGAGAAAAGATACGTTCAAAAGCTGGGAGGAGGGAGAAAAACAAAGGGTCTGCGTCTGTCTGTATGCTGCTTTTGCCGGGGACAGAACAGGAATGGAGTCTTAGAACTTTTAGTAAGTAATCTAGCTAGGTATGTGTTAGATTATAATTTCTTTAAATGGCTGAGAAAAGAGCTGTGCTGAATAGAATGACTATTCCTGTCTGTGTGTCTTTTTTGTAACTTAAGGTTTTGCCCAGAGGGATTCTCTATGTTTTGAGTCTAATTACCCTGTAAGGTATCTACCATCCTGATTTTACAGAGTTGATTTCTTTACTTCTATTAAAAGTCTTCTTGTAAGAAAACTGAATGCTTTTTCATTGTTCTAAGATCCAAGGGTTTGTGTCTGTGGTCACCTATGCAAATTGGTGAGGATTTTTACCAAACCTTCCCCAGGAAGTGGGGTGCAAGGGTTGGGAGGATTTTGGGGGGAAAGACGTGTCCAAACTACGTTTTCCCAGTAAACCCAGATAAAGTTTGGTGGTGGCAGTGGAAATCCAAGAGTAAAATAATTTTGTACCTTGGGGAAGTTTTAAGCTAAGCTGGTAAAAGTAAGCTTAGGAGGTTTTCATGCGGTTCCCCACATCTGTACCCTAGAGTTCAGAGTGGGGAAGGAACCTTGACAATCCCCTTCAGCCCCCTTGGTCATCTATCCTGTGCACTGAATGAGGGGGGTCTTGTGGATAACACAGTATGTGATCATGTAATTGAAGACTTTATTGTAATGTATGTGGGTTGCTCAGGCAAGAGAATGAGGGTGGCACAGGCAGCCATAAATCTGGCATTTCCTAACTTTGGTGTGCTTGGATAAAGAACATTCTTTTAATGTCGTTCTCGTATGTAATTTTTTAGTTTTTTATTAAGGACAAAGGTAAAAAACCATTTCTATTGCATGCCTGTAATACCCCACCCCTCCATCATTTATAGGGTTTGAACCCCAAGACTTCAGTTCTGCAACACAGCCTGTTACCACTTGAGCTGCAGGACTAACTACAGTACATGGCAGAAGGAGGAAGTGTGGGCCACTGGCAGCATGTGTTGGGTTCATAGGGTGGTCACAGGCAGTTTGATGCCACTCACTCTCTTTCCCACCCAGGAAGGTGGGGGCTCCTACCCTGTGTGGGCCCGCAAGGAGTGGGAGAGTTGTTTGGGACGTGTACTAGGTCCGGGGTTTTATGAGTGGAGCCTGGCTTTGCATTCTCCTGCCAGCTCTGGAAGATGAGGGAGCTCCTGCCCCATACAATTCCCCCAGAGGGGAGCTGGGATGCTGGGTCCCATGTGCCAGGTTGGAGAGGGCAGGGAAGAGGCTCAGGGGATCAGCCTGGATCTCTCCACCCTGGCAGCTGACTGGGGTTCTCCATGCACGTTACTGCTGCTGTTTTGGTTGTGGTGTGAGCCCAGCCTGGGAATGTTCAGTGATTTTGGCAGCCTGCCGACATTTTCCTGAAGGGAAAGAAGGGAGAGAAGGAAAAAATGGTGATTTTTAACCCTTCATGTCTTGACCAAATCTGAATAGAATTTCACAGGATAAAGAAAAGGAACTTCTCTATCCTGAAGGGATTTTCCCTGTCAAATATCACAGGCCTGTTGCAGACAGTGGAGGCGAGAGAGTTTCTCAAAGAAAGGTTACAAGAATCCTTTTATAATGGAAAGTGTTACAACCTAAATATAGGGGTCACCACCAACTTCAGTAATAATTAATAATTAATAAATTAATAACAACAACAGTTGTTGTGATACATATATTCCAATCAGGACTTGGGGTCCCATTGTGCTGGGTTTACATCTGTGTATTACAATCCCTCTGAGATGGCCCAATGACCTATCTGGCGGTGGGAACCTGTTGTGTCTGAATGGAAAGAGGATGTTGTTGGCTCATTGCAGGAATGGACTGACCATAAGTTGTGCTGGAATCCTGAGGACTATGGTGGGATCACGGCGATCCGGGTTCCGTCAGAGTCGCTGTGGCTGCCGGACATTGTTTTGTTTGAAAAGTGAGTATAAGGCTCATCACGTTTTGAAGCAAGGCTCATTGCTCAGGGTTTCAGATAGTTGTTTAGACTTATTCAGTGAATCACTAACATTCAGTTCCAGCCATGCTGGCTAGCACCGGGCTGAACCATGGATCTCGTTAGATAGCGACTATCCAGAAATGTGTCTGGACTAGAATGCTTGCTGGCTTAGATTGCTCCATATAATGTCATATACTCTGCCTGGGGTTACAAGTTGGGACCACTTAGGAACTGAAGCTGGTGCAGAGTGGAGCTGGACACTGGGAGCGCATTAGATCAGTGCTCTGTGATCTGCACTGGCTTCCAGTAAGGTTTGGGGTGGGATTCAAAGGCCTGAATAGCTTGGGACAGGATTGCCGGAGAGAGATCCTCTCCTTGTGATATACTGCCCCCGCTGAGATCAGCGGAGGCGCTTGAGCTGGATGGAGCTCCCACAGTGTAAGCAAGAGGGAGCTGCTGGCCAGGCATTCTGTCTGAGGGGTCCTCCATTTCAGAACGTGCTCCCCGCATTGGCCTGCCAGAGCCCAGATTTGTTAACTTTCCAGGCAGGCTGCACAGCCCGTCTTTCCCTTCTCTTCCCTAAGGTTGGTGAACAGGGAGTGTGCTGAGATGGATTTGTCTAGGGACACAGTCCTTTGTCTATGTCCATATTACGCACTGGACAGGCGTGCCTAGAATTCTGTTTTACAAATTCAAAGAAATAAAAGAATGAAACTCTGGGGCAGTTTGGATTCAGACCTGCACTTTGTGGTTCTGGCCTGGGCCTGATGTGTCATTGTTAATCCAATCACACCTGATCCTGGGGAGCGTTCAGATCCAGATCTGAACTCTGGGAGTTTGACATTATTTGCATCCGTGGAGAACACAGGTCACAGCTGGGTACTACCAGCCTGTTGCTAGGAGCAGAGTCTGTAGCATCTCTCCACTACTCCCAGTTGGCCTCGTGTGGCAGAGGGGAGATAGAATAGATGATCCCTGTGGTACTCTGCCAGGGAGGGTTTTTGGAGAAAAGGAGCAATTGCCCATCCCCACTCTCTGGATCAGCTGCAGTGTGAGGCAGGACTCTCCCCTTACTCCCACTTTGCCCAGGTCTTGTCTTGCAAGTGCACAGGGGCAAAACACCAGGCAGAATTTGGTTCATGTTACTTAAAGGTGCTACAAAACTTCACAGTGTTTCCCTGGCCTCCTAGGTGCCTTCTGTAGACAGTAGAATTAAACAGTTTGTTTGGAGGATGTTTTTGTTCCTTCTCTGCATTCCAGCTACCATGTTACCCTGAAACTTGCACAGAGGAAATCTCCATAGTAGGGAGTGGTTCTGGAGGGAGCAAAATAAGTACACAAAAGAGACAGGTGCAGATGAGATCAGCACATTCTGTTATACCCTATTGACCATCTCCAGTGTGCAGTAGAGCTGAGTAGTGCATCGTGCACTAGCCTAGGCCCTGATCCAGCAAAGCACTTAAACATGGGCTCAACTTTTCTATTATTATTATTTATTGCACACAAAAAAGACATTAAAAACACTAAGGCTGCAAAGTCAAGCCCTTCAGTTAGAAATTGCCAGAATGAAGGTTGTCCATGCCACTGTAACAGGGCCCTATTGTGAGTCTGCTTTTTTGATAGTCCATTAATTACATGATCACAAACTATTTTTTCCCCATAGGACCCCTGCATCCTTCAGTGACTTTGCAACTTTAACACTCTTTTAACATAGTTTTGCGTGTAATTTTCTGTTTTCAAAAAACAAATAAAAAAAACAGAAAATCCATTACATGGAACCATATTGACACCGACAGGAACATCAGCAGGTTGAAATCTTTAGTTCCACTGCATGGACCTCTGCCACTTGAGATAACAGATGAACTGATAGCAGTAGTAGGTTGTCATTCTCTGTGAGGAGCAGCCACTGGGGGAGGCAGGTGTGAGACAGACATTTTCCCAGTGGTTTTCACAGCTATTTGCTGATAGTTGAGGAATATTGAGACTCAGGAATAATTAGTTCCATTCAGGTTCTGGAGGAGAGGACTAGATCACCTCCTGAGGTCTCTTCCAACCTAATCTTCTATGATTCTATGATTCTAGTGCTCCCAGGCCCTTCTGCCTCTGTCTCACCCAGCCACTCCCTATCCTGCGTCTCCCTCCCCACCCTGGCTCCTTGTCCCAGTTCTAGTCTCCTCACCCAGCCAGTCCCATATCCCCTCCTCCCCCCTGATTACTCATCCCAGTCCCAGTTTCCTTGCCCAGCCAGTCCCAGTCTTCCCCTCTGGGGTTTCTGTCTGAGTCCCAGTCTTCCCCCTCCCTGACTCTGTATCCCAGTCTCTGACCAGGCACCTCGTCCCGGGATCTTTGCCTCATTCTCCTTGCTCAGCAAGTGCCAGTGTCTCTCCCACCCCAGCCTCCTCATCCAATCTCCCTGCATTTCCAGCTCTTGTTCCTTCTGTGTTCAACTCAGGCTGTTTCATCCTTCACTCTGCATGGCCCAGCAGGGGGTGTGGGCACCAGAGAGACAATCCCCCTATTTTCACTTCTGGTGCCTGGCACCACAATGCTCTGCAGCACCCAGGAGCAGTGACTTCAAGAAAAGTTCTCGTGAGCCCCTGCAGCCTTTGGCTGGAGCATGCTCAGTTCAGACAGAATCTTCAGAGAATTTCTCAGCCAAGCACTAACAAGTCTGTACTGAGCATGTGCAAACTGATATTTTTCAAAGGCTCATAACCAAAAGTGGACAGTTTTTTAACAGGAATAGCAAAGGCACATCCCTGATGCAAAGGCCATACCCCTACCAAATTTCAACTGCCTGCTCCACAGCATGGAGATGCTAGATTCTCAACACAGGCAAAACAACCTGTTTGTCGCTAATATAATTCTTGGGAATGGCTGAGCCATTTTAGCTGAAATTTTCCCAGAAATGTCAGCTGGCCTGGAAAATTTCAGCCTGAATGGTCAAAGTTTGGCAAAGTTATAAGCAACTGAAAACAGGGTCTTACAATGGGAAGTATCAAGCAACCTTAATAATAGGAAGCCCTACCAGGTCTGCCTATAATATTTACCATAGAACTACCTACCTGCCAACATATCAAGTGGCTGAAATGAGGTGAGTCCTGCCCCGAGAAGTGGGAGGCCTGATGAGGGGGAGTAGGAGAGTGAGCCCGCCTCACACTCACCTCACAACAGCAGCTCCTGTGGCTCTTGTTCTGTGGGGCTGGTTGGCTTGGCTGCTCACTCTAAGCATTGCAACCTGGTCCCTGGTGCACAAGGGTACAGTGCCACTCAGCTTTGGCCCAGCCCTCCAACGAGGGGTGTGGCTGGGCCAAATTTGAGGGAGTGATGCAGTGATCCTGTGCACCAGGTTGCAACGTCTGGAGTAGGGAGCCAAGCGCAGCCATCCTCAGGGGGACAGAAACTGCTTCAGCCAGTACATGGGGCTTTGGAGGTCAAAGTGGGACTCTATAAACAGGAGAGTACTCAGTAGGGAGGTGATTTTACCGCTGCATGCAGCACTGGTGAGACCAGTGTAAGAACACTGCATCCAGTTCTGGTGTCAATGTTTTTAAAAGGATATTGTAAAATGGGAGAGGGTGCAGAGAAGCCACAAAAATGATCTGAAGGCTGGAGAAAATGCCTAACAGATTTAAAGAACTCCATCTGTTTTGCTTATCAGAAAATAATACTGAGGACTTGATTACAGTATACACAATACCTGCAAGGGGAGAAAATCCCAGGTACTACAGGGCTCTTTAATCTAGAAAAGAGAGGCATAACAAGAACCAGTTGCTGAAAGCTGAAGCCAGACAAATTCAAATTAGAAACACGGCACAGTGTTTTACCAGAGATGGTAATTAACCATAGGAACCAACTACCAAGGGAAGAGGTAGATTCTCCATCGCTTGATGTCATCTAATCAAGACTGGGTGCCTTTCTGGAAGATAAGTCTTAGCCAAACACAAGTTACTGGGCTCAGTGTAGGGATAAGGTGGTAAAATGTAATGGTCTGTGATATACAGGAGGTCAGATGAGGTGATCTAATTTTTCCTTCTGGCCTTAAACTCTATGAATCTGTGAAGGATCTCAAAGTCCCACAAAACCTAGGACTATTGGGAGGTATGGAATTACTGATCCCAACTAAGTTCAGAGCCCCATTGTGCTAGGTGCTGTGTGAACACAGTGAGAGACAGTCCTTGCTGTGAAGAGCTTGCATAGTTACAGACAGCTGATGCTGGTCACCGGAGCTGGCAGTAGAATCAATGTCTCCTGACTTCCAGTCCCATGATTTATCTACTAGTTCATGCTGCCCCCCAGTGTCAGGCACCTGAATAGTTCCACTGACCACTGGGCCATAGTTCATGTGGGGGCATCACATGGAGAGAGACCTGGGGAGTCTAGAAGTTGAGATCTGCTAAACAAGGAAAAGAGTAGCACTTTATAAAGCCCAGGGCTGCCATGACCCTCATCATCTGAAGGATTCCTCCCAGATTTCTAAAGCGGCTGGGATTTATGGAATTCTTTGCCCAATACTTGTACTGTGTCAATGCTCGCACATCTCAAAGGAATAGAAAACAGAACTGGAATCAGAAAATCCAAATGACTGAACTGGGTCTGGTGAAAAACTGAAACTGATCCTGTTTCTCCTCTCCCCAGTGCCGATGGACGTTTTGAAGGCTCCCTGATGACCAAAGCCATAGTGAAATACAATGGGCTTGTTACCTGGACTCCACCAGCCAGTTATAAGAGTTCCTGCACTATGGATGTGACGTTTTTCCCATTCGATAGACAGAATTGTTCCATGAAATTTGGATCCTGGACCTATGATGGCAACATGGTTGACTTGATTTTAGTAGATGAAAATGTTGATAGGAAAGACTTCTTTGATAATGGAGAGTGGGAAATCCTAAATGCCAAAGGCATGAAAGGCAGCAGAAAGGATGGGTTGCATTCCTACCCATTCATTACTTACTCCTTTGTTTTAAGACGCCTCCCACTCTTTTACACTCTTTTCCTAATCGTCCCTTGCCTTGGATTATCTTTTCTAACTGTGCTGGTGTTCTATTTGCCTTCTGATGAAGGGGAAAAACTTTCATTATCTACATCCGTTTTAGTTTCCCTTACCGTTTTTCTTTTAGTAATTGAAGAAATAATACCATCTTCTTCCAAAGTCATTCCTCTGATTGGCGAGTATTTGTTGTTTATTATGATTTTTGTAACCCTATCAATTATTGTTACTGTTTTCGTTATTAACGTGCACCATCGGTCCTCAGCAACCTACCATCCTATGGCTCCCTGGGTTAAAAGACTCTTCCTTCAAAAGCTTCCTAGGCTATTGTGCATGAAGGGCCATGTGGACCGCTATTCCTTTTCAGAGGCTGGAGGAACTATCCCAGTGTCAAAATCAAAGATCTTGGGCAAAAAGAAACAGAAACAAGTCAAGGATGGAGAAAAAATTGTGATTGCTTTTTTGGAAAAAGCTGCTGATTCTATTAGATACATCTCTGGCCATGTAAAAAAGGAGCATTTCATCAGGCAGGTAATGTTAACACGTGAAGAGTACATGGTTGTTCTAATAGAATGAAGATTTTTTTTCATCTACAGCCAGCATAGTTAAATAACTTGTCTTTTCTAATACCTACAAATAGGTTCTTTAGCCACCTAAATGCCTTGTATCTGTTTTACATCAGCATAGCTCCTCTGATTTCAGTGAAGGTATTCTTGATTTACACCAATGTGTCATATCAGAATCACACACTAAATATTAAGTATATTTGGCTCTCCAAACTTTTTTGCCCCAATTATCTAGCTGTCTGTTATGATGTTCATTTAAAAAAATGAACATAGAAGTGGAAATAACATGGAATTTCCAAAAGATATGATTTTGTGGGGTGATGTATAGAGACAAGTTATGAAAAAGAAATAGAGGTTTTGTTAGTACCATGCTGAAAGGAGCTGTTTGTTGTAGCTACTTCCAATCAGTGGTAAATAATTAATTGTATCCTTTGTTCTGAAGCTTCAGTTCTGAGAGTCTGTTGTTTCCATCTAGCTTTTAGCAGTGGATCAAAGCAATCTGGCCCCAAGATATAGAGAGTTATTATTCTTTTTAAAATTTCCCTGATAACTTCAGAAGATCACTGTGATAGTAGAAATGCAGGTTATGGACAGAGTGGGTTGAAGTGTTTTGAATGATAAAACCAAAAAAGGAAAAACACCAAAAATTTTCAGTTACAAAAAAAAGTGATTTTTTTTAAATGAATATTGTTTTCAAAAAACTTCAAAACAAAAATGTGTCCGAGATGTTTATGAATTTGTATTTGTTTGCTCCTTGGCCGGCCCTAGGAAGGGCATGGGAAATGCTCACAGATCCCCTGCCAGATAGCTACAATGGCTACCCTTAGCCTGGAGAAAGCTATTCAATTCATCTGAATAGTATTAAGGGGAACTTAGAGAAAGCTCCCTTCTAAGTGAATGTGGGCTCTGCCAGCATGCACGTTGCAGGCTCAGGTTATTAGTTACCACAAAAATTCTGAGGACTCAGTCTTGAGCTTCTTTATGCATTAAGCATCTGCTACTTCCCTGCATATATGAGCGGGGAGTGAATGGGCAAGGGAGGGAGTGGGTGGAACCAATGCTCTGGTCCCACACCAGGTATGCTGTGTTAATGAAAGTGCCCGGTAGAGAAAAGTCCATGTATGACTCTTCCTCTAAAGCTGTACAAAATTGTCTGGGAATCTTATATATATGCTCGCAGCTTAGCCACTTCATCCTGCCACCTCAGTATCTGACAGTACCAAATGTACAAGAAAAGAGCAGGTTCGGGTAAGTCTCTCTCCCCAGTATCCTTTGCAGTGAAGACTGATGCAAAGAAATCATAGTGGGTATGTCTACACTGCAACCATGTCCGCTGACTTTGGCTCACAGGGCTAAAGCTGGACTCTGGCTCATGGGGTTCCAGGCCCCAGCCGGACGGGAACATATACACTGACATTTTATAGCCCTGCAGCCTGAGCTATGCAAACCGAAGTCAGCTGATCTAGGCCAGCCGTGGATTGCAGTGTAGACATAGCCTTAGTGTCTCAGCAACAACCTTGTCTTCCTTAACTGCTCCCTTTAGTCCATGGTGACCCAGTGGACCTACTGATTCTTTTTCAAGCATCTTGCTTCTGATATACAGAAATAATATCTTGTTTGTTTTCATACATGTAGCTTTTTGCTCTTCACAATCCCTTTTAGCCTTTCTAATTTCCCTTTCACATATTCCCTCTTCAGCCTCAAGTTCAATTGGCTTCACAAGGGTCAGATTTCCAAATTCGGAAGGATTTCTTTTGGTTCAAGTAGGCTCCCAAGCCCTGCCGGTTAGCCACGGCAATCAGCTTCTTTCCTTCCTGATTCCCTTTTGTTCCGGGCACTCACCCCTTCTGGCACTCTAGTATTGCTTCCATATGTGGCATCTCTGTGGTACCTAAGGGTTTTACTTTCTTTCCTTCTGACTGTGGGACCCTCTTGGCTAGCTGCCTCATTTTATAGAAATCACACAACCATACCTGCTCCTTCCCCAGAGTCAGGCTAGAACCTTGGCCTTTTAGTGCCAACCTCTACCACGTGAGCAGCCTCGTTTTACTGAAATCTCTCTTTCTATAAAAAGAAAAGGAGTACTTGTGGCACCTTAGAGACTAACCAACTTATTTGAGCATAAGTTTTCGTGAGCTACAGCTCACTTCATCGGATGCATACTGTGGAAAATACAGAAGACGTTTTTATACACACAGACCATGAAAAAATGAGTGTTTATCACTACAGATTTCAGAGTAACAGCCATGTTAGTCTGTATTCGCAAAAAGAAAAGGAGTACTTGTGGCACCTTAGAGACTAACAAATTTATTTGAGCATAAGCTTTTGTGAGCTACAGCTCACTTCATCGGATGCATACTGTGGAAAGTTTAGAAGATCTTATATACACACAAAGCATGAAAAAATACCTCCTCCCACCCCACTCTCCTGCCGGTAATAGCTTATCTAAAGTGATCACTCTCCTTACAATGTGTATGATAATCAAGGTGGGCCATTTCCAACACAAATCCAGGTTTTCTCACCCCCCCCCCACACACAAACTCACTCTCCTGCTGGTAATAGCTTATCCAAAGTGACCACTCTCCTTACATTGTGTATGATAATCATGTGTATGATTATCATACACAATGTATATGATTATCATACACAATGTATATGAATGTATATTATCATACAATGTGTATGAACGCCTCAGACGTTCTTGTTAAACCCTGGATTTGTGCTGGAAATGGCCCACCTTGATTATCATACACATTGTAAGGAGAGTGATCACTTTAGATAAGCTATTACCAGCAGGAGAGTGGGGTGGGAGGAGGTATTTTTTCATGCTTTGTGTGTATATAATAAGATCTTCTAAACTTTCCACAGTATGCATCCGATGAAGTGAGCTGTAGCTCACGAAAGCTTATGCTCAAATAAATTGGTTAGTCTCTAAGGTGCCACAAGTACTCCTTTTCTCTTTGGAGTCTGTTTCTGAAGTTTTCTGTTGTAATATCGCAACTTTCATGTCTGTAATCGCGTGACCAGAGAGATTGAAGTGTTCTCTGACTGGTTTATGAACGTTATAATTCTTGACATCTGATTTGTGTCTATTTATTCTTTTACGTAGAGACTGTCCAGTTTGACCAATATACATGGCAAAGGGGCATTGCTGGCACATGATGGCATATATCACATTGGCAGATGTGCAGGTGAACGAGCCTCTGATAGTGTGGCTGATGTTATTAGGCCCTGTGATGGTGTCCCCTGAATAGATATGTGGGCACAGTTGGCAACGGGCTTTGTTGCAAGGATAGGTTCCTGGGTGAGTGGTTCTGTTGTGTGGTATGTGGTTGTTGGTGAGTATTCGCTTCAGGTTGGGGGGCTGTCTGTAGGCAAGGACTGGCCTGTCTCCCAAGATTTGTGAGAGTGTTGGGTCGTCCTTCAGGATAGGTTGTAGATCCTTGATAATGCGTTGGAGGGGTTTTAGTTGAGGGCTGAAGGTAATGGCTAGTGGCGTTCTGTTATTTTCTTTGTTAGGCCTGTCCTGTAGTAGGTGACTTCTGGGAACTCTTCTGGCTCTATCAATCTGTTTCTTCACTTCCGCAGGTGGGTATTGTAGTTGTAAGAATGCTTGATAGAGATCTTGTAGGTGTTTGTCTCTGTCTGAGGGGTTGGAGCAAATGCGGTTGTATTGCAGAGCTTGGCTGTAGACAATGGATCGTGTGGTGTGGTCAGGGTGAAAGCTGGAGGCATGTAGGTAGGAATAGCGGTCAGTAGGTTTCCGGTATAGGGTGGTGTTTATGTGACCATTGTTTATTAGCACTGTAGTGTCCAGGAAGTGGATCTCTTGTGTGGACTGGACCAGGCTGAGGTTGATGGTGGGATGGAAATTGTTGAAATCATGGTGGAATTCCTCAAGGGCTTCTTTTCCATGGGTCCAGATGATGAAGATGTCATCAATATAGCGCAAGTAGAGTAGGGGCGTTAGGGGACGAGAGCTGAGGAAGCGTTGTTCTAAGTCAGCCATAAAAATGTTGGCATACTGTGGGACCATGCGGGTACCCATAGCGTGCCGCTGATTTGAAGGTATACATTGTCCCCAAATGTAAAATAGTTATGGGTAAGGACAAGGTCACAAAGTTCAGCCACCAGGTTAGCCGTGACATTATCGGGGATAGTGTTCTTGACGGCTTGTAGTCCATCTTTGTGTGGAATGTTGGTGTAGAGGGCTTCTACATCCAGAGTGGCCAGGATGGTGTTTTCAGGAAGATCACCGATGGATTGTAGTTTCCTCAGGAAGTCAGTGGTGTCTCGAAGGTAGCTGGGAGTGCTGGTAGCATAGGGCCTGAGAAGGGAGTCTACATAGCCAGACAATCCTGCTGTCAGGGTGCCAATGCCTGAGAAGATGGGGCACCCAGGATTTCCAGGTTTATGGATCTTGGGTAGTAGATAGAATATCCCATGTCGGGGTTCCAGGGGTGTGTCTGTGCGGATTTGATCTTGTGCTTTTTCAGGGAGTTTCTTGAGCAAATGCTGTAGTTTCTTTTGGTAACTCTCAGTGGGATCAGAGGGTAATGGCTTGTAGAAAGTGGTGTTGGAGGCATTTGTGCTGGAAATGGTCCACCTTGATTATCATACGCATTGTAAGGAGAGTGATCACTTTAGATAAGCTATTAGCAGAAGGAGAGTGAGATGGGGGGAGAGAAAACCTTTTGTATTGATAAACACTCATTTTTTCATGGTCTGTGTGTATAAAAACATCTTCTGTATTTTCCACGGTATGCATCCGATGAAGTGAGCTGTAGCTCACGAAAGCTTATGCTCAAATAAATTGGTTAGTCTCTAAGGTGCCACAAGTCCTCCTTTTCTTTTTGTGAATACAGACTAACACGGCTGTTACTCTGAAACCTCTCTTTCTATAGTGTCACTGTCACTCCCCCATCCCCAAGCTAATCTGCATAGCTGTAAATGAAGTGTACATAGCAGTTAAGCTTGTTAAAGAGCTTGCTAGCCCTAGTGATTGAAGTCCTCTGTTTAGCTGCTGGACAATAGCAGGACAAGCTTCCCACAGCCAAACAGCCCTGCCAGCGTACCTCATTCAGGGAGGGAGGGGACTTTCTCTGAGGGCATCACCGTCATTCTTCCTGCCTCGCTACATGAACCAGGCACCAATCAACCCTGTCCTGCGCCCAGTTTTCCAGCTCTCTTACATTCAGATGTAAAAATGCCACAGCAGCCACTATTTTGCGGCAGAGCGTGGCTCCAGTTTGGCCTCTTGGTCTCTTGCCTGGAGGTCAGAAAGGCTTGTTTAGGCAGCCTGCTAGCAGATATTCTTAAAAGATGTCTCTTCTTTTGTACTCCTGGCATGGGTGTAAGCTGTTGGACCACTTAGAGTATGGCTACATGGCACATTAAGCTGGGGCTGCGACTCAGGTTTGAGCCCAAGCCCCCCTTCCATTCACACACCAATCAGTCTGATTTGGGTCAGCAAGCACACGGGCCCTGAGTGGACCCTGCTGCAGCGTGGGTCAGAACCCGAGTGCTCCTGTGACTTGGGTCCAAGCCCTGTCATTTTGCAGCAGGGCACAGCTCCAGCCACAGGCCTGTGTCAGCCAGTCTGCATAGTGCCATATGGCCCTGTTAGCATGGCTCTGAGACCTGGGTCCAGCAACTGTAAACTCAGGTTTACAATGCAGTGTGGCTTGTCAAACGCAGGTTTGGAAACACTCAGTCCACAAGCCCGGTCTCAGAGACCTGGTTACAATACAGCATCGAATAGCCTGACCAGATAGCAAGTGTCAAAAATCGGGACAGGAGGTGGGGGTAATAGATGCCTGAGTGAGAAAAAGACCCAAAAACTGGGACTGTCCCTATAAAATTGGGACATCTGGTCACCCTAGCATAGACATACCTTGAATTACTTATTCTAGCTAAGGGCAGCAGGGTAGGTAATTTTCAGAAAAGGATCAGTTTTGGGTGTGCATGATTCTTTCTGATGACTAAGTTTCAGAGTGACTAGGTTGGCCAAACAAATGGTAACTAATGGACCAGAAAAAAGAAAAGGAGGACTTGTGGCACCTTAGAGACGAACAAATATATTTGAGCATAAGCTTTCGTGAGCTACAGCTCACTTCATCGGATGCATCTGATGAAGTGAGCTGTAGCTCACAAAAGCTTATGCTCAAATAAATTGGTTTGTCTCTAAGGTGCCACAAGTACTCCTTTTCTTTTTGCAGATACAGACTAACACGGCTGCTATTCTGAAACCTGTCATAATGGACCAGAGTCACCAGTACCCTTTAGCACCTCTGTACCACTACTGAAACACAAAGCAGCCATAACCCTGCCAATTAAGGTGCATTTAGAAGAGCTGGAGCCTCTTGGTGACTCTGGCCCAATATCTGCAATGAGTTAAAAGGGGATCTACAGGAAAAACAATATTTTGCATTTTGATGTCTGTGTCCATGGTCACAGGCTCTCCGTGTGAAACTGGGAGGATAAAAACTTTCTCCTGGTTTGTTTTACATTAGGCATGCCGGGATGTGGCAGAACTTACAGATGGGAATGCAAACTCCCATTTCTTCCTCAATGCACTGTGTGTTTTAGGCTCTGACCCAGCAAAGCACTCAAACCTAGTGAAGTAAATGGGACGGCTCACATTCGGAAAGCTCTGCCTGAGGCTTTGCTGGATCGATGGCAAAGTACTTGAGGGTGAATCTTTTAAAAAATTTTTATCAAACCATTTTAAGACCCCAATCCTGTAAACACGTATACGTGTGCTTAATTTTAATCACTGCAGCACACTCATTGGAGTCAATGGGACTACTCAGGTAAGCATGTGCATAAGTGTTTGACGGATTGGGGCCCAAGGGAACAATATTTATGGCATTGGCAACATTTGTTCAAAATTATAACTAGCACAGACCATATTTTTAGTTGCAATTTTTGCAGCTGAAATATATTGAAACTTGTAAGAAAAAGAACCAAGCTAATATTGTTGTTATTGTTTCTTCTAGGTAGTTCAAGACTGGAAATTTGTAGCTCAAGTCCTCGATCGGATCTTCCTGTGGTTATTTTTGGTGGTGTCAGTGACAGGTTCTGTTTTAATATTTACCCCCGCTTTACAGGCGTGGTTAAGCAGCAGTTTATAGGAATAAATTCATACGTTAATGTGGAGAATGGCTGAAAGATACAGTTGCCCCTTGAGACTGATGGGTCTTTTAATTTTCAATGAGTGCAGGGTCGACAAAACCAAATTGAGATGGAAATGAAAATTCATTGCCTTCTGGCTGCAGTAAATGATATTGATAATAATAATTATGCTTCTCACTTGAATAGTGCTTTACATCTGCAAATTGCTGTACAACTTGAGGGCTCAATTGTGTAACCCTTAGGTTGCTGGGTATTTACTTGCCCATTGAAATCAATTAAACTACTTGTGCGTGTAAGTGTTCATTAATGTGAGCAAGGTTTGCACAACTGGGCCCTAACTAATTAATCCTATAAAGGCTGATTATATTACAATATGATTTCACGATTTTTTTTTTGAAAGGTGACTGTTTCTTTTTGATCCAAATAGTCTGTTAACAAATGGGATCCTCATGTATTAAATATGCTACATTCAAAGAAAAATTAAATAGTCTAGGAATACACAGGGCACTGATGCACTAAGGTTTTGTCAGTCCACCTTGTTATCTTTAAGTGTAATAAGCACAGCTGTTTTATATACCTATCTAGGTGTTTCATAACCGGCTATTACAAGGTGTGTGTTTGTGCATTAGAAAATATAAACACGTTACAGGTGGGATTTTCCAAAGTGCTCTGCTTTGGCATAACTCTGCTCCCATTGAAGTCACTAGAATATAAACCCTAGGATTAGCAGGTTTGTGGGGACAGAATGTCTTAACTCCCCCTAGAAGAACTGAGGGCATACTCTTACCTCCTTCCAGATTATTTGCATACCTTGGTTTCTGTCTCCCCCATTGGTAAATGAGGAAAATTGTGGGCCTGTACTGGCTGGCAGGTATAATTTGCATTTATGTCAGGAGGCATTCCCAAAGCTGTGCAATCTGAGTTTGCTCATGTTCCAGACTTACAAACTGTGATACATTTTCTATGTAATTTCAGGTACATGAAAGCAAGGGTTAAGTGTAACAAGACTGAGAGTCTGGGAGAATAACATGAGGGGGAAAGGAGTCCAGGAGAGCTGGCTGTATTTTAAAGAATTCTTATTGAGGTTACAGGGACAAACCATCCCGATGTGTAGAAAGAATAGTAAATATGGTAGGTGACCAGCTTGGCTTAACAGTGAAATCCTTGCTGATCTTAAACACAAAAAAGAGGCTTACAAGAAGTGGAAGATTGGACAAATGACCAAGGATGAGTATATAAATATTGCTCGGGCATGTAGGAATGAAATCAGGAAGGCTAAATCACACCTGGAGTTGCAGCTAGCGAGGGATGTTAAGAGTAACAAGAACGGTTTCTTCAGGTATGTTGGCAATAAGAAGAAAGCCAAGGAAAGTGTGGGCCCCTTACTAAATGAGGGAGGCAACCTAGTGACAGAGGATGTGGAAAAAGCTAATGTACTCAATGATTTTTTTTGCCTCTGTCTTCACGAACAAGGTAAGCTCCCAGACTACTGCACTGGGCAGCACAGCATGGGGAGGAGGTGGCCAGCCCTCCGTGAAGGAAGAAGTGTTTTGGGACTATTTAGAAAAACTGGACGTGCACAAGTCCATGGGGCCGGATGCGTTGCATCCGAGAGTGCTAAAGGAATTGGCGGATGTGATTGCAGAGCCTTTGGCCATTATCTTTGAAAACTCATGGCGATCAGGGGAAGTCCCGGAAGACTGGAAAAAGGCTAATGTAGTGCCCATCTTTAAAAAAGGGAAGAAGGATGATCCTGGGAACTACAGGCCAGTCAGCCTCACCTCAGTCCCCGGAAAAATCATGGAGCATGTCCTCAAGGAATCAATTCTGAAGCACTTAGAGGAGAGGAAAGTGATCAGGAACAGTCAGCATGGATTCACCAAGGGCAAGTCATGCCTGACTAATCTAATTGCCTTCTATGATGAGATAACTGGTTCTGTGGATGAAGGAAAAGCAGTGGACGTGTTATTCCTCGACTTTAGCAAAGCTTTTGACACGGTCTCCCACAGTATTCTTGTCAGCAAGTTAAAGAAGTATGGGCTGGATGAATGCACTATAAGGTGGGTAGAAAGTTGGCTAGATTGTCGGGCTCAACGGGTAGTGATCAATGGCTCCATGTCTAGTTGGCAGCCGGTATCTAGCGGAGTGCCCAAGAGTCGGTCCTCGGGCTGGTTTTGTTCAATATCTTCATTAATGATCTGGAGGATGGTGTGGATTGCACCCTCAGCAAGTTTGCAGATGACACTAAACTGGGAGGAGTGGTAGATACGCTGGAGGGTAGGGATAGGATACAGAGGGACCTAGAGAAATTGGAGGATTGGGCCAAAAGAAATCTGATGAGGTTCAACAAGGACAAGTGCAAAGTCCTACACTTAGGACGGAAGAATCCAATGAACCGCTACAGACTAGGGACCGAATGGCTAAGCAGCAGTTCTGCAGAGAAGGACCTAGGGGTGACAGTGGACGAGAAGCTGTATATGAGTCAACAGTGTGCCCTTGTTGCCAAGAAGGCCAATGGCATTTTGGGGTGTATAAGTAGGGGCATTGCCAGCAGATCGAGGGACGTGATCGTTCCCCTCTATTCGACATTGGTGAGGCCTCATCTGGAGTACTGTGTCCAGTTTTGGGCCCCACACTACAAGAAGGATGTGGAGAAAT
Organism: Eretmochelys imbricata; assembly: GCF_965152235.1. Lineage (NCBI taxonomy): Eukaryota > Metazoa > Chordata > Testudines > Cheloniidae > Eretmochelys > Eretmochelys imbricata. The sequence continues at coordinate 129,894,334 of NC_135576.1, read as the reverse complement.
TGGAGAGAGTCCAACGAAGGGCAACAAAAATGATTAGGGTTCTGGAACACATGAGTTATGAGGAGAGGCTGAGGGAACTGGGATTGTTTAGTCTACAGAAGAGAAGAATGAGGGGGGATTTGATAGCTGCTTTCAACTACCGGAAAGGTGGATCCAAAGAGGATGGATCTAGACTATTCTCAGTGATAACAGATGACAGGACAAGGAATAATGGTCTCAAGTTCCAGTGGGGGAGGTTTAGGTTGGTTATTAGGAAAAACGTTTTCACTAGGAGGGTGGTGAAACACTGGAATGCGTTACCTAGGGAGGTGGTGGAATCCCCTTCCTTAGAAGTTTTTAAGGTCAGGCTTGAGAAAGCCCTGGCTGGGATGATTTATTTGGGATTGGTCCTGCTCTGGGCAGGCGGTTGGACTAGATGGCCTCCAGAGGTCCCTTCCAACTCTGTTATTCTATGATTCTATGATTCTGTGAAGACATGGGGATTATCCAGTGGGGAAAATGGGCCATTCTCATCTGAATCATAGAAATGTGGGGCTGTAAGGGACCATGAGAGGTTATCTAGTCCATCTTGCTGCTCTGAAACAGGACCAAGTAAACCTAGACCATCCCTGACAGGTGTTTGTCTTGCCTGTTCTTAAAAACCTGTAATTATGGAGATTCCACAACCTCCTTTGGGAGCCTATTCCAGAACTTAACTGTCCTTATAGTTAGAAAGATTTTCCTAATATCCAACCTAAATCTCCTTTGCTGCAGATTAAGACTATTACTTATTGTCCTACCTTCAGTGGGCATGGAGAACAATTGATCACCACCCTCTGTGTACCAGTTCTTAACATATTTGAAGACTATTATCAGGTTCCCCCCACACTCTTCTTTTCTCAAGACTAAACATGCCCAGTTTTTTAAATCTTTCCCCATAGGTCACATTTTCTAAATCTTTTATAATTTTTGTTGCTCTCCTTTGGAATCCAGTTTATCCACATCTTTCCTAAAGTGTGGTGCCCAGAACTGGACACAGTTCTCCAGCTGAGGCCTCACCAGTGCCGAGTAGAATGGGACAATTAGCTCCTGTGTCTTATTCATGATACTCCTATAAATACACCCCAGAATTATATTCACTTTTTTGCACTGCATCACATTGTAGTCTCATATTCAATTTGTGATCCATTGTAACCCCCAGATCCTTTTTTGCAGTACTGCCACCTAGCTAGTTATTCCCTAATTTGTAGCGGTGCATTTGATTTTTCCTTCCTAAGTGAAGTACTCTGCACTTGTCTTTATTGAATTTCATCTTGTTGATTTCAGACCAATTATTCAATTTCTCAAGGCCATTTTGAATTCTAATCCTGTCCTCCAAAGTGCTTGCAATCCCTCCCATCTTGGTGTCGCCGTCAAATTTTATAAACATTCTCCACTCCATTATCCAAGACATTAATGAAAATAATGAATAATGCTGGACTCAGGACTGACCCTGGCAGGACTCTACTAGGTTCATCCTCCCAGTTTGACAGCGAAGCACTGATAGCTACTTTTTGAGTATGGTGTTTCAATCATTTGTGTACCACATTTCCCAGGCCTAGTTTATGAGAATGTCATGTGGGACTATGTCAAAAGCCTTACTAAAATCAAGATATGTCACATCTACTGCTTCCCTCCTATCCACTAGCCAGTAACTCTGTCAAAGAAGGAAATTAGGTTGGTTTGATTTGTTCTTGACATATCCATGCTGGCTATTCCTTAAAACCCTATAATTCTCTAGGTGTTTACAAATGGATTGTTTAATAAGTTGTTCCAGTAGCTTTCCAGATATTGAAGTTAGGCTGACTGGTCTATAACTCCCTGGATCCTCTTTGTTCCCCTTTTTAAAGATAGGTACTGTGCTTTCCCTTCTCCATTCCTCTGGGACCTCACCCGTCCTCATCTAGGGACCAGACAGCCATAGTATTGTTTAACCCTAACTGTACCAAGCATAACCTAAGAGAAAAAGGACTTTGAAACAACAGTCTACAGTCTAGTCTGTCTTACCTAAGGCCCTACTGTGATGGTCTGTATCCCTGCATTCACACCTTTTACAGGACTACAATACATTTTGTACAAAGTATGCCTTGTGAGGTATCATTTGAAAATTCATAATTTGCTGATCTTTAGAGTACTGGTAAAATATGTGTGGCAACATTGTGTAAAGATATAAGATTCCTCTGTAGGGTAATACTAAGACATGTTCCAAGTCTGGGGAGCAGCCATGAACCAGTTCCTCAGAGACAAAAGGCAAGCTGATGCCTCAGCCAGGTGTCAACAAAATCAAATGGACTATCACCTGGTTAAGTGGGCACTCTTCAGCAGGAAAGAGGGCATGGGCGAAAAACCTACATCTTGACAAAGAAACAGCTTGGAGTTCCCATCCACACAGACTTTCTGTCTCCTGAATCTCAGCTGGAGATGCTTCTTGAAGAAGAGAAAGAACTATAAGAAGGCAAAGCATAAGAAGGGAGAGCAGACACCACAAATTATTCCTCTTTCTTGCTACTCACGGCATCCACGGCACCTGAAGAACAAAGGAAGCAACCAGGGGGAGGGATCCTGACTGGAAGAAATTCAGCTAGTAAGACTGTTGAAACATGTGGTGAGAGAGACCTTTGCTTTGAATTCACACTAGGTTGTTAAGTTAGGCCTTAGCTGCATTTTATTTTTTTAACCAATTCTGACTTGTATACCCCATTACTTGTATTCACTTAACATCTAGCTTTTGTAGTTAATAAAGGTATTTTATCTAAACCAGTGTGCTTGGACTGAAGTGTTTGGGAAACTCCATTTGAGATAACAGGATTTGTGCATATTATTTTCTATTAATAAAATGACGGACTTTATATGAGCTTGTGTTGTCCAGGAGAGGGCTGGGCAGTACAAGACACACATTTCTGGGGGAAAGTCTGGGACTGGGAATTTGCTGGTGTTATCATGCAGTGTAATTCAAGAGTGGCTGCCCGTGCTACTCATACAGTATAGCTGGGAGTAATTTACATGCTGAGGCTGTGTGTGAGCAGACCAGGAGTGGAGAACTGAGGGGACACAGCTGTCCATCAGTCCAGATTGTACCTGGGTATGTTACAGTGGGATAGTCAGCAGGATATATGCACAGCTTGTTATTTTAAATGAAGTTTACACTCTAAGCACTGGCCTAGCAATTTTAAGTGAGTCTCAAGTGTGGTGCCTGGAAACAGTCAAAGAGTGGTTCCAGTTTATTGTTTTCTGTTTGAATATTTCAGGTGAAGGAACTAGAAACAGTAAAGCACAAAAATGAGCGCCAGCAAAACAGCTGCAAAGCTACAGTTAGCCAGCTTGGAAGCAGAAGAAAGAGAAAGAATGTGAATTCCAGAAATGACAGGTGGAAATGAGACTGAAAGAAGCAACCGCTGCACGGGGAAGCTGCCCATAGAAAAGCCATGGAGACAAGGAAAAGGAGAGGAAATATGAGGCCCTGATAGAAAAACATGGAAAGATCCCAGAGTCACCAACATCTCCCCGCACCCAAGGGACCCTCAGCTTGGACAAGTTGTGTCCTGCATGCAAAGAGACAGCTTCCATTGAGGAGTACCTCACTGCTTTTGAAAAGCGATGTGAAGTTGATAAGAGTCCTGAGCACAAGAAAGTCCTCACACTAGTTGCAAAACTAGTAAAGCTTTGAATGTATTTAATGAAACACCAATTCAGGGACCTTTAATACATTCTGAATTTTTGAAATCCATTTACAAAGTTTTCAAATGACTCCTGAAGTGTATGGGTTGAAATTTAGCAATCTTAAGAGGGGTGCTGACATGAGTCCTAGTGAATATGTTTATAACTTGTGTGACATAATAAGAAAATGGGTTCAAGGAAAAAGGGGTTGTAGATGCTCGTTGCTCAAGAACATTTCTTGAGTATATGCACTGATTATATGAAAATCAGTCTGGAATAAATCTTTAAAAGCTGTAGTAGAGATGGCTATATTGGCTGATGCTTTTGAGCAAGCCCAGCTGTCCAGTGAGTGCAAGCCACAGAAGGAGGGGCCACAGCTATTTGTCAGTCCAGATTGTACCGTAGGTATGGCACACCTTGCCCTCTGTGGTGGTGACAGGTGACCCCACCAGACCTACCTTATTTGGCTCTCCCCCATGGAGGTCGGTGTCTGTCAGTCTGTTCTCCTGACCTGCTTCTCAACAGCTCCCCCGCTCCTCATCCAGTTGCTTTGTCCTCTCAGCTCCTGGGATTTACAGCCCTGCAGTCCAAAAGAGTTGGCTGGGACACCAGGCGGTTGAGCCAGTCTTCTCAGGACCAGGAGCTCTCCTGTTGGCCTGTAAATGTCTTATCTCTGGTCAGGGGCGCTGGAACAGGGGCCTATGCCCTCCCACATTTTACTGGCAGTAAGGGCTAGCCTGTGGAGGGGGCAGAGAGGAGCGAGTGGGGGATGGAGCCTTGGGGGGAGGGGGTGGTGTGTGGAGGGCAGAGCCATGGTTCAGGTACCAGTAGCCCTGTTCCACTTTTAGGGCGCTTCTGTCACTCCTGTCTCCAGTCATCAGTTTGCCTTCCTGCTTATTTTTCCACCAGCCCGCATTAAATTAAACCAACATATTCATACGGTGAACATCCCAACCACCTGGTCACCACACAATATTTATAAACTATTACAGAGATGCTCCATGTCCCTCATAGATATCTATGGCATGGGGTGTAAGTGTACAGTAGGGCGATTTATATTATGGGATCCGCCTCAAGGATTTCTCTTCTAGACAAGCCAGCGGGGGACATCGGGCGTAGAACACGCTGGTGCTCTGCCAAGTTGGTTTTCATTTGCCCTCTCCTCCCCAAACCTTACTGATGGACACAGATTGTGTAGCTATGCCCAACACAACTAGTGGGGGTAGAGATTCCTGCTGGAGTCATATTGTCCTGCTGCTGGTACAAGATGGTCCTGAGTTTCCTGATGGGAGCTAGCGGCATGTGACCTGAGCTGACTGGGACTGCTTGCATAGGAGCTGGCAGCAATCTAGAGCAATTCTGCAGCAGAGGTGACCCCCTCTGACCTACCTAATGGAGCAGGTCGTTGGCCTGAATTTGTGGTGAGGCTGAGGTAGGTTTCTGCTGAAAACCAAAGTTTTAGGAGGCAAGATAGCAAGCTGATCTCCTTGGCCATTGGTTGGTTTGTGTGCCCAAGATAATAAGACTCTACGTGTGTTTGCGAGAGGGGCAGAGATGTGTGGTCAGATGGTTTAAATGATGGTTCTAACACCTGGGAGGGATACAGTTTTAGGCGAGGGCTTGAGCCATTCATTTAATTTATCCTAACGGGAAACCCTAGCTGTTACTTGGCCCTGGCTCTAATGACAGCTGGCAGAAGGCTCACAGAACACTTCCATTGATGTCTGCAGGAGCAGAGGGAAGCCAGCACTAACTTACTGTATTACTGTATTTTTCACTCCATGCATCTGATGAAGTGGGTTTTAGCTCACGAAAGCTTATGCCCAATTAAATTTGTTAGTCTCTAAGGTGAAGGGTTCATGTTTAGTTATTCCACCTGGAAACAGGCAGGGCACACCCTGACTGTTTTGTAGAAGCAATGCACATATTGCTCTATCCAAGGACAAGGACTAGATATGAACCATGAGAAGTTGATTAAAAGACAGTGATCGTGGGAAGCTTTCTTAGCCTGGGCTCAAGGCCTGAGAACCAGGATTGTAGTAGATAAAAGTTGGTAAACAAGTATATTAATCAACGTCATACATTCCTTTGTGTGTCTTTTTGCGGTAGAAGTATGTAATGCATAGGGAGGAGAAATATAATAAAAGGGGAAGGTGGAAAGCTGGGGGTCAGCAGCCCATTTCAGCTGACCAGCCTGCGTGCTTGCATAAAGCTGTGTTCTGTCTCATCATTGAACTGCCACACTAAGGTGCCACAAGGACTCCTTGTTGTTTTTGCCAACACTGAGTGCATTTGAAAAGCCCAGCCTACTTCTTTAGGCTGAAATTTTCAAAGCTGGATAGGAGATTTGAGTGTCCAAGGCCCATGAATTTTAATGGGAATGTGGCATCCAAATCCACTATCCAGTCTGGCGACTCTCAGCCTTGGCGTTGACGGGTAGGAAGGTTGTAAACTATTTGAGTATATTTGCGTGTCTGTATTGTAGGTACATTCCAGACGGTTTTGAATTTCGATCATTCGCAAGCTTGGCATCACACGATATTCTGGTCCCTTGTGTAAGCATTATTAATAAAACATTCTGAGTGAGTGGCTGTGGCACATAGTAATCTGCATGGGTGGGTAGGCACCAATAAATAAAATCCTTGCAATGACGCTTGTGCCTTCAGACCTGTGCCAGGCCGGCCTTAGGGGTGCCCCTCCTGCCCCCGAGTGACTGCTGAGGGGCACTATAGTCAAGGGGGCGCCGTGCAGCAGAATAGAGGTCTGCACTGCCAGTGTAGAGTCAGAAACTGGCGGGAGCGCCCGTGGGGCAGGGTTGGGGGCGCACAGATTTCTCCTTGCTTCCTCCTGGCGGAGGAACATGGTGTGACGTTGCACGCCACAATGTTTTATGGAAATATGCTTATGAGTGTGAATGTAATGTAACTGGAATATACTTTATGCAAAAGGTCTCTTGTAAGGTATCCTTACAAAGCTTATAATCTACTGAGTGTGGTCATCCTATTTGTATAAATGTATCATTCTTGTATCTGAAGCTAAAAATATGAAGTATAACTCTGAGGTCCTATTGTAACTATGCAAAGTGTGGGCCATTAATGGTGGTTTAGAATCTTACCATTTTGCTTGAATTCTGTGTATTGCACCAATGCCTAGGCGGTGGGAATAAGGGTGTGTGACTTTTGCTGAGACCCTCGGGGGCAGGTGAGGACGCTCCAGCTGCCTGCATGTAGGCGATGGCTGTTGTCCTTTGTAACCTGAGAGCCAAGAGGGGGATGCGACCAAGTGACACTTTGCCCGAGAAGCAAGACAAAGACCAGGAAGAGGGGCTATGGGTGTGTCGGGGATCGGGTTGCTGGAAGCTGGGCAGTCTCTCGTTTGGGACTCAGAGGGGGAAGTCCAGGGTGTCCGGCCTGGGATCCCCACAAGATGGACTTGGCTGAAAGTCATTGATTTCTGTGCTATAACAAGTTCTGCCCTATGCTGTGTTCCTGTCAACTAATAAACTGCCTGTTTTACAACATGGGTTGGGAGCCACGTCTGATTGCGGAGTTGGGGTGCCGGCCCCCTCTGTCTTCCCCAGGGGTCCCGTCCAGGTGGACCCACCAAGGGGAAGTGTGCAGTGTAAACAGGGATGCTGGATGCTCCGAGGCCAAACAAGGAAGGTCGAAGCCGAGGAGGCTCCTTGCCTGGACAGGTGCCCTGAGGTGAGTCATGCCACCCCAGAGGCCTGGGGGGGTTCATAACGAGCAGTTCCAGAGCATCGGACCTGTGACTCTGTCATACCATCTTAGTACATTACTAACAGTCCCTTCTCCCTGACATTTGCTGGAAAATTCTGCAGCTTAGCACTGAACTAAAGCAGTGGGTCTCAAGTGGGGCATCTGCAGTGCCCTGGGGGGCTGCAAGCCCTTTCGGGAGCCCACGGGGCTCAGTGGCTGAAACCTGGTGTCCCGAGCCCCAGTGGGCCCCCCCGTGGGGAGGATGAAGTCCCGCACCCAGGCACTCCCCAAGGGCAGAAGCCCTGAGTCTGTGGCAGAGCTGAGGGAGCACAAGGGTGTTGCCCCCCACAAACTGCAGTGCCTTACCCAGAGTGGGGCAGTCCTGGGGTGGGGGGGCGCCAGCCCCCGTCCCCACCTCCTCCTCTCTCAGACCCCTGCAGGCCCACCCTCTCTGGCCAGGTCGTAGACAGGAAGCCAGAGCCAGGCAGTGAGGGGTAGCTGCTCCTCTGGCTGGTGGTGCCATGAAGTGGGCAACTGTGGCATTTCCCCGTCTGCTGCTGGTGCCAGGGGTTGCATCTGCTTCTCAGCTCCCAGTCCTCCTGGATGGCTTACGAAGCTGGTCAGAGCTGCCTAGGCGGGGACACAGAGCCTCTTGTCACACAGCTCCTAGCTACCCCCTCCCTGCACCCTGAGCTACTCCCCTGCCTACACACAACCCTAGCTACACCTCCCCGCACCCTTAGCTACACCCTCCCTGCACCCTGAGCTACTCCCCTGCCTACACACACCCCTAGCTACACCTCCCCGCACCCTTAGCTACCCCTCCCTGCACCCTGAGCTACCCCCCTGCCTACACCCAACCCTAGCTACACCTCCCCGCAGCCTTAGCTACCCCCTCCCTGCACCCTGAGCTACCCCCCTGCCTACACCCAACCCTAGCTACACCTCCCCGCACCCTTAGCTACCCCCTCCCTGCACCCTGAGCTACCCCCCTGCCTACACACACCCTTAGCTACCCCCTCCCCGCACCCTTAGCTACCCCCTCCCTGCACCCTGAGCTACCCCCCTGCCTACAAACAACCCTAGCTGCACTTCCCCACACCCTTAGCTACCCCCTCCCTGCACCCTGAGCTACCCCCCTGCCTACACACACCCCTAGCTACACCTCCCCGCACCCTTAGCTACCCCCTCCCTGCACCCTGAGCTACCCCCCTGCCTACACCCAACCCTAGCTACACCTCCCCGCACCCTTAGCTACCCCCTCCCTGCACCCTGAGCTACCCCCCTGTCTACACACACCCCTAGCTACACCTCCCTGCACCCTTAGCTACCCCCTCCCTGCACCCTGAGCTACCCCCCTGCCTACACCCAACCCTAGCTACACCTCCCCGCACCCTTAGCTACCCCCTGCTTGTGCACAGCCCCAGCCCATACCCTGAGCTACCCCGTCAGTGCACAGCCCCCAGCTACCCCCTCCCCACACGCTGTGCTACCCCCTGGCTGCACACAGCCCCCAGCTACCCCCTCTCTCCACCCTGAGCTACCTCTACCCACACACAGACCTTAGCTACACCCTCCCTGCAGCCCCAGCTACCCCCCTGCCCACACAGACTACAGCTACCCCTCCCCGCATGCTGTTACCCCAGCCTGCCCTTAGAGACCCCCCCTCACTGTACCCTGAGCTACCCGGTCCCTACACACAGCTCCTATCTACCCCTCCCTGCACCCTGAACTACCTCCCATCAGTGCACAGCCCCTATCTACCCCCACTCTGCAGCCTGAGCTACTCCCTCCATGCACCCAGAGCTACCCTCTGTTAGGATAAAGATATTCAGGCCTGTCAGTAAAGGCCTGTACTTTAAGAATTTAGATGTATTCTTATCACTTGGCTAGTGATAGAGGTATAAAAGAAAGAATCAAAATCACTGTCTGCTGGTATAAGGGCCTTCTCTTACTGTGACAGTCTGAGGCCCTGTTCTTAGGCTAAGGCCTTTGGCTAAGCAGCAGAGGCAGCCATAAGCTGGGAAGCGACCGGTCACATCCTCACATTCCAAACTAGTCACATTGAAATAAGGTGTTATTGGGCTGTTAGGCACTATCAGGACAGGATTGTATTCCTATCACCTCCAGAGAAAGGGAAGTGCCTAGAAAATGTAAAAGGAAACTTAGTTTGATAGCATCCTGTCTGGCAAGAACTCACTTATCAATAGCTGGGATGTGGAATCCTCACTTCTGTATTGTTTTGTCATTATAGTTCCCACTTTGCTATTGTTTGTCTGTATAATCTCTGTCTGGTTCTGTGATTGTTCCTGTCTGCTGTATAATTAATTTTGCTGGGTGTAAACTAATTAAGGTGGTGGGATATAATTGGTTACATAATCATGTTACAATATGTTAGGATTGCTTAGTTAAATTTCAGGAAAATGATTGGTTAAGGTATAGCTAAGCAGAACTCAAGTTTTACTATATAATCTGTAGTCAATGAGGAAGTGGTGGGTGGGGGGGAGATGGGAATGGGGGTAAGAAAATTGGAATCATGTTTTGCGAAAGGGGGAAATGGGAACAGGGAATGGGAGTAAGGAAATTGGAATCATGTTTGACTAAGAGCAGGAATGGGAACAGGGACACAGGTGTAAGGCTCTGTGGTGTCAGAGCTGGGAAGGAGGATACTAAGGAAGGAAACTGGAATCATGCTTGCTGGAAGTTCACCCCAATAAACATCGAATTGTTTGCACCTTTGGACTTCGGGTATTGTTGCTCTCTGTTCATGCGAGAAGGACCAGGGAAGTAAGTGGGTGAAGGAATAAGCCCCCTAACACCCTCCCTCTCTGCACACAGCCCCTAGCTACCCCATCCCTGAAACCTCAGGTACCCCCTGTCCACACACACAGCCTCCAGGTACCCCCTCCCCGCACCCTGAGCTACCCCCGGCCTGTATATAACCCCTAGTTAACCCCTCACTGCATTGAACTGCTGCCTGCTCACAGCCCCCAGCTACCCACCCTGCATCCTGAACTACACCCTCTCTGTGCACAGACCCTACCTACCCCCTCCCTGCACCCTGAGCAACCCCTGCCTGCACGTAGCCCCTAGCTACCCTTCCCTGCCCCCGAGCCAGCCCCTGCCTGCACACAGGCCCTGAGCTACCCCCTCCCTGCCTCCTGAGTAACCCCTCTGCCCCCCCTAGCTACCCCGTCTCTGCACCTTGAGGTACTCCCTGGCTGCACACAACCCCTAACTACTCCCTCCCAGCACTCTGAGCTACCCTCCTGTGATGTTCTGTACCTCGGGGGAACACCCAGCACCCCCATGTTCATCCTTATAATATGACTGTAATCTAATCTAATGCAAAGTTTGTCATGTTGGGTGTCTTTGAAAGGCTCCTGAGCATTGTTGTTATGGTAATGTTATAGTAATGGTTGTTATAGTAATGTTATAGGTTGTCATTTCATGTATTTAATTTGAGGCTGAAAAATGTGTCCCCATGGCTTAAAGCAAGCCCAGGCAAAAACTCTCCAGCAGCAGAGGAGCAGTTCAAACCTCATCAGGGCATGTATGGGACAAACCCAGCCCACACTGGCCTAGGTAACAACCAAGGATCTGTTGGACTCTCGAGTGAGTCACCCCCCTTCCTTTAGTCAATTTGGGACTGTGATGAGATAATGCTCATCTGACTCTGGGGGAGGGGCAAAAAGCCATGAGGGAAGCAAGCACATGATAAAAGGGAGAGACATTTGCCATGCTGTGTCTCTCTGTCCCACCTCCATCTACAGACTCCACACCAAGCGACTGCAGTGCTGATCAAAGGGGAGAGCCTGGCTGAAGGGCAGCCAGTGAGCCTGTGGTGAGAAGCATCTAAGTTTGTAAGGACACTGAAAGTGTTAAGATCAGTTTAGATGCGTTTTGCTTTTATTTCATTTGACCAAATCTGACTTCTTGTGCTATGACTTATAATCACTTAAAATCTATCTTTGTGGTTAATAAATCTGTTTGTTTATTCTACCTGAAGCAGTGCATTTGGGTTGAAGCAGGTCAGAGACTCTCCTTGGGATAACAAGCCTGGTACATATCAATTTCTTTGTTAAATTGACAAACTCATATAAGCTTGCAGTGTCCAGCGGGCACAACTGACACTGCCAGACGGAGGTTCCCAGGGTTGTGTCTGGGACTGGAGATATTGGCTCGTGTCATTCACTTGCAAGTAGCTGGGAGCAGCTGACATGCCAGAGGCTGTGCGTGAACGGCCCAGGAGTAGGGTTCTCACAGCAGAGCAGGGTCAGGCTGGCTCCCAGGGGCAAGGATTGGAGTGACCTAGCAGATCACCATTCCAGATAACACCAGAGGGGAACATCACACCACCCTATCTGCACACAGCCCCTAGCTACCCCCTCCCTGCACCCTGAGTTACCCCCTGCCTGCACAAAGACCTAACTTTTGAGTGATCAATGGCTCCATGTCTAGTTGGCAGCCGGTGTCAAGTGGAGTGCCCCAGGGGTCGGTCCTGGGGCCGGTTTTGTTCAATATCTTCATAAATGATCTGGAGGATGGTGTGGATTGCACTCTCAGCAAATTTGCGGACGATACTAAACTGGGAGGAGTGGTAGATATGCTGGAGGGGAGGGATACGATACAGAAGGACCTAGACAAATTGGAGGATTGGGCCAAAAGAAATCTGATGAGGTTCAATAAGGATAAGTGCAGGGTCCTGCACTTAGGACGGAAGAATCCAATGCACCGCTACAGACTAGGGACCGAATGGCTAGGCAGCAGTTCTGCGGAAAAGGACCTAGGGGTGACAGTGGACGAGAAGCTGGATATGAGTCAGCAGTGTGCCCTTGTTGCCAAGAAGGCCAATGGCATTTTGGGATGTATAAGTAGGGGCATAGCGAGCAGATCGAGGGACGTGATCGTCCCCCTCTATTCGACATTGGTGAGGCCTCATCTGGAGTACTGTGTCCAGTTTTGGGCCCCACACTACAAGAAGGATGTGGATAAATTGGAGAGAGTCCAGCGAAGGGCAACAAAAATGATTAGGGGTCTAGAACACATGACTTATGAGGAGAGGCTGAGGGAGCTGGGATTGTTTAGCCTGCAGAAGAGAAGAATGAGGGGGGATTTGATAGCTGCTTTCAACTACCTGAAAGGGGGTTCCAAAGAGGATGGCTCTAGACTGTTCTCAATGGTAGCAGATGACAGAACGAGGAGTAATGGCCTCAAGTTGCAGTGGGGGAGGTTTAGATTGGATATTAGGAAAAACTTTTTCACTAAGAGGGTGGTGAAACACTGGAATGCGTTGCCTAGGGAGGTGGTGGAATCTCCTTCCCTGGAAGTTTTTAAGGTCAGGCTTGACAAAGCCCTGGCTGGGATGATTTAACTGGGAATTGGTCCTGCTTCGAGCAGGGGGTTGGACTAGATGACCTTCAGGGGTCCCTTCCAACCCTGATATTCTATGATTCTATGATTCTAACTACCCAGTCTGTGAACCCTGAACTACTCCCTGTCTTTACCCAGCCTGTAGCTACCCCCTCCCTGCACCCTGAGCTATCCCCTGCCTGCACACCTCCTCTAGCTATCCCCTCCCAGCACCCTGAGCTATCCCCCGCCTGCACACAGCCCCTAGTTACCCCTGCCTGTACACAGCCTATAGCTACTCCCTCTCTGCACTCTGAGCTATACTCCGTATCTGCAAACAGCCTCTAGTTACCACCTCCCTGCACCCTGAGCTAGCCACTGCCCACACACAGCCCCTACCTATCCCCTCACTGCACCCTGAGCTAACCCCTACCCACCCACAGTTACTAGATACTCCCTGTCTGCACCCAAATTACCCCCTCCCTGCATCCTGAGGTACCCCCCTGCCCACACATGGCCCCTAGCTTCCTCCTCCCTGTGCCGAGCTAACCCCCTGACTGCACACAGACCCTAGCTAACCCCACCATGAAACCCTGAGCTACGCCCTGTCCACACACAGCCCCTAGTTACCTCTCCCTGCACCCTGAGTTACCCCCTTGACTGCATACAGACCCTAAGTACCCCTCCCTGATTGCTCAGCTACCCCCTTCCAAGCACACGGCTCCTAGACATCCCTTCCTGCACCTTGAGCTACTCCCTGTCTCCACCAAGGCTCTGGCTACCCCCCTGCCCACACACAGCCCCTAGCTCCTCCCCTGCACCCTGAGCTGTTTTCCAAATGTTTGAAATGAGCACCTCACCTCTTTGCATGATAACTTTTCATTCCCCGCCCCCTTACCCAGACAGGTGGGTGGTTTGCTGAGGTGAGTCAGGGGGTGGAGGTGATGCCCCTGCCCTGAAGAGCTGACCTGAGCCCCACTGGCCCTTTCCTGCCCCAAAATAGAAGTCAAACTACGCCTATGCCCAAGGTTCTCTCCCCCCCACTCCCCTCAGAGCCCTGAGTCCCCTGCTGGGCCCTGGCATTTTTCGAGCATGTCGAGGAGGGCCTCAGAAAGAAAAAGGTTGAGAGCCCCTGCACTAAAGCACATGCGTGAGCGCTTTCCTCTCTCAGGTCCTGCGAAGGGGGCGCGTCTGCATTGCCTTGCCATCAAAAAGGGTGACCGAGACCACAGCTGCACAGTCCTGGGGCCCTGCCCTCCACTGGTTAAACTGGCAGCGCACCACTGAGGCTGATGGCTCGATGCCGATTTACACCAACGGAGGAGCTGACTCACAGTGGTTAGCAAGGGTATGTAAAACTACAGCTCGTTACACTGTTTGCCTGTCGTTTTGGGGTGCGGTTTTTTTAGGTTTGTTTTTAATTAAACTAAAAACCCCCTCAGCAATTACCAGTGGCTTAATTAAGATGGCTGCTGTTAATGATGGATATGAGTTTGAGAATGCTGTCAGTGCTTATTTCATCAGCTTCCCAAAGCTAGCTATTGTGCATTGCATTTTTGCCTTTATGGCGCTCTAGATTGGCTATAACTGTCCCTTAAGATGGTTTAGGCTGACTCCACCCCAAGAAAAGGGCCCCAAAGAAGAGTATATGATGCTTTCAGGATACCAGAGGAGTAAAAGGAGATGGTCTTTCATTGTCAATTCCCTGCTCCAAGACACAATGTGACCTGATGGCAGAGAAAGACACACCGCAGGCTTTCCTGATAGTTTCCAGTCAGAGCTGGGCCGGACTTTTCGGGTTTTATGTTGAAAAATGCAGAGTCATTGAAATGGAAACTTTGACCCTTGTTTTTGCAATGTCAACAAGGCCACCCTCAAGTCCGGGCTGGACGTTCTGGGCAGCTCTGCCTCAGAAGAGCCACGAGCCTGGCGCATTCAGCTGGGCAGTAGGTGCACCAGCTCCAGGTTCCTGCTCCCAATCAGGCAGAGTAGGGCCCGGAATGTTGGTCTTTCACATCTTAGGGGAGGGCCCTATGCACCAGGCTATTGGCTGTTCGAGGGTGGAGCAGGCTTCTCTTTGGTTGAAAATTTTTTTGCAAGGGTTTGTCTCAGTGCAGCATGGGGAAAAAAATTTGCAATCTCAGTAATGTTTGTGGGACAGAAAAATTGTTTCCTGCTGAGCTCTGTTTACAACACAGCTGGTCAAAAAATGGGGAGGAGACTAAACAAGGCTCCAGCAGAAGATAAATTGCCCCAGACCCACTGGGTTTAGCCAAAATGGTAATTGAACCACAACATCAAATCCATCACAGGGAGAGAAACTGCTGAGGCTGGAGTTGTCAATGCCCAAGATGCAACAGTGAGCTCTGATGAGTGACATTATCGTCATTGGCAAGGACATTTAGAGCACACCAAAGTCAGAGCATGACCCTGCTGGCCACCGTGAGGATCCATGCAAAGTGCAGCTTGCTTCTGAAACTGTAGCTGGAATGGTGCTGCTCAGAAAACTCCATGTGTCAACATGGTCACCGATTCCAAGGTCGTCATGCCTGGCACTGCTACAGCACAGGCCAGAGAACCTCCCCAAAATCATTCCTGAAGTGCATAGTTCAGACAGACATCCAGTCTTGATTTAAAAATTGCCAGTGATCAAGAATCCACCATGACACACAATAAATTGTTCCTCCGGGTAATTATCCTCATTATTAAAAATGTATGCTATATCTCTAGTCTGCATTGGTCTAACTTCAATTTCCAGCCATTGGACATTGTTAGACCTTTCTCTCATCATCCAGATCATTAATGAAGGTGTTGAACAAAACCGGCCCCAGGACCGACACCTGGGGCACTCCGCTTGACACCAGCTGCCAATTAGACGTGGAGCCATTGATCACTGCCCGTTGAGCCTGACGATCTAGCCAGCTTTCTATCCACTTTAGATGTATATCTTTACATTTAGCTGTATTAAACGTCCATATTACTTGCCTGTGCCGAGTTACCAAGGAATGCAGATGGTTCTGGATCAGTGACCTGTCTTCATCATTATTTACCATCCCCCTCCATTTTTGTATCCTCTGCAAACTTTATTGGTGACTTTTTGTTTTCTTCTAGGTCATTGACAAAAATACCAAGAACTGGTGCCTGTGGGACCCCATTAGTAACACACCTGCTCAGTGATGATTCCCCCTTTGCAATTACATTTTGGGACCTATCAGGTAGCCAGCTTTGAAGCCGTTTAACATGTCCCATGTTAATTTCATCACGTGGCCACCAATTTTGGACAAGTTGCACTTACTGCAACAAAATACTTGCCACCGTTAAACACCAAGCTCTCGCCTTTCACCGGAGCTAGAATTCAACAAGCTGGATTGCCAGCTGCGTAAGGAGGGGTCCCTGAGTCCAGTGGATCTGCAGTGAGGAAGGGTGTTTGATGGAGAAGTGGAGGTGTAAATCAGGTGGGGTGACACTGAGGGCTGATAAGTGGCTGGATGCCTTAACTGTACCTTTCCAGAAATTTTAACACCATTCTGTAAAATTTGTGTTAAAGAAAGTATCCTATTGTTTCTGAGGTGTTAGCTTTGGGGCCCTGGCCTCCACTGAAACACGCTTTCAACTGCAACTCTTTCCTTAACTGGCTGCTGTTTGTTTGCAAATAACAGTAATGTAAATGGTAGAGAGCAGGCACTGCCCACGCAGCAATATCAGAGTTCAGGCCCCAACTCCCCTTCCTTCCCACCCACAATTCAGTGAAGTCAAAAAAATAATTCAACTTGACAGTATCTCTTCAAGACCTCATTAAAAAACCACAAAGATTCCTCAAGAAGGCGTGCTCCAGAGGCTTTATTCAGCAATGGTTAATGAGATAAACCATGCATGGCCAAACATCTGCATAGCGGTCACGGTGCATGACTGAGCGGCATTCAACTGTGTCACAGACATCACTGGTTGTATTATTATTTTTAAAGAAAATAATTTTCCTGCTATACACTTCAAATACTGTAATAGGAAAACAATATTCTTTTCATGCCCCTGTTGATTTATGGCATAAATCAAACTCCTCTACTCATGAATCTATACTCATGTGAAATAAACAATCTTTTAAGTAATCCTAGTTCTTAAGTACCTGCTAACTGTGATATATTATTTTTAAAAAATGTTCTTTTGTTATAAGAAATTAACATCAGTTCAGGAAACTGTGACAATCAGAACTTTGATCTACATCTTGCATGCATCAACCACACCACATAGACACTGCACCCAGGTCATAGTCAGAAGCCTTTTCCCATGAAAGAGGCAGGATCCATTGCTTGTATCGCTAAAAACATCCACTGACTTCAATGGACATTTTGTCTCTTAGTAAGGAATGCAGGCTCGAGTCCTTAGGAACATGTCCAGGCAGAGACCTTGTGGGAAACCAGCAAAAGGTGTAAAAAAACCCGCCACTTAGGCTCAATTTACACACATGTTTAACTTTATCCACTGTGAATGGTATAACTGAAGTCAATGGGCCTATCTGCAGTGCAAAAAGTTAAGCACATGTCTTTGCAGGACTGAAGCATTTGCTTACATCTGGTTGACTTCCATGGAATTTATTCATAAACTTAAAATTAAGCCACGTGATTAACAGCTTCGCTGAATCAGGACCTTAAGTTGGGTATCCACAATGCAGAAGATGGAGAGCTTTTTCCTGAATTGGGTCCACATTAGTCTGTTTCAGGGGTAGTCAATTATTTTTTGTCACGGTCCAAATTTCTTGGTCAAAGTATAGTCAAGGTCCAAATTCCAGAGAAAATAATAAAAAAATTAACAATAATGATAGTGATAATAATAATAATGACAAGTAAATAAAAAGATTTCAGGGTTCATTCAAAAGCATCTGGCGGGTTGGATTTGGCCCATGGTCCGCCTGTTGACCACTCCGGTCATATTTTGGTTTTTATAGTACTTTTATTCATATTGATGGCTTCACTGTAAGAATACAACAAAACATCAACACATTCAGCTGGATTGTTGTGCGTAATCCGAGTGCTGTAGTGAAGAGTACTAAGTGGATATAAAGACAGCAAAATAAACACGTACAAAGTTTAGGGTGCACTTGTGAGCAGAAGCAGGGGATTTTCCAAGGGTCCAATGCTGGCCTAACTCTGACTTCAATGGAGGCAATGGTAAAATTCCCACTAGCCTAGCTCTGCTTCTGCTGGAGCAAAGTTAGGCCGACACTGAGCGCTTTTGAAAATCTCCCCCTAGGGGAGCAGGAATTGCCACAGAGGTCCCCAAAGGGATCATCAGCGTATGTGCAACATGCCCAGTCATTGAATGGTGTCATCAGCCAGGTGGAGAGCTGGCAGCCCGCTGTTGAAGTCAGTCAGCGGGCACTCGACGAAGATATGCGACAGTCTGAAACTGACTGCAGGGTGAAATGCCTTCTCTCTCCCTTTGACAGTTGGAAGGGGAAGCCACTTCTTAGCCAGAGGGAAAATCACCTTAACAGCAGCCCTTTGCAGATGGACCCTTGGAGGATGAGCCGAGTGTAACAGAAAAAGTGGAGGAGATGGGTGGATCTCCAAAAAAGTAGGGAATCGGACAAAACAAAAACCAACCAGCATTCTTGGAATTATGTGTCTGCTATCAGTGGTTGCAGAAATAACCCTCCTGTTCCAAACATACAGAGAACGATGAACACCCAAAGGAACACCCTGTCTATCACCATAGCCACGTATTTCCAGTCATCCTCCACCTGCAATGCAGAAAAGAAAGGATACACCACATTAAACATACTATACATGTGATGGGTTCATTTGATCCCCTGCTAGAAAGAATTGTATTGAGTAAGAGGCTTGTGAGCGTCGGGAAGAAGAATATACACGAGCTATGAAATTTACAAAAGTGACTTGCCTCAATTTTTGGGTGCTCAAAGGGGCCTGATTTCCTGAGGGTGAATACTCAGCCCTTCAATGTGCCTAAAGTTGGGCTCTCAAAAGTCACAAATGACTTTTGAAAAATCTTGGACACAACTGCAAACCCTTGGCTAAGTTTGTTGCATCTCCTTTAAATAGGCACATCAGCTGCAAACAACAGAACCAGGGTAGATGATAGCCATAGGGTCAGATTCTGTGTCAGGTACACCCATGTAAATCCAGGGTAACTGATGAACTGGAGAGCAGAATTTGACTCTAAGACTTCAAGGCAGGGAAAAAATATGGGCTATAAGAATCAATCTCATTAGTTCAGGATTAGGATAAAAACCAAAAAGCTCAAAAACCTACAAAAGGAAAGAGTAAACAGGTTGCAACAAATAAGAAAATAGAGGCAATTAGTCAAACCCTGCTCTCAGTTACACTGTTGGAAATCCAGTGAAGCAAATGGAGTTTGTTCCCCCAGATTTCTACTGGTGTAATAGAAGAATTTGGCCCAATGGCTGATTCAAGAGACAGTTCACATCTGCAGCCTGATTCACCACTGTGATATTCCAGAGTTATCCTGGTCAAACTCCACCAATGTCAGTCCAAAATGGGGAATCAGACCTGTAATGTATAGCAAAGTTCTTAAATGATTGAGCCAAGCATGTCCTCAAGTGCCTTCCTGAATCGGAGCCTAAGTGCTTTCAGGACAATCAATGGACTACACACCAAACAGGATGCTATTGCCCTTTAAAATCCTGCCTTAAAGCATTGCCAGCTATTAGTAGCAAAACCATCAAATTAAAAGTGAAAACAAAGCAGCAGTAGCTCTTATGTCAGGCCTCAGACCGGCGCGGTGCATTTTTTGGCCTCTGCCCTGTTCTTACGATATTTCTGGCCAGTACATCAGCAGGACCGACTGGCACTCACATGAGAGAGGCTGTTTCTGCAAGATTTTGAGCCCCGTTTTGCTGACTCAGCAAGTTCAGAAAGCAACTATAATAGAGAAGCTGTATCCAAACCAAACTGACCCACCCAGGCCTTCTGAGGCTCCTTTTCACTGGTACTTAGCCCTGGAATATTAATTTTTTTGTGGCTAACTCTGAGCTGACATTGTCCCTTTCGTGTCTCCTTCCCTTTTCAGCGGCCTTCTCAGTTTTATATGCAGGGTTGTGGTAGCCGGGTCTGTCCCAGGATAGCAGAGAGACAAGGCGGGTGACGCAAAATCTTTTAGTGGCCCAAGATCTGTTCAGGGAGAGACAAGCTTTCAAGTTACCCAGAGCTCTTCGTCAGGGCTGGCAAACTAACTCTGAACGTTGCTGCTAAATGCAAGGTGGACCAGATGGACCTACTCATGCAAACTATCTGCTCCACCTTGCATTTAGCTGTGAGGTTCCCTTCCCAGCCCGGAAGAAGAGCTCAGTGTAAGCTCGGAAGCTTGTCTCTCTCACCAACACAAGTTGGCCCAATACACGACATTATCTCACCCACCTTGTTTCTCATTTTTAGGGCACTTTTTCTCCTTCCAAAGGTTGCTGCTGTGCTCTGTGTGAGTGCAAATACAGCCGCTTTTACAGCCCCAATTCCTGTAACCCTTTGTCCACATTTCAAAGTGCTGCTGTTCTTTTGACACTGGCTTTTGACACCTTCCAGCCTTCTCTCCATGCTGGGCCTGAGCAGCAAGTGGTGTTCTGATGAGTACGAAGGATTAAGTCAAAGCTTGCCCAAGAATCCCCCCCCCCCCCCCCCGCTTTGAACTGAAGCAAAATTCCCTGGGATGCAAAGCTGCTGTCATCTCGGGTTAGCTGAAATGCACCAGTGAACTTGCCCTAGCATAGTCCACAAGCATTGGTTACAGAGTTTGGTAATGCAATGTTACACTGTGGAGGGAAAGACATGCATGCCACACCCTTTCAAAGGATCCAGCATTCACTTCCTCAGGCTCCAGTCCGCACTCTGGCCTAGTGTGCCAGAATTCCTGGGGGTCCTGCTGCAGAGTGGCAAGCCAGGGCCATAGGCACACCGCACATTGGACAGCGATGGTCCCAGCCCCACACCATGGCCCTGACCCTTCTTGGGCTGGCAGCAGCTTTCAGAGCTGAGCTGTCTGGGACAGCTCACATCCCTTAGAGCTATCATTTCAGACTGTCTGCAGACTCAGGCAGGCATCAGTGACAATAGGTCATATTTCCAGGTTTTTCTTGGCATCCACCAGGGCTTGAAACAATTTTTTTTAAATGACAGTTGGGACTCCAAGCTCATGTGGCTCCAGGAGCCTTAGGTATGGCCTGTTGTGCCTCTGCCTTAATCTGGCCCTGCTCAAAAGCCCCTACCCTTCTGGGGAGCCAGCTCCTTCAGACCCACAATCTGGCCCTCTGCTCACCTTCTCTGCAAACGCTGGTGGCCAGATGGTCAGCTGGTATAAACCATCGAAGCCGCATTAAGTTCAGTGGAGCTGCCCTGATTTACACCAGCTGAGGATCCGGCCCTTGAGGTCCTAGAATTCTAAACTGTGCCCTCAGAGCATCACATCCTATGACATCTGTCTCGGTTAGGATAAAGATTCATTATTCTGCACAAGCAAACCCATTAGCTGAACACCGAGTCTTGTTTTTAAAACCCTTCTTATTTTTAGTTACTTAATCCCTCCGCCCCCAAACCTGTTGAGAATCCCAGGCAGAGGGAGGCGGGGCTTAGCACTCAGCCCTTGGCTTGGCCTCTGGTGAGGAGCCACCTAGCATGATGGCTTTTGTGAATCCCATTCCATTCTAAGGCACCTACTTCTCCCCATTCGTTGCATACGGAGCTTAGGTACATAACCCAGGCTTTGTTAATCCCAGTGATCTTCTAAGGGCCTAAATGTGACACTGAGCATCACTACACCTACATTTCTTGGTGACTCGACCCTAAGTGACTTGCCTGAGGGCACATAGGACGTCTGTGGCAGAAGTACAAACTGAATCCAGGTTCTGCATCTTAACTGCCAACCCTCCTCTCAGCACTTTTTAAGACTGAGCCCCTTGTGAGTGAGGGGCGTAGAAGGAAGCATTAGAACCCATTATAACTGCTGTGAGAAAGCAGCATGCAAAGAAGAAAAGTCCTTTGAACTCCCAGCAGAGGAGTCCTGAGTCTGCTACACAAGATTACAGCGTCAGTTAAAGCTTGCGGGAAAGACACAGGCCACAAATAGTAGACTGAGGTGATACTGTGCTGGGATTCTAGGGAAGAAGAAAGGTTTCTGCAAATAAATGGGCAGGAAGAGAGGTGCTAGTAACGGATGTGGGTGGCAAAGTCTAACATACCTTAACTAAAGAGAAAGGGTTGGACAGCCACGAAGAAACTGAGACCTCTGCAGCCACAATTTTCAAACAGCCATTAGTGATTTTGGTACCTGTGTTTTTGGGAGCCCAACTTGAAACCCCTTAAAGGGGCCTTATTTTCAGAAAGTGACCAGCACCCACACTCTGAAAATCAGGCCCCTTTTAAGGCGTCTCAAGTTGGGCCCCCAAAAATGGAGGCTCCCAAAATCACGAGCCACTGAGGAAAATGTAGGCCTGTGAAAGCGCTGGTGTCATAAATGTAAAGGGAAGGGTAAACCCCTTTAAAATCCCTCCTGGCCAGAGGAAAAATCCTCTCACCTGTAAAGGGTTAAGAAGCTAAAGGTAACCTCGCTGGCACCTGACCAAAATGAACAATGAGGAGACAAGATACTTTCAAAAGCTGGGAGGAGGGAGAAAAACAAAGGGTCTGTGTCTGTCTGTATGCTGCTTTTGCCAGGGACAGAACAGGAATGGAGTCTTAGAACTTTTAGTAAGTAATCTAGCTAGGTATGTGTTAGATTATGATTTCTTTAAATGGCTGAGAAAAGAGCTGTGCTGAATAGAATGACTATTTCTGTCTGTGTGTCTTTTTTGTAGCTTAAGGTTTTGCCTAGAGGGGTTCTCTATGTTTTGAATCTAATTACCCTGTAAGGTATCTACCATCCTGATTTTACAGAGGTGATTCCTTTACTTCTATTAAAAGTCTTCTTGTAAGAAAACTGAAATTTTTTTCATTGTTCTAAGATCCAAGGGTTTGGATCTGTGGTCACCTATGCAAATTGGTGAGGATTTTTACCAAACCTTCCCCAGGAAGTGGGGTGCAAGGGTTGGGAGGATTTTGGGGGGAAAAACGTGTCCAAACTACATTTTCCCAGTAAACCCAGATAAAGTTTGGTTGTAGCAGTGGAAATCCAAGGGCAAAGGGTAAAATTAATTTGTACCTTGGGGAAGTTTTAACCTAAGCTGGTAAAAGTAAGCTTAGGAGGTTTTCATGCAGGTCCCCACATCTGTACCCTAGAGTTCAGAGTGGGGAAGGAACCTTGACAGCTGGTAAGGGACTACTTGGGAAATCTGAACCTATGTACACGGGTGGGTCCAGGCGGTGGGTCCATTCTAGGAGTGAAGTCTGTAAACATAGAGACAACGGCAGAACCCTGAACACTAAGCAGCAACACTAAACAAACCACTCTAAACAAATCTGGTAGCTTTTTGGAGAGGTACAGAACAGCACTGGTGACTTCAATGGGACAACTCATGCATGCAACCGCTCCCTGCCGGGAGTGGACGGTTCACAGTGCAGCCCAGGCAGTGCGAATAGCCCTCTTACCTCTTTAGTTTCGTTTTGGCTCCTCATATTTTCAGCGATGAACTGAACACTGCTGATTACCTCGCTGACTTCAGCGGAGTACTTGACGTGCTCCATCCCCCATTCCATGGGCTGAGGGCTCAATCTTCTTTTGCCGGTAGCAAGTTCGTTCACCTTGTCACAGTGGCAGCATCTCCGCTCCTTGTATAATTTAACGTCTCCATATTGCTTCATTTTGCCAGATTTAGTGGCAAGCCCTTTTTTACTCTTTTTAGAGCTGGCTTCCTTCTGTGGGTCTAGAGGTCTCGTCATCATCAGGACTTTAGGCAGGAGCTTGAGAAAGATGCTTTTTACCCATTTGGGCATGGTGTGTGTGGTTGGAGTCCTGTAATGGATGTTCAGCACAAACACTGTGATGACAATTGATAGGGTCACAAATATCATGGTGAAGAGCAGGTATTCGCCAACCAGTGGAATTACCAGAGAGGTTGATGGGATTGTCTCTGTGATCACCAACAAAAATACAGTCAGAGAAAGTAGCACTGAGATGCAGAGGGTCACCTTCTCCCCACAGTCAGACGGAAGGTAAAAGACTAACAGAGTTAGGAATGAAATGAAGAGACAGGGAATGATCAGATTAATGGTGTAAAACATGGGTAGCCTTCGGATATAAAAGGAGTATGTTATATCTGTATAGATCTCTTCACAACAATTATATTTTATATCGTGTTTGTAGCCAGAAGCATCAACTATTTCCCATTCACTGTTTTCCCAAAGGTCATTCATATCCACTTTGGATCCAATAATCAGGAGGTCAATTTTGGCTTTGTCATATGTCCAGGAGCCAAACTTCAGTGAACAATTCTGGTGATCAAAGGGGAAAAATGTGATATCCATAGGACAGGAGCTTTTAAAAATAGCAGGTGGAGTCCAAGTGATCACCCCATCATATTTAAGAAGAGCTTTGGTCTTGCTTTCTACTTGAAAATCCCCAACAGCACTAGAAATACAAACGACACAAGTGTAAACAATACGAACAAGGAAGTGAAACAGCATCTTATATAAAACGGTGACCTTTGAAAGATGGCAAACGTAAAAAGCATTATACTTGTTATACAAGACGATATCAGGTTTCCAAATTTTATCTGCTGGCACCCGGACAAATTCAATTCCACCATATTCCATTGGATCCCATCGCAATTTATAGTCATTCCAAATCTAAAGGAAGGAAAAATAATTATTTAAAGCCTAGTGTTTTTAACTTGTGCTTAAAGATTTGCCTGGAAAAGGTGCAGTGCACCCCTAGGAAGCTAAGGCCCAGCATTTTGAGAGCTTTGGGATGCAATGCAGCCTCTTAAGTTAATTAACTTAACAGTCGTGTGTACAGTATACAAGAGTACTGCTGATGTTTACGCCATCCTCACTTGCATAGGGTTATGGCTCTAACTCCTGTGGATCATTGCTGTGGCCTGTCTTCTGGCTTGCCGTTGCTCCATAGCCACCAGCCACGTTGACCTATGCAAATCTTGTGTGGAGATCCTTCTGCCATGCAGGCAGGAGACATGGGGCCTGCTGTCCTTATGATTACAGTACTGCCTAGAGGCCCAACCAAGGTCAGGGTTGTACATACACATACAGGACAGTCCCTGTCTTGGAGGATTTACAGTCTATATGGACAAGCAGACAAAGCAAGGAAGGGGAAACAAAGGCACAGAGAGGGGAAGTAATTTATCCAAGGTCACCCAGCAAGTCAATGGCTGAGCCAAGAACAGAACCCAGGTCTTCCGAGTCCCAGACTAGTGCTCTTTCACTGGAGCACACCACCTTCCTGTGGGGCTCACGGCCAATCCTTTAGTCCTACCTAGCACAGGAGAGCACCTTTGCTGGGCCACACAAAGAGTGCCATTAAACGGAATGGCTGAACTTTTCAAAGCAGCCTAAAGGAGTTAGGCACCCAAACCCCACTGAATTTCAGTGGGAGTTGGGCACCTTAACTTCTCTTTTGAAAAATCACAGTCCCTCTGTACAGACAGACACACACACAGAGGAGAGATAAATGATGTTTCTACCCTGCTAGGAAAGCATACAAGTAAATGTTACCTCCTGACTTCTTTCAGTGGAACAAGTATCTCTCTTTGGTGGCCACAGTTCTTTTTGTTGGAATGAAGAGCAAAGAGGCTGCAGGAAGCTACGCAGGCAGTGCAAGTGTGGGTTTACTCAGGAAGGAACGGGTATGCTGTTAAGCAACATCACAGTTTACCTGTCTGCACAATTGGGAGCACAAGCTAATATCTCCCTGAATGTTTGGAAAATATGAGAAAATACGATTGCTCTGTGAAGCACCCAAAATTATTGGCTTCCAGATTAATCAGGCATTTAAATTGCTCTTAGGAAATTATTCCTCCCTGTGTGCAGACCTGCATATTCAATTGTCCCTACTGTGCATAGGACAGGCCCAATGACTGAAATGTAGCAGATGAAATGCACGGTAACACACTTGGTGGAGAATAATACACAATAGAAATGTGGGAGAACCCTTTACATAATTTTAAATATTATGGTACTTAAGTTATAAAACATTTCAAATGTGCCCTTGGTTAGACTGAGTTCTCTTGATCTGTGGGCTGGTCTACAGATCTGTGGGCTGCTCTACACTAGGTAGTTAAAATGTCATGCTCCATGCAATGTAATTAAGATGACCTAAGCCTCAGGGTAAACATTGCTAGGTTGACGAACGAATTCCGCGAGCAATACAGCGGCAGTGTTGCTGCTGCAACATTTCCAGTGTAGACCTAGCGTGTATCTCTGAAGACACTGTTACAAAAGAGATGTTTATTCTTTAGATCAAATTCATGCCAACACACACATTCAAAGCCCAGGGTTGGTGCAAAACACAATTCTGACACTTACGTGTCGCAGCCACAGGTTGGTTTCCATAATCTGATTGACTTCATCCTAGAGATAAATAAATAGATGTAGACTTTTCAATCCCACAAATCAATTACAGCATCCTGAGACAGTTACAGGTTAGCCCAACACAGACAGAAACCAAGACACATATAGGTCTTGATCCAGCGAAGTACTGAAGTACATGCCTAACTTTAAGCACACAAGTAGTCCCATTGTAGTCAGCGGGACTACTCAGACACAAAGTTACACAGGTGTTTAAGTGTTTTGCTGGACTGAAGGTTTAATGTACTGCGTCTACACAATACAATATACAATGCAATGCACTGTCAGCCTTAAGGAAAACTGCACCAGTGTAACTGCATCGATGCAGTCATGCCAATGAGAATCTCTAATGTAAATGTACTCCCTCTAGTACTGAATTTAATGGGTGCTGGATTGGGGCCCTAGCGAGAGAGATTGCAGAGGCTTGGGAACATGCGTTAATTGCAAATAGCAGCCTATCCGTGAGACACTTAGGCCCTTTCTACACTACAGCTGCTACAGGGGCACAACTACGGAGCTGCCGCTATGCCAGGTAGGAGAATAGCATAGTTGCTTCCTGCATTGACAGAAGGGATTTTTCCCATCGATGTAGTTAATTCACCTCTCCAAGAGGCAGTAAGTAGGATGACAGAAGAATTCTTCCATAGACCTAGCTGTGTCTACACTGGTCGACCTAACTACACCTCTCCGGGTGTAACATTTTTCATTGACCTAAGTTTTAGGTGTAGACCAGGCCTTACTTTGGGTGGGTAATAAAAGTTAAGCATTTGGGGCCAGACTTTAAAGGTATTTGGGTACCTAAAGATGCAGCTAGGTGCCTAAGAGGATTTTCAAATGCACCTAGGCCCATTGGGAGGCAGGTACCTAGGCACTTTTGAAAACCCCATAGGTGCCCATGTATATCTTTAGGCACCTAAATACCTTGGAAAATCTGCCCCTTAGTTGATAAAATCCAAGAGGCTGGCTTATGATTTTTCAATATCCAAAAATATAGCCCCACTTATGTGTCAGTGAGTGTTTGTGAGAGAGAAAAAGAAAACAGGAAAATCCCTGAAACCCAGAAAAGTTACCTTTAAACCATCCACAAAAGTGTACAGTTTAATCAGATTCTGCACTTGTACATCTTGGGCCATTAACTCAAGAAACTTCTAATCATCTGAGCCTTGAAGATTACAGAACTATGTCTATACAACGTGCAAAGAAAATGGCAAGGTCTGCACACACATGAGACGTTTAAATGGCTATTTGCATGTGCAACCACTCTGATTGCACATGCAATTGTGTGTGTAAATTATGTGCCTGCAATTGTGCTTTTAAACTTATAAAATCAGCACCCATGTATCTATTAAGCATTCTGTAATTAATCTTACCACATTTGCAAGCTGTGTAATTGCCACTTCAAAATGTACTGTCACAGGATCAGATACATTTTCCACTGGTCTGATGAAGTGGTTGTAATGGGAGAAAAGTTTTTGAAATAAACGTTCTTCTGGTTCACATGTCGAGCAACCTGTATTGACAAAAATTAACAGAAAGCAGTTGCTGAAGAGGCAGGAAAAAGGAGAGAGAAAATTTCAGGCCTGATTTTCACTGGGTCCTCAACCCAGCCTCCACTTGTTAATGCAGACTTTTGGTGCACTAACATTTGAATGCACAGTTTTGATAGAAGATGGCTTATTAAGCTAGCAGATAAAGGCATAGCAAGGTCCACTGGTCAGATGCTGAAACTAGACAAATTCTGAATAGAAGTAAGATGCAACTTATTAGCAGAGAGTGTAAATAACCATTGGAACAACTTGCCTAGGGATGTGGTGGATTAACCAATTGTGACAAACCAGGGTACAATCTAGACTAATGAGCAGCTGTGTCACCTCTGGCCTGCAACCTTGGGTGCCTTACAATGCCTTGCTGAAGTAGCTCCCACATGGGTCGCTCACAAACAGCCTTCCAGCATGCAAGCCATACCCTGAGTGTCTGTGTGTAACTGCAGCCTGACAGCCACACTTGGGTTACACTCTGGCTCTCACCAGCCTGGGTTATATTGCAAGGTGACCCCAACACACCCCCAGCCCTCTCCTGGACAGTACAAGTTATTTAAGGTCTGTTATTTCTTTAAAAGAATAATATGCACACAATTTGCCATCCCAAAAGGAGTTTCCAAGACACTTTAGTTTAAACACACTAGATTAGATAAACCAATAAAACACATTTATTATCTACAAAGAGAGATTTTAAGTGAGTACAAGTAATGAGGCATAAAAGTCAGAAATGGTTACAAGAAAAATAAAGATAAAATGCTTACTGATGCCTAACTTAACGAACTATATTAAATTCAAAGCAAAGTTTTCTCACCACATGCTTTCATCAGTCTTACTGAACAAACTTCTTAGGTCAGGACTCCTTCTCTCAGAGTCCAACCAAGGCTTCCTTTGTCACTTCAGGTGCCATGAAGGGCAGGAAGAGAGAAAGGGGCCCTATGGGGTGTTTGTTCCTCCTTTGTATAGTTACAGACCCTCTCTTGAAAAACATTTCCAGCTAGGCACTAGGAGAAAGAGTATGTGGAAGGATGTTCCCTGCTGCTTTTTTCCTCACCTGTTTGAGCTTCCTTTGTTTCCCTTCCTGCCTGATGACTGTTTACTGCTTAAATGCAAATTAACAGAGCACACATTCCTTTGTTTAGAACAGACTTGTTTGCCAAACCTCAGTTTGGAACATGTGTTAATAACAGCACACAGTGGAATCTTACAACCTCACATATAATGTTGCCACTCATATTTTACCAGGATGATACTGATTAGCAAGTTATGAGTTTTCAAATGCTACTTTATGAGGTATACTTGTACAATGATTATTACAATAGTGTGTAGGGTGTGAATGCAGGGGTGCATTCTGTCACACCATCACTTGAAGTCTTTAAATCAATATTGGATGTTTGGTTCTATTAGGATTATTATTAGAGCTGGTTGGAGAATGGAATTTCCATTCAGTGAGAAAGTCTAAAGTTTTGAATGTTTTTTTTTTCATTCTGAATTGGAACAAAAAGCTGTATTTTCATAATTTCCTGTAACATGAAAATCCCTCCAAAATTTCAGTTCAGAACTATCAAAATATTTCAGTTTGGAACTACTGAAACATTTCATTTTGATAAGGGCAAAACATTATAGATTACATTTATTTTATATTAAACTATTTTAATATGAAGTCAAAACAAAAAGGAATTGAAAAGATAGACAAAATGAAATGTTTCAACATTATTGAAACCAAGAAAGTCAAAATAAACTGTTTTGACTTTTTTCCCGGTTGAAAATTTTGTCAAAATCTTACAGCAAAAAGTGTGCCTATGAAACTTTTTGATTTTGATGAAACTGCTTTTTCCAACAGAAAAACTGTTCCATCTAGCGTTGCCAACTTTCTAATTGCACAAATCCAAACACCCCTGCCCCGCCCCTTCTCTGTGGCCCCACTCCCCGCTCTTAAACCTCCTTTAGCACATGCACAGGCAAGGGCCACACCCAGCTGCAGAAAGACACAGATACTGAGATCAGCTATGGGAAGACTCAGCTTAAGGGACTTGCTCCAGCATTCAGGTGCCCACCTCCCTTGGAGTGCAGACCCAAAGGTATATTGTCTTGCACTACATAGAAAGATCTGCATAGCGCAAGCTCATAAGAATTTGCTCCCTCTCTCAAAGTGAAGAGAGACATGCACAACTTCTTCCCCCCCCCCAGTTAGAAATTGCACAAACTGGGTTTTATAATAAACAAAACAACTTTATTAACTATAAAAGGCAGATTTTAAGTGATTATAAGGGATAGCAAACAGAACAAAGCAGATTACTGAGCAAATAAAACAAAACACGCAAACTAAGCTTAAGATCTTAAAGAGACTAGTTTCAAGAAAACAACAAGAGTCTGGTGGCACCTTAAAGACTAAAAAAGTCTTTTAGTATTTAAGGTGCCACCAGACTCCTTGTTGTTTTTGTGGATACAGACTAACTTGGCTACCCCCTGATACTTGATTTCAAGGAGTAATTTCTTACCCTAAATGTTCTTTTAGGCAAGTTGCAGAGTTTCCAGAGCTTAGAGTTCCAGGTATTTCTCTTTACAGACTAGACTCCTGTCTTATTCTGGACTCACCACTGCCTTTTCCCTCAGGTTAGTTCCTTTGTCTATTCAGGTATTTTGAGCAGTCTTTCTTCTTGGGCAGGCAATGGAGGAGAATGCTGTTTGCCTTCCTCCCCAGCCTTAAATACAATTTACATGAGGCAGGAATCTTTTGTTTCCCCAAACTTGACCTCCCACTCCTGTTAGTGGAAAATTACTAGAAGTTCAAGATGGTGTTTAGTACCAGGTGACAGGACCACCTGACTTAGTAGTGTCACAGCTACATCCCAGGATGACTCTCAGGAAGGAGAGAGATTAGTATTTTCACAGTCTTGTTGTTTCTTCCTAACAGCCCACAAAGGCTGATGGCCTGTTGTCTGGGAGGGTGTTTCCCAAGTACACACCCAGTTGTAATTATTACTTACATAGTCCATATTCCTAACTTTATATACAGAAATGATACATGCCTACAAATTGGATAATTACATTCAGTAACTTATAACCTTTCCAATGATACCTTACAAGACCAATTTTGCATAAAATATATCACATTTATGCTATATACATAAGCATATTTCTATGAAGAATATGCATTAAATGTCACCATATGCACTTACAGTATATAGTCCCTTTCTTCAAGCATCTCAGAGCATGCGAGTCTTTACAGTGACTCAACAAGCAATGAACAAATCCCAAAAGGTTCAGAGATTCTGTATGGATAAGCAGTTCAAGTTCAAGATGTTTACTGATACCAGTTAGTCTGAAAAACTGGGCAGGAAATATTTCTGTCCCCTAGTCTTCATTTTTAAGCCCCCCTTCCTAGTGAATAACACTAGCACCTGCCTTTGGTGATGTTCACAGCTTTCCAAAGCAGCAGCTGCAAAGTGAAGCTAAAATGATTTGTCAATTTTACTTCTGCCCACAGGGTTCTCACCAGCAGCAGTGAAAATTGACAGACTCTGGTCAGTTTTCACTCTGCTACAGCTTAGAGACGCTGTAAACTGCACCTGAGGCACCGTTTGCCTGCAGACTCAGGAAGGCAGCACTGCATCAGTTACACTCAGGTCACATTTGAAAGAGTATCTTTACAACAAGACTTAATTTTAGTTTTAAAATGAAAGTTTAGATTGTGCAGAGATTCACATAACTTGCCTAGGAAAGCATCCTCCTTGGGTGAATGGGTCTTTCAAGTGATTCCTATAATGTAATACCCAAACATAATATGTTTCATAAAGTATCAGAGCTTGCTCCTCACACTTAGCAAATCCAAGCTGGCAAGGCTGGATTTCACATCACCTGGGACATCAACAGCCATGGATCTATTGCAATTCTTAGAGCACTGATAACTACACAGAGAAATAAACCACACCTCCTCCCCTCCTATTCTAGCCAGCCTGCCCTGGCCGGGCATCCAGCTGAATCGACCTTGTGGTGCATTTTTTAAATGCTATTAAACTGTCACATTAGGAGCACTCCTTGCCCAAAATACATTGTATACCTTTGCAAAAAATAAGTGAAACAGTAAATAATTCAGTGGGCACCAAACTCCTGGTTAGCAGGGGTTGGATTTAGGTCTGTGGAGGTGAAAATGAACACATTCAATGTACCCCTTGGATCTCCAGCCAAAGGCAAGCAGTAATTACAGCAGGTAGTTAGGCGTGTAAAGGGTTCTTTAATATGCATCCGCTTTAGGAGCCAACTGCTAATATCCTGGGATTAGCTACTACAACATGGCACATAGCAAACTATATCACCCTGGACACTCCCTTTCTTAGGCCTGGATTGGGAGAGGTTCCGTGCCCAGCTCCAGGGAACTTCAGGCTCTTTGGCTCTGGAGACCCTGTGTCTCCTTGGCTGCAAGGCTTCCCTGGAGCCCC
Organism: Eretmochelys imbricata; assembly: GCF_965152235.1. Lineage (NCBI taxonomy): Eukaryota > Metazoa > Chordata > Testudines > Cheloniidae > Eretmochelys > Eretmochelys imbricata. The sequence goes on along the minus strand of NC_135576.1, from coordinate 129,862,130 downwards.
ATTCAGGAAAGGTCTAGCCAGCAGCTGCTCCCACGAGACTCTTGACATGGGCTGTAAAAATATGTCTGAGCCTACTGCCACCTCTGTGAATCTCTGCACTGGCTGTCCTTTCTGTCCCCTCATCAAGCTCAAGCTTCTAGTTCTCACAGTCAAGGCATTTCAGAGCTCTGTCCCACCCATCGCACTGCCCTCTTCTCTTATCACATCAGTCCCTCTAGTCCAGCAGCAGTGCTGGCTGTCCCAACCTCGATTCTGGTTCTCCTACAGCTATCTTCATGCTTTCTGCCTGTCACATATAACCATGGTACCTCAAAGCCTGGCAGTAGGAGTGGGCTCAGATACCAGATTGATGCAGGGCAAGCGTGTAGACGTATAACTGGCCAGAACTGACAGCAAGCACTCTGGAATTGTTCTCAGCAGCTGTGGCTGGAATGGCACTGTGGGTCAGACTATTCAGGGCATTGCAAGGGGGAGGGGGCAGCCAGCTCTCTGACTCCATCCCCAGCACGCTCAGATAGGAAACCATCCATTCCCAGGAGCCACACCAGCTGGGGGATGAGGCGGGGAAGAGAAAAAGTGTGTGTGTGTGCAGGGGGACGCGAGAGCTATACCAGCACCTAACTCTGTCCAGCCTTGCCCCCACCCCAGGTTCTCAGGCTGGCTGGGCCAGGTGGACAACAGGGAAGAAGGAGGCAGCTGATGGTTTGGTGCAATTTGATTTTTTTAAAAAGCAATTCACAAGATGTACTTTGGCCATTCTGCTTTGCTGTTTGCCTGGCCCATCCTTTCTGACCCTAAGCTCTTTGGGAGGTGCAGTCCCTGGGCCCAAGTCTCCAGTGCAGTTGGGATGCATCTCTTCAGTGGAGCCAAGTAGCCCTAAATCCATTGTAAGTTGGCACCGGATGACTCTCTGTGCAACTGTCCTACAGGAGTGACCTCTGCCTAGAGGATCCTCCAGTGGGACAGAACCGGTGTAGCGCTTCCTATAGCAAGGCCCTCCTCCTGGCCAATGGTACGCAGGACTGCATGTGGCCAGGTACAAGGAGGCATAACTAAGATATTCCTGCATCTGGCTGATCCCTGTCAGCTGTAATGGCCCCTGGGAGTTGCTGACAACTGATGTAGATCGGATCAGCCTTTAGGCTTCTCTAGTTTACACTGGAGACTGGTCCAGCACCTGGATGGTTTAAGAACTGGAAAACCACAAAGTGGGCTTAAAAGAACCTTTGCTTTCCCTGCCCCGCAATCTGCACTGAGTGCTGCTCAGCCAGAGAGAGGACTTGCAGCCTCAGTGGCTGTTCTGCACGTAGGACTGGTGCCTCTGCGCACCACCACACTACCGACATGAACTGAAAAGAGTAACACCAACGTCTGAATTGCTTTGGAAATGAAGGGTGGGGCTGGGGAGCCAGCACAGGCCTGAGTGCTGAAGTTCTGTGCTCACAAAGGCCCCTCAGGAGGGGGACAGTGTGGAAGAAGACTGCAGAGTGGCCCCAGGTAGAGGGTATGGCAGCAGCCTAGCCCAGAAGTGCCAAAGGCCTGTGTGACACTGGCAGACCAGGTGCCAGCCCATGCCAAGGCCCCAGGCCTCACTGAATGCTGACAAATGCATAGCTGGGAACCAGTCTGGCTCCCTGTGCGTTAGCATTATCAAAATAGGTACTAGAGGTTCAGTTGATAAGAATGTGTCTAGACTTTATAAAGTGCTTGTAGGATGCTGCCTGCATTAATCTCACCTATAACCTCTATAGCCCATGGTATAAAGTTATAGGGAGCGTTTGCATTGTAAGCCTCTGTAATTGTGTAACTCACCAAATAGGAAAAGCAGCATTGATTAAGGTAAAGTGCTTGTCTAGCACCCAAGATGGCCTATTGAAGGCAAATGACGTATTGTGTAGCATCAAAGGACAGAGACTTTGCTGATTGCATTGCTAACTCTCTCCAGGAAGAGACACAGATGCCTGAATTCCTCACATCAGGGTTTATTGCAACTTTCGATCACCTTTTGAAACCATACACTGAAGTCACTGGTGTATCCATTGCCTGCTTTAAATAACTCATTCTTTTCCCTAACTAATAAACCTTTAGATAATTTATTGCAGGATTGGACACAGGCATTGTCTTTGGTGTGAGATTTAAGGAACCAATTGATGTGAGGTAAGGGTCCCGTCTCTTGGGACTGGAAGCAACTTGAATATTTTGTGACCATTTATCACATAGTCCAGCTGGCCTGGGTGGCAAGATAGACACTCCAGTCTAAGAGGACAGTCCGTGACCCATTATAAGACTATTGTATACTTTGGGAGTTCACATTTGTTAGTGGGTTGGTGAAATCTAATTTCACACAGTTAGGGGTGTCTGCCTTGAGCCAGACAGTGTGGATAACTGATACAAGGAGGAAAGGTCAGAACTATAACAGGCACCAAGAGCTACTGCTGGTGTGTGTGTGTCTAGGAGCCGTGACTAAGCCAGTAAAGTCCAAGAGCTACGAATCTTTTTGGAAACTGGTGATGCACCCCACCGGTAGCAGGTAGAGAGACAATCTTGGTCCTTTTCTCTAAAGTCTTGTCTACACATGGGATATTTACAAAAGGAATTCTCATTACTGTTATCACCAGTTCTTCTACACCAACGTTAGCACCCACTGGTGCCCTAGCCCTGGAGAGAAAGAATAGTCCAGTGGTTAGGGTACTAAATGGGTGCGGGCTGTGCTTCAGACTTCCTGTGTGACCTGGGCCAACGTGTTTAGCCTGTCTGTGCCTCAGTTTCCCATCTGTGAAGTGGATATAAAAGCACTGCCCTTCCTCACAGGGGTGTTGTGAGGATAAAAAGGTTACAGAGCATGAGATCCCATTACTATGGAAACAGGGAACATACAAGTACCTAAACCGTATAGATAGTTCAGCTCAGGCTCCTGCAGTTGGACCTGCAGTTTTACCCCTGATTCGACTGTACTTATTGACAGCAGGTTTAAATAACATGGTGGTAAAAACAGGTCACTAGAGCCTTGTCTACACTAGGGCTCCCATAAACACTGAACAGATCCTAAGAATAGCGGGAACTGTTCTTTAAATCAATGTAAATGTTCCATCTTAGGAATAGGTAACACTTCCATCTTCAACAGGTCACGCCATAGCCAGACATGTAAATGAGGTGAACAAGGACAAATATTATACGCACGTCTATCCTAAAGCAGCCCACTGCAAGGCATTCCATTGCTCCGATCCTAAGAAGATCTCATACACTTGTAGATTTATTTCAAGGGTGCATCTATTATCCACCCAATAGATTATATCCATTATGGCCAGAATTTCACCCACTAGCCCTGCAGCAAGCCCACTGACTCACTGTTGAACTGAAGCTCATCTAAATGAAAGACTCCCATACTTGATTTCAAGACTGCCACTGATGGAGAATTTACCTCATTCATTGGCAAACTGTTCCCAACTCTTAAATAGCCTCATCTAAACATTTGCGTCTTACTTTCAATGAGATCTTTGCTGACTTCAGACTCCAGGTATGGCTCAAACTGAGCTATGCAGCATGACATTGTCAAAAGGAGACATATCATTTGTAGGCCTACTGTTGCTACATTTTTATACCAATATTAGAATCTGAAATGTTGGTAAGTAGGATTTTTTCTTCCATTTATGGACAGACATTTTTAACATTCCACCTATCACCTTATATCTTGTTATGTCTAATCTGAAAATTCTCAAAAAGATGGTTCAAATCAATGATTATATATTCTTTATGTTTACATATTTTTTGCACCTACTACAAACGAAATGCAATCTCTTTTTCAGCTCTCCTGTCTCTTTGGTCAGTGTCCCGTGAAACCATGCTCTATGTAGTTTGCAAGTGGAAGAATGAGCTGCTCCTCAAAAGACTCTTGGGACAAAACTCAGTCTTTCCCCACACTATTTCATTTGCCTGTAAGGAAGAGTGAGCAAAAGCGACACCTGCCAGCCAGAGTGACAGAGATTAAAGAGGAGCGAGGTATGAATGAGATCAAGAAGAGCATGATTGAAATATTCTGGATAAAGTACAATATCTATTGGCTTTTTAATGGCCCTGGCCCTAGATCTATAAGCTAAAGTAACATTTTGAAGCAAGATGTTGTTCAGCAGGGAGGTGTTCTGAGCTTCCCCAGTTCCAGTGGTTTCATTTATTTTCACATTTGTCTCGATGTTAAAACCCATTTTATTTGTACCATATAAAGCAATACAGTAATTCACAATAATAGAGTCCTGGTAACTATGAAGGGTGGGATTTTCCAAAGTTTCCAAGTCACTTGGGAGCACACGTCCCTTTGAAACTCAGTGATGGCATCTGGTCTAAAGTCATACAAGTGCTTTTGAAAAATGTATCACACAACTGAAGCTAAATGAATATTTAGTGAGAAACCTCTAACTTTCATAAATTTTAATACAAAACATGCAAAGAACCCTACATCTTTAGTCCTTGTTAGTTAAGCGTGGCTTAACACTAAATCACTTTATCTCCTATTTTCCATGATACTCTAGAGGTATTTTCTCATTGAATCAAATGAGAATGAAATCTTTTAAGAAAAAACATTCTTAAAATTTGGTTTGATAAACAATCACATTTAGTATACTGGACTTTTACACAACAAGGTTATTTTAAGTTAAACAATTGGTTAAAACTTTCAATCAAGTTGAATCTAGGAAAATAGGAGCAGGAAAGGGCTAAATAAATTTCTCAGAGGCAAGGTAAAAGGAAACCTACCTTTAATCAAGGACATGAACGCATATGCCCACAGACAGAAGCCGGAGTAAAGAAATCCTAGACACTTCTCCAAAAGCATTATCCAAAAAGTACTACAACTCCCTTCTGAGACGAGAGGTTTGGAAAAGCAAAGGAACAGGACAGAAGGTGCGTGTGACCCTCAGTTCTTGAACGGTCTCAGTGATGTAAAGACGTATTTCAGTTCTGCATTCAAAGCAAAATCTGCAGCCAGAGGATCACTGTCGCTCTTACTACTGCCAGGAGAAGAGACTTCATGCTATGTGCAGAAAAGGGAACAAACCTGATCAGTGTCAGGGGAATCACCACATTTCCAGCTGCTCTCCACCCCTTCCAGGGTGTGTGTGACAAAGCAAGAGCCGCAGGGGAGCTGTGTTTGTGGGAGGGGGGTCGACACCACCAGCCCTTAGGAAAGCCAGACAGCACTCCCACTAAGTTGACAACGTTTGCCCACAAGCAGCAGCTCTATCTATTCTTTGGTGTGGCTTCTACACAGATCCTGCATGTTAAAGTAGCAGTATATGCAGGTGAACCCCCCTCACTTTTCTAGATGGGGAGCTTTTCTGCAGAGGGAGAAGTGATATTCTCCAGGTTCAATAATCAGAAACCATCGGAACATTGAGACAGATATTGCATTACATGCTATAACGGCTCATTATAGCATTGTTATTATTGTCCAGCAGACCCCACAATGTGCTAGGTGTTTTCCAGACATTCAAGAAAGATGGTCCCTACCCCAGCAGCTCATGGTTTCAATGCCCTGCTATAGTTTTCTACAGTGTGGTTCATGTATCAATAAACCACTGGTACCGGAGGATTCACAGTGTATTGAAAAATCATCAATTATTAATTTGGCAGGAGCGCCTAGCAGTCCCAACGGAAAGCAGGGCTCCATTCCAGCATACATCATATTTATACAGAGTAGGAGACAGCCCCTTGCCCCAGGCCCCAATCCTGCAATGACAGACACACTTTATGCACAGTCCGTAATGCCATTGACTTCACCCACCCACAGCATATTAAGCACGTATGTCTCTGCAGAATAAAGATTTACAGAGACAGGCCAGGTAAAAGAGAAAAGAACCACCTTATTTTACAAATGGGGAACAGAGGCACCAAATGTGGTTAAAGAAACCTCTGCATAATAACTTCCTATCTAGACCGTTGTTCTAAAACGAATCCCTGTTGTGTGAGATCAATCCAATATAAACGACTGGATGAAACAAATACTATTAATTTCCAGGTTTCAGAGTAACAGCCGTGTTAGTCTGTCTTTGCAAAAAGAAAAGGAGTACTTGTGGCACCTTAGAGTCTAAGCAATTTATTTGAGCATGAGCTTTCGTGAGCTACAGCTCACTTCATCGGATGAAGTGAGCTGTAGCTCACGAAAGCTCATGCTCAAATAAATTGGTTAGTCTCTAAGGTGCCACAAGTACTCCTTTCTTTTTATTAATTTCCAGTCCGTTATTTTTGTTGTTGTTTACACAGGTGACATGCACTGATGACAGAAACAGAAGAAAATGCCTTTGTAGTACAGAAGTAAATGCTATAGTTAAGGGTGAGAAATTATTTCTGTTCTAAACACCTCTCTTCAGTTGCTAATAAATAGACAGAAATGTAGAGGTTGGGGTGAAAAAAGAGAAAAGAGGTCTGGGACATTAGCCTATACCAGGGGTCGGCAACCTATGGCACGTGTGCCAAAGATGGCACGCAAGCCGATTTTTAATGGCACGCTGCTGCCTGCCGGGTCCCAGTCGCGGGCCCTTCTCAGCCCGCTGCCGAACCCAGGCCGGGACCCCGGCAGGCAGCAGCGAGCCATTCAAAATCCTGCCTGCCCTGGCCCGCTCTTCTCCACCCACCCCCTAGCGGGGGTAAGATGAAGAAGCTTGGTCCTGCCGGCTGCTGCTGCAGGGCAGGCGAGCTCCCCCTCCCCTGCCTCTTCCCCCGGCATGCTGGGTTCCTGCCCCTCCTCCTCTCCCTCCCTGCGGCAATCAGCTGATGGCCCTTGTGAGGGAGGGGGAGAAGTGGAGCCCAGCACGCTCCTGCTCCGGGGAGGAGGCGGAGAAGAGGTGGGGATGGGGCCTTGGGAAAGGGGGGTGGAATCAGGGCAGATCCCTTCCAGCCCCCTGCCGTGAGCTGCACCCCCCACACGTACTCAGCCCCCACACCCCATGCCCTGACTCCTTCACCCTCCTCACATAACCCCAGCCCCCTGCCCTGACTCCTGCACCCCTCCACGACCCCAGCCTTGACTCCAGCACCCCCACACATATCCAGCCCCCCCACACCCCATGCCCTGACTCCTGCACCCTCTTCACATACCCCCAGCCCCGTGCCCAGACTCCTGCGCCCCCCCATGACTCTAGCACCCCCCACACATACCCAGCCCCCCACACCCCATGCCCTGACCCTTGCACCCCCCACATTCCCAGCCCCACCCTGAGCACCGAATGGGAGCTCCTGCACCCCCCACACATTCCCACCTACACCCCTTGCATCAAATGGGAGCTGTCCAGATAAGCACTCCACACCCAAACCTCCTGCCCCAACACTGGGCCCCCTCCCTCATTCTAGCTCCTGGCCAGACCCTACACCCCAACCCCCAGCCTGATCCTTCACCCCCAGCCCTGTGCACTCCCACCCTCAGCTCAGTGCAGAGAGAGAGGAAGAGAATGGGCTAGAACCAGGGAGAAGGTAGGTACCCACTCTGTGTGGACAGGGCCGGGATCCCAGACCAGCAGCAGGCTGTGCAGGGCCAACAGCCGGGACCTTGGCTGGGAGGAGCCCGCGGATGGAACCCCAGACCGGCAGCGGGCTGAGTGGCAGCAGGCTGGGGTTCTGGCTGCCAGCCCCTTGCCAGCCGGGGTCCCGGCCGCAGGCCCCACTCAGCCCGCTGCCGGCCTAGGTGAATGGAACTCCAGGCTGGCAGCAGGCTGAGTGGGCCGGCGGCGTAAGATCAGCATTTTAATTTAATTTTAAATGAAGCTTCTTAAATATTTTGAAAACCTTGTTTACTTTACATATGACAATAGTTTAGTTATGTAATATATAGACTTAGAGAGAGAGACCTTCTAAAAAACGTTAACATGTATGACTGGCACACGAAACCTTAAATTAAAGTGAATAAATGAAGACTTGGCACACCACTTCTGAAAGGTTGCCGACCCCTGCAGTAGAATGATGGATAAGGAAACTGAGAAACGTAGTGAGCAAATGGGCATGATGTTGTGTGGTGGATTTTAAGGGAGTTTGGTTTTTTTAAGTTTGTTGAACCTCCAAAATATTTCCAACTTTTGACCATTAAAAAGAGACTTGCTTTGCTTTCAAGGTGCATTCTACATGGTCGCATTGGTCTCCCACGTCCCTTAAATCTGTTGAAAATACCTGCAGCCCTGATGTCAGAAAGAATAGCATATAGTCCTCTTTCTAAAACTCATAGTCTGTTCAAGTGGATAATTGATTGGACAGCTGACTAAGCACTCTGACCTCTCCAGTATCCAGCAAGATTGATGGCTCTTCCCTTCTTTCCTGGTGAACTGAAGCATGCAAGCCTACCTTTTGTTGTTGTGGAAACACTGAGTGCTTAGATGGCCCTTTATTTAGGTGGCATCAGTGAGATAACCTGTGAGGCAGGGAAACACAGGGCAGTGGGAAGACAATGGATGAGGATCAAAGCAAACAGGAGGCAATGTGTTCATAAAGTGGGAAGTGGATGAAGAGGAGGATAGATGACCACAGAAGCAGAAAGCCAATCAAGCTGAGTATTCATTATTTTCCGGCATTGAGTCAGAACTAGACCCGTGTCAATAACAATGGCTGAACCAAAAACTTCATGCTGGTCTAGGAAGGAGGTGCACTGTGTGGATGGCAGGCCCCAGCAGAATTTTGTGGTGGTAAACTAAGAGATCCTCCTTCTTTAAACTTATCAAACGGTGTATCCATATCCATCTTGACATGCTCCTTCTAGCATGTGCTCTCCATACCACCATCCTGTCCACTGGACAATGGAACTCCAATGCTGTGGCAAGAAGAAGTCTCTCTATGCTTTTCACGCAATCAAGGCAATTAGCATTTAGTCACTTGTTTGCTGTTGAGCAGCACACCTCACATTTTATCAAGCAAAACACGATTGCAATTGGGAAGCATCTGATGAAGACAGGCATCAAGGGATTTTCCACTAATTTTTTTTTAAGGAGAAAGTAGGAGGAAGGAATTGAAAGTGAAGCCTCGGAACAGCTGGCTTCGCATTTGGGTCACCCAGTTATCCAAACCCAGATTTGTAAAGCTACCAACGTGGGAGTAAATCCACCGTATACTTCGGATTTCATCTGATACCCACATGCTGAAACTGCCTCTCTGGGGCATGCGTACCCTGCTTCAGGAAGCAACGCTGAACTTGAGCATCACTTCCCGAGCTGCTCATCTGAACTTGCTGTTACTTGTCTGCACAAAAGGGTCTCAGTGAACTCCACTGAGTAGCTTTAGCACAATGACGTCAGTTTACTATGAGAGGAAGTTCCCACCTGCTCAAGCATGACTGCAGTCAACAGAAAATCCAGCCACAGGGAGCCTCTATAAAGGATTTGTATTTTTATGGATAGGCGTTAGCAGGCATAGATGTGTGGTGGGAGGACCAGCATATGTCCTGCTATATATTTCCATGCACAAAGCCCTACCACTTTCAGGCAGATTGACCTCTGGTTTAGATTAATAAGGCTGCAAAATCCAGAAAGGAAATTCTGCTCAAGCGAGTACAAACTGTGTGTGTCTCTCTCTGTAGCAGGCTGCATCTGAGCATGAAATGACAGCTGCCTTTACAGCAGGACAGCTGCCTCTCTCCATTTCAGTGTGCACTACAGAGACCATAAGCTGTGCCAGATGCAAGCTGCCTCCACCACGTGCGCTACAATGCCGCATTATTTTGTGTGTCATGCTGCTTCCCGTTTTCGTAGCTATTTTTCCTTTAATTTCCTAGTTATTACTGAACATGTATATTACAATAGTGCACAGGGGCCAACCAGTCCAGGGCCACATTGTGCTACGTTCTGTACAAGCATATATAGGGGAGAAGCTTCAGAAGGGCCAAAGGGAATTAGAGGCATAAGTTCTACTGATGTTCCACTGGGTGCCTATCTGTTCAGTTCCTTTGAAAATCTCCTTCATTGGAAACAGTGCTCCCTGCCCCAAAGAGCCTACAGTCTAAAAGATACAACATAACAGATGGCCAGACATACAAATGGGCAGGGAAGGAGTGGTAATAAAAAAATAAATGGAAGTTTTAGCACAGACTGGCTGTGTGCACAGTTTATTTCATGTTATGTTTCTTCTCTTTTTAAAGAAGAGAACCATAAACAGTAAGAAAACACGGCTTCCAATACATTTTCAGTAGTCAGGAGCTTCTCATGTCTGTTTTCAGGGTCACACCTGTTGTTAACATATCATCTTGTGTTCAATAAATAACGCTTCTTTAAACTTATTTGCGGGTGGGGGGGGGAAGGGGAGAGGAAGGGGGAAGCCCTCTGGCATTGTGTAGTTTTCATTTCCAATCCTGAGAAGATCAGCAGGAGCTTCAGTGTTAAAAGAGCTCTCCATCTCTCTCCGTGCTCGATTCTTTTTATAGAACTAGTAACTTGACATAAGTTGGGCTGGTCTGTTTCCTGAGTTCTTCTGAGCTGGGCAGGAGGTGTGTCCTGGTCCCTTGCAGTAAACACAGAGGTTCAGCTGTTGTTGACATGCTCTCTCCTCGGGGTTCCGACGTTGGTGACCCAGCCTGACCTGCATGGGTTCAGGACTCAGTTGTACAGGTCTCAATGTGGAGGGTGGGCATGGGGGTGTTGAGCCAACTCTCCTTTCCTCCGTCTGTTCATGAAGACAAGAATCGAGTGCACAGGGTGAGGTCAATAAATATGGCTAGATGGGTGGGGTTTTGACCCGGGCTAGTTTGTCTTGTAGCTCAACATTGAGCCCCCACCAGAATGGGTAAATTTGGGCTGTGTCAAGGTTCTTTCCCCACTCTGAACTCTAGGGTACAGATGTGGGGACCTGCATGAAAACCTCCTAAGCTTACTTTTACCAGCTTAGGTTAAAACTTCCCCAAGGTACAAATTAATTTTACCCTTTGTCCGTGGATTTCCACTGCCACCACCAAACTTTATCGGGGTTTACTGGGAAAACGTAGTTTGGACATGTCTTTCCCCCCAAAATCCTCCCAACCCTTGCACCCCACTTCCTGGGGAAGGTTTGGTAAAAATCCTCTCCAATTTGCATAGGTGACCACAGACCCAAACCCTTGGATCTTAGAACAATGAAAAAACATTCAGTTTTCTTACAAGAAGACTTTTAATAGAAGTAAAGGAATCACCTCTGTAAAATCAGGATGGTAGATACCTTACAGGGTAATTAGATTCAAAACATAGAGAATCCCTCTAGGCAAAACCTTAAGTTACAAAAAAGACGCACAGACAAGAATAGTCATTCTATTCAGCACAATTCTTTTCTCAGCCATTTAAAGAAATCATAATCTAACACATACCTAGCTAGGTTACTTACTAAAAGTTCTAAGACTCCATTCCTGTTCTGTCCCTGGCAAAAGCAGCATACAGACAGACACAGACCCTTTGTTTTTCTCCCTCCTCCCAGCTTTTGAAGTATCTTGTCTCCTCATTGTTCATTTTGGTCAGGTGCCAGCGAGGTTACCTTTAGCTTCTTAACCCTTTACCGGTAAGAGGATTTTTCCTCTGGCCAGGAGGGATTTTAAAGGGGTTTACCCTTCCCTTTATATTTATGACAGGCTGCCTCATTCCATTCAGCATCAGCCATGAGCTGTCGGAAAAGTGCTGCATAGGAGGTGGCTAGCTCTTGCCCCTGGCAAAGCTTCCAGGAGGCAGCCTCTGCCGAGTGGATGCAGTGTGGGTCATTGAAGATTGTCATGAAGGCATCCCAGTTGGAGAGCACAGGGCTGCTCTGCTCCAACAGTGGGGGAGGCCCAATTGAACGCTTCGCTGGAGAGCAGGCTGAGTGCTAGTCCCACCTCAGTCTGGTCTGTGGGGTACACTAAGGGGTGGAGCAGGAAGAGCAGCCGGCATTGGTTCAGGAAACCTCAGAATTTCCAATCATCCAGCTGGGCAGGGGATGGTGCAAGTGATGCACAGCCTATTAGGACACGTAGTGTCGCAGCTTCTCCCTGTGAGCGTGTGAGCTACCTGCATAGGGGCTGGGCCTCGGCAGTGACCTGTGCCATCTGAGCCTGCAACCGGTCTATTTGTTGGCGCAGGGCCTGTGCTTCGGGTCCACACTGTGTAGCATGGTTCTCCGCCTGCAGACAGGTGACCTTAGGGAGCCACTGGCTGGCGGACAGCCCGTCCCTTCTGTCATCTGTGGAGGGGTCAGATGGATTGAGGAGGATGCAGATAGTCTGAGCAAACTGTCATGGCAGGGACAAGAGTAGTCAGAACTAGTGGTTGTAGCAGGAGTTGGGCTGAGTCAGGTACTGGGGTCAGAGTCTGAGAGGTGCCTTTTGGGTGAATTGACAGTTAGGCGTCAGGAGGCAGGCAGAGGCAGGTTACCAGGAGATTGGGGACAGGCACCACATTACAGACAGCAATTGAATAACAAAGCTGAGGACAAACCAGGGTCAGAAACCAGAGTCTAGGGTCTATTACAAGCAGAGTCTAGAGCAGAGACAGACAGGCAGTCTGTGTTCTTGATCAGACAGCTCCCCTTCATGGCTTCCTGGTTTATATACTGGTATCAGCCAATCAGGCGGCTGTGAGGGGCTGCCACTCTGGTCCTGCTGGGCAGAACTTCCTGCCAAGCCCAGCCTCACAAGGTCCTCCCATGGGAACCCAGCCTAAGCCTCCGGTGATGATGTGGAAGTGTCAGCAGCCCAGAGCCCCCCTGAATCCAGCTTTCAGCCCTGCAGGTTCTAACACTGGCTGTTTCTAAACCTTGGTTTTCATTCTTGGCAGTCATCACATTAGCTAGAGAACACCATTAATCTGCTTCCACTTTATATAAATGACTCTGTGTAACAAGAAGAAAAAGTGAAGGGTATTCTGGGAATTCTGTTCTCTTTCCCATAGCCTTCTTCCCCATCACAAAATTACCTGCCCTCTGGCACCAGCAATCAGCACGCCTGGCGTGAGTCTTTCAGCAAGTGGTGTGGAGGTCAACCTGCCGCTAAATCGCTGCAGTTGTGAATCAGTGCCAAACATCTCTTTGCTCATTTGCAATGAACTGTCTCCACCGGTTGCACTTCTTTTAAATACAGTCCAAAGACCAAATAGGAAAGCCTTTTTCTGTCAGATGAGGATATGATGGAGGAAGAGACAGGGGTTGGTGAATAATCTAAAGGGGGCTCAGCAAACCTTTAAGTTACTGTTATTTCTTTCTATTACAGTAGTGCCTAGAGTTGCCAGAAGAGATCAGGGCCTCCTTGTGCTAGGTTCTGTACATGCAGGTAGTGAGAGGCAATCCCTGCTCCAAGCTGCTTACTCTCTGAAGAGACAAGACAGATGAAGGGTGGGAGGAAGGATTGTTACGGGGCACTGAAATGCAGAGGAAGTAAACGTTTTGCTTGAGGTCACACAAGGCATCTGTGGCAGCACTGGGAACTGAATACAGATTTTCTCTCTAGACGTGCTTTACACAGGTCAGATCCAGGGCTGATTGAAGGCAGTGGGAATCTTTCCATTGATTTCAGCAAGTTTTTGATCTGGCCCCATCTGAGGAACTCAAAACACTTTCCAAAGAAAGTGAAATAAGCAAATATTACAGGGGTAGGCAACCTATGGTACACGTGCCAAAGGCACTCACACTGCCTGGGTCCTGGCCACCAGTCCAGGGGCTCTGCTGCTGGCCTGGGGTACCAGCCAATGGCCCCCTGCCCGCTGGGGTTCCGTCTGCCGGCCCTGCTCAGCCCGCTGCCAGCCCCGGGTCCCAGCCACCGGTCTGGGGGGCTCTGCTGCTGGCCTGGGGTCCTGGCCACTGGCCCTGGGCTCTGCAGACACCCCCAGCTGTGGCCCACTGGCCCCAGCCTGGGGCAGTGAGGGCTGCAGACAGAGGCAAGAGGGTGCACAGCTCAGCACCCCCACCTTAAAAATTGTTCCAGCACCACTGTAGTGGGATATTTTAAAGTCCTGATTTGCTGCTTACATCACTCTCACACCACGTGGAACAGCGCACTGCGTTTGACATTGAGATTAGAATGTACATGCAAGAACTGGAATCAGAATTTTCTGACAGATTTCCAGCGATTTGGCCCAGTGCTTTCTTTTCTAATTAAACCTGAAAAGTTCAAAGAAAGCAACTTGGATTTGTCTGTATTTCAGTGGATAGGTGTTGAAGATTTCGAAATGCAGCTCGTTCAGTTAAAAAGCTCAGAATTGTGGGCATCAAAGTTTGAAGATCTGCAGAGTGCACTTGAAGCTACCAAGAGAGAACATGAGGCATCTATTCTGACCTGCTGAAAATTGCGTTTGCAATGCTTTCAGCATTTCGATCCACATACCTGTGTGAACAGGTATTTTCATACATGAAATCTGTCCTCTGTCCCTCTCAGAGCCGGTTAACAACTGATCACTCAGAAGCCTGTGTGCAGCTTAAAGTATCCAAATACCTGCCAGACGTTGGAAAACTCAGCAAGGAAAAGCAAAGGCAAGGATCACATTAAACTAAGATCTGCATTTTAATTTAATTTTAAATGAAGCTTCTTAAACATTTTAAAAACCTTATTTACTTTACATACAAGAATAGTTTAGTTATGTATTATAGACTTAGAGAAAGAGACCTTCTAAAAAGATTAAAATGTATTACTGGCAGGCGAAAACTTAAATTAGAGGGAATAAATGAAGACTTGGCACACCACTTCTGAAAGGTTGCCGACCCCTGGCCTAGACCATTAATTTCCAGTCCTTTATTTTTGTTTTTGTTTACACAGGTGACATGCACTGATGACAGAAACAGAAGAAAATGCCTTTGTAGTACAGAAGCAAATGCTATAGTTAAGGGTGAAAAAGTATTTCTGTTCTAAACACCTCTCTTCAGTTGTTAATAAATAGACAGAAATGTAGAGGTTGGAGTGAAGAAAAAAGAGAAAAGAGGTCTGGGACATTAGCCTATAAGGTTATGTTTGAAGGGGTGACCCACGGATAAAGGAAAGAGGGAAGAGAAGACAAAACTGAGGAATACTGAAAGAGGGCCCCATCCAAAGCTCACTGACATCTAGGAGACTTTCAGTGGGCTTTGAATCAGGTCCAGAGAGAGGAGGAGGAGGAGGAACAACCATCAAAGTGGGTGAATTAAAAAACAAAATGAATTTTTCTTCAACTTTTTGGTTCGAAAAATGTTTTGGTTGACCCAAAACAATTTCCCTTCCACACTTTTGGTACTGCCAGTGAACTGAAAAAAACAAGTGGGTGAAGGAATATCTTTTAGTGGACCAATTTTTAATAAGACCTCGCCCCCCTGTTCTCTCTAATATCTTGGGATCAACACAGCTACAACCCTGCATGCAGTGAACTGAAAAATCAGTTATTCGCACAGCTCTAATGTTGAGTCATTGGTATAACAAAGCGCAGATGAAGCCGTGGGGAACCAAAGTAAACCGATCACTTGCCTGTGGCATGTCTCATGTACCCACCATTGGAGTATCTAGTTGCCAGATAACAAGCTTTAAGAATACGTGGCTTGTCCTAGGTTTAGTCACTTCTCATTCCCCACTGCCGTAATTGCTGCAGAGGGAACATTGACTCAGAAGCTTCGATGTGCTTTCATCCAGCGTTAACAAGCTGACTCAGTGCTGTGCGTTGAACTCATTTCAAAAGGCGAGATGGCTCATGCAAAAACTAATGTGCACTTTGACAATGCCAGAAAGCCTTACAACCGGGGAGAGCGCAGCAGCTGCTCCCTAATACCAAGAAAAAGAAAAGGAGGACTTGTGGCACCTTAGAGACTAAGAAATTTATTTGAGCATAAGCTCTCGTGACCTACAGCTCACTTCATCGGATGCATTCAGTGGAAAATACAGTGGGGAGATTTATATACACAGAGAACATGAAGCAGTGGGTGTTACCATACATACTGTAATGAGAGTGATCAGGTTTTCATGCCCTCTCTGGAGGACGCCATTGCCAGGGAGCTAGATGTGTCAGCAGGGATCTGGCCATGCTGTAAAAGTTAGGGCTGCAGGGCTAGCGGGCTGGGAGGGCTGGGATGCTGCACCAAACATTTTTTCCTCTTGCCTCCTTCCTGCGTTGCTCTGGGTGTGGCTGAAGCTGACAAAGGTAACTTTCTCAGCTCCCTGCCCCAGCTGCTCCCCTGTAGGAGGTGGCTGAAGGCACAGCAGGGTAATGGTAGGAGAGTTGAGGAGAATGAGGCGCACACCTGGGAAGCTGCAATACCCTAAGTCTCTTTCAAAACCAAAAACACTGCGGCGGCTGCTCTAGGGACCACAGGAGAGAAAAATGCAAAAATTGAGTCTGTCTGATTCCCTCCATGCTCCCCTACAGCTGGTCTCAGGGGTAGCTCCCATGTGCGTTGCAGGCTCAGCCAGCTGCCAACCTCAACTCATCACAGCGAACAGCAGAGCGGATAACAGAGGGAGTTTGCCTGGGAGCTGTCTGAGAGGAGGTACACTAAGGGCTGCATTAGGGAGGCTGTGTTGGTGAGTATCTGAGTGTCTGTTGTGGGGACAGTTTGACAGTTTGACCGTGTGCTTGACTGGTGGTTTGAAAAGTGTGAATTGGGAGTGCTTTGTTCCAGGTGAGCCTTGAGTGGGCCTGACTGTTATAAAAAGCTAGTCAGCTGCGAACCAGCTCAGCGGCAAACAGCAGAGAGGTTAACAGAGGGAGTTCGCCTGGGGAGAGCCCACTGAGGCTTACATCTTGCCGGCTTCTCTGAGTAGTCACTACAACTCCTGAGGAAGCTCGTAGAAGGAAGGTAATATGGATGGTGAATGTTCAGCTGTTGTGACCTGCACTGGATGTGCCATGTTTGTCTTTCTTCCACAGGACAGAAGTGACTTTGTCTGTACAAAGTGCAAGCTGGTCTCCATACTGGAAGAGAAGGTTCAAGGGCTGGAGAAACAAGTATCGACCCTGCGTTGCATAAGAGAAACTGAAGATTTCCTGGACAGAGGTCAGGATATGCTTCTACAGACACAACGTTCTGAAGATTCAGAGCAGGCTGCACTGCGGGGACAGGAGGACGGTGAAGAAATTTGGCAGCATGTGACCTCCAGAAGAAGAAAGGGGAGCGTCCATGTACCAGCAATGCAGATACAGGTAAGCAACCGTTTTCATGTTCTCTCCACAGGTACTAATGCAGAGAGTGGACTAGATGATACATCTGAGGGAAGGGAACAGAAGAAGACTCTGCAGATTGGAAGACATGATATGCACTGTCCTAGGGTTGGGGGTTCCATGACCACTGCTCCCAAGAGAAGGAGGCAGGTGGTGGTGGTCGGGGACTCTCTCCTCAGGGGGACTGAGTCATCTATCTGCCGCCCCAACCGGGAAAACTGAGAAGTCTGCTGCTTGCCAGGAGCTAGGATTCACGATGTGATGGAGAGACTGCCAAGACTCATCAAACCCTCGGATCGCTACCCCTTCCTGCTTCTCCACGTGGGCACCAATGATACTGCCAAGAATGACCTTGAGCGGATCACTGCAGACTACGTGGCTCTGGGAAGAAGAATAAAGGAGTTTGAGGCACAAGTGGTCTTCTCGTCCATCCTCCCCATGGAAGGAAAAGGCCTAGGTAGAGACCATCAAATCGTGGAAGTCAACGAATGGCTACGCAGGTGGTGTCGGAGAGAAGGCTTTGGATTCTTTGACCATGGGATGGTGTTCCAAGAAGGAGGAGTGCTAGGCAGAGATGGGCTCCACCTAACAAAGAGAGGGAAGAGCATCTTTGCAAGCAGGCTGGCTAACCAAGGAGGAGGGCTTTAAACTAGGTTCACCGGGGGAAGGAGACCAAAGCCCTGAGGAAAGTGGGGAAGTGGGATACCAGGAGGAAGCATGAGCAGAAGAGTGCGAGAGGGAAGGGCTCCTGCCTCATACTAAGAAAGCAGGACAAACAGCAAGTTATTTCAAGTGCCTAGACACAAATGCAAGAAGCCTGGGAAACAAGCAGGGAGAACTGGAAGTCCTGGCACAGTCAAGGAATTATGATGTGATTGAAATAACAGAGACTTGGGGATAACTCACATGACTGGAGTACTGTCATGGATGGACATAAACTGTTCAGGAAGGACAGGCAGGGCAGAAAAGGTGGGGGAGTCGCATTGTATGTAAGAGAGCAGTATGACTGCTCAGAGCTCCAGTATGAAACTGCAGAAAAACCTGAGAGTCTCTGGATTAAGTTTAGAAGCGTGAGCAACAATGGTGATGTCGTGGTGGGAGTCTGCTGTAGACCACCAGACCAGGGGGATGAGGTGGACGAGGCTTTCTTCTGGCAACTAACGGAAGTTACTAGATTGCAGGCCCTGGTTCACATGGGAGACTTCAATCACCCTGATATCTGCTGGGAGAGCAATACAGCGGTGCACAGACAATCCAGGAAGTTTTTGGAAAGTGTAGGGGACAATTTCCTGGTGCAAGCGCTGGAGGAACCAACTAGGGGCAGAGCTCTTCTTGACCTGCTGCTCACAAACCGGGAAGAATTAGTAGGGGAAGCAAAAGTGGATGGGAACCTGGGAGGCAGTGACCATGAGATGGTCGAGTTCAGGATCCTGACACAGGGAAGAAAGGAGAGCAGCAGAATACGGACCCTGGACTTTAGAAAAGCAGACTTTGACTCCCTCAGGGAACTGATGGGCAGGATCCCCTGGGAGAATAACATGAGGGGGAAAGGAGTCCAGGAGAGCTGGCTGTATTTTAAAGAATCCTTATTGAGGTTACAGGGACAAACCATCCCGATGTATAGAAAGAATAGTAAATATGGCAGGCGACCAGCTTGGCTTAACAGTGAGATCCTTGCTGATCTTAAACACAAAAAAGAAGCTCACAAGAAGGTGAAGATTGGACAAATGACCAGGGATGAGTATAAAAATATTGCTCAGGCATGCAGGAGTGAAATCAGGAAGGCCAAAGGATAGCTCAGTGGTTTGAGCATTGGCCTGCTAAACCCAGGGTTGTGAGTTCAATCCTTGAGGGGGCCATTTAGGGATCTGGGGCAAAAATTGGGGATTGGTCCTGCTTTGAGCAGGGGGTTGGACTAGATGACCTCCTGAGGTCCCTTCCAACCCTGATATTCTATGATTCTATGACTTGTATTAGGTGAATTGAAATACACCTGGAGTTGCAGCTAGCAAGAGATGTTAAGAGTAACAAGAAGGGTTTCTTCAGGTATGTTAGCAACAAGAAGAAAGTCAAGGAAAGTGTGGGCCCCTGACTGAATGAGGGAGGCAACCTCGTGAGAGAGGATGTGGAAAAACCTAATGTACTCAATGCTTTTTTTGCCTCTGTTTTCACAAACAAGGTCAGCTGCCAGGCTACTGCACTGGACAGCACAGCATGGGGAGGAGGTGACCAGCCCTCTGTGGAGAAAGAAGTGGTTCAGGACTATTTAGAAAAGCTGGACGAGCACAAGTCTATGGGGCCAGATGCGCTGCATCCGAGAATGCTAAAGGAGTTGGCGGATGTGATTGCAGAGCCATTGGCCAGTATCTTTGAAAACTCATGGCAATCGGGGGAGGTCCCGGAAGACTGGAAAAAGGCTAATGTAGTGCCCATCTTTAAAAAAGGGAAGAAGGAGGATCCTGGGAACTACAGGCCAGTCAACCTCACCTCAGTCCCTGGAAAAATCATGGAGCAGGTCCTCAAGGAATCAATTCTGAAGCACTTAGAGGAGAGGAAAATGACCAGGAACAGTCAGCATGGATTCACCAAGGGCAAGTCATGCCTGACTAATCTAATTGCCTTCTATGACGAGATAAGCGCTCTGTGGATGAGGGGAAAGCAGTAAACGTGTTGTTCCTTGACTTTAGCAAAGCTTTTGACATGGTCTCCCACAGTATTCTTGCCAGCAAGTTAAAGAAGTATGGGCTGGATGAATGGACTATAAGGTGGATAGAAAGCTGGCTAGATTGTCGGGCTCAACGGGTAGTGATCAATGGCTCCATGTCTAGTTGGCAGCCGGTAGCAAGTGGAGTGCCCCAAGGGTCGGTCCCCAAGCCGGTTTTGTTCAGTATCTTCATTAATGATCTGGAGGATGGCGTGGACTGCACCCTCAGCAAGTTTGCAGATGACACTAAACTGGGAGGAGAGGTAGATACACTGGAGGGTAGGAATAGGATACAGAGGGCCCTAGACAAATTAGAGGATTGGGCCAAAAGACATCTGATGAGGGTCAACAAGGACAAGTGCAGAGTCCTGCACTAAGGATGGAAGAATCCCATGCACTGCTACATACTAGGGACTGAATGGCTAGGCAGCAGTTCTGCAGAAAAGGACCTAGGGGTTACAGTGGACGAGAAGCTGGATATGAGTCAACAGTGTGTCCTTGTTGCCAAGAAGGACAATGGCATTTTGGGATGTATATGTAGAGGCATTGCCAGCAGATCGAGGGATGTGATCGTTCCCCTCTATTCGACATTGGTGAGGCCTCATCTGGAGTACTGTGTCCAGTTTTGGGCCCCACACTACAAGAAGGATGTGGAAAAATTGGAAAGAGTCCAGCAGAGGGCAACAAAAATGATTAGGGGTCTGGAACACATGACTTATGAGGAGAGGCTGAGGGAACTGGGATTGTTTAGTCTGCGGAAGAGAAGAATGAGGGGGGATTTGATAGCTGCTTTCAACTACCTGAAAGGGGGAACCAAAGAAGATGGATGTAGACTGTTCTCAGTGGTAGCAGATGACAGAATGAGGAGTAATGGTCTCAAGTTGTAGTGGGGGAGGTTTAGGTTGGATATTAGGAAAAACTTTCTCACTAGGAGGGTGGCGAAGGACTGGAATGTGTTACCTAGGGAGGTGATAGAATCTCCTTCCTTAGAGGTTTTTAAGTTCAGGCTTGACAAAGCCCTGGCTGGGATGATTTAGTTGGGGATTGATCCTGCTTTGAGCAGGGGGTTGGACTAGATGACCTCCTGACATCCCTTCCAACCCTGATATTCTATGATTCTATGATCACCTCCTTCCCTGCAGCTCAGGTCAGAGCAGCAAGCAGCTCCTTTCAGCGGAGAGCCCTTGTGTTCAAGTGGGAACTGCCAGGAGTGAGTGAAAGAGAGGGAGGAGTGGAGGAGGGAGCTACAAGGTTAGTAGAAAGTGCAAGCATGCTGGGTGCTGTGCCTGGTGCTGCCACTGTCCCGCTCTGGGACTTTGAGTAACCACAAGCTTGTCTGATGTCTCCTCGTTTCCATCTCTCTCTCGCTCATGCTCCCCCACCTCTTTACATCCCATCTCCCCTCCACAGACTCTCCCATCTTTCCTCCCATCGCCTCAGCCCAGCAATTTCCATCCCCTCAGACACACCTTATCCTTCCATGCTCCCCCTCCTTTGTCTAGCCTCCCTCGATCCAGCATCCCCAGCCTCCCTTCCTCTTCAGGCGCTGCCCGTCCTGGCTGTATTCCTGTCCCTGTCATCACACCAAGTGGGAGAGCGAATTAAAGTCAGCTCCCTCTCCGGGAATTCTTGCTGCTTAAGGACGACAGCTCTGGGAATGCTACACGCAGACCTGGCTCTCTCTTTAAACTGCACCACACAGAGAGAATACATGCAACATGTGCAAGAACAATTAACAATACAAGTATTGGGTTAACAGCAAGACGCCCACTGGCTTCCAGGGGTTCTGGAACACCACAGGAACACTGGAACACTAACAATTACCCTTCTGATTCATTACATGTAACTACAGATAAATCATCTCAACATCTTTAGGTCTGTACTAGAAAAAAATGACTAAAAAGGCTTTTCAGTTATATAAAATCTATGGATTGGCCTGCTGTGATATGAGGCTTTATTTGGTGTGATCACACTTTCTTGGTAGGAAGTCTATGTTTCTTCTGCATGAACAAACATTCTGCATAAACAAACATTTGTTGACTGTCTTTCCATAAACATCAGCTCTCCTTAATCTCAAAAGTGCAACCAAAGCTTTAAAAAACAAATACACATCCCACGAGGAATGTAATGGAAATAAATCGCCAACTATGCACAGCATAAAGTGATGCATTATTCATAAACCTGGCTATGATAACATCAATAATTTAAAGACCACACATACCGGACTATGGGGTTTTTTTTAAGCGAATACTCACTTTCACATTGGCATTGTGCAATATCCCCAGGAATTTTAATGTGACTATCATTTAACTTCAGAGACATCTAATATTTCCTAAACAGAAAACAATCAAAAGTATATAACCAAAGTAGCTGAGAGAGAAATACTCTATTTAGACAAAGCATCTGAGGTTTATAGCAATGAGTACAATGAGCAATTGTATTTCTTTCAGAGGAAAAGCAGAGGGACAGCTATAGGGAGATGATGCAAGAGAATTATGGGAATTGTGACTTTACCAGCCACTCCCAGTTCTGAAAGCGGAGAGGTTCTCCTGATGGGAAGGAGGCTTTGAGGAAAAGAAAACCTTGATAGGAGATCATCATGGGTGAACTGGGAAGGAGAAATGCAGTAAGACAGTCCTGAAAGTGGATATGCAAATGACATGAGGACAAAGAAACTAAAAGCTGCTCTTGTTGATGAGACTTTAAAACTAGGGCTGGATGAAATTTTTCCCTTCAAACCATTTTTCAATGGAATATTGGGTTTTCAACTCGACTAAAAGTTTTCACAAAAAATGTCTGCTTTCCAGGGAAAATTTTGAATTGTCATTGAAAAATCTTTTGGCCAAAACCTGAAAACTTCCATTTTCAGCTGTGACTAAAAAAAAAAAAAAAAAATTAAAAAAAAATTGTTGTTTTTGTCAAAGTTATCAGTAGGAACCCCTCCCCCTATTTTTTGACTAAACTCTACTTCAAACAAGAGACATTGATTAGTGAAACAGATACAATACTGTTTATCTGGAGTATATTATCTAATCTGACTGTCTCCCAAGGTCCAGAGGGAGAAGACCACAAGGAGGTTGGTAAAGCAGCAGAGAAAGACATGGAATTAATCTTTCTACCATAGTCCCTTCCAACCCTGATATTCTATGATTGTATCTTCTGTATTGATTGTATCAGTCCCCAGGGAACTTAGAGAGACACTACGCACACGCAGGAGAGAGACCAACCTATGTCCAGATGGGGAGAGAAGTTTCACTCAGCTCAAGTCTCACTGAACATCAGATTCCACATGTCCTGAATGGGGCAAGAGCATCAGTCACTGCTCAGCATTTATCTGACACAAGAGCTGCACAGAGGGGAGGAACTGAATACACTCACCGATTGCAAGAAAAGCTTCTGATGGAGCTCGCTCATTATGAGCATCAAAGAACTCTCACTGGAGAAAATCTCTGTGAATGCCCTGAATGTGCTAAAACCTTCACTCAGAGCGCACATCTTATGCAGCATCAGAAACAGCACACTTGAGAGGAAGTCTGTAAAGGGACAAGGTGAAATCCTGGCATCACCAATTTTGCCTTTGACCTCAACAAGGCCAGGATTTCACTCACTGACTTTATTTGCAGCTCTTTTCTTATTAAAGCTCAGAGAATCCATGGCAGTGGCTCCATATTCAAGGATGAAAAAGCTTCTATTCCAGGACTCATTTGGAGTGTCCATATCTCAAAGGGCTCCAGATGGACGGTCTCCGGTGCCTGCTGTGGAGCGTTACTAGGGATGCCATGCCAGGTGTCTGGTTCTCTACCGGAACGCCCGGTCGAAAAGGGACCCTGGTGACTCTGGTCAGCACCGCTGGCCGGGTCGTTAAAAGTCTGGTCGGTGGTGCTGCAGGGCTAAGGCAGGCTAGTCCCTGCCTGTCCTGGCACCTTGCTGTGCCCTGGAAGTGGCCAGCAGGTCTGGCTCCTAGGCGGGGGGCCACGGGACTCTGCCTGCTGCCCCTGCCCCGAGTATGGCTCCACACTCCCATTGGCTGCGAACCACAGAGCCCTCACCTCCTGCACCCCAACCCCCTGCCCCAGCTCAGAGCCCCCTCCCACACCCTGAACCCCTCATCCTCAGCCCTACCCCAGAGCCCACACTCCCGCCAGAGCCCTCACCCCAACCCCCTGCCCCAGCTCAGAATCCCCTCCCACACCCTGAACCCCTCATCCTCAGCCCTACCCCAGAGCCCACACTCCCGCCAGAGCCCTCACCCCCTCCCACACCCCAACCCCCTGCCCCAGCCCAGTGAGAGTGACTGAGGGTTTGGGAGAGTGAGCCACCGAGGGAGGGGGAATGTAGTGAGCGGGGGAGGACCTTGGGGAAGGGGCAGGGCTAGGGTGTTTGGTTTTGTGTGATTATAAAGTTGGCCACCCTAAGTTTCGGTGATCCAGAAATGATACCATAGAGCTTTAAAGCGTGACTCTACAGCAGGGGGTCACTGCAGAGATTACATGGGCTAGTGATATCTTGAGCTCTTCGAAGCAAGTCACAGCATCTGCTCTGGAATTCTAGAACCGGGGCTCTCTGTAGTAACTTCTACACTCAGAGAGACTTTCAGGCCAGAAAAGACCATTATGAGTATCTAGCCAGTCTGACCTCCTGCATGTTGCAGGCCCCAGAACCTCACCCACCCACTCCTGTAATAGACCCATAACCTCTGGCTGAGCTACTTAAATCTTGATTTAAGACTTCAAGTTACAGAGAAGACACTATTTACACTAGCTTAAACCAGCAAGTGACCCAGGCCCCACATTGCAGAGGAAGACGAACTCTCTCCCCCTCCCGCAGGATCTCGGCCAATCTGACCTGAGGGGAAAATTCCTTCCCTACCCCAAATATGGTGATCAGTTAGAATCTGAACATGTTGGCAACACCCATCAGCCAGACACCTGGGAAAGAATTCACTGTAAAAACTCAGAGTCCTCCCCATCTAGTGTCCCATCACCGGCTCTTGGAGATATTTGCCACTAGCAATCGTGGATGGGCCCTATGCCACTGTAGGCAACCAAATTATACCACCCTCCCCCAAATTAAATTTATCAAGCTCAGTCTTGAAGCCAGGTAGGTTTTTTGCCCCCCACTGCTCCCTTTGGAAGGCTGTTCCAGAACTTTACTCCTCTGATGGTTAGAAACCTTTGTCTAATTTCAAGCCTAAATTTGTTGGTGGCCAGTTTATAGCCATTTGTTCTTGTGCCAACATTGGTGCTAACTTAAATAACTCCTCTCCCTCCCTGGTATTGATCCCTCTGATGTATTTATGGAGAGCAATCGTAACTCCCACCCAGCCTTCATTTTGTTAGACTAAAACAGCCGAACTCCTTAAGGGGGTATCTATACTGCAACATAAGCCTGTGCTTGAACCTAGGCTCAAGCCTAACCCCCATTTTGTCTATACTGTGATTGTGCTAACCCAGGGCTCGGACTTAGAGTCCCAGGGCCCTCCAGGGTGGGAGGGTCTGAGCTTGAGTTAAGCCAGGACCCAGGGTCCAACCCCTATTGCTTTGCAGTGTAGATACAGCTTCGCTTACCTCGGGTCCCTGAAGTCAGCCAGAAGTATCCCACAATTCCATGGGACAACCTCCTTTGTCCTCTATCCCAACAATCTGCAATCCACTCTATTGAAAATGGAAGCCACCCTACCTTTGTGAATGGCAGCAGCTCAGGTCCACATTAACCCATTCTGCTCTGATCACCGGTTGGCTGGCACACTGGCAGAGAGCCTCGTGGGTTTGCAATGCGGAGTGAACCGATCACGCCTTCTGTAAAGCAAGCTGCTTCCAATTTCCTGTAATGTTCAGGGCGGGCACCAAACTTTTCCCACAGTGCACCATGACCCTAGGACTAGAATGGCCACACTTCAGGATGGGAAGGGGGGCACTAGGGACTCTGGGATATGGTTACTTTGACTTAGATCTGCACCCTGCAGTGTGGATGCCAGAGCCCTAGGTTTGAGTACAGGTTAGAAAAGTCTTAATGTAAAGTTAAAATACAATGTAGATGC
Source organism: Eretmochelys imbricata (assembly GCF_965152235.1). NCBI lineage: Eukaryota > Metazoa > Chordata > Testudines > Cheloniidae > Eretmochelys > Eretmochelys imbricata. Next base: position 129,836,320 of record NC_135576.1, on the reverse strand, counting down.
TGTGACGAAGTGGGTTTATTTTTACCTTGTTATGTTGCATGTGAGTCTTACTGCCCTATATTAATACTGTGTGTACCTCAGTTTCCCTGTGTACTGCACCAATGCCTAGGTGGTGGGAATTGCATGTGAGACTTTTGCTGAGGCCATCGGGGCAGGGGAGACTGCTCCAGCTGCCTGTACGTAGGTGATGGCCAATGCCCTTCGTAACCAGAGAACCAGGCGGGGGAGGCGACTAGGTGACACTGTGCCTGGGAAGCAGGACAAAGACCGGAGGAGGAGCAATGGGCAGGTTGGAGGCCAGGCAGCGGGGTCCAGGGCAGTCTGCAGTGTGGGACTGGAAGAGGAGGTGTCTGGCCCGGGGTTCCTCAAGATGGATTTGGCTGAAAGTCACTGATTTCTGGGCTAACAAGCTCTGCTCTATGCTGTGTACCTGTCAACTAATAAACCTTCTGTTTTACAATGCTGGCTGAGTCGCTGCTGACTGCAGAGTTGGGGTGCAGGGCCCTCTGGCTTTCCCAGGAGCCCCGCCCGGGAGGACTCGCTGCGGGAAGCTCATGGTGTGGAAGGGGATGCTGAATGCTTCGAGGTTAGATCCAGGAAGGCTGAAGCTGTGTGAGCTTCTTGCCCTGGCGACAGTCTGCTCAGAGAGAGGAGACTCCCCCAGAGTCCTGACTGGCTTCATACAGAGCAATTCCAGAGCATCGCCCTGGTGACTCTGTGACAGATGCTCAAGCCCAGGGTTCCCTGACACAGGTCAGCTGACTTGAGCCCCCTAACCCTGGCTTTACATTACAGTGCAGACATACCCTAAGTCTCCTCTCACAAGTCAGTTCTTTATTCCTCTGATCATCCTAATTGCCCAATTCTGCACCTGTTCCAGTTTTAATTCACCTTTTTTAAACATGGAAGACCAGAATTGCACACACTATTCCAGATGAGCTCTCACTAGTGCCTTGTACACTGGTACTAACACTTCCTTATCTTTGCTGGAAATACCTCGCCTGATGCATCCCTAGGACTGCATTAGCCTTTTTCACAGCTGCATTGCATTGGCAGCTCAGTCATCCTGTGATCAACCAATACAGCCAGGTCTTTCTCCTCCTCTGTCACTTCCCACTGATACCTGCCCAGTTTATAGAAAACATTCTTGTTGTTAGTCCCTAAGTGCATGACTTTGCACTATTAAATGTCACCCCTTTTCTATTACTCCAGTTTTCAAGGTTGTCCAGATCTTCTTGCATGATATTCTGGTTCTCCTCTGTCTTGGCAATACCTCCCAACTTTGTGTCATCCACAGATTTTATTAGCACACTCCCACTTTTTGCGCCAAGGGCATTAATGAAAATGTTAAATGAGCAACTCCACTATTAACTTCCCTCCAGCCTGAGAGTTCACTTGTCAGTGATCCATGGTAATCTCCCCTTTCACCAGTTCCTTACCTGCCTCCCTAGGCGTCAGAGCCCAGGCTCCAGCCTGACCCGCAACTTCAAAGTGCTCTATACAGATATTTTGAGAGCACTAGCACAAGCCATGCTATCTCAAGTCTGTCAATCCAGGTTTGGAGACTTGCTCCAAAATGCTGTGTAGACATACCCTGGCACAGGAGTTTGCCTGCATGCATCATACTGTGGAATTGGGGCCTTCATAATATAAATTAGTTACATAAATGACAAGAGGCATAGCTAATGGTATATTCCATTGTAACAGTGGCAATTTGCAGGTTCAACAACCTCCATGCTCAGGCTTCTCTGCTGAAGAAACTCTGGAATCATTCTGGCCACGGCTAGCTCCTGAGCAGAGAAGAAGATAAAATCATTGAATAAATTCTCAGTTGGGAATTATTCCCTCATCTATATCTTGATGATGGCTTTATCTTTGGAAGGAAAAACTATTTCATCTTGTTTGGCTGATTTATAATGTCTTGCAATTAGAACACATCTTAGCATTTCATAGAAGACATTTAAATATTTTTTTAAAAAATAGGGAAATTGGTGCAGAAACCTAGCTGTCCTCTCTCTCAATCACAGGAGATGTTTGGAGTTCAGAGGCCAAAAACACCAGGGGCATCTCATCACAAAATGTGGAATACTTTTCTTGGCGGAGATGTGGTTAAGTTGTTCTTCATAAATTCTGAAGAGGCCATAAACTTTGCTGAAAGCCACAGCAGCTGCTTCCACTTCTGTAATCAGATGATTTAGTAATATTGCTCTTAATATTCTGCATGCTTTGACTTACCCTTAATAAAGAAGCTGTAATGCAATGGTAGCGTGTATGTCTACAAAGCAAAGAAAAACCCATTGCTGGCCCATGCCAGCTGACTTGGGGTCACGGGGCTGGGGCTAACGGGCTGTTTCATTGCTGTGTAGATCTCTGGGGTCAGGCTGGAGCCTGAGCTCTGGGTCCCTTCCACCCCACAGGGTCTTAGGGCTTTGATTCTCCTCTGGCAGTTCAGAGTGGTGAATGCCCTATCCCCCCATTTTTGTTCTATGACTACAGGGATGTTAACAGGCCTTGACTGGTCCCTTAGAACAGTGGCTCAAGCTTTCCTGACTATTGTACCCCTTTCAGGAGTCTGATTTCTCTTGGATACGCCACAAGTTTCACTTCACTTATAAACTATTTGCTTACAAAATCAGACACAAACATACAAAAGCAACAAAGAGTCCTGTGGCATCTTATAGACTAACAGACGTATTGGAGCATAAGCTTTCCTGGGTGAATACCCACTTCGTCGGCTGCATGTAGTGGAAATTTGCAGAGGCAGGTATAAATATGCAAGTGTACGGGGAGACTTTGGCAAACCAGTAAAGTGCCTGAAACCACTATGGCTTATTGCTAAAAGCAGTCAAGTCAGCAGGCTTAGCTTAACCAAGGCGGGGGGGGGGGGGGGGATCCTTTGGGTGCCACAGAGGGGGCAGTTTGACCCCACATCCTTCCTGATGAGAATTGTGTTGAAGTGGCTGCATTTTAGAAGAGCAGGACGTGCCCCAGGAATGTCTATTGTGGGCCTCAAGGCTGCAAACTCTGGAAAAACCCACACCTGGTTAACTGATATTCAGAAGGAACCTTTTGCTTGACTATTGAAACTGATTACTTAACAAGTTTTCTTTAAGGGACATGTCATTCTATGTATAAATAAGGGGGAAAAGTTTAAGGTAGTTGGACTCTTTTTGGACTCTCCCTCTGGATACATCTTGCAGTCCCCACTGGCGGACGGAAGATTTGGCCACCAGAAGCCTGCCGCTGTGCCACTCGAGAGCAACACTCAGCTCTGGTAATTATCAAGGGTTGGGGTTTTACTAACCTGTTGCGGACATGTGTATAAGTGCTTGAGACTAAGTAAAGTTTAGCTTTAAATGAAAGCACTCTTATGTTGTCCTGTCTGTGCCAGCCATCTATCGGTCAGATGGCCATGTCTCCCCTGTTTTATTTCCTGACACCACCTCACACAGAGTAAAAGTTACCAAGAACTTTGGGTTGGAAGAACCCCAAGTAACAGAATTTGGAGGCCCCAGAGAGGAGTGGTAGAGAGGAAGGAGATGGATGGTACACACAGTTTGTAGTTTGTCCATTGCAATAGGAGGTAAAAGACAGTGGGGTGGGGTCACTCCCTACAAGTTCCTGTGTCGCAGTTTGCGAGTTAATTTACGGATACATTCCATTACTAGGACTCAGAATGCAGGCTGATTGCCTGCTCGAGTGGAGAAATTATGTCCAGAGACAGGGAAACAACTGGAAAGAATGAACAGTTGAACATGATGTTGGGAAACAGCCTGACAGATTTTGTACAAGAGTATGGGGGTAATGGGCCCTGGAAGCCCAGTGCCTTCACTGGCCCTGGAGCCTTCCTGCAGCTCTGTAAGCTATGGGATATCTGGGTTAGTGCAGGAAGGTGGGGAGGTCCGAATGGTAGGGCAAAGAAAAAGGCTGCTTTGCAGGGGTTGTGGATGGTTGCGACAACACTGGATCAGGAGACAGATCGGTTAAAAGACCATGTGCAGGAACTGGAAAGAATCAGAGCAGAAAAGAAAAGTGAAGTGATTAATTTGAAGGCAGAATCTGATGCTCTCAGAGCTATGTCTCTGACACAAGCAGCACGGATTGTAGGACTGCAGAAGCAGGTATGTGACAGGGAGTGGGTCAGTAGTAAGTTGCAGGGGGAAGTGTCTGAGTTGAAACAGCTGACCACGGAGAGCAAAGCTGCAGTCAGAGCCCTTTTGAAGGATTCACAAAGCAGAACCCAGGTAGACCATGGGGAATGCTGGAGACAGATTTGTGCCCTTAAAGCTCAGTTGGGAGAGCAAAGAGGGATCGTGGCAGCGATCACAGGGAATTGTAGCTGGGAGGAAGACATAGAATCAGAGGAGGATCTCAGTGCATGCCCCCCTTATTGCAACTATGAGCTGACGGACCCTGGTGAGTTCACCTGGATCCCATCGGGCAGTCTCCATATAGCCCCCTACGGGAATCACTGGAAGAGCTGCAAAAGCCTCCTCCAATGGCCCCCATACTCAGAACCTCTGTCACAAAAAGGGGACCTCAAGGAGGTCAGGGAGGAACAGAGGAGCGGATGGACACTAGATCCTTTACCCCTGACCAGGTTAGGGCAGTAGGGAAATCAGTCAGCCTGCTGAATAGGAGCACAGCCTTGGGGTGGATGGTAAGAGTGCCTGGCATGACTGGATTCACTCCACCTGATGTGGCAACTATATGCAGGGAGTGTATGTCCCCTGAGCATTTTGCAGGGCTCCCTTATGATATCCAGATGCGTCCCCCGCACCCCACCCCCCGGAGCAGATGATACAGAGAAGCATATAAATGTGCAGAGGGAAGTAATACACACCCTCTTCCCGAGAGAAATCCCCACAGTTATATTTTACCAGGACAAGCAACAGGCCGGGGAGAGAGTAGAAAGTTATATAGCCAGAAGGAAATTGGCATGGAGACATTCTGGGCTGACAAATGTCATTAACCCAGACTTTGCAGCCCACCCTTTCAAACAAGCTTTAATCCAAGGATTTCTCCCTTTAATTTGTATGGCCTTAGTGGGTATGGGTCTGGCAGCAGTTCGAACAAGAGATATTGAGGATAGAGCAAAGCAAGCCAATGAGGTCCAAAAGGATATTCCAGGGGAGGGCTAGCTCAGTGGTTTGAGCACTGGCCTGGTAAACCCAGAGTTGCGAGTTCAATCCTTGAGGGGGCCATTTAGGGATCTGGGGCAAGTATTGGGGATTGGTCCTGCTTTGATCAGGGGGTTGGACTAGATGACCTCCTGAGGTCCCTTCCAACCCTGACAGTCTATGATTCTACGATATGCACCCTCCTAAAAGGAAACCTGATAAGGTGGCTGCTATAGCCCCTCCAAATAGCACGCAGGGAAAAGAAAAAGGAGACAGACCCCATAAGGGTCAAGGCAGAACCCCCGACCCATGGCATGGGGAAATTTGGAAGCGGCTTTTAAAATATGAGCAAAAGGAAATGATAGACTGGCTGCCTACTGCTGAACTTGTAGCGAAATTGGCAGAACATGAACCGGCTGAGCAACGAGGAAAAAGCGCCAGTGTACTGCCGATGGCTGCCCTGTAGGGAGGCCGAGCACCCCAGGGTCCCCCAGTTGTGGCACAATTAAACACCGGTGAGTGGGGGAGGTTCACAGTTTATGTGAAGTTTGCAGGAGGGGCGTTCAGACAGAATTTACTAGTGGACTCAGGTGCCACCTACTCCCTAATTAGTACCCACAATAAACACCTGTTTGGACCTCCGGCAGGAGTCAAAAGCTTACAGGGATTTAATGAGGCACAACGCATTGTCCCCGTCTGTAAAAAAGCCCCATATAGTGTGGGGACAAAGAAGAGCCAAGGGCGATTTGGGGGGAGAAGGTATTCTAGGAATAGATGTGCTGAGGGAACCGAGAGTGCTAGTTGATTGTGCTAACAGGGTTTTGTGGGAAATGCCTCCTTGCACCCCATGGGAGCCTGTGGAGATTTCAGCCAGCTATCGAATAGCAGCCCTTAAGGCATCTGAGGAATTGGAATAGTCTGCTTGGCCCTCAGCAGTTTTAGCAACTGCAGAGAAATACCGGGAGGTGTGGGCCAAGAATAAAATAGAATGTGGTAAAATTGATGCAGAAATTCTAGTCACAGGCCCTGATCCTCTGCCCCAGAAGCAGTATCGATATCCAAAAGAGGCAGAAGCTAGCCTAAAGGAAACAATTGATGGGCTTTTGAGCCAAGGAGTTTTAGTGAAATAGCCCAGCACTAACAAAGCTGCCCTATGGCCCATCCTTAAGAGTGATGGCAAAACCTGCAGACTTGTAGCGGATTTTCACCCCCTTAACCAGGTGACTTCACCTATGGCCCCCGTAGTGGCTAAATATCAGGAGATAATGGCTTCCATTGTAGAAGGGGCCCAGTAGTTTTCAGTTTTAGATTTGGCTAATGCTTTCTTTGCTATCCCCTTACACCAGGACAGCTACAATAAATTTGCTTTCACCTTTCAGGAAAAAACAATTGTGTTTTGCCCAGGTCCCCATGGGATGGAATAATGTTATCTGCCATGTCCATGTAGCAAAAATGTGGGCGGGAATGCCTGAAAAGGATAGTGTGATTTCTTATGTGGATGATGTCCTGGTCCTTACACAGACCCAGGAGGAAAATTTAAAGGTGTTAGACAGAGTGATGCAAAAGATTCAGGAAACAGGATTTAAAGTAAACCCAAAGAAGGCCCAATTGTGCTCCTAGCAGGTACACTATCTTGGGGTAACCCTGGGACAAGAAGGGCGCTCCCCTGACCAACAGAGGGTTGAACTGATTCTCAAACTCCCAGCCCCCACAGACGTAACTGTTCTGAGATCCTTCCTGGGAATGGTTAACTTTTCCCAAGATTTTATAGAAGGGTTTGCAGAAAAAGCAGCCCCGCTGCATGAATTGTAAAAGAAAGGGGCAGAATGGAACTGGGGCCCACAGCAGCAGGAAACCATGGCCCAGTTAAAACAAGCCTTGGCACAAGCCCCAGCCCTATCATGCCCCCGGGTAGGAGAACCATTTGTGTTACAACTAGCAACTACAGACAAGGGAATGGGAGCTGTGCTAAGCCAGAACCCATGGAACATATCTCCGACCTGTAGCTTATGCCTCCAAGACCCTGAATGAGATAGAGAGGGGATTCACCCCATGTGACAAGGAGGTCTTGGCACTCGTATGGGCACTACAATTGGGAATACCTAGTGGGTTTGTCCCCGGTGTTACTGAAGACAACCCATTCCCCAGTGAAGTATGTACTCACTGGTAAAATCAACAATGGCCACATATCTAGCCCTCGATTGGCAAAATGGACCCTTGCTTTGTTAAACAAAAATGTAGATATGGAAAAAAACCACAGTACTGTCCCCAATACCTTATTGCCTCCTGATAGAGAGGGAAGAACACGAATGCCCATCACCTGAGCCACTGCCTCGAGAGCCGTCCCTCTTCAAGGGAGGAGCCGTGCTGAGCGAGATGCTGGGAATAGCAGATGTTGTTCGGTTTGTGGACAGCTGTTTTTACGAAAATGGCCATCCGCATGTGGTCTCTGCTGCTGTAAAAGTGCCTGTGGGTGAGGTGCTGAGGGGACAGGGTACACCATATTCTGCCCAAGCAGCTGAAATTGTGGCTATACCAGTAGCACTGGAAAATACCCCCACCACGCAGGAGGTAGCCATTTTCACAGACTCAGATTGCGTCCTTCGGTCCCTAGTGGATTGGGTACCAGAATGGAAAAAGAGAGGGATGAGGTCTGCAGATGGGAAACCCATAGCCTATGCCGACAAACTGACATATGTGTGGGCATTGGAGGAGGCCTGGGATACGGTGGTATACATGGGAAAAGTCAGAGCACACAAGAAGGGGACTGAGGAGTCAAAATGGAATAATCGGGCAAATGAGGAAGCAAGGAGGGGGGCCAGAGAAGGGAAATTGTGGCAGCCAAGAAATGGGAAAGGTATAGCTCCTATAGCAGCAGCCAGAAAAAGAGACTCCTTTCACATAGATTTAATAACCCTCCAAAGTCAGGATCCCAGCCTGACAGAGTTAGTGAAAAAGGGAAGTGGAAAGTGTGGCAGAATGTATAGAAATTAATCCTGGCAACTAAAGAAGGGGAACCAGAAGCAGTCTGGGTGGTTCCTACAGCCTTAAGAACAGAAATGATTTCTCTAGCTCACAATGGGGGACACCTAGGAGTAGAGAAAACCTTAACCTGATTGCAGGCTGCAGGCTGGTGGCCACACCTGAGCAGTGACGTGGAGGAGTTTGTAAATAACTGTTTACCAGGTGCAGCCAATAATGCTGATCCCAAAATAATCAAAGGACCTCTGAGATATCAGAGAATAGAGGGACCATGGGCCCAACTGCAAATTGATTTTATTGGGCCCCTACCCAGGACCACAAGGGGTAATCAGTAGTGTCTGGTGATTGTTGATCCCTTTTCTAAATGGACTGAGGCTACCCCTACTCAAAATAAAACAGCTTAAACCACAGCTCGGATGCTCACTGAACAAGTAATAACCAGAAGGGGCACCCCAAGGGAAATTGATTCAGATCAAGGGCCCCACTCTATTGGGGAAATCACAAAAGGAATCTGCCAAGTGTTTGGGATTAAACAAAGGTTACATATAGCTGGACACCCCCAAAGTTCAGGCCAAGTGCAGCAAACTAACCATACTCTCAAAACAGCTCTCAGAAAAGTAGTAAACCAGGAAGGGAAAGATTGGGACGAAAAACTACCATTTATCCTGATGGCTATCGGGGGGTCTGTGGCATCACATGGAGTAACTCCATTCAAGGCAATGACTGGGAGAGGTATGTGTCTCCCAGAACAGTGGTGGGTGAAGAGAACGCCACCTGACAACCTACAACCCCGCATTGGGGGGAGGGATAGCTCAGTGGTTTGAGCATTGGCCTGCTAAACCCAGGGTTGTGAGTTCAATCCTTGAGGGGGCCATTTAGGGATCTTGGGCAAAAATTGGGGATTGGTTCTGCTTTGAGCAGGGGGTTGGACTAGATGACCTCTTGAGGCCTCTCCTGAGATTCTATGATCCTCACAGACCAATGGATGCAGCAGCTATTAAAAGTTGTTGCTGACACCCATTGGCAGGTTGCCATAGCCTTGGGAACTAACATTTGGAAAATGGACAAAATAATGAGTCCCATCTTAAATCCCCAAGAATAGCAGGTAGGAGACATGGTTATGTATCGACAAGTAAGGGAAAAAGCACATAATTTCAGTCCTATCTGGGCAGGACCTGTTTGAATCTGTAACAAGGCTAGCCCCACTGTCTATCAGCTAGAAATTTGGTCAGGAAAGAAAAACATACTCAAGTGGTTTCACTCCTCACAGCTAAAACGATAGAAGGGAAACCATGCCAGTCAGTCTTAGACAAAGCCCAGCATCAGGCCCAGGTACTCCCAGCTTGGGAGAAACATGATTCAGACATCAGTGAGCCTGACTAATATTAGCTCTAAGACGTTTCACAACTCCCTCCCTCTTGAAGTGGGGAGAGGAACAATCTGTGTGTGCTTTGTGTTGCAGAGTCCTCTGTCAGCAGATGTCCAACAGCCCTGCATGCAATGTGGTGCTGGCTGTGTATGTTGCTATCTGGACTCTTGTGTTTGTGGGTCTACTCTTCCTATGTTGGTACACCAAAAGCCATTGTGATCGAGACATGGGAGGCTGTTAGCCGACGGCCAAGGATGTTTGGTGAGGTACCAGCTATGCCCGTTTATACCATCCGTGACTTTAACCGCTAGGACGCACTGTCCCTTCGCGGCGGGCAGCCCGGGCTAGGCTGACGGATGCCCCAAGGTCCTAACCACCCGTGACTTTAACTGCTAGAGCTCAGAGCTCCTTCGCAGCGGGCAGCCAGGATTGACTGACAGGTGCCCCAAGAGTTTGCCCCGTGGAGGCGGCACAACTCAACGCTAGGCTCTTAGTACTCTCACCTAATGGCCAGGCTTTAGAGCCAAAATGGCTGAGGTTCTTTAATTGTGTTGGCTGCTTTACAGTAAACCAGAGAAAACAAGTCAGGCTTATGCACAAATGGTTACCAAAATTTATTAAGCTAGATTCTAATCATGTGGTTACAAAATTGCTAGTGCCTACTTATTTAAATGTAGAGATGTTACACACACAAACAAGTTACAAAACTGAAGCCACAATCCCAAAGAAAGAAAACAAAGTATAGAGCTCTATTTCAAAATATGTGTACACTAAAGATAGGAGATCAGGTGTGGGTGCTTCTTACCCTCCTTGCATCTCTCGATTCCAGCGGTGCCAAGCCAGGATCGGTCACTCAATTCCGCGGAAAGACGAATAAGGGACAAGGCTTAGGGACCCTCTTAGCTGCAGAAGCCTTGGGAGGCTGTCACTTATCTGACCAGCAGATAGATAGTGAAAAGCACTCAAAAATCATGGTGCTGTAGGTCCCCTACTTATACCTCTGTACTCCTTTATTCTCTTTCTCCTTTCTTATGCCAAATTGAGGCTGGTCTGTCTGGGTGACGCCAGCTTTCGCAAGAGTAGTTTACACTTGCAAGGGAGAGAAACAATAAGTTTCGACTACTGGACATTTCTTTTATCAGGGTAAATATTTTCCCACCTAGGATGTTGGTGTGTGTGCATCACGCTATTTAGTAGGGGCTAAGAGCCATGTCTATCACAGGGCCTCTGCCTGCTGTGAGCTTAATCGTTATATCTGTTCCCAGAGGCACATTGTAGCAGCACACCTGTGCTTTTCACAGCTTCAAAGGCTGTGCTGGAATATATGTTAAGTGCCCTGTTACGGCTTCCTCCTGTGTTTCCAGCAATGCTGGTCTGAGGGGTGGGGGGGGGAGCTGTCTGGCTACAGAGACCCATGCATGGAAGACACTGGAGTGTGAAGTAAACAATACCCTCAACATTGTTCCAAGTCCCGCATATGTCTCAGGGGAAAGCCTCCATCTTTTTGGACCCACAAATGGATACAACCCCACTTCCATGAGGTTAAAAGGTTTGAACAAAGTAAACATCACTGTTGGAATGAGTGGGGAAGCAACATGTATAATGGTTTGGATAAATGATAGTCCACTTTGGCGGCTAAAAATCCCAGAATGATTGGTGGAAACATCACTATCCTCATGCATACCGTAATCTCCTCTTCCCTTCCCCCCTACTGTTCCTCACATGTTCTTGTCAACTGCTGGAAATGGCCCACCTTGATTATCACTACAAAAGGTCCCCCACAACCCCCGCTCTCCTGCTGGTAATAGCTCACCTTTCCTGATCACTCTCGTTACAGTGTGTATGCTAACACCCACTGTTTCATGTTCTCTGTGTATATAAATCTCCCCACTGTATTTTTCACTGCATGCATCCGATGAAGTGAGCTGTAGCTCACAAAAGCTTATGCTTAAATAAATTTGTTAATCTCTAAGGTGCCACAAGTACTCCTTTCCCTCAAAAAGGTCATTCTAGACCTAAGTTTGACAAAGGTCTCAGTGATAGAGCCCAGGTGTAAGCAATTTGTTCTGCCCTTATTTGAAGGTTGGAAACATTGGATGGAAACACACAATATTCCCAAACCAGAAAGTTCTATCAGGGAATGCAGAAGGGTAAAAAGAGACTTATGGGGAGCAATTGGAAAGGGAGGAGCAGTCCTTAACAGCATTAATGAGGCGGTGCTTGCAAACAAGATGAATGCAATGGGAACTCACATAAAAGATTTGGCTATACCCATTAGGGTCTCATTCAAGCAATTAAGAGCTCTGCAATCCCAAGTAGCAAATATCTTAGAGGAATGGGGAAAAACCCAAGAGGAAGACCATTGCTGCCTCTTGCAGGCTGTTGGCACTCTGCAAGCTAACACTTCTTTAGCTATGGCATGTATGCAAATGCAAGTATGGATGACTGATGTAGTAAAAGATATGATTCGCGATGGTATGAATGGGGTGCTCCCAGTAGAAATCAGAAGCATCATCTGGAAAAATTCCACCCAAACTGAAAGAGTTACAGGCCTGGTGGAAAATGGTAAATTTCACCTATAATCAAGACTCAGAAGAAATCACGGTCTTTGTTTTGCTAATGTCCCAGGCAGAAATAAAATGAGTTTCTCCCATTGTGGCTTTAGGCCTCAATATTAATCAGACCGTAAAGGAACCTATCGACAACAGAGTGTGGGTGGTGGAAAATGGTCGAAAATGGTAGATCCGAAATTGGATATGAATGTAACAAAAATGCCCTCCAACCTTAGGATTTATGTTTGGAAGTAATTGAAGGAAAATGCCATTATGCTATTAACCCATTTATCAGTAACAATTCTGTGTTTGTGTATATAGGAAATCCTTGTGTATGTCTTCGAAGTTAGTGTCCTACATTTCTTGTTAATTTTGTGCATAAAGTAAATCATAATCCTTATGAGAATAAATGTTTCTGTCATATTGTAGCAATTAGGAGATGTGATTTTGAATTTCATTTACCCAAATTTAAATATAGTCAGTTAAAAGTGTTTTTTACTTTTTATTCTATTTTAAAACCTGTGCCCCTTGGAATGGATGTAACTGCTTTACAAACATTACTTGTACACCCTGATTTACAGATCCAGTTACATAGTGCACAACAGGAAGGGCGCAGAGTCATGGTTACTGTGCATCATAATGCCAATGAAATTAAACGGGTATTTGCAAGAATTGGCCAGGACCTGTGACACCACTGGTGGGAAGTATTATTGGGATGGTCCCCTACTGGCACAGGCATTCTGAATTTGGTCCTTCACCCTGTCATAAATATAAAGGGAAGGGTAAACCCCTTTAAAATCCCTCCTGGCCAGAGGAAAAATCCTCTCACCTGTAAATGGTTAAGAAGCTAGGATAACCTCACTGGCGCCTGATCAAAATGACCAATGAGGAGACAAGATACTTTCAAAGCTGGGAGGAGGGAGAGAAACAAAGGGTCTGTCTGTGTGATGCTTTTGCCGGGGACAGGCATGGAGTCTTAGAATTTAGTAAGTAATCGAGCTAAATATGTGTTGGATTATGATTTCTTTAAATGGCTGAGAAATTAAGCTGTGCTGAATAGAATGGATATTCCTGTCTGTGTGTCTTTTTGTAATTTAAGGTTTTGCCTAGAGGGATTCTCTATGTTTTGAATCTAATTACCCCGTAAGGTATTTACCATCCTGATTTTACAGAGGTGATTCTTTTTATTGTTACTTCTTTTTTACTGTTTCTTCTATTAAAATTCTTCTTGTAAGACCTGAATGCTTTTTTCATTGTTCTTAAGATCCAAGAATTTGGGTCTGTGGTCACCTATGCAAACTGCTGAGGATTTTTACCAAACCTTCCCCAGGAAGCGGGGTGCAAAGGTTGGGAGGATTTTGGGGGGAAAGACATTTCCAAACAATGTTTTCCTAATAAAATAAACCCAGATAAATGTTTGGTGGTGGCAGTGGAAGTCCAAGGGCAAAGGGTAAAATAGTTTGTACCTTGGGGAAGTTTTAACCTAAGCTGGTGAAAGTAAGCTTAGGAGTTTTTCATGCAGGTCCCCACATCTGTACCCTAGAGTTCAGAGTAGGGAAGGAACCTTGACACACCCCATCATAGTAATCTTGGGTTGCCAAATAGTAGTGGTTTTTGTTACCAGCCTAATGACATACTGGATATGGTGCAAAATCCGGCAATTGCAAGTCCCCCAACAAATGAGTCAGTGGTTACTGCCACAGGCACTTGTACCCCCGGGTAAGGAACATATCAAACCTGTTGCCCCTCCCTCGACTGGGAAAGGAGGCTAAGGCGATCACTTGTCAATTGCTATGCTGCTGTGCTAAGTATGGGATGCCAACAAGAAGATAATTTTCTCAGTCTCAGCTGAGATCCTTGAGCTTTCATTGGATCTCAACTCAGGTGCCTCCAGAAAAGGTGTGACAGCGATCATGTAAAGGCCCCCTTGTGTGAAAGGTGACCTTTAAGGAGGGGAAACCCCGGGTAACACAAGCAAGAAGTAGGCTAGGGATAACGAGGTTAGTGCAATCAGGGAGGATGAGGACCTCTTCCAGCAGATGAGGTGTGAACACCAAGGGAGGAGAAACTGCTTTTGTAGTTGGTGAGCCATTCATAGTCTTTGTTTAATCCTGAGCTGATGGTGTCAAATTTGCAAAGGAACTGAAGCTCAGCAGTTTCCTCTTTGAAGTCTGGTCCTGAAGTTTTTTTGCTGCAGGATGGCTACCTTCAAATCTGCTATTTTGTGTGTCCAGGGAGGTTGAAGTGTCCTTCTACAGGTTTTTGTATATTGCCATTCCTAATATCTTATTTGTTCATTTATCTTTTTATGTAGGGACTGTCCAGTTTGGCTGATGTACATAGCAGAGGAATTCCACCACGATTTCAATAGCTTCCACCCCACCATCAACCTCAGCCTGGACCAATCTACACAGGAGGTCCACTTCCTAGACACCACGGTGCAAATAAGTGACGGTCATGTTAACACCACCCTATATCGAAAACCCACTGACCACTATGCCTACCTTCATGCCTCTAGCTTCCATCCCAGACATACCACACAATCAATTATCTACAGCCAAGCGCTGAGGTACAACCGCATTTGCTCCAACCCCTCAGAGACCAACACCTTCAAGATCTTCACCAAGCATTCTCAAAACTACGATACCCAAACAAGGAAATAAGGAAACAGATCAACAGAGCCAGACGTGTACCCAGAAGCCTCCTGCTGCAAGACAAGCCCAAGAAAGAAACCAACAGAACTCCACTGGCCAACACATACAGTCCTCAGCTAAAACCTCTCCAATGCATCATCAGTGATCTACAACCCATCCTGGACAACGATCCCCCACTTTCACAGGCCTTGGGAGGGAGGCCAGTCCTCGCCCACAGACAACCAGCCAACCTGAAGCATATTCTCACCACCAACTACACACCGCACCATAGTAACTCTAACTTCGGAACCAATTCATGCAACAAACCTCGATGCCAACTCTGCCCACATATCTACACCAGCGACACCATCACAGGACCTAACCAGATCAGCCACACCATCACCGGTTCATTCACCTGCATGTCCACCAATGTAATATAAGCCATCATGTGCCAGCAATGCCCCTCTGCTATGTACATCGGCCAAACTGGACAGTCCCTACATAAAACAATAAATGCACACAAACCAGATATTAGGAATGGCAATATACAAAAACTGTAGGAGAACACTTCAACCTCCCTGGACACACAGTAGCAGATTTAAAGGTAGCCATCCTGCAGCAAAAAAAACTTCAGGACCAGACTTCAAAGAGAAACTGCTGAGCTTCAAGTTTGTAGTTCATTTGCAAATTTGACCCCATCAGCTCAGGATTAAACAAAGACTGTGAATGGCTCGCCAACTACAAAAGCAGTTTCTCCTCCCTTGGTGTTCACACCTCATCTGCTAGAAAAGGGCCTCATCCTCCCTGATTGCACTAACCTCGTTATCCCTAGTCTGATTCTTGCTTGCATATTTATACCTGCCTCTGGAAATTTCCACTACATGCATCTGACGAAGTGGGTATTCATCCATGAAAGCTTATGCTCCAATACGTCTGTTAGTCTATAAGGTGCCACAGGACTCTTTGTTGCTTTTACAGATCCAGACTAACACGGCTACCCCACTGATACTAAATATACAAAAGTGTCACAGCACACCATTACTGAAAAATTGCTTATGTTCTCATTTTTACCATATGATTATAAGATAAATCAACTGGAATATAAATATTATACTTATGCTTCAGGGTATAGTATATAGAGCAGTATAAACAAGTAGTATGAAATTTTAGTTTGTATTGACTTTGGTAGTGCTTTTTATGTAGCGTGTTGTAAAACTAGGCAAATCTCGAGATGAGCTGATGTACCCCCTTGGAAGACCTTCCATGCATACCCCTTGTTGAGAGCCACTGCCTTAGAATGTGGTGACTACTTATGCTACAGTATCTGTTCAACCTTGTATTTAGCTGTGACCCTGCGTACCTTTCCCAGACCTGAAGAGCTCTGTGTAGCTCAAAAGCTTGTCTCTCTTAGGTCTAATACAAGGCAGATGAGGTAATATCTTTTCTCTCTAACAGCCTGGGACCAAGATGGCTAAGACACTGCATACCAGGTGGTTAAGCAGTTTTTTGGTTTTTTTTTTTTAACAGAGCTGGCCAGAAGATGGTTTTTACTTCCATAGAAAACCTGGACTTTCTGGCAATCAAAGAAGTGAAAATGTTTTGGCTGAAAATTGAAATATTTGGATTTGGAAATGCTGTCACAGTGCCACATTTGCTCCCATTTGCCTCTAAGTGTTGGGCTCCCCAGTCTGACCACATCTCCCATAATAAAACCACGGGCTCTCCTCTTGGTGAGGAGAAGCAGTGCATCATGGGAGTCCCATGACTGGTGATTCATGGGAGATGAAGCCCAGCTGTGGAGCTCAGCCCATAAAAAAGAACATTGAGATAAAGCACCCGAACTACAACTCCCATGAGGCACCAAGGCAGCATATCCAATTTGAATGTTTTGGTTTTCAGACATCCATAGTTTTGAAAGAAAAATTGAGATTTTCCGCAGAAAGGCACTTTTTGAAAACATTTGTTTAGTTGAAACCCCAATTTCTTGTCAAAAGACCATGTTGATGGAAGCAGCCCTACTCAATTACTGAAATGTTGAATCTCTCAAATCCAATTTTAGTGTAACCCACACACACCTCTGGGTGTGGCATTCTGTCCCATCTTGCGGCACTGAGACCACTTAGAGATTAATGAGTCTGCTCTACTGCTTTAGCTAAGAGCCAATTGGTTTTTAGCTCATGCAGTAGAGGCTCATGCATTTAGCTCTAGAGGTCCCAGGTTCAATCCTGCCTGCCGACAACCAGGGTCTGACAGTGTTACATTAGCAAGGGATGTTATTTGCATTCCTTTTCCCCATCTCTAATGGTCAAACCCTGCTTTGTGCCTTGGTCAGCTCTCCCCTCCATTTTTGTGACCTACTTCAGTCTGCCACTCCTGTTTCAGATCCTTCCAGTCCATGCAAAATGCTGTTGTGAAAATCTTCCTCTCCCATCTCTCCAATCAAGTCACCCCCTTCGAGTCTCCCAAATCCAATTCTCATGTATGTCACAGAAAGCGCTTCTATTGACTTAGTTGGAGCCAAATATAAGGGCCTTATGTGGCTCCACTCTTTCCTACCTTCTGCATCAGTTTCAAACTATGCATTTCCCTCACCTTCCAACCTCTGCATCACCTACTTTCATCAACTCCTACATCCCTTCGGGCCCAAGCCTTTCACCTACCCAGTAGCCTCAGACCAGCTGACAGGCCCTGGGGAAGTTTCCTGGGAGGTCGTAGGACTAGAAAGTCAAAGGCCTCTCTGTACTTGGGACATGGGCAGAGCCACTCCCTGGCCCAGCTGACCTGTGCGTCAGAGCAGGGCCAGCCATAGCACATTTTGCTAAGCCCGTAAAACTTTTTGCCCCCAACCCTGTCTACCACCTCCCCTCCCCTCTGGATAAAAAAAGTGTACTGGGCCCAGGGCAAAGTGGGGAAGTTTGTACTGCCTGTTGCGTGGATAAACCAAGGATCCCTGTCAATATGCCCCCCACCCCTTTGCAAGAACTATAGCCTACATTTTCAAGAGTGACTAATGATTTGGGGTGCCTCAAATTTTGGTTTCCCAACCTGGCACACCTCAAGAAGGCTGGATTTGCAGGAAGAGATGAGCACCTCCCTCCCCCGCACCCACCCCAAAATTCAGGCCCCTTTAAAGCATTTCAACCTGGGACTCAAATTCACATGCATCCGGAACAACAATTCCAAAGCTGCCTGAGGAATGCAGAAGCCCAATTGCCATTCAAATGGACGGTAAATGGTGATTAAAACTCCGCTACCTAAATGGCTCTGAAGAAAAAAAAAATCTCATCTGTATTTTCTAAAAACATTCCTAATGGAAAAGCAATAACCCTACAATTTAAAAACAAACTGCTGGAGAGCTCCCATCTGTAAGCAGAGAAAATAGAGAAATATGGCAGGACCTCACCTATGCAGAGAGCATGGCCTGTGGGAATTTGAGACATTGCTGGTGGGCACTCCTCTGTATTTAAGGGACAGCTGAGGAGCTATGAAACTAGCCAGTAGATTTTTGTATTTACAAGGCAGTGCTGGAGCGCGAAGCGTGACTGTGTGATGGCTAGAGAGATCTGCAGGAGGAATTATGCATACTTCATTTAATGTATGGCTCTGTGAGCATCATCGGGTTAGACATTTCTGGGACAGACAGAGCCATCAATACCTTCTATGGCCTCCAGGCAAAAATATAAGGAGAAATTCTGAGGTCATCATTGCCAGCAGACAATCTCTTTGCCTTTGTTTTGCTTTGAAAGAGCATATGGAAGGAAGAAGATTTGAACTGAAACATCATAGTCTACATTGTGACAAAAGGGAGGGCAGGGGGGAGATCAGGAAATAACGGACATTATAGAACCATGACTAATGTCTCCACTGACTGTTAAATGAGCAATTAACTCAGGGGGATTCACCTTTAACGGCACAAACTTAACATGTGACAGCTAGAGTGAGCCCAGTTTCTCCTCTATGCTATGAACACGACCCATGTCACTGCCTCTTCCGACAGGATTGATGCTCTTGCAGTTAAGGCACTGGCTTAGCACTCAGGAGATGCACACTCAGTTCCCATCTCTGCTGCAGGACTTCTTGTGTGACCTTGGGCAAGTCCCGTAACCGCTCTGTGCCTCAGTTCCCCATCTGCAACACGTGTAGTACAGCTTTCTCTTTGTCTTGTCTGTTTAGATGGTGAGCTCGTCAGGGCAGAGACTGTCTCTTGTTATGTGTTTATACAGCACCTAGCATAATGGGGGGGGGATCTGTAATGCAAATAAGCACAAACATTTGCACATTGTTACACAAATAGCTGAAGTATTTACCAACCCTTCCACGAGATGGTGCCAGATGGTGGTGCTGAGGTGATGAGAAGTATTGTAATTCCCCTGCAGGCCTCTAGAGCAGGTCCCCAAACTTTTCAGGGTCATCCCCCCCTTCTCCCTGACCGTGCCTTTCCCCTCTCCCCACACCAGAGCTGGAAGTGAGGCCGCGATTCGGGGGGGGGGGGACAGGACACTGACAGGGGTAAGGGGGCCGAGGCTGGGGGTGGGCCTGGGGTCAGGGCTGGAAGTGGAGCTGCAGTCAGGGACTGAAGCCAGGGGCCGGAGCAGAGCTGGGGGCAGAGGCAGGTTGGAGGGACACTCCCTCCCCACCCCTGGGGGAGCTGGTTTGTGCCCCCCAAACATTCCTCCACACTCCCTTAGGGGGTGCATCTCATAGTTTGGGGACCACTGCTATAGAGAGAGTGCTCAAGAGTCCTTTAGTAGCTTCCCATGCCATGGAGCTTTTGGTATTGGGGCTACAATCTGGTATACACATGCCTGGTTAGATGAGTGCAGTTCCTTTCACATGCAGGCCTTGCCGCATGGTTAACTCATGTTTCTGCCATCTTAAGAGTACACTACTGCAGCAGGCGGTTACACACAGAGCATCTAGAAACAAACTAGTACACAGCGTGGTGAATTGTTTATTTTGTCCTGCTGTGCATAAATTTCCCCCATCTAGTTACTCTCCAGTGCAAATGATGAGTCATTTCATGGAATCATAGGACTGGAAGGGACCTCGAGAGGTCATCTAGTCCAGTCCCGGCAGGACTAAGTATTATCTAGACCATCCCTGACAGGTGTTTGTCTAACCTGCTTACAAATCTCCAATGACGGAGATTCCACAACCTCCCTGGGTAATTTATTCCAGTGCTTAACACCCTGACAGTTAGGAAGTTTTTCTTCATGTCCAACCTAAACCGCCCTTGCTGCAATTTAAGCCCATTGCTTCTTGTCCTGTCCTCAGAGGTTAAGAAGAACAATTTTCTCCCTCCTCCTTGTAACAACCTTTTACGTACTTGAAAACTGTTATGTCCCCCTCAGTCTTTTCTTTTCCAGACTAAACAAACTCAATTGTTTCAATCTTCCCTCGTAGGTCATGTTTTCTAGACCTTTCATCATCATTTTTGTTGCTATTCTCTGGACTTTCTCCAATTTGTCCACATCTTTCCTGAAATGCGGTGCCCAGAACTGGAAGAATTACTTCTCGTGTCTTGCTTACAATACTCCTGCTAATACATCTCAGAAGGATGTTTGCTTTTTTGGCAACAGTGTTACTGTTGACTCATATTTAGCTTGTTGTTCATTATGACCCCCAGATCTCTTCCTAGGCAGTCATTTCCCATTTTGTATGTGTGCAACTGATTGTTCCTTCCTAAATGAAGTACTTTGCATTTGTCCTTATTGAATTTCATCCTATTTACTTCAGACCATTTCTCCAGTTTGTCCAGATCATTTTGAATTATAATCCTATCCTCCAAAGCACTTGCAACCCCTCCCAGCTTGGTATCGTCTGCAAACTTTATAAGTGCACTCTCTATGCCATTATCTAAATCATTGATGAAGATATTGAACAGAAACCAGATTCCAGAACTGTTCACTTGATATGTCCTTCCAGCTTCACTGTGAAGTATGGATAACTTTTCTCTGGGAATGGTTTTCCAACCAGTTATGCACCCACCGTATAGTAGCTGCATCTAGGTTGCATTTCCCTAGTTTGTTTATGAGAAGGTCATGCAAGACAGTATCAAAAGCTTTACTAAAGTCAAGATATACCACGTCTACTGCTTCCCCCCATCAACAAGGCTTGTTATCCTATCAAAGAAAGCTATCAGATTGTTTGACATGATTTGTTCTTGAAAAATCCATGCTGACTGTTACTTATCACCTTATTATCTTCTAGATGTTTGCAAATTGATTGCTTAATTATTTGCTCCATTATCTTTCCGGGTACAGAAGTTAAGCTGACTGGTCTGTAATTCCCTGGGTTGTCCTTATTTCCCTTTTTATAGATGGGCACTATATTTGCCCTTTTCCAGTCTTCTGGAATCTCTCCCATCTTCCATGACTTTTCAAAAATAATCGCTAATGGCTCAGATATCTCCTCAGTCAACTCCTTGAGTATTCTAGGATGCATTTCATCAGGCCCTGGTGACTTGAAGACATCTAACTTGTCTAAGTAATTTTTAACTTGTTCTTTCCCTATTTTAGCCTCTGATCCTACCTCATTTTCACTGGCTTTCACTATGTTAAATATCCAGTCACCACCAACCTTTGTGGTGAAAACTGAAACAAAAAAGTCATTAAGCACCTCTGCCATTTCCACATTTTCTGTTATTGTTTTCCCTCCCTCATTGAGTAATGGTCCTACCCTGTCCTTGGTCTTCTTGTTGCTTCTAATGTATTTATAGAAAGTGTTGTTGTTATCCTTTATGTCTCTAGCTAGTTTGATCTCGTTTTGTGCCTTGGCCTTTCTAATTTTGTCCCTACATACTTGTCTTATTTGTTTATATTCATCCTTTTTATTTTGACCAAGTTTCCACTTTTTGTAGGACTCTTTTGTGAGTTTCAGATCATTGAAGATCTCCTGGTTAAGCCAGAGTGGTCTCTTGCCATACTTTCTATCTTTCTTATGCAGTGGGATAGTTTGCTCGTGCCCTTAATAATGTCTCTTTGAAAAACTGACAGCTGTCTTTGGTTGTTTTTCCCCTTAGACTTACTTTCCATGGGATCTTACCTACCAACTCCCTGAGTTTGCTAAAGCCTGCCTTCTTGAAATCCTTTGTCTTTATTGTGCTGTTCTCCCTCCTACCATTCCTTAGAATCATGACCTCTACCATTTCATGATCACTTTCACCCAAGCTGCCTTCCACTTTCAAAATCTCAACCAGGTCCTCCCTATTTGCTTTCCTACAGGGTGGAGTGGCTAGATGTGCCTCATATAGACAACTTAACGTGTTTTAAATCACCCAGCATTACAGTTACTGAGACGTGTGCGTCTCAGGTAAGTAGACCTTTCACTTAACTCAGAATCTGGAGCCAAACTATAGTCTAATGGACACCCTATAGAACTCCAGTGGCATCAGCAGAGCTTCATAGTGTGCCCTGACAGAACTTAGCTGAGGATCTGGCCCACCTTGTTCAAGCATGCCCAGCTGGTTAACTGTGCCCAGGCCACTCCCAGGAGCTTCAATTCCTGCTACCTCTAGCAGCAGAGTTCCTACATTCTGTAAGGCTATGTCTACACTACAGCTGGGATTGATGCTCTGAGATCGATACACCGGCGGTCAATTTAGCAGGTCTAGTGAAGACCCACCAAATCGACAGCAGATCGGTCTCCAGTCGACCCCGTACTCTACCCCCGAAGACAAGAGTAAGGTAAGTTGATGGGAGAGTTTCTCCCACTGTGGTAACTCGACCTAAGGTACGTTGACTCCAGCTACGTTATTCACATAGCTGGAATTGCGTAGCGTAGGTCAACTTACCACAGTAATGTAGACATAGCCTAAAGCTCTAACTTATCTTCCACAGAGCTTCAGTCTCTGTAAGGCTACAAATCCTGCTCCTGAACAGCTCCTAGCTTTGGAGGAATGCAATTGCACTCCAGTTCAAGGAGTTTACATCTCTTTGGGAAAGTGGCAGAGTTTGTGAGCTCTGCGAGCTAATTAGACTGAGAGTAATGAGTGATTAAACTCTACTTGAGAAGCTGGCAGAGTCTGTAAACTTCACAGGTTGGATAGCTTTGGGGTTTTTTTAAAATTAATTTTAAATTTTTTTCTCTACCGACATAGGACATTAATTGCAAAATATTACTGTCATGGTGGGGGTTGGGCAAAACATCAGTGAAACTGGTGGGTATTACCATTTTCCTTCGTTCAGGACAAATGTCAGAAGCAATTGAGCAGTCTTCCAGGATAGATAGGAGACCCCACCCAAAACACAGGCCACATGCAAGACTGGAGTAAGAGTTAAGCCATGCAGTCCAAAGGGCTGGTGATTGATCAGATTGCAGCTGGGATTCTGTGTGAGAGAGATAGAGAAACAGCCCAGAAACAGAGAAAGCAGCAGAAAGCCAAGGACAGCAGGAGAAGATTTGTAGCACAAGGAGGAGGGCTTGTCTACACTGCGACGTTGTGTGCAAAACTTTTGTCTTTCACTGGTACCTTAAAAAGCTCCCCCATGAAAGACAAAAGTTTTGCTGATGCAAATGGCAGTGTAGCACTCTCCTGCTGAGAAAGCTACTGCCCCTTGCAGGGCTGGAAGTATTTTGTTGGCAAAAGTGCTGACGAAATACCGATAGAGAGCGTTCACATGCATTGACTTTTAGCGACAAGGCTGTGTTGACACAGCCTTGTCACTAAAAGCTGCGTAGTGTAGACAAGCCCTGAGTAAAAGCTGAGAGGCTTTTGGGGTAGAGTGCTAGTTGGAAAGAGGCTTGGAACTGCAAGCAAGGAAGCTGTCTCCTACTGTTTCATTTCTATTGTGTTCAGGAAGAGTTTTCTATATACTCTTTGTAAATAGAGAGGATTACACCAAAGAAATACCTAACTCCATCATCACGCTCCTCCTCCTAATGGAAACAACCTGCAAGAACTCAAATCCTGACTCACCACTGATGTCAAAAGGGGTAACATTGCTAATGCAGACTCAGCGCTGCCTGTGTAAAATGACCGATCATCAGAAAATTCAACAATGAAGCTTCTAAGCAAGGCCCGACTGTGTCCGAGTACTACTGCACATATACACCCTTTTGAATCCCGGTTCTCTAGTCAAGGACTAGATTGTGTGCGTCACTCCTGCTGAGCTGTTGCAAGGCCAGAGGGGACCCAAGGAGAGATATCAAACTCACAATAGCAATCCCTGTCTTCTGTGGTGGGTATGGACCTCTCCTTCCTGCTCCCCCTACCCACCCCAGGAGGAGACACACGACTGGGGGAGGAGGCAAGGCCTTGTCCCCACTCCTCTCCACATCACCCTGCACCTGGGGGAGGTTCGGCTCCATCCTAACAAGCGAGGGCAGCACTGGCATTGCCTGAGGTGCCCTCACCCCCTTGCTGCTCCTGGGGCAATGCCGCCCATGCTAGGAGCAGTGCTGTGGCTGAGAACCACAGTTTAGCCCTACGTGTGAAGTAAGATTTCAAAAGTACCCAAGTGACTTAGGAGCTTTTCCACTTAGACTCCCAAGTCACTTGGGCGACTAAAAATTGTACCCGTATAATCTTGTGTTACCTTTATAATCAGACATACTCAATAGAAGACAACATGCAGTGCAGCTCAGTCAGAGTTGCTGCTAAAACCCGAGCATGTACACTTTCTGACTTGGGTTAATTTCAGCCATGTACCCTTAACACTGCATTCCTGGGGTGAAATCCTGCTCCACTGAAGTCCGCGGGAGCTTTGCTATTCTGTTAATGGAACCAGGAATTCACCCTTGAGTTCCACCATTTAACAGAGATGAGTGAGCAGTTCACTCCTATCCCCTCATGTATCGAGAATGTGCAGCTCTGCTCTGCGGGGGTTGATGCTTTCCTTTCAGTGTTCCAGATCAAAACTATCTCTGTAAGCAAGTAAAAGATGCTTTATCTAGCTGCCAAGACTTCAAATTCAACCTGGACTCCAAGAGTCAGGTTGGATACTTTTCTACTCATGCACCATAAGGTCCAACCATGACCTTCTGTAGACAAAATTAGGCCCACAGTTACATGTGTAAGCCCCATGGTCTTCCATGGATTCATAAAGATGTGGCTAAATGGGACTTTGTAAACACTTCAGTAAACCTTACTCACATTGATTCTGCTGGTGCTACTTGCTTGAGAAAGTACAGTCAATGAGAAGATCTATGGAGTATGATGAAAAAGGTTGCAAAATCTGGCCCCATGGAATTTAGTAACACATGACATCCTTGAAGGAACAGAATACAGCCCATACTCTGCCTTCATTGTGTTGGCTCTACGAGAGCAAAAACATGACCCTGCATGCACATGGGGTGCAGAGGAGAGAATTGGTACTTTTTTTTACATAGTCACATTTGAGAGGAGCACTATTCTTTAAGAACATTTCTTCCTGGAATGATTTCACAGTGCAGCCTTGGAGACACGGTATTTCAGGAAATATTTGGGTGTCAGCTGATAGCAAGTACAACAATTCTGGAAAAAGCCTGGTTAAAATTGACAGTGCAAGCTAGCAAGTGATTCCGAGATCTGTAGGCCTAGCGAGTTCATGCTCTTGTTCTTTGACTAGTAGCGTGGCTTTCTGCTGAACCACAGTGCAAGTCCTGTAGGAAACACTCTGGATTAATACTCCATGCTTTATTTTATTCTGACTTGTATTAAGATGAATGTCAAAAGGAATGGTAATGAAATGGAGAGGTTACTTTAAACAATTGCTGTTAAATTACTGCCTCATTTTGACAATGGTGGCTGTACATCAGTAATATGACAGTAATTAAAAGAGTTAAAATAACACAGGGCACAGTGAGGGAAGGACACTGCCTGAATGGCAGGGCCTGAAGGTATTATGCAGGTGATAATCCTTCTCTAGGCCTTTAGGGAGAAGTGCCCCTTACTACACCTCTTTCACAGGTAGGCAGTGATCCTTCTAGCACATGTAGGAGTGGAGGGCATGTCCCCATGTCTACCTTGTATGGAAATGCCCTCTCTAGGGTGGCTAGAGCTGTGCTAGTTGCCTTTTTCCATTTCTAGACTATGCCTGGCCACTGAGTGGAACTGCTGAGGGTGCAAGAGGGTTCCCTGTACCTCTCCTGCATTGTAACTTAACACACTGTGGGCCTGTCTTCCTCTAGTGGCAACCCCACATAAAGAAGATAAATATCTACTATTGCTAGCAGCTAGCAGAGCAACTCCTTGTGCTCAAGGAAGAGTGGTTTATGCTTGTAGTTCTGGAGGGCCAAAGTTCAAACCCCACGTACGGTTAATTATAAAACTGCACACACAGAGGCATAATTTAGCACAAAGTGTACTAATGTCAGGCCCTACAAAAAACCAAACACACCCTAATAAACTATTATAGCATACTGCATACTTCAGAGGAACTTCATCCTTTTAAGTTGAAAGTATCACTTAAGGGACTGTTACTCTGCTCTGTTCCCCAGCGCGGGATTAAAATAGAAAAGCTCCAAAAGTTGCTAGGAGGAGAGTGATGGACAGCTCTGGAAATTGTTCCAAGTGAACCATAAAACTGTCAAATAAATGAGACATGTTAGTTTTGATGGCCCCAAGCCTTCCAGAAATAAAGCAGAGCCATAATGGAAGTCTGTTGTAAGGTATTAAGAATTAATTAGGGCGTACAGAATAGGAATATAAAAACATGAGCAACACATTGTAGGTTTGCTATGGGGGAGATGAAGCAAAAAGACACTGCTATCAGTTTCTGACTTTGACTTCTTATTTGATTATATGCAATACAAAAGTGCATGTTGGACAATAAATTGAGACGAAAACATTGCTGTCCCTTCTTAAGTGAAGAACGCCAATACCCTCTCCATTCCCTTCACAAACAATAATGCAGGGAAAGCACTTAATCTCAATTATTAACAAGGCCTCTGGCTAGAAGAGGTTCTGCTGTGCGGCATTGAGAGGTCATGTGATGGTCACAGAGGCTTTAATAAGGAATTAATGTTGTACTTGGCACTGAAGTGATGTAAACTGCTTTGTAACAATGATACATTTCTAATGAATTGATTAGGGCTGGGCAGGCCGGTTCAGATGGAATAAGAACAAACCAAAGCTTTTGCTGAGTAATCAAAAGCCAAACCAGCATTTTTGGAGAATTTTCATTGTGACGTATTGTTTACATGATTTACGCTTGTTCCTGGGTAACCTAAACAAAACATCAAATACAGTACATGTCAACTGGGGTGGATGGGTGGGGATTTGGACCCTCAATTCCCATTACTTTTGAGTGGAAATTGAACATTCAAGTCCATTAGTCATCTTTGAAAATGTGCTTTTACTGGATTGATTAGTGTTATCCAGCCCAGACTGGAATTCTGGACCAGTTCAGCCATTCCTAGTTCTAATCTAACCATTGTTAGTAACGGCAAAGTTCTTGGTTCAGGCTTGCAGCAGTGATAGAATAAACTGCAGGTTCAAATCAAGTCTCTGGAGAACATCCACAGCTGGGATGGGTCTTTCAGTCCTTGGTTCAAAACTTCAGTGTAGCAAAGTTGCTCCAGAGGTCTGAAGCAGGACTGAAGATCAGATGGAGGAGCTGCAGCAGCTTTTTATATTCTTTTGCCATGTGGTCTTTCTTTCTTTGTCCCAAAGACAAGCTGTCCATCACATGGCCTGGAAAAACCTCAGAGTTCTGTCCATAGGCATGTCCCTGCACACCTTGCTGAGTCTGCCTTCTCTCAATGGGTCAATTGTATAGCTGATGGTCCTTAATGGGCCATCAAGCGGGCTAGGCAGAGCTGACACCAACTTGTCTAAGGTGTCACCCAGAAGCATAGCGCAAGTTTGAAATACAGACAGTATAGAGCCAATATTCATAACTTCAACTACAAAACGATACACACATATAGACAGCATAATCATAATCAGCAAACCATAACCTTGTCTTAGATACCGCATTTGACCTCTTTATATAAGATTTGGTGCCACTACAGGACCTTGGTTGCAACAATGATCTATATGGTCCCAGTTCAAGTCAATAACGTCACACCAAGATTGAAGGAAGCAGAGATGGAGAGGTGATTAGTAGACTCCCAAAGCCATATACATTGGTGGGGTTTTTGGCCACTTTGTAGCCAAGCCAAAGTCAAGAAACGCACAAAGAAGAGCAGAGATAAAACTTCATTTACTAGATACCCTTTTGAAATAGGGTCACTCTGGCCTGGCAGCTCCAGGTGGTTATATTTAGTTCATACGGAGCTCCAATTACTACAAGCCAGCAGGTGGCTGGGTATAGGGGCTCTTTACTCTGAGTCTCTTGTGTGGAACCTACAGACGCTTCCCATAATCCCTTGGCTCTTACCCAGTCCCCACTGCCTGCACACCTCCCAAGACTGACTGTCCTGCTGACCTGAAATATGCAAAGATGACACCAAATGGGGGACACATTCTGCCCAGGCTGGTTGTAGACGTTTGTAACATTACTCCCCCTTTTAATGCTGTTAGTCCTGTTACACAATGTGAAATGGAAGCAAGCTAAGGCCAGGGGCATTCACATTAATTCTGAAGTGAACCTAGCCAACCTCTTGTGAGGCAAGTCTGGTTCAAAGCACAAATCTAAGTGGTGGGAATAAAAATTAAAGCCACCAGGCTTAGTTAAGGAGTCTTGACAAAATACAGGCACAGCTAAGAGTTTTTTCCACAGACTAGTCTCAGGAAAATTAGAAGCAGGACTTAAAAAGCAGAACCACACTCCATAAACAGGCAACTGCAAAAACTTACAGCCACCCTTCACAAAAGGGGTGATAAATCTGTAGATTACAGGCAAGAACCGTGTGTTATACATGGTTTGGAGCACAGCAGCAAGCAATATAAATGGTTATAAGCAACTTATTGGACTCTCTAACAAACAGTCCCTTTGTTAATCATGGGAAACAGCTGCCATTTTGGGACCATAGGTATTGCCAGACTGGATCAGACCTAAGGTCTATCTAGTCTACGCCAGTGATCTGGACCAAATACTTCAGAGGAAGGGGTAAGAACCCCACAGTAGGCAGAGGTGGGGTAATCTTGACCCTTCCCTCCCCACTCATTCTGATCTAACCGTTAGAGACTGGGTTACACCTTGCAGCACGAGGTGTAATATCCCTTAATCATTTATGAAGACATCTATCCATCTCTGCACTACTTATAGATCCACCCACAATACAAAGTGCAAACAACTTAGTTTTAGGTCACACTTTCTCATAGATCTGGGAACAGAATTTTTGAGTAGTGACTCTGAGTCTTGGTCTTCCCAAAGCACCTGCTTTGCCATTGGAATAGAGAAGACTGCTATTTACAGTTAAGTGGAAAAGACTGAAAAAGGAATCAAAGTATTTCCAGTTTCTACGATTTGCTCTTTAAAATAAAGTTCTAATTAAACTAAAGATTTAAGGAAGAAGTTTTAGACTGAATCCTCAAAACCAATATTAATATGCAACTTGAATCAGCTCTGGTGTCTAGATGCCATCTACTGGAGAAAGAAAACACACCAATCACATTTTATTACCTCAATCTGCCTATACTCATAACAGAGAGACAAGGTGGGTTAAGTAATCTAAAGCCAACTTCTGTTGGTGAGAGAGACAAGCTTTCAAGCCACACAGAGCTCTTCGTCCTGGCTGGGAAAGGTACTCCCAGTGTCACTGCTAAACACCGGGTGGAATAGATAGTTTAGCATGAGTAGATAGTTAGCACATATTGTAAGGGACCATTCACGGTAGAGTGGCCCGTTAACACCTCTGCAGTCATAGGACAAAAAGAGGAGGTGAGAAGGTTACAGATAGCTGCAATAAACCACAAATCAAAGAGTGCTGAGATTAGGGGACAGTGATTTGCCTCTTTTTATATAAAAAGAAAAGGAGTACTTGTGGCACCTTAGAGACTAACCAATTTATTTGAGCATGAGCTTTCGTGAGCTACAGCTCACTTCAGCTGTAGCTCACGAAAGCTCATGCTCAAATAAATTGGTTAGTCTCTAAGGTGCCACAAGTACTCCTTTTCTTTTTGCGAATACAGACTAACACAGCTGTTACTCTGAAACCTGTTTTTATATAAAGGAGGTGTTTTGTGGCTGAATGATCAAGACATGTGGCTCTCCTTCTAGTGTGTTGACATTTGTGATAGGGTAGGAGGGATTTTGGTGCTGGGCTGGCAGCAGAACTCCCATGACACTCTGCTATGTAGCAGGAGATGGCTTTGAATTTTGCTGGGCAGTGGGTTTTGGCATGTTTTCAGGTCTGCTGCTCTGGGGAGTTTGGCAGTGTTGGCCACAGAGTGTGAGAACTGCTGTTGCACATATTTTGGCAGTGCTGATTGCAGGGTGTGTGGCAGAAAGACTGGATAAGGTGGGGAAATGGGCGGGGGGGAAGGCAGCTGAGGGTTATAGTGATGGACAGAGGGCAATAAGGGGTGTAGTTATCCTGGGACATCATGGGGAGGTGAGGCCATCTATAAACTGGATGCAGGCTGTCAGACAGATACAGGGGAGATCTTCCACAGCCTGTTGCAAACTGAATGCTTCTCTGTATATGGGCTGTCTTTACTGTTAATCACTAAATCCAATCAAAGCTGATTTATCTAAGGTTTGTTTATTTATCTAAGGTCTGGAAATAATCCAGACTCAAGACTAAACATAAGATCACCGAGGGACAGAGTGGCTAGGCAGCAGTTCAGCAGAAAAGGACCTGGGGTTACAGTGGACGAGAAGCTGGATATGAATCTACAGTGTGCCCTTGTTGCCAAGAAGACCAATGGCATTTTGGGATGTATATGTAGGGGCATTGCCAGCAGATCGAGGGATGTGATCGTTCCCCTCTATTCGACATTGGTGAGGCCTTATCTGGAGTACTGTGTCCAGTCTGGGCCCCACACTACAAGAAAGATGTGGAAAAATTGGAAAGAGTCCAGCGGAGGGCAACAAAAATGATTAGGGGACTGGAACACATGATTTATGAGGAGAGGCTGAGGGAACTGGGATTGTTTAGTCTGCAGAAGAGAAGAATGAGGGGGGATTTGATAGCTGCTTTCAACTACCTGAAAGGGGGTTCCAAAGAGGATGGATCTAGACTGTTCTCAGTGGTAGCTGATGACAGAACAAGGAGTAATGGTCTCAAGTTGCAGTGGGGGAGGTTTAGGTTGGATATTAGGAAAAGCTTTTTCATTAGGAGGGTGGTGAAACACTGGAATGCGTTACCTAGAGAGGTGGTGGAATCTCCATCCTTAGAGGTTTTTAAGGTCAGGCTTGACAAAGCCCTGGCTGGGATGATTTAGTTGGGGATTGGTCCTGCTCTGGGCAAGGGGTTGGACTAGATGACCTCCTGAGGTCCCTTCCAACCCTGATATTCTATGATTCTATGATCACAGTTAAAGTTATCAACTACTGGTCATCGCCAAGTTATTTCTTACTGATGATTAATTAACAATAAGCGTGTGAGAGATCATTTGAGTTTGACCCCCAATTCTGGTAGCTGTTCCGTTCTAGGTACCTTCCCTAATGCCTCCTGCAAGACCATGCAACCTTAATCATGGGAAAGTTTAAAGACAGATGGCCAGCTTCTCAGAGGGCTATGCCTGTTTACACCAGTTGAGAATAATCTGGCCCAGAACATCTCCTGCTCAGATGTGTTCTTCTGAAGGGAAATGTTCAAGACTGTAATAGGTCCTGCTAATAGTCAAATGTGAGTCATAACTCCTAGCTTACAAGGTCAGTCTTATTACCCCCTGAAATCCAGAGCCCTCCAGCAAATGAGAAAGCCAAATGTCTGCTGACTAAGCACACCACCCTTGTTCTAGAATAGCTTCATCTGGCATCAGTCCACTGTTCTGCATATGTTGCAGGTCCCAAGCCGTGTGCAAATTGCTTAGTGTACATCATTGTAAGTGTTCTCTCATTTCTAGCCCTGGTGGAACAGTCAGCACTAAGCTGCCAGTCCCCTCCTCCCCCGCAAATGTTCCTTTGAAACTCCTGACCTTGGTTTACCCACCCCACTGGCCCTTGAGAAGGATGAGCCCTTGTTTAACCAGCTTAACCAGTGGAGCAGCTTCCCAAGGGATGTGGTAAATGGTTTATCATCACTCCCTGGATTCTTTCAGTCAAGCTCGGATGTCATCCTGAAAGAGAAGCTCTGACTTAGCACCAAGAGTTTCCTTATGTGAGAGGGTTATAAAAAAAATCTCTGGCCCGTGACATACAGGAGGTCAGACCGTGATCATAATGGTCCCATCTGGTCTTGGAAGGCTGTGGACTCAGATGTCCTGCACTGTGAAGGGGAGTTTGCCCGTGGCTAGAGCACCTGCTCTCGCTGTCCCCATCTGGCACCCCACACCCCCACTGACCATCTCGCTGGCAATTTCTCATCCCCTAATTCAGCCCTCCGGCCAGGTCACAATTTAATCCACCCCTTCTGTGGGTAACAGAAAGTCCAACATAAATCAGTCTAATGTGCTACCAGTGGGTCTTTGGCACTCACACCTTTGCCTTGGGGCTTTCCAGTGTCCTTATCCCTCACACAGGGAGAGAGGGAAGGGGGCTTCCTGCCACCTACTCCAATGGCTTATAGGGGAAGCCAGGCCTTCCCACTATACCGGGTTCCAGCCCAGGACCCTACAACTAGCCGCCAAGGTCTGCTCTGTGCAGCTCCTTAGAATCATAGAATCATAGAATATCAGAGTTGGAAGGGACCTCAGGAGGTCATCTAGTCCAACCCCCTGCTCAAAGCAGGACCAAGCCCCAATTAAATCATCCCAGCCAGGGCTTTGTCAAGCCTGACCTTAAAAACTTCTAAGGAAGGGGATTCCACCACCTCCCTAGGTAACGCATTCCAGTGTTTCACCACCCTCCTAGTGAAAAAGTTTTTCCTAATATCCAACCTAAATCTCCCCCACTGCAACTTGAGACCATTACTCCTTGTCCTGTCATCTGCTATCACTGAGAATAGTCTACATCCATCCTCTTTGGATCCACCTTTCAGGTGGTTAAAAGCAGCTATCAAATCCCCCCTCATTCTTTTCTTCCGTAGACTAAACAATCCCAGTTCCCTCAGCCTCTCCTCATAAGTCATGTGTTCCAGACCCCTAATCATTTTTGTTGCCCTTCGCTGGACTCTCTCCAATTTTTCCACATCCTTCTTGTAGTGTGGGGCCCAAAACTGGACACAGTACTCCAGATGAGGCCTCACCAATGTCAAATAGAGGGGAACGATCACATCCCTCGATCTGCTGGCAATGCCCCTACTTGTACACCCCAAAATGCCATTGGCCTTCTTGGCAACAAGGGCACACTGTAGATTCATATCCAGCTTCTCATCCACTGTTACCCCTAGGTCCTTCTCTGCAGAACTGCTGCCTAGCCATTTGGTCCCTAGTCTGTAGCAGTGCATTGGATTCTTCCGTCCTAAGGGCAGGACTCTGCACTTGTCCTGTTGAACCTCATCAGATTTCTTTTGGCCCAATCCTCCAATTTGTCTAGGTCCCTCTGTATCCTATCCTTACCCTCCAGCGTATCTACCACTCCTCCCAGTTTAGCGTCATCCGCAAACTTGCTGAGGGTGCAATCCACACCATCCTCCAGATCATTTATGAAGATATTGAACAAAACCGGCCCCAGGACCGACCCTTGGGGCACTCCGCTAGATACTGGCTGCCAACTAGACATGGAGCCATTGATCACTACCCGTTGAGCCCAACAATCTAGCCAACTTCCTACCCACCTTGTAGTGCATCCATCCAGCCCATACTTCTTTAACTTGCTGACAAGAATACTGTGGGAGACAGTGTCAAAAGCTTTGCTAAAGTCAAGGAACAACACGTCCACTGCTTTCCCTTCATCCACAGAACCAGTTATCTCGTCACAGAAGGCAATTAGATTAGTCAGGCATGACTTGCCCTTGGTGAATCCATGCTGGCTGTTCCTGATCACTTTCCTCTCCTCTAAGTGCTTCAGAATTGATTCCTTGAGGACATGCTCCATGATTTTTCCGGGGACTGAGGTGCGGCTGACCGGCCTGTAGTTCCCAGGATCCTCCTTCTTCCCTTTTTTAAAGATTGGCACTACATTAGCCTTTTTCCAGTCTTCCGGGACTTCCCCCGATCACCATGAATTTTCAAAGATAATGGCCAATGGCTCTGCAATCACATCCGCCAATTCCTTTAGCACTCTCGGATGCAACTCATCCGGCCCCATGGACTTGTGCATGTCCAGTTTTTCTAAATAGTCCCGACCACTTCTTCCTTGCTCCTACCTAGCCTGTTTCAGGGTTAATCCTTCTGTCAGGGGCAGGACTCCCAGGGCCCTTCCCTGGAATCCCCCAAGCAAGATTCCAGCATAAAAATATAAACTCAGACCAGCTTCTGCCCTCCTCAGGCTTGTCCTTTTCAGCCTCTTAAGGTCCCCTTACTCTATTCTTCCATGAGCCCTTCCCAGAGCTCCCTACCTGGCAGTCCAAAGCCCACCCATCTTTCAGGGTGCACCACTAGAGTGCTAACCAGCTGCTGCTTTATGTCTTGCCAGCCTTCTGTACTCAGGCTTGTTCTCCCTCCCTTGGGCTTCATCCTCACCACCTCTACTCCCAGAGCAACTGCAAACTCACCTCTCCCTACAGCCCCCTTCTGCTCCAGGCTTCCTGCCTTTATAATCACTACACAGCTCCTCCCTCTTCAGTTGCAGCCAGATAACATAACTGGTCTTTCAAGCCCTTATTAACCCATACATGGCCTGTGTGCACTACACTCCATCACATGCCAATTTATTCAAATGTTGTGTGTGTGTGTCATCTCTCAAGAGTGTCTGGCATCAGGAACTCCAGGCTAGGTTTATTTTATTGCTTTCATCCAGGCATTTTTGGGAAGGCCATGTGGTTAATTAAGTCATTTGCAGCAGTCCTTCATTTTTATCCTGCCTGTTTTAGTATCCTGAGTTCTCTTTTATTTTAAAGGAAGTTGTGACCTTTGGTATTTTGCAGATACGCCTGAAGTTGCAAACTGACCACAAGGGCTGGAAGTTTGTCCTGGTGACTTTTTCCCTTGCAGTTGCTGACACTGACAGCCAGAGTTCAGACCTTCGGCTCCTGCCGGCATGCCCACAAACACGCCAGGAGAGAGTGCATCCTTGCTGCCCATACTCCCCTCAGATTGCCTACTCCCCCAGCAACTCCCTGAAGAGAAGTTGCCAGGTCCCCACTCCTTTGAGCCCCTGCTGCTTTCCGCCACAGCTCCTGAGGGAGATGGAGGGGATGTTGCTATGATTTCACCAGCAGCTTCTTCACATGCAGCTTTCCTTTTCAGAGGGGAGGGGGTCAGGTAGGAGCACAATCCACCCTTCCCTTCAGGGCTGAGCCATGAGGCTCCAATTAAAAACACAAGAATCTGTTTCAGAGTAGCACCCGTGTTAGTCTGTATTTGCAAAAAGAAAAGGAATATTTGTGGCACCTTAGAGACTAACTAATTTATTTGAGCATAAGCTTTCGCGAGCTACAGCTCACTTCATCTTCTCTGCAGAGGAATGCATCCGATGAAGTGAGCTGTAGCTTAGGAAAGCTTATGCTCAAATAAATTTGTTAGTCTCTAAGGTGCCATAAATACTCCTTTTCTTTTTACAAGAATCTGTGAGTTTCACAAGCCCTGTGACAAACATGTTTCCCAGCCAGCTATAATGCACTGGCCGAGTGGATCTAGACTGTTCTCAGTGGTAGCTGATGACAGAACAAGGAGTAATGGTCTCAAGTTGCAGTGGGGGAGGTTTAGGTTGGATATTAAGAAAAACTTTTTCACTAGGAGGGTGGTGAAACACTGGAATGTGTTACCTAGGGAGGTGGTGGAATCTCCTTCCTTAGAAAGTTTTTAAGGTCAGGCTTGACAAAGCCCTGGCTGGGATGCTTTAGTTGGGGATTGGTCCTGCTTTGAGCAGGGGGTTGGACTAGATGACCTCCTGAGGTCCTTTCCAACCCTGATATTCTATCATTCTATGATTCTATGAGTGAGTCTGTTTCTGTCCGCGGACTGGACCAAGTAAGAGGTTTATGAGGCTGCCTCCTAGCTGCCAGCCCTAGTCCTACAGCTCAAACAATAGAGACTTTTTTCCCTTTAAATCTAAAGGCCTGTTTTCAATCTCTGCAGGCAACCCAATGAGGGTGTTGTCATCCAAACATGCAAAGCAAGGAGGGCACATACTAGTCTGAGTGCCAACTCCTATGAACTTCACCATAGTCACAAACCCTGCTCCAGGTCACCCACCCCTGCACAGCATAAGACACAGACACATTGCCTCTAACCCACACACAACACAGAAAGGACACCCTCCTCCATCTGCCATCCATGTGAACAAGAGATCCCAGTCGATGACAGCAACTCTGTCTATAGGCTAGAAACCAGTCCTCTCTCATACGTTCTCCATATTCGGTTGTAAGAACTTGCATCAGGTTGGATATAATAATACTGTGTAATACTATCCACTAGTAACCAATACTATGTTGGATATAATAATACTGTGAGGCTGATCAGAATGGTTATGGCCACATTACGGACAGGGAGGATGAGCCACAGAGATGTGAAATGACAAATCTAAGGTCACGCAGGGAATGTGTGGCAAAACCAGGAATAACTGCAGACTCCTTCATCCTGTGGATTGGAGGTAATCTCCACACAATCCTTATAGCCAGGCTGCAATTTTGTAAGGGGAAAAACCCAATTCTTTGGGGCAGGGACTGTCTCTCTTCTCTGTGTTTGTGTAGCACCCAGCACAATGGGGTCCAGGGCCACGATTAGGCTCCTAGGTACCATGATAATAATAATTAATTAGTACGGACTTCCTGAGCAAGAACAATGAGCAGAAATGAGGAAGCACTCACCCCAAACCATCATTCCAATGAGGGTATTTTTCTTTAGCTGTCCCACTTGTAGTGAGTTGGGTCAAAGGCTGAAAGCTTAGTGCTAGAGGATCTGAGACTTTTGTAAAGACGGTTGTTGCTGTTAGTTTAGTGTGGGAGTTTTTCCATTGACTTCAGCAGAAATAGTCTTGGGCTGGCTCTGTTATTTGTCATAGGTGTCTCTCTAAAATACAAAACTCCCAGTACAGACATTGACTAGACACTAAAGGGAGCTGATCGAGCTAAGTAGAGCTGGTCCAAAAATTTCCAGTGGAAACAGTTTTCCGCTGGAAATTGCAGTTTTGTCAAAATCAAAGTGTTGCACGAGAACATGTCAGTTTTGACGAAATTTGACAGAAGATTTTCGAAACAATTCAAAATCAAAATGGAGTATTTTTGATTCAACTTTCTTATTTAGTTTAATTCTGACATTTAGTTTAATTTCAACTTAAGCTTATAAAGATTTATAACTTGTGATGCTGGTTGACCAGGTGCCAGCTCATGCCAGAGCCCCAGGCCAATTCACTGGTGTATTAGTATAGATCAAAATGATTGTTAACACTTCAGGAAATCTAGTGGGATATTACTTCCGTTGTTTTCACTTATCTGTATCCTGTTATAATGCAGTAACAAACATTTACATCGTGTATACCCTGGTAACGAAATAACCTGCCAAAGGAGAAAGAAGCCTTGTAGAATGCAAATGAAGAACTAACAGAAAAGTGCTAATTTCAAAGCAAACAATCGTGTGCAATGATTGGAAGTCAAAGACTCAAATTGCACGCCTCATGCTCTCATCAAAGGAAAAGCCCACGTGGGTAGTGACCCTGTCAGCTTGTTTTATGTGAAAAGAAGCTATAAGTGTGGATTCAAGGAAAGATCCTTCATCTCTGGACTCTTACATGGAAGTGTACGAGATGCAAAGCAGAGATCCCTACAGACAATTTGGATTCCCAGAAATTTTTTCAGGGTAACTGGTAGTTTATTACATCCCTGCCACTATTTGGAATTACAAACTGTGATTCACCTGTGCATATATTTTGCCTTCTTTAACCTCTCAATAACTCTCATTTCCTTTTCTTAGCTAATATACCTTTAGTTAGTTTACTATAGAATTGGCTGCCAGCATTATCTTTGGTGTAAGAGCGAGAGTACATATTGATCTGGGGTAAGCGACTGGTCTCTTGGGACTGGAAGCAACCTAAATGTGGTGTGATTTTTGGTATATGTGACCTTTTATCACTAAGTCCAGTTTATCTGGATGGCAAGATAGATTGGAGAATATAAGGGGACTGTCCGTGACTCCATGGCAAAACTGTTATATTGATCCAGGAGTTCACATTTGCTACTGGCTTAATGAAATCAAATTATAGAACACACCACCAGTTGGGGGTGTCTGCCTGTTTTCTGACAGTCTGCCCTGAGGGAGGCAGTCACGGTCATGAGCCACTCTAGACAACGTGACTACTTATATAATGCTTATATATTTGATAGTTAATGTGGTACTACAATATTTTGACATTATGAAACATTGTTTCTATAAGATCATTTCAATGTTTCTGAATTAAAATATTTTCTAATTTTCATTCTGCAAGATTTTGACTTTTTGCCCCAATTTGGGATGAAAAGAAATTTCAAGACAGCAGAATTTCCCATTGGGCAGAAATTGTTTTCTGAGCCGCTCATGATCTCAGCTACCTTTAAACCTGGGCCTCAAGTTTACTGTCAGTGCCAACTACTTCTCACCTGCTCTTAAAATGAGCAAGTAGTTATACCCATTTTACAGATAGGAAACTGAGGCAGAAAGAGAATAAGTGACATGCCTAGGGGTTCCAGAACAAGGCAGAGACATAGATGGGAACAGAACTGGGAAAATCTGATGGCCACTCCCTTGCTCTAACCACTAGATAAATCTTAAGATTCATCACCATTTGGAATTTCTCATTTAGACTTGAGAATCATTGAGTGTGTTTTGGAAGAATGAGGTTATGAATAGACTTCTCTGTGTCCCATTCTGCAGCATTTCCTTTGTTACTGTCCAGAACTAAACAGCAGTAATTTTGATTTCTTGTATATTTTGTGTGTGTGTGTAAGGAAGAGATTTACAGACATGATCTTTCTGCACACAGATGTTGGGCCAGAAGATGGCAGCAGAATTCTGCTATATTGGACTTTCTATACACTGTCATGAAAACTGCGATGATGGATCACTTGATTGCAACAGTTGTAGATCACCTCATTGATTACCATAGACTGTTTACAAACATGATGCCAAGAACAGGAAGTAACATTAGAATCCCAAAGATAAGGCTGCCTAAAATCCTAACCTGGTTGGTTCTGAAACCCTGGTAGGGTTTCTCTATAGGCAGTAACTCTATGGGCAAGGCTCAAAGGCAGTTTCTATTAATCACCAAGTTTTGATCACCTTCTGCCCAACTTCCTTAAAAAGCAAAGCGGGATTTGAACCAGAGGTGAGATGACTGGAGAAGAAATTGTCCAGAAAAATCAGAAGTGAATCCAGCAACCCATTTTAGACCTATGTGTCTGTTTACTCAGAGTAAGCACGTGTGATTGCAACACACGTAGACACCCCTGAGCTAGTTTTAATCTAGCTAGCAAAACCAGCAACAGCAGTTAGGCTGTGGCAGCCTGGGCTTCAGTACGGGCTACACTCAGGGTCCGTACTCAGGTGGTTAGCCAGTGCTCCAGTCTGTACTGTTGCTTCACTGCTATTGGTACACGAGCTACCTAGATTAAGGCTTGCTCAGCTGTGTCTACACCTGCTGCAATCACTCCCCCTAGCTTCAGTTCAGCACAGCTTTTATGTGTCAAACAACACCCCCCACCAACTTTCTGAGGGTCTTCTTGACTGAACCAAAACTTAACAGAACACACACAAAAGACCTTCACTCTGGCTTCTCAGCAGAGAGGCAGCCTCCATCTACGTTCATCCATCCCACAACAAGGTCGTTTACAGGCAAGGTACAACCTTGATTCCTTACCTAGAGTCAGGGCCTTCCTGCCAACTGCAGCTCAGTTCCAGGCAGGGCACAGCTCCTTGCAGCCTTGGCAGTCCCTTCCTAAGCTTACTGCCTAGGGAGACCCCCTACTCTGTTTCCTTAGGAGCACTTCTCTCTAGGGGCAGCCTAGGGAGCTCTGTTCTATTGCCTATTAGCTGCCAACCAGGCAGCTAGGTCGTTAATTACTTAAGGAGAATGAGCCCATCTGCAAAGAATCCCACAGGGTCGAAATTAGCTGTTACCACTCAAGAAAGAGATCTTGGAGTCACCGTGGATAGTTCTCTGAAAATATCCACTCAATGTGCAGCGGCAGTCAAAAAGCAATCAGAATGTTGGGAATCGTTAAGAAAGGGATAGATAATAAGACAGAAAATATCATATTGCCTCTATATAAACCCATGGTAAGCCCACACCTTGAATACTGCATGCAGATGTGGTTGCCCCATCTCAAAAAAGATATATTGGACTTGGAAAAGGTTCAGAAAAGGGCAACAAAAATGATTAGGGGTATGGAACGGCTTCCCTATGAGGAGAGATTAATAAGACTGGGACTTTTCAGCTTGGAAAAGAGACGACTGGGAGGGATATGATTGAGGTCTATAAAATCATGACTGGTGTGGAGAAAGTAAATAAGGAAGTGTTATTTACTCCTTCTCAGAACACAAGAACTAGGGGTCACCAAATGCAATTAATAGGCCCAGGGTTAAAACAAACAAAAGGAAATATTTCTTCACACAACACACAGTCAACCTGTGGAACTCTTTGCTAGAGGATGTTGTAAAGGCCAAGACTATAACAAGGTTCAAAAAAGAACTGGATAAATTCATGGAAGATAGGTCCATCA
This sequence comes from Eretmochelys imbricata, assembly GCF_965152235.1. Taxonomy (NCBI): domain Eukaryota; kingdom Metazoa; phylum Chordata; order Testudines; family Cheloniidae; genus Eretmochelys; species Eretmochelys imbricata. The sequence continues at coordinate 129,795,957 of NC_135576.1, read as the reverse complement.
ATGGCTATTAGCCAGGATGGGCAGTGTAGCAGGCTGGCTACCCTGCTCCTAAAATAGAAGGGGTTAAAAGCAGCCCTGGAGAGGGTTGTGGCTGGGGATGGCTGATTGGGGAAGCAGCTGCAGCTGGGCCAAACCCTAATCAGGCCCCAGCTGGCCTGTATAAAAAGGCTGTGAGCCAGAAGCCTAAGGAGTCTCTCTCCAGGCTAGGAGAGAGTAGGGCCTGCCTGATAGGGTACTGAGGGTGGTGCAGTGCTGGGAAAGGAGCAGGCTGAGCAGGGGTACTCCAGGCTGGCAACTCCGCAGATGGTAAGGCCTGGTCCAAGGCATATAGAAGGCAGCAGGTCTGAACCCCCTTGTCTATGATGAGTGGCCTTTACACTGCAGTCTGCCCCAGGGAGCAGGGCCTTGGTGATGACTAGCAGTAGCCCAGACTAAGGCAAAGTGGGGATAGTGGGTTGAGGGGAGACCCAGAGGCAGAATATGGGGGTGCTGCCAGGGGGCAGAACCCTAGAGAAAGGGGCATTGGTGTCTGAGGGACACAGGGGGCCAGAGCTGTGTGGATCGCCAGCCTGCAGAGGGTGCTCCAGGCTGGAAAAGAGCTAATTCCCAATGACCAGCAGGAGGCACTACAGGGGTGAGTCTGAACCTTTACAGGCAGGAATGGTGTCCTAGCTCTGCAGGCCACTTGTTTGAGACCCCCAGGGCAATTTCCTGCAGCGCGGGGTGGGCAAACTACAGTCTGTGGGCCAGATCTGGCCTGCAGGATTGCCCCCCGCCAGGCCTGTGCCGCTCCCTGAAGCGGCCAGCACAATGTCCCTGAGGATGGGGCTGGGGGGGGGGGTAGAGAGTTCTGTGCATTGGCATGGCTTCCAGGTACTGCCCCCTGCAGTTCCCATTTGCTGGGAAGGGGGACCTGTGGCCAATGGGAGCTTCAGGGGAGGTACCCGCAGGAGCGGCAAGGCCAGCATGTAGAGCCTTGTGCCATGCTCCCCTCCCCCCCCCCGGCCGCAGGGACATGGTCTGGCCATTTCCCAGAGTGGTGCAGGGGCCAGGGCAGCCAGCCTGCCCTGAGCCCCCTTCTGCATCCCCTGGGGGTAGGGAGGGGGCGGAGTTGAGGTGGGGACTTTTGGGAAGTTGTTGGAATGGGGATAGGGGAAGGGTGGGAAGAGGTGGGGCAGGGTCTCATGGATGGAGTGGGGGTGGGGACAGTGACTGGGGTGGGCGGGGCATGTGTCAGTAATGCGGCCCTTGGGCCAATGCATTAGTCCTCATGTGGCCCCAGCAGTCATTTGAGTTTGAGACTCCTGCCCTAGCCTCTGTTTGCCAGAAGCTGGGAATGAGCGACAGCTGATGGATCACTTGATGATTACCTGTTCTGTTCATTCCCTCTAGGGCACCTGGCATTGGCCACTGTCAGAAGACAGGATGCTGGGCTAGATGGACCTTTGGTCTGACCTAATACGGCAATTCTGCTCTTATAACTGAAGAGGAGTAGAGAGGTGATGTTTAGCTGAGAACCTGGCCTCTGAAAATCAGCCCCCTTCAAGGTGTTTCAAGTTGGGCACCCAAAAATGACTGGTCAGTTTTGAAAATTGTGGCCACGCTGACCACATTTACCCTCAGCTTCCATGTGCTCTGAGCTGTGTTTTTTGAACAGATGGCATCCAATCTGCCACTCTCGTCGTCCTCTGAACAATCAGATTGGAAATTCATGTCCTCTAGCATCTTTGGGAAGTATCTTTACATCCCTGAGTGACCAGCTGTTTGACAGTTATTTCCTTCCACGCTGCTTGCTCTCTTCCTGCCACTTCCTCTCTGAGCCTATCCTCCTAGGTCTGGTCTTGTATAGATGAGCCCCTGATTATGGGCACCTCAGGGCATGTCTCCCTCCATGTGAAATCAATGGGAGCTAGGTGCCTACATGCCTGGGAGGATCTGTAATGCTTCTACAGCCTGGCACTCCCCCAGTGAGCTGGTTATCTGCAGGCTGTCAAGGGATTCAAAGACCCATACTTTGTCACTGTTCATCCTTTTTGCATCTGGGTCATTTCAGTAGGTGACCTTCCTCCTCCACCCACTGTTTGTGTTGTTTCAGCTACTTCCTCCTTGCAGTGAGGGGCTGTGAATTCCTCCCAGCTTCTTGTGAGTGCAGATTGGGGTGTTTTCCTTTGTATTAGCCAGCTGGCCTTAGTTTAAGCATTGGGGTATCCTTTGTCCTTTACCCAGTAGCTAGAGAAGTAGCCCCAGTAGACTCCCCTCCTTTATTTCTGACCTGTGGATTTTCTGATGAATTATGTCCCTTCTCTTGGTGAGGTGTAGCAAGCCCTCATCTCCACTGTGGCTGACAACCTGGTTGTGTGAAATTTCTCCTCATCTCTTGCTTTGCTGGCTGCTCCCAGACAAAAGGCTTGAAGGAGAATGGGGTGTTATTCCTCTCTCTCTCCCCCCATCTACATTTATATGGCTCTTTCCCACAGAAGAGCTTGCTAGTGGGAAATTCAAGTTATACCCTTTTTGACACATCTGCGTCCTTGCCCAGTAAATTATGAAGAGATAAATCAAGCAAGGCCCCCACCTCCAAATTCCCTGTGTTGACTTGAGCTCCTAAGAAGAGTCTCACCTTGGGAACAGTGAAAGGTTTTAACCTGAGAGCACATGTGTCAGGACCACTCAGCATCTGGTCAGGATATTTGTGGACCAGAGGTACAGCAGCCCCTGAGGCATGCCAGGGTGCAAAAGCTCTCCCAATGAGAGAGGTTCTGCAGTGCTTCCTAAAAGGTGGTCAGACTATGGCTAGATCTAATCTCATCTGGAATTTTATTCCACCACCTAGTCCCCAAGACTGAAATCCTTTCCCTGGCTTTACTGTGCTTTGCCCTGGCCTTTCTGATCCACCAAGAGGAGCAAGATTCTCTTGGTGGCTCGCAGATGGACATTCATTCTTGAAGGTACCTGGAACCTGCTCTAGGATTGGGAGTGAGTGGAGGGGCTAGATGTGCTCAATGAGGAGGAGAGGGATGGGGCGGGGGGGAAAGGATAGCCCAGTAGTTTGAGCATTGGCCTGCTAAACCTAGGGTTGTGAGTTCAATCCTTGAGGGGGCCATATAGGGATAGATCCTGCTTTGAGCAGGGGGTTGGACTAGATGACCTCCTGAGGTCCCTTCCAACCCTGATAGTCTATGACACTTCTAGTGCAACTAGTGCTGTCTGCTTGGCAAGGCTTAGTGTGGAAACCTGATTGCTAGAGCAGAGGTTTTGGTTGTATTACTTGCCAATGTTAGTGTAAGAAGAGTCTGAATGAGCTCTCCCCTGACATCTAGTGGTGAGTTGTGGAAAAAGATTTCAGAGCTGATCTTGTTTGCATGGACACACCCACCCTGCCTAGATGCTCAGCATGATGGGATTGCTTGCCCAAATGATCACGTGTGGCTGGTGTTGGATCCCCAGTCTCCTTGTTATTGGGGTAGGAGTAATAAAGGGTTGTTATCTTTGTGTGCACTGAGGGCAGCAGAACTGAACCTGGTTGACCCCGACGGAGGGACTCATCCTGAACTGAATGGCACTTGCTAGGCAGGGGACATGGGTTCCAAAGCCTAAAGTTAAGAAAGGGTGTCGATTGTACCTGGTGGGTGCTGTTCAAGGGTCATGGACACCAGTTGACTCCATCTCTACATGAGATGATAAAAGAGCTAATTTAGACTTGAGTTTTATTATATACTGCAGAGCTGAAATCACTGATGTCTAAGTATTAGACCTAATTTGGGACAGTGTCTCTATTGCAAGAGATTGTTCACTGTGTACCAGCAGTGAAGCTTCCCCCACTAACAGCTGAAATCACTGAGAACTGTGTTAAATGGGGGGGCACTGAAGACATCTTGGTGTAGCTAGCATGGTAGCTCACAGAGGTGTGGCAGGTGGCTGGCAGAGAGGGCCAGAGCAGAGCCCTGCAGAGAGGTGTGGCAATTGGCCATTGGGGTGGGAAGCAAGTGCCTGAGCAGCAGATTGTGTAAGGTGCCTCCTTACCCCATCTTTCCACCCAGGATGGGAGGTGAACTCTGCAGATGAACCTCTGAACTCTGGGACTGCAGTGGCCAAGGACAGCAACTGTGAGTGGGGTGCAAAGAAGGGATGAGCATATTAAAGCGACTTTTGTGTTGCTGGACTTAAGAATCTGAGGGGGGGAAGGACACTGCCCAACTTACTTGGGGGTGGGTCTTTTGCTCATGGCTTGTGTTTATGAACCTTAGTTACAGTGTTTTCCCAAATTAATGCTGAGTTACTTCCCTCCTTTTTAATAAAGTTTTTTGCTACACTCAGGGTCTGTGCTAGTGAGAGGGGAAGTACTGCCTCTCAGAGGCGCCCGGGGTGGTGTGTAATTGTCCGAGGTCACTGGGTGGGGGCTGAAGCTGGTTTTGTGCTTTATTGTTGTAAAGGAACCCCTAGATACTGAACCCAGCCCTTGTTGCTATTGGCTGTTAAAATGTAGATGTTCATGCCTGTAAAGGCCTATACTTTTAGGTGTATTTTTATCACTTAGCTAGTTACAGGGGTATAAAAACAAAGAATCCAAATCACAGCCTGCTTGTATATGGGCCTTCTTTCACTCAGATAATCTGAGGCCTTGTTGTTAAGCTAAGGCCTTTGGCTAAGCAGCAGGGGCAGCCATAAACTGGGAAGCATATAGTCCCATCCTCATATTCCAAACTAGTCACATTGAAATAAGGTGCTATTGGGCTGTTAGGAAGGTGATCCTGTCCGATGATGCCCATCACCACCAGATAAAGATCTTAAGATGGTTGAAGAAAACTTAGTTTGACAGCATCCTGTCTGGCAAGAAATCACTTACCGGTGGTTGTGAAACCCTCACTTCTGTATTGTTTTATCTTTGACTTTATACCCCACTTTTCTATTAATCTGTCTGGTTCTCTAATTGTTTCTGTCTGTTTAATCTTGCTAAGTGTAAATTAATTAGGATAGTGGGATATAATTGGTTAGAGAATTGTTACAATATGTTAGGATTGGTTAGTTAAAATTAAGTAAAATGATAGGTTGAGGTATAGCTGAGAATATTACCATATAAACTGGGGTCAAACAGGAAGTGGGGGTGAGGGGAAGGGAAATTTGGAATCATATTTGTTAAGTAGGTGGAACAGGAATGGGGAACAGGGACACTGGGTAAACGCTCTGCAGAGTCAGAGCTGGGAAGGGGAACATGGGGGGGGGGGGTAAATGCTCTCAGTGTATAGAGATAAGTCTGACTGGTGTGAAGGGCTTTGGAATATGCTTGCTTGGAAACTAACCCCAATAAACATTGCATAGTTTGCACACTGGACTTCTGGTCTTTGACGAGAACCAGGGGAGAGAGTGAAGGGAAAGCCCTCTACAACTGGCTCCACTAGACAGAAGGGTTACACTAGCACAGGTACTCCACAAATGTTTGCTCCAAGTTTGCAAACTGGGCCTTTTCTCTACCGTGAAGTATTCCCAGTTGGAGAAAAACATGTCAACTGCATGATGTCTCCTGTGTAATTTTTCTTCTGTTAATCTTTTTCTGTGTCGTTTTGTCTGATTCCTCTGTCACAAACAAGCACCATATGTGGGCTTCTTAGCAGTGCACCCAGTGAAACATAAAACTGACATCTAAATGCCAGCACTTGCTTTTGTATCCATCCAGTCTACCTGTTTGTCTAGGTTCTTACATGACTCCCTCACTGTGGCTTCTGATTGCCTTTGTAGCAATCACTGTACTTCCATGAAGACTTTTGGAGACAGTTTTTGTTTCCCTTTTCACATTTGGGTGCATTTTCCAAATGTTGACATTTGTATTTTCTCTTTCCAGCATGCTTTTCATATCCCATTTGGTCTTCTGCTATAGAAGTAGCACTAGATATATTACAAGAACTGACACTTCACACTGCCTCTTCCATAACAGTAATTTTTATGTCTTTCGATTTTGAGTTTCTCCTTTCAGTAACCACTACTTTTGCATGTGTGCCCTTACTATCCCAGTGCCTGAAATAATGAATTTGAGAACACCTCTTTCTATATACTGATGTGCAACCATCTTTCCCCTTGGTTTTACAAGGGAAATGGTTTCCCACTGGAATGTGTTTGTGTAATTATTAAATTCTAATTAGAACAGACTCCATGCCTTCCCCTTGTTTTTACAAAAGTTAGTGATCTGTTTTTGATCAGATCCTGAGTTATTGGAGCTCTTCCTCCCACACAAACTGTTATTCTGTGGTAAATACACCCTGACCCTTGTTTCAGAGCAACTTCTTAACAAAACCCAGTGAGAATCAGATCCTCTCTATTTGTATTTGATGTAATTATCAGAGGATGATGCACAAACTAAGACTATTTGTCATTAGAAATGTCTTTTCTGTCAGGGGTAGGCAACCTATGGCACGCGTGCCAAAGGCAGCACGCAAACTGATTTTCAATGGCACTCACACTACCTGGGTCCTGGCCACTGGTCCAAGGGGCCTCTACATTTTAATTTAATTTTAAATGAAGTTTCTTAAACATTTTAAAAACCTTATTTACTTTACATACAACAATAGTTTAGTTATATATTATGGACTTATAGAAAGAGACCTTCTAAAAAAGTTAAAATGTATTACTGGTACGCGAAACTCTAAATTAGAGTGAATAAATGAAGACTTGGCGCACCACTTCTGAAAGGTTGCCGACCCCTGCTCTGTTAATCTGACCAGCTTCTCTGCCTCTTCGCTTCAAATAGATTTGTTTTCAGTCTTAACAGACTGCTCAGCAGATTTTGGCTCGTTTCTCAGTGTAGGACCTGTTATTGAGTCAACACACGTCACACAACACAGGCAGAAGGGGTTAAGAACCCTTCCTGCCAGCAGACAGCAAGGCCAGCTCTCATCCCAGCTCAGCTGTGGAAAAAAATCTCACTTCGGGAGAGAAACCACCCCCCCCTCACCCCCAGCTGCTGCAGCTAATGAAGGCAAGCCAAGCTGAAAGAGGGAGAGGGAACAGAAGAGTTTGGGACTTCAAATGGGGTGATAGCCCTCTGCCCAACCGCTAGCTATCACCTTAAAACTTCCTGCCCTACAAAGGAGGGAGCTGTAGATGGAAGCCCTGAGGGCTAAAGGGTTTTGTTTTTTGACTCATTTATGTTTCTAGACTCTGGGGTTTAAGATGTGATTTAAGCAACTGCTTCCCCAGTCAAGGACAAACTCAAGTGGCTTCAACTAGGACTTTGCACAAGGCAGTGTCCACCACTGCTGACATGGCCTGTCCTAGAAATGTAAGCTGGAAGGGACCTTGAGAGGTCACCTAGTCCAGCCCCCTGTGCTGAGACTTGGCCAAGTAAACCTAGACCTTCCCTGACAGATGTTTGTTCAACCTGTTCTTAAAATCCCCCAGTGGTGGTAGTTCCAAGATTCACGGCCCTTTAGAGTTACAAAGTTTTCTTGAATATCTAACCTAAATCTCTCTTGCTGCAGACTAAGCAGATTACTACTTATCCTACCCTCTGTGGACATGGAGAACAATTGATCACCACCCTTTTTATAACAATCTCTTACATATTTGAAGACTGTCCCTCCTCAGTCTTCCCTAGAGGAAACATGCCCAGTTCTTTCATCCTTTCCTCAAAGGTCATGTTTTCAGACAATGCTAACATTAGTGAGGGTTGGAAAACCAGTGATTGTTGCCATTATCTGAGTCCATCTGAACCTTCATTGGTGAACTGGATCCAATTCTAAGATATTGCTCACCTGAATTTTCAGCTTTAGTCTAAGACAGGACTGAAGGTCCCATTCAGACGTCCCATTGAAGTCAATGGGATTTAAGCACCTGCATAAGTACTTGCTGAATCAAGACCTGAAACACAAACCTGGCAGCCAGTGACTCTGGGATTTCAGCAGTAGTTGAGGTTGCAATATTACCTGGATCCTAGCAACCAGATTGCTCATCAGAAGTTTTCATAAATGATTAATCTAACTGGCTACATTCTTCCTATAAAGGGGAAAACCCATCATATTTGGGATGATGACCACATGCCTTTAAGTGATAGGGAGATTGTGAAATTCTCTTGGCTCTAGAATTTGTTCTCTAGTTCATAAAAATATGCTTGGTATAACAGAGCAAGTGAGGCAGTCAGACAAAGGCCTGGCTCTGCAGATCATACTAAGACCTCATGATTATTGTCTTCTGCCTATTATTAACTATGGGCGCATCATTACTCCTTCTATCTGTTATGCCAAGAATGGACCATGGGTGTAATCTCTGAATACAGTCAAGCTCTTCAGGGAAATCCCTGCTGTTGTGCCCACCCTTTGGAATATGCTCTAAATAGAGACAGGGCTCTTAAGTTATGTTGACATTTTCAAAGCCATCCAGGGGGGGTTAGGTGTCAAATCCCCATTCATCTTAACAGGAACTGGACATCCAGATCCATGAGATGGTTTTCAAAACCTCAGGTCTTAAAACATTTGCCCTTCAACTTGTCCCAGAGCCAATATGACTGCCTGTCTCCCGCAAGGCTCCTTGAGTAGCCTGCTCCCGGCTAAGCTCAGCTCTTGTTTTCTTCAGCCAACCACAGGGTTCCCAGTGCCACCTTTGGCAATAGGAATAGCTGGGTCCATTGGAAAAACAAATCTCTCCCTTTCCCAGAGCCAGATTTGCTGCAGAACCTTCTATTTTTTAGCGCTTTTGGGTTACAGTGCTGCTGGAGGCCTCGTCGTACTGAGGTGAGTACAGCGTCCCCTGCCGAGCACATCTGGCAGTGGCATTGGCTACGCAGAGCGATTTTGGTGGCCGGTGGTCACTCCATCACTTTCACTCCACCCCTCTCTTCATGGAGCTGCTAGCCATGCAGCATGTGCCAGAGACCTTATGTGCTAAGAGAGCAAACTGAGATCAGGCTTGTGTGACTTGACTTTCCATGACTTCTGCAGTGGCCAGTGTGGCTGAGAGGTATAGGGACTGGAGCACCCACAGGGAATAAATGGTGGGTGCTACACCCATCGGCAGCCCCCCTTTCAGATCCTCCCACCCACTGGTGGGCCCTGCAGATCAGTGCCTTCCCCTCCCTCCCAGCACCACCACAATCGGCTGTTTGCAGTGTACAGGAGGCTGTAGTAGGGAGGAGCAAGGACATGGCATGCTCCATGGAGGGAGTGGAACTGGGAAGAGGTGGAGGGTTGGGTGGAGGCAGGGCCTGGGGCAGAGCCAGGGGTTGAGCACCCCCTGGCACTTTAGAAAGTTGGAGCCCGTGATTCTATTTGTAGGCAACTCTCTCCCACTGTGCAGGAATTCAGGCTTTCCAGATGCTTAAAAGTTGGGCATTGTAATGCTGTGTGGCAGTGCCTAAATCCCTCTGCAGATCTTGAATAGCTTTGTATCCTCGGCAAATGTTGCCAGGTCCCTGTTTACCCCTTTTTCTAGATCATTTATGAATGTTCACTAGGACTGGTCCCAATATAGACTCCTGGGGACTATTTACTTTTCTCCATTCTGAAAACTGACCATTTATTCCTACCCTTTGTTTCCTATCTTTTTAACCAGTTACCAATCCATAAGAGGACCTTCCCTCTTAGCCCATGACAGCTTACTTTGCTGAAGAGTTGTGAAGGACCTTTTTTTTTTTTTTTTTTTTTTTTTTTGAAAGGCTTTCTGAAAATCTAAGTACACTATAGCCCCTGGGCCACATGCTTGTTGGGCCCCCTCAAAGAGTTCTAGTAGATACGTGAGGCAAAATTTCCTTTACAAAAACCATGTTGGCTCTTCCCCAACAAATTACATTAATCTTTGTCTGACAATTTTGTTTCAACCAGTTTGCCTGGTACAGAAGTCAGGCGTGTCAGTCTGTAATTGCCAGGATCACCTCTGGAGCCCTTTTAAAAAATTGGCATCACATTAGCTATCCACCTTATTCTTCTGCTGGTCCTCTTCTTGGACCCCAGTTTATATAGTGAAACTTAAGGTATAGTTAAACAGGACTCAATCATTTTACTAACCAATCCTAACATATTGTAACAAAATTCTCTAACCAATCCTACCTCACTGCCTTAATTGATTTACACCTAGCAAAATTAATTAGTAACAAACAATCAGACCATACAGACAAAAAAATAGGGAAGTAGGTACCATAAAAAAATCATAGAATATCAGGGTTGGAAGGGACCCCAGAAGGTCATCTAGTCCAACCCCCTGCTCGAAGCAGGACCAATTCCCAGTTAAATCATCCCAGCCAGGGCTTTGTCAAGCCTGACCTTAAAAACCTCTAAGGAAGGAGATTCTACCACCTCCCTAGGTAACGCATTCCAGTGTTTCACCACCCTCTTAGTGAAAAAGTTTTTCCTAATATCCAATCTAAACCTCCCCCACTGCAACTTGAGACCATTACTCCTCGTTCTGTCATCTGCTACCATTGAGAACAGTCTAGATCCATCCTCTTTGGAACCCCCTTTCAGGTAGTTGAAAGCAGCTATCAAATCCCCCCTCATTCTTCTCTTCTGCAGGCTAAACAATCCCAGCTCCCTCAGCCTCTCCTCATAACTCATGTGTTCCAGACCCCTAATCATTTTTGTTGCCCTTCGCTGGACTCTCTCCAATTTATCCACATCCTTCTTGTAGTGTGGGGCCCAAAACTGGACACAGTACTCCAGATGAGGCCTCACCAATGTCGAATAGAGGGGAAGGATCACGTCCCTCATTCTGCTGGCAGTGCCCCTACTTATACATCCCAAAATGCCATTGGCCTTCTTGGCAACAAGGGCACACTGCTGACTCATATCCAGCTTCTCGTCCACTGTCACCCCTAGGTCCTTTTCCGCAGAACTGCTGCCTAGCCATTCGGTCCCTAGTCTGTAGCTGTGCATTGGGTTCTTCCATCCTAAGTGCAGGACCCTGCACTTATCCTTATTGAACCTCATCAGATTTCTTTTGGCCCAATCCTCCAATTTGTCTAGGTCCTTCTGTATCCTATCCCTCCCCTCCAGCGTATCTACCACTCCTCCCAGTTTAGTATCATCCGCAAATTTGCTGAGAGTGCAATCCACACCATCCTCCAGATCATTTATGAAGATATTGAACAAAACTGGCCCCAGGACCGACCCTTGGGGCACTCCACTTGATAACCGGCTGCCAACCAGACATGGAGCCATTGATCACTACCCGTTGAGCCCGACAATCTGGCCAGCTTTCTACCCACCTTATAGTGCATTCATCCAGCCCATACTTCCTTAACTTGCTGACAAGAATACTGTGGGAGACCGTGTCAAAAGCTTTGCTAAAGTCAAGAAACAATACATCCACTGCTTTCCCTTCATCCACAGAACCAGTAATCTCATCATAAAAGGCGATTAGATTAGTCAGGCATGACCTTCCCTTGGTGAATCCATGCTGGCTGTTCCTGATCACTTTCCTCTCATGTAAGTGCTTCAGGATTGATTCTTTGAGGACCTGCTCCATGATTTTTCCAGGGACTGAGGTGAGGCTGACTGGCCAGTAGTTCCCAGGATCCTCCTTCTTCCCTTTTTTAAAGATTGGCACTACATTAGCCTTTTTCCAGTCATCTGGGACTTCCCCAGTTCGCCACGAGTTTTCAAAGATAATGGCCAATGGCTCTGTAGTCACAGCCGCCAATTCCTTCAGCACTCTCGGATGCAACTCGTCCGCCCCCATGGACTTGTGCACATCCAGCTTTTCTAAATGGTCCCTAACCACCTCATCTCCACAGAGGGCTGGCCATCTCTTCCCCATTTTGTGATGCCCAGCGCAGCAGTCTGGGAACTGACCTTGTCAGTGAAAACAGAGGCAAAAAAATCATTGAGTACATCAGCTTTCTCCACATCCTCTGTCACTAGGTTGCCTCCCTCATTCAGCAAGGGGCCCACACTTTCCTTGGCTTTCTTCTTGTTGCCACCATACCTGAAGAAACCCTTCTTGTTACTTGTTAAATGAGGATTTCACAGCCAGAACTATTAAGTGATTTCATGTCAGACAGAATGCTATCAAACTAAGTTTTGTTTAACCACCTTAAGATCTGTTTTTTTTTAAATCTGGTAATGGTGGGTACTATTAGGATAGGATTGCCTTTTTAAGTCTGCTATTACATTAAAATAATGTAATTTAGATGGAATGTGAGGATGACTTCCTGTTTCTTGGCTAATAGCTGCTGCCCTCCTAATATGATCACAGACAAAGGCCTCAGGCCTTACAATATGGCTATAGGAAAAGGCTGTATCCTTACGGCAGCACACCCCTAGTTCTGGCACCTATGTAGTGCCTAGAGCAACAGAGGCCCTGATCTCTCTTGGATCCTTTTAGTAAAACAAAGCCTATTAATCTCAGACCTTCCCAGGGGCACTGGAACAATTGCTGAGGTGGGGTGCTGAGAACATTGAACCGAACCATAAACCCTATATACGATGGAAACCACTTCAAGCCAGGGGGTGTGGCAGTACCTCCTGCATCCCTACTTCCAGCATCAATAGACCTCCCTTCCAGGGTGACCCTTCTCCTTAACCCCTTCACTGTCATTCCCTGGGCTCCAGAACCCTAGAAGCTCAGAGATATGCTCATATTTATGGGGGAGACTGGTTTTCCATATTTACTGGCTATTGTTTTGATACTATCAACGAACTTTGAAGAAGAGAGGCAGGTGGATGGAGACTGGTTACAACAAACCTGTAGGTCAATGGTATGAATCATAGAATATCAGGGTTGGAAGGGACCTCAGGAGGTCATCTAGTCCAACCCCCTGCTCAAAGCAGGACCAATCCCCAATTAAATCATCCCAGCCAGGGCTTTGTCAAGCCTGACCTTAAAAACTTCTAAGGAAGGAGATTCTACCACCTCCCTAGGTAACGCATTCCAGTGTTTCACCACCCTCCTAGTGAAAAAGTTTTTCCTAATATCCAACCTAAACCTCCCCCACTGCAACTTGAGACCATTACTCCTTGTCCTGTCCTCTTCTACCACTGAGAATAGTCTAGAACCATCCTCTCTGGAACCACCTCTCAGGTAGTTGAAAGCAGCTATCAAATCCCCCCTCATTCTTCTTCTTCTCGCAAAGGAGCACTTCAGCCAGAGGCTTTAGCTGTCCAAAGAGCTTTAGCCCACGTCATATTTTAGAAACAAGAAAAAAAAAAACCCATTGTGTTATAAAAGGAATTATTCTCTGAGTTAAGTGCCAGAATGTCTCTACAGAAAAGAGAATAACAATCTTTAATTATGATGACTGTAGGGGTGGACTGAAGTCCCAGCACAGCATCAGAAACAGCTGCGGTCTCTGCAACACTTCTTTCCTAATGTGCACCGGTGACAATAGTAAGCGATTAAAAAAAAAATTGTGAAAGCAATGTCTGATGTGTCTGATTTTACAAGGTTATGGAGGTGAGTAATTCCATTAGCAACATCTTCCTGCAATAAACAATCACATCTAATATGTGCCACTGTATCCCTTGGTGTGCTACCCACAGTGTGGATGGGCTTTGGAAAGAGGGTAGTCCCCATTATGCAGTGTTGAGCTCCCCCTTGGGGCTCAGTGTTCTGCTGTGCCCAGCAGGGCCAGGGAGCCACAGAGGTGCCAACTGTGGTTGGTCACAGGGTCAGAGAACTTGGCCCCCAGAGTAGCATAGAGATGCTTTGGGGTTGCTCTAAATTATGCCCTGGTTGCAATAGCCCCCAAGGGGCAATCAATCAGGGAGGGATGGCTGGAGCACAGGGCACTCTGGACTGGCCATCTATTCTCATGCTTGCCCAAGCCTCTCCTAGGTATGGCCCCTATATGTGGGCACTAGAACTGGACACAATACTTCAGGGTCTCACCAATGCTATATTAAGAGGTAATACCACCTCTTGCTCAATCTCCCCCTGGATGACATTAGCCATTTTAGTCACAGCATTGCACGGGCAGCTCATGGTCAGTTGGATAGCACCAGGACCTCTACATCCTTTTCAGCAAGAGTTGCCGTCCATCTTGCTGGACTTAGCATGAGCTGGGCAGTGCCAGTGAAGAGCCTTGCAGCCCAGCTGGATCTCTTGATTCTGGATCCCCTGAGCAAGAGAAACCTTTTGAGGCCTTCCCCACTGCCCTGGAAGCTGGATTGATGGGGATCTCTGGAAGAAGCCCTGAACGCTTTTAGGTGCTCCAACTTGGTTGTGACTGAGCCAGTACTATGCTGGAGCTAGCCAGGATCCTCTCGGAGGCGCAGGACAAAGCAGCGGGGGAGGGATGACGTGATTGCAGCCATTGCAGCCAGAGCTTTCTGTGAAGTCAGAAAAAGGGGTGAAGGAAAGAGGAAAAAACAGTAAATATGAAAATGCCCAAATTCTTCCCACCCTAGCAATGAGCTCTATAGGTAATGGAACACCTCCTTCCACACCCCCAAAATGTGAGACAAGCCACAGGGCACAGAGCCCTGATGTGCCTAACGCTGACCATGGTTTGAGCCACTTCACTAAACACACTACAGTTTCACTGGGGATATTCTGTGGAGTGGGACAAGCCCAAGAGACACTGAAAGAGACCTGGGTAATATGCAACTAAACTGATTGTACCAACCCAGGGGAGATTCCTCACCCACCCTGGCCAGACTGAGAATAGAAGTTGGAGTGTGATTACACCAGATGTAGGGCTGTCACAAGATTATTGTTATATACCAGTAGCTGAAAGCCCACACTCTCATACGTGTGTGTGTGTGTGTGTTTAAAAAAATTTTAAAAAGGCTAATAGCTTAAAAACTGGACGGTAAATCCCAGCAATGCTGGAACCTGGAGCTAGTCAAAGTAAAAACAAGCTCTCAGCCATGCTTGTAGCTGTCTCCACCACTTCACACTGGTTCAACAGACATCTGAGACTTCAGAGTGATGCTTGGAGTTACTGTGTGCTGGTTGTGTTGTGCTTAGACAGTTGTGGGTGGCAAATAAAGGGTGGGTGCTGTGGGAGGGGGCTATGTGTGTTTGTGTTTGCTGGTTGTGTTGTAGCATGGGTGATTTTGAAGATCTGCGGCAGCAGGGCCAAGTAATCCACCGTATGTGCAGTCTCCCCTCATACAACCAATGAAATTGTTATATTCAAATTAGCTGTAGAGTAAGGGTGGTAATTGGTTGAGTTACCTCTGATATCACAGTGGTCTAGGAGTCTTGGTATGGCACAGACATGTGGCATAGACACTATCACAGGGGTGTAATTCGTAAAGAAAATGGCTGAGATCTTAAAAAATGAACAATAACAGATTGCAAATCCCAGTGATGATTTAACCCAAAGATATTCTGAACAAAAAGAGCTCTCAACCCTGCCTGTAGCTGTTTCCATAGCTTCACCCTGACTCAACAGACATTTTAGGCTCAGAGTGACACACAGAGTGACAATCCTGGAATTTTATTACATAGATTACGGTAGCCCTTAGAGGTCCCCACTAAGCTCAGGGCCCTATTGTGCTAGGTGCTGTACCAACACAGTGAGAGACAGTTTCTGCCCCCCCAAGAACTTACAGAGGAGATGGAAAAAATGTGGGAAGGGAAACTGAGGCACAGAGCGCAGAAGGGCCTTGCCCAAGGTCACACACCAGGTCAGTGGCAGAGTAGGTCTCGAATCCAAATCCAAAACCCTACTCGCTAGACCAGGCTGCCTCCCCATGTCACACAAAGCCCTTCTGTGACAGTCAAAGCACCAGGTCTGAGAGAGGGTATTCCCTGGAGATGGACGAGCCCACCAGGTGCTGAAAGAGAGTTGGGCAGTAATGCACCCGCAGAGCGGATTGCTCCAACCCAGGGGACGTCCCTCACCAGCCCTGGTCAGAAAGAGAACAGCTGTGGGACGGTTCTTGGGGGGTCTGGAGGATCCCTTGAGGGGCTGGCCTGAGATGCCCCCTGCTGGAATCACAGCGCAGAGTCTGACTGTGTGAAGTTGCCTTGTGGGTGGCAATGCAGGAGCATGCCAATCCATCCCAACTGCATCTCTGAGAAAGCGTAAGATGGAGGCTGGGAGAAGAATCAAGGAAAATGCCAGGTTTGAAGTGCACGTTATTCACGTCTAATATTTTATTGCTGGTGCTTGGCCATTAAAGTGGAGCTGCGAAAAAGGGAAAGGGACCAGAAGGTGTGCAAAAATCTCCTGGCTGAGAGCAAGCCGGAGCAGGAGCGAGGAGCATTGTAAGACAGCTGTTTGTTTCTGGTTGGAGCCAGGACTGAAGGGCTGCACTGTCATGCACACATGCAAAGGGGCAGAGTGAAGACAAGCTGAGGCCCCCAGGCCTCCGCTTTCTGACATCTGTGCTGCTAAAATCTGAACTTCCACACAGCGGAGGTTTTCTCTGCATTCAATTCCACACAGTGGCAGGCTCCAGTTCCCTGCTAGAAATCACACTGGCAGGTAAAGGGAACGGGGGGGCTGCAGCTCGCCTTGCCTGAGAAGTAGCTCTAGAGGCACTCTAGTACTTGCCTTGGAACCAAAGCTGACGTGCGGCCTCGGAGTTAGTTACAGACAGTGGGGACGTGGAACATCTCTCCCAGGCAGCGCTGGCCCTTTGCTGCCCCTCCCCTTTACCCACACCCCTCTTGTGCAGTCTCACTGGCATTTGTTTCTGCACTAGAAAAGGTGCAGAGCACCAGGAGAGAAAAAAAAAAACCTAGCAAGCCCTGGCATGCACTTGGATTTACTTAAGCTGCACTGAACTTGGCTTCCTTAGACTGAAAGGACAGCTGGGCACATGTACTTTCCCCCTACGGTGGGAAATTGGTTGAAGGGCTTATTAGCACTGTTAATCATTGAATCTATCAAGCATTTGGTGCTGTCACAAAGACAGCATTCTGCTTTGCTGCCTGCTTAGAAGTGGCACTCCGATTCTGTTTGGACAATGCTCACTGACAAGTGTTTGGGATTTGTTTACTCCGGATTGTATCTATGGGCATCTTTGTTTCTGTCCTTCTTTAAAGGTAAGTTCTGTTTCATCTGCTTTGTTTTCACGGGAACTATTTGATTTCCCCCAAGAAATTCAGCTGTGTCTTTCTTTGGATTCAACTTTCTCAGGGTTAAATCCTAGATCCATGGAGGTCAATGGGAGGTTTGCAATTGATTTCATTAGGGAAAGCAGGTAAACAATTTTTATGAAGAAAACAATATCATCCTAGGAAATGCTATAGTGCACTGTTGTGTTTCAAAATACACTCCTTCTGCGGTCTTATAAACAACTATGCTATCCATACTTTACAGGAATGAGACATTTTAACTAGTGGCTAGATAGCATGATGAAGGGAATCGTATATCTGTCTTCTGGACATTTATAATTGCATTTTCACAGTACAAAATAAGATTAGAAGGGTTTCCAGAACTATTTACTACTTATGCATAATTTTATAAGGCTTGCCACCTATATAGACAATAGATGAAACTATTTCTGGTTCAATATTTCCCCTCTATTGGATCTTTTGCCTTTTAAAATATCAATGTTTTAAGCCAGTGAGGGGTACAAAGTTGCAAAGTTGTCTATATAGGCTTGCCACCTATATAGACAATAGATGAAACTATTTCTGGTTCAATATTTCCCCTCTGTTGGATCTTTTGCCTTTTAAAATATCAATGTTTTAAGCCAGTGAGGGGTACAAAGTTGCAAGAATCTATAAAATTTAATGCAAATTCCCACTAGCCTTGCAAGAATGGGAGAATTTTAATCTAAGATGAATTCAGTGCTTTAACAGACTTTGTAAAATAACTACCCTGTGCTATCAAATTACCTAGGAGTTGTTTGCTTCTTCGAGCAATGTAATGAGCTTGTAAGACTCATGAGAAAAGCTAAAAGGAGGGAAGTTGAAATTGCATCTGCCCTAAAAAATATCCAGTATTCCCCAGCTGAAGTTTTCTCATCAATTTCTAAATGAATGTGTTTCATGTAAAAACCTCTGTTTGTCCTAATTATTTTTCGACCATTGTTCTTGCTCTGAACATGTTGCAAAATTTAGCATTTCCCTGTGGCAGACTGCTTTGGCCATTTAGTGCCATATCTAGGCAGTGTCTAGGCAGAAAGCCTAGAGGTTGTTGCTTTCTGGAATGAGGCATATAGTGAACTAATTTCTCAACTACGTAGCACTATTTAGCCATGCTCTTTACACCTGAATAATTTCTCATCAGTTTATCTATTTAGCCTTACAAAACATACATTAGTTTCATTGGAGGGCTGAGAAGTGGGGTTAGGGTAACATGGTAATAAAGTATCCCCGGTAAATGCTCTATTACCCAGCTAAACAGAGTCCTGCTACTTTTGTTTGCAAGATACCTACATGGTACTTAAAGCACTGAAGTGATAGCCAGATGGGGGAGCTGTGAGCTGTTAATACCTGTGAATTTTGTTTGCAAGACACCTATATGATACTTAATGACATTTTTTTTTGCATTGAAACACTGTATTTTAAATACTGAGATAATTACTAATTCATGAAGGAGCTATCCGATTTTAAAGAGGAATTTGCAAATAGAGCGCTTCTGTTTCCAATAATGTATAATTTTCCTTTTATTAAATGTTGTTATAAAGTCACAACTGGCCACATTTACAGCCTGCTCCTGAGCTCAGGGGCGTGAACACACGATGGACCTGCAAGCTAGAGGATCCCAAGCTGTCCCAAACTGTATAGACAGAGAAATATTATTTATTAGCCCTATGAATTCTCTCTTTAGATTTGAGAAAAATGAAGCATGTGTCTTCTAGCTCTTTACCAATGCTGGAGCCTTTTTAACATTACACTTCAACTGAGTTCCTCAAGGGTTACACGCTGCACCCACATGAAAGTCAAACAAGTTAATCATAATTAGCATCACTATAACAACAGTGTACCAACACACCAAAAAGGAATTCATGTAATTTCTTGCTTATTGCAAATCATTTCATGGGCCATTATATGGAAGGGTATGGAATGACCTACTCCTTCAAAAGTTTTATGCCATCTACACTTAAGTACCTCCTGTGAAAGCACCTCTGTGAACTCCCTCAGGCAGACCCTTCTGATGTGTAATTGCTTTGACTGTTAAGGCATTTTTTTGAACATCTAGCCTCATTTTTCCTGTTTTTAGATATCGGGTGTAGCTCTTTGCTATCATTGCAAACAAACTCTGCAGTCTGCTTCCTAGAAGTAATGGGGAGCTCTTTCATAAACCTCATAGGTAGGTGATGGGTAGCCTGGGGTAAATTATATAGCAGTCAAAGGGAAGGGTGGAGGGATAGCTCAGTGGTTTGAGCATTGGCCTGCTAAACCCAGGGTTTTGAGTTCAATCCTTGAGGGGACTAGTTAGGGATCTGGGGCAAAAATTGGGGATTGGTCCTGCTTTGAGCAGGGGGTTGGACTAGATGACATCCTGAGGTCCTTTCCAACCCTGATATTCTATGACATTGAAGTCACTTACATATGAAGGAGGATACAGAAGAAGATACTGCAGGAAAAGCAGCTAAGTTAAAACAGGCCACCCTATAATTCACTAATACATTATTCTGGCCTCTTGTCATGTAAATTACTTTCCCTTACATTTCCATGCACTCAGACTAACTTGTACCACTTGCCAACATCCAACTTACACCACCTCCTGCCTCACTCCTGAATTAGAGGCAGAGTGGCCCAGGGGGTAGCGTACTGGAGTGAGAATTAGGAAATCTGGCTTCCAGTCCCAGCTCTGCCGCTAACTTGCTGTGTATCCTTGGACAAGTCACTTCCTGCCTGTTTTGCTCCCATCCTTTGTCTGTCTCGTTTTAGTTAGATTGTAAACTCGTTGAGGCTTTAGAGTAACAGCCGTGTTAGTCTGTATTCGCAAAAAGTGAGCTGTAGCTCACGAAAGCTTATGCTCAAATAAATTGGTTAGTCTCTAAGGTGCCACAAGTACTCCTTTTCTTTTCTCGTTGAGGCTTATAAGCCTCTTACCTTGTTTTTGTACGGTGACTAGCACAACCGGGTCCTGAACTGGGCTCTGACTTCTAGGCGCTACTGTAATACGACTATCAATTCAGCCCTAAATGTCAAGGCTGTAAAAAAACATTTCCTTCTTAGAAAGATGTCATTTACTTGCACCTTCAATTTGGACTATAAGTTACAGAAAACGCCATCATTGTGGGAAATGATCTGTGCCTACCAATATTCAGCAGTTAAATAGCGGGAGAAATCATTTACAGTGATTAAGAAAAGCAGAACAAACACCAGACCTTGAAACTAAACAGAAGGGACAATGGATTCAATTTTTGAAAACATTGATTTTCCAAAGTGACTTATGCGCCACTGAAATCAATAGAGGTTAGGAGCCTATATACTTTGAGAATCTGGGCCTTAGACACTTAGGGTATGTCTGTACTGTAATTAAACACTGTCCTGCACCAGTTGGCTTGGGCTAAGGGGCTGTTTAATTGTGGTGTAGCCATTGCGGTTCAGGCTGAAGCTTGAGCTCTGGGACCCTCTCACCTCAAAGGCTCCAGCCCCAGTCTGAACATCTGCACCACAATTAAACAGCCCCTTAGCCCCAGCCCCACAAGTCTGAATCAGTGGCACAAGCTGGCTTTGGGTTTTTAATTGCAGTGTAGATATACTTTGAGGGAGAAATCTTGGCTCCACTGAAATTAATGGAAGTTTTGTCATTGATTTCCATGGAGCACGGATTTCACCCTAAGTTCCACTGACTTTCAATGAGACTTCGGGCTTTGGGGCTAGGGTGTCCCCATTCCAGGGTACTCTTTCTGCATTGGCTACTTTTCTGACCCACTGACCATTACATATAATTTAAAGCAAATGCAAGTTATTTAATCAACAATTAATTTTAAAAAGAATAAGGAAAAATGGGAAAGGTTAAAGGAAACACATCAACCTGCTCTGTGGCAGGGAACATCACAAACAGTGTCTCTGGAACATCAGGGCAGTTCACAGTCTGTTCCTTGTAAGTCCCAGGCCTCCTGCTCCAGCCCTGGCTGTGCTGTAGGGATGCTGTGGGTTGGACACTTGCGCTGGTGGTGGCCACACGCTCTCAGGCTCTAAGTGGTAGGACGCTTCTTCCCAGTGTCGCCCCCGCCCTGTCAGGGTTACGATCCAAGCCTGGCCTGCAGAGCCCCTTGGCTGAGGCGTCTCCCTGTGCTGGGCCCACTGCCCAGGGTCCCCCTCGGTCTCCCCAGCTGCTCACCGCACCCAGCTCCAGACTGCTCCAGCCCCAGCTGCACCACTCTGTCTCAGGACTGCTGCTGCTCTGCCTCCAGCTCCCTGGGCTGCTTCTCTGGCCCCTCTGGCTCTGGTTGCTGCAGCTCTGCTCCCAGGACAGGGTCTGCTCTGCAGGCTGCTTCTGTGACTCTGCTCCCAGCACTGACCTGCTTCCTGGGCTGCTTTTCTGGCTCTGGTTGCTGCAGCTCTGCTCCCAAGGCAAGTCTGCTCTCTCTGGGCTGTTCCTCTAGCTTTGGGGCTGCAGCTCTGCTCCCAGGACACAGGTCTGCTCTCTCTGGGCTGCTTTTCCAGGCACTCTGGATCTAGCACAGTTCTGCTCCCCAGCTCAACTTGAACCCCTGCTTTCTCCTTAGCTCGGCCCCACTTTGTCTGATCCAGGCAAATCCAGCTCACACAGAGGACGGGACCTCCCTGGCTTCCTGACTCCCTGATTAGCCTGCTCGCCCTGTCATTCAGGCTGACCTGGAGCATTGGCCTCTCCCCATTGTTCCTGGGGGCTGTCAGTCTCAGGGTCCTCATTCCCCATTGACCCTTCCCCCTTTTTAGTACTGGGAGCTAGCAACTAAAACACCCCCACTGAATGTTAGTAAGGGGGCAACAGTGTCTTTACACTTGGCAGGGCCTATTTGAACCTTCATAACTTTCTAAGAGCCTTTAAAAGTCAATATAGTTATGAGAGGTCAGTTAATGCACTGAGGGAAAAGGGATTTACAGCACCCACTTCTATCCTTAAGATTAAAAAACCCTTAGATCATTCTGGGTGCAAACAGAAACAAGGTCTAGGGCCAGGTTTTCAAAACAGTTCAACACACATGAGCTCCCACCGAGAATAGAGACCCCCTCCCGATTCATTTCTCCCCCCCCCCAATCGAGAACAACAGCGTCCCCCTCCCACATTCCATTCCCCCCCATTGGGAACCAGGGTGGCTGCGGGGTCCTGGCCATGGGTATGTCAGCGGCTCACAGTCAGTAGGGATGAGTTTCCTACAGCTCCCATTACATTAATGGAATCTGTTAAGGACTGCATCAGTGAACACCCTCTAAAGTTCGGCTCCCCGGCCATAACCCTTGAGGTCTGCAGTGTTTCCAAGCTTCAAGCTGTGAGACCTTTGGCTGCCTAAGGGTCTTAACCCAGGGCTTGTCAGGTCCCATGCACAGCGTCCCACACCTCCTTCCACAGAGCCTAACTCTAGCTACCCTCAGCCCCCCAGGAAAGAAGTTCTGCATTGGTGGGACTGAGTGTTACAAGAAGCAGGTGGTGCAGTCAGAGTCCATGGTCACTTATAAGGCAGCCAGTGGGGGAAAAACAGTCTTTCATCCCCAGGAAGAGGTTATTGAGGAGGTAGCTGCTTAAAGGCCCCATAGCCTAGTTCATCGCTGACCGACCACCCCCCTGTCACTGTAAAGGCGTTTCTCCTCACGCACACAAAGATTCTGCCTCAGAATCAGTTTCAGATGTGCCTGTCCCCAGACTGGCCTTGAAGGTGTAAACTCCTGCTCAAACCCAGGCCCTGCTTTGCTCTCAGGGAATAGCACGGTTGTTCAGGCAGTCCTGTTGGTTCTGCTATCATATGGGCACTCTGTTGCCCAGGCCCGCTGACTGGGGGAGGGGGGCAAAGGGGGCAATTGCCAGTGGCTCAGGCAATTTAAAAGGGCCCAGGACCCTTGGCCGCCACCACCGGTAGCTGCGCAGTTGGGCTAAGGCAGGCTTCCTTCCCGCCCTCGCCCTGTGCTGCTTCTGGAAGCGGCTGGAACGGCCCTAGGGGTGAGCAGGGGGGGTCTCTGCGTACTGCTCCTGCCCCAGCGCCAACTCTGCAACTCCAATTGGCTGCCTAGGAGCCACTGCCAGAGGGGTGTGCCGGTCCCTTTCAACCCCCTCCTGCAACCAAACTCCCTCCCAGAGCCCAACCCCGCACCCAAACTCCCTCCCAGAGCCCACCCCCCCGCACCCAAACTCCTTCCCAAAGCCTGACCCCCCACACACACCCCCTCCCAGAGCCCAAGCCCGCACCCCCCCAACACAAACTCCCTCCCAGAACCTGCACCTCCTCTTGCTCCCATACTAACTCTCAGAGCCTGCACCCCCTCCCGCAACCAAACTCCTTCCCAGACATCATGCTCAGGGCCACAGAAGGCATAGGGAAAGACACTCCCTGCCATGAGTAGCTTAAATGAAGATTGTGACAGACCCCACTTTCCTACTTCTACAGGCCACTTCCACACGGGGCCTGTGGAAGTACGGAAAAGATCAAGAAATCTTGAACAGAGAGAAAACCTGCTTTCAATCAGAGGCCTCTGCATCCGATGAGAAAATTCCCACAGCAGGCTGGCACAGCCATTGGACACGGGACCAGTGAGAAGGAAGCCTGCAGGCTAGGGTATTCCATGAGAGAAGGGAAGTGCAGAAACCTGACAAGGGATTTCTTTGCTGAGAGAGCGCACTCTTCAGCCTGTTTCTGATCTCACATGCACAGGTGTAGCACCACTGACTTTGGTGGCTGTGCTCCAACTTAGATCAGCATTGGGCCTTACAGTTCTTTGGAGAGGAATCAGAGCATGACTGTAGTTGCCTGGGGTCCAGTTCTATTCTTGCTTCCAATGGTGCAAATCAGGAGTGACTCCATTTAAATAAGTGGAATTACAATGGCATAAAACCTGCTTATGCAAAATCAGAATCTGGCCCCTGCACCCACACCGCCCAAGAGTACCTGTTATTGCTCCTATTTCTGCTCTTGGAAGAGAATTATTCAAATAGGTCAAAGCTGACATGGTCCTCAGTGTACCCCGGTAGCCACGAAGGCCCTAGTTTTCACACTGTTTGCCTTCCCCATCAGGTCTTACAAAAAGATGGGAGTCGGGGTCTAATCCTGCACTCACAGCAAAGACAACGGTGTATGGCTGCTTGGAAGCAGAGAGACACACGGTAACAAAACATGATGCTCCAAAGGAGTTATTGACATTGAGAAAGGACTTGTACAATAGGCCACACGTCAAGACATGGCTAATGTTCAGACACTTGATGTGAAGATAAGCAAATCAGATCAAAGCCAGCCAAAATAAAATATTTCGACCAAGGGCTCTAGATCAGGTCCTTGCTTGATTAGTTGCCAGCATAAATGGATCAGCCAGACAGGGTCATAGCGCTCCTCATCAAGAGATTCTCAAAAGCAGCATCCAACTTCAGTCTGGAATCTTAGCTTGGCTTTCAGAGCCCCCCTCACCCACTCATCCTTCAGAGCCCTGAGCTCCGCTGCCTCATTTTCCTTTCCATCGAAGTAGCCCTTTTGTGACAGTAATCACTTCCACTAGCAGGATTTCAGAATGAGGGGCTCTGTCCGTGGTCCTAGTCCTGCTTCCTCCATACAGACAAATCGAACCCTAGCTTAAAATCAGAAACTCGGTTGTACCTGCTTAAACCAGGGCTGAATTGGATACAAAGGGATTTACACAGTCTTTGATTCCTCAGTGTCTAAAAGCAAAAGCTGAGCACATGTTTGATGTTCAAGACCCACCCAAAACTTCTATCAGAAAGTACACAATCCCTCCTAGACATCCTCTGTCCACTTCAACCCACCAGCGACAGGGAAGAAGCATTAATGGCTACATGACTTAAAGCAGGCATTGCCGAGACGTCCCTGTAAATCCACAGATGTATATTCACCTAGGCCAATGGCCGTGTCACAGGCTACACAAGGCTACACTTCATAGGAGGAAAGGTGTGTAGCTTTTCCTTCAGAAAATTGGCAGTCACTGCTGTCTAAATTTCACAGTGGCATTGGCAGACAGGGATAAAAAGGAGAAATAAATTATTGTGGCTTAGCTGATCATTAGGGTGAGTTTTTTTAAAAAGCACTCAGCGTTGGCTCGACTCCAAAATGAATGGTAAAACTCCTGCTCTTACTGGCTCTTCCAGGTGACTCACAATTTCTCGGGACACAGTATGGGGTGTGTGCAGACTGCACAGCAGTCAGGAAGTTCTCTGCTCTGTAAAAAATTAGGGTACCGAGTAATGTGATATTTACAAGTACTGCTGTCACTTTGGGGGCATTCCGCTTGGTAGGGATTGAAGGAGGTGGCTCTGAAATGTGATTGGTGAAAACTAAAAAGCTGCTTTCAATATAGGAAGAGTGATTTTGTGAGTAGGGTACATCTACACTGCAGTGAAAAACCCTGTGCCAGCTGACTTGGGCTCATGGGGCTTCGCCTTAGGGGTTGTTTAATTGCAGTGTAGATGTTCAGGTGTGGGCTGGAGCCTGGGCTCTAGGACTCTGTGAGGCTGGCCAGCTGTGAGTGTCTAATTGCAGTGTAGACACATACCCTTCACCACTGGCCTGGGACTCAGGAAATCTGGGTTCAATTCCTGGCTCTGCATCCTGTGCAACTTTAGAGAAATAACTTAAGTTTTCCCTCTGTAAAAGAAGGATAATACTTTGTTTCTTTCACCCTGGTCTGTCTTGTCTATTTCAGCTGTAGGCTCTTTGTGTCAGGGAATGTCTCTCAATATGTGTTTGTATAGCCCCTGACGCAATGGGGCCCTGATCTGAGTTGGGGTCTGTAGGCCCTACCGTAATAGAAACATTGTTTGTATGACTATTGTGTGTAGGAGCCCCAGGAATGGACCAGGACCCCTGGCGCTGTACAAAAAGAATAAAGAAAAATAATGAAAGAAACGTCAGTCATATCTGTACCTGGATATCTTACTATCATCATCTCTGAAATTCTGCTCACATCTACACTGCCCCAGCTGCTCCCATGCTGAAATCCTTATCCTGGCTCTATACTGACTCAATTCTCAATGATCTTCCCAAATCTCCAGCATGTTCACAATGAACCTGGTGCCAAGTAGGCTTTTCACACCTACAACATATCACTCCTATTCTCAGACAACCCCACTGGCTTCCTGCAGCCAGCTTGAAACTGAAAATAAAATAATACCTAGCTTGTCTATAGCATTTTTCATCGGTGGATCTCAGATTGCTTTACAAAAGCATCATGATTTCCATTTTATAGATAGGGAAACTGAGGCACAGTGAGGTGAAGTATCTTGCCCAAGGCCACATCAAGAAGAGAACTAGGGTCTCCTAATTCCCAGGCCTATGTTCTGTACTAATGGTTCTCAACCAGGGGAATGTGTACCCCTGGGGGTACTCAGAGGTCTTCCAGGAGGTACATCAACTCATCTAGATATTTGCCTGGTTTTACAACAGGCTATATAAAAGCACTAGCAAAGTCAGTACAAACTAAAATATGATAGACAATGACTTGTTTATACTGCTCTGTATACTACATACTGAAATGTAAACACAATATTTATATTCCATTGGATTTATTTTATAATTATATGGTAAAAATGAGAAACTCAACAATGTTTCAGTAATAGTGTGCTGTGATAATTCTGTATTTTTATGAGACTCTGAAGGTTAGAATCAAAGACTATACAAAAGGGAACTAGATGAAAGAGAGTTTAACCAAAGACAAGAAATACTCAAGTACAGAGCATACATGTTATGAGGCAACTGATGAGAGAGAATTACAATTTTCATGTCTAAACAAGGATACAATTTTAAGAGTACTTTGTCTTTATGGACTAAAATCCAAAGGAAAAAGGACTTAAATAAAAGAAAGAAAGGGCTTACAATTGTGGGAAAATGCCCTGACACTGACTACACATAAGAACAAAAGCAGAAGGGAATATTGGTATTTTGAGGGATTAAATGATATGCTTTACATTCCCAGAAATCTGCAGAATACACTAAGTAAATTTAGGCATGCACATGTCTGCCAAAGTGGATTGAATATGTTGCATTTCTTCAAAGCTGGTTAGATTCCTAGTGAATATTCTAAAACAGACACACCTGAAAAATATTTTATGCTCCATACCTTCACATTTTGCCTGGATCATCCCCACTATCTGTTTCATTATTCTTTATTTCACATCCTTGGAAAAAAAATCCTTACATTTGTTTATTCCATACGAAAACTTCATAGTGGAAACTAAAAACCCTATACGAATCTATGGAGAAACCACTTGAAAGATAAACATGTAAATGCAAATATCCCATAAGATTCTAGAAGGGCTTTTAGGATTGTCAAGTTCCTTCCCCACTCTGAACTCTAGGGTAGAGATGTGGAGACCCGCATGAAAGACCCCCTAAGCTTATTCTTACCAGCTTAGGTTAAAACTTTGCCTTGTCTTTGAACAGTATACTGCCACCACCAGGCGTTTTAAACAAAGAACAGGGAAAGAGACCACTTGGAGATGTTTTCCCCCGAAAATATCCCCCCAAGTCCTACACACCGCCTTTCCTGGGGAGGCTTGAGAATATTATCCTAAACAATTGGTTACAAAATCATCAAAGACCCAAACCCCTGGATCTTGGAACAATGGAAAAATCAGTCAGGTTCTTAAAAGAAGGATTTTATTAAAAAAAAAAAAAAGAAAAAGAAAAAAGAAAGAAAGGTAAAAATCATCTCTGTAAAATCAGGATGGAAAATAGTTTACAGGGTATTCAGATTCAAAACACAGAGGATCCCCCTCTGGGCAAAACCTTAAAGTTACAGAAAACAGGAATAAACCTCCCTCTTAACACAGGAAAAATTCACATAAAACAAAAGATAAACTAATCCGCCTTGCCTGGTTTACCTATACTGGTTGCAATATTGAAGACTTGGATTAGGATGGGTTGGAGGAGATGGATTTCCGTCTGGCCTCTCTCAGTCCCAAGAGAGAACAACCACATAAACAAAGAGCACAAACAAAAGCCTCGCCCCCCAAGATTTGAAAGTATCTTGTCCCCTTATTGGTCCTTTGGGTCAGGTGCCAGCCAGGTTAGCTGAGCTTCTTAACCCTTTACAGGTAACAGGATGTTGCCTCTGGCCAGGAGAGATTTTATAGCACTGTATACAGAAAGGTGCTTACCCTTCCCTTTATATTTATGACAAGGATATTTCCATATTGCTAAACAGACGCTTCTTTAGTTTTCTTAATACCGTCTTGCTGTATAAGCTTTCCTATCAGATTGAGTGATGTCTGAATTCACTATACAAATAAATCCTACATCCTGGTATAATGAGATTGATGTTCAAGAAAGGAAAATTTGGGGAATTAAGAATATATGATTGTTTAAAAAGAATAAAAAGAAAAAAAAAGAGTATGGGCAAGAGAGAAGGGATCCATCAGGAATATGCAGATTCAGTTAAAGGTTCAGATTCCGAAAAGGTAAGGGCAGCAAATAAGTAGAATGAGTTAATGATAGCCTAAGGGGTTAAGGGCTTTTACAAATAGATCAGGAGACAAAATACTAGAGAAGCAGCAGTGTGATGGGAAGAGGAATGAAGTTAATGATGATTCAAGAATGCTGAGCTACAGAACTGCTTTAAGATCTAAACGTCACTCAAACAAAAGCAACGTAATAATTGGTGGAGACCTGGTAACAGCGGTATTTATAATAAAGGAAAAGGAATATTTTTGGAATAGTCAGGGAGGACTGGACAAAGGCCTGGACAATATCAATAATATGAATCAAGTAATAACTGTCTGTGTAAAGTTCCTCTGCTAAAGCAAAAAGAGGGAATTAGAAACAATTAAAATAATTCAGATGAAATCACCCTCTAAAAGCTTGAACACATAAGACATGCCAAAAGAATTAAAAAAAAAAAAAGTGGGGAAGAAAGGGAGGAAGCAATAAATGTGGCCAGCAGAACTCAGATTAAAACTCCCTAACTTTTTTTTTTTAAATCCAAAAGATGTTATTTGGGAGTGGGAAGGGACGTGCCGAGACGGATTTCAAGGAGGAGCAAGTTCCAGACCCACTAGGACCCAATAGAACAAAAGCCCAATCACCTACCAAATTCAGATGTAAGTCAGATTACAGCAGCACCTCAAGAGCCTACCCAAGATCAGGGGCCCATTGTGCTGCGTGCAGCACAAACACAGGCTGCGTCTACACTACACACCACTGGTGGTGGCACATAGTGTTCGTGTAGCTACACACTGGGTGGGTCCACACTGCGGCGTGTAGCTACCTGTGTCAGTGAAAGGCTCTGGCAGAGGGGGGGCAGGGAGACACTGCATGGCTAACAATAGCAGCCTAGAGAGGGAGGCACACCTTGGGTGAGCAGAGTGTGTACTCGCCTACACACCCACACCCTTCAGGCATGTCTTTACTCCCCTAAGCCGCACCTCACCAGCTCCCTGGCTGTTTATAGCCATGCTGTATGTAGTCTCCGTGCGGCCAACAGAAGCATGCAGTGCAGAAGTACCCACAGAGGGAGAGATTGCCTTCCCCAAAGAGCTTATTTCTACATAGACAAGACAATGGGTGGGAGGGGAGATGGAGGCACAGGAGGGAAAGTGACTTACCTGAAGTCACGCGTCAAGTCAGAGGCAGAGCCAGAAGCAGAACCCAGCTCTACTGGATCCCAGTCCAGCGCCCTATCCAATGGGCTGCACAACAGACAAGGGGGATGGACAGACGGGAGAGGAATGCTCAGTGGTACAACCCATAAATAGTGCCTGCTGTCTGAGCACAAGGCTCCAGCAAGAGGTTCTCAGATACAGCCAGGTCCTGCACCTTTAAGGGCTTTAAAAATCAGTGTCAGGTTATACTTTGAATAACTTTACAATCAAAGCAGCTAACCAAAGGGTACAGAGCCCCGGAGTCCTAAGGAGACTATGCAACATGCAGTACCACAATTGGGCAGCTCTTCCCGGGACGCATGCTGCTGCCAACTCATACTAGACTCAACATCACCTGAGCCAGGAGCACCACTGAGCGCTTCTCCTGCATTGTCTCCCCCAGGCCTTCAAAGCACTTTGCAAACGCCAATGAACTAAGCCTCACAGCTACCATTTGAGAGTAGGACAGTAAGTATTATCTGTACGACCCACACTAACACAGTGTGGCTCTGTTTCCCTCTAGTGGCTAGACACTTACAGAGGTTTGAGTCCACAACCTTTGAGCTTAGGAGGCCAGTTAATTAAAGCTAGCCCTGTTCCTCCTCTCTCTCTTTTTTCACTTCTTTCCTGTATCTCTTCTCAGCCTTGGACTGATGGGCCAATTGAGTTCGTTACTCCCAGTCAGCTTCTCCTGGGGCAGTAATTGGCCTCTAAGGGATCAGAGTGCAGGCTCACCTACTCACTCCCTGCACTCGGTCACACTTGCTTACTAACTTCATAGAGTTTAAGGCCAAAGGGAACCATTAGCTGATCGAATCTGATCTCCAGTATATCACAGACCTTTACATTTTACCTAGTTACCCCTGTCACTTGTGTTTGGTTCAAATATTTCTTCCAAAGCTTGATCTGAAGACATGAAGAGATGGAGAATCCACCACTCCCCTCGGGAGTTTGTTCCCACGGTTAATCACCTTCACTGTTAAACATTTGTGCCTTCATTCTAATTTGAATTTGTGCAGCGACAGCTTCCAGCCGTTAGACTAAAGAGCCCATTAGCACCCAGTATTTTCTCCCCCTAGAGACTTTTGGGATCGTCTATTTTATCTGCAGCACTGCCTATAGTTAAGGTTGCCTTACACTTTCTGTTATAAGACTGGTTTCAGTTGCTTATAACTTTGCCAGACTTTCCGCCCCCAAGCTTGTTCTCTGCTTGAGGTTGAATTAAAAAAAATTCACAAACAGGGGTCAGCCATTTCCATGAAGAAAGTTAAGGGAAAATACATTGTGTTGCCAGCATTTAAATTTTTTCCAATCCATTTCTTTGAAGAGCTCCAGTGCCTCTGTGCTTTGGAGCAAAAACTAGAAATGAGGCAGGAGGGTGGTCCTGGGGTCAGAGGGGCGCATTGTGCTCCTCACAGAAAATCCACCCAGATCTGGCAAAGTTAGAAGCCTTTGCACATGCTCAGATATGGTTCATCTTGCTTCTAAAATCTCGGAATGTTCCAACTGCACTGGGCACCCTCCAGCCTCACTGCCTTCACATGCACCGAGGGTACTTCCCAGCTCCCACCACCTTTCATCCACTCTGAGCATGCTCATAGGCTCCACAGTGCTTGGCTCCGCATGGGGAACAACAGCAGCAGCCGCCTCTGTAGCCTAGAGGAAGGTGTGTTTGGTTGGAAGCCAGCAACAGACCAAAGTGTCTCAGCATTTCTACTGACTAATGGTAATATTTCTGGGTATCCAGGCCTTTTTCTTGAGCCAGGCCTAATGCCTCCACCATAGAAGGGAGACAAGTATCGTTCCCACAATGAGGTAATGGCAAAGTCGTGCATTATCACTTCTGGCAGAGCTGGAACACATGCACATCTAATATGGCAGACTATAGTCACACCCACACAACCTTTTAGAATGAATAGGGCAAATCTGTGTGCTTGGTAACCACACTGCGCAGAAAAGGCCAAGATTAGTACCCAGAAATTCTGATTCAGGCTCTTCTACTGCTGGCTGGGGAATGGCTAAGTAAAGCACTAGCAAAACGTGTACTGCATTCCCCACCCCACAAAGGCTAGTCCACATATAGGATAACAACCTACTACTGCTACCAGTTACTCCTTTGACTCAAATGGTAGCAGTCTGTGTTGTAGATCTAAAGGTCCTGCATTCAGATCCTGATGATAACCCAGGAAGGTGTCAATCTGGTTCTAAATAATGGTATTACTATTTTATAGCTTTCTTTATTAAAAAAAGAGAGAGAGAGAGAGAGAGAGGAAATTGCATTTTAAAAAAACCCTATGTTAAAGGCCATTAAGGTTGCAAAATCAAGCATTCTAATGCCAGGAGATGCCAGATTTAAGGTTGACTGTACAACTTCAAATCAGCCCCCTTGTGAGTATGCATTACGATACAGTCTTTAATTACATAATCACATTTTCCATAGCACCCCTGCCTGATTAGTGCATACATTAGTGCATACATAGTGCATTAGTGGATAGTGAAAGAGGCCATTCTCTTGTGCTTAAAGACAAGAGCTCTGGGTTCTATTCCTGGTTCTGCTACACACTTCCTGTGTCATGTGGGCCAAGACTGTACCACAATGCATCTGCACAAGGGAAGTGAATGATGGTTTCATCTCATGTCTGGTGTCACTTTTGAGCAATTGACTTTTCAACTTTACCATTCTTCCAATAGTTATTTTGGATGCAATTTCATACTGGCCACCGGAAAAAAGATCCAGTCCCGAAGACTGGGGCCAGATTTGTGCAGCTCACTACCAGTCCCCAGACCCAGAAATTACAACCTCCTGTTACAGAAAAATGCCACAATTTAGTTCATTCCAACTTCACACCATGGAGTTTTTGGGGCTTTAGAGAGAGAGAAAACCAATCATCTCCCTGGTGACCGAAGCACTGAGTATTTTAAAACTGTGCTGGTCTAATTTTTCTAAAAAAATTATTTTAATCTGTCCCCAATCTCACCTCTCTTCCTGCTCAGAGGCTGCTGCAACAAAACGAGATGACAGCCTGATTAGACAGGCCAACCATTTGTGACACCAACAGCTGCTTTGGTAATTCGCCAAGAACCTCCAGGCTCCAAACTGCATGCAGATGTACATAATTTCATAGATAAAAAATGAAATGCGCACAAACACATGGCTACAAATCCCAACACAATGGGCTATATAATCACTGGGATATGTTGCTGGTCTCCAAGTTGAGCGGGCGCCAGCAATTGCCCAACACTGAGAGAGGACACAAGATCGGATGATAATCATAGACTATCAGCATTGGAAGGGCCCTCAGGAGGTCATCTAGTCCAACCCCCTGCTCAAAGCAGGACCAATCCCCAATTTTTGCCCCAGATCCCTAAATGGCCCCCTCAAGCATTGAACTCAAAACCCTGGGTTTAGCAGGCCAATGCTCAAACCACTGAGCTATCCCTCCCCCCATAATGGAAGACTTCAGCTGCCGAAATATTAACAGGCCCATGAAGGCACCGTTTTGAGAAGAAATTTCTCAGCCCCATAAAGAATTGCTTCTTGGAACAGAGGATGCAGGAGGAGATATGTTTGACTCTGTTCTAAGTAATACACAGGAGAGCTTGGTTTAATGAAGCTAAAGGACACAATGGTAGTACAGTCTACACTGTTGTGGATAGAGGGATTTTCAAACGCTAGCATAGGGTGGCTACTGGAGGGGAAAAACACAAGCCAATTTAAACAAAGCTAAAGAGGCAAAACAAGGAGTAATGGTCTCAAGTTGCAGTGGGGGAGGTTTAGGTTGGATATTAGGAATATCCATGTGACACACATGGCAGTTGAGGCTACGCAGGTTATCGAAGCAAAGAGCTGTCGGGTTTTAAGAGGAATGAGACATTTATATGGGGCTAGACTGTGCTTGTTTGGCACAGGCCTGTGTTGAGGGGCAGCAGGGAGGCACTGAGAGAAATAACACCTCCCACAGCTCTACTCCTTTCGCCTTGGTAAATTCTGGCTGCAGTGAAAATCAGTGCAAATTTGGGCATTGACTTCAGGGAAGCCAGGTGTGCTGGTTAGCACATGGGGACATGAAGTCATAGCTCTGTCTATTTCCCACCCCCTGCAGCATCCCTACGGGAACATCTCGATAGCAAGCCTGCATCTCCCCTGAACAAAGGCTGCAATTCTGCCCAGCCCCTGTGAGCACTGCCAAGGGCAAGAAGGAGGCTCTTTTCTGCCTCCCCCAGACATGCATGGTCACAGAGGGCCAGGCCTAATCAGATCCATTGATAACAAGGACCCCACAGTTAACTTAGATAGGATAAACACACATACAGATGTCAATGTAATGCCAGCTCTTGGGCTTCAGGACACAATGCAGCCACTCAGAGCTGGGCAAAGTTTTTTTGACGCTTGGTTTTTGCCTTAAAAAACAATAAAAATGCATTTTTCAGTGCTCTAGAAGTATTTACAAATTCAGGCAGAATTCTACTAATAGTTTCAGCCAGGAATTTTTTTTTTAATTTTTTGAAATGTTTTGTTTCGAAACACAAATATGGTTGGAACCCTCGCTCCCACACCCCACAAAAGCGGAAACACCTGGAAATGACCAAATCTAAAACCACATTGTAGTTTGGGCTTTCCTGCCTTAGAGAGCTTCAGCTGTGTGTTTTGTCATGTGGTAAAAAGATTCTTAGCCAGCTTATATACTTCTAGTTCTTTGGCTGCTCCGTGATAGAAACACATGCAGTGCACGATGTTTTATGAAACCATAGAATGGAAGATGTGTTCGATATGGGCAAACTTGAGGAGGTCTTTACTTTCTGGGAATCTGCTTCTCTGTTTTAGAAGATCAAAATAAGCTACGGAGGATTCAGAAATAAAATGGACTTTCTGATCGGGCCAGATGATTTATGTCACCATCTTTTTTTCCCCTCCAAAAGTTTCCCAGCAGGGTGAAAACCAAAGGCGTCTGTACAGAGAACTGTTGAGGAACTACAATCGCCTTGAACGCCCCGTAGTGAATGATTCCCAACCTCTTATTGTTGAGCTACAACTTTCTTTGCTGCAGATAATCGATGTGGTAAGTCAGCGGCAATTCTGCTTCTTGGGCATAACCTCATTAAGATAACGAATTCAGCTGCTGCTGTAAATGGTGTAGGGACGGCATGTTGCCTCTTAATCAGACTGCTATAGAATGGAATTTGAGAACAGAATGGTTTGGATTAGGGATTTTGCAGAATGCTAACACATGGGTTTGTCACTTCGGAATACTAATACCACTCTAAATGCACAGATGTCCCTGACAAGATGAGAAACGTGTTGATTAATTATGTAGCTTTTTAATGATATTACATAAAAACACTGTACATCTAAACAGCTTATGAGCCATGTGTTACTACAAATTAATAAGCATGTGCTATTCCCAGAGCCAGCCTCCAAGTTGTAGTTATGGGCCCTGTGCTATTTCTGGAGCTACTCCTGAGGACGTGTGTGGCTATTTGAGGCAATACACAACAGGGACACTGGAACAATTTGTATAGTGGGGGAGCTGAATGCCATTGGACCAAACTGTAAACCCCGTATATGAGGAAAAGCACTCCAAGCCAGGGACTGCAGCTGCACCCCCAGCACCTCTAACTCCAGTACCCCGATACACAATGGCACCAGTTTGCAGAGACGGCAGTGCCTGTCTGTCTACAAAAACTGGTATGGCTGGTACTCCAACTCCTCTGCCAAACAGCCAGGTGGCAGCAGCAGCTGCTTCTTGCTGGCAGGGCTGGCTCTAGGATTTTTGCTGCTCCATGCAAAAAAAAATTTTGGCCGCCCCCGCTTTTTTTCGTGACCCCCCGTCCCCGGCTCCACCCCAACTCCGCCCCTTCTCAACACCTTTCCCAAATCCCCAGCCCCACCTCCTCCCCCGGGCATGCCCCATTCTCCCCCTCCCCCCCCCGCTTCCTACGGGCTCCCCCGGCACTGTCCTAGCTCACCTCCGCTCCGCCTGCTACCATGAACACGCCGCCACTCCGCTTCTCCCCCTCCCGCTCAGGCTTGCTGCTTCAAACAGCTGTTTGGTGCATGGCAAGCCTGGGAGGGAGGGAGGGAGGGAGGAGCAGCGACGGCAAGCTCAGGGGAGCAGGTGGAGGCCAGCTGGGGTGGCGGGGGCACATTTCTAGGGGTGGCATGGCCTAGAGCCGGCCCTGCTTGCTGGCTTCTGAGCATGCAAACGAGGGTGGGGGAGTGCAGAGTGCTGTTAGTCATGAGTGCAAGATGCAGAGAGAGAGAGAGAGAGAGAGAGCAGGGGAAGGGGCCAGCTGCAGCGGAGTGGGTGTAGATGTAACATGAAGCACCCTATGAGTCACTGGCAGCAGGGGTCAAACCTAGACCTAGAGAATCTTAAAGCATGAGCTGCTACTGTAAGCGCTAGAGGCCCTTTCTGTGTTAGCCAAGGCCTGGCAGAGTTGGGGGGTCAGGGGGAAGATATGCCCCAGAGTGAACTTAAACATGCAAAATAATCCAAGTCAAAATCTCCCCTCCACGGTGAGGAGGGTTTCATTGTATAGAACAGCAGCTAACCCCCCCAGAAATAGTCTGACCCTTGCCTTCTAAATACAATATATTCCCTAGACAACTGACTGCATATGTAGTGTCTGCCCACTACATTCCAGCCCCTAGAGCTACGGTGTGCGTCTTAGCCTTGTCCTCTGCATGCATTGACACACCACCACCCTCTTTTTATTGTTATTGGCAGTCTTTTATTTTTAAACAAAATAATGATAGAGTTTCTTGGTTTTCTACCAACCTGAGGAATGACGCTGTACTATTTTCAAAAATCATCTATCTTGTCCTCTAGCCCAAGGATAACTTGGGGAGAGGGGGAATTACAGAAACAGATTTTCTGGCATGCCCCAAAAACAAGGCCCCTTTTGGGGGGAGGTTTTTAAAATACCTAGATGAAAACTTCCTTTGAGAGCATTTCTTTAAGCACGTTATCTCCCGGATGTCATCCTGGCTGTTCCAGTGAATTTAAATTTTTATATCTCTTGTGCATGAGCCAAAGTAGGAAAGATTTACTTTATAAAAGGAGGTCAACTAAGCAGTTATATGCTTTAAAAACAAAGCTTTTGCTCTTTGTCTAATGCTCCAGATGTTGTGGGGGCATTAGCTCTGATCAGGAATGACCTCTTCCCAGACAAGCATGCTATAAGTCCCCTCTGCAGCACTGATCATTAGAAAAGGGTCCCAGATCCAAACAAATCCAAACTTGGGGGACGTTCAGACCCTAAGACATCCATACAGCGTCCATTCAATTAAAATAAAAACAATTCTAGCCTGGCACGACGGCAGCAAGAGACAGGGTCTGGAGAACATTAGAATCCCTGCTTTTGCACGTGACATGAGGGTTATGTCTTGAGATCCAAAAAAGGTCACCAATTGTACCATGTTTTCAGCCTCAATTCCGGTTGATTGACAGACTAGCACTGAATGAAACCATTTATCTTCTCTTCCTAAGTGTCCATTCCCAGGGATGCAACCTTGCCATCTGTGCAAATCAGAGAAATTATTTTGTATAGAGGGTGCCACTAAAGTGGCTTGCTTCCCCTTATCTGCTTCATAGGAGGAGAAGCTGTCCATCCGCATTGCTTAGGAGCCGATTTAGCAAAGCACTTGTGTCCAGCCTTTTCCAGCACAGCACTGAAAGCATGTGTCTAAGGCTATGTCTACCCTAGAGAGCTTACAGCGGCACAGCTGTACGGATGCAGCTCTGCTGCTGTAAGGTGTGTTTTTTCACACCCCTGAGCAATGTAAGTTTTGCCAACATAAGCAGTAGCGTAGGCATGGCCGAAGTGCTTTGCTGAATCAGGTTATTTTCTGCCTAGAGAGCAGCTGCTTTCAAGTTGAAGGGCATGAGTAGCTCACCACCTTTCTCAAATATCTTTTCTAAACCATCTCTTGTTGCCAGACTCTCATATTATTAAAGATGCAAGGTGGGCGAGGTAATATCTTTATTGGACTAACTTCTTTTGGTGAGACACACAAGCTGTTGAGATTACACAGAGCTCTTCTTCTGGTCTGGGAAAGATATTCCATGCATCACAGCTAAATACAAGGTGGAACGGATTGTTTAGTATAAGTAAAAAGAAAAGGAGGACTTGTGGCACCTTAGACACTAAAAAATTTATTTGAGCATAAGCTTTCGTGAGCTACAGCTCACTTCATCAGATGCTTATGCTTAAATAAATTGGTTAGTCTCTAAGGTGCCACAAGTACTCCTTTTCTTTTTGTGGATACAGACTAACTTGGCTGCTACTCTGAAACCTTAGTATAAATGGTTAGCACATATTGTAAAGGGACCATTCAAGGTAGAGTGGCTTGTTAGTACCTCTGCAGTCATAGGACTGAGGGGGTTAATGGGTTACAGATTGTTGTAATAAGCCATAAATCCAGGGTCTCTGTTCAGTCCCTGATTTTTAGTGCCTAGCAGAGTTATGAATTTAAACTTCCAGGCTTCTCTTTTCAAAGGGTTGTGCAGGTTGCCTTTGAGGACGAAGATGGAGAAGTCAGACAGAGTGATTGCTTTGTGAAAAGTGTTCAGCCACAGAGGATAGGTGTTTTTTGTCTTATCTTCCTGTGTGAGATCATTTGAGAACATAGTGATTCATAGAAGATTAAGGTTGCAAGAGACCTCAGGAGGTCATATAGTCCAACCCCCTGCTCAAAGCAGGACCAATCCCCACTAAGTCATCCCAGCTAGTGAAATAGTGTTTCCTAATATCCCACCTAGACCTCCCCCACTGCAAATTGAGACTATTGCTCCTTGTTCTGTCTTCTGCCACCACTGAGAACAGCCCAGCTCCATCCTCTTTGGAACCCCCCCTTCAGGTAGTTGAAGGCTTTTATCAAATCCCCCTGCACTCTTCTCTTCTACAAACTAAATAACCCCAGTTTCTTCAGTCTCTCCTCATAAGTCATGTGCCCCAGCTCCTAATCATTTTCATTGCCCTCTGCTGCATAGTGGTTCAGGACTATTTAGAAAAGCTGGAGGAGTACAAGTCCATGGGGCCAGATGTGCTGCATCCGAGAGCGCTAAAGGAGTTGGCAGATGTGATTGAAGAGCCATTGGCCATTATCTTTGAAAACTCATGGCGAACGGGGTAGGTCCCGGACAACTGGAAAAAGGCTAATGTAGTGCCCATCTTTAAAAAAGGGAAGAAGGATGATCCTGAAAACTATAGGCCAGTCAGCCTCACCTCAGTCCCTGGAAAAATCATGGAGCAGGTCCTCAAGGAATCAATTCTGAAGCACTTAGAGGAGAGGAAAGTGATCAGGAAGAGTCAGCATGGATTCACCAAGGGCAAGTCATGCCTGACTAATCTAATTGCCTTCTATGATGAGATAACTGGTTCTGTGGATGAGGGGAAAGCAGTGACTTTAGCAAAGCTTTTGACATGGTCTCCCACAGTATTCTTGCCAGTAAGTTAAAGAAGTATGGGCTGGATGAATGGACTATAAGGTGGATAGAAAGCTGGCTAGATTGTCAGGCTCAATGGGTAGCGATCAATGGCTTCATGTCTAGTTGGCAGCCGGTATCAATTGGAGTGCCCCAAGGGTTGGTCCTGGGGCCGGTTTTGTTCAATATCTTCATTAATGATCTGGAGGATGGCGTGGATTGCACCCTCAGCAAGTTTGCAGATGACACTAAGCTGGGAGGAGAGGTAGATACACTGGAGGGGTAGGGATAGGATACGGAGGGACCTAAACAAATTAGAGGATTGGGCCAAAAGAAATCTGATGAGGTTCAACAAGGACAAGTGCAGAGTCCTGCACTTAGGACAGAAGAATTCCATGCACTGCTACAGACTAGGGACCAAATGGCTAGGCAGCAGTTCTGCAGAAAAGGACCTGGGGACTACAGTGGACGAGAAGCTGGATATGAGTCAACAGTGTGCCCTTGTTGCCAAGAAGGCCAATGGCATTTTGGGATGTATAAGTAGGGGCATTGCCAGCAGATCGAGGGACGTGATCGTTCCCCTCTATTCGACATTGGTGAGGCCTCATCTGGAGTACTGTGTCCAGTTTTGGGCCCCACACTACAAGAAGGATGTGGAAAAATTGGAAAACATCCAGTGGAGGGCAACAAAAATGATTAGGGGACTGGAATCAGGACTTATGAGAAGAGGCTGAGGGAACTGGGATTGTTTAGCCTGCGGAAGAGAAGAATGAGGGGGGATTTGATAGCTGCTTTCAACTACCTGAAAGGGGGTTCCAAAGAGGATAGCTCTAGACTGTTCTCAGTGGTAGCAGATGACAGAATGAGGAGTAATGGTCTCAAGTTGCAGTGGGGGAGGTTTAGGTTGGATATTAGGAAAAACTTTTTCACTAGGAGGGTTTTGAAGCACTCGAATGCGTTACCTAGAGAGGTGGTGGAATCTCCTTCCTTAGAAGTTTTAAGGTCAGGCTTGACAAAGCCCTGGCTGGGATGATTTAGTTGGGGATTGGTCCTGCTTTGAGCAGGGGGTTGGACTAGATGACCTCCTGAGGTCCCTTCCAACCCTGATATTCTATGATTCTATGATCTCCTCAGGTCCACAGATGCACAAAGGGCCCTCTTACTTCTCTGCATTTCCAGGTAGCCACATCACAGGCCAGAAGGGATCATTGTGATCATGTGGGCTGATTTCCTGAATACTACCAGCATGTATCATTTTACCCAGCCATTCCCTTTTAGAGAGCCATCAGGCTTGATTTAAAAAGACTTCAAGTAATGGAGAATTTATTACATGCCTGAGTAAATTGTTCCAAAGGTTAATAACCCTCACTGTTTAACATTTGGGCCATATTTCTAGTCTGAATTTATCTAGCTTCAGCTTCCAACAATTGGATGTTACGCCTTTGGCCATGAGATTAAAAAGCTTTCTACCGTCAGAAATCTTCTCCCCTCTTTATAGACTGTCATCTAGTCACCTGTTAACCATCTCTTGGATAAACTATGTAGATAGAGCTGCAGTGAGGGCATAGTATTTGCAGCCAGGGATCAGCGCTCCATGGTGCTGGGTGGTGTACAAACACAGAATAAGAGACAGCCTGTGCTGCAGAGAGCAGACAACCTAAGCATAAGATGAGAGAAGATAGGTGGAAGCACCAGGTAACAATGAGACAAAGGTCAGCATGACAAGCAACAGCCCCTTTGTAAGGTCACAGCAGAGAGTTCTAAGGAGCGAGATGAATCAGGGCAATGTGGTGACCACGCAGATGGTTATGGGTTGCTCCTTCAGGGACAGGGGGTGGCATGAGGACAGAGTGCAGAGGTGCTCATTTGAAAATTGAATCAATGGGTGTTGATGGCTGGGATCATTACCGGAGGGGAGTCAGGAATTGGCATCTCAACAGCATATGAGGGACGACAGGAAGGGCAGCAATTGGCTGTGAAGGACCTTAAAAGTGACGCCAGGTACTTTGACGCACCAAAGAAGCGGGAGCCAGGGGAGGAACTACAAGAAGAGTGACATACTCAAAGCAATGAGCTAGGGAATATATCTTTGCAGTATTGTGAATGGATATGAAAGCGGTAGGACAGAATAGGTTAAGGCCACAGAGGAAGCAAGCAAGAGGAGAGCCTGGGTAAGAGTTTTAGCCATGTGGCTGGAGAAGAAAGGCTGGATCTTAGAGGTGTTTGGCAGGAAGAACTGGAAAATGTTTCAGGAATTAAAGTGTG
The DNA here is from genome assembly GCF_965152235.1 of Eretmochelys imbricata. NCBI lineage: Eukaryota > Metazoa > Chordata > Testudines > Cheloniidae > Eretmochelys > Eretmochelys imbricata. The sequence goes on along the minus strand of NC_135576.1, from coordinate 129,754,707 downwards.
TATGCCAGAAGTTGACACAGAATTTCAGGAATAGTGTCACTGATGCCATATACGGAGGTATTATCATTGCTTTGCCCCTACTTGATATCCTCCTGCTTACAGAACCATGTTAGCTCTTCTAGCTACAGCCCTGCATCAGAAGCTTGTGTTCACTTGGTTGGGCCCCTGTCCCTGCCAGCTGGGCTCAGGCGGGGAGCAGAGGGGGCCACTGCCCCAGCCAGGCTCTCTCAGGCAGCTGCTGCACTGCACAGAGTCAGTGACCTGGAGTGGCCAGCTTCAGTCACATGAGAAGCAGCTCTGTCCCGCTTCCCACCTGGGCCCAGCCCCCAGGGAGAGCAGCCAAACGCACCGGGGGAGGTGCAGTGGGAGAAGGGGACAGCCAGCCCTCCCCATCAAGTGACTCTGGACAGTGCAGCGGACCCGGGCTGGGCACAGGGTCCACTGGGCAGAGGAGACATGTGTGGTGGTCACGTGCTCCCCCAGCATCAGGAGGCACGAGTCGTCTGTGCCTATCCCCATCATTATTTATCACTCCATTAATTTTTGTCTCATCTGGATGTTTTGCCAGCAATGATTGTATATATTCTTCCAGGTCACTGATAAAAATACTGATTAGTGTCAAGCCAAGAGCAGACCCCTGTGGGACCCTCACTCAAACCCACTTCCAATGGCCTGCTACTGCCTCTCCCATTCAGGTGTGTGTGGGAAGATCATTAGCTCTGCCCCACAGTGCACTGGCTAGCGGGCTGGGGAAGAATTCGGTGCCAGGCATAGGGTGGTGCAGTTCACTTCCTATACCAGAGAATGGTGAGAACCAAGGAGTTGGAGTCACAATCTCAGGCTCAGCAGATAACACAGTTCAACCAGCACCGTTCTGTAGCAGGAGTCACAGAATTAGAGCACGTTGCATCACCTCACTGTACTGGTACTTGCCCAGATTGCTAGGCAAAGCCCCAACCCTCACGCACTCCACCCGCTGAACTCCCAGGGAAGGTCACCAGAGCTCCTCACACAGTGAAGTTACCAGACCAGGCTAGGAGATGCCCGAAATCATAGAAATCCCACACGTCCTGGCTATCTCAGGTGCCTGTGCAGTCTGTAGGATAGTGTGCCTATGTACTCGCAGTGCTGCGTTCACCATTGTGCAAATCTTACTCGCTTCAGGGATCACTCACTCGCATAAATCACCTTATTGGGCCTAATGGAAACACGCACAGGAGTTCACCAACAGGAGTAAGCCTTGCACAACTGGCTGGAATTGTTTACTGCTTTCCCTGTCCAGGAAGGGAAGAAAAGAAAAAAAAAAAACAGACCAGAATTTATCAGCCTGTTTTAAAATTGCATGACAGGATTAGGGGGATTATCCCACTGGTTAGCCCAGTTCACCTCTCTCCTTCTATTAGACGAGGACCTGGCTTGACATCACATCTATAAAACATTATACAGCAGCTGGAGGAATCTGCTTCCACACTGGCTCTCTTGAACCAAGTCAGGTCTAAACTCAATCAACATGGTAAAAAACAGGTTCTGTGGCATACAGACTCCCTTCTGCAACATGGAAAGGCAAGATGCCTCTCAAGGCTCCATAATTTGCTCTCCATAATGATGAATGCCACGTCACATGGAGAAATCCACATCCTCCCCCCTTCACAAATGTAATGCCAACAGACCCCGGTTGTCGGCAGGCGGGATTGAACCTGGGACTTTTGGAGATTAGTGCATGAGCTTCTACTGCATGAGTTTAAAGCCATATGGCTGTTAGCTAAGGCTGCAGAGCAAACTCATTAATCTCTCTCTACATGGTCTCAGTGCCACTAGATGGGACAGAACACCACACCCATGAGGTGTGTGGGTTACACAAATAAAAATTTAAAAGCATAAATTGCTTGGATTAGGTTTGGTGCTGCTGGCACCAGCAGTTTGTCTCTGGGATTAATTTAGCTTTTACTTAGAAGCCAGTTGTAGCAAACCAAAGCCCTTGAGAATGTATTTTCCATATATCAAAGATATGGCACATGGATGCCAGTGCAAGGCACTCTATCACTAGAGCTAAGGTTTCCAGACACAGACCTAAATCACAGCTAAAGCTGACACAGCCCACGTTTGCATGGGAGTCGGTGCACTGCAGAATTGATTAGCCCTTCCAGTCTTGCCCAGAAAACCGATACTTTCTAGGCACTTCCCTGCACTGTCAGCTGCAGAGATGTGTATTTGTTGTGCACAGTCATACACTATTATTTCTTTTGGAGTCACCCCTACTGGCCACAACTGAGACTGAGGCCCCATCTGTGCTAGATGCTGCACATACACACAGTGAGAGACCGCCCCTGTCCCAAGGAGTTGGCTGTCTACCTAGACATAAAGAGTGGGAGGGGAAATAGAGGCACAGAGAGGGGAAACGACTTCCCTGGGTCACACAGGAAGTCACTGGCAGAGCTGGGAAACAGAACATAGGTCTCCTAAATCCCAGTTCACTATGTGACCTCTCCAATGAATTACACTGCATATGCGCCATTTACAATATAGCTCATTTGTATGCATGGTCTCCTTCATAGTGCTGTTACCCTCCAGCTCTGTAGCAGAACTCAGTGGATCCCAGCTGATGAGGGAGGGGGCTTGGATGGATGGATGGATAGAGGGCCAGTTACAAGGAACTGTTCCAAGTTGCCCAAAGCCCCACTAATGTAAGGGGGAGCAAAATGTGGTCCAAGAAGAGTGAGAATCCTGACAAACTATTTTGGAAATTGCCATGTACACAATACTGTGAGCACCAGGCCCTTTTGTTATGCACTTTTTTATTGTAGTATAGTCAGAATAAACAAAAAAGTGTTTATTCATAGACTCTGAAGACAGGGAAATAGCCGAGTGTTAGATTATGGCTTCAGAAAACTTGCAAATTCTCAGCTTTGTCTCAACATTTCCCATCATATCTGCCCATGGCATTCTTACAGGACTATTGGGACTCATAGAAACCACGTGCCAGACAAAGGGCAAATTTCCTCCAGGACAATTGACTTGCTCCAGAAATTCTGCATCAACCACCTTTCTCAGAACACCATACTTGCTATCAGGAAGTCACCTCCCTATACACCAACATTCCTCACCCCAGCATTGCTGCTTGCCTCAAATATCCACAAGACAATGAACAACTGTTTGAGGTGAACATCTGACATCAGCAAACTCACCCATTTCATCCTTACCCAAAACATTTACATTCAAACACTTTGTCCAAACTGTTGGAAACAGCCATGGGTACTAGGAAGTTCTCCAATATGCGAACCTCTTCATGGGCCACCTTGTGGAAGAATTTCTGGAAAAATGCAACTAGAAACTGACTATGTATCTGGATAGTTTTCATCCTCTGGACAGATGACCCAAATTTCCTCAGATTTCCACTACAACTTCAACTACCACCATTCACTCCTGCACCAGCATCAACTTCCTGGATACCACAATCAGCTTCAACAATGGCCCTACGGACAACTTATATACAACAAATGCACAGATCACCACACCTACCTTCACAGATCCAGCAACCATGCCAAACACCAAGAAACCGGTTGTCTACAGCCATGGCCTCAGATAACACAGGATAAACTTTCAGGAGAAGGTCTGGGATATACACCTTAAAACATTTAAAACAGCCTTCACCAAACAAGGACACTGTACCAGAGAAGTAGATCACATCATAGAATCACAGAATAATAGAATATCAGGGTTGGAAGGGACCTCAGGAGCTCATCTAGTCCAACCCCCTGCTCAAAGCAGGACCAATCCCCAACTAAATCATCACTGAAGACATTTAACAGAACCAGACCCAGGACCAATCCCTACAGGACCCGACTTGTTATGCCCTGCCAGCTTGACTGTGAACCACTGATAACTACTCTCTGGGAATGTTTTTCTCATCAGTTATGCACCCACCTTATAGTATCTCCATCGAGGTTGTATTTCCCTAGTTTGTTTATGAGAAGGTCATGTGAAACAGTATCAAAAGCTTTACTAAAGTCAAGATATACCACATCTACCACTTCCCCTCTATCCACAAGACTTGTTACTCTGTCAAAGAAAGCTATCAGGTTGGCTTGACATGATTTGTTCTTGACAAATCCATGCTGACTGTTATTTATCTTCTAGGTGTCTACAAATTGATTGCTTAATTATTTGCTCCATTATCTTTCCAGGTACTGAACTTAAGTTGACTGGTCTGTAATTCCCCAGATTTTATAGAGTAGCACTATATTTGCCCTCTTCCAGTCCTCTTCCATCTCCCATGAGTTTTTGAAGACAATTGCTAATGGCTCAGATATCTCCTTCAGTATTCTAGGATGGATTTCATCAGGCCCTGGCAACTTGAAGACATCTAACTTTGTCCAAGCACAAATCTCAGCAACAGATTATGTGCTCTCCTTTCAATTCTGCCTATTAAGAATAAAACGTTCCACTCCCCTTTAATGCAACTCCCAGTAACCTACCCTTTTCCTGACGGCCTGGGAAAAACAGATGGGCCTCGCAGCATGCACTGAACATCAACTGACTCCAGCTTTGTTGCACCAACGATGGGAAAATCAATTCAACACGTGGGTTCCTGTCACTGAGAATACCATGCCAGCAGCTGCCTCCTGCACTTCCTGGGTCAAACTGCATTAGCTTTCCTGCACTAGGCTTTGCACCTCTCAAATTCTAGGCTTTGCCAAGGGACTCCCAGAGGCCCCAGTGCAATTTGGAGATGGGTTGCTCTAGGTTACTGTGGCTTTCCATGGGCCACTCTGCTGCTGAGAATAGCAAGAGCACAACATGCTCCAGTCAGCTCCCAGCTCTGGCACAACCCTACATTGGGAGCTGTGAGGTAGGCAGCATGGGATCCTCTAGGGTGGGGGGCAATCCGGTCAGTTTGCTCCCCTGTATGCCAGGTTGCAATGGAATGGACAATCTGACTGGTTTTGGTTGGAAGCACCAAAATTCTGCAAGGGCAGTGTGGGGCCTGATCCTGCTACTCTCAGGATCCCAATCCTGACTGGTCTCTCAGGCTTGGTCTACACTACAGACTTATGGCAGTATAACTAAGTCACTCAGGGGTGTGGAAAATCCATACCCCTGAGCAATGCAGTTATACAGACCTCACTCCCAGTGTGCACAATGCTATATCAATCGGAGGGCTTCTCGCATTGATGTAGCTACAACAATTGGAGCTGACAGGAGAAGCTCTCATCGGAGTAGGTACACGAAGTGCTACAGCCCCACAGATGCATGGGTACAGCTGCGCTGCCCTATGTGTAGCCACGCCCTTGGTTATTCAGCCTTTTATTAGACCCACATCCAATGGTGCTACACAAAGGACTAAGAACTACTCATGTGAGGAAGGGCTGAAGGCTTGTGCCCTGTTCTCATGGGGAGTGGGGACATGACTAGAAGCAGGCAGTATGGCAAGTTTCATGAGAAAGTTTCTGCGGTAAGGTTGTTATACCGAGCTGTGAACTTTTTGAAGTTCACCAGTCTTGGAATAAAAATTGTTGATTCCATTGTCTGGACAAGAACTTTAACAGATAAAGATGCCCGGGTCTGGGCTACGTCTGAATGTTTTGAAAAAAAAAAAAGATTTGTTAAAACTCCCACCTCACAATGCCCTTGCTGCATCACAGAGTTAATAACTTCATTTAAAACTCTTCCTAGACAAGAGACATCTCCGTGGCTCCCTGTAATTACTGTGTGCCATTCCACTACAGATTATACATTGCTGAGTGCGAGCTTGGAGAACTTCATTCGTCTCTTGGCCCCAGCTCCTGCCTAGTTCCAAAATAAGGGCCTGGCTATCTCTTAGCCTCATCAGCCCCTGCAGTCTTATCTCTTCTCAGGAAAGCGGAGATCGCCATGACATGTCCGAGGGCCTGGAATGCTGCCAAAACACTTTGGGCCCCACCCTGTGGTCCTTGCTCACACGCCCTGCTGACTTCATGGGACTACTTACGTGGGAGAATGCTACTGAGCCTGAATAAAGCTTTGTCTCCACACACAAAAGTGCTTCTGTTATTTCACAAGTAGAGAGGTCTGGTTGCACCGCTCTGAGGCAGGGTGACCCAGGCTGGGGGAGTGTGAGTCTTTGGCCCCCTCTCCTAGCCAGCCAAGGTAAAGACGTTTACGAATCTGTTCCTGGCGATGTAGTTGTTCCTTTGCTCAAGCAGTAGCATCTCAGGCTTTTCGATCGAGAGGTCTCCGGTTCAGGCTCTGCAGCCAACCCAGCCAGGGGCACCTTTGCATAAGCCTTCAGTGAATCTGCTCCGGCTGAAGTGTTTCGGTCCTAGAGCCCAGGCGCTGCAGCTACGTTGGTAGAGCCTCCCCCATAATGCTGTTCCCCCTCGGTGCTCTCTCCACTCACCCATTCGTCCACCGAGCAATCCCAGGATGAGCAAACCAGAAGCATGTGTGGAAGAAAATGGCAGTTTAGGTAGCCAAAAGGATGATTTTTCTGCCTTCATCCAGCATTTTCAGAAAGGGTGTGTATGCCCAGGGGGGCCCTGCATACCCAGGGGGGAGCAGAGAGCAAAGGGGTGGGGACAGGGTGTGGTACAAGGCACAATTGTTCACATGGCACTTTCAAAAGCCCAAAAAGGGGCCGTTCCTGTGTAAAATACACATTCCATCAACACACAAAGACATTAACTCTGACCCAGATTAATGCTGGTCTTATAGAGCTAAGCTTGTTGTGTTTTAATAAGCCATGAATGGCTTGATCAGAAAAATTTGTGCATTATGGGGGCGTTATAATATTTTAAAGCCCTTAGCTGTTCATTTTAAGTAGGTGGCTTCACAAACAAAATGTTTAATTAATTTTTCCAGGAAGTGGTTTTATTAGAAAAGTGAATGATTTATATTAATATACAGATTTTTTTTACTGTATAAACTGTTGCTGAAAACAAGACAACAGTATTATTCTACTGTCAACTATTCAGCTGCTTGTATGCTCTTGGTCTGGATGGAGGCATTCAGGGAATTCTGGGAAAGTGCTTCAACATAGGTGCTGCTACAGCTAGAGTGGGTCTTCTATGTACAACTGATCTGAAGAAACCAGGTTGCTGAGCACAGACACATTAATTGCTTGAGGACCAAGCTGTATGAACGGTAACATTTAGCCTTGAAATGATCCAGTTCTCTAGGACAGATGCACTTTAGAGGCCATGTACTGTTTTGAATGTGGTAGGGGAGACTGCAGGGTGGAAGGGGTTAAATTACTGCACTTCCCTACTTTGCATTTTGTGACTCACCCTAGCTGTTTGGGTTACATGTATTTACACCAGTGGAGATGCTGGCCCCGGTCTCCACTGAGCTCTGCATTTTCCAGCATGTGACAAACGAAAATAAAAAAGTGAGGGATACAGACAAATATAAATATGCTAGTAATATGCACCCGTTGACATTATTCCTAGTATAGCATCTGGATTCACTAGATTAAACCATAATCCTTATAGTACATCCTGTACAAATCTTTTCCAGCCAGATAACTTCCACTATGTAAACTCGACCAGTCAAGACTGAAACAGACAGAGAACATGAAACAAAGCCATAATCATGAAAGGATTATTCAGTAGGTATTTCGAATTTATAAAGTATTAATGAAAAAATGACTTTCAGCCCCTACAGATTAAGAGAATCATTTTTCATTAATATCTTCTGCATTTACTTGTGATTTTACTGAGTAACCTGTGTGATATTTACTCTTTATTTGTAGAAAAATCCCCAGCAAACTGTGCATCTCATTCATGCCATTTATTACCAGGGGCCCAATTTCTCTACTGACACTATTGTAAATCAAGAGTAACTTCACTGAAGTAGGTGTAATTACAGATATAAAACTGGTGTGAGTGAGATGAGAATTAGGCCCTGCATCACTATAAATGCTGAAAAATCTCTGATTAATAATCATGAAGAGTAGGTATTAAAATGCCAAGTCAGAAAAAATTATGCATACGGCTGTGTCATAAATATAAAGGAAAGGGTAAACCCCTTTAAAATCCCTCCTTGCCAGAGGAAAAAACCCTGTAAAGGGTTAAGAAGCTAAAGGTAACCTCCCTGGCACCTGACCAAAATGACCAATGAGGAGACAAGATACTTTCAAAAGCTGGGAGGAGGGAGAGAAACAAAGGGTCTGTGTCTGTCTGTATGCTGCTTTTGCCGGGGATAGACCAGGAATGGAGTCTTAGAACTTTAGTAAGTAATCTAGCTAGGTATGTGTTAGATTATGATTTCTTTAAATGGCTGAGAAAAGAATTGTGCTGAATAGAATGACTATTCCTGCGTGTGTGTCTTTTTTGTTACTTAAGGTTTTGCCTAGAGGGATTCTCTATGTTTTGAATCTAATTACCCTGTAAGGTATCTACCATCCTGATTTTACAGAGGTGATTCCTTTACTTCTATTAAAAGTCTTCTTGTAAGAAAACTGAATGCTTTTTCATTGTTCTCAGATCCAAGGGTTTGGGTCTGTGGTCACCTATGCAAATTGGAGAGGATTTTTACCAAACCTTCCCCAGGAAGTGGGGTGCAAGGGTTGGGAGGATTTTGGGGGGAAAGACATGTCCAAACTACGTTTCCCAGTAAACCCAGTTAGAGTTTGGTGGTGGCAGTGGAGATCCAGGGACAAAGGATAAAATTAATTTGTACCTTGGGGAAGTTTTAACCTAAGCTGGTGAAAGTAAGCTTAGGAGGTTTTCATGCAGGTCCCCACATCTGTACCCTAGAGTTCAGAGTGGGGGAGGAACCTTGACAGGCTGCTAGACCAGTATATTCACTAAAACTAAACCCAATACGCTCTCTTGTGAGGCCAACCTACTCTGACCAATTTTGAACTCTGGAAAAAACAAACAATTGGTTCCTACATCAGTGTGGAAACTGCTTGAGAACTGGTGATGCTAATGTCAAAGAGTCATGAATTATTGTTTCAACTAAGTTCTGAGTGTCAGGCATTATCAAAATGCCCATTTTACATAAGCCAACTAACTGCATCATGATTTAAATGTGAAACAACTCCAAAGTTAGGAAATGCCAGAATTAAGGTTGCCTGTATTACATTATCACATACTAGTTTTTTCCTCAGGACCCTTGCCTTAGTCAGTGCACAGGATGGAAGGCGCTCACTTAATGAGCAGCTATTCAAAATGTTGTTTTTTACACAATGTTCAATGTGTGGCCCCAGGCCTTGTTTACTGAACACTAGTCACACCCTGCTCTGAAGACAGAATTATTAGTTTCCTCAGGGGCTTTTCCATGGCACTCATCACTGTAGTATTTGATTGCTTCACAAACAGGACTGAATGTATTTGCAGAACTCCCCTGTGAGCCGAGAGAATATTATTATGCCCCTTTTACAGACGGGGAGCTGAGGCACAGAGAGATTAAGGTCAAAAGTATCCACTAATTTTGGGTGCTCAATTTGAGACCCCCTAGGACCTGATTTTTCAGAGTGCTTAGCAACATATAGTAGCATTTAATACGTTCACAGCACAGCTTCCAGAGAGTGCAGTTATAGCTCTGAGTGCTCAGCACTTCTGCACATCAGACCCCAGGGTCTCAAGTCAGGCCCCCAGAAAATGAGGAACACCCAGTTAGTGACCACTGTGAAGAGTCTGGTGTGGCTGACTTGCCCAACATCACTCAGGAAATTAGTGGCAAGGATAGAATCCAGTTCCTCAGAGCAGCCTGCAACTGCCATCACCATGATACCCTCCTGTTTCTTCCTTTAGTGTCCTGCCTCTTCTGAGATACACTTTCCACCATCTGTGTTCCCCCCTTCTGGGGTTTGTATGGCAGTCCAGCAGTCCAGCCACTTCCCCACTGGTGGTGGTAGTGGGGGGAGACCCGGGCCCACCCACTACTCTGGGTCCCAACCCAGGGACCCTGTAGATGGCAGCCACATGCTGCATCCCCTCCAACTTCTCAGTACATTTTTCTGGGCCACCTCCCCACAGCCCCAGCACCTTCTTCACCCTATTCCTTGCAGCTTCTCTTATTGGCTGCATCTCCTGCACAGCCTCAATAGGGTTCTATTAACCCCTCATATGCCAGTGTGGTGATGGGGTGTCCACCCGAGGTCCTACTGACAACAGCCTCTTTCACTGCACAACTCAGATTCATTCCCAAAGTACTTCATCTCATTTTCCCTCCTATTCTAGCCTCCACCCTCTCAGGCTCCTTGTCCCACCTTTCCCCACCCCAAGGCCCAGCTCTTGGCCTCTCTGCAGTTGAATCAGGCAGTTTCCTCCTCCACTCTTAGCTCAGCAATGGGGGTTTTGAGAGCTCAGGAGAGACAGGCTCCTTGCTCTCAGTTCTGGTGTCCAGGCCACTGAGAACAGCCAAGCTCCATCCTCTTTGGAACCCCTCTTCAGGTAGTTGAAGGCTGCTATCAAATCCCCTCCCCCGCACTCACGCTTCTCTTCTGCAGACTAAATAAGCCCAGCGCCCTCAGCCTCTCCTCGTAAGTCATGTGCCCCAGCCCTCTAATAATTTTTGTTGCCCTCCGCTGGACTCTCTCCAATTTATCCACATCCTTTCTATAGTAGGGCCCCCAAAACTGGGTGCAATACTCCAGATGTAGCCTCACCTGTGCCAAATAGAGGGGAATAATCACTTCCCTTGATCTGCTGGCAATGCTCCTACTAATGCAACCCACTATGCTGTTAGCCTTCTTGGCAACAGGGTAACACTGTTGACTCAGATCCAGCTTCTCATCCACTGTAGTCCCCAGGTCCTTTTCTGCAGAACTGCCGCTTAGCCAGTCAGTCCCCAGTCTGTAGCGGTATATGGGATTCTTCCATCCTAAGTGCAGGACTCTGCACTTGTCTTTGTTGAACCTCATCAGATTTCTTTTGGCCCAATCCTCCAATTTGTCTAGGTCACTCTGGGCCCTATCCCTACTTTGCAGCATATCTACCTCTCTCCCCAGCTTAGAGTCATCCATGAACTTGCTGAGGGTGCAATCCATCCTATCATCCAGATCATTAATGAAGATGTTGAACAAAAAGGGCCTCAGGACACTCCGCTTGATACTGGTTGCCAACTAGACACTGAGCCGTTGATCACTACCTGATGATCTATTGATTAATGATCTAATGGCTCAATTGACATTGAGCCATTGATCACTACCTGATGATCTAACCAGCTTTCTATCCACCTTATAGTCCATTCATCCAATCCATACTTCTTTACAGTGCTGGCAAAAATACAGTGGGAGACAGTATCAAAACTTTTGCTAAAGTCAAGGTATATCACATCCACCGCTTTCCCCATATCCACAGAGCCAGGTATCTCATCATAGAAGGCAATCAAGTTGGTCAGGCATGACTTGCCCTTGATGAATCCATGTTGACTTCCTGATCACCTTCCTCTCCTCCAACTGCTTCAAAATGGATTCTTTGGGGACCTGCTCCATGATTTTTCTGGGGACTGAGGTGAGGCTGACCGGTTTGTATTTCCTCAGATTCTCCATCTTCCTTTTTTAAAAAAAATATGGGCACTATATTTGCCTTTTTCCAATCATCCAGAACCTCCCCCAGTCACCACGATTTTTCAAAGATAATGGCCAATGGCTCAGAAAATCACATAAGCCAACTCCCTCAGCACCCTCGGATGCATTAGATCAGACCTATGGACTTGTGCATGTCCAGCTTTTCTAAATAGTCCTTAACCTGTTCTTTCACTACTGAAGGCTGCTCACCTCCTCCCCATACTGTGCTGCCCAGGACAGCAGTCTGGGAGCTGACCTAGTCTGTGAAGACCGAGGCAAAAAAAGCATTGAGTACTTCAGCTTTTTCCACATCTGTCACTAGGTTGCCTCCCCCATTCAGTAAGGGGCCCACACATTCCCTGACCTTCTTCTTGTTGCTAACATACCTGTAGAAACCCTTCTTGTTACCCTTCACATCCCTCGCTAGCTGCAACTCCAATTGTGCTTTGGCCTTCCTGATTACACCCCTGCATGCTCAAGCAATATCTTTATACTCCTCCCTAGTCATCTGTCCAAGTTTCCACTTCTTGTAAGCTTCTTTTTTGTGTTAAGCCAAACTGGTTGCCTGCCATATTTGCTATTCTTTCTGCACATTGGGATGATTTGTTCCTGTTCCCCCAATAAGGATTCTTTAAAATACAGCCAGCTCTCCTGGACTCCTTTCCCCCTCAATTAGCCTCCCAGGGGATCCTGCCCATCAGTTCCCTGAGAGAGTCAAGGTCTGCTTTTCTGAAGTCCAAGGTCTGTATTATGCTGCTGTCCACCCTGTCCAGACCTGGACCTTTCCCTTTGCTAAAGCCTGGTTGTATCAAGGAAACCATGCTTGGTAAACTGTTAAGTGATTTTATTCCTCTAAGAAAGTGTCTTAGCTTGATGTCAGTTTAGAAACTACCCAGGTGAAAGGAAGAACAGTTAGAAGAGCAATGTGTGTATGGAATCAGCCACAGTAAGCTGCAATGCAAGGTATTTAGATTGGTCTGTGTGAAAAGTGTGCTTGTGGCAAGCTATGTGGCTAGTGTGTCTTATTTTTAAAGCCATTTGCACAGGCTGCAAAACTGCACATGCCTTCCTACATTACAGACCACTCCTAGAAAACAAGCCATTGCATCAGAGTGGTCAGGTAGAAGGAATCTGAAATGAATAGAGATCAACGTTTAGGGCTGGATGCTGAAATGGTTTAAGAGCTGCATATTTAAGACATTTCAGTTTGGCCTGATGTGAGTGTGGACATTGCACAAACCACGTGAAAATACGGGGCTGTTGGTGGGGAAAAAAAAGCCAGTAAAGATACTGATCTCACTCTGTAAAGACACTAACAAGTCAACAGACCAGACCCTCAGCTGGGGTCAATTGGCATAGCACCAGGGAAGATGATGGGGCTTCGATGATTTATGCCAGCTAAGGATCTGGCACATCATGCCTACGAGAGGCAGTGCCAGGGGATGGACTATTTTTGCTAGAGCGCCACATTCCCAAGAACTCAGATGGTGACTTCTGGTAGGGAATGGTCTGATCGATTCCCCGGCTTGTCCCCATGCACCCCCTTGTGGCTGGGCACTCTAATGCCAGGGTTACCATCCCATACCCCTTTCAGGCCCCTAAGGACTCCACGACAGACTACCTTGCCTCAATAATATCCCTCCTGGGGGCCAGTTTATTACAAAACCATAGTGACAATAATCCATAATAAATTCCCCAAAACATAGTCCATTTATCACCCCCAGGGCATACAACCCTTAACATCCCATGACATCTAGTCCATTGGCATAGCAGGAACACCCACTGCTGGGAGTTCACCCTCACCAAGGGAGCCTCCATCATCTCCCTATTCCTCTTCCAGCTCGCCAGCGTGGAGGTACCAGTGGGTAAGCCCCACCACTGTTGCTTGGCCTACAGCCCTTACTTCTGTCTCGGAAATCAGAAGGCAACCTCCTCTGCTCTTCTGCTGCCTTCAGTGCCCTGTGGCCCTGGCTTTTTGGCTTGGGGAGGGGAGGAGAGGGGGCAGCCAGCAAAGCCCTCTGCTGTTCTTCAGCATTCCTCCAGAAACCTCCTACAGCTTCTTCAGGGGGTATCCTCCCTCTCTGAGTCTCCCTGATTCTTTACAGCCCCAGGTGCTGCCCCACCCTCTTGACTCACCCCCAGGAGCGCTGGTTCTGGCACAGGGGAGCTGGACCTGCTTCATTGAAAGGGGCCAGCCACCATGTGACAGACTGACTGGGTTTACCTCTGCAGCACCCCTTTGTGGGCCACCAGGGCACAACTCACCCAGCACAGATCTCCACTGCTAGGTTCACCATCTCCTGCAAGGTCTGTGTAATGGCACCTTCCTCTCATGAGCAGCCCCTTCTGGTAACATGTGTCTGCAGTCTTTAAATAGACCTGGCCCTGGTATCAGGCCATACCTCCAGGGCTTCCTCCCTAGAGACAACAATTTCACCATCTCTGGGCTCTTCTAGCCCCAGCTCTCCAGCTGGGCCACTAAGTAGTTCAGATCCCCTGCCAGGAGTTTATCACTGTCCTTCGCTAGTGGCCTATGGGGGATGGGGAGGACCCAGGCCTGCCCCCTACTCCAGGTCCCGGCCCAGGAACCCTAAGAATAGCAGTCGCATGCTACCATGTCCCTTTAATGAAACTGCCTTCATTTCCCTGGGCCACTTCCCTATGGGCCCACCCTTCACTGATGCTTCACCCTTACCTCAGGGCTCTTCTACCTTCAGTCCCAGCAGCCACCCACGAGCTTGTTTTCACTCTAGTCCCTGCCAGCACTGAGCTGTCCATGGTGCCGGGAACATCATCTGCACTCTAGCTCCAGCAAAGAACTACCTCTGGTCTGCCCTGCAGCTCCTTTTTATGGATATGTCTAAACTACGAAATTAGGTTGAATTTATAGAAGTCGGTTTTTTAGAAATCGTTTTTATATATTCGAGTGTTTGTGTCCCCACAGAAAATGCTCTAAGTGCATTAAGTGCATTAACTCGGCGGAGTGCTTCCACCGTACCGAGGCAAGCGTTGACTTCCGGAGCGTTGCACTGTGGGTGACTATCCCACAGTTCCCGCAGTCTCCACTGCCCATTGGAATTCTGGGTTGAGATCCCAGTGCCTGATGGGGTAAAAAACATTGTTGCGGGTGGTTCTGGGTACATGTAATCAGGCCCTCCCTCCCTCTCGCTGTGAAAGCAACGGCAGACAATCGTTTTGTACCTTTTTTCCTGAGTTACCTGTGCAGACGCAATACCACGGCAAGCATGGAGCCCGCTCAGCTCACAGTCACCGTATGTCTCCTGGGTGCTGGCAGACGTGGTACTGCATTGCTACACAGCAGCAGCAACCCATTGCCTTGTGGCAGCAGACGGTGCAATAGGACTGGTAGCCGTCATCGTCGTGTCCGAGGTGCTCCTGGTCGCCTCTGTAAGGTCGATCAGGAGCGCCTGGGCAGACATGGGCGCAGGGACTAAATTTGGAGTGACTCGACCAGGTCATTCTCTTTAGTCCTGCAGTCAGTCCTATTGAACCATCTTATGGTGAGCAGGCAGATGATTCAGATTGCTAGCAGTCCTATTGCACCATCTTATGCCGGGCAGGCAAGAGATGAGGATGGCTAGCAGTCCTATTGCACCATCTTATGCCGGGCAGGCAAGAGATGAGGATGGCTAGCAGTCCTATTGCACCATCTTCTGTCGAGCAGCCATGAGATGTGGATGGCATGCAGTCCTGCACCATCTGCTGCCAGCCAAAGATGTAAAAGATAGATGGAGTGGATCAAAACAAGAAATAGACAAGAAATAGACTAGATTTGTTTTGTACTTATTTGCTTCCCCCCCCGTCTAGGGGACTCATTCCTCTGGGTCACACTGCAGTCACTCACAGAGAAGGTGCAGCGAGGTAAATCTAGCCATGTATCAATCAGAGGCCAGATAAACCTGCTTGTTCCAATAAGAACAATTACTTAGGTGCACCATTTCTTATTGGAACCCTCCGTGAAGTCCTGCCTGAAATACTCCTTGATGTAAAGCCACCCCCTTTGTTGATTTTAATTCCCTGTAAGCCAACCCTGTAAGCCATGTCATCACTCGCCCCTCCCTCCGTCAGAGCAACGGCAGACAATCATTCCGCGCTTTTTTTTCTGTGCGGACGCCATACCACGGCAAGCATGGAGCCCGCTCAGCTCACTTTGGCAATTAGGAGCACATTAAACACCACACGCATTATCCAGCAGTATATGCAGCACCAGAACCTGGCAAAGCGATACCGGACGAGTAGGCGACGTCAGCGCGGTAACGTGAGTGATCAGGACATGGACACAGACTTCTCTGAAAGCATGGGCCCTGCCAATGCAGGCATCATGGTGCTAATGGGGCAGGTTCATGTGGTGGAACGCCAATTCTGGGCTCGGGAAACAAGCACAGACTGGTGGAACCGCATAGTGTTGCAGGTCTGGGACGATTCCCAGTGGCTGCGAAACTTTCGCATGCATAAGGGCACTTTCATGGAACTTGCAATAGCCCTGTGGAAGCTTGCAATGCCAGACAGCTACCGGTCAGTTGGTAATCAATTTGGAGTGGGCAAATCTACTGTGGGGGTTGCTGTGATGCAAGTAGTCAACGCAATCATTGAGCTGCTGCTATCAAAGGTAGTAACTCTGGGAAATGTGCAGGTCACACTAGATGGCTTTGCTGCAATGGGATTCCCTAACTGTGGTGGGGCCATAGACGGAACCCATATCCCTATCTTGGCACCGGAGCACCAAGCCGCCGAGTACATAAACCGCAAGGGGTACTTTTCAATAGTGCTGCAAGTCTGGTGGATCACAAGGGATGTTTCACCAACATCAACTTGGGATGGCTGGGAAAGGTACATGACGCTCACATCTTCAGGAACTCTGGTCTGTTTCAAAAGCTGCAGGAAGGGACTTTATTCCCAGACCAGAAAATAACCATTTGGGATGTTGAAATACCTATAGTTATCCTTGATGACCCAGCCTACCCCTTAATGCCATGGCTCATGAAGCCGTACACAGGCAGCCTGGACAGTAGTCAGGAGCTGTTCAACTACAAGCTGAGCAAGTGCAGAATGGTGGTAGAATGTGCATTTGGACATTTAAAAGTGCTCTGGTGCAGTTTACTGACTCAGTTAGACCTCAGCGAAAGTGATCAATATTCCCACTGTTATTACTGCTTGCTGTGTGCTCCACAATCTCTGTGAGAGTAAGGGGGAGACGTTTATGGCGGGGTGGGAGGTTGAGACAAATCACCTGGCTGCTGGTTACGCGCAGCCAGACACCAGGGCAGTTAGAAGAGCACAGGAGGGCGCGGTGCGCATCAGAGAAGCTTTGAAAACCAGTTTTATGACTGGACAGGCTATGGTGTGAAAGTTCTGTTTGTTTCTCCTTGATGAAACCCCCCACCCCTTGGTTCACTCTACTTCCCTGTAAGCTAACCACCGTCACCTCCTCTCTTCGATCACCACTTGCAGAGGCAATAAAGTCATTGTTGCTTCACATTCATGCATTCTTTATTCATTCATCACACAAACAGGGGGATGACTACCAAGGTAGCCCAGGAGGGGTGGTGGAGGAGAGAAGCACCAAGAGGGATGGTGGAGGAGGGAAGGACAATGCCACACAGCACTTTAAAAGTTTACAACTTTAAAACTTATTGAATGCCAGCCTTCTGTTTTTTGGGCAATCCTCTGTGGTTGAGTGGCTGGGTGGCCGGAGGCCTCCCCACCGCGTTCTTGGGCATCTGGGTGAGGAGGCTATGGAACTTGGGGAGGAGGGTAGTTGGTTACACAGGGGCTGTAGCGGCAGTCTGTGCTCCAGCTGCCTTTGCTGCAGCTCAACCATACACTGGAGCATATTGGTTTGATCCTCCAGCAGCCTCAGCATTGAATCCTGCCTCCTCTCATCACGCTGCTGCCACATTTGAGCTTCAGCCCTGTCTTCAGCCCGCCACCTCTCCTCCCGATCATTTTGTGCTTTCCTGCACTCTGACATTGTCTGCCTCCACGCATTCGTCTGTGCTCTGTCAGTGTGGGCGGACAGCATGAGCTCAGAGAACATTTCATCACGAGTGCGTTTTTTTCTCTTTCTAATCTTCACTAGCTTCTGGGAAGGAGAAGATCCTGTGATCATTGAAACACATGCAGCTGGTGGAGAAAAAAAAAAGGGACAGTGGTATTTAAAAAGACACATTTTATAGAACAATGGGTACCCTCTTTCACGGTAAACCTTGCTGTTAACATTACATACATAGCACATGTGCTTTCATTACAAGGTCGCATTTTGCCTCCCCCCACTGTGTGGCTAACCCCTCACCCCTTCCCATGGCTAACAGCGGGGAACATTTCTGTTCAGCCACAGGCAAACAGCCCAGCAGGAATGGGCACCTCTGAGTGTCCCCTGAAGAAAAGCACCCTATTTCAACCAGGTGACCATGAATGATATCTCACTCTCTTGAGGATAACACAGAGAGATAAAGAACGGATGTTGTTTGAACGCCAGCAAACATATACTGCAATGCTTTGTTGTACAATGATTCCCGAGTACGTGCTACTGGCCTGGAGTGGTAAAGTGTCCTACCATGGACGATGCAATGGACGATGCAAACCTTTTGCAAGGGCTTTGGGAGTACATCCAGGAGAGCTGCGAATGCCAGGGCAAATTAATCATTACACATCCTTGCTTTTGAACCATGTATAGTATTTTAAAAGGTACACTCACTGGAGGTCCCTTCTCCGCCTGCCGGGTCCAGGAGGCAGCCTTGGGTGGGTTCAGAGGGTACTGGCTCCAGGTCCAGGGTGAGAAACAGTTCCTGGCTGTCGGGAAAACTGGTTTCTCCACTTGCTTGCTGTGAGCTATCTGCAACCTCATCATCATCATCTTCCTCTTCCTCGTCCCCAAAACTTGCTTCCGTGTTGCCTCCATCTCCATTGAAGGAGTCAAACAACACGGCTGGGGTAGTGGTGTCTGAACCCCCTAAAATGGCATGCAGCTCATCATAGAAGCGGCATGTTTGGGGCTCTGACCTGGAGTGGCCGTTCACCTCTCTGGTTTTCTGGTAGGCTTGCCTCAGCTCCTTAAGTTTCATGGGGCACTGCTTCGGGTCCCTGTTATGGCCTCTGTCCTTCATGCCCTGGGAGATTTTGATAAATGTTTTGGCATTTCGAAAACTGGAACAGAGTTCTGATAGCACGGATTCCTCTCCCCATACAGCGATCAGATCCCGTACCTCCAGTTCAGTCCATGCTGGAGTTCTTTTGTGATTCTGGGACTCCATCATGGTCACCTCTGCTGATGAGCTCTGCATGGTCACCTGCAGCTTGCCACGCTGGCCAAATAGGAAATTGAAATTCAAAAGTTCGCGGTTCTTTTCCTGTCTACCTGGCCAGTGCATCTGAGTTGAGAGTGCTGTCCAGAGCGGTCACAATGGAGCACTCTGGGATAGCTCCCGGAGGCCAATACCATCGAATTGTGTCCACAATACCCCAAATTTGACCCAGCAAGGCTGATTTAAGCTCTAATCCACTTGTCAGGGGTGGAGTAAGGAAATCAATTTTAAGAGCCCTTTAAGTCGAAAAAAAGGGCTTCATCGTGTGGACGGGTGCAGGTTTACATCGATTTAACGCTGCTAAATTCGACCTAAACTCCTAGTGTAGACCAGGACTATGTGGCCTTCCTGGGCTGTGTTTGGCTGCCTCTGCTGCAGCCACTCTAAGCTGCTTGAAGGACTCTACTGCTCCTTTCCTGGGACAGGTGTGGCAGGACCCTGAGGCCTCCAGCAGAGGGCCTCTGGGCCTAGTCCGCCCTGTCACAGTCCGCCATAGTAGCAGTTTAGCCCTCCAGCCAAGGTACACTTCAGTCCTACCCCTTCCAGGGTGTTAGAGGCTAAAAGAAATAAGGAGAGAAAAAAACTCAACACCAGGGTTGTCCCATGAACTCTCGGCAGGACCCCACCCGTCTATTCAGGGCTTGTCTTCACAAAGTCAGTACTTTGGCTGGTCTCCCAGGGGCTGATCATCCCTTCCTCCAGGGCCATGTCTACACAGCCCACGGCAGCAAGCTTCCCAGCCGAGGCTGACAGACTTGGGGCTAGTGAGGCTCACTCTAGCACTCTAAAAATAGCTGCAGAGAGAGAGCTTTGAAGTCGTGTCTGGGGCTCTGAGCTCCAGCCCAAGCCACAACTTCAAAGCGCTTTTGCACAGCTAGCATGAGCCCCGTTACCACAAGTCTGTCAATCGAGGCCGGGAGGTTGGCTGCCGCAGGCTGTGTAGATGTGGCCAAGAGACTCGGCCAGCAAGCTACCTTAGCTCAGCTTGGCCAGCAAGCTATCTGGTCAGCTCTGAACTGGGCCAGGTCTCCTCCTGTTAACGCCCATCTCCATGCCTGGCTTCTGTTCCAGGCGTAGCAGGGCAGGGCCAACCAGGTCCACAAGCTCTCATTAACCCCCTCCTTGCCAGCGTGGGGCTTGTCTGCCCCATCACAGGACTGACTGTAATCCATATGGCTAGTGAGTATGCAGCACTGTATCAAGTAATACCGAAATGCAAATGGGTGAAGATCACAATGGAAACAGGTCCCAAGGAATGAAAAACAGTACAAGAGTAAAGGTGGGATTTTCCAAAAGCACATACCAGTTCTCCCACGGACATCACTAGGCTCAGAGCTAAACCAATATTAATTAATTGTCTGTACTACCATGGCACCTAGGAGGCAGTGGCTAGGTGATGTTCAAACACAGAACAAAAGGCCAGACCTTGCCTCTAGGAGCTTATACTCTAAGTATAAAACTAGAGACAATAGACAGATACAGACAGACCGATCAGGGAGTATAAGGAGGCAATCCTGGTCACTGAACAGTTTTGAAAATCTCACTCATATTTTTAAATCTCTGACTCAATAAATATACTTATGGAAATTTTTGTGACTCAAATCCAGTACATGGAACAGATGACCTTGGCTGATCTTAATTTCCTAACTGAAAGCTTCATACTCATGCCTGATTGTCTCACAGAAGAACCTAATATAATACTCCTCATACATATGTAAGGACACATGTATGGCAGAAATCCAATAAAAATAACAGATAGCCCTTTGTTAGCCTCTGATGATCACGTTTCAAATCTGGGACTTCTATTACTCAACATCTTATAACGAGTGAGTGCATCAGCTTTCAAGAGTACACCTCAGTGGGATGTTAAGAGTAGCAAGAGATGTTAAGAGTAACAAGAAAGGTTTCTTCAGGTATGTTAGCAACAAGAAGAAAGTAAAGGAAAGTGTGGGCCCCTTACTGAATGAGGGAGGCAACCTAGTGACAGAGGATGTGGAAAAAGCTAATGTACTCAAGGCTTTTTTTGCCTCTATCTTCACGAACAAGGTCAGCTCCCAGACTACTGCACTGGGCAACACAGCATGGGGAGGAGGTGACCAGCCCTCTGTGGAGAAAGAAGTGGTTCAGGACTATTTAGAAAAGCTGGATGAGCACAAGTCCATGGGGCTGGATGTGCTGCATCCGAGAGTGCTAAAGGAGTTGGCGGCTGTGATTGCAGAGCCATTGGCCATTATCTTTGAAAACCCATGGTGATTGGGGGAAGTCCCAGACGACTGGAAAAAGGCTAATGTAGTGCCCATCTTTAAAAAAGGGAAGAAGGAGGATCCTGGGAACTACAGGCCAGTCAGCCTCACCTCAGTCCCTGGAAAAATCATGGAGCATTTCCTCAAGGAATCAATTCTGAAGCACTGAGAGGAGAGGAAAGAGATCAGGAACAGTCAGCATGGATTCACCAAGGGCAAGTCATGCCTGACTAATCTAATTGCCTTCTATGATGAGATAACTGGTTCTGTGGATGAGGGGAAAGCAGTGACTTTAGCAAAGCTTTTGACACGGTCTCCCACAGTATTCTTGCCAGCAAGTTAAAGAAGTATGG
The DNA here is from genome assembly GCF_965152235.1 of Eretmochelys imbricata. Classification (NCBI taxonomy): domain Eukaryota; kingdom Metazoa; phylum Chordata; order Testudines; family Cheloniidae; genus Eretmochelys; species Eretmochelys imbricata. The sequence continues at coordinate 129,733,292 of NC_135576.1, read as the reverse complement.
GCTGGATGAATGGACTATGAGGTGGATAGAAAGTTGGCTAGATTGTCGGGCTCAACGGGTAGTGATCAATGGCTCCATGTCTAGTTGGCAGCCAGTATTATGTGGAGTGCCCCAAGGGTCGGTCCTGGGGCCGATTTTGTTCAATATCTTCATAAATGATCTGGAGGATGGTGTGGATTGCACCCTCAGCAAGTTTGCAGATGACACTGAACTGGGAGGAGAAGTAGATACACTGGAGGGTAGGGATAGATACAGAGGGCCCTAGATAAATTAGAAGATTGCGCCAAAAGAAATCTGATGAGGTTCAACAAGGACAAGTGCAGAGTCCTGCACTTAGGACGGAAGAATCCCATGCACCGCTACAGACTAGGGACTGAATAGCTCGGCAGAAGTTCTGCAGAAAAGGACCTAGGGGTAACAGTGGACGAGAAGCTGGATATGAGTCAACAGTGTGCCCTTGTTGCCAAGGACAATGGCATTTTGGGATGTATAAGTAGGGGCATTGCCAGCAGATCGAGGGATGTGATCGTTCCCCTCCATTTGACATTGGTGAGGCCTCATCTGGAGTACTTTGTCCAGTTTTGGGCCCCACACTACAAGAAGGATGTGGAAAAATTGGAAAGTGTCCAGCGGAGGGCAACAAAAATGATTAGGGGACTGGAATCATGACTTACGAGGAGAGGCTGAGGGAACTGGGATTGTTTAGTCTGCGGAAGAGAAGAATGAGGGGGGATTTGATAGCTGCTTTCAACTACCTGAAAGGGGGTTCCAAAGAGAATGGCTCTAGACTGTTCTCAGTGGTAGCTGATGACAGAACGAGGAGTAATGGTCTCAAGTTGCAGTGCGGGAGGTTTAGGTTGGATATTAGGAAAAACTTTTTCACGAGGAGGAAAACTTTTTCACGTGAAACACTGGAATGCATTACCGAGAGAGGTGGTGGAATCTCCTTCCTTAGAAGTTTTTAAAGTCAGGCTTGACAAAGCCCTGGCTGGGATGATTTAGTTGAGGATTGGTCCTGCTTTGAGCAGGGGGTTGGACTAGATGACCTCCTGAGGTCCCTTCCAACCCTGATATTCTATGATTCTATGATGGGGAATGTTAATTATGACAGTCAGTAACCTGTTCCAAGCGTCTGTATTATAAAGATGATGAGTTAACATATGGTGTGACAGTGACCAACAACATTTTTGACATATTATGACCTAGGTAATTCTAGAGCTAAAGGAGTCGGATATTATCTGGATGGTATCCTCACTTTGGTAGAAACCACAGAAGTGCACTGGTATAACACAGATTGCAAGGTGGTGGGTTGAGAGTAAAGAAAACTAAATGTTCATATTTTCAAACTCATGGGCCAGATTCTTAGCTGGAGTAAATCGACATAGCTCTGTTGACTTCATAGAATATCAGGGTTGGAAGGGACCTCAGGAGGTCATCTAGTCCAACCCCCTGCTCAAAGCAGGACCAACCCCCAACTAAATCATCCCAGCCAGGGCTTTGTCAAGCCAGGACTTAAAAACCTCTTAAGGATGGAGATGGACTTCAACAGAACTCTGGTGATTTACACAAATGGAGGGTCTGGCCTAGGGTGTTTAGGACACAGAACTGATGTTGCAGGAATTCACTTGAAAAAGGGCCCAAGCCAGAACCTTGTATCTGAACTTTGGGTACATTCTGAACTGGATCCAGATCTGAACATTGAAACTTGGGCCTGTTCAGCCAGTTAAGCAAACGCAGGAGTAGAGAACTACCATCAATACCCTCATTCATGGATCCACAGGATTGATGCTATACCCCAGCTTTTACACAGTCTCTTGGAGGACCCTTTCAGTGCACCACACCCCCAAGAGGTCTCACTCTTCCTACAGAGCAGGCCTTGTAGCCTCACTGCCTCCAAGCCTGAGCCTCTGGGCTTCAGCATCGTGTTTCATACCATGAGCTCTGCTCAGCAAATCCAACTGAAGTAGACTCCTGGTCAGAGACTTGTACACTCTTCAGGGACTAATGCACCTCAGCCAGCATTCCCAGTGACACCAGGCAGCATTTTCCAAACACACGGAGTAGGATTGATGAAGGGTGAACGTAGTCCCTCTGGCCAAGCCAGAGCCATCCACCAGCCAAGCTGTTAGCGGATTCCGTCTCAAGCTCTGTCTCTCTCTGAGCCCTGAGGCAGTCCCAGGAGAGAGCAGCCAGCCTCTTCCAGATGCCCACTCTTTACCCGCTGCTGGTCACCTCCCAGTCCATTATCTCCAGGCAGGGCCATGCTAAGTTCACCACCTCACCCGTTGGAGCCTCCCCCTGCTGACTGTTGATTGTTCAGTCATTCCCATGGTCCCTCTGGACCCTCTGTTGGTCTGGGTCAGTTTCAACCAGTTCCTTGAGAACCCCATTCATTGTGGCCCAGAGCGCACTATCAAGACACCTATCACTGCAAGAGCAGACTTAACGCGTTTTTTCTCACTGGGTAGCAATGCAAACTTCAGAGGGAAACCAAGGCACAAACAGGATTCATAAAAATATGACAGAAAATTCGCACTTCATCATACCTGGTAATGGTACCAAGCTGGGTTTTCCATGGCATTAGTAAACTGTGGTGGTGAACTGATTTCTTGTTTGCCTGAGCTGGTAAAGAAAACCCCTACCTGACTCAACACTTACCACCTGGTAACAACTGGTCATAAGAATGGATAGAAATAGCTGCATGAACACGGTCATCAGCACACTCCTGCTTCAGCAGGGATCTTGGCAGGCAAGAGCTGTGACGACTGCTCTGTTGGAATGGGAGCTGCGAACTCACGTAGTTTGCCAAAAGGCAATGAGCAGCTCATTGCAGAAGTATCCCACTCCCTGACAAATACAGAATGAGGAAGAGGTCTGACACACGGATAAAGGAGATCACACGAGTATTGAGGTAGGAGAAAAGAAACCCTGATAACTGACCATTAATCATTTCTTATGATCTAGGGACCCAACACTAGCAGAAAGCAAATCTTTGCCTCAGCAGCTCAGTACCAATTTCATATAAAGCCTCTTTGGAACAGGAGTAGTGCAGATGCTCTTTCATGATTGCCTGTAGGAGTTCAGGCATCCCAGGATAGTTCAAGATGCTAAAGCTCCAGTTTTCAGAGGTGCTGAGAGCCATCTCCCGCTGCAGCCAATGGGCACTGAAAATTACTCAGCAGCTCCGAAAGGTCAGGCTTAGAGTGTTCTCACTTCCAGACCAAATGCTATTTCTTGAAGGTATACGGAGATAAAGGAACTTGGCCGTGTGTCTGAAAAGAACCCCACCTTTCCCACCCACATTCTGAGCCCCCGAATCCCATCCACGAACAGGCTGGATTCCCATTTGACCGGGGACTGTCTCCTGAGGTGGCAGTATGAAGTCCTACCTCCCTCTGATTTCTTCAGTTAGCCCTAATTCCCCTCTATAACCATTTTTTTGGATTGCTGGCCATGCCCCCAAACCATCCCCTGCTGGCATTGCTTTAAGGGCAGATGGTCTGTCCCCATTATTTTGCTACGAAAAGAATGGAAAGATTACTCTGTGACTGAGAAGCTTTGCATCAGTCTCCTAGAACCTTCCTCTAGCAATGCCACAGCTATCCTGATGGAAAAGGGAGATGCCTTCATCTCCAGACAATTCAGAGGTTTGGCCTTTTCCCCAGCCTGATGTCTCAGGGCCCTTCTCCAGAAGGAATTTGGCAAGAGAGCTAGATATATACTGGGATGCATCGAAACCTGTGTTAAAATGAACCGCTCTCTCTTGTATTTGTAAGGGGTTTACTGGTCCTGCTTGAAGACTAGGAGGCTCTGTAGGGAAGCATATGACTTGGGTCAAGCAGCAGTCAGTCTGCAGCCAGCCTATGCCAAGCTGGGGGGAGCTGTGCCTCTCTCTTTTAGCAGCCTGTTTTCTCTCTTTCTGGTTTTCAGTTTCTTGGGAGTTACCATTCTGAATCCTAAGAAATAAAGTCATGTTACTTTGCAACCTTCCAGCAAGAATATTCATGTTTTTATCTAACGTCTCTGTGTGTGTGCTGTGAACATATATTTATGTATGGGCCTGGTTTTCAACAAACGCAGGTGTACAGCAGCAGTCCTAACTTGCAGCTGAAATTATTTCATTTACAGTTGCAAACTGGGCAGTTTGGACAAATTGGAAAAAGTTTCAAAGACTTTTGAAAATCACATCCTGCCAATGCGGGAAACCCTCACATCCCCATTTGACAACTGGAAGGGGCTACTGTGTTGCTTCCCGGCATCATTCCCAGCCATGAATGGTTATAAATCCCACAAACAGCACTTTCCCTGTCTTGCTGTCCACAAAGCAGAACTCACTCTGCGAGTTCAAACAGGCCCTGAGGCAGTGGTGAGCTGGAGCCGGTCTGCACCGGTTCGCTAGAACCGGTTGTTAAATTTAGAAGCCTTTTTAGAACCGGTTGTTCCGCGATGGACAACTGATTCTAAAAGGGCTTCAAAATTTAAGCGGCCAAAAGTGGCGCCTTAGGCGCCAACTCCATGGGTGCTCCAGGGCTGGAGCACCCACGGGGAAAATTTGACGGGTGCAGAGCCCCCACCGGCAGCTCCCCTCCCCGCCCCCGGCCCCAGCTCACCTCCGCTTCGCCTCCGCCCTTGAGTTACGCTCTGCTTCTCCGCCCCGCCCCCCCGGCTTCCCGTGAATCAGCTGTTTGCGCGGGAAGCCTGGGAGGGCTGAGAAGCAGGCGGCGGCTTCATGCTCAGGCCCAGGGAGACGGAGGTGAGCTGGGGCCGGGGGGGGTGCGAGGAGGGCTGCCCGCGCCGCAGCAGGTAACCCGGGAGGGGGGCGCAGGGGAACCGCTCCCCGCCCCAGCTCACCTCCGCCTCCCTGGGCCTGAGCGCGAAGCCACCGCCTGCTTCTCAGCCCGCCCAGGCTTCCGTCTGAAGAGCTGATTCGCGGCAAGCCGGGGCGGGGGGGCGGAGAAGCAGAGCAGCGCATTCAGGGGAGGAGCCGGAGGCGGAGGGGAAGTGAGCTGGGGCTGGGCATGGGGTGGGGAGCTGCTGGTGGGGGCTCTGCACCTATCAAATTTTCCCCGTGGGTGCTCCAGCCCCGGAGCACCCACAGAGTCAGCGCCTAAGACGCCACTTTTGATGTGATCAGTGGGGGGGGGGGGGCGGCTGCTCTCCCTGCTCCCCCCCAGCTACGCTACCCCGCCACTAGCAGCCAGAGGGACCTGCCAGATGCTTCCTGGGAGCTGTCGCAGGTAAGCACTGCCAGGACTCCCCACCTCGCCCCCCAGCAGGTCCGTCTGGCTCTTAGGGGTGGGGTGGGCACCCACTATGGTGGCCCACAAGACCCTCCTGCCCAGTTCTGGGGGTAGTCAGGGGACAGGGGATGGGGCAGGGATCCGGGGGGGGCATCAAGGAACGCGGGGAGTTGGATGGGGCAGGAGTCCCCGGGGGCGGGGGTGGGCCACGACCCCCTCGTGGGGTGAGGAGGGAACCGGTTAAGATTTTGGCAACTCATCACTGCCCTGAGGCAAGGTTGAGAATAGACTGTGGATGGCCACCAGGGGGGCCTACAAGGAAATCTTTTTCCAAGGCTGCCAGAGACCCAACCAGCTGGGTGTTGGTCAAAATTCTGGCTGATTGCTGTTACTAAAAAGTGAGAGAGAAAGAACACTCAGTTCACGGGACTCCCCTACCAGAAACCTCGAGTCTGGCACCAAACCTGAGTTGTTTAAAGCCTAATTTCAGAGGTCATTGTGATGGGGGCTACAGACCCAGGGGGCCATGACTGAAAGTAAAGCTTACAGCCCTAAGGAGGAGGATGCTAAAGATCCTGGACTTGAGAGGAGAGTTTACAGGCCTGGGATGGCACCTGTCTATAGTCATTAAGTTCCAGACTTGTAGGCCTGCCACAGAAAGTTCCCTATAGCTGATGAGTTCCCTATAGATTCTTTTCATATGACTGCTATGATTGTTTCATTGAATACTAAAGTAAATCCTGAGTCTTTTTCTTTGCAGTGCTGAAACCCAAGGTGTAAACCAATCACTGGGGAAACTCACCAGTGGGAAAAACATTTCCTGCCAAAAACGTTCATGAGGGACAATGCCCCAGCCTGCACTGCCCGAGAGCTTGTCTACATGGGGAAGTTATTGCACAGCAAGCTAGGGTGTGAATTTACAGCGCATGAGCTCCCTGTGCAAAGACTCCTATTGCACACAGAAAGTGCCTTGTCTTATAATAGGTGCTCATGAGCCACCTAAATCTCTCTGGGATTCTCTGCTCTTTCAGACCTCAAGAGGCCCACAGGAAGGGACAGATGCCTCCGGATCTCCTCCCCCAAAGCTCCCTGCTCCAAGAGCTTGCTGATGCCAACAAACTCAGTGTTGGGGGAGGTAGGGAAGTTTCCCTCCTGTGTACCTCAGGAGCCCCACAGGAAGGGGGAAAGCGCTGAAGCCCCTGGCCCAAATCCACAAACTGTAAAATGTTTGTTTTGAACGATGTGACTCATCAAACAGGGCAAAACTTCACCTAATGCAAAATGCTGACTTCTTACAAAAGGTGTTATCTCCTGCCCACCAGGAAGGGCTACTGAATCCAAATGGGCCATTGTGGAACATCACAACACAAAGGCTTTGTCAAGTGCCCTATCGCACCCATAAAGAGCCTTTGTGCAAAAGGGCTCATCCCATCTGCTTGAATTCCGAAAGAAGGAAATAAAACTAGATGACAAGAATATTTTTCATCTCTCTCTCTCATTGCTGTTTGGACTGTCACAGGGCTGGAGCTGGGAAACAGGAGAAGAGATCGCTAGGGTCAGGCTGGGTTAGCCCTACAAGACATTCAATGCTGACAGATTACTACAACTCTGTCACCTTTTGGAACCATAGACTGTCACTCATTTGTGTCTGTACTTTAACCTGTAAATAACGTTCTCATTTATTTTTCTTAGTTAATAAATCCTCATTTAGTTAACTATAGGATTGGTTGTAAGCGTTGACTTTGGTGCAAGATCTAAAGTACAAATTGACCTGGGGAAGGGGACTGATCTCTTGAGACTGGCAGCAACCTGGATATTTTGTGATCTTTGGTGTAAGTGACCATTTATCACTTAGTCCAGCTTGCCTGGGTGGGAAAATAAACTGGAATGCCCAAGGGGACCGTCTCTGACTCCATAGAAGGACTGGTATAGTGATCCAGGAGTTCACATTTGTTACTGACATGGTGAAATCTAATTATAGAACACACCACCAGTTTGCGGTGTCTGCCCTGAGGTCGGCACTCACGGTTGTGAGCCACTCCAGGCAGCACGACAGATGCGCTTGGCTTAAGCTGCTCATATTTTGCTGACTCCTCATGTGCAAATTTGCACATCTACTGCGAAGGTGACTGCAGAGAGACTGCAGCCTGAGGTAGCGCAACTGGTCATTTTCCATAGCTAATATTTGCATTGCAGGAATGCGACTACAGCTGCGGCCTCGTTCTCTTTGTGAGCCACAAAACGTTGCAACATGCCCATACCACTTCCAGTTTGCTTGTGCCTTCAGTGCCAGTTGGTTTTGGACATAGTGGGACTACGGACAGGAAAAGACAGTGGATTCATTTTCATGCGGGCGAGCAGGAGAGCTGAGGATGTGACAAGTAGCTTTGCTTTGAGGACGCTGGCAGACACGTTTTATCCTCAGCTCCTTCGGGGGCTCTCTTGTTGTCTGCACACAGCTGTGTCATTGGCAGCGATGTCAGGCACAGTCCTGGACGGGAAAGGCTTGCTCCCTTTTACTCTCAGTCGAAGACCCAAAGAAAGCACTAATAGCAATAAAGACAGTGGTGGCAGTGAAGCTAGAACCGGCTGGGGTAGTGCATGCAGATGGCATTAGCAAGACGGGCTCAGACTGCAGTTCTGCCCATCACGGCAGACGGCATTCACAAGCTAAGTGGGGGCCAGCTGGCCAATATAACCTCAGCTTCCAAAGCTCCTTCCAAGTTGGCCAAACAAATCCATGGACCTGGAATTTCTCATGTGCAGTCTGCCTGCCGGGGAGAATGGCTGGGGGTGGGATTGTTTGCCTGAAAATCTGCTAGCAGTTGGACAAGGTGTGTCATAGAATCACAGAATCATAGAATATCAGGGTTGGAAGGGACCCCTGAAGGTCATCTAGTCCAACCCCCTGCTCGAAGCAGGACCAATTCCCAGTTAAATCATCCCAGCCAGGGCTTTGTCAAGCCTGACCTTAAAAACTTCTAAGGAAGGAGATTCTACCACCTCCCTAGGTAACGCATTCCAGTGTTTCACCACCCTCCTCATGAAAAAGTTTTTCCTAATATCCAATCTAAACCTCCCCCACTGCAACTTAAGACCATTACTCCTCATTCTGTCATCTGCTACCATTGAGAACAGTCTAGAACCATCCTCTTTGGAACCCCCTTTCAGGTAGTTGAAAGCAGCTATCAAATCCCCCCTCATTCTTCTCTTCTGCAGGTTAAACAATCCCAGCTCCCTCAGCCTCTCCTCATAAGTCATGTGTTCTAGACCCCTAATCATTTTTGTTGCCCTTCGCTGGACTCTCTCCAATTTATCCACATCCTTCTTGTAGTGTGGGGCCCAAAACTGGACACAGTACTCCAGATGAGGCCTCACCAATGTCGAATAGAGGGGAACGATCACATCCCTCGATCTGCTCGCTATGCCCCTACTTATACATCCCAAAATGCCATTGGCCTTCTTGGCAACAAGGGCACACTGCTGACTCATATCCAGCTTCTCGTCCACTGTCACCCCTAGGTCCTTTTCCGCAGAACTGCTGCCTAGCCATTCGGTCCCTAGTCTGTAGCGGTGCATTGGATTCTTCCGTCCTAAGTGCAGGACCCTGCACTTATCCTTATTGAACCTCATCAGATTTCTTTTGGCCCAATCCTCCAATTTGTCTAGGTCCTTCTGTATCCTATCCCTCCCCTCCAGCGTATCTACCACTCCTCCCAGTTTAGTATCATCCGCAAATTTGCTGAGAGTGCAATCCACACCATCCTCCAGATCATTTATGAAGATATTGAACAAAACCAGCCCCAGGACCGACCCTTGGGGCACTCCACTTGATACCGGCTGCCAACTAGACATGGAGCCATTGATCACTACCCGTTGAGCCCGACAATCTAGCCAGCTTTCTACCCACCTTATAGTGCATTCATCCAGCCCATACTTCCTTAACTTGCTGACAAGAATACTATGGGAGACCGTGTCAAAAGCTTTGCTAAAGTCAAGAAACAATACATCCACTGCTTTCCCTTCATCCACAGAACCAGTAATCTCATCATAAAAGGCGATTAGATTAGTCAGGCATGACCTTCCCTTGGTGAATCCATGCTGGCTGTTCCTGATCACTTTCCTCTCATGCAAGTGCATCAGGATTGATTCTTTGAGGACCTGCTCCATGATTTTTCCAGGGACTGAGGTGAGGCTGACTGGCCTGTAGTTCCCAGGATCCTCCTTCTTCCCTTTTTTAAAGATTGGCACTACATTAGCCTTTTTCCAGTCATCCGGGACTTCCCCGGTTCGCCATGAGTTTTCAAAGATAATGGCCAATGGCTCTGCAATCACAGCTGCCAATTCCTTCAGCACTCTCGGATGCAACTCGTCCGGCCCCATGGACTTGTGCACGTCCAGCTTTTCTAAATAGTCCCTAACCACCTCTATCTCCACAGAGGCCTGGCCATCTCTTCCTCATTTTGTGATGCCCAGCGCAGCAGTCTGGGAGCTGACCTTGTTCGTGAAGACAGAGGCAAAAAAAGCCTTGAGTACATTAGCTTTTTCCACATCCTCTGTCACTAGGTTGCCTCCCTCATTCAGTAAGGGGCCCACACTTTCCTTGGCTTTCTTCCTGTTGCCAACATACCTGAAGAAACCCTTCTTGTTACTCTTGACATCTCTTGCTAGCTGCAGCTCCAGGTGCGATTTGGCCCTCCTGATATCATTCCTACATGCCCAAGCAATATTTTTATACTCTTCCCTGGTCATATGTCCAACCTTCCACTTCTTGTAAGCTTCTTTTTTATGTTTAAGATCCGCTAGGATTTCACCATTAAGCCAAGCTGGTCGCCTGCCATATTTACTATTCTTTCAACTCATTGGGATGGTTTTTCCTGTAACCTCAACAGGGATTCCTTGAAATACAGCCAGCTCTCCTGGACTCCTTTCCCCTTCAAGTTAGTCCCCCAGGGGATCCTGGCCATCCGTTCCCTGAGGGAGTCGAAGTCTGCTTTCCTGAAGTCCAGGGTCCGTATCCTGCTGCTTACCTTTCTTCCCTGCGTCAGGATCCTGAACTCAACCAACTCATGGTCACTGCCTCCCAGATTCCCATCCACTTTTGCTTTCCCCACTAATTCTACCTGGTTTGTGAGCAGCAGGTCAAGAAAAGCGCCCCCCCTAGTTGGCTCCTCTAGCACTTGCGCCAGGAAATTGTCCCCTACGCTTTCCAAAGCTGTCACTTAGGCCTGATCCACACTACAAGGTTAGGTCAACGCCAGGCAGCTTACATTGACTTAATTATGTCAGCGTCTACACTTGAAAGGTGCTTCTGTCGAAGTGAGTCTCCCTGTACACCGACACGATAACTCCACCTCCACAAGAGGCACCGGGCTTATGTTGGTGTGGTTAGGGCAATGCAGCATCCATATAGACACTGCATTACTTATGTTGCCTGTCAGTCCCCAGTGGGGCTGACAGCTAGAGCCTGCCCCCCACGCCCTGGTTCACGGCTGCCCCCACCCTGCCCTGGTGCTGACAGCCCAAGCGTGGGGGCCAGCTGTGAGCCAATGCCCAGCTGACAACTTAGGCCATCAGACCCAGGGCTGCTGGGCTCCTGCTGTCAGTGCCCCACAATGCCCCAGCCAGTTCAGTCAGTGAAAGCTCTCATAGTGAGGATGTGCACCACAAACAGAAGGAGCGTAGTGTGGATGTGAACCACTGCTTTAGTTACTGCGGTGGCTGAAGGTCAATTTAATTTTGTAGTGTAGACAAGCCTTTACATGGCGACAGTTTGAATCAAACCAGAGGTTTGGGCTTTTGCAAATGTTTCTGAACTTGTTGGGGAACAAATAGCTTGGACTAGAAACTCCACAGCTGACTAGTTCCTTTGGCCCCTGGGAGGGCTGAGGCTTTCAACTAGTTTGGGAAAACAGGAGAGTTCATAGGGAGCTGGTTCACTAAGTATTTGGAAGCCATGGTCTTTGTATAAAAAACTGCAGGGTACGATCGCGCAGCTTTTTATGTTTCCTGGCTTGTATTCATGGGAGGATGTTACAAGAGGAGAGAGACCCACTAGGATCCTACAGAGCTTTCAACCTACACAGGACCAGAAAGAGGCGCTAGGGCTAACAATCTCTTCAGTTTGCTCTATGGACTCCCAGACCCAATGGGCTTGTGGCTCCTCATCTTGACGGCTGCCCTGGCTGAGACCACGAAGAGTAGCCACGGTACCTGCAGAGGTTTTTATAGGCTCCACACGAGGAGAATGCAGCTGAAGCATCTGCCTAGCCTGGAGCTGCTGGGTGCTGAGAATTTTTAAAAATCAGACATTTCATTTAGGCACCTAAGTGGGAGCTGAACTCTTTTGAAAATCTGGCATCTTATCTCTGTCATTAATGTCTGCAAAGGAACTTAATCGACAGAGTGAAATCCTGGCCCCACCAAATTCAATGGAGCCAAAATGTCACTCTTTGTCTTAATGAAGTTGCGTCTGGGAATTATTCATATATTTCCATTCAAAGTGTTAGCTATCATGGCCTGTTTGTCCCCAGATCTTACAAGCCTGATGGGTTTTGTGCTGGGTCCTGTGTCTCTTTGATCATTGCAGTCCAAGTCCAATGTGCTATAGCTCACAAGATTTACCATGCTATTCCACAGTAGCTTTGTTCAACACCACTTACTGAAATGCAGTCATCTCAGGCCCATGACTCTCTCCATCTCCATTGCAATGTAGCTAATCTGTCTGTTCTCTCGGCTAGCTTTGTGCTTACTGCTTCTCCTTTGCTAACAACGAACGAGCGCAAAGGGCACACAACAAAACAGATTCATTCCTAGTACAAAAGAAGGGGAGTTTTTAGGTCAAAATGATCATTTGCCCAGCCCACCAGCACAGGGAAATAGAAAGCATGCTGCCCACATTGCCAGTTCCTGTGCAGGTGGCAGGGGGACAAGCAGGTTCTACAGGTCTCCATCCTGTGCTGGTTGGCTGAGAATGATGAGAAATGGATGGGGCCATGGATCTGCCACACCCTCCCTCAATGCATGGCCAGCAGAGCTGAGCTAAGGCACAGTGGGGAGTCACCTGGTTCTGCTACGGCCTAGAGCATAGGGATGAGTCCCAACCCTTCCCTGCACTGCTTTTGGAGCATCCCAGCTACCCACTGCCCCTTGCATAGGGAGAGGCACTAAGTGACAATGTAGCCCCTTAGCAGCCACTCCTCGATCTTGCAAACTCTGTGCAGTCCACAGTGGAGTTTGAAAAGATGTCACATGCCTGCACAAGTGCCAGCAGAGGCTGTGCATGGCCACAGCTATGCTTAAGCCCTGGGAGCGTTAAGTCTGAAACCAACGGGGCCCTTGCCTCCTTACATGCAAAGCTAAAGTGGGGAAAAGTATGGGTGTGTCTGAGGGGGTATGGGCTTGCATGTCACCCCCATGCGAACGAGGTGCTATGTTCCTCTCTATGATATGAACCCATACATTGGTAGTTGTGCAGCCATGTTCTTGGCCTGCTGGGCAATCCGCTTGACCTCTCCGTGCCTAAGTCTCACCATCTGTAAAATGGGGTCATGGCACTTATCTCTTTTGCAAGGCATTTTGAGATCTATAGCTGAAAAGCACTACGTATTGTTATTATGGATAGAGAATTGGATTCCAGTGTGATCTGCAGCCTGCTTAGAGTTGTGTTTAGACACACAGAGCACCACATCTGTTCTGCATAGCGTCCTCTCGATAAACATCATTTTCACAGTTTGCTGACGTGCCCTCACTTCTGCTCAAGACCAGTATTCGATTAGTCTGTAGCAACAATAATGACAGCGTTAATCCTCTCCAGTTCCTGTATGTCACAGAGTTCTGTAGTCACAGCCATCTAATTAAAATGAAAATCTCTGATAGCTTTTGTAGAGAATAAATGTCTTCAAGTAAATAATGGCCATGGCAAATTATTTTCATTGCTGATGAATTATAATGAGTGTGGAATTTTAAAAATTTGTTTTTAAGGCCAGAAGGAACTATTACAATCATTTGGTCTGATCTTCATCACCACACAGGTCAGAGATTTCACCCAATGACCCCAGCACCGAGTCCATAATTTGTGACTGTAATATTTGCATTCATTTACCCTGCGAGTTGGGTTTGGGTTTGATTTTGTCGGGAAAAAACCCACAATATTTTCTTGGGCTAATTAGGTTTTCTTCTCTCTTTTTGAAGGATGAGAAGAACCAGGTGCTGATAACGAATGCTTGGCTACAGATGGTGAGTAACTTTGCATCAGCACTGAACAGAAATTGTTGTAACAGGAACTTACTGAATATGATCCTTTGGCAGAAGAACTGTCTGTCATCCTCTATACTGGGACTCAAGCAAATTGAGCTCTTGGAAATATTGCTGAAGGAGGAATGGGGCAGGATTTCCAAAGAAGCACACAGGTGGAAGGTGTCTGACTCTGATCGGCTTTCAGTGGAAGCTGGGTCCTCTGAAAATCCCAGTTATCACTTCCTTTCAGATCTGCAAATGAAATGATCGGCCATATTAATTCCTGTTGTAACTCTGATGAGCTCAGTGGAGTTGGTCCAATGAGCCTTAAGGCACAGATGTTAATAAATGAGGATCTAAACATGTCATTGAAATTGGAGGGCTGGTTTTCAAAGGTGTGGGCATCCTGCAGTTTCCACTGAAGTCAATGACTGGGATTTCCAAAGGTGCCTCAAATCCTAATGAAGCTGTACATCTTGCTTTCTTAAACTCCTTTGAGAATTCCAGATAGTGTCTAAATATGGACTTAAAGGCCTGACTGTAGGACCCAGGGGAAATTTCCAAGAGTGCCTAAGGAACTTAAAAGAATAGGCCCATTGCAAATCAATGGGGCAGACTCCTAAACCACTTAGGCACTTTTGGAAATCTCCTTCTCTCCCATTTTTTTTTTAAATCCCTTAATTCTTAAGTAAGTCTGATCTGCAATGAAATGCGTACAAGGAAAGTTCAGAGTTGTTGTCCCTGTGCACTATTACTCATGAATGAATGTTCCAGCATAGGATTAAGCATTGCCGTATGGTATGAGGGATCATTTATTCTTATGCAACATAAAGCTGAGCTTCTGATTCATTGGCGCTGCCTCTTCAAAGCTAAGAGATCACAGGAGAGACGAATGATTGAACTAACTCTAATGTTACATTAGAAACCAAATATATTATCTGAATGGAGCAAATGATCCTTCTGCTTGTCCCCCAACTACATGGTAGTTTATAGTCTGAGTGATCTTGGTTATAAAACAAGAATAACCTAAACAATTCCAGCCTATACTTTTATACTGCTGCCATGTGGGGGGGAGGGATAGCTCAGTGGTCTGAGCATTGGCCTGCTAAACCCAGGGTTGTGAGTTCAATCCTTGAGGGGGCCATTTGGGATCTGGGGCAAAAATTGGGGATTGGTCCCCCTTTGGGCAGGGGGTTGGACTAGATGACCTCCTGAGGCCCCTTCCAACTCTGATATTCTATGTTATCATTTTCATACCCTCTTGTGTGCATAGACTTTGGACAGGAGAACCTAGACACTCTGTAGTCTTCAATAAAGAATTTGTATTGATCCCAAAGTTCAGCAAAAATTCAAATCTGGTATTTTGGGTGGGAGAGGGGAAAAGATCAAACAATCATTTTGGAATACAGAGTGCAATTGTATGCTTTCCAGGCCAGGCCCTCAGCTGGTATAAGTGGGCATCCACTGATGTAACACAGGAAATAAATATTTCCTTAGAGATTTTTTTAAACAACAAACATGTTAAAATGTAATAGTCCAAATGTTAAGTCATTACACTGTGAGCTCCTCAGTGCATACACCTGTCTTTTTCATTGTTGTCACTTGTTATTAACCCTAAAACAGTAATTATTATGTTATCATTGCTGTTGCTAATATTCATTATATTTCCAGAGCACCCAAATGTGCCAGGCATACAGGAAGATATTCCTTTCCCCTATGATCCTACATTGTAGAAATGATAAATAACATTTGTGTCTATATTTTCCTACAGTACTGGATTGACGTTTACTTGTCTTGGGATCAGTACGCATACCCAGGAGTCCAGAACTTACGATTTCCCTCTGACCAGATATGGGTACCAGACATTCTTCTGTATAACAGGTACGGAAGGTTTATAAGAACTGAGACAAACACTGAGTCAATTCCTCCATTGGTGTAAATCAGCGTAGCTCCATTGACTTCAAACGGAGATTACGCCAGCTGAGGATCAGGTTTATGGCCTCCAAACAATGGAAACAAACCCAGACAAGTGCTGCAGTACAGTGAAAAGTCTAGATGGAAGCACAGAGTTATCTTAACGATGCTCGTAAAATAGAAATGGCTTGAGGCCCTTAGCCATGGTCTTTATAGTGAAAGATTAAGTTATGATTACCTATCTTGTGCTAATGTAAATAATTATCCTGGTTTCATTTGTTGTTTGTGCTTTCGTAGTCTTCTGGTACAGCCTTATGGAAAATTAGATGATGTTCGCACGTAAAAATATCACAATTCCATATGGCTAAAAGACTACGTATAGGGACCGAGAAAGCCCATGAAACTCAATAGAAATAGTCCTATTAGCTTCACTGGGAGTTGAATCAGGCCCTAAGACTGTAAAATAATTATGAAGTGCCCTTCAGTTCAAAGGGAGTGCAGGACGATGCCAGCACGGAAAAGTCTGCGATAGCTGTTTTGAATGCAAGTTGTATAAAATATCAAGATCCGAAGGGCTAGATTGTTTGATTCAGTTTGGATAAGTATCAAGCAGTCTGGAAGCTTCCCCAAACCTCAACTAAGTCCTGAAATTATAGAGTTCTAACCCACAAGGTCTGCACACAACGTTGTGCCGATTATTACTATTGGTATCTGTGTAGCACCTAGGAGCCCCAGCCGTTGACCAGGACCCCACTGCACTAGGTGCTGTACAAACACAGAACAAAAAGAAAGCCCCTAAGAGCTTACAATCCAGATCCCTGATTGCTCACTGATCACCCACAAAGACCCGCCAGGCTTGCCACTATGCCATCTGAGCCCCCGACAGTTCCCTTCCTTCTCCAGCCACTTCACCCCTGGCCTATGACTTCTTGCTCTCTTTGAAGAGGAGCTGCAGTTCCAAGCAACTGCTATGCTAGCACCTAGTACCTCCACCTTGAGTAAGGTGCCACTGGGCCAGAGGTTACAAAGGTTATCATCGTCTCCCGTTGTCACAGCCTTGGCATCAAAGGCACTGAGCTCTTCTGAAAATCAGGCCATTTCACTTAGTTGCCTAAATGGGAGCGGAACTCCTTGCAGCAGCTCTCCCTCAGTGACAGGGGCCATGTGAGGGTCCAGCCAGCTGGTTGAGAGATGCTTTATCCAACTGATCTAAATCTTGAAAGAAGATCCAAGCTCAGTTTGGCGTGAGCTAGACGTTCCAACTAATGATATTTTACAAAGTTTACCCTCCTGACCCTAATCCATACACCCGCTATTCAGAAATTAATGATCGTTACCTTACTGTTCACCACATTTTGAATTCAAGTGCCTGTGGGGGTTTTTTGTGTTATGCTTTAGTGCGGATGAAAGATTCGATGCCACGTTTCACACGAACGTGTTGGTGAATTATTCTGGATCTTGTCAGTACATTCCTCCAGGTAAGAGACTGATTTTGTTTGTTGGTTTAAATCAATTTACTTTAATAGCGTCAGTCAATTCTCCTATTTAGAGAATTAATTGTATCAGTTTAAAAGCAGATCTGGATGAGAAGCTTTGTGCGCTGTATGCTGTGGGACAGACTTTCAAAAAGAATTCAGCTTCTATTTTAGGCCCCTAAATACAGGCCAGATATTGATAAGTGCTCAGCATCTGTGACAAAAAAGTTCAGCATCATACAATGCTGAACCTTTTGATGATCTGGCCAGCTTTTCATACTGCAACATATTAGGTCATATAATGAATGACATTTTAGATGGAATTAGCACGGAATTAGCATGGAATTAGGCCAAGATTTCAAGGGCTAAACATTTTAATCCTGTAGCTTTTTTTCTGAAATCTATTTGTTTTAAAACCTTTAAGGTTGTTGTGACTCAGATGATGAATTTATATTTATTAACTGTTCTGTACACAAGTAAAAATGCATGGTACAGTGATGCTGCTACAGCTTATACCAGCAGTTCTCAACCTGCGGCCCGCATGCGGCCCAGTCAGCACACAGCCCATAACGATAAAGGAGTTGAGAACCACTGCTCTAGGGGCAAGATTCACAAAGTAACTTAGGCGTCTAGAAAACCACTGGGATTCACAAAGCCTGGGTGAGGCGGTCAAGCCTCCAGTACAACGGGACAGAGCTAGGTGCCTTAGAATGGGATTCACAAAAGCCAGCACCTTAGGCAGCTCCCTGCAAAAGCTAGACCATGGGAAATACTAAGGTGAGGGGTAAGTACTTAGCCCCATCCCTCTCAGAGAGATAGGCACCTACATCTGGGCTGCAGAGAGACGCCTCCCTCTGCTTGGGATTCTCAGCTGAAAAGCCTCTGTTAGCATTAGGCATCTCTGCCATTTTTTGAAGAAGCCGGGGTGGGAAGGAGAACGGAGGAGAAGACACAGGACCTCCCTCATAATTTTTAGCCCAATGGTTAGAGCACTCACCTGGGATGTGAGAGACCTCAAGTCCTCCATCTGCCACATGACAAGGCGGGATCTGAACTGGGATCTGTCCCTCTCAGGGGAGTGCTGCAGCTACTAGGCTATTCCCTCGGTCTCCCCTATCAGAGCAGTTCCACTGTGGAGAAATAATGAGAGTTGCAGGGTGAGAAAGAGACAGCACAAGCAATTCTAAGAATTACTCTGTCGTCTGGTGCGCAGAGCACTCACCAAAGACTGGGGAGACCAGTCAGGGCCCCCATCCTGCCACTCCACTGATTACCCACAGTGGAACAGCTTCCACAGGAGAGAGAGTGAGGGCACTCCCCCATCAGAACCTCCCATCGCCCAGTAGTTAGGGCATTCTCCTCAGAGCCCTCTCCAGATCCCATCTCCCCCATCAGGGGAGTGGGGACTTGAACCAGGTCTCTCCCATCCCCTAACCAAGGGCTAAAAGTTGTGAGGAAGTGCCTCTCCCTTCCGGGGGTTGCGTGTGACGTCTTATGTAGGGCCTGATACGGTAGGTGAGGTCTGAGCGTGCTTACCAGATCAGGCCGGCGGGCAAGTGACACAGAGGAACACCTCTCTTCCCCAAGTTCACACATCGCTCTGGGGCTTAGCCATTCAGACCCCTGGAGTGAGGCAACTCTGCACATGCCCAGAAGCAGAAACACAGGCACCTAAGGAACTTTTACGAAAAAACTTGGGTGGCAAGGAGTTTACGGGACTATCGGGTTCTGCAGCAGCTGAGCAGGGGTTATATGAATCTCACCAGGGTCCAATTCTGGGATTTAGGTGCTTAAGTGGCCGTCAAGCATCTAAGTCTCTTTGTGAATCTCGGCCTATCTGCTTATGTCACTTCTACGGCACCATTCCTGTGGCATCTGAGTGCCTCACAGCCATTAGTGGGCTTATCCTCACTGCCCCCTGTGAGGCAGGGCAGTGCTGTTATCCTTGTTTTAGAGATGAGGAACTGAAGCACAAAGAGACAAAGTGACTTGCCCAACATCACACAGGAAGTCTGTGGTAGAGCAAAGACGTGAACCCTGATTGGTGGAGTCCCAGGCTGGTGCCCTGACCACTGGGAAGAGGAACTTCTCCGCAGCCAACTGACATGTAATGGTTCTCAGTCCCAGAGCAGAGACACATGGGATGCGGTCAGCTTAACTGCCATTGTGCCATTAACGGCCATTGTGTAGACAGGCACAGATTGGTAGAACAGGGTAGGATCGCCCAGCAGGCTTCCTCGGACATCTCCACACTGCATCTGGGAGTGAGTCCCCTAGCCTGGGTTCACAAACTAGCGTACATGGGACGCGCATTAGTGCACTAAAAATAGCTGCATAGACAATGCTCTGACACAGCAACTTGGGCTGCCAGTCTGACCCCCCGCATCCAACCCCACCCCAGGCCTGAGAGCCCCAGTCTCACCCACAGCAATTTTTCAGTGCACTGCATGACCCAGGGTGGGAGGCTTGCACCAGATATAGTGCAGACCTAGCCCTAGAGGAAATACATGAGGGAAGACCTGGAGATATGGCCCAAGGAGAATAAGCATGGGAAAGAAAACCAAGGGGCAAAAGGTCAGGAATTTGTATGTTTGTTGATAGCCCAATAGCTGGTTTCTGTGCTGGTGTATGTAGGTGCAGTGTCACTGAACTCAACACACCCATTTACATCTGGAGAGAATTTGGCCCCTATTTCTTTTGAAACACTTCATCAGATGGGTCTCTCAAGAACGTAACTGAAAAAGGAAAGTAATTTGGCTCAGGAAATCATAAGTGCTGTTAGTGGAACAGTTGAATTAGAAATTCTAATCGGAGTCTGCTCAGATGGATTGAATCTAATCATAGGGAGAGGCCTGACAATTCCACGGGATCTCAGCACAATGTCATTTCGTTTTGCATTTGCCCTTCAGACCTCAGATGACTGTTTCCCCCTCTAACTTCTATTCTCAGGCATTCTGAAGAGCACGTGTTACATTGACGTCCGCTGGTTCCCTTTTGATGTGCAAAAATGCAATTTGAAATTCGGTTCATGGACCCACAATGGCTGGCTGCTTGATCTGCAGATGCTTGAAGCAGATATTTCCAATTACATATCGAATGGAGAATGGGATTTAGTGGGTAAGTTGGCTCGCTTAGAAATCTAAATGAGTCGAAACTTTAAGGCAAAATGAATACATGGAAATGACGGCTCTTATCTGGACATTTGAAGTACAGGTATTAAAAGCTCCTATTTGAAAAGCAGTAGAAATCTCACAATTGGACTGCAGACAATGTTTCAAGTGTTTTCTTCCTTGTCCTGCCAAGTTAACTAAAGCTACATTAGGGAGCCTGTGGGTATATTGCTGTGGGGTCTGATAACCTATGAAATTCTACTGACAACAATAGGTGCAGGGGGTCAGCACAGAATTTGGATCTCTGTGTCTTCTACGCGCATAGTGAACTTCGAATCACGCTTCTGCAACTTATTTAGCCTAAAGGTGATTAGGTTAGAAAGTCTGATCTCAGCAAAATTCAGAAGGAACTCTTGCAAAACCCCAGAACCAAAACCCCCAAACCATATACTCAGGGCCTAGTCTACACTTCAAACTTGGGTCAACATCCCTACAACACTCATGGGTCTGAAAATTCCACACCCCTGAGGGCCCTGGCTACACCAACCTAACCCCCAGTGTAGACGCAGCTATGTCAACAGAAGAATGTTTCTGTTCACCTAGCTACCCTCGCTTGGGGAGGTGGAGTTCCTACAGCAACAGGAAACACCCTTCCGTCATGGTAGTATGCGTCTACACTACGGGGTTAGAGAAGCACAGCTGAGATGCTGTAGTAGCTATAGTGCCATCAGTGTAGACATGGCACAGAACAGCAAAGTCTCAATTCGATCTAGTCAGTAGCCTCCCCTCCGCTACATCAGGTCACTGCATTCCATTCTTTCTACCGTTCCAGAAGAAAACTGTACTTTTAAAAAGCAGATTCTTCTCACAGATTCTGTTCTTAGACCCAGCCTCTTCAGACCTGATTTGATCTCACTTATACAGGTGTAAATGAGGAGCAAAGCTACTGAGGTCAGAGTAATGCCAGTATAAAACCAGGCTAAGTGAGATCAGAATCAAGCTCTTTCATCTCTAAGGTGTATTAGCTTTATGCCCAGTAGAGATGTCAAGTTCAACCCCAGGGGAGGAAAGTCCTCAGCTACTTTACAGAGTTTCTACCAGGCATTTCAGGGAGCAGCTCAGAAAAAGTTTGTATATAACCCGCATCCATTCTGTGTTGCTCTGTCTGCATCAAGGGGTGGGTGGGCCACATATAGAACTTGCTTAGCTTGTTACATTGTAAGCTTGGTTTCATGTGGCCCTTCCCCGGAGGCTGGCAGCTGCAATGTGAAGTCTTAAGGCAGGGTACCTGAGAAACTAATGGGAACCATCAGGATTCTATTTTCAGGAAGGGTAAAGGACTCCATGGGGAGGGGAAAACCCCGAAGGTCCGTCTCACTCAGCGCTGCACTGGTTTTCAAATACTCCTCTACAGGTTTATCAGTTCAAAAGAGTGCCCTGTTTGGTTATTTCTGGCTTGAAATCCTGCCTTCAACAAGCATCACTGAGGAACATATTTGGTCTTTGAGTTGCCTGCGCTTGTTCCTGCAGGCCAGGATGGAATTGCGTCAGCTCTCACATCACTCTGACGGTGGCCAATGTAATAATGGGGTTAGATAAGCAGCCTGCCTAACTCTACCATGGCCTTCTCTTCTAAAGAAGCCCCTTCTCTGTGTCAGCCTGACACACTGAAGCTACACATTATGGTGGGTCAGACTTGTTGACCCTTAAGCACCAAAGCAAAACAGTGAACAGTGAAGGAAGAGACGATCCAGAAGATACAACCAGAGGAGAAAACGGTGATGGGTGCTGTGTCTGTGCTGCCACTGTGGACATGGTCAGCTGCAGGGTCAGGCTGTAAACAGTCTTCTGCACACCGGGTGCGATGGACAACTATCGAAAGCCAGCTGCCGCAGTGTCTCCAGACATCACAGTCACTAAGGCTGGGGAAGGCTAACTGTAGATACCCATTTCCGTTCCCTGCCCCCCAGCACTCCCTTGGAGCTAGGGTGGTCTATGTGGCAGTCACACCTTTGTTTCTCCTTCATCCAAGCCCCTTTAAGAACTCCCTTCTTTAATTCTCCCTTGCAGGCTTTCCCTGGCTAAGGGGCTACAGGAGCCAAACTTGCTCCTCAGAGTTCCCCTTCCACCAGCCCCAGCTCCACAGTCTCCTCTTTCCCCCAGTTTCCTGTCTCTAATAGTCTCAGCTAGTCTCCAAAACACCCCTCGCCTGCAGCTTCCTGCTATTTTTCAGACTGGAAATCACCTAACTCCTCTCAGGTGAGGCTCAGATCATAATCCGAATTGGCTTAGCCCCCAGGCTCCCCAGCCCATGGGCAAGCCACCAAGTTAAACCTGGCATATTTCTAGTTCTGTCAAAAGTCTGACCTGGGTTCTTCTTATGACCAAACCAGACAAACACAGAACAGGGGAAAGAGAGGAAGAAAAGCAAATGCTAGGACACGGCAGCATCGGTCACATTTGCAGTTCAGTTGCTAGAAAATCAGAGGCACAATCTACAGCCCATGACACAGTTAGTGACTAGGTTACTCTAATTGTCCTGCATCCAGTCTGTGGTTAAGTCTCCTCTTACCAAGGCTGAGATGCTCAGGACTGCTTGGAGCTTTTCACAGCAAAATGTTGCAAGGTTAGATTCCCTGGCCGGCTAAGCAGGCTTCTTATTAATAGAAGGTGAGAAGAGAGATAAAAAGAAAAAAAAAAAAAAGAGAGAGAAGGCTACGGAGGGGTTGGAAGAAGCAGGAACTTTACGTTCCCATCTCCAAGGTACTGAAAACACGGCCATGGAGGTGATGTTGATGTGGCCTGGGTTACCTTAACTCTGCATTTTCATCCTTTGACTTTTCCAGTTTTCCTTAATTAAAAACAAACCCT
Source organism: Eretmochelys imbricata (assembly GCF_965152235.1). Classification (NCBI taxonomy): domain Eukaryota; kingdom Metazoa; phylum Chordata; order Testudines; family Cheloniidae; genus Eretmochelys; species Eretmochelys imbricata. Next base: position 129,710,444 of record NC_135576.1, on the reverse strand, counting down.
TTGAATTGCCTGACTTTCTGAAGTCTGTTTTCTAAAACCAAAACAGACACATTAACTAAGGCTCTCTCCATCTTCCCTTCAACTTACCTGTCTGTACATCCTTAGCTGCGGTGTCACAAAATGGGTGTGTCTGAGAATCGCCTTGAAATTTTTAGTTCTCTTTTACAAGAGTCACTGTGACATTTCAGTGCATATTATAGGTCCCGTTTTCAAAAGGGAGCCAGCAGGTCCCATTGGGAACAATGGAGAATCCCCACACACCCTTCTGAAATTGTGGCCATCATTATTTTAATAAGTGGGCTGTATGGCCTTCCACATATGCGACACATTAAGGCCTCGCAAATTACAATGAGAGCACTTGTGGGGGTGTATTGGCATGCTAATATGTGGATCAGACTTCAAAGATGGTACAGAGTGTGCGTGAAATCTCATGGTGCTCTCAGTTTCACACAGACCAGATCAGGTTACATTAAAATTAACCATGCCACCTTTCCAAAAAACAAAGCCACCACTTCTTATTGGGTTCCTAAGCCAAGCTGTTTTCCAGATGAATTTTCAGAAAGTGTGCAGACAGTTTTCCAGCTCTGATCTTCCACACTGCCATATCTGAATGCCTGTCTGAGCGCTACCAAACCTTCCTAAAATATCCCCCATCTGTCAGGGTTGCACAGAAGAAATTTCAGCTGGATCGCTTCAGTTTTGCCAATGCTGGGGGAAAGGAACTTATAAAAGACAATGAGTTACGACCTCAACGGCAAAAACTACCATCTGTCTCACATTCGGTTCTTCTTGCTGAAGAGTATTCAACTGTGAAAAACTGGCTGAATATACAAAGGATGAGTCTGCTTTAATTCAGCTGCAATATTTTTCTCCATTAATGAGTTATTCTGACAGGGTGCTGGGCAGGGACTGCTAAACCAGCCCTCTGTCACTCCAGCTCCAATTAAGGGTGGTAAATTGGAGCTGGCTAGAGACACCTGTACCTGATTGACAAAGGGGAGACAGCTGCCAGCCTAATTAGCCTGGGGCTGCATAAAAGCCTCAGCGGAAGGAAGCCAAGAGGGGCAGATGGAAAGGGGGAAGCCAGAAAGCAGAAGTTCGTCTCTCCTGGCTGTAGAGGCTGGGAAGCCCTTCCGAGTGAAACCCCCATGCTCTACACGGTGGAAAGGTGGAGAGATTGCACTGTGTAAATAAACAACACCGATGACTGCTGAGCCAGAAGGTTTCCATGATTTTCGGTGCAGAGGCCAGACTGCGTGGGGGGGCCTGCTACGCCCTGTTACAGTTATATTGTTTCAAAAAATAAAAATTGGCAACCAATATGCCAGCTCGGAATAATTATTGTATTTCTAAATCCTGCAATCACTACATATATACAGTGAGCAAAGTAAGAGGGAAACAATCTTTTTATATTTCTATAACTCCTTTAATCTCAGAGTGGTTTAGGACTGCACAGCAGTGGAAGAAGGGAAGTTTTGACCAAGAACCTTAGCGCAAACCAAAGAGTCATGGGATCTTTAATAGCTACACAGCACAGAAGATACCTATGTTTTTAATGTCTGTCTCTCTCACGCGCGCACACACAGAGTGCAAACCCCATTCTAATAAATTCCTTTAACAAAATAAAGATGCCTGTTGAGATTTGAACGTCCAGTTTGAGGGTTTGGGCAGCTGGCAACCTAGAGGGTTACACGATTGAACTAGTTCCACTAATGGGAAAGTGGCTCTTTGAGAGACAGCGTGGCCTAGTGATGGGAGTCGGGCTCGCAGGTTCTATTCTTGACTCTGCCCCTGACCTTTTGTGTGACCCTGGGCAAGTCACTTCACCTCTTTCCCCGTCCCACCCTTTGTCTATTTAGACTGTAAGCTCTTTGGGGCAGGGGCTGTCTCTTACTATATGTACAGCTTCTAGCACAAGGGGGCCCATTTCTCTAAGGCCACTAGGCGTTACAGTAGTGCATGTACTAACAATGATCTAAACAGAATGCCTTTGAACGTTGGGTCCAATGCTCAGAGGCATAAAGTGCTGACTCAGAGTTGGGTGCTACACAGCTCCAGATATCAGGCCAGGTATCAGGCCAACTGCAGCTCTTTCCACCTCTGATTTCCTTCTGCGCAGGTGTCCCAGGGAAGAGGAACGAGCTGTACTACGAGTGCTGTAAAGAACCGTATCCAGATGTGACATACACTGTAACCATGCGCCGGCGCACCCTCTACTATGGCTTGAACTTACTGATTCCCTGTGTCCTTATATCTGGCTTGGCATTGCTTGTTTTCCTATTGCCTGCTGACTCAGGAGAGAAGATCTCTTTAGGTAAGGAAAATTAATTCCTTAGCTCTTCCTAAAAGTTTGGCATAAAAGGGAGGGTAAAAAGCTCAGCCTGCTATAGCCCTTGGCTAGTAGGGATTTCCCATAGTGGGAGCCCACTGAAAGCTGCAGACACTATAGCAAGACGGCTTTCTTTGGGCCAGCTTGAGGAACCGTCACTCATATTAGTGAGCACTTACCGCAGGTAGCCCTATTGATTCACCACTATGTAAGCTCAGACATTTGTATTGATCTGAGCAAGGTGGTGATATAGCTTCCTGCTGATACTAGGTATTAATAAGTGGCTGGCCTTGATTTGGATTATTCTCTTGGTCCGTGCTTTGAAAAATGAATGCAATTTACCAGTTCTGCAGGATAGAGTTAGACATCTCCATTGGACTAGGTGGAACAGTGCGTTAGGGCAATCGTCTTTTTCTTCTGAAACCTGGAGTTCATAGCCAAGTCACAAGGACAGAGAAAGCAGGTCTCAGGGGGTAGGCCTGGGCACATGCATGGAGAGGTTGAAAGCAACAAAGGCTTCCTGAGATGAACCGTGATTACACAAGGCTAAAAGGGACTGAGCCACCAAGCTAGGAAACAAAGATTGGGACATCTGGGTCTGTCTAGGGGAGGTTAAAGGAGTATTTGAACAAAGTTCCAGAGCTCTAAGGACCCAACTGTGATACTTTGCTCATGGTGAGTAGTGCCTCACTCTACAAGGAGACCCACTGGTCTTGGGGGTTATTCATGGAGGGACAATAGGACAATATGAGTAAGGGGTCAGAATCAAGATTAGGATGGGAGTTTCAAAAGTGCTCAGCATTCTCCGCCACCATTGACATCCATGGTCAAAACCCATTGACGTTAATGGGAGCAGAGATGGGCCACCGCAGAGTGCTGTTCAGAATCCCACCTGTAGTTAGTAAATGGACTTTTTCTGGCCTGTGTTTTGCAGGAGCTCACACTAGGTGCTCCTAATGGATTCTTCTGGCCTTAAAATCCAGTCTCATCTATGAAACACGATGAGTCCAGGGGCAATGACAGACCAGGTGGAACTGTGAGACCAGTTTGAGACCTGCAGTTTGTTGGAGGAGGGAGTCTGAATTTGTCTCCCTGGGGTGTACTGGTGAGAAGCTAGGAATCATAGTTACCTGCACGGTGGAGAGCTGGGATTTGAGGAGGCCAGAGTAAAAGAGCTAGGGTAGGCAGGGCAAGAGGAAATGGTGGAGTTCAGAGCGGAAGAGTCAAGGCCACAAGGTACACAGGCAAGGTTGCAGCGATTGTGTTCAGCAGCTTTGCAGTGCAGGAGGGAGAGAGCTCTGGGTCAAGGGTTATTGGCAGCCAAAGCAAATAGGGAAACTGGGGAGAAGGGGAACAGAGAGTAGATGAAGATGCACTGGAGGATGCATCTTTCCTAGCAGAAGCTCTTCTCTTGGAGACGAGGAAGCGGAGATGAAGCCATGGGCTTGCTTAGCTAGTGACCAGGACAGGGTTTTATTTCATGGCCAAGATGTTAGTGGAATGGCCACACCAGTTCAGCAAAAGTCACACTTATCCTTTCTTTTCCATCCAGGCATCACTGTCCTGCTGTCCCTGACAGTGTTCATGCTGCTTGTGGCGGAGATCATGCCTGCCACCTCGGATTCTGTCCCTCTAATAGGTACGTGCGTTTTCCATGCTACCTGCACCCAGGGCTGTGACCTTGCTTCCCAGGCTGTTTTGGAATGGCTCCATGTCGCGCCTGGAGACTCCCTGATCAGTAGTACAGGGGGCAAGGCGCTTGTTCAGACCATACAAGCAATGCACACATGGAAAACCGGCTTCACGTGTAAAGGTTTGTGTGAGGGGAGCAAAAGGGGGTTAACACTTAGTCTTGGGGAGGTGAAGCACAAGGGCTTTATGATGTTCCCAGAACCGCAAGATACAGATATATGGTGGGATCTTCAGATGCATTCAGACTAGGCTTAACTCAGTGCTAGTGAACCCAGAGGGAAAACCCTCATTGCCTTCAATGGGAACAGAGTTGGCCAGCACTGAGCTGAGCACTTGTGAAAATCCCATCCCCAGACACTTATCTCAAAATTTCACTGTCTGAGCGACAATTCCTTCTCCTCCTCCCCGTGAGCAGCCCTCCAGCTTTCACTAAGCACCCCTCACTCGCCCCTCCCTACCCACCTTCCCCCTCTGCTCTCCTTTGCCCTTCTCCTAAAGATGCCAATCACAATTAAAAGGAATACTGGGAAAATCCAACTGCATTACTGATGCATTTTCAACACACCGAGTGAATGGGCTAAATTAGTTGCTTGGTTGCCCCCACTGCAACTTGTTGCTCTCCATCTGGACTTTCTCCAATTTATCCTCAACTTTCCTGAAACGTAGTGCCCAGAACTGGGCACAATACTCCAGTTTAGGCCTTATCAGCACGGAGCAGAGTGGAAGAATTACTTCTCGTGTCTTGCTTACAACACTCCTGCTAATCCATCCCAGAATGTTAGTTTTGCAACAGTGTTACATTGTTGACTCTGATTTAATTTGTGATCTACTGTAACCCCCAGATCCTTTTCTGCAGTATTTCTTCCTAGGCAGTCATTTCCCATTTTGTATTTGGGCAATTGATTATTCCTTCCGAAGTGCAATACTTTGCATTTCTCCTCATTCATGCACTACACAAAGTACTGTATCTAAGTGTTCGTCTACACTGAGGGAAAAAAAAGTGTGTTCTTATCTCGGGTTAAGATGGTAGTGAACACACTGCAGCTCCGCTTTTAACTTAGTAGGTCAAGTTCCTCTTCAGGCAGCCCTACAGGCATTACCTTGAGTGGCTAACCTGAGCTGATGTCTTCCCTGCTATTTTACCCCAAGAGAACTGAGGCACAGGAGGGCTAAGTGATTTGCCCAAGGTCACCCAGGAAGGCTGCAGCAGAGCTGAGAACTCTGCAGCAGAACATCCAAATTTCAACCCAGCACTTTCATCACCTTGCTTTCTAATATATTCTTTTGGGAGAGTCAAATGACACAGAAGGTGAAAGAGTCATTCTTATTCCTCTAGAGAAATTGAGTTGTCTAGAATTTTGGGCAGATTGGTAGTAATACCAACATGCTTGCAGGCTGGGATGCCAGCTGAATTTCTTCAACATCACCAAGCCCCAGTGAAAGTGAAAAGCTTGACTTGTAGGGTATGTCTTCACTGCAATTAAAAACCCGAGCCTGGCCCGTGCCAGCTGACTCAGGATCACAAGGCTCAGGCTAAGGGTCTGTTTAATTGCAGTGTAGACGTTCAGGCTCGAGCCTAGGACCCTGCAAACATCTACACTGCAATTAACCCCTTAGCCCAAGCCAGCTGGCACGGGCCAGCCGCAGGTGACTAATTGCCGTGTAGACATACCCATAGTTACTTTTGGTAGTCAGATGCATAGCAGGCTACAGAAAAGTTTAACAGCCATTGTGAATTACGTATTAATTATATTGCAGTCATGCCTGCAGGCTACATTTAAGATTGTGGCCCCATTGAGCTAGCCATGTTCATCCCTAGGGAGAGAGAACAGGCAACCACAAACATACCATAAACTTGCTCCATGTCACATGTACCAGTGGACAACTAAGGCCTTGCAAAGACTGCATAGTATGCAAATACAGCTGCACTCATTCCAGGTGGCTTGATGCAACACACATGTTGCAAATACTACTGAAGCATTACAGAGTATGCTCCCTGCAGAGTTTGTTTCAGATGGCGGCCCTCCATTTATTTCAGAGGAATTTAAAATATTCTTCAGGAGAAGCTCAGGGATGAACGTGAGCTCAGCTGCTGATCAGAATGCATTGCATAAAGACAAGACGCGTCAGGGTATCAGAGCTCCCTCTGAGAGACAGCTGTTCCATATACCTCAGTATGTGTGATTTACGCAGGCCAGAGTTAACAAAAGAATTGAATGAAAATCTTAAGGACTCTCAGCGTGTGCTTCCCAACAACTGTGCAGTTGAGGAGGCTGTTGTCTGTAGGACCCCCGCCTCGTTTGTTGCGGAAGTTGGAAGGTGTGTATGAATGAGGCAGGGGACAGCAGGAAGAGAAACCAAGGTCTCATGGTTAGGGCAATTTAATGCCACCCTGGTGAACTGGATTCTATCCCTGCCTCTGCCACAGGGTTACTGGGCATGTCACTTAAACCAAAACTATCCTCATTTTCTGCGTTGCCCAGGGGTCTGAATGGCAGAAGAGCTGAGTGCTCACATCTGCAACTGAAGTTAAAGGGAGCTGTGCTTTGAACATATGAACTGCTATATAGAATGCTACGTACTCAGAACAATCGGATCCCAGGTGTCTCAAACTAGGCACCCAAAATTAGTGGATACTTTTAATCTATATCTCTGTGCCATTGTTCCCTGTCTGTACCAGGGGGATATCACCATCCCTTGACCTCACAGGGGTGTTGTGAAGATAACTTCAGTCCTGTTTGTGAAGCACTCAGGTACTGTAGTGATGAGCACTGCACAGAAGCCCCGGAGACAATTAATCACTCTCTCTTTGGAGCAGGGTTTGAATAGCGCGCAGAGAACAAAGCCTGAGGCCATACATTGACCACCAGGAGAAAACACAATATTGTCCAGCCTGTACACTGACTGAGCCATGGGCCTTCTCAAAAACACAGAATGTGATTGTGTAATTAAAGACTGTATCATAATTCATACACACAAGGAGGCTGAATCAAGCCTGCACAGGCAACCTTCAATCTGGCATTTCCTAACTTTGGAGCACTTGGCTTTGCAAGCGTAACATTCTTTTCAGGTAGTTTTTTGTGTATAACATCACTATAGAAGGTTTCAGAGTAACAGCCGTGTTAGTCTGTATTCGCAAAAAGAAAAGGAGTACTTGCGGCACCTTACGGACTAACCAATTTATTTGAGCGTAAGCTTTCGTGAGCTACAGCTCACTTCTTCGGATGCATACTGTGGAAAATACAGAAGATGTTTTTATACACACAGACCATGAAAAAAAATGGGTGTTTATCACTACAAAAGGTTTTCTCTCCCCCCACCCCACTATGCTGCTGGTAATAGCTTATCTAAAGTGATCACTCTCCTTACAATGTGTATGATAATCAAGGTGGGCCATTTCCAGCACAAATCCAGGGTTTAACAAGAACGTCTGAGGAACAGTGGGGGGGGGGGAGAGGGGAGGAATAAACAAGGGGAAATAGGTTACTTTTTATAATGAATCAACCATTCCCAGTCTCTATTCAAGCCCAAGTTAATTGTACCCAATTTGCAAATTAACTCCAATTCAGCAGTCTCTCGTTGGAGTCTGTTTTCGAAGTTTTTTTGTTGAAGGATAGTCACTTTGAGATCAGAAATCAAGTGACCAGAGAGATTGAAGTGTTCTCCGACTGGTTTATGAATGTTATAAATCTTGACATCTGATTTGTGTCCATTTATTCTTTTACGTAGAGACTGTCCAGTTTGACCAATGTACATGGCAGAGGGGCATTGCTGGCACATGATGGCATATATCACATTGGTAGATGTGCAGGTGAACGAGCCTCTGATAGTGTGGCTGATGTGATTAGGCCCTGTGATGGTGTCCCCTGAATAGATATGTGGACACAGTTGGCAACGGGCTTTGTTGCAAGGATAGGTTCCTGGGTTAGTGGTTCTGTTGTGTGGTATGTGGTTGGCTAGTGGCGTTCTGTTATTTTCTTTGTTGGGCCTGTCCTGTAGTAGGTGACTTCTGGGAACGCTTCTGGCTCTATCAATCTGTTTCTTCACTTCCGCAGGTGGGTACTGTAGTTGTAAGAATGCTTGATAGAGATCTTGTAGGTGTTTGTCTCTGTCTGAGGGGTTGGAGCAAATGCGATTGTATCGCAGAGCCTTGCTGTAGACAATGGATCATGTGGTGTGGTCAGGGTGAAAGCTGGAGGCATGTAGGTAGGAATAGCGGTCAGTAGGTTTCCGGTATAGGGTGGTGTTTATATGACCATCGTTTATTAGCACTGTAGTGTCCAGGAAGTGGATCTCTTGTGTGGACTGGACCAGGCTGAGGTTGATGGTGGGATGGAAATTGTTGAAATCATGGTGGAATTCCTCAAGGGCTTCTTTTCCACGGGTCCAGATGATGAAGATGTCATCAATATAGCGCAAGTAGAGTAGGGGCATTAGGGGCGAGAGCTGAGGAAGCGTTGTTCTAAGTCATCCATAAAAATGTTGGCATACTATGGGGCCATGCGGATACCCATAGCAGTGCCGCTGATTTGAAGGTATACATTGTCCCCAACTGTGAAATAGTTATGGGTAAGGACAAAGTCCAGCCACCAGGTTAGCCGTGACATTATCGGGGATAGTGTTCTTGATGGCTTGTAGTCCATCTTTGTGTGGAATGTTGGTGTAGAGGGCTTCTACAGCCATAGTGGCCAGGATGGTGTTATCAGGAAGATCACCGATGGATTGTAGTTTCCTCAGGAAGTCAGTGGTGTCTCAAAGGTAGCTGGGAGTGCTGGTAGCATAAGGCCTGAGGAGGGAGTCTACATAGCCAGACAATCCTGCTGTCAGAGTGCCAATGCCTGAGATGATGGGGCTCCCAGGATTTCCAAGTTTATGGATCTTGGGTAGTAGATAGAATATCCCAGGTCGGGGTTCCAGGGGTGTGTCTGTGCGGATTTGATCTTGTGCTTTTTCAGGGAGTTTCTTGAGCAAATGCTGTAGTTGCTTTTGGTAACTCTCAGTGGGATCAGAGGGTAATGGCTTGTAGAAAGTGGTGTTGGAGAGCTGCCAAGCAGCCTCTTGTTCATATTCCAACCTATTCATGACGACAATAGCACCTCCTTTGTCAGCCTTTTTGATTATGACGTCAGAGTTGTTTCTGAGGCTGTGGATGGCATTGTGTTCTGCACAGCTGAGGTTATGGGGCAAGAGATGCTGCTTTTCCACAATTTCAGCCCATGCACGTCGGCGGAAGCACTCTATGTTCCTCGTGGCTGGACTTTACTAAAACTAGACAAGCCATTTACAACACACACTTTGCTTCTCTACAAAAGAAAAAGGACACTAAACTTTCTAAATTACTACATGCCGCAAGGGGCCACAGAAATGGTTCCCTCAACCCACCCAACAATATTGTTAACCTATCCAACTATATTCTTAGCCCAGCAGAAGCACCTGTCCTATCTCAGGGCCTCTCCTTCTGCCCCTCCACCCCCACAAACATGGTACAGTTCTGTGGTGACCTAGAATCCTATTTTCAACATCTCTGACTCAAGGAATATTTCCAACACACCTCTGAACAACATACTAATCCACAGAGACCTCCCTACCAACACTACAAAAAGAAGGATTCTAGGTGGACTCCTCCTGAAGGTCAAGACAGCAGACTGGACTTCCACATAGAGTGCTTCCGCCGATGTGCACGGGCTGAAATTGTGGAAAAGCAGCATCACTTGCCCCACAACCTCAGCCAGTTGCTGCCATTCACTCTGCTACTCTCCTGCTCAGTGCTTAAGCCACTTCCCTAGTAGCTGGTGGGGTGGGGACCTGGGACCACGCACTACTCCGGGTCCCAACCCAGGGACCCTGTAAGGCAGAGGTGGGCAAACTATGGCCCGCAGGGCCCTCCCGCCTGCACCCTGAGCTCCTGGCCTGGGAGGCTCGCCCCCGGCCCCTCCCCTGCTGTTCCCCCTCCCCTGCAGCCTCAGCTCACTGCGACATCGTTGCAATGCTCCCGGCGGGGGTGGGGCGGCTGCGAGCTCCTGGGGCAGTGCAGCTGCAGAGCCCAGCCTGACCCAGTCTCTGTCCTGCGTGGTGCATGGCTGGCTCCAGCCGGGCGGTGCGGCTGCCTGTCCTGGCAGCGCAGTAAGGGGGCGCGGGGGGTTGAATAGAAGGCAGGGGAGTTCGGGGTGGTGGTCAGGGGTGTGGGTGGGGTTGGGGCGGTCAGAGGGTGGGAAACAGGGGGGTTGAATGGGGGCAGTCGGGGGACAGGGAGAAGGGGTGGTTGGATGGGGCAGGGGTCCCGGTGGGGCAGTCAGGAATGAGAGGAGGGGTTGGATGGGACAGCAGGGAGCAGTCAGGGGCAGGGGTTCTGGGGATGGTCAGGGGACACAGAGAAGTGGTGGTTGGATGGGGCAGGGATCCCAGGGGGGTGGGCATTCAGGAATGAGAGGAGAGGTTGGATAGGGTGGCAGGGGTTCTGGGGGCAGTCAGGAGATAGGGAGCAGGGGGATGGATGGGGCAAGGGTCCCAGGGGGGCCATCAGGGGACGAGAAGCAGGGGATAGGGGAAGGGGGCCAGACCATGCCTGGCTGTTTGGGGAGGCACAGCCTCCCCTAACCAGCCCTCCATACAATTTCCAAAACCTGATGCAGCCCTCAGGCCAAAAAGTTTGCCCACCCCTGCAATAAGGAGCGGCCGCCTGCTACTTCCCTTTAACTTCTGCCTTTGTGCCGTCCTGGCCCACTTCCCTTTTTAGCCCCAGTACCTTCCTTGCTCACCTGGCTTCAGTCAGCACTGACCTGTCCAACCCTAAAGCTCCTGCAGCCAGCCAGGAACACCATCCTTGCACCTCTAGCTCCAGCCAGCAAACTGATCTGTTCTCTCTAGCAGCTCCTTATATGAGCCTGCTATGTACTGATTGGCTGCTCCCTGCAGCCTCTCCAGGCAGCCTGGAGGACTCACCTCTTCTGCTCTTTTGCTGGGTGGAATGTGGTCAGACCACAGGGCCTCCAGCAGGGGGCCTCTGGGCCAAAGTACACTCTGTCACAGGCCCTCATTAAATGCCTATATGGAAGCAGAGCTCTTCTGAAAATCTGGGCCCAGGTGTGGCTACTAAACACTTCTGAAAATCTGGCCCAAATTCTTTTGCTTTTAAGAATGCTGGTTCTTACTTTTTTTAAAAAAAAAAATCTTCAGCCGTGCAGTGACATAATTGGTGTGTAGCATTGTGTTATTGCTCTTGCAGAAATTGGAGGGGGGGAAGACCTTCTGTGCCCCCCTCTCCCCCTATGTGTTGCCTCTGTCACGTACCTTATTTCTCTAATAACTTGAGACTGCCATGGCTACAACTACGCTGCATATAGCAGCCCGACACAACGGACCATGGAAGAAACGAGCTGCAGATTTAGAGGACATCATTACCTGCTTGTCATGGATTATTTTTCCAGGTATATAGAAATAATGTACTTGAAAGATATAATATGTTGCAGTGTTATCGAGAAACTGAAGTGCATTTTTGCTCATTTCGGTATTCCAGAGCAACGAGTGATGGAGAACGGACCAAAATTCACTGCAGCACAACTTAAGTCATTCCAAGTGAAATATGATTTTGATCATATTACTAGCAGCCCACATTACCCACATTAGTAGGAGCATTGACAGCAGATCAAGGGAAGTGATTATTCCCCTCTATTCAGCACTGGTGAGGCCACATCTGGAATATTGTGTCCAGTTTTGGGCCCCCTACTACAGGAAGGATGTGGACAAATTGGAGAGAGTCCAGCGGAGGACAACGAAAATGATTAGGGGGCTGGGGCACATGACTTATGAGGAGAGGCTGAGGGAACTGGGTTTATTTAGTCTGCAGAAGAGGAGAGTGAGGGAGGATTTGATAGCAACCTTCAACTACCTGAAGGGGGGTTTCAAAGAGGATGGAGCTCGGCTGTTCTCAGTGGTGACAGATGACAGAACAAGGAGTAATGGTCTCAAGTTACAGTGGGGGAGGTCTAGGCTGGAAATTAGGAAACACTATTTCACTAGGAGGGTGGTGAAGCACTGGAATGCGTTACCAAGGGAGGTGGTGGAATCTCCATCCTTAGAGGTTTTAAGGTCATGCTTGACAAAGCCCTGGCTGGGATGATTTAGTTGGTGTTGGTCCTGCTTTGAGCTGGGGGTTGGACTAGATGACCTCCTGAGGTCTCTTCCAACCCTAATCTTCTATGATTCCATTGGATTTAGTCCAGCACAACTCAGAACTACTGTTCCAATTTTGGAAAAGAACCTGTTTCCAAGGTGGCCAGAGATGGAGAGAGCGGTGAAATTGGATAAAAAGGCTAAAGGAGCTTATGAACACTTTTGCAACAGACATTCAGTTAGAGAACGGCTGGGTCTAGAATCTGGTGACTGTGTTCATGTCAGATTGGATGGAGAAGGATGGACAACTCCAGCTGTCATGAAGAAAAAGTATTCAGTGCCCAAATCATATGTGATTGAGACTGACAGTAGAGAGTTCAACAGAAACCGTCAACAGCTACAGTTTATTCCTCAGAGAGAGTGATCAACAGAGCAAACCCTACAAATGGCAGATGCAGAACAAGATGATAACTCAAGGATTCCAAATCGACCACAGTCAGATGTTGCAACTGGGGACAGCCCAATGAGCAAGTCATTATGCGTTTGGGTCATGTAATTTGAAAACCAGTACAATTTAGAGGCAGACTGATTTGTTCAGAGCTTCAAAGATAGTGTGATAATGTAAATACTGTAAATGTCAGGAATGCAGAACATAAAGGGGGAGATGTGATAGAATGATAAACTGTATTATACTGTTCAGCCACTTGCTGGCACTGTGTGTCAAATACCATATTTAAATGAACCTCAGCCATACGTGGCAGAGCATTAAAGGATCTTATGATGAACACAACTGGTGTGTATAAGCAAGCTCTGTAGCCAGACCATGTCTTGTACAGAGAAACATGACACTGCCCCCAATGCACTTCTGGGGTGCTGTATTTCAGTTTTTTCTCCAAGCAGAAGCAATGACCACACCCTCCCTCTGCTGGTGAGTGTACTGCTTGGTACCATAGATGACTGCCCTTGCTTGCACCCCACCAGGGAAAGAGCATACAGGTTAGCATGCTAGCTGTTCGCTGTGTGCCTTGCAGCATGCTATGGAGGAGTCCTGCTCTGCTGTTAGCACAAGAGACTCCCACAGTCGTCAGAGGGTTTGAGTTTCAGGAGTGTGGTATATTCAAAGCCTGCCTTGAAGCTCACTGACAAAAATGAAGGCTGAGTTTCTGAGGACTCACATGGGACACTGAACTAAGGAACAGAGAAGTCAGGAAACCACTGAGATTAATTTCATTGATTTATATTTAAAATCTTAACAGAGCCAACAAACCCAGTGACGTGGATACAAAGCATTTGAACGCTGTGGTATATAAAAGACAATGGCTGAGCTAGAACCAAACTCAGTCAACTATAACAGCAAGGCTTTATTGCTGAGCCCTGGGGAGTCCCTGCAAGCCCTGAAAGCTGTGGAGTGCAACCTTTGTCAAGACCTTTGGAGCATGATTATACAGCAACCACTGAGGCCTGAACTTATCCATCCCTAGAACAGCTGATTCCTCCCTAGGGCAGCCTTCCTGGCTGCACTTGTGACTTGGCCTATTTTTAATTTTTTTTTTTTATGATGACATCTATACAAATGGATAGAACAGTGCATGGGAGTAGAGGGCATGTATAAAGCCAGGAAACTCCAAACTCACTACACAAATCGTTGGGCTTGATGGATAATCATTGGGTGACATCCTGCGGCCCATGCTCTGCAAGAGACCAGACTAGATGGATATAAATTTTTGCACACATTAACTCTTCCTCACTAGAGAATGCAAAAACTTAATGGTGATGTCACACTTCCCCCCACACACACATCATGTATGGTACACCTAACCAGTGCACAGAGATCAGTCCTGAATATTTGCTGAGGCTGTAACTGAGGTTTTGCATTGTACTAGGAAGGCAATTAATGTGTTATGCAACCGATCTTTCAGAAGAAGTAAGGCTTTTTAGTGACGATGTGGAATCTACCACCAGTGCTACGTTAGCATTAAACAGTTCAGAGGTGTTCTCTGACTTACTACTTCCTTGTTTGTAAGAGTTTGCACTGGGGGCAGGGGTATGTCAGACTTAACCTCAGTCTCTTTTAAACAAAGATTTTGCTTATGGAATACGACCACACACACACAATGCATAAAGAAAAAACAAATAACTTTAAATCAAGAGGTTGTACTTCCATCCAAACTCTTGTGTCATCATACAGCTAATCAAAGAACAAGGTACATTATTCCTTTAAAAACAGGTTCAGAACTGAAAATGTTCCTATATTGTGTGTATAGTGAAGCACAAAGGATTTAAATGAATAACTACTGCCTGATTAAGACATGGTAAGCAAATAAAGCCCTACATAATTATACACATTGCTTATCATTTGGCTTACAGTAGTATCTAGAGGCACAACTGATGTCAGTGGGCTTTTCTTCATAGGTTTCAGCCTCCCAAATGGACACAGAATAACAATTATAATAGAATACAAACTGCAATTTCATAAACATTGCATATGATATCTAGACACAACTACATACAGATTTAAAAAAGTGAATGCCTTAAAAGTCAGGCTCCTAAATCTGTATTTGGGCAATTAATACATGGCTTTATTTTCAGAACTGTGACTCTCCCAGCAACTCCTGTTGAAGTCATGAATGCCAGCACTTTTGAAAATCAGGGAAGTAATTTAGTTCCCTAAATATGAACATGACACAGGCTAACTTTAGGCCCTTAGTTTTTAAACTATTGGTCACAGACTGGACTGCATGTACCATTCTGCACTGTAGGGTAATGCAGACCCTTGGTTTGATCTTCCACCCCGCTGAACCAGTTTTATGTGCTCAGTGGTGGAGCTACGCCAGGAAGGGTGATGGATCATTGATGGTAGGCTGGAGAACGAGCCTACCCTGCACTCACCTGGCAGTGGCAGCTCCTGTCCCATAGGGCTGGACCTGGCTACCCACTCCAAGCATTGGGGTCACAGTGCCTTTCAGGCTTGGCCCGGCCACCCCTCCATCATGAGGCGGGGACAGCCAGGCCAAATTTGTGTGAGTAGCATAGCACATGAGGTCGCAGCACCACACAACCGTGCATGCCATGGTACAATGCCTGGAATGACAGGAGCTGCTGCTGCCCATCCCACACTGATGTGGCTTGATCTCCAGCGCCATGACTTGATCATGGCTTGATCTCCAGCATACACATAAAAACCCCCAGGAGGGGTGATCACCACCCCGCCCCCCATTAGCTCCACTACTGATGCTGCTGTGACTCCATCCACTTCATTGCATGCACACTGCTGTAAAACTGGATAGATCAGGCCCTCTGTGTCTCAGCCTGATCATCTCCTTCACTCTGGCTCTGATCCGATGCCCACTGCAGTCAATCAGTGGGAGTCTCTCCATTGATCAGTCCCCTATGGGTATTAAGATAGAGGAGAAAGTGTAGTGACACAACAGAACACTTACCTTAAGAGCACCATTAAACAAGATTTCAGCTTAGGGACACTGCTAAATGAAGCTTTCAGCTGACTGTTCCTCTCACCTCCAGCCAGCGTTCTGAGACACTTTGCTTTCAGAGCACTTCAGCAAACTGGATATAGGAATCCGTCTGCTCATGAACCAAATTGAAATGATCAGAACTTTGATGTTGCTGGACTGATTCTCCTCTTCCCCACAAGCATGCTTTGAACCTTACATCTCCATGAGTTCTACTATAAACAAAGTCTTCAATCATTTTTGGAGTTCTCCTCCTGCAGTAATCCAACTCACAATGAGTACAGGCAAACCAAGGGGTTTTTAATGTTCAAATAACTCCAAAAGAGCTTAACTATTTCCCCCTCAAACTTTCTCCAAAATCAGAGTGTCGCTTTTGGGTTGGGAGTCAACATCTCACTCTGAAAAGGCATTTTATTACTGTTACAAGCATCTAAAACAGCGTGTGTGGGGGGGGGAATGTTTCATCTGGAAGTTGGAACCCACTCATCAGGATATAATAAATTGCTGTCTGCTCACTATATGGTATGTGAGTAACTCTAGTTATAACCATGCCAGCTAGAGTTACTTGCAAAGTAAAGCTTGTCAGACACAATGTCGAATGTTGCACTAAAATCAAGAGCTTTTATCGCAGCCAGATGTTATAGCCACAGCATTCCCCTCCTCCACTCATGACAGAGTTAATCTGGCACCACTTGCTTTTTCTAATCTGTGATGTGTGCTTAGTGCTCACAGCTCTGTTATCATTAGTCGCTTGTTCTCTCCCCCACCGCTCCCTGAACATTTGGTCCATTATTTTACCAGGGATTGAAGTTAAAACCTGTGGATAAACATGACCTCAGTGGACACTTTGGGTGATTTCTACAATTCAACCATTTGGAACACAATGCTATAAATTATTGGGGGGAAACAGAGCTGTGTCTTGCTGACTACTAGAATTATAGATTTTAAGAGATAAGAACATAAGGCACCAGTGGTTCTGGCTAGAGAGAGGAAAATGAGATTAGGATCCTATTACCACTGTGGTCTTCAGCCCATATCCCTTCTGCTGCTGCCATTTTAGCATCTGCCCCTTCATCTTTCTGTCTCTTTTTTGATCAATTTCCTCCTTGGTCGGTGAGGAGGAAGCATCTGTGTAGGGAGGAGTGTCCCCAACATTCCTGTCCCCAGGTCTCTCCTGACTCTCCCTCGATACAACCAAACTTCTCTAGTGTGGCCAGCTGTCACGATTTTATCATGAATCTCACACTATTTTGTGTTGTTCCTAATGCACCAGTTCCTGGAGTCACAGGATTATGTCAGAATCTCAGTGTTCATATAATAAAATACAATAATAAATTAATAAATAATAAGTAAAAAAAATCAACTCCTTATGGTTGCAGGAAAAAGCTTGAAAACATGACTTAAGTGCAACCAGCAGGTAAATAAAAAGAAATTTAAATTTAATTATTTTTTAAAAATCACATTATTTTTAAGGCAATCTCATGGTTTGGGAACATTTGGGGTTGGCAACACTGCAAAGTTCTGGTTCTGAAGCCCAATGGAGGCAAAGGACAGTGCAAGAGTTTCTAGCCAGTGCAATGTAGACTGACATTTCTCTCCTACAAGTACCTCCACTCTTGACTCCTCGCTGTCCCTATCTCACCTTCCCACAATAGATCAGAACAAGCAGGACTGACCCTTTGACTTTCTATTCCCCCTTGGGTCCAATGGCACAGTCCAGCAAAGTGCTGAGTCCCGTACTTGTGTGAGTGGCTCTGCACTCCCAATAAAATCAGCACAAGCTGAGAGCGCACTGGAAACCTAGCAGGATTGGGCCCTTTGAAGGTCCTAGTGACTTCAAGGTGGAATTGGGCGCTCTCTGCATATACTGCAAGTATTCTGAGTGACTCCAAGATCCTTGGGCCCATTTTCCCTTTTGCCAGCGAAGAATTTATATTCTAAACCCAGGGTTTACCAGGTAGTGGGATGCCCAGAGACATCCCTAAAGCCTGCTGACTTTTATAGGGGAAAAATGCAGAGGTTGTAATCCTGGCTCCATTGAAGCCAACAGGTGTTTTGCCTGTGACTTTATGGGGGGGGCGGGGTCAGGATTTCATCCAGGGTCTTCAGTGATTGGTTAGCTCAGATACTGCAACTCTGCCTCAGCATCCTGGCCATGTTTGTTGGTCTTGTTGAGAGCCTTAGACCAGACTTCTATGGGGACCTCTTTACTTCCTCCTGCCCCTTGAGCCTTCCTTCCTCCTTGCAGCATGGAGTGAAATTACTCAAGAGCAACAAGTACTAGTCAAGGTACCTTCCCCACTCTGAACTCTAGGGGACCTGCACGAAAACCTCCTAAACTTACTTTTACCAGCTTAGGTTAAAACTTCCCCAAGGTACAAACTATTTTACTTTTGCCCTTGGACTTTCGCTGCCACCACCAAACGTCTAACACCAGTTACTGGGAACGAGTCTGTTTGGAAACGTCTTTCATCCCAAAATCCTCCCAAATCTTACACCCCCTTTCCTGGGGAAGGTTTGATAAAAATCCTCACCATTTTGCATAGGTGACCACAGATTCAAACCCTTGGATCTTAAGAACAATGAAAAAGCATTCAGTTTCTTAAAAGAAGAATTTTAATAGAAGAGAAAGTAAAAAGAATCATCTCTGTAAAATCAGGATGGTAAATACCTTACAGGGTAATTAGATTCAAAACATAGAGAATCCCTCTAGGCAAAACCTTAAGTTACAAAAAGACACAAAAACAGGAATATCCATTCCATTCAGCACAGCTTATTTTCTCAGCCATTTAAAGAAATCAGAATCTAATGCATATCTAGCTAGATTACTTACTAAATTCTAAGACTCTATTCCTGTTCTGTCCCCAGCAAAAGCATCACACAGACAGAGAGAGAGAGGCTTTGTTTCTCTCTCCCCCCAGCTTTTGAAAGTATCTTGTCTCCTCATTGGTCATTGTGGTCAGGTGCCAGCGAGGTTATCCTAGCTTCTTAACCCTTTACAGGTGAAAGGGTTTTTCCTCTGGCCAGGAGGGATTTTAAAGGTGTTTACCCTTCCCTTTATATTTATGACAGTCCTAGAGATGACAGAGAAAGAGTTCTCCAATTCATTTCTGCTCGATTTCCCGCACAGCCAGCCCCCACTCTTGCTCCCTGCGTGGTTTTAGTTTTTCTTACACTGCCCTAAATACACATGATGGGGCAGGTCCTCAGCTGCTGTGCACTGGCAGAGTTGCACGGAAGCTGAGGACATGCCCTGATGTCTTCAAACAAACCTTGATATTTCACTGTAGTCCTGCAACAAACCCATTCAGTGAGGCAGGATGTCATACTATACTACCATACCCACCCCACAGCAGCAATTCTAATTTGCAAACTATTTCCATCTCTTTTATAGAATTTCCCACACCATCTAGGAGGACCATCACCTTACCTTAGAGCTTAGTTTCTCCTGCGCCGCTGACACACCCTCTATTGATTGCGGTCATTCGCTAGTTGTGGGACCTCTTCCCAGGTGGTGCCAGTGCATTCAGTCCTCTTTCACTTTCTTCTGCCTCTTCTTCTTTGGCCTTCCACACTTTCTCTTTCCTCCCTTGAGTACGCCATTCACTGCTTGCTTAGCGTGTTGCCCATCTTCCAAACAGGGCATATGTCCAACCACCTGAGCCTTCTCTCTGTGATGACCTTTTCTAAACTCCTGCTCTGTCGGCTCCCTGACTCTCCCTTTAGTTACTTTGTCTTTCTATGAAATGTGTAATATCTTCTTCAGCCATCTGCGATGGGCAGCCTCCAATCTCTTTTGGTTAGCCACTGTCATTGGCCAAGTCTCTGCTCGGTACAGTAGAGTGCTCTGTACAATCGCATGGTATACCCTGACCTGTAGTTTGGTGTGGTGACCTCTGTTTGACTACGGGTTGTTCATCCTTCCAAAAGCAGTGTTTCTTTTCCTAATCTCATATGAATCTCTCTCTCACAGCCACCTTCCAATGTCATCACACTCCCCAAGTGGCAGAACTCTACCTGTTTGATTTCTTTTCCATACACGTGCACCTTTGTATCTGTTGTCTAGTTTCCTCCCTTCGTAATCTTGGTCTTCTCTGCATTTGCTTTCAATCCAATTTTTGTTGCTTTCTGTTCTCTCTCTGATGTAAGGGCAATCATTCCATTCCACATCGTCCTTGGGAAAGCAATGTCATCAGCAAAGTTAAGCACCACTGCAAGAATGAATAGCTGTTATTACTGATTATTTACAGCCCCCCCATTGGATAGCATCAGCCACTATATTTGCTAGGTGTCTGCTGGTAATTCAGTCTGTGATGCATTTCTAAAGGCCCAGGGACTCATGCCTACAACCCCCAGGTGCTGAAGCAGCTGCCTAGGTACAACGCTACACATTATGCCTCTTCTAGCAATAAAAAGACAAAAAAATAAATCAGCCCTAGGAAAGCTAGTACCTCACTCTGGAAAGAGATTGCCTGTGCTTCTGTGCCTTGGAAGCAGCTATTCAAGTGTTACAAAGATGCTAAGGAAACAGCATGTGTTTTGAGACTATAAGAAGACTGGTTAATAGTCACCACTATCCCATCGATTTCTTCATGTTTTATAGAGATTTCAAAGCATTTCCCACATCCACACTTAGGTGGAGAATGAGTCACAGGGAAGTCAAAAGGCCACAGAGCAAGTCAGCAATAGGAGTGGGGGTTGAAGCAAGGTCTCCTGGCTCCTCTGACATACTTCCCATTCCTGTCCCATGGCAGCCACCCAGGGGAGGACAATGAAAAGAATGTAATTTCTTTCACAAATCAAGCTCACTTTATATTTCATTAAGCACTTGTGCCACTGAGGCTGCCTGAAGGGGGCTCCATCTGCTGCTGGTCAGTGCAGAGCTCAGCCCCATGGCCTGGAGACTTTAGCACCACCCCAGCTCACTGGGCCCTGGGGACAGCTCAGCACACACGTGACATGTCTATTATGTTTCTAATTCACCACCGCAAACAGCATTGCTTTTGACATCACTCGTGCCCTGAGAGTCTCCAAGCCAATGAGAATGCAGGCTGCATAAGGAGTTACAAAGGCAAATCCGTGTGTCTCTTGCTAACACAGGCCACCCCATTACCCATGCCTGGTCATGCAAGCTTTGTTTAGTGACACAGATTCTTAGCCTGAGCCTACTACCAATGGTTTCCATGGGCACAGGACTGGACCCCAGGAAAGGTCAAAGGAGCAGATCCTAGAAGTCAGATGCAAAGGGTATGTCATTCCATTCAACTCCATTTGCCAGTGGGATGTGCCATGTTGAGGAGGGGGCTTAGTAGCCAAGTCACGTGGTGCTGGGGGTCTCCATTTGCAGTAAATGGAAGAGGGAGTGGCTTTAATTCCTGTACAGGTATCCGTTGTTGGCATGTTCTTGTTTTCTTTCAGGGAGCTTAACTGTCCTAGGCCTGTCTGCCCTGCCACCAAAGGTGGGACTGTAGCACACACAGAGCTAGCTTTGATCGCACTTTGCTCTAATAGCAAGGGCAGTGAAGCTGTGGCAGCTTGGGCTAGCAGACCACGGATGGGGCTGTACAGCCAGCTAGACTGGGTATGCCTACAAGTGTGGCCGTCACACCCTGGATTGCCGTGGAGTGCTGGTGTTATGCAGGAGGTCAGACAGCTGATCACAGGAGTCCCTGCTGGCCTATGCATCCCAATGACTTCTTCCCCTCACATCATGTCAGCCCAAACCAGAACCTAACCCTGAACATTCAGATTGTTAGGTCCCCAAAATCCCACTGAAATTTGATGGGTACCTAATTCCTTAGGGTTCCTTTGCATCCCAGTCTAAAACCATTTTAAAGTCATTTCCTGTGAGGCTTAGTAACCTTACAGTGCCCCTTTAAATGTGCAATATTCCCCAACGTGCATAGTATTTCAGGGCAGTGACGGTTCTTGTGACATGTCTATTATGTTTCTAATTCACTGGGCATGCTGGGGCCTGTTCTGCCTACAGTGTACAGAGGGTTGGTACCCAGGGTACTGCAGCCAGGCCTGTCCGGAGAGTGGGGAAGTGGTAGCATTCTATCCCGAGAGCAGTGAAGAGACAAGGCCTGCGATCAGAGAGGTGCATTGCAGCTAGTCCTGTCCTCCCAGCAACCAGTCTTGATGTGAACACACGGAGAGCTGGAAAATCCACTACTTTGCTGGGTAGTTCCTTTCAGTGGTTAATCCTGTCTGTTCCCCTCACAATGAGTAAAATCTCCTTTAGTTCTTTGCTCTGTAATAGAGAGGGTTTTCTATTCCCCTAGCTGTCAAGATTATTCTATTAGCCTATCTGCATAATTCATTTTGTCCTGGGATGCTGGGACTGCCTCACAGAACTATACCGTAGTTTTAACGGAGACCTTGGAGGCTCCTTATCAGCGCTGTGCTCTTCTCTGAGGCTATGGGAAGTTGCGTTAGGAGAGTATGAGACATAACGCCTCCGAGACATTATTAAAATCTTGACTATTGCTCCAAGCTCCTGCTCGGGAGAGGGGCTGTGTGTGTGTGCGGTGGGGGAAAACAGGATTTCTGACTTCAGCACACGCTTTCGCATCCCTCTTTGGGACCTTTAGCTATAATGCTCCGTGGCTTTTTGGCACCACTGGACACAGACCTAGACTCCCACGTTCCTTGTCTTTTTTACACTGCTAGGCCTGCTTTATCTGTCCCTTAGCAAGGATTTAAGTACCAGATATTGCTGGTGTGGAGGCTAGTCTTTGTTACAGTTAACAGTCCATGGCATGATCCTGTTGTGCCTTCTACCCCCTCAGCTCAGCCCGTATATGGAAGCACACAGGGGCAGAACTGACTCAAGAGCTTACACTCGACAGACAGGATGTGGTTTGATCCCTGTTTTACACATGAGGGACTGAGGCCCAAAGAGATGAAGGCTGGTGTTTGAAGGAGTTGGGCATCTTCCTTGCCTTAAACTTCATAGAAGTTGAATACTTCTCTTCTTTAGGTACCTTGTCCAGGGTCCCGTAGCTGGCCTGTGGCAAATCAAGAACTGAATCAGGTGCTCATGAATCCCTGCCCAGTTCTTTGTCCCAAAGACATCCTGTAGTTGTAGAGCCTAGCTGCCCCTTTCCATTGAAGGTGTTCCCACCACTGAGAAATGTCAGTCTCTTCATTCTGTTTCACGTTTCCAGCCAGATAGACACGGTCACAGCACTTAGTTAATCCCTGATGTCCTCCAAGGAAGAGGTTTAGATATCGCCACTCATTTCATTTGGAATTATGATGCAACTGCCTTTAACCATGAGTCCATTAGACTTGCTTAATTGCACCCGCAAAGTTGTCTCTTGTCACTTCTTTAGTGTCCTTAGATACATGGGCCATCCACCCCTAATATCACTTGGAACTTCAGGAAGTTCGGTATCTGTCAAGGTTGCTTTCTGTAGCTTTTCTGACACTTGTCTGCATGTGTCCACAGCATCTGCATGCCCTTTTACATAATTTTCAAGCTCATGGGTACGTGAGTGCAATGCTGCCACCGGGGCCAGCTCCAGGCACCAGCGTTCCAAACATGTGCCTGGGGTGGCAGGTAGAAAGGGGCAGCAGTTTCTCCGGCCACAGCGGCAATTTGGCGGCAGCCTCTCTGTTCTGCCTGCCACAGCGACAAATCGGCAGCAACTTCTCCCCTTTGCCGGCCACGGCGGCAGTTTTTTTCACTGCTTGGGATGGCAAAAACTGTAGAGCCGGCCCTGGCTGCCACAATGACAGAGTGTTTGCTACTACCAGATTTTTCTCAGGAATGTATTTAGTAATTGGGTTAAATCACATTAACCTTAGCAATAGATATTGGCATCTTAGGGTACTTCTACAGTACAAAATTATTTCAAAATTATTCTATTTGAATTTTCGGAAGCTATTTTATACATTCGGTCTTCTGTGTCCCCACTAAAGTGTGTGAATTCGGAGGATTGCATCCACAGTACCAAGGCTAGCATCGAATGTTGGAGCGGTGCACTGTGGGTAGCTATCCCACAGTTCCCGCAGTCTCCGCCACCCATTGGAATTCTGGGTTAAGCTCCCAGTACATGATGGGGAAAAAACATTCTCGCGGGTGTTTCTGGGTATGTGTCGTCAGAAAGCTATGGCAGACAATCGTTTCACACCTTTTTGGCGTGCAGACACCATACTGCTTTCAGCAGACGGTGGACCGCTGCTCTCCTGCTACTATGAATCCACCTCTCCAACTCAGCTGTGCTCGGCCATCGTGAGCCGAGCAGCACAGCTTCGGTCACCAACTCTGCTCTCCCGCTATTGCTGCGCTACCGAGCTTCTCCATGTTGTCTGTCCTGGGCTCCCACCTCCATGAAAGCTACAGAAGACAACCCTTTTCAGCCTTTGTTCAGCTACCGTGAACCGAACAGCACATTGCTCTCCTACATTTCGCGCCCTTTTTCCAGGATTACCCATGCAGGCACCATAGCCATGGAGCCCGATCAGATCTCCGCTGCAGTTTTGACCATTGTAAATACCTCGTGCATTATCCAGCAGTATTTGCAGTACCTGCAAAACCGGGCGAGGAATCGACGACAGCGCCATTACTATACTGATGATGACATGGACACAAACAGCATGGCATGTGGCAATTGGGAGATCATGGTGCTGTTGGGCCAGGTTCATGCCGTGGAAAGCCGATTCTGGGCCCGGGAAACAAGCACAGACTGGTGGGACTGCATAGTGTTGCAGGTATGGGATGATTCCCAGTGGCTGAGAAACTTTCGTATGCGTAGGGCCACTTTCATGGAACTTTTTGACTTGCTATCCCCTGCCCTGAAGTGCAAAGACACCAAAATGAGAGCAGCCCTCACAGTTGAGAAGTGATTGGCCATAGCCCTGTGGAAGCTTGCAATGCCCGACAGCTACCGGTCAGTTGGGAATCAGTTTGGAGTGGGGAAATCTACTGTGGGGGCTGCTGTGCTGCAAGTAGCCAACACAATCATTGACCAGCTGCTATCAAGAGTAGTGACTTTGGGAAATGTGCAGACCATTGTGGATGGCTTTAATGTGCTGGGGTTCCCTAACTGCCGCAGGGCGATAGATGGAACGTATATCCCTATCTTGGCCCCGGAACACTGGGGCGGCCAGTGCATAAACCGCAAGGGGTACTTTTCCATGGTGCTGCAAGCACTGGTGGATCACAAGGGATGTTTCACCGACATCAACGTGGGATGGCCAGGAAAGGTGCATGACACTCATCTTCAGGAACTCTGGTCTGTTTGAACAGCTGCAGGAAGGAACTTACTTCCCAGACCAGAAAATTACTGTTGGGGATGTTGAAATGCCTATAGTTATCCTTGGGGACCCAGCCTACCCCTTAATGCCCTGGCTCATGAAGCCGTACACAGGCACCCTGGACAGTAGTAAGGAGCAGTTCAACTATAGGCTGAGCAAGTGCAGAATGGTGGTAGAATGTGTGTTTGGAGATTTGAAAGCGCGCTGGCGCAGTTTACTGACTCGGTTAGATCTCAGCACAAGCAATATTCCAATTGCAATTGCTGCTTGTTGCGTGCTCCACAATATCTGTGAGAGTAATATCTGTGAGGTTTATGGCAGGATGGGAGGTTGAGGCAACTCGCCTGGCAGCCAGTTTCACACAGCCAGACAACAGGGTGATTAGAAGAGTGCAGCAGGGTGCGCTGCACATCAGAGAAGCTTTGAAAGCCAGGTTCATGACTGGCCGGGGTATGGTATGAGAGTTGTGTTTGTTTCTCTTAAAGTTACCCACACCCTATATATATATGAAAGGAAATAAAGTCACAATTGTTTAAAAACTGTTCTTTATTATTTGTTGCATAAAACATTGAGAGAAATCAGAACCTAGATGGAGGAGGGGGGTATTGGGTTGGGGCGTGGAGGAGGAGGGAAGGACAAATCCAGAAACCAAATAAAAATTTAGGATATGCCAGCTTTCTGCTGCTTGTGCAATCCTCTGGGGTTGACTGTGTAGGTCCCCATAGCCTTCCCCCTCCCCGTGTTCTTGGGCATCTGGATGAGGACGATATGGAACTTGGGGAGGAGGGAGGGCGGTTATACAGGGGCTGCAGCGGCAGTCTGTGGTCTTGCTGTCTTTCCCGCATTAGATCCACCATACAGTGGAGCATGTCAGTTTGCTCCCCCATGAGCTTGACCATAGCATCCTGCCTGCTCTCATTGTGTGCATCCCTCCTCTCTTTGTGTTCATTTAACGCTTTACGGGACTCCGCAATTGTTTGCCTCCACACATTCAGCTGGGCCCTATCAGTGCAGGAGGACTGTATGAGCTTGGCGAACATGTCGTCCCGAGTTCGTTTTTTCCGCCTTCTAATCTGGACCGGCCTCTGGGACAGAGTAGATAGGGCCCGCGTTGAAACATTTGCACCTGCTTCGGGAAGAGAAAAAGGGAGGGTAGTATTTTAAAAGATACATTTTAGAGAACAAAGGGGGCACTGTTTCTCAGTGAAACAGGCAATTCATAGTACTCAGCACATGTTGTTTCTGTACAAGGTCTCATTTTGCCTCTTATACTGAAGTGCCTGACACTTTGGTGTGAGTAAGCCATCACACGTGGCCGGGCAACAGAATTCAGCTTGCAGGCAGCCTGTGGGCTCTCTGGGATGATCGCTTCACACAACACCCTCTCTCCCACACACATACTGCAGGGCTCCAATGAGGCTCGGAGCAGTGATGAGCCCTTTAAACTAAATGTGAACCGCCCAGCGCAGCTGGGTTTCCCCCCAACCCCCACCGCGTGGCTCCGATCAAGCTCTCACTCACCAGAAGTGCCTTCTCCAGGGTCATGGTCCGGGAGCATGCTTTGAGAGAAGGGGGAGACTATTGGCTCCAGCATTAAGAATAGTTCTTGGCTGGGGGGAAAAACAGATTCCCCACTTGCTGCCTGTGCATTGTCCTCCTCCTCCTCTTTGTCCTCCAAAAACTCATCCTCCTCGCTCCATGCTACTCCCCCCTTGCAGGTGTCCATGGACAGTGGTGGGGTAGTGGTGTCATCACCCCCCATAATTGCATGCAGCTCATGATAGAAACGGCATGTATGGGGCTGTGACCCAGAGCACCTGTTCACCTCCCTTGCTTTTTAGTACGCTTGCCTGAGCTCCTTGATTTTTGTACGACACTGTTCTGTGTCCTTGGAGTTGCCTCTTTCCGTCATGGCCCTGGAGACTTCAGCGTACGTATTTGCGTTCCTTTTTTTGGAACGTAGTTCTGCCATAACAGATTCGTCTTCCCAACATGCAATGAGATCCAGTACCTCCCGTTCGGACCATGCTGGAGCTTGTCTGTGAATCCGGGACTGCGTGGTCGCCTGTGATGGTGGACTGTGCTGATGGTCACCTGTGCTGATGGTGACCAAACAGGAAATTCAAAAGTTCCCAGGGCTTTTACTGCCTACCTGGCTAGTGCATTGGAGTTCAAAGTGTTGTCCAGAGCAGTCACAAAGGGAGCATTCTGAGATAGCTCCCGGAAGTCAATATCGTCAAATTGTGTCCACAGTACCTGTAACCCGGAACTGTGATCTCGATTTTAGCGCTACTCCACTTGCCACGGTGGAGTACAGAAATCAGAATAAGGAGCCCTTTAAATTGAAAAAACTGGTTTGGTCGTGTGGACAGAACCAGTTTTATTTCGAGATAACTCAGCTAATTCCGAAATAACCGCGTACTGTAGACCAGGCCTTAGTGGTACTTGATCCAGGTCTTCTCAAATTGCTTTGGCTTTCTCAGGGCTAGGATGGATTCCATCTCTGTTTATTGTCTGCCCTAAAACTTGATTTGGGATAGGCGGAAAATGCATTTTCCCTTGGCTAGCCGCAGCGTTGTCTCTTAAGGTTAGTTGTACTGGATCTCCTTTCAAAAGTCCAATATCACAAAATATTCCATCGAGTTTTTCCACCTTTAATAAGGCCTCCATTACTGTTGTATCTGAATGCCACACAGTCTTTAATATATTTTTATCCTAACAACATACCTTTCAGGTGGGACCAGGGCTCAATTTCCCACAGGGGTCTATGGTGGAGCAAAGAATTGAACCAGAGTCTCTAGTCCTACTCTGATGCCCTAACTACTGCATCATCCTTCCTCTCTTGTCACCTTGCTTCTTTGTTATAGGTTTCCTGTCTGGCTAGTGTGTTGGTTATGGAGAGACACCAGAGACCTCCTTTAATCGGTGGGCACGGGGGCTTGATTTTAAGGTGAAAGCTGCACAGAAATGATCATGGTGTGCTGCAGGGTTGGCCTGCAGTTTCTGCTTTCAGCACTATGCTCGACATGACAGAATGAGTCATACTTCCTCCACTACTAAAGGCTGTCAAATCAGGCATCCCTATTGGCTGTTATCTTGCATTGGCAATGACTACACTGCTGAGAATAGGGTTACCATATTTGAACACTCAAAAAAGAGGACACTCCATAGGGCAGGGGGAATTTGCTCGCACCCCCTGGGCCCGCCCCAACTCCACCTCTTCCCCACCCCCATTCCAACCCCTTTCCCAAAGTCCCCGCCCCAACTCCGCCCCCTCCCTGCCCCATTGGACCCCTTCCCCAAATCCCCGCCCCGGCTCCGCCTCCTCTCCTTAGCGCGCTGCGTTCCTTCTCTTCCCCACTCCCTCCCAGCCGTGCGAAACAGCTGTTTCATGGCGCAAGCACTGAGAGCTAGGGGGAAAAAGCGGGCACTCTCTAGAGTAATCAACATTCACTTTCTTTCTTGAATGATTAATTCTTCTTTGGGGAAAAATAATAATGACAAAATCCCGGACATTTTTAGATATTTAAAAATTCCTCGTGGATGGTGATTTAAGAACCAAAAAGCCAGACATGTCCAGGAAAATACGGACGTACGGTAACCCTACTGAGAAGGCTGTTGGTCTGTGTCCCTTTGATCATATACAAAGACAAAAGCTATGCATTCAGAGTGCAGCATGAGTAGGCTGCGCACATCTCCTTTTATCAGTCAACTAATCTGCTATATGCACAATCATATTGCTCACTTTCCAGCCCAGTGTATGAAACACCATTAACTCTCCGAAGTCCTGACTGGCACAAGTTTCACCCATCCATAAACTCCCCAGCTCCCATCTATCATGGGATAGTGCATAGGATATCAAAGCATTCATACATTGCTGAGCTGGTTTGCAATACCCTGACACAGACAGCAGTGGACAGAGAGCCTCAAAGCTGAAGTTCCTCCAGGTACTTTGCTGGAGTCAGGTACTTCGCTTATTTTAGGGCTTGACTGTGACCTGCTTAATGACCAGTGTAGAGGAATGAGTGGGCATAAGATGCCTCATTATTATTCCCCTGCATAGACTTCCTGTACCTCAGGGCTGCCACCCCCCATCCTGCACAGCTGGGCAGAACCTTGGCTCCTCCCCCAAAGCATTGGGCAATGCTGCTGTGGGGGAAAGGGAGCTCGCTGTTGCCAGTGGGGAGAGGGCTGGGGACAGTGCTCCTCTCTGGCCCCAGCCCTGGAGCAGCCTGCCTGCACCCTAAACTTCTCATCCCCCGCCCTACCCCACCCTAGAGCCCACACCCCCTGCCAGATCCCTCACCTCTCCCCCGAACCCCAACCCTCTGCCCCAGCCCTGAGTCCCCTCCTGCACTCTGAATCCTTCATCCCTGGCTGCACCCCACCCCACATCCCTCACCCCCGCACCTCAACCCTCTACCCTAGCCCTGAGCCCCTCCCACACCCCTCAGCTAGAGCCCTCACCCTCCCGCACCCCAACACTCTGCCCTAGCCCAGAGCCCCTCTCACACCCCAAACCCCTCAACCCTAGCCCCAGCCCAGAGCCCTCACATTTTTACATTATTTTTAAAAATATATATCGGCTTACAAGGCAGGACCCGTTCTGGGCACCACCAAAAATTATACAAACATGCCGCCCCTGCGCACATGTGGTGGCATGGCAGGGACAGGGAGATGGAGAGCTGGCACAGATTAGCTCCTCCACAGACCAAGATGGGGACCTAAGGACCAGACGACATCTCAGTCACAACCTGGCCCCTGCTCCTGGAGCAGTGCGACTACATGCTGCCTCGTTTCAGGGCTTGTTGCAAATCTAGCCCTTAATATAGTTTTCTTATGCAAAGACATACTGTATTTGATAGAATTCTAGAAACGTATAGCCCTTGTCCTTTGCGTAAGTGCCATTACAATTTAATTAGACAGGGGCTGCAGGAACGCCTGCATTCACAGGGCCCCTTTTTCTGATGATGAATCGCTAACAGGGCCCATGCCTGGCATTTCTTTGCAGGGGCTCAACAGTGTTTTTCAGCCTGGAGGGAAGCTCACTCTCTCACACGGGGGCGGCACAGGATCACAATCAGGACTGCAGATTTCACCCTGTCATTTCTAATCAAACCCACCTCTCCTTTGTTATTTTTTAATTGCAGCTCAATATTTCGCTAGCATCATGGTCATTGTTGGTCTCTCGGTGGTGGTAACGGTCCTGGTTCTTCAGTTTCATCATCACGATCCACAAGCGGGAAAAATGCCCCACTGGGTAAGTGGCTTCAACATGGACATATGCAGTAACAGGAAATAAATGATTCTTCTTGATATTGAACTGATGGGACCACAACTTGTTGTAATCAGCTAAATAATTGTGATTGAACAAAACAGGTGTGATATCACCATGCTGGCCGCGTCACGTAGAAAAAACCCCCACACACCCAGAATCTGGGTGACCATTCAAAAGGCACCCTGGTTATTAGGCTTTCCACTGGAGTTTGTGCCATTTACTGTTCCGATAACATGGGAAAGTCAAACAGCCTGGCAAACCAAAGCTGCTCTTCTTAATGGTGCCCACTTTGCTATTGCCAGCCCCAAGGACCCCTACTGCTCTCTGACCCACTGGCACAGAAAAGCTTTACGGTTTTCAAAGCACAAAACACAAACAAGTCTCAGCCACCACGGATCCTTTTGTTGTTGTGTTTACGCTCCAGGAGCCCCATTTCAGTCAGCACAGAGCAAGTGGCAGCACAGAGGTTCCGAATCTGAACCTGGATCTGCCTCCCGAATTTTCCCGTTGGTTCCTGGCACTGTATGAACTGGGCCAGCTTACCAACTGGAACCCCCATTGCTCTCTTATTCGGACATGGCAGTTGGGGTAAGCCCAGCTAGACCATGATCACATCTCTCTCAGCCCACCCCCACTCACTCAATAGGGTGAGTGAGCAGAGGAGACCAGAACCAGAACAGCTGTTACAACCAGAACAGCCACTTCCATTGACACCATCTAAGTACATTCAGGACACTTCTAGACTCACCTGCTGGGAGATCTGTCCTGGGCCAACCCAAAGCCTCAGGTTCAACTCAGCCAGTCTTCATCGGGAGAGCTTCTTTTGTAGCTGGGAGGCTAAATCCCGGTCTGAGCTGCGGAGGCAGGCCCCATGTTGTGCGGAACATGAGAGCTGCCCTGGCACAGCTGAGGAACGCTCTCCCTGCCCCAGCTTGGGATTGAGGGTAGTCCTGACACAACACGCTGGAGAGATGAGCTCATCAGCATTGTGACATCTCTGGTGATGCCTCTCTGCACTGAATGGATGCGGAAGCCTGAGCTACCTCTTCCCCACCAGCAGGTCAGGGCTGGTGATTGTATGGCTGGTGCCCTGGGCTTGTTCTGTGGCTATATGAAGGATTTCAGCCTGCAGGCATGTCACAGTCTTAAGACCAGACCCTTGCAACCTCCTCCTAGCATTGGCCAAGATGGCCATCCATCAGTCTAGGAGGGGGAGCTTGACGGGTCGGGGGAAGTCTGTGACTGCAGGTGGTCGTTTCCTTTTACTGCTACACTCATGCATATGGGCAGAGTTCCCCTGGGCGGTGGCCACTGACTTCTCTGAAGAGCAGGGGGCGTTGTCCTCGGTTCTGTGTTCAGTGGTCCCCTCTAGACCTCTCATTTTGGTCCTGTGACCTGCACCCCAATTCCTGTTTGTATCTCCCTGGTAGTAATAGTCCTGGTGCTGTGGCCCTCCCTCTTCTGAGGGGGCCGTGTTTCCTCACTTTGCTGGGCTCTGCCCACCAGTTCCAGCTAATCAGACAGGCTGGGGCCTTTCAGGAGCAATATACGCTCTTCAGATGTTCAAGTAAAAACCCCAAAACCAAAACAAAACACAGTTTTTCTCTCACTGTTTCTCATGGGGAGACTTTATAGGGTGCAGCAGCCTCTGACACTTAGTTCATTGTCTCTGACAAGATAGAAAAATGTCACACAACCCATCAATGTCACCTGGCGTTAGAGACGAAACACACAACAGATTTGGGTGGCGGGAGGGGGAAACTGCCCAGTATCCAATTTCACATCCCATTTCATCTGCTCTAAAAATACTCCAGGGTGTTGATGCAAGTTTAAAGCAAACAGTGGAAAATCCAGTAGCTGGGCATGCTAGTAATGATTTCTTAGTGCAACTTTCATGACATTTAAAATAATTGTTTTACCTTCCAGACAGCACAGCCAATGAATTCTGAATGATCATCATCATCCAGTTACAATGCTCTAAGAGAGCGTTAAAGAGAACCATCCCACCCATGAATCCATGTGCCAAGAGCAGTTGCACCATGGCCCTAGCAGCCCAGGTGTGACTCCTGCATATTCTGCCTTAATAAGAACTTTGGTTGGCTGCCTTGTGGAATGTGCTTACCAGTCTCTGGACCCTCCTGACCTTCCAGGGGTTCTAATCACTCATCAGTCCCATCAAGACACCCTCTGATCATTCTGCTAAGTGTGAGATGAAGCTACCCAGCAAAGCTACAGCAGTTTCAGCCACAGAGGAGCCAGAGTGGAGACCCTATTTTGGTCAGCTAAATTTCCTGTGTTGGCATGGTTGGCACACTGTGAAGCTTTAATAATTTAGCAGGCCTTATCGTAAGCCTTAACTAGTGGTGCATGAAACCAGCCCCTCAACTGAGGCATTATCTTTGTGGGGACCAGGCAACTCATGGAGAACTCTTCCCTCAGTGGAAGTGATCAGACGTGGCTTCTGGTCACTCAGCTTTGGGAGCCCCGCACCCAGAGTGCAGAGAGGGAATATTTGGAGGCTGCAGGACATCACAGAATGAGGTTCTCCTTCCAGCAGATTGCTGTGTTGGAATCTCCTATCCCTGCATCGGCCTTGGAGCAACAAAGCCCCAGCCAGAGCTGATCAGAACTCTCAGCATCATGAACGTTCTGGGTACATCGGAGCTGGGACCCACCCGCTCTGCTGCAGAGCTTCCAGTACACACAGGGCTGACCTTGCACCAGTATCTCAGGGCAAACTGCATTTAGGCTTGTTCTAGCAGCACTGACACTTCCACTGCTCACACCAGTGCTGGCTGTGATGAGGGCTCTACCTAGTTACAGGAAGGTCAACTAATCCCGAGGGAAGGGAAGGGCCGGGCCGGTGCAAAGGGCATGAAGGAGAAGCAACCCAGGGAGAGAGGCGGACAAGGGGAGAGAAGGAGGGCAGGAAGGCTGCCGCCAAAGGGTCCCTGGGTCGGGACCCAGAGTAGAGGGCGGGCCTGGGTCCCCCCCACTTCCCCCTTTCACATACACCCAGCCATTGGACGTGGCAATAGTGGACTGCACCAGAGCCCTGGCAAAAGGGGTTAGACTTTGGGGTGTGGTTGGCCGCTGGGACTGGGCGAAGTGAAAGACTGCTGATAAACACCCCCCTCCCCCCGTAAGGGGGTCAACGAGGACTAGGGGGCACTGCCGGAGGGCAGTGTCTTGAAGAGGACGCCGCAAGAAAGGAGCAACGTGGGTCCAGGCGCCAAGAGAGGGCGAGAGACGGACAGGACACCACCAGTGGAGGGCGCTCCACACTGGTCTGAGCTAATTCCCTGACGAGTCAGCAGGTGGCGCTGCGGTGATGAGTCCCAACCCCGTCACAAGTGGTGGAGAATGTGGGCAATGACCAGGGCCTGCTAGAAGGACCCACATGTACAAGACGGAGACGGATAAGCTCCCAAAATGGCTGCTGGAGAACCAGCAGCAACAGCAGACGCAGCTGTTACAGCAACTGGCGGCACAGTAGCAACTGCAGGGAGCAAAGCAACAAGAATCCCGGCAACAGCTGGTTCGGGAGTTAGCCGCCCAGCAGCGAGCGAGTCAAGATCGACTCTTTCAACAGGTGGTGACCTTGTTGAAAACGGCAGCCAGTCCTCCCCCAACCCAGCTGGAGGAGGGCCAGGGGAGGGCTGCGGGGGGACTACCGGTGCGGCTGATGAAGATGGGGCCAGGGGACGACCCCAAAGCCTTCTTAGTTATTTTTGAGTGGGTAGCTACGGCCAGTCAGTAGCCCCTCGAGCATTGGGCCACTATTCTCGCCCCGTATTTAACGGGATCCACGCTGGCTGCTTACCTCAATCTGGACCCACAGGAGGTGCTGCAATATGAGAAGGTTAAGGCTGCCATCCTAGACCAGATGGGCATCAGTCCGGAGACGTATCGACAGAGGTTGCGTCAAGAGAAATATCCGCCCGGGGCCAGACCACGGGCCGTTGCCCAGAAGGTCCGTGACCTCTGTTGGAGGTGGCTAGAGCCTGACTGCCATACTAGTTGCCAGGTGGCCGAGGCTGTGGCACTGGAACAGTTCCTCTGGATCCTTCCCGCCGGGGGGAAGGAGTCGGTGCAGCGACACCAGCCAAAGACCCTCGCAGAGGCTACGTCCCTCGTCGAAGACTTCATGGCAGCAGAGCCAGAAGAGCGAGCTGGTCTTAAGACCGGGACTTCAGGAGGGGGAGTCTGACCCCCAGAGGGAGTGGTGCATATGACCGGTGGGGGAGGTCCCTGTTTGCCCATCCAGCAGTCGGGGTCTCCAACAAACCCCAAGCCCCAGGGCCCCTCGGCGGCGTGCCTGTGCCGAGACCAAGAGGACCCGTCTGGGGAGTCAAGCCTACTGCAAGGCACCCTACCCTCAGAGGGGAATCACAATAGATGCTACCAGTGCGGACAAAGGGGGCATTTCAGGAGAGAGTGCCCCTACATGGAGTGTAATTATGGACAGGTCCTGATGGCGGACCGACAAGCCCGGAAGGACGGGCTGGCGAAGATGGTGATCCCGGTGCGAGTGGAGGGAACCCCAACCTTCGCATTGGTTGACTCAGGGTGCAGCCAGACTGTCATTCACACGGGACTGGTAGAGGACTCCCTTCCCGCTGGGGCCCCGATACAGTTACAATGTATACATGGGGACGTGAAGGCTTATCCCACCGTCTGGGTACAACTGGAGGTAACCCAATGAGAGGCACATTGCTTAGTGGGGGTGGCCCCTAGATTAGCATACCCCATGGTCTTGGGTTGCAACTGGCCTGGTTTTGCCGGTCTTATGCGGGGTTGGAGCGGACAGCCCGTGAAGAGGAAGAGAGCCTGCTATGGGAGGCATGGTTTGTTGGGCCAACCTGGGGCACAAGACCCCTTGGAAAGGACACCGAGAGGGCCCGAAGTAACTGAAGGGAGCCAAACCCCGACCGATGGTCCGACAGGAGAAGGGACGAGGTGGCTGGAGGTTGATGGAGATTTCCTGGAGGAACAGAGAGGGGACTCCAGCCTTAGTCGAGCCTGGGAGCAAGCGGTCAGCTGGGACGGGAAGACCCATCCTCAGCAATATCGGCCCCAAGGCCCCCATTTTGAAATCTATAACGACTTACTTTATCAAGTGGTCCAGGAGCCAGAGACACGAGCTGAGGTGTGCCAATTGTTGGTCCACCGAAGTTTCCGATGAGCACTGCTCCACCTGGCCCACGCGGTCCCCTGGGCAGGACATTTGGGGCGAGAAAAGACTTTCCTATGACTTGAGAACGTTTTTTTCTAGCCAGGCATACACCAAGAGGTCCGGGATTACTGTGCCTCTTGCCCAGAGTGCCAGAAGGCCGGCCCAAAGGGGGTACCCAGAGCCCCCCGGTGCTTCTACCAGTGATTGGCACCCCTTTTGAACCGATAGGCCTTGACCTGGTGGGGCCCCTGGAGAAAAGTAGCTTGGGACATAGATACATCCTGGTCGTAGTAGACTATGCAACTAGGTATCCAGAGGCAGTACCCTTACGAACAACTACGGCCCCCGTCATCGCCAATGAGCTATTACAGATATTTTCCCGGGTGGGCTTGCCACGAGAGATACTGACAGACCAGGGGACTAATGTAACCTCCAAGCTGATGGCAGAGCTCTGCAGACCCCTGAACATCCGGGCCCTTAAGACCTCTGTCTACCATCCCCAGATGGACAGATTGGTAGAACACTTTAATGCGACCCTGAAGGCAATTCTGCAGAAATTCATGGGGGACGACCCCCATTAGTGGGACAAGTACTTGCCAGCACTCCTCTTTGCCATACGTGAGGTGCCACAAGCTTCCACAGGGTTCTCCCTATTCGAGCTCCTCTACGGGAGACAACCCCGGGGGATTTTGGACCTCTTGAAAGAAACCTGGGAGGAACAAGAGACCCAGGTCAAAAGTTCGGTCCAGCATATCCTCCATTTGAGGGAATGGCTTCGGGAACTAGGCACCTGAGCCAGGGAGAACCTGTTACAAGCACAACACAACCAGCAGATCCAGTACAATCGAGGGATGAAGATGAGGAACTTCGAACCGGGGGACCGAGTTCTGCTGTTGCTGCCATCCTCTGAGTCTAAATTATTAGCCAAGTGGCAGGGACCATTCAAGGTGGTTCGGTGGGTGGGGCCCATTGATTACGAGATCCGGACGTCCGGATGATGAAGGGACACCCAAATATACCATGTGAACCTGCTGAAGGCGTGGAAGATCCGAGAGGGTTTTATGATTGCCCCATACCCCCCAGAGCCCAAGCTTGGGCCCTTATCCAGTGAGTACAAGGAGCCGGGCAGGGTAGACACTGGCCAGGAGCTCAACCCTACACAACGAGAACAGATACGGCAGGTGGTAGCCGCATTCCCCATGGTACTGTCCGCTCAACCAGGGAAGACAATGGTGATCAGCCACCATATCGCACTATCCCTGGCCAAAAGGTGAGAGAGAACCACCGCCCGCTCCCTAAGAAAATGTGGGAGACTGTGCGGAGGGAGTTGGAATCGATGTTAACCCTGGGAGTGGTGGAAGAATCGAGAAGTGACTGGAGAAGTCCCGTAGTGCTGATCCCCAAGCCAGACGGCTCAGTAAGATTTTGCATAGACTTTTGCAAAGTGAATGCCATCTCTCACTTTGACGCCTACCCCATGCCATGGGTGGATGAGTTACTGGAAAGACTAGGACAGGCAGAATTTATCTCCACCCTGGATTTAACCAAGGGGTATTGGCAGATCCCCTGACACCTACCTCACGAGCAAAGACAGTCTTTCCTACGCCATTGGGCCTTTTCCAGTTTACAGTGATGCCCTTCGGGTTGCATGGTGCTGCGACTACATTCCAGTGACTCATAAACCAGGTACTGAGCCCCCACAGTTTGTATGCCGCAGCATACATTGATCATAGAATCATAGAATATTAGGGTTGGAAGGGACCTCAGGAGGTCATCTAGTCCAACCCCCTGCTCAAAGCAGGAACCAACACCAATTAAATCATCCCAGCCAGGGCTTTGTCAAGCCTGACCTTAAAAATATCTAAGGAAGGAGATTCCACCTCCTCCCTAGGTAACGCATTCCAGTGTTTCACCACCCTCCTAGTGAAAAAGTTTTTCCTAATATCCAACCTAAACCTCCCGCACTGCAACTTGAGACCATTACTCCTTGTTCTGTCATCTGCTACCACTGAGAACAGTCTAGATCCATGCTCTTTGGAACCCCCTTTCAGATAGTTGAAAGCAGCTATCAAATCCCCTCTCATTCTTCTCTTCCGCAGATTAAACAATCCCAGTTACCTCAGCCTCTCCTCATAAGTCAATTGCTCCAGTCCCCTAATCATTTTTGTTGCCCTCCGCTGGACTCTTTCCAATTTTTCCACATCCTTCTCGTAGTGTGGGGCCCAAAACTGGACACAGTACTCCAGATGAGGCCTCACCAATGTCGAATAGAGGGGAACGATCACATCCCTCGATCTGCTGGCAATGCCCCTACATATACATCCCAAAATGCCATTGGCCTTCTTGGCAACAAGGGCACACTGTTGACTCATATCCAGCTTCTCGTCCACTGTAACCCCTAGGTCCTTTTCTGCAGAACTGCTGCCTAGCCATTCGGTCGCTAGTCTGTAGCGGTGCATGGGATTCTTCCATCCTAAGTGCAGGACTCTGCACTTGTCCTTGTTGAACCTCATCAGATTTCTTTTGGCCCAATCCTCTAATTTGTCTAGGGCCCTCTGTATCCTATCCCTACCCTCCAGCGTATCTACCTATCCTCCCAGTTTAGTGTCATCTGCAAACTTGCTGAGGGTGCAATCCACACCATCCTCCAGATCATTAATGAAGATATTGAACAAAACCGGCCCGAGGACCGACCCTTGGGGCACTCCACTTGATACTGGCTGCCAACTAAACATGGAGCCATTGATCACTACCCATTGAGCCCGACAATCTAGCCAGCTTTCTATCCACCTTATAGTCCATTCATCCAACCCATACTTCTTTAACTTGCTGGCAAGAATACTGTGAGAGACAGTGTCAAAAGCTTTGCTAAAGTCAAGGAACAACACGTCCACTGCTTTCCCTTCATCCACAGAGCCAGTTATCTCGTCATAGAAGGCAATTAGATTAGTCAGGTATGACTTGCCCTTGGTGAATCCATGCTGACTCTTCCTGATCACTTTCCTCTCCTCTAAGTGCTTCAGAATTGATTCCTTGAGGACCTGCTCCATAATTTTTCTAGGGACTGAGGTGAGGCTGACTGGCCTTTAGTTCCCAGGATCCTCCTTCTTACCTTTTTTAAAGATGGGCACTACATTAGCCTTTTTCCAGTCTTCCGGGACTTCCCCTGATCGCCATGAGTTTTCAAAGATAATGGCCAATGGCTCTGCAATCACAGCCGCCAACTCCTTTAGCACTCTCGGATGCGGCGCATCCGGCCCCATGGACTTGTGCTCGTCCAGCTTTTCTAAATAGTCCCGAAACACTTCTTTCTCCACAGAGGGCTGGTCACCTCCTCCCCATGCTGTGCTGCCCAGTGCAGCAGTCTGGGAGTTGACCTTGTTCGTGAAGACAGAGGCAAAAAAAGCATTGAGTACGTTAGCTTTTTCCACATCCTCTGTCACTAGGTTGCCTCCCTCATTCAGTAAGGGGCCCACACTTCCCTTGACTTTCTTCTTGTTGCTAACATACCTGAAGAAATCCTTGTTACTCTTAACATCTCTTGCTAGCTGCAACTCCAGGTGTGATTTGGCCTTCCTGATTTCACTCCTGCATGCCCGAGCAATATTTTTATACTCTTCCCTGGTCATTTGTCCAAACTTCCACTTCTTCTAAGCTTCTTTTTTGTGTTTTGAGGATATTGTCGTTTATAGCTCCAACTGGTGATACCATATGCAGCACCTAACCAAGGTACTACAAGCCCTGGATGACGCAGGCCTCATGGCGAATCCAGCCAAATGCCATTTAGGACAGCGGGAGGTGACTTATTTAGGCTATATGGTAGGGCGAGGGAAATTATGCCCCATGGTAGATAAGGTACAGGCTTTGAGGGACTACTCCACCCCTAAATCCAAAAAACAGGTACGACAATTCTTAGGGTTGGCGGGGTATTATCGGCGGTTTGTCCCTAATTTCTCAACACTGGCTGCCCCCTTGACGGACCTAATAAAGAAAACCCAGCCCCAGAAGATCCAATGGACGGAGGAATGCGAGAACACCTTCCATGCGCTCCGAGAACAACTGACCAGGGAGCCTGTGTTAACCCAACCCGACTTTACAAAGCCTTTCATTCTCCAGACAGATGCGTCTGGAGTAGGGACAGGAGCTGTAGTGTCGCAAGAGGTAGAGGGGGAAGACCACCCCATTTTATACCTCAGCTGGAAGCTCTTTCCACGCGAGACGCACTACTCTACCATAGAGTGGAAGGCCCTCGCAGTTAAGTGGTCAGTCGACGCACTGCGGTACTACTTGCTGGGGAATCACTTCTTCTTAGTGACTGATCACACCCCTCTCCGCTGGATTAAAAGCATGAAAGAAACGAATGACCGAATTATAAGGTGGTATTTGTGCCTCCAGCCCTATTCCTCCAGCCCTATTCCTTTCAAGTACTGCACAGGCTAGGTAAGGCCTACAAAAATGCAGACTTTTTCTCCTGGATGGGAGAAGAGAAGGACGAGGAAGGGGACAGGGCAGGGGAAACCCCTACCATCATTCTAAGGGGAAGGGTGTGTGACAAGGCGGACAGGCCCAGCACTGGGAAGGAGACGGTCAACCCTTCCCTGCTGGCAGAAGAAGCCACGCCCCTGAGGCTCTGCTGGGCATGCTCCAACCGGAGAGTCAAGTACAAAAGCCTGCAGAGCAGCTCAGTCAGGGCGGGCGGCTGAGGAAGGAGGACACCCAGCAGAGGCTCCAGCCCAGGAGCAGTGGCGACTTGTACAGGAGGGAGCCAATGGGCCAGGAAGTGGGACTAGAGACTGGCAGCTGTGGGAACCCCGGGGAGCCCCAGGGGCTGAGGAACCTGACAGCCCTGATGCCACAGGGACTGCTATGTTGGGAGAACTGGTAGGAAGTGACCCAGGAAAGGGAAGGGAGTGGTATCTCCCACCACTCTGAGTGGTATCTCCCTCCCACTCTGCAGTAGGATTCCCCGCTGACCCGGGGTGGATCATGCCCTCAATGACAAGGCCCTGGGCCGGAGCCCGGTGAAGGAGGGTGGGCCCGGTCTCCCCTACCGGGGGTCTCTAACCCTTCCCCCCCTTTTTTTGTGATGGCATAGTTCTTTGACCCCCTCTCTTACCTCAGAGGAGATAGATGAACTCCGGCCACTGTGCCACACTATCCTATAAGGGGAAGAAGATTTAGAGGGAGTGCCCTGATAAGGCTCACACGGCCTGGGTTAACCCTAAGTGAAGGGCTAGGGAGAAAACAAGCAGTCTTAGGGCTGGGGCAGCAGGAAGGCACCCGGAGTGCTTCCCCTGCCACACCAAGGGCCACATAAGGAGACATGGCCCCCTGAGGCAGAAAGAGGGAGTGCCAGCAAAACAGGCTCAGTCTGGGACTAGCCGCCAGAAAGGGGCAGTGCAGCCCGAGGCCCCCAGAGAGAAGGGAGCTGGGGCAGAGAGGCCCCCCCTTAACCAGGGAACCCACCCTAGTGACAGGAGGGCCACGGGGGCGGGGGGGGACCCAAACTGAGAAGGAAACCCACATAGGACTGGAGCAGTCTACAGTGGGGATCTAGACCATGGAAGAGGGAAGCAGGTTGCTCCAGTTGGAGGAGAGCCTGCAATAGGAAAGAGATTCCCTGAGGGCCCAGCTGCGAGGAGCACAAGGGTGCTAGGGGATTTCTCCCCCCCCCCCCCGAGCATTCTTAAGGGGAGGGTGTGTAGTGGTGTGGCTGCCCCACTCCTATACTAGAGGGGGTTCCAGGAGGCCAGAGGGGCTGTGCGGGTGGGCGGCCAATCAGAGAAGGCCTGCTAGGGAGCCAATCAGAGGCTGAGTAAGAGATAGTCAATCAGGGCCAGGCTCAGCCCTATATAAAGGCTGCCCAGGAAGGGAGCAGGGGGTCTCTCCCAGGCCTTCAGAGGGTGAAGGTCTGTCTCCTGTGAGAGAGGACTAGCACCAGGGACAGTGCAGTGCGGGGCAGGCGAGGGGAGCAGAAGGAACTCCAGCCCGGTATCTGCCAGGCTGCAGGCCCCGAGGGAAGGGAAGGGCCAGGCTGGTGCAAAGGGCATGAAGGAGAAGCGACCCAGGGAAAGAGGCGGAGAAGGGGAGAGAAGGAGGGCAGGAAGGCTGCTGCCAAAGGGTCTCTGGGTGCACATACACCCAGCCGTTGGACATGGCGATAGTGGACTGCACCAGAGCCCTGGCAAAAGGGGTTAGACTTTGGGGTGTGGTTGGCCGCTGGGGCTGGGCGAAGTGAAAGACTGCTGATAAACACACAGCCGCCCCCCTCCCCCCCGTAAGGGGGTGAACAAGGACTAGGGGGCACTGCCGGAGGGCAGTGTCTTGAAGAGGACGCCCCAAGAAAGGAGCAGCGTGGGTCCAGGCGTCAAGAAAGGGCGAGAGACGGACGGGACACCACCAGTGGAGGGTGCTCCACACTGGTCTGAGCTAATTCCCTGACGAGTCAGCAGAAGGCTCTGCAATGGTGAGTCCCAACCCTGTCACAGACCCCTTTTGATTTGAAGACAGCCTGGGAATATGCTAAAGGCAGAGCTTTCAGGATACCTGGAGCCAGCCC
Organism: Eretmochelys imbricata; assembly: GCF_965152235.1. Classification (NCBI taxonomy): domain Eukaryota; kingdom Metazoa; phylum Chordata; order Testudines; family Cheloniidae; genus Eretmochelys; species Eretmochelys imbricata. The sequence goes on along the minus strand of NC_135576.1, from coordinate 129,668,564 downwards.
CTCCTCCCACATCTAGGGGGGCAGTGCTCCTCACCCACGGCTGGAGCAGTAAATGAAGAATCTGTGTTTCCTTCCAGCCATGTACTAGGAAGGTGTGTGTGACGGACGTTCCTGGGTCGGCTATTCATGAAGAGAGAGACTGGCTTGTGGATTGGGCACTAGCTGGAGATCCAGCAAGTCTGGGTTCTGCTCCCTGCTCTGCCGCTGCTCTGCTGTATGCCCTTGAGCAAGTCACGTCACCTCTCTGTTTTATCTATTTAGACTGTAAGTTCTTCATGGCAGGCACTATCTCTGCCTATGTACAGCACCTAGCAAACTGAGGCCCGTAATGATTATTTGCATTGCAGTAGAGCCTACATGACTATTGAAGAAAACATCATTTGAATGGATATGTGCCAGGCCAGGAAAGAGAGAGACCCACGTAAGAAGAGATGGGGTGGGAGGGACAGGGCTAGACCTAGAGTGAAAAGGCAGGAGTGCTGCAGTTGTACTGAGGAGGACGTCACCAGGAGGATGAGAAGGAGTTTAACTCTCTGGATACAAATACAAAAGTTTTGGCCACTGTGATTCCCGGCACATCGGCCCTGTTTTTTCTCCATGCCTGTTGCAGTCTGGGTTAAATTTTTCTTCCAGAGATAGCCCTGCAGCCTTTTTTCTCAGTAAGAATGTGAATCTATTAAGATGGTTTTCTGCAGAGAAGAGGAAATTGCTTACTTGAAACTGTTCTCTGCAAGGCGAATCTCATTGGATTCCCTACTGCTCATTCATCTTCCTCCCCACTGCACCGAGGGTTCTGCACATTTTAACTCCTCTCAGTTCCTCATTGTGGGGTTATTTCCACCTTTTGCTTCAAAGGACTTGACAGCTGGTGAACCAGGGGCAGGCTAATGACCTGCACAGGGGCAGCACAAAAGACACATGGCTTAATTAGCTGCAGTAGTGTCACTAGCCCCCTGCTTTCCCGAGCCAGTAACTAACTTTCACAATTGTGCAAATTCCTTTCCCTTCCTGAAAGTGATCACTACATCCATAGCACTCCTGTGTGTTTCGTTAGGAGACAGAAGAGGAGAGGGCCTGAGGGTTAGTACTGAACCTAGCCTGATAAGGTGGTGGGTTCTGTAAGCACCAAGCATGCAACAGAGCCTAGAGCAACTGGTGCTCTCTCTCTTCCACTGGACTATATGGGTGCTATGTGGCCACTGAACCGAGGGGGTTTGCCAAGGCCAAGATTTTCAAACGTGGGAGCCTAAAGTGAGGCTCCTCAGCTGGTATTCAGGTGACTAAAGAGCAGGGGCTGTTGGGTGCTTAGCGTCTTTGAAAGCTGGCCACTGATCTGACATGCAAGAGCCCTTGTGTAACTCCTGCTACAAGGGTTAATCACCGGGGACAGGGTTCCCAAGTACCCAGATGTGACAGGCAAGCCCTGCACTACCACCTGGGCAGCAGGAGGGCTAGGGATGGGTTTGTAGGACTCAGGGATGAGGGGAGGCTGGGTTTGTAGGACTCAGGGATGAGGGGAGGCTGGGTTTGTAGGACTCAGGAGCATTCCTGCTCTTGGTGAGAAGCCGCCCCAAACTAGAGCCACAAAGAGAACGTGCAAAACTGAGCCTAGCACCTAAGCGTAGCGCTCTACTGGCCAGGGCAATCCGAAGCCCTGAGTTAGGCAGCATCCAGGCTCCCGATACAATGTATGGGGAGAGCTGGACACCTAAGAACGGGATTGACAGAAGCCAATAAGAAATGCCGAGGAGAAGGGAGGCGCCTATGCTCCATCCCTCAGTGAGAGTGGGGCTGGAGGGAGGTGCCTATCCTCACTCAGGAGTCACAGCTGTGACCCTGCTCCAGGAGCTCAGCACCTAAGCCGGGTCAGCACTTCCTTGCAAAGAACGGAGGAGCAGGGGAGGCAGCTTCTGAGAACCTGCCGGTGCGACAGGTGGGGGAACACCTAGCTTGAGAATTTCAGCAGGGCATAGGCATGAGCTAGGCACCAGGCATCAGAACTTAAGTGGCTTTATACATGCCCGCTGGCAGAAACGTAGGTGCCGAAGTGACATGACTGGTGGGAATATAGGGCCCTACAGGGTTAGGTGGCAGCTGGGCATGGGTTTTGATCATTTAAAGTGCCAGTTAAGGTGGCTAAATCCCTTTGTGGATCTAGCCCCGAGTGGTTTATGTGGGACTCTGACTGAGAGCAGCAGCCTACTGTGTGGACGGTCTGTTACACTGCTGGGAAAGTCTGTTGCCTGAATCAGACTGCTGTGCCGGCAGATTGCCCTTGGGCAAGCCAGCGATGTTAAAGCACATGGGTACACAAGAACCTAGAACTGTCATGCCGAGACTGCTTACAGCCTGCCACACTGTCACAGGTGTCATCCCAATTAACACTGATGTAAGAATGGGTTAATTACTGAATTTCAATGTGTTTTTTAGGGCTAATGGCATTAGACTGAAAAAAACAAGAGCCACCCCCCCATTTCTGGTGCATTTATTCATGCACTAGAAATGCCCCAAAATAGGCTTCCCTGTCTCAGAAGTTACAGATGCAGATTCTCCACGCAGTCAGCACTTTGGCTTGAAGGAAAAGCATCATTTTCATGGAATGAAGGTATTGACCTGATGTCTCTTAGCATATCCAAGATCTATTAACATCTTCAAATTAGAAGCCCAGTATAATATGTCATATTTCACATTGCTCAAGAGTGACTCTCTCTCAGTGACCTTGTTGAAATATTTTTAGCAATTGAAGGCATTCATTTGGTCTTGTGGCTCTTTAAAGTCAGTGTCAATAACTAGTCAGAGGAAACAGTTCAGTGAAACGAAGAAGGGATTATCCTTTTTGCTAAGTCGTTGTTTTCTTCCCTGGCGAGTGTGAAGGAAATAATTGGATATTTAAAACCATACATGAAACTAGCACAGTTTGAGCCCTAAGGAAGTTTCCAGTCAGAGGAATAAAATATCCTTTCGAAGAAGTGGGCTGGAAGGGCCCCGTGGATGGGTGACTGAGGAGACCCTGATTGCACGACACAAAATGGCTTCAGTGATATAACCATTTTCTTCTTGTCACTTGGGGATTATTCCCCTTTGGAGTTAGCAGCCTTAAAGTTATTGTTGTTAGTAGTAGCATTCAAGTAGCATCTAGAGGCCCCAGCTAAGATCATCCAGCACTTAGCACAATGGGGTCCCAAACTCATTGGGAAAAAACTTGCGATTTAAACAGACAAGACAGACACATGGAGGGAGAAAGGAAGGGTTGGTGTCCCCAGTGTACAGAGGGAGAACTGATGCACAGAGATTACTTGATCTGCCAAAGGGAATTTGTGGCAGAACCAGGAACTGAACCCAGCTTTCCTGCGTCCCACTCCAGTGCCTTACCTCCCTCTCTTACTAGTAGGTTGATGGACATCCAGGTTAATAGAAGTCTGAAGTTGTCATCATTCAGAAATGAGGCTTATGTAATCACAGACTGTGTCCTTTCTATTTTAATGACTTTTTCAATGTCACTTGCACTTTTTCATATATAAAAGTGCTTCTCTCTTTAAAAGACTGGTGCCTTCCATAATGAAGTTCCATGCTCAGTGCAGATGGCATCATATGGATTTCAGCAGCACAGGACAAGAGTTCTTTGGATAGCCAGCTCTTGTTTTTATAGCTTTGCAAATCATAGGTGCCTTTAACTTGTTAATTGCACCCATATCCCTTGGAAGAACCTCAGTCAGGCCATTGGCAGTATACTGCACTGTTATCTAATCTGTTGGTTTGCTCCAGTTTTTTATAAAGTTCATATATTCATTATATTTTTTAACATTTGGAATGCATCAGATGGGGCACAAGAATGTGGCTTGGGAACGCATATTGGTGCAGAGCTGATGTCTGGGGTATTAGGCATGATTTTACAAGGAGCTTTGAACAGAAGTCATCCTCATGCCCTCTCAGTAGGATTCAGCTACTGCATGTCACTATGCCAGGCCCATAGGGGAATCACTTAGACTCTTCTGCTGGTAGGGTTCATTACAAAGTCACAGATTGTGTTTGCTGTTTGAGGAAAGGCCATTTCTCCTAAAGCACTGGAACCATGCCTTGTCCTCTTTAGGTCACCTGACATCCCCCAGAATCACAGTAGCCTTCAGTAGCCCTTCCCTGGCACAGTAGCCTTCAGTAGCCCTTCCCTGGGAAGGGAGATCACAATCTACACTATGCCCCTCACCAGGAGTTCTCAGATGTGTTACCAGAAGTGGGTTGGGAGGGGATGCCAGGAGGGCTACATCGCCCCCCGCCCGACAAGTCCTCAAGTCTTTACAACCCAGCAGAAGACCAAGATAGAGGATGGAAGAAGCAGCTTACTCCCTTCCTCTGCTGCTGCGATCCATCCATGCCCTGTCCCCTCCTACCCACTTGCTAATCACAGGCACACCCGAACCTGCTCTGCGCAGTGCTCCACGCTTGGGCAGGGGAAGGAGTGCTTGAGGAAGCAGTGGAGTTAGACTAACTCAACCTGCTAACTAATGTGAAAACTACAAACTCTTTTCTCACTAGGATGTTAACTCAGGTTAACTAATGGGGGTTAAGAACCCAGCTGTTTTTCCAGGGAAAACATAGCCTGGGAGTGGCATTGCCACAGAACTGAGCATTGTGCAAGCGAGGCCAGTCAGTCTTCAAATCCGCCCCCGCTGAAGTCTGACAAGATAGATTTAATAGCCACGGACCTTTAGTGCCTCCCTAGAGGACAGAAAACATCCTTACAAAGGTGGGACAAGATTTTCACAAATGGAGACCTAAAGTTCATCTCCTAAGTCCATATTGAGGTTACAGGGACAAACCATCCCGATGTGTCAAAAGAATAATAAATATGGCAGGTGACCAGCTTGGCTTAACGATGAAATCCTTGCGGATCTTAAACATAAAAAAGAAGCTTACAAGAAGTGGAAGATTGGACAAATGACCAGGGAAGAATATAAAAATGTTGCCCGGGCATGTAGGAATGAAATCAGGAGGGCCAAATCACACCTGGAGCTGCAGCTAGCAAGAGATGTTAAGAGTAACAAGAAGGGTTTCTTCAGATATGTTGGCAACAAGAAGAAAGCCAAGGAAAGTGTGGGCCCCTTACTGAATGAGGGAGGCAACCTAGTGACAGAGGATGTGGAAAAAGCTAATGTACTCAATGCTTTTTTTGCCTCTGTCTTCACGAACAAGGTCAGCTCCCAGACTGCTGCGCTAGGCGTCACAGCATGGGGAGTAGGTGGCTAGCCCTCTGTGGAGAAAGAGGTGGTTAGGGACTGTTTAGAAAAGCTGGACGTGCACAAGTCCATGGGGCCAGACGCATTGCATCCGAGAGTGCTAAAGGAATTGGCGGCTGTGATTGCAGAGCCATTGGCCATTATCTTTGAAAATGCGTGGCGAACGGGGGAAGTCCCGGACGACTGGAAAAAGGCTAATATAGTGCCAATCTTTAAAAAAGGGAAGAAGGAGGATCCTGGGAACTACAGGCCAGTCAGCCTCACCTCAGTCCTCGGAAAAATCATGGAGCAGGTCCTCAAGGAATCAATTCTGAAGCACTTAGAGGAGAGGAAAGTGATCAGGAACAGTCAGCATGGATTCACCAAGGGAAGGTCATGCCTGACTAATCTAATTGCCTTCTATGATAAGATTACTGGCTCTGTGGATGAAGGGAAAGCAGTGGATGTATTGTTTCTTGACTTTAGCAAAGCTTTTGACACGGTCTCCCACAGTATTCTTGTCAGCAAGTTAAAGAAGTATGGGCTGGATGAATGCACTATAAGGTGGGTAGAAAGTTGGCTAGATTGTCGGGCTCAACGGGTAGTGATCAATGGCTCCATGTCTAGTTGGCAGCCGGTATCAAGTGGAGTGCCCCAAGGGTCGGTCCTGGGGCCGGTTTTGTTCAAGATCTTCATAAATGATCTGGAGGATGGTGTGGATTGCACTCTCAGCAAATTTGCGGATGATACTAAACTAGGAGGAGTGGTAGATACGCTGGAGGGCAGGGATAGGATACAGAGTGACCTAGACAAATTGGAGGATTGGGCCAAAAGAAATCTGATGAGGTTCAACAAGGATAAGTGCAGGGTCCTGCACTTAGGACGGAAGAACCCAATGCACCGCTACAGACTAGGGACCGAATGGCTAGGCAGCAATTCTGCGGAAAAGTACCTAGGGGTGACAGTGGACGAGAAGCTGGATATGGTCAACAGTGTGCCCTTGTTGCCAAGAAGGCCCATGGCATTTTGGGATGTATAATTAGGGGCATAGCCAGCAGATGGAGGGACGTGATCGTTCACCTCTATTTGACATTGGTGAGGCCTCATCTGGAGTACTGTGTCCAGTTTTGGGCCCCACACTACAAGAAGGATGTGGATAAATTGGAGAGAGTCCAGCGAAAGGCAACAAAAATTATTAGGGGTCTGGAACACAGGACTTATGAGGAGAGGCTGAGGGAACTGGGATTGTTTAGTCTGCAGAAGAGAAGAATGAGGGGGGATTTGATAGCTGCTTTCAACTATCTGAGAGGTGGTTCCAGAGAGGATGGTTCTAGACTATTCTCAGTGGTAGAAGATGACAGGACAAGGAGTAATGGTCTCAAGTTGCAGTGCGGGAGGTTTAGGTTGGATATTAGGAAAAACTTTTTCACTAGGAGGGTGGTGAAACACTGGAATGCGTTACCTAGGGAGGTGGTAGAATCTCCTTCCTTAGAAGTTTTTAAGGTCAGGCTTGACAAAGCCCTGGCTGGGATGATTTAATTGGGGATTGGTCCTGCTTTTGAGCAGGGGGTTGGACTAGATGACCTCCTAAGGTCCCTTCCAACCCTGATATTCTATTATTCTATGATTTAGGCAGCTAAATAAGTGTCTGAATTTCAGACATGCTGATCACTCAGCAGTTCCGAGTAAAATCAGTGTCAATGTAAATATTGGCAACTTTAAAGCCTCCAGTTATTAGCTGGAAGGCTAACAACTCATGCAGTCCAAAAGTCCTTTCACTGGGCAAATGGCTTAGCAACACTTTGAAAGTGATAGCAGTGGAGATGATAACACAACTCTAAGGGGTTTCTTTGCAGAAATGTCTAAATGGATGAGCCCCAAGTTACACATGCTCTTAGATGTGTGAGTAACCCCACTGAGTTCTAGAAGATGACTTGTGTGTAGGTGTTTCCAGGATTGGGGTCCATGGTTACCATTCATCAGCTTCATGGGAGGGGAGCAGTCAGATCAAGAAACCCATCAACTTTATAAGCTTTTCCTCATATTAACATAAAACAAAGGGGGAAACTTACATCACTGCTGACTTCTGACACTTCTATTTCATGCGATTGTAACAAATATTGTAACCTCTCGTATCCTGAGAATTGTGTAAATTCAGGTAGGGCTGTGAGAGTTAAGTTGCATTTGTTTGTCATTTGAGGACTGGTTGTCTGCAGCTATAATAAAAAATGCAAATAGGCTCTTATCTTTTAAGAGTGGCTCACAGGTTACCTGCAAAGGTCAATTCATTCTTGAACACACAAACACACACACACACACACTCTATTTGACAAATACATAATTTAGTTTCCTGTTGTTGTTGCTCTTCTCCGTTCCCAGCAATCTATACAAACACACAGAATCCCAGCCTGCCAGGAGTTCAGAGAAGAGCTCTAAACGTCAACTAGAGAAGGAAAAGCAGGATGTACCCTCATGCAATTACCTCACACAATAGCCTTGACAAGAAGCATTTGTCCAATAGGCTTCCAGAGGCAGGCTAGACCAGAGGAGGAGTTTACACTCCAAAGAATGAGACAGGCCTCCTCTGCAGTTTTGCTGAGCTCCTCGCCAAGGATTGAAAATGACTTTCAGTTAAGTTTATTGAAATTTAAACAATAGTGGAAAAACTACCCTTACAAAACAAACTCTCAGCACTCTGACTCATAATCCTGCTACAACAGCATCAGAACGATCACCTCAAATCTTTCAGGTATAACCCAGTCATGAAATCTGTGGAAAGGGACTGCCATCAGCTTTCTCCTCTTAACAGAGACCCTGGAATGCTTACAAACAGAAGGGCGCAAGAATTGCTTTGTAATGTGAAAAGTACATTTTCTTCACTTCTTGTGGTCTCAAAACTGACTGAACTTTTTGCTCAAACTACCCTAAAAAAGTCATATGTGGGAAGAGACCTGGCTTGGGAAAATTTCACTTTGAAAGGGGAAGTCTGAGAAAGTAACAAGCAACTGAAAAATGGCCTGTAGAAGGATGCACTCGCCTCTGGGGTGCCCCCTCCTGGCCATGTGCAGGGTAGCAGCTCTCTGTCTTGCACTCCTTGCCGACGGTCATTCTGGTCTCACGGTGGTCAGCCTCTTCTCACAACATGACTTTCCAGCCCGGCCACAATTTATTCCCACTGCTTTTGGGATAACAGAGTCCAAATAATAATTCCAAGCCCTCGTCAGATCTCCGGCTCATGACTCTGGGCCTAGTGATCCTCACACCCTTCTATAAGGTATGCTCCACCTAGCTGCCTCCTTCCTACCATAGTCTTTCTCCTTAGTGCCTTCCTGCGTTCTTGTAATGAGCAACACTGCCCAGGGCTTCTCACTGGAGGTCGGATTCCTGCCCTGGTCTGTGTTCACATCCCACCATGTCCCTCACGTCAGAGCTCCCTGCACTGTTCCCAACCACCCTACTCCTGCTCTCTGGTTCAGTCTCTTGAGCTGGTTCTTCCCTCGTTATCTCAGGGACCCACATGAGTCTTCTACCCTGCAGGGTTCCCTAGCTCTGCCCAGCCACATCACAAACTTCTCTGACAGCTCCTGCTGCTCCGCTGTCTCTTTGCCTCTACCACCAAGAGAGTTGCTGCTGAGTTCTTCCCTCGCTGCAGCTCCTTTCCACTCAGCCTTCTTCTCCCACTACAAACCACTCAGATACAAACCACTCAGCTCCTTTCCACAGCTGGGATTCATCTTTAATTAGGACTGGCCACCCTCCAGCTGCAGCCAGGTGCATTAACTGAGCTCCCTAGCTCTAGTTAGCCCCTTTAATGTCAGTGTGGGGTAAATAGCCCACCACAAGGCTCTTTTAATATAATGCTAGCTGTCACCACATGATTCAGCTACCCAATAATGCATTGGGACCATGTGTGGAGTAAAGTTCTACCTTACAACTGATCCCCTTAGAAATAAGCCTTACACCCAGCTTGTGTGGTAGCCTTATTCCCATTTTACAGATGGGCAAACAAAGACATGGAGCGGTTACATGGCAGAGCCTGAAACAGAAGAAGAGTCCATTTTCCTGTTTCTGTTTTTCACTAAATAGAGCTGTGTAAAAGTGTGGCTACTCACCTCCCACAAGCACTTCCTGCTGGCTGGGCATGGGCCTACACTCTCTGCTTTTGCGGTGCTTTCTGCTGGTAGTTTCTCTTTTCAGATGGGTTTTCAGTGACTCAGCCCTGCAGCTGAGTCACACACTGTCTGTATGTGAAATGGACGGAAAACAACCCCCTACCGGAGTAACACAATCAAACAAACAGTTGGCCCCTCCTTGAGGTTCTCAGTCCTGTCTCTGGGCTTGTGTAAGCACCCCCCTTCTTGGTTTCCAAACAAAACTTTTTGCCTCCTTGGCCACTCTGTCTGTGACCAGTGGGGGGACCCAGGCCTGCCCACCAGTCCGGGTCTCAACCCAGGGACCCTACGACTAGCAGCCAACTGTCGCTTCCATCACTAGCGTCTATTGTTGCATTCCCTGGGCTGCTTCCCACTCTGTCCGGTCAGTTTCTGGGGTCCTCAGCCTGTTCCCGTGTAAGCAGGGTCTCTTCCAGGCCTCCTTGCCTGGAGAGTCTGTAATAGTCTCTGCCCTGTTCTCTCAGGGTTCTTTCTCACAAAGCGGCGTGTGGTAGGACCACAGGGCCTTCCGGAGGTCCTGAAAGGGCCTGGTACACCCCATCACAAGCCAATATAAATCTGTGATAATGAAACAGTTTTCCCTTACAATAGTTTACAGCTGTCCAAATGGAGATTTATATAGATGGCAAAATCACTTTGTGAAATACAGATCCTGCAAAGATTTCTAAGTGCACTGTTCAGTCAGTGAAAATAAGATAAAGGTCTCTAAAATATTTTGATCACTTCCTCCTGTTTTTCAGGTCCGTGTTTTCCTGCTGAATTGGTGTGCTTGGTTTTTAAGGATGAAAAAGCCAGGAGAGAACATAAGGCCCCTCTCTTGCAAATACAACTATCCCAAGCACCATTCAAGCATCAGTAGCGTTGAAATGAATGTGTTACCTGGATACCAATCTAGCAACGGGAATGTGATCTATAGCTACCATGCCATGGAAAACCCATGCTGCCCACAAAACAGTGACTCAGGTAGTAAGTGTGGAAAGGTCACTTGTGCCTCTACGGAAGATATTGAGCTAGTTCAAAAGAAAGCTTTAATGGATACTATCCCAGTGATTGTCAAAATCCTGGAAGAAGTTCAGTTCATTGCAATGCGCTTCAGAAAACAAGATGAGGGTGAAGAAGTTTGTAGTGAGTGGAAGTTTGCAGCAGCTGTCATAGACCGATTATGCCTGGTTGCATTTTCACTCTTTGCAATCATCTGTACGTTTACAATACTGATCTCTGCTCCAAATTTTATAGAAGCTGTTTCAAAGGATTTTGCATAAGGCTCTCAAAGAGGAGCACTCAGTACGAAAAATGTCATTTCAAAAGAAAAAATGTCGCCATTAAGTTTGCTAAATAACGTAATTTAAATCTTACATAGAAGATGAAGGAGCTGAAATTAGTTTTGAGAGCTGATTATTTCCAGTGTTAGTGATTGTAATGACTGAATAATATAAATACTGGACCCTGTTATTTATTTCTTAGATTGTGTCTGCCTGTAATGATATGATCTGTGACAAGTGGTAGGCAAGAATTCAAATCTTTGTTACAAGTAAGCACTAGTGTATGTGTACTACTAAGAAACCAACAGTGAACAGTTAGCTATTGTTTAATAAGTAAAAGCTAGATTGATAAGTCATTCTGACTAACATGTTCTTTAGTATATTGTCATTTTCAATATCTTTATCTTTCAGTATCTTCGATTAGTATGGCTGTGACATCCATTTCTCATGTTTGACAACGTATCACTCTGCACTGTTTATACTGCATTTAGCTAAACAAACTACTGGTGTTCGCTTGTACTATTGCTGTGATAATCTGAAACATTTTTCCAATCAAGATGTTAACAGAATGTATTTTTGCTAAAACTTTACAGAAATATTTTTTTTAAATGGAGGAAATGTTGGTTGTTGAAAGGGAAGAGAAAACTCAGTCAGCATTCAGAGAACTGTACGGATTCTCAATGACACTGTTGTGTTGCTACTGTCGTCCATGTGCTTAATTTGAATACATCTTGAATCACAACTGCCAATCTAATACCTGCTAATCCTAATTTTTTTGCGAGGATTCCTGGCCCCATCAAAGTCAATGGGAGTTTTGCCAGCGACTTCAATGGGGCCAGGATTTCGACGTTAGATGTCACAGTCTAGTCTTCTTTGTTGGGCTCTGTTGGTGTGGTCCACTTTCAAACTTGGCCAATGTAGTCTTGTTAAAGAAATTATGTTGATTAAAGACAACTTATTTTTGTTTAGCTAAAGTTTAACATGGAAGACTTTTGTCTTCACTTGTAACCATGTTGCTGCTGCTAACTACTGTAATGCTTAAATATCAATAAACAATAACTCTTATGTCACTCAGTTGGAAGATGATGGTAAAAAAGCCTCCTTATCATAGGTGTCTTCTGTCCACTGTAAAATGAACCCCTCATCAGAATACTTGCCCATCTCTTCTGGTGTGATTTTAATCTGCCAGCAGATTATAACTGGCCATCTGGGCTGACAGGGGGCCCCTATCCCTAAAGTGTTTACCAGAAGATGTGGTCTTCACAACATGAGTAAAACTTCTACTCTCTGGTGTTACAAACTCTTTGTATGTCTGCGAGGAACCTAGCACATTCTTGGGTGTTTGATCAATGATAACACATTGCCTTCTCTGACTGATTCCTAACCTGTTTTTCTCAAAAGAGGTTTTAGGGGAGTTGACAAGAGTTGTTTCCCACAATGGTGAGCCAGACCTTTCCCATAATTGCTGCTGGAGAGCAATATGGAGATCTTGGGCCCATTACTGAAGAAGAACTTCAAATACTTCCAATCAAACAGGTAGTGGTGAGGCTGCTTGCCGAAGGAACCATCTTTTGACCTTAAAGCTTTACTTATTCCCATTCAGTATATAACCAATTGTTTTTGGAGAAGATAACTGGTAAAGCTGAAGCAGTTCCAGTGGTTTCTGTATATTTCAGTGTCCTTGATCTCTAGTGGGCTGCTTTTGGGCATGTTTTTAGTAGAGAAAGGTATTACTATCTGTCACGGGTTGCCCCCCTTTAAGATGCCACCTGATGTGCTGGGATACCACTGAGCCCAACTGTTCTGCCATCTTGGGCACCCTTTTCACCTGTCTTTTTGAGCCAGGCTATTAATCCTCCGTCGGCACACACACAGGCAGAGCCACACCCAACTGCAGAATGACACAGACACTGAAATCAGCTCTGGGAAAACTCAGCTTAAGGGACTTGCCCCAGCACTCATGTGTCCTCCTCCCTTGGAGTGCAGATCCAAAGGTACATTATGAAATCTGCCTCCTCCCTCAGTGTGAAGAAACGTATGGACAGCCTCTTCACCATCCCCAATTACAAATTGTACAAATAGGATATTATAAATGAGACATATATTTATTAACTACAAAAGGTGAATTTTAAGTGGTTAAAGAGAGAGCAAACAGAACAAAGCAGATTACTAAGCAAATAAAACAAAATACGCAAACTAAGCTTGTTTCACTAAAGAAGTTGGTTACAAATAGTAATTTCTCATGCTAGATATTGTTAAAGGCAGATTGCAGAAAGTCTTGAAAGGCACCTACACTGGTCAGCAGCTTGAGACCTCAGATATTATTACTCACAAGCTAGATGCCCTTCCAGCTTGGGCTCAACCCTTCTCCCCCCAGTTCAGTTCTTGCTTCCAGGTGTTTTTCAGTGTCTCTTTGGGTGGGGAGGCAGAGGAGAATCATGATGATGTCACTCCCCTGCCTTATATAGCTCTTATGTAAGGCGGGAACCCTTTGTCTGGCATTCCAAAAGGGGAAGAAGGATATCCAGTACCAGGTGACTTGGACCCATATCTCTTGCATGGCTGTGGCAGCCATTGCTTGTAAGCTGTCTTGAGTATCCACAGGAAGACTAAGCTCTTTTACAGTCCATTGTCTTAGCTAATGGGCCATTAGCACTGTCTGGCTTTCTCATGGTTGTACCTGAAGGGTTAGTTGTAGGTGACACCCCAAGTAACCCATTTGAAATACAGATACATGGTCAATATTCCTAACTTCAGATATAGAAATGATACAGGCATACAAATTGGATAATCACATTCAGTAAATCATAACCTTTCCAATGATATCTTACATGAGCCATCTTGCATAAAGTACATCTCAATTATGTCATATCCATATCATAAGCATATTTTCATAAAGAATATGGAGTGTAATGTCACACTAGCTATTGCTGATGGTTTGCTTTTGAGAATGGACATGGGTAAAAGGGTCCATGCTGATCTGACCACAAACCTTTGCTGAGTACCTTTTAAATCTTGCAGGAGTTAACAGGAAGGCCTTTTGTGGATTCTCTCCTTATTCTTTGAGAGGTCCTAAATGGTGGCAGAGAGCATTCACTCATCCTCTGTGCAGGCCTTTATATGTGAGGTATGACAAAGTTGTCACCTCTCCTCTTGTGTGCCTATGTATCGTTGATAGGGCAACAAGAAGTTTTTCCCTGCAGTACCATAAATGTGAGGATGACACTCAGATCTATATCTTATCATTGTTATCCCATATATTATGGTGTCTGAGCTCCTAGTATTGAAAGAGGCAGGCAAGCGGATGGGACTAAACTGGCTTAAGTTCCTCCTAGATAAATGGACATAAAACTGAAATATCTAAAAGAACAGCTTGGAGTCATTAGTGAACCTTTCGCTGCAGGTGTATATTCAACCTCACCCATAGTTTTTGGGTCATAGGGACTCTTTGCTCCCCTGGATTTGCATGTGACTATAGTATGTAGTGCCTTTTAACATCTATGATTGGCTAGGAAGGTTACTTCTCCCCTAGGATACACTGTTCCATACCTTTGTACCCTCAAGGCTAGATCATTATAGCCATGTGCTCCACCTGGGACTATGCTGGAGAAGCACCCAGAAGTGGCTGCTAGTGCTGATGACAGTGGTTTGACTTGTGTAAGAAGATCTTCTATCTGCTATATCAGCAGTGCTCCATGATCTGGACTAGTTGCACTTCTAGGTGTAGTTCAAGGTGTTGATCACGACCTATACTATATAAAGCTCTAAGAGATTCTACTGTTCCATTGTACGCTCCAGAGCTGAATTTTCTGAACATTCCTGAGCCAGCAGCATGAAGTTCTCAGTGCCCTTTGCTACAGCTCCTTCGGAGCTTGAGCTTGGTGAGCTGCAGGCCACAATGCAAGAGCTGTTTGTCTTGTACAAGTCTTTGGCTAATTTGCAGAAATAATGTGGAACGGGGCTTGGTGTTAGTGACCAGTGGGCCCTGCTACTGAGACTAAGTTGAAAGGCTTATAGTTTATAATCGTAATGGATTCTTTTAATTCTTGTGAGTTACCCAGTTGCTTCAGTGATGGAGACGGAGTATTTCTAAAATAGTTAGATATCCATTTCTTTCTGCTGCTTTTATAGCTAAAATATAGCAGGCAGGACAGAGAATGACCTTTAGAATCAGTCACTCAAGGACTCTTAATATTTTTGCTTAAAGCCTTTTGTCATCATAAGCAATCTCCAGAGACAGAAAACAAGGCATAAAAGCTGAAAGTAAAGCACAGCAGTCATAGTAACTTAGCATCCCAATGCAAAGCATGTTTCTTTACATGAAACATGCAGATACTGTGGAAGAGTATTTTTAACTGGAGCACTGGTGCATAAATCTTAGGAGCAGTAAGAGGATAAGAACTAGCCTAAAAATAACAATGGAAAATGAATATTGGGCAACATTTTATTTTATAAAATCTAATACAAATGAAAAAGTAAATTATAAGTTAGTAGTCCGTATTATTATACTGTCAGGAGTCTAGGATTGTGATAATGCTAAAACCATTCTGCTGGTATACATCGTGAATGTGATTTACACATACTCCTGCTGGAATGTAACTGCACCCTGCTTACTCATTCAGCTGGCAGAGCAAGGCTGATCCTTTCGATATCCAGTAGTCACTTGGTCTTTTGGAGGGTAATAAGACTGTTACCACAAAATTGGTAGAATGACCTAGTTAAAAAAGCAAAGAGAAAAAATTACCATTTACCTAAGCAATGCAAATCATTATGTCAATGCAACATTATGGTGGAGAATTTAACCTCCACAACCAGCACATTCAGAACCAAGATTGCTACAACATCCCGTGCCTATTGCATTACAATACATCTCTCATCACATATCAGCGGGCAGCATCACTGTCAGCGTCAAATACTATCAGATAAAGTATTACATAATTTCACAAGCAAACAGATTACTTTCAAAATTGCTAAATGACATCAGGGTACTTACCTATAACAACATTTACAAAACCTAAGCTCTTAAAAACAAATAAATGAATAGTCAAGGGCATCAGAAATCTTACTCTATCCACGTAATAAGCAAGTACACTGGGCCAGATTCTGATATCCTTACGCTGAGTAGCACCTACTCCACAAGTGATCCCATTGATTTCAGGTAAGGTGCTATTCAATGTAAGCATATCAGAATCTGTCCCATTTGTTTTCTCAAATATAAAGACAACAACAACAACCTCAACATGGTCCGATGGATTGCTGGGGTTTTAAGTATTATTTTTGTTATCTTAATTGCAATATCAATTTGGAGGAATTTGGAGGAATTTACTCCATTAATTTTATCAGGACTTCAGTAGTCTCTATTCAAAATGCGACCGTTCTGCCTTTCACAAATAGATATGATTATGTATTTATAGAAATTGCTATATTTGCTATTGCGAATACCTAGGGATTTTTTTGAAAATACTAAGACAATTTTATTTAGGTAGCTAAGGAAACTCTCAATTTTTAAGAGTGACCATTGTAAAGTAAAATACTAAGTAGTGGAAGTTCATAAAATGAAGAAACCTTCTCATATTAGGTTTCAGAGTAGCAGCCGTGTTAGTCTGCATTCGCAAAAAGAAAATTAGGCTAGCTCAGAAAATTAGGCTAGCTAGTATGTATACATAGCTACCAGAAGCACTCTGATCAAGTCCAGGACTAGTCCTGATTTCTTGATATGGGAAAGAGACAGTTCAAAATATAGAGTCAAAGTAAAAAAAGACAATAAAAAGTTTTGCTTGAAGCCCAAATAATCTCTCTTCCATTCTGAGACATATCCTTCTTGGTGACATCTAGTGAGTCTGTAGAAGGACCTTTTCAGTCTTGTGGAACATTCAGTGTCTAGACCTAAGAGGAGATGTCTGGTTTTGATTAAATCTGACCATGAATCTGGGTTAAGAGGTCTGGAAACAGAGGTTCCAATGACCTCCTCAGGAAAGCCCCATAAGCAGCAAGCCCAGTCAGGAGCTACTAGAAAAAAATGGGCTCTCTCCTGTTTACCTTGCTGATTACATAAGGAACAAGAGGGAGAGCAGGAAACATACAAAAGAATCCCTGACTTCAAGTTAATAGGAAGGCATCTGTCAAGGAAGCAGGCTGTCTCTGCTCTTGAACGGAACACAGGATACTTTGGATTTCACATACACAGCTGTAACTTCACTGACTTTAGCTACTCCTGGTTTGCCACCTTTTGAAGACAGGCTTTATTACAAATATGCTCATGCACTGTTCAAGTGATCTTGACACCTTTGGTTAAGACTGTGAAATGCATCAGTGCCATCCATGTACTACTGCTGCTTCTGCATCTCTGGCATGTGAATGAAGGCAGTAGTTTCAAAAACACTTAACCACATCTTTTTAATGAAAAGACATTAAGCTTCAGCATCATTAGCTTAATCAACATCAGCTCAATGACATACTTCTGCACTGACACAACCATGATCATCATGACCTATGCAAAATCTCATTAGCATCATGGCACACAGTCACTTTAGCATCTCTAGCACCTTGACAACGTCTGAGCAAACAATTAGAAGCCAAGTTTTCATAGTGCCTCATCACCCCTCCCTTTATTGCTGTTGTGAACAGAGGCACCTGATTGCTTGGAGCAGATTCCCAGCATTCTGCTCCTGCACCTTTTCCATTACAAGTAAGAAGTGAATGAAGGCCTTGCTAACTGTCATTTTATAAAAGAGGCTGGACATTCTCTCTGCAAGAAGGAAAATGTGTTGAGAACAACACTGTCTAAACAAAGACAATAGAAATAAAATCACACTGTACATGGAAGATACAAACACTAAGAAGGAAAATCAGGCAATGTCTCTAAGGGGAAACTGTGAAAGAGCTGCATGTGCAGGGAAAAGGAATTGTCAGTGGTTGTGGTTTCCAGAGGGCACACTTATTTCATGTGACCTCTGTATCTCCTGATATTACTAAGTTCTTTTAGCTGACTAGTCAGCTTCTGAATCTCGCATCTGAAGCTGAAACTTAGCAGTGTGGAGCTAATAAAATCTACTTGTATTTGGAGAGTTATTTTTTGCAGAGTTATACTATTGCATTAATAACTCCATATTGCAATAGCTTTATCAAAAAGCTAAGTATTATTTATTTAGAACAAAAGCATTTCAGAGACAACAGAGATGAAAACAATCAACAGTCTACATGCTTGCTTGTCTTTCTCTAAGGCTTAACCTGAGAGCGTTCCCTCGGAGCCAGGAAAGCCTCAATTGCTCTCAGCCATTCCCGCGGAACCTGTGTCTCTCTTTCTTCTCAGTCTTCTTAGATTATTACACAGCAAATAAATAACATACAGAGAAAGGTGGAATTGTTTTGACAAAGAGGCCACAGGCCAAATTTGAGCTCTTATTGCAAACTTAGGAAAAATTCCTTTTGAATGACTTATGCACATGACTTCCATTTAAAAGGTCAGATGTCTGATTTTGATAAGAACTATGATTTTAAAGAAACAGTCACCTGTGGTAAAACTATGATTTTAAAGAAACAGTTACCTGTGGTAGAGAGTGTTCCAGCTCTGGCTCCAGTTTTATAAAGTGGTGACTGATACAAAGAGGGATTTGGTTCATAATTTCGATGGGGCTCAAAATGCACCACTGGCAACATTGGATTCATTTGTCTAGGTAAGGCATCTTCTATAACCATCTTTTCATCATCCCAACGACTGGCATCCATGAACATCCCATGTACCAAAACACCATCTTCTGGAGAGGGTAACTGAAATAAACAGCAAATGACAAGAAAGCAAAATCTCCAAATTTATGAACAAAAAAAAATGAATGGAATGATCAAAGTTGGATGACATGTTCACATCACCACAAGAAGTTCTAGATTCCTGGGGGAACAGGACGGAACACGTACTGTGACGGGGCAAGGCCAGATGGCTATAGAAAAGTAGTGGGAGATAGATATATTAGCTCCAGGCTCAACAAATCCCTGGTACCAGGATAAGTGAAATGGCAGCTGCTCCAGGTCAATTAAGACACTTGGGGCCAATTAAGAACTTTCCAGAAGGCAGGGAGAATGCTAGGTTGATTGGGACACCTGAAGCCAATCAGGGGCTGGCTGAAATGAGTTAAAAGCCTCCCAGTTAGTCAGGTGGGGGTGCACTTCAGGAGCTGTGGGAGGAAGTTGCGCTGTTGGAGAGACTGAGTAGTACACATCATATCAGGCACAAGGAAGGAGGCCCTGAGGTAAGGGTGAAGTGGAGCTTGAGGAAGTGAGGGCTGCTGTGGGGGAAGTAGCCCAGGGAATTGTACATGTAATGATTCTAAAAGGTCAGCTACAATAGCTGATACTATTAGGGTCCCTGGGCTGGAGCCTGGAGTAGAGGGTGGGCCCGGGCTCCCCCCCCTTTGCCCCCTGATTAATCACTGAGACTGGGAGACAACAGAGACTGTGCAAGGAAGGATAACTTCTCCTCACCTCCCTCGCTGGCTTATGATGAAAATGGCTCAGTAGACTGTGACCCTTGTCTCTAGAGAGAGAAGGGTAACGTGGAGGGTCACAGTGAGCCTCTGAGGCTAGCGAAATCCGCCAGGAAACGCGGGACCCACGGAAGCAAGGACAGAGCTTTGTCACAGTACATAGAAACCTCTACCACTACAGCTGCCTGAAAATTATCTAATTTTCAAATTTTGGATGAAATTTCTTTGTGACAAAACACAAGGAAAACACAACATAAAGTCCTGACATTCAAAGCTTTATGTGTTATTGAACAATAGTATTAATCTTAGATTATGCAGAGTCAATGTCAATTTTTGCTCAAAAGAGATGATAGGAAGGATTTTTATTTTTATTTTGGTATTGATAATAAACATCCAAAATACCTGCATATCCATAGGTAATTCTTGTCCAAATTGGCACACTTTTAATGCTTCCGTAACTTGTGCTTGATCTCGATAAACAGGGATGACATTATAGCTGAAACTAAGCTCATCTATTGGTAAATTATATTTACGAGCATGATTTTGAAGGGTGCCTGGCAAATTGAAAAAAAAGTATTTTTTAAATAAAATTGAGAGAGGGGTCAGTTGCTCACTTGACCTACTGTAAATGGGAACAAGACATTTCACCCATGCAGCAGAGCTGCCTGTATGTTTATTACTGAGAATAAAAATGCTAAAAGCTACCATCTTGATATCCATTAGAGATGATTGGGAATTTTCAATCAAAATCACTATTTGGTGTAAAATGGAGTTTCTGCAAAACTGAAATGTTTTGTAGGAATATTTTTATTTTGCTGAAACTTTTCAAATTTTCATTTGGAAAATCTAAACAAAAGATAGGTTTCAGAGTAGCAGCCGTGTTAGTCTGTATCCACAAAAAGAAAAGGAATATTTGTGGCACCTTAGAGACTAACAAATTTATTTGAGCATAAGCTTTCGTGAACTACAGATCACTTCATCGGATGCATGCAGTGGAAAATACAGTGGGGAGATTTAATATACACAGAGAACATGAAACAATGGGTGTTACCATACACACTGTAATGAGAGTGATCAGGTAAGGTAAGCTATTACCAGCAGGATAGAAAGAAAAAAGAAAAAAAAACCCTTTTGTAGTGATAATCAAGGTGGACCATTTCCAGCAGTTGACAAGAACGCGTGAGGAACAGTGGGGTGGGG
Organism: Eretmochelys imbricata; assembly: GCF_965152235.1. NCBI lineage: Eukaryota > Metazoa > Chordata > Testudines > Cheloniidae > Eretmochelys > Eretmochelys imbricata. The sequence continues at coordinate 129,648,237 of NC_135576.1, read as the reverse complement.
GGGGGAGAATAAACATGGGGTTATAGTTTTACTTTGTGTAATGACACATCCACTCCCAGTCTTTATTCAAGCCTAATGTAATGGTGTACAGTTTGCAAATTAATTCCAATTCAGCAGTCATAGAATCATAGAATATCAGAGTTGGAAGGGACCTTAGGGAGGTCATCTAGTCCAACCCCCTGCTCAAAGCAGGACCAATCCGCAATTTTTGCCCCAGATCCCAAATGGCCCCCTCAAGGATTGAACTCACAACCCTGGGTTTAGCAGGCCAATGCTCAAACCACTGAGCTATCCCTCCCCCCAACACCCAGTCTCTCGTTCGAGTCTGTTTTTGAAGTCTTTTTGTTGCAATATTGCGACTTTTAGGTCAGAGATCGAGTGACCAGAGAGACTGAAGTGTTCTCTGACTGGTTTTTGAATGTTACAATTCTTGACATCTGATTTGTGTCCATTTCTTCTTTTATGTAGAGACTGTAGTGATTGTCCAGTTTGGCCAATCATGGTGGAATTGTTGAAATCATGGTGGAATTTCAACAATTTCCAACCCACCATCAACCTCAGCCTGGACCAGTCCACACAACAAAGCCCGTTGCCAACTGTGTCCACATGTCTATTCAGGGGACACCATCACAGGGCCTAATCACATCAGCCACACTATCAGAGGCTCGTTCACCTGCACATCTACCAATGTGATATATGCCATCATGTGCCAGCAATGCCCCTCTGCCATGTACATTGGTCAAACTGGACAGTCTCTATGTAAAAGAATAAATGGACACAAATCAGATGTCAAGAATTATAACATTCATAAACCAGTTGGAGAACACTTCAATCTCTCTGGTCACTCGATCTCTGACCTAAAAGTCACAATATTGCAACAAAAAGACTTCAAAAACAGACTCCAATGAGAGACTGCTGAATTGGAATTAATTTGCAAACTGGATATAATTAACTCAGGCTTGAATAGAGACTGGGAGTGGATGAGTCATTATACAAAGTAAAACTATTTCCCCATATTTATTCCCCCCCCCCGCACTGTTCCTCAGACGTTCTTGTTAACTGCTGGAAATGGCCCACCTTGATTATCACTACAAAAGGTTTTCTTCCCTTCTCTCCTGCTGGTAATAGCTCATCTTAAGTGATCACTCTCCTTACAGTGTGTAAGATAACACCCATTTTTTCATGTTCTGTGTGTATATAAATCTCCTCACTGTATTTTCCACTGAATGCATCCGATGAAGTGAGCTGTAGCTCACGAAAGCTTATGCTCAAATAAATTTGTTAGTCTCTAAGGTGCCACAAATACTCCTTTTCTTTTATTTATAGTATGTGACAATGATTTGGATGCTTTTTCTGCCTACTTTAATACAATCTGTCTAAAACAAATCAAACTGTGTTCATTTACATGTTCTTTCTTTACTTGTATTCCGATGAAATACTAGTCTTTCAGCTTTCTGGGATTCGGCTGGAGACAGGGCTATGAGACTCTCTCTTTCAGGAGAGGAAAAGAATCAGGTTGAGTGATGCTGTCTCCAAACTTTGGTTTCTGCTTCAGCGAGGAGAGAATTAGCAAAGGCTTTCCTCCTATATATACTTTTCTTGCAGGGCTAAGGCTTGGAAAGACCATCCCCTCCAGTTTCTCTGTATAGGTGTAAAAGTGAAAGGACAGAGCCAGAGAGGACTGCACACTCTTCTGCTTCTATTTCTCATACAAAGGCTCCACTTGCCTTTAGTGGGAGTTACTCGGCTGTAGGAAATTCTATTTTTCTTCTTCTTTTGTGGGACGGGGCAAAACAGGACACTCTGCATGTCTCACTAGGGAGGGTGTACTACAAAGACTGGCAATCCTGATTAGAGCTCAGCAGATGGCAGCCAAAAAGAGCTACCGTTTGCTCAAAACCCAGGCCATTTTCAGCTATGTGCAAAGAAGAAAGCCCCAAAAGTTGTGGAAAACATATGCAGGGCTTCAGACCACCATGGACCTGGCAACTTTGTGTCCCAGGACATTTTGTTTTGTAGAGCAGGCAACAGGAAAGACAACCTTTTATGCATGTACATTACTTGTATTGATTTTTTTACCTGTCAGAAATCCTTGTGGAAAAAAGAAACCAGAGATCCAGAACGACTTCGGTTGACCCCTTCTGAGCCAGGACTAAAATCAGAACATTTTAGTGGATGTTATTTATGAAGTTTCACATTTCCTATTTTACTGCATAGTCTCATTAAATTAAGGGCCATATTCAACTTGCTGTAAATTGGCACAATCTCACTGACTTCAACTGCACCCACATACAGGAGAGCTGAGTTTGGTCCCAAGATCGAAACCCTATTCCACAAGATTCAAGTCATGTACGGTTGATTTTATACTTCATTGTGGTATAGGAAAAAGGATCTTATATAACAGACATGTCCATTTTACCAGCACTTTACACTTATAAAGTACGCATGCTACGGCTGGCTCCTACAGTGGTTATCATTAAAATCTTGTCAAACTGCCTTAAGAAATAAATAATGTATCATAGTATTTGTACTGTTTCTTAGATATTCCCTGTGGCAAACAGAGAGAAATACAGGGAACACTGCAAACACTGAGTTAACCACATCTGTTTATCTAGGGCAAAATGGACAGTGACCAATGTATCTCCATAACAGGTTGCCCCAAGACCCCTGATCCTAACACCTCTTGACTTTGCAGTCGAATCAGAGATAAGCCTAAGCCAAAACATTTGGATCCAGATCTCAAAGCTCCCAAAGTGGTAATTACAGAATTCCAGGCTGCCATACAGAACACGGCCAATAGGCATGCTACATCCTAGTGGGCGTGGGCACACTACAAGGAGCATGGTGAACACTAAAGTGGAAAAAGTGGTATTTCTACATTAATGGCAGGGAGGGGCACATCTCAAAAGGAAAAAACTCCAGAGGTTAGGTCTGCGAAGCAACCACAATCTCAAATGCTTGTCCAGTTCCTAGCCAAACCTTTTGAAGATCCATCATGTAATCCTCTCACAGCCCACTGATCACCTCTGAAGAGACTTTGAAAATGGGATGTTTGAAGGTGGAAGGAGTTGTGGGAAGGGAAAGCTAAGGGCTGTGAGGGGGGAGGGATAGCTCAGTGGTTTGAGCACTGGCCTGCTAAACCCAGGGTTGTGAGTTCAATCCTTGAGGGGGCCATTTAGGGATCTGGGGCAAAAATTGGGGATTGGCCCTGCTTTGAGCAGGGGGTTGGACTAGATCACCTCCTGAGGTCCCTTCCAACCCTGATATTCTATGAACCTACAGGCATTGGTAATGCCTGCAGTACCAGTGAGTCCGTGCCGGTACTAGTAACAGCGACAAACTTATGGTGGAGATCCGGAACCGTTAATAAATATCAGTACATATCTTACTGAAGGGGAAGGGAAATGGAAAACCTACCATGACTGGCATGGCTATCAGTCCCAGATGGGGCATGATCTCACCCACCGTGGCACAAAGGAAAATGCTGAGATAGTGAATTGTGGGGAGTGCAAGTAGCTCCTTTTCAAGAGAGTAGCAAGAGCAGCTCCCCAATTCACGCCTCCCAGTGCCCTGATGGCATTATGCCTTTCCTATGAAGCACAATGGCATTTGTGACTGAAGGCAGATTGAAACCATGTCTCTAGAAATGGATAAGGCCAGTATTTGGATCTGGGTTACTCGTGCCCCTTTATCCAGGATTTCCGAGAGCGCTACATGTTGTACAGGTTTCATTTTAAAATTCTGGGGAGAGGATTAAGTGGGAAGTTTGGGTACATTAGGTTTGGACCAAGCTCCCCTTTCAAGCTTCTGGCATGACCAAATTCAGTCCTTGAGCAAGGACCTAGCACACTACCTCATCATAAGGCAATTTACTTACATCTACAAAGGTTGTCCTTAGTACAAGGTCTTTTACCCATCCTCCTAATGGCTTCAGAGAAGGGTATGCTGCATTGGCCCAGAGTGTGGGAACTTGGTTGTTAAGAAAACTGTTGTATACTTTCTCCATCTCTTCCGACATCACCACAAAACCAGCAATAGCTTTGTTGAGGGTTTCTAAAGAGCTCTGAAAAATAAAAAATGTTATAGTGTACCAAACCATAAACACCTTTACTGAAGCTGAATTTTTGCAATGGCTGTTATGGGAGTTGTGGATCCCATTAACTTCATCTAAAATAACACTCACGGCCTTTAAATGCAGCTGTGTGGACACGATAATAAACATTTGAATCAATTTAACGGAATACTGAGAACTGCCAAGTAAAAATCTGGGCTGCATGGGAAACTAAGTGCCTGATCATGATCACCTCCTGCATAGCCATGAACATTCTCAAGTCCCAGTCAGAGTTGGCCATTGAGAGAACAGGAAGTCTCATTGATATAGTGGCCTGTCACACGACCCCTGTGGGTGGGTCTCAGATTCTGTGTTTTCTCTGGGATCACTGAGTTTACAGAACTATCAGAGACAGGAAAGCAGTGCAGAAGAAGAGACAGTATCTCTCTCCTCTACCCACCTTCCTGAACTCTGGCTGCTGAGGAATGGAAACAATGGTTATTTTAATTGGCTGGAATATTTTTAAATAATTTTAGATAGGTTTTACTGCAAAAATAAAGGATATTTTGAATAAAATAATGTATACAGTGACTTTTGGCACTGTACGCCTCCCTCCCCACACAATCAGATTGTGGATTTTCATATGATTTACGGTCACAAACCACTAGCCTGAACCTTTTATTTTCCTTGTACTCTGGTCAAACATTTTCCCACCCAACATTAGTACTGTTTAAAGAATACTCTCTTCTACAACATTTTGACAGCAAGAGTAAGCATAATTCCTTGCACCTATAACAATCTGTGCAGCCCTTCTTAGGTAAGGAGTTTAAATAATTTCTCCAGATGCTAATGATGAAATCCACCTAGCAAAACTACTAAGTGGAAAAGTATGCAATGGTTGAAACATTTAAACAAGTGATCCCACACCATAACAGAAACAGCTATTTAGGGCTAGATTATTCGTTACAGAAACCTTGGTCCCTCCTCTTCGCTGCCTGTGGCACATAACAGCCTAGTCTCCTGTGGGCTGACATACTTTGGTCTCATTTCAGTTGCTGGTGACCTGTGATATGCAGGAGGTCAGCCGTGATGAGCTAGTGGTCCCTTCTGGCCTTAAACACTATGACTCTATACACAGCCATGTCCAGTCAGTTTCACTAGGGAGGAAGGGAGGAATTTACTACTCCTCTTTAAGGGGTGTAGAATATGTGCCCTCTTGCAGCCAGCCAGCTTTGTCTGCTCCTTCACCTGCTGTGGGAGGAACATCTCAGGAAGAGCCCCTGCAGGAGTTGTGATTGTGGATAACCCTTAGATGCACTGCACCACGAAGGGGAGGGAGCCCTTACACCCCCACAGCGCACAGGGCAGGGGTACAATCTAGCTATAGAGCTTCCGGTAACACTGCCACCCAATGTAAAACGATTCAATTAAGTGTCATACTCTTAACAAGTCAAGCAGATTGTTGAACCGATCCACTTCTTGTCCAAGTACAGTAGTTAAAGAGTCCACACGTCCCTTGTCATCCTTGACAAAAAGGCTTTCTGAAGCAGTGTCTATCTCCAGTTTTCCTGCAATAGAAACCTTTTTTTATCACTCAGGAAGATCTGGTGTCACTACAGTGAGGGAAGAAGGAGAGGAACAATGTTATCCCTCGATTGGAAAACTGCCAGTTTCCTTCCTGATGAGCTGTCTCCAAGTTCACTTCTGCTGGGGAGCTCCTAAGGGACTGGCGGGAAATAACCCCCCTGTTTGCTCCCACCCAATTTTTGGAGTAGCTGCAGAGTTGCTCTGTGTTTGCTACAGCAACCTCGGGTCTTGAGTCGCCTCCACCATGCCCACCTTCCCTCACACAGGGAGACTGAGCAATGGATAAGGCTATGGTTTTCTCATGGAGGTCGCAGAATCCATGACTTCCAAAGACCCCCGTGACCTCAGCCCAGGAGCGGCAGGGAGCTGTAAGGTACCCCTGTCGTCTGAGGCAGCGGGCCCCCAAGCTCTCGACTGCCATGGGCAGTGGAGGTACCCTGCAGCTCCCAGCCGCTGTAGGCAGAGGGGGTACCCCGCAACTCCCGGCTGCTGCAGTGGGACGGGGGACGCCCACTGCCACCGCAGGGCAGGGGGATCCCCGCAGCTCCCTGCTGCTGCTGCAGGGCAGGGGGACCCCCGCAGCTCCCCAGCCACCACCATAGGATGGGGGACCCCTGTTGCTCCCCACTGCTGCCGCAGGGAAGGGGGAACCCCATAGCTCCCCAGCCGCTACTGCGGGGCAGGGGGACACCGGAAGCTCCCCATTGCGGTAGTGGCAGGGGGATTCCCATAATGCTCCCCGCTGCTGGTGAGGGGGCAGGGGGACCCTGGAGCTCTGAGGTCCTACAGGTGGTGGGGCACCCCAGAGCTCCCAGCCACCCCGCAGCTGCCCAATCCCATCCATTTTGTCATTGATATTTTTAGTAAAAGTCAGGGACAGGTCACAGGCTTCCGTGAATTTTTCTTTATTGCCCGTGATCTGTCCACGACTTTTACTAAAAATATCCATGACAAAAATCTTAGCCTTAGTGATGGATCATTGAGTGGTGCACCCACCGGTCCCACTTCCCTTCTGAATCCTTTCTGGGTAACGATGTGCAGGGAAGCCTGGGTAGAGCTATGATCTGTGTCCCACAGGGACGCAAAATCTTCCATGTAGCAGAGAGGCAGCAGGACCCAGTGCCCTCCGTACCCTCATAGGAGGGGCAGGATTTGTCCCTAACAATATACATGTTTGGACAAGAAAGCCCAGAGACTCAGCTGGCACAAATCAGCTGAACTGAAGTCAATGGATTGGTGCCAATTACCCCCAGTTGAAGATTTGGCCTCTTGTTGTTAGATTAGATTTGATTCTTCTCATGGTGCTGCTGTTTAACATGCAGAACTGTGAGCATGAAAACAGTTCACCAAATACAGAGTGTACAAACAACATTTTCCTTGAAAATAAAATGTACACTTTAGTGAGAAAAATTTCCAAAACATATGTTTGAAAATCAAGAAGTTCCACCCCTCTCCAAAGAGAAACCATTAAACCATTTGACATTAAAAACATATTGAAACACATTCTTTTTAAAATGGGAACAAATTAAACATCTTCACAATGATTACGGAGCAGAGAATTTCAGTGATATTTCGCTAGCTGGGGCAAGAGTTTAGAAAAAAACACCACATGCAGATAATTGCACCTGACGTGTTTGCATATTAACAGCACAGTGGTGCATAATTTAAAAAACTGTAATTATTGTACAAGGATTTAACAGTCACAACTGTTTAGAAAATCTTATGTTCTGACAAACTAATTGGTATGACAGGATATCATAGCAACAAGATTCAGCCTTTGTTCCGCTAGGGGAATCTTCATTGTTTTCTGGTGAACAGTTTTAATGACACATTCATAGAATCATAGAATATCAGGGTTGGAAGGGACCTCAGGAGGTCATCTAGTCCAACCCCCTGCTCAAAAGCAGGACCAATCCCCAATTAAATCATCCCAGCCAGGGCTTTGTCAAGCCTGACCTTAAAAACTTCTAAGGAAGGAGATTCTACCACCTCCCTAGGTAACGCATTCCAGTGTTTCACCACCCTCCTAGTGAAAAAGTTTTTCCTAATATCCAACCTAAACCTCCCCCACTGCAACTTGAGACCATTACTCCTTGTCCTGTCCTCTTCTACCACTGAGAATAGTCTAGAACCATCCTCTCTGGAACCACCTCTCAGGTAGTTGAAAGCAGCTATCAAATCCCCCCACATTCTTCTCTTCTGCAGACTAAACAATCCCAGTTCCCTCAGCCTCTCCTCATAACTCATGTGTTCCAGACCCCTAATCATTTTTGTTGCCCTTCGCTGGACTCTTTCCAATTTATCCACATCCTTCTTGTAGTGTGGGGCCCAAAACTGGACACAGTACTCCAGATGAGGCCTCACCAATGTCGAATACAGGGGGACGATCGCGTCCCTCGATCTGCTCGCTATGCCCCTACTTATACATCCCAAAATGCCATTGGCCTTCTTGGCAACAAGGGCACAGTGCTGACTCATATCCAGCTTCTCGTCCACTGTCACCCCTAGGTCCTTTTCCGCAGAACTGCTGCCTAGCCATTCGGTCCCTAGTCTGTAGCGGTGCATTGGGTTCTTCCGTCCTAAGTGCAGGACCCTGCACTTATCCTTATTGAACCTCATCAGATTTCTTTTGGCCCAATCCTCCAATTTGTCTAGGTCACTCTGTATCCTATCCCTGCCCTCCAGCGTATCTACCACTCCTCCCAGTTTAGTATCATCCACAAATTTGCTGAGAGTGCAATCCACACCATCCTCCAGATCATTTATGAAGATATTGAACAAAACCGGCCCCAGGACCGACCCCTGGGGCACTCCACTTGACACCGGCTGCCAACTAGACATAGAGCCATTGATCACTACCCGTTGAGCCTGACAATCTAGCCAACTTTCTACCCACCTTATAGTGCATTCATCCAGCCTATACTTCTTTAACTTGCTGACAAGAATACTGTGGGAGACCGTGTCAAAAGCTTTGCTAAAGTCAAGAAACAATACATCCATTGCTTTCCCTTCATTCACCGAACCAGTAATCTCATCATAGAAGGTGATTAGATTAGTCAGGCATGACCTTCCCTTGGTGAATCCATGCTGACTGTTCCTGATCACTTTCCTCTCATGTAAATGCTTCAGGATTGATTCTTTGAGGACCTGCTCCATGATTTTTCCAGGGACTGAGGTGAGGCTGACTGGCCTGTAGTTCCCAGGATCCTCCTTCTTCCCTTTTTTAAAGATTGGCACTACATTCCCCCAGCTCTTAGGCACATTATTTTATGGAAGGATCTCTTAACACTGCATTTATATGCAATAGCTAAATCTCACAACATAATTTATGCCCTCACACTGCAATCAGAATCACATGGTAGGACCCTTCTGCCTGCTTGGAATGCCACTGCAGTCAATGGGGTTCTGTGTATGCATAAGAGCCTGGCAGCATGGACTCCCATTGACTTCCTCAGGATTTTCTGTGAGGCTAAATGATGACTCGCTGTGCAGGTTTGATGGCTGAACTGGGGCCTTTAGTTGCACATCTTAAACTTCCTGTCCCAATGTGCAGAGGCTCCCCTTTGTTCTCCACTGCACAGGTTGTTAGTGCCAGTTAAGCTTGCCCCTCTTCTTGAATAGGTGCTGGAGGGAAGATATTTAAGAGTGGCTGTTTAGAAAATGGAAAAGGGAGAATGCCTTTGGGAAGGCAGGTGTCTACAGCCAGGCCATACAGCACTGGGTTTAGCCCCAAGCTGAGAATATTTTCTCTTTCTGTTCTCATTTTATAGGCCGTCCTCTCACACTCACGAATAAACATTAAGGAAGAGATCTTTTTGACTAAGAAAAATCAGGAAAACACGTAAGCGTGTGCTTTACTTTAAAGCACGTACTTAAAGTCCATTGACTTTTACAGGATTTAAGCACCTGAACCACCACCCTTCTCTGGGGATGTCTTCCCCACTGTGTCTATATACCAGACACAACTAGCAGGATATGCCATATTGGATCAGACCACTGGTCTCTCTCTGCTCTATCTAGTCAAATATCCTGTCTCCAGTAATGGTCAGTATCAGATGCTTTAAAGGAAGGCATAAACCATTATCACTGTGCAATAACATAGCTATGATGACAGTGTAGTCTTAACCCCACACAGCTGTTGATCGTTTTACATTCTGAAGCATAAAAGTTGTTATCCTCTATAAATGTATATTCTAGCTAGTGTAAATCTGGATATTTTGATTATCCATACAAAATGTTTTGAATTCTAGTATGTTTTCTGTCTCAGTAAACACTTTGGGGCATGATTTTCAAAGGCACAAATGATTGTTAGGTGCCTAACCATGCCTTGTCCCTGTGAAAATCTCCCTCGTATGAAGCAAGTGCTATAGGTTAATTATGAATTGTTGGTTTTTTCCCCTTTTATCATTTAAAGTACAGTATATTTTTGATCCATTTTAACAAGTTCTGTTTACATGTAGTTACATGTATGTTTATTGTTTCAGTGTGGAGATACATTCATGTCTGATACCACCATATACCTCCAGTGATAACACTTTTCCTAGATAAGGAATTAAGCAAAAGGTTCTTTATCAACAAACAAAAAAAACAAACAAACAAACATATTTTTCCCAAATACCATTATATATATGCAGTAATATTGACAAAAACACATTAACACCACTATCCTACCAGACAGTTTTGTCAAGATAGTGCTAGCAAGCTCTTGAACAATTTCATCATTGCTTTTTCCTGATCCTTGTGCAGTTGATCTTGGCTGAACCTCAAGTATTGTTGTGATTAAAGTGCTAGTCTCTTTACGCTGCAAAGAGAAAAACAGAAAAGCCGTGTACCTTTAAAAATTTGCCATCACAAGTTATTACTTAAATATTTTAATCTCTCTCTTGTTTTTTTTTAGGTGTTTATATTCAGAACCAATTACTTCCAAGGAAAACTTTAGCATTTGTTCATGATATTTTCATTCTTGAATTTACTTGAAAATGTAATTGAAATCTGTAAATAGAACTTTGCTCTGTTTTTAGGTGGCTTTTTTGACCAGCTATTGTTACCATAAGAAATAAGTCCCCATGATCATTGAGTGTGTTATATATTTATCATAATGGGTATCATTTTTCTCAACTTCTCTCTTATAAAATGCATCCATTCCACTGCACTGAATTCCAGACCTTTGATGCTGCTGGAATTCAGTACAAACATTTAAAATTAGATAAAAAAGATTTGTTAATATTTTCCCCACTGACTTATCTAAAACTAACATTAATTTTTGCTGCTTTCTACAGAAAAGTGTGAAATGGGCATTTTTTTCTCAGGATGTTTCTAAATTAGTTCATTAAACTTACTGCAGTATATACTGAATGAGACTATAAAGTTAAGGGAGTTGAGTTAAAATTTTAATGTTTTTAATTATCTTAGTATTGGAAGTTATAAAATCCCTGCTTCAAACCCCTAGGACCAAAGTTTATTAGATAATGTGTAGTTTATCTTCTGGTTTTTTACGTGGTATGACAGTCTTTTGCTTTTATGGTGCTGGGCCGTAAGCTTATTGCTACATTAGTCTAGTTTTTAGAATTAATATTATACTACAAGCAAAAGTGGATGTTTTTCTAATTCAGTGCTTATGACAGACAAAAGATATTGCTTTTCAATGGTGTATTGTGTGTGGAAGAGAGAGTGTGTAGTTGAGATTTTCAAAGCAGTCTAGGGGACTTAGACACTTAACTTCCACTAAATTAATGAAAGATCATTATGTTATAGTAGCACCTTGAAGCTACCCAACAAGATCAAAGCCCTATTGTGGTAGGTGCTGTACATACACATCATAAGAGACAGTCTCTCTCCTGGAGAGCTCTTAAATTAAATAGATAATTCTAAGGGTGGGAGAAAGGAAGTATCACTATCCTCATTTTACAGATAGGGAACAAAGACACACAGAGTTTAAGTGACTTGCCTAAGGCCACCAATTCTTTGGTGGAGCCAGAAACTGAACCCAGATCACTTGAGTCCCACCCATCTGTGTCTAAATCCCCTAGTCTGCTTTCAAATTCTCAACCACATTATCTAGCTATTTTTAATGAGTGTTTGTATGTGTGTAATGCTGTTTTTCCTAGACTACTATGAGGGTGGTATTTAAGGATTCTGGAAGATTGTTTGGGTCCCTCCAGGGAAAATGCATAAATATAATAAATTAATAAATATAAATGTGTGTGTTCTGAACAGGTTGTCAGTATTCCTTCACATCTCTCATCCGTCTAATCAGGAATTATAATGTCCCATGAGAAGAGGCTGATTTGTGTAAAACTAAGGATAGAATCAATGTCAATAAACAACTGTCCAGCATAAATCATGGTGCACTTCATTAAAATGCAGCTTGACAGGAAACTGGTTAAAGAAAACATTCGGGAGTTACATATGGGAAAAAATAAATCTAATGATTAGGGTGGATTGCCTAGCAATTCCTGCTTGTTATTTCTGCTTAACAAACTATAATTATTAAATCAAATTCTCCCTTTAAGCTACATAGTATAATTCATTTAATATAATTAATTTAGAACGTGTATTTAAGAAAAGCCTACAAACCTGGAAAGCCAAATTGGCGTTCTCATGCATTCCAAATATTTCTGGGTCGTCGATCAAAGGAAAATGTTCAATATAGTCTTTATAATCTTGCAAACTATCAGCCATAGGGGCAAAATATATACCTATTACAGAAATGCACATACAGACTCCACATTAAAATGTTTTATTGTGAAATAAATGAGCAAAAATGTATGGAAATGTCAAAATGTATATATTGTATATTATTAGTGAAAAACTTAAATTATTGAAAGCACATTCAAAGAACTAAAGGAATTCACCACGTAAACAACAAAACATCTATACGAATATGCTTTAAAATACATTTGGATGGTAACATTTTTCATTATGAGTGACAGGCATATATCAGATTCTGACACTATAAAATTGTTAGAGGCAGAATTTTACAAAGGTAGGGCCAAAAGTCTCACATTTTCATGTTTTGCATTAGCGTGTCTTAGCATTTCAGAGGAACTAGAACTTTCGAAGCAAACAGGTTATATTCTGGAACAGAAAAACAACTGGATATTTGTTGCCTGAGGAAACAATGTAAAAACAGGAGCAGGATATGGGATGTTGCTTGTTATATCCCATAGACAGAACAAACTTTATTTAAAATAAAAAGAAACAAACGGCTTTCACAGGCTTGACTGCTGAGCTGAAGTGGCAACTCACACTGGTATAGTGAGCCCCAGGTTAGTTCCTGACTGGCCTTCCAACTCTCCGGTGGGTCATTACAGTGCTTTTCCTCTTTGGAGGCTTCTAGCTACTCAGCAACTTACACAACGAGGGCTAACTACTCATAACTAATTGCCATCTGTTAACAGCGTAACTACCAGGCCTGGAAGAAGGAAAGACTGGTGTGGCTGAGATGATAAGTGCTGGACTGAAGTAAGTGCAATCTGTCACTGGCCTGTGATGGCTATTCAAGAAACTGAAATTAAATTCTCTTCTCTGCTCCCCCTGTTCTTCCAGGGAAATACATATAAAGGGACATGAATAAATGGCATTAAGGGTATTGAAGTTGTGTGTGTAGGACAGAGCAGAGGAGGGTCCAGTGGTCAGGGCACAAGCCTCAGACTTTGGAGATCTGGGCCCAAGTCCTTGCTCCACCACAGAGTTGCTGTGTGACCTTGGGCAAGTCACTTGCCCTCTGTGTACCTCTGTTCCCTAACTGTACAATGGGGATCATAGCACTGCCCTGTCTCTTAGGGGTTGTGGGAAGATAGGTACATTAACGATTGCCAGGCATTCAGAGGCTACCATGATGGGTGCCATACAAGTACCACAAATAGATACAGAAATGGTGAAGTGGGTTCTGGTGAGTCACTGAGACAGGTGGTTCACTGCCTCACACTGATAACAAGGGAGGTGGAAGAGCCTTTCTGGGGAGGGGGTGAGTGCCGCAGTCCTGAAAAAAGGAATCTTAGGAGTAGCCCAACTCAAGGAGGAGAGATCCAAACTTGATGGGCTTGACTCTCCATTGCACTGTGCCTTGTGTAGTCATTTGCAACAGTGCAAAGGGGGTATAAAATGCTCCCAAATTAGTGAGAAATGTCCCTCTGATCATCTCTTAGTTTGACACTCTGGCCACATATTTCAGGCAGAGAATGCTGACAATGTGCAGTGCTTGTAGCAGTGGGATCCACCTCAAACACCTGTTGAGCATGGTGCTATGCAGCTTTTCAATATTTAATGGGAAGCAAGAGAGCTCCCCTTCTCCCTGAAGATGGCCAGAGTAAAAAGATTTAGCACCATCAGCAGGATACATTGGGAGTTATAAACCCTACAGCAATACTGGAATCTTCCTGGTTGTGCTAAACTTTTAGCCCCCCTAAGTCCTTTAATGGGGCCAGTTCTGGTAAGGACTTTAAAGTACAGCTCTAATCAGAGAAGTGGCTCTGTAAAAATAGCAGTGGAGTTCGAGGCTTGTCATCTCTCTGGCATTTCCAGATCAGATATGCTCAGGTCCCAAGTAAAAATACGGTTTTTTTCCTAATCTGCTATTCCTGCCATTCACCCTGGATATGCAAGTCAAGATAGGTTCTCACGCACAATTACCCAGCATAAAGGTTCTGCAGGCCAAATTCTGCCCTCAATTACACATGCACAAGCTCTTTGTCTTTAGATTATGCCCTTGATGACACCTGGGCAACCCTATTGTCTTCAGTGGGTTTGCTCAACTGTAATTTATTGGATTTTAGCAAACAAGTCTGTTGATGTGCAAGAAGGATTAGATACAATCCAGTTCTCTCTTTCTTATGGGGATAGCATCATCCACTGGATATGGCACTAGACAGGAAGTCAGTAGACTTGGGTTCTATTTCTAGTGCTGCCATTGGCTCACTATGTGACCATGAGCCACTTATGAGTTCCTATTTGGGGCGCCATATTTTAAAAAGTGTTTAGATTAAGATGAGCCCTTTTGAGAACCGTGGGAACCGAGTGGACTGAGCACTTTTGCAAATCTCATCCTTAACCTCTCTGTGCTTCGGTTTCCCCATCTGTAAAATGGAGATAATAATGTTTATTCATCTTTGCAATGTGTTCTAAGATCTAAGTTAGAATTGACAATTATTACCATTAATTGTGTTGGCTCAGCAGTGCTAACTGAAGTATATAATACAAGCAAAAATAGTTTTGTCACTAAATTCAGCAGATATAACTATATTCATATTGTGGGACTAATTTTCCTTTCATTTACACTGGAGTAAATCATGAGTAACTCCATGGACGTCAATGGGGCTAGTGTAGTGTAAAAATAGTGTGAGAAGAGAATCAGGTGCAAGGATCAGAGTAAGAAGTTAACATTTTACATAGTGACTTTTCACAGAAGACCCACATTCTACGGAGTCCCTGAAAATCTGAGGAAGTCCACAACAGACCTCAAGGTTCACAGGTTCTCAAATACTGCAAAATTTGGGCCAAAAGCTTCTTTTTGGAAAATATACTTCTGAGTCAGAGACTTCTGTCTGTGGGAATGGAAGGAGATACACTACCAATAATGTCCTCTGTGGGGCAAGAGACATTTTTCTCAATAAAAAACTAGGGAGACTTTAACTAAGCTTGTTATCCAGTTCTTAGACACACAGAGAGAACCAGACCCCATTGACTGATGTGAGATCCATCACAGAAAGACCAGAATTTTTCTACAATACAAATACAGAATTAAATACACAAAATCATAAAAAAATGTGATAGACAAACAGTTTGCATTAACCTAAATGGAAATCCTCTACAATTCTAATTGTATTTACCTGATTTGGAGTATTTGTAATCATATTCTAATGTTTCAGGAGAAAAAAACCTCTTTAAGACTGTACGCAGGCACCTCTGATCCCAGGTGTCTGTAACTCGCCCTCCATAAGTAATTTCACCTGAAACAGTGTTTGATTTTTACAGATTACAATGTCATATAACAATTCACATATTAAAAAGCTTTTACTTTTTAAAATTTTAACATTCATCTTTCCTAGAATCCAGGATAGCATGATTTTTGTGCGTCACTTTAATGGAAATAAGAGTGTTTAACTGTCAGAAAGATTTTTTTTTTTACTCATTAAAGTGATTGATAAAATCTGACACTGCAATACATCTAAGTCAACTAATAAAAAATGTCAGATTTTCAAACAAGTTGCACACACAATTATGTGCCTAATTTGAGCATGTAATTACTGCAGCTGTATATGTAAACTAGCAAGAGATATAAAGGGTAACAAGAAAACATTCTACAAATACATTAGAAGCAAGAGGAAGACCAAGGACAGGGTAGGTCCATTACTCAATGGGGGGGAAGGGGAATAATAACAGAAAATGTGGACATCGGAGAGGTGCGTAATGACTTCTTTGTTTCGGTTTTCACCAAGAAGGTTGGTGGTGATTGGACATCTAACAGTGAATGCCAGTGAAAATGAGGTAGGATCAGAAGAGACTAAAATAGGGAAAGAACAAGTTAAAAATTACTTGGACAAATTAGATGTCTTCAAGTCACCAGGGCCTGATGAAATGCATCCTAGAATACTAAAGGACCTGACTGAGGAGATATCTGAGCCATTAGCAAATATCTTTGAAAAGTCATGGAAGACAGGAGAGATTCCAGAATACTGGAAAAGGTCAAATATAGTGTCAATCTATAAAAAGGGAAATAAGGACAACCTGGGGAATTACAGACCAGTCAGCTTAGCTTCTGTACCCAGAAAGATAATGGAGCAAATAATTAAGCAATCAATTTGTAAACATCTAGAAGATAATAAGGTAATAAGTAATAGTCAACATGGATTTGTCAAGAACAAATCATGTCAAACCAACCTGATATCTTTCTTTGACAGGGTAGCAAGCCTTGTGGATGGGGGGGAAGCAGTAGATGTGGTATATCTTGACTTTAATTTGACTGGATTTGTGCTGGAAATGGCCTAACCTGATGATTACTTTAGATAAGCTATTACCAGCAGGACAGTGGGGTGGGAGGAGGTATTGTTTCATATTCTCTGTGTATATATAAAGTCTGCTGCAGTTTCCACGGTATGCATCTGATGAAGTGAGCTGTAGCTCACGAAAGCTCATGCTCAAATAAATTGGTTAGTCTCTAAGGTGCCACAAGTACTCCTTTTCATCTTGACTTTAGTAAGCTTTTGATACTGTCTCTCATGACCTTCTCATAAACAAACTAGGGAAATGCAACCTAGATGCAGCTACTGTAAGGTGGGTGAAAAACTGGTTGGAAAACCGTTCCCAGAGAGTAGTTATCAGTGGTTCACAGTCATGCTGGAAGGGCATAATGAGTGGGGTCCTGCAGGGATCAGTACTGGGTCCGGTTCTGTTCAATATCTTCATCAATGATTTAGATAATGGCATAGAGAGTACACTTACAAAGTTTGTGGACAATACCAAGCTGGGAGGGGTTGCAAGTCCTTTGGAGGAGAGGATTATAATTCAAAATGATCTGGACAAACTGGAGAAATGGTCTTAAGTATATAGGATGAAATTCAACAAGGACAAATTCAAAGTACTCCATTTAGGAAGGAACAATCAGTTGCACACATACAAAATGGGAAATGACTGCCTAGGAATCAGTACAGTGGGAAGGGATCTGGGGGTCATAGTGGACCACAAACTAAATAAGAGTCAACAATAATGCTGTTGCAAAAAAAGCAAACATCCTTCTGGGATGTATTAGCAGGAGTGTTGTAAGCAAGACATGAGAAGTAATTCTTCTTCTCTACTCCGCACTGATTTGGCCTCAACTGGAATATTGTGACCAGTTCTGGGCGTCATATTTCAGGAAGGATGTTGACAAATTGGAGAGAGTCCAGAGAAGAGCGACAAAAATGATTAAAGGTCTGGAAAACATGACCTATGAGGGAAGATTGAAAAAGTTGGGTTTGTTTAGTCTGAAAAGGAGAAGACTGAAGGGGACATGAAAACAGTTTTCAGGTATGTAAAATGTTGTTACAAGGAGGAGGAAGAAAAATTGTTTTTCTTAACCTCTGAGGATAGGACAAGAAGCAATGTGCTTAAATTGCAGCAAGGGAGGCTTAGGTTAGACATTAGGAAAAACTTCCTAACTGTCAGGGTGGTTAAGCACTGGAATAAATTGCCTAGGGAGATTGTAGAATCTCTATAACTGGAGATTTTTAAGAGCAGGTTAGACAAACACCTGTCAGGA
This sequence comes from Eretmochelys imbricata, assembly GCF_965152235.1. Taxonomy (NCBI): domain Eukaryota; kingdom Metazoa; phylum Chordata; order Testudines; family Cheloniidae; genus Eretmochelys; species Eretmochelys imbricata. Next base: position 129,630,361 of record NC_135576.1, on the reverse strand, counting down.
GTGGTCTAGATAATACTTAGTCCTGCCATGAGATGACCTCTCGAGGTCCCTTCTAGTTCTATGATTCTATGTAAACTGGGTAGCTGCATCTCATGTGCCTAATTAACCATCTGCATGCACAGTCACTCAATTTGCTGTGTAACTGGAGTAACTGCATATGCAAAATACACATACAATGGTACACACAATTTTCATGATCCATTTTGAATCGGGAAACTCTGGCCCTTAATGTGGTAACAGAAAATGTGTTGTCTGACGGTCTCCTTTCTGGGACTGACTTCTGCCCTAATCTCAGACATTTGAATGGCAGCTCAGACTTGTTCATGGAGCTGGACGGCTGGGACACTACACTCACACCATCTTAGTACTTTCAAAGCTATACAGAAACACTGCCTTCTATATATAATCTCATTAGAGTAATATATTCAACAGTATCTAACTACATACAGGGATCTGAAAAGAGGCCATCATAGGGAGACCGAAAGAACTTTCACGTTGTGGGGCAAATTAGGGGAGGAGTCATTAGGCAGAGCTGGCGCTAGGCATAAGCAGACTAAGCAATTGCTTAGGGCCCTGAGCAGCTCAAGGGGGTCTCCTATTAATTATTAGTATGTGTTGAGCATGGGTGAAGGGCCCACAAAAATATTCCTGCTTATGGCCCCCTATGGGCTTGCATTGGCACTGTAATCAATATTCCATCCTGCAACCTGGCCTTTACCTTAAATTGTACTTGTGGCACCTTAGAGACTGTAACAAACTATCTGAGCATAAGCTTTCGTGATGATGATCATTTCGTGGGTGAAGTGAGCTATAGCTCACGAAAGCTTATGCTCAAATAAATTTGTTAGTCTCTAAGGTTCCACAAGTACTCCTTTTCTTTTTTAGAGAATTTACAGTAGTTTTAATCTTCAGCTTGACAAAACACAGAACAGAATAATGGGACCGATTTTTCATTTACATTGGAAAAGCATTTTTTGCTGTATAGTACAGGTAACTAATGGGAAAAATGTAAAACTAGGCAAAGAGAATGAGGAGTCCTTGTGGCACCTTAGAAACTAACACATTTATTTGGGCATAGGCTTTCATGGGCTAAACCCAAATAAATTTGTTAGTCTCTAAGGTGCCACAAGGACTCCTCGTTGTTTTTGCTGATACAGACTAACATGGCTACCACTCTGAAACTAGGCAAAGAGAGACGCTTAACTGTTATATTCACATACCTATCTTGTGAACTAACTACTATAAAAGCAATTCTAACACTTTGGAATACTACAACCAAATTACAGGGTTTGTGATAAAGGAAATATTAAGTAAAAAATTATAAACCACCATGAAATAGATATGTGAAAAGCATTTTCACATTTCAGGGGTAATCTAGAAGGACATCTTAGAATAAGGGATCAGATATGTTTTGCATAAACCACTGTGAATATGTTTCTATTTTTTTTACTGTACTCTTTGGAAGACGGTTTTTATTCCTTCATAAATCACTTTAATTATTTTTATCATAAAACTACCATTTTTGTTTCCTGTCTAACTAATTATGCAAACTAAAATCTACTTAGCAGAGCTAAGCAGCAAAGCAAAGAGGAACATTACTGAAATTGTGAAGAAAAATTACCTTAAATTCTTGCTGTCAAAACCCAGAAATTATTATAATCTCTATTCTTGGGTCAGTGCTGACTGCATGGTACCAGTACAGAATGCAACGAGCTCGGAGTTCCAAGCTGTTTTACTTTCAGAAGGAAGTGCCTACCCATTACTATTTTACTCCAGTTTTACACTATTGTTACTGCACTGAAATCAATGTAGTTACATTCAGAAGCTGGAGTTACACTGTGATGAATCAGGCCCCTGGGTGTTCCTGAAAAGATTTTTTAAAGTATAAAGAACTGCTTTTGAACAAAGGCTTTGGTTTGCTATCCTATACAATGGTGATTACTAATGGTTAGATTAGCTTTATCAGTCTCTCCACAGTTGCTGAAGAATTTTTAAATCACTTATATTTGACTCTGTAAAGTGAGAGCTGACAATTTTCTTTTCTTCTTGCTCAAGGATATAGATATAATCTGCATGATGATTATCTTGTTGCTATGGGTAATTAAGCAGCTGTTTGGATATTGCCACTTTGATATCAGGTTTCCGTTGGAGGGGTCATAACTTGATGCTCCTACGTGTCCACAATAGCTCTGAATGCTGAGATTTATATGCTCGGGTCATCAAGTTAGAAGGCTGCTAATTTTCTCCAGTCAGGAGATCCTTCCAAACAGAAACTTTGCACGATGGACATAGCTTAGGACTTTTCAAAACCACATAGGTCTTTGCTGTTTGGCCTATGCCCTTGATGTCAGTCTGTTAGATAGCATTTGAATGGGTATGTCTAACCTGGAGCTGGAGGTGTAATTTCCACCTCAGGGAGACAGACCCATGCTAGCTCTGATCGAGCTGGTATGCTAAAAATAGAAGTGTGGATGTAGCAGCACAAGCAGAGGGATTGGCGAGGGTACCTAGGGTTTTAGACTAGACCATACGCAGGACAGCTAGCCCATTCCGATGCTCACACTGTTATGTCTACACTTCTATTTTTAGTGCACTAACTCAATCAGAGCTAGCGTGGCTATGACCACCCAAGACAGAAATTACACTGCCCATTCCAGTGTAGACATGCACTTAGCTAGTGCCTTACCCTGATTCCAACTTTAAAATGCCATAAAAGGTGAAGATTGATTACAGAACCCATATAATTGTATTGACTTCAGTAGGATTCCACGGTTATAAGTAAAAGCATAATATGGCCCTATACAAATAATCAACTTAGACCTGCTAAGTTGTTGCACGTAGCTATATAGCTTAGTAATATCTTGTGTTTATTGAGGAATGCTAGAAGTAGATAACTGCTAATACTGGAGCTGTTAAAATAAAATATCTGAGCACTGTACCTGTTATGTAAGTTAGGGCATCCCAGGGTATCTTTCCTTCTTGGCAGTAAAGATTTAGGTTCAGTAAGGCACATTCTCTATCGCTGTCATTAAATTCATAGCAGATGTTCCACCCAAGAGGTCCAAACTTTTTCCTCTCCTTGAATATTAAATTAAAAGCAAAACTGAGTAAAATTAGTTTGTTCAGGATGCTCAGAGCAATTGTACTGTTAATTCATAGATTCATAGATATTAAGGTCAGAAGGGACCATTATGATCATCTAGTCTGACCTCCTGCACAACGCAGACCACAGAATCTCACCCACCCACTTCTGCGAAAAACCTCTCACCTATGTCTGAGCTATTGAAGTCCTCAAATCATGATTTAAAGTTTTCCAGGTGTCTTGGGCTGTCATGGTGTGTCTTCATGGAGCAGAGAATCCTCCAGCAAGTGACCCGTGCCCCATGCTACAGAGGAAGGCGAAAAACCTCCAGGGCTCTTCCAATCTGCCCTGGAGGAAAATTCCTTCCCGACCCCAAATATGGCGATCAGCTAAACCCTGAGCATATGGGCAAGATTCACCAGCCAGATACCCAGGAAAGAATTTTCTGTAGTAACTCAGATCCCACCCCATCTAACATCCCATCACAGGCCATTGGGCCTATTTACCATGAATATTTAAAGATCAATTAATTGCCAAAATCATGTTATCCCATCATGCCATCTCCTCCATAAACTTATCGAGTCTAATCTTAAAGCCAGATAGGTCTTTTGCCTCCACTGCTTCCCTTGGAAGGCTATTCCAAAACTTCACTCCTCTGATGGTTAGAAACCTTCATCTAATTTCAAGTCTAAACTTCCCAATGACCAGTTTATATCCACTTGTTCTTCTGTCCACATTGGTACTGAGCTTAAATAATTCCTCTCCCTCTCCATTATTTAACCCTCTGATATATTTATAGATAGCAATCATATCTTAATGTGGCGTTGTCTTCTGATAGCAATTTCAAATTTTGTAACAGAAATGATAAAGTGATAGATTAGCACAGACCTTAGCAAGGGGCAATGTGTAGTCGTTTTTTGGCCCCATGACTAAGGCTAAGATTTTGTCAAGGATATTTTTAGTAAAAGTTACAGACAGGTCACGGGCAACAATGAAAAAGTCACAGAAACCCGTGACCTACCCCTGATTTTTATTAAAAATATCCCTGACAAAATGGGGAGCCGGTGGGCTGGGAGCTTCAGGGGCCACCACCACCCATGGGGTCTCGGAATTCCAGGGCCCCCTTCTGCTGACAGCTCTGAGCTGCGGGGGTCCTCCCTACCTCCTGCGGCAGCTGGGGACCCTTCAGCTCCCAGCCGGCGCTGGCTGAAGTCACAGAGGTCTTTGGAAGTCACAGATTCTGATTTAATTGGGGATCGGTCCTGGTTTGAGCAGGGCGTTGGACTAGATGACCTCCTGAGGTCCCTTCCAACCCTGATATTCTATGATTCTATGATTCTCCACTACTAAATGGCAGCCTTACCCATGAGTAGCACCTGAAGGCACTGGTCCTCAGGGACACTCCCCCCAAGTCATATTTTCCTGCTGGCTCTTGGGACAGGAGAGGGTAGTAATTTCCAGTTGTCTTATGCCATGAGCACATTGCAACTCCCCCCCAGCAACGGGTCAGCTGAACTTTCGTTCTATCCATTCCCCAACCCTTACTGTACAATTAAAAGTAAAGTATTAGCTTTTGGTCACTTAGGAGATAAATCTCCCTATTAGAGATGGGAAAGGTTGTCTCAAAATTCAACCTATCTTCTAGTCTTACATGTCTAATCTTACAGCTCTCCATCTGCCCAGTTCATGTAATTCCAAATATTGCATTATTTTTCAAAATAAATAATTCCGTGATTTTTTCTTGAAGTGAGATGAATGCAACATTCATGAATAATCTGACAGCAGCAACCTAGTACGCTAAGCAAGGATAACATTGCGAACCAGCTGAGCGGCTAACAGCACAGAGGCTAACAGAGGGAGTTTGCCTGGGAGCTGTCTGAGAGGAGGTACACTAAGGGCTGCATTACGGAGGCTGTGTTGGTGAGTATCTGAGTGTCTGTTGTGGGGACAGTTTGACCGTGTGCTTGATTGGTTGTTTGAAAAGTGTGAATTGGGAGTGCTTTGTTCCAGGTGAGCCTTGAGTGGGCCTGACTGTTATAAAAAGCCGGTCAGCTGCGAACCAGCTGAATGGCGAACAGCAGAGAGGCTAACAGAGGGAGTTTGCCTGGGGAGAGCCCAGTGAGGCTTACATCTTGCCGGCTTCTCTGAGTAGTCACTACAACTCCCGAGGAAGCTCATAGAAGGAAGGTAATATGGATGGGGGGTGTTCAGCTGTTGTGACCTGCACTGGATGTGCCATGTTTGTCTTTCTTCCACAGAACAGAAGCGACTTTGTCTGTACAAAGTGCAAGCTGGTCTCCATACTGGAAGAGAATGTTCAAGCTCTGGAGGAACAATTATCGACCCTGCGTTGCATAAGAGAAACTGAAAATTTCCTGGACAGATGTCAGGATATGCTTCTACGGACACAATGTTCTGAAGATTCAGAGCAGGCTGCGCAGCAGGGACAGGAGGACGGTGAAGAAATTTGGCAGCATGTGACCTCCAGAAGAAGAAAGGGGAGCGTCCATGTACCAGCAATGCAGATACAGGTAAGGAACCGTTTTCATGTTCTCTCCACAGGTACTAATGCGGAGAGTGGACTAGATGATACATCTGAGGGAAGGGAACAGAAGGAGACCTCGCCAATTGGAAGACATGAGATGCACTGTCCTAGAGATGGGGGTTTCACGACCACCGCTCCCAAGAGAAGGAGGCGGGTAATGGTGGTCAGGGACTCACTCCTCAGGGGGACTGAGTCATCTATCTGCCACCCCGACTGGTAAAACCGAGAAGTCTGCTGCTTGCCAGGAACTAGGATTCACGATGTGACGGAGAGACAGCTGAGACTCATCAAGCCCTCGGATCGCTATCCCTTCCTGCTTCTCCGTGTGGGCACCAATGATACTGCCAAGAATGACCTTGAGCGGATCACTGCGGACTATGTGGCTCTGGGAAGAAGGATAAAGGAGTTTAAGGCACAAGTGGTTTCTTGTCCATCCTCCCCATGGAAGGAAAAGGCCTGGGTAGAGACCGTCGAATCGTGGAAGTCAACGAATGGCTACGCAGGTGGTGTCGGAGAGAAGGATTTGGATTCTTTGACCATGGGACGGTGTTCCAAGAAGGAGGAGTTCTGGCAGAGACGGGCTCCACCTAACAAAGAGGGGGAAGAGCATCTTTACAAGCAGGCTGGCTAACCTAGTGAGGAGGGCTTTAAACTAGGTTCACTGGGGGAAGGAGACCAAAGCCCTAAGGTAAGTGGTGAAGTGGGATACTGGGAGGAAGCATGAGAAGGAGAGCATGAAAGGGAAGGGCTCCTGACTCATACTAAGAAAGCAGGACAAACAGCAAGTTATCTCAAGCATCTATACACAAATGCAAGAAGCCTGGGAAACAAGCAGGGAGAACTGGAAGTCCTGGCACAGTCAAGGAATTATGATGTGATTGGAATAACAGAGACTTGGTGGGATAACTCACATGACTGGAGTACTGTCATGGATGGATATAAACTGTTCAGGAAGGACAGGCAGGGCAGAAAAGGTCGGGGAGTTGCACTGTATGTAAGGGAGCAGTATGACTGCTCAGAGCTCAGGCATGAAACTGCAGAAAAACCTGAGTGTCTCTGGATTAAGTTTAGAAGCATGAGCAACAAGGGTGATGTTGTGGTGGGAGTCTGCTGTAGACCACCGGACCAGGGGGATGAGGTGGACAAGGCTTTCTTCCGGCAACTCACGGAAGTTACTAGATCGCAGGCCCTGGTTCTCATGGGAGACTTCAATCACCATGATTTCTGCTGGGAGAGCAATACAGTGGTGTACAGACAATCCAGGAAGTTTTTGGAAAGTGTAGGGGACAATTTCCTGGTGCAAGTGCTGGAGGAACCAACTAGGGGCGGAGCTCTTCTTGACCTGCTGTCCACAAACCGGGAAGAATTAGTAGGGGAAGCAAAAGTGGATGGGAACCTGGGAGGCAGAGACCATGAGAGGGTCGAGTTCAGGATCCTGCCACAGGGAAGAAAGGAGAGCAGCAGAAAACAGACCCTGTACTTCAGAAAAGCAGACTTTCACTCGCTCAGGGAACTGATGGGCAGGATCCCCTGGGAGAACAACATGAGGGGAAAAGGAGTCCAGGAGAGCTGGCTGTATTTTAAAGAATCCTTATTGAGATTACAGGGACAAACCATCCCGATGTGTAGAAAGAATAGTAAATATAGCAGGCGACCAGCTTGGCTTAACAGTGAGATCCTTGCTGATCTTAAACACAAAAAAGAAGCATACAAAAAGTGGAAGATTGGACAAATGACCAGGGAAGAGTATAAAAATATTGCTTGGGCATGCAGGAGTGAAATCAGGAAGGCCAAATCACACCTGGAGTTGCAGCTAGCAAGAGATGTTAAGAGTAACAAGAAGGGTTTCTTCAGGTATGTTAGCAGCAAGAAGAAAGTCAAGGAAAGTGTGGGCCCCTTACTGAATGAGGGAGGCAACCTCGTGACAGAGGATGTGGAAAAAGCTAATGTTCTCAATGCTTTTTTTGCCTCTGTCTTCATGAACAAGGTCAGCTCCCAGACTACTGCACTGGGCAGCACAGCATGGGGAGGAGGTGACCAGCCCTCTGTGGAGAAAGAAGTGTTTTGGGACTATTTAGAAAAGCTGGACAAGCACAAGTCCATGGGGCCAGATGAGCTGTATCCGAGAGTGCTAAAGGAGTTGGCGGATGTGCTTGCAGAGCCATTGGCCATTATCTTTGAAAACTCATGGCAATCGGGGGAGGTCCCGGACGACTGGAAAAAGGCTAATGTAGTGCCCATCTTTAAACAAGGGAAGAGGGAGGATCCTGGAAACTACAGGCCAGTCAGCCTCACCTCAGTCCCTGGAAAAATCATGAAGCAGGTGTTGCTCTTTTAAGACTTCTAAAAGCATGCTCCATGCCTCGTCCCTCTCAGATTTTGGATGGCTCTTGAGATTCTTAAACCTTGGGTCGAGTGCTTGTAGCTATTTTTAGAAATCTCACATCGGTACCTTCTTTGCGTTGTGTCAAATCTGCTGTGAAAGTGTTCTTAAAATGAACATGTGCTGGGTCATCATCCGAGACTGCTATAACTTGAAATATATGCAGAATGCGGGTAAAACAGAGCAGGAGACATACAATTCTTCCCGCAAGGAGTACAGTCACAAATTTAATTGATGTATTATATTTTTAATGAGCATCATCAGCATGGAAGCATGTCCTCTGGAATGGTGGCCAAAGAATGAAGGGGCATATGAATGTTCAACAGATCTGGCATGTAAATACCTTGCAACGCCAGCTACAAAAGTGCCATACAAATGCCTGTTCTCACTTTCAGGTGACATTGTAAATAAGAAGCAGTAAGCAGTATCTCCCGTTAATATAAACAAACTTGTTTGTCTTAGCGATTGGCAGAATAAGAAGTAGGACTGAGTGGACTTGTAGGCTCTAAAGTTTTACATTGTTTTGTTTTTGAGTGCAGTTATGTAACCAAAAAAATCTGCCTTTGTAAGTTACACTTTCACGATAAAGAGATTGCACTTCAGTACTTGTATGAGGTGAACTGAAAAATACTATTTCTTTTATCATTTCTACAGTGCATATATTTGTAATAAAAAATAATAATATAAAGTGAGCACTGTGCACTTTGTATTCTTTGTTGTAATTGAAATTAATATTGAAAATGTAGAAAAGCATCCAAAATATTTACTAAATTTCAATTGGTATTCTATTAAGTGCGATTAATCACGATTAATTTTTTAATTGCGATTAATTTTTTTGATTTAATTGCGCAATTTGATTTAATTGCGTAATTTAATTTAATTAACTGCAATTAATTGACAGCCCTAATTTGTAATATAACTTACAGTTCTAGTTTCTGGAAATTAATGGCTAAATAAGGTTTGCACAAAATACTGCTATTTCAGTTATGATTCCATCAGACGTATTCTGAATATAACAGATTTCTTGAACTAATTTTGTAATGGCATCTTAGTACCTCTGCTATCTGAACTAACACCATCAGGTATACCTGAATGATAGCATGGAAGAAGCAAATGCCAAAAATCATTTTCCTCCAATTTATGCCAAGGATATTGTCTTCAAAAAACGTAGTCGTCATCTCTGTGAATGCCCGCCTGATGTTTGCACGAAGTCCTTTTGGAGGCTCATTGGTTACCTGAATTGGGAAAAATAACCAGTTCTTGTTATATACATAAGTCTGCTCTCCATTTTTTTACTGCAGAGCTGTCAAGTGATCACTTGAATGGCTATCTGCATGTAAATTGTATTTTCTACATTGAGGAGACTCATCTACATTAAGCTTTAAGTTTTAACCAAATGAACACATTGATTATTTCCCCTAGAAAATATATGGAAATGAAAAGCTATGTTATGAAAATAAGGAAAATTGGAGCAGAAAGAAATTGGAAAAAATGTGCAGGCACAAATTAGAATAAATAAATAAAAATAGCAAAAAGGGTGATTCAAGTACACACTATTGCAATTTATCTGCTTTATTTAGACAACAGCTTCCAGCTTCCGGATCTTGGTTTAGCAGAAGGCTGTCCTACTGGGCAGAAAGACTGTCCAGCCAGCAGTAGTCAGTATCTTGATTTAAATGGATTAGGGTTACAAAGATCAGGAGGGACAGCAGAGTTCATGCCAGGGTAAGCTCTTTCATTCAGCTGTCCCAGGCTACATTTGTAAGGAGCTAGAGCTTGCCAGTCTTGAGTGTCTGGATTAGAGTGAAGGTTACTTACGGAACTACTGGAAAGTGCTCAGATCCTATGGTGATGAGTATAGTATAAGAACCTATATAGAACAGAATCGAATGGACCAGACTATGATAGAATCAATGTGTTGGCTTCAACAAAGAAGGTGTGAGTGGTGGACCTTTCTGATTTTTCTGTTTTTTCACAACGTATGTTCCACTGGGGAAGGGAGAACATTCCTGGAGTTTTATTAAAGGGAAGGGCATGTGCCTCCCACATTCTAATGAGCACAATATGTTACAACTACATTTTCTATAGTATCTTTCACATATAATATATCCCATAATGCTTAACTGAGTTAACTAGTAAAGTTATACCAAGCTAAAAAATAAACAAGAAAACAGAGGGAGAGAACAACAACCTGGTATACACAAGGGATGTATAAAACTGTTGGTTTCAACAGCAGTTCTCTAAGATGACAACCCATAGGGGGCACACTGTCTGTGCCCTGGCATAGAAGCTTGTAGCCTTGAAGAAAACGGTGTCTGATGGGTACACTCACCCTTCCTACCATCTGAAGGGTTCCCCGTAACTCCTTTCAGTTCTGCCATTAATTCAGGAATCTTTAACTCAAGACTTGGCAGAAGTAGGGAGGTTGTGTAGGCAGTCATCCTGAAGAACCATGGGAAGTAACCATTTTTCCTTCTTTAAGAATAGAAAAGACAGTTATCTCTGGAGCAGCGTGTGTATGCCACGGTATAAGGGGCGCCGTCAGTCCCCCCCACCCCTAGTTCCTTCTTGCTGGAATTCCAACAGTGGGGAAGGAGAGTGGGTCATGGAATGGACATGAGCAACACATCCTGAAGAACACCAGTTATAGAAAAAGGTAACTGTCTTTTCTTCTTCAAGTGCTTGTTCATGTCCATTCCATATTTGGTGACCCCCAAGCAATACCAACGGAGGCGGGCAGGAGTTCATGGACGTGTAGCTTGTAACACAGCTCTGCTGAACCCAGCGTGGTCTCTGGCCTGTTGTGTGATGGCCTAGTGTGCTGTAAACATGTGAACCGAAGACCACGTGGCGACTCTGCAAATGTCCTGGATGGGGGTGTGTGTCAGGAAGGCTGCCGAGGACACCTGCACTCTCGTTAGGTGGGCCTTCACCAGAGGCGGTGGTTGGACCTGCGCCAGCTCATAACAGATCCGTGATCTAGGAAGTGATCCAGTTGGAGATCCTCTGAGAGGACACTGGAAGACCCTTCATCCTGTTCACTGTTGCGATGAAGAGCTGTGTCGACCTGTGAAAGGGCTTGGTATGCTCCAGGTAAAACACCAAGGCAGGTTGCATGTCCAAGGCGTTCAGCTGCCTCTGCTCATTGGTCTTGTGCAGCTTAGGACAGAACACTGGGAGGAAGATGTCCTGGTTGATATGGAAGGAAGACACCACCTTTGGCAGGAAGGCTGGATGTGGTACCAACTGTCCTTTATATTTGTAGAAGACCTACTTCCCAAAAGGACCTGCTTCACCTCCCTGGAGCAGGCTTGCTCCTCCGCGTTCAACCATGCAGCATTCATGCCGAGAGGTAGAGGGAGGTGAGGTTGGGGTGCAGGAGGCGACCGTGGTCTTGCGAGAGAAGGTCTGGGAGGTCGGGCAATGACCATGGCAGGGCTACTGCCAGATCCAACAGCATGCCGAAGCAATGCTGGCGCAGCCATGCCAGGACAATCGTAATGATTCAAGCCTTATCACTCTTGATTTTTGACAGGAGTCTGCTGACGAGTGGGATGGGTGGGAATGCATACATCAGATCTCCCGACCAGGACAGGGGAAAGGTGTCAGAGAGCCTTGCCGAGGCCTTACAGGGAGCAAAACTGATGACATTTCCTGTTCTGCCTGGTAGCGAACAGGTCTACTTGGGGAGTTCCCCACCTCTGGAAGAGCTTCTGGACCGCTTCTGGGTGGTGCGACCACTCGAGGTCAGAAAAGAAGGACCTGCTGAGGCAATCTGCCAGAGTGTTCTTGACACCGGGAAGGTGACAGGTCTCTGGGTGGATAGCATGCTGGATGCAGAAATCCCTTAGGCAGGGTGCTTCTTGACAGAGTGCCGATGAGTGCGCTCCCCCTTGCCTGTTGATGTAAAACATCAAGGCTGTGTTTTCCATAAGCACTCGAACCACTCAGCTGGATAACTGCAGGAGGAAAACCGCGAAGGCTAGGTGAACCACCCTGAGTACTTTGACGTTTATATGCAACGTCATCTCCTCTGCAGACCACATACTTTGCGTCCACGTCACGCCGAGGTGCACTCCCCAGCCAAGGGGCGAGGCATCCGATATCAGCGACACCAAAGGTAGTGGGCTGTCGAAAGGGACCCCGTTGAGGATCGTTCCACAGTCAGTCCACCACTGCAACATGGTGAGTACCTTTGGTGGGATGGTGACGACCTTGTCTAGGTGATCCGTGGATGGGGCATAGACCGTAGCCAACCACTGCTGGAGGGGTCGCATCCGGAGCCTCGCATAGTGGACAATGTATGTGCACGCTGCCATGTGGCCCAGCAGCCGCAGACAGACCCTGGCTGTTGTGAAAGGAAATGCGGAGACTCTAGTGATGAGGTCCCCCATCATTTGGAACCTGTCATGCAGCAGAAATGCCTTTGCTCTGGTGGAGTCAAGGACCACCCTGATAAACTCTATCCTTTGTATAGGGACAAACATTGATTTTTCCTTGTTTATCCACAGGCCTAACCTCCTGCACGTTGTCAGCAGCATTGCGATGGTGTCCTGGACCTGGAGTGACCCTTGACCAGCCAGTCATCGAGGTACGGTTAGATCAGGATACCTTGACGTCTGATGTGAGCCACCACCACCAGCATGCACTTTGTGAACACCCTTGGTGCTGTTGCCAGGCCGAAGGGGAGCACTGCGAACTGGTTGTATGCGGATCCCACCGTGAAGCGGAGGAAGCAACTGTGTCCTTGAGAGATCACTATATGAAAGTACACATTCTTCAAGTCAAGGGCAGTGTATCAGTCTCCTGGATCCAGGGAGGTGATGATGGAGACCAGTGAGACCTTGCGGAACTTCACCCTCTTGAGAAACTTGTTGAGGAGTCGCAGGTCCAGGATGGGATCAGAAAGCAATGGGAGTAGAACCCCTTGCCCTTGAGGTGTAGGAGGACTTCTTCCACAACCCCTGCCTGCAGCAGGCCTTGTACTTCCTGATGCAGTAGACTCTTATGAGAGAGGTCCCTGAAGAGGAATGTGGAGAGAGAGTGGGATGTGGGGTTTGAAACAAATTGGAGAGTATAGCCCTGCGCCACAGAATTGAGGACCCAACGGTCTGAAGTTATAGACGCCTGGTCTGGGAGGAAAAAAGAAAGGCGGCTGGAGAAATGGAGGGGGGCAGGATCCAGGACAGTGGCTGGAATGTCGCCCTCGGGCACACCCTCAAAATGTCTACTTTGACCCCTGCTGGAAGCGGGAAGAGCCAGCCTGTGTTGAGGCAGATGGCTGCTGGCCCTGACGGCACTTGTAAACCTTGCCCTTCCTATGGAAGGGTTCCTGTCTAGGCTGGCTGCGCTACTGATGGGGAGGCTGCAGCTTAAGTTGGTTTCTTTGCTGCCCTGGGTGTACAGGCCCAGGGTCTTGAGTGTGGTGCGTGAGTCCTTTAGCTCGTGCAGCTTATTGTCTGTTTTCTCTGCAAACAGGGCCTGGTCATCGAATGGGAGGTCTTGGATGGACTGTTGGACCTCAACTGACAAGCCCAAGGACTGCAGCCAAGCCACTCTCCTCATTACTATGGCTGAGGCCATGGTCCGCGCTGCAGAATCAGTCACATCTGAAGCTGCCTGCAGTGCCGCCCTCACCACTCCCTGCCCCTCTTCCAGGATGGCCTGGAACTCTTTCCTGGGGTCCTCTGGGAGGGAGTCAACAAATTTGGCCATCGACTGCCAAACATTAAAATCGTAACAGCCCAATAGGGCCGGATGGTTCACCATCCTCAGCTGTAGGCTTGATGACAAATAAACCTTACTCCCAAAAGAGTCCAGCTTCTTCACCTCTTTGTTTTTGGGAGTAGCCCCTGGTTGTCTCTGACTTTTCTGCTCATTGACTGCAGGCATTACTAACGAGTTCGGGACAGAGTGGGTATACAAGTACTCATATCCTCTTGCAGGCACATAATACTTGTGTTCCGCCCGCTTGGAAATTGGGGGTACCAATGAGGGGGTCTGCCAGAGGGCTTTGGTAATTTTGGCCAGCCCCTCATAAACTGGCAGTGTGACTCTAAAGGGAGCTGCTGAGCTGAGGATGTGGAAGAGGGTGTCAGAGAGCTCCTCCAGCTCCTCAGTTTCTAGCCCCAAGTTCGAGGCTACTCTCCTCAAAAGCTCCTGATGAGCTTTGGCATCGTCCCGGGAGACCGCAGGTGGGGGCCCCATGTTGGCCTCATCAGGGTATGAGGAAGAGGATGTGGCTGCAGCAGGTGCCACCACCTCTGTGACCTACTCAGCAGGACCTTCTTCCCCCATCTGTTGTACATGGGGGGTCCCAAGCAGCGTGGCCTCCATTTCACACAGGCAGAAGACCATGGCAGAGGGCTTTTCAGAGACTCCCAACACTGACTGATGCTCACGGGTTCCAAGGGTGCCTTGGCATGGGCCATTGACCCTGAGGCCACGATAGTCCTGTCGGTGCTGCGCGAAGGACCAGTGCCATCAATGGAGGACCTTGACCCACCTGCAGGTGCTCTTGGTCCGACTCCAAGCCCTAGGATGAAGGGCGCTGCTCTGGATACTGGGACTGTACTGAGGGTGACCAGGTGTCTCGGTCCCAGCAGTGTCCACTGCCATGCTCTGAGTGGGATCTGTACGCGGGCGACGACTCACCGCACCGAGATCCCGGTGACCGATGTCTGGCGTATCTGAAATGGTACCCCGATGATCTTTGCCGAACGCTTCCTGACAGGTGCCGATCCATGGAGCGGGAGCAAGAGCGTGACTGATGCTGCGATGTTGAGCATCGATGCTGGTACGGCAACCTATGTCGGTCGGCCAGTGACCGGTACTGAGAGTCCTGATGGAGGCTTTAGCTGGAGTGGCTTCTAACAGAAGGGGAGTGGCTACGACCCTCCCAGTACTGGGGTCGTGGGGTTGAGTGTGTCTCAGTAGGTCTACGCCATACTACCGGTGACCGACGCTTCGAGCCCGCAAAGCAAGGACCAGAATCCAGAGACTGGCTCTGACTGGTAGGCAGCCCTATGTCCACGGTGCGGTGGATCTGTGTGGATGAGCACTGGCGGGACGCTCCCTGAGGTGGTGAGCAGAGCTGCACTGACAGATACCGAAGGAATGGTCCAAAGGCAGGCTGACTCCTTGATTTGGGAGCTGCCGTCACTGGTGTGGGCGGCACCAGGAGGGACAAGATATGGAAGTGGAATTTCACCTGTCTGACGACAGCACCAGCAGGTCGCTCTGCACCAAAACTATGGAGTCCGATCTTACCTGCTCCAGCGCCGACTCCATAAGGAACACTTTAAGTTGGACATCCCGCTCTTTCTTAGCGCGAGGCTTAAACCTCCTGCAGATCCGACACCTGTCGCTGAAGTGAGATTCCCCAAACACCTTAAACAACTGGTGGGGGGGTCACTGACTGGCTTAGGCTTCCTACAGCAGTTGCAGTTCTTAAAGCCCGGGGCATGCCCCATCCCGAGCCTAAGTCCCATCTGGGACAATTATAAACTAAATTAAACACACTAAGGGAACTATTTACAAAAGAAAGTTTGCAACGAACAGTTCTAGAGAAAGAAAAGTTTGCCGAAGCAAAGGAACGTTCCAGCACCATCTCTGGCAATGAGAAGGAACTTTGGGGGAGGAGGCAGCGGGGCACCTTATACCACAGCATATGTGCGCCACCCCAGCGGGTGCCAGAGCCAGTCCCCTACAGATACCACTAAGGGAAAAGCTTCCAGCACCAGTGCATGTGGTGAGCACACACGCCTAACATGGAATGGACATGAGGAAGCACTTGAAGAAGAATAGAGAGCTCCCCTCTCTTAGTACATTAGCCAGCAGCAGTAATTGTCCAGCAGGTGGTCAGAGGAGATAAAAGAGATCACCAAATTTGTTCTAGAGATTAAGTTGAGGGAGTAATGCTGTGAAAAGTACATTTAGAACTCCAAGGAGAAGCCTTGTATATTTTGACGGTGAAGACTGTGCAAAAAGATGCTTTAGAAGCTGTTCTGGACCTAGTTGAGTGTGCTCTGATATTCCCAGGTGTCTGAACACCTGTCAGGTCATAAAATCATGTATACATACTCTGATCCATTTGGAGAGCCTGTAAACTGCAATGGACTGAACCCAGGCCTAATCCCCATATGCCACAAAAAGTTTGAAGGACTTGGAGATAGATATGGTCTTATATAGATAATAACTTCAGGCCCTCTGGATGTCTACGGCATGGAGCATGACTTCCCTGGATGAAAACGAAGCTGAGTAATATACAGGTGGGTTAATGGACAGACTGGGAGACCACTTGAGCCACAAAATTGGGGTGAGGACACAGGACTTAGTTAAAAGAGCTGATAAAATTGCAGCCACTTGGCAACAGGATTGGTGCATGCAGGATCAACATGGTCTATAAAGAGCTCTGCAGGTCAGAGGTGAGTCCTTTCCTGATTCATTCTGCATTCTCTTGAAATATCACGCTCCCTCTGATGGCATGGTTTTGGTGATGGTGGTTACTGAATATGTTATATTTACGGTACCACAATGGAGAAGAGACTATGGATTTTGGATTCCTTTTGGCTCGTCAGAACTTTGGACACCTTGAGTTTGTACTGGCGGGATTGCTGATTGTCAGCTGATCCCATTTAGTGTTTTTAAAGAAAATGATGTGTCTGGCCGTCCTAAATATAAAAGCAAAAGATACAAACATTCCAACTTGTAGAATATGCTTTTTGGATTTTGATTCATTAGAAAATACAGATTAGACATTTGATTTGAGATACGCCGTAAATAATTTATTTCGTCCTTGAATTGTTCATTTTGCTTAGGGTTATTTCCAGATATATTACCTTGACAGAGTTCTGAAGGACAGTGACAGGAAAGGTTTCACTGGGCATGGAACTTAAATAGAGTCGAAAGCTCTCCTGAATAGAAACATCTGAAAACCAAAATAATGAGTACATTCACTACACTCCTATGAAAGAGTTTAGTTAAAATTCATACACAAATCTTAAACAATTTGCTATAAGATCTATCTTTCCAACGATTGGAGTATTGGAACTACATATACTATCTAATGTTCATTTATGATCTGGAAGAGGGAGTAAACAGCATTATATTTAAATTACAGGGGATAATTTGGGCAGTGTTTCAAACCCCAGTGGACATAAACAGATAGTAACAAGAAACATGGAGAGCTTGGAGAGTAGGGACTACAGGGGAGTCAGGAGATAAAGCAAGACTCAAGAAATTGCATTTGGAGAAAAATAATAAGAAATACAGATATTACTTCGGAAAGAAAAACCTGAAAAGCAATAATGCTGAAAGAGATTGAGGGATGATAGCAGACAGCTGGATATGAGATTGCAACGGGATATGGCAGCAAGAAATGTTAATATAATTTTGAGCTGTATTTGCAGAAGTATTATGTCATAAATAACACTCCCTCGGTACATGACTATAGTGGTACCAAACCTGGAATACTGTGTTCCATTCTAGGCACCTAAGTAATAGAAAGCTACAGAAAAATTGAATGGAGTACAGAGAAAAGCAACACAATAATTAAGGGAATGGAAGTGCTGACATACAAAGAAATAGTAAAAGAACTGAATGGCTGGAATTTTCAAAGGAGTCTAAAGAAATCAGGTGGCCAACTTCCATTGACCTTCAATGGGAGTTGAATTTCTAAATAGTCTTTATGGCTTCAAAATCAACCCCAATATGCACAGTTTGGCTAAGCACTAACTTACAGGGACAGTGAAGGAGAACAAACAAACTGTGGATTATGATGGTAGAGAAAGGATTAACAGGGACCCAAAGAGAGGCAAAAAGCAGACCAGCTGGGTTCAATTGCAGCTGCTGCTATAGAAGGATTGGTTTTCAGAGGACTTGAGGTGGCTGGGGAGAAGGAAGCTCTCAAAGAGAAGAGTTCAGCTCTCTGTGAGTCTGTGAATGTACTTGGAAAAGGCCTAGCAAGAAAGAAGGGCCTCTGGTTAGTGGCTGGAGTTTTCCCATGGGAGTTGGCTGAAGCAACCCGGATTTTAATTTTTATAATGTACAGAAAATTTCACTGTGAAGCAGTAAAATTTGTGACCGATATTACATACATGGAACTAAACCACTAAAAGCAAGAAAATTACAGTGTAACCCATCTAACACACAGGTAGTCACCTACAAACACACACCTGGTCACTACAACAGACTACAACTTGAACTCTGCCCCTCCACAACCTTCCTGTCTGCACATCCCCTTTTACCAAACTACCTGCTTCCAAACACCATTAGTAGTGGACATTTGGCGAAGTAGTTTGGTGTGTTGGGTGGAGTAGATCAATGAGGACTGTAATGAATCATATGTATATCGCTCTGTGCTTCAGTTCCCAATCTGTGGATAGGGATAATATTTCCCTGTCTCATAGGGTGTTGGCATTGTGAGGATAAATTCATTAATGCAAATACATTCTTTAATATACGTGAGGTGAACAGATACAATGGTGAAAGCCTATAAACAAGCAAATGAAAATAATACATAAATGAGCACTATAGCACGTAGAATAAAGGTAATACTCTCTAATAGAATGAGCAACTTCTTAATCCTACAGATGACCATTTCTTTGGCCCTTTCCCATCTCATCAGCAAGACAAGCAAAAAGTGGAAAAGCACACTTCTGATTTGGCACTACCTTTAGGGAACTATATTGTATCACAGAAGGAAAACTACATACTTGGCTCGGTAAAGCTTTTTATAAGCTCTTCCATAGCTAACATCCATGAAACTGCTAGGTGACAGTTTTGCAGAAAAACCCAATTTCCTGTTTTCATTGCATCCTTTATCAGCTTTTCTGCAATAGGTCCTTGCCCTTGCCCTAGTGAAATTGACCGTAATCTGAAACAGAGAGAAAATTTTGTCAATGTTCATGATGCAAATATCTGGACATACAGTGACTTTTGAAATGGTAGGTATTTAGGATTTGTAGCTTTTAAAGATAGTGGCCAACATTTCCTAACTTGGGTGCTGAAATTTAGGCACCTCAATCCATATTTAGACCCTAAATTTTCAGAGACGCTGGGCACCTACAAATCCACTGAAGTCTATGGGAGCTGAAAGAGCTCATAATCTCTGAAAACTGTACCAATGTTATTTAGGTGCCTAATATGGTTTTAGGAGTCTGATTTGACAGCTTTGGCTACAAATATAGAAATATAAATATATACAAATATGAAGATCTCTGAAGCATAGCTATAGTATATAGTTTCGAGGAGAACTAAAAAAATTATTTTAACATACATTAATGTACAGAGAGGGTGAAATCCTGACACCACTAAAGTCAATGGTAGAAGTCAGTGAGGCCAGCATTTCACCCACAGACAGTACATGTTACAGTATAACTCAATGGAATAAATGTACAAGCGTAAGAGAGTGGGATTTTCAAAGAAGATTAGATGAATTAGGTACCCAGTTCCCTTAAAATTCTTAGGGTTCTTTGATACCCGATACTCAGTTTCCTTAAACTCCTTAGGGTCCTTTGAATATCCCAGCTGAATACCATGTCTAATAAAACTATGTAATTTGTACCGTTCTGAATATCCTCGTTCTTTTGCAAACCTCTGGAAAGCTCCCATGGGGTCAGAGCCTGTGCTTAGGATAAACACCAGAGGAGTTGAAGAGGACATGTCTTGATAAAGAGTCCCCAAGTCAACTGGGGGATTCTCTATGAATTGTTTTCCAAGGTTCTCTATTACAAACTCAGTAAGTGCAGAGACCACCTGAGGATATGAAAACATACCAATTTACAAACAGAAAGAGGCACAGAGAACAGTATTTACATTTGACTGTATACCCTTTCAGGCCAGGACTGTATCTTTGTATGTTTTTGTAGAGCACCATAAGACCCAGTCCTCACTGGGGCAAATACAAATAATAAAGACTAATTAATCAGTGGTGAAAATCAATCAGTCTTCCAAGTTCAAAATCACTACGATCCCTTCAACCAACCACCTCCCGAAACCCATAAACAGATAACATTCACTGCATTGTGTTAACTCAAACACGCCACAGTTAGTACTAGGGGCATTTCAAAAAGTTTGATTCAACATCCAAAAAGTTTGGATAATATCATAAGAATTGGCAAACTAGAACTGACCATGGTCCACAGAAGCATGTGAGTAGCCTCTATGAAGTCAAACTTCCCATTGCACTCTAAACTTCACAGACTTTGCAGCAGACCCATAGTAAATATAAACTAATTAAAAAGGGAGAGATTGTGACTGGTACAAGGACGCTCTCTCCATCCTGCCACCCATGGGCCAGTCATAAATCTCAGTCCTTCTGCTTGGAAGAGTACAGGGACCACTCCTGCGGCAGATTCACATAGTCCCAAAGAAGATAGAGAAGGGGTCTAGCCCTCTTCTCCATACAGATCCAATCTTCCATTGGGAAGGTCCATCTTTGCATCATCCCCTCTTCAAGCCAACATCCAAATGACACAATATGGCCCAAAGTAAACAATTTTGCAAATTCTTGTAGCTTTGGTGTGGATGCAAATTTCTGTATATTTGGATTTTACCTTTTCTTCCATAAAACTTTTCACAATAATTAATTTCTGAAACATGCTTAGTCTTGTGTCCCAGGAAGCTTTCACGGTGCCTTCCTTTTTTAATTCTTCAGTTTGCTCTGCAGAAGGGGAGGGTTCAGAATCATATGTTTCCGAAGTTTCTGGGTTGACATGAATTTCAAGGCACCCTACAAATGACATTGGCATTAGCAGTGTCTTAAAGTTAGAATTTGCAAAGCTGAAATAATTCACAATGGTAAGGTGATATTTAAGATCACATTTTCAAAAAGGCAAAGGCTCTCTTCTGTACATGAGTTAGAGGTCTAACTGGCTCTTTGCATGCAATCATGGTGACTGTGTGACCAGCTGTAAGATTCTATCTTGGGGACAGACAATGTTGGATTAAGGCATAGGCACGATATGCTCCTGCTGTCACATAATTATGTCAGAATCTGAGCTTCAATTTTTTTAAATGGCTTTCTATCTCTCATGGTTTCAAAGAAAAGCTTGAAAAGGTGACCCAAGTGTAACTGATCTGTCTGCCAGAGCTTGCAGAGAGCCTAAAAAAATAGCTCTGAGAGGGGTAAGCTGCCCATTCATCTTAATCAGGTGTTGCCTGCAGTATCACTGATTTGGGGGCCCCTGTCAACATCACTGCTGCAGAAGATTGTGTGTGTGGCAGGAGACCTGTGCAGCACGCCCAGCCCACTCTTCCAATAAAGCAGATACATTTCAGCTATTGGGATAGAGTACTTGGGGGCCTCCTGGCTATTACCTCTGCATCACTGGGAGAAAGAGGGGGGCACTGTTGGTTCTGAGAGAAAAGATCACACTGGTGCCCTGCTTTTCCCAAGTAGTCAGGGGGAGCCCTCCTGCCATTCGTGGGGCAGAGAAGGGAGCCCCTGCTGCCACTTTGAGGCCTTGGCAGAGATAGGGGGCCTCCTCTGCTGCTGCCCCCACTCTTCCAACGTGTGGAGCTCCAGACTGTTGAAAGAAGATCTCTGCCAAGTCACCCAGCAGAGAGTATAAATGAGAGTAAAAGGAAAAGGCATCATTATGTCAAAGGGAAAATGGAAAAGTCCACCATACACATAACGAACGTCTTAAGGCTTTGAATAACCTGCCTGCTGCATTGGCTGAGTTACTGTTTCTGAAGCTGTTCAAAAATAGGTTTGATAAAATAGAAGTAGAATCAGTGCAGAAAACCCCCCTTGAAGCAGAGGTTTGGTAGAAGGAAAATGGCTTTTCCAATCCACTTTCTTATTTATCATGTTACCCAATTTAATGAAAATGTGCGTGGACAGTATTTCATTCTGAATTCCTTGAAAACTCGGGAGTGTTTCCTCTAAGTCACAACACATAAACCACGTGGTGTCTTCGAGCCATGGAACATCAGGCTTAGCAGGGCGTTGCTGTTGGAAAGATGAAAGAATCAGTGAAAATATGAAAGAAGAAGAAGGTAAATAAAAGCTCAACAAATATACGACGATTTTTAGTAGTCAAAATGTGAAAGCTGCACAAGAAACAAGTTTATTAATAGTGGCCCCAATTCAGAAAAGCATTTAAGCATGATCTTAAATTCATTCTTATTCAGAATGTCACTTAAGCACATGCTCAACTTTAAGTATGTGTTTAAGTCCCATTACGCTTAAAATTAAGTATGTGTTTAAATGCTGTCCTGAATAATGATGCTTTATTTGATTGGAACAAATAAGTAACAAATATCTAAAATAACTGTTCAAATGTTTCAGGCCTCAAAATGTATCATATCACATGATGGAAAATCATAATTAGAAGTCACCAAAGTCTCTATTGTAAAGACAAATTTAGACACCAACCTCCTTTCACTATCTACAAATTGCTTTGCAAAACCAAAAATAGATATAATCATTTACTATTTTGTTTGTCATCAATCTACTCCAAATGCACCTTATCTAAGCCAGCAGAACCACGGAGGAAAAAATTCCATTCTGTATCTGTAAGCTCTTCTCTCTGCCGCATGATCTCAATACACAGCATAAAGCTGTAGATGAGTTTGTGTTGTTCAAAAAGGCCACGGGAAACATTGGTATAAGTTGCATAGAGAGTCTGACTAAGCAGTATTGCCAGGCGCTGCTGCAGATTATTATTCTTTTCAGAAGTCTCAATAGTTGTATTAAATAACTGCAAGAAAAAAACAAACATAGTTTTGATGAGTTTATTTCTAATTGTTAATAATAGCATACTTCTAGATTAATTCACTGGACTAGAACAATGATTCTCAAACTATGTCATATTGTACAATACTTCTTAAGCGAGAGATCCTCTCATACACAGAGCATGTCTCCTCCCAACCTCTAAGTAATGATTTCCATTTTTTTCTGCAATCACTATAGTGCATGGAATTTTGAAGAAGTAATATTAAGAGAACAGTAAGAAGATACGATGATAAAATAAACTCGCTTTAATATGATGGGTGTGTCTTACATCCTCTCGTTTTGTTTGATAGAGCATTCCCTGTAGTCCACAGAGCTTTCTATGTTACAATGGTGAGTAATCTCTAACAAGCACCACTGTTCCATGGACCAAAATTTCAGAACCACTGAACTACAAAAATAAGCTAACTTTGCAGAGTCAAGTACTCTTCAGGGTGCAGACTTCTTGTGAGATGCTGGAAAAATTGCTTATATTAAATATTATAAAACTCAGTTATTTAAATTCAGGCACCTAAACAACAGTGATTTTAAGAGGTGCTGACCATCACGTTAAATTTCTTGACTTTAGTAAAAAGAAAAGGAGTACTTGTGGCACCTTAGAGACTAACAAATTTATTTGAGCATAAGCTGTAGCTCACAAAAGCTTATGCTCAAATAAATTTGTTAGTCTCTAAGGTGCCACAAGTACTCCTTTTCTTTTTGCGAATACACACTAACACCGCTGCTACTCTGAAACTTGACTTTAGTAGAGTCTCTGGGTATTCTGCAGTTTTGAAAATCAGACAACTTATCTCTAGACACCTAAATGTACATCTAAATTTGGAAACAGTACTTGGAATCATACCTGGAAGTTTTATAACATTACTAATTTTCCAAATGTATCATAACATTAGAAACAGAATGAATTCTTTTTTGATGTAATGAAAAAACACTTCTTAAAGGCTTAAATTTTGTTGCCTGTTTTTTATTTATTTTTATATTTATAAAACTATTTCTATTCATATCTTCATTATACTAAATGCTATTTACTTCAAAGAAAAATGAAACTAACCTGCTTAAAATATTTTAAGGAAAACTGATACATGGGATCAATCTCTGACAGACTTGCAATTACAAAGTACATGACAGACCCTCGAGTAGCAACAGGGCGGTACTTTTCACGAGCAGCATTTATCTTCTCTTCAGTAGATTCTGCTTCTTTTAGCCTTGTTTTAATGGCACCAGATGTAACCTAAAAGAAACAAGTTTTAGTAGCATTTTAGAAAATATTTCATGATAGACAGAGCTCGGAGCACGAGGAGCAAGCTCTTCATTTGATGTTGATGGCACTGGTGTAATTTTATGCATCACTCGCCAAAGACATGTAAGCGCCATCTCATACTGAGGGAGGAATTTATTCTATTCCAAGAGCTACAGAGAACTTTTGGCTGTCACAAGCCAGAAACTCAAGATTCAGGTTTGGTTATGTCTTAGCTATTGGATATTTTAAGAAAAGAATATTAGTTCCCTTGATAATTTAAAATGAAATGCTAAGCATTTATGTAAATCAATGTATTATGCTGCATTTTGTAACTTATATTGACAATGTCATTAGTCAACAGCATTAGTTTACCCTAAAGAATAACTAGTAGGTTTTTATCAGAGGCAATATCCCAGAAGATCATGAAAAATTATAACAAGAAAAAAAAAAGAAAGAGAAAAATATATTTAGAATGTTTACCAAATAATTAATTGAAGAATATAACCATACACAAATCAAGCAACTTATCAGCCTCAGTACTGAGATGTGCTGGAGAGAATGGGAAAAAGAGGCTAGCTTAACATCATGCTAGAATGGTAGCCTAAACTCTGCTGGCAATTATGGGCCGGCTCCTAAGCCTCAATGAAGCGATGCCAATTTACTCCATCTGAAGCTCTGCCCCTACATGTAGATGACTACTCCAAAACTCTACCTGCAAATAAATGTATAATGGATGGGTCTGATTTTCCAGCTTGCCATGGTATTAGTTTAATTTATTACTCTTTTGAGAATGTGAATGTTATGGGCCAAAATCAGCCAGAAAGAGTTTAGAATGATAGGTTACATTTTCCCTAACCCAAATTATGCACTGTACTGATACTACAAGGGTAACAGTAATGCAAGCTTCCCCACGCTACCCATCTGGTGGGTCTCAGGCCTGACCTGAAAGGACCACTTTTCGGAGTGACATGGTAGTTCATTCTTCATGGCTTGTTCAATACATGTCTGAGACCACCAATTAGAGGGCCAGCTTTGACCAACTGGGAGTGGTTTTTGTAATGCAGACTTTTGCCCATTAAGAACTAGGCCAATCTCAGGAATTCTACAATTCACAGCTAGATCTTTACTACGGCTTTCACACTGAGTAGAATCTTACTTTGCAAACAGTCCCATTTGGTAAGACTGTATAGTCCTTATTCGCATTTGGGAGCAATTAGGCAGAGTCCCATTTACTTCAGTGGGATTACTTGTGGAGTAAGATACAATTCAATATGAACAACTGTAGCTGAACCTAGCCTTGATAAGCAAAGTGAAACCACTGCATAATTATCTCACATGAATTCTTTAAATAAGAAAACTATCTTTTCATAAAGCAAAAATCTTGAGCCAAATATACTTAGAGTGACAACCAATCAAGTTAGTATTTGCTAACAGATTCCACACAGTTAACAGCTATTCCCTATTGTAAGTGTAAGGGGAGATTGTGGTGTCTCATACACAGTGTGGTAACTATTACCAAATGCTGACTTTTTAATGGCAACCACATTAGCAAAATATTTTTATGATAGTAACAAACAAGCATGAATTTTGTAGAGTTAAATATTTCCTAGCTAATCTACAACATTAAAATTCTAATCTACAATATTAAAATACTAATGAAAACAACAGATAGGAAACTACTGGATATAATTCATTTAGATTTTTAAAATGGTTTTATATTGGGACACATGACCCCCAAGTCAGACTAACTGCATTACATGCGTCTGGGTTTTGAAAGCTTAGCCTATTATTTTAGGACTGTGGATCTGTAAAAGTCAATGTATAAAGGAGAAACATAAATCTGAGAATTTCTTTCCCTGTGTAACATTTCATACAGCCCTAGATTGATCACTTATTTTTAATTAAAACAAGGTATTGTAAAAGTGAGTCTCCTGCCTTTGATTCCTGGAGTGTGTTGATGAGTTCTTCTTTGTCTAGGATGTTTCCCTCAGAAGTAAACAACATTTTTAGAATTTTGTCTTCAATAGCTTTCAACTGATTTTTATCAGCATTGATTCTCACAATGAGCTGGGTTCTTTGTTCCTCAAGCTCAGGTTTCTCCAATCGCACAACATCACTAGAAAAGACGTTTGAATTTCTGGTTAATAGCTTTATCACCTGTTCTCTCTTGCCCTCACTGCCTTTTTGTTTAGTAATCCAGTTCATTCCAACAAATTTTCCAAAACACTCCTGGCCCCTCACTCCATCCCTTCTGTGCTTCTCCAGTGGCATAATGGGAATGCAGAACAATTATGGATTCCCACAACATAGGGGGAATCCCCATGTGGCATAGCGGATGTTACTAAGCAGTCTAGGAGTGAAACCAGAGTGTAATGTCCTCTGGCAGTCCAAGTCAAAGGAGCCAACGTAATTTCCAGCAGTTCTTAGGCTACTCTAAATTACATCAGGGCCATGTTGAGGATCAGGGAGGGAGCAGAAGCTTCCCTCCCACCCTAAGTCCAGCAGTGTAAGTTAGGGGATTTGGCCCTCTGCCATGGAACATGCAGCTCCATGAAGTTCCCAGGGGAACACAAAGTTACTGCCTAGCTAAGGCGTAAGATCAATAACCTTCTTTAACTGACTGTATAGGAAAATACTGCAGAAGATGTTAAAAAGTCACTGCTGTATTTGCTAAGTGTGACTGCAGGGTCACCACAGGTACTTCCTATTCTAAGAACATGGTAAACTGTTGTCATCTTGGCTAGCTCTGTAAAGTAATTACTGGTACAAGGTGATAAGCACTGTTTAAAGATCTGAACAGAACAGAAATTGAGGCCCACAACCAGCAAAGCACTTAAACACGTGCTTAAATCTAAGTGCACAAGTAATTCCATAGTCTTTAAAGGAATTACTGTACTCACATGGTTACAGTTAAGCACAGGCTTAAGATGTGTGATGAAATGGGACTTTATAGAATACACCCACAAGATAAATATGTATATTTATATGTAAATCACTCTTTATAATTTAAAAATACATTTACTTACAGCTATATGTAAAGAAACTGGATATAACTGATAGAATATCAAATAGTAATAGTTATTTTAAACATAATTGTTAGTCAGTTATTCAGAACAGCAAAATACATCTGACCCATCGACCCAAACAAGACAGTTACTTACCTGTATTATTACTCTTGTTCTTTGAGATGTGAGTGCAGGTATGTATTCCACTCAGGTGTGTGCGTGCCCAGCGCACTGAAGACAGAGAACTTTGCTTAGCAGTACCAGTATGTGCAGTGCTCGCACCTTCTGACCCAAGTAACCCCTGCCCAGGCTATCTAACAGCAGCACCACCCCAACTGGGCTCAGTTCCTCAAATCCCAGACTGGAGACTCTGATGCAGTGGGGATGGAGGGTAGGTGGTGCAATATATGTCTTCACCCACATCTCAAAGACAACAAGTACAATGCAGGTAAGAAACCATCTTTTCTTCTTCAAGTGGTTACAGACGTGTATTCCACTCAGGTGACTCACAAGCAGTACTTGTGAGACAAGGGACTCAGCGTCTACTTAAACAGTGACTGCAGAACTGCCATCCCAAAGTTTGCATCTGACTTAGATGCCATGATAATAGCACAATATTTGATAAAAATATGCATGGAAGATTATGTAGCAGCCCTGCAAATGTACAATACTGAAACATCGTTGAGAAATGAGATAGATGTCTGTTGGGCTCTCATTGAGTGAGCCTGTAAGTTACACACCTGGACATCCTCTGTGAGGAGACCAGCTGACCTTTCATCTGACATAAAGTCAAGGTGTTGAATGAAATAGTTTAGTTCTTTCCAAATAGAATGCCAAGCACAGCCTCACATCTAACATCTGGATATGCTGCTTATTCGCATTTGAGTGTGGCTTCGGAAAGGATATAGGCAAGTAAATAACTTGGTTAAGGTAAAACTGAAACCACCATGGACAAAATCTTTGGCTATGATCTTAAGGAAACTTTGTCTCTGAAGAATTGAGTATATGGAGGTTATGCCAGTAAGGCTTGTAATTCTCTGACTCTTATTGTGGATGTTATAGCCACAAGAGGAGAGACAACAAGCAGGTTGCTATCGGCTCAAACAGAGGACCCACGAGGGCAGCCAGTATAGTATTAATGTCCCAGAATGGGACGATTTCCTTCGTAAGTGGAAACAGATGGAAAATATCTTTCAGAAAATTGACTTTCCTTGGATCAGAGGATGGAATGTTGAGATTGCCAACAAATGAACCCTCAATGAGCTAAGACCTAGACCCAAGGACATCAAATATAAGAGCTAGTCCAAAATGTCCTGAACACAAGCTCACATGGATTGAATTCCCTTAGATCTTGACCAAACCAACTAAGTAGATGGTTTTCTACTATTAAGCAGGATCCTCTGAACTGCTTCCAAGCCTTGCCCTACCTACATGTCTAGCCATGTACAATCTATGCCGTGAGGTGTAGACTTTTCAGCACTGGATGAACAACCTGACCATGGTGCTGAGTCAGCAGGTCAGGAAGCAGATGAAGAAATGTGGGAGGTACACAACTTGTATGCTGCTCTCGATCTTAAAATCAAATAGGCTGCCTCCCTGAAGGAGAAGGATAGGCTGGTTGGCTAAAACTAGATTCAGAAGATCTTCTCTTCAGTGATGTCCTTTTCTTGGGAAGTCTTGCAGCCTAACAGAGTAGGATGACTGGTGAATGTATCACTCAGCGCAACATTGCTAGTGTTATTGCTGACCTACAGAATGACATCCCTTTGTGGTGTAGCTAGACACCCCCAGAAGACTATAAAGTAGCTCAAAAGTCCTTAAAAGAATGTAAAGTCTCATCAGTTCTCTCAGAAAGCAAAAACTGACCATCAAATGGTAAGTCCTCTATGGTCTGTTGAGCTTTAGGAGCTAGGCCAGAGATCTGTAGCCATGAGGCCATCCTCATCATCACAGCTGAAGTCACATATCTGCACGGAATATCTGCTACATCCAGTGCTGACTGTGAAGACGTCTTGGCCACCAAACAGCTCTCTGCAATAAATGCCTTAAACTCTTCCATGGAGAATTCTGGTAACTTGGCATCCCAATTTGCAAAGTCATATTTAGACAATCATGCTTGCTGGCTAGCAATTCACTTTTGCAATAAGGAGGTTGAAAACACTTTTCTCCACATCAAATCTAACCTTTTAGACTTTGTATTTAGGTGTAAATTTACATCTCCCCTCCTGTACCCTCTCATTTGCCTCTGTCACAACCAGGGAATTAGGAGGTGGATGAGAGAAAAAATACTTGAAACCTTGCATGGGGACACAATATCTCTCATCAGTATGCTTAGCCATGGGTGTTATAGATGCTGAGGTATTCCATAGAGATTTGGCAAACTCCAATATCACTTCATTCATAGGGAGAGTGACTCTTTCAGGAGCTGAGGATTGACGAATATCCACTAACTTATGAGAGTTTTCCTGAACAAATTGAGCCTGAATATCCACTGATGATGCCATTCATCTCAGGAGCGCTTGATAAAATTTAAAATCCTCCAGTTCCGGAGATGAGGACTCGGGCACCGTAGCATCGTCTGGTAAAGAGGCAGAAAACGGAAGTGGAATCACTGGAATTTCTTGTGGTAACACATTTGACTATATCAATGGATCAGGTTGCACCAGGTCAGAGGAAGCCCCCTTAGTCTGTGGCTGTAGCACAGGTGGCTCACCTGGAGAGACCATCTGAGGAACAAGTGATCTAGCCCTGGACTGAGCACACGATCAGGACCTCGCTGAACGAAGAATCACCCACAGATTCCTAAGAGGCTACCGTAGACAGGGATACAACATTAGTGACCAGTAGGAGATAGGCCTGGAAGCTTTGTCCCTACTGTAGGAGTGGAACAAATCCCAGTACCAATGGTGATCCCAGGAGGTCTTGAAAATCTCTGAGTGGTACTGCAAAGGCAAAGGAGAGGAAGGCATTTCTGCACTTGATCTTGAAGTTCCTTCCAAGCCGTCTCATCCCGAATCATCTGCAGTCCAACACACTGGCCTAATTGGCATTATGATAGTACAGTCAAAGGCACTTTGAGTAGTGGTAAATGTATCACACACACATGTGGTACCAAAGCGGGCACTGGTACCAAACACTTAGCCGATGTAGACTGCGCCGGAATTGTTGTCGGTACTGAAGATAGCATCTGCCCTCGGTACCAAACAGGGTCCAGGCCCCTGTAACCCAGAGCTCTGTGTATGAGGCACTGCAGATGACTGTGCTGGCAATAACACTAAGTTGGCCACCAATCCAGGAGGTGCTGAGGACACCCAAGATGAAGCCACAACTGTCGAATTTTCTAGACTAAGTGGCAAATCGGGAACAGACAGGCACAGCAATTCCACTGCTGCCTGATACATTGGTGTTGTGGAGACTGTCTGTGCAGACACCACCGTCATCAGTGCTGGACTCAATGGACAATCCCCTCCCCTGGATGGTACCAGAGTTGACAGTGTGGAGTCTAATTAATCAGGCATTGGTACTGGACAGAAGGTTGACAGCCCAGCTCTATCTCACGTACCGGAAGACTAACGCTGCTGGTCTGCACTCCTAGATAGGGAGGAGAAATTTCTCCGAACTCTGGAGTGGACCAGGTCCGTTTTTTTGGTTCTCCTTCTTCTGGTCCCCAGAGGAAAAGAATGGTCCCTCTTCCTCCTGGGCAAAGAATCCAAGTCCGTAGGTGCAGCCCCATCTGTAACAGCTCAGGAGCTCTCGCGGGGGGCCTGATGGTATGCAGCAGTCTGCGGCTCCGCAGCAGGCCTCACTATGTGCTGCTTCAAACACAAGTCCCTTGCCATCTGCGTTCTCTTAAATGACTTACCGATGGAGTGCCCTTCCTTAATGTGCCTTTGCACAAGGAACAACCCACACTGGGTGTGCGGGGGTCACTACTAGGGATAGCAATGCCACATGAGGGACAATGTTTAAAACTTGGAGAAGGGAGCACCCTGGGTTAAAAAACTCTACTAACTACACTAAGCTAAACTAAATTCTAAGGTACTACTAAACTTAACTAAGTATTTACAGAAAAAAACTAGAGGAACACTGTGATGAAGAACATGAAGTGAGACACCACTCTGACTCAAGCCACAGGGGGTGAGAAGGAACTGAGGGGGGTCAGGGCAGCATCGCCCTTATATAGCTTGGGAAGGGGCTACAAGGGACAGAGGGCATGAGCGCTGCTCCAGTGGGTACTGCTAAGCAAAGTTCTCTGGCTTCAGTGCACTGGGCATGAATGCAATACATGTCTTCACCCATTCAAAGAACCACCCCATGTTCTGGGTATATTTCTCACTCGAAAATCAATGTAGGTCTGATCTTGTCTTGTAACCGAGAGTATATTTAGGATATTTTCATTTGGTATTAATATAAACAATATCAAATATGTCACATCAGCATGTTCCATGCTCATTATATGGGCTTGATTCAACTCCCCCTAAAGTCAAGTAGTGGGTCATGATTTTTAAATCTAGCCTATTAGACAGAGTATTAGAAAAATATAAGTAATTATGTATCCCGAGTTACAAATAGCTGATTACTATTACAATACTTCAAAAATTAGATATACCTATCCCAGCATAAGACATTTTAGAAAACATGCATACTAAGGCAAGAAATAGGTTGTTCTTAAGTTATTGGTGATTGTGACTTGATACTTTATATAACTATGTGGAAAAACATTTTCTTTATTGTTTTCCCTCTTTCATTTTATTCTGCTGTCACCTTAAACATTTAAAAGCAACTACTGTGAAATAAATAATGGGAATAAAAGTTATAAACCTTAGCAACTGATCCTCCAGGCCAGATCTGGTTACAGTGAAATTGATTATAGTAACTTTAATACACACCTGTAGAATAAACATAACAAATGACAAAAATTATTTCTATGTAGGTTAAGAAAATAAAATCAGGGGTTTAGTTAAGAATAATAATGGCACCCACAGTGAAGGTAGAATTATGGCTGAGAAGGCTTTTCCAATCTAAACTTTAATTTACAGCTGTTCACAACTTACTCAAAAATTTCCATTTGGGCTGAAATTTCACATTGTTGGTTTATGTCCAAAAGTGATTTTTGGGAGGTTTGATCAAACTTTTGGAGGGATGAGAGGATGAAATAAAAGTACGTTTTTCACTTTGCACAATAACTGTTCTTATAATTATTTCCAGTGGCATAATTCACAAAAGGCTGAAACTATAAATAGGGCCCTATCAAATTCACAGCCATGAAAAATACATCACGGACTGTGAAATCTGGTCTCTCCCCATGAAATGTGGTCTTTTGTGCGTTTTTACCCTATACTATACAGATTTCACAGGGGAGACCAGCGTTTCTCAAATTGGGGCTCCTGACCCAAAAAGGAGTTGTAGGGGAGTTACAAGGTTATTTTAGGGGGGGTCGTAATATTACCACCCTTACTTCTGCACTGTCTTCAGAGCTGGGCGGCTGGAGAGTGGCAGCTGCTGACTGAGGGCCCAGCTCTGCAGGCAGCAGCGCAGAAGTAAGGGTGGCAAGACCATACCATGACATCCTGACTTCTGCGCTGCGGCTGGCAGCGGCTCTGCCTTCCGAGCTGGGCTCCCGGCCAGCAGCCGCCAATCTCTGGCCACCCAGCTCTGAAGGCAGCGCCGCCGCCAGCAGCAGTGCAGAAGTAAGGTTAGCAGTACCAACACCCCCGCCCGCCCCACTGCACAATGACCTTGTGATCCCCCACGACTCCTTTCTAGATTAGGACCCCGACAATTACAACACCATGAAATTTCAGATTTAAAAAGCTGAAATCATGAAATTTATGATTTTTTAAATCCTATGACTGTGAAATTGATCAAAATGGACCGTGAATTTAGTAGGGCCTTGTGGCAGGGTGCTGCTGCAAACACACCTAATCAGCCCCTGCCACGCCAGCCCCAATCAAGGAGGATCGATTGGGGCTGGATGAAAAGCCTGATGCCTGCCTGGCGACTGGCAACACCTGCCAACGGGATAGGCTAGGAGCTATAAAGGTTGGGAAGGAACCAGAAGGAGTGGGCAGCCAGAGAGAGAGGTCAGTCAGAGAGGGAAGTGGAAGCCCTCTAGCTGCTAACCCAGCCTGCGGTAGACAAGAAACCTGTAAGGACTGTATATAGTTGGACACTGATGGTGGGAAAATGCTTAAAGAATAAAGGACACAGGTGTTGCACAAAGCTGAAGTCTCCCTGGACTTATTTGGGAAGGCAACTGGGCCTTCAGAAGAGGGGCCGACTGTGCACCCCGTGACAGGCCCTAACTATAAACTTTGAATTTTACATGAAACCAGTCTGCAATGACTAGTATAAGGGACAGCAAGTTTGAGAAAATATGGCTACAAAGTACAAAAGTCTTGAATATTTGAAAAGTAGCCTGGTGCATGCACAGTAAGAAACAGTGATCACTTTTAAGCCGTGATCTTAAAGAAGGATGTGGCAGGCATGTGCGTGCAGCTGTTTAAATACATACAAGAGTTAAGTGCCTAATTACACAAGCTGGTCTAAACATGCAGGGCTGGATTTGTAGAAGTGCTGAGCACCAACATTTCCGATTGACTTCAATTGGCGTTGTGGTGCTCAGCAATTCTGAAAGTCAGCCTGCAACAATTACTTAAAAGCTGGAGCAGTAAGAAAAGGAATTTAGTTGTCTTTCTCCTGGGGGGCTGTGAACATAAATAAAACCTGCCTATAAAGTGCTACATAAGAACAAAGAAGGATTATGACCAGTTGCCTACACTTTGGAATAGCATGAACTCCTAAATTCCTGGCTTCCACCCCAGTTCTTAGTCCTTTAGACCATGAGGCCTATTGGGGCATCTTTAATTTGCTGTGACTGTAAAATGAACTGAGACACACAGGGCTTAGGCGACTTGGCTACTGTCACACTCCAAGTCAACATCAGAACCAGGATCCGAATGGAGGTCACCTTATACCCCGGCCCATGTAGCTGACAGTGCATCTTTTCAAACCTGGTTGTCTACCATTAGGCACTTCAGCAGACTGCTTGATTTTCAAAATGCTTTCAGAATAAAGTAACAGACAATATTATGTGTGGAAACTGGATGATACGGCATATAAATACAAAATACAGGACCATATGAACCTCAAAATAAAGTAATAGGGTTCTGAAATAAAGTGTGTATCAGTTGCCTGCAATACCTCCTTAATCAAAGCAATTACATCACAGTTACCCAATCCTACACCATCCATCATCTGGCTAGACCCCAGAGCTGTCTAGAAAGGGATAGACATCTGTAAATTTTCTAGGAAATCCTACTAGCTGTGCTACCCTTTTTGCAGTGGGGTTTTTGGGAGGGAGTTGACTGTGGAGGATCTCACTAGTGGCGGATTTTCAGAGGAACCACTAATGAAACAATCCCCTTTCAGACTGCAGGATCTCCTAAGTAAGCCCATTAGAGTTACCCTCCAAAGGTCCTTCAAATAGGCCATACATCTTGTCCATTAATGAATGAGGGTCTTCACTGGAAGTCATGCTGTCATGTTAATATTTGAGTAGCCATGTGATAGAGCTCTCCCCTCCAGGTGGCAGGATCTTCTGGAAGACCCAACATACAGGACTCCAACAACACACAGGACCAGTCTCAGTGGCCCTGTATTCTGAACCTCCAATATGGGACACAACAAAATGGTTGAGCCCTGAGACATGACTCAGTCCTGGTGATACTGTGCAGCAGGAGCGAACCTCTCTTTGTCAGAACAGTCGATAAGTCCATGAATGTTTTCACATACAGTAGCATGGACATGTTGGACTCTACTGTGCTACATTCACCCATGGAATGAAAGGACATGGGTTTATTTCTTTTCACCTGTTTTAAAACTTTAATTATAAAAGATACCAGCTGAGACTTGGGAAGGTCTGTAATAATGTGGGCCAACAGAATTTGATAATGTCCTTCTAGTAATATTGATTATGGTTTGTATGACATGAATTTAGAATGCTGCATCATACCTCTGGAAGGTAGTGTGGATTTGGTAGTTTAGTTGTCATGTAGAACCTAAAGTTTCTGTCATAATCAATGTCAGAATCTCCAAGGCGAATAAGCATTCTTCCACCAGTAACAAAGGTCTGCTTCAAAAGAACAGGCTCTAGTGCAGGGTCCAAGATTTCCTTCAGCTTTAGAAAAAGAAACCAGATTAAGGTATTTTGTACATGTAACTGGTAACTGAAATACTTCATTACTAAAATGCAAAATTAAATTAACACTCTCCACTCTATGTAAGGAGAATAATAAAAATAATTATTTATTATTTGTATTACTGTATTGGCTAAAAGAAAAGGAGTACTTGTGGCACCTTAGAGACTAACCAATTTATTTGAGCATAAGCATGTTACTCTGAAACCTGTATTGGTTCAATAAATTTG
Organism: Eretmochelys imbricata; assembly: GCF_965152235.1. Lineage (NCBI taxonomy): Eukaryota > Metazoa > Chordata > Testudines > Cheloniidae > Eretmochelys > Eretmochelys imbricata. The sequence goes on along the minus strand of NC_135576.1, from coordinate 129,594,938 downwards.
TTAGTCTCTGAGGTGCCACAAGGACGCCTCATTGTTTTTGTAGTGGCTAGGACCATAGTCATGGACCAGGACTCCATTGTGATAGGTGCTGAACAAACACAGAACAAAAAGATGGTCCCAATGATATTCTTCTGTTCACTTATTACTCTCTGCCTTCCTAGTTTTTGTTATAGGATATGGCTGGATTTTCAAAGGAGCCTAACAGAGTTATGTGCCCAAATCCCATGGATATTAAACACACTTCAAATTATGCATTGTTTTTTAAACCAGAGAAAGCCTACATGTTTTACTGCAGAACTATCTCACAGCACAAATCAGTGATGTAACAGAATTTAGACAGTGTTAAAGCAAACACACAGAGATAGAAGAAAATATTCTTTACTTACATGAGAACTGAAAGTACAAAACTAGGCCCTGATCCTACAACAATTTAAACACAGACATAACTTCATACACATGAATAGTCACACTGAAGTCAATGGGCTACTCAGGTACATACAGTTATGTACATGCAAAGGTCTCTGCAGGATTTGGGCCTAATTTTTTTTTGGGGTCACAAAATTCCAAATTCACTGTACATAATTTGCATATGTTCAACCACGTTTCATTATGGTACATTAGGGGAAAAAAAGGCACAAGACATTTAAAAAACAGTCATGTCTCTTTAGAAACAGAATGGTAATGAAAACGTTATTTTCAAAACTTGATCAAAATATGGGAAGGACCCATACACACCCGCTTCCTAAGACTTAGTGGGCTCAATCCTGGAGAATACTGAGCACTCTAGACCAATCCTGCATTACACTTAAGTTTAACTTTAGGCACGTGCTTTAAGTGTTTTGCTGGAGAGTGCTCAGCACCTGACAGGGTTGTGTCCAATAACGGGATTCTCTTGCCAGCTCTCACTACCCTTTATTATCTGTATTATGGGCCCAGGGTACCCCATTCTTCCTATATCTCTGACTGGTTACAGTCAAGACAGAAAATCATCATACTATGGGAACCAGAAACAGTAAACTGGGCAGAATTATTGTCCTAATTCAACAGAAGACTTCAAAGTGTGCTTACTATTCTATTTAGCAAAGTAGTTAAGCACATAATCAAATTCTTTGCTGAGATGCATATAGCATTCAGTCACAGAAAAATGCAAGGAAGACATCTGTCCCTTAGTTTAGAGGATATGACTATTTTTTTCGTAGTTGACATGAAGATATGGGGGTTCCATTGGATCAGTGTTTGTTTCTGGATGATCAGATAGCAAGGATGGGCAAGAGTGCTTTTTTCATGTAGACTCACTGAGAAGAATGAGACTTTTTTTTGGACATGGATCTCAGTACATTTATTCACGCCTTTGTCATTTCCAGATCTGCTGACTTTCATGGCAAAGTGCAGGGCGCCTATCTGTTCACCTTGCACTTTTCTGAAAGGAATGGTTGAGTGTATCTTGGGAATTCTTGGATTGGGTATGGGACTTTTTGTTTACATTTGTTAATAAGCAAACAAAGCCATGTTTTCTATTATCCATTAGCTACGGGACATATTATGGTGTTGCTGATTCTTTTTTTTTTTTTAAACGAGCATACAGATTTTTAAGAGGCACATTTATAAAAAGTAAGAAAATAAATCAAAATAAAGAAATACATTTGAATTTTCAAGTGAGTCATGAATCATCAGATCCTAGTGCCATATATATCATGCCAATGAATACAGCATTGAATTTTTACCTCGGGTATTGAAAACTGACAAACATACAATACATTGGTGGAGATTCACTTATGCATATCTTTTTCTTTCCTGCAGTTACTGATCCTGACGGCTACTCAAATCAGAACCTTGGTCTCAAGTCAATGTGTACTGACTGCTTAAAGTCACAGCTTTGGGCCAGAGGAACTAGGAATAACTTCTTGGACATGCCTATGGGATTCAAGAAATATCTGTCTGTGGGCCAAATGAAAATATTATAACTGAGGCTTAATATAACAAGGAGACTGATGGCACCTTAAAGACTAACAGATTTATTTGGGCATAAGCTTTCATGGGTAAAAGCCTCACGTCTTCAGATGCATGGAGTGAAGATTACAGATGCAGGCATAAATATACTGACACATGAAGAGAAGGGAGTTTCCTTACAAGTGGAGAACCAGTGCTGACAGGGCCAATTCAGTCAGGGTGGATGGAGTCCAGCGAACAGCAGAGCGGCTAACAGAGGGAGTTTGCCTGTGAGCTGTCTGAGAGGAGGTACGCTAAGGGCTGCATTAGGGAGGCTGTGTTGGTGAGTATCTGAGTGTCTGTTGTGGGGACAGTTTGACCGTGTGCTTGACTGGTGGTTTGAAAAGTGTGAATTAGGAGTGCTTTGTTCCAGGTGAGCCTTGAGTGGGCCTGACTGTTATAAAAACCTAGTCAGCTGCGAACCAGCTGAGCGGCGAACAGCAGAGAGGCTAACAGAGGGAGTTTGCCTGGGGAGAGCCCACTGAGGCTTACATCTTGCCGGCTTCTCTGAGTAGTCACTACAACTCCTGAAGAAGCTCGTAGAAGGAAGGTAATATGGATGGGGGGTGTTCAGTTGTTGTGACCTGCACTGGATGTGCCATGTTTGTCTTTCTTCCACAGAACAGAAGCGACTTTGTCTGTACAAAGTTGCAAGCTGGTCTCCATATTGGAAGAGAAGGTTCAAGGTCTGGAGCAACAAGTATCGACCCTGCGTTGCATAAGAGAAACTGAAGATTTCCTCGACAGACGTCAGGATATGCTTCTACAGACACAAAGTTCTGAAGATTCAGAGCAGGCTGCACTGCGGGGACAGGAGGACGGTGAAGAAATTTGGCAGCATGTGACCTACAGAAGAAGAAAGGGGAGCGTCCATGCACCAGCAACGCAGATACAGGTAAGTAACCGTTTTCATGTTCTCTCCACAGGTACTAATGCAGAGAGTGGACTAGGTGATACATCTGAGGGAAGGGAACAGAAGGAGACCTTGCCAATTGAAAGGCATGAGATGCACTGTCCTAGGGTTGGGGGTTCCACGACCACCGCTCCCAAGAGGAGGAGGTGGGTGGTGGTGGTCGGGTGGTCTCTCTCCTCAGGGGGACTGAGTAATCTATCTTCCGCCCCAACCGGGAAAACTGAGAAGTCTACTGCTTGCCAGGAGCTAGGATAAACGATGTGATGGAGAGACTGCCGAGACTCATCAAGCCCTCGGATCGCTACCCCTTCCTGCTTCTCCACGTGGGCACCAATGATACTGCCAAGAATGACCTTGAGCGGATCACTGCAGACTACGTGGCTCTGGGAAGAAGGATAAAGGAGTTTGAGGTGCAAGTGGTCTTCTCGTCCATCCTCCCCACGGAAGGAAAAGGCCTGGGTAGAGACTGTCGAATCACGGAAGTCAACGAATGGCTACGCAGGTGGTATCAGAGAGAAGGCTTTGGATTCTTTGACCATGGGACGGTGTTCCAAGAAGGAGGAGTTCTAGGCAGAGACGGGCTCCACCTAACGAAGAGAGGGAAGAGCATCTTCGCAAGCAGGCTGGCTAACCTAGTGAGGAGGGCTTTAAACTAGTGTGGAAGTATAACATTGTATAAGTATTACGTTGTATAAGGGGACATGCTGGATACATTGTATATGAGAGGGCATGCCAAAACATGTTACAAAGTATCTGAGGGAGCACACGTAGGGACAGTTAGCTTTTGAACGGAGAAGCAATTAAGATAGAGCCAGCACGTCTAAGAAGCAGGCATCAGAATGGAAGGTGTGAAGGGCAATTAGTTAAGTTAACTGGAAGCTGTTAAAGGAGATTGTTAAGGGTGGCAGGTAATTGAAGATATGTGACTGGTCTCAGGGATCTCGAAGGGTGGTGACTAAAATCTTTTTCTTCTTTTGTCTGTAACTTCTCTGTAACTTGTTCTCCAAAAAACTGTATAAATTAAAAGACACAAGCCCCACTCGGGGGGCTCACTTCTAAATGTATTAGCAGAGCAGCTTTGCTAATAAAACAGAGTGGTCTGATAAATTGTGAGTCTGAGTCAAACTTTGACACTAGGTTCACTGGGGGAAGGAGACCAAAGCACTGAGGTAAGTGGGGAAGTGGGACACCGGGAGGAAGCACGAGCAGGAGCGTGCAAGAGGGCAGGGCTCCTGCCTCATACTGAGAAAGAGGGACGATCAGCGAGTTAGCTCAAGTGCCTAGACACAAATGCAAGAAGCCTGGGAAACAAGCAGGGAGAACTGGAAGTCCTGGCACAGTCAAGGAATTATGATGCGATTGGAATAACAGAGACTTGGTGAGATAACTCACATGACTGGAGTACTGTCATGGATGGATATAAACTGTTCAGGAAGGACAGGCAGGGCAGAAAAGGTCGGGGAGTTGCACTGTATGTAAGGGAGCAGTATGACTGCTCAGAGCTCCAGTATGAAACTGCAGAAAAACCTGAGAGTCTCTGGATTAAGTTTAGAAGTGTGAGCAACAAGGGTGATGTCGTGGTGGGAGTCTGCTATAGACCACCAGACTAGGGGGAGGAGGTGGATGAGGCTTTCTTCCGGCAACTCACGGAAGTTACTAGATCGCTGGCCCTGGTTCTCACGGGAGACTTCAATCACCCTGATATCTGCTGGGAGAGCAATACAGGGGTGCACAGGCAATCCAGGAAGTTTTTGGAAAGCGTAGGGGACAATTTCCTGGTGCAAGTGCTGGAGGAACCAACTAGGGGCAGAGCTCTTCTTGACCTGCTGTTCACAAACCGGAAAGAGTTAGGGGAAGCAAAAGTGGATGGGAACCTGGGAGGCAGTGACCATGAGATGGTCGAGTTCAGGATCCTGACACAGGGAAGAAAGGAGAGCAGCAGAGTCCAGTAGAGCTGGCTGTATTTTAAAGAATCCTTATTGAGGTTACAGGGACAAAACATACCGATGTGTAGAAAGAATAGTAAATATGGCAGGCGACCAGCTTGGCTTAACAGTGAAATCCTTGCTGATCTTAAATACAAAAAAGAAGCTCACAAGAAGTGGAAGATTGAACAAATGACCAGGGAAGAGTATAAAAATATTGCTCGGGCATGCAGGAGTGAAATCAGGAAGGCCAAAACACACCTGGAATTGCAGCTAGCAAGAGATGTTAAGAGTAACAAGAAGGGTTTCTTCAGGTATGTTAGCAACAAGAAGAAAGTCAAGGAAAGTGTGGGCCCCTTACTGAATGAGGGAGGCAATCTCATGACAGAGGATGTGGAAAAACCTAATGTACTCAATGCTTTTTTTGCCTTTGTCTTCACGAACAAGGTCAGCTCCCAGGCTACTGCACTGGGCAGCACAGCATGGGGAGGAGGTGACCAGCCCTCTGTGGACAAAGAAGTGGTTCGGGACTATTTAGAAAAGCTGGATGAGCACAAGTCCGTGGGGCCGGATGCGCTGCATGTGAGAGTGCTAAAGGAGTTGGCGGATGTGATTGCAGAGCCATTGGCCATTATCTTTGAAAACTCATGGCAATCGGGGGAGGTCCCAGACGACTGGAAAAAAGCTAATGTAGTGCCCATCTTTAAAAAGGGGAAGAAGGAGGATCCTGGAAACTACAGGCCAGTCAGCCTCATCTCAGTCGCTGGAGGGTAGGGATAGGATACAGAGGGACCTAGACAAATTGGAGGATTGGGCCAAAAGAAATCTAATGAGGTTCAACATGATCAAGTGCAGAGTCCTGCACTTAGGACGGAAGAATCCCATGCACCGCTACAGACTAGGGACCGAATGGCTCGGCAGCAGTTCTGCAGAAAAGGACCTAGGGGTTACAGTGGACGAGAAGTTGGATATGAGTCAACAGTGTGCCCTTGTTGCCAAGAAGGCCAATGGCATTTTGGGATGTATTTGTAGGATCTGCTGATCGAGGGACGTGATCGTTCCCCTCTATTCGACATTGGTGAGGCCTCATCTGGAGTACTGTGTCCAGTTTTGGGCCCCACACTACAAGAAGGATGTGGAAAAATTGGAAAGAGTCCAGCGGAGGGCAACAAAAATGATTAGGGGACTGGAACACATGACTTATGAGGAGAGGCTGAGGGAACTGGGATTGTTTAGTCTGTGGAAGAGAAGAATGAGGGGGGATTTGATAGCTGCTTTCAACTACCTGAAAGGAGAATCCAAAGAGGATGGCTCTAGACTGTTCTCAGTGGTAGCTGATGACAGAACAAGGAGTAATGGTCTCAAGTTGCAGTGGGGGAGGTTTAAGTTGGATATTAGGAAAACCTTTTTCACTAGGAGGGTGGTGAAGTACTGGAATGCATTACCTAGGGAGGTGGTGGAATCTCCTTCCTTAGAAGTTTTTAAGGTCAGGCTTGACAAAGCTCTGGCTGGGATGATTTAGTTGGGGATTGGTCCTGCTTTGAGCAGGGGGTTGGACTAGATGACCTCCTGAGGTCACTTCGAACCCTGATATTCTATGATTCTGAGAGTCCACTCCCAATAATTGATGAGGAGGTGTCAATTCCAGGAGAGGCAAAATTGCTTTTGTAGTGAGCCAGCCACTCCCAGTCCCTATTCAAGCCCAAATTAATGGTGTTAAATTTGCAAATTAATTTTAGTTCTTTTATTTTAGTTATTCTTTTATTCTCTACGTAAAAGAATAAATGGACACAAATTGGACATCAGGAATGGTAACATACAAAAGCCAGTGAGAGAACACTTCAATCTTCCTGGACATTCCATACCAGATTTAAACGTAGCCATACTTGAACAAAAAAACTTCAGAAACAGACTTCAAAGAGAAACTGCAGAACTAAAATTCATTTGCAAATTTAACACAATTAATTTGGGCCACTGGACTCCTTGTTGTTTTTGTGGATACAGATGAACACGGCTACCCCTTGATACTTGAAGCTTAATATATCCATGAACAATTAATTGTATGTGCTGCTGTCACTTTCAAAGAAATTGCTGGGTAACTCACAAATTGGACAGTTATTCCTGCTGAATAAACTACAGTTTTGTGACACCACTGTCATGATACATGGGCTATAGCCACAGACACTTTGTCATGGTTGATTTCAGTGCTTGTGAAAGGGGGAAAAAAAGTGTGTTTGAGCCAGGCCTAGTAACAAATCTATAGCAAGTCTGAAGTTTAAAAATTAACTCAGTATTGAATTATTCAAGCACAATAAAATCTTACGCTTAGGGGAGGGATATTTTACTCAAAAAGTTCTGAGTTTAAACTCACTGAATCCTACCTAGGGCATAATCAACTCTGGGTGGGCAGAATGGAAAATGTATTATATGATCATTTCCTTTCTGTTATTAATATCTCCATTAGTCCTTTATTCAGTGCTAACCCCTCTGCAGTGGCACCTTCGGCAGCTGAGCTCATTGCCTAGCAACCTACTCACTCGGTCGTGCCCCTCGTCATGTACTCCCAAATCTATATAAATAATTTCTCAAACAAGGTTAATTGTCCGTAAAATTCTAACTTGAACTTCACTTAGGTCTGAATGAATTCTGAAACATGCACCCAGATCAAACATGCCATTCAGTTATGTATGTATTTTTTGTTGTGTGACAGACTAGCGAAGATGTTAATCAAGGAAAATAATTTTAAAAGGTAACAATTTTCCCGTCCTGCATCCTAACATGTATACTGGCCCTTTACTCAGGGACGTGGCAAGTAGTAAGATTCTCAGGCAGAGGGAAAGAAAAGATGAGTATAAAGATACATAATCCATGCTCTGGTGTTAGGAAATGGAGGCTTTTTTGGGGTGGGGAGAAATGCATTAAACTCCTGAACAGCTATCTTACAGTGCTTTATGAAACACAAGGAGTTATACCTATGTTGTGGCATTGCAAGTTTCTTCGGAGTTTACTATGGACCTTTGCCCAAAACATGGCTGCTAGATATTCAATGATTTTAAGACCAGAAGGGATCACTGTGCTCATCTAGTCTGACTTTATGTATAACACAGAATTTCACCCAATAATGCCTGCTTCTAATCCAATAACTTCTGGTGGAACCAGAGCATAATATGAAATAGGAAAAAATATCTGGTTTAACAGAAGCTGTATATGCCTTCCTGATAAACCTTTTAACTATCTATCGAGAGACTATTTTGAGATTCTGCTCGTACACATTGTGAATGAAAGGAAACAAAAGGTGATTTTCTGAGTGCTTGTGTATATGAGCTTCCAAACACACATCACGACTGTGCTAAAGCTTTTGTTTTGTGCTTTGGCCATCAACAGACATAAGTTATGATACTGATGGACATCTTTCTACAGAATGACAGAGGATATACATTAAAATTTGCTCTCAGAAAATAAGGTGTTGCACTGAAAGTGTTGCCAGTTCAGAAATTCATCATGCAGATGTTATGGGAAGAAATGGTTACTGATAGGGCTGTCCAGCGATTAAAAAAATTAATCGTGATTAATCATGAAATTAAAAAAATTAATTATGCTGTTAAACAACAATAGAATACCATTTATTTTAAATATTTTTGGATGTTTACTACATTTTCAAATATATTAATTTCAGTCACAACACAGAATACAAAGGGTACAGTGCTCACATTATATTTATTTTTTATTTCAAATATTTGAACTGTAAAAAACAAAAAAATTATTTTTCAATTCACCTCGTATAAGTACTGTAGTGTAATATCTTTATCATGAAAGTTGAACTTACAAATGTAGAATTATGTACAAAAAAACCTGCATTCAAAAATAAAACAATATAAAACTACAGAGCCTACAAGTCACTCAGTCTTACTTCTTGGTCAGCCAATTCACTTAGACAAACAAGGTTGGTTACAATTTGCAGGTGATAACGCTGCCTGCTTCCTGTCACCTTAAAGTGAGAACAGGCATTCGCATGACACTGTTGTAGCTGGCATTGCAATATATTTATGTGCCAGATGCGCTAAAGATTCACATGTCCCTTCATGCTTCAACCACCATTCCAGAGCAAATGCCTCCATGCTGATGATGGGTTCTGCTTGATAACGATCTAAAACAGCGCAGACTGACGCATGTTCATGTTCAGTGCAGACTGACTCATCATCCGAATCAGATGCCACCAGCAGAAGGTTGATCTTTTTTGGCGGTTCGGGTTCTGTAGTTTCTGCATCAGAGTGTTGCTCTTTTAAGACTTCTAAAAGCATGCTCCACACCTCGTCCCTCTCCGATTTTGGGTGGCACTTCAGATTCTTAAACCTTGGGTCAAGTGCTGTAGCTATCTTTAGAAATCTCACATTGGTACCTTCTTTGCGTTTTGTCAAATCTGCTGTAAAAGTGTTCTTAAAACAACATGTGCTGAGTCATCACCCGAGACTCCTATGACATGAAATATATGCAGAATGCAGGTAAAACAGAGCAGGAGATGTACAATTCCCCCCCCCCAAGGAGTACAGTCACAAATGTAATTGATGCGTTATTTTTTTTAATGAGCATCATCAGCATGGAAGCATGTCCTCTGGAATGGTGGCTGAAGAATGAAGGGGCATACGAATGTTTAACATATCTGGCATATAAATACCTTGCAACGCTGGCTACAAAAGTGCCATGTGAATGCCTATTCTCACTTTCAGGTGACACTGTAGATAAGAAGCAGGCAGCAGTATCTCCCGTCAATGCAAACAAACTCATTTGTCTTAGCGACTGGCAGAATAAGAAGTAGGACTGAGTGGACTTGTAGGCTCTAAAGTTTTACATTGTTTTGTTTTTGAGTGCAGTTATGTAACCAAAAAAATCTGCCTTTGTAAGTTACACTTTCATGATAAAGAGATTGCACTTCAGTACTTGTATGAGGTGAACTGAAAAATACGACACCTCTACCCTGATATAACGCTATCCTATATAACGCGAATTCGGATATAATGCGGTAAAGCATTTCCCCTCTTCCCCCCTCCCTCCCAGGCTTGCGCAAGCCTGGGAGGTAGGGGAGGAGAAGTGGAGGGGCCATGTGCTCAGGGGAGGAGGTGGAGCGGAGGTGAGCTGGGGGGGGCGTGGGGAGGGCTGCAGCAAGTAACCGGGGTGGGGGGGGTGCAGAGGAACCGATCCCTGCCCCAGCTCACCTCCGCTCTGCCTTCTCCCCTGAGCACGCCGCCACTCCGCTTCTCCCCCATCCCTCCTTGGCTTGCCATGCCAAACAGCTGATTCGTGGCAAGACTTGGGGGGCGGAGGGGGAGAAGCGGAGCGGTGGTGGTGCACTCAGGGGAGGATGTGGAGAGGAGGTGAGCTGGGACGGGGGGGCAGGGCGAGGAACTGCAGTGGGTGCTCTGTCACCCACCAATTTTTCTCTGAGGGTGCTCCAGCCCCGGAGCACCCAGGGAGTCAGCACCTATGGTGGCAGCATGTCTGGCTCTGACATGCTGCTCTGAGTGGCGTGTTAAGGGGGCTGGGCCAGGGCTGGGGGGTTGGATAAGGGGCAGAGGGTCTCGGGGGGCGGTCAGGGGACAGTGAGCAGGGGGGGGTTGGATGGGTTGGGGGTTCTGATGGGTCAGTCAGGGGGTGGGAAGTAGGTGGGGGTCGGATAGGGGGCGGGGCCAGGCTGTTTGGGGAGGCACATCCTTCCCTATCCAGCCCTCCACAGCAAGTTCGCTATAACGCGGTTTCACATATAACGCAGTAAGACCGTGTTATATCAGGGAAGAGGTGTATTTCTTTTATCGTTTTTACAGTACATATATTTGTAATAAAAAATAATAATATAAAGTGAGCACTGTGCACTTTGTGTTCTGTGTTGTAATTGAAATCAATATTGAAAATGTAGAAAAATATCAAAAAATATTTAATAAATTTCAATTGGTATTCTATTGTTATAAGTACGATTAATTTTTTTTAGTTAATTGCATGAGTTAACTGTGATTGACAGCCCTAGTTACTTACTTATATAGTAAATGGTATTCTTCAAGATGTGTAGTTTGCATACATATTCCACTGTTGGTGTGAGCACACCCACTGTGTATCCTCACACCAGCAACTGAGGGCATAAAGGGGGGGGGGGGGCTGCCTCAACCAAAACCAGTTCTTTTGCCACCTACAGAGCCCGATGTCAAAGGCTCTGAGTAGCAGGGATGGGGGTTGGGTCATAGAATATGTATACAGACAACACATCTGGAATAACACCAGTTACTGTGCAGGCAAGTTTCAGAGTAACAGCCGTGTTAGTCTGTATTCGCAAAAAGAAAAGGAGTACTTGTGGCACCTTAGAGACTAACCAATTTATTTGTCTTCTACACTTTCCACAGTATGCATCCGATGAAGTGAGCTGTAGCTCACGAAAGCTTATGCTCAAATAAATTGGTTAGTCTCTAAGGTGCCACAAGTACTCCTTTTCTTTGTGCACGCAAGTAACCATTTCTGCTTCTAATGATGAGCTGTATACATATATTTTATTGCTGATGACCTCTCCCCCCAACCCCCCACAAGCAGTGACCCTTGCTGGAAGTGGGTACCAGGAATCGTGTGATTGCAGGACAATTCTGCTAAATTTTGCATGGTGTCTGAAAGCCTGTTCAATTGTGTACTGCTCAGTGAATGTGTGGATGAAGGACCAGGCTGCTGCCTTACAAATGTCCTGAGAGTGGCCATCACAGTGGATCAAGCTCTCATCAAATGAGCCATTATTTTATCAGGTAGAGTCTTTACAGTCACCTGATAACAAAGTTTGATACATGTGGAAATCCAGTTAAAGATTGTTTGCACTGCGACAGCTTCACCTTTGGTCCTTTTCTCTATATGCTACAAACAGTTTAGGAGACTTTCTGAAGTGCACAGTTCTGTCAAGATAGAACAAAAGAACTCTGTTTACATCCAACGAATGCAGCTTTTGCTCTGCTTTACATGCTCTGCATGTGGCTTAGGGAAAACAACAGCAATGTGATAGATTTAATTGAAATTCTGGAGCCACCTTTGGTAAAAACTTTGGGTGAGATTTCATAGAAATTTTATCCTTATGAAAGACAGTATAAGGTGGTTTGGCTAATAATGCTTGTAATTCAACAGCTCTCCTGGCTGATGTTATTGCCACTGCAAAGGCCACTTTCACAGAAGGATGAAATAGAGATCAAGTGGCCAGTGCCCTTCAGACATCCAGAGAATGCGGTCTCCTCTCTTCAACTGAGGCATGTGGTTTTGGAAACAATACCAGTAAATGGATGCTTTGACTCTTATGAAACTCGGGTCCACCACGCATCCTTTCAGCTAGAAAGGCCACTTTCATAGTCAGATGGGCCACAGAGCATGTAGCTTGAGGTTCAAAGGGAGGTCTGCTGAGAGATGAAAGAACAAAATTGAGGTCCCACTGGGGTGCGAACTTCACCAGTGGTGGAAACGGTCTAAGAAGCCCCTTCAAAAATCTAGTTTAACGGGATGAGTGAAGATCGTGTGATTATCAACAGGAGGATGAAAAGGGCTGATTGCTGCTAAATGAATCTGAAGAGAACTAAATGAGACATCCAAAGACTTATGGGTAAATATTTCAGGATAGCAGAGAACCCAGCAGATTCTGGCGATAATGCATTGTTGAGCCCAAGAGGAGAAACACCTCCTTTTAGCTGAATAACATATCCTAGTAGAGTCTTGCCTTCTGTGGTTAAGGATGGATTGCATCACTCTGGAACACAAGTGCTCTTACCATCCAGTGACCATCCAAATACCAGGCTGCAGTGGTTCCAGATTGCATGCTTGAAAGTGCCCTTATGTTGTGTTAGGAGGTCCAGAAATGGGCAGACATTTATGGGCAGCTGAGCTGAGAGCTTCAGTAGATCTTTTGACAGAACAAGGAATAATGGTCTCAAGTTGCAGTGGGGGAGGTTTAAGTTGGATAGTAGGAAAAAAATTTTCACTGGAAGGGTGGTGAAGCACTGGAATGCGTTACCTAGGGAGGTGGTGGAATCTCCTTCCTTTGAGGTTTTTAAGGTCAGGCTTGACAAAGCCCTGGCTGGGATGATTTAGTTGGGGATTGGTCCTGCTTTGAGCAGAGGGTTGGACTAGATGACCTCCTGAGGTCCCTTCCAACCCTGATATTCTATGATTCCATGATCTGTAAACCTTAACTGTCTTGGACAGTTAGGCACAATGAGGATGACTTGAGCTCTATCTTAATGGATTTTCCATGGGGCCTGTAGTATTAATGGAATGGGAGGGAAAGCATACCTCAGGTGAGCCTTCTGTGGTAGCTGGAGTGTATCTCCCTTTGAGCCCTTGCCTAGGGCTGCTCTGGAGCAGTATAGAGGAAGTTTCTTGTTCACATGTGAGGCAAAAAGGTCCCAGGACAGCATTGCCCATTGGGTGAAGACCTTGTTTAGAACTGAATTATGAATCTCCCATTTGTGGTCCATGGAAAAATCTGCTGAGACTGTCCACTAGGGAGTTCTGCACCCCTAGTAAACATGCTGCTGAAAGGGTTATGTGATGGTGGTTGCACCAGTTACAGATGTTAACTGACGGAAGGAAAAAGGAAGGGATCTCGTTCCTCACTACTTGTTTATATAGAAGACAGTTGTTATGTTGTCCTTATAGTTATGTTGACATTATTTGAACATTGGGATTGGATGAGTGGAAAGAATGCATTACAGACTTGATGGACTACCCTGAGATCTAGTAAATTGATATGCATTCTGGACTCCCAAAGGGTCCAGATGCCTTGTGCCATATGACCACCTGTATGAACTCTGACTTAGACCGTGCGGTGATAAGAAAGAACCGGAGAGGTGTTGGTCCACACCATCCCTTACACACTCAGTTTGGAGCATGAGGACAGTTATGGCGCATGTGAGGATCAACGGACACTGCTGACTAAAAAATTACAAACTCAGGTGCATGGGGCACACATGTATCTATGCAGATAGGGACCATTACTCGAAGAAGTGTGTTTCTGACATCTCACGTCTGTCTAACCATCAAGTCAAGCTCAACATGGTGGCTAAAACAGAGTTCTGAATCTTTTTCCACAAGCCCTCTGCCCTATCTCCTTTTTTGTTCACTGTGAGCAACACCATCCTGCCTGTCACTCAGGCCCATGACCTGGCCGCCATCTTCAAATTGGTCCTCTCTCTAGGTCGTCACATACAGGTTATATTTCAATCTTTCGGATTCTTTCTGCAGCACATCTCTAAGATATGGCCTTTCCTATGCATCCATACAGTTAAGACCCTCCTCCAGGCTCTCATCATCTCACATCTTGATTACTGCAACATCTTTTTCTTTGGCCTTGGCAAATGCAATCTTGTCCTGCTCATATCTATTCAGAAGGATGCTGCAAATATCATTTTCCTAGCATGTCACTTTGACTATGTCACCCCACTCTTTGTATTCCTCCACTGGCTTCTCTCTCTATCACATCAAACACAAGCTGTTTGTCTTCACTTTCGAGGGCCTTTACAGCCTATCCCCATCTGACTTCTCACTCATTCTCTGTCAACATGTTGACTCGCACCTCCGACTGGCTCTTGTTACCAGCCTCCATTGCCCACTTGTTAAATTCTTAAAAAAGCACCTTCATGCTTTCTCTCATGATGCCTTGGGAGGAGCTCCCCTTAAATATCCTCTTTCAAATTTCTCCTTAAAACCCTCAGAGATTCAAATTTCCACAAGGAATGACTTAAAAATTTTGCATTCAGCCTATTAAACAACAGACTTGTACTACATCCATAATCCTGAAGCCTGGCTCAGGTACACCAACCACAGAACCCTAGAGGAGGGAGTTGTGTGAAACTCTGGAGGTCCCATGACCCCAAGAACTACCGTGATCACCCCCAACATATATTAAAGTGACCTCAGGAATTCCCCTCTGCCAGGGGAATCCCAGTTTGGCCACTTAGAATCATAGGACTGGAAGGGACCTTGAGAGGTCATTTAGTACAGTCCCCTGCCTCATGGCAGGACTAAGTATTATCTAGACCATCCTTGACAGGTGTCTGTCTAACCTGCTCTTAAAAATCTACAATGATGGAGATTCCACAACCTCCCTAGGCAATTTATTCCAGTGCTTAACCACCCTGACAGTTAGGAAGTTTTGCCTAATGTCCAACCTAAACCTCCTTTGCTGCAATTTAAGCCCATCGCTTCTTGTCCTGTCCTCAGAGGTTAGGAAGAACATTTTTTTCTCCCTCCTCCTTGTAACAACCTTTTATGTACTTGAAAACTGTTATGTCCCCTCTCAGTCTTCTCTTTTCTAAACTAAACAAACTAAATTTTTTCAATCTTCCCTCATAGGTCATGTTTTCTAGACCTTTAATCAATTTTGTCGCTCTTCTCTGGACTTTCTCCAATTTCTCCACATCCTTCTTGAAGTGTGGCACCCAGAACTGGTCACAATACTCCAGTTGAGGCATGAAGTAGAGTGGAAGAATTACTTCTTGCTTACAACACTCCTGCTAATACATCCCAGAAGGATGTTTGCTTTTTTTGCAACTGTGTTACAGTGTTGACTCATATTTAGCTTGTGGTCCACTATGACCCCCAGATCCCTTTCTGCAGTACTCCTTCCTAGGCAGTCATTTCCCATTTTGTATGTGTGCAGCTGATTGTTCCTGCCTAAGTGGAGTACTTTGCATTTGTCCTCATTGAATTTTATCCTATTTACTTCAGACCATTTCTCTTAGGCCAAATTTAAGACTGCTTTGCACTGCAAGAGCACAATAGGATGGAGAATCTGGCCCTCTCTCTCTTCCAGGGCTAACAAATAACATAGAATCATAGAATATCAGGGTTGGAAGGGACTTCAGGAGGTCATCTAGTCCAACCCTCTGCTCAAAGCAGGATCAATCCCCAACTAAATCATCCCAGCCAGAGCTTTGTGAAGCTTGGCCTTAAAAACTTCTAAGGAAGGAGATTCCACCACCTCCCTAGGTAATGCATTCCAGTACTTCACCACCCTCCTAGTGAAAAAGGTTTTCCTAATATCCAACTTAAACCTCCCCCACTGCAACTTGAGACCATTACTCCTCGTTCTGTCATCTGCTACCACTGAGAACAGTCTAGAGCCATCCTCTTTGGATTCTCCTTTCAGGTAGTTGAAAACAGCTATCGAATCCCCCTTCATTCTTCTCTTCCGCAGACTAAACAATCCAAGTTCCCTCAGCCTCTCCCCATAAGTCATGTGTTCCAGTCCCCTAATCATTTTTGTTGCCCTCCGCTGGACTCTTTCCAATTTTTCCACATCCTTCTTGTAGTGTGGGGCCCAAAACTGGACACAGTACTCCAGATGAGGCCTCACCAATGTTGAATAGAGGGGAACCATCACGTCCCTCGATCTACTGGCAATGCCCCTACGTATACAGCCCAAAATGCCGTTGATCTGTTTCACTGATGTGATGTTTGTACATCAAACCATTTAGAAATAGGAAATTACAAAAAGTGTTAGTAGATTTCAAAAATGTTTCAAAAAACATATTGTCTGATTAAAAAGTCTCCTCTGTCAACATGCCACCCACATGAAAATTCAAATGGGAGGCAGGTTTCTCAAGAAAAAAAACAAAGCAAAAACCTGTGACTCTATAATGCACATTTTAGATTATCATCTTATAGAATGAATTTCTCCTGGAGTTTTTTTGTTAATTAGAGAGAGCTTTTGTTTTGCTTTTTGAATAGCCATATTTACTGAACAGGCCTTTATATCTTTATTTTAGCTAACATTTCTCTGGAAAAAATAATATACCTAAAATGTAGGAAATGTTCTGGGATTTTGTGGCCAGAAAAAACTGAAGTTCGTAGACAAAAATTTTGATTACGATGTTCCTACTAATTCCAACATATGTAAAGAGATAGAAATACAATGTTAGTAATTTAAGTTTATTGATAAAAGATACATACCTCTTCTAGAAGAACAGGTAAACCCAATCTAATAGCATTCTCAAGAGTACGCAGGAAACCAGAGTCTGTAAGCTTAATTATCTTCAAACCAGATTTTGTTTCTTTGTTTCTTATCCACCGATTTGCCTATGTAGGAAACGAGAGTAATCACTAAGGTTGGCTAAGTTTCATATTTGACCAAAAGGTTAATTAGCATGTTTGCCTCAATATTCAGAAGTGCAATTCTTAAGACCACTGCTTTGATCAGGAAAAGTAAATTAATTGTACTAACTTTACTCCGGAGAAGCATCACCAGAAACAAAGGTTTTTGCTGGTCTCTGTAATATCGGTGGCTTTTACACTGCACAGTGTGATGATATTCAACTGTGCTAGTACTGCTAGTATTTTATTAGCCTTTATAGGTCCGGATTGTGCCATTCAAGCATGGAATCATTTTGGGGAGTAGTGTGAGGCAGCACCACACCAAGAGAAACTTTAAGAGGGACTGTATATCAGAGGGCCAGCTTCCCGGGGGATTATACACACTGTGTGGTGCACCCAAGGCTGGTGTGGAGAGGGGGTTTGGCCTCCCATTCATCCCCTTTAGGATGAGTTGTACACTAGGAAGGAGAAATCCTTGTGCTCATCTGACCCACCCATACTTCTCCTGGCCCATTCAGTCAGCAGCCCCTCTCCTCCAACAAGGACACCAGACCATGAAGAGAGACCTGTATGATGTCTAGGGAAGAGGAAAGGATGGTGCTGCAGGGTTGAGTGAAGAAGGAAGGAATACCCACACAGACACAATTGGACCCTAAAATAATTAATAGTAGATTTATACTTGTAATGTTTTAAATGTAAAAATTAAACTGAAAAAGTTTTTTCATTCTAAATTCTTTCATTGTGTTCACCTACCTCTTCCAATAATCACACTTTAGGGAAAAGGAGTGAACAATGCAGGGAATTGTCCTAACAGAATTGGCTGTTGTTCAATAGTCATTTAGCACTAGGTCAATTAAGGGGATTCAGAAAACCACAAAAATGTGTGGTGAAAGTTATAGCACAAAATAAACACCAGTTGTGAGGCAGATATATGCAGTTTTTCTTTTCTCTTTTTTAGGTTAAATAATAATAATAGTCTTCACAGTCTTTCATTGTACGAAACTCCTTTCATAGCTTCAACCATCATAGAATCATAGAATCATAGAATATCAGGGTTGGAAGGGACCCCTGAAGGTCATCTAGTCCAACCCCCTGCTCGAAGCAGGACCAATTCCCAGTTAAATCATCCCAGCCAGGGCTTTGTCAAGCCTGACCTTAAAAACTTCCAAGGAAGGAGATTCCACCACCTCCCTAGGCAACGCATTCCAGTGTTTCACCACCCTCTTAGTGAAAAAGTTTTTCCTAATATCCAATCTAAACCTCCCCCACTGCAACTTGAGGCCATTACTCCTCGTTCTGTCATCTGCTACCATTGAGAACAGTCTAGAGCCATCCTCTTTGGAACCCCCTTTCAGGTAGTTGAAAGCAGCTATCAAATCCCCCCTCATTCTTCTCTTCTGCAGGCTAAACAATCCCAGCTCCCTCAGCCTCTCCTCATAAGTCATGTGTTCTAGACCCCTAATCATTTTTGTTGCCCTTCGCTGGACTCTCTCCAATTTATCCACATCCTTCTTGTAGTGTGGGGCCCAAAACTGGACACAGTACTCCAGATGAGGCCTCACCAATGTCGAATAGAGGGGGATGATCACGTCCCTCGATCTGCTCGCTATGCCCCTACTTATACATCCCAAAATGCCATTGGCCTTCTTGGCAACAAGGGCACACTGCTGACTCATATCCAGCTTCTCGTCCACTGTCACCTCTAGGTCCTTTTCCGCAGAACTGCTGCCTAGCCATTCGGTCCCTAGTCTGTAGCGGTGCATTGGATTCTTCTGTCCTAAGTGCAGGACCCTGCACTTATCCTTATTGAACCTCATCAGATTTCTTTTGGCCCAATCCTCCAATTTGTCTAGGTCCTTCTGTATCCTATCCCTCCCCTCCAGCGTATCTACCACTCCTCCCAGTTTAGTATTGTCCGCAAATTTGCTGAGAGTGCAATCCACACCATCCTCCAGATCATTTATGAAGATATTGAACAAAACCGGCCCCAGGACTGACCCCTGGGGCACTCCACTTGACACCGGCTGCCAACTAGACATGGAGCCATTGATCACTACCCGTTGAGCCCGACAATCTAGCCAGCTTTCTACCCACCCTATAGTGCATTCATCCAGCCCATACTTCCTTAACTTGCTGACAAGAATACTGTGGGAGACCGTGTCAAAAGCTTTGCTAAAGTCAAGAAACAATACATCCACTGCTTTCCCTTCATCCACAGAACCAGTAATCTCATGATAAAAGGCGATTAGATTAGTCAGGCATGACCTTCCCTTGGTGAATCCATGCTGGCTGTTCCTGATCACTTTCCTCTCATGCAAGTACTTCAAGATTGGTTCTTTGAGGACCTACTCCATGATTTTTCCAGGGACTGAGGTGAGGCTGACTGGCCTGTAGTTCCCAGGATCCTCCTTCTTCCCTTTTTTAAAGATTGGCACTACATTAGCCTTTTTCCAGTCATCCGGGACTTCCCCGGTTCGCCACGAGTTTTCAAAGATAATGGCCAATGGCTCTGCAATCACAGCCGCCAATTCCTTCAGCACTCTCGGATGCAACTCGTCCGGCCCCATGGACTTGTGCACGTCCAGCTTTTCTAAATAGTCCCTAACCACCTCTATCTCCACAGAGGGCTGGCCATCTCTTCCCCATTTTGTGATGCCCAGCGTAGCAGTCTGGGAGCTGACCTTGTTAGTGAAAACAGAGGCAAAGAAAGCATTGAGTACATTAGCTTTTTCCACATCCTCTGTCACTAGGTTGCCTCCCTCATTCAGTAAGGGGCCCACACTTTCCTTGGCTTTCTTCTTGTTGCCATCTTTGAGACTCATCCCTGGGCTTTAAGGAAAACTGGACACAATCCTGCTTTTCCTCTGTTATCAATACAGTTTATAGTTTTCGTATTGTGGAGGGTTTTTATATCACACATTTTGCACAATCATTTCCATGTTTTTTATAGTTAGAAACCTCTATTCATTATTTTAAACCTATTCCAATTTTTATTGGAATGAGAATGTTAAATTAGAGTCCATGCAACACTTGAAACACTGTTGTGTTTTTTATTTTTAATCACAGGTCTCATAATGAAAACGTATGGGCCAGATCCTCAGCTGGCATTAGTCACCATACCGCTACTGAAGTATGTTGATTTGCACGATATAAGGATCTGGCCCCAAGCCAACAAAGAAAAAGGTGTCAGTGTGAGAAATGCCTGGTACAAAAACTTACGGAGTAGTTGCATTTTTGGAAAGGGAGCTGCATCAGTACAGTTTACAATCAGTGCTCACCTGATCCTGGGGGTCAATCATCAGTGGCCAGCGTCGCCCTCGAGTCACAAGAATCCCATTCTCAGTAGACACGTAGTCACGTGGTAACCCATCCGTGTTCCACTGGCGAATTTCATAGGGATCTCCCAAAATGTTTATAAGACTGAAGTCTGGATTGATAGGAATCTCTAGATTCTGACATTTCTTGATCCAGCAATCTATCAGCTGGGATAGAGAGAGATTAATTGTAAAAAGAGATTCATAGGAGATTATATTACTTAATGGAAATTGTAACAACCTGTTGGACGCTAGTTGGTAGTAATTAAAAGTTATCATCATTGGATGGCTGCTTGATTGCTTAGGAGGCGACAAGTGAGTGTCTTTAGTTAATTTCGAATAGACAGGGGTCCTAGTCTTGTACTAATAATAATCCTACACCCTTCACAATTGTCACTAATGGCTGAATATGTATTAAAACTGAACTCTGGACAGCAAGCCTGAGGATCATTAATGAGGTTGTGGGGGAATGCTTATACTGACACTGTCCATATTGTACCTGTTTAGAGGCTAAAGCAATTCTACAGTGATGCTAGTTTGGTACCTTTCACAAGCACCACATTATGGAGGAAAAAAAGAAAAGGGAAATTATTTTTACTCACCAGTTGCCTATAAAGTGCTGTAAAAGCCCCATAATAGGCAACACAAGCAGCTGCTATGAACACATTCCCTATGATGTTTGAAATCTCATCTTCAAAATTCCTGATGCTCTCTTCCCACCGAACTTGTTCATCTCCTAATGCAGCTGTCAGCTTTCCAGCTCTAGTGAGGCGAGCTTGGGTAAGTGCCATGGTCCTTGCTAAACAGTTATAAAATTATTGGACTGTGATTAGTATTAAAAAGTCAATTTTTCCTAATAATCTTTTCCCTTACTTTCTATTTTAGCCTCCCTCTGCCCCTACCCTTTCTTCTAGCCTTAACTTCCAGTGGCTTCTGAGCAAACTTCTTTTTGGCCTATTGATTGGGTACTTCAGGACAGACTATGGACCATGAAAAACATGTCCTGACCTCGCTAAACTCTCAGCACACCTTCTTCAAATCATCCTGCTGTGATATTATCATCACCTACTACTGGAATCCGGTTGCTCCACTTGAAGCTGCCTGAAGGAATAGTCACAAGCCTAACTGTTGTCAGCAGAGGTAGCGTCTCCTTACCGCGGTACTGTGTGACCAGAGAAGCACTGGGGAGACAGAGTGCTACTAAATCACGTGTTTAACCCCTTCAATGGAGTCCTACCGATGTGCATATTAATTTGCATACCACTGTGTTTATATTGTGTATAGTATGAGACTGACTGGGTCAGGGCTAGCTAGTTTCCTCTGGTCCAGCTAGCTGTATAGTGGAGGCATGAAAGTGAAAGACTAATTTAACTGTTTAACGACTTCAAGAGAAATCACTTACCAAGGCTCTCTTTTTCTTCAAGGCTTCTTTCATACTGGTCTTGTAATGCCTGTATCTGATCCTCCACCTGTTTTAATTTCCTTTGCTTGTCGCGTAGGGTAGCCATAGTAGCATCAAGCTCAGCCTAAGAATGTGAGGAAACATTTAGGCCACGGCTTTCAAACCTGGTGGCCTGATTTTTAGAAGAGCTGAAGCCAATGGAAGTGGCAGGTACAGGGGACTTGAGAAAATCAGGTCACTTATTCAGGTGCCTACATATGAATAAGGAGTCTTTTTGAAAAAGTAGCTTTAAACCAGAACATTTTTGTCCTATTAATAAAATGGCATTTTCATAATGAGTGCCTCCACCATTTTTCTAGGGAGTAGGGTATGAAACTTTCAGACACGCTAGTCTCTGCTGTAACCAGCTTGGCTGAACACTGACACAGGACCAATGGCTGGGGAAAGTCTCCTTTGGGCCACAGCTCTTTGAAAATTCATCCCCAGATGACTTGGGTTTAGTCAGTCTTGGAAGAACTAGGCAAGAATGTCATGTACAACAGTGGTTCTCAAAGCTGGTCAGATGCTTGTTCAGGGAAAGCCCCTGGCGGGCTGGACCGGTTTATTTACCTGCTGCATCTGCAGGTTCGGCCGATCACGGCTCCCACTAGCCGTGGTTCGCCGCTCCAGGCCAATGGGGGCTGCAGGAAGGGCGGCCAGCATGTCCGCTGGCCCGCGCTGCTTCCCGCAGCCCCCATTGGCCTGGAGCGGCAAACCGCGGCCAGTGGAAGCCGCGATCGGTGGAACCTGTGGACGCGGCAGGTAAACAAACCGGTCTGGCCCGCCAGGGTCTTTCCCTGAACAAGCGGCAGACCGGCTTTGAGAACCACTGATGTACAATACCTGATCGCCCCATGTGCTGATTCTACCCACAAATGGAGTGCCCATATGAAGCTTAATTCAGCACTTATAGACATTGGCAGCCGGTATCAAGTGGAGTGCCCCAACGGTCAGTCCTCAGGCCAATTTTATTCAGTATCTTCATTAATGATCTGGAGGATGGTGTGGATTGCACCCTCAGCAAGTTTGCAGATGACACTAAACTGGGAGGAGACGTAGATACGCTGGATGGTAGGGATAGGATACAGAGGGACCTAGACAAATTAGAGGATTGGGCCAAAAAAAATCTGATGAGGTTCAACAAGAACAAGTGCAGAGTCCTGCACTTAGGACAGAAGAATCCCATGCACCGCTACAGACTAGGGACCGAATGGCTAGGCAGCAGTTCTGCAGAAAAAGACCTAGGGGTTACAGAGGACGAGAAGCTGGATATGAGTCAACAGTGTGCCCTTGTTGCCAAGAAGGTCAATGGCATTTTGGGCTGTATAAGTAGGGGCATTGCCAGCAGATGGAGGGACGTGATCGTTCCCCTCTATTCAACATTGGTGAGGCCTCATCTGGAGTACTGTGTCCAGTTTTAGGCCCCACACTACAAGAAGGATGTGGAAAAATTGGAAAACGTCCAGTGGAGGGCAACAAAAATGATTAGAGGACTGGAACACATGACTTATGAGGAGAGGCTGAGGGAACTTGGATGTTTAGTCTGCAGAAGAGAAGAATGAGGGGGGATTTGATAGCTGCTTTCAACTACCTAAAGAGGGGTTCCAAAGAGGATGGATCTAGACTGTTCTCAGTGGTAGCTGATGACAGAACAAGGAGTAATGGTCTCAAGTTGCAGTGGGGGAGGTTTAGGTTGGATATTAGGAAAAACTTTTTCACTAGGAGGGTGGTGAAACACTGGAATGGGTTACTTAGGGAAGTGGTGGAATCTCCTTCCTTAGAAGTTTTTAAGGTCAGGCTTGACAAAGCCCTGGCTGGGATGATTTAGTTGGGGATTGGTCCAGCTTTGAGCAGGGGGTTGGACTAGATGACCTCCTGAAGTCCCTTCCAGCCCTGATATTCTATGATTCGGGAGAGAATACGTCATCCTTGGAACTAGAAGTAGCTTCTGTAGCAGGGCAGGACAGCAGCCCAGGAGGCTACTTTCTGCTGGATTTGGCCCAAAGAATTAAAAGAACAATTCTGGATGAAAAAAATTCTATTACTTAGATCAGAAGCTCCTTGAAGCAGGAACTGATTTTTCGTCTGTGTACAACGCCCAGCACCATGGGTCCTGATCCATGACTGGGACTTCTAGGTGTTACCGCGGTAAAAAAAAATTAATAATATCATCAAAGTTACCATTCTAACAAATAAAAGACATTAGAGACATAAACACACACCTGTGCAGCATTTAACTTTTGCCTCTTTGGCTCAACTTCTTTGACGACTCTAGAGTATAAATCCATGGCTCTAACCCACATGCACATAGACCTACAGGCCTTGGACACCTTCTCTACTTTTTCAGGCACAAAATCTGGGTTATTTATATATTTCTGAAGCTTTAACAATATTTGAGGCTTTATATTTTCTTTATCGTATTCTAAAAGTTTTTTGAGGAAATTGGAATCTCCAAGGAGCTGTTTTGCTGCTGCCCAGTCAGGCCTGAAAGAAAATAACAGTAACAGAATTTGAGACAGACATGCCCTGAGAACATGATCTTAAATAACAAATTTGCACTTTTCAGTCCACTTCCTCTTGCTTTATACAGTGTTTTGAAGAGCTTGACCACGATCAGTGCTTAATAAAAACATAGCAACAGGATTTACATTTCTATATCACATGTAATTAACATAAAAGTGCTGTAGACTAGATCTCCTCTGTAGGACACATCTAAGCAAAGGGCTAGGCCTCTGAATGAAGGCTAAGTAGTGCTATTACAAGTAGACTATAGCTCTGCTCCTCCAAATTGGCACTTAGACTAGAGAGTCTAATGCTTTGTGAAAGTGTGAATTGAACCACAGGTAGCACCTCTGTGGACTTCAAATAATTTAGAGACAAAGGCAGGCTGCCAAAACTGCTACTTTTCTAGTAGAATGGGCCCTATGGGCTTTCTGACTCTGAAATTCCAGCCAAGTCACAATAGGTATGAATCTGTACTCTAATCTCCTGAGACAATCTTTTAACCAAAGAGTTGGGCCTTTGTTTCTCTCTCCAACAACTATGTGAAATTCCTATATGGTTTAATCCTGTCAAAGTAATAAACTGTTTTCACATTGAAACCATGGAATCTAGTCTTCTCTGGTACACAAACTTGTAAAAAACTGGATTGGCTCACATGAAAATCCAAAGCTATCTTAGTCAAAAATTTTGGATGTGGTCCTTATGGAGAATCCACCACCAACTTGGAGTTCAGAGAACCAGATCCTCAGCTGCTGAGAATCAATGTAGCTTCTTTGAGGTCACTGGACCTATGCCAATTTACACCAACTGAAGATCTGGCCAAGAGACTTTTGTACTGATATGATACCTGTTAGGAAACACTCATCAGCAAAAGATGATAAGAAGACCAATCTCTTAATAGTTAAAAAAAGCAGCCTCCAAGAGCTCAGTGAGAAATTCTCAAAGTAGAAGTGAGAGGAGGCTTAGTAAAAAGTAACTCAATCTCAAATTAAATAATATATTTGGTTTATTTAAAGAAAAACTACTTCATTTATAGTCAAGATTTAAAAATCCATATAGTTGAGAGTAAAAAACTCAATGGTACTTACGCTTTAAGTAAAAAATACTCTAATATTCTGTAAAAAGGGAGAATTTGACCTGTGGAATGTTCAGTTCTTGAAATATGGCTTGTTTACCATAACAGATATTTTAGCATCATTATCTAAAATATGGCTTTTCATTGTTTTGTTTTGTTATGATATCTTATTGATGTAATAAATCTCTACATCCTCTTTGGATGTTAATTGCTCCATTGCTTGAAGCATACCAAAACTTTATGCTTCAAGAAAATAGAATTTGACCCAAGCACATCAAAGCTGACAAGTTTTATCATTAGGGATTTTGGAAACTCATAAAATAATTGCTTTTATCAAAGACACAAAGTATGTCATGCAAAATTAAATGTAACCCTATAATTTAGTCTTCCTTTCTTCCCCTCATTAAGAACTGGTTTCAGAGAATATATGTGGTCTGTTACTATAAATTAGCGATGGACCCAAGACACAACATTTGGAACGGCTTCTGAAACTTGGAAAAAGTTCAGGAAGTTTGACATGCGGTTTTAGTCCAGCCCACTATAGAGAATGAGACCAGTTATGAACTACAGATGCCAATGTAGATGTGAACTTCCCCAAAGTTCAGGGGAGTTTTTATTATTTTATCACCACAGCATGATGGACGATGATACCATTTTTCTGAGAAAAGTGTAGAAGGTGTTTTGCGTGAGAGACCCACAAAGCAAAGCTAAGCAGTTGTGACCACAGCTGTCAAAGAGACAATGCTTTGATTCAA
Organism: Eretmochelys imbricata; assembly: GCF_965152235.1. Lineage (NCBI taxonomy): Eukaryota > Metazoa > Chordata > Testudines > Cheloniidae > Eretmochelys > Eretmochelys imbricata. The sequence goes on along the minus strand of NC_135576.1, from coordinate 129,568,925 downwards.
CCAAAGATATTCTCCACATTAGTGTACTCTTCCTATTAAAATGTGAATTTACTGTAGAAGTAGGTACCATTATACAAAACATTTCACTAATGAAGAGCTGGGGGGAGTGGGGAAGAATCAAAGAAAAAACAAAGGAAAAGATGAACAAATAATGGATTAAAATAAATTAAAACAAAATACTATATAGCTCTGAATGGCTTACTTTGCATTTAAAAGAATGGAGATAGCTTCCATTACAGTCATGACAAGATCCGGAGGCTTGGTAAAAACTCTAATTTCAGATATATCTGCTTTATCCAAAGAGTCAAGAGCTTTGTTTGCAGCCTCTAAAGCTGGGAGAGCTTCATCCAGATCCCGTTGAGCATCATCAGCAATTGCCTGAGTCTCTTCCGCTTTCACTTTTGCAATAGCTTCATCTTCTTGAACAACACGGCGAACCTCAAAATTAAATGTGCAGTGGAATATTTTCAAAACAAAACAGAGATTTAAATGGGTTAACTTGTTCTGTCTTATTTCTTTAAGGGTTTGCTTAACACTCAGGTCTGCATTTTTGGTTTTATACATAAAGTATGCAAAATAGAATTATAGAGGAGCTTCACCAGTCCTGACATACACAGAAAGTTATTAATTGGTGAAAGATACTAAAATCCCTTTACTTTTGAGGCGCAATGGCCAAGGAACTGCAAGGACAGACCAATCCTGTAGGCCTCAGGCTCTGGCCTACCACTGGCAGCGTAGCTGGCTACACTGCTATTGGCCTCACCTCAGCAGCTGTAACCCCTAAAATGCATGTCACAGAGTGCACAAGCGATGTTAACGCTTCTTGGAGCGGCATTAACTAACATGGAAAATGTCTGCATAAACTCTGCTGCGTCCACAGAGGAAACATTTGTACTGGTAGAAGCTACACTATAGAAAAGCAGGACACAGGCTAACTGCCTTTCCCTTCCGGCAATCCCTGTCAAGGCTCAGTTCTGCACTTTTAGGCCCTTGTGCTCCCCAGTGTGTCACATAAAGGAGGAGAGCATAGAGCCCATTACTTCATCTATGAATTATTGAGCAGTAACACATGTTATCTCAGAAATATTACAAGATAATTCTTTGTACCTGATCAGCATTTTCTTGATCCACTGCTAATTTTTCCATCAAAGCCTCAACATCCACAGATTTCTCTACAAGGACTGGCTCTAAAGCGGAGAGATCTAATTTCATTTTATCTACAAGCACGTTCGTCTCTAATAGTTTGGATAAGCCATTCTTCACGCGATCCCGAGCCTGAAGCACAAAAAAAAAAACATTTCACACATCTAATTACTTTTTCCTAAACACTGACTCCAAAAAGTACAACTGTACTTTTTCCAAACACTGTACTTCCAAAAAGTTCTAACATGATAAAAATATAAACTTATGTACAAATATATTTTAATACCCTGTAATGTAAGTTTTATATCAGTTGTAAATTATGTTATAAATAATTTGTATAATACATTTATTTTAAGGGTGGTTGTAATAAAAATTTTATGTTATTATGGATGTAATAATATTTATTCAGATATAAAAAAAAAAAACATCTAAATTGGCATACATGATCAGGCTTATCAAACAGAAGCTGCCAGATGTTTAGGCTCAACATTGATTTTTGTTAAATAAAACATTTTAAAAACCTGAATATTATTGCAATCTTTTGATGCAATGTTTGTTTTTCTTTGGTTTTGCTTTAATCATTGTGCTGCAATGTTTGTATCCCAAGTGTCTTGTCCTAGGACAAGAGATGGGGGAAGTGAAATGACTCATATTTTTTCATTTTCCATGCGAATGAAGAGCAAAATGGTAACAAAAAGCACCAACAGTACAAAGTAAATTAGACTTTAAGAATTCCTTGGTTTAATATTCAGTACTTGGAAAAGGAAAATTGGGCTGGTTTACCACAAAAGTATTACAAGCCATTTTATGTATGGTAAACCGTGAAGCTGCTGCACTATGAAGGAAAAGTAATACAAAAATCTGAAGGGAAGGAAGACACATTTCTCAGACACAATAAGCAGAGATTTTTGTTTAATAAAATTAAACCTACTGAAACCAACTGCTTCCTTTTTTCCCCCAGCATGGACAAGTAGAGATTGATTAATTCTAAATACGAAGTGGGTGTTGTGTAATATCGTCGCCGCAGCTCAGCATAATATCGATCTGCCATTTCAGTCACACTCATATGGATATCTACACACATTACTGAAACTTTCTCTTTCAACTCGTCACTTCCAAGATCAACATTCAGGAAAAATGTCCTTGATACAGAAAGAAGTGCTTCTCTGGGCCACTGCAAAAGGGAAAAAGATTATCTGAACAACAGTCATTCACTTCATCATGGTCAAAGCCAACATTTGTGGTGAAATATCATAGAATCAGAATAATAGAATATCAGGGTTGGAAGGGACCTCAGGAGGTCATCTAGTCCAACCCCCTGCTCAAAAGCAGGACCCATACCCAATTAAATCATCCCAGCCAGGGCTTTGTCAAGCCTGACCTTAAAAACGTCTAAGGAAGGAGATTCCACCACCTCCCTAGGCAACGCATTCCAGTGTTTCACCACCCTCCTAGTGAAAAAGTTTTTCCTAATATCCAACTTGAACCTCCCCCACTGCAACTTGAGACCATTACTCCTTGTCCTGTCCTCTTCCACCACTGAGAATAGTCTAGTACCATCCTCTCTGGAACTACCTCTCAGGTAGTTGAAAGCAGCTATCAAATCCCCCTTCATTCTTCTCTTCTGCAGACTAAACAATCCCAGTTCCCCCAGCCTCTCCTCATAACTCATGTGTTCCAGACCCCTAATCATTTTAGTTGCCCTTCGCTGGACTCTCTCCAATTTATCCACATCCTTCTTGTAGTGTGGGGCCCAAAACTGGACACAGTACTCCAGATGAGGCCTCACCAATGTCGAATAGAGGGGGACGATCACGTCCCTCGATCTGCTCGCTATGCCCCTACTTATACATCCCAAAATGCCATTGGCCTTCTTGGCAACAAGGGCACACTGCTGGCTCATATCCAGCTTCTCGTCCACTGTCACCCCTAGGTCCTTTTCCGCAGAACTGTGCCTAGCCATTCGGTCCCTAGTCTGTAGCTGTGCATTGGGTTCTTCCGTCCTAAGTGCAGGACCCTGCACTTATCCTTATTGAACCTCATCAGATTTCTTTTGGCCCAATCCTCCAATTTGTCTAGGTCCCTCTGTATCCTATCCCTGCCCTCCAGCGTATCTACCACTCCTCCCAGTTTAGTATCATCCGCAAATTTGCTGAGAGTGCAATCCACACCATCCTCCAGATCATTTATGAAGATATTGAACAAAACCGGCCCCAGGACCGACCCCTGGGGCACTCCACTTGACACCGGCTGCCAACTAGACATGGAGCCATTGATCACTACCCGTTGAGCCCGACAATCTAGCCAACTTTCTACCCACCTTATGGTGCATTCATCCAGCCCATACTTCCTTAACTTGCTGACAAGAATACTGTGGGAGACCGTGTCAAAAGCTTTGCTAAAGTCAAGATACAATACATCCACTGCTTTCCCTTCATCCGCAGAACCAGTAATCTCATCATAGAAGGCGATTAGATTAGTCAGGCATGACCTTCCCTTGGTGAATCCATGCTGACTGTTCCGGATCACTTTCCTCTCATGTAAGTGCTTCAGGATTGATTCTTTGAGGACCTGCTCCATGATTTTTCCGGGGACTGAAGTGAGGCTGACTGGCCTGTAGTTCCCAGGATCCTCCTTCTTCCCTTTTTTAGAGATTGGCACTACATTAGCCTTTTTCCAGTCATCTGGGACTTCCGGTAAATATGGTAAATTCTCAATACAAACTAGATGTTTTCTCTCGACCATTGCAGAAAGAGTACATTATATTTAAAAAACCTTATCAAATGGCTTTATGAATTCCACAAGCCCACTGCTATTGAAACTGGCCAGCCTTTGATGAGACGTTTCTGGATAAGACTTGGTGTGCTAGGGTGGATTTAGTGGTTCCTACAAGCCATGTAGACGTTGAACCCCATCACTTGACAAAGCAAAAGTCTGCAAGCTGACAGGAATCATGGCAGTGATCCTCTTGTGTGTCTCCTCAGAAGGTCACCTAGATCTTGGTGAGGCCTCATCTGGAGTACTCCAGTTCTCCAGTTTTGGGCCCCACACTACAAGAAGGATGTGGATAAATTGGAAAGAGTCCAGCGAAGGGCAACAAAAATGATTAGAGGTCTGGAACACATGACTTATGAGGAGAGGCTGAGGGAACTGGGATTGTTTAGTCTGCAGAAGAGAAGAATGAGGGGGGATTTGATAGCTGCTTTCAACTACCTGAGAGGTGGTTCCAGAGAGGATGGTTCTAGACTATTCTCAGTGGTAGATGAGGACAGGACAAGGAGTAATGGTCTCAAGTTGCAGTGGGGGCAGTTTAGGTTGGATATTAGGAAAAACTTTTTCACTAGGAGGGTGGTGAAACACTGGAATGCGTTACCTAGGGAGGTGGTAGAATCTCCTTCCTTAGAAGTTTTTAAGGTCAGGCTTGACAAAGCCCTGGCTGGGATGATTTAATTGGGTATGGGTCCTGCTTTTGAGCAGGGGGTTGGACTAGATGACCTCCTGAGGTCCCTTCCAACCCTGATATTCTATGATTCTATGATCTTCAGCTTTCCCTGTTTGGCCTGCTGCACCAGGACTGAGGAGAGGGGACCAAACCGAGATCAGCATCTTGTCTCGTTTAGGGAGCAAAGACCTGGAAATCGGAGTCCCCTAAAGGACAGTAAAGAGTGTGTGGGGGCGGGGGGTGATTGTCGGCTTCTGCTCCCATATCAGCTTTTAAAGTGAGGACTGCAAAGGATAAAGCAGGATTGCTGAACTGCTTTGTCCGCATCACTGGAGGCAGAGAATCTGGTCAACGAACGAAAGGATGTCAATCCTTGGAGCCTGTGGACAAGTCTGAGCTGCCTCTGGTTTTGTCAAATGTCTCAGACTGAAGGAGAGGCCAGGATCCAATATGTTATCATCAGCTGAGTAGAAACAACAATCAGTTATTCGAGATATTCTAGTTAATGAGAATCTTGGAATTACCTATCATTGAAAAATAACACATAGATCACATAGTCCCAGAAGACATTCAGGAGGCTAGATTTTTACTTGATTTTTAATAACATAGAATATATAACAGCAGTGTTTATTACTGAGACATCTCAAAGTTATTACTCTGTTGATCTAGTTAGTACGAACCTGCACAAACCAATCAATAGTACAGCAATTCACAAGGGACGGAAACATCCGACATCGCGCTCGGAAAGCTTCACCTACGGGACTCATACAGAGAACGATATGCAGCTTCTGACGAACTCGGTTAATAAAGTATTGAAATACCTGTTTAAAAAGAACACAGCGTAAAGGAAAAATAAAGGAGATGACAATGAGGTTGTTTGCTCAAAGGAAATCTAGTACAATCATGTACTCCAGGGAACAACCCTGCTTTCGCTGAACGATCTAATGGGCCATTTCCATCTCTAACCTCTATAGCTAGTCTCAGAAATTCTCTATGAACAGCTGAATTCTTCTCTCCAAAGGTGGAATAGGAATATTTTGTCCACACGTGACAGAACAGAAGTTTTTATTAAAAGTCCTGGAAATTGATCTTCCTGAGTGTAAACAAAATGTAATGTTCTCCTCTTTTCACATTAGATACATTAGATAAATAAGAGACAGATAAAAGGAATGTGTTAGAATGTCTATACTTAATTCTTTGAAAATAAGAATTTTAGTAACATCTATTTACAATGTTATCTGATACAATAAACTAATATTTGCAATACTTCTCCTACCTCATCTCTGTTCCCCTCTGCTATTCCTGCCTCTTTAGCTTTGGGTCTCGTAGGTGCCAGAACCTGTTCCAATTCATCTTTTTCAAATAAATTAGGTACTTCCCCAGAATTGAGAATATTGTTGATGTCTTCCAAGAACTCCTCTACAACAATCTACAGATAAGATTTTATAAATATTAGATGTCAAATGAATTAATGTGTGTCCTCTGTAAGTATGGAGAAAACAATCAGGAAAATAAAAATAACAGTGCTGTATTCATAAGCTATAAAAATTGTAAGAAAAAACTTTGTTTTTAACTGAAAAATGTATTTGAAAATCCTTACCTTTTAAATATTTGAAACAGATACCATCAAAATATTACCTAGGAAAACAAAACAGGTCTTCCCCATTCATTTTCTCACCTATGTCCAGAAGTTTTTACAAATGTGTGGCCTCTAATCTGATTCACACACACTGTTCAGTGTGATCACTGATGGTGGTCTTTCGAAGTTACCGATATTATCTGTAGGATCTTGTCATTTGGTCAAGTTTATTGTGCTCATGGTCACTTTACTACTTTGATATTAGTCAGTTTTGTGTTAACTCTTCAAACTGAGGGCCAATACTTTCATCCGCCAACCCAACCACCAGAAGTAGCTGCTTCTGAACAGGTAAATAGCCTTTTTCTCCCTCTGTACCTCATAACAGCCCTTCCTGTTTTACAGATAATCAGTGCTCCTACTTCTATCATAGTTCTTCTCACCCACAGCCTGATCTCCTGACATGGCCTACCTCCTAAGGGACAGCCCACACTGGGGGAAGCTGCTTGGTCCCCCACTCTGTTCTCTGTCCCTTGTTCCCAGGACCCCCTTGCCTTCCCTCAGGCTGCATGTGCATGAGCACCCAGGCTCCGTGCACTGTGAGGCCAGTGAGTCTGAGTCAGTCCCAAGACGTGTCTGCAATAAGGAGCTGGAGCCAGAGCTACTGCCACAGGAGAAATTAACTGAATTAACAACATGCAGACTGGGCGTTTCTGCACTCACAGACCCTGGGAGGGTGCGGATAGGGCCTGGGAGCAAGAGCCAGAGATCAGAGTGGGGAACAAGCAGCTGCCCTGCAGAGAGGAGTAATGGCAGGGCTCCCGGCTCAGTGCAGCTTGGGGAGGAATGACCGCTGGCATCCCAGTGGCCAAGAGCCACCTCCCATCTGGCAAATTTACTCCCTGCTCTGGGCAAGGTCCACACAGCACTGAGGAGGAGGAGCTGGAGCTGGAGCAGAGCAGGAAGGAGGAGCATGCTCAGCCAGGCATTAATGGTGCTTCCAGCTGCTGTTGATGGTTCAGAGCTCTATAATCTAGCAGACAATGACATAATAACTTTCAATGTCTAGAAGATGAAGCTAGCAGAGTTCAAATTAGAAATAAGGTACAAATTTTTAACACTGAGCGTAATTAAACACTGGAGTAACCAGCACAAAGGCTGAACCTTGCTGTGTCTGTGTATCATGTTATGACAATGGGAGGTTGTTAAACTGCCACTTTTCAGATTAACTAAAAGAGATTTTTAATAATTATTGGAAATATTCAGGTAATTACCAGAAACCCAGAACCCCTGTGCAAACTCTACTTCTTAATCAGGTTTCTAGTTTTTATATGGTGCACATATCAGGATCCTAACATGTTCAGGTCTCTCTGATTGCTACTATTGCTGGTTTTGTGTATACTCTGATCTCTCACGCAGACAGCATAATAGCAGGTAGATGAAATTTCATATCTCTACAGCGTGTGGAATGAGTCAGTTCGCAACATATCCCTAAAATTTTCTGTCATTTTTCTAAAAAGAAAAGGAGTACTTGTGGCACCTTAGAGACTAACCAATTTATTTGCGCATAAGCTTTCGTGAGCTACAGCTCACTTCATCGGATGCATACTGTGGAAAGTGTAGAAGATCTTTTTATACACACAAAACATGAAAAAATACCTCCCCCCACCCCACTCTCCTGCTGGTAATAGCTTATCTAAACTGATCACTCTCCTTACAATGTGTATGATAATCAAGGTGGGCCATTTCCAGCACAAATCCAGGGTTTAACAAGAACGTCTGGGGAGGGGGGGAAACAAGGGGAAATAGGTTACCTTGCATAATGACTTAGCCACTCCCAGTCTCTATTCAAGCCTAAGTTAATTGTATCCAATTTGCAAAAGAATTCCAATTCAACAGTCTCTCGCTGGAGTCTGGATTTGAAGTTTTTTTGTTGTAATATCGCAACTTTCATGTCTGTAATCGCGTGACCAGAGAGATTGAAGTGTTCTCCGACTGGTTTATGAATGTTATAATTCTTGACATCTGATTTGTGTCCATTTATTCTTTTACGCAGAGACTGTCCAGTTTGACCAATGTACATGGTAGAGGGGATTGCTGGCACATGATGGCATATATCACATTGGTGGATGTGCAGGTGAACGAGCCTCTGATAGTGTGGCTGATGTTATTAGGCCCTGTGATGGTGTCCCCTGAATAGATATGTGGGCACAGTTGGCAACGGGCTTTGTTGCAAGGATAGGTTCCTGGGTTAGTGGTTCTGTTGTGTGGTATGTGATTGCTGGTGAGTATTTGCTTCAGGTTGGGGGGCTGTCTGTAGGCAAGGACTGGCCTGTCTCCCAAGATTTCTGAGAGTGTTGGGCCATCCTTCAGGATAGATAGTAGATCCTTGATGATGCGTCGGAGGGGTTTTAGTTGGGGGCTGAAGGTGACGGCTAGTGGCGTTCTGTTATTTTCTTTGTTAGGCCTGTCCTGTAGTAGGTGACTTCTGGGAACTCTTCTGGCTCTATCAATCTGTTTCTTCACTTCCGCAGGTGAGTATTGTAGTTGCAAGAATGCTTGATAGAGATCTTGTAGGTGTTTGTCTCTGTCTGAGGGGTTGGAGCAAATGCGGTTGTATCGCAGACCTTGGCTGTAGACAATGGACCGTGTGGTGTGGTCAGGGTGAAAGCTGGAGGCATGTAGGTAGGAATAGCGGTCAGTAGGTTTCCGGGATAGGGTGGTGTTTATGTGACCATCGTTTATTAGCACTGTAGTGTCCAGGAAGTGGATCTCTTGTGTGGACTGGACCAGGCTGAGGTTGATGGTGGGATGGAAATTGTTGAAATCATGGTGGAATTCCTCAAGGGCTTCTTTTCCATGGGTCCAGATGATGAAGATGTCATCAATATAGCGCAAGTAGAGTAGGGGCGTTAGGGGACAAGAGCTGAGGAAGCGTTGTTCTAAGTCAGCCATAAAAATGTTGGCATACTTGGGGCCATGCGGGTACACATAGCAGTGCCGCTGATTTGAAGGTATACAAATGTAAAATAGTTATGGGTAAGGACAAAGTCACAAAGTTCAACCACCAGGTTAGCTGTGACATTATCGGGGATAGTGTTCTTGATGGCTTGTAGTCCATGTTTGTGTGGAATGTTGGTGTAGAGGGCTTCTACATCTAGAGTGGCCAGGATGGTGTTATCAGGAAGATCACCGATGGATTGTAGTTTCCTCAGGAAGTCAGTGGTGTCTCGAAGGTAGCTGGGAGTGCTGGTAGCGTAGGGCCAGAGGAGGGAGTCTACATAGCCAGACAATCCTGCTGTCAGGGTGCCAATGCCTGAGATGATGGGGAGCCCAGGATTTCCAGGTTTATGGATCTTGGGTAGTAGATAGAATATCCCAGGTCGGGGTTCCAGGGGTGTGTCTGTGCGGATTTGATCTTGTGCTTTTTCAGGGAGTTTTTTGAGCAAATGCTGTCCATCCACAGCCTCAGAAACAACTCTGACATCATAATCAAAAAGGCTGACAAAGGAGGTGCTGTTGTCATCATGAATAGGTCGGAATATGAACAAGAGGCTGCTTGGCAGCTCTCCAACACCACTTTCTACAAGCCATTACCCTCTGATCCCACTGAGAGTTACCAAAAGAAACTACAGCATTTGCTCAAGAAACTCCCTGATGTAGTTCAGGGAATTATTCATTCAGATAAGGGCTAGGCTCTGCCTTCAGCAGGCAGAAGCACATGGGAACGTGTGCAGCGAGTTCTGCTGCAGCTGGTGTCCCTGTTAGCCAGAATTCCTCCAGGGGGTTCCTGGGAATCACTCGCCAAAGCAGTAGGCTCTGCCACTGTTGGAGAGGGTACAATATATGTACCATGCTATGCACAGCCAACACTGGTTGCAGATGCGAGTTGGGTACAACCCTTCCCTCTCCCCAACCTCATTCAAACAGCTTGTGGAGATGCTAGCTAGGAACAGGGCCCGTGCTGCTCAGCCCACCTTGTGGGTACTGAATGAGAGCACAGCAGTAAATTTAACTCTTCCCTCTCCTTTTTGCAGAGACTAGCCCCAACGTGGCCCTAAGTAATTGATTTGTAGTTGTTACAGCACTAATCAAAGAACAGTTTCTCAAGGCCAGATAGTGAACCCCTTACTCTCATTGGTGAGCAGTTACTCACTCAAGGCATTCGACTACCATTACTGGGAATACTTATCATTACCTGCTCCTCAATGGAAGTGAAAGGTTCACAATCTGGCCTTCAGCTCCCAAAGAAAGATCAAAAGTTCTTTACTGTACAATAGCTGAACTGATCACAACTTCAGAGGAGGCTACTTCTAAGCTTTATAGCATAAAGTTGAAGCAGTTCCTATTAACAAACATGAGCCAAGCAAAATAATCTTCTGAAGGCTAAATGTGAGAAACGCCTTTTGCAATTATGGCTTTGAAAGTATACACAGAAGAAATTAGTGTATCCAAAAGAATGATAAAATCTTGAAGCAATTTTGCTTGTTTCATAGCAGAGCTCACACAAAAGCATGCCTGTAAATTAGCTGTAATGTGGAAAAGCATACTTAATTCTCAGAAGTTAATGAACACACAGCAGGGATACCTGGAATCAGATACATTCTAGGATACAGAAACTGTGAAGGTAGGGATATTTACAATGTTTATTTTATGAGTCACTACCTAGAACGCTCTTCCAGATCACAGCTTATTCATAGAAATGATATTGTCCGAGCTCTGGGAATAAATCATAAGATTCAGATGTATTTTTAGATGCCCTGATCTATTTCCAGTATGAAAAGTATAACACTTTTCTATGGTAAGTAAACAGATACAATATTAATAATGTCTGTAAGATGTTGTATCTTTTTTCAGTACTAAGAATACCTTCCCTTGTATAGTTAATTATTTACTTGTGGCTTCTGATCATGACCTGTCATTTTTCATCCTACTTGATCACATCGTTGGTTTTCACTAATATCAATCATTTTATACTTCTTGAGTGTCTTGAACAAGAAGTCAGTGGGGTAGATCCTCAACTGATGTAAATCAAAACAGCTCTACTGACCTCATTTTTCACTTCTGGGGGAAGATTTATACCTTCCGCTCATCCTTTCCACTGCACAAGATTGAACTCTGTGCTTGGTCCTGTCATGATCTTGGCCCACTCTTCCTTTCAGACACCATATTCACCTCCAGTCTCAAGCCTGCTCTTCCTTCTTCCTGTATTCCTGTATGAATTTCCTGTATGAATTTCCCATAATTCTCTAAAGCTGGAGGTAGCTCTTTCATTTACACTACCTCAGTTACCAAGAACTCTCCTCTTCCTTCCTCTGAGTCACTTCCTCCTTTTATATATTACTATAAGATTGTATTTATTGATTTAAAGCTTATGATCCTCACTCTAAAGCATTTTCTTACTCCATATAAACAACACCATATAAAAATAAATAACTTTTTATTGTGTATGCCACAACATTTTAAATGATAAAGTCAACTGCTTTTCTGGTTGACCCATTCAAACATACCTGCGTGTCTGTGAAGAGGAAAACCATATCTTTGTCTTCTACTCCTGCCATCTTATACAGCTTCCTCAGATCGTCATGAAAACTGTCGTAATTATAACCACGGCTAAGTTCTATCTGAAAGCATTTGTATCCACATATATGAGAGGCAAGTCTAGTGAGAGACTGTTTGCCAGTACCTCCTACTCCAACAAGCAGGGCATTTCCTCTTTCCTGACGGATCATCCGAGCAATTCTATAGGAAAATCAAGCATAGAATTTAAAGTACACCTCTACCCCAATATAACGTGACCCGATATAACATGAATTCGGATATAACGTGGTAAAGCAGTGCTCTGTGGGGGCGGGGCTGTGTGCTCCGGTGGATCAAAGCAAGTTCGATATAATGCGGTTTCACCTACAATGTGGTAAGATTTTTTGGCTCCCGAGGACAGCGTTATATTGGGGTAGAGGTGTAGTAAAAATGACAGAATTTTCCAACTATTTGTTGGAGTCTCATTATGGCACATTATCTCATTATGGCACAGGAGCATCACCCAGGCATGATACCATAGTGAAAATCCTATAATTCTGCAATCCAAACAATGGAAGCCTCCCCTGCACAATGCCAGGGTCCCAATGGAAAAGAACATTCCCTGCTCTGCCTAGGGGCTTAGGCAGGGAACACATGCAGACTCACACAAGCCAAGCTCAGAGGGACATTTCAGAGACTGACCTAGCTGCATTAATTCAGGATAAATTCACCCCACCCAAAACTCAATCTCCTTTTGGGATCCCCACACTGCAGTCAAAACCCACCCAGCGTACTCTGGATCCCCCATCTCAGCTGGGCTATCGAACAGAGGGAATCTTTAACTCAAAATCGCTTTTGACATATTCTGACTTCAACAAGTTGGTTACTATGGATAATTTCCAAGAAAACACTTCTGGAGAATCCTGTTTGGCTTTTTGCAGGAGGAACTTACAGGATAGGCAGCTGGGAAAATTCTCTTTTTAATTGCTTACTTTACCAAGCACATTCAGGGTGTTATTCTCATTTACACTGCTCTGGAAGCATAAACGGGACACAAAGTGGGCATAAATTATATTTACTCTCACTTCAAGTTGCTCTGTACTGTAGAAGGGTGTGAGTCTTAGTGTAAATATGTGCCATATATTTATTAAATATTTATGAATTATGATAATACATAGATATATAATTGTATACCTGGGTAGAGAAAATCAACAGCACAGGTTGAATTTGGACTGAACAGGGACTTCAAGATACGTTCCGTGGTCTTTAAGAACATGCCACTTAACCAAGTTTCATATTGATGAACCCCACCGCTGATTTCCATTTTGGAAGGACTTCAGCTTTCTAGAAGCTTTCTCTCATGAACATCAAACCTCCCTTTTAGATTAAATCCTTTACCAATTGTGCCACATCATTACAAATTAATTGTTGGCCAAATTTTCAAAGAAGGCTCTTCAATCTGGCCTCTATTTGTGCATGTTCACACTATTAGCACACACAATTTTTGTGCACTTTTAAAATGACAGAATTTAGACATGCCAAAAGATTTGCACTTAATTTGGTTCGGTTTGACTGCATAAGCTGGTCTCCATATTGGAAGAGAAGGTTCAAGGTCTGAAGAAACAAGTATCGACCCTGCGTTGCATAAGAGAAACGGAAGATTTCCTGGATAGATGTCAGGATATGCTTCTATGGACACAACATTCTGAAGATTCAGAGCAGGCTGCGCAGCGGGAACAGAAGGACGGTGAAGAAATTTGGCAGCATGTGACCTCCAGAAGAAGAAAGGGGAGCGTCCATGTACCAGCAATGCAGATACAGGTAAGCAACCATTTTCATGTTCTCTCCACAGCTACTAATGCGGAGATTGGCTAAATGATACATCTGAGAGAAGGGACCAGAAGGAGACCTCACCGACTGGAAGGCATGCATCCTTAGGACATGGGGGTTCCACGACCACCACTCCCAAGAGAAGGAGGTGGGTGGTGCTGATGGTTGGGGACTCTCTCCTCAGGGGAACTGAGTCATCTATCTGCTACACCAACCAGGAAACCGAGAAGTCTGCTGCTTGCCAGGAGCTAGGATTCACGATGTGATGGAGAGACTGCTGAGACTCATCAAGCCCTCGGATCGCTACCCCTTCCTGTTTCTCCATGTGGGCATCAATGATATTATCAAGAATGACCTTGAGTGGATCACTGCAGACTACGTGTGTCTGGGAAGAAGGATAAAGGAGTTTGAGGCACAAGTGGTGTTCTCGTCCATCCTCCCAGTGGAAGGAAAAGGCCTGGGTAGAGACCGTCGAATCGTGGAAGTCAACGAATGGCTACGCAGGTGGTGTCGGAGAGAAGGCTTTCGATTCTTTGACCATGGGATGGTGTTTGAAGAAGGAGGAGTGCTCGGCAGAGATGGGCTCCACCTAATGAAGAGAGAGAAGAGCATCTTCGCAAGCAGGTTGGCTAACCTAGTGAGGAGGGCTTTAAACTAGGTTCACTGGGGGAAAGAGACCAAAGCCCTGAGGTAAGTGGGATACCGGGAGGAAGCACGAGCAGGAAAGTACGAGAGGGCAGGGCTCCTGCCTCATACTGAGAAAGAGGGACGATCACCGAGTTACCTTAAGTGCCTGTATACAAATGCAAGAAGCCTGGGAAACAAGCAGGGAGACCGGGAAGTCCTGGCACAGTCAAGGAATTATGATGTGATTGGAATAACAGAGACTTGGTGGGATAACTCACATGACTGGATTACTGTCATGGATGCATATAAACTGTTCAGGAAGGACAGGCAGGGCAGAAAAAGTGGGGGAGATGCATTGTATGTGAGAGAGCAGTATGACTGCTCAGAGCTCTGGTATGAAACTGCAGAAAAACCTAAGAGTCTCTGGATTAAATTTAAAAGTGTGAGCAACAAGGGTAATGTTGTTGTGGGAGTCTGCCATAGACCACCGGATCAGGGGGATGAGGTGGATGAGGCTTTCTTCCGGCAACTCACGGAAGTTACTAAATCGCAGGCCCTGGTTCTCATGGGAGACTTCAATCACCCTGATATCTGCTGGGAGAGCAATACAGCAGTGCACAGACAATCCAGGAAGTTTCTGGAAAGTGTAGGGGACAATTTCCTGGTGCAAATGCTGGAGAAACCAACTAGGGGCAGAGCTCTTCTTGACCTGCTGCCCACAAACCGGGAAGAATTAGTAGGGGAAGCAAAAGCGGATGGGAACCTGGGAGGCAGTGACCATGAGGTGGTCGAGTTCAGGATCCTGATACAAGGAAGAAAGGAGAGCAGCAGAATATGGACCCTGGACTTCAGAAAAGCAGACTTTGACTCCCTCAGGGAACTGATGGGCAGGATCCCCTGGAAGAATAACATGAGGGGGAAAGGAGTCCAGGAGAGTTGGCTGTATTTTAAAGAATCCTTATTGAGGTTACAGGGACAAAACATACCGATGTGTAGAAAGAATAGTAAATATGGCAGGCGACCAGCTTGGCTTAACAGTGAAATCCTTGCTGATCTAAAATACAAAAAAGAAGCTTACAAGAAGTAGAAGATTGGACAAATGACCAGGGAAGAGTATAAAAATATTGCTCGGGCATGCAGGAGTGAAATCAGGAAGGCCAAATCACACCTGGAGTTGCAGCTAGCAAGAGATGTTAAGAGTAACAAGAAGGGTTTCTTCAGGTATGTTAGCAACAAGAAGAAAGTCAAGGAAAGTGTGGGCCCCTTACTGAATGAGGGAGGCAACCTAGTAACAGAGGATGTGGAAAAAGCTAATGTACTCAATGCTTTTTTTGCCTCTGTCTTCACGAACAAGGTCAGCTCCCAGACTACTGCAGTGGGCAGCACAGCATGGGGAGGAGGTGACCAGCCCTCTGTGGAGAAAGAAGTGTTTTGGGACTATTTAGAAAAGCTGGACAAGCACAAGTCCATGGGGCCGGGTGCGCTGCATCCGAGAGTGCTAAAGGAGTTGGCGGATGCGATTGCAGAGCCAATGGCCATTATCTTTGAAAACTCATGGCGATCGGGGGAGGTCCCAGACGACTAGAAAAAGGTTAATGTAGTGTCCATCTTTAAAAAAGGGAAGAAGGAGAATCCTGGAAACTACAGGCCAGTCAGCCTCTTCTCAGTCCCTGGAAAAATTATGGAGCAGGTCCTTAAGGAATCAATTCTGAAGCACTTAGAGGAGAGGAAAGTGATCAGGAACAGTCAGCATGGATTCACCAAGGGCAAGTCATGCCTGACTAATCTAATTGCCTTCTGTGATGAGATAACTGGCTCTGTGGATGAAGGGAAAGCAGTGGATGTGTTATTCCTTGACTTTAGCAAAGCTTTTGACATAGTCTCCCACAGCATTCTTGCCAGCAAGTTAAAGAAGTATGGGCTGGATGAATGGACTATAAGGTGGATAGAAAGCTGGCTAGATTGATGGGCTCAACAGGTAGTGATCAATGACTCCATGTCTAATTGGCAGCCGGTATCAAGCGGAGTGCCCCAAGGGTTGGTCCTGGGGCCGGTTTTATTTAATATCTTCATTAATGATCTGGAGGATGGTGTGGATTGCACCCTCAGCAAGTTTGCAGATGACACTAAACTGGGAGGAGAGGTAGATACACTGGAGGGTAGGAATAGGATACAGAGGGCCCTAGACAAATTAGAGTATTGCGCCAAAAGAAATCTGATGAGGTTCAACAAGGACATGTGCAGAGTCTTGCACTTAGGATGGAAGAATCCCATGCACCGCTACAGACTAGGGACCAAATGGCTAGGCAGCAGTTCTGCGGAAAAGGACCAAGGGGTTACAGGGGATGAGAAGCTGGATATGAGTCAACAGTGTGCCCTTGTTGCCAAGAAGGCCAATGGAATTTTGGGCTGTATAAGTAAGGGCATTGCCAGCAGATCGAGGGACGTGATCGTTCCCCTCTATTCGACATCGGTGAGGCCTCATCTGGAGTACTGTGTCCAGTTTTGGGCCCCACACTACAAGAAGGATGTGGAAAAACTGGAAAGCATCCATCGGAGGGCAATAAAAATGATTAGGGGACTGGAGCACATGACTTATGAGGAGAGGCTGTGGGAACTGGGATTGTTTAGTCTGCGGAAGAGAAGAATGAGTGGGGATTTGATAGCTGATTTCAACTACCTGAAAGGGGGTTCCAAAGAGGATGGATCTAGACTGTTCTCAGTGGTAGCAGATGATAGAATGAGGAGTAATGATCTCAAGTTGTAGTGGGGGAGGTTTAGGTTGGATATTAGGAAAAACTTTTTCACTAGGAGGGTGGTGAAGCACTGGAATGCGTTACCTAGGGAGGTGGTGGAATCTCCTTCCTTAGAAGTTTTTACGGTCAGGCTTGACAAAGCCCTGGCTGGGATGATTTAGTTAGGGATTGGTCCTGCTTTGAGCAGGGGGTTGGACTAGATGACCTCCTGAGGTCCCTTCCAACCTTGATATTCTATGATTCTAATTTCTGTAAATTCTATATTTTGTGTGCACAAGTGACAAGTATACAGATTTGTTCCAGAAACACATATCAGTGTAGTATCTGTCTAGCTGCAGATTGCATCTGCCAAGTTCATACACACAAATGGAGACCATGTTTTGAATATTTGGTTCTCTATTCACTAAGACCAAAACTTCTGTATCTGGGTGCCTTAAATTAGACTCCTAAATCTGTATGTAAAAATCTAAGTGCCAATGGAGTTGCAGAGTCTGACAGTGCCCAGTGATTTCAATGTCTATGTTGATGGCAGGTCTTCTGAAGCAGCATAGGATTTCATGGGTATCATGATGATCAGAGGGCTATGGCAGATGGTTGTTCACTCAGCTCATGCAGCTGGGCACACTCTTGATTCAGGGTTCAGCATGGGATTATACCATTTTCATGGACTGACAATTACCTCCTTCCATCTCAGGTTGACCATCAGTTTGCATTTGAAGGCAAGATGAATTTAATATGTTTGCTTATTAGGGACTCCATGGTTAATTCTCCATGTATTTTAATGCATCCTTTCACTGTGTAAACCTGTGATTAGTCACACAATTTAAATTCTTCTCAAAATGACTTAAATTCACTTGTTTACACCAATCTGATTTTTACCTTAAAACAATGATACTGCCTAGGTATTAACTAAACAGTCCTGTACCTTGAAACATGCTCAATGGCATCCTGGAAGAACACCAGCTTTGTGTCCTTAGAGTTTGTTATATTGTAGTCATCCAGATAGTCTTGTAAAACTGATATAATCTTCTCCGTATCAGTCAGATCCTCATATATTCGATCAGCTTTTTCTGCGCCAACCTGAAAGAAAATTATTTGAGGAAAATAAGAGAAAATGAATGGACAGAAATTATAGTGCTTAAAATCTCCACAAATTATTAGTCAAGATTTTCAATACTTGGGTCCTAGAGGTAGGCTCCTAAATCCATAGTTAGGCATTTGAATGGCACCCTAAGTGCTGAATTCCCAGCAGTTCCCACTGACTTCAATGTGTTCTCTGGGGAAATTAAGAAAAACAATTCAGGCATTAAATCCATTTTCATTTTAGCTTTGCAGTCTGTTAAGAGCAGTCTCACTTCTCCAATTCTTTCATACCTGTGGCTAAAGTTTGGAACTGACCTCTAATCACACCTTTAGCTATGCTCCAGACCTCATTTTTTACCAAATCACCCCTAGCGTTTAGTTCAAAGAATTCAGTTGTTGTGTTTTTCCTCTCACTTACTAGCCTCTTTTACTCAGTTGTAACCTGCATTCCACATGAATCCTTCCCTACCCAGTAAATGTCATAATGAGATCTCAGCTGGGGCTAATTGCAAAAGATTTCCTCACAAGGCAGCAGTTACTGCTTGCAGAAGTGAGTCAAAGTAATTTAAAAGCTGTCCTTGTGTAGAGAGAAAAAGAATGAAAATTGAACATGTAAACTCTGTGAGAGAAATAATTTCTCTCCACAGGTCCCTGAGGCCTTTGTCCTGGATATATTTGCTAATATGCACACTTGTCCCTTAAACTGCCCCCAGTTTGCTATCTGATCTATCTAGTTGAGTGCTTATGATGGAACTTAAATCCTTTCCTAGTATAATCTTTGTTAAATGCTACTAGTTTTTTTAAGTATCAGAAAGGTAGCCGTGTTAGTCTGGATCTGCAAAAGTGGCAAACAGTTCTGTGGCACCTTATAGACTAACAGATATATTGGAGCATAAGCTTTCATGGGTGAACACCCACTTCATCGGATGTACATAGTGGAAATTTCCAGAGGCAGGTATAAATATGCAAGCAAGAGTCAGGCTAGGGATAATGAGGTTATCCCTAGCCTGACTCTTGCTTGCATATTTATACCTGCCTCTAGCTTTTTAAAAATATCCTTTAAAGATTTAGCTTGTCCTTGCCATAAGTCATAAATTGTACCACTGATGGCTTCCTTTCCTATCCATTCCCATCAGGATCCAAAGATCAAATATCTACCTGGAATCTACTTCTGTCCCTGGAATACCATATTGTTTCAAAAGAATATTTGCTATCCCTTATTGCGATTTCTTAGTGCACTCTGTAATGGAAAGTACCTGGTGAAATCACTTTCTCTTGTCCCCACATATCTTGGGGGGGGGAGGGGGAAGCAACTTTATGAAGGAGAACCAGACTTATTTCAGCCACCTATTTTACAATTAGGATCACTTAATTTTGCCATTCCTCAGTTTGAATGATTCTCTTTGGTCACTAGTAACAGAGGCTGTGAAAACATTAACAACTTCCTCCAGTGAAAGTACATTAGCTACTATGTCTGACTTTTAGGCAGAAGACTATTCACCTCTTCCTAATATAGGGGGGCCAGTTCTCAGATTATCTGTATGCAGCTTAGTTTTATTACGCTAGTTCCCTGAAAGGTGGTCTGCAGTCAGAAGAACTGTGTGAAATCCCATTTTTGCTAATGCAGACATTTTATCAAGATGCAAAAGGACTACTTCTCTTCTAAATATAACATAAAGGGCCACAGTCACTTTTGGTATAACAGGCAAAATGCTATTCACTTCCATGGAGATGTTCCTGCTTATTGTGTCAGTGAATCAAGCCCATAGAATTTAGGATTAGTTTATGCTGAAATCATAGTGTTTATATTTTGCCTCTACACTTTATAAACCCTGCAGTTATATTAAACAAACAGAAAGTAAACAGTATTCTATGAAAACTTAGGCTTATGATAGACTTACTTTAAGGAAGTCCCCAAAGATGATTGGTTTTCTTACAAAGTAATCTGGGTCAACTGGGACTGCAAAATGTTTGCCTACAAATTAAAATTCTAGATTAGATAGGTTTTTGTAACATATATTTACATGTCTAATGTAATACAAATGGAGTAAGTTGATTTCCTTACTGGCCATTTCAGATAACATAGAATGAAAATACTGTTTATCTTCACTGTTGATGAGGCGGTCATGGAATACTCTCTGACACTCATGGCAAAAGAGTCTGAAGATCTGCGTTTGGTCTCTGACTGCTCCAGGATCACATTGGAGAATGCCTGTGTGTACAGTACACGAATAATACTTTCACTAACATAACAAATTCTGATCTTCACTTTCTAAACACTGTTGAAACAAACATTTTAAAAACACTGGAAAGATAATTTACGATTGTGAAAAGAATTTCCTGGATCAGTTGCAAAGGCCTTAGCGGTAGCTGAAGATTCTGAGTGCCTCAACAGGATCAGACACTAATTAGAAAGAAACATATTGAAGAAAAGGGGCATGTTACACTGAAAATTGAAGTACACATGAACATCTGGAGAGAATGTTTACACAAGATGAGGTGGTTGTAGCAGGAAGGAAAGAAGGAGGTAATTAAATTGCAAGACATTGTTATGTAAATACAGCAAAAGTACAAGATTAGGAATGAAGCAATCAAGCTCCTATTTTTATGTATACAGAAACAGAGTTAAGAGCTGACTAGCTTTACAGAGATGGTGGCAAAAAAAATCACAACTGGGAAGTTAATAGAGGATATGGCCTATATAGAAGAGATCAGCAGAGTAAAAGTGGAGGGAATATTGAATTTATTATGATTGTTATTAATTCTAACAATATTGTACATATACACCATCTACCAACATCATCTATCTCACACAAAACATCATAAAACTATTTATAATGTTCTTATAATATTTATAAGAATATATATTGCACACAAGCACTGACGTGAAACAAACAGAGATTAAAATACTAGGAACATAAAATTGGTTTTATGGATCAGACATCTAATTAAGTATTTTGCCTCCAGTATTGACAAGTGTCAAATGCTTCAGAGGAAGACTAAGACCTCCCCCCTAAAGAATACACCAAGTCCACTGTGTAGTATCATACACTGAGGGAAAAAATTCCTTCTTGACTCCAGCAATCAACCATTTTATGCCTTGAAGCATAATATTTGATTATCTTATTAGGTTAGCTTAGATAACCTAGTAAGTAATAAAACTGTCCTGCCCTAGCAGTCTATCCGAAGTGAAGAATTCCCACAATGATGAACTTCACAGGTTGGCCATATGCTGAATTAAGTCTTACGAGTTTTATTACCCTTCAATTTCTTTAGGGACTTTAGATGTCCACTCATTTTTTTATTTTGGGACAGGTAACAAAGGAAGAGTAACTCCTCTTTTATTATATCTTTCATAATTGTGAACAGTCTATTAAACTTCCTCTAACTTTTCTCATTTAGAATCTGAATAATCCTAGTCCTCACAATCTCTTGTGCAGTGTGTAAATCCAAACATATGTCTTACAGTCTGTCATAAATATAAAGGGAAGGGTAGCCACCTTTCTGTATACAGAGCTATAAAATCCCTCTTGGCCAAAGGCAAAATCCTTTCACCTGTAAAGAGTTAAGAAGCTAAGGTAACCTCGCTGGCACCTGACCCAAAATGACCAATGAGGGGACAAGATACTTTCAAATCTGGGGAGGGGGGAAGAAGGTTTTTGTCTGTCTGTCTGTGTGATACCTTTGCCGGGAACAGATCAAGGATGCAAGCTCTCCAACTCCTGTAAAGTTAGTAAGTAATCTAGCTAGAAAATGCGTTAGGTTTTCTTTGTTTTTTGGCTTGTAAATTCACTGTGCTGGAGGGAATGTAGATTCCTGTTTTTGTGTCTTTTTGTAACTTAAGGTTTTGCCTAGAGGGATTCTCTATGTTTTGAATCTGATTAACCTGTAAGGTATTTACCATCCTGATTTTACAGAGGTGATTTTTTTACCTTTTCTTTAAATAAAATTCTTCTTTTAAGAACCTGATTGATTTTTCGTTGTTCTTAAGATCCAAGGGTTTGGGTCTGTGTTCACCTGTACCAATTGGTGAGGATATTATCAAGCCTTCCCCAGGAAAGGGGGTGTAGGGCTTGGGGGGATATTTTGGGGATGGGGGGGGAAGACGTCTCCAAGTGGGCTCTTTCCCTGTTCTTAGTTTAAATCGCTTGGTGGTGGCAGCGTACCAGGTTTTTAACCTAAGCTGGTTCCCAAGGCAAGAAAGAAATCTGTGCCTTGGGGAAGTTTTAACCTAAGCTGGTAAGAATAAGCTTAGGGGGTCTTTCATGCGGGTCCCCACATCTGAAACCTAGAGTTCAGAGTGGGGAAGGAACCTTGACACAGTCGTTGGTGCCTTCCTCTGAGCGGTTTCATTTGCTACTCTTTATCTTTAGAGACAGCACAATCAACTATGGGGGAAACAAAACACAGAAACACAACTACATGAAAAAGCAAAGGGAGGGCAGAAACAAACAGGGAAACGAGAACACCATTTATCTTCTCTAAGCAGCCACCAGATGCACACACCATCAATCAAAGTCTGCACGTGAAGGGGTAAATGTTTGAAAGACTTGAGAAGTGCAAGTACAGATGTGCATGTAAACAAGAAAGTGAACAAATAGGCGGCGGCGGTGCATATAACGGTGAGAAATGTGTGTAGGGATAAACAAAGCATGTGCTTGCCTAAAACCGGAGCTTGCTCAACTGAGGCAGGTTGGGGACATGGCTCAGAAGACAAGCATGCATAACTTAATTTTAAAGTTGTGCAGATGTTATTAGGCATATGCAGCTTCAGCCTGATAGCAAGAGGCATCATGAGGCTTATTGTCATTTCCTTGTAGACTGTCTGGTTAAAACACTGCCATACGAAAGAGGTAGCAGCCGAGTTAGGAATCATGTTAGCCTTCCTATGGGGAGACAGAACTGAGTCTATGAGTTCCCCAAACAGTCTCCTCTCTCAAAGGAAAATAAGGTAAAGTGGATGTCTGTGCCTTCATCACTGGGGTCTGGCCTCTTAGGATGATCTCTCCTGTATCCAGCACCACCCCTCCCTCTCTGTTTCCCACTGTACCATTGTAGCACCAACAGCAGGAGTTTTTATCTAATACACTGGTGAGTGTTTTACAAGGACTTTCCATTCGCTGTTGTGTATCTTAGGGCATGAGGAGGAACTACTCTAACTTACAATGACTCAGGGACCCTTTCTCCCACTTTCACCAACAGCAGATGAGCATATTTTACTTAGAGCTAGTGGATGCAAAATACGCAGTCTGAACTTACCCAGTTCATACACTCATTCAGCCACCTTCCTTAGAATCAATCAGGTAGGCTTTGTGGGCACTTACACAGCTCCTGTCTAATTTCTCCTACCTTTCAAACAAGGGCAGGGTTTGCCTCTTTCTATATAATGTAGAAATTGGAGGAAATCATGATCTCCTCTTAGATATATTGCAAGCAGAAAAAAAGGCTGAACAAAGAAATTATTCATTGCAAATTATATCCTTTTCTCTAGTAAATAACAAATTTCAGAAGATATAATACTGAAATAGAGAATGTGAACTGCTTAGAGTCTCCTCACTGGACAGAAAGACCACTGACACCTGAAAATACACTAGAGGAACTAGAAAAAATACCATGTCAAAACCAAACACGTTTTACCTTGCACACACTTTGACAAATCACGTAAATTAAATACATAATGGGATTTTGCAGGTGTTGGGAGAAGATCAATGCTCATTCTTTGATATATTTCAACAGCAGCATCTACTATACTTGTTGCAGTCTGCTTTACTGCTGGAGAGAATTCAGCCAAAAAGCCCTTTAAGATTGCCTATATCCAGAACAACAACACAAAAAGTAAGAGACACTTTAGAACTAAACATAAGGGACATTTTTATTTTCTTTGCAGTCATAAAATGCTGAAAAGTTTGGTTTTTATTGAAATGAGCTGTGAATCCAATCTGTAATAATTTCAAGATATTTAATTTGAAAAGTTAAGATACTATATTAATTTGATCAAGACTTTAAACAATGGGTACCCAAAAATTAGACTCCTAAAGCCATGTTTAGACACCTAAATAAGTGGCTGGATTTACAAAAGTGCAGCACACCCAGCGGCCATCAGTCAAGTATTGTGGGTTTAGCTGGGGTGCCAAGGGGAGTAGCTAGAGTGCTTTGCACTATGGCTCTTCCGGGCTGCAGGGTAGCATACTAGGAGCCACACAAGGGTGCAATAAATCGGAGCAGTCCCAGGGACAATGGTAATTTATGCTGGTGTCCATGCCAAACCCAAGAACAGACCAGAATTAGGGAGAAGCAAGGGCAGCTGAAAGCGACCCTTACTGCACCTGAAGAATCCTTTTATGAGGCACAGCTTGGAAGCTGGCCCAAGGATCTCTTTGGCCAGAGGACAGAGATGCAAAATAGGGTATTGAGTGATGGGTTAAAACGAGTGTGGAGGATAAAAAAAGAAGTGCACGGAGGGAAAACTAAATCAAGCACCCCAAACAAATGTGACTTTTAAGAAAATATTTTGGTGACTCAAAAAAACAAACAAACTTCAAGTACATGAAAAAACATATAAGGAAAAACATCTGATCTATCAAAATAAACAGAGAAGTGACACTTGTCTGTCAAAAAGCTGTTGACTGAGTTACTGGAAACCAGTGAATACATAGAGACCCATCGTCCTTGGGCATAAAGGTGGCAGGATTGGACTCATAAAAAGGAAAACTCCTAAAAAAATATTAAGTTATGAGAGTGTTCCCAATAACCTAGAAGCAGGGCACTATAATAAATATCAATATTTATCCATCCTTATGTTCAATTATGCACGGCAGCTATTGAATAATGCACAAATGTTAGACAATTTTTAGCCAATTAAAGTAATATGTTTACAGAAACTGAAGAGAAGAAGGAAATATTTAAGGTTATATTTAAATAAAGAAAAAGACACTGAACACAACTGAAATAAAAATACCTTAGAAGGTTAATGACTAATAATTTTAAATATATGCTTCTTCCTGGCTCTATGGGCTTGATCCAAAGTCCACTGAAGTCAGTGGAAAGATGCCTCTTGACTTCAGAGGGCTTTGGATCAGGCTCTTTGTGCATCTAGCCTCAGACTCCAAAATCAAATTTCAATTCACTTTAAGAATTTGCAAAAGTTCCAATGTGACACATATTCCTAAACTCTTAACTATAGGACCACATTGCAGTATGACAGAGTACACAGATGAATACGTTTTCGATTCCTTAGGGCCACGCAGAAGTTGCTACTGACCTGAAAAATTTGTTTAAGGCTGTGCTCCGAGGGTGTTGGAAGGCACAGCATGGCAAAGTGTCTTATGAAACGTGGAGTTACTGGATTACGACCACCGCCTGGGGGTGCACAAGCTGATGCAATTGTTACATCCTACAGAAGGGAAATTCAGGCACAATTTGCACCAAACAGAATACTCAGTAATTTGTTTAATTATGCAAACACTGTTACTTATACATTTAGTACCCATATCTTTAGCAAGCTCCTGGTAAAGCAAATGTGATTTTCCCCCATCCCCTCTTTTTTTTTTTTTTTTTTTAAAACTGGTATTCAAAATAATTCATTTATGAAAGTCCTTCAAGCACAACAGCATGTCCCAGAAGAGACATGGTCAGTGCTGGCCAGCTCATTACTCCTCTTTCCCTACTCTGCCCAGTCCCCATATTTTGTCTCACACAGTCACACATAAGAGAGACATTAACTAGAGTAGTGGAGTCCCCCATCCTATAGCGTTCTCACTGTGGGCTACGTTTTGATTGCTCGCAACTGACCACACAGTCGCAGGGCAGGGGAAAACAAGGAATCTCCCTTCCTGTAGCATGGCCCAAATGAGGCCCATGCAAAATTGCAGCTCATTCACTCAGGAGAGCACAAGCGTTGCTACTGTGTTGCTCTCTCCTAAGAACAATGGGCCAAAAAAGGGGTGGAGAAGGCTGGAGAGTAGACAGAGCCATGGCTGGCAGGAAAGTGAGGTATGCTGGAGACACTTAAACGCTACAGTAGACCATTCTCCCCACAGCATACCCAGAGAGCTTTGGGAGGCATTCTGTGGCAGAATATTTCCTGATGCTCCCTCAGGGTGTCACAGATCCACACTAACTTAACTAGGGTTGTCAACTTTCTACTCGCACAAAACCAAACACACTTGCCCTGCCCCGTCCCTCCTCCAAGGACCCGCCCCTTCTCTGAGTCCCCACCCCTGACTCACTCCATCCCCCTCTCCCTCAATCAGTCACTGTCCCCACCCTCACTCACTTGCTCATTTTCACCAGGCTGGCTCAGGGGGAGGGGGTTAGAGTAGGAGTGGGGTGGGGAGGAGGGCTCCGGCTGTGGGGCCAGATATGAGGAGTTCAGGGTGAAGGAGGCGGCTCCGGGCTGAGGCAGTGGGTGGGATGCGGGGGGAGGGGGGGAGTTTGCGGGCTCTGGGGTGGGGCGGGGATGAGGGGTTTGTGGTGCAGGAGGGGGCTCCAGGCTGGGAGGTGGAGCTGAAGGGTTTGGAGTCTAGGAGGGGGCTCCAGGCTGAGGCAGGGGGTTGGGGTGTGGGAGGGGATATGGGCTCTGGGCTGGGGATGTGGGTTTCATGGTGGAGCCAGAAATGAGGGATTCAGGGTGTGGGAGGGGGCTCTGGGCTGGGGCAGGGGGTTGAGGTACAGGGGGGGTGAGGGCTCCGGCTGGGGGTGCAGGCTCTGGTGTGGGACTGGGGATGATGGATTTGGGGTGCAGGAGGGGGCTCTGGGCTGGGACCGAGGGGTTCGGAGGGCAGGAAGGGGATCAGGGCTGGGGAAAGGGGCTGGGGCATGGGGTGGTGAGGGCTCAGGCTGGAGGTGTGGACTCTGGGGTGGGGCTGGGGATGAGGTGTTTGGGATGTGGGAGGGGGCTCCAGGCTGGGACTAAGGGGGTATTAGGGCTGGGGCAAGAGGATGGGGTGTGGGAGGGGTTTGGGGTGCAGGTCCTGTTAGCACTTACCTCAGGCAGCTCACGGAAGCAGCAGCATGTCCCCCCTCCAGCTCCTACATGGAGGCACGGCCAGGCAGCTCTGCACACTGCCCTGTCCATAGGTACCATCTCCACAGCTCCCATTGGCCACAGTTCCCGACCAATGGAAGCTGCGGAGCTGGTGCTTGGGCAGCACATGGAGCTCCCTGGCTGCCCCTATGCCTCGGAGTCGGAGGTGGGACATGTCACTGCTTCCGAGAGCCACAAGGAGCCTGCCTTAGCCCCATTGTACTGCCAACCAGACTTTTAACGGCAGTGCTGACCAGAGACACCAGGGTCCCTTTTTGACCAGGCGTTCTGGTTGAAAACTGGACACCTGGGAACTCTATTCAACATGGGGAGGGGCCTTGTGGCTAAATACCATAGTTTACCCCTATATAGTATGTATATCTACCACATTACTACAGCTTAAACTTGAAATCCTTTGGTGGGAGCTACACATTGTGAGAAGAAAGGAAATTTCTTTCTGAATGATAGTAAGAAGTTGCCCAATTTCAAAATCACTCTGCAACCTAACCTTCTGCTGCTATCCTATGAACAATACAGATGTTGGGTGCTGGGACTGGGACATCTGAAGAAATTCAGCCAATCATCAAACTGTACACTTGACTTCAGTCTATATACTGGTCAAAAATGGTATAAAAGTCTTGGCTGATTTTTCTTAACAGTCCAATCTTTGTTCTGAAATGCTTTGATAATCTGCACAAACACTGGGTTTCAAATGACAACTCAGTTACTAAACTAAGAGTAGAACTCTAGAAGTGGGTAGCTGCCTCTTTTGAAAACAGTGTTTGAAACAAAAAGTTAAAACAACATCTGTTTTAACACTTCTTTTTGACAATCCCTTCTTCAGTTTATTTGGAGTTTAGGCATATCAAAAGACTTAGCCACAATTGCAAAAACAACCCTAGGTCCAACCGTCAACTTCTGGCAGCTGAGGAATGGAATTCTCTCTCATCAAATTCTTGGCTTGTGGCTGAAGGCAGAGGAATGTATGCTATATTGCAAGGGAGGAAAGAAGAAAGACTTACTGGCTAGTATCGGAGTCATTATTCAGAGAGAGGGACTAAATCCAGAAACTGACATCTACGCCAACACCTTCAAGGGTTGTTAGAAGAAAATCTCAGACCCTCATTCCCTGGACTGAAAGAAGCTTGAAAGCTACAGGAACAGCACATACTTCACACTGTTCTCCTGTTATTGCCTCAAGGAGCAGCGATAATGGGCTTCAGAGGGAAATGTGTCCTCCTTGGACAGAAGGGAACGGATGGCCAGGATCCCCTGGGGGACTAACTTGAAGGGGAAAGGAGTCCAGGAGAGCTGGCTGTATTTCAAGGAATCCCTGTTGAGGTTACAGGGACAAACCATCCCAATGAGTCGAAAGAATAGTAAATATGGCAGGCGACCAGCTTGGCTTAATGGTGAAATCCTAGCGGATCTTAAACATAAAAAAGAAGCTTACAAGAAGTGGAAGGTTGGACATATTACCAGGGAAGAGTATAAAAATATTGCTCGGGCATGTAGGAATGAAATCAGGAGGGCCAAATCACACCTGGAGCTGCAGCTAGCGAGAGATGTCAAGAGTAACAAGAAGGGTTTTTTCAGGTATGTTGGCAACAAGAAGAAAGCCAAGGAAAGTGTGGGCCCCTTACTGAATGAGGGAGGCAACCTAGTGACAGAGGATGTGGAAAAAGCTAATGTACTCAATGCTTTTTTTGCCTCTGTTTTCACTAACAAGGTCAGCTCCCAGACTGCTGCGCTGGGCATCACAAAATGGGGAAGAGATGGCCAGCCCTTTGTGGAGATAGAGGTGGTTAGGGACTATTTAGAAAAGCTGGACGTGCACAAGTCCATGGGGCCGGACGAGTTGCATCCGAGAGTGCTGAAGGAATTGGCGGCTGTGATTGCAGAGCCATTGGCCATTATCTTTGAAAACTCGTGGCGAACCGGGGAAGTCCCGGATGACTGGAAAAAGGCTAATGTAATGCCAATCTTTAAAAAAGGGAAGGAGGAGGATCCTGGGAACTACAGGCCAGTCAGCCTCACCTCAGTCCCTGGAAAAATCATGGAGCAGGTCCTCAAAGAATCAATCCTGATGCACTTGCATGAGAGGAAAGTGATCAGGAACAGCCAGCATGGATTCACCAAGGGAAGGTCATGCCTGACTAATCTAATCGCCTTTTATGATGAGATTACTGGTTCTGTGGATGAAGGGAAAGCAGTGGATGTATTGTTTCTTGACTTTAGCAAAGCTTTTGACACGGTCTCCCACAGTATTCTTGTCAGCAAGTTAAGGAAGTATGGGCTGGATGAATGCACTATAAGGTAGGTAGAAAGCTGGCTAGATTGTCGGGCTCAACGGGTAGTGATCAATGGCTCCATGTCTAGTTGGCAGCCGGTATCAAGTGGAGTGCCCCAAGGGTCGGTCCTGGGGCCAGTTTTGTTCAATATCTTCATAAATGATCTGGAGGATGGTGTGGATTGCACTCTCAGCAAATTTGCGGATGATACTAAACTGGGAGGAGTGGTAGATACGCTGGAGGGGAGGGATAGGATACAGAAGGACCTAGACAAATTGGAGGATTGGGCCAAAAGAAATCTGATGAGGTTCAATAAGGATAAGTGCAGGGTCCTGCACTTAGGATGGAAGAATCCAATGCACCGCTACAGACTAGGGACCAAATGGCTAGGCAGCAGTTCTGCGGAAAAGGACCTAGGGGTGACAGTGGATGAGAAGCTGGATATGAGTCAGCAGTGTGCCCTTGTTGCCAAGAAGGCCAATGGCATTTTGGGATGTATAAGTAGGGGCATAGCGAGCAGATCGAGGGACGTGATCATTCCCCTCTATTCAACATTGGTGAGGCCTCATCTGGAGTACTGTGTCCAGTTTTGGGCCCCACACTACAAGAAGGATGTGGATAAATTGGAGAGAGTCCAGCGAAGGGCAACAAAAATGATTAGGGGTCTAGAACACATGACTTATGAGGAGAGGCTGAGGGAGCTGGGATTGTTTAGCCTGCAGAAGAGAAGAATGAGGGGGGATTTGATAGCTGCTTTCAACTACCTGAAAGGGGGTTCCAAAGAGGATGGCTCTAGACTGTTCTCAATGGTAGCAGATGACAGAACGAGGAGTAATGGTCTCAAGTTGCAGTGGGGGAGGTTTAGATTGGATATTAGGAAAAACTTTTTCACTAAGAGGGTGGTGAAACACTGGAATGCGTTACCTAGGGAGGTGGTAGAATCTCCTTCCTTAGAGGTTTTTAAGGTCAGGCTTGACAAAGCCCTGGCTGGGATGATTTAACTGGGAATTGGTCCTGCTTCGAGCAGGGGGTTGGACTAGATGACCTTCAGGGGTCCCTTCCAACCCTGATATTCTATGATTCTAAGGGGTGTCAATGCTAAACAGGGCTAAAGGGTAGGCAGTGCAGAGGGATGAAAATGGAAGTGTTCTGGAGGATCTCACACACACACACACAAAGCTCAAAACTTTGGAGTGTGAATACAAAGGTACATTTAAAAAATCCAAGTGATGTTTAGAAGCAATGCAGAGTTAGAGCACATTAACCGTACACAAAGAATACAATTAACTTTATCAAATTCACAGGATAGTTAGATAATCTAAAAGCTGGGATGACCTGTATTTCTTTCCAAAATAGTTTCTCTCTGTCATAGAATCCTCCAAAATCTTGGTACTGTCGAAGTAGCTCAATTGGAGGCTGAGAACCATACCGATCCAATTTAGGCATGTTTAGATCATCCACAAACAAAACAACTCTTTTTTTTCCTGGTGCTCCTAAGAAATAAAAATATAAAAGGCAGACAAATCAGTGCTGGTAATTTCCATTTATGAAATAAAAATTCCAGTTACAAAAAATAAAGCCTTAGGCTATTTACACTGAGCCCTGGTCTACACTACAAATTTATGGCAGTGTAACTACGTCACTCACATCCCTGACTTAGTTATACTGATCTATGTGTATACTGACCTATGCGTGGTGTAGACAGGGCTATGTTGCCGGGAGGGCTTCTCCCCTCTACACAGCTACCGCCTCTCTGAGGTGGAATATCTTCGCCAACGAGAGAAGCTCTCCCCTTGACATAGGTTGAGTCTTCAGTAAGTGCTATGGCAGCTGTAGCAGCCACAACTTCAAAGTGCCGACTCCACAGCCACTTTTAGAGCACTAGCTTGAGCCCCACCAGCCCAAGTCTGTCGATCCGGGCTGGGAGGCTTGCTCCAAAATGCTGAGAAGACATTATGGAGGTGCCTTAGCAGCTCCACAGTTAAGGTAGCATTGAGTTTCCCACTTAAATTGTTTTGTGAATTCAAATTCTGTGAAACTGTGCACAGAAATCATTCTTAAACACGGTCTATTTCAAGGAGAACACATTTTCATTTTTCTAGGTACTTGTCACACTCTTTAGAGCCTTCTTTGTACAACTTTGCAAGACATTAAATCACTCCTGTTGGTAATTTTTCCAGAGACCTTAATGGTTTTTGGGGATCCCTAATGTAGCAATATCAAAAATACCAAATTTCGAACAGGACTTCAGCCTAAAGCCCAACATGGTAATTTATTGGGAAAACTCAAAATACAGTTATCGAGCTTCTTCATCACAAACCTGTTTAATATTTTGCCATGAAGACCAATGAAGCATTGCATCTTCATGAAGGATTTATTTTCTCACACATTGCCTCCACAGCTCACTGCCGTGTTTTCTCCGGTTCCAAGGCTTCATCCCTTGGTAGCTCCTCACCCTAGATGCCACTGTGCCATCCATGCCCCACAGACTGTCTTGAATGTGAAAACATTCCACACTGGAAGTCCCAGGCTGACATACCAAACTAGATCCATTAGACCAGGTCTACAGTCTGATGATCCACAGGAAACTGGCAGATAGAGAATCTGCTTTTGTAGTGGAGCTACAAGCTCTGCTTCTGAGACAGCATTGGCTGCATGACTCCCACCCTCCTTGTCTACTGCCACCATGTCTTAACCCATATTACACATAAATGAACATCATGGGGGTAGGGAAAGGGAGAGAGCTACCGAGAAAGTTGCTTGAGAAGTAGAACCTGCAGCTCCACTAGGGAGCCAGCTCATCTCTCTGAAAAACCTTTTGCAGTTTGCCGGCGGGAATCTATCAGACAGACATTCCAACAGCCAAGGATTATCATTACAATTTAGACACAGAGGTCACGGCAGTCATGGATTCTGTGACTTTACTGGACCTCCCTATCTTCTTTGGCTGTCAGGGATTGAAGCCAGGGCTGGAGGCAGCACTGTGCACCCCTGCCCTGCAGCTGGGGCTGGAACCAGGACCCTGCAGCCCCTGCCCCGTGGCCTGGACTGCAACAGGAGCCATGCGTCCCCCTCGCAACTTCGCAGGGCCTTGCACAGTCTTCCCCACCGGCTGTGGCCATGGCTGCACACCCCTGTCCTGCAGCTGTGGCCAGCTCCAGAGTGGGGGCTGCGCCCCTCCCCTTCAAGCCTCAGTCCTGCAGCTTCCGCCAGGGGCTGCAGCAGGGGCTGTGCATCCCCCTCGCGGCTTCCCAGAACCATACATCCCCCTCCCCCCTGCTGCAGCTGGGGCTTGGAGGGGGCTGCAGCTGGGGCTGCACACCCCTGTCCTGCAGCTGAGGTCAGCTCCAGAGTGGGGGATGTGCACCTCCAATGGCTCTGCCCCACGCTGAGGCCGCTGGAACCAGGGCTGTGCCCCCTGCCATGGCAGGGGGATCAGCCTGTCAGTCTGTCCCCGTCCCCCCATAGGATTCTATCCCTCCCCTCTACCTAGCGCTGTCCCCTGGTTATTTTTAGTAAAGTCACACACAGGTCATGGGCTCCATGAATTTTTGTTTATTGCAGGGAGGCTGGTGTGCAGGGTAAGGGGGTTCAGGAGAAGGCCTGGGGATTGGGGCTCCTAGTTGACTCCCCAGCCTCTTCTGCACACTCACCCCTACTTCTCTATCTAGACCTGTTCCATGGCTCCCAATGTCCTGCCCAGCTCCCTAGTTCCATGGCCTCCTTCCATCCCCTACTCCTCTAACTCTATTCTACACTGAAATAATTTTAATATTCATGTATTTTAGTTAAGTTTAAGAATCCACAATGTACACATCATATTTCCCATAATCACACTCAAACACACAACCTGATATCTGACCACATAGTTTTTCATGTTCATGTACAAATAATACATTGCAGATTTGGCACTAAACATATGTATCTTAATCTATCCAAAGCCAGAGTTCAGGTTGTGCATTTGAGTATAATTACAAAGAAGGGGGTGTTTGCACTGTGGGTGGTTACATCTTAAAACTGAAAGGGAATTTGCTGTGGAGTGGAAGAGTCTAGAATTGTGTTTAGTTATTGTGAATTGAGGTTGGAAAAGGTGTGAACTGAGGCGGGTGTGGATGTTGTTGATTTCTTTTACTTTCAGTAATTTTGTTGTAAGAAATATACTTGAGCAAACTTAACTCTAAGATAAGGATGTTTTTAGTGTGGAAAATGTAAATATATCATTCAAGAATCCCCTTGTAAATCATTGTATATGACAACTTTTCACACTACTCAATATTATAATAACTGTTAACAGATTTTAAAGCTTTTGTACTTCAATACTGACCTCAAGTGTAAAACTGCAAGAACTACATCATTTAATAGAAATGAAGCTTCACTTCTTGTATTCCAATTTAACAATAAATTTTCCTGGAAGTTAGCCCTCAGAAACATCATACTTTGAACTAAAATACCAGACACACATTTTTATACTACTGCAATTAAGATAAGCAAATAGATAAAATTAAAAATCATTACCTAAAATATTTTTTCTTTTCTTTTCTAATTTGGATTCGATAATCTCTTGTGTCCTAGCAGATGATGTCTGAGCAGAGAAGTTTAGGTAAACAGGAACATAGCCTGCTTCTTCTTGTATTTGGTTTAGCAATCCCCTTGCAACTACAGACTTTAATTACAAAAAAAATAAGTAATAATAACTGCATTATTCACAAAGTTGCACACACACACACACACACACACACCCCCTCTCTTTATGGTTCTATTATGCAATCACTTTGGTAAATTGCACAGTCCTACAACAAATAATATAATGAAATTAATCAAATGAGTAGAACAGTGGGCCAGATCTTACTTCCACTCTCAGCCTCTCCCCTGATGATCCTCTCTAGCTCCATAGGAGCAGAGTGAATACCCCTGAAATCTGTCCTCCAGCTATAGGAGTACAGGAGCCATTGCTGTTTCCTATACTGTTTCCTGGCTGTTGCTTAGGAACAAAGGAATCACCATACTAGATCGAACCAGACTCCATCATCCATCTAATTTAGTATCCCATCTCTAACGGTGGTCAGTACTAGCTGCTTCAGAGAAAGTATGTGCTGCAGTAGGCAGTTACAGGATAACTTGCCTGCAGTTTTATTTTTATTAGTTTCCATTTTCTCTTCTTGTGGATCCTAACATCGTGTTTGCTTTTCTGACTGCTACTGCACACTGAGCAGAGCTCTTCATTGAGCTGTATGCAATGATGCCAAGGCCCCTAACCTAAACTGTTTGTTAATTTAGAAGTCCACAAGGTTAATTTAGAAGCCCACAAGGTAGTTCAAATTATTCCCTCCACTGAGCACTGCTTTGCATTTGTCAACACTGAATATCATCTGCCATCATGTCGCTTATTCACTGAGCTGGGTCAGGTCCCATGAAGTTCCTTAGTCTTCTCTAGTTCTGACTAATCTAAATAATTCTGCATCATCTGCAAAGTACGACACCTAACTTGTCACCAGGTATTAAACAACACAGGACCTAATATGGAATCTTGAAGCACCCTGATGTTAACCCTTTACTATAACAAAAATTGCCAATTTATTTCCACTCTTTGGTTGCTGTCTCTTAGCAAGTTTCTGATCCATGACAATACTTTGACTCTTAAACCTTATTTTCTTTAGCAGCTTCTTTTGTGGGACTTACTTTGTCAAAGACCAAATAAATTATGTCAATTAGTTCTCCTTTATCCACTGTTTTTTGGCACTTTTGGAGAATTCTAGCAGATCAGTGCGGCTCAATTTTCCTTTGCAGAAGCCTTGCTGTTTAGACACTATCGTATTATGATTTCCTAAATATGTCATAATTCTGTTTGTAATTGTTGTTTTAAACAATGTACCAGATATAAAAGTAAAGGTTACTGGTCTGCAGTTCCTTGGATCATCCCAAACACCTTTTAAAAAATATAGATACAACATTCGCTACCCTCCAATCATCCAGCACAGCAGCAGATTTTAATGGGACATTTCATATTTTAGCCAGCTGCTCAGCCAGTTTTTTCTTAAATTCCTTCAGAACTCTTGGCTTAAAACCACTTGGACCAGGTGACTTTTTGCTTCTTAATTTATCTGTTTGTTCCAGCCCCTTTTCTTTCGATGTCTTAATCTTTAATAGCGCATTGTCAGTGTTACAGGAAAAGAGTAGTTCTGGGATTGGCATCTCCCCAACATCTTCTGTAGTGAACACTGATAGTAAAGCAATCGTTTAGCTTCTGCATCTTAGGAATCCACCCACCAACCCGCTGCCCAACCACCTCTCCTTACCTCTTCCCTCAGGAATCCCCAAACCTGTATCCCAGTTGCCCCTTTCCCTCAGAAGTTCCCCTGCCCACATCCCAAATGCACTCCCCTAACAGCCCTGTCTTAATTAATACTAAATGTAATTCCTTTGATTGGCTGAGTGAAGGTAGGCCCTTCACTCAGCTCGGTGCCCTTTCTCTGTCGCTCTGTAATGCCACAACTTTTGAAAACCACATCAGATCAATTTTAAAACTTCAGGGAATATTCTAGGCATCAACAGGCAAGACCCTACTGATTTTGCTGAAAAGCCTGATTTCCACTAAAATCACCATTTGGCCCATCAGGATACAGGGCTCAGGGAGTGACCTCAAAGAGGCCTGTAGAATGGGAGCAGAGTCACTCTGGACAAGGATGCAGGTAGTGATCTTACAGAGGCCTGTGGGAAAGGAGCAGTGTCACTCTGGATACAGGGGTGAGGCAGTGACCTCAAGGTTAGGGTGAGAGTGAGGGCAGATTCCTCTCCCCACTCTGGTCACCCCACCCTCACCACCCAGCCGGACCTCTTTCTCCTGCTCCTCTCAGGCTCTCTCCAACCAGACCTCTTGCACCCCACCCCCACTCTGGTCAGACCCCTACTGATTTGGAAGATAATCTGACAATCTGAAAACTGGAAAAGTTTGATTTAAGTGGACATCAAAATTTTCCAATTTTCATCCAAATCAGTGAACTCTGACCAGAGTTGGGGGTGGGGGGAGGGAGTTGAGGGATCCAGCTGTAGTGGGGGTGAGGGTCTGGCAGGGTGTACAGGTCAGCCTACATAAGCAACCAAGTGTGTGACCCTCCAGTGTTAATCAAGTGACCCTATTGCTACCCAAAGGATTCTTACCTTGCCGACCCCAGTAATTCCTGTGAGCAATACGGAATGTCTGACGGCTAACAACTTTTCCATTAAGTAGCCATAACGCACAGTGTCTGTGGTTGGAACAAGCATTTCAAAAAATGGCACTTGTCTACTGTACTTGAAAGTAGGTATAATCCTCTCCCAGAGATCCAGTCGTCTACTATCAAAATCCATGTAAACACTCCACAGATCTCCAGAGGTTGGAAGCTAGAAGGACAAAATAATCCTAAACAGTACTTCATAATAATAATAATAAAAACATTATATCTTAAAATTCAAATGCCTTTACATCTCTGCATTCTCCAGTGACATGTAGTAAACCAGTAACTGAATTTTCATCTTTTCCATGCTGTTCTCTATTCGGTTATTGCCCAGACTGATTGCAGAATCTTACATTTAAATATTTTGGTGATTCTTTATCACGAATAGCATGCAGGCACCATGCTCATCTGGTTCCATACAAAAATGACACCAAACTGAAGAGTATTTGATTGATCAAATGACTCTAAGTATTAAAGGTTTCAGAGTAGCAACCATGTTAGTCTGTATCTGCAAAAAGAAAAGGAGTACTTGTGGCACCTTAGAGACTAACAAATTTATCTGAGCATAAGCTTTCATGAGCTACAGCTCACTTCATCGGGTGCATTCAGTGGAAAATACAGGAGGGAGATTTATATACACCGAGAACATGAAACAATGGGTGTTACCATACACACTGTAACGAGAGTGATCAGGTAAGTGATCTATTACCAGCAGGAGAGCAGGGGGGAAAAAGCCTTTTGTAGTGATAATCAATGTGGGCCATTTCCAGCAGTTGACAAGAACGTGTGAGGAACAGCTTGAGGGTTGGGGGGTGGACTGAACATGGGGAAATAGTTTTACTTTGTGTAATGACCTATCCACTCCCAGTCTTAATTCAAGCCTAAGTTAATTGTATCCAGTCTGCAAATTAATTCCAATTCAGCAGTCTCTCGTTGGAGTCTGTTTTTGAAGTTTTTTTGTTGAAGGATTGCCACTTTTAGGTCTGTAATTGAGTGAGCAAAGAGATTGAAGTGTTCTCCGACTGGTTTTTGAATGTTATAATTCTTGACGTCTGATTTGTATCCATATATTCTTTTACATAGAGACTGTCCAGTTTGGCCAATGTACATGGCAGAGGGGCATTGCTGGCACATGATGGCATATATCACATTGGTAGATGTGCAGGTGAACGAGCCTCTGATAGTGTGGCTGATGTGATTAGGCCCTATGGTGGCGTCCCCTGAATAGATATGTGGACACAGTTGACAACAGGCTTTGTGGCCCCTTGTGGCATGTAGTAGTTTAGATGGTTTAGTGTCCTTTTTCTTTTGTAGCGAAGCAAAGTGTGTGTGTTTAAACGGCTTGTCTAGTTTTTGTAAAGTCCAGCCATGAGGAAGTTTGTGTGGAAGGTACGTTTTTTATGAGAAACTCCCTGAAAAAGCACAAGAACAAATCCGCACAGACAAAGCCCTAGAATACCCCTGGTCGGGGTTCCATCTGCTACCCAAGATCCATAAAACTGGAAATCCTGGACACTCCATCATCTCAGGCATTGGCACCCTGACAGCAGGATTGTCTGGCTATGTAGACTCCCTCCTCAGGCCCTATGCTACCAGCACTCCCAGCTATCTTCGAGACACCACTGTCTTCCTGAGGAAACTACAATCCTTCGTGATCTTCCTGATAACACCATCCTAGCCACTCTGGATGTAGAAGCCCTCTACACCAACATTCCACACAAAGATGGACCATAAGCCGTCAAGAACACTATCCCCGATAATGTCACAGCAAACCTAGTGGCTGAACTTTGTGACTTTGTCCTTACCCATAACTATTTCACAGTTGGGGACAATATATACCTACAAATCAGCGGCACTGCTATGGGTACCCGCATGGCCCCATAGTACGCCAACATTTTTATGGATGACTTAGAACAACACTTCCTCAGCTCTTGCCCCTAATGCCCCTACTCTACTTGCGCTACATTGATGACATCTTCATCATCTGGACCCATGGAAAAGAAGCCCTTGAGGAATTCCACCATGATTTCAACAATTTCCATCCCACCATCAACCTCAGCCTGGTCCAGGCCACACAAAAGATCCACTTCCTGGACACTACAGTGCTAATAAGCGATGGTCACATAAACACTACCCTATACCGGAAACCTACCGACCGCGATGCCTACATACATGCCTCCAACTTTCATCCAGACCACACCACACGATTCATTGTCTACAGCCAAGCTCTACGATACAACCGCATTTGCTCCAACCCCTCAGACAGAGACAAACACTTACAAGTTCTCTATCAAGCATTCTTACAACTACAATACCCACCTGCTGAAGTGAAGAAATAGATTGACAGAGCCAGAAGAGTCCCCAGAAGTCACCTACTACAGGACAGACCCAACAAAGAAAATAACAGAACGCCACTAGCCATCACCTTCAGACCCCAACTAAAACCTCCCCAACGCATCATCAAGGATCTACAACCTATCCTGAAGGATGACCCATCACTGTTACAGATCTTGGGAGACAGGCCAGTCCTTGCTTACAGACAGCCCCCAACCTGAAGCAAATACACACCGCAAACACACACCACACAACAGAACCACTAACCCAGGAACCTATCCTTGCAACAAAGCCCGTTGCTAGCTGTGTCCACATATCTATTCAGGGGACACCATCATAGGGCCTAATCACATGAGCCACACTATCAGAAGCTCGTTCACCTACGCATCTACCAATGTGATATATGCCATCATGTGCCAGCAATGAATCCCCTGAACACCCATTGTTTCATGTTCTCTGTGTATATAAATCTCCCCATTGTATTTTCCACTGAATGCATCCGATGAAGTGAGCTGTAGCTCACGAAAGCTTATGCTCAAATAAATTTGTTAGTCTCTAATGTGCCACAAGTCCTCCTTTTCTTTTTTCTAAATATTAAAGGCAGCGTTGCTTGCTGGATCGCTGGCATTGAGGACTGCCCCACCTTTG
Source organism: Eretmochelys imbricata (assembly GCF_965152235.1). Classification (NCBI taxonomy): domain Eukaryota; kingdom Metazoa; phylum Chordata; order Testudines; family Cheloniidae; genus Eretmochelys; species Eretmochelys imbricata. The sequence goes on along the minus strand of NC_135576.1, from coordinate 129,529,436 downwards.
TGAAGATATCTGTGGAAGAGTGTCAGCTGATGGGGGTGCTGCAGAGAGGCCAGCAAACCACCCACACTCTGAACCCCTTCCTTCAGCAGAGTAAAGCTCCATGAGCTGGTATCAATCTGGCAAAGCTCCTCTTCTGTGGCTCCTGAGAAGATCTCCTTACAGCTGAAGCACCATCTCACCATCTGCTTGGCCTGCTTCCCCAGCTCCACAATTTGGGGTAGTGCCGAAACACAGGCAAGGAGGCAGCCCAGTGGGCCCATTCCCAGAAAAATCCTGTGTTTTGTTTGTTTTCAAATGTCCTCCATGGACAGAATGAGAAGGGAACTGCTCAACAATGACCCCAAAGTGGCTTCAAAAATAATTGGAAAGGGATTGCTTGGGGGATGGCCAAACCCTGGAGACTTCATGGAGAAGTCTATGGGCATGTCAACATAGAGACATTCAGAAAAGTTAAGGCGAATCAACTAAAGCTGTGGAGTCAATGCATATAAGTTAAAACATGTTAACTCCTCTCCCTGTATGGTTGCTCTCATTCAGAAGCAAAATGGCCTTAGTTGGGAGAATTAAGTTAGAGTGAACTAAACCACTTTACTCCTGAACGAGAGCCTCCACGTGGAGGTTAACACTTGAATTTATGCACATTCACTTCACATCTTTAGTTGATTCGCCTTAACTTTCCTTAATATCCTCAGACAGACAAGCCCTAAATTGCTTCCTGCATATCCTGGAGAAGAGGTACAACCCCAAGTGTTTTGGATTAGGGGAGAGATAAGGATCCAGAAAAATACACTGTATATCATGGATGTCACCACTTCTAGGTTGGAAGGGGGCAGCTGTCTAACAAAACAGAAACAAGAAAAATGAAGCTGCAGGAGGAATTTAGGACATTACAATTAATGATTCTCCATTGCCATGCACCTTGGGCTCCATTCACAAAAGAACTTAGGCACCTAGCTGCCACTTTAAGTGCCTAAATGCCAGAATCAGGCATGAGTGGGATTCACAAAGCCCCTGCTCAGCTGCCCCTGAACCCTCCAGAACCTAAATTTTTGCAGTAAAAGTTCCCTAGGCACCTATGTTTCTGTATCTGTGGTCACCCCATCTCAAAAAAGATATACTGGAATTGGAAAAGGTTCAGAAAAGGGCAACAAAAATGATGAGTGGTATGGAACGGCTTCCCTATGAGGAGAGATTAATAAGACTGGGATTTTTCAGCTTGGAAAAGAGACGGCTAAGGGGAGATATGATTGAGGTCTATAAAATCATGACTGGTGTAGAGAAAGTAGATAACGAAGTGTTGTTTACTACTTTTCATAACACAAGAACTAGGGGTCACCAAATGAAATTAATAGGCAGCAGGTTTAAAACAACAAAAGGAAGTATTTCTTCACACAATGCACAGTCAACCGGTGGAACTCTTTGCCAGAGGATGTTGTGAAGGCCAAGAGTATAAGAGGGTTCAAAGAAGAACTAGATAAGTTCATGGAAGATAGGTCCATCAATGGCTATTAGCCAGGATGGGCAGGGACGGTATCCCTAGCCTCTGTTTGTCAGAAGCTGGGAATGGGCGACAGGGAATGGATCACTTGATGATAACCTGTTCTGTTCATTCCCTCTGGGGCACCTGGCATTGTCCACTGTTCGACGACATGATACTGGGCTCGATGAACCATTGGTCTGACCCAGTATGGCCATTCTTATGAGCATACGCACTGCAACCCCATGCCAGGTGTCCAGACACCTAAGTCCCCAGAGCAAGAAACAGGGCAAGATAAGTGTTCCTCTGCCTAATTTGTCTGTATGGCCCAATCCAGTAAGTGTGCTCAGACCTCGCCTACCAGATCAGGCTCCTATTAGGAAGCATACACACGGCAGGGGGGGTGGGAGTGGGGAGGAGGATGACCTCCCATATAACTTTTAGCCCAGAGGTTAGGGTACTCACCTGGAATGTGGGAGACCCCCATTCTGCCTGAAGGGAGAAGGGATTTGAACGGGGCTCTGCCAACTTTCAGGTGAGTACCCTAGCTACTGACCTATTGGGTACTCTGAGGTGGGGCTCCCTCAGTCTCTCTTGTTCAAGCTGCTCCACTGTGGAAAAACAATGAAAGAATCCTCCCACTCCTTTTCTCCCTCACCACCAGCTTCTTGCAAAAACCACAGAGGCCCTCAACCCAAGAGAGTTGGCAGCCAAGAATCCCCAACAAAGGGAGGCACCTCCCTGCAGCATGGACATAAGCACCTATCTCCGAGAAAGTGGTGGGGCTTAGCACACACCTCTCAGTTTGGCCTCTTCAATTGGCTGGTTTAGGCAAGGAGCCGCCTAGCTTGCTGGCTTTAGTGAATCCCCTGGAGAGGCACCTCTCTCTTCCCATTCATTGTATAGGGAGCCTAGGTGCCGAACTCAGGCTTTGTGAATCCCAGTTACCAGGGTGACACCCAACATCACCACGCCTACATTTCTTTGTCAATCTAGCCCCTCCTGTCATGATTTACACCTGTATAGTGTGAGTGCAAAGCAGGTGTGAAATTCTACCTTTCTAATTTGGTAGCACTTTGTCCTCACTTTGCATCAGTGTAAATGACTACACAAAGTAAAAAGCAATGAAGAATCAGGCCCTGGGTCTTTAAAAAAAAAGTACCACAGCATCTTTAATGACCACAAATGGTTAGGACTTAGGTTTAAGAAGGAAAGATCCTTTCTGCTACCTCTGCTTGTTACATTATCCCCCTACCTCCCTATGTATAGAAGCTACTGTAAATGCCGTGAGTCAACTTGTTTCTTTACCTTGGCTTCAGGATTGTCCTCAAACTGTTGTCTCACAAATGTATCAAAAACATCCCAGTAGTTTTCCATTAAATTTCCACCCAGTGACCATAAATAGCAGAAAACAAAAGTCTGGCAGACTATGGTTTTTAATTTTGATTGGTCCTATAAAGAAGAAAGATAGTTCATACATTTTGTACATTACTTTTCATTACATCAGTGTCTTAAAAAAAGCCCTGCAGTCATGAAAGCTGAATTAGTATTCAGTACTAACAATACCCATGGAGACTAAGCTCTGCATGTTCTCAATCCAATTCATTTAAAAATGAAAAATGAAAATGAAAAATGTTCAACTTATGAGCCCACCTGGTCATTCTGAATAACACACTTCACAAGTCTACAAACTGAGCTCCGTGCAGCTGAGGTAGGAGACCAGAAGGCTTGGGGAAGGGGGTACAAGGGGCTAGGACTACAGGGAGGGAGGTATTTTGATAGTATTTTATTTTAAAATGCACTTTTAAATGCAAATTCCAATTTACTCCAGTTAAAACTAGTTTTCAACATTGGTCTAAAAGCTAACATCCCACTGAACAGAAAGATACCAGTGCCCTTCTAAACAAAGAAACGATCATTTCTGAATATCAGTCAGTTCAGATAATTAATAGATTTCATGATTTCAAATCAAACAACACAAGCTACAAAACAAAAGTTATTGAACATAAAATGCGATTATTCCACATTTAAATTTTATACCAGAATTGTAAGTAAGTAAGTAAGTGTTTTCTGCATATCTTGAGTGTATTATATAGTAGTATGTTAAATGCTTATACCATTTTAAGATCAGGGCCTCCTTTTTCAAACAGCAAAGACTCCAGTAAACAACAAAGCGTAGTAACTTTACTGATGTCCACTTGTGGAATAGCTTGTGAGCACTTTTTATTGACAAACTTTAGACCATCATCAACATAGCGACAAAACAGATCAAACAAATGCTGTTTTGCTTCCTCATTTAACTAAAATGAAAACAATATTTTTATGAATACATTTTCAAAAAATTGTTTTGAACAAAGCACACATCATAATAACAAGCTGTACAGCATCCTTGACATCCAGAATATACTGATAAATTTTGTACACATGCACACTCAACACATTTTTATATATTATAGATATACAAATGAAGGATTACACTGACAGACGTGTTCCTCCAACCCTGACTCACGTGAGTAATCCTTCTTCTCATGATTTATTCCACTGAAGACAAATAATGAACTGGAAATTTTCATGAAGTGCATGTTAGATGCATGTTCTGCATATTTTTATATATTTTGTACATTTAGATTCCTACTTTATTACAGTTAATTATAATTACTGGTTTATTAAAATGTTACTCTTCATAATAATTTTATTTAATTAGTTAAAATAAATAAATAAAAGTGTAAATCCTTGATATTTATTAAATATTAAATATCTGTTGCTAACAAGCTCTTTCAGGGGGAGATTTGGAAGTGTTACATCAGTACGTAAAACTAACTTTTCTGACACTTACTTTTGCAAGACCTGCCATCCAAGTCTGTACATATGGGATCCACTTCAGCTCCTCAGGGTCAATGTATACCATTCCACATCGGCTAACTGTTGCAGGTGAGGCAACCCTCAGATCTTGTACCTGAGGTATATGGATATTGCATGTAAAACATTATACCGTATATTTCAAATGCATGTAACAGAGAAGGTATATTTCCAGTTCCCTTCACCCTGAGTTAACTTGTGGACAGGCATACAAGTACAAACTGCAATCTACCACCTTATTCATTTTTATTCCCCATTAGCTTCTTGATCTTCACCCTCCATATGCAATTTCCTCATTCCGATCAGAAGACAAAAATGCATAACTGGTAAAGGAGTTTCTCTTTTTTTGGCATGCTGATTCATCACTATCCACCAGAGAGTAAATTACGATCATATTCACATAGGGAACAGCTTTACTTAGCAGTTACGCCAAAAACCAAATTAGTTAAGCATCAATAAATAGGTCTGCTAGTGAAGTGGTTTGGAAACCATGGAAAAACTGTGTCAACAATTTAATATAGCAACTAAATCAGGTTTTTGACATGACAAATCAGGAGAGCGCTCATAACTGCCTTTCAATTTATTCTTTACACAAGAGAGCTTTTCTAGAACAGCTAGAAACGTGAACACCTCACAAATCCTTGGCCACTCTGGAGAGAAAGCTAATGCACAATTTCTTGAATACGTGCAGGTCACTCTTGGCTTGGAGAATTCACTGTTTCCAGAACATTAGTGGATGTTATTTCTATTTAATCATAGCCGTAAGAGTTCTTGAACACTTTGATGCTAGGCTCCCAATGCAATACTCATAATTAATAATATGTAGTATTTTCCCAGTTACATCTAGCCAGATCATCATGTCAGTGATCATATTCAACAACCAGAATGCATGCATTTTCAACAGTAATGAGGCTTTTCAATTTGATTAACTTTGGTTAGTTGTTTTCATGGCTGTCTGAATAGTTGCAGCAGTATACTTATCATCCAACTAAATACTGATTGCAATGGAGTACAGTAGGGATGAATCTGGTCTAAAATATCTAGACTAGCTAAACGATACTTAAGTGGGATGTAAGAACCAGAGGGTTTAAACATAAAGGAGGGAAAAGAATTGCTTAGAGTGGCACAATGTTGAGGGTAATAAGGTAATGAAGCGAAACTTAATCCTGACAGGATATCAGAAGAAAATTCCAAACAGTGAAATCTGCTCGGAATCTTTCTAGCTCTCTTTTTTTATGATCTATGAATGATGATATTATGTCAGAAAGGCAACTCAGTTTCTGGGTAAAAATAAGATTGTGTGATCAGGTGACCAAGAGAGATACAATGAAATAACAAGAGTTACTCAAGTCTAATATTAGCTTCTAGGTAACTACCTGATGGCAAAGACTCCTTGGCTTTGACCCTGAATTGCTAACATGTGAAAGAGAAGTCATTCTGGAGAAATCCCCATTCTCATCCTCCATAGAGAGAAAAATAGAGACAGACCAGGACAAAAATTACAAACAAACAGATATGGCTAGATTGTCGGGCTCAATGGGTAGTGATCAACGGCTCCATGTCTAGTTGGCAGCCAGTATTAAGCGGAGTGCCCCAGGAGTTGGTGCTGGGGCTGGTTTTGTTCAACATCTTCATTGATGATCTGGATCATGGGATGGATTGCACCCTCAGCAAGTTCACGGATGCCACTAAGCTGGGGGGAGAGGTAGATATGCTGGAGGGTAGGGATAGGGTCCAGAATGACCTAGACAAATTGGAGGATTGGGCAAAAAGAAATCTGATGAGGTTCAACAAGGACAAGTGCAGAGTCCTGCACTTAGGAAGGAAGAATCCCATGCACTGTTACAGGCTAGCGACCGACTGGCTAAGCAGCAGTTCTGCAGAAAAGGACCTGGGGATTACAGTGGATGAGAAGCTGGATCTGAGTCAGCAGTGTGCCCTTGTTGCCAAGAAGGCTAATGGCATATTGGACTGCATTAGTAGGAGCATTGCCAGCAGATCGAGGGAAGTGATTATTCCCCTCTATTCGGCACTCGTGAGGCCATATCTGGAGTATTGCGTCCAATTTTGGGGGCCCCCACTACAGAAAGGATGTGGACAAATTGGAGAGAGTCCAGCGGAGGGAAACGAAAATGATTAGGGGCTGAGGCACATAACTTATGGGTAGAGGCTGAGGGAACTGGGCTTGTTGAGTCTGCAAAAGAGAAGAGTGAGGGGGGATTTGATAGCACCCTTCAATTACCTGAAGGGGGGGGTTCCAAAGAGGATGGAGCTAGGCTGTTCTCAGTGGTGGCAGATGACAGAACAAGGAGCAAGTTGCAGTGGGGGAGGTCTAGGTTGGATATTAGGAAAAATTATTTCGCTAGGAGGGTGGTGAAGCACTGGAATGGGTTCCCTAGGGAGGTGGTGGAATCTCCATCCTTAGAGGTTTTTAAGGCCCGGCTTGACAAAGCCCTGGCTGGGATGATTTAGTTCGTGTTGGTCCTGCTTTGAGCAGGAGGTTGGACTAGATGACCTCCTGAGGTTTGTTCCAACCCTAATATTCTATGATTCTATGATAAATTCAGCTGCAGATCATATATCTTATCAATATAACAATATAGTCCCTAAATTAAGTGAAGCAAATCAGGAATATCACAATGAATATTAAATTCCAAGAAATTACAGTACCTCAAACACCATATGGATGGAGGGTGTGAGTTTGATTCTTTCACTGTTTGCCAAGCAAAGCATCTTGTTATCATCCAAAACAGTGTTCAAGTTTTCAATCCACAGTGCATCCACTGGCCCGTCACTGATGATCCACTTGTGATCTTCAGTTGTGTCATTAACAGCTGCTCGAACACTAAGACCCATCAAGCCATCTTTCCACTCCAGAGTTAAATTATTAACTTCACCATACAATTCACCCATTGTAATTGATTTGGGGTTCAGAATATAGGTTTTAACAGGTTGGTAAAAAGGGTTTTCCTCACCAGCCCCATGTAAAACTCCTAAAGACTGTGCCAAAACTTGGTAAACTGTAGTTTTTCCACCTCCTGTTGGCCCAACAAGCATAACACCATGCCTTACTAACATGGTTTCATAGAGCTGTATGACTTTATGAACCATGCTTGCTTCAGGCTGCAATCCTTTTGCAAGCATGACATCTATAATTGTTGATTGTAGTATCCCATAGTCATGTTCTGGGATTATGACTCCCGGGAAAAGATCAGAAATAATCCCACTGTCAGAGACAAAAAGAAAAAAAAGTCACTTTTTATTTTTGTTAATTACATTAAACTAATTAAAAATTACATGGATTATATATTTAGAAACATCCATTTTCATACTGAAGTACTCCTTAGAATCATAGAATATCAGGGTTGAGAGGGCCCTCAGGAGGTCATCTAGTCCAACACCCTTGCTCAAAGCTCCCCAATTTTTTGCCCCAGATCCCTAAATGGCCCCCTCAGGGATTGAACTCACAACCCTGGGTTTGACAGGCCAATGCTCAAACCACTGAGCTATCCCTCCCCTCCATATCCATTCTCATTTGTTGTTGTTTTCACTTGGACAGCTCTTGTATATAGCTATCACCTAATGTGCTAGAACGGCTGCTCCAGGGCTTAAACCAACATTTTCAAATGTAAGTACCTACAGTTAAGAATTTAAACCTATATTTAGGTACCTGAACTAGTGACCCAATTTTCAGAGGTGCTGAGAACCTGCAGCCCCCACTGATGTCAATGCAAACCTGCAGCCCCCACTGGTATCAATGGAAGCTACAGGTACTCAGCACTTGTCAACAAACAAAATAAACAAACAAACCAGGCCTCTCTTAGGTAAAGCACTTAGGCACATGCTTAAGTGCTTTCCTGAATTGGGGCTTTATTGAGGTGCCAATATAGGGATTTAGGTGCTTAACTTTAAACACCCAGTGGATATGTGTGTGTGAGAAAAAATGGGGTAGCACAGGATCAGGTCCAGCATCAGCCCCCACCTTGCAGGATCATGGGTCCAGTGACCCCGGCTGCAGTAGGCTTCTGGCACTAGGACCGCAGTGGCAGGCGGGCAGGGTGGGCTGCATGCCTTAGCTCCATGCAGCTGAAGTAGGAGACCAGCAGGCACGGGGAAGGGGGTGCAGGGGCCTAGTGCCACAGGGGCATGGAGAGGAAGTGCAGGGGGCTAGGGAGGGAGGTGCATCCAGTGCATGGGGGACAGATTCTAAGTGAGGGGACTGGTAGCTGGGGCACAGTCCCTGGATGGGGAGGTTGATGTTGTGGGGCAGTCCTTGGGAGGGCTGGCTACATGGAAGGCAGTCCCTGAGTGAGGGACTGGATGCTGAAGGGGACAATCCCTGGGGGTGGCATTCTGCCCTGGACAGGCCACCCTGTCTGCAGGGCAGGCATGTCTGCCAGCCCAGTGTTGGAGGAGCGGGGGTCTGGATGCTGGGTGCGTGGGGACTGGGCGTATGGCAGCCAGTCCCTGGCTGGGAGGGGCGCCCCGCACCAGGCAGGGCTCCTTATCTTTGCAGGCAGGCTCCGCAGCTGTGCTCTCCAGGTGCTCAACTGCGCCGCCAGCAGCAGTATGGAAGTGATGGTGGCAATACACCATCCCATGCCACCCTTACAGTAAATTAATTAATTTTAACAGTTAACGTTTTGACTTATTTTGCTAATTAAAAATGCTCTCGGTAGACGTTTCCAGTGTTGAAATGAAAGGTACTGTACTGATTTGAATCATATTACTGTCCTATAACAAATACTAAGCCTTTTTTTTTTTTTTTTGGTAGATCTTGCGTGGATGCAGCCCACATAACACAATAGTAACTAGGTTGAGAATCACTGTGTTAGACATTAAGTGCAACAGTCTCCACCTAAAATACAAATTAAACTACACTTAGAAAGTTGGGTCTTCTGTTTCACTATGGCAACATAAATGTGATATGACTAGATGAAGAAAACAAACTAGTATTATAGAAAATTACCTGAACAGAAGAGCATCATCTGCAAGAAATTTCGGTAGGTTAGAATCTCGTAAAGCCCTTATTAATACCACTTCCTCATTCAGATCTGGGTTCTCTCTTTTTAGTGACCTGAATTTTAATAAAAAGCAAACAAGATGTCTCAGTTTCACTCAATCTATTTTAATACCGACTATTATTCATGGGTACTGTAGGTGAACTTGTGTAAATAATCTCTCACAAAAGGACTCCCTAAGAATTCTAGTACATTTCACTTACACTGTCCAGATAAAATTTTGTGTTAACTCAAAAATCCACTTATTATATCTGAACTCCAACTTTAGACTACTCACCATGTTTCTATTATTTATTCCTCAGAATTCAGTAATACTGGAGTCTGGAAACAATCTTAGCCAATCACATCACCAACAGAAATTAGTGTATCCAGACATACTACTGCGAGTTCCATGCAAGTTTGTTACTTATCTTCAGAGGTTACTAATAGGGTTTGGTTTGGGGGGTTTTTTTTGGACCTCTATATGTGTCTTCCTTTTAGAATGTAGAAAAAAGTGTAGAGCTTTTGCAATTCATGTGTTTAATAAGCCATTTTCAGATATTTCTGATGAAGACAGTCAGAATGTATGCAATAATACATATACTGCCTTATGCTCCCAGGCTACATTGTCCCTATAACCAAGGAATTTCTCTATTTTCATGTATTACACTAATGTATAAATGTATTGTGTAAAAATCATGCAGTGATCATCCACATTTCATTTACAATAGTGGTAATTACAGAAGGAATCTTTCTTAACATAAACATAATTTAAAACATAAAAACTGTTAATATCTCTAAGTATATAAAATTATATTCATACTAATGTTATATCTCACACAGAATGAGGATACTTACCCAGCCATGACTAATACAGATTTGACTGCTCTCATTCCAAAGTCATAATGGTCTTGTTGAGAAAGCTGCTCGCTACAAAGTTTGTACATTTGAGTCATCTTCCTTGCAAGAATTTTACTAGATTCAAATCCTTCAGAATACAGAATCACCTAACGAAAACAAGATATGTCTACATTTTTTATTAAATACTAGAATTTTTTATTTCTAGGGACTCAGTGCTGCTCTCACATGGTCTTCAACTGACACTGAATGTATGCATATTAATATATGTATTAGAGATAAAATAAATTAACGCAAAATTATAGTAACTATAGTTTTTTACAAACACTCTCGGGTATGCAATCTTCTCCTGTCTATAGGAAATAAAGCATTAAATCAATTTACTTTGGGAAAATATTAAGGGCTAGATCTGCAAACCTTATAGTGGTGAGAATTTACTAATAGATCCATTTACTTTAATGGGAATACTTGTGTGAGTAAATACTCACCAGTGCAGGGAAGGGTTGCACAGTCTAGCCCTAAAGGACCAAAAGACTCACACTTAAGACTATGTAATAAAGTATAGCAAATATTTTAAATTACGGACTTATATTTCATGTCCAAACAGAAGAATGCTGTGTGGGATTAACTAAGTGGATTTATGAAGAAACTCCAACTTTCCAGGAAATAGTTTACAAAGAGATCTATGCACAAGCATAACTTCATTAATGGCATATATGAGAAGACTCCAGGGAGATCGAGAATAGACAGAGACTCATGATAATATTGTGGTTCATTACTATTAAACAGTAACACTGCCCTCAAATAAACACTTGCAACATGTTTATCATATATATTATAGATTAGGGACAAAAGGGATCATTGTGATTATCTAGTCTGACATCCTGCATACCAGAGGTCATATGACAATCCCTATATTTACAGGTACCTCAGCAATCAAGGCATAATTTGGAACCATCATTGAAAAGGGTCTGAAGAGAGCTTTTAGATTGTCAGGTAGCTCTGTTCGTCCAGCATAGCCAGGATTCATTGTGATGAATGCCACACAGGTCATAACCAACTTTATTTCACGTCCCTCAAACATAAATCGAGAGAGCTGTTTAAAAGAAAATGAAATGTCAATATACTTTATACTAAATTTCTACAAAATATAAAATCACACATTCTTTTTTAAAAAATTAGGACTTTTTTTTAAAGGGACAGATTACAGACAGTAAATTGTGATTTGCATTTATATCTGAGTGTGAATACACTTGGATAATGCATTTTTCTTTCTAAGCTTTTGAAAAACCAAATGTAACTACTGGCTTCACACCTGGTTTTAAATGTGAAACAAATAGAAATAAATATGAAATTCTCATGAGTACAGCAGAAAGCTTTGTGGAATTTCTGGTTATAAAGCGGGGCTTTTCCACAAACAGTTGGCTCTGCTAACAGAGGAAGACACCTCTGAGGTTCCACATGTCTAGAATTAGGATTTGCTGGTTTAGGATCCTTCAGTATTGGACATTTTGTTTTCAGTTCAGACACTGAGGACAGTACCTTCAGTGGGATCTGAGGCTGCTTTTTATTTCCTGAGGGACTAATGACCAATGCAGGCCTCTCAGTTCTCACTGAACCAGCAGCTATGGAACCAGAGGTTTAATCTCCAGAGCCTCCTGAAGTAGAAAGGCTTGAAGCTGGCTCTGATGCTCCTTGAGAGATCCTGGGGTGAAGTTGCTGCTGATCACGCACCATGAAGGAGAGTATTCTTTCCCCAGCTAAGCCAGACACCTCCTACGGACATCTGAAGAGGAGAATTCAACAGAGCAAGAGGCACATCTCCCAAATCCTCACCTCTTCCCCTTTGGATCCATCGTAGGATCCATGAGCCCACACTGAGGTGTTGGAACTAATAAAAATGAATAAAAGAAACAGTTTCCACACATAAAATAAACAAAGCTAGAATTTCTAACACTAATCTAACCAACTGAAAATGCTGACAGAGGCACTGAGTTTTTTAAGAGGTTGGATCAGTCTGGGGAGATTCCTGGTCCTCTGCCGTTAGATAAGTGGTGACCAGGAACATTTTGTAAGACGGAGCCCCCTCCTTCTCTACTAAGAATTCCAAGACATTGGGGGCACAATGCCTCACTGCTTGTTGCTTTAGAACACAGTGACCTGATTGTCCATCTGAATCAGGACGACCTGTTGCGAAATCAGGTTTCTGAAAGTCTTCAGTGCATAGTGAACCTGCCCCTAGGAACTGAAGATCTGCACTCTGTGGAGGAAGGCTGAATAAGAATAAAAGATAAAAGCCAGCCCTCAAAAAGGAGAGCTGAGATGAAGCAGAGGTGGATCGTGTTTATCTTCCTGCTTCCTGGAAAGTGGAGTAATAATGCCATTGGATGCTTTCTGTGTAGGACAGAATCCATGGAGAGGTACAATAAAGTGCTTTGTGATCTCTCTAAATGAAAAGCCCGATGGGTCAAACCTACAGTTCATTTACCTGGCCTTTGCCTTAGCTCTAGGTAGGGAAGTTAAACAGTGAGGGGTTGGAGGCCTTTCTAATTGGGGGTAGGATGCGAGGAAAGCCACAAAGACCCCCATCACATCCATCAGCTTCAGGGCTGCAATATCATCCATGATCTGCTATGCAGCCCCAACACAGTGGGGTTACAACAATGGATTCAGGTAGATGAAAATCAACAGCCCTCCCCATGCCTCTTCCCCATATTCTCTCCCCTGCAGGCCTGCTGTGGGGGCCACTGTGAAGGTGTGGTCTCTATGCTCTGCCCCACCCCACACGTCAAATCATGCTGGGTGCACAGCTCTTGTTTGAACCAGAAGATTTAGCCCTGTAGATATGTAAGATGTTATTAGCCATTATATCTTTCAACAACAGTTGTGACTAAGTTTCCAAATGTGTAGCAGACTCCTAGTTTTGGAATCCATCACCAGTGTGAACAATTGATCTCTCCCAATTTTACTAATTTCTTCTGGAATTTCAAAATCTCCATTAATGGTAGGTCACCTCAAGATCTACTCTTTTCCACTGTGAATAAATCCAACTCCCCTAATACTTTTATATAATTCAGAATGGAGCCAGGCATTATCTTAGTTGCCGTGTACATACATATCCTTCATTTAGTATGATGACACACGGAAGGACCACAGCCTGGAATGTTCGGGAATGGAACTAAAGTTAAGTAATAATTTATCAGACTCTTTAGAGAGGAGCTTAAAAATGGCAGAAGGCGAGAATGTTCAATATTCTGTGACTAAGAAGTGTGCATGAAAGAAAAGTACTTACAAACGCTAAATTAGGCAAGAAATTAGATGGATTTGTTTTATAGAATTCAACTGAAATTAATCTGATGGTCTCTATTGGGCACTGAAATTAAGTGAAAATAGCGTAAGTGTTACAGGTCAGAATTAATTAACATCCACAGAGTTGTGCTGGGAAAAGCTTTTGAACAATAATCCACTTTAATAAAAACTAAAAAATAAAGATTTAACTACATTTTCCTGAAAAATAAGAATCTGAAGAATGTAAAAGTTTAATATCCAAACATTAAATAAAATTGATAATGGAGGACCACTCCTGTTGTCATATGAGTTGGTGATTTTAATTCAACATCATGAAATATGCCATCACAGACCCAATTCTGTAAACAGTGACTGTTGTGTATCTTTTCTCCAGTATGTAATCCCACTGACTTCAATGGGTCTACATGCAAGAGTAAAGATATGCACAGTAGCAAGTCTTTGCTGGGTCAGGCCCATAGTTGGCATTGTTTAGCACCCTTGCTGGAAATCTCATAATAAAGGATAAGGACTGACTGGACGTGGAGAATGGAGACTCAACTACCCTCGGACCCTTACAAGTGACCTCACTAGGTCAGGGTTATGACACATTTTTGGAGAAGCTTATATTGCTGCAGTCTGTGTTGTACCTATACTGTGGTTAAATAAAGAATTTAAGATTTCAGTGTCTTCACTAACAGGACATTCATTAAAAATGTACATAAAACACTATGTCTGTTTTAATATCTAATAAAAAAAGATATTACCTTTGCAGCTTTAGCATTCCTAATAGTAATCAGCTGCTGAGCAATCACAGACAGAACTTCAATATCAATTCGGTTAAATTCATCAAAGCAGCACCATGCTCCAGACTGGGCCAAACCACTGAAGAATCGTCCCATCATCTGAAATCATAGCACAGTCTTAGCTTAACACTGCACTGGCATGTCTCCAGTTCTTCAAAAGCTATGAAGCTAGTTAATCCAGTTTGAGAGAAATGGAGAGGAAGAAGAAATGTCACTTTGTGGAAGAAAGAAAAACTGGCTTATTTATACAGTGTACAGCACGATACGGGCCCCCATTCTGACTGGCACATGCATCCAGACCACTGAATGAGGCAGGGGTCCTGGGAACAAACAGCATGTTATTCTGTAATTAAAGATGCATATGCACAAGGCGCAGAATAGAATGTTTATAGTAAAACCCCCGGAATGATTCCAATCAATTTGTAAGCCATATTTTTATGCATACTTGCTTTTGATCAGCTTTAGGTAGTAAAGCACTTCAAGATACTTTCATCAAGTGGGCTAATTTCGAACTAAAAAAAATAAAGACGATTAAGGAGCAAAGAGAGAGAGACAGAGAGAAAAGAGGCACTACAACAGGGGTTCTCAATCCTTTAAATAGAAGAGAAAAAGAAAATTGGGCCTTGGAAGTAGAAATAAATGTCAAGGGAAAGCTGACATAGAATCATAGAATATCAGGGTTGGAAGGGACCCCTGAAGGTCATCTAGTCCAACCCCCTGCTCGAAGCAGGACCAATTCCCAGTTAAATCATCCCAGCCATACACACTGTAACGAGGGTGATCAGGTAAGGTGAGCTATTGTATGGTAGCACCCATTGTTTCATGTTCTCTGTGTATATAAATCTCCCCACTGTATTTTCCACTGAATGCATCCAATGAAGTGAGCTGTAGCTCACGAAAGCTCATGCTCAAATAAATTTGTTAGTCTCTAAGGTGCCACAAGTCCTCCTTTTCTTTTTGTGGATACAGACTAACACGGCTGCTACTCTGAAACCTGTCACAGCAGAAAGGAATTCCAAAGGGGTGTAAAACTGGTGGAGCCAGCTCCTACACCAGCCTAGTCAACCTGTTACAGGGGCTTGTGAGGGGAGGCAGTGGAGTGGAGTCCACTCCCCTATGGCAAGTGTCAGCTAGTGAATGGTCTCTTAGGGAACCATAGGTAGCTGTCATGTTAGAACAGGTTTATGTCAGGACCAGGGCTGGGGCAGTATGATACCACCAGCCCCTACAAACTGAGTGCATCTTGGCAAAAAAGAGAATCTAGCCCAAGATAAAATTTTTAAATGCAGTTCAAAAGAATAGGGAAACTTGTTATTATGGACACATCTTCCAAAAACCTGCCTTTTTAAACATCCAAAATGCTTGCAGCCGATGCGTTTCTATATCTATATAGTTCTAATTTCCTAAAAACTTCCCTGACTTCCTCACTCTTTCCAAATGATAATTAAGATTTTTTTTGTTAATTTTAATGTGTCATTTCTTTTTTTCTTTTCATCACCCTCCCCTCTCCTTTCTCATAACGCAAAGAGAAAATTCTGTGGTAGGGCAAAATTACAGCACCATTTCTATGGGGAGATTCTATAAAGGCTGGGCACATTGATCCTCTTTATACTGTAGTATAGCTAAACAAAAGGAAGACTGGCTTAGTGATTAAGACTCATGACTACAAATCCAAGAGCTCTGGTTTCTACTCCAGCTCTACTGTTCATTTCCTATGTGACTGTAGACATGTAACTTCACAGGGACAAATGGAGCATTGAGTTTTGTCTGTGCAATCCCACTGACTGCATAGAGAGATTGCTCATATTAATACATTTACTTCTCATACCTTGTAATCCAAACCATCAGAGCAGTTAAACACAACACACTGGATGGCAAGTGCTTTTGCAAGGTCTTTAGTAGTCTCTGTTTTACCAGTTCCAGCAGGTCCAGCAGGAGCTCCACCTAGGTCAAGCTGCAAAGCTCCCATAAGGCAAAGGTAGCAGCGATCCTGATGAGATTCATATAGTATTGTTACATATGGAAGAGTAGGTATTTGCCAAAGCTTCTGCTACTTTTCACTTTTTCTGATTTGTTTTAAACACTTCATAAGCCTGCTGACATATTTACAAATACTCTATGTATAAGGTGATATCAAATAGTATGGAGCAGATCCTTACTTGGAGCTCCCCATGGAGCTATGACAATTTATACCATCGGAAGATCTGCTCTAATATATTTAAATCAGCACAAACTGTCCAACATACACCATTAAAAAGTATAGCTCAGTATATTAGCATATAGTGGGCTAAATTCTGAAGTCCTCATTCTGGTAAACACCCATTGCACAACTTTATTACATTCCTTATTGCACATGAGCCTGATTTTCCCATATGTCAGTTTGGATCGTTCACTGCAGCCAAAAACTCAGTTCAAAGCCTGTCCATAAATATTCCTGAATTTTCCATGTAATAGAAAATGCCAAGATATGTTGAATATTGGCTGAATTATATACCTTTGCATAGGTATAGATGAACATCTTGAGACTTTTCACCAAAGGTGTAACTGGTAATGGTAACAGGCTGTTATCTTCCAGTGCACTTTAGTTTTATTTTGCTGCAAAGAGGTAACACTATGAAGGAGCATAAGCCCCTGTTTTATACAGTGCTACATGTCAATCCCATACTAAAAGATTTCTAAATATCAACTACCTATCTACGGGTTATTCACTACTAATACTTCTAACTTTCAGCTAAATAATGATAAAGAGTATAAGTAAATACATACAGTAAGTGGGGTTATCACCAATCTTGGACATGCTCCTAGGTATTCATAACCATAAGTATACTGGGATAAAGCCATCCTAGCAACACAATTATCCAGATCAAGATCCCAATAATAACGTAGTTGTCTTTGCCATTCAAAATTGTCAACAGTGTCCACCTACAGAGATAATACACAATGCATTTTTGAATAATGTGATTCAAAGCAGTTAACTTGGATATTTTTGTACAAAGTGCTATTTTGGAAAAAACAATTGCTTTACCTTTTCTGCTACAAGTTCACTAACAATATCTCTTGCATGTACATCAATAGTTATCAACGCTGTTATAATATTTCTGTGTAATTTTGGAAGAATACCACGGACTAATCCAGCCAGTGCATTTAACCTCTATAAATGAATAAATAAAGTGTTAAAATATTTTCTCAGTGCACTGAAGATATCAGAACTTTAAAAATAGGTGGTCAGCTCTTCAGCAGGTTCAAATTAGCACAGCTCCAGGATATGTCTCTAACTAATATATGAAAGTTTAAGAAATAAAATTGCACACTTCTGGAGATATTGTGCTTATTTAGAATATAGTTGTTTTACATCTGAGGGTCATTAAAATAAAGCTTGCATTCATTTTTTCCCATTTTTGACTGCTTTCAAACAGTTCTCAATACAGATAAGAAAAAATATATATAAACTTAGCAACTCTAAGACCAACTAAAGTATATAAAATTATTTAAGATATAACAGAAAATCAAACAGACTGGTGACATGGAAGCTGACTACCATATTTCCCAAATATCAGCTCCATTGGGGAGCCAAATATTATCAAACACCAACTTGAAAGTATTGGCACTTAGCATTTGACCACTACACACTGAAACCTCTACCCACTGTGGCTAAACCTCACAGAAAAAGCCCTATGCAAAACCCCCTGAATCATACTCTGAGCCCCACTCACACACCCACTCATATGGTCAAAAGACCATATTTGAGCAATGTTGGCAGAGATGAGCACTCACAATTCCCTCAAAGCCATCATTCCATAGAAGCAGGGTATAAATACCCATTCCCTTAAGCCATCCCTCAGTTCTTCTGCCTCCAGAAGCCTTCTTTGGAGATGGGCTCCAAAGCAGAGTTAAGGATGAAGGGTCAGTGAGGCTCGATGGAGGCAATGTAGTTGGAGAAAAAGTTACTGTTTACAAGATTCTCCTTCATGATCTTGATTCTGTAAAGCTCTATTGCAGGATGCTAGCTAGTACTGACCTCCCCGCGATAGTGGCCTGAGGAATCTGGCAAGTTTAACAGTGACTGCAGCACAGCATTTCTAAAACCAGCATCTGCTCTTGATGTCATGTCGAGCAAACAGTGACTTGTGAAGACATGAACAAACTTCCATGCAGCAAGCCCTACCAATTTCAGCCGAAGCCACAATCTCTATACTTGACCTTAAGATCACTATTCCCCTGATGCAGTAAGCCCTGAGGTGGCTCAGGCATGTGAACATCAGCTGGTTCACAACATGACTGGATACACAGACTTAGCCACTTAGCAGAATTTTACTTTCTTTTTAAAAATTAATTCAAAACTAATTTTCAAGCATGGCACAACAAAATGTTAAATTCATTTGATGCCAAAACTCACATCAAAATTTATTTTTTCAAAGTCATTTAAAGCTTGTAAGTGATCATGATCTTCTCCTTCTAAGCACTGAGTCAGATCACAGCACCACATGAGCTGAGAAACAGTCAGGACAACCTGTAGAAAGGAAACACAAAAATACCATTGATACGTCTTAAAGAAGTTGGCAGAGTAGGAACTCAGATACAATAATGATGGGGTCACATAAATAAGCACTGCCATGATCCTGCAAGCATGCACGGGCTTAAATTGGACAACTCATGGGCTTAAAACTAAGCATATGTTTAGATGTTTGCAGGATCAAGCCCAAAGTAAGTGGATAGGTGTGACATACCAGGGTGCTATGCAGACCAGTGGAGGGCTGTGTCATCCCTGTCCTGCAACCTTGGGTGCCTTACAATGCCTTGCTGAAGTAGCTCCCTCCTGGACCACTCACAAACAGCCATCCAGCATGCAAGCCACACCCAGACTGTCTGTGTGTAACTAGGATTACGCTCTGGCTTTTACCAGCCTGGGTTATACTGCAGGGTGACCCCAACATGCTCCCAATCCTGGATTTTCCCCAAGGACAGTCCAAACATATTAAGTCCATTATTCCTTTAAGGGAAGAAATACACAACTGCTTATTACTTTAGAGTTGCCCAGACACTTTAAGTTAAACACACCGGATTAGACAAAATAATAAAACAAGTTTATTAACTACAAAGAGATTTTAAGTCAGTAGAAATAAAGAGGCATAAAAATAAAAAATGGTTACAAGAAAATAAAGATAAAACACTTTCTAGTGCCTAATTTAACGAACTATATTAGATTTAAACAACGTTTTTCACCACATGCTTCTAGTAGCAATACTGACAAAACTCATGGAGTCAGGACCCCTCCCAAAGAGTCCAATGGCTGTTTCCTTTGTCTTCTCAGGTGCAGAGAATGAGGTGGGAAGGGATACAGAAAAGCGTGTCTTGGGGTGTTTGCCCCTTCTTTTTATAGTTTTTTAGTCCCTCTTTGAAAATCATTTCCAGCTGAGAACCAAGAGACAGGAAGTTTGCTAGAGGAAGGATGTTCCCTGTGTGGCTTTTTCACCTGTGCACGCTTTCCTTATTTTCTCCCTTCCCCCTTTCTGCTTGATGACTCTGTTTATTGCTTAAACACAAATTAAGACAAGCATATTCTCCTTTTTCAAGTCAGGTATGTTTGACCAGTTTGGTGCTTCGTGACTCTGAACGTGGGTTTTTAACGTCATACAGGGAAACTTATAACTTTAGGCATAAAGCTGCCAGACACATTTTATCATGCTAATACTGATCAGCAAGTTATAAATCTTCAAATCGTTCCTCATAAGGCACACCTTGTACAAACGTTATTGCAACAGCATGTAGGGTGTGAACACAGGGGTGTATTCTATCACAGTAGGCAAGAAAGATCACACAAAAATTAGTGTGGCTTACCTGAGATGGGTGTCCAGCAACAACCCATTCCATTCTCACTCTGGTTTGATAATCAGCAATAGCAGCTTTAGTCAGGCGTCTAAGAGAAGCGAACATGGCTTCTTCTACTTTACTAAGCCAGTCTTCTACATTTCCTCTGGCCTTAAGTCCCTTCCCTAAGCCAACCTACAAACAAAAGCTGTATTAACCATGGAGGTACTATTTCCTCTGAGTTTATACGTTCATACTGCAGGTGTTTTCTAGGGTCATTGATGGCACAGCAAAAAAATACTAGGCCTGATTCACCAGTGTATTACTCCACAGGTCAGGAAGCCAAAGGCTTAAATTGCAGCAAGGGCGGTTAAGGTTGGACATTAGAAAAACATCCTAACTGTCAGGATGGCTAAACACTGGAATGCATTGCCTAGGGAGGTTGTGGAATCTCCATCACTGGAGATTTTTAAGAGCAGGTTAGACAAACACCTGTCAGGGATGGTCTAGATAATACTTAGTCCTGCCATGAGTGCAAGGGACTGGACTAGATGACCTCTCGAGGTCCCTTCCAATCCTGTGATTATATCATTTTTATGCAAGTGTAACACCACTGAAATCTAAGGAACTGTAGCCTTATAAACCTGATGTAATGCAGTGATGGATCTGGCCTATTCTGTATTTTATTCATATATAATAGTTGTGTTTCTAACTTTTTCCTTTCAAGTACCGTATATATGGAAAATATATATTGACTGGAAACAGAGTGAAAGAGTAATAAAAATATTTACTTACCCTCTCTCCCTCGGGTGACAACATTGCTAAAATATCATTAGTAAAAACCTTTTCTTCTCCCTCAGATGGAGTCATCATGGCAAACTCTAGTTTAGCAATTGAATCAAAGCATTTTCTTAAATGAGGCTGAACTGCTTGAGGATTGCGAGTCTGGGCCAAGATTTCCAGGAGTTCATCATTCGATAAAAAGTAAAACCTGTTTGATAAACAAAAGTACTTTAGATGCAATATATTTTACAGAAAAATTTAAAAAAACATTCTCATGGTAGCTAAAACTAGTACAATTTGGAAGAATTTTATAGTATAACTAAAGATTCTTGCCTTTTGTATTAGTAACACACAGTATAACATTAAATCAAATATATGCCTTTGATTGATGTCAATCAGCAGATTGCACGGATTGTTTGCAATGACTTTTTACTAACCTGGGGAAGATAACTCGCTTGGACTCCAAATAAGCCTCTAGGCATTTTTGAATTTGATCAAGTAGCCCATTGTTATTCTGAAAAGTCTCTAAGAGACCTATTAAGAGAAAAAAGATTACTTGAGAAAACAGAGTATTGAGAATGAAAAAACAAAAGAGAAAACACTGTGATTAAAAATGCAAGGAAAAACTCCACTTTTTATAAGCTATGGCTGAAACCCTTTCACCAGATAAAACTAAATATTGTTGTGTTAATAACTTCAGTGCACATTTTTGGGCTTGCAAAGAATTCACCTATGAAACCAGGGTACATATTCAATTACTGCTTCACCCACTGAACTCGTTTTAATTTAATCCTACAAGGGCAAAATTTCTATCCCTCACATGAAGCCTGAGTAAACAAACAGAGGATTCTGCCCAAGGGTTAGAGGTGGAAGAACTCATCCTTCACAACACAGTCAGGGCACTGGACAGCCATCCAGCTGCTCCTTGGCCGCTACTCCAACCACTGGGCTGTAATAGTGGCTATGGGCTGTCCAGGCACAGGGATGTGCACCATTTTATGGCTCCAGTGCGCCTTGCCCCTCATCCTTCTGTATCACCCTGGAAAAAGCCAAGATAGAGCAGTACTCAGTCGTGAATATGAGAGATCCCCTGCCTGCGGCTTGGAGGACTTGTGCAGGAAAATACTTCATAAAATAAAGCAAGTGTCCATTTTGTTTCTTAAAATATTGTATATGCTGTAGACTATGAAGAATTTCAACGGACAGAAAGTGATTCAAACAACCAAAGAAGTCTAAAACCCAGTAAAAAGGTCCTAACATTCTACAGATAAAGTGGATTCTACAAGAATGCAGCAGCAGAAAGTTGAATGTTTTGACTGCTGCAAATTTTACTGTAATCCAAAATGAACTCTCCTGCCCTGGCAAATGAAAGAGTTAGTGTCCAGTGCCACTTAGTACCTGGATCTTAATGCTTAATATGGAAAAGCTTGAGTCTGATTTTCCATTGCCCTGCACCTTCTGAGGTCATTGACACCAATTCAAAGTGAGTTTTAAATAGTATATAATCAGAATGGTAATGATTTCACCCACCGTGCACCTCACTCCTGTGTGCATTTGCAGGATCAAGCCCTTCAGGAAGAGTTTACAAGTTAGATTAGTGAAGTAGGGGAGAGATGGAAAGATGAGTGTAACACGGTGGCTTGAGACAAGGATCACCTGGTTCTGCTATAAAGAGCAACAGGAAGCTGAGTGGAGGATGCTCAGGGAGATCAGAGGTTGCTAGGAGTCACTGGGTTCTAACAGAAAGACTTGGGACTCACAGTATCTCTACACTTAAAATGCTACAGTGGCACAGCTGGACCGCTGCAGCTGCACTGCTGTAATGCTTCAGTGTAGACACTACCTATGCCAGTGGGAGTAGGCAATCCACCTCCCCGAGAAGCAGTAGCTAGATTGACAGAAGACAGTGCTATCTACACCAGGGGTTAGGTCGGCTTAGCTACACCACTCATGGGTGTGGATTTTTCACATCCCTGAGCAACACAGTTAAGCCAACTTAATTGTCTAGTGGTTATCATGCCTGAGACTATAGGCAGGAAAGGGCTGGGAGGACCCTGATCAGAGGTTAAATGCATGGAATTGAGGCAATTTTATTTTGAACTCTTTTGTGGGTAAAACCAGATCTCAAGGAGGATAGTACTGGATGGAAAGAGAGACTCTTACAAAAGTAAGAAAAGACTCCAGCCAGGTATGATTGAAAGTGGCCTGCCAAGGCAGAGAAGAGCTGCAAAGAACAGACTTGGGGAAGCAGAGAAGCCTCCGGACTGATTTTTTGCTTTCTGCTTTATGTCAGTAAACTAGACTTGGATGCAGGAGCATTATTGGACAAAAAAGCCTGTATGGAGTTTATTTAAGGAGCCCTTTGAAAAGGGAAACTGAGGCAATGGGCTGTGTGCAGAGCTTCCTTGAAGCCATCAGGGTGTGGTTGGGAGGTGGAAAGGCCACTTGATGACAGTGAGGGAAACTGATTGATAGAAAGACACAAAATATAGGAGAATAGGGAGAGAACATAATATAGAGAAAGGCTGCAAGGAGAGAAAGTAAAAAGGAGACAGGACACTGAAAACAATAATGGAAGATATACATTATGAGTGGGAAGAGAAGAGAAAGCACAGTGAAACTAGGGGGAGAATGCATAAAGAGAGCAAATGAGCTATAGCAAGTTACATTTTGAATATATATTAAACAGAAAGTTGACTGACAACATAATGCAATTAAATGCAGTACATAGTAAACAGGACACAACTGTCTTATTCCTTTACTGTCTTATTCCTTGTTACTTTACGCTGCACAGAGAGTGGCCGTGGGGTGGAGCAGTACAGATATTTTTCATCCTACTAACAGACATAAATGTTAGTCTAGTAAGTGCTGAATAAGGATTAACATCACCTACAATGGCTTATACATTGATTGGGATAATACACCATTATTTTATACCAGGCTGAGTAGCAGCACGAAGAGCATTTGGCAGACGATTAACTTTTCTCATTATTTCCTTCCAGGACTTATCCACCTGTAAGAACATCTTTGCCTCTCCAGGTAGCTGCCTCTGTATATCAGGAGCACTAAAAATACTTTCTAAGTAAAGCCAGTTTCTCTGACATGTCAACCATTCTTCCTAGAAAAAAAGGAAAACTTGAGCAATTAGTCCCCATCCTTACAAAGGAGAACTATTGAAATACAGTCTGAATTTTCAAATTGGGAAGCAGAAGAAAATCCACAAATATTAAACATGAATCCTCCACAATATTTCAGATATCCACCCTTAGACTGCCAAAATTTCAATATTCATGACACAATTTTAGCCCTTTGGCTCAACTATCAGACATTTGATGAGACAGTGTGCACTTTGCCCCCCACTCCCCAAAGATCTCCTAAGATAATTTTCTATATGGCAAATTGTATGGTCATGAAGAACGTACATTTCCAATGCACTCACCAAGTAAACTCTATTTGATAACACGCTAGGCTGCTTTGAAAAATCTAACAAATTTTCTTGGATATTTGTTTGTCAGATTCGCTCTTAAACTGTGATTTTTTTTAAAGGGGAAAATAAAGGATAAAATATATGCTGCTTGAGAAGAACTTTTATTTTATGACATGGAAAAGACTGCAAGAGACTGACTTGGCCACCACCAAACAAAGGCTTAACTGCAGGTCTGCTGCCTTCTTCCCTTGCATGAGGATTAACAAGATGGTGCTGGATATGGCAGGCCAGTCAGGTTTTCCAGCAGCACAAAGATGTCATACTATGAGGTGGTATCTACACAAGGCTTTTTTGCCCTAAACTTCCTACTGTGGCTACTACTCTGGCAGCTTCTCTGGAGGTAGCAACATTAGAAGTGCTTGTGTAAGCAGAACTCCAGGCTGCCAGCATTTTCAGCACCATGTCCCCTAACCCTGCTCAGAGTAGGTCTACACAGCACCAGTAGCTATTGGTGCCACGTCTACACTGCTGCTGCTATCAGTGGAGTTGCAATGGTGGTAGCAACAGTGAGAAATTATAGAGAAATAAGCCTCAGGCTCTGTTCATTGTTAACCCAGCCTCTTTGCACCGGCTAGGCTGGCACAAAGGGGACATAGGATAGGCACAATCCCACTTCCAGGTGATGCTGGCCTCTGGGGATATGTCTGCACTGCAATTAGACCCTGTGGCTGGACCATGCAAGCTGACTTGGGATCGCAGCACTCGGGCTAAGGGGCTGTTGAATTGCAGTGTAGACATTCAGACTCAGGCTGCAGCCCGAGCTCTGGGACCCTGCTACCTCGCCTGTACATGAGCATGCTTAGGACCTCTTATTTTCTCCTGTTGCAAAAAACTCCCGTAGCTCTGATCAGTGCTGCGTGAGCCTCTCCCAGTGCCACGTCTGCAGAGGAAGAAAGCTGTCCAGTGGTGCTTCTCTTTCTAATATTAATGTTTTACTGTTGCTAAATTTTAAAATCACACATACACATTTTCTTTAGTTTTAATATTTTGAATAATTTCCCATTTCAATTTAGGTCCACATGCTTCAAGTGTTATTTAGGCCAACTGGGCCTTGTATATTGATCCTCAGTTGATCATCTGCAGTATTTCAGTGCAGAACCCTTCCTCTACCCATAACATTAGCCCTGTCTACCCCACAGCTGATGAACTGGCCCACTATATTTCCTCAATTACATGTACCCAACCCAGAATCACTCCCAGCTATTACACCTTCTGCAAGAAGTGCCTCATGTCAAGAACTCAGAGCTGACCTTGTCATCCCCACTCCAGCAGCAAGGCACCAGCTACCCCACGTCGCAAGAGGCTTGGACCTTGCCTCCCATAGGCTGCCGGACCCACCCTCCACCCACACCAAGACCTGGAGAGATCTGATACCACCCTACTGAAAGCTCTTACTATGCACCCTAGCTTCTCTCTGCTTGCAGCCAACACGCACTTCCAATTTGCAGAGGCCATTCACTTGCCAGTTAGATAACATTCCCAGGGTGAAAGTTAAACAAATATAAGCTCATTATTTGAACTGTGTAAGTCGCTCACATCTTCTGAATGATGGTTTCCCAACAAATATAAGATCAAAGAGGACTTTGTGACATCACCTTGTAAAATTAGGTTAAAAAAAAAAAACTCCTTTCAGCAATTTCAGCATATTCAGTATTTTAAAATAAACTAGAACTCCACCACTTTGCCCTTTATTTGAGACTCAGGCTAAGTCCTAAGAAGCTGTTTTGTTGTTTGCTAC
Organism: Eretmochelys imbricata; assembly: GCF_965152235.1. Classification (NCBI taxonomy): domain Eukaryota; kingdom Metazoa; phylum Chordata; order Testudines; family Cheloniidae; genus Eretmochelys; species Eretmochelys imbricata. The sequence continues at coordinate 129,503,335 of NC_135576.1, read as the reverse complement.
TCACCAATGTTTGACTAAATAAGGAGAGCTGCTTTTGCCATTCATCAACACGTGCTTTGAGAGGGCCCACATATCGTGAGGAGGCTATAGTGGATACATTAATAGTGCTGTCATCAAGAAGAACCTTAAATAAGAAGCACACAGTCTGTCAGTTACTGTCTAGGGACCTGATTCTCCACTAGCGATGATCAAAATAAAATAGATGAAGGTATGTTATTTCACTACAATTAGGGTGAGCAGACAGCAAGTGTGAAAAATCGGGATGGGGGTGGGAGGTAATAGGAGTCAATATATGAAAAAGACGCCAAAATCGGGACTGTCCCTACAAAATTGGGACATCTGGTCACCCTAACTACAATACAAATGGTTTGTTGCCTAAAGTTTTAATTGAATCAAACTTTGGCTGAATTAAGTGTATGTTATAATTTCATAACATATTTTCTAAATCACAGAAATTAGGCCCTGATCCTGCAAATGGCTCTGCACAGATAGACCCAAGCGCCTGCAAAAAGGGTACACCGCATGCAGACAGTAGCAGGAGAGGGGCTCTAGATAGGTTTTATGCAGTCATCCAGCTGATATTACTTCTTCTAGTTCTAATGTTTGATATTAACCAAAATATCTACAATTTATTAAGATAATTACATATTGTAATACATATTGCAATTGTTAACTTTGGAGAACTGAATGTTGATGAAAAATTAGAAACTCTCTTGAGAAAAAATTTTGTTATTAAATGGATAAGCAAAAAGAATGTGAATTTATATCTTTTTATACATTGTTTAAAATAATATAAAATGTTCCATCAACATAGACCATTACCAGGTCATTGCCAGAATTTTATAAATGTAACCTGCCACTGCTAGTTTCATCTGAATTTTTGCTAGTTTCACTTGAACTTTTCTCAGCTGCCTATTAAGTACAAGCAGTGACTTACCTGAATGTCATCTGTACCACCAAGGATAAAAACATCTTTAGAATCACGATGAGGAAGAACAATGAATTCAGTTGTTTTCCAAGAATCCTCCACCTGGTTGAGAAAATTATAAACCTTGTAAATCTACTTACAACACTAAAACATTTAGGTTTTACAAAGTAAATAAAATGTAGACAGTCTCATTCCAACTAATGAAAAAACTGCTCTTTCACCTAAAAAAAACCCAACGAGGAGTCTGGTGGCACCTTAAAGACTAACAGATTTATTTGGGCATAAACTTTCATGGGTAAAAAACCCACTTCTTCAGATGCATGGGGCTAAACAGACACTGTCAAATGATTGTTCTCTCTTCTCAGAAGAAAAAGGGAAAAAATCTCTGTTGACTTTGTCCTTTTCCATTTAACAAGCATCAACCTTTTTCTTATTTTGCATAAAACCATAATAAACAAAGTGTGGTTTTTGTCTATTTACAATAATGTCAACTTGCACAGAGCCTTTTTAAGCCAAAACATGACTTCAGCACAGACTTGCTGACATCAGGAGGTATGTGCTACTGTAGAGGCAGTCGAAAAGGCACAGAACATTCTGTGGGCCCAACATTCTCCGCCAAGGAGAGTTCTGTGGGCAGTGCACCTGCAGAATCATTCTCTGCCTTTGTAAGCCCCCTTGAACATGCTCCTTGGAAGGGCAGAGGTCTATTATTAAGGGTGAGAGGTTTATTGCAGGAGTGGGCGGGTGAGATTCTGTGGCCTGCATTGTGCAGGAGGTCAGACTAGATGATCATAACGGTCCCTTCTGACCGTAATATCTATGAATCTACGAATTATGACAGAAACTGTATTTCTGCTTTATATTTCACTCAAATATAAAAATTCTACTTACCATTAATGCGGTACTTATATATTGTGAACCATAACTGAGAGACACATTCTTTCTTATTCGTCCATAAAAAGGTCAAGATTTTCAGCCCATTGTCAAAAACAAAGACAAAATGTTTGTTTGTAAAAGTTACCTTTTTGAGAATGGTCTCCAGGGAAGCTTCTCCAGAGGCTTGTCCAGAAACATCCTGAATTTCTTGAGAAAAGTCAAAAGCACTGAGCTCAACAAGTCGAGCCAAAGATAACGGGTATTCCACATCCACCAGTTGTGCATTAACTATTTGCTCCAAAACTGCCCAGTGCCTGGGTTTCAAAAAGGGGTTTCTTAGGTCTGTGATAACTGGAAGCTGGAAAAGTCAAATGAACAATATATTTATTTTTCATTCATGTATTTTACAACGCTAGACCTCTCTCAAAGCACCATCTTTTAAATAAAGCTTGTAAGTAGAACTTGTAAAAGACTTTTGATCAAAAATTTTATTTAATTATTTTTACAAACAAAAGATCCTTTTCCCCACAGTTTCTTTTTGTTTGAAATTTTTGGCAAAAACCAAAATCGTTTGGTTTTAAAAAACTGAACTTTTCAGTTTTTTGTTTTTCACTCCTTTTCCATTTTGCCTCTGGACGAGTTATATAAAATGAGGGAATCTTTGAAGTTTATTGAAAAATAAGTAGTATATTTTAACTTCATGTTTTTCATAGAATCATAGAATATCATGTTTGGAAGGGACCTCAGAAGGTCATCTAGTCCAACCCCCTGCTCAAAGCAGGACCAGTCCCCAATTTTTTCCCCAGATCCCTAAATGGCCCCCTTGAGGATTGAACTCACAACCCTGGGTTTAGCAGGCCAACCCTCAAACCACTGAGCTATCCCTCCCCTTTTCTAAAAAGCTTTTTGGAAAGTGAATTTCAAGTTGCTATTTTACCTTTTCTCTCATCTTCTCCACATTCCCCTTGAGCCGGGGCACTATATTATTGGGTGGCAAACCTTTTTCCAACTGATTCACAAATTTGGCGTACTTGGAAACCTGAGAATTCAGGTATTCTGGATCCAAGCTATCAAATTTACACTGTGGAAATCAAACATAGAAAAATATATTAATTAATGGTCACATTCATTTTGTATAGTACCTTACTCCACAAAGAAATCACTGCAATCAATGGCACTACTCATACAGAAAGATACTACTCAACGTAAGTAAGGGTAGCAAAATCTGACACACAGTGCGTACAACAATTACAGTATATGGTCAGATCCTGCAATCCTTGGGCACTCAAAGGCTTCAAAAGACCATATATTCTAAAGCAAAGCACTATTATATACACCTAATCCATTAAACACAGGTAAAAGAAAGGTACTACAATAGAACACTAATGATAGGGAGACTCAGTGAATTTTGCAAATTAAAAAGGAAAGGCCATACTGTGTTTGATAATAGGCAAAGCTGGCACTTTTGATGCCTGCAGTCTTCCACTGCCACAATATATGGAATGACCACAGTCTTTCTTAAACAACTGGACAACAACAAAGTACAAACACAAACAGGTTTCCCCACAACTCAAGTCCCAGCATTGTCTGCCTTGTTTTCACCAGGGACCAAGCCTTGTCTAAATCTCTATACAGCACACACAGACATCTAGTAGGTAATTAATATACAGTAAGTAAATACACCATGACACCAACTACCATACCATGACAAGAGGTAGGATGAGATGTACCATATACCTTTCAGATGCGGAATCCCTCTATGCTCTGGTGGAAGAAGGCTCCCACTTAGGGTGTATGGCAGCCTGATACACAATAGGAAACACACCTCAGTATTTTATAGGAGGGCACAAATGGAGCCAAATTTGATCTAAACGAGCAGGAAAGACTAAAAGCAGTGGGGGAGGAAGAAATTATGAAACACTAGTATTGAGAAGTAGGAGACACCTCGCACAGCACAAAAAAATCAACCTTCCTTCTCCATTTAGTTAGTTCGTTTTCACTGACAGAATCTAAGATAGTTGCATACATTACTCTACACCTTGAGGAAACACTCACAAAAATCAGCACAAAGCAGATAAAATGTTGATTTTTCTGACTAATGCAGCTGCAGCAGCAGTGATAGGGAGCCCCTCTTCCAGTCAGCAGCGAAACAGGAACTGACAGCTAGAGGCACTAAGGGCTAGTCCATCTCCCCAACAGGGAGAGAACATCCCATCTGTAGGAGGGGAGGTGCTGGCCGCCCTAAACCTCTGAAGTCATGGCAGTTCCCACCAGTACAGCACTGGGAACCCACACACAAGAATATGCCATTACTATAATGACTGAGGAGTTATATGCAGTCTCATAATAATAATATTTATGGATTTATATGTACTGAAGGGGCACCTAGAGCCATCGTTCAGGACCCCATTGTGCTAGGCTCTGTACGTCATGTAATGAAAAGATGGCCCTGGCCATAAAGAGCTTCCAATCTATGGATATTATTATAGAGATAATCGGTGGTTAGAAAACAAAAGGTATCAGTGAGATGTTTAAAGTTAATCGCAGGTAAATATAAAACAAAAACTTCTTCACAAATCATGCTGGAAATTACTACTGCAGGCGGTCAGAATGTCAAAACTACAGCTGAATGTGAAGAGGCGGTGAAAGAATTTTACAACCCAGAAGAATATTAGCTGTTTTGTTGGCCAAGACATGAGTAGCCAAAACTCATGCTTTGAGGTGTCATCTGACCACTGCAGGATCCAACCCACTACTCCTGGCAGCATTCTGCACCAAAAAATTAAAACTTTTGCATACTACATTTCAAAATTCTGTAAAATTATGCAAATTTGTCAAATAAATGTGGAGGCTCTAGCATGGCATTGGGGAGCACAGGCCACTGGCTACACAGAGGTGGGAGATCACTGTGCAGCTCCCACCCAGGACACAGACTCAGCAGAAAGGCTGCACCCAACCCTGACACAGCGCAAGGACTGGGCCTGCCCCTCCTTGCCAGGTGCAGGCAAGCAGGCTCAGCATGGCAAGATCCAAGTGTGGAGGGGCTTAGCATCGAGGGATCCATGTGTGGGTTGAGAGGGTTCTGTGTGGAGCAATCTGGGTGCGGGCGGTTCAGTGGGGGATCCGGATGCGGGGGGGATCTGGATGCACAGGGGCTTGTTGGAGGGTTCTGGGTGCAACGGTAATGGGACCCTGCAGATTGGGTCCAGGTATAGGTGGTTGGGGTGCAGCATGGGGGGCGTGGGGGATAGAGCTCGGAAGGGGGGGTCTGGGTGTGGGGGGGCTCAGGGGAGGGGTCCAGATGGTCGGGAAGTGGAGCTCAGTGGGGTAGGGATCCAGGTGCAGGTGGCTCATTGGGGTTGGTTCAGGTGAAGGGGGGGTGAGGTTCAACAGGGGGGGGAGTTCTGGGTGCAGGGGCCAGAGGCTTGGTGGGAGGGTCTGGGTATGAGGGGGTATGGAGGCCTGGGGGTTGGAAGGATGGGAGAGCAGCTCCCTGTACAGTGATCCCTCCTCCTTCAGCTCAGGAGCGTTGGGTGCAGGAAGTGTGTATATGTGGGGGGCGGGTTGCGGCATTTCCTACAGCTGGGGGAGAAATCTGGGGGTGTGTCTGACACGGCCCCGGATGCCAGGGGATCTTCCCCAGCCCATCTGGGACTAATAGCTGAGCCTGGCGCAGGGTAGGAGACACCAGCCAGGTCTTCCCCAGTCCCGCCTCCTGCCCCACAATCATTTACCTCTCTGCTCGCGGCCCTGGACACCTGAAACATACTGCTGGGGTGGGTCGCATGACTGCTTTTGTGGCTTCCCTTTGCTTCCCCATCAGAAAGTGATTTTTCCATGGGGAAGCAAATAAATCTGTGAGGGACATAAATTCTGCGCATGCGCAGTGGCACAGAATTCCCCACAGGAGTAACTCATGTATATTTTGAAGAGAAGCCTGAAGAAAGCCAAATGAAGGAAAGTGAAACTTTATCTAAGGGCAGACTATTTTTATTCTTTTTTCTTTTTCTTTTTCCTCTTTAGTAGCCTTAGTAACTGCAGATATCCATAGTGACACAAAGATTAAGTAGCCTTCATAACCCAAATGTTTGTTCTAAATGGTTAGAATAAAACTTACTTATCTACAAAATTCCTGCCATGTTATTCAAGCTTTACAATTTGCTTCACTAAACTCACAAGATAGTATAGAGCAATTCAAGAAGCATAACCTCTGGAATAATTTACAAAAAGATTAGCTGCATAGTAATCTTTTATAGCTCTGTAATTCAAAAATCTATAATGCCACTTTGGAAAAACAAAAGAAAGTATTTTTTCTACATATTATAAACTAGAATTTTATATTATAAACCGTATTATACATCATTTTTATACTTAGTCATTTAGGAATCAGAGCACTTAATTTACCTCCATCCATTCTGTTTGGAGTATTTCCCATTCAGAACAAGAATCCCAAAGCAGCTGTTTGAGTTTCAGTTCTGCACTAACTTCCTCCAAAGCATCAAATTTTGAAATTTCCACCTCAAAAGAGAAATTTAAAAAGTCATTTTTAAAACTTATTATAAAACAAACAAACAATCTAATGCAGGGATGGACAAACTTTTTGGCCCGAGAGCCACATAGGGATGCGAAACTGTATGGAGGACTGGGTAGGAAAGGCTGTTCCCCCCAAACAGCCTGGCCCCCCACCTCCTATACGCCCCCTCCCACTTCCCGCCCCCCTCAGAACCCCAGACATATCCAACCCCCCCCGTTCCCTGTCCCCTATCCACACCTCCGCCCCCTGAGAGGTCCCCCGGGACCTCCTGCCCCTTATCCAACCCCCCCCCCGCTCCCCGCCCTCTTACCAGCGGCGTCACTGCGGTGGGGGGGGGGGGAGCAGCAGGGGAGGGGCCAGAGGTAGCCTCCCTGGCCAGGAGCTCAAAGGCTAGGCAAGACAGTCCCGCGGGCCAGAAGTGGCCCACGGGCTGTAGTTTGCCCACCTCTGATCTAATGTGTATTTTTTAAAATACCCACTTCACATTTCCCAAATGCTACAGTTAACATTGGGGAAGAGTAGGGATAGCAATTTATCATATTGCTTTAGGAGCAAATAATCTGTTCTAAACCACTTTTCTTCTTAAATATTTTTGTGCAAAAGATACAAAATTATTGTGAACTCCCTTCAGTTGTCTTGACTCCTTTTATTTACAGCAGTCAGTAAATATTGCAGTCTACTGTTAATTTTTAGTCAGTTCTGTGAAAAACTGCCAAGGCACATACATTGCATTAAAATAGCTCTCTCCATCTGTGCTGAATATTCATCACTAAACAAAGAGATGCTTTAAGAAGCTGGAAAAGCTCTACTTGATTTCCATGGTGTACCCAGTCCTGAGACGTATCAGTGACATTCCCTTTAACTACAGGTAGAGGAGCTCTCCCACGCTAACAGATTGCAATAATTCTGTTTATCACCCATAACCAATTCACAGTAACTCAACTGCCCATGTTTGCAGATGGTATTGTGGCCACCTAAATATTATTAGGATCCAGGTGCTACCCAAAGATGGCATTAGGTTAGTAACCAGCAAACTGACATCTTCCAAAAAAGTCTGTTCTATCCAACAGCATGCTGGTGCTACTTACCCCTCTAAACCTACTGATACAGCTGTACATATGTATCCACTTAAAGCACATGTCCAAACCCAGGGAAATTACAGCCTCCTCCAATATAGTTCTTAGAAGTTATGACATACAGTTGTGTAACCCAGTGCTTTCAACTATGAGAAGTGGAACCTTTGAAAGAAGTCTCAGCTGTTGTACTATCAGATATTGTACCGGCTGAAGTTACAAGCTCTAGTGGCCCTTCCAGCAATGTAGGTACCCTCTGAGAGGCAAATAAGTTGTAAGGTGAGTGCTTACAAAGCTTACAAACTCCCTGTCATCAGTCGTTCTCATCAGCATTACATTTATTGCCACACAAACATCCAGGCGTGGTGGCAAAGCTCTCATCTAATGCTCATGAGGCCCTCATACAACAGATAGTTCATAGATATTACAAATGCAGTCAGTGTTTGTCACTTTTGTTTCTTTAATGTAGCTCTTACAAGGGTTACGCTCCAGAAGAACTCTGGTTTCCAAGCCTATAAGGAATCCCAAAGCCCAAAGGATTCACAGTCTAAAGAGGAAAAAGACCTATTAAAAGACGTAGCCCAACTCCCTGCCAAAGGAGGATTGCTCCCTACTGCACATTTCTTGTGCATTTTTTTCCCTAGCTGAAGAGACCAATGGGGAAGTCCAGGTGACTGCCACAGGCTGTTCCATGGTATTATCTGAAAATTCTAATAAAATCAAGGTACTTCCCACAGTGCATTAGCTCCTTCAATGCAGACACATCAAAGAAGGTACAGTGTGCGGACATCTGGATTCCCTCATGAGCCTGTTTGATTAGGAAACGATATACCAGTAAACATGCAATAGGACATGGGCCTACCTGGGCCTTATCAGAAGTGAGCCACAAACAATCCCCAGACTTCTAGCCGGGTCTTTGTTAGTCCCTTGAACTCCCACCCCCACCCCACCCCATACATAGCTGATGGAGATTGTGATTTTCATAAAGTCTCTTTAAAATGCTTACAAAGATTACAAAATCCCATTGGTTTAATTAGGACATTACACAAACAATTTTTCAAAGGAGACTCAATCCAGCCTTCGCTTGTGCATGAGCAGGTTTGGGCAAGAAATACCTATTTCCAAAAACACACTAGCCAGGGCATTGGCTTTACAAAGTTCTGCTATTCAGAAAAATTTGTTTAACACTGCAAAAAATACAGCTCAATTCAGGCTTCATAAAAGTCCAGCAAAGAGCTGAGGGGAAAAATTACCTTAAAATTCTTCTGGTAGGATTTATACTGGAATGCCCGTTTCTGTAGCTCATCTAGAATGGTTTGCAAGTCTGTCAGAGTTTGTTTTACTTTGGCGTGGTCAGCTGCAATATCCAAAATCTGTGGGTCCTGTTTAGCAAAAACAACTTTTTGTTAGTTTGTTAAATTTAGCTTTTAGTTCAGGTTGACATAAACATCCTATATTCCAGGCTAATGGAAATAAGTTTTAAACTCAGTGACATATACGACCAATGTTTCAATATTAAAATTTATTGCATAACGTATGTGTGATGAGATTTAATCTATTTTAAATGACCCATGTAAATAGGTATGGAAAAGTTATCAAGTCTCAAAGATTCTAGATCAAATCTCTTCTCTTTATAAATGAAAAATATATTCTCCCACCGCCATCTTCCATTTGTCGTCAGTTGATGAAGGTTAGCTCCCTAACCGAATAGGTCATGGAACTTCCCTATGCCATGGTTAGGGTCACAGAGTAAGGGCATCTTTCCAGGACCTGATTGCTTATGGCAACATCTGTGAGGAAACCCTGCAGTTGGGCAAGTACTGATCCCTTTTATATCCATAACCATGGAATGATAGAATCACAGGACTGGAAGGGACCTCGAGAGGTCACATAGTCCAGCCCCCTGCACTCATGGCAGGACTAAGTATTATCTAGACCATCTCTGTCAGGTGTTTGTCTAACCTGCTCTTAAAAATCCCCAATGATGGAGATTCCACAACCTCCCTAGGCAATTTATTCCAGTGCTTAACCACCCTGACAGTTAGGAAGTTTTGCCTAATGTCCAACCTAAACCTCCCTTGCTGCAATTTAAGCCCATTGCTTCTTGTCCTATCCTCAGAGGTTAAGAACATTTTCTCTCCCTCCTCCGTGTAACAGCCTTTTATATATTTGAAAACTGTTATCCTGTCCCCTCTCAATCTTCTCTTTTCCAGACTAAACAAACCCAATTTTTTCAATCTTCCCTGATAGGTCATGTTTTAATTTTTTTGCTCTTCTCTGGACTTACTCCAATTTGTCCATATCTTTCCTGAAATGTGGCATCCAGAACTGGACACAATACTCCAGCTGAGGCCTAATCAGCGCAGAGTAGAGCAGAAGAATTACTTCTCACTTTTAAAAACATGTACGTTTCAAAATATGTCTAAGCATTACAGATCAAATCCTGCCCCTCTATCCACAACACCCTGGTTACAATGGAACTGGTGTGCTTCCCTTGCCCGTGGTAGGAAGATGAGGATTTTGGGACTCCATGTGGGGTCCACAGCCCCTGAGAAGGCACAGAGCCCAGCTTCATGGTGACTCACTGTACCCCGATGCTCAGGGACCTTGGGATGAGGGCAGGAAGGTGAAGGAGCAAGTGCCAAGCTGATGAACCCCATCACATGCAGAGGCAGTAAGTATGTGGGACATTGCTGAAGCTCTGAGACAGGTTGGGGAGAAGTCCAGTCCCTGAGAGAACCACTGTGATAAGATCAGCTCTGTTTTGGTGCAGAAGATACAATTTGGTCCTATATATTTAGATCCATAAGGCCAAATCCTGCCCTCAGAAATACTGTGCAACCCTTTAACTCATACAGCACAATTTAAAATGTGAGCATTTGCATCGGATTACAGATCAAACTTTACTTCACATTGTTGAATAGACTGTTGATAACTTTATAGTCCTTATTACTGCTCAGTTGTCTTGTTTTAATAAAACACAATTGCAGAAATTATGTACAGTATGAAAATAATGTAAACTGCTCTTTGCAAACCTGGGCTTGCTGTTTCACTTCTTTCACTTCCTCATTTAGCTCTACAACATCTTGGTCTAAATGTTGACAAAATTTGGTAATGCTGGAATCTCTTTCACCCACTGATTTGTCAATTGCATTGCGAACTGCAACAATGGATGGTTTCAGAGTTGCAAAAAGAGCAAAATCTTCAGGAGGTGTTGGTACTTGGTACTGTTCAATAAGCTGATACATCTGAGTTACCACATTTCCTTCTTCTTCAAGGCTTTCAATCTGCAAAAAACAGTCATACTTCAACTACTGTGAATCAACCATGTTTTCTTAAGTAATCCTTACCATTATTTAATCTTAGTTACATTGCTGACAGTATCAAAATATGGTTATTATAGAAAAATAATTTTAATAAGGGGAAGAAAACAAGTCCTAGCCAAATATTATCTTTTTATGTGATTAAAATTAACAGGTTAATCTTGTCCCTGAATTTTTTAGTTTCTTATATCACTACTGTTTGAAAACAGAGTATGTCCAGGCTGCTGGAGAAGACAGAAATGTTTGGCTGGACTTATGGCATCTTCTTCAATGTACCCTCCCTTAGCATACAGTATGCTATGTTACCATTTTATTCCATTGTAGAGAGTTTTGATACCAAAATATTAGGCAGTGGCACACAGTTACTCTCTCAGTTTGCTTTATTTTGCTGGTTGCAAGTAAGTCTATTTCTGGATGTTCTGGTTCCCACTTGGAGACGATGGATTTTGCTGCTACTAAAAGTGTGAAATTTCAGTCTAAAAGGAATTTGAGAAAATTATTAGCAGCTGAAAAAGGGAGGTTAAAACTTGAAAATGTAGTTCAATGTTTAACACAGCATTCACCACCTGTGAATGCAATAAGTACATATTTTTCAGCTGGCAATAATTAGAAACATTTTAAAAATGAAAACAGGTAGCTTTGTCCTTACCTGTAAAAGTTGTCTCCTCATAACAGGAAGTCCTCTAGTCTGGAATGGTCTATTGGTTTGGCCACACCACCCATGAGCATGCAGTGGCAGCTCACTGCCAAGGATTTCTGATATCACAGCTTCCCCCTACATATGCTTGGTAAACTGTATCACAAGCCCAGCGGATAACTTCCAATGCTTCTGACCCTGAAGCAACTAACAACATGTCCAGAAGCTGCCATCTTATCTCAGTGAGGTAAGAAATATTTGTACAAAAAGGATGAAAAAGAAATTTCCTGGTGCAGTTGGTAAGGGACAACTTTAGAAAGCAATTCCAAGATTGTCCGTAGGACCGCATTGCCATGACTAATCAGACATTCAAAATACTGTTCCTTCTCACAGGGGTGACTGGTATAAGAAAAGCTACTTTAAATTAAGGGGAAAAAAACACTGGGGTTGTAGCCCACAGTTCAAATGACTGCTGCATCAGCTAATCCAGGAACAACTTCCAATGGGTGTTTGGATAGAAGGACAGATTTTTGTCACAGCATGCGTAAATCATTAGCACAGGAGGATGAGAAATTAGAATCTCTTTTCTGAAGGAATCATAAGAGCTCCTAATATAGCCATTTGGATTCTTAATGTATTGATTGAACAAAAACCAAATATAGGTCTTGGCTGAAACTGATTTAGCACTGAGGCCATGTTGCATATAATACATCAGGTTCTGAAGATGTGGTAACAAATCTTGGATATAGAGTCCCCCATAGTCTGAAGGAGAACATTCTCCAGCTAGTTGGGATGGCCAAATTCACAATTCATCCTTCCCAGGATTAGGCTGTCAATTAAACTATGCCTTTGTCATGGTAGCACACATGATCCTGGCACCAGGAGGTCTTTGATGACCATAAACACTAACAAGGACAGACTAAAGGAGAAGGCATCTATCTTCCATGCCTTGCTTTCTCATTCCCTGGAACAGAACAGATACCATTGTTGTTGCTATTTGAGTCAATCTGTGGATTCCCCCACTCCAGGAAGACTGACTGAAGCATTTGCCGTTCAATCCCCCCACTGTCTTGGGGAGAGTGTCTGATGACTCAGCCAGTTGGCCTGGCCATTGATCATACTCTGCACAGAAGCAGCTGATATCATTAGGTTCCTCTTCCAGTACCGTGTACGAATACTTCCCATGGCACAAGTGAAATTCCATTCATGCATCCTAGTCTAAGAGGGAGGCATATCAACTTGATCCTGCTAACTAGGACCTCTGTTAGAGACCTTTCCTGTGTCAGATTTCTGATCTTGCGCCAAATTTTTAAAGGCTGAAGGACTGAACCTGGGAAGGTGAACTAGTTGTCCAAGGACCTTGGCCATTGACAAGAGGAGCATCTGAAAAGGCTCTTCATGTAAGTGTTACCACTATGCAGTATCAGCACAGAAAATCATCAGTCTCAGAAGCTGGAGGGGCTGCCAGATAGTACCCCACTGCTAGAACAGAAGGATACTCATAGATAGTGGCCCTGCTATGCTTGTTTTCTCTAGTCACGTCCTCCACTGAGCTCTGTGCATCAGGAGCCTGCCAGGAGGAGTGAGGAGGAGGGAAAAGAACTCCAGACATAGCCAATGAAAAAAGCCTTTCAATAGCAAACTGAGCAGAGAGAGCTCTTCTCTTCTTGAGCTGCTTCTACCAGTAAAGGCAGAATACTGGGCTTGAGACACAGATCCCAGTTTTATATAGAGGGAAATGTGACACCAAAACTCCTCACCACTGTGCTGTCTCTGTGATGTGATGAGACACATCTCTGTGATGGAGGTCGTCAGCTCAATAGTCCATTCCTGACTAATGAACTGGCTGTGTATAAGCAAAAAAGTATAACACAAGTTTGATATTAACTCTGACCCAGTCTTATAATTTCTAGTGATGCTCCATTAAGAAATGATAATGTACAAACTTTATTTTTTACTTTTGTGGGGGTCTGCAGCATGTGAATACATGGTCTTCCTTACCCACCTTTTTCAATAAATGACATATATAAAATACGTATACATATATGCAGTGGCCCCTCACCCCAATCTCCTGAAAGATAGAATGTACTTACTCGTTCCTGAATTTCATCAAGGAATATCAGGCTATTAACATATTCTGTAGTTGTGGATGGGAGAAACTCAAGTTTAAATTTGGCATCTTGTGCCTCAGCTATAATGGCAGTCACTTTTTTCTTCCCGATAACTGGAAGCATATCGTTAATAACCTAGAAAGCAAAGGGAAATAGTAGATTGTGTAAAATATTCTTAAAGCTAGAGGTGAAAGGTCAATAAATTCATGCTATTTTGGCCTGAATGGGAGCGAGTTCCAAAGATGAAGAGCCCTCGTGTAGAATGCTCTGCTGGCAGCTCCTTTCTTTTTAATCAAAGGAGCTCCAGCTCGAGAGCCTCCGCTGATCTCAACTGATGTCATAGGGAGAGGTGAATGTTCTCTGTTAGGGAGGTTCCAGGCCAATTAGGCCTTTTTCAGAGCAGATCATTTTAAACTTGAACCTATAACAAACAGGCAGCCAGTACAATCCCAAAGCACTGGCACTGTGTGCTCATGGTAAGATACTCCACTTTACAACCAAGATGACACATTGTAATATTTTGCAGTACATCTTAAAGGATGTTGCAAAGTACCTGTGAAATTAGCGTATGAACTGAGTTTAAAAACGAGATGAACCCATGATATTGCTGGAGATGTCATAACATTTTTTGTACTAGGATATAAATAATGGTAGGACTTCAAACGAAACAAACTGGCCAGCTTGTCCAGTTGCTTCACTGGGCAGTCACTGACCTTAGCAAAACTGAAATGGAATAAATTCTTGCTATATTGCCTGTAGATTTACCTCCAAGCAGCGCTTTGGTGATGGTATTAATTTTTCTTTCAGTTTTCTAGCATCTATGAGCAACAAGCCTACATTTCTTTTCTGCTTTATTGCCAAAGCATCTTTGTGTTCTCTGTGATATTTCTCCAGTTGTTCCGCAAAGAAATCAACACCTGTGTGTTATAATGACAGTGTCAAACTAAAAATAATAACTGACACTTTGTGTGAAGAATGATCAAAAGTGTATGAACAATTGTTATCAGATAGTTGTAAACATAACAAAACATATTTAGAACTTTGATTATCTAAACAGAAACAAATGCAAACATCTATTCAACTGAACAATGTACTGAAACTACAAGACAGAGCTATGGGTCAGTGTTTCAAAACTAAGGTTCAGCTTTAAGAGATAGGTACAGACCATTCAATTTGGATAAAACAACCTGAACCTTTGCCCAAAGCTAAAACCAAGCCTTTTAAAATTTAAGTTCTATAAAGTTTGATTAGCTTTTTCTTTTTAAAGGCATGACACTTGTCCTCACTGAGTAAATAAACATAAAGGGAATGGGGACCTACTCTGGCTTATGAAAGGGCAGTGGGTAGGGAGAGGCTGTGCCAGGGCTGAGGGAAGAAATCATCTGCTGGAGGGACAAACGTGCACTGCTGCTGGAGGCAGTGGCCCTTGCATGGTGCAGGTAAACATCAGTACCTGCCTAGCACACCGGAGAAACACTGAAATACTTAAAACAATGAGGCCTTAAAGACTAACAGATTTATTTGGGCATAAGCAGATAAGAAGTCAAAAGGTGCAAACTAAGGCTCAGATCCCACAATCAGATGAGCACAGCCCCCTCATGGAACAGCACTGACTTTAAAAGGATTCCACAGGGGCCACCTATGCAGATCCAGTTGCAGGATCAAGGCTTAAATACAGCTTATTCCACTGTTGCAGATACAAATGGAGTTCATTCCATTGTTATCTTGTGTGCACACAGTCATAGATTATTTTGTGTGAAAGAGTAAATAAATGTTTGAACCCATGATTAATGCACTCCTCTGCTGGAAACTGGTCTAGAGAACATTTATAACCAAATCAAGAGTAAATGCCGCAGATATTTGCTGCAATAACACAGAAAACAAACAAAGAATCTTAGTTAAAAATTAGAGAAAAAGACAACTCACCATGTTCCTGCTGCTTCAGAGCTTCCAAGTCAAGACTTTCATTTTCTTTGAAAAATAACCGAAACCGTTCAAAAGTGTCTGCATATAAGCTGGCTGACTCAAATGCTGAATACACAGTTTCCTAAATGTTACACAAAAAAACCATTGTACGTAAGAATTTGCTTGGCGCAAACAAATAGAAGAAATTAAAACAATTCTACATGATACATTGACTCCTCTTTTTGGTACTTTAAAAGAAAATTTCTGGAGAAACTGTAAGGTTCAGTAGATTAGTAATGGAATAGTGATCTTTTATCTCTAGGTCGCCAATCTGCATCTAACTCAGATCAATGGTGAATCAAACTCATTGCCATCTAAGGTCAGTTTGGTGACCTGGTTGAAAATATTTGGTAGTGTCAGTCAATTTCCTTGTGGACAGGTGCCCATGAACATAACTGGCGTCTATTAGCCCAGTCTCATCAAAGATTGGATAGGCATGCAAACTGTACAGTGTTGTATCACCCTTAGACAAACCTACGGGCAGTACCTTCAGAAGAGACTTGGCACACAGGGGTATTGATTAATTAAAAATCAAATCTAAAATTGAAACCGTTTGGTACCTTTATTTGCTGGATGATAGCTTGCAAATGCTTATCATCTTTAAACATGGTTGATAAACTTGGTCCTTCACCACAAGTCTTTTCTTCAATTTTGTTATTAATAATAGGACGAGTAAAGGCATCAAAGTATTGATCAGGTACAAGGTTAGCAACAGACAACACAGTTGCCTGAAACTGATTAATAATATCTGCAATACGTTCCTGTTAGACAACAGAAAACATCATTAACACCCTTTGAATCCTTCTGAATTGTGAAATAAATTAGATGTGAAATATTTCCAAAATATAGTGCATTTGTATGTATACAAAGGTCTACAGCAGATTATCAATATGTCTCACTTCCAGACCAGCAGGAATGGGGAGTAGTGGAGAGGCAACATGCTAAGCACTGCTCTTGCCAGATAAGATACTAGATGGAGCCTCATACGGAGAGCAAACAGGGAGAACCCAGAGAAAACCATCACTCCTCACAACAAAAAATACAGAAGGCACTCTGCTTGTAGAGAAGAGCTGGTTCCCAACCACAATTGATGCAGAATATCACTGTTGCACTATTGGATGTGGAAGAAGAGCTGAAGAAAGCTATGCAGACTCAGTTAGCCCAAGAAGACAGTTTAATGCAGTAGCTGGCTTGTGCTACTGCATTAAAAATAGATATGCGCAGGTTGAGGCACTTGCAGAGACTCGGGCTAGCCACCCAAGTTCAAGCCCATCCTACCCACAGGGTCCAAGCCTCCGCCAGTGCTGCAGTGTTCACACAGCTCCTTTTTAGTGCGCTATTGTGAGCTCCACAAGCCCAAGTCTGTCTACCTGGGCTGGGAGGCTCGCTCCCAGCTGCAGTGTAGACATACCCTGAGCGGTTACTGTATTAGGCAGCAGTCTCTATTCCAAAGGGCAGCAGTGGGAGACAATCAGGTAGAGAGTATGTACAAATGTGAGATGTCACCTGAGAGTGTGGGATGAATCCCTAATGCATACAGGTATCTTTGAGATCCAAAGCACATAATCAGTTCCATTTTTATAGTGAGAACACCATAGAATCATAGAATATCAGGGTTGGAAGGGACCTCAGGAGGTCATTTAGTCCAACCCCCTGCTCAAAGCAGGACCAAGCCCCAACTAAATCATCCCAGCCAGGACTTTGTCAAGCCTGACCTTAAAAACTTCTAAGGAAGGAGATTCCACCACCTCCCTAGGTAACGCATTCCAGTGCTTCACCACCCTCCTAGTAAAAAAGGTTTTCCTAATATCCAACCTAAACCTCCCCCACTGCAACTTGAGACGATTATTCCTTGTTCTGTCATCTGCAACTACCGAGAACAGTCTAGATCCATCCTCTTTGGAACCCCTTTCAGGTAGTTGAAAGCAGCTATCAAATCCCCCCTCATTCTTCTCGTCTGCAGACTAAACAATCCCAGTTCCCTCAGCCTCTCCTCATAAGTCATGTGTTCCAGTCCCCTAATCATTTTTTGTTGCCCTCCGCTGGACTCTTTCCAATTTTTCCACATCCTTCTTGTGGTGTGGGGCCCAAAACTGGACACATACTCCAGATGAGGCCTCACCAATGTCGAATAGAGGGGGACGATCACATCCCTCCATCTGCTGGCAATGCCCCTACTTATACAGCCCAAAATGCCATTGGCCTTCTTGGCAACAATGGCACACTGTTGACTCATATCCAGCTTCTTGTCCACTGTAACCCCTAGGTCCTTTTCTGCAGAACTGCTGCCGAGCCATTCGGTCCCTAGTCTGTAGCGATGCATGGGATTCTTCCGTCCTAAGTGCAGGACTTTGCACTTGTCCTTGTTGAACCTCATCAGATTTCTTTTGGCCCAATCCTCTAAATTTGTCTAGGGCCCTCTGTATCCTATCCCTACACTCCAGCGTATCTACCTCTCCTCCCAGTTTAGTGTCATCTGCAAACTTGCTAAGGGTGCAATCCACACCATCCTCCAGATCATTAAGGAAGATATTGAACAAAACCGGCCCGAGGACTGACCCTTGGGGCACTCCACTTAATACCGGCTACCAACTAGACATGGAGCCATTGATCACTACCGAACATACAGGGATCACTAGGATGCTATGCCTATTTTGCACCACTCTAGTGACCAGGCAGTGAAACAAGATTTGCAGCTGCTGTGTGTCTCTGGACTCCATAAAAACAAGCAGGGCATACCAGTGAATCTGGCCCACAATCCTGACATTTCTGTTCAGTGAAACTGATTAAAACATGCAACTAAAAGATAAATCTTTCTTACGACAGACCTGGAAGTCATCCAAAGATGGTGCAAACAACAATGCATGGATTTCCAAAATTAACTCTGTAAGAAACATGGGCAGAAATGATTCCTCTTCATCCTGCCCTGCAGTCCCTGACACAGCCTGAAACAATGAAACCAAAACAATACAAATTTCAAAAGATCAGGAAATTTTTAAAAATCTTGGGTGAAAAATAAACATCACTTTTTCTCTATGATGCTGCACATTTCTTTTAAGCAGACAAAAGAAGAATGAAAAAGCTTGATAAAACAAATAAATGTCAGGGGTCAATCCTGGATTCACTGAAATCAATGGCAAAATTTCTGGTACTTCAACGGGAGCCAAACCAGGCCCTAAACTCTTTGTGAACAAACTTGCAAAGACAGATTCTTCTGATCTCAAGTAAATTGGGTATAATAAAGATTAACTCCGTCAAAGTCAATAGAATTACATCAGTGTAAAACTGTGGTAAGTAAGATCAGAATCAAGCCCTTAGCAGAGTTCCTTGTCAAATAGCAGCAATTTTTGTACCCCTTGCTACAGATCAGAAATTTGCTTCCATATATGCATGTAAATGCATGCATTTGCTCCTTGGCACCAGATCAAAGGCTGAGAATTTGTGAATATATTAAAGGGCAAAAGGGGCACTAAAGAAAAAGTCTGGAAGAAGAGAAATCCCATATAAAGTCTGAGATCTCAATTCAGATATACAGGATTTTTTCCAGTTCTAGGAATTTAAATATAAGTTTATTTGCAAAGGCCCATTTGGCACATATTGCTTGCAAACGGGAGGGAAAGTAGGATTACAAATGCGTAATTTTTGTTTCTTTACTGTGCTGTAAATACTATAGTAGCCATAGATTACACGTAACAGTGCACTACATTACAAACAGTGCAAGACAATGCAAGTTGAAGCTCCTTCTAAGAAAATGATAATCAGCATAGATTCACCTATTAATGAGATTAATGCAAGAATTTAAACTTTCCTAACAAAAATTTCCCTCTAATCTTTGTTTTGAAACCAACCTATAAACAGAAAAATATGAGACATATAGGCTAAGATTGCAATCATTGGTCCTGCTGAGTACTCAGAACTTTTGAAATCACAGCACTTATTTATATGCCTCATTATGGACTATAGGGATTTTATGCACTCATTTTTTAAAAACTTGGCCTTAGTTTTCATTGAAACAAAATTACCTTTTTTTCAGAGACTTCAATTTTTTCCTCTGTATTCCACTTCTGTATGACATCTGCAGCAGGTGTCCTTTTCAACTTATCAGAAAGGTAGCTCAAAAGAGTAGTGACTGATTTTACTGCCAGGACATGCATAGTGTTCACTATTAGGTAGTCAGCAAGACGGATAAAGCTTGAGGGACAGAAGAAGGAAGCACAATACTTTGTCACTTTATGTGAATACCACAAGTCTCTGTGATGAGAGCGTTTGATTTTTATGGAAAGGTATACTGTGTATTATGCTTTCAAAGGACTGGCTCCTGAAGTCCTCACTCATTCCTTACTCAGGCAAAATTCCTATTAACCTTACTGGAACTTTTGCCTGTGTAAAGACAGAGTAAAAAATGAGTAAGGATTTCAGGATTTGGGCCAACAATTCCCCAACAGAAAGCAGAAAAATGCCTTTACTCTAATATGCACAGAATGCATACATATACAAAAGAAAAGAACTTTGAGAGATGGTTTTGTGATAGACTTACAGAACAAATAATAGAACAAACTCTGAATTACTTCACATTTCATATTAAACTCGAAACAGCTTATGACAAAGATGGGTGAGCCAGATTCACCAGTACATTGGAGCTGCTTTGTGCTGCTCTGGGTTTAGGTTTTGTATCGCCACACTAGTGCAAAGCTGATGGAATGTACTGGCAAATCTGGTCCAGCAGTATTTACATAAGTGATAACTTGGTTTCATCTAGAAAAATGGAATGTTCCTTCAAGAAACAAATTTTATTATGTGAATTCAGCAGCAGAGCCTCAACTGTAGGGATGTTCTGCCATAATAAGAAATAGGAATCTCTCAAAGTCAGGCAGTATAACTGGGCTTTTTATTAACTTCTTAAGACATCTTAACTTTTTCTCAAGGATCACCCCTTATTAGATGAGTCACAGAGTAGCACTGACATAAATGCTAAAAGTGGCATTTACAAAAATTGATAGTTTTGTCAAGCAACTCTATAATTTGATTGTAAAAGTGAAATTACAGTACTAATGATTAATTACCATACAGTAAGTATATTGATGTTCAGTGTGTTAGATTATTTTAGTTCTTAATTATTTCATTTCATTGCTTCTTTTTTAAACTTTCTAATTGCACAGGGTGGATCACTGTGCCAAACAAAAAGTTTGTTTATTCATTTTATTTATATTTTAAAAGATCAAAGTTTGGTTTGCTCCTTTTTTTTTTTTTAATAGCTGAAACTCTGAAACCAATTAAGTTAGTGAGGTTGCAAAGTTAGCACAAAAACTGGCCTCATTTATATAAACATGTATCAACATGAATGCATGAAAACATAAATTGCAGTTGCTCAACTTTCTCCAATAAAATGAGATTGTTAATCATATAATTTTTTTCTGAAATATGATAATTCTCTCCTAGGCAGAAATTTTAATGGATTGCTGGACATGTTATCTATAGAAAAGAAATGAGAAGATAGCACTAATATTTCTCTCTCTTACAACACATAATCATCAATTTTAATAGAATGGAAAGTGGCCAAAATGAGCAAAACTGAGGGTGGGACAAAAATGTAAATTAAAGATAATCTAAAAAACCCCCAACTCTATTAGTGTGCAGAACCTAGTACCCGAAGGGTGTCAGAAGAAATCTAGAAGGATTAATTATATGATGCCACTGAAAGGTATTCAATCACTTGTCTGTCTTACAAATCTCTGCTTTGGAAGTGCATGCTCTCTCTCTTCATGATGATCCTGTAGTCCCCTGAGGGCAACCTGTGACATAGCTCCTTTGGTTTAATATGGCTCTCAAATGTAGCAACTTGATGTAGCATTGTTACATAGTCCCATTTCAAACGGTATTATGTTAGTGCACACTAGGGACCTTTTAGTGTGCATCAGCAGAGTCCACACAAGCCAGTTAGTGCGCAACATGCTGGTGCACACTAGAATTTACACCCCAACTGGCTTACAGTAACGCATCATGTAGACAGGTCCTTACTATATAGCCAGGCAATTGCCTCTGCACAGTTAAGGCTAAAACAAGCTTATATTATATATCTCTATTTTAGCCTCCATAACTTATTCTTTTTAAAACACAGCCACACCCAAGCCCTTCCAAACATCCTACCTCATGTTGCTTTTTCTGAGCAGATGGAAACACTCTACACATCTTTCTACTGGCTTAAACTGACTATATGGACGTCTTCCTTGGTGTGTTTTCCATACCACCCCCCAAGAAAACATGTTGATATCATCACCGAAATCAACTTTCTTGGTAACTTAATCTTCACTGGCAAGGGGAAGAAGACAATTAAGATCTGCCACATTGTACTGTGGTAATAGCTTTTAACTCTGAAAATGACCAGTTATACTTTCTAATGAGTTAGTGTAAATTTTTATGAATTTGTCATAAAGTGCTATACAAGAGCCAAATTTTGCTAGGTGCTCTACACTGAAAGCATCAAAGTTGCTCAGATATTCCAGGCACCCTAAATAATTTTCACGGCTTAGAGACAATAAGTCTGCACCAAATCCCTGTGAAAATACAGACTTCATGCACCCAGAAACTTGAGAGCAGTAAAGATTTGCCCAACTGTTCCTTCCACCAATTTTTTCAAAGTTTCAGTCACTTAATTTTAAGCAAGACAGAAGAGAGCACATTGATGCCCTGTGGCCCTGAGAATCTGAATGTTCTGATAGACACGTCCGGATATTTTTCCAGTTCTGCAGAGATCCCCATGTCAGTGCTGTTTTACTACAGAGGACTTTATAGGCATAACAGAAATCATTGTTTTTCCACTATTTACTGCCAATTATGACTCATCAACTTGCCAGCTAAAATCTTTTGACACAAAAATGTTTAAATTAAAATGATTACATTTATTACTATCATTTGTAGTGATCTGCAAGATACTTTATAGCATTTGCGAGATACTTTATAGACAGATAAAAAGACAAGTGATGCAATACTGGACCATTGAAGTGAATGGCAAAACTTCTGTTGACTTCAATACAGTAAGGATTTCACCCATGGTCCCCTACCTCAAAAAACTTACAAACTAAGGCCTAAATTGTGGTATGGTATCAAACCTTGCATGTGGGGTAGTGTATGACTGCACTGCCCCACAAGCAGACCAGGAAGATTATGACTCTGAGCTAGAGAGAAGTCCCCAGAAGGGGGGATAACTGGAGAGACTCCAGTGCTAGGCAGCTAGATTTAGATGCTAGCCAGTTTCCTCACCATCTCTTGAATCTGCTTGTTTAAGATCTCTGAACTCATGAAAGATAGTTATGAGGCGAGACCTTCACTTCTGCTCTGGTTCTTTTACATTGTGTAAAGGGGGCCCTAAAAGCCCATATCTTGCTAGGAGCACATCTGGCTTAGGCATGCTGGAGGATGGCCATAAAGTTATCTCCCTAGGACCCTGTTGCAAGTCCCACCAAAGGGACATGTCTGAGGGCAGGAAGGGCAAGTCAAGGCAGAGCAGCAGCACTGTAGAGATTCCAGGCAGTGCTGCAGCCCATAGGACTGCATGGAGAGGTGCTGTAAATTAGACAGGACTTCAGAGATACCTCAATTACAGTCCCTAGAAGAGCCCAGGATGAGGAAGGCACAATGATGGTTTGAAGCTGCCATAACCCCATTCCAGGACTATGAGGTCTGCAGCACAAAATCCACTCATGGTTCTCTGCAGGGGACCATGCTGACCAATCCTGCAAGTCCACTTTGAAACATATTACTTGATTAAACCCTCAGCACATATACCATAATTATGTGCAGACATACTACAGTAAGTATATACAATTATCTCATCCAGCTAGATAAAATGGAAATTCCAGCTAATGTAGTTGTGGAGAACATTTGTACATGTAATGTAAAATACACTATCAGGATGTGAAACACTGGAATGCGTTACCTAGGGAGGTGGTGGAATCTCCTTCCTTAGAAGTTTTTAAGGTCAGGCTTGACAAAGCCCTGGCTGGGATGATTTAATTGGGGATTGGTCCTGAGGGGATGACCTCCTGAGGTCCCTTCCAACCCTGATATTCTATGATTCTATGACTCTATGATGTTTCATAGAACAACATAATACAACGTAATGCACTAAAGCAAAGCAATCTTTACAACTATGTAGCCACCAGCTAAAATAATATTAAAAGATTTTATGCTTCGAAACCTAAGCTGATTGCCTGTAGGGATCAGGGCAGATTTCCACCCCCAACCCTTTTTACCACAGTGCAATATTGGCTGGATGCCTTGTGAGGTTTTTTGTCTTTTTTTAACCTGGCTCTTATGATTATATTATTTGATATGTTATTTATTAAGCACCAACAACATGCACTGAAGCATTTGATACTGGCCCTTCCTAAGATTAGATGAACTGATCTGGTATGCAGTTATTATTTGCTTATGATCAGTTCAACATATACTAGTGCATTGTTTGTAAGGAACACTGCATTGTATAATTTTAACTACTGTGAGATTATGTGAGGAGAAAGCATAAGAACAACTTTTGCTACAAACACCAGACACTAACCATGTTAACCTTCTACAATGAGACCTTTTGTTGGCCTGCTCTGTGTAGGTCATTTTGTCAGCTGTTTCTCCATAAAGTTCTCTTTCATAATGAGGAGCAAGAAAGAGACTTGAAGCAGCTAATCCAGTTGCCATAGTGACCTGTTCTGTATGGAAGATATGCAAACATGTTAATGAAAATATTGCAAGTACTACAGCGTGTGTAACTGAAAATTCTACAGTTACATAAAACTATCACTTAACAATTCAGTCTGAGTTGTGTCAAAAGCAAAGGGCATTTTCATGGGCGCTAAAGAAAAAATACAGCACAGTACCCAAGAAACTCCACCAGGGAAACTGCGCAGAAATTCCCCGATGGAAGGGTTCAGAGGAAATTCCCCCTTCTTCTCAACCCCTGCAGAGAAAGCAGAGAGCTCATTTCCCAAAACCTGTAGATCAGCGGTTCTCACCCACGGGTCCAGGACCATCTGGGGGGCTGCGAGCAGGTTTCAGGGGGGCAGCCAAGCAGGACCAGCGTTACACTCGCTGGGGCCCAGGGCAGAAAGCTGAAGCCACACCGCATGGGGCTGAAGCCCAGCCCTGAGCCCTTCCACCTCGGACAGAAGAAGAAGCCTGAGCAACTTAGCTTTGCGGTGCCCTCTGTGGTGTGGGGCACTGGGCAATTGCCCTGCTTGCTACCCCTTAACAAGGGCCCTGTCCCTGGCTTTTATATGCAGAAAATCAGTTATTGTGGTACAGGTGGGCCATGGAGTTTTTATAGCATGTTGCGAGGGGGAGCTCAGAAAGAAAGAGGTTGAGAACCCCTGCTGTAGATCCTCAAATATTCACATGGATCTCAAGCGACCCTTTAGAGGCCAAAGACATCTACACTGGCTTCTGGAAACCTGTATTTCCCCCCAGTTCCCTGTTAGTTTAGGTAACATGAACAAGGTAAAGCGAACATACATATTTAAATGTACACTGCAGATTTCCAGGTAGCTCTATGACAACTGGGCCCAAGCAGCTCCAGAAGTAATGAGGAGCAGAAGATAGCAAGGAGATCCAATCAACTGCCATACCCCACCACTAAATTTAAAACCTTACAGTGATAAGCCAAAGAACATCCCTTAAACATACTGAAGTAGCAATGTCAGCAGCAGCAAACAGAGAGCATTTCAACAAGTACTTCAGACTTCTTATTCTTTTCTAATTAAATAATTTAAAATATATAAATTATAGACAAGTAAACAAAAAATTTTTACAAAAAATATTTTACAGTATGGACAAGATCCTTAACTCATGTAAACCAGTATAATGCTGTGGAAGCCAGTGGAGTGACACTGATTTGCATCAGCTGAGGTTTTGGCTCAATATGCATCGCATTTAACCAAGTAGTCCTTTTAAAATAGTTTTTGCTTTTTAAAAAATTACCCACATTTGGGTTTAAAACTTATGAGCCTATTAGTACTCATAAGTTTTAAACCTGAGTGCACATTTACCAGTTTACATATACTCTTCATGGATCTAATGGAGGCCACATTTGAAAATATGTATAAGACTGATTTTTAAGGTTCTCTTCTTGATTTAGGCCCCAATCCAGTAAAGTATTTAAGCATGTCCATAGCCCCATTGACTTCAATGAGACTACTTATATGCTACAATTAAGCACATATTTTAGTGATACAGCGCACTCAGGGTATGTCTACACTGGAACAAAAGACCCGTGGCACAGCTGTGGCTGGCCAAAGTCAGCCGACTCCGGCTCATGGGGTTAAAGTTCAGCTATAGAACTTCCTGTCATTGGAGATCAGAACGAGCCAGTGTTTCTCCTCATTTTGAGCAGAACACAAGTTCAATTCTTTATGGAGGCCTAACCCAAACAGTCAAAGCTGGATGCTAACATTATAATTTTTGAGGTGGCCTCTTATGGGAATTGTTAGACATTATTTATTATCAAATGGACTATAAATTGACATGGAAGATGCACCTTTTCCACAATACAATACATGTACAAAATTGTAACACCCTGCCTATCAGATTAAGGGGAAAATACTAGACTCTTTCAAGAAACAGTTCAGTGGCCTGGTATACATGACAAAATGCACAGTAAAGATCCACATGTCCTGCAGTCATTTACTAAATGTTTAGTTTCTTTTCATACCTGCACTGCCTGATCCATAAAAATAATCATCAGGAATGAATCCAGATTCAAGCAGGGCAGTTCGACAAGCACTTCTAACAACTTTCTTCGCTAGCTCCCTGAACTCTGCTAGACGGCTTGCCACCTGAAAATGATAGTACACATAAAGAACCATGTAAACCTAATCTCTAAAAGAATATGTAAGGAACTTGGAACCAATGAAAACAGTTCACCTCATCCAGTTGTTTGAACTGAGTGCTTCTAAATTCCTCCAGCGTGTACGTATAACCTTTCTCAAGACGACAAAGCCCCATGTCACTGATTTGGTAACACATTTCTTGAACATTAAGCACTGCAGGCCGCAAGGACTGCCAAATAATAAGAATAGTTTATCAAGAGATATTTACAAATTAAAATCCAAACAAAGGCTTAGATTTATTACTTTTTGGAAATCATGACATTAGTATCTGATTTTATGTTTGGTAACAGTACAGAATTCCTACTAGTTGAAAATACGTTAGGCCAGAACTCCATTTGAGAGGATGCATCCATATTTTAGCAATGACATTAGCTTTCTACTTCCTTCAGAAATATCATCATTAGCAAATACGTACAGCATTAACGATGAACAAGTTCTCCTGCAAAGCTTTACGGCACGCATTGATTTTCTTGGCACGGACATTTTTCCTCCACTCTGTAAATGACTTCAGTTTGCAAAAGATAGCAAATATGGGAATCTTAGTAAATGTTTTGTGATACAGATATTCCTGCTCCCAGCGATCTAGCTGCATGAATTCAACTTCTCCGTCACATGTGTGGATAACGGCTTTCTGGCTAATGGTGTAGTAGTCATTTTTGTTGATGCAGTCATAGCTTACAATTCTAAAAATAAATGTAAAGTTGATTTTAATAGGATGCAAGTGAATTCACTGATTTCCAGTAAAATCTATTAAAAAAAACTAAGGAGGTAGGCCCATCAAGATGGCTTTGTGACTGCATTGTGCCACAAGCTGCAGCAGGAGCCAAAAATCTGTTCTCAGTTGTCTTTTCAGCTCCCACTTTTAGGCCTCATTCTCCATAGTAACATCACTTTAAAACTGGGGTAACTCTCCAAGAGGCAAAGAGAGAGCAGCAGCTAAGGCTGCAGCACTTACGACATCACTAATCAGCATGCGTGCTTAACTTTGATCAAATGAATAGTCCCTTTTACTTTAATGGGGCTATGCACATGCTTAACATAAACATATACTAAAGTGCTAAAACACTAAAAGCATGCTCAACACCTTGCACGACTGAGTCCTGGAAAAGTAGCCACAGATCATCTAGTTTTCAGCCTTGTACCCTGCATTCAGACTGACAAGGGAGGTTGATTTCATCCTTCACAATCCCACTTGTGTAGTGGGAGATGAATTAAGCCCTAGAGGCTTGCCTGGATAGCAAGCTCTGTAGTCTCCGGCTTTAACTCTAGTCTCTTCCAAAGCCCAATGACCGTTTAGCCACTAACAGTGCAACATCATTCACTCATTACTCAAAAGATGCTCATTTCCTCACAGAAAGGCCTCAACAACACTGAACGCCACAGTAACACCATATGTTCAACGCACACCCACAATGCATTTATTTATGGGATGGATGGCCCAAGACCTAGGCCAGCAGTGAGTATGGCATCAAAAGAGTTACACAAATGTTGCCAATTGGTCTGGACATGTTTTGATATGGCCCCAAGATGATTTTGTCACATGGAGATTGTGTTCAGTACATTCTTACATGCTCAGAATTCTGTGGATTCAGTGATCTGAAACTGGAATTAGAACATTTGCTTAAATTAGCATCAATTCTCTAGGCAGCACACAGGTTAGTGAGTTCTTTGTTTTTTTTAATTCCCAACTTCTGGTGAGAGGTTAGGGAGGTTGCAGCATCTTTTAGTTTCAGACCAGAGTATTAAAGGACAATCCATCAATGTTTCAGTTCAGATTCAGCATCACAGCCACCATCCTACTGAGAAGAACTGCACATGACTCCTTTTCCAAGGTTTTCAGTAGCATTCTTTAAAATCAGCCAGAAGGATTTCTGCACAGTAATACAAAGCTCTCCCTTCACACCTGAGGTTCAGTAGCCTGCCTCCATAGTAACGTTAGCACAAGGAGCCAAAGAATCCAAAAATTAAATATTACCATTAGAACAGTGGTTTGACCCGACTTTCTCCTCTATTGTTTTATCTATCTCCTTCTGTCTCTGTTTTTGCTTGTTTGTCCCAATCTTTCTGCCTTTGGTCAGATGATCTGGCACCTCCTGAAATATCTTCCAACTCTTTATTAGCTTTACTGGAGGAAGTACCCTCTCTGTGATTAACAGAAGACACTATTTGTGGCAAGATGGCTGTTCTCATCCTTAATGGTTTCCTTGTATCTACCATATTACTGGTACCAGATAAAGGACCAGATCCTCAGCAGGTATATACCAATTTACAGCAGCTGAGGATCTGGACCAATACATCAATCATACTGTGCAGCCAGATGGTCATTAAGATATGCACTTCTTGGCCTTGTGCTTGACAACACTCCTGAAACAGGTGCTCATCTCTTTATCTGATAACACACTTCATGCTATATTGATAACCTATAAAGAATATAGTTTTACTTTCTCTTTATATCCAATTATAGTTATTTTAAAAATATAAAGCAACTTTCTTAAAAAGTAACAGTTCCAATATCAACTATTTCTAAAGAATTAAATGATAAAATATAAAGGGGAAAATTAATTGTCTGGCTAACTGTCTTGTGCTTATAGTTATAACTATAATAACTAAGTAGATGTATAATACATATATTACTATATGTACTGTATATACAACTATAATACATAAACATAACTAAGTAGATGTATAATACATAAACACTGCTCGTTATAAACTTTAACAACAAGTGTCGATGCATAATCTGAATAAACAGATTGAAAAAAATAACTCACTTCAAATTAAAAGTATCATATTTAATGGATGACTTAGGAACTGCTGGAGTCATGTACAGGAATCCAAGATTTTTGTTTTCACATATTATTTTAATAATTTTCAGAGGATCCGTAATGTTAGCTTTAATTACATCTTCTGTTTCATTAAAAACATAAGAAGGTGGAGAGGCAGAAGATTTACAGGCACTTGGCTTTAAAGCAGTACGTAGCTGTTTGGGAGGACTAGGAGTTAGTACCTTACTGGAGCTTTGCTGCTGTACCTTAAAATAAAAGCAAAATTAGATATCAGTTTACAGAAAAAATACATCAGACATGGCAAAATATCCTTATGTCATGACAATGCCCTTTTATAATTTTCTTAATTCAAGGATATTACCAATTGCAAAATTAATATTTAAATATAAAATCAGAGCCCAGGGAAATGAATTTGGGGGGAAAGAAAAGAAGGAAGCAACCCATTAAGAAAAGGAATATACAGGCTATTGTCAGATATAGCTCTCAATAAAGAATCTTGTAAGGGCAAAGCCATGAACAGAAGAAATACAAGTATTTTTTTCTCATTGTTAAAGCTTTCTTCAGAGTTTGCTGCCTCTACCTTACTAGCACTGTTCTATATACCGGTTCTTTTCATCCTGATGAAGACTGGCCAGAAGTGATCACCCTTTCTTGAGTTTTCAAGTAATATCAAAAGCTAAAAGATCACTAGGACTCCATGAAATTCTGGGAGTACAATGAAGGGCAGTGGATTCATAACATGGGACTGGCCAAGCTCCATGACACTGCTCCTTGTGGGTCAGACAGATTCCCCTGGCTAAAGGCAGGCAGCTCCTATCTTTGCAGGTTCTGGAAGTGGGATGGGGGAGGGAAGAGCAGAGGTGTCTTCCCTGCAGACCTCTGGGGTTGGGAGCCCTCACCTTTTCAAACTCCACAGGGTCTCAGCTCCTTCAAAAAGAAAAGGAGTACTTGTGGCACCTTAGAGACTAACCAATTTATTTGAGCATGAGCTTTCGTGAGCTACAGCTCACTTCTCATGCTCAAATAAATTGGTTAGTCTCTAAGGTGCCACAAGTACTCCTTTTCTTTTTGCGAATACAGACTAACACGGCTGTTACTCTGAAATCTAGCTCCTTCAAAGGAAAGCTTGTCTCACACTCCCTGAGGCTATCTTCCACAGATTTCTCTGAAAGGATCAATCTGGGCTAATGTAATTATCTCATGTTAAAAGGCTGCATTTCTTCCTTACACAGAAACTCCACTGATTTCAACAGAATGAGAAGTACAGGAGCGGGGGTCCATAACAGCTAATGATTAGGGTCGCTATTCAATACCTGCTTTTCTCTTACATGCTCTGGAAGTTCAACTAAAGGAACATAGGATGCCATTGGTTCCATGGAAGCAGACCATTTTCTTTTATCTGCTGAGGGAGAAGGCTGTAGTAATCCACAAGCTAATAAACGCTCTCTGTTCTTTTGATATATGTATTCAGGCTGTTTCTGATGCTGATATACCTTTAGCACAGGCTTGGGGGAGGAAAAAATATAAAAAATAGAGGAAGTTAATGATTAATTTGAAGGAAAGGAATACAAAAGTAAAATTGCATAGTCTTATATCAAAGAGTTGCATGCTTCGCTCCTGAGCTAGCAGGTGGTAGAAATGGCAGGAATGTAGTTTCTATCCCTGGACGTGCAATGTTCCAGGATACTGACACTAAAGCTAAAATTTATTGTTAATTCGGCTAAACCACTCCTCCTCTTCATTGTTTTATGAACTTCATATCAATAACAACTTCCCCTTAATGGTATCAATTTGGTGCTGGAGGCAGAGGAGTCTGAGAAGTACCACTGTGACAAGAGAAGTAACTTAGCCAGTCAGCATTCATATCCTCCAGTATCCCTAACTGTACCTTTAGACCCTAACCCTAAAACTGCGGCTTGTCTTGGCCATCTCTCCCCTTGACTGCCCGTTTTCTGCTGTAGGCAGAAGAGTTTCACTGCAGCCCCAAACAGGCACAGTTTAGATGAACTAGAACTTCTGACTGGGCAAACGTAAATGATCTTGCCTGAGCCAGGTATAGTGTGGAGGGAGCCATGAAACAAATCTGCAGCCTCATACCTATTCAACCTATAGAGCTCCTGACCAGAAGCAGACCTGCTATTCCAATCCTGAGCCCCCTGTGTGTACCAACTCAGTCCAAGCACCTCAGTCCTGACCTGCAGTTTCGTTTGCTGACTCAAACAACGGGGTTGAAGTATGCAATTGAACTGGAGTGAGTGAGTGATAACTGGCAGAGTTACCTATGATGTCACAATGTTCCTCTGCCTGCAACACCAAATGGGAACTGTGTGGAAATCAAGTTTTTCTGGTGTTCTGGTTCTTCCTCTCAGTATATAAACTTGGACTGAAAACACCTTTGCTAATCACATTTTAATTAGTTGAAGATACTCTTTAAAAAAAAAAGACTAAAGAAAGCTTTCATGTATTACGTAATATTACATATACAAAAAACTGCAGGCCAGAGCCTCAGCTGGTGTAAATCACTACAGTGCCAGTAACTTCAGTTAAGCTACAACAGTTTGCATCAGCTGAGAATCTGGCCCTGCATTTCTAGTTTTTTAGAAGAATTGGCATATACATCTTACTACAGTTAATGACTGTGGGACAAAATTTTATTATACTGTAAATATAATAGCTCCCATTTACAGATCAGTTTAAAAATCATATTTCTCTTAAACATACCAAAGGTTCCAGTTTTATGGCTTGCTGTCTCTTTCTTGTTCTTTCTTGCGATTTTGTGCTGTGTATGAATTTAAGACCTTGAGGATTTGCTCCTATCTGTTTTGGAGCCATACAAATTAGTCTTTCCCTCAGTTTACTAGTATTAGTGATTGAAGTGGGAAGTTCTGCACTTGTACATTCATTGTTTCTGCCATTTACAGTGGATGATGATGTAGTTAAAGAAGGCAACGACAGCTTCTTAGACATAGTTACCTAAAAATTAAACATACATAATTTTTAAAGTAAAACAAAGGAGGGTATTACAAATCTAAATCCATTTTGTTGTAGAATTTAAAATGCCCAGATATTAACCAACTATCTGAAAGAAAAAAGAAAAATTACTGCAACAAACTATATTAAAATAATAGGGCAGATACTAACCTGGTTGTTACATTACATACAACAGCAGTGAGTGAGCGTCAAAGCATTTTGAGAATGTGTTTAGCTGAAAGACATATCCAATAGTTTCAGGAGGAAAAGGGAGAGTTGTCAGAAAGTGGAGGGGCTACATGTACCTCTAATTTACAATTTTCTTCCTCTCCAAATCTTTCCTCTTCTTTATCAGTCAGATACATTTGTATAGGACTTTTGGAATTATTCTAATTAAATGATGTAACTATTAAGAGCCTCCCCTTTCCTCCTCAAGAAAATCAAGGGCAGGGGGGTTGAGGGGCAGACAGCCACTCCTACATTATTTATCTCCTGGTTCACCAGAAGACCACCTTTGGCAGGTTCACAGATATTAGGATCTGATGGTGGGGAGGTGTTGGACAAGAGGAGGAACAAGACTAAGGACATGGCAACATGATCTTTCTCTCCTACTCAAACCTCAACAGGGATTACATAAATAAATTAATGAGTCATCGCCGGCAACTAACTGGTATTAACTCACTCAAACTCCCTTGCTGCAGGAGCTGTGGCTGCCAAGACCCCAGAGGGAACTGAATGGAGCTGGAATGCATTCATAGAGCCCTGTGCAAATACAAAATTTGTATCTGCATCTGATCTGCGATCCGCAAACATTGCCTGTGGGTATAAAGCAGATATCGCAGATTTGCAGGGCTCTATGCATTCGGGGGCACTGTTTTTGGTGTAACCTCCTCACCACCCATCAGTTCCATAGAGGTGTGAGGAGGAGAGCATAAATCAAACAGCATTTTTTCCACTCCCTCAGACCACATCCTTTGTCCCACTTCCAGCACTCCACCCAACCAGCTTCAAGAGATCTAAAATATGGACACAAAAGAAATGAGGTGGAAAGAGAAAAGTGTCTATGGTTTTGGAACTGCAAATGTGACACAGTTAAGAACCCCAGTACTACGCCAATTCAAATTGTTCTGTTTTCCATGGATTTTACCAGAGTGGAGACAGCACAAGAACTGGCAACCCTACAAATTTATTTTAAAAGTTAAAACTAAGGGAGAAGAAGAGTCGGATTTCAATTCTTCACTATTATCCTTCAGGAGAAATACATAGCAATTTATAAATCAGTTTCACTATAACAAGAGATGTCCTATCTTGGCAAAATTTCAAATTCTTCCCCTCTAGTAGTGGAGGGAAGTTTTCTTTACTCCCCTCCCACCCCCAATATATTAATGCTCATTAAAGAGAACTGTATTAAGAGTGGCAGCTGTTCATTTCCTGCTGGGAATAGCTGCAGCAAAACCAGGATCCAGGAATTCCACCTTAACTTTCTCTTCTGCAAGTACTGGAAACTTCTCTTCTTTGTTCAGATAGAGCAGAGGAGGAAGAGGGAAGGTATGATCCTCTTGAAATGCAGGATTTACCACCTACCTGGTATGGGGATTATACAGAATGAAGCACCATGCACACCTGTAGCATTATACCAGTAATAATAATGATGCTATGCTGGAAGGTGTTAATGGCTTCCATGAATCACAGACCCGGTTAAAATTGATGGGTGTACTAACCATCCTTCTTTCATGCTAAATGGGAGGAGCAATTAAGCCCATTTATAGTGTAAAATAGCTGGAGTCAATAGGAGCTACTGCCCAAGGAGCTGCATGGAGAAGCTGAGTAAGGTTAAGCTGCATGGTCTGAGGGGTTTCCCTGGGACTGGTGAATCCATGGAGGCACATGGATTGTTTGACAGGCTGTGTGCATGAGAGGGGCAGAAAGCCACCAGACAATGAGAGAAGCAGCTGTGAGAGAAACCCGCAGAGAAAGCCTAGGGACAGAGCTCCTGGGGGGCAAAGGACTTGTTAGAGAGGCAGGCTTGGAAATTGTGAGCAAGGAAACTCCTGGCTATTGTTTTTTCCTACTGTGATCAAAAAACTTGGACTTCATGTACGTTCTTTGTAAATACACAGGTTTGCACCGAAGCAATACCTGCTTCATATAATCAATTTCTCCTCCTCTTGGAAACAACCCAGCAAGACCCAAAATATTGTTTAGCTACTTGGGCAGGCGAATGCAGGGGGGTCTCGGGTGGGGGGATAGAGGGAGGGTCCTTGCCAGGGGGATGCAGGGGGGGCGTCCCAGCCAGGAGGTGGGAGGATGCAGGTGGGGTCCCAACTGGGGGTCCCGGTCGGGGGATGCAGGGGGGGTCCCGGGTGGGGGGAATACAGGAGTGTCCCAGGGAGGTCCCAGCCGGGTGGGGGATGCACGTGGGTGTCCCACCGGGGAATGCAAGGGGGTTTTCAGGGAGGGTCCCTAGCGGGGGGCAGAGGGATGCAAGACGGTCCCGGCCGGAGGGAGGCAAGGGGTGTCCCCAGGGGGTCCCAGCTGGGGGGATTTAGGGGGGGCCCCAAGGGATCCCGGCAGGGGGAGGCAAGGGGGGGGTCCCCAGCGGGTTCCGGCCGGGGGGAGGCAAGGGGGGATCCCCGCCGGGGGGGGGCAAGGGCAGATCCCCAGGGGGACTGGGGTGGGGGGAGGCAAGGGGCGTCCCCAGGCGGCATTTCACTCACTCTCTCCCCAGACTCTCAGCTCCCGGCCCAGCGAGCGCCCTGTCGCCCGGCAACAGCCCCGACGCTTTAGCCCCAGCTGCCGCCACGCAGCCCGAGGCGGGGCGAATGATCTCCACGGTAACGGAAGCGCGTTCGCCTCAACCAATGGGGGCCACGCGTCCCGGAGCGCGCTGCGGGAGGGTCAAACCGCCTGCCCAGCGCGCGCCCCCCGAGCCGCTGCTTGACCTAACCGAGGCGTGTATTGGCAGAACGCGGGGCGATATTTGCATGTATTAGGTAGGCCATTTGCATACAGGCTGGGGCCCCCGGCTCACCCCACCGCTAGCAGGGGCCGCTCCGGGCAGCGGGCTCTCTGCAGCCCTGGGCGGGGCCCCCAGCACATGGGGGCTGCTGGAGCAGGGCCAGGCCGGGCCAGCTTGTAAAGGTCTGTAGGCCCCCAAGTTGGAGCCAGGGGGATTTTCAGACGTGCCTGGTGAGGTCGCTGCCCAACCTGCCTAGAGGCTCTTGTGGGCTCCTAGCTGCCCCTGGAGGCGCGTGGATGCTTTGCAAACCCTGGCCTTGCAAGAGCCCCACCAGAGAACAAACCGGAAATCGCAAACCCCCCCCCCCAACCCTAACCCTAACCCTAACCCTCACCCTCCTCCCCTCCCCCCCCCCGTGAGCTGCGAAATGCATTACGGAAGTTTTTAGAAAACATCCGTGGCGCCCGCAACAGGGTACAGCTGGCTCTCCAGCTATGGGGGGAGTTTGATCAAATCCTCCAGGCCACAAGGGCCCTTATAAAGGAGGGTAGAGGGCAAGGAAGGCGCGGTGCTGCGGCCTGCGGGCGGGCCCACGGCTTCCGTAATGATTTACTCACTTACGGGATGGGTCACGGATTGCTGTGCGACCTGCCGGGGGCCGCGAACACCCCTGCCAACAAGGAACCCCCACCCCCCGAGCCCTCCGCATGATGCCTCTCATTATCTCAACTTTGAACACCAGGGGCTGTAGGATGGCTCTCCGCAGGTCCCAGGTGCTCTCTTACCTTCGGGAAGGGGGGTACTCTGTGGTTTTCCTGCAGGAGACCCATACGGATCCGACCGCCGAGGACAGCTGGCGGCTGGAGTGGGGGGACGGGGTATACTTTAGCCACTTCGCGACCTGGCAAGCTGGAGTGGCGACCCTGTTCTCCCCGAACCTACGGCCCGAGGTGCTAGTGGTCACTGAGGCCGTGCCGGGCCACCTGCTGCATCTTCGAGTCCGTTTGGAGGGGCTCGTGGTCAACTTTGTTAATATCTATGCCCCGACTACGAGCCCGAAACGGCCACAATTCTATCAGCGGGTGTCCGATTTCCTCGGCACCCTAGATTCTCACGAGTGCCTAGTCCTGGGAGGGGACTTTAACACCACCCTCGAGGAACAGGACCGCTCAGGGGCCGAGCTGAGCCCGGCTGCTGAGAACATTCTCCGAGAAATAGTCGAATATCACTCCCTAGTAGACGTCTGGCGTGATCACACCCAGATGACACTTCCACATTCACCTTTGTTCGGGTGGAGGCCCATTGGTCACACCACTCTCGTTTGGACCGTATTTATTTATCCCGTTTCCATCTTTCACAGGCCCACTCCTCCAACATTTGGCCGGCCCCATTTTCCGACCATCATCTAGCCACCATAACAGCCTCCCTCCGTGCAGAGAGGCCGGGGCCGGCCTATTGGCACTTTAACAACAGCCTGTTGGAGAATGAGGGCTTCGTGACGTCCTTCCGGGAGTTTTGGCTGGCCTGGCGAGAGCAGTGGCGTGCCTTTCCCTTGGCGCGGCGATGGTGGGATCTAGGGAAGGTGTGCGCCAAGCTCTTCTGCCGTGACTACACCTGGGGCACCAGCCGACGGAGAAATGCAGCGATAGAGCAGTTGGAACGGGAGGTCTTAGAGATGGAGAGGCGTCTGGCCGCCAGCCCTGAGGACCCATTCCTCTGCAGAGCGTGCCGGGAGAAGCGGGAGGAGCTCCGGGCCCTCAAGGACCATCGGGCCCAAGGTGCCTTTGTTCGATCCCGCATCCGCCTCCTTCGGGAGATGGATCAAAGCTCCCGTTTCTTCTACGCCCTGGAGAAAACGAGGGGGGCCAAGAAACACGTCACCTGCCTTCTAGCAGAAGACGGCGCCCCCCTCACGGATCCAGTGGAGATGTGTGGGAGGGCCCGTGACTTCTACACAAGCCTTTTCTCCCCGGATCCGACCGATCCTGGTGCTTGCAGAGTGCTCTGGGAGCAACTCCCCACGGTCAGCGTGGGCGACCGAGACCGACTAGAGCTGCCTCTCACCCTGGCCGAGTTTTCGGAAGCCCTCTGTCGCATGCCCACCAATAAATCTCCAGGCATGGACGGGCTGACTGTGGAGTTCTACCGTGCGTTCTGGGACATCCTTGGCCAAGACCTAGCCACTGTCTGGGCTGAGTCTTTGCAGGGCGGGGTCCTCCCTCTTTCGTGCAGGCGAGCAGTACTCGCCTTGTTGCTGAAGAAGGGGGACCTCCGCGATTGGCGTCCCGTCTCACTCCTTAACACGGACTACAAAATCGTAGCGAAAGCAATCTCGCTGCGGCTAGGGTCCGTGATGGCAGACGTGATCCACCCAGACCAGACCTATACTGTCCCGGGTCGCAGCATTTTTGACAACCTATTTCTAGTCCGAGACCTTTTGGAACTCGGGCGTAGAGACAGTCTGTCGTTCGCCCTCCTGTCTCTCGATCAGGAAAAGGTGTTCGATAGAGTAGACCATGAGTACCTCTTGAGCACTCTGCAGGAGTTTGGATTCGGACCTCAGTTTGTGAGTTTTCTCCGGGTGCTGTGCGCCTCCGCGGAGTGTTTGGTTAGGCTCAACTGGACCCTGACCGAGCCGGTCAGCTTCGGGTGAGGAGTGCGGCAGGGGTGCCCCCTCTCGGGCCAGCTGTATGCTCTGGCGATCGAGCCTTTCCTCTGTCTCCTCCGCAGGAGGTTGACAGGGTTGGTGCTGCGGGAGCCGGAGTTGCGGCTGGTCCTGTCGGCGTACGCCGATGATGTACTCCTCGTGGTCCAGGACCCGGGCGACTTGGCGCGGGTGGAGGCTTGCCAGGCCATCTATTCGGCAGCCTCCTCCGCCCGAGTCAACTGGGTCAAGAGCTCTGGCTTGGCGGTGGGGGACTGGCGGCAGGTGAGCTCCCTCCCACCCGCGCTTCAGACCATCCGGTGGAGTGCGGGTCCACTGCTCTACCTAGACGTTTACCTTTCTGTCACGCACCCTTCCCCGCCGGAGAACTGGCAAAATTTAGAAGGCTGGGTAATAGAGCGGCTCCGGAAATGGACGAGGCTACTCCGATGTCTCTCCCTCCGAGGGAGAGCACTGGTGCTTAACCAACTAGTCCTGTCCATGCTCTGGTACCGGCTCAACACCCTGGTCCCGGCCCCGGGTTTCCTGACCAACCTCCGGACATCGATTCGAGAGTTTTTTTGGTCAGGAATGTACTGGGCCCCTGTTGGGGTTCTTCATCTACCCCTGAAGGAAGGAGGGCAGGGCCTGAAGTGTCTGCACACTCAGGTCCGTGTCTTCCGCCTCCAGGCCCTGCAGAGGCTCCTTTATAGTGCAGGTAGTTCAACGTGGAGCATATTGGCTCACGCCTTCCTGCGCCACTTCCAAGGGCTCCGATACAACCGGCAGCTCTTTTATCTCTGTCTGAGAGGTTTTCCGCGAGACCTCTCCGGGCTGCCGGTCTTCTACCAGGACCTCCTCCGGACCTGGAAACCATACTCAACGACCAGGTCCGTGGCGGCCACCGTGGGAGCAGATCTCCTCACGGAGCCCCTGCTACACAACCCCCAGCTCCGTGTGCAGGCGGCGGAGTCCCGCTCAGTGCGCCAGAGTTTGGTCCTGGCGGAAGTCACGAGAGTGGGAGACCTCCTGGACTATGACCGGGGAGACTGGCTGGATCCCCTGACGCTCGCCCAGCGCATGGGGCTCTCCAGACCTCGTACCCCCCCCCGGCGCGTACTTCAGGAGGTGAAGGCCGCCTTGACGCCCGCTGCTCGGGCTTATCTTAATCGAGCCCTGCGCGAGGGCGCACCCCGCCCACCCTCTACCCCAGGCCCGCTGAACCTTTCAATTGGGCCCCTACCCCGTAGATCCCAACAAACCCCTCACCCTTTCACTGCAAGCCGGCTGCATGAACTGCAGCCGGTCAGCTTCCAAATCGCGCCACGGAAATATTTATACACACTCACGCTTCACACCCTTCATGCCCACACCCTGGTGTCCCGCCCCGATACAAAGTGGCGGGACCTCCTGCCACCTTTGGAGGGTGAGCAACCTTGGTGGGCCAGCCTGTATTCCACCTTGGTCCCGAGGCCCGTCGGGGACATTAGTTGGCGGCTCCTTCACGGAGCTGTAAGCACAGGCGTGTTTTTGACACGGTTCACCCCCCATCCCGGATACTTGCCCTTTTTGCAACGTGAGGGAAACCCTGGCGCATGTATATTTAGAGTGTGCCAGATTGCAGCCCCTTTTCTGGCTCCTCACGAATATTTTATTACGCTTTTGGCTCCACTTTTCCCCTCACCTTTTTATCTACACACGCCCCATCCGTGGCCCCACAAAATCGTGAGATCTCCTGGTTAACCTCCTCCTAGCCCTAGCTAAAACAGCCATTTATAAAACCAGAGAGGGGAGGTTGGCTAATGAAGCGTCCTGCGATTGTGGGGCCGTTTTCCGATCCTCAGTACATTCACGTATCCGGGCAGAGTTCCTCTGGGCGGCGTCCACCGACTCCCTTGACACCTTTGAGGAGCGGTGGGCGCTGTCCGAGGTTCTCTGCTCGGTGACCCCGTCC
The DNA here is from genome assembly GCF_965152235.1 of Eretmochelys imbricata. Classification (NCBI taxonomy): domain Eukaryota; kingdom Metazoa; phylum Chordata; order Testudines; family Cheloniidae; genus Eretmochelys; species Eretmochelys imbricata. The sequence goes on along the minus strand of NC_135576.1, from coordinate 129,463,701 downwards.
AGTTCCCTCCGTCTGACCCTTTGATTGAGAGGAAGAGCGAGAGACCCCAGCCCCAGCCGTTGCCGCTGTGGATACCATCATCATTGTCACCTAAGAGGGGTCCTATAACACGTGGGTGTAACCCCCCCCCCCCCCAAACTGCCCACCCCGCAGCCATGCCCATCTTGTCGGGCACTCTCAGGAGAAGAATAATCGGTGACACTGGGCGTGGCACTAGGTAATTCAGGAGGGTGGAAGACCACGAGTGTCGAGGAAGCCCCCCCGCTCTGGGCCCAGGCGAGCCTGAACACTTCTCCCTCCTGAAGGCTGCTGTGTTATACCTTCTGTTTGCTCTTGTTTTGTTGCATAGTTTTGCTTTATTCTTTTTGGTGATTCTTTGTAAGTGTTACACAAATAAAATTCTTTTCTGCTTCAAAAAAAAAAAAAAACAAAACCCTGGCCTTGCGCCTCAGCATGGACCCTGGAGCCTAATCTCTTCCCAAATGCCTGGCCTGCGCGGAATAGGTGGTTGTAAAGGGAAAACCTGTGCTTTTCTGGGGGGAGATTTTGCTGACTACAAGAAAGAAAGCAACCTAGAATATCAGGGTTGGAAGGGACCTCAGGAGGTCATCTAGTCCAACCCTCTGCTCAAAGCAGGGCCAATCCCCAATTTTTGGCCCAGATCCCTAAATGGCTGCCTCAAGGATTGCACTCACAACCCTGGGTTTTGCTCAAACGTAATGCTCAAACCACTGAGCTATCCGTCCCCGCCACAAACTCACCCAGTCCAAATGAACACAGTGAAGCCATTTGTGAAGGTGATTTTTTTTTATTTCTGTTTTGTCAACATTAAATAGATTAATTTAGCAAACGAATCCCAAAAGAAACTTCCCATTCTCTTTATTTCTTCGGTCTAACGGGGGGGATTTGGCTGAAGATTTGTGTTATTCAGGAGCTGGCCTGAGTGGGACCAGACATCACATTCCTTCCCATTTGCTCTGCGAAGGAAAGGAGGATTTTACCCCTGCAGCATCAGGAGGCCAAAAGATCTCCGGCCTCCAGATGGCTTCCTATCTGAGATCCAAACCAACAGTGAGGAGGTAATAACATAGGCCAAGAAACATGGACCCCACATCTTTGCCTCAATTTGCTGCTGGGTGGGAGGGAACAGAGATTAGAGATGCCTGCTAGTTGCAGAAATTCATATATTATAGAATACAAAAGAACTGGAGCATCTCTGATGGGTGTAATTATAGAATTACAGTTCTCAGACACGTTTCAGAGTAGCAGCCGTGTTAGTCTGTATCCACAAAAAGAAAAGGAGTACTTGTGGCACCTTAGAGACTAACAAATTTATTTGAGCATAAGCTTTCGTGAGCTACAGCTCACTTCATCAGATGCATGGGATATTGATTTTCCACTGAATGCATCCGATGAAGTGAGCTGTAGCTCATGAAAGCTTATGCTCAAATAAATTGGTTAGTCTCTGAGGTGCCACAAGTCCTCCTTTTCTTTTTGAGTTCTCAGACAGGCTTTGTTTGGCACCATGCGGATTCATAAATACAGTGTGATTCCATTTGATATGCATTCCTGTACCACTCAACATAAAACAAAACAAATAGCCACATTTGTAAACATCTCAGTTTATCAGAAAGAAAATTTACTCTTTTTCATGGAAATCAATAGGACTGGGATTGGGTGGTGAGAGATCAGAGTGGAAGGATCTTCTTGTCATGTTGGGAGTGGGAAGCCAGGGGTCTCTTTAAGTCAGTCTCATGGGGAAACAGCCAGCCTGACTCCTGCTGCTGGTCAGGATGGAATCCAGCACACATGTGGTTTCATTCTCTCCAAAATGGAAGTGCGGGAAAATGTTTGGAATTTTTAGCAGATAAACGGAATGTATAGATTTCACTCACAAGATGCGGGGAAGTGGTCTAGCCTGCATTCAACAGAAATCAATGGCCAAATATTGCACATTAGTAATTAATTTTCTTCTGAGTCCATTGCATATAGTAGAGTACTGAATACCTTAAGTGAAATTTCCTGTCATAAATACAGATGGTTTTTATCTATTATTTAACAGCTAAAATATGCTAAGCACAATCTAGGTACTTATGTGGTTGCTATCAATTTAGTATCTGAACACCTTTAAGCAATATTAACTCCTTTTTAAAGAAGGAAAACTGAAACACAAAGTGAGAAAGTGACTTAACCAAAGTCATACAAGAAGTCAGTGCCAGAGCCAGGAATTGTATCTAGATCTCCTGTGTTCTGTTTCAGTGCTATAACTAGAAACTTTCTCCCTGATCCATAGAGTTTATGGCTTAAATAAATCATGACACCCCAAAGAAGGATAAGGGCAAGGCTTAAGTGGGTTGTTTAGAGACCTGCATCCCTATTTGAGTTCTTACGTTTTTGTTTGCTTGCATTTGTCATATTAGTTTGATTTTTGATGCATCCAATGGAGTGAGCTGTAGCTCATGAAAGCTTATGCTCAAATAAATTGGTTAGTCTCTAAGGTGCCACAAGTACTCCTTTTCTCTTTGTGAATACAGACTAACACGCCTGCTTCTCTGAAATCTTTGATTTTAGTGTAACTCACCCTGATTACTTTCAATATATATAGCAAGCAATTTAGCAAATATTTTCAGATGACAATTTAGAAGTACTCTCTGTATATAAGATTCACATTTCTGAAGGAGTTAGTTTAGTCTGCCAAATACAAGAAAAACAGGTGTCGAATAAAGTGAGTCAGGAAAGGTGCCTTTTGGAAATGCTTCTTGGAACGTTTCTAAAAGAGATCGTGCTAGCTCATCCACATACGTTGTATACAGGTGACTGTTAGTCCCCAAACTCTTGCCAGCATGCCATGTGCCTGGTACTCTTCTAGTATCATGTGCTTTCTGCTTCTAAAGCACATGGGCAACACCTAGTGTCAATGGAGGGACACTGCATACTTGGAAAGATCCATGTATTATCTCCAAGGTAAACATTGTTTAGTTGTTCATAATGTTTTGAATCACTCAGTTATTATCAGTGACCATAGAAGAGTTTTTATCAAATTATTCTCCCCTCTTCTTCCCCCCCCCCACGAATTTTCAGGTGATATCAGGTTTCAGAGTAACAGCCGTGTTAGTCTGTATTCGCAAAAAGAAAAGGAGTACTTGTGGCACCTTAGAGACTAACCAATTTATTTGAGCATGAGCTTTCGTGAGCCACATGAAGTGAGCTGTGGCTCACGAAAGCTCATGCTCAAATAAATTGGTTAGTCTCTAAGGTGCCAGCGTTCCCTCTGCTGGTGATCCACAGCTGTATGAGGCACTTTTGTGAAAGGCTCAGGGATCCAATGCCCTCTTTCACTGCCCCCCAAGGGAGACCTGTCCCTGAAGCTGCCTGAGGAGTTAGACTAGCAGCCGTGCCCCTCAGACAGTGAACTGCAGCTGGTTGCTGTCTGGAGCAGCTGCAGGGGGAGTCCAGTTTTTAGCTGAGATCCTGAGACACCAGCACCAGTTCCCCATTCCCTATCACTCCAGGCTGCCTGTTAGACTCAGTGGGAAGTGCTGGTAGCTACAGCTGTGTCAGGAGTTCAGATCAGCTAAGCACTCTGTGTGCGTGATACTGACAGTCCATGACTGGATCACCTGCACTAGGGCAGCCAACTCTGTAGTTCCAAACTGAAGGTCGGATAACTTTTCATATTTCAAATTTTAGACTTTGTTTTTCATGCCAAACGTTCCTTCTTAGCTGGTTGTTCACTTCCTTGAAGAACAAAAGTAAAGTCTCAGGTATTGCCAACCTCAGCCATTCAGAAATCATGTGTCAGATCTCTTTTCCCCCCTTCTTCCCCCCGCCCACCAATGAGAGTCAGACCCAGTATTTGGCGAATAGTGATAGTAAAAGGAAAAGCAGATTCATCCACCCCACCCCTGCCAAAATGCAGAGAAAGAAAAGCAAGCATGACACAGGTAATTGGGGATCTAAGGGACCAGGTTTCAGAGATGCACAAATACACGTGTGTAAGCTGAACAGAAGCGAAGACAGCCAATGCACACCCGTAAATCAGTAGACTGTGCATGCACATCAGCTAATTAGCTGCCTAACCAATCATGTGAGTACAGATACTTTATTTGCACACACTCTCGGTGTTTGTGTGAACAAGGTGGGAATATGAAAAGGAGGCCTTGTGGCACCTTAGAGACTAACCAATTTATTTGAGCATGAGCTTTCGTGAGCTACAGCTCACTTCAAATGTTACATTGTACATTGCATTGATACATTGGTACATCCATAACTTTGAAAATGAGGGCCTACTGTAGAGAGATGGTTAACTGAGTCCTCCAAGGACATTACAGATTCTCTGGGATCTTTTTGTAGCTCAGAAGACTGAATTTCAGGGTTCTTTGCATTAGGATTGCTTTACTGCCCCAACTGGAGGTCTGCGCTGGTTCAAACATCTGTCCCACCTAGTCCCTTCCATAGATGCACTTCCAAGCTCAGCAGAGGGATTTCTTGTAACATTCCTGCTCTAATTCCTTTTATAGCCATTAGCACCTTGATCTACTAGTGCAAGTTAATCCTACATTTTCAAATAATTAAATACGAGGAGTGAAATTCACCTCAGTGCACACGTTCAGGGCAAGGCCTAGGCACCACTTCAGTCTCACTTATGCCTTCAGAGGGTATGTCTACACTACGAAATTAGGTCGAATTTATAGAAGTCGGTTTTATATATTCGAGTGTGTGTGTCCCCACAGAAAATGCTCTAAGTGCATTAAGTGCATTAATTCGGCGGAGTGCTTCCACAGGACCGAGGCTAGAGTCAACTTCCGGAGCGTTGCACTGTGGGTGGCTATCCCACAGTTCCCGCAGTCTCCGCTGCCCATTGGAATTCTGGGTTGAGATCCCAATGCCTGATGGGGCTAAAACATTGTCGCGGGTGGTTCTGGGTACATATCGTCAGGTCTCCCTTTCCTCCCTCCCTCCATGAAAGCAAGGGCAGACAATCATTTCACACCTTTTTCCTGAGTTACCTGTGCAGACGCCATACCACGGCAAGCATGGAGCCTGCTCAGCTCACTGTCACCGTATGTCTCCTGGGTGCTGGCAGACACGGTACTGCATTGCCACACAGCAGCAGCAACCCATTGCCTTGTGGCAGCAGACGGTGCAATAGGACTGGTAGCCGTCATTGTCATGTCCGAGGTGCTCCTGGCCACATCGGCCAGGAGCGCCTGGGCAGAAATGGGCGCAGGGATTAAATTTGGAGTGACTTGATCAAGTCATTCTCTTTAGTCCTGCAGTCAGTCCTATTGAACCATCTTATGGTGAGCAGACAGGCGATATGGATTGCTAGCAGTCCTATTGCATCATCTTCTGCCGAGCAGGCAGGAGATGAGGATGGCTAGCAGTCATATTGTACCATCTTCTGCCGAGCAGCCCTGAGATGTGGATAGCATGCAGTCCTTCTGCACCATCTGCTGCCAGCCAAAAATGTAAAAGATAGATGGAGTGTATCAAAACAAGAAATAGACCAGATTTGCTTTGTACTCATTTGCTTCCCCCCCTCCCCCGTCTAGGGGACTCATTCCTCTAGGTCACGCTGCAGTCACTCACAGAGAAGGTGCAGCGAGGTAAATCTAGCCATGTGTCAATCAGAGGCCAGGCTAACCTCCTTGTTCCAATAAGAACAATTACTTAGGTGCACCATTTCTTATTGGAACCCTCCGTGAAGTCCTGCCTGAAATACTCCTTGATGTAAAACCACCCCCTTTGTTGATTTTAGCTCCCTGAAGCCAACCTTGTAAGCCGTGTCCTCAGTCGCCCCTCCCTCCGTCAGAGCAACGGCAGACAATCGTTCCGCACCCTTTTTCTGTGTGGACGCCATACCAAGGCAAGCATGGAGGCCGCTCAGCTCACTTTGGCAATTAGGAGCACATTAAACACCACATGCATTATCCAGCAGTATATGCAGCACCAGAACCTGGCAGAGCGATACCGGGTGAGGAGGCGATGTCAGCGCGGTCACGTGAGTGATCAGGACATGGACACAGATTTCTCTGAAAGCATGGGCCCTGCCAATGCATGCATCATGGTGCTAATGGGGCAGGTTCATGCTGTGGAACGCCGATTCTGGACTCGGGAAACAAGCACTGACTGGTGGGACCGCATAGTGTTGCAGGTCTGGGACGATTCCCAGTGGCTGCGAAACTTTCGCATGCGTAAGGGCACTTTCATGGAACTTTGCGACTTGCTTTCCCCTGCTCTGAAGCGCATGAATACCAAGATGAGAGCAGCCCTCACAGTTGAGAAGCGAGTGGCGATAGCCCTGTGGAACCTTGCAGCGCCAGACAGCTACCGGTCAGTTGGGAATCACTTTGGAGTGGGCAAATCTACTGTGGGGGTTGCTGTGATGCAAGTAGTCAACACAATCATTGAGCTGCTGCTATCAAAGGTAGTGACTCTGGAAAATGTGCAGGTCATAGTGGATGGCTTTGCTGCAATGGGATTCCCTAACTGTGGTGGGGCCATAGACGGAACCCATATCCCTATCTTGGCACCGGAGCACCAAGCCGGCGAGTACATAAACCGCAAGGGGTACTTTTCAATAGTGCTGCAAGCTCTGGTGGATCACAAGGGACGTTTCACCAACATCAGCGTGGGATGGCCGGGAAAGGTACATGACGCTCGCATCTTCAGAAACTCTGGTCTGTTTCAAAAGCTGCAGGAAGGGACTTTATTCCCAGACCAGAAAATAACCGTTGCGGATGTTGAAATGCCTATAGTTATCCTTGGGGACCCAGCCTACCCCTTAATGCCATGGCTTATGAAGCCGTACACAGGCAGCCTGGACAGTAATCAGGAGCTGTTCAACTACAGGCTGAGCAAGTGCAGAATGGTGGTAGAATGCGCATTTGGATGTTTAATGGCGAGCTGGCACAGTTTAGTGACTCGCTTAGACCTCAGCAAAACCAATATTCCCACTGTTATTACTGCTTGCTGTGTGCTCCACAATATCTGTGAGAGTAAGGGGGAGACGTTTATGGCGGGGTGGGAGGTTGAGGCAAATCCCGTGGCTGCTGGTTACACGCAGCCAGACACCAGAGCGGTTAGAAGAGCACAGGAGGGTGCGGTATGCATCAGAGAAGCTTTGAAAATCCGTTTCATGACTGGCCAGGCTACGGTGTGAAAGTTCTTTGTTTCTCCTTGATGAAACCCCCCTTACTTCCCTGTAAGCTAACCACCTTCCCCTCCTCCCTTCGATCACCGCTTGCAGAGGCAATAAAGTCATTGTTGCTTCACATTCATGCATTCTTTATTCATTCATCACACAAATAGGGGGATGACTACCAAGGTAGCCCAGGAGGGATGGTGGAGGAGGGAAGGAAAATGCCACACAGCACTTTAAAAGTTTACAACTTTAAAATTTATTGAATGCCAGCCTTCTTTTTTTTGGGCAATCCTCTGTGGCGGAGTGGCTGGTTGGCCGGTGGCCTCCCCACCGCGTTCTTGGGTGTCTGGGTGTGGAGGCTATGGAACTTGGGGAGGAGGGCAGTTGGTTACACAGGGGCTGTAGTGGCAGTCTGTGCTCCAGCTGCCTTTGCTGCAGCTCAACCATACACTGGAGCATACTGGTTTGATCCTCCAGCAGCCTCAGCATTGAATCCTGGCTCCTCTCATCACGCTGCCGCCACATTTGAGCTTCAGCCCTGTCTTCAGCCCACCACTTACTCTCTTCAGCCTGCCACCTCTCCTCCCGATCATTTTGTGCTTTCCTGCACTCTGACATTGTCTGCCTCCACGCATTCATCTGTGCTCTGTCAGTGTGGGCGGACAGCATGAGCTCAGAGAACATTTCATCACGAGTGCGTTTTTTTCTCTTTCTAATCTTCACTAGCCTCTGGGAAGGAGAAGATCCTGTGATCATTGAAACACATGCAGCTGGTGGAGAAAAAAAAAAGGGACAGTGGTATTTAAAAAGACACATTTTATAAAACAGTGGCTACACTCTTTCAGGGTAAACCTTGCTGTTAACATTACACACATAGCACATGTGCTTTCGTTACAAGGTCGCATTTTGCCTCCCCCCACCGCGTGGCTACCCCCTCAACCCTCCCCTCTCCCAGTGGCTAACAGTGGGGAACATTTCTGTTCAGCCACAGGCAAACAGCCCAGCAGGAACGGGCTCCTCTGAGTGTCCCCTGAAGAAAAGCACCCTATTTCAACTAGGTGACCATGAATGATATCTCACTCTCCTGAGGACAACACAGAGAGATAAAGAACGGATGTTGTTTGAACGCCAGCAAACATGCACTGCAATGCTTTGTTGTACAATGATTCCCGAGTACGTGTTACTGGCCTGGAGTGGTAAAGTGTCCTACCATGAAGGATGCAATAAGGCTGCCCTCCCCAGAAACCTTTTGCAAAGGCTTTGGGAGTACATCCAGGAGAGCCGCAAATGCCAGGGCAAATTAATCCTTTAACATGCTTGCTTTTAAACCATGTATAGTATTTTAAAAGGTACACTCACCGGAGGTCCCTTCTCCGCCTGCTGGGTCCAGGAGGCAGCCTTGGGTGGGTTTGGGAGGTACTGGCTCCAGGTCCAGGGTGAGAAACAGTTCCTGGCTGTTGGGAAAACCAGTTTCTCCGCTTGCTTGCTGTGAGCTATCTACAACCTCATCATCATCATCATCTTCTTCGTCCCCAAAACCTGCTTCCGTGTTGCCTCCATCTCCATTGAAGGAGTCAAACAACACGGCTAGGGTAGTGGTGGCTGAACCCCCTAAAATGGCATGCAGCTCATCATAGAAGCGGCATGTTTGGGGCTCTGACCCGGAGCAGCCGTTCGCCTCTCTGGTTTTCTGGTAGGCTTGCCTCAGCTCCTTAAGTTTCATGCGGCACTGCTTCAGGTCCCTGTTATGGCCTCTGTCCTTCATGCCCTGGGAGATTTTGACAAAGGTTTTGGCATTTCGAAAACTGGAACGGAGTTCTGATAGCACGGATTCCTCTCCCCATACAGCGATCAGATCCCGTACCTCCCGTTCAGTCCATGCTGGAGCTCTTTTGCGATTCTGGGACTCCATCATGGTCACCTCTGCTGATGAGCTCTGCGTGGTCACCTGCAGCTTGCCATGCTGGCCAAACAGGAAATGAGATTCAAAAGTTCGCGGTTCTTTTCCTGTCTACCTGGCCAGTGCATCTGAGTTGAGAGTGCTGTCCAGAGCGGTCACAATGGAGCACTCTGGGATAGCTCCCGGAGGCCAATACAGTCTAATTGTGTCCACAGTACCCCAAATTCGACCTGGCAAGGCCGATTTAAGCGCTAATCCACTTGTCAGGGGTGGAGTAAGGAAATCGATTTTAAAAGCTCTTTAAGTCGAAATAAAGGGCTTCATCGTGTGGACGGGTGCAGGTTTACATCAATTTAACGCTGCTAAATTCGACCTAAAGTCCTAGTGTAGACCAGGGTAGAGTAAACTGTAGGTCTTGGGCCCTCTGGACATGTCAGAGAATATCTTGAGGTACAAGAGAACACGGGGGAAGGTCAGTAAGTTTTCACTTTTGTTAAAAAATTCCAGTCTGTTAAAATGAGCCATACTACAAAATGTATTACCTGGCACATTTTCAAAAGCCATGCGCCAACTGTGCTCAGTACATAATCAAACATGCATTGGCAACAGGAATGTTTAATGTAGCCTATAGCAGGGTTGGTGATGCATTTTGTTGTTTCTCATTTTAAATTAGTGAGAATATTAGCACCCAATTTTCTGAGGTGCTGAGTCCCTGCATTTCCTATTCGAGTCAGTGCAAGTGGAGCTCAGAACATGGAGGAACATGGCACTTTAAGTCTGATCAAAGCTAAGTACTATTCTTTTAATTAATGAAATGAGGGCTTTAAGAAACTTAGGCTTTGCCTTTCATGTTATGTGGTAGAGAGGGTCTGGGGGCTTCATGTTTTATAACAGTGCAATTAATGGTGTTTTCTGAATTTTATAAAGAATTCTACTTTCCAAATTCATTCTAGGCTCAGTTCTTAAGTCACTGGGCGTGGGGTGCTAAATACCTTTGAGGATCTGAGCCCTAAGTCACTTGGGCATTCTATTCTTTTTTTAATTTAACTTGCTACAAATTTTCAGAACTTAAAAAGCACTCCTGCATACATGCAAAACTCTCAATACCTCAAAATAGAGGGGACTTAATGATACTAAGAATGTGCCCTAAGCAGCACCTCTTTCAGGGAGAGAGTGCAGATTGAAAGGAAAATGAAATGTTACTTTTCTTTCGCCATAAAAACGTGTAAAGTTGATTAAAAAGTAAAAGAAAGCAATTAAAAAAGAATCATAGAAAAATTATGGAGCAGGTCCTCAAGGAATCAATTCTGAAGCACATAGAGGAGAGGAAAGTGATCAGGAACAGTCAGCATGGATCCACCAAGGGCAAGTCATGCCTGACTAATCTAATTGCCTTCTATGATGAGATAACTGGTTCTGTGGATGAGGGGAAAGCAGTGACTTTAGCAAAGCTTTTGACACGGTCTCCCACAGTATTCTTGCCAGCAAGTTAAAGAAGTATGGGCTGGATGAATGGACTATAAGGTGGATAGAAAGCTGGCTAGATTGTCGGGCTCAACGGGTAGTGATCAATGGCTCCATGTCTAGTTGGCAGCCGATATCAAGTGGAGTGCCGCAAGGGTCGGTCCTCGGGCCGGTTTTGTTCAATATTTTCATTAATGATCTGGAGGATGGCGGGGATTGCACCCTCAGCAAATTTGCAGGTGACACTAAACTGGGAGGGGAGGTAGATACGCTGGAGGGTAGGGATAGGATACAGAGGGACCTAGACAAATTAGAGGATTGGGCCAAAAGAAATCTGATGAGGTTCAACAAGGACAAGTGCAGAGTCCCGCACTTAGGACGGAAGAATCCCATGCACCGCTACAGACTAGGGACCGAATGGCTTGGCAGCAGTTCTGCAGACAAGGACCTAGGGGTTACAGTGGACTAGAAGCTGGATATGAGTCAACAGTGTGCCGTTGTTGCCAAGAAGGCCAATGGCATTTTGGGCTGTATAAGTAGGGGCATTGCCAGCAGATGGAGGGACGTGATCGTTCCCCTCTATTCGACATTGGTGAGGCCTCATCTGGAGTACTGTGTCCAGTTTTGGGCCCCACACTACAAGGAGGATGTGGAAAAATTGGAAAGAGTCCAGCAGAGGGCAACAAAAATGATTAGGGGACTGGAACACATGACTTGGAGAGGCTGAGGGAACTGGGATTGTTTAGTCTGCGGAAGAGAAGAATGAGGGGGGATTTGATAGCTGCTTTCAACTACCTGAAAGGGGTTCCAAACATGATGGATCTAGACTGTTCTCGGTAGTTGCAGATGACAGAACGAGGAATAATGGTCTCAAGTTGCAGTGGGGGAGGTTTAGCTTGGATATTAGGAAAACCTTTTTTACTAGGAGGGTGGTGAAGCACTGGAATGCGTTACCTAGGGAGGTGGTGGAATCTCCTTCCTTAGAAGTTTTTAAGGTCAGGCTTGACAAAGCCCTGGCTGGGATGATTTAGTTGGGGATTGGTCCTGCTTTGAGCAGGGGGTTGGACTAGATGACCTCCTGAGGTCCCTTCCAACCCTGACATTCTATGATTCTAAGAAAGTAAAAGCATAAAGCACCTGTGGCTCTTTATTCCAGATGTTAGAAAGGAGCCATACATGTTAAGTCTTTATTATTCTGAGTGTTCAATTATTGTCAGTCTACAGGTAAACAAACTCAGTCACCAAGACAAGCTGTATACTAAAAGGAGACATCACCCCAGTCAAATGTTACATTTTCTAAGCACTGCAGAGCTCAGAGTTTTGGAAATTCTCTAGGCTCTTTGGAAATTCTCCCCCTTAATTCAGGTCCCTAGATAGTAACTGTTGGGTGTGGAGCTCTGTTGAAGAACTAGCCCGAGATGTTTACACAAGTGTATCGAGCTGTGCTTGTTTTTCCATCTGATTCCCCGTCTCCCCACTTTATTTTCACACTACATTCATGTACTACAGTTTTATTATGTAGGCCAGGTCTACACTATAAACTGACATCGGTATAACTATGTCGCTCAGGGGGGTGAAAAATTCCCCCCTCCAAGCGACGCAGTTATGCTGACCTAACCCCCGTAGTGTAGACAGCAGTACGTTGATGAGAGAGCTTCTCCCGGCGACATAACTGCCACCTGTCGCGGAGGTGGATTAACTACATGGATGGGAGAAGCTCTCCTGTCGGCATAGTAACGTCTTCGCTAAAGCGGCACAGTTGTGCCACTGCAGTGTTTTACGTGTGGACCTGCCCGTAGTTAGGGCCTGGCTTTCCAACCCTTCCTTCATGTGAGTAGTCTCATTTCATTAGGATTAGTTGCATAGGGCAAGACTGCACACATGATAATGGGTTACAGGATTGGGCCCATACTGAGTAAAACCAGCACTCTTTTGGCTGTATAACCAATTTCAGCAGGAATATACCAAGTTCACAGTTTCTTTGGGATTGTTTAATGGTTTAAACATTTTCTTCTGATAAAATCAATTCAGTGTAAATGATGCGTTTTCTCCCATTTTTTTTCCAGAGATCAAACTACTGGAAAAATTTAACTTTTAAAGTGCATTCCACGGCTGTCTAAATGGGAGCTTTGAATGTGATTTCTACACACTCTATGTCACAGTATTTTAAATAGCTGATCAAAAGAACCTATAATAACCCAGTGAACTCTACCAGCATGTGTACCTTGCTTGTGGAGTAATTGCAGCTTAAACTCAACAGGGAAGAAAATAGGACCAGTCATAAGACTAACCCAGTGTTTGAAGTGAAATTGAGCACTTTGAATGTCTTGGCCTCTTCGTCAATTCAGAAGTGCTACACTCTCCTACAGAGTTCCATCGCGGACACTACAAAAGGAACAAGTTCTATCAAGCGGAGCACAAAGAATAAAGGAAACAAAAGCTTACGTTTCTTCATCTCTATTTATCTTTCACGTTCTGTGAGCCTTGCACTTTTCTGATCTGAAGAAGTCTAATTTTGCATTATTAATGGTAAAAATTGCTTCTCCTTTAAGAGAATCAAAACAAGTGAAATCATAGAGGGGGTGTTGGAGAACGGAGAGGTAGGCAGGCAGCTGCATGCATTACTCCAGTTCATATTGTTAGCAAGAACATTGGCATGGTTTTGCACATAAGCTTTTGAGAACCAGGTTGAAGCACATGCAATTTTTTGCTCCTTTCCGCAATTTTATCTGGAGGATTATGCTCTGAGGGGTGCTGAAAGTAAACTAGTAATGAATCCCCCTTTTACTCTGGGGGGGGGGGGTATTCATAGCTTACAGAGAAGCAGTGTGAGATAAGAGTATAACATTAATGTGTAAGAAAGAGCATTGTGCTGTGTAATGCCTCCTGCAAAGCTCTAGAAGAAATCCCAATCGTTAACAGAACTGGAAATAAATGAGAAAACAAAGTAAGATATAATTCTTGAAAAGCCACAAGCAGCAGAGAGAAAACCCATGAAATAACAAAAAGTGACTGACTGGAAGATGCACCAGGTTCAAGATAAGTGATGTCAATGAATGTACACCTACTCATAAGGATGTGAAAACTGCAAGGTATACATGGGCCATTTGGGCCAGTAGAGGAATTTTCTCAATAAGCCATTCTCAAAGTGGGCTGAATTTTTCCAGGTTTTTGTACAAACGTTACGTTTTTAAAATATCACATTCATGGTCATGTAATTTTTCATTATTCAAGCAACACAAGCATACTGTGCATTGTAATGCTGGGGTACAAACGGAATATTGATCCGGGGTATCATCATTTGTTAAGCACATGCCACTCAGCAGAATAAAACAAAGTGACAGGCCCCTGCTTCCATGAGGCTGAAGTCTAATTCAGACAGAATTATATTACCTAACCAGTGAATTCTCAAATTTCTATTTCTTTCATTTATTACTTTGAAAGTACCAGCCACCCCAATAGAGGGTGAAATCCTGGCCCAACTGAAGTCAATGGCAATAGTCACATTGATTTCAAAGAGCCCAGACTCCCTGTCAAATATCTGGGACACTGTACAAAAAAAAATAAAAATTAAGGTGTGGGTGTGGCGAATTAAGCCCAGATGCAGCTAGTCAGCAAGTGCACAAGGAAGAAAGAGTGAAAGAAAAGAGGGCCAATATGTACAAGTGTACCAAATACAACCTTACACTTAGCTCTGGAGACTGCAGCATAGGGACTCTGGCCAACACGGTAAGGGAGGCCTTAGGGGATCCCCCACCCCAATGCAGACCAAACTTCAGGACAATGAGCCAAGACAACTGAAGTGATCCTGGTGTTTTGGACAGACTGGTGGAGAGCAGTCCCTTAGGCACATCTCAGGTCCGTTAGGCAGGTTCAGGGAACATTTCTGTTACTGCCAAGTTAGACTACAATCTTCCAAAAGTCTTGCCAAGTGGACAGTAGCCCCAATGGCCAACAAAATAGCCACACCCCGTAGTCTGAGCAACTCTGGCTACCCAGGGCTGCTGGGACGGCCCCTGCGGCTGTCTGAACTTGTGCCAGAGCTAAACTTTGCTAGCCCTGGAATCTGGGAGCAAAGGTGAGAGCTCTGTTGGACCCAGTGATCTCGCCCATGCACAGAGTGTACACCAGCCTCTACACTCATTGAATGAAAGCAATTATATTTCGGTGAGATTGTGTCTCAGGATGCAGTTTACATAGATGAACAATTAATGTGGTTAAATAAACCAGTTAGGGCCATATTCTGTCCTTAGCTGGACGCAGGCATTAACCCCAAAGCAAGTATTACATGAACAACGGCCGAATATAGACCTGACAGGATTATTGCTTCAGCTACACTGATACTTGACAGGCCATGGACCATTAGGGATTATAAAAGGCCTAGCCGTGGAGGGTCAAACCCCAGCTTCCCCGGTGACCCAGCAGAAGGGACATGACTGTGGCCTTTTCACTCCTGTTAGCGCTGCTCGGGAACAGCTCTGAACAGCAGCAGGGACATGGGAATGAGCCTGTGGGGGGCAGGGAGAAAAGCCAGCACTGACTGTTTCGTGCAGTGGCGACTGTGAAGAGATCACACCAGACAGGAGGAGGAAAGGGGAAGCTGGGGGCTTTAGTTAAAAGAAAGTGGACAGTGTAGCTAGTTCAGTTCATTTCCCCAACCAGCTGCCAGTGGTTAGTGAAATGCCTGCCCTGTCTCACAGTCAGGGGGCATTCTGAGGCGCCAGGAGCCCTTGGGACCCATTTCACACCACCTCAGCTAATGGTACATCTACACAGCAGCTGGAAGGTGTAATTTTCTGTGTGCCAGCTGCCCGAGTACATACCTAGGATCTCAGATGGGCTGGTGCTCGGATGGCGAGCCTGAGTCACCATGCTACTCTGGTAAGACTGCTATTTTTAGTGCACCAGCTCGAGCAGAGCTGGCGCATATGTGTCTACTGGAGCTCCAAGTTGCAGTGTAGACAGACCCCAATAATTTGTATTACTGGGCACTCTGGGCCATGTCTACCAGCACTACAGCGGCACAGCTGCCGTGCTGCAGCTATGCCACCATAGCCCTGTGACCCAGACACTTACTAGGGTGGCGGAAAGGGGTCTCTTGAGAAGCTGTCAATTTAGCAGTGTCTACACTGGGGCTTAGGTTGACTTAACTCTTCTCCTCGGGGGGGCAGGGTGTGTGTGAAGTTTTCACAGCCCCGAGTGACATAGATAGGTGTAGACCAGTCCTAAGTAAAAACGAGATGAATGGGAGGGGAAACAGCGCTGCACTACAGAAAAGCCCAGTCAATGGAGGGCTTTGACTCAATGTGATTTTGGCTTAGCTTCTCTCCCCTCAGAAATGTTGCCAAGCACTAAGGGCCCGGATTCCCTCAGCACACGATCTACATGCAGTGCTTCTCTGCACAGAGGTGGCCAGTCTTGATTAAGAGTAACATTGTCAAAAGCAACTTTCAACGGGACTTAAAACTCCCAACTCCCGCTTAGGTGCTTTTGAACATTTTGCACTAAACGACATGTATCATCTGGGGCCCAAAATGGGGAGAAATCAAAGTGACAGATACCAACACAGACATCAGATACCAACCTCTTCTTCTCAGCTGTGCTGATGTGGCCAAAACAGTCTCTTCTGGCCAAAGTCACCAATGAGTTAGTAGATTTTAACTTATTGCACCACGCGAGGCAGTGAAGGCAAAAAAATATATTTAGTCGGGTTCATACAGCTAAACAGCAGCTATGTTACAGCGACATTGTACATCTCCCAAGAGCATTATGGGATACCTTGCAATAATTCTTCTGCAAGAGAAGAATAAATAATGGCTTTCATTAAAAATATCTTCTCCTGTATTGGGCATGTCAAGCCAGTTAATAGTGTTAGGGGTCCAGATTCAGGAAAAGGAGGAATCTAAAGATATTCCAAAGAACAGGCATCCCACCTGGAGATTCTGGTCTTCTATTCCCACCCCCACCCCCCAAGTTTTTTAGCCAAAGACCCTGCAGTTTCACCCCAAGTCTCACTGCAGCATTGTTAATGTCTGCAAAGCCCGTGTCAATAGCAAGATGAGCAGAGAGTGAACAGGCACATGGGCCCTGCTGGTTTCTGTGTGGAGGTGACTGGATCGCCCATGTCCCCGTGGCTGAGGTTCTACTGTAATGTAGCCATTAATGATGCGAATCCGGGGAGGTGGGTCAGTGGTACTGCAAGGCAAACAGAGAAGAATCTTGGTCAGCAGTTAGTCACAAGGGTCAATGATCACCAAGAAACAGGAGTCAAATTGTCACAGAAATGCCCACAGGAGGGTCCAAGACCAACTTGTGGAGCTGTCTGCAGATCTTGTGTGTTCCTGAATGAAGCTGTGAGTTTGGTCTCCCTGCCCCATGGATCCACAAGGAAAGGGAGCCCTTCACTCTCCCCACTCTGAACCTCCCTAGCCCCACTGACATCAAGACTCCTTGATGACTCATGCTGCTAACGGCAGGGCACTGCACACCTGCCCCTCTCAGAGGAGGACAGAGCCAGATAATGCTCCTATCAGATCCCCACTGGCAAAGGAGAGGAGAATGCCATGGACAATACCTCATCCCCATCTCACACCACAATTCCCGAAGGGCCCCAACCCAGCTGAGCATCAATATAAGGACTTGGCAAGAGAGACTCCCTGGTGGATGGGGGTGTTCAATGTGGTGGAGCTGGTTATTCCTGTCCCTGAGCTGGGATCTACCTGATTAGACTTCCTTCACTCACAGAAGGGACAGTAGATCCCAGGGAAGCAGAGAGGTATTAGCAACATTCCTGAGCCCCTGCAGCCAGCCTTTCGGCTGATCAGCAACCTTAGCAGATAAACAAATCTAGCCTTGCACCAGAGAAGGCTCTGCCGACCAGCATTCTCACCACATGGCACCAATTTATAGGGTTGATGCATCTGCTTTCAACAGCTGAGCCTGAACCCCGTCCAGGTTCTCCCCAGTTTGCACGTGCATGTTAGCATGAATCAAGCCTCTCTGCAGCCTCCATATAAATGATGCTCCATGTGAAAGGGCATCACTGGCAGGTGGAGAAAGCATACAGACCATATATGGGACAGTGGGAGTGAGGAAAATCCAGGCATCTATTAGAAATGCTTCTCAGTCTAGAGACTGAGAAGCAAAGGTCCACGTGAAAAGCCCGTCCCAAACAGGAGTGTGAGCAGAGGGCACTGCTCTCTGGATAACAGGTTGGAGCCAGATTTGACCCTGAGGCTATAGGCAGACACAGCTCAAATCCCCAGGCCCAGCATTGTTAGGTGGAAACTAAGATAAATTCCAGCAAAATTCCAGGAAGCACACCTGCCCAACTGTACAAACGTATCCATTTCACTTGCATCAGCGCGCTCCAGCTGCTGTGAACTATTCCTGCTTTACGTTGGCTGAGTGCATTAAGCAAAAATGCTTGGGGAATTTGAAGGCAATTAGTCTGCTTTTTGAAAACACTTACCACTCCATATCCAACAGCCCCGCAGGCGGCTCCTACAGTAACTGGACAGAACCCAGCTGGCAGTGCAACAAAGCAGAGAGCAGATACATACAGGAGCACAGACCAGAGCAATTCAGGCCAAACCCGCTACAAGACTGTATGAAATCACTTGAATTAGGCCTTTCATGGTTACCTGCTCACAGGAGTTACTTTACGAATGGACCAGACCCAAGCACAAGAGATTTACCCACTGAGAGATGGATATGTGGGAGTAAGGGCTGTGGCTTCAGAGATGGACTGAGTATTTATGTCTGAAGGGTTCCTGTGAATGACTGAATTTCATCAGTGACGCGAAACAGTGCCACTAGGTGGGGCAGTTAGCACAACAGAAGCATGCAAAGAAGTTTGCATGTGTTTGTTTGCTCTTTTTTTTCTTAAAACAAGGCAGCAATTTCAGGAACTGCCCATCACCTAGAGATAACGTAGGATATCTAGGGCGTAAAGTTAGTATTGATTTTCCACACATTCAAAGACAGTGCAGAGACCCCTGCAATGGAAAGAATCTAATCTGAAGCGCAGTGATGGGCAGTTAAGTGACAGTATGCGGCAGATACAGTGGCGTCCTATAGTTCTCCCTAGCTGGAAGGCACCGGGCAGACAATTAAGAAGAAATAAACATCACTCCGCTTGTTTTCCCCCAGTACAGAAGCTGTTTGGGAGGCTCGTCCTCTAGCCATTTACTCCTTCGCTGCTAGGGTCACTACTAAAAATCAGACTTTGTTTTTGGTTCAAGTGATGCATTTCATGGGTGGAAAGAAAACTGCAAAGAAAGAAAGCAAGAAAGAGAGATCTGGTCTCTGACACTCCCAAGGCCCTAAAGGCACATATACCTGGAGTCAGGAGGGGGTTGCTGACAGTAGCCACCAACAAAACTTTATCAGCTTTGTGCTCCCTGGAGGTCTGACTAGAGCATTCCTGAAGTGGAAACTGGAGAAACAGCCCTTACTCCTAGTTATGCTCAGCTGACACTTCTTCCCACCTCACCTACCCCTTGCTGTAAAAATGACCCTCAGCTAAGACTCTGATCCCGCAAACACACAGGAGTAGGCTTTAGCACATTAGTAGTCCCATTGACTTCACCAGGAATATTGCATGCATAAAGTTAAACATGTGTGGGTATATGAAGGATCAGGGCCTAAACTGGTAAAGGCTCTGGGTTATCCTTTAGGATTGTCTGCTGAAGGTCAAGCTAATACCAGCTATAACAATAAAAACCACAAACTATAACTAACATCAACTTTATTAACTTCAGTAAATGAAAATTATAGCAACCTATGCAACCATATTTAATATATAGTATAATGATCATCTCTGCATTTAAACTCAGACAAGAACAGCCATTGCAGCTTTCCCCCGACCTGTCCCCATAATATATCATTCAGAAGAATCAAAAAGCAATGATATATTGATGTAATGTATCAAAGCAGTGCAGGTGTTCTCAAGCGCTCTCTACCTTGAGGCTGATGAAAAATAATGATTTAGGAAGTCCCACTGAATTGAGAAACTTCTTTAAAATTCGTAGGGGCCAATTTCCATTGCCCTGCCCCTTCAGCAGTCATTTAAACTGCACACAGTGGGAGTGAAACGCTCCCAGTCTGAATGAGCACATTTCACAGCGGTAAATGTTGGCACAAGGTGATGAAGAATCAGACCTGCATTTTATCAGATGGGAAGGAAATAAGTAAATCTACAGATGCACATTCAGCAGTGGGTCAGTGGCAAATGGAAGGTGCTTGACGAACGACACACAGTTCAAAAGGCGGCTATGGTTCTTGTGGTTATATCTGTCCTAGGAAAGTCAGTTCTCTTCGTTGGGAAAACCACCTTAGTTGCCTCTTCCCCACCCCACCTTATTTTTGATACTAAACCAATTATGCAGACAGAACCAATTGCATTGTTAATGGTGTGTTAGGGCACCTAGAAATATGAATTTTTATTATTATTTAAATCTAAATGCATAAATAAGAATTGCAGGAGATAAGAGACCAAATTCTGCTCTTTGGATTTGCACCAGAGGAAGTGAATAGAGTTTAAAACACAGGGTTTGTGGCATGTTAATGAGCCTTGATTAACAGCCAATCTTAGTGTAGCGGAGCGCCTCCCTCCCCCGCCAGTTGGTACCTTTCTTCAATGCGAACCCAGAGGTCGTTAAACTGGCGCAGCCTTTGCTTCTTCTGTTGCTTCTTCTTCTTCTTCTTCTTGTATTTCCTGTCCACTTTCTCCAGCAGGTCGACACGCTCGGGCAGCAGCAGGTGGGGCAGAAGCTCCTCTTCCTCTTTCTGAGGATGCGACGGGCGGTGCAGCTCCTGGGCAATCACATAGGGGGTGTACGCCGGTGAGGATGATGAGAAGGTTGACCAGGTTTTTTGATTCTTCCCACTGGGGGGAAAGGAAACCAGAATGTTTGGAACGCCCTTGAGTGGGGGGTCTTGGTCCAGCCCCATGGCAACTGAGATGCTATGCAGCCTCCTGATCCCCTACGTCAACAAATATTTCCCCCTGGAAGTTCTGCTGGTTTAAATCTTATCATCTACCCATCCTCTGTTCCCATCCCCCCCGCCCCATGTCACACCTCGGGTCAAGCAGAGTCTTTTCAGTTCAGAGGGCCTAAGGAAAGAGTGTTTCCGGCACCGACCAATGCACAGGCTGAGCTCAGGAGGAAAAAATCATTCAAGGATAACATAATGCACTTAGCTGACTACATTACCAAAACACTGCTGCTGAGAGGCACTGAGTGCCTGCTGAAGTCAGACTGGCAGATACGCACCATTTCTCAGAATCAGGCCAAAAAATGATAGATTCTAAGGCCAGAAAAGACCATGATGCTCATCTGATCTGACCTCCTCCATAGCATGGCTCAGAGAATTTCACCCTGTTATTCCTGCATCCGGCCCAGCTTGAGGTGGAATGATCGGTTAGAAAGGCAGCCAGTCTGGGGGCAGGCTGGCACTTAAAACACTGCAGCGGTGCAGCTGCACTGCTGTAGTGCTTAAGTGAAAACGCTCCTACACCGACAGGAGAGTTTCTACCCTTGGCGTAGTTAATCCACCTCCTCGAGAGGAGGGAGCTCTGTCTCCCATCAACGCAGCACTGTTTACGCATGGGGTTAGGTTGGTGTAATCGCATTGGTCGGGGTGTGGATTTTTCACACCCCGAGCTATGCAGTTATACCAATATCAGTCCGTCGTGTAGACCTGGCCTAGGTTTAAAGGCTCCAAAGGATGGACAATTTACCACATCCCTTGGGGTAAGCGGAATTATCCTCACCGTTACAAATCTGCATCTTGTAAACAAGCGATCTAGCGATGAAATGCTCTATATGTCATTAGCAATCCCTGGAGCCATGCAGGACCTCAGAGATGGGACAAACAGAAGAAGAGAATGCATTTGAGATGGTCTATAACTGGCCTTTTAATGAAGAGCTTGATACAGCTTCTGATAGAACCTTAGTTACAGGGTTAATTCACACTCATGGCCATGCTGCTGTTTCTACTGGGGAATCTAAACACCAGTTAGGGTGACTAGATGTCCCGATTTTATAGGGACAGTCCCAATTTTTGGGTCTTTTTCTTATATAGGCTCCTATTACCCTCCACCCCCGTCCCGATTTTTCACACTTGCTGGCTGGTCACCCTAACACCAGTTCTGAAGTACTCACTGGCAGCTAGGAAAGATGGTCCAATGGTCAGGGCACAGGCTTAACAGCAGAAGCCTGTGAGATGTTCAGGTACTACAGTAAGGGACCCCTATGGGATGGAGAATTTTAATGGGAGATGTGTGTCAGGTCAGCCTGCCACTTGGTGGCAGCAGATCCCATGGATTCAGGGGGGATCTAGGTCAACCCTAGTGGTTGGTGACATCATTTTGAAGGCCCCTAGGATAACAAAGCTGAAGCATGCTGCAGAGAGGAGACACTTGCAGGCAGTCCAAGTGCTGGGGCAAGGAAGGTTCTTTCCCCCTCAAGGCTGGCTCTGGGGAGCACAGGGACCACTGCCTCCTCCAAAAAGCAGCTGGGGGAGAAATGGGGCTCTGGGCCTGCTGCTCCTCCTCTAACCCTGGCTGCCATAGGCGGTGGGTGTAAAAGGCCTGCCCTGGTGTACTGCAGCTGCTGGACACTGGTTGTGCAGTTTGCACGGGAAGTTTTGCTTATTATTATGCACCATGCAGGTTCCAGGGCAGCTGAGGAGGCAGTATGTGCTACTCAGCTTCTCAGGTTCACCAGTAACCTCCCTGGACCCAGGTTCTTCGAGAAGAGACAAGCTTTTCCCATGGGGCGGCTTGGGGTCTCAGGAGGGGAGGCACGGCAAGGCTGGGGTGGCTTCTGCCGGCCCAGGGGTCTTCTGGGTGGGGGGAGGGGGCAGGATTCCTCCAGCCACAAAGGGGCGAGGGGTTCAGGTCACAGTGGGGTGACCTCGGGCAGAATTGGTGGGGCCGGGGGGCTAGCCTCTTCAAAGGGGGGCTCCATGCTGGCAGCGGAGTAGGAGCTAGTACAACCAGGGAAGCAATCTGCCTCATCTCAAGCAGACACTATCTGCCTGGTGCCCCTTTTGGGGCACTGCAGCTCTGCATCATGCCTGATACAGGGAAGTAGCTTTAAAGCTACAACCCAATCCTTGATGTCTGTAAGAAAGAGTACTTTCCCTCAAGTGGAGCCCAACCAAATTCCTCTTAAGTACCTGGATGATCTATCTTATTAACGGCATTCCATTCAAAGCTGGAGCACAACCTGAATACCTGAGTGATCTGGAGGTTAACTTATAGCATGAGGAGAAGCAGCAGACAGGCTGGACACGGTCTTTGGCTGAAATTACTCAAGATAGTTAAAGTCCAAAGCAGACTGCAAAGAGTTACAAAACTGGGTGACTGAGCAAGAAAATGGCAGATGAAATTCAATATTTATAAAAAGAAAAGGAGGACTTGTGGCACCTTAGAGACTAACCAATTTATTTGAGCATAAGCTTTTGTGAGCTACAGCTTACTTCACCGATGAAGTGAGCTGTAGCTCATGAAAGCTTATGCTCAAATAAATTGGTTAGTCTCTAAGGTGCCACAAGTACTCCTTTTCTTTTTGCAAATAAAGACTAACACGGCTGTTACTCTGAAACCAATATTTATAAATGCACAGTAATGCATATTGGAAAACACAATCCCAAGTATACATATAAAATGATAGGGTGTACACTGTTACCACTCAAGAAAGAGATCTTGGAGTCATCATGGATAGTTCTCTGAAAACATCCACTCAATGTGCAGCAGCAGCCAAAAAAAGCTAACAGAATGTTGAGAACCATTAGGAAAGGGATAGATAATAAGACAGATAATATAATGCCACTATATAAATCTATGGTATGCCCACACCTTGAATATTGCATGCAGTTTTGGTTGCTTCATCTCAAAAAAGATATATTGGAACTGGAAAAAGTAGAAAGAATAGCAACAAAAATTATTAGGGTCTGTAACAGGAGGAGAGATTAAAAAGACTGGCACTGTTCATCTTGGAAAAGAGACAACTGAAGGAGGATATGATAGAGATCAATAAAACCATGAATGGTGTGGAGAAAGTGAATAAGGAAGTGTTATTTACCCCTTCACACAACACATGAATCAGAGGTCACACAATGAAAGTAACAGGCAGCAGGTTTAAAGCAAATGTCTAGTTGGCAGCCGGTGTCAAGTGGAGTGCCCCAGGGGTCGGTCCTGGGGCCGGTTTTGTTCAATATCTTCATAAATGATCTGGAGGATGGTGTGGATTGCACTCTCAGCAAATTTGCGGACGATACTAAACTGGGAGGAGTAGTAGATACGCTGGAGGGGAGGGATAGGAT
Organism: Eretmochelys imbricata; assembly: GCF_965152235.1. Lineage (NCBI taxonomy): Eukaryota > Metazoa > Chordata > Testudines > Cheloniidae > Eretmochelys > Eretmochelys imbricata. The sequence continues at coordinate 129,439,855 of NC_135576.1, read as the reverse complement.
ACAGAAGGACCTAGACAAATTGGAGGATTGGGCCAAAAGAAATCTGATGAGGTTCAATAAGGATAAGTGCAGGGTCCTGCACTTAGGACGGAAGAATCCAATGCACCGCTACAGACTAGGGACCGAATGGCTAGGCAGCAGTTCTGCGGAAAAGGACCTAGGGGTGACAGTGGACGAGAAGCTGGATATGAGTCAGCAGTGTGCCCTTGTTGCCAAGAAGGCCAATGGCATTTTGGGATGTATAAGTAGGGGCATAGCGAGCAGATCGAGGGACGTGATCGTCCCCCTCTATTCGACATTGGTGAGGCCTCATCTGGAGTACTGTGTCCAGTTTTGGGCCCCACACTACAAGAAGGATGTGGATAAATTGGAGAGAGTCCAGCGAAGGGCAACAAAAATGATTAGGGGTCTAGAACACATGACTTATGAGGAGAGGCTGAGGGAGCTGGGATTGTTTAGCCTGCAGAAGAGAAGAATGAGGGGGGATTTGATAGCTGCTTTCAACTACCTGAAAGGGGGTTCCAAAGAGGATGGCTCTAGACTGTTCTCAATGGTAGCAGATGACAGAACGAGGAGTAATGGTCTCAAGTTGCAGTGGGGGAGGTTTAGATTGGATATTAGGAAAAACTTTTTCACTAAGAGGGTGGTGAAACACTGGAATGCGTTGCCTAGGGAGGTGGTGGAATCTCCTTCCTTGGAAGTTTTTAAAGTCAGGCTTGACAAAGCCCTGGCTGGGATGATTTAACTGGGAATTGGTCCTGCTTCGAGCAGGGGGTTGGACTAGATGACCTTCAGGGGTCCCTTCCAACCCTGATATTCTATGATTCTATGAAATATAAGAATGTACTTCATCGCACAGTCAACCTGTGGAATTCATTTCCAGGGGATGCTCTGAAGGCCAAAACAGTAACTGGGTTCAAAAAAGAACTAGATAAGTTCATGGAGGATAGTCGATCAATGGCTATTAGCCAGGACAGTCAGGAATGCAATCCCATGCTTTGGCTGTTCCTAAACCTCTGACTGCTAGAAGCTGAGACTAGAGAAGGGACGGATCACTCGATAATTGCCCTGTTCTGTTCACTGCCTCTGAAACATCTGGCAATGGCCACTGTCAGAAGACAGGATACTGGGCTAGAAGGACCATTGGTCTGACCCAGGATAGCTGTTCTTGTGTTCTTAAATATAAAAGGAAGAAAGTGAGCAAAAAAATGTTGCTTTCACCAGCTGTACCCTGGGAGTACAATGAGTGTTTCCCTTCTCCTGCTGCAACGGCAGTCAGGCTCCCAGAGAGGAGATAGGCTGATTTCAGTGAGAGTTTGGAGTTTCCAGACTGGTCTGGTCACTGAACCTGAACTCTGTGATGGAATTTAAAACAAGTTTCAATCAAACAGATCAAAGGCGAAAGGATGTGGAATGGAATGTGAGTCCCCATTGGAAGGGGAGAATGAAATTAGGAGTGAATTTACAGTCATTTCCCTAAGAAAACTGAGAACTGAACCCTGAGCCAAGATGACTGAGAGGACAGAGGCAGTGCCAAGAAATGAGACCGTTTGGGACCGTGAAGGAGAAGGCACTCTGAAGAACGAGCTCAGATAGAGACATTTAATACAGGGCTGGGTTTGGAATGCAAACAGATTCTGAGCTATTCTTCCCTTTTCAAGCACTACAGTGCCCTGGTTCCCTCCACTCCAGTCTTGCCTGCCCTTTTCTCAGCTTCTTATAGCATCACCTCTTTGTCCTGGGTATGGTACAAACTTGCTGAGCTCTTCCACTTTTAATTCCCCCTTACAGACCCACTGCTACTGTGCTGCCTTCAGCAACCTGAGTGGACCTGTGTAGAAACCCCTGTTTACTGTTGTCCTTCCCCCAACCTCTGTCATTCCATCTGTCCTGAAACTGTGAGCAAGGAGCGCCCCTTTGTGAGGGTTTAAAAAGCCCCTAGTGTTTCATGGGCATTGCCACAAACACATCACAATGAGATTTAGGAATCCAATCCCTTGGTGCCTGTTCAAATAGCACAGGGCACCTGTTTTATTCTTTGTGCACACACATCGTCCTCGCATTTTTAGAGTGACCTGGTTAATAGAGGTGCGGATCTCAGGGCATTTGATACTTTCTGCAGTAAATCTGTAGGCGAGCCTTTGAATGGCAGCAGGTCCCACACCCAGAGGGACCCAGGGATAGTCAGAGGCATGGAGACATGGCGCATTCCCCTCCCCTCGTGCCAGGTCACCCCAGCAGAACTCTCCTTGAGCACAGCAGCTGCAGAGGGGAGCGGGAGTCGCAATCATTACGGCTGTGATTGTATGATGAATATTTTATGAAATACATATTCAGCCTAAAATCAGGAATAACATTTAAAAGCTCAAAATAGACACACCGGGAGCTTAATTCAATTCAGGGCACTATATATAAAACTGTCCTCGGTGCTCTCTGCTGTGGGGCTGGAGCACAGTCTCTCTTCTCCTTGCCCTTCGCTAGGGCGGGAGCCCTGCCTCCCCCTCCATTCTCCAGTTCCTGGCCTCTCAACTCCCAGCCTGCATATAGTGTCCCCCTCAAAGGAACAGAAGCCCTTGCTGCAGCTGGCTCTGTCGTTTCCTCCCAGAGTTGTGAGCTCAACTCACTCGGTCTTCTGTCTGCCCCCAGCTGGTTCCCCATCCAAGGGAAAAGCATGCGCGCACACAAAGCGAGCAAGTGTGCAAGTCAGGGCTTCGGCTCCTGTATGTTCCCTTTGCACAATGATGGTGGCGCGAAGGGGACCTCAGGTTGCCCTAAGAGGGAAGCTGAGGATGCTGCCACTACACAATATCACAACTCTGGAGGGCAGGCTGTTTATGTGCACCTCAATTTATCATCCCCCTCCTCTCTTTTTCCCCCTCACCTGACAGCCTTTCACTCTGCTCTGTTCCCCGTGCTGCAAATTGGCTTCCTTTCTGTTTCACTCTGAAGCGTTTGCTTCAGCCAGTGGCTGTTCTTCTACTCTCTTACGTTCATCTTCCCATTTTACAATAAAGTTTCAAGTGACTTTAGGGCCAATGAACAGTGCCAGACTGAGACGCCAAGATACTTCCCCATAAGTCTCCCCTAACCTGGAGGGATAGGACATAAAGCTATAAGGGACATTTCACTCCCCATGTTCATGCATGTCTTTTACAGTGAGACAGCCTCCTAGGATGTAGAAGCCCTTTACACCAACATTCCACACAAAGATGGACTACAAGCCGTCAGGAACACTATCCCCGATAATGTCACGGCAAACCTGGTGGATGAACTTTGTGACTTTGTCCTCACCCATAACTATTTCACAGTTGGGGACAATGTATACCTTCAAATCAGCGGCACTGCTATGCGTACCCGCATGGCCCCACAGTATGCCAACATTTTTATGGATGGCTTAGAACAACACTTCCTCAGTTCTCGTCCCCTAATGCCCCTACTCTACTTGCACTACATTGATGACATCTTCATCATCTGGACCCATGGAAAAGAAGCCCTTGAGGAATTCCACCATGATTTCAACAATTTCCATCCCACCATCAACCTCAGCCTGGACCAGTCCACACAAGAGATCCACTTCCTGGACACTATGGTGCTAATAAGCGATGATCACATAAACACCACTCTGTACCGGAAACCTACTGACCGCTATTCCTACCTACATGCCTCCAGCTTTCACCCTGATCACACCACACGATCCATTGTCTACAGCCAAGCTCTACGATACAACCGCATTTGCTCCAACCCCTCAGACAGAGACAAACACCTACAAGATCTCTATCAAGCGTTCTTACAACTACAATACCCACCTGCTGAAGTGAAGAAACAGACTGACAGAGCCAGAAGAGTACCCAGAAGTCACCTACTACAGGACAGGCCCAACAAAGAAAATAACAGAACACCACTAGCCATCACCTTCAGCCCCCAACTAAAACCTCTCCAACGCATCATCAAGGATCTACAACCTATCCTGAAGGACGACCCATCACTCTCACAGATCTTGGGAGACATGCCAGTCCTTGCTTACAGACAGCCCCCCAACTTGAAGCAAATACTCACCAGCAACCACACACCAGAACCACTAACTCAGGAACCTATCCTTGCAACAAAGCCCGTTGCCAACTGTGTCAACATATCTATTCAGGGGACACCATCATAGGGCCTAGTCACATCAGCCACGCTATCAGAGGCTCGTTCACCTGCACATCTACCAATGTGATATATGCCATCATGGGCCAGCAATGCCCCTCTGCCATGTACATTGGTCAAACTGGACAGTCTCTACGTAAAAGAATAAATGGACACAAATCAGATGTCAAGAATTATAACATTCAAAAACCAGTCGGAGAACACTTCAGTCTCTTTGGTCACTCGATTACAGACCTAAAAGTTGCAATTCTTCAACAAAAATACTTCCAAAACAGACTCCAACGAGAGACTGCTGAATTGGAGTTAATTTGCAAACTGGATACAATTAACTTAGGCTTGAACAAAGACTGGGAGTGGATGGGTCATAACACAAAGTAAAACTATTTCCCCATGTTTATTCCCCCACCCACCCACCCCCCACTGTTCCTCAGATGTTCTTGACAACTGCTGGAAATGGTTCACCTTGATTATCACTACAAAAGGTTCCCCCCCACCCCCTCCCCGGTTCTCCTGCTGGTAATAGCTCACCTTACCTGATCACTCTCGTTACAGTGTGTATGGTAACACCCATTGTTTCATGTTCTCTATGTATATAAATCTCCCCACTGTATTTTCCACTGAATGCATCCAATGAAGTGGTAATAGCTCACGAAAGCTTATGCTCAAATAAATTTGTTAGTCTCTAAGGTGCCACAAGTACTCCTTTTCTTCCTCCTAGGATAATGGGCACGGGAATGTGCTTACATGTCCACTGGGGCTGGGCTGAGATCATATGTCAGAGTGTGCCATCATCTGGGAATTACTTTTGACCATTTACCGACCTACAGGCCTGTTAGTTTGACCTCAATTGTATGCAAGGACTCGGAACAAATTTTGAAAGAGAAAGTAGTTAAGGACGTAGAGGTTAATGGTAAGTTGGGATAAAATACAACATGGTTTTACAAAAGGTAGATCGTGCTAGCCCAACCTGATTTCCCTTTCTTTGAGAAGATACCTGATTTTTTTAGACAAAGGAAATGCAGTAGATCTAATCTACCTGGATTTTAGTAAGGCACTTGATACAGGTCCACATGGGAAATTATTAAATTGGAGAAGATGGGGATTAATAGAGAACTGAAAGGTGGATAAGGAACCGGTTAAAGGGAAGACTACAACAGGTCATGCTGAAAGGTGAACTGTCATGCTGGAGGGAGATTATTAGTGGAGTTCCTCAGGGATTGGTCTTGGGACCAGTCTTATTTAACATTTTCATTTGTGCCCTTGGCACAAAAAGTAGGAGTGTACTAATAAAATTTGCGGGTGACACAAAGTCGGGAGGTATTGCCAATACGGAGGAGGACCGGAATATCATACAAGAAGACATGGATGACCCTGTAAACTGGAGTAATAGAAATGGGATGAAATTTAATAGTGCAAGGTCATGCATTTAGGGACTAAAAACAAGAATTTTTGCTATAAGCTGGGGATGTATTAGTTGGAAGTGACAGAGCAAAGGAAAGACCTGACTGTATTGGTTGATCACAGGATGACTGAGCCGCCAATATGATGCAGCCATGAAAAAGGCTAATGCAATCCTAGGATGCAACAGTCGAGGTATTTCCAGTAGAGACAGGGAAGTGTTGTTACCATTATACAAGGCCTGGTGAGACCTCATCTGGAATAGTGTGTGCAATTCTGGGCTTCCTTGTTTAACGAGAGATGAGTTCAAACTGGAACAGGTGCAGTGAAGGGCTGCTAGGATGATCTGAGGAATGGAAAACCTACCTTATGAGAGGAGACTCAAAAAGCTTGGCTTGTTTAGCCTAACCAATAGAAGGCTGAAGGGAGATATGATTGCTCTCTATAGATACATCAGAGGGAGAAATACCAGGGAGGAAGAGAAGTTATTTAAGTTAAGCACCAATGTGGACACAAGAACAAATAAACTGGCCATCAACAAGTGTAGCCTTGAAGTTAGACAAAGCTTTCTAACCATTAGAGGAGTGAAGTTCTGGAACAGCCTCCCATAGGGAGCAGTGGGGGCAAAAAAAAAAACAGAAAACCCTCCACTAGTTTCAAGACTGAGTTTGATAAGTTTATGGAGGGGACAGTATGATGGTAGCTGACCTGTGACTACTTACAGCAAATACCCTAAATGGCCAGTGATGGGACACTAGTTGGGGAGGGCTCTGAGTTACTACAGAGAATTCTTTCCCAGATGTCTGCCTGGTGGGACTTGCCCACTTGCTCAGAGTCTAACGTCTGTTTGGAGTCGGGAAGGAATTTTCCCCCAGCTCAGATTGGCATAGACCCTAGGGGATTTTCACCTTTCTCTGCAGCATGGGGCCCGGGTCATTTGCAGGTTTAAACTAGTGTAAATAGTTGATTCTCTGCAACTTGAAGTCTTTAACTCATGATTGGAGGACTTCAGTAACTCAGCCTGAGGTCTATTACAGGAGTGGTGGGTGAGGTTCTGTGACCTGCAATGTGCTGGAGGTCAGACTGATGGTCACTTCTGACCTTAAAGTCTATTAGTCTAAACAGGTTCAAGCCAGTGACCGAGAGGTCAAAGCCTCTGTATCCCATTACTAGGCCTCTGAGCTATCCTGTCATGAGCCTCAAAACCATCCCAAGAGAGATTTTCCTTCCTTTGCTTTTCATTCCATTGTAAACTCATTTCCCATCTTAACCCTGCTTTGAAATAGTCCTAGGTGGCTATTCCCAACATTTTAACAGAGCCATTTATCTTCATTTTTTTCTCTGAATACAGGATTCATCTCCATCTCCCTGATCACCTTTGTCATTCAGCAGGTTTCAGCCACAGCCCACCAAGGGCTTCATTCCCGGCTCTCACACTGCACATCATGAAATGCAGCAAGTTCTGATTTTAGGGGGAGGTTTTCAAAGGTACAAATGGGAGTTAATTAGGCACTGAACTTTCCCTGACTGTCAGTGGGAGTTAGGGGCCTGTGTCTTTGACACCCACCCTCGCCTCCTTCAATGTATAAAATACTATGGGTGAAACCCTGGCCCCATTCCAGGCAAGGGGAGTTTTGCCATGGATTTCAGTGGGCTCAAGATTTCACTCTGTGACTTTTCTTTAGGCTTTGTTTTTATTCCCATCTCTAGGCCATGTGAAGTGGGGTTTAGGATGGCATTGAGCTCTCTTTTTCTGGAGCATAAGAAGTTGCTAAGGCAGTTGTAAAGAATGATTGGCCAAAAGGCTCTCATCAAACAAAAACCTCATTTCCCCAGACTTTTCATCCTTCTAGGAAACGTTTTTAAACCATGCACTTTTTCTTTGAAAAAAGAAGTGATTCAAGTATTAGATTCTGATTGGCTATTATGGATCATCATAGAGGGCTCACCTACACAGGGAGCTACCCAGTGGTGTTCAGATCCTATGGTGATGAGTGCAGTACAAGAACCTCTAGAGAACAGAATACTGCTGACATTAGGGCTATGGCAAGGCATGTGGCTGAACCCATGTGGAGCCTGGTTTAAAAGCAAGTGTAGACTATGACAAAGCATGTTCAGCACCATGTGAGAAGCCAAGGTTAAAATGTAGCCCGACAAGGAGCTTACATCCCTAGTGGTAACAGTCAACACCAGTGAAAGGATTCAAGGAGGAAGGTGACGTGGTCAGGAGGAAAGGAAGTGACTTCATTTATATTATTTGTATGAGCGTAGTGCCTAGGAGTTCCTACCATGGAACCCTACCATGTGCTGGGTACTGTAGAAACACAGAACAAAAAGATGGTCCCAGCCCCAGCGAGCCCCTTTAGTAGAGGTGTTTGGGAAGGCGGTTTGGAGAGTGTGGTGCTCAGAAAAGGAACGCTGACAATAATGAAGGCAGAGGTATGTGGTGGGGAAGGAGATATAAAGGGAAATATTACAGTAGTCAAAGTGAAAGATGAACAAAATGCGAACCAAGGTTTTAGCAGTAAGAATACAAGGGAACAGGCTTATTTTAGATACTAGGCCCAAACATGGGATTTAGCGAGCACCTGTATGTGGGGCAGGGGAGAGAGAGCAATGGAAGATAGGGCCCAGGTGGCAAGCCAAGCAGGGAGAATAAGGAAATGATCAATTGTGACAGAGAAAGGAGGCAGAGCAGGGAGATCAGAAATCTGGAGTTTGGGATATTGGCAGGAAGTCCAGGAGGAGATGGCTGAGACAGAGGGAGATGCAAGGCTAGACTGAGGGGGAGATGTAGAAGTTCTCTGGTAACTGAAACCACGGCAGAACACCTGAGAGAGAGCACTGAGGGAGACCAAGGTGAGCTCAGGAGAAAACCTTGAAGACTATCCATAGGTAGGAGTGAAGGCAGGATGAGGAGCCACCAGGCAGGATGAGGAGCCACCAGGCAGGATGAGGAAAAAGAGTGCTCAGCAAGGAGAACCAGAATAGACAAGTGTCCTAGTCTAAAACGGAGGATAAAATGGAGGAAGAGAGAGTGATCAATGGTATTGGTGGCAGCAGACAGCTTGGGAACAAGAATACAGCTTAGCACAAAGAGTGTTAGGGAGGATGCTGGTGAGGCCGGCTCTGGAGTGGAGAGGCTGGAAGTCAGATTGGAAAGGTCAAGGAGAGCGTTGCACAAGGAGTCAAGGCAGAGCAGACTCAGGGGGTTTAGAGAGAATACAGGGGATGAGTTGGCAGGTAGGGAAGGGACAAGGGAAGACTTTTCAAGCTAAGTGATACGACACTGTACTTGTGTACAGGGGGGAAAGAGCCAAAGGGGAGGGACTGGTTGAACACACAAGAGAGGGAAGGAATGGGAGAAGGGTCCCAGGAGCACAGGCCATAGGGGAAGATGTGCCAAGATGGGGTCGGGGTGGGGAAAAAGGGGCTATAAAACAGAAAAACTAGCAGCCCTTCCCTTTAGCCCTTCCCTTTTTGTGCTACACTACAACAAGTCAGCTTGTCCACCCAAACAGGTTTAACTTGCCGTTCATAAATACTTGCTAACTCAAGGCTTTAAAAGTTATGGGGAAAACATGTCCAAGTCAATACGAAAGAGCAACCTGTCAAGTGTCATGCATGCTGCATTTCCAGATTAGCTCCCAGAAGATAAACAGAGCAAAGGAATTGTACCAGGAAATAGCAAAGAAGAGCAGTCTATCTATTTCCACGGTATCTCTATAGTCGTCTACAGCTTATCTATCTCAATGGCTTATCAAATATGATAAAAACATGTATATATTACTTGTTGATGGGTTGTCCAGCAGGAGTGTGTTCTACCTCATACCCTTCTCTTCCCAAAACATCAATCACTGTGTTGTTGCCCATGAAATGACCTGCAGTTAAGAAAAAAAATTAGAAACTTTGGAGCAAATCAAACAAGAATAGCAATAACCATCCTCACCCCTCCCAAAGAAAAACGCTCCTCGACAATCCACCATAGCCACACTTCTAGGAGCAGAAGATCTGTCAGAGCAACTGGTTTCCATTTCTCTTCTATGAGGTCTTGAAAAAGTACATGATATACCAAATTATTGGAGAAGCGTCAATACCGGTTATTTGGGTGGTGCCAGAATGTTCTCATTGGGTCATTCTGAAGTTCCCTGCTGCTAATCACCACCAGTATGCCACTATGGTAAATAAATGTTTCTGTCCTCACATTTCTCCTGTAGATTAAACTGGATAAAGTACCCTTCACTTCCTATCCCAAACTGTTCCCAGGTGTTCCTGCACATTGTTACACAGGCAGGGATGCTGGAACAATTTGTATAGTGGGGGTGCAGAGAGCCATTGAACGAAACTGTAAACCCTGTATACGATGGAAAGCACTTCAAGCCAGGGGTGCTGCCACACGCCCAGCACCCCTAATTCCAGCACCTGTGTGAACAGGTACTGCCTTCTGACCTCATAACAGATGAGATCATTCAGAGATATAAAGTTACACTGGTATCAATGTGGAGCAACAGCATTTACTTCAGTACACATAACCAAAGGCGCTAAATATCAAGTCATAAACCTTTTGTTGTGATTATTAAATTAAGAGTCATCCCACTGTGGTGAATTAAAAATAGCTCTGGACTTTGGTCAGACACTGCCCTGGCCTGGCTAGAATTAAATCTCTCACTTCCTTTAAAATAAGCAATTAGAGACAGGTATTCACCTATAACTTCAGCAAAAATCCACTAAACTTTGGAGAGGATTTAGCTGGCTCTGGCATAATTCTGTCAGTGATTTATAAGTCCACTCCATTTTCAACCAGATGTGTATGCTGCTTTGCCTGTATGCTGACATCATAATGAATTAATTATGACAGTCTATTATGATAAACGCTGACCAGCATAGGAAAAGAAAATCCTCTCCAGGACTTGTGACTTCAAGACTTGTGATTGTGACTTCAGGTTTGTTTTCATACCTCATCAGACAGAGATTCTGGGAAACAGACTGAGACACAGGAAGTACAGCACAGACTTTCAAAGCTGTATCCTGTTCTGTCATTTACCAGCCTGCTATTAAATAAAATTATAATTTGTAGCGAACTCCCTTCCTCCTGCAGAAGCACTTGGTGTTAAAATTATCACAAGCAGTTAGAGAAAGTACGCCAATCAAAAACACCCTCCTAAATGCATAGGAATAAAACTAACCAAGAGGATCAGATTAAAAATCATGTATAGAGAAATGGGGTTTAAGGTATATTCCCCAAAATGGGTATGGGGTACTGAGATAGATGTCCAGGAGCAGCAAGTCCCACACCCCCAGGCTCACTATAGTAGATTACCTCCCAGCTGGGGAGAAATGATATCATCTGTAAAGAATGGTGTGGTCTGAGCTCCGATACTTGACAGGCTGGGGTCTGAAGAAAGGTCACCAAAAGGATTTTAAAAATCAAACAGTGCCAGCTCAACTGGCATTTGCTGGCAAGCAGGCAAGGCGGGCCTAACGAGGGAACACACACCAGGATGTGTTCTGACCAAGTTGCAAGCTGCCCCGCTAGACCGGGAGTGACTATAATCAAGCCTATGATCACTAAAGCATGAGTTGCTGTTGCAAGGTCAGACTGGGATATATAAGGGCGCAGCCTGCGCAAAGTGCTCATCTGGACTAAAACAAGAGACCACATTTGTGATGTACTCTGTTGGACACATGGCTTTCCATGGAAGCGGAGTGATCAAAAGCCATACCAAGGTTCTTAACCTTTATTTCATTATCAGCCATCTATGTTTTTAAAACAGGAGCACTTACCTTAGGCGTCAAAAATATCAGGTTCTCAGACATTTCAATAACAAGCTGTATTTCCTGTGTTCTAATCTATATCACATTGTCAAAATGGCAACTCCCTATCTGAGTTTTAATTATTCTTTTTCCTAACAGCAATTTTGGTTTGTTGGAACTGCAGTAAAGAAAAAGGAACCCTGACGCATATACTATGGGACCGACAGGCAGGCAGGCAGCTGTGGAAAAAGGTGGACACAAGAGTGAAAATAGCCCTTGACTTCAGCAACCAATCCTCATCTGAAAATTATATCGTAGGTTATGGCCCGATTACGCTGGGTTTCACTCCACCACAAAGCCTTTGGTTCTTGAGGGCTGCAGTGATTACCAAGTGCGTGATTTTACAAAAATGGAGGAGTAGGCTTATGCCCAGAATAGAGCAGTGGTTATTCGGACCTGTCTGAGTTTGCAGCTAAAGAAAGATTAGCTTATCCACGTGGAGAGCAAGTATAGGAATTCAAAGAAATCTGATACCTAATAGGTGTCATGACATTTGGCTTAAAAATGCTGAGGTAGCTCAAATAATGCCAGACTTCCATTAACTTCACCTCTCTGCTTTTTTCCCTCCCTCTTCCCACCCTCCACCTCAGCCTCCTCCTTCCCTCTTTTTCCTATTTGTGTATGATTATGTTATTGTTACCCCCACCCTGACATGTTATGTCTGTGTAATAGTGTCTGATTTTGTACTGCCTGGTCTTGAACCTTTGACAAGCTGTAAAGTTGCACAATTGCATACTTGTATTGGATATCCGGTGAAATGTGCAGTGTTAGGTAACATAGACAAGCTGTAAGGCATTTTCCTTTTTGTAATTTTTATTGTTTATGAACATTACAAAAAATAATAATCGTGATTTAGGCTGCCATTCAGGAAAGCAGTCAAGCAACTGTTTAAGTACCACTGAAACCAAGCACATGCTTAAGTGATTTCCTGAATCAGGTCCTTACTCTTCTTTGTAATTTGATGGCGTGATAAGAACATTTTTTATATTACACTGAAATTTTCTTTTAAGAAAATGATTTAGGACCTGAGACAAAGTGCACTGAAGTCAATGGGAGTCTTTGCACTGACATCAATGAGCAGATGGACAATGATTTCTCTCTCTACTGTCAGAGAGAAATCATGTGCTAATATATCTCGGCAAAAGAGAAACGGAACAAAAAAAATGTATATGTGAAAACACAACTGTGCTCATAAACATGCCCAGACGTGTGATAAGGCCTTCAAAAACTCATTTCACAACAGTTACAACCACCAGAAGTCAACACCACTACCACCCAGCTGTTCATGTGTCATGCATAAGAGATATTGTTATATTGTTTGTTTATGCAACATTCAAAAGAGTGCCAGACACTCTGCACTACAAAGAGAAAGAGAAGGCCTGTGCCCCGAGGAGCTTACAAACTCATTCTAGATGTGATATTGCGTGCGAAAGTAGCAAACAAGAGAGAGGATAAAGGAGGAGGGCCGCAGCCACAGGATCTCATGGATATTCGGGATAGCTCCTCTATTTAGAACTGGTAAAGTTGTCAGTAGTTACTACTTTGTTTCTGTTCTGGGAACACATACAGTCCAAGCCCCCTCTACAGTAAGAGCCCTGGTTATATATACCAGATCCATCTACTCACAGAAAGCAACTATAAACAACAAGAGAGGGGATTCACCCTCCCAAGGTTTAAGATCAAACAGTCGTGCTGTATGAGAGAATGAGTCCATAGAAGCATGACAGGGAGTAGGCCTCTTTCACCTGTTTTCTATTTTGGCCTAACACACTTGAATGCCCCCAAAAGAAAAGCCCCAGGCCCTTGTCCCATCAGAAAGCCTACTCCTTTCTTTCTGTACACAGCTCTCCATTATCCTCATACCACTAGGTGAAGTGATGCATTTGAGAGGTCAATTTACTCTGGCAGGGGGTGGGGAGCCATGAATCTCTATTCTTCTGTGTTCAGACTCAAAAGGGAACTGAGGAGCTGTTGTGTGCACCAGCTCAGCCATACTCTCTACTGGAGAGTAAATAAAACCAAGCCTTTAATCTGTACTGAAAGGAAGTGGAGTGCAGGGATTGTGATGGGCAATATGCTCAAATAACAAAGCTGTCTGACCAACATGCACTTACAAACCAGTTAAAGCATTGGCCCCTGAATTTCAAATCTTCCTAACATCCCTCTCAAATGTTCTGCATTATGTGATTCTATTGGGCAAGGGGTTTTGGTTGGGTCAGTTTCTTTATTTTTTGTAATATCCTAAGTGACACAATTCTTCACACATGCTCAATTTCTCCGGTCTGCAGCCTTTACTGCCTTGAACACACACAGAGGTGTTCTATTCTTTATAATTAAGTCAAGAATATCTTTTTCATCAGGGGACTGCTGAACCCAACTCAAACCATTGTGAATTTGGACATTTGTAAAATTCTAGCTAAGCGAATGAGGAAGTGCCAGATGGTAGCGGTTTCACTGGTGTTCCAGAATTTGTCTCTTAATTATTAAATGTTGCAAGAATGCATTTTGTAAATGATGCCGCTGTCAGAATTTAAACAAAACATTCTATCTGATGCTGATAGATCAATAATTTGATCAGCCCTTTCTTTTAAAGTCCATGTAAAAAAGAAACTAAAACTTGAATTCCATGTAATTTTGTGTGTATTTCTTTAGCAGAAATATCTCAGCACTTTTCCCTCAAACTCCCGCATAACCCATAACTTACAAATTGTTCCACAATAACAAACCGGTGGATATATATGGGTGAACAAAAATGTTTATCGGGAAATGCATTTTAGATCGATGTCCCCTGAGTAGTGGTAAGAACAGCTGTAGCATGTGATTGTGGTGATGCAACCACAGAGTGATGCAACTGGTCCTAACCGCTGGGATATCCTAAGTCAGGATGTTTATTTCTCTGACTTGGTTAGGAACATTCAGATGGCTTTTGTGGGCTAGCAATTTATGGATTGCGAAAACAAGCCATTATAAATATCTTAGACAAACAAGTCTTCTAATTTTTTAGAAACATCTAGGAAAGGAGGGAGAATCTGTAACCACTTTTCCTAAAATGCTCCTGAAATGTAAAACATTTTAAAATAATAGGAAATACATCCAGAACAGTAGCCATGACAGCTACAGATATGCCCAGGATGAAACCTGGTTAACTGGATTAAGCTTACTTGTATGATCAAGCCTGACCCTCCTTTATGTACTTTCCACCTCACAGACTATGTCCTGTGAGCATGAAGCATAGCTCTTGGCTCCATTTTTCAGACAGCTGAGAGATATGAACAACAGCAACTCACCCTCTGCTTGCTTCCCTTCAGAGTTTCATTCACCCACCAAATCAATCATCAAGGCACCGATGGCTGAAGAGTCCTTTCCTCCCAACAGCTGGTGAAGGTGCGAGGAAGGGCCCTGAACTGCCAGCAACCCAAAGCAACACAAACACAAGGAGAAATTCCAGGCAGATCAGGTCCATGGGGGAGATGTAGGAAGGCATCACACGGGTTAGTCCCGCAGATTGGTCACTCAGCTCACAGAGCACAGGGTTTGGCACTTGCAGCAGAAAGTTTGCATTTTTTAAATCCAGGAGAAGGCAGACTCCACTGAACGACTTGGACAGTGCAAAATACAGCATTGTATTCCCTTGAGATCACTACATGAGGTGGAACCTGAACTTCTGGGCTGGTCTCTACCACAGGCTCATGTTTTCCCAAATGACTTCCCTGCAGAGTGGGGTGCAGCAGGGAAGAAGTAATAAAAATGGAACCTAAGCATGGCCTCCTGGAAGGGAGTAATCTCAGGATACAGTTTCCAGGACCAATGCGGAGAAGATATACACCAAAGCAAGGCCGAGGAGCTCTTCTCCAGGAGGGGATGGCGATTGTAGACAAGCATGCCTTCATGTACAGGGACTTCCAAAAGCAGAGGTTCCTCTGTCAATACCAATCTCTGCTTTTCCCTAAAAGGAGCTGGACTGGATGAAGCATGATAACCTGGAGCAGGGAAAAGGATTGTAGGAGTGTGTCCCCGGATAGCTTCATCTACCATTAACGATCTTGCAAAAAAGATTGGCCACAAAACAGCTGATCCTCTGGGAGGCAAGAGTGACCTGCATGGGATTACCCTCCTATTCTATATCAACAAAACCTGGCAAGCCATAACAGAGGCAGCCTACAGCAGAAACAATCCCTGATGTAATAAGTTTCATATGCTTTTTACCGAGTTTAACTTGGGTAGTGTCCAGCGCACACTTGGAAAAGATTTCCCATTTGTCTTGGCATCATCAGCCATTCTACCCAGACTGTCCTGAACTACAGAGATGGTATCTTGCTACCCACTGGGCAGAGATGGAAGAATCAGCCTCATAAAATGAATTGGATGAAAGAAATGTTGCCATGTGACTGCGACGGGGAAGAGGGGCTTAAGCAAAGGATCCAATGGAGGGAGGACTAGCTCTGGTCCAGGTTGCCTCCATACTGGCCTGAAGTGTCACCCTGTTAGTGCAAGGAATCCCAGTGCATGGGCTTGCATAGGGCCACAGACCCGTTTGTTTCCACCCATGGGAGCTTGTCAGGGTATGTTTGTGTAGGAGTTAGGATGTAGTGCGCAAAGTAATTTAACCCCCAAATTACTAAAATTATAGCCTGGAGAAACAAAGATCAGGAAAACTGAATTATTGTTCCCTGTGATACAAATTCAAGGATGTGTGAACCCACAGTCTATCAACACAGGCGCTTTTTGTGCCTAAGGGATGCCATAACTCAGCACTAAGTTATTAACCATGCATAATTTAGTATACAAAGAAAAGAAGCAAAAACTGGCAATAAAAGAGTTAGTGCTGTTACGGCTTCGTCTGCTGCACCTTTCCGGAGGCACACCTCCAACAGACGTTACAGCTCCTATAAGCATGAGAGCCATTTCCTGTATTCTGCTCTCTAGGTGAGCTAAACTCAAAATTAATTATTCCCAAACTCAGTAGGTGGATCCTGTGCTATTAACCTATCTCCTAGATTCTCCAAACAATGTACTGATTGCAAAGGGAAATCTGGTAAAAGGAATAGGATTCATCTTCCTTTAAACTAAAACTGTGGGGTTTTTTAAATAGAAAGGACGACCTGGCTAAGTCCAATGAAATTCAGAAACTGAAGAAGAGCTTTAATTCAGTTAAAGAAACCACTTGAAGAGTATTCATGCCTTTTAATCCATCAACTTGCTTTGAACAGTGGTTTAAGACAGGCAAATGACTGAAAACTAATAATCTTAAAGTTAAATCCCACATCTATTTTCCAGACATATGTTATCCAACTAGTCAGTGTTTAAACATCATAAGCTGTTAATAAACCTTAAGTTACGATAACAGTTCAACAGCCAACCAAAGTCAATGGTGGTGACAGAGTTAACCTAGCGTGTGGCGGTGGTGTGGCCGGGTGTGGGCACCAACATTTGCAAAGCCATGCTGGAGCTGAGGGATTGTTCCTGGCTCTTGAGCTTGTTGCTGGTCTTTGCTTTATGCTGAAGCTTCTTCTGTTGCTGCAAGTTTCTCATGTCATTTTGCAGCGTCTGTCCTTTGTTGAGGAGCAAGATCCTTTCTCTAAGCTGTTTGTCCACATGCAAAAGTTGTAAAGCTCTAACTATACCTGTCTAGTTAAAGTGCACAGCCCCCTACCTAATACACCAGTTCTATCAGTATAAAGGTGCTTTATATACTATTCCTGTTCAGGAAGGAAAATAACTGCATCTACACTGGGGTTGTACTGGTATAACTATTCCAGTTAAAAAGAAAAAAAAAAAATCACAACCCTAACTGAAAGTAATTCCAGGCCTCAATTTATAGGAGCTACTTTACTTCTCACCTAATTTACTGAAAGCAGAGAACACACTTTCAGAGACCGGAGGGACCCAGGTATCAGTGTTTGTCACTTCTCCATTGTCTCACTTCCTTATCGACAAGATTCAGTTGCTTCTTCAGTTAATACCTCTGTAGCAGGACTTGCGGACTCTGGTCAAAGTTGTTTATTAACCTCTATTCCTCACTAAGAAGTTCTCAGAGTCTCTCTCTGAAGTTACTTTCAAAACATTTTCGTGTATTCGGTCCATTTCCTGAAATATGGAAGTTCCATACATTTATAAAAATGCTTCTTTTTCCAATGACCAAAGCCACATTTTACAGTCAAGTCTTTTTGCTGCTTTGATATAATACTTTCAGGGCCAGATTTTCAAGAAAGGTCTCAGTACCCAACAGCTCCCAGTTAGGCACGTAAATGAAGGTACCCAGATTTTCAAACACTCAGTTCCCAGTGTTTTCAGTGGGGGAATTCACGGTTATTCCCAACAGGTTCTGAGAGTTCTGGCCTTAAAGTTTATACTGTTAAGATGCTCTTTTGAAATGTAGCTACTTCCATTCAACAACCCGCCTGGATTCTCCTGGCCTTCTCCTAAATTTGGGAACGTGATGTGCCATCCAGCTGCAGGTACGCAAGATGCCTTCAGGCAACTGGGTGACAAGTGGAAAAAAGAAAAAGTGCAAGACAAATAAAATCTCACCAGGTCCCACAATCTCCATTTAGTTCAGCTGAGTATGGGGCTGGGCTCTGGGCTCACAGGTCTTTTAGAGCCTTTTTCAGAGCCTTCTCACAAACTGGCCTGATTAAAGTGTGGGGGGAGGAGCGGGGATAGACTGCCAGGAAGCACCATACTCTAAAGAATCTAATCCTGCCAGAAAGGAAAGACTTGGGAAGAATTCATTACAGGAAAAATACAAATCTGGCGTAACCAGCTGGAAGAGTTGTTTCCATCAATCCAAAGCCCACTGAAATCAATGGAACAACTATTTAGATTAGAGATTAGAGCTGCATTTAAAGCCTTCCTTTTCCATGTTGTGATGCTTCTGCAGAAGCAGACCAAGGTCACATGGCTTTTTTGCCACCATATTGCATTTCTTCTTCTTCGTCATCATCATCAAGGCAAATCCCAAAGGAATATATTCCTCGTGCAGATCGAGTGCGTTCTGGATTGATCTCCAGCTAGACTGGGTAGGACTGAGCAACAGTGGTGTTGGACTCTGCTGGGGAGGTTAATTAGTTTTTGTTATACTTACGTTGTTGCGGAGTTATTTGATTTGATCTTGGGGTAACTAACAGATCTGCTTATTGGGTGTAATTTTAACAGTGTATCAAAGGCATCCAAGGCATTGCCTGGACTCTTGTTTATTGCAAAGTAATAAAAACCCTAATAAATAAATAAATGTATTCTCTATACTCTGACATCCCTAAAGTATACACTTCGTATATACTTGTTTCACTGAAAGAGTTAAAGAAATCCTCAGATGCATGGCCTGTGTTTTCTACTAGCAGGGTGGAAAAAAAATGACATTTTATTCTTTTACATTTTTTCCCATGCAAACAACTAATGCATAGGCAATTGCTGGCATTCAGATGGGCGGATTTGGCAGTCTTTCTATATTTACTTAGACTGTGGTTCACTTATTTGAATAGGAAACTTTCTCGGAATTGTTGTGCTTAAGGCCTTGTACAATATAGAGGATGCAGTTACATATTATTTCCAAAATTGATTTAATAAAGCTGCAATTCCCCTAATCCAAAACATAATCATAAATCATATCAAGCTGCCTTTCTACCCAGCAGTCTCTGTGGATAGATTTAGATCCCTTGGCAAATGTGTGGGTCACTTATTTCAAAACAAGTCTTAAACGTTGAATGCCTGACAACTAAGTAAATCATGGCTTGAAGGAAGATTTTCCTGAGTAAATATAAATTAAAAAAAACCTTTCCATTCTGGCAGGTTGCCTATCAATGGTGTATCTGCACTGGCATTTTGCTGGAAATCTAGCTGCAGCTGCGCCAGCCCTATCAGTGATGGAGGTATTAGTGTAAACTGGCTGGTCATGCTTTTATCACCATGACAGCAAGACCAGCAGCATTAGGAAACGTGGTGGTAAAAACACCTATGCACTGTTTTGCATAAGTGTTCTCATGGTTGCTATGACTGGAGAGAGCTGTGTTGGTGGTAGCCCAGTGGTGGGAGATTTCCAGAGAAAGGGCTTTGGGGACATGTCTACACTAGCTTTTTTTAGAAACAATCTCCCACCACCTTCCACTAACGAGGGAACTCTAGCACAGACAAGGAGCTGCCAGCCGACCACCATCGAGATCTGCTCTCTGCAACTCTCTCTCTCTTCTGACTTACCTTATTTTGAAGATTCCACGGATACCTCGGAAGGGGTATTTGTGCACACTCAAACTTCAACTGTGTATATTTGTCATAGACTCCAGGCTGAGTGCCCTTCATGCGACCCGTGGGGCTTTGGAAATGATTCCCGCTTCCACAGACTACATCCCCATTGGAGCCTGTCATTATGATAATCCTACACTAGCTGTAGTCTCCAAGAAGCTACTGAGTAAACAGACAGAAAAGCTGCTAAGTTGGATCGGCCACTCTCAAGTTACACATGTTCACACATCTTCTGGGACTCTGCCCTTCTATTCCACTCATGGAGCTCCAAATGATGCTGCATCCCAGAAGCGGAGTAACACAGCGGGGAATCAGGCCCTTCACGCACAGGGAGAGGCAAAATTGACTTAATCTGGTATATCGTGATCTCACTTGCCTGCTTCTTTTTGGGTTTGGTTTGTTTTTTTTCAAATCAGTCTTCTCTTTCGGGGCCGAGTGTGTTTCTTGAATGTCTTTATACTCTGCGTCTCTTGGCTTTTCCAGTAACCGACTGCGTGAGTTTAGCACCCTTTGCACAAAGTAGCTCTGGCTGCATTCCCTATTTACTCCTGGAGTCCCAGGTCTGATTATTTAGACTGTAGGCGGGAATTTCAAAAGTGCCTAAGCAAATTACCCTACTAACTCCAGTTGACCTTCAAAGGGAATCAGGCTCCCAACTTGCCTAGGTAACTGAAAATCCTACCGTCTGTTCCTTAGGGTTTTTTAAAACCTCCCTATAAGTACGACAAATGTATCCTGGCCTTGAATTCTTTTTTTTGTTTTACAAAGATTTCTGCTGGCTCACGTCATCAATCTCCTCTGTCCCGCAGACTGTAAACCCAGTCACAATTACGACTTTCACTTTTAATTAAGATTCTTCAGGCTTCTTGCCCTAAACTGCATCTTTTTCAAAACAATAAACAAATCATAAGAACTGATACTAATTAACATTTCTATTGCAGTAATGCCTAGAGGCCAGTCTGGGTGGGACCCCATTGTTCTAGGTGCTGGACAAATATACAGGACATGACAATTCCTGCCCCACAGAGTTGACCATCTAAAATTCCCATGGCATGATGTAGAGTCTTGCACACTGATGGGGTCTGACAAATGCCTTATGGTCATATTTAAAGCCCAGTGAAGTCAGTGGGAGCCTTTCCATTGACTCCAGTAGGCATTGGCTCAGTCCCTTAAACAGTAGCATGTCATCTCTCTTTCTAACCAAGTCCCTCTCCTATTACAATCTAGCACCTATTTACCAGTTGTGCACTTGGTCAGTGACAATCCCTCTTTTGTGATAACCTACAAACCTTCTCCCTGATTACGACTGCTCCTTTCAGTACACATGTCTTAGATGGTGCTGGACTGTCTGTGAATTAATTTTAATTTAGAGCATATTAAGTCACAAAGCAGGAAAACTAGTAAGACCTGGTGTTTCTGAGATGTTAAGTCTCTAACGACTTGCTGAATTGTTAATTCAGACATTGGCTAATCGGGCTGTTCATACCAATTCCCCTTTCTGGGCGGTCTGTAAAAACAAAAACAAAACAAAAACTTAGGGAAAGAAAACAGCATTCCCTGGAGGTTTACTGTCATACAAATCTGCGTCATAGTAAGTGAACAGCTTCATTATTTCCTTCAGTAATTGGTTGATTTTTTTTCTTTTGGTAACAGAAGAAATGTTGACCATAGCCCTTCTTTTTGTAGCCTTACTGACAGTTTGCCAACATTCAGTCTGTGTTAATAGCTTCAGAATAATACAGCCCTTGTTTTTTCAGTAGGAACATGATCTGGGGCCTGTACTGCTTTCTGGATGATCTACAGTGGCGTTATTGAACTTCTTTAAGCCAAGGGCTGATGAGAAGAGCAAAGACATACACCCAAATACAAAGATGATCCACTGGCTAAAGGCACAAGTATGTGACTTGGGACACCTGCATTCAATTCTCTGCTCTGCCAGAGGCTTCCTGTGTGCTCTTGAGCACGTCACTTACCCTCTCTCTGTACCTCAGTTCCCCAGGGGGATAACAGCCCTGCCTTTTCTCGCTGGGGTGCTGTGAGAATACATATGTGAATGTGAGAGTGCTCAGATGTGGCCAGATAAGTACCACAGAAAGACATGACAATGGGACACTTTCCAAATTGGCCCCTGTACAGAGTGAGTGAGTGTCCGTCCCTGGGGAAGAGAAGAAACAATGCAAATGGCTTGGAAACTTCCAGCAGGCGGGGCATAGAAAGTATGCTGGAAACACTGAGAAAGGTTTGACTGGTGTGTGGAGAGTGAGAAGCAGCAGTATACTTCCTGCAGGCTGCGTGCAAAGTGTCTGTTGTGACCTAGAGCTCAACAGGCGCAGGGTTGGATATTTCCCACAGCATCATTTCCTTGCAGAAGTACAAGAGCTCTTCCCCCATGGGCGAGGAAGAAGAGGGATTTGAGAAGAGAAAGTGCAGTGGGGGGAATGGAGAAGGGAGCATGTCAATTGAAAGGGAGAGCGAGGGGAATGGTGAAGTGAAGGAAGGAGAAGAAAGGGATGAAGGGAAGAGCAAAGATGTCTTGGAATGGTTTTAAAAATCTAAGGGAAGTGACAGGGAGGCAGGTGCCAGAGAGCGAAGAGATAGAGAACTGAGGAAGCCAGAGAAGATTGTATGAGATGACGACAGTGGCAAATAAATTGAGGGCTTGTTTTCATAATGAGTTACTGCATGACAAGCCAGGGTGTGAAATGAATGTAGAACACGCCAGCTTGCCGCACACTAACTGGCTGCATAGACTCTGCTCCCATGCACTAAAAGTTCTGTAGGGCAGTGCTTCTCAAGCTATGTTTTTTTTTCCAATGTGTGCGCAGACCGGCAGCCGATGGCTTGCGGACCGGCACTGGTCCATGGACCACCACTTTGAGTAGCACTGCTCTAGGGCACTTTGCCGTACTCCCGTTTCAAACAACTTGATGTACATTTCTGCTGTAGATTCACACCTTGGCACACTGCATGTAAGTTGTTGTGCAGACAGGTCTTGAGAGAGAGAAGAAATAAACTAACAAAATGAAAGACAGGGAAGAAAACTCAGGAATAGGTATCTTGAAATGTCTGGCTTATTCCTGCCCATTTCATTGCATGTGCTCCTGCCGGGAGGGCATTACTCCTTCGAGGACCGTGCTTCTGGGACAAGCTGCTTTCACGCTCACAGTTGTGTCCATGTGAACTCTTCTGCATTTGAACGTCAGCCATTCAGTGTTCAGTTATGACCCAATTACTGGAGCAGTACCTGGCAAGGACTAGCTCTTCTCATGAGGAAGGAATATTATGCCTTCTTCTGTGGCTGGTGTTTGTTTCCTATCTATGGCTGTCATTATCAATATGAACCCATCAGGGATTCACACGCTGCTTCGACCTGACAGGAGTTCAGAAAGTGGTGTTGGCAGCTGATATGTACTGGCGAGGCCAAGGACAGACAAAGTCTGAACTTGTGTCACACACCCGAATGCCCTAACCCAAGTAACCTGTGTCTGATTCACTTTTCTCCACGGTGGAAAGCTGTATGCAGCAGTGTGTTAGTGCAGAAGGATGGTATGTATATAATCTTTATGCATGCCTGAACAGGTACTATCAGCTGCCTTTCATTACTGCCCTGCTCGGTGTGAGAGATCCTCGTTATGCTAAGCAGATAGCCCATAACCAGAGCTCCCTGCTGCATGCGTAAGGATTTCTCCTTACTGTAAATGCTGTTACTGCACTTAGATAAATATTTCCCTTTCCTTATCTAGACCTTCCACCCTCACTGAAGCAACATCCACTGATCAGATGAATGTGTCATGTGCATCTCATGCTTGACAGGATGCTGCTCTCCTTGAGCGTGGTTTTAGCTGCATTTCCCTTTCCAGTGGCCATTAAGGTTTACAGACAAATTTAACTGGGAGGCAGTAGGTAGGGCACTAGGCTGGGAATCAGGAGACCTGGGCTCTATCCTTGGCTGGTCCACAGATCTACTGGTGTGACTTTGAGCACGTCACTTCCCCTTTCTGTGCTTCTGTCCCCCACCCCTACCAGCCTTTGTCTGTGTTGTCTATTTAGACTGCCAGCTCATAAAATCATAGAATATCAGGGTTGGAAGGGACCTCAGCAGGTCATCTAGTCCAACTCCCTGCTCAAAGCAGGACCAATCCCCAATTAAATCATCCCAGCCAGGGCTTTGTCAAGCCTGACCTTAAAAACTTCTAAGGAAGGAGATTCTATCACCTCCCTAGGTAACGCATTCCAGTGTTTCACCACCCTCCTAGTGAAAAAGTTTTTCCTAATATCCAACCTAAACCTCCCCCACTGCAACTTGAGACCATTACTCCTTGTCCTGTCCTCTTCTACCACTGAGAATAGTCTAGAACCATCCTCTCTGGAACCACCTCTCAGGTAGTTGAAAGCAGCTATCAAATCCCCCCTCATTCTTCTCTTCTGCAGACTAAACAATCCCAGTTCCCTCAGCCTCTCCTCATAACTCATGTGTTCCAGACCCCTAATCATTTTGCTGACTCTCTCCAATTTATCCACATCCTTCTTGTAGTGTGGGACCCAAAACTGGACACAGTACTCCAGATGAGGCCTCACCAATGTCGAATAGAGGGGAACGATCACGTCCCTCGATCTGCTCGCTATGCCCCTACTTATACATCCCAAAATGCCATTGGCCTTCTTGGCAACAAGGGCACACTGCTGACTCATATCCAGCTTCTCGTCCACTGTCACCCCTAGGTCCTTTTCTGCAGAACTGCTGCCTAGCCATTCGGTCCCTAGTCTGTAGCTGTGCATTGGGTTCTTCCATCCTAAGTGCAGGACCCTGTACTTATCCTCATTGAACCTCATCAGATTTCTTTTGGCCCAATCCTCCAATTTGTCTAGGTCCCTCTGTATCCTATCCCTGTCCTCCAGCATATCTACCACTCCTCCTAGTTTAGTATCATCTGCAAATTTGCTGAGAGTGCAATCCACACCATCCTCCAGATCATTTATGAAGATATTGAACAAAACCGGCCCCAGGACCGACCCCTGGGGCACTCCACTTGACACCGGCTGCCAACTAGACATGGAGCCATTGATCACTACCCGTTGAGCCCGACAATCCAGCCCATACTTCTTTAACTTGCTGACAAGAATACTGTGGGAGACAGTGTCAAAAGCTTTGCTAAAGTCAAGAAACAATACATCCACTGCTTTCCGTTCATCCACAGAACCAGTAATCTCATCATAGAAGGCGATTAGATTAGTCAGGCATGACCTTCCCTTGGTGAATCCATGCTGACTGTTCCTGATCACTTTCCTCTCATGTAAGTGCTTCAGGATTGATTCTTTGAGGACCTGCTCCATGATTTTTCTGGGGACTGAGGTGAGGCTGACTGGCCAGTAGTTCCCAGGATCCTCCTTCTTCCCTTTTTTAAAAGATTGGCACTACATTAGCCTTTTTCCAGTCATCTGGGACTTCCCCCGTTTGCCACGAGTTTTCAAAGATAATGGCCAAAGGCTCTACAATCACAGCCACCAATTCCTTTAGCACTCTCGGATGCAACTCGTCCGGCCCCATGGACTTGTGCATGTCCAGCTTTTCTAAATAGTCCCTAACCATTTCTTTCTCCACAGAGGGCTGGCCATCTACTCCCCATGTTGCGATGCCCAGCGCAGCAGTCTGGGAGCTGACCTTGTTCGTGAAGACAGAGGCAAAAAGAGCATTGAGTACATTAGCTTTTTCCACATCCTCTGTCACTAGGTTGCCTCCCTCATTCAGTAAGGGGCCCACACTTTCCTTGGCTTTCTTCTTGTTGCCAACATACCTGAAGAAACCCTTCTTGTTACTCTTGACATCTCTTGCTAGCTGCAGCTCCAGGTGCGATTTGGCCCTCCTGATTTCATTCCTACATGCCCGAGCAATATTTTTATACTCTTCCCTGGTCATATGTCCAACCTTCCACTTCTTGTAAGCTTCTTTTTTATGTTTTAGATCTGCTAGGATTTCACTGTTAAGGCAAGCTGGTCTTCAGCGCAAGGACCAGGGTGTATGAACATGAAGGGGTTTTTTAATTAAAAAGATCTATTTTTTTATTTAGATCAGATTTTTATTAAATACAGGTTGATTATTAAAAATAAACATTTAAAATTAAATTTGAAATTGACAACCTGTGTTAAGGCCCACACTTTTATAATCTAATAACACCATTTAAATTAAATGCAAAAAATAATATTGCACTACATGTTTGCTGCCAAGTGCTAAAGAAAGTCCAACCACTGACCTGGTGGAAGTCACTGGCTCAGCAACTGGAACCAGAGAGTGCTCAACCAGTTTTTGACAGCAGCAGCCTGCTCTGCAAGTGCAGAGAGAATATTTTCTTCATTTCAGTTTATTCAACTAGGTCAGTTCAATGACTAGTTCATTCAAAGTTAAGAAAGCAACTGGGAGCCGAAAAAGCAGGAATGCTTGTTTTCCTCTTCCAGTCTATGAATAAAAACTAGGTGTGAAAGTATGGTCTGTTAGTTCTAAAATCTTGAAGGATGTGGTGATCACAAACAGTTAGTTCAACACATTACCTACAGATAATACTTTGTTTAATAAATCAGTTAATTTTAAATGCAAAATATGTTTTGGTAAACTTACACAGAATCTAATATCCAGCATCATTAATGTAGTTTTAGTCAAGTAATTACAAAAATTGCAAATGCTGGTTTTGTGCATTTTTAGTTGAGTACCAATTTCCATGATTGACACAAATCATGAGTAGAAAATCAGTCATCTAGTAAATAAGAAAATTCACCATTTTCTGAGACTGTAAAAATAAATGTGTCTAGATCTATTTGCTAAGCAGGAGGATACAGTATAAGTATCAGATTTAGTTCTATTTAGTTGTAAATCAGCATGTTTTAATGGTTACCAACCAATGAGAATCAATTGTTCCTTAGGAAAATAACTAAAAAGTACAAATGCAAAGCACAATTAAAATCAGTTATTTAAATCAAGGTTTCCTGCTTGCATCTTTAAATCTCGATTAAAATCAGGTGATTTAAATCACTTTGATTTGAATAAATCCACCCTGGCAAGGACTGTCCCTTATGCACATGTATATCACATAGCACAGGGGGGCCCCAATCTCATTGGAAGTGTCTTGGCACTACTGATTGAACTAGATACCCATCAACCAACTAACTTTTCAGACTTAAGCTAGCATGAGGCCGTAAACTAAGTATGCACCTTCAACAACCGTGCCTACCTTGGTGAGCTTCAAAGAGTTCACATGTATCTTTAATTTGAATAATAGTCTACAGCTAAAGAACTAACTAAGGGAAGAGGATTTGTTATGCCTTTAAAGGGTCTGATCCTGCAGTGAGTTCTGCATGGGGATTCATAACAGAATCTGGGGCTTGAAAGCAGAGTTTGTAAAAATGCAGGAAGAAAGTAATCAAATTCAAGAGCTCGTCTAGCACGTACCGGCTCCAAATGCAAAGAAGAAACTCTTGTCAGGGTACTCCTCCAGCAGGTCCTTCACTCTCTTTCCCATCCTCTCATTGCGCTTGTAGATCAGCTCCTGGCGGAAATAGCTGTCTATCTCTTGGGCAGTAATGCGCTCGTGGGGTGGCAGGGTGGCGTTAATGAAATTTGGGACCTAGGCAAGAAAGAAAAATCTTTGTGGGAAATGACTTTATTCCACTGGTGTATTCCAAGGAGATGAAGATTGTCAAGGTCAGGCATCGAGGAGCCTGGCATTCCCCCTCACTCCCCACAAAAAACATGTACAGCAGAACAAAAACCCCTTCTCAATGAATTTTTAAAAATGTTCCAGTTCTCCAAGTATGTGATTTTACAACCTGAATTTGTTTTAGCTTGATACAAAGAAAACAGTCATTCTGGGTTTGTCAGATAGTAGCTCTTGAATCCTACTTGTACAGCTAAAGGAAATCCGTATTTGTCATTTGCTATCTTTAGCTTCATACCTTTTCCCTAAACCCACCAAGTATTATAACATTAAGATCATAGGGACAGTGTCACATGAGCCATTTGCCTGCTGTCCCGCAAGCCGCGCTGGTTGGGGGAGAATAATAACCAAGCAGCTAGGGTTGGTCAAAAAATTTCAACGTTTTTCCCAAAAAGGGACAATTTTTTCATAAAGAACGTTCCCATTTTTCAACCAGCTCCATGTGCATCATTTACAAGGTAGTCCCCAGTCCTGATGTCATTACAGCATCCTTTAAACATTCGTTCTCAAACACCCCTCACACACGCACCCCAATAACCCCAAATCCACCTTTGGTTGCCTGCTGCAACCCCCCTCTCCCACAATCCTTTGCCATTCTTTGGGACCAAGGGGCACCAGTGCCCAAGGCCCCTGCAGTGGCAGGGAAATGATGAAGTGAGACATACCCGGATAATGCACTGGCACACTGCAGAGGAAGTTGAAAAACCCCTGAGGTCACGGTCAGCCGCACCTGGAGGGAAATTCCTTCCTGACCCCACCCCACACATTGTGATCAGTTTGACCCTGGGCATGTGAGCAAGAACCAGCCAGCCAAGTATCTGAGAGAGAGAATGCTCAGTACCACCTCAGAGCCCTGGCCTGCCCCATCCAACATCCCATTTCCAGCTGAGGCCAACCCTGATGCTTCAGAGGAAGGAGATTAAAAAACAAAACCGCCCAGATTCAAGGGGGCGAGAGGGGGAGTAAGTGCTGTAACATTGAGGAGCTCCAGGAGGAAGACAGTGCCTTGCTCATTCCTTCCCCTCGTTGGCTCCCACAGAATTTGGCAGGTTTTGGTATTTTTTGTCGTTTCTCCGCCAATGGGGTGTGAGCACTTCCCAGATCATATCCAACTGGTTTGGAATTGCTGTTTTAACTGATTTAGACTATTAGGGCTGCAGTGAGGTCACTCTTTGACCTAGCTCACATAGAATCTGTCTCCGAGGTGAGCTTTATGAGGTGGAGAAAAAGGACTCTCGTGTAGGTGAAGAGCAACTTGTCCCTCAGAGACATGAGGCATGGTATCAACAGAGCAGTTCTCTCCTCGGGATGGGAAGTAAGGTTAATCGCCTGTAATCTGTAGTAATTGAATAAAATAAACTTGTCTAATCTGTATGGTCATCTGTGAAATGGGGATAATGATGCTCGCCTCCTTTGTTAAGTGCTTTGAGATCTGTGGAGGAAAATGCTAAAAAAGAACTAGGTGCTATTTATTATTATCGTTGCCAACAATTCACTCAGCTGCAAAGGCACCCCGAGGCGATGGTGAGGTGTGCACAACAACAAAGAGACAGTGACACACACACAAAGCTCAGTGCCAGGAGACTGGCACAATGGGCTGAACATGACAGTAGCTTCAGCTCCGCAGCGCACCCCACTGAACGTGCTCTGCCACAGAGGGAAATGTTAGATCGGCAGGGAACCCCTCCCACCACCGAGCTCTCACTCAGCTCTGCTAGGTTGAGACCTACGTTTTGATTGATGTACATAAGGGGCTAGGCAGAACCTCACACTCAGAAGTAACAGAGGTCTAATGTCTGAGACCCAGCCACCACCCTGACAAGGCCAAATGATTCCTTACAGGGCGTTTTCTTGTCGTTTATAGTATCAGAGCACTGGGGATTCCATCACGCTGCTTGGGAGACTGTTCCCGCAACGGACTCTGCGTGTCATCATACGTTTTTCCTGATATTCAATCTAAACCCAATCTTTCTTTATTTCATCCCAGTTCTCCTACTTAGGCCTTGTCTGCACTACAGAGTTGTATGGCGTTAACTCCATCGCCGGAATGTGGATGCAGTTACGTACACACATACATATTATACCAATATAGCTATTCCCATATGGGAAGGGGAAGAGCTCTACTGGTATAAAACACTTTTATACACCCATACAAGTTGCATGCAGGATTGCACTGGTATCATTATTAACTAACAGACAGAGTTACACCCATACAAAACCTGTACACAAATCAGGCCATATACACCCTTCTGCCCTCCTACATAATCCCTCCTCCCCTTGCGCTGACATGCTTTCAACACAATCCTCTTAGACACCTCTTTGCTGCCATGAGTCTCCACCAAATAACTGGGCTACAAAAAAGCACGGTTAAATGCAAAGCATGCTCCGTCCCAAGACAGCGATAGGAATATATATCAAAATGGCACGTACTCTAGAAGTGCAAACAATCCAAGGAGCTCAAAGGGCTTGACAAAAATGAAGTAGCCAATCCATGAACCACTGTGAGGAGGTGACTGCCCTCCCCACCATAGGCGCTGACTTCTGCTGGCACCAGTGGATGCTCGACCCCCGACTGTCCCTGACCCCACCCCAACTCCACCCCTGCCCCTCCCACCCCTACCCTGCCCCCGATTGCAACCCCTTCCCCAAAGTCCCCACCCCAATTCTGCCCCCTCCCTGCCCCTATTCCAACCCCTTCCCCAAATCCCCGCCCCGGCCCCACCTCTTCCCTGCCTCCTCCCCTGAGCGCGCCACGTTCCCGCTCCTCCCCCTTCCCTCCCAGAGCTTGTTAAGCTGCAAAACAGCTGTTTTGTGGAGGCAAGCACTGGGAGGAGAAGCGGGGACACAGCGCGCTCAGGGAAGGAGGCAAAGGCGGAGGTAAGCTGGGGCAGGGCGGGGAGCTGCCGGTGAGTTCAGAGCACCCACCAATTTTTCCCCGTGGGTGCTCCAGCCCCGGAGCACCCACGGAGTCGACGTCTATGCTCCCCACTGCCAAGATGGGGGAAATACAGGCATTAAAATGCTTGTGATTTGTCCAGTGTTACATAGGTGCCAAAGTGAGGCTCACATGCATGTGTCACTATTCGCACCAAAAGCCTGGGCCTCCTCTCCACTGGGACTAAACTGACTCTTCCCTTATACAACCTAATGCCAAAGGGGCCTTTAAAAAATAAAAGTGACCTCTCGGAGCTTTGGTGCTAAAATTAAACAGTCAGACATCCTGTTTGTCTCAAAGAAAAGGCCAGGGAAGACTCCGCTGTCTACAGGCAACAAGCTAGAGTATAGGACAGAGCATGTTCTGGTCCTGGCTGGAGAGAAAAGCAGCCACTCAAGTCAGCCAGTTAGCAATCTTTACCCACATTTGCGAAGGGGCCTATCGAAGGAAAGGCAGTGTGAGCTAGCAGTTAGAGAAGCAGACCAGGAGTGAGAGGATCTTTGTCCTGTTCCTGACTGGCATAACCAGGATCAGCATCTGGCCCAATGTAAACCAGCTGTAATTCGAATGACATTTCTCCGGATCTAGAGCAGTGTTCTCACATGCAGAATCTGGCCCTCTGCCAACGACCTGCTGAGTCATCTTGGGCAAGTCCCACAGGGCCTGATTCTCCCAGGTGCTGAGAGCCCACAAGTGAAAATCAAATCCAGGGGAGATGGAAGTGTTCAGCACATTTGAAACGCAGGCCACGAATCTCTTGCTGTCTCATTCTCCCCGTCTGTAGGATGGGGGTGATCATTCTTAACTCATCACCAGGAAAGAACCTTATGGCCTGATTCTCCTCTCCATTGCACTGGTTCCACCGCCCCAGTGAGAGGCAACCTGACCCCTTGGTTCTAGGCTGAAGGGGCGATGTGTTAGATAAATAATTGCAACCTGCGGGAGGGAGAGCTCAGCAGAATACATGGCAGTGGAGCAGCAAAAGGGGTGTTCAACCGGGGCAAAGCTGTGCAGCATAAAACAAACCACACAGCTTAGCATGCTAAAATTAGCAGTGTGGATGCTGCAGCTTGGGCGAGAGCTCGGGCTGTCGCGCCCACCCGAGCCCCTGGGTCTGAGCTCAGGTGGCTAGACCAAGTCTCCGCCGGAGCCACAAAATCCACGCAGCTATCTGAAGAAGCCTAGCTTGCACGGATCTGTCACCCTGGGCTGGGAGGGTCACTCCCAGCTGCAGTGTAGACGTACCCTCTTAAGCCTGGTCGACACCAGAAGGTTTTGCTGGCATTGCTATGTCAATTAGGAGGGTGAAAGAAATCACACCCCCGACCAACACAGCTAAATCCCTACGGTATGTGCAGTTATACCAGCAACAATGTCCTTTTGCCAGCATAGCTAATTCTGTTTGGGGAAATGGTTTACGGTCTACTGGCAAAAGCACTCTTTTGACACTCTAAATTGTACCTCCACAAAGGGGAGGAGGACAGATACACCTGTATATCGAGCCTGGCAAAGCCTGTTAAGCATACAGCCCCTCCTCAGCACACCTATGCTAGGGAAGCCAGAGTTAACCCCTTGCATGCCGGGAGCCCCGGTGTTGCTGCTGTACCTGGTCACACTAACACTAGTTAGTATGCTTGGATTGGCTGGACTCCTGAGCAAAGCTTTTAACTCTCTCAAGTTGCAAGAAACGAAAGGTTCAAATTAACAGGAACAGAAACCCCCCCAAAATCCAAATCGGGGCAGCCTGACAAGAAGGCAGGCACAATCATTTGAAACATCCCCCCCCCCCCCATTTCTCCCCTTCCCGTTTCTACCACACTAAACAGAACAATAAGTGGTTCCACTTATTGGTAACAATTCTCAGACCTTTCCGGAGTGGAAGCAGCGCTGTCCGTTGAAGGACGCTGGCATGGCAGAAGGGCAGAATCAGGGGATTCTCTGGCAGTCAGGGACAGGTGGGAAATACCAGGGGGTGCAGCGGCAAGACTCACTTGAGAAGTGTCATGGCTGAAGATGATGGAGTTGAGGTCCCCACAGTTGTAATGCTCGATAAGGTCCTCGGTCGTATATGGGGTCTGGAGACTTCCTGCTCGGAGGCTCTCCTGCTGCAAGAGAGTCTGATTCAAAGCAAAGATCACCTGAGGGAGGGAGGAGGGAGGAAAAGACAGAGTTCCTCATAAGTGCTTAACTCACTGGCTGTGAAGATAAATATGAACAAGAATCTTCAACTCTACTCCCACTCCAAGTGTGGTAATCCACATGCTTCACCAACCCACCCTTCCTGCAGAGGTATAGCTATTTACACATCAGAAACAACAGAGTACACTGCCTTGTGGGGGCAGGGGAATCTATCCTGCCTCCCCTCCTGCTCACCCGAATACAGGAGGCTGTTGGGCTCAGGGGGAGATACAGGCTGTGGCATCTCTACACATCCCTGGGGGTTGCAATAGGATGAATGACTCAGTATCTGAATGAGATCAGGGCCAGGGTAAGGGCTAGCAGACTGAGGTGCGACCCACGGAGACAGAGCAGCGGGCAGCAAGCGGAAGGGTCAGCACCGCAGACTGAGGGATTGTTTGTTACCCAGCTATGCAACTTGGGGGGAGGGGGTGTCTTTCTAGATCCTGGGCTGTTCAAACAGCAGCTGAGGCCAAGAGCACCTGGTGAGAAGAGGACTACTGGTTCTTTTGGGTGCAGACCTTGCTGGAGTTACCCATGCCTTTACCATTCAAGACTACACCTCTGTAGCACACTCTCTCTGCTTCAGGCTTCAGCTTGGGGCCATTCAGAAGCAGGAGTAAGAAGAAGTATTCTGCACTGAGCAGGGCTTCACTTAAATCCCAATTCAGGAAAGCACTTAAGGCTTGAGCCCAACTCTGTTCACTGACTTTGATGGGATGGAAACACATGCTTAGGCCTGGCCTACACTACAAGTTTATGTCAAATTTAGCAGCACTAAATGGAATTAACCCTGCACCCGTCCACATAACGAAGCCATTTTTTTCAACATAAAGGGCTCTTAAAATCGATTTCTGGACTCCTCCCCGATGAGGGGATTAGCGCTGAAATCTACATCGCCGTTTCGAATTAGGGTTAGTATGGACACAATTAGATTGTATTGGCCTCCAGGAGCTATCCCACAGTGCACCACTGTGACCGCTCTGGACAGCACTCTGAACTCGGATGCACTGGCCAGGTGTACAGGAAAAGCCCCGGGGAACTTTTGAATCTCATTTCCTGTTTGGCCAGGCGAGCTCATCAGCACAGGTGACCATGCAGTCCCAGAATCGAAAAAGAGCTCCAGCATGGACCGAATGGGAGGTACTGGATCTGATCGCTGTATGGGGAGAGGAATCCGTGCTATCAGAACTACGTTCCAAAAGACGAAATGCCAAAACATTTCAAAAAATCTCCGAGGCCATGAGGGCCAGAGGCTACAGCAGGGACGCAACACAGTGCCGCATGAAACTTAAGGAGCTCAGACACGCGCACCAGAAAACCAAAGAATCGAACGAATGCTCCTGGACAGAGCCCCAGACATGCCGCTTCTACGCTGAACTGCATGCAATTCTGGGGGGGTGGGGGGGGTCACCACTACCCACCCCTGTCCGTGGACGCCGATGATGGGGTACTCTCCACCATGCTGACAGGGAAGATGATGAGGAGGAGGAGAACGAGCTTGAGGAGAGCACACAGCACAACATTCTCCCCAACAGCCAGGATCTTTTTATTACCCTGACTGAAATACCCTCCCAACCCAACCAAGCCGGAGAAGGGACCTCTGGTGAGTGTACCTTTTTAAATACAATACATGTTTTAAAAGCAAGCGTGTTTAATGATTAATTTGCCCTAAGGACTTGGGATGCATTCGCGTCCAGTACAACTACTGGAAAAGTCTGTTAACGTGTCTGGGGATGGAACGGAAATCCTCCAGGGACATCTCCATGAAGCTCTCCTGGAGGTACTCTAAAAGACTTTTCAGAAGGTTTCTGGGGAGAGCAGCCTTATTCCGTCCTCCATGGTAGGACACTTTACCACGCCATGCTAGTAGCAAGTAATCTGGTATCATTGCATGACAAAGCCCGGCAGCGTATGGTCCTGGTGTTTGCTGGCATTCAACCAACATCCATTCTTTATCTCCCTGTGTTATCCTCAGGAAAGTGATATCGTTCATGGTAACCTGGTTGAAATACGGGAGCTGTCTTTAATACAGATGTTTTCCTGAATTAGGGCCACAGAGAGCACATAACGACAGTGCCTATAATCTGCACTGGCTGCCTGACTGAGATTCAGGTGGTGGTTTTGGGCTATAGAAGCCCTAAATGGATTTGGCACCTGACAGACCCTCTATCTAAGCAGGATGATGCTATCTGCTCTGAACACAATGCATACACACTGGACAAGATAAAACAAACATTCACCTCTTCTGGAGGTTTGCCTTTATTGTTAAGGTAAACAAGAAAAGGTTGTTTTCAGCCTTACCTTGCTCCCAAGCTTGGTTGTTCCCTACGGTTCCCCCTACAAGACCTCTTTATCCCAGCCCTTATATCCCTCTGCCTCAGAGACACTCAGCCCTTTAAACTCATCTGCTGTACCCAGTAGGAATGACCTGAGCTGACGTAAGAGCGAGTCAGCTAAAGACAAAAAGCCAGCGTCCTCAGAACCTACCACGCTCCTGTAACACTCTTCCCTTTCCTCCCACATCAGGGCAGCTGCTATTAGCAGATGTGCTAAAGCTGACAGGCCCCCGGTTTAAAGGGGTAGGGCCTTTTCCCATGAGGACACATCAACTCTGGAGCTGGTCCCTTTGCAGTGAGAGAGGCTAGAATTGCTAGCTTCCAGGACATTCTGCAAAGCTCATCCTCTTTGCCATTGGAGCAGAAGGCGGGTTGAAGGATGTGCCTGGCTAGATATGGGGAGAATTATTCCAGCCTGGGTGGCTTTGTGCCATTTGCTGTGTGGAATTTATTCTTGCTTGTTGTTTATTTCAGGTACTGCAAAAAGCACCTAGAGCTACTGGTGCTTTTCAACACATGAACGGAAGATATATAAAGATATAGATATATAGATATATATATAAAAATATTGGGTGTTTTATCACTTTTATTCTCCTTTTTTCCAAATAAAACAAATGTACCAAAATACCAAATTCATCAGAACACAAAGGAAGTAAAGAGGATTGGGATAAATATTAATATGGTTAATATCAAATCTACGGGATGTGCAAGGTGGTGAAGTGTAACCAGGGCCGGCTCTAGGATTTTTGCCACCCCAGGCAAAAAATTTTTTGGCCGCCCCAGCTTTTTTTTCATGCCCCTCCCCCAGCCCCAACTCTGCCCCTTCCCAACCCCTTCCCCAAATCCCCGGCTTCGCCTCCTCCCCCGGGAGTGCCGCATTTCCCCCCCCACAATGCTTCCTGCTGCTCCCCCTCGACAACCTCCTGCCCTAGCTCACCTCCGCTCCGCCTGCTCCCCTGAACATGCCACTGTTCCGCTTCTCCCCCCTCCCTCTCAGGCAGGGGAGAGGCAGCGCGTTCAGGGGAGCAGGCGGAGGGGAGGTGAGTGGGGGAGGGGGGAGCGCAAGAAGTAAGGGGGGGGCAATAGAGGAACCGCTCCCTGCCCCAGCTCACCTCCGCTCCGCCGCCGCCTCCCGCACGCGCGCCGCCCCTCGGCTTCTCCTCCCTCCCTCCCAGGCTTGCCGCACGAAACAGCAGTTTGGCGCGCGGCAAGCCTGGAGGGAGGGAGGAGAAGCGGAGCAGCGGAACAGAGGCGAGCTGTGGGAGCGGGGGCACATTTCTAGGGGCGGCATGGGCAGCGCCAGAATGCTGCCCCTAGAAATGTGCTGCCCCAAGCACCTGCTTCTTTTGCTGGTGCCTAGAACCAGCCCTGAGTGTAACACCACCCAGAGAAAGAATTTGTCCAGCGCCTGACTTTGGCATAACCGTAATGTTATTCTGACCACTGCTGATCAGACTGCCCAGTATCATTTCACTACTTCCTGGTACTCCCTCATCTGTCTGTATCCATCTGTTCTCACTTGTCTTATACTTGGATTGTAAATTCTCTGGGGCTGGGGCTGTCTTTTTGTTTTGTGTTTGTACAGCTCCCACCACATTGGGATCCTGGTTAAGGACTAGCATGGTAATACAAATAATAATTTGAGTCTTGTGTGATGAGTTTTGGTGTCTATACATACATGTATATAAACATATCCATGCATGCCACACAGAGATTGTTTTTTTACAAATGTGTCTGCCCAGAGGAAATTTTTTATCCATGCCCAACTATGGCAGTATGAAAATAGCGATCTCTGAATGCTATTTGACAGCAGTCTGCCTTTCGGATGGAAACAGATACCAGCATTGGTCCATGCAGTGCAATTACTCCCTCTTCAACAACTACCTTGGCTAAAATCCAATGAACAAAACCAGTGACCTCAGGCGGCCTTATTTCCTCCAAACTAGAGATCTCATGAGCACCATCAATGCCTCATAGGAGACATTAGTATTGTTTTTGTAAACTGTTTTGGACTGGTGACCTTTGATGGAAAATGTAAAGGTTTCCCCAACCAGTGCTCAGAGGTCCATGGATGCATATACCAAATGTCAAGATTATAAAACAATGGGAACATGGGATTTAATCATGTCAGTCTGTCCCTCCCCATTGTATGTGCCTGCCTTCTGATCAACAGATGAGAATGCAGAGATTACAGAGCTATGTTCACACAATGTGAAATGATGTTGCCTTCATTACAACCAAACCTGACTGCCTACTCACAAAGAACTTTTTACTTCGGTGTATATATAGACACAATCTGTTTCAATCTCCTCAAGACACAAAAAACAGCACTTAATGCCCACATTTTTCAGGTACTGCAGGAATTCTGTTTCTCACTCCAATAGCACCCCGCTAAGGGCATGTCTACCTGAGGAAGTTCAAGAAAGTTAAACCAGGTTAACTAAAGGTGTGAATTTAAAGTGCCTCAGGGTAGTTTACACTGCAGCCGTGGTGTGATTTGCAACTCGTGTAGACATATCTGCAGTAGCTGTATTCTAGCTAGCTTGCTAAAAATAGAAGTGAAGATGCTGTGGCACAGACTTTCTGTGTAAGCTGCACAAGCAAGCACATATCTGGTGGGGTTTGGGGGGTGGGAGACGGGGCATCTTCACTTCTATTTTTAGAAGGTTAGCTAGAGTATAACTACGGGTATGTCCACATGAGTTGCCATGCACACCCCTGGCTGCAATGTAGACGTACTCATTGTTAAAATGCATTAAATCCCTCTGTGGATGCTCTCATTCAGAAGTGGCCTTAGCCCTGGTCTACACTAGGAGCTGAGGTCGAATTTAGCAGCGTTAAATCGATTTAACCCGTCCACACAACGAAGCCCTTTTTTCCAACGTAAAGGGCTCTTAAAATCGATTTCTTTACTCCACCCCCCACAAGGGGATTAGCGCTGAAACGGCCTTGCCAGGTCGCATTTGAGGTAGTGTGGACGCAATTTGACGGTATTGGCCTCCAGGAGCTATCCCAGAGTGCTCCATTGTGACCGCTCTGGACAGCACTCTCAACTCAGATGCACTGGCCAGGTAGACAGGAAAAGGCCCGCGAACTTTTGAATCTCATTTCCTGTTTGGCCAGCGTGGCAAGCTGCAGGTGAGTGCAGAGCTCATCAGCAGAGGTGACCATGATGGAGTCCCAGAATCGCAAAAGAGCTCCAGCTTGGACCAAACGGGAGGTACCAGGATCTGATCGCTGTATGGGGAGAAGAATCCATGCTATCAGAACTACGTTCCAGTTTTGGAAATGCCAAAACCTTTGTCAAAATCTCCCAGGGCATGAAGGACAGATGCCATAACAGGGACGCGAAGCAGTTCCGTGTGAAACTTAAGAAGCTGAGGCAAGCCTACCAGAAAACCAGAGAGGCAGATGGCTGCTCCGGGTCAGAGCCCCAAACATGCTGCTTCTATGATGAGTTGCATGCCATTTTAGGGGGTTCAGCCACCACTACCCCAACCGTGTGCTTTGACTCTGTCAATGGAGAGGGAGGCAACATGGAAGCAGGTTTTGGGGACGAGGAAGATGAGGAGGAGGAGGTTGTAGATAGTTCAGAGCAAGCAAGCGGAGAAACCGGTTTTCCCGACAGCCAGGAACTGTTTCTCACCCTGGGCCTGGAGCCAGTACCCCCAAAACCCACCCAAGGCTGCCTCCCAGACCCTCCAGGCGGAGAAGGGACCTCTGGTGAGTGTACCTTTTTAAATAGTATACATGATTTAAAAGCAAGCGTGTTTAATGATTAATTTGCCCTGGCACTGGCAGCCAGTACAGCTACTGTTAACGTGTCTGGGGATGGAACGGAAATCCTCCAGGGACATCTCCACAAAGCTCTCCTGTATGTACTCCCAAAGCCTTTGCAAAAGGTTTCTGGGGAGGGCAGCCTTATTCCGTCCACCATGGTAGGACACTTTACCACGCCACGCCAGTAGCACGTAGTCGGGAATCATTGCAGAATAAAGCATGGCAGCGTGTGGTCCCAGTGTTTGCTGACATTCAAGCAACATCCGTTCTTTATCTCTCTGTTATCCTCAGGAGAGTAATATTATTCATGGTCACCTGGTTGAAATAGGGTGCTTTTCTTAAGGGGGCATTCTGAGGTGCCCATTCCTGCTGGGCTGTTTGCCTGTGGCTGAACAGAAATGTTCCCTGCTGTTAGCCACGCGGTGGGGGGAGGCAAAATGCGACCTCGTAACGAAAGCACATGTGCTATGTATGTAATGTTAACAGCAAGGTTTACCGTGAAAGAGTGTACCCATTATTCTATAAAATGTGTCTTTTTAAATACCACTGTCCCTTTTTATTTCTCCACCAGCTGCATGTGTTTCAAGGATCACAGGATCTTCTCCTTCCCGGAGGCTAGTGAAGATTAGAAGGCAAAAAAACCGCACTCGCGATGAAATGTTCTCTGACCTCATGCTGTCCTCCAACACTGACAAAGCACAGACGAATGCGTGGAGGCAGACAATGTCAGAGTGCAGGAAAGCACAAAATGACTGGGAGGAGAGATGGCGGGCTGATGAGAGTAAGTGGTGGGCTGAAGAGAGGGCTGAAGATGATAGGTGGCGGAAGCATGATGAGAGGAGGCAGGATTCAATGCTGAGGCTCCTATAGGATCAAACTAATATGCTCCAGCATATGGTTGAGCTACAGAAAAGGCAGCTGGAGCACAGACTGCCGCTACAGCCCCTGTGTAACCAACCGCCCTCCTCCCCAAGTTCCATAGCCTCCTCACCACACGCCCAAGAACACGGTGGGGGGGCCTCCGGCCACCCAGCCACTCCACCTCAGAGGATTGCCCAAGCAACAGAAGGCTGGCATTCAATAAGTTTTAAAGTTTTAAAATGCTGTGTGGCCTTGTCCTTCCCTCCTCCTCCCTCCTGGGCTACTTTGGTAGTTATCCCCCTATTTGTGTGATGAATCAATAAAGAATGCATGAATGTGAAGCAACAATGACTTTACTGCCTCTGCAAGCAGCAAGGGGAGGGTGGTTAGCTTACAGGGAAGTAGAGTGAACCAAGGGGGTGGGGGGTTTCATCAAGGAGAAACAAACAGAACTTTCACACCGTAGCCTGGCCAGCCATGAAACTGTTTTTCAAAGCTTCTCTGATGCGCACCACGCCCTCCTGTGCTCTTCTAACCGCCCTGGTGTCTGGCTGCGCGTAACCAGTGGCCAGGCAATTTGCCTCAACCTCCCACCCCGCCATAAACGTCTCCCCCTTACTCTCACAGATATTGTGGAGCATGCAGCAAGCAGTAATAACAATGGGAATACTGGTTTCGCTGAGGTCTAAGCGAGTCAGTAAACTGCACCAGAGTGCTTTTAAACATCCAAATACACATTCTACCACCATTCTGCACTTGCTCAGCCTGTAATTGAACAGCTCCTGACTACTGTCCATGAGCCATGGCATTAAGGGGTAGGCTGGGTCCCCAAGGTTAACTATAGTCATTTCAACATCCCCAACAGTTATTTTCTGGTCTGGGAATAAAGTCCCTTCCTGCAGCTTTTGAAACAGACCAGAGTTCCTGAAGATGCGAGCGCCATGTACCTTTCCCGGCCATCCCACGTTGAT
This sequence comes from Eretmochelys imbricata, assembly GCF_965152235.1. Taxonomy (NCBI): domain Eukaryota; kingdom Metazoa; phylum Chordata; order Testudines; family Cheloniidae; genus Eretmochelys; species Eretmochelys imbricata. The sequence goes on along the minus strand of NC_135576.1, from coordinate 129,399,489 downwards.
GTTGGTGAAACGTCCCTTGTGATCCACCAGAGCTTGCAGCACTATTGAAAAGTACCCCTTGCGGTTTATGTACTCGCTGGCTTGGTGCTCCGGTGCCAAGATAGGGATATGGGTTCCGTCTATGGCCCCACCACAGTTAGGGAATCCCATTGCAGCAAAGCCATCCACTATGACCTGCACATTTCCCAGGGTCACTACCCTTGATATCAGCAGATCTTTGATTGTGTGGGCTACTTGCATCACAGCAGCCCCAACAGTAGATTTGCCCACTCCAAATTGATTCCCGACTGACCGGTAGCTGTCTGGTGTTGCAAGCTTCCACAGGGTTATTTCCACTCGCTTCTCAACTGTGAGGGCTGCTCTCATCTTGGTATTCTGGCACTTCAGGGCAGGGGAAAGCAAGTCACGAAGTTCCATGAAAGAGCCCTTACATATGTGAAAGTTTCACAGCCATTGGGAATCGTCCCAGACCTGCAACACTATGCGGTCCCACCAGTCTGTGCTTGTTTCCCGGGCCCAGACTCGGCATTCCACCGCATGAACCTGCCCCATTAGCACCATGATGCCCACATTGCCAGAGCCCGTGCTTTGAGAGAAGTCTGTGTCCATGCCCTCATCACTCTCATCACTGCGCTGACGTCACCTATTCGCCCGGTTTCACTTTGGTAGGTTCTGGTGTTGCATATACTGCTGGATAATGCGCGTGCTGTTTAATGTGCTCCTGATTGCCAAAGTGATCTGAGCGGGCTCCATGCTTGCCATGGTATGGTGTCTGCATAGGTAACCCAGGAAAAAAGGCGCAAAACGATCGTCTGCCGTTGCTTTCACGGAGGGAGGGCCTGACGACATGTACCCAAAACCACCCGCGACAATGTTTTTGCCCCACTAGGCATTGGGATCTCAACCCAGAATTCCAATGGGCGGCGGAAACTGCAGGAACTGTGGGATAGCTACCCACAGTGCAAAGCTCTGGAAGTCGATGCTGGCCTCAGTACTGTGGAAGCACTCTGCCGAGTTAATGCACTTAACGCACTTAGAGCATTTTGTGTGGGGACACACACAATCGACTATATAAAAATGATTTCTAAAAAAACGACTTCTATAAATTCAACCTAATTTCTTAGTATAGACATACCCTTAGTTTCCTTCAGCTTAATTCACTTTGGAAGTACATTAAACTGAAGTGGATTAAGGACATTTCTGAACAAGTGTGTCCACACTGGGATTTCAGGAACTTTAACTAAGGCCCTTTAATTTCACACTTCTGGTTCATTTTGTTTAATTTCCTGTATAGGCAAGCCCTAATTGACGCTAAAGACTAGAGGGGGCCTACTCAGACAAAGGTCAGCTCTACACTTTAAACCCGTGGTTCTTAACTAGGGGTATGCATACCCCTGGGGTACACAGAGATCTTCCAGTGGGTACATCAACTCATTTAGATATTTGCCTAGTTTTACAACAGGCTACGTAAAAAGCACTGGCAAAGATTGTACAAACTAAAATTTTATAGACAATGACTTGTTTATACTGCTCTACATACTATACACTGAAATGTAAGTACAATATTTATATTCCAATTGATTTATTTTATAATTATATGATAAAAATGAGAAAATCAGCAATTTTTTCGTAATAGCATGCTGTGACACTTTTATATTTTTGTGTCTGATTTTGTAAGCAAGTGTTTTTAAGTGAGGTGAAACTTGAGGGGACACAACACAAATCAGATCCCTGAAAGGGGTACAGTGGTCTGGAAAGGTTGAGAGCCACTGATTTAAACTTTTCCTGGTACAGAAATGTCAGTTGGGGTGTGATCTTTACCGTCAAAAGCCCTAAGATAGATGCGATTTTACCAGCAAAAAAGTGCTTTGGCCGGAATGGCATATTTTGTTCCGGGATCTAGTATATGCAGTAAAAGCACTCTTGCTGGGATAAGGTGCATCTCCACTAGGAGGCCTCATTAAATTTTGTGAATCAGTGAGATCGCGAACACACAACGAAGCGAGGACATTGTGCCATAAAGATGCAGTTTAAAACTAAAAACTACAATTGACAGAATAAAGATTTAATCTTTTCAAACCTATTACAGGACACTGAGATGTACTTCACAAAGCCTTACTAATATAAATATTCACTACAACCCTTGGCTCACTACTCTTCGCTGAAAGGTGGGAGCTGTCCACCACAGAAGTGTGAAGATCAGCAACGGTCTACTGGATAGTCAGAGAGGTAAAGCAGTTGTAGGAGAGGAAAAGCCTTTTGCTGTTCTAATCAGATATTCCATATTTCAGCTAGAAGATCATCTAAAGCTCCGGGATAAGGTTTTCAAAGCCACCCAAGGGACTCAAGTTTTTGGATTTTGGATGCCCAATTCCCATCTAATTTTAATGGGAACTAGGTGTCTCATGCCTTGTTCTTTCTGCAAAAGGCACCCGGGCAAGTATAGCTTTATCGAACACCAGAAACCAATTCTGCAGCTGGGGATATTGACCTCAATTGGCTGCTTTCATTTCCATTTTGGGAAGGAACTGTTCAGTCCCTATTTTCACTTTCCAGGAAGCAACACCCCCATTTTAGTTCCAACCATCTAAGCTACAGCTCTACACAGAACTGATATAGACATCCAGTAAGAACCACTTCTGAGCCAACATTTGCAGATCAGTTAGGGTGCGCTCTCCTGCTTGCATGGCACCCAGTTGTACCTTCAGCACCCCTTTGGTGTCATCAGGGGGAGCCAAAGGAACTCAAGATCAAGTCCACAGCACTGGGAGGTAGAAAAGTCAAGCTATGCCAAATGCATAGGAATCAACAGAGCCACAATTTCATGCAGTAAATTCATGGCACCAGGATCCATGCAGTGCAGGGCGGATGATGGTAGTGCTAAAAATACTCTCAGCATCAGGCTGTTAAAGCTTTGTGAGGGCATTTGTTGGAGGTAGAACGTGGCATGTTTATCAAAGAAGAGCGTATGGTTACAACGCAGCTAGCGCACAGCACGGATTGCCGAAGGAAGCTGAGGGTTTCGTTATGTTGTACTAGCATGTGTGCCTTTGTAAAGGCTCTCCTGCATTTAGGAACAGCACCTAAAATTCTCCCCACACAATTATTTTAGAGAATGGTGTCATTTCAGCTGTTTGCGATACCAGATGCTCCTTCAAATGGTGCCCCTGCTGAAAAGTTTATCTTCAGTAAACAGTCAATGATTGATAGTCCTGGGCATTTCATAGCAAGGAGAATTCCTGAACTCATGTGCTCAAGGTGTTTAATTTGTGTGACTGACTTGGTTCAGAGTTGATAACCTTATCTAGTGTTACTACTAAGAGAACATGTTAGTTCTATTACAAAGTGCTGATCTGGGAAGCCCACAGTAATTAGACTGTCAGGGTCTGATTCTCATCTCACTTACCAGGTATACTAAAGCAGGAATAGTTCTGCTGAGTTACACAGGGGTAAGACAAGTAAGCAACTGGAATCAGGCCTCCAGTTGATCTAGAGCCTTTGAATTGGATGCTGGCACCAAGTTAAAATCCCCCTGCAGCAAGAAGGAAACTGAGCTACTGTACACTGTTAGAAAAGGGAGAAGAGAATAGCAAACAGGGAAAAGCCAGACAGAAATTTGCAACAGTAAGTTGCAAGAGACCTTTACAGTTAATTCTGCATGGCTGGGGAGTGTTTAAATTAAGCCAGCTGTTTGTGTTAAGCTTGATTTTGCAAACCAATGGTACATAAGGTAGATTTCTGTTCTCCGAGTGTCTCTTGCATCACACTGTATTATATTAACTCAGAAATCTTCCTTGCGTTGAGATCCACAGGAAATCACTCCAAGTTTGTCCTTCTTTCAGAAATATTCCTCTCCTGCCCCCCACCCCAACACCACTTTCCATTAAGTGCATTCACACCAGCATCAAAGCATCTCCTGAAAAGATGTATTCCGAGAACAAAAGTAACAAGTTTATTAGAAAGGTTTTTTCCCCCTCCCACCTCTCATTTCCACTGAGATCTCTCTCTCTTCTCTCCCTCTGCCCCCCCCCCCCCTTTTTGTACTGTGGAAAAAATCGATTAAGCTCTCTGGTATATATATTGCTGCAAGTCTTTCTCCTCCCTGAGATTCCTTCAGCTGTCAGGAGACACTTGTCCCCTTTGCGGGCATTGTTGGAACAGCCTGCTAGGCTAAAGGGGTGGGGAAGAGGGAGTTAGAGCCCGGCAGATGCCTTTTTTGTCAAAGACAAAAGACCCCCTGCCATCCTCTCCACTTTTCAGCACTTTCATCCAGCCCAGATCAAAGCGCTGCTCTGCATATGAAAGGAACCTGGCATTATGAGACTCAAATTAGCCTATCGCCACCCCGCTAGCCTCCAAGTCTTCGCAACAAAAGCGCTCACATCTGTTCGATCATTTGCCTCATCTTCTATGTTTTTTTCTCAGCTCTCAGTTTTGAGGGCCATTCAACCCCTTGAATTATAGTTTGGGGGAGCATCTTCCTTGCTACAGCCCGCTCAGCCAGACAATTTGCTTTTAACTGTCTCAAGGCATCGTGGCTGCTTTGGTGTCCATTCTCAGCAACTCCCTGCATTGGTTGCCGTCACCCATTCAATTGAGTCGTGTGCTCTCTTCTCTCCTCCACTTTAAGAGCTCATTTCTCTTCTCCCTCTTCACCTGAAGGGGACCGGTCCCTCTGTGCAAGTGAGCACAGCCACCCCGAATCAAAGCGAGCCTCGAATCAAAGGCATCGTGGCAATGAAAGTCAATAATCCTCCTTTGTCATGTTAATGGTTCAAACTGAGTGCTGAGAAGAAAGCAGGGCTCCTTGCTTAGATGCAACGCACTTCTTAGATGTTCTGTGGCTACATCTCAACTCCCATTGAAGCAAAAGGCTGGGAGTGCCCTTCTCAAAGCCTGGAACCTGAACTTTCCTGCTACAGCAAGTAACCCTGCAAAAACCACTCAAGGCATGGAGACAGCAGGAGTCTGTGCAGAAGTTTCGTTTAGAGAGCTACCAGAACACTAGAGGAGGTCTGAGTATAAGCGTGCTATTAACCATCTCCTGGCAAACCATTCCCTGGCCTTATGTTGCACCTGATGTACCATGTGGAATATCGCATCAGATGGAATACACCCCGCTGCCACCCTGACAACAAAGAGAAGAGCTGAGAGAAAAGCAACACTTTCCCTTACCCAATTTGTTTTTCAGGGTTAGAATCAGATTTATTAAAAAGAGAGACAGAGAGAGAGACCGAGACCCCTTAAGGGTCTGTTCACACGACAAAACAGACTATGCCAAAGAAGGAGTAAGTGTCCTGAAATCACTTCTAGGGGCAGATCTACACTACGGGGTTAAGTCGATCTAAGTTACACAACTCCAGCTACGTGAATAGCTTAGGTCAACTTATTGCAGTGTCTACACCGCACTGGGTCGACGGGAGAAACTTGACTTACCCGTCAACTTACCTTACCTTATGCTTCTCGTTCCGGTGGAGTACCGAAGCCGACAGGCGAACGATCTGTGGTCGATTTAGCAGGTCTTCACTAGACCCTGCAAATCGACCCCTGGCAGCACTGATCCACGGTAAGTGTAGACTAGCCCTAAGTACACCTCATGTTAATAATTGTAATACTACTACCACCTTGCATTCATAGAGAATCTTTTGTCCCAGTATCTTAAAGTGCTTGACAGGCTTTAAGTTTACAACATAACTGATGGAGAAAAGAAATGATATAATTTATTTTCTCTAATCAGTGAAACCTCTCTCGCTAAATACATCTGAACAAGCTATATTTAAAGGACATGAAGCCTGCAAAGTCAATCATACCAGAATTAAGGTTGCCCATGTGTTCTAAGCAACTGCAAACAGAGTCTTATAAAGAATCAGGCAACTAACGATAGGTTTCATTGTCTGTACACACACAAACCCCTGAAAGCTTCTCCTACTGGCACAGCTGCTGAACTGACTACACCTTTCTCCAGGTGAATGCATCCACAACTCAAAGGAGACAACACTAGAACATTTAAACTCATGAAACAACCTCCAAGTCGGTATTACTATTGTGATATCTTAATCCCATTTCATAGTCCCTCTTGTCCTGACTCAGAGCAAGGCAGAAAAATCCCATGCTAAGCCAAACCCCTATCGAATTAATAAACAAAAAATCTATGGTTAAGATTTTAAGGTGGAAAGTGCATGTCATTCAGGAATTTACGGGTAAAAAAAACAACACAAGCTGGTATATTTATCCTAAAACCAAGTATTACAAACCCAGGAAATTCAGAGTTAAAACTTGACAGAAATCCCAACACACTAAGGTAAGAAATGCTCAGTTAAGTGACCCAAACAACCTTAACTCTGCTCTGTAGGGAGGCCGTGCAGTAACCCCACGACTTGGAGTGTAAGCTCTTTGGAGCAGGGACTTTTTGTTCTGTGTCTGTACAGCTCCTGGCACCATAGGTACTGACTCCGTGGGTACTTCAGGGCTGGAGCACCCATGGAAAAAAATTAGTGGGTGCTTAGCACCCACTGGCAGCCAGCTCCCCCTCTCTCCCTGCCCCCCAGCGCCTCCCTCCTGGCTGCCAGTTTGTTCAACTTTATCACAGTGCCCACCACTTCAATTACTTAAACACTGAACATGTCCCCTCAGCTCACCTGGAGCTGCTCAGCTCAGATGCACAGCCCTGCCCCCAACACTTCCCAGTTTAGTATAATTTGTGCAGAGACAGGAGAAATCATCCTTGTCCATGACCACCCAGTGTGTCTTGTTTGTAGTGACACATTAATGTGATCACATTTGCTTTTTATCTTCAGTCTTTTGAACCCTCCCTGACTCACCCAGACTCTTCAGCAATAGTTGTCATTGGTTCAGTAGCTTCATTGGCTGATTTCCTTTCAAAATAGCTTGCAAAGGTAAAGTGCCAAATTCCAGTAATGTATAAATACAGTACGTTCTGCATAACCTCCAACCACCAGGAGAGCGGCTCTTAGCACACATCAGACTATCTGAAAAGCACACTTTTTTTCTATCTTTTCATCATGGCTATCTCCATTGTGAGCAGCCAGCTTCCACAGTGATAATCATATGTGCTTATTTAGCACATTTTATCTGATGATGCCAAAGCACTTTACAAACATTAAGACCTGGTCTACAGATTTTTTGTACTGGGACAACTGTTCCAGTTAGGGGGTGATTTTTACCAAAATAGTTATACCGGTATAACCCCTAATGTGAATTCATTTATATCAGAACAAAGGTGTCTTATACCAGTATAGCCATAAGCTATACCAGTATGAGACACCTTTATACCAGTGTAAACTGCATCCACACTACAGGGATTGTGCCACGTTAGCTATCCTGGCATAGTTAAGGATCATAACATAATGTAAGTTCAAAGGTCGGAATGGGCTGAATATCTTTTCTTAGCTTGTATGCTGGGGAGATCCAGCCCTTGTTGGTACCTTACCATACCTTTTAAACATTCCCTTAACGTCCCTATTATTTTTCCAGGCAAGAATGTATTGAAAGTCTTACCGAAGGCCAAGTGGGTTAAGTTCATTAAATCCACTTTGCCCACAGACAATCTTTTTTTTTTAAATGAACTCACACTGCTTGCATCTCACTGAGCCATATTTATTTCCTGGTGTCACAACAGGATGGGCTACCTAAGCAGAGCTGTGCGAAGAGCAGATTTTTCGGTTTGCTAGCAATTCCAAAGAACTCGGGGGAACCCACTTGTATCAGAGTCAGACTGGGAACGGGGCGTGGGGGTTGAAATGTTCAGCAAATCAAAACATTGGAAAAAAATCAGGCAGAACTAAACATGTCGTCTGACAAAACCGAAATGTTTTGACTCTGACTATTTTAAAACATTTTATTGGTTTTTTTAAAATAAAATTAAAGGAAATTTTTGAAACAAAGTCATTTTGAACCAAAAAAATCTAAAATGTTTTTGTTACAAAAATGTTGAAACAAAAAACATTTTGGTTTTCCAGATCCTTTTATGTAGGATTTTGGGTTTTTTCAACCAGAACAATTTGGCAAAACTGACAGGAATGCAAGAAATGTCTCAATGTTACCAATTTTTTGCCAAAAAGAAGTTTTGACTGAAGAATTTCACCCAGCTCGCTATATAAGTGCTTACAAATTGGATCCTTCCTTTTCACGATGTTGTAACCTTCTACTGAAGTCAAACTAACTGGTCAGTCACTTCCTAAACTGTCTTTTTTACCCTGTTAAAGAATGTTACTACATTTGCTTTCGCCAACCCTCTGGGGTCTCACCTGTTTTCCGTGAATTTTCAAAAATGATGGCTAGCAGTTCCGCTGTATCCTGTGCTAGTTCCTTTAGAAGTCTTGGACGTGTGTCCTCTGGTCCTGCTGATTTAGAAATATTTAGTTTTACCAGGTATTCTTTTATCTTCTCCACGTCAATAACTTTCCCTGGCTAAGCAACAGTGGCTCTAACCACTTCTTGATGTTTCATGCTCGCGCACTTTTTATTAAAAAGCGGTTTGCTTCATCATACACTGATCATCGTTCCCATCATCCACTCATATTTGGTCCCCTTTGAGTGCTGTTCTTGCCATGGGTTTTCTTTTCCCCAGATATTGTTATAACACTTTTTTCCAGTCTCTTATGAAAAGGTATCTCTATGTTTTAGATATTATTATTATAGTGTATTATTGATATTTCCAAAGCCTTTGGTGTATTTCATAAATAAAGACCCCCCCCGCCCGCACAGATTTCTTCAAGATTCTGTTGCCATTCAAATATTTGATTATTTCCATTGTCCTACAATCCCAGTTCAGCTCTACGGAATGGTCTGTATTAGATATGTGCTCCGGGTTTAACTATTTAAACAAATAATATATTTAAACCTATGGAAATCCATGATGCAATGGACTTAGAGTGGTTTAATTCTTGCCTATATTGTGTTAGCTAAAGTGCATTTACATAAAATTGCAGTGGTTTAACTAGCAATTTTTAGATCATTTTAGTGAAACCACTGAACTTTTCCAACATAGACAAGGAAGATTTTCAAGGCACAAATGGCAGTTAGATGCCTAGCTCCTCTTAACTTTCAACTGCCATTTGTAATATCAAAAATCTGCACCAAAGCCTAGATCTCATCTTTTACGTGTCTGTATTATTCCTCTTCATAGCAATTTTCTTTTGTGATGAAATTTCCCTTTACTTTGCCTCCATTACAATATCACTCTATGACCTTCCGTCTTTCACTTTCTCTTACTACTTTCCCTGGGGTCTTGCCCAACAGAACTTTTCTTCATTTCCAAAATCTCTATTGAAATCAAGGACTTCTCACAGGAATCTTATCACGTACTGCAGTGAAAAAACCTTCCAAGAAAACACACACTTGGGCACACCTACAAATTCCAGCTTAGGGTTCAACATCACACAACCCCCTCACTCCTCCCAGTATTCAAATGCATGCACACAGGTAAGGCCATTCAGACCACCTTGACTCTGCTCCAATTAGGCTGCCCTGAGAACAGCCTGAAACTCAGACAAACTAGGAAAAGCTTCTCAGCTGGTGTATACGGTCACAGCTCCAAATGCAGCTATGACAGTTTACGCCTGTTAAGGATCTGCCCCTTTCCCTTTAATCATTGCACAAGTTATGTATTGACATTTGTCATCACTAATGAGAGGCGTAAAGAATCTATCCACTGAGCTGTTAACACAGCTCCTCACCACGGTATGTGTGCCCTCGGATGACTGGAGAAGATCATCTCAGAATTTCATGGTGCTCACAGTGGTATTTTTGTGCTCTCCCATTGCTTACCAACTTGCAGTAACACCATAATCAAAAAGTATTAGACAGAGGCCCTGTTTAGGGATAAGTCTATAGCTCTATTATAGAAAAATGTACTTGTTCAATAAACGGATGAACAATAAACATACATTGTCTGATTTGAACGACATTCTGATTGCATCAGGTCTTTGTATGAATGATTAAAATCCAACATATCTGAACTTTGTAGCCTTTACATTGTTTTTAATTCTTAATAGGCTATGATGATAATCATTGCATGCTCTCCCTCCAACCAAAGCCTCTTGGAGTGCTGCACAAGCAGTAAACAGGAAATACATAAGTACAATATAAACTGTATGTTTCTATTGCGTTCAGGCCATAAGCATGTTAGTAACCCCATTAAAATGCCTTAAATCTAATGTGACAAAGCTCTGTCCTTGCCTCCGTGGGTCCCACGTTTCCTGGCAGATTTCGCTAGCCTTAAAGGCTCACTGTGACCCTCTGCGTAACCCTTCTCTCTCTAGAGACAAGGGTCACAGTCTACTGAGCCATTTTCATCATAAGCCAGCAAGGGAGGTGAGGAGAAGTTATCCTTCCTTGCACAGTCTCTGTTGTCTCCCAGTCTCAGTGATTAATCAGGGGGCAAAGGGGGGGGGGAGCCCAGGCCCACCCTCTACTCCGGGCTGCAGGCCAGGGACCCTAATAGTAACAGCTATGGTAGCTGACCTTTTAGAAACATGACATGTACAATTCCCTGGGCTACTTCCCCCACAGCAGCCCTCACTTCCTCAAGCTCCACTTCACCCTTACCTCAGGGCCTCCTTCCTTGTGCCTGATATGGTGTGTACTACTCAGCCTCTCCAACAGCGCAACTTCCTCCCACAGCTCCTGACATGCACACCCACCTGACTAACTGGGAGGCTTTTAACTCATTTCAGCCAGCCCCTGATTGGCTTCAGGTGTCCCAATCAACCTAGCATTCCCCCTGCCTTCTGGAAAGTTCTTAATTGGCCCCAGATGTCTTAATTGACCTGGAGCAGCTGCCATTTCACTTATCCTGGTACCAGGGATTTGTTGAGCCTGGAGCTAATAGATCTATCTCCCACTACTTTTCTATAGCCATCTGGCCTTGCCCCGTCACACTAGGCAGTGTTGTAGCTGTGTCAGTCCCAGGATATTAGAGAGACAAGGTGGCTGTCTCTCTCATCAGTCCAATAAAAGATATTACCTCATACACCTTGTCTCTCTTAAATCTAGGCACGTGTTTAAGTCCCTTTCTGAGTTAGACGTTTACAGAATATTAACTTCAATAATAAATTTAACATGTGTGTGTGTTACTGGATAGCAATGAAACTATGTAGCTTAGCAGATAAAATGTAAACTGCAAATGCTATGAGTTCTGATCAAGGCTGGGGATGGATATAGTTTTATGATAAATATTTCACCTGTTATGCCTCGAGTCAAACAGATCCCTGTATTTTCAACACTTTACCTTCATCCAAAAACTATTCTGCATTGAACTAAAATAACATATTTCTTCTGCAAAGAAAAGATTAAAGGCAATCTGAGGTATTATTGTCATGAGATGTTATGTGCCTAGCTCCTGGATAAACTAGGGATTGCATTTGGTCCAACCTTCCTAGAAGCAATCACCCACACATGGGAGGTCTAACCAAGTTAGTTACACATGACTTACTAGGCAGCTATTCCATCACCCCGTAAGATGAGGACTACTCCAGTCCTCACCATGTTTTCAAGGTTTTAAAAGTCTCATATAATTGCCCTTGAACCTCCTCCTTTGAGAAACTAATCTGGTCATGAACACATCTCACCATGAGCATATTTCTCCTCATGCTCAGGCTAGATCTTCCTTTTCTTAATTGGGAAAAGCACTGGGGAGAAGTATAAGATTGTGAGAGAGAACCCTTTCCCAAACAGCTTACAGTGTGTTTGTGCAGCGCCTGACCTAATTGGAACTTCTGTGTGCTACTGTAATATAACCAAAAAAAAAGATAAACACCTAGCCATTTTCCAACACCTCATTATATGGATGAACACTTCTTTTTCTTGGCTTTATTCACATGTGAAATCTTAGACTCTATCTATGGAATACAAGATGGCAGAGTGCGATATGAAGGTTTTATTGACATTGGGTTGGGACAGTTGCACACTATTACTCCTCTTTGTGTACTGCCTCCCACAAGGGGGCCTTGATGTTGGTTGGGCTCTTGGTATCTGCACAATACAAATAACCAAAAAAATCCCTCTAGGTTGTTATACCTCTGCCGATAACTGAGTGCCTCTTTCATAGATTCCAAGGCCAGAAGACCTGGAAGATACAGACACAGGGAATTATGGGAATGGAACTGGAGGACTATCTAAACACAAGGCCAGGGGCCCACGCTTTTGCTGCCTCCACACTGCTAAGTGGGCGGGTCATAGCTCAACACACGTTGTCCCAAATATCCTCAATGGAGCATGCCAGCTCGGGTTCCATGTGCCCCTAGACAGGCATTTAAAGGCCTTGAGTATGGATGGTTGGGGGATTTGGGCAACACACCACATGGGACAGCTGGGGGCATGCCTCCAGCGTAGACATATCCTTGTTACCATGTGTGTCAATTTTGCAGGGCTCTAAGGGAGAGAGCGAAAGACATAATGAATGTCCTGTCTTTCAGAGCCAATATCCCTGGGGAGCAAGGGGAGCACTGTGTGTTCAGTTGGAAAGCAGAGGATCTAGTGCTTCCAACAGCAGCAAGGACCTGTTTCCAGCTCTGCCTCGGGCTTGTGGTTTTCCAAGCAGACTAGGCTATGTTGCCAAACAACTCCAATGAATTCCAAGGGGAATTGTATGGCTAGATCGTCAGCTGACTTTGAAAATCAACCTTTATGGGGTCATGGGATTGAACAGAGCCCATCCTGGTAAGTTTACTGGAAAGTTCCACATTTGGGTAGGAAGTAAAAGGAGAAAACATTTTGGTTGCAGGTTGAGTTTAAAGGGGTGGCTGTTTACAGCAGCTGAGCTGCTGGCCTGTCATAGATTCATAGATATTTAGGTCAGAAGGGACCATTATGATCATCTAGTCTGACCTCCTGCACAATGCAGGCCACAGAATTTCACCCACCACTCCTGCAAAAAACCTCACACCTATATCTGTGCTATTGAAGTCCTCAAATCGTAGTTTAAAGACTTCAAGGAGCAGAGAATCCTCCAGCAAGTGACCCGTGCCCCATGCTACAGAGGAAGGCGAAAAACCTCCAGAGCCTCTTCCAATCTGCCCTGGAGGAAAATTCCTTCCCGACCCCAAATATGGCGATCAGCTAAACCCTGAGCATATGGGCAAGATTCATCAGTCAGATACTACAGAAAATTCTTTCCTGGGTAACTCGGATCCCACCCCATCTAATATCCCATCACAGGCCACTGGCCCTATTTACCATGAATATTTAATTACCAAAACCATGTTATCCCATCATACCATCTCCTCCATAAACTTATCGAGTTTAATCTTAAAGCCAGATAGATCTTTTGCCCCCACTGCTTCCCTTGGAAGACTATTCCAAAACTTCACTACTCTGATGGTTAGAAACCTTCGTCTAATTTCTAGTCTAAATTTCCTGCTGGCCAGTTTATATCCATTTGTTCTTGTGTCCACATTGGTACTGAGCTTAAATAATTCCTCTCCCTCTCCGGTATTTATCCCTCTGATATATTTATAGAGAGCAATCATATCTACCCTCAACCTTCTTTTAGTTAGGCTAAACAAGCCAAGCTCCTTGAGTCTCCTTTCATAAGACAAGTTTTCCATTCCTCGGATCATCCTAGTAGCCCTTCTCTGTACCTGGTCCAGTTTGAATTCATCCTTCTTAAACATGGGAGACCAGAACTGCATACAGTATTCCAGGTGAGGTCTCACCAGTGCCCTTGTATAACGGTACTAAAACCTCCTTATCCCTACTGGAAATACCTCTCCTGATGCATCCCAAGACCGCATTAGCTTTTTTCATGGCCATATCACATTGGCGGCTCATAGTCATCCTGTGGTCAACCAATACTCCAAGGTCCTTTTCCTCCTCCGTTACTTCTAATTGATTCGTCCCTAGCTTATAGCTAAAATTCTTGTTATTAATCCCTAAATGCATAACTTTACATTTCTCACTATTAAATTTCATCCTATTACTATTACTCCATTTACAAGGTCATCCAGATCCTCCTGTAGGGTATCCCGGTCCTTCTCTAAATTGGCAATACCTCCCAGCTTTGTATCATCCGCAAACTTTATTAGCACACTCCCACTTTTTGTGCCAAGGTCAGTAATAAAAAGATTAAATAAGATTGGTCCCAAAACCAATTCTTGAGGAACTCCACTGGTAACCTCCCTCCAGCCTGACAGTTCACCTTTCATAGGACCCGTTGTAGTCTCCCCTTTAACCAATTCCTTATCCACCTTTCAATTTTCCTATTGATCCCCATGTTATCCAATTTAACTAATAATTCCCCATGTGGCACAGTATCAAATGCCTTACTGAAATCTAGGTAAATTAGATCCACTGCGTTTCCTTTGTCTAAAAAATCTGTTACTTTCTCAAAGAAGGAGATCAGGTTGGTTTGGCATGATCTACCTTTTGTAAAACCATGTTGTATTTTGTCCCATTTACCATTGACTTCTATGTCCTTAACTACTTTCCCTTTCAAAATTTTTTCCAAGACCTTGCATACTACATATGTCAAACTAACAGGCCTATAATTACCCGAATCACATTTTTTTCCCTTTCTTAAAAATAGGAACTATGTTAGCAATTCTCCAATCATATGGTACAACCCCTGAGTTTACAGATTCATTAAAAATTCTTGCTAATGGGCTTGCAATTTCATGTGCCAATTCCTTTAATATTCTTGGATGAAGATTATCTGGGCCCCCCGATTTAGTCCCATTAAGTTGTCTGAGTTTTGCTTCTACCTCAAATATGGTAACATCTACCTCCATATCCTCATTCCATTTGTCATGCTACCATTATCCCTAAGATCCTCTTTCGTCTTATTAAAGACTGAGGCAAAGTATTTGTTTAGATATTGGGCCATGCCTGGATTATCCTTGACCTCCACTCCATCCTCAGTGTTTCGCAGTCCCACTTCTTCTTTCTTTGTTTTCTTCTTATTTATATGACTATAGAACCTTTTACTATTGGTTTTAATTCCCTTTGCAAGGTCCAACTCTACTTGACTTTTAGCCTGTCTCGCTTTATCCCTACATGTTCTGGCCTCAATAAGGTAGCTTTCCTTGCTGATCCCTCCCTTCTTCCACTCCCTGTATGCTTTCTGCTTTTTCTTAATCACCTCTCTGAGATGCTTGCTCATCCAGCTTGGTCTACAACTCCTGCCTATGAATTTTTTCCCCTTTCTTGGGATGCAGGCTTCCGATAGCTTCTGCTGCTTTGATTTAAAAGAATCCCAGGCTGCCTCTACCTTTAGATCCATAAATTCTTCAGTCCAATCCACTTCCCTAACTAATTTCCTTAATTTTTGAAAGTCAGCCCTTTTGAAATCAAAAACCTTAGTTGCAGATTTATTTTTGTTAATCCTTCCGTTCAGTTTGAACTGAATTAGCTCATGATCACTTGAGCCAAGATTATCCCCTACAACCATTTCTTCTAAGAGGTCCTCACTACTCACCAAAACCAAATCTAAAATGGCGTCCCCTCTTGTCGGTTCAGCAACTACTTGATGAAGGAATCCATCAGCTATCGCATCTAGGAAAATCTGAGCCCTATTATTATTACTAGCACTCGTCCTCCAGTCTATATCTGGGAAGTTAAAGTCTCCCATGATCACACAGTTTCCATTAGTATTTACTTTATTAAAAACATTAAAAACGGCTCTATCCATATCCAAATTAGATCCCGGCGGTCTACAGCACACCCCAAGCACCATCCCAGGGGAGGCTCTAATAGTTTTCTTCCTCAGTGTAATTTTTGCCCAGACGGACTCAGTCATATCCATTTCATTGCTTCTTATTTCTTTACGTTCTATCTCATCATTGATATACAATGCTACTCCACCACCTTTACCTTTATTTCGGTCTTTCCTAAACAGAACATACCCTTCAATACCTGTAGTCCAGTCATGACTACTATTCCACCATGTTTCTGTTATCCCTATAATATCTGATTTCACTTCCTGCACCAGTAGCTCTAGTTCCTCCATTTTGTTACCTAGGCTCCTCGCATTAGTGTACAAACATCTTAATTTTTGCTGTTTGGCTTCACTCACATTCTGTAACCTATTAGGCACGGTCATTTTACTGCCAGTATAACCTATTAGACTTGTATCTACACTGCCCTTCCTCCTACCAATGGCTGTATCCTCTCTTACTTCGTTTTCTTTCCTCTCAATGCTAAATTCTGGCGTGGAGATTATCTGGACATCTCCCAACCATCTCCTGCAAATTCCTGAAATTCATGAAAGAGCTGCACTGGGAATACAGGCAAGGTGATCAAATGTGCATGATAAGAGACATTTATCACACAGCTCTGCAGTTTGTTATAGAGATCACAGTTATGTGATATGCACCCGATTACAGGTGGAGCAGAAGTGATGCCTTGCTTAAAGGTGTTTAATAGTCGGGCCGAAATAAGGCACAAGAACAATACATACATGCTTAGAGTCCCAGAATCCAAATTTTGACTTTCATTTTTTAAAAAAGCCTCTAGCCCATACTGGTGTGAAGAAAAGCTTGAAAATGAAGCATGGCCAACTCTCGTCATTCTGCACAGAGTCTCGTGAGATTTTATGTGTTTCTTACAGCCCCAACTCCTGGCATCAAAGCAACTTTCTAGTCCACTTGGTTGCAGAGAAAAGCTTGAAAAACGTGAACTTTAAAGGGTGAAATCACAGAAGACAAAATCAACAAAACCCCGCATTTATGATCTTGTAAAATCTCACTATGTTTCAGAACCTGAATGCTTGGGTCTGGCAATGCTGAAAGCTTGCCCAGGGTGCAGTGAGGCAGGGATGGCTGCCGAAGTCTACAGGCAGCACTCAGCAGAGGGAAGAATCGCTAGCAGAACCACGGGGGGCGGGGAGCCACCAGCTTCCACACCTTCCACCACAGAAGCCCAGGCCCCTGCTGCTCAGGGAGGAGGTCACCCATCCACTGATCCTGCACCTGACAGGGGGCCACCGCCCTTCACTGGGGTAGTGACCCTGGTAGGGCCCCCACATGGGGGTGGACCTACAGTCCCGCACTGCCTTGACCTGGAACTGCCAAGACCTTCTATTATAATCTTCTGTTGCTGGGTGTTTATGGCTTAGTCTAACTGACATTTCAGGCTGGCATTTTCCATGCTTGGCACCTGTCTCAATTTATGCCCTTTGGAGAAGTCCATGCAAAAATGATTCAACCATTTCTGAGAAGGAAGCTAGTGGAAAATAGGTATTTGTGCCAAGGGGTCTGGTGGAGAGGAAAACAGTAAATTCTCATGTAATTAGCAACTATCAGAAGGCATGTGCAAAAAAAACCAGAATTAAGATTGTGAAGGAAGAACTTTATTCTGGTATTTCCTAACTTTGAAGGTTTGACTTGGTTATCGATGGAAGTACTTACATGTCCCTCATCACCCCAAAATCCTAGTGACTCACTGCAACACTGTTTTAATGTACTCACATTAAATTGCCTTCTTCTGCAAGTGTTGCCTCTGAGATGACCCTCAATCTTCTAAATTTAGTTTCTTCATCCAAAGGCTTCTTGACTTATTTGTCTGGGAACACTTAAGACTCCAGCACATAGACTGTGTGCTCAAATGAAATCAATGAGCTAATATTGACTGGCAGGCTGCTCAAATCTATACTCATCTCTTTTATAAACTTGTTTCTTTTTATTAAAAAGTTTCAGATGCTGTTATGTTCTGCTAAGCTGAAATTGGCAGAAAAGTCTTTTCAGGACTCAATATTATACACTCAATAAAATAATCTTTATCAATTTAGAACAATCTAGCATGGGAAAAATAAAGGTGGTTTGGAGAGAAAGCAATGTCTAAAAGAAAAATATAGCATGTTGATTATAGCACCCTGATTATAGCACCCTGATTCTCATGGGTGACTTTAATTTTCCTGATATCTGCTGGGAGAGCAACACAGCGGTGCATAGACAATCCAGGAAGTTTTTGGAAAGCGTAGGGGACAATTTCCTGGCGCAAGTGCTAGAGGAGACAACTAGGGGGGGCGCTTTTCTTGACCTGCTGCTCACAAACCAGGTAGAATTAGTGGGGGAAGCAAAAGTGGATGGGAATCTGGGAGGCAGTGACCATGAGTTGGTTGAGTTCAGGATCCTGACACAGGGAAGAAAGGTAAGCAGCAGGATACGGACCCTGGACTTCAGGAAAGCAGACTTCGACTCCCTCAGGGAACGGATGGGTAGGATCCCCTGGGGGACTAACTTGAAGGGGAAAGGAGTCCAGGAGAGCTGGCTGTATTTCAAGGAATCCCTGTTGAGGTTACAGGGACAAACCATCCCAATGAGTCGAAAGAATAGTAAATATAGCAGGCGACCAGCTTGGCTTAACGGTGAAATCCTAGCGGATCTTAAACATAAAAAAGAAGCTTACAAGAAGTGGAAGGTTGGACATATGACTAGGGAAGAGTATAAAAATATTGCTCAGGCATATAGGAATGATATCAGGAGGGCCAAATCGCACCTGGAGCTGCAGCTAGCAAGAGATGTCAAGAGTAACAAGAAGGGTTTCTTCAGGTATGTTGGCAACAAGAAGAAAGCCAAGGAAAGTGTGGGCCCCTTACTGAATGAGGGAGGCAACCTAGTGACAGAGGATGTGGAAAAAGCTAATGTACTCAATGCTTTTTTTGCCTCTGTTTTCACTAACAAGGTCAGTTCCCAGACTGCTGCGCTGGGCATCACCAAATGGGGAAGAAATGGCCAGCTCTCTGTGGAGATAGAGGTGGTTAGGGACTATTTAGAAAAGCTGGACGTGCACAAATCCATGGGGCCGGACGAGTTGCATCCGAGAGTGCTGAAGGAATTGGCGGCTGTGATTGCAGAGCCATTGGCCATTATCTTTGAAAACTCATGGCGAACCGGGGAAGTCCCGGATGACTGGAAAAAGGCTAATGTAGTGCCAATCTTTAAAAAAGGGAAGAAGGAGGATCCTGGGAACTACAGGCCAGTCAGCCTCACCTCAGTCCCTGGAAAAATCATGGAGCAGGTCCTCAAAGAATCAATCCTGATGCACTTGCATGAGAGGAAAGTGATCAGGAACAGCCAGCATGGATTCACCAAGGGAAGGTCATGCCTGACTAATCTAATCGCCTTCTATGATGAGATTACTGGTTCTGTGGATGAACGGAAAGCAGTGGATGTATTGTTTCTTGACTTTAGCAAAGCTTTTGACACGGTCTCCCACAGTATTCTTGTCAGCAAGTTAAGGAAGTATGGGCTGGATGAATGCACTATAAGGTGGGTAGAAAGCTGGCTAGATTGTTGGGCTCAACGGGTAGGGATCAATGGCTCCATGTCTGGTTGGCAGCCGGTATCAAGTGGAGTGCCCCAAGGGTCAGTCCTGGGGCAGGTTTTGTTCAATATCTTCATAAATGATCTGGAGGATGGTGTGGATTGCACTCTCAGCAAATTTGCGGATGATACTAAACTGGGAGGAGTGGTAGATACGCTGGAGGGGAGGGATAGGATACAGAAGGACCTAGACAAATTGGAGGATTGGGCCAAAAGAAATCTGATGAGGTTCAATGAGGATAAGTACAGGGTCCTGCACTTAGGATGGAAGAATCCAATGCACCGCTACAGACTAGGGACCGAATGGCTAGGCAGCAGTTCTGTGGAAAAGGACCTAGGGGTGACAGTGGACGAGAAGCTGGATATGAGTCAGCAGTGTGCCCTTGTTGCCAAGAAGGCCAATGGCATTTTGGGATGTATAAGTAGGGGCATAGCGAGCAGATCGAGGGACGTGATCGTTCCCCTCTATTCGACATTGGTGAGGCCTCATCTGGAGTACTGTGTCCAGTTTTGGGCCCCACACTACAAGAAGGATGTGGATAAATTGGAGAGAGTCCAGCGAAGGGCAACAAAAATGATTAGGGGTCTAGAACACATGACTTATGAGGAGAGGCTGAGGGAGCTGGGATTGTTTAGCCTGCAGAAGAGAAGAATGAGGGGGGATTTGATAGCTGCTTTCAACTACCTGAAAGGGGGTTCCAAAGAGGATGGCTCTAGACTGTTCTCAATGGTAGCAGATGACAGAACGAGGAGTAATGGTCTCAAGTTGCAGTGGGGGAGGTTTAGATTGGATATTAGGAAAAACTTTTTCACTAAGAGGGTAGTAAAACACTGGAATGCGTTACCTAGGGAGGTGGTAGAATCTCCTTCCTTAGAGATTTTTAAGGTCAGGCTTGACAAAGCCCTGGCTGGGATGATTTAACTGGGAATTGGTCCTGCTTCGAGCAGGGGGTTGGACTAGATGACCTTCAGGGGTCCCTTCCAACCCTGATATTCTATGATTCTATGATTCTATGTTCTGGATAATTCATTTCTAATTAAATGAGCTTTGGGAGACTGCATGTTCACAATAAGTTGGTTACCTCACTACCTAACACCTGGATTTGCAATGCTTCCATTGACCACACAATAGGTTCATTTCACGGTTTCTCTTTCTTTGAGGACTTCCATGCAGCAGAGGCTTAGAGAAGTCTGCCCTGGGTCCAATAATCTGATGACAGCAAAAATCACAACACCCACAAGAGGCTGAGAAGGGATTGCCACACTGTGATTGCATTAAACTATTCCAAATAGCACCTCAGTTTGGAGCCTGGAGAAGCGGGAACCACAGAGCATTCATGCATATAACAGAGTAGTTCTCTGCCCACTCCACTCATTTCAACAGCAGACAAACTTTAGGAGGATGCTACTCGCAGGCCCCTCCCACTAGGCTTAAAGGGCCAGCTGAAGCCAATGGAACTACACCAACATATAGCAGGCGAGGATCTGGCCCATGACCCCTTTTGGAGAAAAGCCACCACAAGAAAACAGATTTCCCAGGACTCAGACACCTCTCTCTTCCTCCCCAATCTTTCAGCTTGCCCACGTTCTCCCCAGATGCCATGGCTGTCTCCACTTTTCCAGATTCCCTCATTTTCATTCTAAAGTACATCGTAGAGAAGTCTAAATGTATTTCAGAACCAGGGCAACAGCATGACTCACTAGCAAGGGAGAGCTGGTGTGTTCATCTGCCTTTCGAGCCTTGACCACAGTAGGTCACATTTACCCAATGCTGACAACAGGTCTTAGCAACAATGCAGCTGAACCAGAGCTGAACTTGGGTCCTTGCTTCTTTCCCAGAGACTTGCCACTGTTGCTAACACTTTTGGTGGCCCCAATGTTGTGATCCCTGGTGCAGGCTGCTGAGAACTGTCATTTGTAGTATCACGTTGATAAGTCTTGCTGTGAGCGGGTTTAGACGACACAATGGTAAAAATACCTGAGTTCTGCCTGCGCAAGCACAAGTACAGAAGAAATGGCACTACCAGGACAGTCCCTGAGAAATGCTACCACAGATGCAGCCATAATGCAGCCAACCAACCACAGTGTGCTTGGAAATCCAAGATGGCTTGCAAAGTGCAGCAGAGAAACACCGAGTATCCTAAGTGCTACAAAATCACCCAATGCTCCTATTACAGAGAAGGGAGTAAATGAGAAGAACAGGAGGTGGAATGGGAAAGACGAAAGAGATGGTATCAGCCAGTTACCAAGAGAGAGAAGAAAAACACATGGATGATTGTAAAGAATCAGGACTCAAGTCCTATTGAACAGGAAGAATGGAAGGAAAAAGTAACAGTGTAGCTTCAGACAGGGTGTGCAACAAGGTGAAGGGGAAAAGACAACCTTTACTGTACAGGCAAACAAGAACATAGAGTGTTAGTTAACACAGAGGAGCAAAGGGCAGAAAAAAACAGATCAACTCAGTTAAAAAGGAATAAGAAGGTCTTTACCTGTGTAATACAGCAACAGATCTTGAGAAACACGGCAGGCCCACTAATAACTAAGCAGGGCCATGGAATATCAGTGGATATTCCATAATGGCCAGGAAAATGATCTGCTGATTTAAAATCCGTTTCCAAAACAAGAGAAAAAAAGGGGACAATGGAATAGAAGGGTCTCTTTTGGGCCTGTCAGAATGTGCTACGCAACACTCTCCATGAGGCAGAATGGAAAAAAGACAGCAGAGTGGAAACAAGGCCCAGGGTTAAATTCTGGTAGGTAGATTTGAAATACTGTTAACAGGCCTGTGCATATAAACTTGCTATATGTGTATGTTCTTTAGGCCACTGATGAGTGACATCCACATGTCTTATTTTCCCAAGAATCACAGAAGTTCTGAGGATATGGGAAAGGAAAGCAGAGAGAGAAAAATCATAAGCAGAGAGATCTGACAGAGAGACCTGTGCCAGAATAGTTCTATGAACACCCCACACTGCAGAAAGATACTCAGATTCGCTTCCCATATAACAACTTCCTTTCATTCAATAAAAGAGAAAAATTAAACTTTGTTTCTTCTTGTACAGACTTGACTTACGGAGCAATTCATAATCGGGAAGTATCTTTCAGAGGCGCTGGTGGGATTCTAACTAGTTACATAGGTCCTTAAGGGAAACATGCTCAGTACAACAGGTGGGTTTCATAACTTTAACCAAATAACGGATCAAAGGTGCAGGGGAAGGAGGTCAGATGCCCCAGGCACAGGGAAGCTGAAGCCTTTGAAATATTGTGCAAATTTTTAGGAACATTACAGAAAACTAATCCTTATGATTGGACATGACTGAGACAGCTGGAGTTACTCTCCTGAAATGCCAAGGAGAAGGTTTAAAAGGTGAACCGCAAGACAAAATTGAGAACAGTTGGGCACAGATTTCTGGCCCCCCAAATCCTCCTATCCCCACATTCAGGTTGGGGTCAGCATTCAGCACAGAAATAAGTTTAACCAACTCTCTACAAATTATGGCTAGAGTTTTTACAGGTAGTTGCCTACAGTTAGTCTACATCCAGCTGTCAGCTTCTAGATAGAGGTTGCCTGCTCTTCAGAAGTTCTGAGCACCCCAAATCCCATTAAAGTCACTGAGTGCTACTGAGCTCCAAGTACCTTTGAGAAAAACAATGCAGCCACTAACCTCATGGTATGCACCCATATTTGAAAACGCTGGTGTGTGTCTTCTCTGGGAAGCCCTCTGTGTACTGCCTTGCTTAGACAGAGCAGTGGACTAAAGCTCTAGAGATCTGAGCTCTAGTCCTGAGTCTGCCACTGACTGTGTGATATGGGACAAGTCTATCAACATGCCTGTGTTTCAATTTCCATCTCTGTTAACAGAGTTGACAACACCCCTGCTTCCCCCCACTTTAGTAGAGCGCTTTGAGACCAATGGATGGCTACTGTGCGTTATGTAACTGCTAGGTGGGCACAGTTGACAGAAGATATCTCAGCATGCAGCATCGCAAATGCCAAAGGTCTCACTGCAATTCACGGTATTTGTGATGTCACACACTTTACACATTCTCAGGCCCCAATCCTGCAAGCACTTCTGCATATGGTTAATTTTAAGCACCTGAGTAGTGTCACCGAGAGAAACAGGACTATATGGACGCTTAAACCTACGCACATGCAGGATTGTGAATTTAGATTGTACACTCCATGGCCTTGTCTTGACTACAATTCAACCGGCTAGATTAAGCTACAGGATGTTACCCAGCATCTACACTGGGGAAAGGGTTTAGGTTGACCTAAGCAAGTATGTATTAGCTAACCCTGACCTAGACTCAGACACTTTCATAGTCAAGGGAAAGTCCACAGGATATAGATCATGTGAATACAGTCTCTAGCACAATGGGTCCCAGACTGGATTGGAACCTTTAGGTGTTACTGCAATATAAACATCCAGCAAACGAGGTGGTACAAAAAAAGACTTTACAGCAGAAAAGATTTTTTTAAAGCTTAGGTGAAGCTTATTCCTGAGCTGACCTTCCCTTCCCCTTGCCACCCCAAACCTGGCTAGATGAGGGCCTTTCAGCCCCAAATTATGTGGTCAGCTCAATATTTAGCACTGTTTTGCAGTTTACCTTCATAGAAAGGAACTTTAATGTGTGTAGGACCCCAGAACTGACCTCCCTAAAAAGGTGGTGTTCTTGTTGAAATGGAGATAACATTGACACAAGAGCAGATGGGGAATTGTTAAATAAAGTGTTTGGGCAGGGGGAGGGATGTTTGGTCAGAAAATGCCAATTTGTCAAAACTGAAACTATTTATTCAGTAAAAGGTTGCTTTCAACAAACTTCCAGTTTCAAAAACATTTTGAAAAGTTTCAAAATTTTCAAACTGGGAAATGCAAAATTTCTTTTTTTCAGGTTGAAATGAATTTTTGTCTAGAAATTTAAGTTAATTTATAGTAAAAATAAATTTTTGATGAACCCCTTATGAATTATTTTCAGACTTTCTGTTTGGAAAAACGTGCCACATTTCAATGTTTTGTTCCCATTCAGGATGGGAAAAAATGTTCAAAATCTCAAAAATTCTCCCAGGATGGGAAAACCATTTCCCATGCAGCTCTAACTCTGACCATCATAAGGAATGGCTGGGGAGATATTATGCCACAGTACGCAATGCAGACCCTCCAAGCCTGCGCACCCTCCAAGATAGAGAGGGACTAACTTAGAGTTGCCAGTTGTCCAGTTTTCAATTGGAAAGTCCGGTCAAAAGGGGACCCTTGCAGTGTCCAGTCAGTACTGCTGACCGGAAACCAAAAGTCCGGTTACCGCAGTAACCAGTCTCCGCTGCCAGAAGGGCAGGAAGAGCAGCTGCTGATGGAGGAGCTCAGCTGATGGAGAAAAGTTTAATCTGAGGAACTGGCTCCTAGATCCAGTGGTGAGATAGATACTGGTGCTGCCAAGGGGCGGGTTCCTGACTGCATGCAGCGTTTGAGGAGCAGGGCTGGCGGCCAGGCTTGCTGCCCATGATGGCCGGGCAGGGCTTCTCAAAGTGCTCTCTCCAGCTCCTAGCTCCAGGGATTGACATCCCCCTCCTCTCCTCCATGCCCCAACTGGGCAGGCAGTCTTCTCATAGGCTCCTCCCAGCCCAGCTCTGAAGGTAGTAGGTGAGTCCTGGGGGAGGTGGGAGCGAGGTCTGGGGGAGGGGGGAGCTGTAGTGTGCAGTTTTGAAAAATTGGAAAGTTATAATCTCTAGATTAAATGTCAGGTGCACAGGAGGAAATGGGTCAGCGATGCTGGCAGAGAATACAGCAAAGAAGTAAGAACCAGCCAAGCTGCAAAGGTCCATTATTTGGCTTCTCTCCTCCATTTTGATCCCTCTCTTGTTTTATTTCCTTTAAGGATTAAGCTCTTTTCCTGCAGTTTTGCACAAGGTTTGGATAGGAACACACAATCTGGGGGCCATGGATACAAGGTATACAACAGTACAAGCGACAGCTGGTTTTGGTTTTTGCAGATGCTGTGCTTTCAAGTACCCACCGAAGATAGTTGAGTTGGAAAATACTTACATGTATCCAGCTGTGTTCAGCCTGCCCTCCCGTTCATTAATGTACCCCCCTGACAGTGCATTTGGCAATCTTGTAACTCAGCGCATAAGAACTTGTACTTCCAGTAGCTAACAACTGCACTGAAACCTTCCACTCGTGTGCTTCTTATATACGGTTTAAAATAGTACGACAACTCAGAAAACACAGAGATATTCCTCCCCCCCTACACACCAATAAGCCAGATGTGTTGGATTGTACTGACATAGCGAGTAAAATCAGTCACATATAGCTTTTCCTACTGTGACACGTTTGTCACAGCATGAGCACATTGGCTGTAGCAGGAGTCAGGCACAAAGTTTTCCTGCTAGCTGTTTGATTCACAAGCAACAACAACTTAAATCCTACTTTTTTAAATGAGCGATATATAGGTCACTGGGTCTATGGCCCATATAGTCCCAACAGGGAAAGATTTTCAGAAGTGGCTAGGAGATTTAGGTGCATAAGTCATATTGGTGTCAATGGGACCTGTGCTCCTAAATCCCTGAGTACTTTTGGAAGTCTCTCCCAGCCAGTGTGTATCTGCATAAAGTGCAGCTGCATTCCACAAGCACCCAGCACGGCAAAAAAGGATGCACACGGCCAAGTTCTGTAACAAGTCTATGAACCATCTGGAAAAGTTTAAACGTGCACAAAAAGGGCCTGGAGTGAATTCTGAAATGTTGGATCTGAGCCTTGGCAGCTGCAAACTGGTTACCCAAGCGGGCGTTTGGCAGACATTGTGAAGTGGCTGTCACTTCTACTTTGTTTCTGCCATGGCACCTGCAGGTACTTCAGCCTCCTCTCAGCCTGTTGGGGCTCTGCTTATTACAATTAGCACAAATAAGTCCAGCATTAGCCTTGCATGGAAATAAAAGTTACCTTGACTTAATCCTACTCTCCTTTAACCATGGTAAATGACCAGCTTAAGGACATTAGCATCAGGTCACTTCAGAGTATTCACCAATAAATTGGCTGATGTTTGGGCATCTCTCCTTTCCTAAACTGATGTAAACGGACACTTTTCCTGCTAATCTGTTTAGAATCAGCCTGCTGGAGACAAAATGCCAATCACTTCCCCAATTTCCAGAACCGTTTCATTTACTGGGGCTGTTAGCCCTGTGTCCTTTCACAGAGAAATGAAAAACACCCTCTAGACAGCAGCATTTATTCCAAGACGCATGCAGAGAGCCATCCTGCTGCAGATTTATGCTCTGAACTAACAGAGCGTTAGATGAGAGAACCTTGGTCAAATGTGGCAATCAAATTCCTGTTGGAGAAACAGCATTTATTTGGAGAAGTAATAAATAATTATCATCCTTTTATTTCGAAAGCCAGGTCTTGGGAAGCACTCAGGGCACTGTCAATCCTACGGAAAGCAATTCTAAAAATACACCAATCCAACATAAATTATCAAAAGCCTCCTTCACTAAACAGTAAGGAAAAAAAAAAGAGAAAAAGAAAAGAACATCACACAAGACTGAAAATGTAAAGCAATCTTTCAGTCTTTTCCTTTTCTTTTCTTTCTTTTGTGGTAAATAAGCACACTCATCCTGACATTTCCTTTTCTTCTAGATCATTTCTTTATTAATATTTCGAGAAACAAGGTATTAAAGTTTGAATAACGTAGTCAATTAATAGTGATTTTTGGATGAGGTGCAATCCCAATCACCGTTATTAAGAAATGCCAACAGCTGTTTTAATCCCTTAATTTTTTTTTCTTTTCCCTTTTGAAAATAAAGGTTGCCTTAGCCGAAGCAAGAAGACATTTTTAAATTGCTTTCTCCTCTAAGCTTCAGCATCTGAGAAAAGGCCAGGAGTTCACTGGAATTATACCAGGGAGAAATGTACTCCTAATGATTCACACTTAGGCCAGATAGCACATATTCTCAGCCTACTTCACTTGAACAGCCCTACTGCTAATTCTGCTGAGAGTCCACAAACTCAGTGATCTCCTGGCCAGCAAATGGAAGATTCCACTTGGGGTCTACATTGAATGAGTCAAGATTATGGTCCTCCCCTAACCACCTCTTACTAAATTATTGATTGGCTGGGTCTAGGTCACATGGGCTGACCCCAGCAAACTTGCAGAAGCAGCTGCAAGAATTTGTAAAGCTCCTTTTCTTACTCTCTCTATTCTTGGGAGCACTTACTTTGCCCTGCCTAGCCAACAGCATTCGAAGGACTGGTTTGCCCTCTCTTCAGCCCCCTGTAAGTTGTGGCAGCATTAGGGAACTAAGTTCCTGATCCAGTGTGAGCCTCCAGGATGACTCCTATGGCCAGTCATATAGAAGAGAAGCTATGATGAAGCCACAGCAGCAATAACTGTGGTATTACAAAGTTGTGGAAACCGTGATAGCAAAATGGATCACCGGTAACAATAATACCTACCTGACATTCATTATTCCTAATGCATTAAAACAACTTATAGAACAGCATCACATCCAGCACCGCCAATGCTGACTAGCAGTGCTGGAGAGGCAATCTTATGCTAAGACTCCGTCTACTTTCCAGAGAAGGTGATGTGTCCTCAAAGGCATGGGGCATAGCAGAATTACCTTGATTATCTAGATAAGGTACTTAGAGGTTCCTTCCTTAGAGGTTTTTAAGGTCAAACTTGACAAAGCCGTGGCTGGGATGATTTAGTTGGGGATTGGTCCTGCTTTGAGCAGGGGGTTGGAAGAGATGACCTCCTGAGGTCCCTTCCAACCCTGATATTGTATGATTCTATAATAATTATTTGGTGCCCAGCACTGTGCTATCTGAGCGCTGCACAATCTTTCATGTAGTTATCCTCAAAAAAAACCCATGACGTAGGGCAGTGCTATTCTTCCCATTCTACAGATGGGGAACTGAGGCACAAACAGGCTAAATGACTGTCCCGGTTTGCCCACAGCCAAAGCTCACAAGTGAAACGCCATCACTCCCTTCTGTTAACTGCCTGGAATTGCATCCATTTTTGACTTTGTCTCCAACACTCTGCTTTGAAGACATTTGGTAAGAGACCCGTGGACTTGATTTCCTTTCGTTTTTAGCCAGTGGGAGCTATGTGGTGCATGTCAGAACTAATCGCCCCCAAAAAAGTGAAAATTAGATGAGAGCAACTTGAGCAGAAACAAAGCAACTTTTTGTTCTAACAACTAGAATACACGTTTTGAGTAACTTTGCCTCTGGAAAGCAGGAGCAGCTACTTGAGTCCCTTTCTTCGCTTTTAATGGGAAAATGTGTGCTGTATAGGCCGGGACCATTGGGGGAATTTGTCAAACATGCTGCTTAGCTATAAAGTGCAGCCAAAAACCAGGGATGTTTACAAGAACATCGACCCTGTCGTTCTTCTGAACGTATTGGGAGGAGGCACAGCAGGCTGCACAGACGGATTTGTTACTCGCTGTTTTGCATCAGTACAATAATGCTTTAGTGTCAAGATTAGCCCCCTTTCCTTCCAGTTGGAACAAAAGAATTTCTCGTATTGCACTGCATACACCACTGCCGTGTTGCCAACGCTCCCAACGTTTGTTGGGTAAAGCCCCAGCTCTGGAGTAATGGGACTGCATCAGCATCCCAGCTTTCATTTTAAAAATAAGTTTCTAGCCCTTCATGACTGCAGATAAAAGCTTGGAAACAGGATCAAAAACCAGAAAGCAAATAAAAAGAAGCCAATATCTATTTTTCAAAAATCTCATGATTTTTAAGCCATTCTCATAATTGTGGTGGCCTGACTCATGAGCTTTGAACGCTTCGAGTTGGCAATACTGTCAATCATGTGGCTTTAGTAGCTAACTCAGCCTTAGAACAGCTAATGAATTCACAGGACAACTATTCAAAAGCACTTTAAATGAAGGCAATCCACTTGAAACCCAGGCCATTCGGAAAGAGGCTATCCATGACTCTCAGGTCCTCCACCTGTCCTGGATCCCCATGCCAACATGCTGTGTTAGCATCACATTTTCCTCTCCCAGGAAAGACCCACACAACCAGAGGAAACTGATTACAGGCTCAATTCACCATTGCCCTAAACTTTGCATAGTCAGTCCATCACACTAGTGCAAAGTGGGTGTTTAACGCTAAGAAATCAGTAGGACAGTGTTTTACACATGTGTAAATGACTGCAGAAGGTGCAGCGCAAAGAGAAAGGGGCCTGACTACACCCAAGGCAAACAAGCTAGGAAAGAGAATTAAGTTCTCTGACCTCCCTCGGCACATAATGTTCTTCAGCCCCTGATCCTGGGGTCCCCATGACAATTATGCACTGCTTAATTTTACACACGTCAACAGTGCCACTGAAGTCACACTCACACATGTGAAGTTAACAATATGTATAACTGTTTACAGGCTCGGGGCTTTTGGTGTCACATGTACAGTTAAAACACACACAGAGCAGTGATGTTTCAGTGAACAGTGGCTCTTTAAAACTAAGGGTTTTCCTTCAAAACCAGGTGTCTTCATTTTAAATACTGCTCAGCAGCTGTTAATCCTGACACTGCTGAATTACAGGAGAGACGCTTGTAAGATTATACTATGCTATGGGTTCACACGTTTGCAGGATTGAGAACCTATTTTTTATAGCACTTAGTGGGCCAGCTATAGCTCAAAATGGCTTTACTTAGGTTTGTCGTCAGTGCTATAAAGGGGTGGGGGACTACTGCAAGATACGTAACGTGCGATAGTTATCTTGCTGTAAAACCCTAGGCTTTGTCTTCATTGCTAAAAAACAAATGTTGGGTTTTACTGAGGTAAACTAGGCGAGGTGACCCACCGGTAGGTGTATAGTGTGGACCGCACTAAGCTACCTCACGGTAAAAACTACAGAGCGGTTGTCTCCACCACAATTCTAGACCAGGATAGCTAATGCATGCTGGATGCCCTGCCACGAAAACACAGCTTTTTAAGCAGTGAAGACAGAGCCTTGCTTAAAGGGTGAACCCTCAGAGTTCTGAGCACACTACATGCATTAAGACATGGCACTGGACAGAAAGTGAGCTATTTTCGATTTCTACTCACTCGGAAGTGAGCTGTAGTTGCAGCTGTTAGTATGGGCCACATGAAGAAAGCCAGGATAATAAGAGAGCCATACCCGGGAGTTATATGTGGCACTGCCCCGTACACAAAGGTGGTTTATAGACCTTAACGTACTTTGAAAATTGCCAAGTACACGGACAAGTAAAACATAAAATAAATAATAAAGTACATCTTGTGATGCAGTATCTCTTTCTTTAGAAATATCCCATATCACACTTGACATTCTAGTAAAAGTACTGCATTATGTTGTATAAAAGTGATGAAATCTTAGTCACAAGAGGCCTCACTGCAATGCCTGGCTACTAAACCTTCAGTGAGAAGTGAGGTGAGACCAATAGGGCGTTTATTTAAAAGCGGCCTACCAATCATTTTTCAAAACAAAAAAATGGGGCTTACCATCCTTTGCTTGCTAAGGTGTATAAAGAAGGCCTGGTTTATTTGAACTGCCTGCTTTTTCCTTAGAAGTATCAGGAATATCAGCTTTGCTCTGTCCCTAGCTCTAATGGACAGCCTTTGGGAAGCCTCCAGGATGTTTAGTGCCAACCGCTTAGCTGAGGGTGACGAATCTTTAACAAAGACTTCCTCTATTCAAAATGTTACTTAGTCACTGACATTACATAGGCATTAACAAAACCCCACTTTTTAACAGCTTGACTGAAAGTCCCTCCCACATTTAATAGCTCAACGATCACTCTCTTGGCTCTTGCCATCTCACTGTTTTGCTGTTTTGCCAGCCATTGTGGAGTCTGCCAGCCAAGAACTGGACCTGTTAGTGTGAAAACCAGATTTTGGGGAAGAGTTTTGGGCCATCTTTATACGCGAAAAAGGCGAGAAATTAATTTTTTTTTTCACTTTGGAAGTCACCTCTAAGAAATGTGTGATCTGCAGATTAATTACTGAGAGTCTATTGTATTTCAGACAGGAGCCTGACAGGTAGTGACAGGAACTTGGGGGATCTGGCTACTGACTGAGTAGTGTCCATCGGTGGCTTGAAACCCCTAGGACATCAGCCTGTGTGATGGGTGAAAGGAGGAGGCCACCCTGGGTTCAGTGCTGCTGCCTCCATGGACAGGCTATTGCAAGGAAGGATTTGAGATGGTAGGCACGCACCCCATGAGAAATACTTTGAAGTATTATCTCAGTCACTCCGCTAGCTGTAATCCAGGTATAGGATTGGGGGGGGTTGGGTTTTTTTGTTGTTGTTTGTTTTTTAAATGAAGACATCAGCAATGAATGCGGCTGAATACAGTTTAACTACAAGGGTGGCCCAAGACAATGCTTATGACCTGTGGCTAAGATGGGTTTCAGCCACAATGTCCGAAATGTTGCTGGACTTTTTCTCACTTTGCAGCAAAACTGCATTCCACGCCAGTTCAGCTGTACCCACAGTTAGCAGCAGGTGTTTTCTGACCAGGCTGCTGTGTCTCTCCCAAGACAGCCAGAATGGCAGAACACAGCTCTCTGGTTCTGGTTCACAGAGATCACCTGACATAAGACAGTTAGCAGGCAGATGCTATAGGACAGTAGTGCATCCACGCAGTACGGCAGGTGTCAGGCTAAATCAGAGAATTCTAGTCTGTAAATTCCTCTGGGTGGAGCATTTGGAAAGGCCAACGCTGCCTTCTTCCATTGTGTTAGGACATGTAAGCCTTACAGGCCATGTGACCAACTTCTGACTGGCTGAATACTTTGAAACACTGCACATTAATAATTAAATAGCAATATGACAGAAGCACTTAGAGGCTCCAATCTGCATGAAGCCTCCATCGGTCCAGGCCCCGAGGAGACCCAGAGACTGCCCTGGCAAACATACAGTCGGAGAAGCTGAGTGCTGCAGGGCCAGGAGTGGAAAGATCAGAGAAATGTTTAAACACCAAGGCATCCTCTCCAGGTAGAGTGTCTTTGTCTCCAGCTTCACAAGTATTTCCTGCCATACAGCTTTGCAATCAGTAAATCCAAATCAAGAACTACACACCGTACTAGGCAGCTCCCCACTATGCCCCATCCCAGTTCCTTACCACCACAACCCTATGACTTCTCTCCAGCACATCCTTCTTTTAAGGCAATGAGCCTACAGAGGCTCAGCTGCACTTTATTAGCTCAGCTGGTAGAGCTGCCTCTGATAAGTATTCAGCCCTAGAACTGCTTTTGGCCAGTGGGGCAAAGCCCCCCTCATAGGCACAGAGAGCATGGGATCCCCTCCAGGAGGTGCCAGAAGACTTGGACACCTTATAACACTGAGAAATATATGAATAGTGAGGGAGACGGTCAAATAAATATACATTTTACAGGCATTTCTCACCCACCCTTCAATTGTATAACTACATAAAGACTTGATTAAATAGAGTGATTAAATGACTCGCCCAAGATTGCATAGTGAGCAGTGGCAGCGCTAGGAGAGTGAACTCAGCCTAAAGTAAGCTGGTGCCACCCCACTGCAAGTCCTTGGGCCAGGGCTATCACATTGGGGGACAGAGAGAAGGGGCTGAAATGCTATTTACAAGTTTGTCAAACATGACTCAAACTCACATGACTGGAGTCATGGATGGTTATAAACTGTTCAGGAAGGACAGGCAGGGCAGAAAAGGTGGGGGAGTAGCACTGTATGTAAGGGAGCAGTATGACTGCTCAGAGCTCCGGTATGAAACTGCAGAAAAACCTGAGTGTCTCTGGATTAAGTTTAGAAGTGTGAGCAACAAGAGTGATGTAGTGGTGGGAGTCTGCTATAGACCACCGGACCAGGGGGATGAGGTGGATGAGGCTTTCTTCCGGCAACTCGCAGAAGCTACTAAATCACACGCCCTGGTTCTCATGGGTGACTTTAATCTTCCTGATATCTGCTGGGAGAGCAATACAGCGGTGCACAGACAATCCAGGAAGTTTTTGGAAAGCATAGGGGACAATTTCCTGGTGCAAGTACTAGAGGAGCCAACTGGGGGGGAGCTTTTCTTGACCTGCTGCTCACAAACAGGGAAGAATTAGTGGGGGAAGCAAAAGTGGACGGGAATCTGGGAGGCAGTGACCATGAGTTGGTTGAGTTCAAGATCCTGACACAGGGAAGAAAGGTAAGCAGCAGGATACGGACCATGTACTTCAGGAAAGCAGACTTCGACTCCCTCAGGGAACGGATGGGTAGGATCCCCTGGGGGACTAACATGAAGGGGAAAGGAGTCCAGGAGAGCTGGCTGTATTTCAAGGAATCCCTGTTGAGGTTACAGGGACAAACCATCCTGATGAGTCGAAAGAATAGTAAATATGGCAGGCGACCAGCTTGGCTTAACGGTGAAATCCTAGCGGATCTTAAACATAAAAAAGAAGCTTACAAGAAGTGGAAGGTTGGACATATGACTAGGGAAGAGTATAACAATATTGCTCGGGCATGTAGGAATGAAATCAGGAGGGCCAAATCGCACCTGGAACTGCAGCTAGCAAGAGATGTCAAGAGTAACAAGAAGGGTTTCTTCAGGTATGTTGGCAACAAGAAGAAAGCCAAGGAAAGTGTGGGCCCCTTACTGAATGAGGGAGGCAACCTAGTGACAGAGGATGTGGAAAAAGCTAATGTACTCAAGGCTTTTTTTGCCTCTGTCTTCACGAACAAGGTCAGCTCCCAGACTACTGCACTGGGCAGCACAGCATGGGGAGGAGGTGACCAGCCCTCTGTGGAGAAAGAAGTGGTTAGGACTATTTAGAAAAGCTGGACGTGCACAAGTCCATGGGGCCAGATGCGTTGCATCCGAGAGTGCTAAAGGAGTTGGCGGATGTGATTGCAGAGCCATTGGCCATTATCTTTGAAAACTCATGACGATCGGGGGAAGTCCCGGACGACTGGAAAAAGGCTAATGTAGTGCCAATCTTTAAAAAAGGGAAGAAGGAGGATCCTGGGAACTACGAGCCGGTCAGCCTCACCTCAGTCCCCAGAAATATCATGGAGCAGGTCCTCAAGGAATCAATTCTGAAGCCCTTAGAGGAGAGGAAAGTGATCAGGAACAGTCAGCATGGATTCACCAAGGAAAGGTCATGCCTGACTAATCTAATCGCCTTCTATGATGAGGTTACTGGTTCTGTGGATGAACGGAAAGCAGTGGATGTATTGTTTCTTGACTTTAGCAAAGCTTTTGACACGGTCTCCCACAGTATTCTTGTCAGCAAGTTAAAGAAGTATGGGCTGGATGGATGCACTACAAGGTGGGTAGAAAGTTGGCTAGATTGTCGGGCTCAACGGGTAGTGATCAATGGCTCCATGTCTAGTTGGCAGCCGGTGTCAAGTGGAGTGCCCCAAGGGTCGGTTCTGGGGCCGGTTTTGTTCAAGATCTTCATAAATGATCTGGAGGATGGTGTGGATTGCACTCTCAGCAAATTTGCGGATGATACTAAACTGGGAGGAGTGGTAGATATGCTGGCGGGCAGGGATAGGATACAGAGGGACCTAGACAAATTGGAGGATTGGACCAAAAGAAATCTGATGAGGTTCAATAAGGATAAGTGCAGGGTCCTGCACTTAGGACGGAAGAACCCAATGCACAGCTACAGACTAGGGACCGAATGGCTAGGCAGCAGTTCTGCGGAAAAGAACCTAGGGGTGACAGTGGACGAGAAGCTGGATATGAGTCAGCAGTGTGCCCTTGTTGCCAAGAAGGCCAATGGCATTTTGGGATGTATAAGTAGGGGCATAGCGAGCATATCGAGGGACGTGATCGTCCCCCTCTATTCGACATTGGTGAGGCCTCATCTGGAGTACTGTGTCCAGTTTTGGGCCCCGCACTACAAGAAGGATGTGGATAGATTGGAGAGAGTCCAGCGAAGGGCAACAAAAATGATTAGGGGTCTGGAACACATGACTTATGAGGAGAGGCTGAGGGAACTGGGATTGTTTAGTCTGCAGAAGAGAAGAATGAGAGGGGATTTGATAGCTGCTTTCAACTACCTGAGAGGTGGTTCCAGAGAGGATGGTTCTAGACTATTCTCAGTGGTAGAAGAGGACAGCACAAGGAGTAATGGTCTCAAGTTGCAGTGGGGGAGTTTTACGTTGGATATTAGGAAAAACTTCTTCACTAGGAGGGTGGTGAAACACTGGAATGCATTACCTAGGGAGGTGGTAGAATCTCCTTCCTTAGAAGTTTTTAAGGTCAGGCTTGACAAAGCCCTGGCTGGGATGATTTAATTGGGGATTGGTCCTGCTTTGAGAGGGGGTTGGACTAGATGACTTCCTGATGTCCCTTCCAACCCTGATATTCTATGATTCTATGAAAAACTAGGAGCAAGTATGCATTGCAAAGTAACATAACTTGCACCAATCTGGCTGCAGTGGACATGCCAAGTGAATGTAACTTACACATCGAGGGAGCGTGACAGGAAAAGCAGTGAGGATGTGGATGGAAGCAGCTCACCCATATCAACTTTACCTCACGCTCTCCTGTTTATGTCCCTGTGGAATTTGTTTTCCCAAGTCCCAGCTCCTATTTCCCTCTCCAAACGCTTTACAATGCCCCCTCTCCATTGTTGCTGCTACCGGATGGCTTTGAAGCCTACCTGAGTGATCCTACAAAAGAAAAGCCTTTACAGCCCGACCACGTCAGGATGGATCTCTTCCCCATCTTCATTCTACTTCTCAAAATCACACGACTGAAAATAAGGTGAGCTGCTCGGAGTTAGCTGAACCAGATAAATGTGCTGGCTTCAGAGACCACCATCTGAGACTCAGTGGGGCTTTACATGGTTTTTGTTCCTGTCAGTAGCTTGGCAATAGGAAGACACCCTATTTTCCCCTGCCACTCTTATCAGAAACTATAGCAAATAAGGTATGGGACCACTTTTTTATATATAAAATCAGGCTGAAGCAAGTGCAATTCACCACCCCCAATAAAAACAGCCCTGCTTTCAGGCAGGGGTATTTCCAACAGCATTAACTATAATCTTCAGCTCAGTTATAAGCGCCTGTCAATAAAAATCTCTGCTGGAATGTTCGGTTGCCAAGATAAAGAAGGTGTTATCTGCGGCTAATCTCCAGTTACTTTGCTCCCGAGACTGGGGCGCATGAGACAAAGGAGGAACCATTAGCTGGGGCAAATGCAATTTGGAAACTGACCAAGTTATGTACAGGATGCTCAAACCACAGCATAATACTCAGAGCACTTAAGGGGAAGATTGAAATGATGAGTCTCCAGGTTTCCATTACCCAGATCTGTAGCTAGATCCTAGATGATGAATTGGCTGGTCTCAAGAGACGGATGACGATTAAGGGGCAACGGGAATATAAAATAAACTAGAATTTGAGCAGACAAGGACTAGTGAAGTAATTGTGAAACACAGCAGCAGGCATTCTTGCTCGGTTGGTGTTAAATGAAACTTGTGGCACAGATTTTGATCCCAACTTCCCAGCAAATGTTTTCAAAGCTCGGTGATGTTATGACTCTCCTTTGAATTGGTGAGAATGTTAGAGGAAAAACAAGAGAGGTGCGGAAGATGCAAAGAAAGTTTTTAAAAACAGTGATGAGAATGGAAGATTGGTTATTGCCCTCTGTGGTGGAAATGAGAACTGGGATGGATTCTGGCCTATCTGCAAAATCCCACAGAAAGGAATGATGGGTATGGGAACTAGAAATCCAGACGCTTCCAGCTGCATGTGTGATTGGTATATATTAACATGGCAACAACAGTGTTGACATGAGCCTGCGTTCTGACCTGATCATGCCCCATCCTCAGCCTCCCTGCTCCATTGCAGATTATCCCGGCCAGAGGCAAGAGCCATCGCTTAGACTATGTCTACCCTGCAATTAAGCTCCCGCGGTTAGCCCATGTCAGCTGACTTGGACTTGCGGGGCTCAGGCTGCGGGACTGTAAAACTGTGGTGTAGACATTCAGGCTTGGGCTGGAGCCCAGGCTCTGGGACCCTCCCCGCTTGAGGCCCCTTGATCCAGCTCTATCTTGGACTGCCCCCTCGACAGCTCTGGCTGTGGCAAATGGGCAGAGCATGTGCAGCTTTGAAGGAGCCGGGACTCAGTTTTGCACTGTAAATCTCTCCCTAGCCATGACTCCCCCTAGTGACAGGAATTTTTCCCGGTATTCCTTCTTCAAGATCTCATCGCTACTGCAAGTTAAAATGATTGCCCGTTGGAGATTTACTGCAGATTGCGTTACGGACAGGTGAACGTCCCTTTCATTCAACTCTTCACCTTTCCCACATGCTTTGCATGTTATTGTGGCTGATACCAAAGTTAACCTCTAACATAGGGGGAGGGATAGCTCAGTGGTTTGAGTGTTGGCCTGCTAAATCCAGGGTTGTGAGCTCAATCCTTGAGGGGGCCATTTAGGGATCTGGGGCAAAAATTGGGGATTGGTCCTGCTTTGAGCAGGAGGTTGGACTAGATGACCTCCTGAGGTCCCTTCCAACTCTGAATGTCTATGATTTATCTATGATATGCTGGCTCTATGCCTGCTGCTCTTAAAAGATTTTTGGAGTTCTAGCAGGAAGTGCATGCAGGAGTGCCATACATATGAAGCAGAAGGCTAAGATCCTGTGCCTTAGTGGTCCTACATGTTCGCTTGTTGGTACTTGCCTTTGTATTTAAAAAAAAAATGTGGAGAAACTAAAGTTCTTGCTTAGCGCTATTTCCCAGGAACCCCAGACTGGTGTCATTAGGCCAGTCAGTGTTGTAAATAAATGTGTTTACATTTCCATGCAAATGAGCTAGCATCAATGCAACATTAAAGCTCAGAAATCAAGCCGGGAATGCAGAGTTAACCTGAAAACTCCGCTCTAATTCTGCCCCCTTGTGCTTAACCAAAAAAAGGCCATGAGCCCAACATATATAAAACCCTTAATGGGAACTATATTTTAGATCTAAACAAGATGACAATGTCCCTTTAATACACTTGTGATACACACTTTTCAACCAAATATAACACAGGGGTAGTGTAGGGAGGAATAAATGGCTCATAGTTGAAGGATCTGAATTGATCTACTTGATCAGCAAAGATTTAGAATCTGGATAATTTCCATAGAACATCCATGTGTTGTTTAATTTCCATTTAAGTATCCTGGGGTTTATTTGGAATCCCTCCAGCATCCTGCTGACACATTTAAATGTCAGGAGATGATCTGTAAGACAAGAGTAGAATCCTGTGTGGCATGAACTGATCCTGAAGTGCCAAACATGTCATACCCGATAGGGTGTTTTAAGAGTCTAGAAAGGAGCCATAGGCCTGGGAGTTGTCTGATGTGGAAAGAAGGCTAGGATCAAAGCTATGGAGTTGGAACGAGTGCTGCTTGCATTTCCCCCCACCCTCTCGGGACTCCTGCTATAATTATGATAAAGAGAGCGCACAATGACATTTATGCCGGTGTGTCAGTAGACTGCACTAGGCGGCATTAGGTTTTACAACTAAAAAATTGAGAAAAAGTGAATGTAGAATTTTAAAGGACTTTTTAAAATGCTTGAGAGCCAAGGCTTTACTTTTTATACATTTCATCTAAAAGGAGCAACTAAGGTGTAGGTCCATCAGTGGAATACTTACCTCCACAGCTTATCATCTGGCAGACAGAAAAATAGATCAAGACATCTCTAATGGTTATAAACCAGTGGTGTTAAGCAACTGGCCTTTTAGGAAAAAGAACAGGAGTACTTGTGGCACCTTAGAGACTAACCAATTTATTTGAGCATAAGCTTTCGTGAGCTACAGCTCACTTGATTACGAAAGCTTATGCTCAAATAAATTGGTTGGTCTCTAAGATGCCACAAGTACTCCTTTTCTTTTTGTGAATACAGACTAACACGGCTGTTACTCTGAAACGTGGCCTTTTAGGGTTAGTTCTGGCCCACCTGATATAGTTATCCAGCCTGCATTGCACATTCAGATGCAGCCTCTCATTTAAAAACAAAGATCAGGTCCCCAGTTGGTTTCAACTGGTATCGTTCCATTGTAAGCAATGGGGCTATGCTGATTTGCGCCAGCTGCGGAGCTAACCTAGCATTTCGGTTTCTAACCCTTGTTGAGAAGACATCTCGCTGCATGTGAGCCAGTGTCGACAGCCTGAACCAGGGAGAAAAGGAACCCTGTCTCCATTTCACTGGGCTGACCAGAAATACACTGAGGTCTGACTTTCATCAGGGGCAGCTGATCAATACAAAGATACTGTTAAATTGGGAGCAGTGGAGGTCAGGACAACTGAGCTGACAATAAATGGAACAGAGAGCTTTAGATAGGTGAAGAGAGTGACAAAGCTGGGATTTCAGGGTAAATAAGCAGAGCTCCCTTGAGTTCAGAGGAGCTTCACCAATTTGAAGGCCAAATTAGGAAGGCTTCAGGACCCGGACGATAGATTTGCACAGCCTCTGATCCTGATTAGGTGCTGCGGTAATATAAGGCATGTTTTCAAGTGCAAAACGCTACAATACAGAATACTGAACAGCATCTTCCTATCACAATAAATGCATCTCTCAACCCGCCCAAACAATTAAAACTGCATTTTAGAGTCAGATATTTTGAAGGTTTAGCAACACGTAGCGCCACTGACTCTTTAAGAGAGATTTTAAAGTGGCAAAAATGAGCTCTCTACCTGGTCCCAACCTTTTAGACTTGGAAATCAAGCTAGTCTGATCCCTGTATGAATCCACTGCTATTATCAAAGCCAGTACCAAATAGGACCTTTCTGGAGTCAGCTAGCCAGCCGGTTAATTGGAGCACATTTTGAAAGCTAACAAGAAGGGCCGGCTGTACCTGCATGCACAAGGGAACCTAAGAGGGATAATTACTAGATAGTTTCTTTCCATCAGGGCCTAAAATGTCCATATATTTGTAACAGTCACTCAACAATTACAGGGTTGTTACTGTGGCATTAGCCCATACACTGCCTCCTCCTGATGTGCATCAGAAGCTGTGCTTCAACCTTTTCTCCAGGCTGTGACTGTCCGCACTGTTGGGCTGTGGCACCTTTCCTCAGGTAACCATTTTGTTGACTTTGGTGAATCAGGCTAGTTCTTCAGCTGCAGCTGAGAAGGGGTGGGAGATGCAAAGGTAGCTGATGCAAGATGCAAGTCCCAGTTCTGCAGCAGGCCTTCACTAATTTAGAGCAGCTTGGGAGCTGCTCTAAATTCTGCTTAGCTGCCCATGCCCCCAAGGGACTATTCTAGCAGCCAAGAACTGCCAGAGCACAGCAGCACTATTCCTACACCCCCTTTTTCCAGGTTAACCCCCTACACAGTGGTCTGGGAGGGGATGGTGTGGGGTCACTACAGAGGCTCTATGCCATTTGGTGAACCCCCTTACTTAGGGGGAATCCTGGGTGGACTGTGAAGCCAGCACAGCCAAAGCACACAGAGAGGTCAAGAATCTGGTCCAACATCCTCATGGGAGATCATCCAGCATATATGTTTTGTATCAGAATAGTCAATGAAATCGAGCAGATTGCTACAGTCCTGGGCTCTAATGACTGGCAAGCAACAGCAAGTTGGACTTTCTAAAGCAAGGAACGCTGGACTGTCTCAGATGAGAACCTGCCTTATTTAAATGTGGGTATGTTTTGTTTCGAACACTATCATGAGTCAGACATTCCTGTTACAGAGAAGAGTCTCGAGTTATGGATGTGCAGGCTAGATACGTTTAGAAAGACCTCTCTAGCCACTGGTTGCATTTACTTTCTCACTAGTGTGGTTCATGCACCTCTTTTTAACCAACATGACTATAACCATCCCCCGAACTCTGAAGCAGCACTAGGGCGACCAGCCTCTGAACCATCACAGGATCCCAAGATGTCGGAATGTGTAAATCCCTGCAAGTATCCGAAGCCGGAGGAGCGGTTGTGGGTGCTCACATGCTATGACTAATGGTAGTGAAGAGACGAAAAAATGCCTTTATCAAGGAGCCCATAGCAAGCTCATAATTACTGGAAGTTATGAAAACATTACACTCCAGCTAGCACAAACTATAGGCTACTTTTTGGACAGCACGTCTTCACTAATCCAAACCAAAAGGGACCCCATCGGATTCAAAGCAGCCCTTTAAGAATCCAAGTGGCTCTGAAACCTTACCAGGGTTAAAACTGCCTTGGCAGGCAGGGCTGGCTGCTGGGTTGCTGAGTTGTCACTGGTTCACTCTTCATCCAGAACCTGGGGGAAATTTCCCTCCCCAACCGCAGCACTGGGCTGGCATTTTGAAAGCTGTCTTGTCATCACAGTAATGAGCTCAAGATCCTGGTTTGATCCAACTGGCCAGGATTCAGTGCAGACTGAAGAATCCAGCCTGGAAATTGTAGCTCTTCATGTCAAGCCGGACTGTCCTTAATGACAGCGGAGTTTTAGAGAGAGAGAGAATTGGACTATGGTCTTCCAGTGCCTTCCCACAATTCCCCCTGAAGGATGGACAAGCTCTCCTGGCCGCAAGAATTCTGGTGCATCTCAGCACAAAGGAGCATGGCTACGCCCCCACGCACACTGTGCAGATGCTTGCCTCCGGGTTAGGATAACCCAGGCGCTCAGACCTGGTGCCAATCATGGTGTAGTAACACCATGACCTAAAAGGGCCCCCCCGGCTATTTTTTTCTCTCTGAGACTACTCCGGAACACCTGACTCAGGTTTTGCTTGCATAGGCAGGGAGGTACAGGCTGTTAGCAGGAGTGCAGAGGTAGGCAAAGATCTGCAAACTCCTCCTAGAACATGTTTTGCCCAGAAAAAGGTAACAGTGTTACACATGAGCTCAGAGTGCATCACACCACCAGCGAACCACCAAGCATTTGCTAACGAAGGGCACGTTTTCACTGCAGGGATAACTTGGGTGATCGGCACCCAGGTCTGAGCACCCAAGTTAGCCTAGCCTGGGTGCAAGCTGACGCACTGCAAAGCCCTGCCCACATCACTTTGTCCTCACTGTCACTGCGCTCCTCTGTGGATGTTACTCAGATTTCTGGGGGGTACATCCCACAGTCTTTGTGCTGCAGTAAGCAGATTTTTTCCCAGTGAGTTGTGGGAGACCTTGTCTGTCTATCTTGTGGGAAGGCACTGGAAAACAGTCAGCACCCAAGTGATTTACGTGTATCCTCACTGCAAAGCAGGTGGATTATCCACCTGAGTTAAAGAGGCACCCAGACTCCAGCCCACACCCCTAAGATACAACAGCTAGCTCGGGCTGAAA
Organism: Eretmochelys imbricata; assembly: GCF_965152235.1. NCBI lineage: Eukaryota > Metazoa > Chordata > Testudines > Cheloniidae > Eretmochelys > Eretmochelys imbricata. The sequence continues at coordinate 129,357,007 of NC_135576.1, read as the reverse complement.
ACACCACTAAACTTGGGTGAAAGAGGTGTGTGTGTAGGTGGGAAGGAGGTGAAAAGCAACACCCAGGTAAGAACCTGAGTTCACTCTGCAGTGAAGACACACTTTAAAAACCTAATTCAGCACTTACGGAGGCCAGATGGGCTCAAGTCAGTGGAAGTTTCACCTGCACTAAAGATGCAGGATTGGGCCCAGGCATCAGTAAAAAGGTTTTCACCAGCATGTTGTGTAGAAAGCCCTGATGTGTTCAGCGGTGCATTTGTACAGGATTACGGTTGTCTTTTAGTTCACAGAGCTTCTCATGTGAGCAACAAGGGAAAACAGTAAAACACCATCAGTCCTCACATAAAGTCCAGATATGAATGATTCCTTGAGGTCTAGACCAAACTCTTAGAAATGCAAGTGAGGAGCCCAGTGGAAGAGCATGGAACAGAACTGATATAATGTGCTGCATTCCCTTACGCACATGCTAACGACACCGCAGAGATTTGTATCACATGCTGAACAGACTCCTGAATGTGCTTGTTTGCTCAGCTGAACCAAATATGCTTTGAAACATGTCTGCTTAAAAGGAGTTTAGAACACCTCGCACTGCCAAAATGCTGCATTCCTCATTCCAGTGAGTTTATAGGCCAGCGACGAAGCAATGCATGGATGTTGAAGAACTCCGGGCTCTCCTCAACAGGGAAGAATGATACACTGCTCCCACCATGAACCATAGCCATCCACAGGGTCTCTGTCTCTGCAATTCTGAGACCCTTGAGTTATGAAACCTCACCTCAGATGACACCAAACAAGGACAGCGATCATCTCAGCAAGAACAGAACAGTTGGCTGTGCATTAGGAAGGGTTAAGATAAGAAGACTTGCTGGTAGCAAAAAATTTTGTTTGACAAAAATCAGTCGGATCCAATGCAAAATTTCTACAGTTGGGGCACCAGCAGGTTTAAACTTCTGCAGCTTTTATGGCCTGCAAAGATGTGCCAACATTTTTCACATTCATTCTTTTAGGGCACTTTGAAGAAAGAAGTGCAAATGACACATACGAGGATCAAACAGGATGAAAATCAGCCATGTACCAGTGAGTGCACTGAGACTACAGATTCTGTGAAAAACAGACATGTGGAACCCTCCAAAAAAACCCAAAACAGGTTAACAGAGAAATACACAAAAGCTGCCCAAACAAAGTTCTTCACTGGAATGTTCCCTTAATCCTTTTAGCAGATGCCCTACATAAACCAAACCTGAAGCCGTAGGTTTTCAGCCAAGAACTAATTCAGGTTCTGGCCAAATGTAGCAATCCTGCTAATCCTATTAGAACAGTGTAACCAGATTGTGAGAAATTTACAAGGCCGGCTACATAAATCTGCCCTAACACAGTTCTATGACAGGACTGTGATTCCAATAAATCTCAAACCTAAACATTGTTATACACTTGGTGTTGTTGACGGTACTAGATTTAAGTGGCATGGATTGCCTCGCCAGCCTCTCACTGGTTTCAAATTGCATTGTCAACTGGGGAAAGCTGCTCCCAAATACTTGTCTGTTCACATTTGACTTTTGTACGCTTAGCAAAGATAGCGCTAAGCCTCAAGCAAAGGGAGGAGGAGTTCTGAAAGTTCTAATTTGGATATTGTCTAACACAGGCTTAGATCAACTGACATGCTCCTCATCCAATTCCAAGCTCCATTCTCATTTCCCCCATGGGTAAACTGAGTCAGAAAGCTACCTGATGCCTCAGAGTTTATATTCCTAGTTTTATGTAGTCTGCAAGTCAGCTGCGGACTTGTGTTTGCACCATTTTGTCTGCCAACGCAGAAGCTATTCTTTTGAAAGTGGCACCAAAGTTACCTAGAAGCGATCAGTGCCATGCAGCTCAGAGCACCCCAACTGTTTTCCTACTAAGCACATCACGTCTGAGTATAGGAGCCCAGGAGAGAAGGCAGATGTGACACACACAGACACACTCACAGGCAGTACAGCATGGTACAGTGTTTAAAATCCCATTTTAAACCATCTCAGGGCCAGGGCGGTGATGCCATGGGAGTCTGGATCCCAGGCTCATTCCCTGAGACAGCAGGAGCTGGGAGCAGGGTCAAATCTCGGAGGAGAAGAAAGGCCCTTATGCTGCTCTAGCGACGCCCTCTGGTGCTCACAAGGAGTGCCATGGGGAGGCTCCAGAAAGAGCAGCATCTTGCTGGAGGGAAGGTGGCTGTACTGTGAGGTCCTCACGGCAGACAGGAGCCCTCCTCCCCCACACACAGAAACACTTGCCACAAGCGGCCTGACAAGTGGTACCTCAGGCTGGGCCCTGCATCCGGAGGCCCTGGACCAGCAACACCTGCATCTACTGCAGATCAGGGCATGGGACAGTGTGCACTTGGCTATGGATCAGGAGGAACTAGACTTCCAGCAGCATGCAGACAATACCCGAGTCTAGATCACCTTCACCGCACACCACCTCCCAGCTCTCCGAGGGCTGGGTGGAGATCTCCCCCAGGGGGAGAGCACCTGGCTGAGGCTGCATGCTGGGAAGGTGGAGGTGATGCTGAGAGGGGAGAGAAAAGCACTGTAAAGCACTTGCCGTATATATAACGCCACCCTCTACACACACACACACACACACACACACACACAAAAGCACTTGCCGTATATATAATGCCACCCTCTACACACACACACACACACACACACACACACACCAGCCAGTGGCTCTGTGCATTCCCTGGGGTACTATCAATCCCAAGGCGAGGCTTGTAAATGGAGCAGACAGAGCTTACCCACTGACTGGCCCATCAGCCTGGAACTCATTGCCAGAAGAGATGAGAATGACCCAAATGTCAGTGCCTGCAGAGCAACATGCCTGAGCCGTGTTGTCTCTGACTGAACATTCCCTTAGTGTCTCCGCTGACAAAACCCCCACAGCGGAGCCCAGCCCTGATGACAAAGAAGAAAGGGAAAATCGTATCTTGATCTGCTCATACAGTCCTGTTGGGAGTTGGTCAGGTGGCACAGTGATGGGTGCTCTGTGGGAATGTAAGGGGGGGGGGGGAGAGAGAGAGAGAGAGGCAATCGTTGTCTCACATGTTCTGAAGACTGTGTTTCTACTATGCAAGTGTTTGGTGTGCCAAGTTAATTATTAATTTTAATCAGGAAATACAGTTCATCAAAAACTAGTTTCTCAACTGAACAAGTACAAATGTCATCCTGGCAGCTTTAGATGTGAACAATTCAAATTTACACAAAAGCAAATTGTGCAGAGTTGGTCATTTTGAAGTCTTTCCACAGAATCCAAGCTCTCATTTAAAACAAACAAAGCGTCTAGCCCTTCTGAATGCAGAGACTGCAAATCAGTGACTGCATTCCTCTTACACTGAGGCAGAGGTGCAAACTATCAAATTTAGTTAATAATGTCTTAATTGAAGTCTAAGTATGACAACATAAATTCAAACACTTAACCATTTCCCTTCTGAGACACCCAGATAATGCCCTGACTTCTGAGTCTAGACATATAGGCTACGGGCTTATCTACACACCAACTGGAACCAAAATAACTGAATCTGTGTCACAGGCATGCACTGAAATAACTAGAAGCCCTACTTCCTGATGTTCCAATTGGATCAAGGAGGAATGGTTAAAATACACGCACCTTGAAGCCACACCCAAGGTGCAGAACACTACAACATCCCATTCCAAATAGTGTCCTGTTTAATCTGTTCTCAAGTCTCCATAGTGAAGGGGCCTTTATCAGCAGCCTTGGTAGATTATTGCATCAGCCAATTTCTCCTAATGTCAAGACCATTCCCTTAACATCCAACCTAAACTATTCCTTCCTTAGCTTCAGGCCATGCATGGCTCCTTGATCTATCCTTTTCTGAGATCCTTTGTTTGAATTTCAGAGTAACAGCCGTGTTAGTCTGTATTCGCAAAAAGAAAAGGAGTACTTGTGGCACCTTAGAGACTAACCAATTTATGTGAGCATAAGCTTTCGTGAGCTACAGCTCACTTCATTGTAGCTCACGAAAGCTTATGCTCAAATAAATTGGTTAGTCTCTAAGGTGCCACAAGTACTCCTTTTCTTTTTGTTTGAATTGCTATCTCCAAAGGTAAATTTCCATTGTGGTCTTGTACTGTGGGAACTGACACAAAAGAGTTGAACGTGCCACCTTGGAAATGAAAGGCAAACATTTTATTAATAAAATACCACTTTGGAGCCAGTGGATAAAAAGCCTTTTCTTCTGGCTTGGTATTGTAGATTTTGGATGGATCCAAAACAAAAAAAACTGAAGCCTAATACTTATTGACACCTCAAAGTTTAACGGTCTGGATCCAAATAATTTCTCAGCCCAGCATAGGCCCTGATTCTGCAATGACTGAAGTTTGCATCCTTACAGGGGATTGCACCACGAGACACAATAAGCCCCAAAGGGGGAACTTTTAAACAAATGAGGTTAGAAATGGCATGAAGAGTGAAGGCAGGAAAATAAATGAGACAGACCGAGTGTGGTGACTGTTTCAGTCTTTTCACACTCCCAGAAGTTATACAGCACTCAGAAAAAGCAAAAGGGATAAAAAAGACACAGAACACCACCACAGGGCTAAAAGCACTATACAGAGTATGGTCAAGCCAAAAGTGTCATTTCAAAACAGGAAAGGCAGCCCAAGTTAGTAAAGAACAGACGCCTTTGGCAAATACAGTATGACAGAGCCATAAAAATAATGATTAAGAGGAAGTAGGAAGAACAACCACAGCCAAAGAGCAAAACCTCTTGGAAAGCAAGGGCTAAATGATTTCTTTGCACCCCAAAGGAAGGAAATAGCTGCCCTAGGTTTTCTCTTTGCAGTTCACGAAGATGATGCAATGTCAGAGATAGAGGCCTCAAAGGAGAACAATTCCCAACATTCAATTACAATACCAAGCCAGTGCCTAGGGGAAGAGTTCATCTGAGACTTCTGTGAAAACTGAAGAGTATAGGACTCAGCTACTAGACATGTATAATTCATATCAGGAGTCCCCTCATCCCCGATTCTAGGCCCAATCTGCCCACTCCAAAAAGAATGTATCAGGAAGGGACGGTATTGAAACGCTGGTGTTAACTCGATGGGAGCTGAAAAAGGCTGGGGAAGGGAGCTATGGGGGGGAAACAGGAGGAAGCAGCCAAACCTACACATAGACCACTGGGAAGAAGGGAGATGATGTGGCGAGGGGGAGGCTGGAGGATTAGGGGAGGGAAGCTGAATTGGAGCTGGTGGGCTCTTAGCAGAAGCCCCATCAACACGCCAGCCAGCACTGCAACATCAAAGGGTTTCTGTGCTTCCAGGGTGCCACAATAACCAGTGCAGAAACACGCAGGACCAAACACAGCTCCCTCTGGCACAAGAGACTAACACCGTACCTGCCCTTCAGAAAGGTGCGAAGGGTGACCCAGGCAGTTATAATTACAGGGTAGTACAAACAGCAATAAAAACAGAACAGAGCAGCGAGCGGGGTTATAAAACAGACTGCACAGGAGCGTAATACAATATGAACAAACTAGCAAGGCTTCTGTGTGGGGAAATCATGTCTCTCCGACCTGCCTGAATTCCATTAAAGTAATAAAAATCACCTCCAAAGAAGACAAGTGGGGGTGGGCCCTTGTTTGCTTTTCTGTCATGTATAAAAATGCGGTGGTAGTGGTGTGTGTATGTGTTTTTCGTTCTCTTTCTTTCTTTCTCCCCTGGAAGACTATATGGATAACTGCAGCACTAATAGGATCATAATACCTGGGTCCCCATTCAAGTGACACATGATTAGAGAAGGAGTGATTTCTAGTCAGCCTGTTAAAACCAAGATCTGTAATTAACACACAACTAACACAGCTGCCTGAAGAAACAATCATAACAAAGCTCTTGTGCTAAAGATTTACAGTATCGATAAAGCCCAAGGGTCCAAAAATCAACAGGCCCCTCGAAAAATACATATTATATATATCAAGAGACTGGCTTAAAAAACATGAGGTTTGGTTTTTTAAAATAATACATTTGGGCTTCTTTTTCTTTGCCTTCTGGCGTCTGAGCCTTCAGGGCACATTCTTGTCACATTTTCAAGCTTTTCTCTGCAACCACCAGGCTACACTGTGTTTGTCTAAGGCAGGGGTCAGCAACCTGCAGCATGCTGATTTTTAGTGGCACTTCTGCTGCCAGCCAGGATCCCGGCTGCCAGCCCCACTAAGCCCGCTGTCGGCCTGGGTGGACAGAACCCCGGGCCGGCAGCGGGCTCAGCAGGGTGGGACCCCGGCTGGCAGGGACCGGCGGACGGAACCCCAGAACGGCTGCGGGCTGAGCGGGGCCGGCAGCCGGGACTCTGGCTGGCAGGGGCTGGTGGACGGAACCCCAGACTGGCAGTGGGCTTAGTGGCTCAGCGCGCTGCCAGTCTGGGGTTCCGTCTGCCACCCGCGCTGCCAGTCTGGGGTTCTGCCCGCCAGCACCTGCCAGTCGGGGTCCCGGCCGCCGGCACCGCTCAGCCCGCTGCCAGCCCAGGGTTCCGTCCATCCAGGCCGGCAGCAGGATAAGCAAGACTGGTGGCCGGGACCCCAGACCGGCAGCGCGGGCGGCAGACGGAGCCCCAGACCGGCAGCGGGGTCCCAGCCGCCGGCACTGCTCAGCCCGCTGCCAGTCTGGGGCCCCTGTAAATGTAAAATTTATTACTGGCACGCGAAACCTTAAATTAATGAAGACTTGGCACACCACTTCTCAAAGATGGCCGACCCCTGGTCTAAGAAAAACTGAGCTTCTCATGGAATCACTTGATTCTAGCAGCTGAGGCTTGAAGAAACATCGTGAGATTAATGATGAAATCATGAGACCTGTCAATACTGGATTTCACATCTCTACCCAGAGAGAGCGCCTCCAAAAAAACCCTCCCACAAAATAGGAAAGACTGTGTGTTTATGATATTTTTTGAGAAGAAACACACACAAAACAAGCAAAAACATACTTTGTTTGAGAGTGGATATACTTCTTTGTTCACCATAAGGCAGCAAAGAAAGGGCACAAACTGATTTTCCCCCACTGCAGGTCACCTTGACTAGTGCAGTGCATACAGGAGAGACAAAGGATGCAACCACACAAGCAAGGTCCCCATCTCTGGGGCCATAGGAAAAGTCTTATCGTGAATTAAAAATTGCTCAGAGAGTAGAATAAATGGCTAGTTCTCAGCAAAGAAGGGGTTAATAGTGTGGTGCCTATGGGGTATGCATCAAGCGATTTAGAGCCTCATTGTGGACCGGGGGGGGCGGGGAGGAAGGTGGGGAGAGAAGTTGCCAGGAGCCCTCACCTCCATGCTCCAAGCAGGGATGGGACGTGAGTTTTTCACCCACATTGGTACTAGACTCCCCGATATGTGCAGGGAGGGGACAGGATGAGTCCCACACAGGGACCCTGGGGAGAGAAGGGAAAGGTGTATCACAGTAACTGCATTGGCTGGAGCACTGCGCCTGCCCAGCCACTCCCTCTCATCTACCATGGCCCTAGTTGTGGGCTGCGTCTCCCAGATCTGTGTTCACAGGTTCTCCAGTAGAGAGCCTGTATTCAAATATTTGTCCTTATTAGACATCCTCAGAGTTGGTCGCTCCACGTCAAACACCGTTTTCCTCTTACCTGCGAAAAATTCAGCCCATTCAGTGGATGGCATTGTTCCTCCACTTTCTCCACAGCCCCGGTCTGCTTCCTCAGGCGCTCGGCTTCCTGGGCCAGGTAAAGATCCAAGACAGGGACGCCACGCGATTTAATGTCCACCTCGGTCAGAGAATTCACCATCAGCATCACCCACACAGGTCTCTTCCGCTCCCAGTTCCCAGCGATGGCATTGAAGAGATAGTCAGCATAGAGCCCTTTGCCCCGCTGGTCCGGAGTCATCCACGAAGGCATCATGAGCTTGACGTACTCCAGGTGGCGCTTGAGCCGGCGGTAGATGTCCCGGGGGAGCACGTCCTGGAGGTTCTCGCCCTGCGGCAGCAGCTGGCAGCTGGTGAGAGCGGAGATGGTGTAGGGGTCTGTGAGGTCCAGTTCAAAGTAAACAATGTGGCTGTGCTGGAAGGCCTTCTTGGAGTTCTCAGGGATGAAATCCCAGACCCGGGTGTATGGGACATGGATGGTGCCAAAAAAGTAAGATGGGGGGTCTCTCTTTATAGTCCACAGGAAGGAGTTAAGCTCGCTTTGCTGAAGGGAAGAGAAACACAGCCGAGTAAACGAACAATGGCCTGCAGGCTGGAGGGGAGGGAGGGGCATGAGGAGAAAAATCACACAGACGGGGAGAGGAGAGAAATACCCACGGCAAGTGACATAGGTTATAAATAGTTACATTGTTTTAGTATGATCTGCCTCTCGCCGGCAAGTCTGCACCCCAAATACAATGGGCCACACGATGTTGCTGGCCAGTAGAGTTACTCTCGGTGCCAACAGGAACGGTCTCTCCTTTTAAAGGAAGGCAGTGTTGTCTAGTGGTAGAACATGGGGCGGAGTCTTAGGAGACCTGAGTTCTATTCCTGGCTCTGGCCAGCTCCCAGGGAGAATCACTTCACCCCTCCATGCCTCGGTTTCCCTGTCTGTTAAATGAGGATAATGAGACAGACCTCCTTTGCGAAGTGCCTTCAGACCTACTGATAATTAGAGGTAGGCACTATTAACAAAGGTGGACCTGCCACGCTTTTGGGACCATGGTTGTTTTTTCAGCTTGTGAGATTCCTTTGGTAGTAAAATCCCCCCTGCCTTACTCGGGTTTTTCTTTGTTTTTTAAAACACTAAAACCCCATTGTCATTATTTTTTTAAAAATAAAACCAGTGGCTCTGGCCTCTCCATCTCACAGAAAAACCCAAGTGACAGACACTTCAGCCCTGCCGTTGATGACAACACTGCCTGCAGATACCAGCCATGGGAGTGGAATCTACGTTAGCCAACCTCCCCCAGCCAGAGTGGGTCAAATGCGGCCATTGCTTTGGTGAAGTCGATTTGCTGCCACTATCTCCACCCTTCAACCTCTCCATCAGGAAAAGCCCATGTTTTTAGCATCCATGGATGATTTCTGAGGCCCTCCAGGAGAAAGGAAACATGCATAGAGACAGAAAACTTTCATCCAGGAAACAGTCTGGACACAGCTTTTTGTGATGCAAATCTGTTTGGTGAGGGAATGCCCTTGCCAAGCTTCACATCCTTGGAGAACTTCTGAGTCAGCATGTAACATGAAAAATAACAGGCAGGTGGATAAGGAACATACTCAGATAATAATTTGGAAACACAGGCTGCACAGATGGCTGATGCCCATCCCTGACCCCTCGGCGTAACCTATCTCAGCACAGCTTTGGGAGAAAAAGGCAATTACTTTAGAAGACAAAAAAGGAAGCTAGAATGCTGCTTGAGAGCCAGACCTGGCCCACAGTTCCAAGAAATGTTTTTTGAAATAGAGAAAAAACTTTTACATTTATTTTTTAAAAAACATATGGTTTTCAGATGCCTTCAAACTCTTAACTGCACAGCTTAGTTACTTTAGTAGCAACAAACCTTAGAACTAGTTCTAAAAAGATCCTGCCCTGTGGTGGCTTAGATTTCTGTCTGGTTCTCAGACGTCACTGTGTTTGCTTTAATAGAGAATGATTTAAAGTGTTCCCCTAGAACTGACCATAACATCTCAAAGAATCCTAGAGGGTAATGTTGTATCAAGCCTTTGAGTGGTCTATGGCATGACAGTAAATATATATGGGGTCACCACGTCTTCAACGACTTCACTTGAAGGAGCTACACCAGTTCACACCAGCTGATGAGCAGGCCCAGGTAATCTACAATCAGAGTACACGATGGGGTCGGTGCTGCTGTAAGAGGCAATCTGCTCCTGATTGTCTGCCCACAAGCAGGGAAGCACAAAACATCTGGAATCTCCACCCCATCCCTGCCCGGCAGGAAGATCTGGTTATCGAATGTCTGGCTCCAACAGGGGCATCCAGACACTCAATTCAAACATACGGTCAGCTTTCAGCCAAAAAGATTGCCCTAGAGCTGGGGTTAGATTTACGTGTGCGTGAATGTTGAGCTTAGATGCCTTGCTCTGGCTGGTAAATGCAGAACAGGCTCCTTAGAAGACTTATTGGAAACACATTGCCTATGCATTTCCAGTGGAAACCTAGGGCCAGAAGGGTTAATGTGAAAGATAATTCCACAGTGGCTCATCCCAGACAATGGTTTCTGAGAATGTTCTCTATCAAACACAGCTCCAGATCACAGCACTCCTCAGCTGAAAACTCCAGCACGTCTACTTTACTGTCACCCAGAGGCTAGGTCTCCAAATCAAGCGAGGACTGCAGTGTTCTGAGGCAAAGTTACATGCATGCCGAAGAAATGAAAGGTGCATCCCACAGCTGGCATGGGACATTGGAATATGTTACGGACACACATGCCACAAAAACCACTCTATCGCTGAATTAGCTTTTCTGGCATGTTGGGATTCCTCTGATTTCTCTGTCCTCAACTCCCTCATCCTGCAGGAAGCTAAATAGGAGCAAAGGGGTCCAGCTGGCCTGAAGGAAGAGGCTAGAAAAATACAACAGACCATGAGATGCTAGATGAAGAAAAGAAGAAGGACAGGGCAGGGACATGAAAAGAATGTGAGGAAATGACTATGGAAAAAGAAAGTGAAAGGAGCATGAATGAGGAAAAAGCAAGCAGAGAAAGTAGAGGGGGGAGGATAGAGAGGGTGGTTTAATAGAGATGGAAGAGGTTTGACATAGGGAAGGGACAGAAATATGTAAAGTAATAACTAACAGAAGATTGAAAATAGACATGGAGCAAAAGCCCAATTTAGCACTTGCCTTGACTTTAGCAGGCAAATGTTCACATCCCCTTCCTGAACAGGGAAGCTTTTCTGAATCCATGTGCTTAAGGTCCAATTACTTTAATGGAACTTAAGCACAGGTTTTAAATTAAGCACGTGGGTTACTGCTTTGCTGAATGAGGATAGTCTGATGAATCAAAACCTAAGTGAGATAAGTGCCCTGAGTAGAAAGGGGAGGTGAAAGAAGATTGGGCTGAGGAAGATAAACAGAATGCTAACCACAATTAAACAGAGAAAACAAAACAGACAAAGGAAAGAGAATGACTAGCAAAGCTGGAGGAAAAACTGCGCCAGGAGACAGAAAGGAACTAAGAACACTAGTAAGGGAGGCCATTTTAAAATGAATCTGTGGGAAGTTTGATGGCTCAAGCACTGGATTTTCCTTTACACTAAAGTCCCCTCTAATGTAATTTACACCCACTGTAAGGTCTCTCTGTGTTTCCAGAGCAGGCTTTAGTGCGAAGAGAATCTAGCCCCAAATGTTTAAATATCAGGAGAGAGAACTGTGTAGAAGTAAGCCTGGAAGACCAACAAGGAGATTTTCAAAAGCACCAATGATAGGTACCTAACTGCTATCGGTGCCTTAGAAAATCTCCCCAATCCCCCAGGTGGTTATAGGACACCTTCCTGGGCAAGGGAATGTCGTTCTGTATCAGGAGCAGTTTGGTTTGGAGTAAGTGTTGACTGGGTATTTGCTGCAGTGCTGATGCTTCATTTCCCAGTGCTTTGACAGTCATTCTGATTTATTTTATTTTTGACTTAATGAGAATCCACTCATCCAGGAAATCCTTACAAATGGGCTACTCACCTGTAGTAAGGAAGGAGGCTTTCCCCAGGCAGAGTGTCATCAATTTCTGCACAGCCTTAACCTTCACTAAGAATAGTACGCTCAGGGTGCAACTAGCCAGAGTGTTCAATGTTGATTTAACTCTTTTCCCGCTGAAGTCTATGAGAGTTTTTACCGTTGATTTCAGAGGTAGGGTGGGATTTTCCAAAGCACGCACCATAAGCCTACATTTCAAGGCCAAGATTTTTTTTATAATGGGTGCCTACGTTTAGGCATAAATACATGGCCTGATTTTCCAAGCACAGAACACCCAGCCGCTCCCATGAAAATCAAGGTGATTTTCAAGTTGACGAGGTCTCTTTAAAGAGTGTAAAATCCTTTTATTTACCAGCATTTTAATTTTATAGAGGACTAAACCAGTTATTAGTTAATAGGGAAAATGCGAGGAAGACGTTAATGTGGCAAGAAAACAAATGGAGACAAATGGAAGCCACAGAGGAGGAATGACAAGTGGTGTCACTTACTAGCTGCAAGTGAACAAAAAGACAGGAGAGCAGCCATAGCTATGGAGGGGGTTGAAAGGGCATCCTTTGCTTTAAACAGGTCTGATCTTGTATGTGACAGGCAATGCACGGGAGGAGCCAAAGCTAAAAGGGATCATAGGGAAAGAGTTGCCTCTGGCTAGCTTAAAATTTCTTTGGCTCAACTAATATAACCAAACAAAAGCTGCTGGAAGGCTAAAGCCAACATGCAGAGAACAGAGCTTTATCTGGCTAGAACATAAAGGGTGACAATTGAGGTTCATCCAGGATCATAAACAAACTCACCAGAAGAGTAATTGCCATAATACTCACATACTCTGGGAAGTTCAGTGGCCTTTAGAAAGCAATCAGATAGATACCGAAAGTAGATTATTATTATTATTATTATTATTAGTATTATCAAAGAACTATTTTGCAGTAGCATCTACAGGCCAAACAGATCAGGGCCCCACCATGCTAGGCTCTGTACAGACATAGAGTGAATGACAGTCCCTGCCCCAAAGAGCTTGCAATCCGTAAGTACAATGTATTGTGTTGGAGAAGCCAGCCCCGGTTATGCACTCAGCAATGGCTCTCACCCAGTCTCAGATGAGATCTCTGTGCCTAAAGAGTACTTGGATGTTACTACAGACATTTCTATGCACTAAACAGCAGCAAGAGTTATTACTGAGGGCAGGCTGGGCCTCCTCGCTTCTCTCTGAAAACTATTATGGGATCGTTAATTCCCACAAGAACAGGCATTAGAAATGGGCAGAATGGACCTCCATTTACCATCTTTGGAGGGACGGCACATCTGGTGGGAAAGCACACCCTTAGTACTGCATGGCACAGTCTGCTCTGGACAGGAGCCCAACACCTGAACATAATCAATCCTGCTGGCCAACACAGAGCTTTAGAAGTTGCTGCACAAAGTTGCATCTTCTGCCAGAAGGCGGTGCCGGCATTCAAAGCATTTGACACCCCCCTCTCCTAGGAGAGCAGGTGTTATTACTTACGCCCATTTCCCCAACAGCCTCCCCCTTTCCAGCCACAGAAGGTATCGAGGGGAGGTTGGGCAGCTCACCAAAGGGGCTGCCTCTGGAGCTCCCTTGTGTTTCTTCCACCCACTCTCTCCCCCTGAAAACCCCCCACAAAATCTACAGCTTTGTTATAGGCCTCTGGTTAGTAAGTGTCTAGTAAGTTCCTTAATTGTACCAGAGCTCTACTCATCATAGATTGAGAGAACGGGTGGCAGTGATGTGAGAGAAAGGAGGGACTAGCGGTTAAAGCACTAGCCTGAGATGGGGAAGACCTGGGTTCAGTTCCCTGCTCTGCCACAAGCTTCTTGTGCGACCTTGGGCACGTCACTTAATTGCCTGTGCACCTCAGCTCCCGATCTGTACAATGGGGATAACAGCCCTGCCCTGCCCCCCAGAGATGCTGAGAGAGTAAATACATTACAGAGTGTGAGGTGCTTAGATACTAGGATACTGAAAGCCACCCAAGTACCTGAGATGGCAATTGTGGGTGAAAAGAAAAGGAGTACTTGTGGCACCTTAGAGACTAACCAATTTATTTGAGCATAAGCTTTCGTGAGCTACAGCTCACTTCAAGTGAGCTCTAGCTCACGAAGGCTTATGCTCAAATAAATTGGTTAGTCTCTAAGGTGCCACAAGTACTCCTTTTCTTTTTGCGAATACAGACTAACACGGCTGTTACTCTGAAAATTGTGGGTGAGACTTTCAAATGCATTCTGCATGGGCCTAATTTTACTGCCCTGGGCTTGGAGGAGAAAACAGCCAGGCCGAGTGCCTTTGAAAACTCCACCCTGTGCGTATCACACACTGATCCTAACCTGCCCTTGTGCAGCTCTTCTATTGTTAGGTATTTTTTCCATGTAGCTTAGAGATAAAAAGCAAGCAAACATCTTCCTCCCCTCCCCCCAAAAGGGGAGCAATTCGACAAAGTGCTAAGTGGCTGTGAGATAACACAGGAACAGTGGTGACGCTTGCTCACCCTCCCAGCGCTATGGGACAGTTGGCAGCCTCTCTCTCTCACCTCATTTCAAGAATATTTAGTAGATAAAGGCACTGGGTCTGATTCCACTCTACACTAAGGTCATTTTACACTGCTCCAGCAGCAGAAAGGGGCCTTAAAGTGAGCATTACACTTTACGGTCCTTTGACACTGCCAGAGAGATGCAAAGGGGACCACGTAACTCCACTAATTTCAATGACTTATTCCTGATTTACACCAGCGTAAGAGGAAAATCAGACTCACAGGATCCAGAGACGGATCACACCACACTCAATTTTAGGCACCAGTCATTTTATTATATATATTGATGCTCTAGATGCCAGATGGAGGAGAGGAAGGATGGTCCAGTGGTCAGGACACAAGCCTAGAATTTGGGAGACCTAGGTTAAATCCTCTGCTCCACTGCAGGCTGCCTCAGTTTCCATCAGTAAAATGGGCATAGTAGCACTATCCTGCCTCAGAGGAGCCAACTAGGAGAGGAGCTTTTCTTGACCTGCTGCTCACAAACAGGGAAGAATTAGTGGGGGAAGCAAAAGTGAATGGGAATTTGGGAGGCAGTGACCATGAGTTGGTTGAGTTCAGGATCCTGACATAGGGAAGAAAGGTAAGCAGCAGGATACGGACCCTGGACTTCAGGAAAGCAGACTTCGACTCCCTCAGGGAACGGATGGGCAAGATCCCCTGGGAGAATAACATGAAGGGGAAAGGAGTCCAGGAGAGTTGGCTGTATTTCAAAGAATCCCTTGAGGTTGCAGGGAAAAACCATTCCGATGTGTCAAAAGAATAGTAAATATGGCAGGCGACCAGCTTGGCCTAACGGTGAAATCCTAGCGGATCTTAAACATAAAAAAGAAGTTAACAAGAAGTGGAAGGTTGGACATATGACTAGGGAAGAGTATAAAAATATTGCTCGGGCATGTAGGAATGAAATCAGGAGGGCCAAATCCCACCTGGAGCTGCAGCTAGCAAGAGATGTCAAGAGTAACAAGAAGGGTTTCTTCAGGTATCCTGGCAACAACAAGAAAGTCAAGGAAAGTGTGGGCCCCTTACTGAATGAGGGAGGCAACCTAGTGACAGAGGATGTGGAAAAAGCTAATGTACTCAAGGCTTTTTTTGCCTCTGTCTTCACGAACAAGGTCAGCTCCCAGACTGCTGCACTGGGCATCACAGCATGGGGAGTAGATGGCCAGCCCTCTGTGGAGAAAGAGGTGGTTAGGGACTATTTAGAAAAGCTGGACATGCACAAGTCCATGGGGCCGGACGAGTTGCATCCGAGAGTGCTAAAGGAATTGGCGGCTGTGATTGCAGAGCCATTGGCCATTAACTTTGAAAACTCGTGGCGAACGGGGGAAGTCCCAGATGACTGGAAAAAGGCTAATGTAGTGCCCATCTTTAAAAAAGGGAAGGAGGAGGATCCTGGGAACTACAGGCCGGTCAGCCTCACCTCAGTCCCCAGAAAAATCATGGAGCAGGTCCTCAAAGAATCAATCCTGAAGCACTTGCATGAGAGGAAAGTGATCAGGAACAGTCAGCATGGATTCACCAAGGGAAGGTCATGCCTGACTAATCTAATCGCCTTCTATGATGAGATTACTGGTTCTGTGGATGAACGGAAAGCAGTGGATGTATTGTTTCTTGACTTTAGCAAAGCTTTTGACACGGTCTCCCACAGTATTCTTGTCAGCAAGTTAAAGAAGTATGGGCTGGATGAATGCACAATAAGGTGGGTAGAAAGTTGGCTAGATTGTCGGGCTCAACGGGTGGTGATCAATGGCTCCATGTCTAGTTGGCAGCCGGTGTCAAGTGGAGTGCCCCAGGGGTCGGTTCTGGGGCCGGTTTTGTTCAAGATCTTCATAAATGATCTGGAGGATGGTGTGGATTGCACTCTCAGCAAATTTGCAGATGATACTAAACTAGGAGGAGTGGTAGATACGCTGGAGGGCAGGGATAGGATACAGAGGGACTTAGACAAATTGGAGGATTGGGCCAAAAGAAATCTGATGAGGTTCAATAAGGATAAGTGCAGGGTCCCGCACTTAGGATGGAAGAACCCAATGCACCGCTACAGACTAGGGACCGAATGGCTAGGCAGCAGTTCTGCGGAAAAGGACCTAGGGGTGACAGTGGACAAGAAGCTGGATATGAGTCAGCAGTGTGCCCTTGTTGCCAAGAAGGCCAATGGCATTTTAGGATGTATAAGTAGGGGCATAGCAAGCAGATCGAGGGACGTGATCGTCCCCCTCTATTCGGTGAGGCCTCATCTGGAGTACTGTGTCCAGTTTTGGGCCCCATGCTACAAGAAGGATGTGGATAAATTGGAGAGAGTCCAGCGAAGGGCAACAAAAATGATTAGGGGTCTGGAACACATGACTTATGAGGAGAGGCTGAGGGAACTGGGATTGTTTAGTCTGCAGAAGAGAAGAATGAGGGGGGATTTGATAGCTGCTTTCAACTACCTGAGAGGTGGTTCCAGAGAGGATGGTTCTAGACTGTTCTCAGTGGTAGCTGATGACAGAACAAGGAGTAATGGTCTCAAGTTGCAGTGTGGGAGGTTTAGGTTGGATATTAGGAAAAGCTTCTTCACTAGGAGGGTGGTGAAACACTGGAATTCGTTACCTAAGGAGGTGGTAGAATCTCCTTCCTTAGAAGTTTTTAAGGTCAGGCTTGACAAAGCCCTGGCTGGGATGATTTAATTGGGGATTGGTCCTGCTTTGAGCAGGGGGTTGGACTAGATGACCTCCTGAGGTCCCTTCCAACCCTGATATTCTATGATTCTATGATTGTGCGGATAATACTTTAAAGACTGTGAGGTGCTCGGATACGACAGTGAAGAGGGCAAGATAAAGATCATAGCTAGATAGGCCCCAGCAAAGATCAGAACCCTACTGTCATAAGCACATCACACACATATCGTAGGAGACATATGTTCCTGCCTCAAAGAGCTTAAAAAGATAGAAAAGAGTTTGAGGGAAATGGGGAGGCAATGTGACTTGCCTAAGGCCAAATCACAGTCACTAGCATGACTAGGAACAGAATCCTGTGCCAAGCTATCTCCTGAAGTTAGCTGATCCAGTTACCTTTATATAATTTTACAATTATCTGTGCACCTTGACTTCCTTTTATTTGTTTTAGCAGAGCAGAGGTGCCAAATGCTCTTGCTAAAGGGTGTTTCCAATAGATTTTTCATGGATTTATTTTTGAGACATCATGAAATAGACCAACCCCCAGATTCCAGCTATTTTAAACCAACAGCAAAAGGCTTTGCTGCAATTGCCGGCTTGCTTTTCCAGGAGGACACAAGCAGCATTTACGGGACCGTAACAGGACATAACATTCAGTCCCCAAATATACACCTCCTACTTCATTTGTCAGTTGACATATATTGTTTCATGTGCCAACAAAGACCTGCTGGTAGATCAGAGCTACAACCTGCCAAACAGGAAGGTTTTTATGACATCCGCGCAAAGTATTTTATTGTAACACATCTATCAGGGATACTGTAATTTTCCTCCCCAACAGTTATTTCAAAACCATTGAAACCTTGTATTGGTTGCTGTAAAACACTACAGAGATACAGAAAATAAATAATGCAGCTAAGCAACGGGAAGAAACAAAGATCTCCAGTGGAATTACACTGGGCATCCGGTTACCAGAAAGCCATTGACAAACGAGCGAGAACCTAGAAAATCAAAAAGGAAAGGACTCTTCACTGGCAGTGTGGTGCAGTGGGTACAGAACTGAACTGAGGATCAAGAGTGCTAAGTTCTAGTCCTAGCTCTGTTTGTGACTTGCTGTGTGACCTTGGCAAACCGCATCACCTCTGTTCTTCCCTCCCACTCTGGGGCTGTCTTGCGTATTTAGACAGTACATTTTTCAGGGAAGGGAATGTCACTATGTGTACGTACAGTGGCTCCAGTCTCATTTAGGGCCTCTATCACTGTAATCATTCAGAGCCAGAAATAGAACCCAGGTCATCTGCATCCTAGTCCAGTGGCCAATCTGTTGCACCACATGGCCTCTTTAAATTTACTACCATATTCTCACGCTTTTTTTTTTTTAAAGTACTGTAATACAAAATTGGGAATACATCCCTCAAGCAGCCCCAAAATCTTACTCTGTGTGTGCTTTTTGCACTCCTTCTATCTCTTTTGTCTGCTGCTTATCTCTTTCAGTGTCCCATCTTGTCACGTTCCACTTAGGTTGTAGCTATTCAAAGCAGGGACTGTGGCCCTGATCCCCAAAGGTATTTAATGACTTTTGAGGATCGGGGCCTATGTCTTTGTACAGTGAGTGAAATGCCCCATGCACCTAACTGCAAATGTTAAATACATTATTAATAATATTCTCTTCATTTCCCCTCCTTTAAATTACTGGCATACTTAATATCCTAAATCTAGTTTAATGGAGTTTGCCTGGGGAAAAGGACTGCATTGCATACAACTATTAAAAGAATACAAATTCAG
Source organism: Eretmochelys imbricata (assembly GCF_965152235.1). NCBI lineage: Eukaryota > Metazoa > Chordata > Testudines > Cheloniidae > Eretmochelys > Eretmochelys imbricata. Next base: position 129,338,341 of record NC_135576.1, on the reverse strand, counting down.
TACCTTTTTCACCAGAGGAAAAATAAAAATCAGTTTTCAAACTAAAAGCCAGAATTTACAGCAGACAGATGAGATAACATAAAGGGACAAACTGCTTATGCTCTTTAGAAGCAAATATAATGGGAAAAAGTTAGCCGTTTAGATTAATTGGCCCATTTATCATGAACAATGCTCCCTACACTTGTAAATAGCTACAACAGCTAATCCCTGGGGGCTGGCATTAAACACATAAATGTGCATCAACATTTAGCAAAATACACTAACAGATCAAAAGAGTTCATTCATGAATGGGGAAAACCCTAAATGTTCACAAAAGACACTCTTGCAAATTAATTCTTTTAAAAGCTTTTTCCCCCCAGGAAAACATAGAATGGTTTCTACTGTGCCAAAAATCCAGGATTTGGGGAGAATTATTGGCTGCAGTTTTAGCTATAACATGGAGCTTTGACAAGAAAGGTCTCTGAAGAATTATTGTTTGCCACTTCCTTAAAATAGCAACTTATCTCTTTCAGACACTGAATACACACACTCAGGATGGAAGGTTTGGGAGTCACAGAGGAGGGCAGGTGTAAAAGCAATTTAGGGAGGTAAGAAAAAGCACATCCCATAATTTGAGGAACTGGTATTTTAAAAAAACTTTATCCACTTCAGGCACAATGGGGAATGTTGTTTAAAAAGAGATGGAGTTAGAAGTGTTCATGTGGCATTTCAAGAGTGTGTTTCCTTTTTACACAACACCCCCGTGAAAATAGCTGGATACTCCTATTTATATGACCTGAAAATAAAATCTATCATTGAATAGTGTCATTTCTCCCACTGTCCTAATGACCTGAGGAAGCAGACTGTCAATATGGAAAACTACAGGCAGTCTCACATTTTAATGGCATAGTAATCAGGAGATAATGAGACTTCGTTAACACATTTCACCTCAGGTTTTCTTGACAAAGGGTAAAAGTCTTGTTGCATCAACTGCTGGTGAAAACATGTTGGTGTTTTCAACCGGAGGCTTGCAATTTTCCATAAATACAATTTTTTCTGCCAAAGTTTACAGATGCCCCAAAACTTTTTTGTTTTTGAAAGTCCTTGCTACAAATTCACACAAGCCCATGGCTTCTACGCCCCATCCTCTGAAGGGAGCCGAGCCTGGCCTGGCACCTGCTCTCCAAACATGACCCAGTTTTATGAGGGTGCCGCCACTGATTACACTGAAATCTGGTTTACATCCTGGCTCCAATAATAAATTGACTGGCCGGCTGGCAAACCGCCTTCTACCTTGGCAGGGGTTGAGCGCCGTCTGCTAGACCCGCTCTGGCATCTCAGATAAGCTGCCTGTAGTGTGACACACAGTCGAGTCTGCAGTGCTCCAAAGCCCCGATTCCTGATTGATTCTGATTGGGAAAGCCCCAGACTCTACTGCTGCCTGGTGTATGGACAGTTCATTAGGGGACAGCAGGACCCAGCATGAGACAGGTGGGCTACAGGTAGGCGTCCCTGCAGTGAGCGCGTGGGAGACAAGCTCACAAGTGGATAGAGCCATGAAAAGGTATCCCTGGCCTTCTCTCAGCTACCAAACCATCACACAGCTCCCTGATGACAAGGGTCTCCAACCTGACCCCACTGGCCAGCTGCTAAATCCTCCCACAGGATCCCCAAATCATTGTAAAACCAACGGTATATTGTGCACAGAGATGAGCCAATTGTGGATTTGTCACCTCCCTAAGTATAGGAGCCCTGCACTTCAATGGATCCTAGCTCCTTTCAGGTCTGCTCTACACTATGAAATTTGCTGTGCCTGAACATGGCTGGCTGCAATCATGTTAGCTAACCCAGGACTAAACATTAGAAGTGAGCGTAGATGAGGCAAACCAGGCTGAGCATCTTCTCAGGTACATGAGAACAGGTCAGACTGCCTCTAAGCCACGCACTGAATCCAACACACTGCAGCACTTCTTAATGAACTAGAGAAAGAATGCCTAAGGTTTCTGAAAGTGACCAGTGATTATGAGTGCCTTGATTTTTTGGATGCCGAACTTGAGATACCTTAAAAGCATCTAATTTTCGGAGTGTGAGTACTCAGCACTTTCTGAAAGTCAGGCCCCTTTGAAGTATTTCAAATTGGGCAGCCAAAAAATGAGGCTTCCAAAAATCACTAGTCACTTCTGAAAATCTTGGCCTTATGCTTTTGTTCATCATGTTTCGTCCTCATCCTCACTTGCTGCTTAATCATGCTCAACATGGGTCAGCTAATATCATTGCGAACAATCATGTTCAGACAGTCAAATTCAATCGTGTAGAGACGGCCTCAAACAGGTCAGTAATAACAAAAGTTTATGCTGCTAGCTTGCTAATTAGTATGGTTGTCAACTGTCCAGGTTGGGGCTTGAGCAATAAGCAAAAAATCTATCCTCATAAAAAATAAAAAGTAACATAAATGCAACCAGGTAGCAATTCTGGCAAACAGTGTGCCAAAGTAACCAACTGCCCTGGCAGAAGTGACGAGTCTTGGCAAAAGCCAGCAGGAAGCCACGACACTGAAAGGTAAAACAAACTATGAAAGGAGATTCAGATTCAGGTGGTGCTTGGAGCATAGGCACAATTTGACTTCTATATTGGGGGGGCAAGGGGGAGGAAATTCCAACAAGGCTGTGCATAGGGGGCGGGGGGAAGAAATTCCATGTCTGCCCGAGACTTGCAGTTGGGGGGGGAGTGTCAATGCCCCCCTGACCCTCCCCAAAACTACACCCATAGCTTGGAGCTAAGCTGCGTTGTAGGACACTAATAACTCCAGACACTAAGAAGAGTTCTGTGGAGCTTGAAAGCTTGTCTCCCTCACCAACAGAAGTTGGTCCAATAAAGGATATTACCTCCCGCACCGTGTCTCTCTAATACCCTGGGACCAGCACAGCTACAACAACACCGCAACCAACTAGTAACTCCCACCTATTTCACAAGAGTTACTTGCCCCTGAAGCAGGAGAACAGTCCAATTTCTCCCAAGTCTGCGCCCACCCTTTCCTTGTGCCTGACTCCTATGTGCCAACAAGCACTGTGGATGTGAAGTTTGGGATTTATGCATGCCCATTCCTAGGGGCACATCCCTGATTTGCACACACAACTGGCATTGCACATGTGAGGCAAATACCCTTGCAGAAAGCTGGGCCACTCTGTGGGTTGGAGCAAGTCACTTTAATCTCTCATTCTCCCCATCCATAAAATGGGCATAATATTCCATAGCTACCTCCCCAGGGTATGGATTCATTAGTTAATGTTTGTACAGGTCTTTGACCATGTAACACGCTATATAAGTGCCAGGTTGTACTATTACTTTGTCTCCAGGCAACCATCCTAGCGAGGCTTAACTATACCATACCAAGCAGGCACCAATTGAGGTCATCCTTAATTAATTAAACTAAAAAGTGTATTATGTCCATTACCATCAATTCCCTGTTTGCACATGATGCTCACAGTAGGCATTTAATCCTTCTGTGCTCTGATTTCACCTTCTTCTATATTCCGAGCTGCTCCAGCAAGAACTCTTTCTGAGAGCTAAGAAAAAACTGCTGGTGGCTACTTTATGAGAAACTGGTTTTAGTTACACATTTCTTGCAGCAGTTCTTATTAAAAGAGCACCACAGCAAGATTTCCATGAGGGAATAATACATTATGGGTACCTTAATAAAACGTGGTATGCCATGCCTCAGAGGACTGGAAACAGGAAAACGAGCACAAAAAGAACAAGTCATCTGTAAATTTTCTGTACTGTCAAAGAATCTCTGGAAAACTGAATCACATGGTCATTTAAAAAAACCCAGTCAGATAGTCTCAAGCAAAAATTGTGAGGAGCAATGTTTTACTCTTTGTTTGGATCTATGTTCTGTTACCATTTTCAAGTTAAAAGGTCCCAGAGGTCATCTACAGAGCAGGCTTAGGACAGTTTTCAACATGTTTACACTTCCCTCTGCTAGTGAAACCATTCGCCTGCCTTTTGCAGCCTTTCATTCCAACTTTAAAAGTCCAGTACAGAATCTGTGGACCTATCTAGTTGAATTTGCAGGATGTCACAAAAAGATCTGAAGTGCAGGTTGAAGGAGAGGTTTTAATTCAAATCATCTTGTGCAGAGAGAGTAAACAGTGGTGGCGTTACCAGAATCAGGAGCTAGAACAAACAGGGTCGTGTTTGGAGAACACTTCTTCTGATCACTGGCAGGATGCGGGGGGGGGGGGGAAGGGGGGTTAAAACTGGAGTGATTTGCCAAAGGAATCAGAGCTGCAGAAAGTAAACACGGCGAGGACCCACACAAACAGCAGGCTGGCGCTCCTCACCCCTCCTTATCTCCCCTAGCTGGATCTCATTACGGACACTGGAAATCCCATCACTTCACTATTTACACCTCATCTTTTACGAGCCAGCCATCCGTGCCCGGCTCCTTTCCCCCTCCCCTGTCTCTGGAGAGAGGTTCTCCCCTGCTCCAGCGTGTTTCCGAGCAAAAGAACGGAGCTGTACGAGGCGGGGGGGAACCCCACAGATCCCCGAAGGCAGGGAAAGCCGGGGGGGGGGCAGCCAGGAGTTCCCTTCTCCCTGCGCGGGGCGCGGGCAAAGCCTCAAACTGCATCCCACAAACCAGCCAGGAAGGAAGGCAAGCGGGACAGGCGGCTGCCTCCCGGGTCTCCCACATGGGGAGACATCCCACGCCGGGCTGCTACCAGGGGAGCAAGGCGGGTCCCCGCAAGTTAAATCTCCCAGCCCCGGGCAGCGGAAAGTCCCTCGCAACCCAGCCCAGCCCTGTCCCCTTCAGCAGGGACTTTCCCCCGGACCGGAGCCGGGCCGGGCACTTACTTTCCGGTGGAGCTCGCAGCTGGCGGCGGGGTCCCCGCTGGCGGGGCTCGAGCTCCGGCGTGCTCGGGCCAGCAGGAGGAGGCAGCTTTGCACCAGGCAAGCCCAGGCGAGCTGCACCATCGTCGCTCCGAGCCCGGGGACTGGCGAGCCGCGAGCGTTGGCCGGAGGGGAGCGGAGTCACCCCAATACCAGGCCTCCCAGCCCCTGCCCCCTCCCCTTAAAGGGTCCCCGGGCCGCGCGGGAGGGGGGGCTCGCCATGCCGGGACTGGGGGGGAAAGCGGGGCTCTGCAGCGGCAGCAGCGGGGAGCCCTCCCGAGGGGACCGGCCGCTCCTCTCCTCCCCTGCAGGAGGCTGGGCTCAGCTCTGTAGTTCCTGCGGCAGCCCCTGGATGGAGGCACGAAGTCACCCGCTCCGTGCGATTGGCCGCAGGAGGTGCCTAACCCTAAACTCTCCCCCCACCCTACCCAGGGGGGAGGATACGTCTTCCCGGGGCGCGGGCTGCTCCCAGTCCCCTGCCCGGGAGCCTTCGGAGCAGCCTAGTTCCCCTGCAGCCCGCTCCCCGGGGTCTGCCCCCACGCCGGGCAGGGCAGAGAGGGGACTGGGCTGTGGGTCTAATCACCCCCTCGCTCTCCTCTGGCCTTTTCTCCTTCAGTGCCCAGGGACTTTCGGTTAGGGAGTGAGGCCAGGCACTTCCTCGACCTTGGAGGAGTCAGGCAGCGGTAATAATAAGAAAAGGGGAAAGTAAATTCGTGGATTTTAATGCAAGCCAGAGACAATTTCTGCCGCAAGCCCAGCACTTCTGTGTGAGCTACAGCTTCTCAGGAGGTCTTTTAGTTCTAGGACAAGTAAATCAAACTGAAATGCGAGGAAGGGAAATGACAAGGGAATATGTGAGGGAATAAAAACATATGGAAGTGAAAGCAGCGACAAGTTGGTTTGGATTTGATTTAAATTGACACATGCTGCTGGAGAACTTAGGTCTGGATCCTGCAAAATCTAACGCATGTGCTTAATTTTATGCACCATGAGCAACTTTTATGGACTTCATCTGTCCATGCAGGACTGGGATCTAAACACTAAAATAAATTACACCTGACCTGAGATACAGGTGAGAGTTAGAAGAGTTATAAATTAAAAGTGCAATTCGTTTGCAAAATGACAGGTTTCAGAGTAACAGCCGTGTTAGTCTGTATCTGCAAAAAGAAAAGGAGTACTTGTGGCTCCTTAGAGACTAACCAATTTATCTCTAAGGTGCCACAAGTACTCCTTTTCGTTTGCAAAGAACATTCTGAGTTACTCAAACCAAAACATAAAGTGCAAATACAGAACACATATTAGAAGGGTTTAACTCTCCCTGTCTTATGAAGCACTGGACAGGGGTTGGGGAAACTGGATGCAATAAAAGACTGACTCTTTTTGCAAAATTTACAGTAATCTTGCAGAGGATGGGAGTGAAACCTCTCCAAAGCTGCGTGTGTTGGCTGCATTAGATGGGCAAGAGAGAGAACTAAATGCATAAACATCCTTGTGGTGTATTTTTCATATGCAGTATAAATTCAAAGAATTAGGATATAAATAAACTTAATGGTGGGACTTGAAATGTTGGCAGCTCAACAGGGAGAAAAAAGGGCCCAAACCACACTTTTAATCTGACAACAGCAAGAAAATTACAAATTAAGGCTGCTCCTAACCCATGCAGTTGAGCTCTGGTACAGGAGCACAGATGGATGCCAAAGAGTGCTATCCAATAACTGTGCTTTTCATTTCTTTAGTGCCTTCTTAATCTGCAGGAGCTCAAAGCACTAGATGCTAACATTAGGCAGTGTGTAGGTTAGAACCCTGAGAGGAACACCTATGGAATTTTGTGGGATTACAGGGGGCTAATTTTTGTTCCGCAACAGCACCCAGCTGCTGTGGTTGTGAGCAGGCATCTTCAAACCACATCCATCCCTTCACATTTCTGAGGCCCACAGGTACCCATGATGCAAAATGTTCTTCCCCTCCTGGAAAGTATACCTTTATTATGCAAATGTTGTTTTGCAATTTGCCACCTAGACAAAGACTGTGCCATCGCTGATTTACCAATACATGTACCTGCCAACTTCCAGACATAAGTACCACCCAAAAGGGCATGGGCGATGGAGAGCAATGTGGCTTAGTTAGTGCATTGGACTGCAACTCAGCAGACCTTGTTTTTATTCCTGGCTCTGCTGTTGGTCTGCTGGGTGATCTTGGGCAACTCACTTCACCACGCTGTGCCTCAGTTTCCTCATCTATAAAATGGAGATAATGATATTGATCTCCTTTGTAAAGTGCATTGAGATCTACTAATGAAATGCACTAGATATTATTATTACTGCCAAGTTATCCTCTAATGGCTGAACAGGTCACCTGAACAGGAATTCAGCCAGGACTGACATAAGGGGAGCAGAGAGTTCACTGTGAATTTCCCTACACTCAAAGGTTGGGAGGATTTTATTTTAAATTTAACGTAGAATTTCCTGTTTTCTAATGTTGAAGTTTTTTTAAACCAAAAAGTGTTCGTCCAGCTTTCTCCTTTAAATTACAGGATACTTTTTCAGCTGTAACCTCTCATCAATTTGTTTGTCTGGGAATGTTAAGAAATTTACTATACAATTTTATTGGTTGTTGCTAGTAGGAGTCAAGGACAAAGTGAAGTCCCTAATTCACTGACATAACATTGGTTTGCAGGTTGTCTGAAGTGGTTTCCATATCAATGGAACCTGATGATTCTTCCATTGTCTTTTCTCCACTCAACCATTTTTGGCTTGGGATACAGCATAAAGGGAGCCTTTACTTTGGACTCACTCTTGCCCTAAAGACTCCAGATCCAGTTATGAAACCAACCTCTGTCATCATTTTGTGATTTAGAAATACTATGCGCACAGATAAGTTATTCCATTGGCCATGACAGTCCAGTCATCTTCATATGAACAATGTGATCCTTACAAAAAGCTTTATATGGAAGAACCTATTGCATTGTTTTAGCTGTCAAAGTTCAACCATATTTGCTATGACACTGATCAAAAGCGATTAAAATCTCAAAATTTCACGTTGTCAGTAATCTCCAGTTAAAAATGTTGTACTAAAGGTAAGAGCCTGTGTGCCAGGCTCCAGCCAAATGTGAATTAAAGTGGCCAAGTTTCATATCCCTCAACAAGCTTAATAATAGGAACTTTCTGCTAATTATATTGGTACTAATGGAGCCGCTATAATTCCTGTACAACAAAACTCTTGTGACTTAAGCAAATAAAGAAGAAATATAAACATATTTATTTAAAGTTTGGACACCAGCTCACTCCACAACATGCCTTAGCATGTGAAACTATTGTAGGGTAGAGGTGATTGTTCTTTTTTCTTGTTTTATTAGAGACCAAAAAAAGCAAAAAGAAACAAGTCTCTTGCAGGAGTAAATCAGTCAAATTGGGAGGGGGCGGGCTTGGCACTCCCCAAAGCTCCATCCACAAACCGAGTTCCACCCTCCAAGACAACAAAATGCAGTGCCATTCTTAGCAGATGGCACAGACCTTCATAATCCCTCACTTCGTTTTTGCATGCACTGATCAGTAATGCATTAACAATTTTGACATTTTAAATGAACGTTATTAGTCTTTAAAGTTAATGCCCATTTGTGATGAATAGGGGCTGCGACATGTCACTCACTGCTACCGGGTCTTACTCTGTGGTGCCTTGTGCCTGGCACAGTCATTTACTCTAGTGCAACAGTGGATCTAAAATGCTGCCATTCTGATTTGGCAGCAATTTAAACCTACCTCCCACTGATCTCTATAGCTATACTATGTGCAGGGCAAGGGAGAATCAGACTCCTTGTTTCAGGCTGGCTGGAGACTGAGGCAGACATCACTGTATTAGTAACGCTCTGTTCACATTTTTAAGTTTATCTGCACAATAGTAAGAGACAGAGATTTGGGGTGAAATCCTGACCCAACTGAAGTCAAAGGCAAAACTCCCATGGACTTCAACAGGGTTACAATTTCATCCTTTATTTTTGTAATGAATGCTTAGCTCTTGGAGTACAAGGTGGAGGCCTCCAAAAAAAAAAAAAAAAGTACCAGCTCAACAAGCTGCCACAAGCTTGCCCAATTCAGACCTCAAGTTAAGTATGTATTAAGTTTTTCAGTTGTAATTTCCTCCTGAGCTTTGTGGAAGCGTGCACGTGATAAAAAGAACTGTGTGCGTAGGCAATATATAAAATGCATATTACTCTTTCAGCAGATTGTGCTAACCATTAAAAAAAATCAATGTGTTCTTCTGGCAAAGAGCCTTGGTTTTGGCTAGGGATATAATTTACATGCAATATGTAAAGTAATCTCTTCAACAGATCTTATTTTAAAGAACTACTCTTTGGAAGATAACTGGGCATTCATAGGCCTATGAAGAAGAACCAGAGATGTGACATTGGTTAGGCAATTAGGGTTTCAAATACTGTGGCTGTAAACCAATCACTGCTAAGTAAACAGTGTTTCAAACTGATCATCAGCGTTAGCAGCCAGGTGCTAAATACTGTGACAACATTTACCTACCATGGTAGTGACCTTATTAACAATGCCCTCATAGATGATGGGTGGAAAGTCAAGTGTTTCGTAAGCCAGCTCCACATCTGATCTACATGACTGGGTTTGGGAGCAACATGACTTTCACATGCCAGATTGATCAAACTGTACATTGCAAGAATGTCTTGTATGGTGCTGTCTTGCTACTGAATTGGTTAGATAGCTTCTTACATGTGAGACATTTTCAGTCAATTGTGAGTAGAAAGTAGAAAGATAAAATAAACAACAGTACTTACTGGAGCACATGTAACTCACTGGAACACAGGCAAAACAGATCAAAATGCCACTTGCCATATCATTTGAATGGATGTATATTCCAAAGCAACTGATCCATGGTGAATTGCCTGATGGAAAATAAGATAAGAGGTGTGCAAAGGAAATGTTTTAAAGATACTTTCAAACTGTACAACTGTGTCATATTTCAGATAAAAGCCAGAGTTTACTGTCATTAATGGAAACACAGAGGGAAAACCAAAGTTGCTAAGGCCCTGTCTATCCAGGGTTTGTTTATTCTTTTTATCCCTGTATAGCAACCTCGATGACTTCAATGGGACTTAAGCATGTGCTTAAGGGCTTTGCTGAACAAGGATGAACTTAAGCATATGCTTAAATACTTACCTGAATTGGGGCCTGAACTTCCCCCTTAGTGCAAACTGAGACTGTGTCTACACTAGTGTTTTTAACTTGAATTGACGAGGGTCAGTTACCTCAAGGTTACTAACACTTCTGTGTACTTGCTAGTCTAGACTTCACAAATGTGTGTGGAACAGACATTGATGGGGTACCCAGACTGTCATATACAAACGTCTTAGCTAACTTGCGTTAACTGGGTATCAGTTAAGTCATGTTAAAAACCCCGGGGAGCATTGGCATGGAGAGGCTGTGAAAAAGGACATCTGCACTTAGGTCTTATATTATATTATATTCAAATTATTATTATGGTATTATATTCAAATCATATTTATCAGGCTCCACAGGCTAAGTTATGATACAGTCAAAATCAAGCAAAACTAGATGCACAGTGCTGCTTGCATGGCCTGGAAAGCTAAATTTGCTGATTTTTCTATTAAAATAATGAAAGAGATATCATAAAACAGGCACTAAAGGAGGCAAAAGAGCTTTTCTCATTGAGTTGAGAAAAAGTACTCTACTTTATCTGCATTTGAAAGGAAGTTTGCTTAGAAGGATTGATGTGGACTTCAGAGACTCAGAAACACACAGCCCCAATTATGCCTCCAGATAAAAAGGGTTAGTGAACTTTGTAGTATGTTACTGTATGAAAGTGTTAGGTCAGCTGGAAGGGAAATATGGGGAATATATTACAAAGTGAAGTGGTTACATGTAATTATCACGCGTAGTCAGCCAGAAGCTCAAAATAAAGAGGAAAGAGTGGAATGCTGTACTCTAAACACATCTTAATAATAGTAATCTCAATTTGAATGGAGCAGGAAAGCTAAACAAAAATAAATCTCTTAGGCGCTGAAAGGACATGAAGAGAGAGTACAAGACCAGAACAGGGAGCACTGAATTGCATTAACCCCGGCTCTCTAGAAATAACAAAAATGACAGGAGCATTTGGAAGTTCAGGCCGTAAAGAGTTAAAAGTTTTACATCCCCCCTCCCCATCTGAAAATAACACCAAAGGGATTTAATCAAACAACAATTGTTTAGAAAATGAGAGTGAGGAAGAAGTGAAATGCCAAGCCTGATAAAAATGGAGTAATATATTCAGGTATTAATTTTATATATATACATACACACACACACACACTTAAATTAAAGGGCCACTGTCAAAACAAACATCCCAAAGACTTAGCTTTGTTACTAATTTATTATTATTAATAATAAATAGTGAGTTCTTATATAGCACTTTTCATCAGTAGATCTCAAAGCACTCTACCAGGTATCATTATCCCCATTGTACAGATGGAAAAACTGAGACACAGAGAGGCAAAGTGAGTTGCCCATGGTCACCTAGCAGGCTGATGGCAGAGCTGGGAATAGAACCGAGGTCTCCGTATGTTAGTAGTTACATTATTATCCTCTGTGAAGAACTCTGGCGATCCACTGCTTTTGGGAGATGAATACCCTTTCTGCAACAGGAGGGATAACTATACATCCTGTTCTCTGCACTTCCTCCCTCAACTCCCTGCCACTCTGGAAAAATGCATAGGAAACTCAGAGTGGAAACCCATGGAGTTTTCTGTCCCCTAGATGGGAGTAGCCCATGAAGGGGACAATACAGTGTCAGGTGAGTAATTATAAATATTTTAATTATAATAGGCCAGATTCTGAAATCCTTGCTCAGTTTTCACTCAAGTAAATTCCTGAAGACCTCTAGGAAATTTCAGGAGCATTTGCCTGGGAAAGAATTGAGGAGGAAAAAACTAGGGCAGCTGGAAATTTTCCTAATTTCAATTTTTCAGTGAAAAAGAAAGAAAATTTTTTCAAAAAATGTCACAGAAAAATTCATCCTGATTTTTTGACCAAACAGCCAGCTAGCAGGACAGTTTTGAAATTCACAACATTGACAACAAAGAAGGAATGAGTTTTTCATTAATAACGTTTGCATAAAGTTTTCCCGGTTTTTTGACAAGCCATAGCAAAAACTAAGCAAAGATCTCAGGACTCTCTCAAGTAAAAAACAATGATATCATTTGTATGTGTACTGTAATTAGACAAAAAGAAAAGGAGTACTTGTGGCACCTTAGAGACTAACCAATTTATTTGAGCATAAGCTTCGTGAGCTACAGCTCACTTCATCAGATGCAGGTTAGTCTCTAAGGTGCCACAAGTACTCCTTTTCTTTTTGCGAATACAGACTAACACGGCTGTTACTCTGAAACATGTAATTAGACAGTACAGATTGTAATCTCAGGATCATCTCCTCTGGATGAATGGTAAATACAAACAAATGATACCTGACTCCCCCCGACCCACCCCCCCCATATACATTATACCTTGGGTGAAATCCTGGATCCAGCGAAGTCAATGGTAATTTTGCCACTGACTTCCGTGGGGCCAGAATTTCACCCACTGTGCTGATGAGTCACAGTATCCATGGGATTAGTAAAGGAGCCCCTGTGCTCAATCAATTGCCCTGAAGTTGGTCAGTTTTTTTAAACCTCAGATTATTACATGTAATTTTACAGAAAATAAAATAATACTCTCACTTAACAAAAAATAGGTTATCCAAGACGTAATGAGCAACAATTCAGAAGCCTGGAGGGCATTTGACTGTTACCACAAAACTTTCGTACTGAGCTGACCAGTGGCCGCTGTGTAGGCACCACGGATACAAATCTACTCTGAAAACTGATACAAATCATCTTTCTTTGTTCCTGTCATGGAATCATAGAATATCAGGGTTGGAAGGGACCTTAGGAGGTCATCTAGTCCAACGCCCTGTTCAAAGCAGGACCAATCCCCAACTAAATCATCCCAGCCAGGACTTTGTCAAGCCTGGCCTTAAAAACTTCTAAGGAAGGAGATTCCACCACCTCCCTAGGTAACGCATTCCAGTGTTTCACCACCCTCCTAGTGAAAAACGTTTTCCTACTATCCAACCTAAATCTCCCCCACTGCAACTTGAGACCATTACTCCTCGTTCTGTCATCTGCTACCACTGAGAACAGTCTAGATCCATCCTCTTTGGAACCCCCTTTCAGGTAGTTGAAAGCAGTTATCAAACCCCCCTCGTTCTTCTCTTCCGCAGACTAAACAATCCCAGTTCCCTCAGCCTCTCCTCATAAGTCATGTGTTCCAGTCCCCAAATCATTTTTGTTGCCCTCCGCTGGACTCTTTCCAATTTCTCTACATCCTTCTTGTAGTGTGGGGCCCAAAACTGGACACAGTACTCCAGATGAGGCCTCACCAATGTCGAATAGAGGGGAACAATCACGTCCCTCCATCTGCTGGTAATGCCCCTAATTATACATCCCAAAATGCCACTGGCCTTCTTGGCAACAAGGGCACACTGTTGACTCATATCCAGCTTCTTGTCCACTGTAACCCCTAGGTCCTTTTCTGCAGAACTGCTGCCTAGCCATTTGGTCCCTAGCCTGTAGCGGTGCATGGGATTCTTCCGTCCTAAGTGCAGGACTCTGCACTTGTCCATGTTGAACCTCATCAGATTTCTTTTGGCCTAATCCTCTAATTTGTCTAGGGTCCTCTGTATCCTATCCCTACCCTCCAGCGTATCTACCTCTCCTCCCAGTTTAGTGTCATTTGCAAACTTGCTGAGGGTGCAGTCCACACCATCCTCCAGATCATTTATGAAGATCTTGAACAAAACTGGCCCGAGGACCAACCCTTGGGACACTCCACTTGATACCGGCTGCCAACTAGACATAGAGCCATTGATCACTACCCGTTGAGCCCGACAATCTAGCCAACTTTCTAACCACCTTATAGTGCATTCATCCAGCCCATACTACTTTAACTTGGTGACAAGAATACTGTGGGAGACTGTGTCAAAAGCTTTGCTAAAGTCAAGCAATAACACGTCCACTGCTTTCCCTTCATCCACAGAACCAGTAATCTCATCATAGAAGGCGATTAGATTAGTCAGGCATGACCTTCCCTTGGTGAATCCATGCTGACTGTTCCTGATCACTTTCCTCTCATGCAAGTGCTTCAGGATTGATTCTTTGAGGACCTGCTCCATGATTTTTCCAGGGACTGAGGTGAGGCTGACTGGCCTGTAGTTCCCAGGATCCTCCTTCTTCCCTTTTTTAAAGATGGGCACTACATTAGCCTTTTTCCAGTCGTCCTGGACTTCTCCCAATCGCCATGAATTTTCAAAGATAATGGCCAATGGCTCTGCAAGCACATCCGCCAACTCCTTTAGCACTCTTGGATGCGGCGCATCCGGCCCCATGGACTTGTGCTCGTCTAACTTTTCTAAATAGTCCCGAACCACTTCTTTCTCCACAGAGGGCTGGTCACCTCCTCCCCATACTGTGCTGCCCAGTGCACTAGTCTGGGAGCTGACCTTGTTCGTGAAGACAGAGGCAAAAAAAGCATTGAGTACATTAGCTTTTTCCACATCCTCTGTCACTAGGTTGCCTCCCTCATTCAGTAAGGGGCCCACACTTTCCTTGACTTTCTTCTTGTTGCTAACATACCTGAAGAAACCCTTCTTGTTACTCTTAACATCTCTTGCTAGCTGCAACTCCAGGTGTGATTTGGCCTTCCTGATTTCACTCCTGCATGCCCAAGCAATATTTTTATACTCATCCCTGGTCATTTGTCCAATCTTCCACTTCCTGTAAGCTTCTTTTTTGTGTTTAAGATCAGCAAGGATTTCACTGTTAAGCCAAGCTGGTCACCTGCCATATTTACTATTCTTTCTACACATCGGGATGGTTTGTCCCTGTAACCTCAATAAGGATTCTTTAAAATACAGCCAACTCTCCTGGACTCCTTTCCCCCTCATGTTATTCTCCCAGGGGATCCTGCCTATCAGTTCCATGAGGGAGTCAAAGTCTGCTTTACTGAAGTCCAGGGTCCGTATTCTGCTGCTCTCCTTTCTTCCCTGTGTCAGGATCCTGAACGCGACCATCTCATGGTCACTGCCTCCCGGGTTCCCATCCACTTTAGCTTCCCCTACTAATTCTTCCCGGTTTGTGAGCAGCAGGTCAAGAAGAGTTGCCGGAAGAAAGCCTCGTTCACCTCATCCCCCTGGTCCGGTGGTCTACAGCAGACTCCCACCACGACATCACCCTTGTTGCTCATACTTCTAAACTTAATCCAGAGACTCTCTGAACTGGAGCTCTGAGCAGTCATACTGCTCCCTTACATACAATGCAACTCCCCCACCTTTTCTGCCCTGCCTGCCTTCCTGAACAGTTTATATCCATCCATGACAGTACTCCAGTCATGTGAGTTATCCCACCAAGTCTCTGTTATTCCAATCACATCATAATTCCTTGACTGTGCCAGAACTTCCAGTTCTCCCTGCTTGTTTCCCAGGTTTCTTGCATTTGTGTCTAGGTCCTTGAGATAACTCGCTGATCGTCCCTCTTTCTCAGTATGAGGCAGGAGCCCTCCCCTCTCGCGCGCTCCTGCTCATGCTTTCTCCCAGTATCCCACTTCCCCATTTACCTCAGGGCTTTGGTCTCCTTCCCCCGGTGAACCTGTCATTTCATTCAGGGTCTGAATCTGTACTGTTACAGTCAATAAGAGCTTTGCTATTGACATCAGTGGGGCTAAGGATCAAATCATCAAACTCCAAAACGTCTCACAGGAATGGACTTTAGACAGAGTCTCACCCACAACACTCCCTGCTCCCATTGCTCATGGGGTCTAGAATGATGTCGTGTTGCTAAGCAGTGCGAGTGGATGATATAAACCAAGTTGTTGCATCATCAGTGATAGCTTTAAAATAATGAGCTCTTAGGGACAGAGTAGTTTTATGTTCTGATCCAGCGAAGAACTTAAGCACATGCTTAACTTTTAACAGGGGAGCAGTGCCACTGAACTCGATCTCTACCTCCAGTAAGTCAGATACTCTGGATCACAACAAGAAACATGAAAAAAAGAAGGAAGCTGTACCAGCCAGAGCTCTGGGTAATTCATGCTGAATAGCTGTAATAGGATTTAGTGAGAAGTTCTTGGAGAGCCATTTATTCCTCAAGGAGCCATCCTGTGATCTCTCTTTAAGGGTGTAAATGCCGGTGACCTGGCACCCAATTCTTGGCAGCATTGTTCTATTTATCAGCAAGCTTATCTGCTTTTTGCCTGTCCTATGGCCCCAAGACCAACTCTCTCCAGCACTGTCAGTTCTATCCAGCTTCTACTTTGTGACGATAAGCAGGCAGGTCTATGCCTGACAGAGGCAGTGGGGTATCTTCAAGTACGCTAAACTCTACTTGGACGCCTAGTTTATTCAAACATAGTGAAGGCCTTTCTTCTTGGAGGCCACCTACGCAATAATGCTGGGAAGTTTCAAACTATGGGCTTGAGTTATCCACAGGAAAATACTTCTGAACGGGTTTGGTTCTTTTTTAAAGTCGTGGGATAAAACCCATTTTCATATTTGGATAACTTTAAAAGGACCAAGTAGAATTTTACCAAATTTCCCAGACCCACTCCCTTTTAGGCTGAGAACATGCTGGAGAAATTACAGACAAAGGGTGATTATTCTGAAATAGTATAAGCACCTGAAAATGGAGGCATGTGGCCCTTTAACTAGTATTACTGGTAATAGTAAACAACGACTGACACAGTTCCCAAGTGCATGCAGGCTGCTTCACAGACAGTGAAGGAAATAGGCCTTCACCCTGAAGAGCTCCCAGTCAAAGGCCTGGTCCTGCCATTACTACTAGCATGGCTAATCCTCACTCACACAGAAGATTGAGCCTCCTGTTAGTGAGGTCACTAGGAGTTTGGCTATTGACATCAGCAGGAGGCCCATGACTAATCCCATTGAAGTTAATGAAACTACCTGCCTGAGTGAGAGGTCCTCACCTTCCTCAGGCTTTGCAGGGTCCAGCCTTAAGCAGACCACATACCAACAAAGCCTGGGGGTGTGGAGGAAATGTAGGGTGGGATTTTGAAAAGCACTCGGTGTCGGTCTAGCTCTGCTCTCACTGAAGACATTGACAAAGCGCCCACTGACCTAGCTCTGCTCCCACAGAAGGCAACGGTAGAACTCCCACAATGAAAGCAGAGCTAGGCCCACGCTGAGGGCTTTTGAAAACCCTGCCCTCAAACTATGTATTTAGCCCCACGCTGCTCCTCCTTACTGTTTCTTAACCCTTTACCTGGGGTTTCCGCTGTTCTGTTTTAACCCCCGGCCTAGTCTCATCTTTTAGATTTAACCCAATAATGTCCCTCTTCCCCCTCCATGCCTCTGTCTCATGACCCTTCAGAATGGACTAAGCAGGATGGGGTGAAGTGAGCGTGTTTGGTCTAATGGGGTTACAAAATATTCAGAGCAGCAACCCCAGTCTTCTCAGGTGAGAGGAAGCGTCCAGTCCCGGCCCATTAGCAATACGTTCTGATCGAGCGATGGTGCCAGGAGAGGATGGCCAGCCCTTTTGGAGAGTGTATCTCTGGGGAGCACTCAGCAGCTTACTCAGCGCGGGATGCAGCATCGCCCTCACTATAACTGGCCATCGTCAGCAAATCCAGAATGGTTGCCACCAGAAACTGGGACCCAGGGATTTACCATCACACCTGTGGCCCTCCCTTCCAATCTTTTGTGATGTTTTGGCCAAAGCAGATAAGGAGATAGAGCAAGAGGACATCACGCTTCTGAGCAATGCCTGAGAGATGAATCAAAGGGTCTCCTTCGCCTTTATTCCTTCTAACTTTCCCTTTCTGCCTCCTGTCTAATGGGAGTCACGTCATGTCGGCCGGCTAAGAGCCACGCTGAGCAGCCTGATCTTTATTAAAGACTATGGGCCATATCCTCACCCCCATTCCTGGTCCCCCCAGCCAGCTGGTCAGCTAGTAGCACCACAAAACAAAGCTGGAACCGCATGTAGACTTTGCAGAAAACATGCAGGCCTTGAAAGCTAGTAGCATGTGCTCAGCCCTGCAATCGGCCAGCTCTGATGGCTTGTAGAGGGGGCGGTTGGGCCACGGAGGAACCATCCTGGTTCTATGATGACTACCAGCCAACAGAGTACAGGGGCATTAGTATTCTAAATTCTTCTAAAGAGCATTTCCTCTCCTTCAGGTTCTGTCCTTGCTTCGCTGTATTTCTGCCACCCTCACACATGGTCCAAGGGCAACACAAGAGTGATCAGCGTGCATTATGCTGTCCATCTCCAGACTTCTATGGCAATGGAATGAATTGTCATTTGTGCAACTAGTGCATTCAAGTATTTGGAAAAAACTTAAATTACCAAAACTCACCATGAGTCCATGGATTCTGCAGCCAACAATGAGTTTCAGGGGGATAATAACATTTCATCACTGCCTCCGAATTTAATAAAACGTGTCAAAATCTTTTACTTTGTGATGCCGAAACTGCCTTTATAATGCCACACAACACCAGAAGTTTTTTAAAAAGGCAAAGCCATGGAAAACTACAACAAAATCTGCTGTTGACTGATATTGAAGCTTAGCATCTTCTGTCATCTCCCACAGCAGGGAACATTACTGGTTTGGATCACTTTTTCCAGAGACACAAAAGAAACGTTTTGGTTTCTTCTCCTCAGACAGCATGGAAGCATTTGTGGTTTGTTTTGCCTGAATGCCAAGGCTTGGAAGATACATCATGGTATTATTTATTGAAAAACACCAGATAGGGAGGGAGAGATCTCCTGATTTACATATATGTTTGACTGTGTGAATAGCTTGTTAGGGCAAATTATCAATTACACTAAAGACCCCCTGTTATGGGGTGTGGCTAGCCCATTGCGCCCCATGCTGGCTAAGTGTGGCACTGCAGGCACCCTCTCCCTCAGTTTCCTCCTCCCCCAGATTTTCTGTTTCTCCCAGGGTTCACATGGCACAGCCCTCTGGCTGGGTCACTCTGAGTTCAATCCCCTTTCAGGGTAACAAATCCAAACAAAAGAGTCCCAAATAAATAAAAAGGTTCCTCTGCACTCCAGGGGCTTCTTTTCAATCTACCCTCTGGGCCCTGTTCCCAGCCCTTTCTGGGCTACCTTCAAGAGTCTTTCTGACTCTGCAATACAGCACTGGGCCTCCGCTGGCTCCTCTGGATTACTGTTTCAGCCCCTACTGGGTTCTCTTCTTGGCATGCTTCCTCGCTCTGAGATAGGGTACTGGGCCCCAGGCCGCATCCCTTGGAGTCCCCCAACCCTCTGCAGGCTCAGGGCCTTCCACAAGAGCCTACCTGCTCCCTATAGTTCCACTCTCCAAATAAAGCTTTATCAGCCCTCTTTAATGGACACCTGGGCCTTATAACTATCACTTGGCCCTGCTCAGTCCCACCCTCTCAGGCTGGAAGCAGCTAATTCATTATAGCCCAGGTGTGGCGGGGCAGTCCCCTGGTGACGCTTGGCTATACAGAACTCTGGCAGCAATCTTTACTTTTAATCAGTACTCATTACAGTAACCACCACATTACAGTAATCATATTTTAAAATAGTTTTTATGCCTGTAAGTAAGTAGCTTATATACATGGCTTCTATATATGTCAGTCTTCCCTCTACCTGGTGCTTGCTGTCTTAAATCTCAGCCACAGTAGGAAATTTAAATCTAACATGCCCACTTTCAAAACACATCACTAAATGTAGAGTGACTATATTTCTTAAACTCAAAACAGGACGGAGCTGTATCCCCTTTCGCCCCCTGCACAGGTCTCACCAGACCTGTCCTCCCCTCACCACCCACACTGACCCACCGATCCCTGAGCCGCCCATGGCTGGGGCTGACCCCCTGAGTCCCATGCCGCCCACGGCTGGAGCTGGAGTTAACCCCCCAAGCTTTGTGCTGCCCAGGGGAGGGGTCAGCTTAAGGCAATCCTGTCCACCAGCTGCAAATTTCTCTGCTTTCCTGCTGGGGGGCAGCACTGTCTTCAGCTGACCCTGGGGCCTCAGCCGCTGCTCTCCGCTCTGCCTTGCAGCTGGAACAAATACCCCAGTTTTGGTGAATAAGTAGGGATGGCCGGGACAGAGCTGAAAAAGGGGACTGTCCCAGCCAAACTAAATGACCTAAAGCATCGACTCTCCTCAACCTGGGGATCACGAAGAGGTCCGGGGAGATCAGGACCAACTCCCCTTTCTTTAGGGCTAGATGTGGAGCTAGGATGGAGTGGGGTATGTCCCCAAAACATTTCTCAGCTGTATCCTGGGGATCACAGTACAGAAAATGTTGATTTAGAGGGAACTCAGGAAGATATAAACCTGCTCTCTGAGATGGTCACAGAAGAAACGTAAGAGTTAATTTGATGGTAATGATTCTAGTCTGTGTTAAACCATCTAGAAGAAAAACCACCAGCTCACTCATCACAGTCACCTAATATGCCTGTGTTGGAGACCATGACATGGCTCATTTTAGCAGTGACACATTCTTCCTGTGCTGGCACAAAACAAGCTTCCAGACAGTTCTAAAAATGGCCTGCAGGCAGAACCACTGTAACCCAAAACGCAGGGAAGATATTTCACTTCCTCGTGGAGCATGCCAGTGGGTCCCCATAAATTACAAATCAAATACTTCCAGAAAGTTGAGGTCATTGTATACTTTTTCTTAAAGAGCTGGGACCAATAAAAATAGCCACCTCTTGCTTTGTTTTATTTTGTTGTGGGCATTTGAGTTAGATAGTAACAGGTCACTGTCACTTGTGGTCATTGCAGTCACCACAGAACCTTGCCTAATGGGCAAGGTGTTAATGGTTATTACACCCTGCCTCCTGAAATTCCCCCTACTGATCCAATTAGACACAGTTATGTGTTGTCATGTCCTGCCACAAAGGGTGAAGTCCTCCTGGCTCTAACCAACCCTTTCCTTCTCTCTCCCAACCAAATACTCCTAGAAGTTTCCTGCCTTCCTCCTGGAGAACCTGACTGGCTTGCAGGCTCCAGACCCACCTGGTTATCCTCCGCTGAGAACCCATGCAAAGAGAGGAGGGAGACTAAGGAGAATGAACCCTTCATTGCCAGTGATCAAATGGTACCTTCGCATCCTGAAACAGTGTACTTTGGTCCAGTGATCTCAAAGCACTTTGCAAACAAACATCAAACGATTGATCCTCGCAAAGCCCCTTGGAGGTAGGTAGGATTTCAGAGAGGGAGACGCTGAAGAAAAAAGGTGTGGTTGTGAATTGCAATGGCTCACAGTGGTAGAGCCCAGAGTACAACCAGGCTCCCAGTCCTCTGCTGTAACCACCAGAGCACGCAGTATGTCTCTAATTAGCGTATACCGTGACACATTATGAGTAACCTTTTCAAAAGCGCCTAAGTCCCACCTGACTTTCAACACGACTTGGATTTCTAGGTGCCTCATTCACTGTTGAAAATGAAACTCAGGTGTTTCCAATAATTTTACCCCCTAGATCTATAAACAGATGTAAATTGAAAAACATTAAAACCGAAGAGGCCGATTAGGTTCATCAAAACAAGCCACTGCCATTATTAACCATTTATTACTGTAGAGCCAAGAGCTCAAGATTGGGGCTCTGTTAGGCTTTTTGCCTTAGAAACACCGACAGACAAGGTGCCTTCCCCGAGAAGGCTGAGTTGGAACAAAGCGTTGCCACACAGTAGGTTGGGAATGGAGATAGGAAAATTTATTTGGTGACTTAGTATTTGCCCCAAAACATTTTCTCCATTTATTTACTACATGGCCGCTCCTGTAATATTCCTGGTTCAGTGTTATAAAGACAAAGAAAACTCTAATTAGATACAATAGAAATAAATATCCAGGAGTCCTCAACAGTAATCTCATGTTAAGGTTCAGCACAGAGACAATACGTCTTACCTGCTTAAAATGAACACTGCTAAATTACTGCCTGATCAATTCCACCAGTGAAGTCTTGGCTCACACCAGGTCAAGGAAAGATGTACTCTTACATGGATTACGACAAACCAGCGTAACTCTTATTTCAGTTTGAAGGAAAAAGTTTAGTAAAGCATCAACTTACCTCCATGTGGTTTGACTTAAACAACTCTTTACTTCACATAGAATAGTTCCAGTACTTCATTCAGTAGTCTGGCCACGTTAAGGCTCTGTTGCCTGCTGAATTTATTGCCACTTTTGCAACCTATTTCTCCCACAAGAAGCAAGCCCCATGCCTGTAGCTACATCTAATGGCAGCAGTAGCAGCTCCCCTTGCTTTTCACAACACACTGTGCATTGACATGATCTCATGGCAGGCAGAGCCCTGTGAATGTTTTCTGTTTTATTGTGGCTTTTCCCAGAGGAATTTAAGAAAACCACAGCTTATAAAGTCTTTCTGAGATGACACAGCAGCTCTTCACCTCCCCTCCTGAAAAGGCTGCTTTAAGCAGAGGTTGTTCATTTATGAAACCCAGTGCAAACACGGCATATTCTTTTGCACTCTCAGCACATTTTTGATGGGCCAGCTGAATGGTGGTTGTTCTTTGGAGCCATAGATTGCCTTGGAGCAGGGAATGTTTTTACGTTCCCAGTCCTGACTCTGAAGCTATGACTTCACTGCAGAGTTATCTCAGGCTCCTATCTGGGTGTTGGCCCCAACGGTCCTCCCAGCCACACACAAAAACCTCTTACCTACGCTAAGTGTTGCTTTCAGCTCAGGCTAGCTGGCCCGGCTAGGAGTGTGAGCCCGGGTGCAGTTTTCATTCAGGCTGATAGCCTGCCCAGTCTGCAGCAAGGACACAGGCTGAACCACACAAGTGCTGATAGTCCTCCAGTGCCTTCCCACAATTCCCCTTGCATGCCCAGCTGGACAGGCAAGTTCTCCCACAATTCACTGGGAAAGAATGATAGAGCATCTCAGGTTACTGCAGCACAAACATACCTCCAGCAATGCCCCAGGGAGCGCAGCACCAGTGAGGACACAGTGATTAAAGTATGAAACTAGAGAAAAACCTGAGAGTCTCTCGTTTAAGTTTAGAAGTGTGAGCAACAAGGGTGATGTCGTGGTGGGAGTCTACTATAGACCACCGGATCAGGGGGATGAGGTGGACGAGGCTTTCTTCCAGCAACTCGCAGAAGCTACTAGATCGCACACCCTGGTTCTCATGGGAGACTTCAATCACACTGATATCTGCTGGGAGAGCAATACAGCAGTGCACAGTCAATCCAGGAAGTTTTTGGAGAATGTAGGGGACAATTTCTTGGTGCAAGTGCTGGAGGAACCAACTAGGAGCAGAGCTCTTCTTGACCTGCTGCTCACAAACCGGGAAGAATTAGTAGGGGAAGCTAAAGTGGATGGGAACCTGGGAGGCAGTGACCATGAGATGGTCGAGTTCAGGATCCTGACACAAGGAAGAAAGGAGAGCAGCAGAATACGGAGCCTGGACTTCAGAAAAGCAGACTTTGACTCCCTCAGGGAACTGATGGGCAAGATCTCCTGGGAGAATAACATGAGGGGGAAAGGAGTCCAGGAGAGTTGGCTGTATTTTAAAGAATCCTTATTGAGGTTATAGGGACAAACCATCCCAATGTATAGAAAGAATAGTAAATATGGCAGGCGACCAGCTTGGCTTAACAGTGAAATCCTTGCTGATCTTAAATACAAAAAAGAAGCTTACAGGAAGTGGAAGATTGGACAAATGACCAGGGAGGAGTATAAAAATATTGCTCGGGCATGCAGGAGTGAAATCAGGAAGGCCAAATCACACCTGGAGTTGCAGCTAGCAAGAGATGTTAAGAGTAACAAGAAGGGTTTCTTCAGGTATGTTAGTAACAAGAAGAAAGTCAAGGAAAGTGTGGGCCCCTTACTGAATGAGGGAGGCAACCTAGTGACAGAGGATGTGGAAAAAGCTAATGTACTCAATGCTTTTTTTGCCTCTGTCTTCACGAACAAGGTCAGCTCCCAGACTAGTGCACTGGGCAGCACAGCATGGGGAGGAGGTGACCAGCCCTCTGTGGAGAAAGAAGTGGTTCGGGACTATTTAGAAAAACTGGATGTGCACAAGTCCATGGGGCCAGATGCGTTGCATCCGAGAGTGCTAAAGGAGTTGGCGGATGTGATTGCAGAGCCATTGGCCATTAACTTTGAAAACTCATGGCGATCGGGGGAAGTCCCGGACGACTGGAAAAAGGCTAATGTAGTGCCCATCTTTAAAAAAGGGAAGAAGGAGGATCCTGGGAACTACAGGCCGGTCAGCCTCACCTCAGTCCCTGGAAAAATCATGGAGCAGGTCCTCAAGGAATCAATTCTGAAGCACTTAGAGGAAAGGAAAGTGATCAGGAACAGTCAGCATGGATTCACCAAGGGCAAGTCATGCCTGACTAATCTAATTGCCTTCTATGACGAGATAACTGGTTCTGTGGATGAAGGGAAAGCAGTGGATGTGTTGTTCCTTGACTTTAGCAAAGCTTTTGACACTGTCTCCCACAGTATTCTTGCCAGCAAGTTAAAGGAGTATGGGCTGGATGAATGGACTATAAGGTGGGTAGAAAGTTGGCTAGATTGTCGGGCTCAACGGGTAGTGATCAATGGCTCCATGTCTAGGTGGCAGCCGGTGTGAAGTGGAGTGCCCCAAGGGTCGGTCCTGGGGCCGGTTTTGTTCAATATCTTCATAAATGATCTGGAGGATGGTGTGGATTGTACCCTCAGCAAGTTTGCAGATGACACTAAACTGGGAGGAGAGGTAGATACGCTGGAGGGTAGGGATAGGAAACATAGGGACCTAGACAAATTGGAGAATTGGGCCAAAAGAAATCTGATGAGGTTCAACAAGGACAAGTGCAGAGTCCTGCACTTGGGATGAAAGAATCCCATGCACCGCTACAGACTAGGGACTGAATGGTTCAGCAGCAGTTCTGCAGGAAAGGACCTAGGGGTTACAGTGGACGAGAAGCTGGATATGAGTCAACAGTATGCCCTTGTTGCCAAGAAGGACAATGGCATTTTGGGCTGTATAAGTAGGGGCATTGCCAGCAGATGGAGGGATGTGATCGTTCCCCTCTATTCGACATTGGTGAGGCCTCATCTGGAGTATTGTGTCCAGTTTTGGGCCCCACACTACAAGAAGGATGTGGAAAATTGGAAAGTGTCCAGCGGAGGGCAACAAAAATGATTAGGGGACTGGAACACATGACTTATGAGGAGAGGCTGAGGGAACTGGGGATGTTTAGTCTACGGAAGAGAAGAATGAGGGGGGATTTGATAGCTGCTTTCAACTACCTGAAATGGGGTTCCAAAGAGGATGGCTCTAGACTGTTCTCAGTGGTAGCAGATGACAGAACAAGGAGTAATGGTCTCAAGTTGCAGTGGGGGAGATTTAGGTTGGATATTAGGAAAAACTTTTTCACTAGGAGGGTGGTGAAACACTGGAATGCGTTACCTAGGGAGGTGGTAGAATCTCCTTCCTTAGAAGTTTTTAAGGTCAGGCTTTACAAAGCCCTGGCTGGGATGATTTAGTTGGGGATTGGTCCTGCTTTGAGCAGGGGGTTGGACTAGATGACTTCCTGAGGTCCTTTCCAACCCTGATATTCTATGATTCTATGATTCTATGATGTGGGCTGGGCTTTGCAGTGTTGCTGCTCACACCTGGGTACCGATCACCTGGGCTAACTCGGCAGTGAAATTGGTTAGTCTCTAAGGTGCCACAAGTACTCCTTTTCTTTTTGCGAATACAGACTAACACGGCTGTTACTCTGAAACCTAATTAGGCACTGAGCCTTTCTGAAA
Organism: Eretmochelys imbricata; assembly: GCF_965152235.1. Lineage (NCBI taxonomy): Eukaryota > Metazoa > Chordata > Testudines > Cheloniidae > Eretmochelys > Eretmochelys imbricata. The sequence goes on along the minus strand of NC_135576.1, from coordinate 129,312,649 downwards.
TGGCACTCATTTGGTACATGCTCCTCCAAACTGCAACAAGAGCAAAGCCCTGGTGCCAAACTCAGCTTTGGTGTAACTCCAGCTGTGTTACACTGGGGAGGAATTTTGCCTCTGGAGTTTATTTCAGCATAGTCCCTGTTACTAGCTGTGTTTTTGGTAATGCCTTACTATTCCTGCCATTTGCTTCCATGCTCAAAGAAATCTGAAAATCTTTGACAAAGCTTCCCACAACAACAGGGTCAGAACTGCTTCACTACCAGTGCCACACCTGCTGACTTCTTTTACTACATTCACCAAGCAGTGGGCAGCGTTTTCACACAGTTGTACGTTGTGTTTTTGCAAACATATCCAGAGAGAGAAAATCTTTCAACACTAAGTGCCTGTTTCTTGGTTTGAGGTTTCCAAATGGAAAAAAAAGTGTGTGTTTCTGGGTAACAAGCTCGTATTTATTATTTTGTACATTATCACTTTTTGTCAGTTCATGGCCATGTTCTTAAAAACTGTTTTATGGTCTGACATCTTGGAATTTATAGGTGCTACTTAAAAGTTGATTCTTGGCTTTCTTCTGTTTGCATTAGATCATGTAGTCATCCCCAGGCAATGGCCATAACGCTAAGCAAAGTACTTTCATGCCACTTGCATTTTATTTGCAAGACAGACTCATTCAGTTTAGAACAAGCTGTCCGAGTCTCATCTTTGTGCATAAAATAAACTAATTGCTACAAGCTTTCAATACTTGAGATTATTTGTAATGCTTTCTGGTTGTTTTCCTCATCCTCAGTTATACATGCTCTATGAAACCAGCACGAGACATGCTTTAACCATCTCATCTTTACTACACGGCAACCAAACTCTGCAAGAAGGAGGGAGAACGTACAGCAAAACAAAAGGAGATGTTCTGGGGGGTGCTTTCCTTTCACAAATTTCCTCCTTGTTCCTGCAGAGGTCAAAGAAACAACCTTCAGTTTATTCTTATTATGAGGCAGTGTGGGTTAGTGGACAGAGAAAAGGCCTAGGACTCAGGGGACCTTAGTTGTAATCCCAGCTCTCCCACTGGCCTCCTAGGTTACCCTGGGCAAGTTACGTCAGCTCTCTCTGCCTCAGTTTCCCCATCTGTAAAATGTAGCTAATTTGTAAAGTGCTTTGAGTTCTATGAATGAAAATGTTATACGAGCTAGGCATTAGTATGACAGTACCACAGAGAAAGGGCAGCTTCACTTCTATGCTTTTCTTTATGGGGTTCTACAGATTTGCTAATCTGATCATGGAACTGGCCCAAATTTGGGGTTGACACATGGACCCTTTCCAAAGCACCCTGTTAAGAATCAGTTCTGCTTCTACTGTAGGTTGATTCTCCCCCCCATCCCCATCTCACTTCAGTTTTTAGTACAAGGGACCATTCTCTGAAAAAAAAATCTTTCTCTAGCCTCTACGTATAATACATAGGAGTCCATTTATTGTTTCCTTTTATGGGAAGACACAATCCTGTGCAATTAAATTCTTCTTGACTGCACGTGACATTGATGACGGTGCGACGAGAGCACCGACAGTAAAATATACCAAGCTGCCAGCCTGCTTCGGTGCTGGGCGACTGCCGTGCTCAGGCCAGAGATCAGGCCGGGTGCCGTATGTGAGGGTCTACGCTCTCTAACATGTCCCCAGACTTCCACTGGCCCTTCATTCCCCACTGTGTCCTCTTACTCTCTCGGAAATGGGGGAGTCTTAGCAGTAGATCTACTCTTCGCTGCCAGAGAGAAGCCGCCCTTTGAATCCCAGGTACTATGAGAAGTGGGTGTACCACATGATCAGCTCAACAGGAGTTCAGAGCGAGCCAGATATTTTCCAGCCCATAGCCAGCAACAGCAATTATGGTCAGAAAAGTGACTATGCAAAATTGATACCTTCTTATTCAATCCACCTGCTCCCTGTATGTGTTCAGAGTCACATCTACCTCTATCACTGACAAAAAACACATTTCTGCTACTCCCCATAGCAGCCCAGAGAGCCCAACCAGCTCAGAGAGGGAACCGAGTTCTTTCCTTTCTTATGTATTGTCAACAGAACCGGTCACCAAATTCTAATGGCAGAATCCTTCTTACTGGTGGTAAAATGCCAGCTAGACAGAACGAAGCCCAACTCAGAGACCAGGCTGAATTTGCAATACTGACAAGCTTGCCAATCCCAGGTGTTCAAAAATTATGAAACAGGGGCCCCCACATCATGAGATTGGCTTAAAAATAATGAAAATCATAAAACTAAAAAAAAAACCCACATTGATTTCTTTTTGATCTACCTTCTGTCTTTTGAATCTTTTGGGGGTACACCTGGGTTATTATTTATAGCTTATCTCCACAGCCAGGAGAGCTACAGACGTACTTTTTAAAACAATGAAAGCGGAGAGTCTCATGTATTCACATGACTCCTGGAGCTGGGGCTTTAAAGAATGCACCAAGTGTCATAAGATTCACAATAAAATCGTGAGAGTTAGCAACACTGTAAAGGGAGAAAAAACAACCTTCCATCTGAGAGCAAAACAAATGTGAGCAAGAGTCAAAGCACTACAACGAATATTGAATCCCATCACGCTATTTTACAGTGATGTGCATTTAATAATAGACTACACACTATCTCAGCTGGGCTCAGTGCGATGCTATTTCACCTTCAAATGAAATACAATGTGAGGGACACCCTATACTCTTTTGAGGTAATCAGTATTTGGGCTGGGTGGTATGAATCCCAGCTCATGTAGACATACCTGCCTCAGCCCTGCTCAAGTTAGGCCCTAAAAGTAGCAGTGTGTCAGATGCGGCACAGACAGCCAATTGGGCTAGCTACCCCAATTCTGGTACAATTCTGCCTGACTCCCAGATATATACTTGGGTGACTAGCCCAAGCTACTGCAGACACTGTTAGTTTTTGGTGCTAATGTGGATACATCTATGCGGATTAGGAATCATGTCTCCCATCTCAAATGCAGACATTCCTTAGTCTCTTATGTTTTACAATATTCCTGCCAACAGGCCAAATCCATTCCTGGTGTCATTTCACGACTATCCCATTTGCACTCACAATCATGGTAATTGCACACACAAATGGGGCATTTGTGAATTTTTTTCCCCACTTGCGCAGTTGTGTCTGCCTTTGTGAAAGTCAAGCTTTTATTCTTTTATGCATATTCAACACCACAACCATAGCATGCAAGAAAAATAAGCAGCAGAAACGTGAAGAGAGGAACTAAAAAAAGAGCCAAGGAGGAGGAGGGAAAAACCCCCTCCATAACTGTGCTATGGAATTTCTCTTTTCCTACTGGATATCCCACACAACACACCCTGAGTCAATCAACTGGTGTATGATGTGTTTTGTAGATGGATCAGCAGCGATGCATGTCTGACACAGATGTTTCAACTTGGATTTGTTAGCTATCCAGCAATCAGACTGAATTCTGATGCTGATCATTCACAGATGTTGCACACAGAAAGAGACAGGTCCATCCACTGCAAATAAACATGCTCCTTTGCTTTTGGTCAGCCTCAGCAGCAGCGATATCCCATGGAAAGTGCTGTACTCCCAGGGGTAGGTTGGCAGGGATTTTGCAATTGCCTCTGTTGTGGCTGTCACTCCTCTAAACACAAATCTCTTGAAGCTGTTTATGAAGCATGGAAAGCTTTGTTTTACTTTTTCAAATGTACCTTTGAATATTGCCTGGGCTCAAAGAGGCTTTTGAAATCTAAGACACAACCGAGTCGTCCCTCCTCAGGCGATGAGCATCAAGCAGGGCAATGGGGCGTGAGTGGCTACCGTTAAGAGCTGGCTGCAGAAGGGAGTGGGAAGTTGCTTGCAGCCACTGCCAAATGCCTCTGGCCAGCTGCACTGAAGAATTAAAGCTGGGCAAATTCTTTTGCTTCTGATGCCACATGTGTCCATCGGTGCTGGAACTAGTGGTGCTGGGGGTGCTGCTGCACCCTCTGTCTTGACGTGGCTTACATCATAGATTCAGGTTTCAGAGTAGCAGCCGTGTTAGTCTGTATCCGCAAAAAGAACAGGAGGACTTGTGGCACCTTAGAGACTAACCAATTTATTTGAGCATGAGCTTTCGTGAGCTACAGCAAAGCTTATGCTCAAATAAATTGGTTAGTCTCTAAGGTATCATAGATTCAGGGTTTACAGTTTGGTTCAATGGCTCTCAACCCCCCCCCCCACACACACACACTATAGAAATTGTTCCAGCCCCCCTGCCTGTGTCACCCTCTCCGTCAGAAGGCAGGTCCCGCAAAATCACGAGACTGCTTGAAAAACAATGAGATTTTAAGAAATAAGAAATTAGAGGTTCATTTTATTCACTGTCTGGTATTTGAGCTTTTAGGGGTCAGGTTTCTCTGCACCCGCAAGGGCTAGGAACTTCCTTTGCTTTTTTAAAACCAAAACTGAAGATTCTCACAGGATTACATGGCTCCAGGAGCTGGGGCTTGGATGAAAGAACCAAATATTGTGAGACGTAATAAAATCATGAGAATTGGCAACACTGCAGCATCTTAAGAGCTAGCTTCAGGAAACTATATGCACGGCCTCGCAACGTTGTTATTGAACCTACTAACTTATGAACAATGCTAACATATCTTTATGTGCCAGTAGCTGGTGTCCTATCTCTAAAGGCACATACACAGTTCTCTCTCATACAGCTCTCCCTGCAACCCCCTTTATTACTTTTGAAACTTTTAAGAACAGAACAAAGTGCTTTAAAAAACCCCAAACATTGATTAAAAGCCAAATAATGTACAACTCTTTGGACGTAACACTGTGTTAAGGGTACAAGACACTTTACTAAAGAGCCTCTAAGGAAGACACCTATAAGAGGGCAAAGGGAAATTGGATGTTTGCTAGTCTGCAAAGCATTCACGCAGATGGGGTTTTTAAAGCAGCAGTACTGTTAGTTCTAATGAAGGTGTTGGAGAGATAAGGTGGGTGAGGTGATATCTTTTATTGGGCTAACTTCTGTTGGTGAGAGAGACAAGCTTTCGAGCTCACACAGAGCTCTTCTTCAGGGCTGGGAGATGAAGGTGTTGGCATTCAGGCTGTACTTCTGGTGAACCAGTCCCTGGAGCGCGTTTGGGGAGGATTTCTTAATAGCCACACAAGCTGCCTGCAGCCAGGTTGTTTCAGCCGTTCAGAATAGCCAGACTGCTGCGCTGCAGCTGACCTCTTCTGCTCCAGCTGTTCTGCCAGCCTCACCCCACTTCCTGTGCTGAGGGGTATTCCACTAAGGGGCCGTTGGGGAACACATACGGAGTGTTCCTTGCTCTAGTTAGGCATCGGATCATTGAGGCACCAGGCCCAAAGTTGGAGCAGCCTGGGGGGCACTGTGGTTGGAGCACTGCAGACTATGGTCAGTGGATTTAAGTCACCTCAATCTCAGCAGTGGTAGGCGGAAAGGCAACTTAGAATATGGGTATAATTGGATACCAGGGAAACGACAGCTCCAGCAGCTGTTTGTCCACATGGCTGCATGCACAGCTCTTCAGTCAAGCTTCGTACGGAGCCAGAGCAACCAAACATGCAGGAGGGCCTTGGGGAGAGGAAACCATGGAGAGTTTCCGCTGACAAGATTTCCTGCAAATCCTTTCATGGGTGGGGTTTGCTCACTAGCCCCTACGGAACAGGCAGCTGTTCCTCCCGCAGCTTTATCTTTCAGAAACACTCCCAAATAACCTAGATGATGAAGAGCGACACTGGGTTAATATGGGTTATGCGTACATGCCGGCTGTGGAAACTCGTCCTGTGACTCTCATATCCACAGCAGCTCTAGTTCCGATAGCTTGTAATGACACCCGTGGACAGGCTGCCTGGAGAGACTAAACCCAGGAACATGATGAGTTTACTGCTTGATCCAAAAATCCAGATCCAGGAACTTAAAGGCAGAAGTGGACTCAAACCTCTCACTCCGTGTAGCCACTAGAGGGAGCCAAAGATCCACACTGCGTTACATACAATGTACCTGTACAGAGGACTGGTTAAATAAAGATTGAGGCCCACACGAGTCAATCCAGGGTCTGATTTCAATGGGCTTTTCATCAGGCCCATAGTCTCTGGCTTCATACATCATCCCACGAAGGGGACAGAGGAGTGAAAAGGAGGAAGATTTTCTTCTGTCATTATTTATATGGTGACAGTACGGAAATGTGGCCGAATCCCAAAAACAACTAAGCAATTGCAGCTCCAGGTCTGGCCTGGACGGAAACCCTAAAAGCATTGATGGAAATGGGAAGGAACAGTTCAGCAGGAATGCCGAGTCACAAAGGTCTAATCAAAGCATCTGCTGTAGTTTAAACAGGAACAGTAAAGCTTGCTGGCCTCCTTTAATTGTAATGACTGCTCTTAAGGTTTCCATCTGTTTGGGTTGCTCCCAGGAGCTGTCAGTAATAGTAGCTCTTAACAAGGAGCTTCTGTGCGCTCCATCTTTTATCAGGAAGCAGCAAGTGACGTTAGGGAGTTTTCTGGAAACCCTCAAGAGCATTACCTAGGCTAAGGTCAGCCATTCAGCTCAGTACCTGGCTTGTGCACTTAATACACGAGTCCCCTGGGTCCTGATGTCAGTCTAAATCTGTTGACCTCTAGTAACAAATGCTAATAAATGTCCACTACTGAGTGGAATACAGCACAGATCCCACTTCCTGTTATGCATTTAAATGAACAGGAAGTCTTCAGGTTAATTGGTGCGCGATCACAGATTTTGTTAGCCGTTGTAACTGTGCATGTTCCAGTCTGGAAGCAAAAACAAAGCTCTGCAGCTTCCGGGGGCTTAAAGGGGCATGCCTTCGTTTCAGAAATTGTTCCTAGGAATAACCAGTTGCTATAGGAGGAACAGATTGGAAGGAAAATCCTCTTCTCTTTTTTAAAATTTCAGCAGCTTTACTTAGTGCATTAGTAGCAGTTTGTTTGTAGTCAGGCCCCAAACGCGTAATCAGATGGGCCCAGCTGCATCCTTGCCCCTACACAGAGCCCCATGGGATGTGGTTGCAGGATCTGGGCCTTCGTCAGTTTCCCCTGTTGGTTCCATAGGTTTCTCCATGGAGCAACAGGGAAGAGAGGAAGACTGGAAAGAGAAAACCCATCCCTCGCTTTGTGGTGAGCAGAGCAGTCATGCGGAGGTCCTTCCATCCGTACACTGGCATGTCCGGATTAAAGAAACAATTTCCAGGGGGAGAAGAGTCCAGTTCCCTGAGGCACTATTGGCCTGAATCTCATGTATGTGAAGGCCCCTTGACACTGCTTATACACTCATGTTAAAGCTCCTTTTGAATTGCCAGAACAGAGCAAAGGGGCCCTAGTGTGACTGAGAATCCAGGCCTAGATTTCTAGGGCCTAGTCTCCTCTCACATTACACCAGTTTCCCTCTGACTTCAGCAGAGTTACTCCTGATTTATTTAGGTGTGACGGAGAGGGGAACAAGTTCCTAGTGCTTTGGAGGATCTCTCCAATGTACATATTGTTGGCACTGATTAGAGGAAGCTATTATATTTCACTTATTACTCTCACTGTTCTGAGTAGCTGTTGCTATTTATTCCCCCTGATCTTCATGACATTTATGACAAATGTTTCCTAGTTCCCAAGAATAATGGGCCACATCCTCAGCTGGTGTAAATCAGCATCACTGATGTTGACTTCAAGGGACCTAAGCCAGTTTACAGCAGCTGAGGATCCGCCCCAGCATTTCAAACAATGATGCCCCTGAAAGCCTTTTAGTCTCCAGACATGGGTGTTTATTGTGATGTACTTTGTCTTTTTTGTCACTGGGAAGGCCCCCTGACAGTCTGGTCTGTTATATCACAGAGACGGCAACAAGATAGAGACGCCAGCAAAGGAAGCTCAGATCTTGGTGAACAAAGAAAGCAATTAAAACAAGATGCACGGCTACATGGATAAGCTCCTGGATTCCAGACACACATTCCAATAGCCTCTCAGTTTTAAGGGCTCTCTCCTGACCCTCTTTGCTGTCATTTGCTAACTGATGTATGTACTCTCTCAGGACGTCATTTTTGTTATATAAAGCCTGTAGCGGGGTGGTCATCCGCTCCGGCCTTAAAGCGCTTAAAACAGCCCAGGAGAGGGCTGTGGCTGGGAGCAAGCAGTTCCTGGGCTGATTGTGGGAAGCAGGCTTTGCTGTGGCCATGCCCCAATAAGGGCTCAGCTGGCCCTTATAAGAGGGCAGTGGGGCAGGAGCAGATAGAGTCTCCTCTAGCTGTGGAGGGAGATGGGCCTGGCTGCTGGGGAATGTACCAGGGTACCAGAGGTGAAGCAGGGCAGATGGCCTAAGACAGGGTACCAGGGTTGCAACAGGGCAGCCCATGGGTAGGCAGAGGCAGCAGGTCCAACCCCCCCCTTTGCCTGTGATGATTAGCTTATACACTGCAGTCCACCCCAGTGTGCAGGGGCTCAATGGTGACTGGCAGTAGCCAAAGACTGAGGAGAGGTGGGCATAGTGAATGGGAGTTCCCCTGGGAGAGGGAGACCCAGATCTGTGAGGGTACTGCCAGGGGGCAGCACCCCAGGGAAAGGGGCACTGGGGTCTGGGAGGGACATGGGGGGCAGTGGCAAGCGGGACATCGGCCTGCAGAGGGTGCTGTGGAGGCTAGAAGAGCTAATTCCCTGAGAGACCAGCAGGAGGCACCACAGGGGTGAATTGCCACCCCGTGACAAAGCCCTAAATGGCCTGGGTCCTCCCAACCTATGAGCCTGTGAGTTGCTGAGCATCTTCCACTCCGGTTGACTTTAATGACCATTGAGAAGGCTCAGCTCCTGACAGGATTTGACAGTGAAGATCAGAGGGGGCACCTCAGCTGAGGTGCTTTCGGATAAATAGAGGGCAGCCAGCAGGGCATTTTCACTTAAGGCCTCTTGATTTTGGAACTTGATTCCTTCCCGGGTGCATAACTGCCCAAGTTTAGCAGCCTTCAGCAGGGCTCCTTTGTCCATGAAGAGCTGGGTGCTTGGCAGGGACATTCTGGTGCAGGTGTCCATTAGTTCTTGTTATGTTTATGTGTCGCTTGGCTATTTGATTTGATCAGAAGTAACCGGGGGATCGGTTGTTAGCATATTTCAGATCATCAAGGGTATCCAGAGCCCTGAAGGGGCTGCTGACTTACTGTAGTTCACAAAAATCCAAATCAATCAATAATATTTTTAGGAATGCTTCCACCCCGGAAACACTTCTGGGAAACAGCTGGATGGTTTCTTCATTTGTTTGCACCAGTCCCATGGACATTTTTAAAAAGTACCAGGGGGAGTTTCAGAGAATTGCCTACAGCACAGGTAGACTGGTGCCATGTTTCAGATGAGTTTTCAAAGCCTACACCCTGTCCTTGTTGGATATTCTAGAAAAAGATGGGCTATGAAGTGGCTAGATTTGTGATGCAGGTGGTTGTTCCAGAAAGGAACAGATCTGGTGGTACGCAATCCTCAATCATCAGCTTTTAGTGCAATGAAAATGTCTTTGGCTTAACTGTTCTTTTCGGCCCCAATTCAGCAAGGTACCAACAGCAAGTGCCTAACTTTAAGCTTGTTAACTCTCTTTGATGTCAACGAGAGCCTTAAAGGCCCTGATTCACAAAGGTCTCAGTTTGATCCTATAGAATCCTTACTCGCAGGAATAGTATTATTGATTTCAACAGCATTAGGGCTACTCAGGCTTGGGCCCATATAATATTTTCGATTGGCTCTGGCAAAGATGGCAATGACAGGTGGCCTTTTTTCTCCACATTGGGCAGCACTTGTGTATGAACAGAAGGATACCACGATCCAAAGCCTGGGTCGGTTGCAGCTGATGATTCTGGGAAGGGCTGTTCTCAGACACAGGTAAGAAGTTGGAGACGTTCAGGGGAACTGGAACCCCTTGCAAGCATCATTAGGATTTCTGATGCTGACAGCGGCCGAGTGCACTGTGTTAGACCCAGACTTTACAGCCAGTGCAGGCCAGGAGTTTCCTGGTCAGGTTGCAGAAGAATGGGGATGGGTCACATCCCTGCAGCGAATATACTTGGAATTCAAGGGGGAGTCACCCTACTCTCTTCCCTCCAAAGAGGTGACCACTAGTTCCCCACAAAGACACTGGAGATGTGGCGAGAATGGCCACCCCCTTCCCAGAGTACAACCCAAGTTTGGAGGGTAGGGAATATGGGGCCTTCTGGAGGGAGAGGGTGCTGTGAAGATTGGGGAGGTGGGCACATTGAGAAAGAATGGAGAGGCTGAGATGGATATTCAGATCCACTTGATATTTGTATTCAAGGAACACAGTAGTCCAGATCTAAATAGCAGCCTAGTTTCCCCTCACTTCTAGCTATTATAGACTCCTGGGAGCCGGTCATTAACATTCTCCCACATGGGGTGAATTCCCAACCTGTGGGGGAGTTAACCCCCTGGCTGGGCACAGCTGAACCTTCTCTGCCAGAGACAATGAACCTGCCAGGGTTCCAGAAGACCCTGAAGAAGGCAGCACTCTCCTCTGGGATGGAGGAGTTTGCACTGAATAGCAGGTACTCAACAAATTGTTGTAGGAGAGGGAGGAAGCCCCAGGCTGCACCCCAAGGTCTTTTCCCTCCTCGAAAGTGACACAAGTTAACACACTGCAGTGCTGCCGGCATACCTTTCAGGAACAACAGAGAAATACTTCTACCCAAATGCAGCTTTGGGTAAGTTTGCCAAGTGGAGTTGTCTCATTCCTTGGTTATGGTTATGAGCAAGTGGTTTTGTTTAAATGGGGAAAGCAAGGAACACATACCACAAAGCCTCACTCCCCTCTGCAGCACATCCACCCCTGATATGTGGAGTTTATCAAAAAAGAGGAACATTTTTGCAGGAGCTATGTGTTAAGTTACTGGCAGGATGTCACTGCTTCGATCATGCATGTCCTGAGCCTTCTTTTCTAGAGAACTCTAAAAGTTAGCTCCCTACCCTCCAGTTCAGTCCCCATTCTAGTTACCCTTCCTTGCATCTTCATATTTTCCTCCTAACATCTTTCCTAGAATGGTGAGTCCCAAGACTGCACATGCTTCCTTTCCAAGTCTGGTGTGAGAACTGTGTCATTTCCAAGAATACCTGCTGCATCCAAACTGGGAGCTAGGAAGAGCTGGAGAAACTGTCTGTAGTGTTCACCATTCACCCATGTTGTCAGGAGTACGGGCTGTCACAGACATGGGCACACAGATGCAATACGCGGATTTGATACACCCTGGCCCATTTGGATTGTCACCAAAACAAGGGATTTCTCAGATACCATCTACAGCTTTGTCTCACTACAGACTTTCAGAAAGTGCATTTGCAGTTTCAGACCTCCCCTCTACAGTGCTGACGGGGGCTCAAATTCAGCCTAGAGTCCAGGCCAATTCCTTCCGGCATCATCCCTGGAAAAAACCCCTTCCCCTTACAGAGGGCAGCTGGGAACTGGTTACAGTCTCCCCTCAACTAGATTGGAGGGGGCAATAGGGAGCCAGTGCAGATCCAAAAAGGCAGGTGTTGCTCGCCATGCAGGGCCACAGGCAGTATGGCCAAGGGATGTGTTGACTTAGGCCCAACTTGGCAAAGCTCTTATGCTGATGCATAAGTCCCACCAGCACTACTACTGAAGGGGGTAATGTAAAGCAAATGGGACTTCAGCACATGTTTTGCCGAATTAGGGCCTTAGGTCTTGATCCAAAGCTCACTGAAGTCAGCCATGGTCTTTCCACTGACTTCAATAGGCTTGGATCAGGGCTTCAGTGCATACCCTGAGCCACCTTCCCCAGCAAAAGGAGCTTAAACCTCAGCATGGGAGGTCCAGGAAGGCAACAGCCCATGCTGGCACTGGCAGGCCGCCATAACTTCCAACTTCTGGAGGCTGTTTGGGTGAATCTAGCCCTAAATGCTTCAGAGAAAAAAAAATCATATCAATATATTATTTCCCTTTCTTCACAAGAGAAGAGTTCTAACTCTCTCCTCCCAGGGAGCTATTTCAAGGGCTATTTTGTAAAGAAAGCTCCATGGTTGTAATTCTCCCTGGAGCCACTTCCAGGCACAGCTTTCACGCTAATGTGCCATGACAAGCTTTTCCCTTTCCCTTGAGGCAACGAAGGGTGAAGGTGTATAAACTGGAGGTCATTGGATCACAGAAGGTCATTGGATCACAGAGCTTGTAATATGTCCTATGCGTCATGTTGCTCCAAGCGCTGCTAAATAAAAATGCCAGGCCTTTGGGGACATTCTAGTTCAACATTAGGTTCCCCCCGACCAAAAAAATATAAATCAATTTATATTATTTTCTTCACTCTTGGGACTGGCTACTTCTCCCACTTACACTGGTGCAAATCAGGTTAAACTAGTAGAATTCTGCTGGTTAACCTCAGTTAAAAGCAGTAGAATTCTGCTAATGTACAACCAGCATGAATGAGATCAGAATCAGTCCTAAGTATTTTAGAAATAGGCCATTCAAGTCTGAAAACTACAGATTTTATGGCAGCCACTTACTTTTAAAAAGACCAGAATTATTATTTGAACTGTTTTCACTAACACTATCCGTGGAGAGAAGAACTCTTATGACACAGTGTTATACATGGACTAAAACAATGATTAACTCGTAAAGCCTCATGAAATGTCACCCCCTCAGCCTTCCCACTAACCCCACCCCCGTATCTGTGAAGAATTCTCAGCAAGGTGTTGTATTCCCCACATCACAGAGCTACAACTATTTAAAAACACATAGAGCTCAATTCAAGAAAGCACTTAGTCCGTGCTTAATTTTAACCATGTGCTTACATCCTGTTGAAGTCAGTGGGATTAAAACACAGGCATAAGTGTTGCCCTGAATAAGACTAGATATAAGGATATATTTATGTGCTTTCCTGAACGGAGGCCACAGTTTGCAATGTTTTGGGGGAGCATAGAGCTGCAGTATTACCAACCCCAAGCACTCAAAAGTCACGAGAGCCAGGCCCTTAAGACAATCATGGGATTTTAAATAATGTATTTTTGGTTCTATATTCATCTTCCAGTTTAGGGCACACACTTTCAAGATGCTGTCTGCAAAACTAGAAATGTATGTTGTTTTTTTTTAAAGAAACCACAAAAGGAACAGATCCAGACCTAATCACATGACTCCAAAATCTGGGGCTTTAAAGAAAACACTGGATGTCCAAAGACTCTCAATAAAATCACTAGAGTGGCAACACTGCAACTGCTTTCACAAGTACTCAGCAGTTTATATTGAGCATCTGCAAGGCAGAGGTAGCCTGTCAATCTTCCCTCCAGCTGCTGAAGTTATAGTTAACTCTCCTGCACTCCATGAATAGGCAGTTCCTTTCCATGCCTGGGCCAGAAATTTCAAGAGGGCTTCATTCTCCCTTAGGCACCAGAATAGGTGACCCGACTTTCTGAAGAGCTATGCAGGTTGATGCTGACTGCTTTTGAAAATCTGCCCATTGTTTTGGTTGTGTGTGTAGGAGCTGAGTTCTTTTGAAAATTCTGGCCCAGAGTTGTCAAACAGCACAGTGGGCTGTGTGATGTCCACACGTGGTTCCTATTGACTTCACTGAGAGCCCCACACATACACGTGGAGGCAGGATTTGGGCATTCACATTTTACATTATTCACATTTTCCTCTGGGCCTCCCCAAGCAAAAATAATAATAATATAACATGACAGGGCTGAGGAGACCTCCTGACATTATGTCAAAATATAAAGCCCATATTAAAGCCCTTCATGGCAAAAATCAAATTACAAGAAGGCCTCAGAGTGAAATTCCCACAGAAATGACTGACTGTGCTAAACAGAGTCACGTGAACAGATTCTTTTAAAATACATAATTTGCAGAGGGGAGCGTGAACAGGCTTATTACAGGGAACAATGGTAGGAGGCCACCAGGCGATTGAGAGTATTAATGAAGAAGCCAGAAGATGCAAAGTACCCACAGTTATTGAATGGAGGAAACACACCCGCAGCCATCTCTGTCTGGACCATCCCCATGGCTCTCAAACACTTCCCAGAACAGTTTTTGTGGCTCCAATAACATCTATGTATATTATGATCATTCTACTTAGGGCCAGAAGGGACCATTAAGACCATCTAGTCCAGAGGTGGGCAAACATTTTGGCCCGAGAGCCACATCTGGGTGGGGAAATTGCTTGCAGGGCTGGGGCAGGGGGTTGGGGTGCGGGGGCAGAGTGCAGGGTGTGGGAGGGGGTGCGGTGTGCAGGAAGGGCTCAGGGCAAGGGGTTGGGGCAGAGGAGGGGTGGGGAGTATATGAGGAGGCTCAGGGAAGGGGGTTAGGGTGCAGGAGGGGTGTGGAGTGCAGGTGGGGCTCAGGTCAGGGGGTTGAGGTGCAGGAGGGGTGCGGGGTGTGGCAGGGGCTTCAGAGCAGGGAGTTGGGGTGCAGGGTGTGGCAGGGGGTTGGGTTCAGGAGGGGTGCGGGATGCAGCAGGGGGCTCAGGGCGGGGAGTTGGGGTGCAGGAGGGGTGCGGGGTATGGTAGGGGGTTCAGGGCAGGGAGTTGGGGTTCAGGAGGGGTGCGGGATGCGGCAGGGGGCTCAGGGCAGGTAGTTGGGGTGCAGGAGGGGTGTGGGGTGTGGCAGGGGGTTCAGAGCAGGGAGTTGGGGTGCAGGGTGTGGCAGGGGGTTGGGTTCAGGAGGGGTGCGGGATGCAGCAGGGGGCTCAGGGCGGGGAGTTGGGGTGCAGGAGGGGTGCGGGGTATGGTAGGGGGTTCAGGGCAGGGAGTTGGGGTTCAGGAGGGGTGCGGGATGCGGCAGGGGGCTCAGGGCAGGTAGTTGGGGTGCAGGAGGAGTGCGGGGTGTGGCGGGGGTTCAGGGCAGGTAGTTGGGGTGCAGGAGGGGTGTGGGGTGTGGCAGGGGGTTCAGAGCAGGGAGTTGGGGTGCAGGGTGTGGCAGGGGGTTGGGTTCAGGAGGGGTGCGGGATGCAGCAGGGGGCTCAGGGCGGGGAGTTGGGGTGCAGGAGGGGTGCGGGGTGTGGCAGGGGGTTGGGTTCAGGAGGGGTGTGGGATGCAGCAGGGGGCTCAGGGCGGGGAGTTGGGGTGCAGGAGGGGTGCGGGGTATGGTAGGGGGCTCAGGGCAGGGAGTTGGGGTTCAGGAGGGGTGCGGGATGCGGCAGGGGGCTCAGGGCAGGTAGTTGGGGTGCAGGAGGGGTGTGGGGAGTGGCAGGGGGTTCAGGGCAGGGAGTTGGGGTGCAGGGTGTGGCAGGGGGTTGGGGTTCAGGAAGGGTACGGGATGCAGCAGGGGGCTCAGGGCAGGGAGTTGGGGGACGGGGTGCAGGAGAGGTACAGGCTCTGGCCCAGCGCCGCTTACCTAGAGCGCTCCGGGGTGGCAGCGGCACCTGCCCCAGCCCCACGCCGCGCCACTCCAGGAAGCGGCCACACCACGTCCCTGTGGCCCCTGGGGGTGGGGTGGGCCACACAGGGCTCCGCGTGTTTTCCTCGCCTGTGGGTACCTCCCCCAAAGCTCCCATTGGCCATGATACCCCACTCCTGGCCAATGGGAGCTTTGGGGGAGGTACCCACAGGCACAAGCAGCGTGTGGCACTCTCTGCCGCCCCACCCCCACCCCCAGGGGCTGCAGGGATGTGGTGCGGCTGCTTCCCAGAGCGGTGCAGAGCCCACGGCGGTGGCAATCCCACGGGCCGGATTCAATAGCCCACGGGCTAGTTTGCCCACCCCTGATCTAGGCTGATCTCCTGCTTAGCACAGGCCAGAGAATTCCCCCCAGCAATTCCCTCAGTGGAGGGAATTTTTCTTCCTTGCTACGGAATCAAGCCCAGTGTCTTTTAGAAAGATGTCCTGGGTGGAATCCTGGCCCTACTGAAGTTAATAGGGCCAGAATTTCACCCCTAGTATTTCTGGAGACTCCAGGAGATTAGAATCATAGAATCATAGAATATCAGGGTTGGAAGGGACCTCATGAGGTCATCTAGTCCAACCCCCTGCTCAAAAGCAGGACCAACCACCAACTAAATCATCCCAGCCAGGGCTTTGTCAAGCCTGACCTTAAAAACTTCTAAGGAAGGAGATTCTACCACCTCCCTAGGTAACGCATTCCAGTGTTTCACCACCCTCCTAGTGAAAAAGTTTTTCCTAATATCCAACCTGAACCTCCCCCACTGCAACTTGAGACCATTACTCCTTGTCCTATCCTCTTCCACCACTGAGAATAGTCTAGAACCATCCTCTCTGGAACTACCTCTCAGGTAGTTGAAAGCAGCTATCAAATCCCCCCTCATTCTTCTCTTCTGCAGACTAAACAATCCCAGTTCCCTCAGCCTCTCCTCATAAGTCATGTGTTCCAGACCCCTAATCATTTTTGTTGCCCTTTGCTGGACTCTCTCCAATTTATCCACATCCTTCTTGTAGTGTGGGGCCCAAAACTGGACACAGTACTCCAGATGAGGCCTCACCAATGTCCAATAGAGGGGGACAATCACGTCCCTCGATCTGCTCGCTATGCCCCTACTTATACATCCCAAAATGCCATTGGCCTTCTTGGCAACAAGGGCACACTGCTGACTCATATCTAGCTTCTCGTCCACTGTCACCCCAGGTCCTTTTCCGCAGAACTGCTGCCTAGCCATTCGGTCCCTAATATAATCACTTCTTTGTGTACTGGGGATCTTACACAAGGAGACTGATATATTTGATGGGTGTAAGCCAGTGAGCCAATGTGGCTCTATAAATGCTGTTTTATACATAGGTGAATGAGATGTTGCCCTGTCTGTATGCCAGTCTGCGAAGCAGAATTTCAGCAGACTATAACTAGCCAAGGCTTTGAGCAGGAAGACACACTGCATTATCTACAGGGCAGTGAGAGGGAGAGAGTCCATCCACCATGCAGCTCAAGAAGCGGACAAGCTAATGCAAACCAGATTCAGGCCTGGAACACAGACAGCAGTAGCTCGGTAGACTTCAGTTGGAGTAAATCAACCCAGCTCCAGGGAAGTCTATAGCTTTTACACCAGTTGAGGATGTGATCACGAGGCCAATTATATTCTCAGTCCCAGGAGTACAACCTGAATAGAGTCAATAGGGTTATCGCCACATAGCCAACAACAGGACCTGACTCTGCGGTTTCTTGACGAGTTTGACTGGGTGCAGTAAGCTTCGCCTCGTAACTCTGCGGTGAGTTTACACAAGCTTTTTTCCTACCATAATTTAAAATAAATGTGTCTTATATGTGGGCTAATTTGGATTGAATCTGACCATTCTGCATGGGGAAACATGGAGCTCTGCTGCTCTCGAAGAGCATGTTACTCGCCTGATGCCATTTCTGCAGACAGCAACTAGAGGGAACCAGCAGGTTAGAGAAAAAGAATCAACTTCATCAGTCTCACTCTGTTCCCAGTGGAGTCAACTGCAAAACTCCCATGGAATCCACCCTTCTTAAACGTGGGAGACGCCCAGACCTGCACTCCAGGGGAGCTCTCACCAGGGCCTGGTATACCGGTAATAACACCTCCCTCGCTCTGCTGGAAATACCTCCCCTAATGCACCCCAGGACCATGTTAGCCTTTGTCACGGCCTCATCACATTGACGGCTCAGAGTCATCCTGTGATCAACCACTACACCCAGGTCTTTCTCCTCCTCTGTCACTCCCCACTGATACGTCCCCAGCTTATAGCAAAAAATTTTGTTGTTGGTCCCTAAATGCATGACCTTGCTCTTTGCACTATTAAATTTCATCCCATTTCTATTACTCCAGTTTATGAGGTCATCCAGATCTTCTTGTAGGATATTCCGGTCCTCCTGTGTCTTGGCAATACCTCCCAACTTTGTGTCATCTGCAAATTTTATTAGCACATGCCCACTTTTTGTGCCAAGGTCAGTAATAAAAATGTTAAATAAGATTAGTCCCAAGACTGATCCCTGAGGAACTCCACTAGTAACCTCCCTCCAGCCTGACAGTTCGCCATTCAGTATGAGCCATTATAGTCTCCCCTTCAACCAGTTCCTTATCCACTGTGCTATTCTCATATTAATCCTCATCTTCTCTAATTTAACTAACAATTTCTCATGTGGAACTGTATCAAACGCCTTAGTGAAATCCAGGTAGATTATATCTACTGCATTTCCTTTGTCTAAAAAATCAGTGATCTTCTCAAAAAAGATATTCGTAACTTTGTTACTACCTCTTGAATCCAACAATTGAAACAATTGTAGAAAAAAATCTACAATTACTTTCTATCATTTAGGCTACTTCCTTTTTGCAGTTCACCATGGTTGGAACAGATCATTTAACTTCAGGAAACCTCCTAACAGCCCTTTCTTATCTTAATCAGCTATTAATCACACTGTTTATAAAGGCTATGGCTACACTACGCAGCTTTTAGCATCATGGCTGTGCCGCTACAGATGTGCCGCTAAAAGGCACGCAGTGTAGCTGCTGTCTGTCGGCAGGAGAGAGCTCTTCCGCTGACAAAAAACTTCCACCCCCAACAAGCGGCGTTAGCATTGTCAGCAGGAGAGTGCTCCTGCCGACAAAGCGCTGTTCACATTGGTGCTTGTCCTGGACAAAACTTTTGTCTTTCAGGGTGTGTGTGTGTGTGTTTTTTAATACCTCTGAACGACGAAAGTTTTGTCCAGGACAAGCACCAATGTGTAGACAAAGCCAAACAAAATTCTGAGTCCCTGCCTCTGGGGCCCAAGCTGGGAGAAGTCTCCTGTCTCCTCTGCTGAACTCATTATATTACACATTCAGGCTGCCTGCCTGCGGCTTGCAGTTTGGGGGGTGCAATGCCCCTCCCTGCCCCCCCAAACTCCACCCACGAAAAGCACTGACAGCAAATGCAGGGAACTGATGAAACAGGAGTGTGATGCGGCACAGCTATTTCCGCACCTTCTGTTACAGCTATGATGTCTACATTCATTGAAAGAAATAAGCAGATACTCCTGCCTGAGAGTGAAAGAAACCAGATCTGTGCCTTGACAACAAAGAAAAGGTGCCAGTAGGAAGGGGCATGGTTTGCTGAATGATTTGCTTTCAGCTGTAATACAGCTAGAGCAAAGGCTGCTTCCAGTAGCTGCCCCATAAGTTTGACCCACCAAGACTCCATGGTGAATGGTTTCATAATTGTTTAGTTGGCTTTCCACTAACAGTTCACCATGATAATGCTAGTACCACATACTAGTTCCCTCTCCTGCCCTATAACCAGGAGCAATTGGATACTGAGTTTTTAGTATTTACACAGTGGAAAGAAAATTCTCTTTTAAGTGTAAAGAAGAGTTGACCAAGTTGTCCTGTGGACTAACACTCTCTGGGACATTCTACTGGGAAGTCGAGTTAGAGCTGCCCTCAGTATTAATGTACTTGTAATTCACTGGTTGCTGTGTTTGAGCCCTCTTGGGCAAGTCCCAGTGAGGAGAAGAGACTGCTACTTATTGACAGCTAATATTATTCCTGTGCCTGAGGCACTATGGGCTTGTGCTGATGGTCCCCACATCTCTCTCGGGTGATGACTGATGTCTCTGTGTGTGTACACGGCCATAGGCTTGTTTCACAGAACTCTGTCTGGGTCTGAGCAGCCAAGCCTGGGCACTTGGATGCAGCGCTGTGCGCAATGAGTGCCAGAGACACAGCTTGAGTGCGGGTGGTTTGGGGCACTCCAGCTTTTAAAATGATTTACTCTACTAAGAAAAAGGGAAAAACCAAGGAATTACATGTCAAAAAAATCAAAAGCTTTTCACTGTTGGGTGAGAATACAAAGCGACTACAATGTTACAGAATGTTTAATGGAGAGCGACTCATCAAGTTAACCTGAATTCTCTCAGTAAACGGTACTGAGTGTTCCCAGTTTGTTTATTGGGGGACAACACTAAGGAGAGAGAGTCTTACAAGATTTGCTGGCAAAAGTAATAATTGCCATAGCTGCTTGGGCCTCCAGAATCACCCTGCGTTTCTAGACTTTGGACGTTTATTCTGCATTCTGTCATAATGGCCTGGCCATTTACCCTCTTGCTCCAAAGACTTGATGGCGTCCTTTCTAGCCTTTGGGCTCCTGAGGTGCTGTGATAAACCCCAGCGTGAGGGTCTACGTAGGAGGATCAGACTTAGGCCACAGTGGTGCCCACGGAGAAGCTGTTTACTCTCAGCCCAGGGCAGCTCACTGAGAGAATTTTTGCATTTTGACCACCATATTGCGTTCTCCAAAAAACACGCATTTCACACACAGAATTAATGTGATGAGTTTCTCATTTTGCCTACATCCATGCAATAATTAGAGAAGAGTAATAATGTCACATCTCCAGTAGACGGCACCATTTGTTTCATCGAGCTCCTTCTGGCCAGCACACAAACTGTACTTAACAAAAATCTGAGATTGATGCAGCTGGGTGGGTCCCAGGATGTTCAATATCTTCATTAATGATCTGGAGGATGGCATGGATTGCACCCTCAGCAAGTTTGCAGATGACACTAAACTGGGAGGAGAGGTAGATACGCTGGAGGGTAGGGATAGGATACAGAGGGACCTAGACAAATTAGAGGATTGGGCTAAAAGACCCAGATGAGGGTCTACAAGGACAAGTGCAGAGTCCTGCACTAAGGATGGAAGAATCCCATGCACTGCTACAGACTAGGGACCGAATGGCTCGGCAGCAGTTCTGCAGAAAAGGACCTAGGAGTTACAGTGGATGAGAAGCTGGATATGAGTCAACAGTGTGCCCTTGTTGCCAAGAAGGCCAATGGCATTTTGGGATGTATAAGTAGGGGCATTGCCAGCAGATTGAGGGACGTGATTGTTCCCCTCTGTTCGACATTGGTGAGGTCTCATCTGGAGTACTGTGTCCAGTTTTGGACTCCACACTACAAGAAGGGTGTGGAAAAATTGGAAAGTGTCCAGCGAAGGGCAACAAAAATGATTAGGGGACTGGAACACATGATTTATGAGGAGAGGCAGAGGGAACTGGGATTGTTTAGTCTGCAGAAGAGAAGAATGAGGGGAGATTTGATAGTTGCTTTCAACTACCTGAAAGGGGGTTCCAAAGAGGATGGATCTAGACTGTTCTCAGTGGTAGCAGATGACAGAACAAGGAGTAATGGTCTCAAGTTGCAGTGGGGGAGGTTTAGGTTGGATATTAGGAAAACCTTTTTCACTAGGAGGGTGGTGAAGCACTAGGAGGGTGGTGAAGCACTAGGAGGGTGGTGAAGCACTAGGGAGGTGGTGGAATCTCCTTCCTTTGAAGTATTTAAGATCAGGCTTGACAAAGCCCTGGCTCGGATGATTTAGTTGGGGATTGGTCCTGCTTTGAGCAGGGGGTTGGACTGGATGACCTCCTGACCTTCCAACCCTGTTATTCTATGATTCTATGATATTAGAGAGACAAAGTGGGTGAGGGGATATCTTTTATTGGAGCAACTAAAGGAGCTCTGTGTGGCTCGAGGACTCGTCTCTCTCACCAACAGAAGCTACGCAATAAAAGATATTCCTTCACCCACCTCATCTCGCTAAGGCTCAGCACACAGAGGCCCAGTGGCAGGAGAATCAGGCTAACAGCTCCTTAAAGCCACCAGTTCTAGCCCTGCCAGGGTTAACATGGGCTGTTATCTTCTTGATGCAGATAGGTCACCATGCACTTGACTGTAGGGGGCTGTCTGAGGAGACTTTCACTGCTTGTTCGTCATATGCCTTAAATCTACACCATTAGATCACTAGGCGAATTTGTAAGAGGCATTGCTTTCCCCAGCATCCTTTAGTAAGTTTTCTTTCTACCACTGCTGTGCAACACAGTGCGCACCACATAGCTGCTGCCTTCCTCCCCAGGGGTGGGTGCATTTCAATGATGCTCTGAGTGAGTCTGGAAAGGTGCTTTATGAGAGGCAGCGGTGGCTGATTGAAAGGGCACGACTCAGCAGACCCCTTATATTCCCAGCTAGGCTGCTGGGTGACTTGAGGAAGGTCTCTTCACCTCTCTATGACTCAGCCTTCTCCTCTGTAAAATGGAGGTGGCAATACATACCACCTATAGAACGTGTTTTGAGCTCTATAGATGAAGGGTGCTGTGTTAGAGCTAGGGATAGTATATACCTGTACACTGTCATTTTTAGATGACAAGTGGTCCTGTTTTCATGGGGCCCATCCCACCAACTGGAAGAATGGTGTATTCAGCGCTGAAGCTTGTTATTGTCTTGCAGCTGTCAGCTTCCCTTGCAGGGTGTTGAGTCAACAGACATACACACAAGAAAACTAGAACTGATATTTTCTATAAGGATTTTAAACTTCAGCGTGAGCTTTGTATCATTTTAGTTGGGAGACTGACAGTTGTCTAAACACACACAGCAGGCTGAGGAAGATGGTTGCTACAAGAACTCTTGCAAGGAATAAATTCCATTTCTCTAATTAGTTATGGGAGAGTGATGGGAACAGGCCCTAGTATTTAATTGGGGAAAGGTATAACCCGCCTCTGGCAAGTAGGCAGGAAGGTACTGTGGCTAAGGCTCTAGAACTAGGTGATCTGGGTTCTTTTCCCAGCATCCTGGGGGACCTCAGGCAAGTCACTTAATGTCTTTGGTACAAGGTTGCTTTACAGGCTCCCTGCCCCTTGTGGGCCCCTCCAGCACTCCAGACAGTCTCTGTTGTGGCTGGTTTAATATCAAATAAGGTTCATGCGGGGCTCAGAGTCCATAATCACAAACTAATCCAAACAATCCTCCACAAGTCCTCAGCATAAAGCCAAAAATCATAATTCAGCAGTTCTTCCAGTTCTTCAGCCACATCCAGCACAGTCTCCCCTCTGCCACAGTGCTCCACCTTCAGCCACCACTCCTGGAGGTCAGCCCTCTGGACCTGCTTCTGTTCATGGCACCTGATTCCTGAGCTTCTCTCAACGAACCACCTGATTCCTTGAGGTGAGGCTCATCTTATAATCAGGGCTGATTTAGCCCCAGGCTCTCCAGCCCACGAGCAAGTCATCCAGTTACATTCCCCGTTCCTAATACAGGGATAAGATTATAAATTGCAGCAGCCCATCTGCTTAGCAACACAGGTCACAATGAGCCTGTGACCCTTCCTGAGCTGGCCCTTCTCTTAATACAGAGCCCAATTCAAAGCCTGTTTCCTAATATGTATAGCTCACCGAGGAGGAGAACCTATCTACCGGAGAGAACTCTCCCCCTCCACTGTCCTGTCCTACCATGACCGTTCCAATGGAATCATGAAACTAATGATGGACACACGCTTGACCAAGACTCCAGAGCTCTCCCCTGCAAGGGAGAAGAACAATATTAGGCCTCACTGATCAGAACTAAGGAGCAGAACTCATCTCTTTGATGTGGCTTCACTCAATTAGTCCACACACAGTGTAAATGAAACACCTAAACGTCATTCCTATGGGCTGGAAAGGGAGGGAGAAGTTATTTTTGCATGCATGGAAGGTGGTCAGAGACAAGTGACAGGGGACATATTAGTACTTCCACAGATACAAAAAGGAGCCATTTAACAAATCCAGGTCTGGATTTCATTCTTGGAGCCTAATGAACTTTAGGTCACACGGCAAAG
Organism: Eretmochelys imbricata; assembly: GCF_965152235.1. Taxonomy (NCBI): domain Eukaryota; kingdom Metazoa; phylum Chordata; order Testudines; family Cheloniidae; genus Eretmochelys; species Eretmochelys imbricata. Next base: position 129,289,141 of record NC_135576.1, on the reverse strand, counting down.
CTTTTTCACTAGAGAAAACCAAGGAGAGATGAAGACTCCATGAAATCCACCAGAGACACAGCTTTGCCAGTCTAATTAGCTTGGGCACTGCTCAGATACCATACCAATGGGTGCCAGGAGAAACCCTAAAAACCAACAAACGGATTGGGCAGACTGAGTCAGCCCCAAAGTTCAGGGCTGTTAGATCCAGTGGTTAGAGTGAGTTAGACCCATCTCTGCTGGACACTTGTGGCGGATGGGAGCTTATCTGCTCACTGAGCATTGAAGAACAGTGTTATAAGAGCGAGAGTGTATTGGTATCATACTATTTCCATCCCCAGGCCAGGGAAGCGGCACAGAATTTAAAAACAGAAAACCCAACAAAGTAAACCAGACTTTTTCAAACTTCTAAAAGTGTTCCGGTTCTGCGTGTGTGTTAAGGAAAGTTTTGGGTTTGGTTCTCATAAAATAAGAACTTTCAACCCTTCCAGGATTTAGAGTTTGTTAGGAGAACAACATAAAGACTATAGCTTAATAGAATCATAGAATCATAGAATATCAGAGTTGGAAGGGACCTCATGAGGTCATCTAGTCCAACCCCCTGCTCAAAGCAGGACCGATCCCCAATTAAATCATCCCAGCCAGGGCTTTGTCAAGCCTGACCTTAAAAACTTCTAAGGAAGGAGATTCCACCACCTCCCTAGGTAACGCATTCCAGTGTTTCACCACCCTCCTAGTGAAAAAGTTTTTCCTAATATCCAACCTAAATCTCCCCCACTGCAACTTGAGACCATTACTCCTTGTTCTGTCATCTGCTACCACTGAGAACAGTTTAGAGCCATCCTCTTTGGAACCCCCTTTCAGGTAGTTGAAAGCAGCTATAAAATCCCCCCTCGTTCTTCTCTTCCGTAGACTAAACATCCCCAGTTCCCTCAGCCTCTCCTCATAAGTCATGTGTTCCAGTCCCCTAATCATTTTTGTTGCCCTCCGCTGGACTCTTTCCAATTTTCCACATCCTTCTTGTAGTGTGGGGCCCAAAACTGGACACAGTACTCCAGATGAGGCCTCACCAGTGTCAAACAGAGGGGAACAATCACGTCCCTCGATCTGCTGGCAATGTCCCTACTTATACAGCCCAAAATGCCATTGGCCTTCTTGGCAACAAGGGCACACTGTTGTCTCATATCCAGCTTCTCGTCCACTGTAACTCCTAGGTCCTTTTCTGCAGAACTGCTGCTTAACCATTCGGTCCCTAGTCTGTAGTGGTGCATTGGATTCTTCCGTCCTAAGTGCAGGACTCTGCACTTGTCCTTGCTGAACTTCATCATATTTCTTTTGGCCCAATCCTCCAATTTCTCTAGGTCCCTCTGTATCCTATCCCTACCCTCCAGCATATCTACCTCTCCTCCCAGTTTAGTGTCATTTACAAACTTGCTGAGGGTGCAATCCACACCATCCTCCAGATCATTTATGAAGATATTGCACAAAACCGGCCCCAGGACTGACCCTTGGGGCACTCCACTTGATACCGGCTGCCAACTAGACATGCAGCCATTGATCACTACCCATTGAGCCCGACAATCTAGCCAGCTTTCTATCCACCTTATAGTCAATTCATCCAGCCCATACTCCTTTAACTTGCTGGCAAGAATACTGTGGGAGACAGTGTCAAAAGCTTTGCTAAAGTCAAGGAACAACACGTCCACTGCTTTCCCTTCATCTACAGAGCCAGTTATTTCATCATAGAAGGCAATTAGATTAGTCAGGCGTGACTTGCCCTTGGAGAATCCATGCTGACTGTTCCTGATCACTTTCCTCTCCTCTAAGTGCTTCAGAATTGATTCCTTGAGGACTTGCTCCATGATTTTTCCAGGGACTGAGGTGAGGCTGACTGGCCTGTAGTTCCCAGGATCCTCCTTCTTCCCTTTTTTAAAGATGGGCACTACATTAGCCTTTTTCCAGTTGTCCGGGACTTCCCCCGATCACCATGAGTTTTCAAAGATAATGGCCAATGGCCCTGCAATCACAACCGCCAACTCCTTTAGCACTCTCGGATGCAAAGCATCTGGCCCCATGGACTTGTGCACGTCCAGCTTTTCTAAATAGTCCCGAAGCACTTCTTTCTCCACAGAGGGCTGGTCACCTCCTCCCCGTGCTGTGCTGCCCAGTGCAGTAGTCTGGGAGCTGACCTTGTTCGTGAAGACAGAGGCAAAAAAAGCCTTGAGTACATTAGCTTTTTCCACATCCTCTGTCACGAGGTTGCCTCCCTCATTCAGTAAGGGGCCCACACTTTCCTTGACTTTCTTCTTGTTGCTAACATACCTGAAGAAACTCTTCTCGTTACTCTTAACATCTCTTGCTAGCTGCAACTCCAGGTGTGATTTGATCTTCCTGATTTCACTCCTGCATGCCCGAGCAATATTTTTATACTCATCCCTGGTCATTTGTCCAATCTTCCACTTCCTGTAAGCTTCTTTTTTGTGTTTAAGATCAGCAAGGATTTCACTGTTAAGCCAAGCTGGTCGCCTGCCATATTTACTGTTTTTTCTATACATTGGGATGGTTTGTCCCTGTAACCTCAATAAGGATTCTTTAAAATACAGCCAGCTCTCCTGGACTCCTTTCCCCCTCATGTTATTCTCCCAGGAGATCTTGCCCATCACTTCCCTGAGGGAGTCAAAGTCTGCTTTTCTGAAATCCGGGGTCTGTATTCTGCTGCTCTCCTTTCTTCCTTGTGTCAGGATCCTGAACTTGACCATCTCATGGTCACTGCCTCCCAGATTCCCATCCACTTTAGCTTCCTCTACTAATTCTTCCCGGTTTGTGAACAGCAGGTCAAGAAGAGCTCTGCCCCTAGTTGGTTCCTCCAGCCCTTCCACCAGGAAATTGTCCCCTACACTTTCCAAAAACTTCCTGGATTGTCTGTGCACCGCTGTATTGCTCTCCCAGCAGATATCAGGGTGATTGAAGTCTCCTATGAGAACCAGGGCGTGCGATCTAGTAACTTCTGCGAGTTGTTGGAAGAAAGCCTCGTCCACCTCATCCCCCTGGTCCGGTGGTCTACAGCAGATTCCCACCATGACATCACCCTTGTTGCTCACACTTCTAAACTTAATCCAGAGACTCTCAGGTTCTTCTGCAGTTTCATACTTGAGCTCTGAGCAGTCATACTGTTCTCTTAGATACAGTGCAACTCCCCCCACCTTTTCTGCCCTGCCTGTCCTTCCTGAACAGCTTATATCCATCCATCCATGACAGTACTCCAGTCATGTGAGTTATCCCACCAAGTCTCTGTTATTCCAATCACATCATAATTCCTTGACTGTGCCAGGACTTCCAGTTCTCCCTGCTTGTTTCCCAGGCTTTGTGCATTTGTGTATAGGCACTTGAGATAACGCGCTGATCACCCCTCTTTCTCAGTATGAGGCAGGAGCCCTCCCCTCTCACACGCTCCTGTTCGTGCTTCCTCCCGGTATCCCACTTCCCCACTTACCTCAGGGCTTTGGTCTCCTTTCCCCCGGTGAACCTAGTTTAAAGCCCTCCTCACTAGGTTAGCCAGCCTGCTTGCGAAGATGCTCTTCCCTCTCTTTGTTAGGTGGAGCCCGTCTCTGCCTAGCACTCCTCCTTCTTGGAACACCATCCCATGGTCAAAGAATCCAAAGCCTTCTCTCTGACACCACCTGCGTAGCCATTCATTGACTTCCACAATTCGACGGTCTCTACCCAGGCCTTTTCCTTCCACAGGGAGGATGGACGAGAAACCACTTGTGCCTCAAACTCCTTTATCCTTCTTTATCCTACTGGTTTTATTCCCCATTCTCAAACCTACCTAGGGAACAGCCTATTTGTTAGCAAGCTCTGCCTGAGTGCTTGGGGCATATCAGCTCTTTAGACGTGCTTAATGCATCAGGTCAGGGCCAGCCTTTGGGGTGGGTGCTCCAGGCAGCGCCCCAGGTCGGCCCAACAAAGAGGGTGCCATGCACAGAGTTTGCCTGATTCCCACCTGACCTGCCGAGAGCCAGCTGGGCTGATGGAGGTGGCAGGCAGGTGAGCAGCAGTGTCTGGAGAGGGCAGAGGGACCTGAGCTGCAGGGGGAAGCTGGTCAACCAGCCAGGTGACTCCTCCAGAGCAGGGGTGCCCCTCCGCCCCCCTGCTCCATTGCCAAGTGCAGCCGCTGCTGCTCCTGTCCCACTACCCCGATCCTCCACCCCTGGCCATGCTGCTCCAGACTGGGAGCATCCTCCTGTCTGCTGTGCAGGGGAATGGGGGGGAAGCTGATGACGGGGTGTCCCCCTCCCTCCCTGCCTGTATACCCGGTCTCCACTGAGCTGGGGTAACGGGACAGGGAGAATGTGTGTGTGTTGCTGCCTCTCTGGGTCCGGAGGCAGCTGCTTGGGTCTGAACAAGCCTTCGGGGTCCTGATCCTGAGTGCTTTTTTAAAGAGACAGCACGCTCATACACTCACTAAGTACACTTTCCCCTCTCTCACACACACCCAATCTCCCTAACACAGTTCCCCCCCCCCACACACACCCCAAGTGCTTCCTGCATTCAGGTCACTTTCCCCACCTGAGCTGTGCTGTGAGGCATCAGGAACGGCTGCTCTGGGGCCCTCTCCTTATGCAGCCCAGGCAGGGAAAGTGATCTGGATACAGGGAGCCCTGACATCGCTCCTTGCTCCCCTCCCGCCCCAGGGGGGCGCAGGGCAGAGGAGCAGCTGTCCAGTGGGTGAGCAAGCAGCAATGCCAGCTGCTCCATCACTGCATCCAGGTCAGTTTTCCCATGTGGGTGCAGGAGAGGGATGCAGGGGTTAGGGGGCACAGTGCAGGGGTTGGGGCACAGGTGGGGCACAGGAGAGAGGTGCAGGGGGCACACACAGTACAGGAGTTGAGGGCGCAGGAGAGAGGTGCAGGGGGTAGGAGTGAAGAGGGTGCAGGTGTTGGGGGTGAAGGATGCACAGGGGAGGAGGTGCCACACCCATGGGGGCCAGCGGCACCAAAATGCAAGTTCGCCCAGGGTGCCATTTTCCCTAAAGCCAGCCTGCATCAGGTGCTGAGCCCTTCTCAAAATTCTGGCCAAGGTCCCTTATCAAGTCAATGTGTCTTGTTTAAACTCCTCGGAGGTGGGCAGCTTGTTGGAAAGAAGAGCCCTGGGTAAGAATCTTATTTCATGAAGGCAGCTAATCAAGGTATTTGATTTAATAAGAAAATTACTTTATTTATCTACAGCTGATTTCTTTCTTTCCTTCAACATCTTTTAAAAAGTTACTGTGCTCCCGGCTTTTTTTGGAGAATTTAGGTATAGATACACACACACTCACTCGGACAGCCTAGTGCCACCTCTGAGCCTGCCTTTGTTTTACTACTACAAGATGGTTCCATTTCATCTGACATCCCCATGATCGCTCCAGTGGTTAATACTGTAGCTACATCTGCAGTGGCCAGCAGAACTGGGGTTTGCCAGAATGGAAATGGCATAGAGCCGCCTTTCTGCCCGCTGGAGAGCAGTCTCCCTCAGTCCCAGCGCAAGCAAACCCTTCCGCACAGAGAGAGAAGCCTCCTTCTCAAGCCTCAGCACTCACTCTGGTCCCAGCAGGCTCCTAACTCTCACATGGGTTTTATTGCTGTTCCCCTGCCTCGAACATATCCACTTAGGCCTACCCCTCTGACCCTAGATATCCTACCAATACCTACCTGCAGTTTTGTCTCCTTCTTTTAACTGCCTGAGCAGCTGCCTCTCATAGGAAGCACCACCCCTGGGCTCCCAGCATGAGGCCTGGTCACCTGACCAACCACTGCCCCAACCCCAAACTCAACCTCATAGCCTGGCAAGCAGATAACTACACACAGGTGAGGCTGAGCCCAGCTCCTCTCAAAGGGCCAGCCCCCAGCTCTAGTGCTGACACTTTATCCCCCAACCAGCCGCCCTAGCCCCCCAAAAGAGGGGAAGTAGGGCCCAGGCTGTGACATTCCGAGTCCCTGGTGGCACCTGGGGCAGCACAACTGCCCCTTAACTCAGGGCTTGTGGCAAAGCTACAAATGATCTCAGCTTTCCCGTTTCTCGTCTCTTGGCCTGCAATGCTCCGACACTGCAAATCTTCCAAAGCAAAAGCTGGCTTTTCTTCCAGTGAAATACAGTGTGATTGTGAAAATCACACAGCTTTGCTAGCACTTTTCAGGCTGGAGAGTTACCCACCATGGTACGTATTCCCAAGGGTTAATGCTTTAGCTGCTCTGCTCCTTCTCGGGAATCCCTTTGTTGTGAGAAAAGCAGAGTTTGTCTCCAACTCTGCTTTCTCCCCTGGCAGAGCTCTAGCAAGCAGGACAAAACATCAGGTTGAAGGGGACCCTGGAGAGACATGGCAGAGAGGGGAAGCTGGAAGACGCATGCTACATCAACTCTTAAAAGGACTGCAAAAGAGCCAGGATGACTAACTGATTTCAAAGAATGGGGCTCTCCCCTCTGCTGTCCTATTGCACAGTAACACTGATGGCAGAGGACCTGATGCAGCAGGGAACTTACGCATGTGCTTAACTTTAAGGACACGAGTAGACCCACTGATGTCAGTCAGGGACAGAATGTGCTGAATTTTGCCATATATGCTATAGACATAAATGTGCTGCACTGGCTGAAAGGGCAAGGACACCACCTTTTGACAGCCAAGACAGATTACACATACGAGCTTAATTAACACCCTTTTTTTGACATCTCCACTTCTGACTTGGCCAAGTATGTTTCATCCATCATGTCAGTGAGGCAATGCAGGAGAGACGGCTACACTCAACCCCCCAGTGGACAGCATGTTTAGTTATTATGGGTTTGGATGAAGAGGGAATTGGATCACACCAGTTTCACTCTGGTGTAGCATCACTGACGTGACTCCTGATTTACCCCCGTGCAAGTGGGAGGAGAATCTAACCCATAAACATCGATTCTCATGCCATCTCTTCATCTCGCCCCCAAAGGGACCATATGTTGCGCCATAAGCCAACCATCTCCTTAGCCTGCTTAACGTACACGTAAATGGCCAAGGTAAAGAGGAAATATCAGAGAGATCCTTTGGATTCATTTTAATCATGGTCTGTTGTCATCTTAGAAGATAAGAGGGGTACTTGCAAGCTTTGGGGGACAGAATGAGTGGAGAATGGCTGTACTCTGGCTTTGGTAATGAACAGTTGCTTCTGGCTAAGACAAAGCAGCATTTTACTGAGGGGTTTTAATGTCTGCTGGGATTCACAGGTGATACCAGGAAATGGAGATACCAGCCCACATTTTTTGTTCCTTTCAGTTTTGTTTTCTTTAAAAGCACTGCAGCAATAAAGAAAAATGTACAGAGAGAGAGAGAGAGAGAGAGAGAGAGAGAGCGCGAGCATTGGACAAAGTCCACCCAAAGAGAATCCAAAGGGCCAATATGATTGGGGGTGGATTCAGCAGAAATAAAACAGCTGCAAAGCTGTACCAGCCTAATCCAAACACAGTTATTACAAGCGAAACACACCTAACAAAAGGATTCTCTACCCTTGGGTTCACCCAATCTTAGCACCAAGCACGCAGCCCTGCCTTCCTATTAGGGTATTTATTACAGTAGTGAGTAGAGGTTCCAACTGCTTTTAGGGTCCCCTGGTGCTGTACATACATATAGGAAACTTAGCAAAAGAGCAAGATTAAGTGATTTGCCCAAGATCACATGCGATATAAGGCTACAGTCCTGAAATAGTGGCCCAAACTGGTGACAATCTTGTGCACCATGAGTTTGGTTTGTCTCGAGGTAGCTTGCGTCTGTGCCGTGTAATAGCACAAAAATAACTAGGAATAACATGCCTGTAACACACCTTCTTAGAGGTATTTCCAGTTAATACAGATGTTAAGATCCTATTCAGTCCTAGTGCCAGGAAAGTGTCGGCTTACACTGAAGTGACTCTTCCTTTCTCTGGAGAGGATTTGAAATTACTGAGCCATCTGTCTTTGGAAACGAACGCCAGGTCAGTTGGAAACCGGTTTTAAACAAACCACTGCTCTGAAAGACTACTCACCATTGTAGTCAGTGATGCCACCAGAACCACTCTATCTGGTTCCAGGGAATTCCCAGGTGTCTCTTATTTACCCCATATGGAGCGTGTTCCCTTCCCCAGCAGTTGGACTGCTCCTTCTCTGGGCTTGTCTCTCTCGCTCTGGAATTACGCAATGTGCCACAATGGTAACGGACACAGACCACTCATATTTTGCATTCAGCCTGCAAACCTTTCTGGTTAATTTCTCTCGTGCTCGCATTCAGCCCAGAGATTAATAACTCAAAGCAACGCACAGGAGCTGGAGGAATGGTTTGTTCGTGAGCCAGTGGTAGAATTAGGATATGGGTTTGATGTGACCCATGGTGGAGGTGAGCTGCTGCATCTTATCCTAGTGGGAACCTGTTTGTAGTTTTCCCATCAAGTTTCAGCCCAGAGGTGGGAAATCCATGAATCATGGTGGCTGGATCCTGATCCAGGAGGAAGGGGTGGATCTTTGTAGCGAGCTGGAGAGGAAAGATAGCACCAGTGACAAAAAATGCCATCTAGTTGTCCAAGTTTAGGACAGAGGTCCTGAGGCTGCAGTGATGGGGACATTCATTATTTCATAATGCCTCCATGGGGACGTTATAGACCCCATAAAGTGAGGTTCATGCCCTGCGTATGTGACAATCTAAAGCAGAAGAAACAAAACACGGAGAAACATTTAAGACATGGGACAGCAAGGAGATCAGTGTCGAAGGGTCATGGAATAAAGAAAGAGACAGAAGGATTTGGAGAACAAGAGGGAGGATGTTGTTCGAAGTGTATGAGCAGAGTGAAAGAAAATGCAAAGTTCTGGGCTCAGTAGTGTCATGTATCCACAATTCTGCACTGAGGGTATGTCTATACTACAATGTAATCCCAGGGTTAATGGGACTTGAGTCAGATGACCTGTGTTCGGGGACCTTGGGTTTGAGCATCTAGATTATATTTTAACCCCTTGTTAAGACTTTTGTAACCCGTGCTTGAACCAAGGGCTCTGGCATCCACACTGCAGTGCACAGACCTGACACAAAGTAACCATATCCCAGAGTCCCTAGCGCCCACCTCCCATCCAGCAATGTGGCCATTCTAGCCTTAGGACCATGGTGTACCATGGGAAAAGTTTATTGCTCACTCTGCACATTACGAAGAAGCAGCTCACTTTGCAAACCTAGGAGGCTCTCTGACAGTGCGCTTGCAGATCAGTGATCAGAAGAGAAGGGGTTAAGGCTGACCTGAGCTGCTGCTGTTTGCAAGGAAGGGGCGCACCTTCTGTTTTCACTAGAGTGGATTGCAGATTTTTGGGATAGAGAGGAGGAAGGAAATTGTCCCATGGAATTGTGGGATACTTCCTGCTGACTCCTGGGACCCAAGTTTAGCAGGGCTGCATCTTCACTGCAAAGCAATAGGGCTCGGACCCTGGATCCCAGCTTAACTGCAGAGTCCTGGGACCCTGGGTCGATGCCCTATGTTAGCACAATTGCCACGTGGACGCAAGCTGGGGGTTAGACTTGAGCCCGGGCTCAAGTATGGGCTTACCTTGCAGTGTAGATGTGCACTGCTGCAGTGGGAACTCAAATGGCCTTTGTACCGCAGTGCTGGGAGACCTAAGGACAGAGTGCTTAGACAGGGAGGGGGCACAGAAAGCTTTCTGCATGCATACACACATACAATCACACATGCACACCCGACCTGCTCTAAATGCAACAGATGGTGGAACTGAGCTTCTCTGTGGAACCAGCTCCTCATCCTCCCCAGCTTTCGGTTAAAAAAATTACTCCCTTGGTCCCCTGCCACTTTTTTTCTTGGTTGTACCCGTGGTGGTGGTTCTGTTCTCTGACTGGGTGGCTTACGGCATGTAACTAACCAACACAGTACACATTGTGATGATTACAGCTGAACAGACCATCTCAGATTCAAAGGTTGCTGCCCAGGGTGCAAGTTCACAGAGTTAATTCCCTACATTACAGTATGAATTGTGAGAAGTGTTTGCTGAAATGATTTGCAAAAAAATCTTCACAGAGAATGCAAAATCCTGGAAGGCATTCAATCTGTTCGTGGGCAATTTGCAAAGAGAAAAATAGGGGAAAATCCATCAGCTATATTATTCATTCGGAATCATTTGTGTTGTTGCACACAGCAGGAAAATACCACTTTCATACATTGAGAAGAGATCATTCCAAAAGGCTCTCACAAGCACAGTGCTTGCAGTGAGACGTGTGTTACTTGAACTGGATCATACCTGCTCCGTCTCCTCTCAGACAGTGGCTAGGTTCGCTAAACCTGGTAAGCAGGTGGAGGAATGTGCAACACCCTTCTCAATTCCAAACCCTAGGCTAGACTGTGACTTTAAGCACAGTCCTAAACAACGGATGGACTGTAATGTGTCATGTCCTTGCAATAGCCACAGGAGGCACTGTGTCTGAGAGGCACCCTAAGTCAGTGGTTCTCAACCAGGGGCCCCCTAGGGGGCCGCGAGCAGGTTTCACGGGGTGCTCCAAGCATGGCCAGCGTTAGACTCGCTGGGGCCCAGGGCAGAAAGCGGAAGCCCCACCACATGGGGCTGAAACCTGGGGCCCTGAGCCCTGCCACCTGGGGCTGAAGCCAAAGCCTGAGCAACTTAGCTTTGCTGGGGCCCCTGGGGCCTGAGGCCCTACTTGCTGCCCCCTAACGCCAGCCCTGGCTTTCATATGCAGAAAACCAGTTGTTGCGGCACAGGTGAGCTATGGAGTTCTTATAGCATGTTGGGGGGGTCTCAGAAAGAAAAAGGTTGAGAGCCCCTGTTCTAAGTCACAGTTCCTCCGGTTTCCTCTGTGCTTCCAGGTCTGGGGATAGAGACTGCTGTCCTGCAATAGCAACAGCCCCATCCCACAATGGCTCAGCTCCTCTAGCCAGGGAGAAAGAGATGGGGAAGCTATATGGAGCCAAGGCTCCAGCCATTCCCTGCCCACTTGCTCCAAGGAAGTACAGCTAGATCCTCAAAGGTATTTAGGTGCTTGAGTCCCATCAAAATCAAAGGGAGTTGAGGATTTGGGCCTAAGTATCCCCACTTACTTCTCTCTGCTTGGACCCAGGGTCTGAGTAGCCTGCACTCTGGTGCGCAGACAAAGTCAGAGTCACAATCTAGCTCGCAGCGAGTGCAAAAGAGCCATGTGAAAAGATCTGATCACCTCGATCGATCGATCCTGCAACCCTCATATTGATTGCGCTGATCATAACACGTCTTCCATTCTTTTCTTATCCTGTCTTTCCTTCTCCATTGTGAAAAGGCCTGGCCACAGATGGAGAAGGAATGAAAAGATCTTATAAATATATTAAAAGCAAAATTTCCTTCAGAGCAGAGTAGATAATTCCCAAGGACTAATGTGAGAAGAATATTTTTCAGAGGGTCAGATCATTTGACCTTGAGATTTCCTCCTGCACCACATCCAGAAATCTAAACGGAGGGTCGGGATTCCACATAAAATTTAAAGGTACATGGAGGAGAGAAGATAGAACAATTTTAAAATGCCACCTTATGCCCTAATTTCACTTACAAATCTAACTACTCCTCTCTCTCCCGTGAATGCACCTGTAATAGATTGTCTGGCTTTGAGCAAAGTGGGGGTGGAAGCAAACCCCAGACAAGTTTGGAAAAAGAACAGTGCAAATGGTGCATGGCAGAATTAGTGCCAGATCCACTGCTGGTGTCAATGAGCGTCATCCCACTGCAGTCAAAGGAGCTGGGCCCGTTTACTCCAGGTGCGGATCTATAGTAAACATTTCAAAATCACTTTGAAGTGTAAATCCCATTTTCAAAAGGGACGCAGGCCTAGATTCCAATGGGAGTTAGGCACCTAAATACCTTTGAGATCTGGGCCTTAGAAAATTAGGAGCCCAAGGCTCATTGAAAGTCAGGGCAACTTAGGCCTGGTCCACATTAAAAAGTTAGGTAGAAGGAAGCTGCCTTAAGTCGACCTGTAAATGTATGTGTCTACACTACCGGGTTCTTTACATTGACCTAAGTCACCTCTAATCTTGACCTCTGCGAGAGACGTAGCGCTTAATTCGATTTTCATGGATCGACTACAAGGTAGTGCAGACGCAGTGTTGTGTAATTGGACTTACTTGGCCTCCAGGTGGTGTATAGAATCATAGAATATCAGGGTTGGAAAGGACCTCAGGAGATCATCTAGTCCAACCCCCTGCTCAAAGCAGGACCAATCCCCAACTAAATCATCCCAGGCAGGGCTTTGTCAAGCCTGACCTTAAAAACTTCAAAGGAAGGAGATTCCACCACCTCCCTAGGTAATACATTCCAGTATTTCACCACCCTCCTAGTGAAAAGTTTTTCCTAATATCCAACCTAAACCGCCCCCACTGCAACTTGAGACCATTGCTCCTTGTTCTGTCATCTGCTACTACTGAGAACAGTCTAGAGCCATCCTCTTTGGAACCCCTTTCAGGTAGTTGAAAGCAACTATCAAATCCCCCTTCATTCTCCTCTTCCGCAGACTAAACAATCCCAGTTCCCTCAGCCTCTCCTCATAAGTCATGTGTTCCAGTCCCCAAATCATTTTTGTTGCCCTCCGCTGGACACTTTCCAATTTTTCCACACCCTGCTTGTAGTGTGGGGCCCAAAACTGGACACAGTACTCCAGATGAGACCTCACCAATGTCGAATAGAGGGGAACGATCATGTCCCTCCATCTGCTGGCAATGCCCCTACTTATACATCCCAAAATGCCATTGGCCTTCTTGGCAACAAGGGCACACTGTTGACTCATATCCAGCTTCTTATCCACTGTAACCCCTAGGTCCTTTACTGCAGAACTGCTGCCGAGCCATTTGGTCCCTAGTCGGTAGCGGTGCATGGGATTCTTCCATCCTAAGTACAGGACTCTGCACTTGTCCTTGTTGAATCTCATCACATTTCTTTTGGCCCAATCCTCTAATTTGTCTAGGTCCCTCTGTATCCTATCCCTACCCTCCAGCGTATCTACCTCTCCTCCCAGTTTAGTGTCATCTGCAAACTTGCTGAGGGTGCAATCCACACCATCCTCCAGATCATTAATGAAGATATTGAACAAAACTGGCCCCAGGACCGACCTTGGGGCACTCCACTTGATACCGGCTGCCAACTAGACATGGAGTCATTGATCGCTACCCGTTGAGCCCGACAATCTAGCCAACTTTCTATCCACCTTATAGTCAATTCATCCAGCCTATACTTCTTTAACTTGCTGGCGAGAACACTGTGAGAGACAGTGTCAAAAGCTTTGCTAAAGTCAAGGAACAACACGTCCACCGCTTTCCCCTCATCCACAGAGCCAGTTATCTCATCATAGAAGGCAATTAGATTAGTCAGGCATGACTTGCCCTTGGTGAATCCATGCTGACTGTTCCTGATCACTTTCCTCTCCTCTAAGTGCATCAGAATTGATTCCTTGAGGACCTGCTCCATGATTTTTCCAGGGACTGAGGTGAGGCTGACTGGCCTGTAGTTCCTTCTTCCCTTTTTTAAAGATGGGCACTACATTAGCCTTTTTCCAGTCGTCCGGGACTTCCCCCGATTGCCATGAGTTTTCAAAGATAATGGCCAATGGCTCTGCAATTACATCCGCCAACTCCTTTAGCACTCTCGGATGCAGCGCATCTGGCCCCATGGACTTGTGCATGTCCAGCTTTTCTAAATAGTCCCGAACCACTTCTTTCTCCACAGAGGGCTGGTCACCTCCTCCCCATGCTGTGCTGCCCAGTGCAGTAGTCTGGGAGCTGAACTTGTTCGTGAAGACAGAGGCAAAAAAAGCTTTGAGTACATTAGCTTTTTCCACATTGTCTGTCAGTAGGTTGCCTCCCTCATTCAGTAAGGGGCCCACACTTTCCTTGACTTTCTTCTTGTTGCTAACATACCTGAAGAAACCGTTCTTGTACTCTTAATATCTCTTGCTAGCTGCAATTCCAGGTGTGATTTGATCTTCCTGATTTCACTCCTGCATGCCCGAGCAATATTTTTATACTCTTCCCTGGTCATTTGTCCAATCTTCCACTACTTGTGAGCTTCTTTTTTGTGTTTAAGATCAGCAAGGATTTCACTGTTAAGCCAAGCTGGTCGCCTGCCATATTTACTATTCTTTCTACACATCGGGATGGTTTGTCCCTGTAACCTCAATAAGGATTCTTTAAAATACAGCCAGCTCTCCTGGACTCCTTTCCCCCTCATGTTATTCTCCCAGGGGATCCTGCCCATCAGTTCCCTGAGGGAGTCAAAGTCTGCTTTTCTGAAGTCCAGGGTCCGTATTCTGCTGCTCTCCTTTCTTCCGTGTGTCAGGATCCTGAACTCGACCATCTCATGGTCACTGCCTCCCAGGTTCCCATCCACTTTTGCTTCCCCTACTAATTCTTCCCGGTTTGTGAGCAGCAGGTCAAGAAGGACTCTGCCCCTAGTTGGTTCCACCAGCACTTGCACCAGGAAATTGTCCCCTACACTTTCCAAAAACTTCCTGGATTGTCTGTGCACCGCTGTATTGCTCTCCCAGCAGATATCAGGGTGATTGAAGTCTCCCATGAGAACCAAGCCCTGCGATCTAGTAACTTCCGTGAGTTGCCGGAAGAAAGCCTCGTCCACCTCATCCCCCTGGTCCGGTGGTCTATAGCAGACTCCCACCACTACATCACTCTTGTTGCTCACACTTCTAAACTTAATCCAGAGACACTCAGGTTTTTCTGCAGTTTCGTACCGGAGCTCTGAGCAGTCATACTGCTCCCTTACATACTGTGCTACTCCCCCACCTTTTCTGCCCTGCCTGTCCTTCCTGAACAGTTTATAACCATCCATGACAGTACTCCAGTCATGTGAGTTATCCCACCAAGTCTCTGTTATTCCAATCACATCATAATTCCTTGACTGTGCCAGGACTTCCAGTTCTCCCTGCTTGTTTCCCAGGCTTTGTGCATTTGTGTATAGGCACTTGAGATAACGCGCTGATCACCCCTCTTTCTCACTATGAGGCAGGAGCCCTCCCCTCTCACACGCTCCTGCTCGTGCTTCCTCCTGGTGTCCCACTTCCCCACTTACCTCAGGGCTTTGGTCTCCTTCCCCCGGTGAACCTAGTTTAAAGCCCTCCTCACTAGGTTAGCCAGCCTGCTTGTGAAGATGCTCTTCCCTGTCTTTGTTAGGTGGAGCCCGTCTCTGCCTAGCACTGCTCCTTCTTGGAACACCATCCCATGGTCAAAGAATCCAAAGCCTTCTCTCTGACACCACCTGCGTAGCCATTCATTGACTTCCACAATTCGACGGTCTCTACCCAGGCCTTTTCCTTCCACGGGGAGGATGGACGAGAACACCACTTGTGCCTCAAACTCTTTTATCCTTCTTCCCAGAGCCACGTAGTCTGCAGTGATCCGCTCAAGGTCATTCTTGGCAGTATCATTGGTGCCTACGTGGAGAAGCAGGAAGGGGTAGCGATCCGAGGGCTTGGTGAGTCTCGGCAGTCTCTCCATCACATCGTGAATCCTAGCTCCTGGCAAGCAGCAGACTTCTCAGTTTTCCCGGTTGGGGTGGCAGATAGATGACTCAGTCCCCCTGAAGAGAGAGTCCCTGACCACCACCCCCCGCCTCCTTCTCTTGGGAGCAGTGGTCGTGGAACCCCCAACCCTAGACAGTGCATCTCATGCCTTCCAATCGGCGGAGTCTCCTTCTGTTCCCTTCCCTCAGATGTATCATCTAGTCCACTCTCCCCATTAGTACCTGTGGAGAGAACATGAAAACGGTTACTTACCTGTACCTGCATTGCTGGTATAGGGACACTCCCCTTTCTTCTTCTTCTGGAGGTCACATGCTGCCAAATTTCTTCACCGTTCTCCTGTCCCCGCAGTGCAGCCTGCTCTGAATCTTCAGAACGTTGTGTCTGTAGAAGCATATTCTGACGTCTGTCCAGGAAAGCTTCAGTTTCTCTTATGCAACGCAGGGTCGATATCTGTTGCTCCAGACCTTGAACCTTCTCTTCCAATATGGAGACCAGCTTGCACTTTGTACAGACAAAGTTGCTTCTGTCCTGTGGAAGAAAGACAAACATGGCACATCCAGTGCAGGTCACAGAATCATAGATCATAGAATCATAGAATATCAGGGTTGGAAGGGACCTCAGGAGGTCATCTAGTCGAACCCCCTGCACAAAGCAGGACCTAATCCCACAACGCTCATCTGTGACTGTTCCAGAAATCCTTCTCACCTCTGCTACACTGCAGTCAGGTACACAGGAAACAGCCCCTCCCCTGCTAAAGCCCCGGGAATTTTTGATTTCCCATTTCCTGTTTGATCAGCATGGGGAGCATGCCAACTTGAGCACAGCTAATCATAGAGACTATACACCCCAAACGTGCTCCAGTGTGGTCTGCACAGGAGGTGGTGGATCTCATCGCTGTGTGGGGAGAAGAGTCTTTGGAGGCAGAGCTCCGATCCAGCAGAAGAAACGCTGACATCTATGTAAAGATCGCTTGTGGAATGCGGGAGAAGGGCTACAAGAGGGACAAACAGCAGTGCTCTGTGAAAATAAAAGAACTTCGCCAAGTAAGGCAACAAAGGTGAACAGTCATTCTGGTGCTGAACCCCACACATGCTGGTTCTACAACGAGCTGCATGCGATTATCGGGGGTGACCCTACCAACATCCCCACAAGCAATGTGGATACCTCACAGGTGTGTGAGTCTAGGGACAACAAGGAGGATGATATGGTGGATGAGGAAGAAGAGGAGGAGGAGAATGAGAGATAGGCGAGCGGTGGATCCATTTTCCCTGAGAACCAGGAAATATTTTTAACCCTGGAGCCCTGTGGGTCGCAGGACATCATGGTGGCTGACCGTGATGCCGGGGAAGGCATCTCTGGTGAGTATACAGTTACAATCAAAGTCCAGTTAAACTTTAGTGGGCACACACATTTGGTTGTATTGCATGTTTACTGTGAAGAAAAAGCCAGGTGCAAAGAGGCTGCTCCAGCTACGTAGGGGGTGGCTCCCGGAAAAGACTGTTTATGTGGACTGGGATAGTCCGGGACTCCTCCATGGATCTCTCTAGGAACCTCTCATGGAGGTACTCTGCAATCCTTTGCAGAAGGTTTCTGGGCAGGGCAGTCTTATTTCTTCCACCATGGTAGGACACTTTCCTGCGCAACTCCTAAATTAATTCTGCTGGCATCATTGTGGTACCCAGCATAGCAGTGTAAGGACCGGGTCTATACCCAGACGTTTGCAGCATCTCCTTCCTTTCTGTCTCTGTTACCCTCAGGAGACTGATATCACATAGGCTGGCCGAGGGGAAATGTGGGAAGTGCTCATTAAAAGTGCTCTTACATGGAAAAAAAGGGCATGTAGACCCACCCCCTCACATTCCAGATTGCCAAACCACACGGCCGCTAATGTGCCTTTACTGTGCTCGGCCTCGGTCAGCAAGTAGTTTAAAGTGGCTGATAGGGGACTGGAGCCCCACATGAGAGATTCCGCAATTTGGGAGTGAAAACGTTCCCCCCCTCACCCCATTCGTAAACAGCTTCCTGTGGTGCTATGGGGAAGGGCCATTGTTCGGCTAGCTACCTCTTCTCCCAACATGAGCCTGCCATAAACTTAATTAAAAGTGTGGTCACCCATGAGCCAAGGCGGGGTGGGGGGGCTCTACTCACCATGGCTGGAGCAAGAAAACAGCACAGGGAACAGTTACGGATTCTGATTATGTTATGGCTTGCACCCACTGTAATAAGGGTTTCTTTTTCTTTTTTTAATGAAAGTGGCCTTGCTATGAAAACATTTTATTCATGTACAATGGCTCCTTTATTTTTTCCCATGACTGACAGCTGGAAAGGTTTCCTTTGGCGAGTCCTCAACACCTGAAAGCACACTTTCGGTGATTAGAAGGAGGAGAAAGAGAATGCGGGAGGACATGTTCACTGAGATAATGAACTCCTCCAGGACAGCTGACACAGAGCTGACAGCGTGGAGGATTTCACTTTAGACATGGGCATGGAGAGCAGGAAATCTTCCAATGAGCAAGAGCATGTGGTGCAGGATGAGATGCTTCGGATTATGAGCAACCAAGCAGACATGTTGAGGCATCTGGTTGAACTGCAGGAACAGAAGCAAGGAGGGTAGAGTCCCTCTGCAGCCCCTGGTGGTCAGCCAGCCAGCATCGCCTGGCACAGAATCATCCTCCCACAAGCTTTCCATGAGGTGTGGGTGAAAAGTCCAATATCTCTTTCACTTAAATCAGGGTGGGGAGGGTACAAGGAACAGAATGCACTCATTCACAGACCTTTGATGGTCCAGAATGCGGTGTTATGTTACACAGCTGAAAATGTTTCTCCCGTTCCAACTTTACAACCCCTTTTCCCCAAGGTTACCTTTTTTTTTTTCTGTTCTCCCTCTTTACTTATGTTTGTTAAATAAAGTAAATGGATTTGAGAGATAAATGTTCTTTATTGAGTAGAAGCAGTGGGCTTGAGCGGGGGTTGGCTTTACAGAGACAGTGATACAAGGCAGATGAAGGTTTGGGAAAGCACAGTGCAGAGAAGCAGCTCACATTACTGTGACTCATAATTGAAATGGCTTTTCAAAGCCTCGCGGATATATAGCGCCGCTTACTGTGCTCTTCTTATTGCCCTGGTGTCTGTCTGCTCAAAAATGGCTGCCATATGATCTGCCTCAACTGCCCACCCCTGTGGAAAATTTTGCCTCTTTTTTTCACAGATATTATGGAGCACACAGCAGGCAGCTATAACCATGGGGATGTTCTCTTCACTAAGGTCCAACCTTGTTAGTAAACTTCTCCAGTGCCCTTTTAAATGACAAAAGGCACATTCAACCACCATTCTGCACTTGTTGAGCCTATAGCTGAACCGTTCCTTACTGCTGTCCAGAGGGCCAGTGTATGGCTTCATGAGCCATGGGACCAAGGGGTAGGCTGGATCCCCCAGGATAACTATAGGCATCTCAATGTCATCAATGTTAATTTTGGGGTCTGGAAAGAAAGCCCCGGATCACAGCTTTTTGAACAGACCTAAGTTCCTAAAGATGCATGTGTCATGAACCTTTCCCAACCATCCTATGTTGATGAAATGCCCCGTGATCCACCAGCAGTTGCAACACCATTGAAAATTATTCCTTTCAGTTTATGTACTCTTTGGCAAGGTGGTCTGGTGCCAAGATGGGGATATACATGTCATCTATTGCCCCACCGCAATGAGGGAACTCCATTGCAGCAAAGCCATCCATTGTGTCCTGCACATTTCCCAGATTCACTACCCTTCATAGCATAAGCCAATTAGTGGCCCGGCACACTTGGAGCACAGCAGCTCCTCCAAATTAAAAGGAGTACTTGTGGCACCTTAGAGACTAACAAATTTATTTGAGCATAAGCTTTCATGAGCTACAGCTCACTTCATCGGATACATTCAGTGGAAAATACAGTGGGACCTAGAAGTTACTTACTACAGGACAGGCCCAACAAAGAAAATAACAGAACGCCACTAGCCATCACCTTCAGCCCCCAACTAAAACCTCTCCAACACATCATCAAGGATCTACAACCTATCCTGAAGGACGACCCATCAGTCTCACAGATCTTGGGAGACAGGCCAGTCCTTGCTTATAGACAGCCCCCCAACCTGAAGCAAATACTCACCAGCAACCACACAACAGAACCACTAACCCAGGAACCTATCCTTGCAACAAAGCCCGTTGCCAACTGTGTCCAAATATCTATTCAGGGGACACCATCATAGGGCCTAATCACATCAGCCACACTATCAGAGGCTCGTTCACCTGCACATCTACCAATGTGATATATGCCATCATGGGCCAGCAATGCCCGTCTGCCATGTACATTGGCCAAACTGGACAGTCTCTACGTAAAAGAATAAATGGACACAAATCAGACGTCAAGAATTATAACATTCAAAACCAGTCGGAGAACACTTCAATCTCTTTGCTCACTCGATTACAAACCTAAAAGTTGCAATTCTTCAACAAAAAAAACTTCCAAAACAGACTCCAACGAGAGACTGCTGAATTGGAATTAATTTGCAAATTGAATACAATTAATTTAGGCGTGAATAAAGACTGGGAGTGGATGAGTTATTACACAAAGTAAAACTATTTCCCCATGTTTATTCCCCCGTGGGGCCCCCCCCCCCGCCCCGCTCTGTTCCTCAGACATTCTTGTCAGCTGCTGGAAATGGCCCACCTTGATTATCACTACAAAAGGTTTTCTTCCCCCTCTCCCCCCGCTCTCCTGCTGGTATTAGCTCATCTTAAGTGATCACGCTCCTTACAGTGTGTAAGATAACACCCATTGTTTCATGTTCTTTGTGTATATAAATCTCCCCACTATATTTTCCACTGAATGCATCCGATGAAGTGAGCTGTAGCTCACGAAAGCTTATGCTCTAATAAATTTGTTAGTCTCTGTCAAGGTTCCTCCCCCACTCTGAACTCTAGGGTACAGATGCGAGGACCTGCATGAAAAACCTCCTAAGCTTATCTTTACCAGCTTAGGTCAAAACTTCCCCAAGGTACAAAATATTCCACCCTTTGTCCTTGGATTGGCCGCTACCACCACCAAACTAATACTGGTTACTGGGGAAGAGCTGTTTGGATGCGTCTTTCCCCCCAAAATACTTCCCAAAACCCTGCACCCCACTTCCTGGACAAGGTTTGGTAAAAAGCCTCACCAATTTGCCTAGGTGACTACAGACCCAGACCCTTGGATCTTAAGAACAATGAACAATCCTCCCAACACTTGCACCCCCCTTTCCTGGGAAATGTTGGATAAAATTTGCATAGGTGACCACAGACCCAAACCCTTGGATCTGAGAACAATGAAAAAGCATTCAGTTTTTTACAAGAAGACTTTTAATAAAAAATAGAAGTAAATAGAAATAAAGAAATCCCCCCTGTAAAATCAGGATGGTAGATATCTTACAGGGTAATTAGATTCAAAAACATAGAGAACCCCTCTAGGCAAAACCTTAAGTTACAAAAAAGATACACAGACAGAAATAGTTATTCTATTCAGCACAATTCTTTTCTCAGCCATTTAAAGAAATCATAATCTAACACATACCTAGCTAGATTACTTACTAAAAGTTCTAAGACTCCATTCCTGGTCTATCCCCGGCAAAGACCCAACATACAGACAGACACAGACCCTTTGTTTCTCTCCCTCCTCCCAGCTTTTGAAAGTATCTTGTCTCCTCATTGGTCATTTTGGTCAGGTGCCAGCGAGGTTACCTTTAGCTTCTTAACCCTTTACAGGTGAGAGGAGCTTTCCCCTGGCCAGGAGGGATTTCAAAGGGGTTTACCCTTCCCTTTATATTTATGACACGGCCCCCAAATCTCAGCTAGGGTGAAACACTGGCTGGGATTTCTTCCTGGAGCTCTAGGAAAAACAGAGTTAATAAGACACATGCATCTCTAAATATACTACCAAGTACATAAAGACTAACAATATTTTCCACATCTCAAGGACGATTTTAACCAGTTGATTCTGGGAAACTTTCACGGGAGAGTGCATCAGCCACTTTGTTAGAAGCTCCTGAGATGTGTTGGATGTCGAAATCAAAATCTTGGAGAGCTAAACTCCACTGAAGAAGTTTTTTGTTAGTTTCCTTGACGGTGTGAAGCCACTTCAGAGCAGCATGGTCGGTTTGCAGGTGGAAACGCCGTCCCCAAACATATGGGCGTAGCTTTTCCAGAGCATAGACAATGGCGTAACATTCTTTTTCAGTGACTGACCAGTTGCTTTCCACCTCAGACAGTTTTTTGCTGAGAAACACTACAGGGTGGAATTCTTGATCAGGTCCTTTCTGCATTAAAACTGCTCCCACACCACGCTCGGACGCATCTGTGGTTACTAGGAACGGTTTGTCAAAGTCTGGGGCCCTTAGTACAGGGTCAGACATGAGTGTCGCTTTAAGCTTGTTAAAGGCCTTCTGACACTTTTCGGTCCACTGAACAGCATTTGGCTGTTTCTTTTTGGTTAGGTCTGTCAGTGGGGCAGCGATTTGGCTGTAGTGCGGTACAAATCGTCTGTAATAACCGGCCAAGCCTAAGAAGGATTGAACCTGTTTCTTTGACTTTGGGACAGGCCACTTTTGGATAGCATCCACTTTGGCCTGTAGGGGGCTGATAGTTCCTTGACCCACCTGGTGTCCAAGGTAAGTCACTCTGTTTAGGCCTATTTGACACTTCTTAGCCTTAACAGTTAGTCCTGCCTCCCTTATGCGCTCAAGGACTTTTTGTAGATGTTCCAGGTGGTCTGCCCAGGAATCCGAAAATATGGCCACGTCGTCAAGGTAGGCGACTGCATATTCTCCTAATCCCGCTAGGAGACCATCTACAAGTCTTTGGAAAGTGGCGGGTGCATTTCGCAGCCCGAAAGGGAGTACATTAAATTCATACAGCCCGAGATGTGTGATGAAGGCTGACCTTTCCTTGGCAGATTCATCTAGCGGTACCTGCCAGTACCCCTTGGTTAAGTCCAAGGTAGAGATGAACTGGGCCCGTCCCAGTTTCTCTAATAGTTCATCTGTGCGTGGCATTGGATAGTTGTCTGGGCGAGTTACAGCATTTAGCTTACGGTAGTCCACGCAAAAACGTATTTCCCCATCTGGTTTGGGAACTAGAACCACTGGAGATGCCCATGCACTTTCAGAGGGGCGGATTACACCCATCTGTAACATATCCTGGATCTCCCGTTCTATAGCAGTTTTAGCTTGAGGAGACACCCGGTAAGGTTGGACCCTAATTGCGTGAGCATTACCTGTGTCAATGGAGTGGTATGCCCGTTCAGTCAGTCCTGGGGTGGCTGAGAACGTTGGCGCGTAGCTAGTGCACAGCTCCTGGATCTGCTGTCGCTGCATACGCCCAAGGGTCATGGAGAGGTTCACCTCTTCCACACCACCAGCACATTTCCCTTCGTAGTAGACACCTTCAGGCCACTCAGCGTCATCTCCTCCCTGGGCTGTAAACTGACAAACCTTTAATTCTCTGGAATAAAAGGGCTTTAGAGAATTAATATGGTACACCTTAGGCTTTCGGTTGGAGGTGGGAAATGCTATGAGATAATTAACAGCTCCCAGGCGCTCCTGGACCATGAATGGCCCTTCCCATGATGCTTCCATTTTATGGGCCTGGAGCGCCTTTAAGACCATGACCTGGTCTCCTACTTTGAAGGAACGCTCTCTGGCATGTTTATCATACCAGGCTTTTTGCTCTTTTTGAGCATCCTGTAAGTTTTCTCTAGCAAGGGCTAAAGAGGTTCAGAGGGTGTTTTGTAGGTTGGTTACAAAGTCCAGAATGTTAGTTCCTGGAGAAGGTGTAAACCCCTCCCATTGCTGCTTCACCAACTGCAATGGCCCCTTAACCTCACGGCCATATACAAGTTCAAATGGGGAAAACCCTAAACTGGGATGTGGTACAGCTCTGTAGGCAAAGAGCAACTGCTGCAATACTAGGTCCCAATCATTGGAGTGCTCATTTACGAATTTACGTATCATGGCCCCCAAAGTTCCATTAAACTTCTCCACCATGCCATTTGTTTGATGGTGGTAAGGAGTGGCAACCAAGTAATTTACCCCATGAGCTTCCCAAAGGTTTTTCATAGTTCCTGCCAGGAAATTAGTCCCTGCATCTGTGAGGATGTCGGAGGGCCAACCTACCCTGGCAAAAATGTCTGCTAGTGCCTGGCACACACTTTTAGCCCTGGTGTTGCTTAGAGCTACTGCTTCTGGCCATCGGGTGGCAAAATCCATGAAAGTCAGTATGTACTGCTTTCCTCTGGGTGTCTTTTTCGGAAAAGGACCCAGAATATCCACAGCTACTCGCTGAAATGGAACTTCAATGATGGGGAGTGGTTGTAGAGGGGCTTTGACCTGGTCTTGGGGTTTTCCCACTCTTTGGTACACCTCACAAGACTGGACATAGGTAGAAACATCCTTGCCCATTCCCTCCCAGTGGAATGACCCCCCCAAACGGTCTTTGGTCCTGTTCACCCCAGCATGGCCACTAGGGTGATCGTGGGCTAAGCTCAAGAGCTTGGCCCGGTATTTAGTTGGAACTACCAACTGTCTCTGAGGATGCCAGTCTTCCTGGTGTCCACCAGAAAGAGTTTCCTTGTATAAAAGTCCTCTTTCTACAACAAACCTGGATCGATTAGAAGAGCTGAGAGGCGGTGGGTTGCTCCGTGCCGCCGTCCAAGCTCTCTGGAGGCTTTCATCTGCTTCCTGTTCGGTCTGGAACTGTTCCCTTGATGCTGGAGACATCAGTTCCTCATGGGATTGTGGACCTAGGCTTGGTCCCTCTGAAGCGATATAGGGGATGGAGCTGTTTCTGTTGACTGTGAACCGCTCTCCGCTGGTGCACTATGTTGGGATTCAGGCTCCGGCTGAGCCTCTTGGGTCGGGTTATCGGCTGCTGCCAGTTCAGGTTCGGTGGGGCCCTCTGGTTTTGAGGTTGCAAGTACTGGATTCAGTGCTGACACGGGGTCTGGTGTTGGTTGTTCGGCTGGTTCCGGTTCTGGGACTGGTTCCGTCTGGGTCTCTGGGACTGGATCCACTACTGCTGTTGCAGACATGGACCTGGACCCCAGGCCCATCACCTCTGACCGGGTCCTGATAGAAGTTTCCGGAACAGAGCTAGGCCTCACGGCTTGTTTAGCCTGGCTACGGGTGACCGTTCCCACCCTCTTGGCCTGCTTCACCTGCTTGGCCAAGTCTTCCCCCAACAGCATGGGGATGGGATAATCATCATAGACTGCAAAAGTCCACATTCCTGACCAGCCCTTGTACTGGACAGGCAACTTGGCTGTAGGCAAATTGAAAGAGTTGGACTTGAAGGGTTGAATCGTCACTTGGATCTCTGGGTGGATTAAATTGGGGTCCACTAAGGAAGCATGGATAGCTGACACTTGTGCTCCGGTGTCCCTCCACGCGGTGACCTTCTTCCCGCCCACACTCACAGTTTCCCTCCGCTCCAAGGGTATCTGGGAGGTATCTGGGCCTGTGGACCTCTGGTGTAATTCCGGTGCAATGAACTGTAATCTGTTGGGGTTCTTGGGGCAGTTGGCCTTTACATGCCCCAGCTCGTTACATTTAAAACATCGTCCAGCTGATGGGTCACTGGGGCGAGGAGGGTTGCTGGAGAACGGGGTGGTGGGACGATAAGGGGTCTGGAGGGTTCTTTGGGAGGTAGGTGGGGCTTTGGGCGGCCCCCGGTAATAGGGTGTGGTCTGGGGTGGTCCCTTCTGGTCTCCGCTCCAACTGCGACCAGTTTTCTTCTTCTCTGCCACCTCCACCCATCTGGCTCCAATCTCTCCTGCCTCAATTACAGTTTTGGGTTTCCCATCTAGGATGTATCTTTCTATTTCCTCAGGAACACCCTCTAAGAATTGTTCCATTTGCATTAGGAAGGGCAAATTTACTGGAGAGTCAACACTTGCTCCTGATATCCAGGCATCCCAATGTTTCACAATGTGGTAGGCATGTCGGGTAAATGACATGTCTGGTTTCCACCTTAGGGCTCTGAACCTCCGACGAGACTGCTCGGGTGTTATCCCCATTCTGACTCTCGCCTTGGATTTAAACAGTTCATACTTGTTCATGTGTTTTTTAGGCATTTCAGCTGCCACCTCAGCTAAGAGTCCACTGAGCTGCGGCCTCAGCTCTACCATGTATTGGTCAGTAGAGATGTTGTACCCAAGGCAGGCCCTTTCAAAGTTTTCTAAGAAGGCCTCAGTATCATCACCTGCCTTGTAGGTGGGGAACTTTCTGGGATCGGAAGTGGTATTTGGAGAAGGATTGCTAGGGTTTGTTGGGATATTCCGCTGAGCCTTTATCTTCTCCACCTCCTCCACATGCTTCCTCTCTTTTTCCTTCTCCTCCAGTTCTTTGGCCCTTGCTTCCATTTCTTTGTCCCTTGCTTCCATTTTCAGCCACATGAGTTCTATCTGTCTTTCATGTTCCCTTTGTTTTTCCGCAGCCTGAAATCTGGCTAATTCCAGCTTTTGTCGAGCCGTGGATTTTGTCATTCTAACCTCTCTGTTTTTAACTAACTTTACACCCAAGGTTTAGAAATAAACAAACAAAACTTGGCTGTAAAATTTTGCTGTGCTGGAATAGAATACTTATTCTCTGATAGTGATTGTCAGCCTACAGAAAAAGACAATTCCCTTGTCTCTGCTCTGGGCCCAAATCAAAGCAAAAAACCTCCAACTACTTGGAAACCTGCTTACCAGCAGCCCAAAGGAAAAAAAAATTCCTTTTCAAACCTGTGCTCCTTGTAAAACAAAAAAATCAAAATCCTAAAAAAAAAAAACCCTGCCACTTTTGTCTCCAGGCAAATGGGTAGAACACACACCCCCTATTTACTTTTAGGAAGAAAAGAAAAAAAAAAACTCTGGGTTGGAAGACTGTGAATTTCCCTGCAGGAGTTAAGTACCCTGCCTCCAGGCAAAGAAAACCTGCAATTCACAAAGATAATCCCCTTTTGTCTCTGCTTGGCCACAAAGCAGAGAAACCCAAGCTACTTTCAGTTTCAGCTGCTTTCTGGACTTCCTTTCCAAAGGAAAAAAAAATTTCCTTTTTAAAATCTGTATTTCTAGTTCAAAAAATCTCAATTGGATCTCAAAATGATTTCAGGTTAATCCCACCACTATGCCACCATGTCAAGGTTCCTCCCCCACTCTGAACTCTAGGGTACAGATGTGGGGACCTGCATGAAAAACCTCCTAAGCTTATCTTTACCAGCTTAGGTCAAAACTTCCCCAAGGTACAAAATATTCCACCCGTTGTCCTTGGACTGGCCGCTACCACCACCAAACTAATACTGATTACTGGGGAAGAGCTGTTTGGACGCGTCCTTCCCCCCAAAATACTTCCCAAAACCTTGCACCCCACTTCCTGGACAAGGTTTGGTAAAAAGCCTCACCAATTTGCCTAGGTGACCACAGACCCAGACCCTTGGATCTTAAGAACAATGAACAATCCTCCCAACACTTGCACCCCCCCTTTCCTGGGAAATGTTGGATAAAATTTGCATAGGTGACCACAGACCCAAACCCTTGGATCTGAGAACAATGAAAAAGCATTCAGTTTTTTACAAGAAGACTTTTAATAAAAAATAGAAGTAAATAGAAATAAAGAAATCCCCCCTGTAAAATCAGGATGGTAGATATCTTACAGGGTAATTAGATTCAAAAACATAGAGAACCCCTCTAGGCAAAACCTTAAGTTACAAAAAAGATACACAGACAGAAATAGTTATTCTATTCAGCACAATTCTTTTCTCAGCCATTTAAAGAAATCATAATCTAACACATACCTAGCTAGATTACTTACTAAAAGTTCTAAGACTCCATTCCTGGTCTATCCCCGGCAAAGACCCAGCATACAGACAGACACAGACCCTTTGTTTCTCTCCCTCCTCCCAGCTTTTGAAAGTATCTTGTCTCCTCATTGGTCATTTTGGTCAGGTGCCAGCGAGGTTACCTTTAGCTTCTTAACCCTTTACAGGTGAGAGGAGCTTTCCCCTGGCCAGGAGGGATTTCAAAGGGGTTTACCCTTCCCTTTATATTTATGACAAAAGGTTATTGTAGGAAGGTTGGCTGCCAGCCGGGCACCCAGTTCTGAAGGCAGAGCTGCCGCCAGCAGCCATGCAGAAGTAAGGATGGCATGGTATGGTATTGCCACCCTTACTTCAGCACTGCTGCCTTCAGAGCTGGGTGGTCGGAGAGTGGTGGTTGCTGGCCAAGGGCCCAGCTCTGAAGGCAGCAGCGCAAAAGTAAGGGTGGCAATACCATATCATGCCATCCTTACTTCTGCACGGATGTGGCGGCACTGCCTTCAGAGCTGGGCGCCCGGCCAGCAGCCACCGCTCTCCAGCCACCCAGCTCTGAAGGCAGTGGAGAAGTAAGGGTGGCCATACTGTGACCCCCCCACACTAACCTTGTGACTCCCCCATCTCCTCTATTTGGGTTAGAACCCCCAGTTTGGAAAACGCTGGTTTCCCTCATGAAATCTGCATAGTATAGGATAAAAGTACACACAAAAAACAAATTTCACAGTCCGTGACGTGTTTTTCATGGCCGCGAATTTGGTAGGGCCCTAATTATGTTGTACCTAATGGCTAAAGCATGGGCTGGGACTCAGGATCCCTGAGTGCTATTCCTGCCCCTGACACTGGCCTGCTGGGTGACAGTGAGCAAATCATTTCAACCTCTCCATGCCTCAGTTTCCCCATCTGTAAAATGGGGATAACAACACTGACCTCTTCTGTAAAGTACTTTGAAATCTATGGATGAAAAGCACTTCAGTGTATAAGAGCTAGATATTGTTACACTGTATTCACCTTTTTTGCTGTCCTGCCACATGGCAAACTCTTGTCTAATTTGCTGTCCACTCACACTCCTAAATTTCTTGATGCTTTGTTTTAATCAAATTACTTACCCCATTAAATGTATTAGACTCCATTTCTCTACTCCAAGGCTCATTTATTTTTATTCTAATCTCATGAAGTCCCTTACTGTTTACATCTTTTGCATGAATGAGTCAAGTTTTTCAGTGAAAGCCTTAAGAAGCTCAGTCTCTTTAGTTTATACAAGAGAAAGTGAAAAGGTGACTTGATCACAGTCTATACATACCTACGTGGGGAGAAGATTTCTGATGGTAGACCGTTTATTAATCTAGCAAAGACTGCAAGATCAAGTGCCTGGAAGCTGAATCTAAATAAAGTCAAGTTGGAAATAAAGTGCAAATTTGTAACAATGATGTAATTAACCATTGGAACAATTATCCAAGGATGTGGTAGATTCTTCCATCACTTGAAGTCTTATAATCAAGAATCAACCAGAAGTTATGGCCGGAATCACTTGGTGAAATCACTTGGTGAAATGCTGTGGCCTGTGTTATACATTAGGTTGGATGAGTGGCCACTTATCTGTGATTTTATAACCACTGCATTCACCCATTTAGACAGTCATTTCTCATTCATACCTTTCCATACATTAGAATGGACAGGGCCTGAATCTCATCCTACTAAGGCCCCTTTCTGTCATGCCAGCCACAGCCACTTTAAGGCCTATTTACATTGCCAGCATGATGATTGTAAATGGACCTTTGAATAAACGAAAATCAGCACAACACTATCCAAATATAAATTCATCAATAAAACCAAAACAAATAATTACCTATCCACAATCATAAAAAGGAATTGAGAGTGAGATGTGCTTTACTGTAGCTTTTTTGTTCAGCGTTTGCAATGTCAAATTGAAGTTAGAAATGACAGCACTGTGTGATTGAATGGATCAAAGGTACAGTTGGATAGGAGATGAGAATTGGTTTTGGTATAAAGGGATAACTCAGCTGTATGCCCTCATATATTTGCCCAGCTCTCACCCTTTCCCCAGCTCTGTTTATCATAACCCTTTCTGAAAGAATGTAATCAGAGCTACATCTCCTTTATAGTGCCTGGGTGCGGATCGCTTTGATCACTGTGAAGCGTGGCATTGTGCTCATGATCACTAAACCCCACCTTTGAAGTTGGGGGTGGACGTGCTGCTTTGCTGGGAGAGTAACAGAGAGAACTTAAACGCTTTTGTTTTCTTTCCAATTGTTGTCTGTCATGCGCAGAATAACAAGTGCAAGCCAGGGAAAGGAAGAAGGAAAGATTTCAGTGCTGCCTGGCTCCCAGTGTCAGAGAGTGAATCCTGGCACACAGCCTTGCGAGGAGGGCAGGGTAATGAATCTTGGCATTGACGCTATGCTTATCCCCCCTTCTATCTGAATCCTGGGCAAGTCCACACTGGAGCCAGACTGGCTGCTGGCGTAACTGGGAGCAGTAGTTACTAGTGTGTTCCATGTCATGAAATCGCTTCTTCACAGAGCGGGTGCTAGCAGATGGCACGGAAGCCACAAAGCAGCATCCTGGGGTTTCACGCAATCGCGAAAACTCTCACACTGAGAATGGCTCTCTGTGCAGCTTTTCCTAGTGGCCCCATTGAAGTTACCATTTACCTCAGCAGAGGTTCCAACCCAGCATCTCCACGGATCACATTTGGTAAGTCAGGGCTCCCTCTCTCTGGGCATGGTCCAAACAATTCCCATTGACTCAACAGGCTTTGGCGCAGACCCTTTGCAGTGAAGTGAATGGGAGTTGAGGGAATTCACTGTCGTGCAGGACGAAGCCCTATACGGTTGTTTTGGGAGCCATGTTCCCCAATTCTCAGTTATACTAAAGCCCGTATATGCCATGCTGACAGTGTAAGTGATGTACCATGCTCCAAGGCCTCATTGCACTGTCAGAGAGGTGGGAAAGGGCCTTACCATTAAACGAGAATCAAGTCTGTAGACTTTTTATGTCACAGCCCAGGGGTTTCTTGTGTTGTGAAAAGGATGTTGATCAGAGGTTCTGATGCAGCTGGGATTCAGAGGGCGGTTACCTTATAGAAACCAAACACAGCCCGCTCCTATGACAATAGAGAGAATGATGATGTCAGCTTCTTACATGGGACTATCCATCCTTTAAATAATTGTAATTTGTAGCATCTCATGGTATAACATCATGTGCTGTGGTCCTGGCGTGTCAGCCATGCTGTGCTTTTCTTTTCAAAAATCAGTTGTTACATTTGTCATCACTAATTACGCTTGCACAAAACCATCCGGATAAAGGGCGGCAGTATAGCTCCCCCCAGGTCTGTGTGAAGTTTCCCCACATTAAATATTTAACTTTGTGCTCTTTTTAGACAGACACCCTGGAAACCACAGGCAGCTTCATCTGTTTTAAGGACAGTAGGAGTCTTCTTTTTTTCAACTGCAAAAGTATAATGATGGCATAAAGCAACAGCAAGAAGGCGGCAGCGCGGAAGACAGCATGTAGATACACGCGCATAACGTGTGTGAGCATGTGTAAGTTAA
Organism: Eretmochelys imbricata; assembly: GCF_965152235.1. Taxonomy (NCBI): domain Eukaryota; kingdom Metazoa; phylum Chordata; order Testudines; family Cheloniidae; genus Eretmochelys; species Eretmochelys imbricata. The sequence continues at coordinate 129,258,195 of NC_135576.1, read as the reverse complement.
CAGGTAGACATATACATTACACGGGTGAGCATGTGTATAGATATATGTGTATATTAGAGCTGGTTGAAATTTTTCACCTAAAATATTTGCCTGAAGAAACACTGGGTTTGTCAAAAATCAAAATTTTCAGAGGAAAATGTTGATGCCCATGACACAGAAGGCAGTGTTGCCTAGTGGACAACGCACTAGACTGGGTCTCAGAAGACCTGCAATCTATTCCCAGCTCTGTCACTGGCCTGCTGGGTGACCTTGACAAGTCGCTTCACCTCTTTGTGCCTCAGTTTCCCCATCTCTAAAAAAATTCTCCCTTGGAGCTGTGTATGAAAAGCTAGCTATTTAAAAATGAATTTACTATAGCAGGAAAATTCTGAACAAAGATTTTGTTCAGTTGGAATTGACAGTTTGAAAGATTGAGTTTAGAATCAACATTTGGACATTTTGAAAGATAAAAAGAAACATTTTGTGCCAGCTGAAAATGTTGAAATTATTCATTTAGCCATTGCAGAAGCAAAATTGTTCTGATCTCTTTGTTGCATTCAGACGTTGGCTATTTTGACTTTTTGTCTGGTTTGGGATGAAGACAAATGCTGAAATATCACAATTTCCCACAGGGCGGAAACTTGGTTTTCTGAAAAGCTCTGTACTGAAATATGATCAACAATGAAAAATGTTCTTCTCAATAGAAAACCAGGGCAATTTAAAAATAGGAATTATTTTCCAATTTGTCTTGGAAAATACTTATGGTTCCCCAGCCAACCCTGGTCCTGATGAACTGCTTTGCTGCCAGCTGGCTCTGACACCTCCCACCGCAGGTGGCCAGCTAACTCTGGTGGCTCCTTGTCCTAGGTGGGTGGAGGGCTGTAGTTGGTATGCTGGCCCCTGGTGCTGTCAGCCCTGGGCTGGAGGTGGGATGTGGCAGGAAGCAGACAGCCTAGCTAGGTGCCTTGCTGGGGCTGCTCTCCTCCCTGGCTGGGAGAGCTCTAGTCCCAGGGTTCTGGCTACAGGGATTCGGGCTGCTGCTCCTTATCTGGGAGAAGGCAGGAGGGGCTCTAGCTACTCATCCCTGACTTCAGGGTGGGTGATCTGCCTATTTGTCCAAGTCTATGGCCATGGGCAGGCTGAGGGTTGGGGCGGGCCTCGGAGCCTGGCCAGGTCTGAAGAAGGCAGAGGCCAGCACAGTGCAGCAGCAGCCTGGGCAGGGCTCTCTATGTGGGAATTCACACAAACAGGCTGAACCCTGCTTGACCTGCACCACTCAGCGGAGCCCAGAAGCCAGCCTGGGGGCACTGCCCTACAGTGCTCTCAGTGCAGCCTGTCCAGCCCGCCACTCAGGCCGGGCACAGCAGGCTTGGCACGCAGCTATGATTGAGAGCACACTCAGACAATCAGATTGCAAGGTGGGACACTGCACTCAGGAGATGAGGCCTCACTGTGACTGCCAACCTCAGCCAACCAACATTGTGATTGAGGTGAATTCTGATTGGGCGAGGAAACTGCCACTCAAAGGAAAACTGGTCATCAGCTAACTCCTGAGCACAGGCTGTATCACTGGCTGTCTGATTGGCTGAGAGCTCTTCCAGTCACACTCCAAGCAGGAATGCTGGGCTAGCAAGACTGTATAAAAGCACCAGTCTCCCATGGCAGCAGTGAGGTTGTGGTGTCAGGGCTTTGGCCCAGGGAGGTGTTTTTCAGGTAAATCATTAATTTTAAAGCATGTCTTATTTTTGTGTCTGGTTGCTTGTTTGGAAGTCAGGAGGTGACCTCTTTGGTTACCATGCATTTCCCCCTTGATCAGTTAAGGGATATTTTTCACTGGTGGGGTTTTGTCATCTTCTTGTGGCACAAAACTTAAATAAAGCCTCTGTAAAACAAGCAGTAAGTTGTCCTAAATGGCAACCACCTTCCTGGGAGCAGCTGTGGAAGCTGAGATGGGGCTGTGATCCATTGTAGCTGCTGTCATCCCCTCCTCCCTTTGCCACACAGTTGGCTGCGGTCAGAGATCTGTCAGTCTTCCTTCAGGCATGGAAGTGCCATGGCCTCTCTGTGATGTCTGCAGTGCTCTAGTCCAGCAGGGTGGCTGAGCTGATGTCGCATCTCTGGGTGAATGATTCAGGGGGGAGACTAATAAGAAAAATGCAGGGGACAGGCAATGGATGTGGGGAGATATGGTGGGAGAATGGGAGTGGGACAACCACCTCTCTACCCTAGGCAGGAAAGAGAATAGGATGGTTTGCTCCCCAGCCCTAGAGGAGAGGGTCAGGGTGTTTTCTGGGGTCACTGGCTCCTCTTTTGTAAGAGCTGACAAACAGGCATGTTTCTGTCCATCAGCCCAGTCAAATGCTCAGACTCCACCCACAGGATTCACTTTCCTGACTTGTCCAGTCCCTTTCTGTGCTATGATTGCTCTCTAAGGCCAGGATGGGCTAAGCCACTAGATGGTGCTTTTGCAGCCCAGTAATGGAACAAGGAACCACCTCCTGGGCTAATGATGTTGTGCCTGATTGGCAGAGGTGTGAGCATCTGCAGCTTCCACTGACATCAGCAGGTGAGTCAGACCCTTTAGTTTAAGTGAAGCCTTCTCCTGCTCGTGGGGGATGCTCCCAAACACTCTTGCACCTGGCTGAGCATTCAGCCATGCACCAGGGAGCCTTGCCTTGCTCTGACAGCAACGTGCCATTCCAGGCTCTCGGCAGAGTGAAAGGGTTGTGAATGACAAGCCACCATGTATCACGTCTCTGTCACATTTGTTGTGCAGGCTGCTTTTCAGGTTTTTTTTCTCTCTGTTCCTAATACATCTTGTTCACTGCCATGGGACTGGTTTCAGATGGCTCTTTGGGAATGTGCTGAGGATGGGTCAGAGGTGAAACTACCAGTTCAGAGTGGTGCTTTACAGTGGGCCTCCTGTGTGCAGATCTAGCCTCTAGGGCAGATGGGTGCAGCAGAGGAAACCTACTGGTCCAACCACTACCTGCTCCGAGCAGAAATCTGGGCTCTTGCCTAGTATGTGAACGAGCTACAAGCCTTTAGTGCGGGCAATGTGAGAGATTAGAAATGAACAGCTACCAAGTCACCTGTGTAAAAGATGCCCCTGCAACATATTAATTTACTCTATCTATTATGGAGGTTGTTAGACTGGATGAGCATAGAAGCTCCCTCCTGGGCTGACAATGGGAGCTTCCATGTGCTTTGAAGGGTTTGATGAATGGCTTCCTCTTTCAGGAAGTACCATGTTAAAAATACACAGTAAAAAGACGGGTTCTGCAGTTTCCACGGTATGCATCTGATGAAGTGAGCTGTAGCTCACGAAAGCTCATGCTCAAATAAATTGGTTAGTCTCTAAGGTGCCACAAGGACTCCTTTTCTTTTTAGTAAAAAGACGGTAGCATTTCAGAGACTACATACACGATCAGGCCATGTCTACACTGGGACCCCTATCCAGCACAACTGTACTGCTGTTGGGAACACTGGGGCATGGCCACTAGGTAACTCGAGGGGGTGGAAGACCACGAGTGTCGATGAAGCCCCCTTGCACTAGGCCCCGGTGTCCTTGGCCCCCCCTCCTGCCTGGAGGCACTCGCAGCAGCTCTGCGTACTAGGCCCAAGTGTCCTTGGCCCCCCTGCCTGGAGGCACACACAGCAGTTATGCTGAGAATCTGCAACATTATGTTGCAGAGTCAGACTGCCTGAAACTAAGCAAGGCCAAACAGGGGAGATATGGAAGAACAATGCTGAATAAAGCAGCTTTATGTATAGTTTAACAAATGATACAGAGAATCAGGGAACTAGCTGGGAACTGGATTATATGGATACTTGGGGCAGCTTGCTATTGGATAAGTATGCTGGGAAAAAGGATGTATAAAAGCCTGTGTAACTTCCTGCTCTGTTGTGCAGGATTTGAGATTTTATTCTCCCTGTACCTTTTTGCAGCTGCAAATAAACTTTTCTGCTTCTCCACCCCGTTGTGATTATTGGGTGTAGCACACCGGGTAACGAATCAACTCAAGCTGTTGTTCAGCCTCTCGGCACTGGGTGCCGGCAACAGCTTTTGGCGTCCCTGGGTGGGCGACGAGGCTGCAATTTAGCCTTGCCCGGACCCCTCCTGGAGGTCGAGGATTGCGGCGAGAACCGACGCCCAGCGCGCACCGGTGAGTTCATCGGGGGCCTCGGAGGAGACGCGATTTGATCGACCCCAGAGGGCACAATGGTGCAACGCACTCATATAGTGGAGAAGCTGTTGTGGACGGCGGTGAAGAACCGGTCCCTTAGACATGGGGGAGGAGCAGCTGCAGGCCACGGTGAAGAACCGGTCCCTTGGATAAGGTAGGAACCTTTTGAAATCCGGATTATATGCTCTGTTGGAACCTGGGGACGCCCAGAGTTACCCTGTAGGTATGGGACAGGGACAGAGCTCAGAGGTTAGGGCACGGTGTATGCCCCTAGAGTGCATTCTAGCAAACTGGAAGGTATTTGGTGCGGATCCGATGACTAAGAGCCAATTAAAACGATTCTGTACAGTTGACTGGCCTCAATATCAACTAGAGGACCAGGAGTGGTGGCCACCAGGAGGGTCAATTAATTACAACACGATCCTTCAGTTACTCCTGTTCTGTCAGAGAACAAGGAAATGGAATGAACATATGTATGCGCATTTGTTTCTGACTTTATGTACTCGACCAGATATTTTACAGCACTGTAATCTGACTCCGACTGGTTCGGTAGCAGCTAATGTTAGTCCCCAGACCCCCAACCCCCACTGTAATGGCAGAGCCGGTGTCCCCTTCGGCCCCCACACTCCCACCGTATAAGGGTAGGATGCCTCGGGTTACAGAGATTGCCCCCTCGGTGGGACTCTATCCTTTGCTTACCGAGACTGTTGTGGCTTGCCCAGGGGCAGACGGACGTCAGGCTACCACTATGCAAGTTTACACCCATGTGCCATTCAATCCAATAGACTTAGCAGCTTTTAAAACACAGGCTGGGGAATTCTCAACGAACCCAAGCAGGTTTATTTCAGTCTTTGAGGGGTGCCTCAGTAGTCACGAGCCGATTGAGACGACTGTAATATCCTCCTGAGAACCCTGTTGTCTGAGGTGGAGAGGGATCAGGTTACAGCTAAGGCAAGGGGAGCGTCAGCGTTCAAGCGAAAAAAAAGAAAGGAATCTATCTGTCAAGTTCCTCTCCAAATAATTGTAAGCGGCTCAGGGCATTTCTGGGTATGGCAGGCTTTTGCAGGATATGGATCCCAGAGTTTGGACTGTGGGATAAACCCCTGTACGACTGTCTAAAAGGAGCAGATCATGACCCCTTCTATTGGACCCCAGAGACTGATAGGGCATTTAAAATCCTGAAAAGAAAATTAATGGAAGCCCCAGCTCTGGACCTGCCGGATCTCTCTAAGCCGTTTCAGTTGTATGTATATGAACGAAGGGGGCTGGCCCTAGGAGTGCTTACACAGCTGTTAGGAGCATGGAGACGTCCAGTGGCTTATTTTTCTAAGCAATTGGATCAGGTTGCAAAGGGTTGGCCGGCATGTTTACGGGCGGTCGCAGCTACTGCCCTATTGCTTGAGGAAGCGGAGAAGCTAAATTGGGAGGGGTTATGCAAATCTATACTCCCCACATGGTCCAAGCCTTATTGGATGCAAAGGGAGGGCTTTGGCTCACCCAGGCTCGGATTGCTCGGTACCAGGCTAAGCTGTTAGAGAACTCTGAAGTCACCTTACAGCCTTGCCCCTCCCTTAACCCAGCCACCCTCTTGCCAGAAACAGAGGAACAGAAACATGACTGTTTAGAGATCATAGATGTCCAGTACTCCAGCCGTCTGGATTTAAAGGATGTACCCCTCCCAAATGCAGATTATGAGTGGTACACTGATGGTAGCAGTACTGTAATAGATGGGCAAAGGAGGGCGGGTTATGCTGTTGTGACCCTCCATGACACTGTGGAAGCTGAAGGTTTGCCTGCTGGGACCTCTGCCTAGCTTGCCGAACGAATAGCACTGACCCGTGCACTTGAACTGTCAAAAGGAAAGCGGGTCAACATTTTTACTGATTCAAAGTATGCTTTTGGTGTGCTGCATGCTCATGCTGGCCTATGGAAGCAAAGGGGAATACTGACAGCCCAAGGCTCCCCAGTCAAGTACGGGCCCCAAATCCTCCGGCTCCTAGAAGCTGTACAACTCCCCTCAGAAGTGGCGGTGGTACATTGTAAAGCCCATCAAAGGGAGGATCAAGATGTGGCCAGAGGTAACGCTTGGGCAGATAGAGAGGCTAAGCATGCTGCCACCCTGCCATCCCCTCAGACTGAGAACACCCATATGCATGCCCTTATCCCATCAGTAGGGGAGCTTCCAACCCCTCAGTACTCTGGGGAGGAGAGACAGCTAACTGACAAACTCAGTCTCCGGGAAAAGGAGGGATGGCTCCATTCCCCAGAAGGGAAGGTTCTCTTACCAAAGGGCCCAATCCGGCCAGTGCTTCAGAAACTACATCAAACCACTCATGCTGGCAGGGAAGCACTTATCCAGCTAATGGGAAAATACTTTATCACTTCCGGACTCTGACCCCTGGCTGCCCAGGTATAAGCAGACTGCTTAGTCTGCCAAAAGAATAACCCCCAACCGGGACATCCTGTGCCACCAGCTGCCCTAGAACCCACTCCGGGCCCTGGACAAGTGTGGCAAATAGACTTTACTGAGTTTCCCCGGACCCAAGGGTTCAAATATCTCCTTGTCATAGTGGATCGGTTCAGCGGATGGCCAGAAGCCTTCCCATGCTGTAACTGCACTGCCAGAACAGTGGCCCTCAAGTTTGTTAAGGAGATCATTCCTCGCTTTGGACTCCCCCTGTGGATGGAATCTGACAATGGGACACACTTCACATCAAAAATCATTCAAAGCATCTCACATGCCTTACAGATCCCCTGGAAACTCCATACGCCCTGGAGACCGCAAGCCAGTGGTGTAGTGGAGCGTACCAATCAGACCCTTAAACGGCATCTCTCAAAAGTGTGCCAAGAAGCCTCACTGCAATGGCCTGATGCTTTGCCCCTCGTCCTACTCCGTATCCACGTTCTCCCAAAGGGTAGATTAGGGCTCAGTCCCTTTGAAATTATGTTTGGAAGGGCATGGCCTATGAATGGCACCCTGGTTCTGTCAGGGGAATGGGAGTTGGGTAATGGTTTTTTGTCACAGTATGTGTTCCCTGTCTGCTGTTCTCTTGTCTCTTCACAGGTATACCAAGGATTTCCAGCCTGTCCCCTTGGACTCTCCCGTTCACTCCTTACAGCCCGGTGACTCTGTGCTTGTTCGCACCTGGAAAGACGAGCCTCTCCAGGAAAAGTGGAAAGGACCCTATACCGTCCTGCTGATCTCCCATACAGCGGCAAAGATCGAGGGACACAAGAACTGGATCCATCACTCTCGTCTGAAGGCAGTAACCGCCCCCTCGTCAGCAGGACAGTGGACCATCCAATCTGCTGACTCCTCATCTAGTGACGATCTCGGGCTAAAGCTACTGTTTAAAAGACACAAATAGCGGGCACCTTAATGCTAAAATGGGCCCATCCAGGTACTGGAGACCCTGGGTTTGGAAGACTCTGGTAATAATTAATTGGGTAACATTGTTATTCTCTGTATTGGTATTTCCAAACTGTGCATATCGGGAGCATAACTCCTTTGTTTTGCTTGCGCACCATGTTACTAATTTAACAAACCAGACTGACTGCTGGGTATGTGCTCCAACTCCACTATCCCCCAAAACGGGAATGCCCCTTGACATGCTGCCCTTGACCCTAGTAGAATTAGCCACCACCAAAGAGCAGGAAAGAACAGACTCACCGTTCTGGAACAAGACCTCTTTACAGCAAGCCACCTATCAGGACCAGGAGTATTCAGTTGCAGTACTCACTGAGGGAGTATTATGTTTTACCTGAAACCAATCTGATCACTATGGGCATCCTGTGGGAAAGAGCTCCTGTGTTATTACACAGTGGGCTGATGGGTATTAAATAAAGACCAACAGGGGAGGCCAACAGTGTGGGTGTAATGGTTCCTCCCCTTTTAGGGAAACACTTACAAATAATCTTACCACAAAAAAGGGGTTTGGAAATGTAACTTGCTGTCCAGTTAATATCTCCAATGTAGCAAGCCAATGGTGGGTTTGTAGTGATCCCTATGGCGAGTGTAATTTGAACAGCACAATTAGAAACGCCCCCACTTGTACCCAATCAAAAAAATAAGATGCTCCCATAGAGGCATATAAATTGTTTAAAAAAGCAGCCAAAGCAGCCTTAAATATCCCAGGAATCCCCTTAAGAAACAGTCCTTACTGGGCCCTACAAAGTCACTATTTTGTATGTGGCCGAAAGGCTTACAAGGTGCTGCCAGCCAACTGGACAGGTAGCTGTTATATAGCTCATGGAGTTCCTCATCTTTCCATAACTGCCATACTGCCCAAAGAAAAGATTAAAAATGCCCGAGACACCTCTGAGTCACAAGAAAAGACCCTGCGGTGACTGACTACAGCATTAGAGGGCAATATGAAGAATCCCCTCACAACCGAGAAGCTGGTAGGGTGCTCTGTACTGGGAATAGCACCACTGTTTACTGGGCCAGCCATGGCATGCATAGGCTGCTATACTGTAAGGCTGCAGATGGTACTTAAGGTGGCCTTAAAGTTAAAAAACTCGGTTAGTAATTTAGGGTCAGCAGTAAAAACTTTAAATAAAGAGGTACAGCAGCTCAGGACGTTTTCCCTCCAAAACAGGCTGGCTTTGGACTATCTCTTGGCATCCCAAGGAGGGGTTTGTGCCCTCATCAGACCCCGATGTTGTGTATATGTAAATGATAGCAGTTATGAAATCTATAAAAAAGTGGTACAGGCTGAGGCCCATGCCCGAGCCGGAGCACAGGTTGCCTATACTGCCCCAGAAAACGATTGGTTGCAAACCTTGTTTTCAGGCTGGGGTTTGTCGTCTTGGCTTGGTGGTTTATTTAGCCTGCTATTGAAAATTCTCTTTCCTGTATTGCTTGTATTACTGGTATTATGCTGTGCAGTATCATGTGTCAGGGCCCTTTTGGAAAAAGTTAATAAGTCATTCTCTTCAGGGCTATCACAAAGTGCTTATGCAAAGTCATATTGTAAAGAAATAAGTAGCCCAAGTGAGAAAACTCAGAGCCAAGGCTGTTGAGTGTTCTCAAAGGGGGGAGTTGTTGGGAACACTGGGGCATGGCCACTAGGTAACTCAAGGGGATGGAAGACCACGAGTGTCGATGAAGCCTCCTTGCACTAGGCCCCGGTGTCCTTGGCCCCCCCTCCTGCCTGGAGGCACTCGCAGCAGCTCTGCGTACTAGGCCCAAGTGTCCTTGGCCCCCCTGCCTGGAGGCACACACAGCAGCTATGCTGAGAATCTGCAACATTATGTTGCAGAGTCAGACTGCCTGAAATTAAGCAAGGCCAAACAGGGGAGATATGGAAGAACAATGCTGAATAAAGGCAGCTTTATGTATAGTTTAACAAATGATACAGAGAATCAGGGAACTAGCTGGGAACTGGATTGGCTGGCTATATGGATACTTGGGGTAGCTTGCTATTGGATAAGTATGCTGGGAAAAAGGATGTATAAAAGCCTGTGTAACTTCCTGCTCTGTTGTGCAGGATTTGAGATTTTATTCTCCCTGTACCTTTTTGCAGCTGCAAATAAACTTTTCTGCTTCTCCACCCCGTTGTGATTATTGGGTGCAGCACACCGGGTAGCGAACCAACTCAAGCTGTTGTTCAGCCTCTCGGCACTGGGTGCCGGCAACACTGCCACAAAGACAGTGTTGTCACTATATCTGCAGTTGGGGCTTTCACCAGCACAGCTATGGCGGTCAGGGAGTGCACCTATTCCCACCCCGACTCACATAACTACGCTGGCAGATGTCTGTAGTGTAGACACGGTCTCAGGAAAAGAATTCTTTACAGATATTTGTGAATTATGACACAGCCCACCTGTGAGAAGTGCTGTTGTTCCCATTGGACGAAGGGAACTGACACACAGAGAAACTAAGTGACTTGCAAAAGGTCACTAAGCAAATTCGGGGGGGGCAGGGGAGAGCTGAGACAAAGAGTTAGGTCTCTTGACTTCCATCCATACGGCTATTCTTCCCCTACAAAATACACATAGTGCCACTAAATCTGTGCAATGAGATACTGTATGTTCAATAATAAGTAGTGCAAAATAAAGCAAACTGGAACAGTGAACTCTTCTGTAACAAAATATATTTGCAATTTCCCCTTCTGGTGCTGTGCAGTGTTAGGACCCTACTGTAAAAGTAGAACAGGACCTACGTTTTTCAACTGAAATTTTCCTAACAAAGAGGAGGGTTTTATCACAATCTAAACATCCTCAGGAAAATGCAAAACACTTTGTTTCTAATCAACACTTCGGGGATTTTGAAATGTCAACGTTTCTAAGCCGAACATTTTGATTCCAATTGACATTCACTTTTAGACATTTCCAAAGTGAAATCTTCTGGAACTTACTGATGTGAAAAAAAAATGATATTTTCACTTTTCATCCTGTTGCAGGCTGAAGACAAAAGGTTGTAAGACTGGAATTTCCTAGGGGATGAACATTGCATTTTGTGAAGAAGCTCTAATAAAAATGCGTGTGCACACGTACATCCCACCCAAGCATACCGGTATGGTAAAGCTTGAGAGCACGTCCTCATTGCAGCAGAGAGCGCACGTACACTTTTGCATTCTCAAAATGAAGGAACTGAAGAGGTGAATGGGAACGCTTGCACCTCTGATGACCTGATTTCGACCCATGATTCGATTGCAGGGGCAAACTGCAGGTGGAAAAGGGAGGCTGAATGCCTTTGTCAATTTTTGATCAAAATTGACATTCCTTCAGAATGTACTGATTTTTGACAAATCAGCATTTTCGGATGGAAACACATCTAAGGACATTTTTCCAACCAGCTCTTGATCAGAGAATCTCTAAAATCCTTACTGATGATGGGTATACTGTGATGCCAGTCAGCTCTACAGCTAGGCAATGCAGAACATAGGTAGGCTCCTACACAGGGAGGTTCATGACACCACAAAGTCTCATAACCTCAGAGACCCATTCTCCAGTGTATGCTTCCTTTATGCTAAGGAGGGGGTAAAATATATTTAAAAGTAGACCATTATGGAGCCTTACATTCATTAAGTTTTGACCACTAATGGTTGCAGTGAATGGGCTACCATGCTGGATTTTGAGGACACATAAGAGGAAAGGGGATTTTCCCTAAAAGCTGTGTCTGAACACAAACTACGCTTGACTGATAACACAGAACATAAAGAATATTATAAACCCCTTTCCATGAGCTTCTAGGCAATGGTTCTGCACGGATTGATGTGTTGAAAACCAAGGAGCTTTTCATAATAGTTCGTAATACATTCAAGACTGATCAAGTATTGTAGCATGTGCTTTGAAGGTGCGTGTGTGGGTGTGGCAAATTTCTCAGCCCACAATGGCTGTCTGGAGAGAGGTTTCCTATTATAGTTACCAACATGACAGTGGAATAGGTAGAAGTCCATCCCAATAACACAGCTATGGACCTGTTTAGTGACAGCTAATCAAAGACTATGAGGAGGGAGGAAACTCTGTTTCCATGGAAACATGAAGTCATGGCTTTGAGGTGCAGCATGTTAATACTGCCTCATCTCTACTGAAAAGGATGGGAGGCCATGGTGATTCTTGCCTGGGGAACTCTGTTTCCATGGAAACATGGAGACATCACTGTACAGTGTGTGACGTAGTCATCTCCATTGAAGGAGTTGAGAAATCACATCAACAGTCACGGTGGTGCAAATTTTCAGGACCAAATCTTGCATTTATTTAGGTATGCTAAAAGATGCATGCAGCCTGAAATGGAAGGGGGACCCACAAACATTTTGGGAGAAAGCAAATGCAGGCTCTATAGAATCTCTAGCCTGGGACAACAAAGACCTTATAGTGTCATGTGTTGAAGAGAGATGGATTACCACTATAAATCTGAGCTCCTCTCTGCATGCAGTTCACATTCTGCATGCTGGGCTTGCAAAACTGTATTACGATACATTCACCTTAGGTATATTTACATACTTTAAGAGGTTGTTGTCCTGACATAGTTGGAACACTTTACCATACAGCTGAACTGTCTTAGCCTCTTATGATTAGGCTTGGAGGATTAGATTTTTTATCAATAAATTTCAGTAAACATCCATTTCACTGTACACACAAGCTGAAAAAATGTACGTTTCTGTCAATGGGAATAGATAGGCAAAGGAAGAAATATGCTTCCTGAGAACTTAAGAGTTTGATGGAAGGATATTTACTTTGTATATGTTGACATCTGATGTTTTTGTGGTTGCATAGCTTTAACTTCTTGCATCTCATAATCCACTGTCATTAACAAATTATTGTCTAATCCCCCCCAACTTCCTGTAAGTGAAAATTGAAAAATCGATTAAAAATAGAAAAAAATACTTAAAAGTAAACACTGACAATTAAATTCTGCCAAGGCTACTTATGATATATGTAAGCCTATAATGCTGCATTCCTGATAGCACATTGACCACACTGTCAGGGTGCCAAAGGTGCCATGTTTGGTTACTGCCAAGCCATATGGGAAAAGAGACGCATGAAGTCAGAACCATGTCATGACAGCAGAGGTTACAGGCACTGAGGCTGCACATGCTACAGTTGTCCTATCTGACTCAGCCAGGCAGGCTGGGCAATGCTGCAAGACTGTCATTCCACCCCAGCCCTGGGATTTTCATCAGTGCATAAGAAACACCTGAAAACGGATGCATCCTAGGACTAACTTACACCTGGGGCCTAACGCCTTTATTGCATTTGCCTTTCTGAATTAGGTCCTTTGGAGTCTAGTGTGAAACGTAACTGAGGCTTGACAATAGTGAATGTGTAGTATTATTGTTGTGGTTGCCTTAGTCATGGACCCACACCCCATTGAACTAGGCACTGTTCAAACAGAACAAAATGACAGTCCCTGTTCCGGGGAGCTCACAAGCTAGAGAGACAAGGCACACAAACAGCGAGGTACACAGAGGTATAGGAAAGTGAAGTGACTTGCCCAATGGACATTGCAGGTCAATGGGAGAGCAGCAAACAGAACCCCTGACTCCCAAACTAGTGTGTCTCCTTCATTATTTAGACAGAGTGAAACAGCTTCCAACAGAGAGTTAGTGGCTGCAGAGAATGAGTGCGAATGATGCTGTAGTAGGGTTACCAACTTTCTGATTGCAGATAACGGAACACTCTTGCCCTACCCCCTGCTCTGCCCCTTCTTAGGCCCCACCCCCACTCACTCCATCCCCCTCCCTCTGTTGCTCACGCTCCCCCACCTTCACTCACTTTCACTAGGCTGGGGCAGGGGTGCAGAAGGGAGTGAGAGCTCTGGCTAGTGATGCAGACTCTGGGATCGGGCTGGAGCTGGGGCTGAGGGGTTTGGGGTGCAGGAGAGGGCTCCAGCCCCATCCCAGAGTCTGGGATGGGTCTGAGGGGTTTGGGGTGGAGGAGGGGGTTCCAGGCTGAGGCCAAGGGGGTTGGAGGGTGGGAGGGGGCTCAGGGTGGGGGTGGGGGCAGGAGGTTGGGGTGAAGGAAGGGGTGTGAGGTGCAGGCTCCAGGAGGGAGTTTGGGTGCAGGAGCGGGCTCAGGATTGGGGTGCAGGAGGAGGCATGGGATGCGGGCTCCAGAAAGGAGTTGGGGTGTGGGCGGGAACTCAGGGTGCGGGCTCCAGGCTGTGCTTGCCTCAGGTAGCACCCGGAAGTGGCCATCACGTCCCGCCAGCTTCTAGTTGGCGGCCCGGCCAGGTGGTGCTGCACAGTGCCCCCATCAACAGGTGCCATCCCCATAGCTCCCATTGGCCATGGTTTCCAGCCAATGGGAGCTGTGAACCTGGTACTCGGGGGTGTGGGCAGTGCACTGAGCCCCCATGGCTGTCCCTCTGCCTAAGAGCCGGACATGCCAGCCACTTCTGGGAGCTGTGCAGAGCCAGGACTGGCCAGGAGCCTGTCTTAGCCCCACTGTGCTGCTGACTGGACTTTTAGTGTCCCCACCAGCAGTGCTGACTGGAGCCACCAGGGTCTCTTTTCGACTGGGCATTCTGGTCAAAAACCGGACAAGTGGCAACTCTATGCTGTAGCCTGGTGGGTAGGGCATCCACCAGGGAGGTGGGAGATCCAGGCTGCACTCCCCCTGCTCCAGTAACTCTCTTTCATTATTTATCTGCTGTGGAACATCTTCATCAGTGGACACTGAGGGAGCCCCACCTCAAAATATCCCATAGCTGACATATAGGTGGGATATGTGGGGTCAAGTACGCCCCAGACTTCTGCTCAGCCTGCAGAGGGGGAGGGAGAGGAGCTCTGTCCTTTTCTCACTGTGCCAGCCCCCAACACTAGTGGTGCTGGAGGTGTTGCTGCACCTGCTGGCTTGAAGTGGTTTCCACTGTATAAAGGGTTTACACAGTTTGGTTCAATAGTTCTCAGCCCCCCGCCCCCACTATAAAATTGTTCCAGCACCTTTGCAGCCAGGCCCAGGCTGGGAGTGGAGGGGGCGGGATGGAGCTGAGGTAACTGCTCCTCTGCTCTGTGCAGTGAAGTGGTTGCCTGCGAGAGCCTAGCTGGAGAGATGGCAGTGGTGGCAATGGCCTGCCCCCTCTGCTCTCTGTCCGGGCCCAGCTGCTGGAGACGGGCTGAGTGAGCTGGGGGAAGATGGGGGCTCGAGCTCACTTCAGCCCCTGTCCCTGGCAGGAAGTGATGGGGGCCACAGAAGTTCCTCAGGTAAACAGAAGATAGTATTAAGGGCCTATTCATGTCATGAGGAGCCTTTCTGTTGACTTCAGTGGATTTTGGATCGGAACCTCAGTCTTTATGTAACACATCTGAAACAGCTGGGACCTCAAGCTTATTTTGCTCAGTAAACACCCTCACTTCCTTTTGAATCATGGGCAAAAATTTGTATATGGAAGCATGCCCTCTATTTTGTTGGATCAAATGCAACGTATTTCAATCCTAAATCCCACAACTGTTGTCTGGCATTGGCAAAGCCTTGCTTTGGAGTTGGCAGACATCTAGGAATCCATTCCTCTTGCAACAGTTCAAATTTGATCTTTGACTCCTAAGGATTCACAGGCTGCAAAAATAGCCCTGGGGAGTTTAGAATCGGCATTTTCTTCTCCCTGACATTCATGCAGCTGCAATGTAGGTAACTGGTGCCCAGTCATCTTTCCAGCCAAGGAGACCCAGAAGCCATTGTGCAAAGAAAAAAAAGTCAGCCCCTGCTCTCCATATTCTAAGACAGAACAGCTCCACTTGGGCTCATCATTCTAGCTTTATCAAGCTCCATTTTGAATTGTGTTACATTTACCATCTTTCTATCACCAAAAAGAAACTTCAGAAAAGAAGGAATCTGGGACGTGATGTTAATAGCGAGTGCTAACTTGATCCCGTGTTGCCATTGCTAATGATGTCTGGTTGATCTGGGATCTGTCACCCAATGCCAGATGTTAAGCTGTGTGTGTAAGATGTACCGTGATGTGGTGCATGCGTCTTTTCCCTGGGTTCCTGCTGCTTGAGGCTGGAAAACCATAGATGAACGCAGCAATTAGCTTGTCTGTTATGAACCTCCCCCGCTGCAGCTCCAAGAATGCAGTCTAGTAACACGATGCAGCAGCGTATCCCATCCAGACAGTTTCAAAGACAAATCAAGGATCACCGGCGGGGGGGACGACAACTTGGAGCACTCCCCAACATCTACTCAATGCGTCTTGGGGAATGGAGTTTGCCATTCAGAGCTAATATCACCAGTTACAATGCTTCACAAACAAAGGTTTGTTTCCAAACAGAGAATAAAACAGGATTCAGGAAGAAGGTGAGCCAAATAACACATGCTGCTAGAGAGGAATCAAAACCCTCATTTGGGGAGGTAGGTCATCTTAGGTTTCAGCAAAGTGCTTTTATTTAACGATTACATCAACAAAATGGTGGATGAAACCAGATTCAGTCTCTTCTACAGAGAACTTCAACTCTGTCTCCCTCTAGACTACTTTTACTTCCTGTTAGATACTCACAGCGTCGACAAGATGGCACTATGTTACACCAACAAACCCTGACGGTTAACGATACTCTGTGCAAGTTCACGATTCTGTCTCATTTTATGGCTTTTAGAATGATGGGTCCAGTATAGACCAGAACCAAGGAGAAAATGCACCAGTTTTCTTCATTTAACCAAGTTAACAAAATAAGAGAATTCACACCCAGATGAGCCCCCACTATTCCATCGTTTAATGAAACGTGTGGGCTTTTCCTACAATAGGAAAATTAGTACCTGTTTTTCAGGCATGGTGCAGCTACATAAGAGGTACCAATGATGTAAGCAGATATGTAGACAGGGTTCAGACATTGAGCAGTTAGTGTTCTAAAACACTGCCAAACACACCACCGTCCTCCCTGTCTTTATGTCTAGGCCCTCTCCAAGGCCTGAACCTTCTTCCTCCACCACCTCTTTAGGATCCAACCCCCGCCCCTCTCCCGACACCAAAAGCTCTCAACCGTACACTGGCCGCCTGTTTCAGTTATTGGAACTTCTTCCTCTGCAGTGGCTTCACCCATAAATCCAGCTGCAAATTTCCTATCATGCTGACCCTGTCAATCCTCAGTTTGAACCCCTTGGCTGGCCTCCCGTTCTCCACTGCATCAAGGTAAAGGCTCTGTACAGCTCTTCCCCTCCCATCATCACTTTTTGCATTGCCCACCTATTCTGCTCCACTAATGATATCACACTCAATACTCTTTTTCACACAGCTTTCTCCAGGTTCCCTTCTAAGTTGCCTTTATGACTGGAACTATCTTCCCAAACTAGGCTGCAAGCTCAACATCCTCTCCACGTTCAAGTCCCTGCTCATGACCACCTTCTCCATGAACCTACAAGAAGTTAGCCAGTTAAGCTCTCCGCTCACAACTCCACCAGGCTGCACACTAATAACCTCATGATCGTACTGCCATTGCTGGGTCCATCACCTTTACGATTGTGATAGCTGGCTATGGACAACACTAGGCTCCTCAGTGGAGTTGACCATGATTGGTTAACATATTCAAAGAGGACAGTCCGGGGGGTGGCTTAGAAGCTAGACACTTATTCAGAACTTCCAAACATATTTGGCGGCAGGCCCTCAGCCAGTTCTTGGGGGCTGATGACATTTCAGGAAAATACCCCTTTGGTCTTTAATTTCTCCAGGGCCATCTCAGCCTGAGGGTGAGGGAGTCTGGGTGCTCAGGTGCAATCTGATTTGATCACTTGAAGTTATTCACGCATGGGGGAAAAAAATAAAAATCAGTCATTAGTATTTACTCCGAGCTAGTGCAAACCCAACCATTTCAATCCCCTAGTGTTGTCACACAGGCTGTCGCCAGCAAAGCCTTTGGTATTTGTAAACCTGTTTCCAGCACAAAAGTGAAAAAAATCTTTGAAGCTGCCCCACACCATGCAGTGAAGGTCCTCTGGCTCCACATGGGGTAGAGAAGCCAGTCTTACATTCACAGGGTAGAACAAACTGGATGGAATGGGTAGCAGCAAATGATGAGACACTGGACCATCCTGCCTGACAGGATGCAGGCCTGTTTGCTGACACGTGGAACAAGCCCACAACGAATACGACAGCAGCCGCAGCAGTGGAACATTAAGAAAGAAGGGCATGGATTTTCAAAAATTGAGGTCCTAAAGTTAGGCTCCTAAGTCCGTATTTAGGTACCTAATTAAGTGGCCTGATTTTCAAAAGAGCAAGCATCCAGTGGCTCCCAGGAAGGCAGCTGGCGGCTCTGAAGAAGTATAGTCGGGGCTGCCAATGAGCAATAAAACCAGAATCCATCCCTTATGAGGAAGGAGAGAACTCCCCAACAGATAAATCAGTGCCCTGGATGTTTCCAGAATTGTGACATGCCAGCAGGGGACAGTCTATAGCGTAAATGTAAACCAATAGTGTCCTCTGGTGGCGAAGAGAAAAAAAAAGTATAGGTCTCAGGTAAAGATAAAATTTTCCCTCTTAGTACTCTTCCCCACCCCCTGCCCCATTTAGACTGGATTATGCCAGTGCCACAAAAGGAACGGAAAACTGAGAAGAGAGGGTTGTACGATCACAGAGCTCACTCAGGAGTCCTCCAGTACCTACCACACACATGGCATTTAACCCTGTTGAGCACCAACTAATTTCCCTCCTCCTATCATGGCTCTCTGTTCCCCACTGCCCAACACACACACAACAATAAAGGGACTGCAGTGTCAATGACAGTGCTAACCTGGTGCTTCTTCTGCTACAATTTTCATAAGGCGGCTTCCTCAAAAGATTTCTTCCTGAGTTAGCGAGATCTGTGAGGTTCCAAGGGTAAAATACTTCCCAGGATGAAATCCAGGAATTCCACACACATCCCAGACAGATCACTCAAGCCTTCTGTAACACACTACAGTCTGTGGTAGGGACCCAAACTAGAATCTTCAGCATCAAAAATACAGCCCTCTTCCGCTTGAGCTAAAAGAGAGCTGCTTTACCTAGGGCCTGGCACATGATAAATATCTTTTTCCATCACCCCAGACCCAAACCTGTAACCAGAGTCAGCTCCAAGCAGATAAATCAGTCAAACAAGCACTTGGGCAGCTCATCAGTACCCAGCAAATTGGAAGATCCTTTGCCTCTGAAATGCCTGAGAGCTGCCCTGATATGGCATGAGATTTTAACAGTAGAATCAAAGAATATCAGGGTTGGAAGGGACCTCAGGAGGTCATCTAGTCCAACCCCCTGCTCAAAGCAGGACCGATCCCCGACTAAATCATCCCAGCCAGGGCTTTGTCAAGCCTGACCTTAAAAACTTCTAAGGAAGGAGATTCCACCACCTCCCTAGGTAACGCATTCCAGTGTTTCACCACCCTCCCAGTGAAAAAGTTTTTCCTAATATCCAACCTAAATCTCCCCCACTGTAACTTGAGACCATTACTCCTTGTTCTGTCATCTGCTACCACTGAGAACAGTCTAGAGCCATCCTCTTTGGAACCCCATTTCAGGTAGTTGAAAGCAGCTATCAAATCCCCCCTCATTCTTCTCTTCCGTAGACTAAACATCCCCAGTTCCCTCAGCCTCTCCTCATAACTCATGTGTTCCAGTCCCCTAATCTTTTTGTTGCCCTCTGCTGGACACTTTCCAATTTTTCCACATCCTTCTTGTAGTGTGGGGCCCAAAACTGGACACAGTACTCCAGATGAGGCCTCACCAATGTCGAATAGAGCGGAACGATCACGTCCCTCCATCTGCTGGCAATGCCCCTACTTATACAGCCCAAAATGCCATTGGCCTTCTTGGCAACAAAGGCACACTGTTGACTCATATCCAGCTTCTTATCCACTGTAACCCCTAGGTCCTTCTCTGCAGAACTGTTGCCGAGCCATTCGGTCCCTAGTCTGTAGCGGTGCATGGGATTCTTCCGTCCTAAGTGCAGGACTCTGCACTTGTCCTTGTTGAACCTCATCACATTTCTTTTGGCCCAATCCTCCAATTTCTCTAGGTCCCTCTGTATCCTATCCCTACCCTACAGCGTATCTACCTGTCCTCCCAGTTTAGTGTCATCTGCAAACTTGCTGAGGGAGCAATCCACATCATCCTCCAGATCATTTATGAAGATATTGAACAAAATCAGCCCCAGGACCGACCCTTGGGGCAATCCACTTGATACCGGCTGCCAACTAGACATGGAGCCATTGATCACTACCCATTGAGCCCGACAATCTAGCCAGCTTTCTATCCACCTTATAGTCCATTCATCCAGCCCATACTTCTTTAACTTGCTAGCAAGAATACTGTGGGAGACAGTGTCAAAAGCTTTGCTAAAGTCAAGGAACAACACGTCCACTGCTTTCCCTTCATCCACAGAACCAGTTATCTCGTCATAGAAGGCAATTAGATTAGTCAGGCATGACTTGCCCTTGATGAATCCATGCTGACTGTTCCCGATCACTTTCCTCTCCTCTAAGTGCTTCAGAATTGATTCCTTGAGGACCTGCTCAGGATTTTTCCAGGGACTGAAGTGAGGCTGACTGGCCTGTATTTCCCAGGATCCTCCTCCTTCCCTTTTTTAAAGATGGGCACTACATTAGCCTTTTTCCAGTCGTCTGGGACTTCCCCCGATCGCCATGAGTTTTCAAAGATAATGGGCAATGGCTCTGCAATCACATCCGCAAACTCCTTTAGCACTCTCGGATGCAACGCATACGGCCCCATGGACTTGTGCACGTCCAGCTTTTCTAAATAGTCCCAAACCACTTCTTTCTCCACAGAGGGCTGGTCACCTCCTCCCCATGCTGTGCTGCCCAGTGCAGTAGTCTGGGAGCTGACCTTGTTCGTGAAGACAGAGGCAAAAAAAGCCTTGAGTACATTAGCTTTTTCCACATCATCTGTCAGTAGGTTGTCTCCCTCATTCAGTAAGGGGCCCACACTTTCCTTGACTTTCTTCTTGTTGCTAACATACCTGAAGAAACTCTTCTCGTTACTCTTAACATCTCTTGCTAGCTGCAACTCCAGGTGTGATTTGGCCTTCCTGATTTCACTCCTGCATGCGCGAGCAATATTTTTATACTCATCCCTGGTCATTTGTCCAATCTTCCACTTTTTGTAAGCTTCTTTTTTGTATTTAAGATCAGCAAGGATTTCACTGTTAAGCCAAGCTGGTCGCCTGCAATATTTACTATTCTTTCTACACATCGGGATGGTTTGTCCCTGTAACTCAATAAGGATTCTTTAAAATACAGCCAGCTCTCCTGGACTCCTTTCCCCCTCATATTATTCTCCCAGGGGATCTTGCCCATCAGTTCCCTGAGGGAGTCAAAGTCTGCTTTTCAACAGCCAACAGCCAGAGTTGGCCACTGTTGTTGGAGAGTCAATTGGCTAAATAATCCACCTTCAAGAGATGCTGCCCTTTGCGAGGAGCAATTGGACTATCACAGATGGGGTGAAGTGAGGCTGTTGGGGGGAGAAGGGGAATGCATTTTTTTTTAGAAGGTGAACGATCTGCACCATCAGAAATGCTGTAAGTGTAGGGGATGCGGCCAAGCACACATCACTATTTTTCATGGACATGCGTTTTAATTAGGAATTAAAGTTTTGTTGCAGACCTTGACATTCACAGCCCCCAAACCAAAACCATTGGTGCACATTAATGTGAATCATTCAGACATGAGGAAATGGGCTTCCTATGAATCTAGGGCCTGATCCATTAAAGTCTACAGGAGCTGCACTCAAACTTCGACAGATGCAATATCAGCCGGCTGGCCCTACACAGCCTCCCCTCGCAATCCTTGTATTTGCATGCCGTGCTTTGCAAGTAGGGAACTATTTAAAGAGATTAGATTCGTTATTTCCCTGCCTGTGTTATTAGTAACACCTGAGGTTACTGACAGTGGAAGAATTCTACATAAGGAGACATTCTGGCAAGATATCAGAGAACATTTCCCTACAAAGTTCTGTAGGGTTGGGGAACTATCTCCAAGGGAAGGAGATGGAAGCTCCACCACATGAGCCATTTAAAATTTTCTCCCTCCTAATTATATAAAGGCTGCCAGATATCAGGATTTCAGATCCAGATGACTGCTTGGGAGAGCAAATTAGGTGTTGTTTGAAAAAGGGAAGTTCTTACCACATTGCCAGGATCTCTTAAAGTACCAGATTGACCATACAAATGCAGGGGTTATGTGAAATCTCCTTGCCTTGTAGGGAGCCAGAGACCAGAGTGGAAAGGACAGGAGAGCACTTAGGAAACATGGAATTGATGAGGCAGATTGTGCTAGGATTAGAAACCTCATCTTCAGCATGCATCAAATCTCCAACAGCAATGAAGAAATTTACACCCTAGGTCTGACTTTCATTTGCACAAAGGCATCTTTACATACTACGGTAGTATGAAGAGATCTTATTTACCCCCTTCTTTAAAGGCCCCTTTATGCTGCCAGAGCCATGCAAAGGGGCCTTTGTGTAACTAAGAATGAGGCCCTCTCCTGGTTCTTGTAAAAGGGACAAGGTGATTCTGTGAGTTGAGTCTTCAAGGCAAAGTGTCCTGAGATCCTGTCCCAAGGTCACCAGCATCACTGAGCCCTTCTTCAGCACTGATTACAGAGGTACTGGGGACTGTCTGCATGGGGATCGGTGAGTAAGACTGTCTTAGTCTTAGAAGAAGATCAAGCCAGTGAAACAAAGGAGATGGACTTCTGGGGATTCAAAGGAGCGCTCAGAGCTTCCTCAAAGAGAAGGGATTTTCATCTCTCTTCTGATCCTAGCCAGCAAATGGAAGACAGGCAATGCAGTTGTTAGAGCAGTGACCTTCACTGAAACAAGCCAAACGCCTTGCTGGTCTGTAACAGACACTGTAAAAGTGCCAGAGATGCACCTTTTGAAATCAGACTCCTTTGGATCAGCCCTCATCATAAAAGCAGTGAGCAGAGGTGAGAACAGACAATAGTGCCAAAAAGAGAAGTGGCTTTACAGACCCACCAAACCTAAAGCAACTACTTCTGTTAATGCCAAGTCATCATGGCCAGAAAATAAACAGATAATCTGTGTAACGGGGAGATGGTTCTGAGGCACAAAAAGTGAAGAACTGTGGGAAAAGGGGCTTCATATGTCTAGGCATGGCTAGGGATGGAGATACATGCAATGAATGAAATTCACAATTGTGCAAAACAGAATCAGGCCAGTCAAGAACAATTCAGCATGTTTGAAGCATCATTAAGCAATGATCGGAGAAAGATTCATTTTAGTGAATGTACTGCTGCAGGGCTATGAGCATCAGCCATTCCGTGTCTACCGTTGGTCTCATCGATGTTTCATTAGATTTTACAACCAGGAGGAACTGTTATGATCTGAATTCCTGCATCGCACAGGCCAGAGATTATACAGCAAAGTGGCATCCTCCACACAGCATACAGGGCATGGCAGGTTTCATTGGCAGGGTGCTCTGGTAGTACTGATACTTCCACATTCAGGCTACACCCCATTCCTCTCACTGATTCCTGCATCCAGTCCAGTAACTAAATAAATGTGTAACGTATGTGTGACCATTTAAGAGATATTCAACATTTCTACTTCGAAACTTATTTTGTCTGTATTATGAAAGGAACAACTGCTCAGCAAACCATTATCTTCAAGCTAACAATTACAAGGCCAATTATTCTGTCTGATTTAATAGAGAAATGGAATAATTTTATGTTATCACATTGCAACAGCAAGACAATTTCACAACAGACAAATTCAGTCAGGGTAGATCACCTGCTTTTTTATTGTCCGTAATTCATCACATATCACTTACTAGGCAGGCACAGCATCTAACAGGCAGTTACAATATTATTCTCGGGGGAAAAGGCACATCAGCATTGTTGGGTGAGATCTAGGGACAGCTTAGCAACCATGAACTAATGTTTGTTCCTTTCAGTCCATTTAAAATTCCATCTTCTTGGAAGGGCTTTTAGAAAAGTAGCATGAACATTACATTAGTTTATAAATAGAAGGTGGAATTTTCAAACAATTCAGTGTTGACCTAACTCTTTGACTGATCTCGGGGGTAAAATAAAATCTATTTCAATGGCAGCAGATTTAGGCAAGTGTGCAGTTGCTTGTGCTCTCTAAGGTGACAGCCCTGGACAATGCAATTCTCTGCTTATTCCCAGAGAAAGTACACTTTAGACAGCAACAGTGCACGAGTCTTCACTCTGCTCCCTCAACAATCTGCTCCAAGCTTGGCCTGGAGTAGCCACTCACTTTGTGTTGCTGTGAAGGAGTGTACAAGGATCCTATCTGTGAATTGGGCCTCTGCTGTCTCACCCACCTACCCCTGGTTGGACGTAATCTTACCCCTTCTCTTCAAACTTCTCAGGAAGCACCATGTTAACTATGGGTGGCATTTTCAAAGCCCGTAAGTGATATAGGAGCACATGTCTCCAAAGAAAATTAATGGGACTTGTGGGGGTGGGCTTTCAAAAGGGCCTAAGCAAGTGAAGCACCTAACTCCCATTGACTTTCAAAGGGATTTGTGCTCCTGTGTTATGCAGAAGCTTTTGAAAATTCCATGCCAATAGGAACTAAAAAGGAAACTGTTAGCAACAGTGTCTTTGGAAAGAACACTTTATTCTCTCTGCTCTTCTAGAGCCCTGTCAGAAGTATGAGAACAAGGAGACCTCCTAGGCCAGGGCCCTGCCAATGCAGGATTGTTCCTGCCAGTCTGTTTCTCTAATGCTTTGTTCATTTAGCTTTAACGACTCATGTAATGGAGCTACATTATTCCCCAGATCTCACTGTTGGGAAATATAATCTAAGGTCACCATTGTGATCAGCTAGTCTGACCTCCTGTATAAGGCAGGCCCCAGAAATTCCCTGAATCGATTCCTGTTTGCACCTAGAGCAGCTCTAGAAAAACAACATCCCATCTCAATTTAAAAATGGTCAGTGACCGAGAACCCACCACAACCCTTGGTAAGTTGTTCCACTGGAAACGTTCCCCAAGACGCTTCTGAAAGATCCCTCTGTGCTGCCCTTTGCCCCAACGTGCCATTGTAGCAACATGCCGCGTTGATGGTTGAATTCCCATGGTGGCATTCCCGTTGGGCTGTAACTGCTGCTCGGACCACAAGCCTTCCCCGCTTCTCACCACTCACCTGAATGCTTTGCCAGCTGATGTGCCAGGGGGACAGACCCAACACAGGCTCCTTCTCCCACACTCAGAGGACCAGCAGATTAGCTCTTCTTTCCAGACCAGCTGCCCAAGCAGCCCTTGCAGCTTTCCCCAGCAACCTGCCTCTCCCCGTTTTCCCTCTTCCCTGTCACTACTCACCCCCACCCCCAGCCCCCCAGCTCCTGCTTGGTTGCTCGCTCACCCACCCTCGCCTCAAGTCCTGAACATGGAGAAAAAAAAATGATCAGGTAAGACAGGGTTAATTTCACCCCACTGTTTCTAGCAATGTTGTGTCTAGCGTCCCTCACGCAAAGTGTGTCCCAAAACACTCTGTAGCTGAGGGGTACACGTCTGCACATGGTGCAAGTTACATCAATCCGTAGTGTAGAGATGTTGCCCAATGAATAAATTAAAGCACTTAGACAGATCCCTGAAGGAATGGGTGTGGGAACTGAGAGGTACTGAATAGGTCAGGGAAGGAAGGGATATTTTCAGCTTTTAAAAAAAGAGAACAACAAGGCAGCGAAACACAGACGGTCCCTGACCCAGCATGTGGGGAAGAGGAGGTTCCCATTCCAGCAGTGGTGTTGGGATGGGAGAGGACAGGAGATATGAAGAGCTAGAGCACTGGGCAGGGGAGGACAGAGAGAGGGAGCAGTTCTGAGAAGAAGGCAGCATGGAGCTGGCTCCTGCCATCGGTGAGGCATTGGGGGAATGGTTTGAGATGCAGTCACACTTCAGGCAAGGAAGAAGCTGGTTAAGTGTCTTCTGCACATGCTGCACTCTGGAAAACTGGGCTTTAGGGAGGCTTCAAAGACAGGACGAAAGGAACGTAGGAACGACTGTACTAGGTCAGACCAAGGGTCCATCTAGTCCAATGTCCTCTCTCCAGCAGTGGCCAGATGCTTCACATAAAGGTGCAAGAAGCTCGGTAGTGGGGAATTATGGAACCATCTGCCTGCTGGCAAAGTTTCTACCTAGCCCTAGGCACTTCATGGTTGCCTGATGTCTGGAGCATGATGGTTTATATCCGCACGGATAGAGCCTCAGCAGATCTAAGTTGTCAGAGTTCCATTGACTTTAATGGTGCTAGGACAATGTACACCAGCTGAGGATATCCCCTAAATCTTTATCCAATCTACGTAACTGTGGATGCTCTAATGTATAAAGGGTTGTGATTTTCTACATAGTCTAGGGGAATTCAGACACATCTCCCATTAAAAATGAATGCAGGATGTGTCTAGACCCCCTAGAGGTCTTTGAAAACTCTAGTAAACCACTATCTATTTTATTTGGAAACCTGCTAAGCAACTTATTTGAATGCTGGCTTGTGCCAGTGAGCTCCACAGGGTAATTCAGTGTTGCCTCCAAATAGTTCTTCATATCAGTTTTCAATTTGTTGCTTTGCACTTTCATTGGCTGGCCCCCTTTTCTAGTATCCAGGGAGAGAGTAAACAGCATTTCCTGGGTGAAGTTGTTTAATCATGGTTTGTTATTCGATATATCTATATTATCTCCTTTCTTAATGTTCTCCTCTCTAAACAACCCTAATAGTTTCAAACTCTCCTCACATGGGAGTCCTTCATGCCCCTCACTGTTGTATATACGAATTGTAATAGACTCCAGAGGAAATGAAAGGGCGAACAAGCATTTCAGCAGAGTAAAGCTGAGGCAATGAAGCAGGTAGGTGTGAACAGAGGCAGATTTGCAGGAGAAGAAAGAGTTCAGGGATAAGGATGATGCCAAAGTTCCCAACAGCAAAAGGCTGGAGAGTCTTACAAACAACCAGTTATATGAACTGTTTTCTGATGCGGGGAGAGAGGGGGAAAAAATCACGTAACAAAAGTATGTTGATGAAGAACAAATCAACATCCCTTCAAATTCTGATGCCTTCAATGCATTGACAACCACTTTGCTTGTAGTCTGAAGGATGAGAAGAAAGCAATGCAGAGCACCATATGCAATTTATGTACTGTGCTACTGAAATCTTGAGACATTTAATTGTATGAACTTTTGAATTTTGTGAACTCCTGAATCTTCAATTAGTTAATAAAACAGGGGTTCCACTGTCTAGTGTCCCACCACACTGCAGAAGGTTGAGGCCCACTATAGTAGATGAAGGAGAAGCACAAGGACTCTTAATGAAGTCCAGCAGTGGCATCACCCCTGGGCCACTCCAAACACTCCCCTACTTTTCTTGTTTATACTCACTTTAGATACTTCTTGATTATTCCTGTACCCTCCCTTGGTTATTATTATACAGAATAGATTTGTTCTTTAAATCTTTCCTCCTAAGTCAGCTCCTCATTGCTGCTCCTTCTGGCATGGAGATAAAAGAGTATTCCATGGAGGATTCCAAGGATCTGGAGCCAGTACTTTAGCAGGTATAAATGAGAAAAGCTCCCTTGAAGTCCAGTTTACACCAGCTGGGGATCGGGCCCATTCTGTCATATTTTTGGATTCAGACCCATTTTACCCCCTATTAGCAACAGAGCTTTATTTTCTTATTCAATAAAGAAACTTGAAATATTTCAAAAGTGATACAGAATTACATGGTGCTTAGCTGTAGAATTAAATCAGGAGGTTGATTTAAAAAGGCCATTTAAAGCCTACAAGAAGATTAACTGAACTCCTTTAGGCTTTCAAAAAATAAATTATTCATCTCCCAATAGCTCAATTCATCCAGAGATAAGCCCTGGAAAAGCACATTGGCGGAGAAAAAACCCCTCATATACTGGTATGCAAATAGCCTGAGCAAGAAGCATGCCAGAGCAAGAGGGTGAACACACTATTACAAGTGTTTGTGTATGAAGACATAATTGCAGAGCACGACTAATGAAACCATTTAGCAAGGGTCAAGGAAGGCAAAGGTAGGGGAAACAAAAGCTTAACCTCTCATTTTTGTTACCAGAAAAATAGTGAGTCAGCAGCATCGTGAGACAGCCTAGTGCATCGCCAGAACACAAGATTCCTGTCTGCCTGCTGGGTAACATACAGGCCCTGACACGTCACTGTTTTGTAGTGACATTGTACTGTTCTTATGAATAATCATCATTCAGCATCACTCGAACTGCAGCCCAGCGTGCAGCTAGCAATCTGGAGTGGAAAGAAAGCATTTCTGTAGCACAAGCAAGCTTCCCAGTTCCTGGTTTTATTTAGCCATATCCTCAGTTGGTATAAACTGAAGCAGCTGGGCCATGACCCAAGCTTTGATTCCCAGTGTTCTGACTGACTGTGATGCTGTCACTGAGGCAAAGAGAGGGGAGTGCTTAGAGAGGGTTCGAATTTTTCAACATTTCAGGGGAAAAAATTTCAATGACATTTTTTGCAAATTTCCCCCCAGATTTTTAATGAACTCTAGAGCGGTAAAGACGTAAGGATGGGAACAGTGTGACAAAGCATGGCTGAACTGGGGAAAATACCAAGAGGGAAGTGGGGACAGAGAAAAGATGTGAAGAGCGAAAAAGAGCCATTTCCTACAATTGCAATAGTCTGTGTCTGCAGGTTGAACAGGGGGAGCCCAAGGCATCTTTCCAATGAGCACAGAAGAGAATGCCTATCACTATACCACTGTCCACCTGGATGCCAATAGGACTGTACCACTGTCCGCAGTATTGGGAAACTCGAATCTGCCATCTCTAGCAGACCATTTGTCCAATCCCTCCAATAGCCTGTCTCTGGACGTGGTCAATATCTATTTCTTCAGCGAGAGGACAGAGCCCTCAATATATTTTGCCAGTACCCTATGATGTGTATGGGGAAAGGTATCCTTCCTGATTCCGGAAATGATCAATTACATGCTGCAGGATCAGGTTACTGTCTTAGCTTGCTTGGACTGCATGTGTAGTTAGTAGTTATAAAGGCAAAGCCGCCTTCTGTCAGCAGAGCTGCTGCATCTACACTGGGGGTTTTCCCAGCACAGCTAGCTGGAGGGTGTGGCTTTTTCACACCCTGATTTACATCGCTCTGCTGTCAAAACTTCGCAGCGTTGACCTGGCCTCTATGGCAGCAGGATTGGGCCCATTAACGACAGCCTGAAAAGCAGGGATGATTCAGTTTTCATTATATCCTTAATTTTGAAACCCCTGTCAAACCCCCTGTATTCGTTCACATTTCCAGGGTAAAGACTGCAGGCTTGTGGTATGTCCTGGCCTGGCATAGTGTGATTTGTTAAGATATTTCATCATCTCAATTATCTTACTGTTTCCTTGTGTTCCTCCCACCACTTTGTAGCATCCACCCATTCTCTCTCACCATAAACATAGATTGTAAGCTTTTTGGGGGCAGGGACCATCTTTGTCTTACAGGTGTGTACAGCACTTACAGAACAAGGACTTTGATCCCTGCCTGGGACCTCCAGGTGCTACTGCAATCCACATAATCAACAACAGTTATGGGGTGGGATTTTCAAGAGCACAAGTCTTACTACAGAGAATTCTTTCCTGGGTATCTGGCTGGTGAATCTTGCCCATATGCTCAGGGTTTAGCTGATCGCCATATTTGGAATCGGGAATGACTTTTCCTCCAGGGCAGATGGGCAGAGGCCCTGGAGGTTTTTCGCCTTCCTCTGTAGCATGGGGCATGGGTCACTTGCTGGAGGATTCTCTGCTCCTTGAAGTCTTTAAACCGCGATTTGAGGACTTCAATAGCTCAGACATAGGTGAGAGGTTTTTCGCAGGAGGGGGTGGGTGAGATTCTGTGCCCTGCGTTGTGCAGGAGGTCGGACTAGATGATCATAATGGTCCCTTCTGACCTTGATATCTATGAATCTATGAAGTCCTAGGTGAAAGCCTGTGGGACTTGTGCTTCTAAGTCACTAGGCCCAGCTTTTTAAAGGTATTCAGGTCTTGCTGGGTTCAGCGTCACAACACAATTGATTTAGGATCCTAAATCTCATTGACAGCCAATGGGATTTAGCCTCTTGAGTGCCTAAATTCCATTTGAAAATGAGATTTAGGTGTTGCAAAGCTAAGTGCAGCAATGCCTAAATGCCTTTAAAACTCTGGGCCTAATGACTTAGAAGCACAAGTTCCACAGGCTTTCAACAGGTTGTGTACTTCTAAGTCACTAAGGGTACGTCTACACAGCAAGCAGAATCCTGTGGTGTGGGTCTCAGAGCCTGGACCTACGGACTTGGGCTCACACTATGGTGCTAAAAAATAACTGCCTAGATATTTGGGTTCAGGCTGGACGTCAGGCTCTAAAGCCCAACCTAGGGAGGCTTCAGAGCCTGAGCATCCACATGGCTCTTTTTAGCACTGAGTAAACCCAAGTCTGTCGCTACAGGCTGAGACTCACTGCTACAGATTCCTGCTTGCTGTGTAGACACACCTGCAGATGCTATGGAAAAACCTGCCAACCATTATCTTCACAGGTGCTCTGTCAGCTAGTACAAAAAGGTTACCCAGTCACAGAATCAGGGCCGGCTCCAGGGACCAGCGAACCAAGCAGGAGCCCAGGGCGGCAGGACGTCGGGCTCTGGGGCGGCAATCTGCCCTTGGCGGGGGCGGGAATTCAGCGACCGCTCTGCGGCAGTTCGGCGGCGGGGATTTGACTCTTCTTCGGTTGCCAGCAGCAATTCAGCGGCCGCACCATCACTCCGCCTCTGTGTTCGGCGGCAAGGTTTTTTTGTTTTGTTTTTGGCTAGAATTAAGGTTGCATGGCTGTCCGACACAAACCCTGATTTTTAGAGATTTGTAACTCAGGCGTTAGTGCAGAGGGCTGAAAACGGTCACCTGCCTTTGCAGCAATAGCATTTGTTTCCGTTAGAAGCCGGTTATGTGACATGAGATACGTGCTACAGTAATTTAAAAACCCAGCTGTCTCTGGGTGTCCCCCCTTCCTCTGAATCCAAAGTTGTTTATGCAGAATGAGGAGACAGCATGTACTGGTCCAAATCCCCAGGGGTGTAAATTGACAAGTCTCTTGGCTTCAGTGAGCTATGTTGATTTACACCAGCTGAAAATATGGCCCATAAAGAACAAACACACACACAAAGGATGCATTTATTTCAAGCACTGAAACTAACTGGCAGAGAGCTGTCTGAGAAAGCTTCCTATAATGCTGTCCATGCTGTACCTGTGCTGTGGCTATATATAGGACTGCAATTTCCAGGGCTGTCAGCTAGGAAGCTTTCAGAACCAAAGCATTCACTAAAAAAAGTACGCTAATTATAGGGAGAGATAGCTGGCGTGATTCTATTCTCAAACTGGTGTGAAGCTGGAGTAACTCCACTGAAGTGTATGGCATTACACAGAGATGTAAAATTTGATGTGAGAACAGGCCCAGCATGTCTGCTATTTGGGGTCAACGGCATTATTTGTTT
The DNA here is from genome assembly GCF_965152235.1 of Eretmochelys imbricata. Lineage (NCBI taxonomy): Eukaryota > Metazoa > Chordata > Testudines > Cheloniidae > Eretmochelys > Eretmochelys imbricata. The sequence continues at coordinate 129,227,134 of NC_135576.1, read as the reverse complement.
TTGCCTAGTGAATAGAGAAAGCTGTTTCCCAAGCAAAAGAAGGTAGGGAGATATTTACCATCACACAAAAATACAATAAGACTGTACAGTATACAGATTTATTCCTGCAACCCTAACGCATGTGAGTAGTTCTCAATTATGCAAAGTACTCTACTGCCTTCAATACACTTAAATAAATCTAAATACACACAGTGGCTGCGTGAGGACGGTTTTCTCCTTGCAGGACAGAGTCTTACATTTGACAGCTGGAGTAATGGCATTGCTATGGATTCTAACCAAACATACAGCGTAGATTTGACTGAGAAAAGCTTCTTCCAAACAGAGGGGCCAGACTGGGATAGGTCTTGCACATCCTCCCCAGTAAGGGTCATGCAGCCCTTCCCACTCCTTATGCAGCTGTGAAAGAGCCTCTCACAACAGCAGACCCAGCACTAGGGGAGCAATTGCCTGAAGGGGCAGGGAAAGGTGGGAGCATATGAGGCCATGACCCAACCCCTCTGCACTGGCCGGTAGAGTGGAACTCACACACCACGGGGATTAATCTGATCAGTTCTGCTCCAGGAGGGGCCCTGGCTGCTGAAAAGTTGGGGAAAGATTCTGAGAATTATTATGTGGAGGGGGAAGAGCCGCTCATTGAGTGGTTCCCAAATGCCAAGCGAGTTGGAAAACTCCACTTTCCTCCCAGCTGCTCTCGAGAGCTTCCGGCACAGCTATTGATGGTGAGGCAGCCGTAAGTTCCCCAGTGACACGTACGTCTCTGCCCCGCTTCTGGACGAGATCAGATACAACTTTGCCTTCCTACTCTCCTCATCCGGCACAGAGATCTGTGCGCACCTAGGACTCTGGCATCCACCGGGCCACCTCTGGGTTAGATTCCTGTCCGCAAAATTCTGGGGGCTTCAAGCCACTTGCCATGGTTTGTGCGGCTAGTTATAACCCCACCCTGAAGCAAAGTCTCCCAGGCCAGCTGGCTGCTACCACGTTTTGCTGGCAGCAAGCGACGTGGCGAGTTGGAGGAAAGATCTCTGCTAAGTGCTGTGCGCGGGCAATGCTACGTATGGCGAGGCTCTACCGTTTCAGAGATAGGAGCCCTGGCCCCAGTGTATAGTGCTGTGTCACACCAAATCAGGGCCCTCCTGAAACCTGACCCTCTTCCTCCAGTTCCAGTCATCAGATTATGTCTTTCCCATTTCATAAACACTCATCAATCATCAACTACTTTCCTATCTCACAACACGCCCATAGGCCAGACTTTACTAGCACGCAATCTAGTCGGGTCAGAGCTGCTGGGTGAGGGCCATGGCTATACATGGGCATGCAGGGTGTCACCTGCAGGCTGTTTGAGGAGCCCAGGTTGGGAGCTACATCAGCGTGCATTGCGAGGCACCCAAGGTTGCAGGGCAGGCAGTGACAGAGCCCCTCACTTGTCTGGACTGCACCCTAGAATGGGGTTTGCCAACCCTCCAGGATTGACCTGGAGTCTCCAGAAATTATACCAGTGTTTAAGTAAAGATTATGTCATGTGATTAAATCTCCAGGAATATGTCCAACCAAAATTGGCAACCCTACTAGAATGTGATAGTATCCACTTCCAAAAGTTGGAATAGTAATCTTTTGTCAGGAGACTGTGTTTTTCCTTGAAGATAAATAAATCCACTCTTTCCCCATGACTATGAAACAAAAGCAGTCTGGTCATATCTCCAGTGAATGTGGCGAACAATTGAGCACAGTCCTTTCTAACATATTTGAAGACTATCATCAGGTTCCCCTTTAGTCTGCTTTTCTAAGGACCAAGCATACCCAGTTTTTGTAAAGTTTCCTCATAGGTCAGGTTTTCTAGACTGTTTATCGCTCTCCTCTGGACTCTCTCCAAATTTGTCAACATGTGTGCTACCCAGAACTGGAGTGCGATACCCAGAACTGGACACAGCACTCCAGCTGAGGCCTCACTAGTGCAGAGTAGATTGGGACAGTTATCTCCCGTGACTTACATACAACATTCCTGTTTATACATACAACGTCCCAAAATGACGTTAGCTTTTTTCACAACTGCATCACATTGTTAGCTCATATGCCTTTGTGATTCACTACAACCCCTAGGTCTTTTTGGGAGTGCTACTGCCTATCCAGTTATTCCCCATTGTGTAGTTGGGCATTTGATATTTTTTTCCTTCTTAAGAATAGTACTTTGCACTTATCTTTATTGATAAAGATCTTGTTGATTTTAGACCCATTCTCTAATTCATTAAGGTCAATTTGAATTCTAATCATGTCCTTCAAAGTGCTTGCCACCCCTCTCAGTTTGGTGTCAGCAAGTTTTAGAAGCACAGTCTCCCTTCCATTATCCAAGTCTCTAATGAAAATATTGACACTGACAAACCCACAACAGACCCCTATGGGGCCCCACTAGATACATCCTCCCAGCTTGACAGCGAACCACTGATAATTACTCTTTGATTACAGTCTTTCAATCAATTATGCACCTACCTTAAAATAATTTCATCTAGACCACAAATCCCTAGATTTCCTATGAGAATGTCATGTGGGACTGTGTTATATCTTGATTTTAATAAGATTTTAACACGTACAGCTTTGCCCCTGCCCACTGAGCTAGTACCTTGTCAAAGAAGAAAATTAGATTAGTTTGGAATAATTTGTTCTTGACAAATCCATGTTGGCTATTCCTGATTACCCTATTATCCTCTAGGTGTGTACAGATTGTTTAATAATGGCTTCCAGTATCTTTCCAAGTATTGAAGTTAGGCTGACTGGTTTATAATTCCCTGGGTCATCTTTGTTCCCCTTTTTAAAGATAGGTACTGTGTTTACCATTCTCCATTTTTTTGGGATCTCAACCATCCTCCACAAGTTCTCAAAGATCATCACTAACAGTTCCGAGATTGCTTCAACTAATTCCTTAAGTATCACAGATGTATTCAAGTCATGAAATTTATCTTAACTTAAATATTCTTTAACCTGTTCTTTTCCAAGTCTGACTTGTGTTCCTTTCCCCCTTGTTGTTAGTATTAATTGAGTAAAGTATGTGGTCAAAATTAACTTTAGTGACAATTGATGTAAAACAGGCATTAAACACCCCAGCCTTCTTGAACTCACCCATTACTAGCTCTACTTCCCCACTAAGTAGTGGACCCACACTTTCCTTTGTCTTTCTCTTGCTCCTAATGTATTTAAAGACCCTCTTATTGTCTTATGTCCCTTACTAAGTGTAACTCATTTTGTGCCTTAACCTTTTGATTTTGTCCCTACACGCACATGCTATTTTTATACTAATCCTTAGCAATTTGTCCATGTTTCCACTTTTTGTAGGATTCCTTTTTGATTTTCAGGTAATTAAAAAGCTCCTATTGGAGCCCTATTAGCTTCTTACTATTATTCCTATCTTTCCTTCGATTGGGATAGTTTGCAGTAGTGCCTTTTATATTATCTCCCTGAGAAACTACCAGCTCTCAGGAACTCCTTTTCCCCTTAAATTGTCTTCCCATGGGACCTTACCTACCACTTTTCTGAGTTTGTTAAAGCCAGCTTTTTTGAAGTGTACTGTACTTATTCTGCTGCTCTTGTTCCTTCCTTTTTTTAGCATCACGAAATCTGTCACTTCATGATCTCTTTCACACAAACTGCCTTCCATCTTCAGCTTCACAACTGATTCCTTCCTGTTAGTCAGAATCAAGTCTAAAATGACTGTCCTACTGGTTACTTCTTCCACCTTCTGAAGCAAGAAGTTGTCCCCAATACATTTCAAGAACTTATTTGAAATTGAGTGTTTTGCTGTATTTCTTTTCCAATAACTGCCTTGATAGTTTAAGTCCCCCATTATTTACCAGGTCTTGTGTTTTGGATATTTTTGTTATTTGTTCAGGATGATGTGCCCATGGTGTTAGGATAAAGCACAATTTTCTGACTAGTCACAGATGGAAATGGGTAGGTTTTGCCACCATGACTATTTAAGCTTGCACTAGCAATGATCAGTCCAAAAAGACCCCAAGGCTGCAATTTAGCAATCCGAGGGCAGATGCCTTCGGTGGAGGGGAGTCATAGGAAGGGACCTCAGGAGGTCATTTAGTCCAACCCCCTTCTCAAAGCAGGACCAATCCCCAATTTTTGCCCCAGATCCCTAAATGGCCCCCTCAAGGATTGAACTCACAACCCTGGGTTTAGCAGGCCAATGCTCAAACCACTGAGCTATCCCTCCCCGCAAAGGGATGTTATAGAAAAGACTCATTTCCCTGACCCTATGGAAAATGTCTCCCCCGCAATGTCTTAACTCAACCACCTGTTTGTATTATGGAGGGAGCAGAGCATCCTGCTGGGGTCAGAGGAGACACTGAAGCCAACAGTCTCTCAGCTGAAACATTGTGTGTGTAGGAAAATTGGGGGAGGGGGTGGATTGGTCGTAGGGCATTCCCAGTGATGGGCCTCCCAGTCTGGACGTTGCTTTCCCAGTGCCTCAGTTTCTTGGTGTAAAGGACAAAGTAGAAAGCCTCTCTCTTTGCAGGTGTTTGCTCATGGGGATGGATAGGACAATGTTTGTCTCATTTCTTTTTGCCTTTGATAAGAGGAAGATATGCTTGTGCCCTCTATTAAATTATGTACATGCTCCCTGAGACACTGTGGGTCTATAAATCCAAAGAGGAGCAAATAAATATGAGGTTCCCTAGTTACTGAAGTTTCCTGGTGCATAGAGAGAGCAAGGTTTAGGACCCATTCCTTGGGACAAATAGGAACACTGGGACTACAGATTTGTTTAGTAGAAGCATTGGGAATATGTTCAAAACCCTGGAGAGAGACCTCAGTACCAGAAAAGGAGTTTATGGGTCTCTACAACTGAATGATTCCATCTGCAATTTCTAAAGTATGTTGTGTTCCTACAGGATTCCAAAAATCTCTTTCATCCTCAAAAAGCTGGAGCAAATTTTATTTCCAATAAGGGCTCCAAGTCCCCTGGATCCCATGTGGAATCTTAATTCTCCATACATTCTTTAATGGCCCAGATCCAAAAAGTTTTTCTTTGTCCACATGATATTTCATTCTGTGATAAAAATAGCACTTTGTCTCACCCTAGGACTTCAAAACACTTTACAAAGGCAATTTTTCCCTCAAGATAGCTATGGAGACGGTGAGGTAGAAAAAGTTTGAGCCTCTGAAAAGTTCAGCCCAGTTCATTTTTAGTTGAACTGGTTTAACTAATATCACTGATACATCAGTACCATATAGAGGTACAAACCCATTATGAGACACATCCTGCCTTAAAGAGCTTGCAATCTAAATTTTAAAAGTTTAAGGGGAAATTGAGGCATAGAAAGGTGTTCTGATTTACTTGAGGTCACACAGTAGATCAGCAGCAGAGCCAGGAATAGAAACCATGATTGTTGCTCTAGTCACTGGACCACAATACCTATTCTTGCAGTAAGCCTTCCCCCTTTACAAACTGCTTTTCACACTTGTGGTTTTGCAGTTTGAACAGAAAGCAGTAGTAAATCACTCCAGTTCTAGATCTTCCAGTTGTCTTAATGGACATCTTGCTTAAAATGTTAGAAATTTCCTTGAAGAAATCCGTAAAAAGAGTTTTAGTCTTACTTTCAAGGACCAATACCTAGCTGGAAACATGTTGTTTGCTTAATACATACGGCTGCTATTATAAGCATTTTGACTGCAAAGTTGTTATTTTTATGTCAGAGCTTTTCATGGTTAGTCTGCAGGCAATTAACTCCAGCCAGGTCCAATCCGTTCAAGGCAGTTCTAGGAATTATTCTTAAAGAAAGTCATAAGAGTTAGGCAAGGTGCTGAAAACAAATATTTAACTGCTGTAATGCACTGGATTTAGCTTCAAATCAGAAGGTCTCCGGTTTATAAGAAAGCAGCAGAACATTTTTCTAGTTCAGACATAGCATTGTATCCCTATAGGTCTGACTTCCCTATTTTTTTTTTAAATGAAGTCAGTTTTAATAGGCAAACCACTTACAATCACCATGAAAATATGTTATTGCGATGAAAATGGAAAAAGATCTGTGTGAACATTGGTTAAAATTGCAACATTTCATCTTAGGTGCATTTATGAACATTTATTTTTCCATGTTACAAGTTGGTTTTTTCAACACAAACATCTACTAAATTGTGCTCCCAGTCAGATTCATGGATTCTAGTTCAATCTTGTGAAAAATCTTGGGTTTTTGTATAGGGACATTTGCAAAGTAAAGCTGTATAGTTTTGTACAGCTCCAGTTGGCGCTGTGTGCCCTGAAGGAGCTCATGGCAAGTTCCAAAAGGTCAAGACCAGAGGTTCTCAAACTTATTTGATCAGTGGCCCCTTCTTTGTGTCTGTAGTCATTTACGCCCTCCCCCCCAAGTACATAGACCGCCAACCAGCCCTGATGGCAGAGCCGACAGCAGCAGCTGCTGGCTGGGTGCCCAGCTCTGAAGGCAGCATCGCTCCAGCACAGAAGTAAGGGTGGCAATGTGAAAAGTGATATTCGTCATCAAGATCACTTTTCACAGCAGACTTAGCGCCCCATTGTCACCCTTACTTCTGCGCTGCTGCTGACACCCAGGGGTTGACAGCCGAAGCTCCGCCACCTGCAGGGGAGGGATGGCAGGGGAAAGGAGAGCCCGAGCGGTGGGCTGCAGCTGTCCCCTTTATCCCCACCTCTTGCATGTGCGTGGCCCTTCTGCAGTCTGTGGCTGACAGTCAGAGCTCTTCAAAAATAAGGAAAAAAAAAAAAGAAAAAAACCCAAATACACAGCTCACACCTCCCTTGACACATTCCCAGGCCTCCCTTGGGAGGCTTGCCCCAGAGTTTGAGAGTCGCTGGTCTAGTCTGACATCTCCTGGTCTCCATAGAGGGAGCATCAGACAGCTGAGTGAGATGTTTTGGCTAGCGATGCGATCAGTATGCCGATGACGTTCACCAGTAGGGGCGGGATTCCGGTGCTGGCCTCTCTCCTTCACTTCAAGAGGAGCTGAGTTAGGTTAAGAAAAATCCTTGTATCTCCTGTGGACAGTCTTAAGCTTAAGGTGCAGGAGAGTCAGGAGCCCCGGGGCCCGATTCCTCACTGCCTCCTTGTGTTGTCATTTAAATCTGCCCAAATTGGGTGTAAAATGCTACTGGATCAGAAAGTCAGTGTTCAGTCCCCTGCAGCACTCACATCACACAGCTGTCAAGGACTATAGAGGTGAAAAGGATGGGAGATTTGTATTTTTTGCTCTGCCACAGATTCATTCTGTGACCTCAGCTAAGTCTCTTGATTTCTCTGTCTCACAGGGATGTTGGGAAATGACACTTATTTAATGAATGAACTTTGTGAAGCACGGTAGCTCCATACCTGGAAGGTGCTATGGAAACACTAAGACTGTGCAGTGCCTCTGATCTTCTCACACCTGTTTGAGAGAGTTGAATGGAGTGAACTGGCTCAATCTCTGCCTGCATGAAACAGAAGGGACACACTTAGGAAAGCACCTTGAGAATATGGTAGGCATGGAGCATGCCTGCTTTTTGCTACTGAAGGGATGGACCCACACAAGAATAAGGGGTAATTGTGGACCTTGGCTTGCTTCTCAGCTTCCAGATTTTCTTGGTGGCCAAAATATGTCACATTTTTGAATCTAGATCTGGTAAGACAATGGAAGCCATTTCTTTCCAGTCTGAACCTTGCTGCAGTTATTCCTGTCTTTGTAACTCCAAGGTAGAATTGTTGTAATGCTCTCTACAGGGGGCTGGCCTTGAAGACCATCAGATGTTTCAGCAGGTGCTTGCTTGGCCAACACTACTTCCTCTGGGCACCTTTCAAAGTGCTGACACTGCTCCCTCCAGTGGCCTCTGAAGTCAATGGAAGAAGTCCCACTACAGCAACCTGTGTGGAACTTGGAGGGAGGAACAAAGGTTGCAGCAGGGAAGTTTGGAGGCAGCACCAGGAAGTCAGTCTGTGTGCACACGGCTTGAATGCTAGCTGCAGTTGCAGCACTTCTGTAAATAGATTTTTTAAATAAAAAGCCAGTTTAATTTCATAGGCATGGCGCACTTGTGTCGTTACCCAGCACACCATACATGAAACACCCACTGACTTCAGTGGGCACCAGATCAGGGCCCAAAGCCTTAAATGTCTTGGGTCCAAGCTCTTGGGGAGATCACCTGTGAGCACGAAGGACACACATGAGCTGCCAGTGCAAAGTGATTCACACCAAGAAACTCTGGCAAAGTGGAACCTAGCCAGACTCTGGCTGTCCCTGCTGTCCTCACCACAGGAACTTTTTATTAAAAGTAGTAAATAAAAAACCAGAGGCCAAAGTTTGACTGGGAATGGGATGAAGCCTGTGCACACTCCCAGTTGTTGGCAACCCTCCTGGGCATCCACACAAGTCAGAGGATGCAGGGAAAGAGGATAGGCTTTGGGGAAATTCTCTAGCACCCTCATGCTCTGCCCTCTGAACACAGAGGAGAAGAGGCAAGGAAAGAGAGGGAGAGAGAAAAGGATGAAGTGAAAAAGAAAAGTCTGAGGAGGACTACAGAACATGGAGAACAGAAATCAGTGAGAGGGGGAAGTCTATCTAGGTCCTTATGTGACCTCCCCATTGTGATACCAACACATTTTGCCCTCCCAACACCCCAGAAGGGTGGGGAAGCACTATCTCCATTTTTACAAATGGGGAATGGAGGAACAAGATGACATCACTTGCTCACACTTGTGCCAGTAGGCCATGACTGAGCTCAGAGGAGAATCCAGCTCTCCTGAGCAGTCTGTGCCTTATCCAGTATTTCAATGGCTCTCCACCTTTTCAAAGTCAAACATTTTCACAGCCCCCACCCCTACATTTACTAGAACAGGAAAACGGTAAACTACGACTACTACATTTGACCTCACAGACTTTAAAGGTTTGGGCCACCCAAAGTGATCCTGACCTATTGATTTTCTTTACCTTAGACTAGCAGCAATGTTTTCAATGCCTCGTGACCCTCCTGAGGCCTGTCACAACCACCAGTTGTGCCACACTACATTAGACCATTCTTCCTCCCTTCCCCTAAAGGAAAGGGCACCCTAAGCTCACTCTTCCAGTCATAGATTCATAGATACTAAGGTCAGAAAGGACCATTATGATCAACTAGTCAGATCTCCTGCACAACGCAGGGCACAGAATCTCACCCACCCGCTCCTGCGATAAACCTCTCACCTATGTCTGAGCTATTGAAGTCCTCAAATCGTGGTTTAAAGACTTCAAGGAGCAGAGAATCCTCCAGCAAGTGACCCATGCCCCATTCTACAGAGGAAGGCAAAAAACCTCCAGGGCCTCTTCCAATCTGCCCTGTAGGAAAATTCCTTCCCATCCCCAAATATGGCGATCAGCTAAACCCTGAGCATATGGGCAAGACTCACCAGCCAGATACCGGACTCCAAGGAACCATCTGGATGGTGGCTCTTAATTTTTTCCCCTCCCTTTTTTGCTTTGATGGGATACTTGCCCCTAGTGGTGACACTCACACATTAAGCCACTGGCGAACACAACAAGGTTATTGGTGGATTTCCAACCAGGATCAGGCTGATGGTCACCTCCCCCAGCCCAGGAAAAGAAGTTGTTCTTTTCAGGGGTTTGTGCTAGTACTCCAACCATAGTGGTGTAGACAGCGCTTTGAAGTTGTGGCTCAGGCTGGAGCATTGGCTGATGCCCACTGCCCCCCTGAGCCAAAACGTCTACCTAGCTATTTTTAGCAGGTTAGCACAAGCCTGAGTCAGTTGGCCTGGGCTTTGAGGCTCACTTCCACAGGCTGTGTAGATGTATCTCAGCACCCAATTCAAATCCTGCTTCCGGGCAGTTTACAAATACAATTTCCACCTCCAACACATCTTGGAGTCAGGCCATTTTCAAAATCCCCTGTGTGAGGCAGCATTTCTCCAGCCCCGCTGCCCACTGAAGAGTTAACCTCACTTCTCCAGTTCCCCTGCCCCAATTCCAGGGCCTTCACATCACTTGGCCATTCTCTGTCCTTCTCACAGCTCTAGGATAGCCCTCCACTCAGGGCTTTTGAGTGCAGGCTCAGCATCCCACGTCCCGGCAAGTCCTACCCCTGCTTTATATACACAGAGAACATGAAACAATGGGTGTTACCATACACACTGTAACGAGAGTGATCAGGTAAGGTGAGCTATTACCAGCTGGAGAGTGGAGGGGGGAAACCTTTTGTAGTGATAATCAAGGTGGGCCATTTCCAGCACTTGACAAGAATGTGTGAGGAATAGTGTGTGTTGGGGGGAATAATCAAGGGGAAATAGTTTTACTTTGTGTAATGACATATCTGCTCCCAGTCTTTATTCAAGCCTAAGTTAATTGTATCCAGTTTGCAAATTAATTCCAATTCAGTAGTCTCTCTTTGGAGTCTGTTTTTGAAGTTTTTTTGTTGAAGAATTGCCACTTTTAGGTCTGTAATCGAGTGACCAAAGAGATTGAAGTGTTCTCCAACTGGTTTTTGAATGTTATAATTCTTGATGTCTGATTTGTGTCCATTTAACCTTTTACATAGAGACTGTCCAGTTTGGCCAATGTACATGGCAGAGGGGCATTGCTGGCACATGATGGCATATATCACATTGGTGGATGTGCAGGTGAACGAGCCTCTGACAGTGTGGCTTGATTATCACTACAAAAGGTTTTTTCTCCCCCTCTCTCCTGCTGGTAATAGCTCACCTTACCTGATCACTCTTGTTACAGTGTGTATGGTACCACCCATTGTTTCATGTTCTCTGTGTATATAAATCTCCCTACTGTATTTTCCACTGCACGCATCCAATGAAGTGAGTTGTAGCTCACGAAAGCTTATGCTCAAATAAATTTGTTAGTCTCTAAGGTGCCACAAGTCCGCCTTTTCTTTTTGGGGATACAGATTAACATGGCTGCTACCCTGAAACCTGTCATCCTCTTCATGACTCAGCTCCTGGCAAGGTCATTCAGCGTACCCTCTTCTGGTAGCAAAGCCCTTTCACCCTAACAGTCCTAGGTAGTCTTCCCTCTCACCACCCCATGGTGCCACTCCCTCAGTAGCTAGTAGGGGAATCCAAGCCTGTCCTCTACTCCGGGTTCTCATCCAGGGACCCTCAGCTCAGCAGTTGTGGACCTTCCTCTGTTAGCTCTCACTGCTCCTTCTGTGGACTGCTTCCTACCACTCCTGGTTCCCCTTCTCTCTCTGGGTGTACCAGCTCCAAACCCTCCTTCCAAGAAGGGACCGCTGCTTGCCTTCCTGGAGCCTTTTCCTAGCTTACCCTCCTCCCACTTCCTAAAGAGTGACTACTCTTTCTCAGCAATAGCTTCTGTTTGTAGCCTGCTACCTGGCTTTATGGTCCTGCCTCTTCCTGCATAGAAGAACTTCTCTCTAATTAGCTGCCACCCACCAAAAGCTTCCCTGTTTGCAGGCAAATCAGCTGATTGGGCCCAGCTGGCCCAATTCTGCTCTTGCAGGATTAGTGTGGGGATCTCACCCCATCACACGCTTGCTGTGGGTTTCATGGTGTTTTTGTTTCATTTTATTTGCAGTTCCCTGTTTTTGTTAAAGGCCCACAAGGAACTAAAGCCACAAAAACCTTTAAAAAGGCTACATCTCTCTTGCCAAACAAGTAGGATAAAATGGGTCTGATTCTTCTGTCTGGTACACAGGCTTTACACAGGGATAATGCCATTGACTTTAGTGGAGTTACTCCTGATTTACTCAGTGTTTCCAACTGGCATGATTTTGTCATGAGTCTCATGATAATTACTGGTTTCCTTAAAGCCCCAGCACCTAGATAGGATGATTTCAGCCTTCCTTCTTAAAGAAAAAGTAAATGTCTAGCCCCGGGTCTGTTGCAAAAGCTTCAAAATGGGACCCCCGGGCACCTGCCAGGCTCAAAAAACAGAAGGCCAATAGAACGAACACCAAATCTATTATTTTTACATAATCTCATGATTTTTGGTGAGCCTGACTCATGACCTTTCAACATTTGGGGCTGGCCCTACCATTTATGCCAGTGTAAATGAGAACAGAACCATGCCTTACATGTGTTTATTCTCTGTTAATTTGCTCTGCTGACTTTGAGCCAGTCCTGGGGATGGCTTTGAAGTGGAAGTCTTCATGAACAGCAAGGGAGAGGAGTTCATTTGGCTTGGAAGTTGCCATGGCAGTTGTAGGTAGGGAGCAAGTAGTCAGAAGAATTGTGTGAATTGCTTTCAGACCAATCCTCAGGGAAAACTACACTGTGTGGGCAGGTAAGCTAGCTTTGATCTAGCTACCTCAATTAACAGCAGCAACGAAGTTGCATAACACAGGCAGTGGCATGGGTACCCAGGCAGGGTTTAACATCCCATGCTCCCACAGCTTTACTGCTATTCTTATTCCAGCTAGCTAGATCAAAACTAGCCTGGGTGTGTCTCCATGTGCTCCAGTTGTCTCTGCTCACAGTGGAGACCTACCCTGAGAAAGTCAGTGGAGCTTGTGATCAGCATCAGTGTAAGATTAATCACAGAGTTTAAAGTGCCATCTGCTGGACGTCCTTAATTCATGCAGCTGTTGCATCAAAAGGCCAAAAGAGACTGGTCAGCTGGTGGAAGAGGATAACTAAACACCGCTGTGAGAAGGAAAATGTGTAGCTACAGGAAAGAATGGGATCCCCTTTCTTCATGGTCTGTCCTCAAAACACATCCTTTCTGCACAGGACCCTCTCCTGCTTTCCACGGGCATTGAAGTGTTGGTGGCCCAGGGAATTCAGGACAGGCTCTGCCAGATGCAGCAGCTAGATAGCACACAGAAGGTGAGGTAGAAGAGGAAGGTTGGTCATAAGGAACATGATCAAATCATTGCTTTCATTTTTAAAAGGCAGGTGAAAATTCCCATACAATTCAATCTTGTTTTTCTGTCGGAAAAACAATGCCTTTGTCTTTGTTCTATTGTGCGCTTGTTCTGGGAGGAGATAAAGAGAGGTGGATGACCTACTCCTGCAGAGAACCCCAGTAGGATGGACCCACGTCTCACAGCAGGAGTTTCCCATAAAGAATGAGGTGGGAGCAGGCTGGGAAGCTTTGGGGTTTATAGATCTCAGGTACATGGGGAAGGGCCCCTCTTTGCCAAAATCCAACCACACCTTCCCTTTTTCATGGGGATCCTTGTCATGAGAAATGGCTGTGAGAAGAGTGTGACGGTGCCCCCCCATAAGGCTTTATGGAAATATGCTTATGAATATATATGACATAACTGGAATATGTTCTACGCTACATATGCCATGTAACATATCTATGTAAAGGTTATGATCTACTGAATCTATTAATCCTATTTGTATGCATGCATCATTTTTGTTATGAATGTTGGACGTGTACTGGCTTGATTTCTAAATAACCTTAGTAGAGCATTTGGTCAGTTCCTGGAGAAAGGAATTCGCACAGTTAAGTGCCCAATCGAGAAGCACTTAAGGAACAATGCATCTTGGAAGGCTCCAATCCACATAAGAAGTCTTCCTGGAGGCATTCAAGATGCCAGGTGGGCAATGGCTTCCACCTGTAAAAGTGTGTGTCATGCATGGACCTGTGACTTGACCAGGTGACTCCAGAACTCCATCGTGGAGCTGGACTTTGCATAGGCGAGAGGAGGGGGTCTCCACCCACAAGAGAAAGTCTATTTAAGCCCGTGGGAGACCCCTCCATTTTGTCTTCACCTGACTAAAGAGAGAGCCTCTCCACCCGCAAGAAAGAAACTGGAACAAAGGACAATAACCCGGGGGGGAGGGAGTGTGATTGCTGGACCTGAATGAGAAGGAGATCAGTCTGTAAAAGGAAGCTTACTAGAACTGGTGAGGTTTTGTCTGCATTCAGTTTTATTAGACAGAGACTTGTGGGTTTTATTTTATTTTGCTTGGTAATTCACTTTGTTTTGTCTGTTACTACTTGGAACCACTTAAATCCTACTTTCTGTATTTAATAAAATCACTTTTTACTTATTAATTAACCCAGAGTATGTATTAATAATTGGGGGGGGGGGGGGAAACAGCTGTGTATATCTCTCTATCAGTGTTATAGAGGGTGAACAATTTATGAGTTTACCCTGTATAAGCTTTATACAGGGTAAAACGGATTTATTTAGGGTTTGGACCCCATTGGGAGTTGGGCATCTGAGTGTTAAAGGCAGGAACACTTCTGTCAAGGTTTCTTCCCCATTCTGAACTCTAGGGTACAGATGTTGGGACCTGCATAAAAACCTCCTAAGCTTATTTTTACCAGCTTAGGTTAAAACTTCCCCAAGGTACAAAATTATTTTACCCTTGGATTTCCACTGCCACCACCAAACTTTATCTGGGTTTACTGGGAAACATGGTTTGGACACATCTTTCCCCCCAAAATCCTCCCAATCCTTGCACCCCACTTCCTGAGGAAGATTTGGTAAAAATCCTCACCAATTTGCATAGGTGACCACAGACGCAAACCCTTGGATCTTAGAACAATGAAAAAGCATTCAGTTTTCTTACAAGAAGACTTTTAATAGAAATAAAGGAATCACCTCTGTAAAATCAGGATGGTAGATACCTTACAGGGTAATTAGATTCAAAACATAGAGAATCGCTCTAGGCAAAACCTTAAGTTACAAAAAAGACACACAGACAGGGACAGTCATTCTATTCAGCACAGTTCTTTTCTCAGCCATTTAAAGAAATCATAATCTAACACATACCTAGCTAGATTACTTACTAAAAGTTCTAAGACTCCATTCCTGTTCTGTCCCCGGCCCAAGCATCAGACAGACACAGACCCTTTGTTTCTCTCCCTCCTCCCAGCTTTGAAAGTATCTTGTCTCCTCATTGGTCATTTTGGTCAGGTGCCAGCAAGGTTACCTTTAGCTTCTTAACCCTTTACAGGTGAGAGGATTTTTCCTCTGGCCAGGAGGGATTTTAAAGGGGTTTACCCTTCCCTTTATATTTATGACAACTTCTGTAAGCTGCTTTCAGTTAAGCCTACAGCTGTTAGGGGACGTGGTTCAGACCTGGGTCTGGGTTTGCAGCAGGCTAGCAGGTCTTGCTCAAACCAGGCAGGGTGCTGCAGTCCTAAGCTGACTGGGCAGGAAAGCAGGAGCAGAAGTAGCCTTGGCACATCCGGTAGCAGCTCCCAGGGGGTTTCTGTGATCCAACCCATCACAAAGAGGTCTTGGCCTGTTGAAAATGGGAGCCACAGACATTGTGCTCATGGCCTTTCTTTGGAATAGATTTTTTCTTGGTATTCCCTGATTCCCCAGTGGTGCCTGTGGTCTATTCTGGACTTCACCTAATGGCAAAAATAGCCAGGGAAATCAAATCCTACCTGGTTTCCAAGGTGAACATAGACTCTCTCAACCCTCAGGCTCTCAACTTCTGAAACCCTTTTACGTCTTGCGATGGCAAAGGCCCTGAAAAAACCTCAGGTTCAAAGTGGACAACTAGCCTGATCAGTAAGGGGTGCTGTCATTCTGGCCGAGAGCAGTCCCCAGGATGTTCACCCAGTGCTTAGTGTGACTGAGTAGTCTGACACTTAAGGGTAGTGGGGCTCAATGGTCAGTACACCACATGGCATGGCCCTATAAGAATCTGAAAGGTCCCAATAAATGTACCAGGACCTGGGAGATACTGGGAGAGAGGAAGCAGTCCTGCGAGTAACAAGTGTTCAGGAAGAAATCCCGGTACTGTTTCTTTAAGGGCCTGAGTCCAGGAGCCTTGCAGACAGGCCAGAATATGGCTCCCCACTCCCCCAGCCAAATGGGGATGAGGTGGGAGAATGGGACCAGCATAAATGCTGCCTCCTCTGTCACGGACACCAGGAGATACCAGCAAGGAAAGGCTGCCTGCTGAGCACCCTGATTAAGGAAAAGGGGCCAGCTGAGTGACAAGCTGGCCAAGGCCTCACAGCTCACTAAGGATATGTCTACACTGCAATAAAAGACCTGCAGCACCAAGTCTCAACTGACTCAGGCTTGTGGGGCTGGGCCACAGGGCTAAAAACAGCCGTGCAGGTGGTTGGACTCAGGCTGGAACCCAGGCTCTGAGGCCCCGTGAACGGTGTGGGTCTCTGAGCCTGGGCTCCAGCCCAAGCCTGAATAGCTGCACTGCTAGCTCTATAAGCCCAAGTCAGCTGTTCTGGGCTCCGAGACTCGATGCCGCAGGGTTTTATTGCTGTGTAGCCATACCCTGAAACACAACTCACTCCAGAGAGGAGAGCTGGGGCTGCTGCTTAAGGAAGGATGGAAAGGAGTAACCCAGAGAAGGAACTGGGAAGGGTTTCCAGGAACAGAGATGGTTTAGGGCATGGGAAAGACGAGCCTCCTACTTGGGTTTATGGCTTTTGTTAACAAATGAGACCCTGGGAAAAGGGGGTGCTCTTTTTAAATCAAAGGTCTGTCTGGACTTGTGAAGGGAAGTGAGGCAGGGCTCACCTCTAGTGCCATGCCTGACTGAAAGGGGGTGCACCGAGATGACCTCCACCCCACCACATGCGCACAGCTCATCAGCAGTGTCAGGCACTGCGGGGGCAGTTGATTTTCGTTGTCTTCATCAGCTGCTCCATATTCAGAGGCAGGACAAGACCAGCAATGGAAGATATTCATAGTTGAACCCTACAACCACCTCCATCAGCACTGGTCTGGTTTTGGCAGCTTTCTTGGTTCGGACATAGGGTGGAAGACCAACAAATTGCAAAGTGCATTTGCAAAGGAGTCCTGCTACTTGGCCAGCGATCACGTGGTCGCCAACAGCTGGCGAGTGACAGACATAGACGAGTAAGATCACAAGTGACAGACATAGACAGAACACCAGCCAGGCCATCTTAAAGACGTAACTAGAGCTCGATCATGGTAGGACTCAACTTGAACCCTGCCTGGAAGCTCACGGGCAGCAGAGTAGCTCATGGAGCACTAGGGCAAAATGGACAGTTATCTTATATTCTGCATTAACTTTTGTTTCTGGGTGGCCTTGAGGTGAACCCCCATCTAGAACACATTGTAGTAGTCTACTTTTCAGGTGACAAGGGGTGAGTGGGGTTAGGGGAGAGTAGCACATCTCAAAGGAATAGTTCCAGTCTCCTCACCATACTCTGTAGGAGGAATATATTCTTGAGTGCGGTTGCTTCCTCAAGAGTTAGCAGCAGCAACCGGACTAACCCCCTGTGACGTTATTGACATAAACTGGGACCATATAGATCATTGTTGCAACCAAAGTCCTGTAGTGGCACCAAATCTTGTATAGAAGGGGTCAAATAAGGTGTCTAAAACAAGATTATGGTTTGCTGATTATGATTATGCTATCTGTATGCATGTATCATTTTTGTATTTAAAGTTATAAGTATTGGCTCTATACTGTCTATATTTCAAACTTGTGCTATGCTTCTGGGTGACACCCCAGACAGTTTGGCATTAGCTCTGCCTAGTCTGCTTGATGGCCCATTAAGGACCATCAGCTATACAACTGACCAATTGAGAGAAGGCAGACACACCTTGTGACTCAGCAAGGTATGCAGGGACATGACAATGGACAGAACTCTGAGGTTTTTCCAGGCCATGTGATAGACCGCTTGTCTTTGGGACAAAGAAAGCTGAGACCACATGGCAAGAGACTATAAAAAGCTGCTGCAGCTCCTCCATCTTGTCTTCAATCCTGCTTCATACCTCTGGAGGGACTTTGCTACAGACGGAAGCTCTACACAGAGGACTGATGACCCATCCCAGCTGTGGATGTTCTCCAGAGACTTGATTTGAACCTGCAGTTTATTCTATCACTGCTACAAGCCTGAACTAAGAACTTTGCTGTTACTGTATGTCATTGATTCCATTTAACCAATTCTAACTCTCATCTATATCTTTTTCCTTTTGTGAATAAACCTTTAGATTTTAGATTCTAAAGGATTGGCAACAGCGTGATTTGTGGGTAAGATCTGATTTGTATATTAACCTGGGTCTGGGGCTTGGTCCTTTGGGATCAGGAGAACCATTTTTCTTTTACTGGGGTATTGGTTTTCATAACCATTTGTCCCCAGAACGAGTGGCACTGGTGGTGATACTGGGAAACTGGAGTGTCTAAGGGAATTGCTTGTGTGACTTGTGGTTAGCCAATGGGGTAAAACCAAAGTTTTCTCTGTCTGGCTGGTTTGGTCTGGTTTGCCTTGGTGTGCATAGAAACCCCAGCCTTGAGCTGTAACTGCCCTGCTTGAAGCAATTTGTCCTGAACTGGCACTCTCAGTTGGGTCCCACCAGAACCAGCATTGTTACACCCCTCTTTCAACTATGTCACAACTGAAGATCACACCCTCAGTCAGGGGCTCAGATATGACTGAACTCCAGACCAGATCTCCCTGACACACACTACTTATGAAACTTATCCGGGACCTGTCTGAAGCAAGCAAAGGTGTATCTTCCCAGTGACGGCCAGGAATGGATTCACAAGTTAAAAATAATACAAAATCTTGTGTTACGTGCCAGATACATAACAATACCTATTATATAAATAACACTGTTGCCTCCAGTATTCTTACCTTGCTCTGCAGGGGAATTTTTTTTCTGATATAGAATCACACTGTGATACCCTTGTGACACAGAGTAGCACCTTACATCTCCAGTATTCTAACTGAAATCAATGGGACTACTTGATGAATAAGGTGCCACTCACCCTGGTGTCACAATCTAGCCCATGGCAAGAACTTCTGAAGTAGCACCATCATTGTTATGCTATTGAAGTTGCACCACTGTTATGCTGTTACTATAATTGATCACTTCAGCAAATGGCTAGAAGTAGCCTTTAGTTCCTAGGTTGCTTGTACAATAGTAACCAAGTTCTTGGTAACAATTTTCAGTCATGATAGAAAACCAATAGACAATCTCTTATCATGGATCTCAGTTCATAGCCACAGAATCAGAATTTCTGCGGGAGAAAAGTATTAAGCACAGACATTTTTCTCTTTAGTGTTTTCAGGACAACAGGGAAATAGAATATTTGAACTGAATTATGAAGAACTGTGTGCAGAATCCTGCCTTAGATGGGAAAGCCTTAGCTATGCTTGGCCCTTCTTGTAGAAGTGTTGAACAACCTGACAGGAAACAATGCAAATGCCTCCCACAAAATTGCTGCACTGGAGGAGTGTGCAGGCCAGGCTAAATGGTGACATCCTCCAAAAGCATAAGTCTGATTTTAAAAGGTGGAATACAATTCTGAGCAGCAGCATGTGTTCAACAAAAGCAAGGCATAACAAAACAATGTACAGGTTTTATCTGGGCTAAGTTACCAGAACTCCAGTGTATGAGATCATAAACATGCATTTGTAAACAATGGCTAATCAACGTTTAGCAACTCCAGTTCACACAATGGAACTGAAGGGACCTGCACTTTTTCCTACAGGAACATATGAAATGCTATGCACTTTGCATCTGTACGTTAGGAACTGACGATCAAGACTCATGAACCTCTTGATGAACTACACTATGAGGTGTCCTTATCATCTGCAGGTGTGCTCCAATGAAATAAAGTTGTGGCAAATGACTGTAGAATTAGAGCAAGAAGTGCACTTTTATTATCCAGAGATTGTTGTGACAAGAGACTATAAATGCGCCTGAACTCTATGGCTGCTCCGCTCTATTCATGGGCTGTTTGTTTCTCTGTAGTGCTTTAATATTAGAAACTCATTCTTATTAACTATATTTATGCCTTTGCCATCTGCATGAAGGTTCTGCTAAGAGAAGTACATGCAGTATTTCATAGGGGAAATATATGGTGAGGTGAGTTGCGTAGGAAGTTGGCTAGGTGGCGCTAGATCACAATTATGTGCTGTTAAATGGCAGTGGTTCTCAGATTGTGATCTGGGCCCATAGAGCCTTTCCAGATGAAGAGAAAAATGAAACTTGAGGAGGTGCAGATTGGAGTGATGGGAAAGCAGACTGGTCCATGAGATACCATGGATATCAAAATAAGAGCCCTCTCCTTTTAGGAACTGGTCAGCAGAATGGAAAAATTGGATAACTCCTTTGCTCTACTGAGGCTGTTGAGAGTGTGATCTTCATTGTTGATTAGAAATTCCTGCAGTAGGGAAGACCTGAGCTTTTTCCTAATTAGAGACTGTAACAAAACTATTTGAGCATAAGCTTTCGTGAGCTACAGCTCACTTCATCGGATGAAGTGAGCCGTAGCTCATGAAAGCTTATGCTCAAATAAATTTGTTAGTCTCTAAGGTGCCACAAGTCCTCCTTTTCTTTTTGCGGATACAGACTAACATGGCTGCTACTCTGAAACCTGTAACAAAACTGTTCCTCTAGTTCCATAAATAACACACACTTGGGGGTACATTTCCAGCTTCATTGGTTCTGTCATGTAAAGCAGGTTCCATCTCCAGGAAAATCAGTTGATTCCATGAAACACAGCTAGCTGGAAAACCGTATTAACCAAGCAGAACTTTTGTTGTTCCTCCTAGAGAAAAAGACCTTTATGGGGAGAGAAGATATTAATAGATGGCAATTATCTGAAATAAATATGGGGAAAGCACAGATGGTTTGGCTGTCTGGTTAGGGTCAGCAATGAAAACTTAGAATGCTGTAATTATTTAGACCTACATATTTTTAGGCTTCCTTCACTTTCCTTGCCAAGTTTGGTGCAACTCCAGGTGTCATAGATATAAAGGGAAGGGTAACCACCTTTCTGTATACAGTGCTATAAAATCCCTCCTGGCCAGAGGCAACATCCTGTTACCTGTAAAGGGTTAAGAAGTTCAGCTAACCTGGCTGGCACCTGACCTAAAGGACCAATAAGGGGACAAGATACTTTCAAGTCTGGGGGAAGGCTTTTGTTTTGTGCTCTTTGTTTACGTGGTTGTTCTCTCTTGGGACTGAGAGAGGCCAGACAGAAATCCATCTTCTCCAACCCATCCTAATCCAAGTCTCCAATATTGCAACCAGTATAGGTAAGCCAGGCAAGGCAGATTAGTTTATCTTTTGTTTTATGTGAATTTTCCATGTGAAAGGAGGGAGATTTATTCCTGTTTTCTGTAACTTTAAGGTTTTGCCCAGAGGGGGATCCTCTGTGTTTTGAATCTGAATACCCTGTAAAGTATTTTCCATCCTGATTTTACAGGGATGATTTTTACCTTTCTTTTTTTTTAATAAAACTCTTCTTTTAAGATAGACTGATTTTTCCATTGTTCCAAGATCCAGGGGTTTGAGTCTTTGATGATTTCATACCAATTGGTTAGGAGATTATTCTCAAGTCTCCCCAGGAAAGGTGGGGTGTAGGGCTTGGGAGGATATTTTGGGGGGAAGACGTCTCCAAGGGGTCTCTTTCCTTGTTCTTTGTTTAAAACGCTGGATGCTGGCAGCATACTGTTCAAGGACAAGGCAAAGTTTGTACCTTGGGGAAGTTTTTAACCTAAGCTGGTAAGAATAAGCTTAGGGGGTCTTTCATGCGGGTCCCCACATCTGTACCCTAGAGTTCAGAGTGGGGAAGGAACCCTGACACCAGGTGTGACACTTTGGGCAAATTATTCATTGCATTAATTTGCATACTCAAAACAATTTGCATGTTAGTTTTGCAGGTTTAGTGCTAATGAATGGTGTTGCTCTGACAGCCCTAGTGAATGAAGTCCACTCTTTATCAGCAAGGGAGGCTTCCCCCATGCATCGCCCCATCAGAATGCTGCAACAGTATGCTATTGTGCACATTATTTCTTCCCCACATGGGTGGTCAGCAGGGTTCTTCAGAGCTGGAGTAGAGGGCTCTTCCATGTGAGCTAAAGGAAGTGGTAGCAGAAGCACACTGTTACGCTCAGTCTGGAGGGGGACATGATGCTACACAAGTGTTTGGAAGAGCAGTGGAAGTGCTGAGCATCAGGATTCCTGGATCTGTTCCTGGCTCTGAGAACAGTCTAGTTGTCAGAGCTGTGGTTATGGAAAGAACAGCCAAGCCAACAGCGCTGGCATATTCACTCTGACAGAAGTGGGGCTGAGTGGACAAAGTGGAATCCTCCCACCGTGCAGAGCATTTCCCAGCAGGAAGAACAGACACAAAGGAAAAGTGGTTTAGAAGTACCCCCTTTCTATGCTATTGTAAATTAAAAATTTTACCTTCTGATTTTGAGATTTCCTGGAGCAGCTGAATCCATCTCCTACCCTCGGAGCCTTGCTTGCACTTTCAGCTGTGGTTTTGCCTCACCACCATTTTCAGTTCTCATGTTCCATTATAAAAATGAAACCCAGAGATCCCTTCAGCCTTTGCAACAGGCAGACAAGCCAGAAAGTGCTAAAGATCAAACTGTGCTATCATCTGACTCTCTTCAGAGCCCAGCGCCCATTCCAAGGCCTACTCGCAACAGCAAAAGGACACAGACGAACAAACAAGTGACCAAACCCAGGTGAAGAAAACCAGAGCCAAGTCTTCAGTCTTATGCCTCTCTCACTGTATGGCATTACATAACCTAGACACTATAGTGATTGGGACTGTATGAGTATGATTGGTTAGACCGAGAGTAAGCATGCAGATGGGACAATGACGAGGGACGTCTACTTTTTCTTCTCTCCCTTTCCTTTCTCTATCTGACCCCTCCCACTTTGGCTTCCTTCTTCCCCCTTCCTTGTCCTCCCTCCCCCCTTTTCACTATAAACTGTAGCCCAGCTGCTTCTCCAGCATTTTTCAGCACCACAGCTGCAGGGAGAGACAGTGGTTTCCCTTTGAAGTTGTGTTGCAGCTGGAGTGCTACCAGAGAGACAGACTGTGTCCTAGTAGAATCTTATGATAGGATCTGCCTTCGAAGAATGATGAGCTCTCCTGGTCCGGTGGGAAAAGCTAGACAGGTTGCCATTAAGAAGCCATCAAAGGCAAAAGATGGGACATTGTTAATTATGGATACAAAGAAAGAGACCTGGACTCAGCAGTACCAGAAGACGATGACATTTTAAAGTCTAGGCCTGAGGACCTGATTTCTGAATGATGATCCACCATCAGCAGAGTAGAACAAAGGGAGCTCCTATGAATTGACAGGTGAGGAAAGAGAAGAAGGAAATCAAAATCCCTAGTTAGAGCAGCACAGGGAAGAGTGTGCAATTGTCTGAAACCACAGAGGTAGCGTGGCCAAGAAATGTCCCTGTTTTTCCTCTGCCTTATGGACGAGGAGTGCACAGCAAGTAGCATTAGGAGCAGTCGCTGAGCTATTAGAAAAAGGGGGACTAAGGTTAGGTTCCAAAGTCTGTAGTTAGGCCCCTAGGTAGGTGATTTTCAAAAGTGCTGAGCACACCAGCTGAACTGAGACTGCCAGCTGCTGTCCTCTTCTGGACTTTACACCCCTGGGAGTCTGACTGTAGGCCCCATTTCTGAAACCCTGGCTGATGAATTCCAGCACAACTCTCTGGGGTGATGTGGTTAAGCTGTGACTAGGTGCATGAAATAGAGGAGGATATTTTGAGTGCTCGCAGTGGTTCCACTCAACTGGAGAAATACAAACTTAGGTGTATAATCCCATCATCTCACACAGCGAAAGATGTGCTTAGCTTCTATTAGCATTATTGGAAGTCACGGGTGTAATTCCCTGCACAGTAAGAAGATAACAGTATGTGCTTAAAGCCATCACTCAAGGGAAGTACAGTAAATAGCTACCTTTTCATACCCTATGACTGTGAGTGAAGTAGTTTGATGTTTACCTTCTCAGCTTCAAAACATTTCTATGTCTTGTGGAGGACTGAGCATAGAATCATAGAATATCAGGGTTGGAAGGGACCCCAGAAGGTCATCTAGTCCAACCCCCTGCTCGAAGCAGGACCAATTCCCAGTTAAATCATCCCAGCCAGGGCTTTGTCAAGCCTGACCTTAAAAACCTCTAAGGAAGGAGATTCTACCACCTCCCTAGGTAACGCATTCCAGTGTTTCACCACCCTCATAGTGAAAAAGTTTTTCCTAATATCCAATCTAAACCTCCCCCACTGCAACTTGAGACCATTACTCCTCGTTCTGTCATCTGCTACCATTGAGAACAGTCTAGAGCCACCCTCTTTGGAACCCCCTTTCAGGTAGTTGAAAGCAGCTATCAAATCCCCCCTCATTCTTCTCTTCTGCAGACTAAACAATCCCAGCTCCCTCAGCCTCTCCTCATAAGTCATGTGTTCTAGACCCCTAATCATTTTTGTTGCCCTTCGCTGGACTCTCTCCAATTTATCCACATCCTTCTTGTAGTGTGGGGCCCAAAACTGGACACAGTACTCCAGATGAGGCCTCACCAATGTCGAATAGAGGGGAACGATCACGTCCCTCGATCTGATCGCTATGCCCCTACTTATACATCCCAAAATGCCATTGGCCTTCTTGGCAACAAGGGCACACTGCTGACTCATATCCAGCTTCTCATCCACTGTCACCCCTAGGTCCTTTTCCGCATGCTAATATGCATCCTTTACTGAACTGTGATAAATTGGCACATAGTATTTGGTGGTAATTTATATTGTAACTCACCAAATACAAATACTCTACAACCTAATAATACACTTGATAAAACATGTGTCATTACCTTCTCTTAAGGACTACCTACAAGATGTTATTGATATTGTCAGAAAGCTATATGGGGCTTACAATGCACAATTATAATACTGTAACTTGTTAGGTATTCAGTAATATTGGTGCATGACATAAATACAACCATTACCATAAAGAAGGGATTCCCAGGGATTACACTGTTGTTTATTTTCTGCAAGGTTTAATAAGGGCCTTAGGAACAGAAGATGAACAGTAGTTTAATACAGTACAAGAAATTTAAGGACAATACCTTAACATTAATGGATATCTTATCAGATGCAGGATGCTTAACCTATCTATTTCCGATTGTACTGCACTCTAGTGTGATTTAATCAATACAGTGTCTCAGATGAACACAGATCTTACACTTGGAAGCAATTACTGAGACTCTTCTTCATTAAAAATGGAAGACTAGCCACTAATGCTGGCACTTAGGAATTGAAGAACAATATATGCAAAGTCTGAAATGGTTATTTGTTTATGCTTCCATCCAGCCAAATGCTTCTGCAGAGATGATAAGAATGCATCCGCCTCTGAGAGGGATGCTCCTCTACCACAGGGACGGAAGCTGTGCTCCTTTCCATCTCCACCTGCCTTGTGGGGCCTTAGCGGTTGGAGAGAATTTTCAAAACCCAAGAGGAGACTGGGAGATGCTGGTAGAAAAAGGAAACAAAGACAATATGTCTTAAATTTTCAAATCTGTTATTGGGGTTTAAGCTGCAGAACTCCTAAGTGGCATAGCTAAACTCCAGAGTGACAGTTCTAAACTGCAGGAGTCCAGGGTTAAAATAGCAGCTGATTTTCCAAACTACCTGTTTAGAGAAAGAGACTTGCAAGAGTTGTTCGTTAGATTACAACTGTGGCAGTTAGGGATGATCCTATGTCACAGATCCCATTGACTTTCATGGTGCAGGATCAGAGCCTTAGATTCCAGAGGGAAACGCTATACACGAACCTAAGTTAGACAAACAGACTGTTCCTTTTAAAGCCTTATGTGTAGTCTGGTGTTTCTTTAAATCAAGATCAGACATCTCTGTAAAACGTGCTCTAGCACAACCAGAAGTCATGGGCTGCACATAGGAACCATTTGCTGAAGTTCACTGGCCTGTGCTATGCAGGAGGTCAGACTAAGTGATCATAATAGTCCCTTCTGCCCTTAGAATCTATGCATCTATACCTGACCTATAGCTGAGCATGGTTCCCTGTGGATATCTATCAGTCTACTGATTTATTGCTAATATGTCCGTCTCCAAGTGACATGTATACATTTTTAAAAGCATAATTTGTTCATAATCTGATTCAAATCCCACTGAGGTCAATTGGAGTTTTTCTATCAACTTCAACAGCCTTTAGATGAGGCCCTCTGTGCCTCTGTACCCCTATTTTATGGGTGGGGAAATAGTCCTTCCTTACTTCTACCTTTTGTCTGTCCCATCTACACTTAAACTGTTATAGCAACACAGCCTAACAGGATGGGAGGCTCACCTATCTGAGAGGCAGTAGCTAGGTCTACATAGGTACTTAGGTTGGCTTAACTTCGCCACTTAGGGGTATGGATTTTTCATACTGCTGACCAAAGTAGTTAAACCGATCTAATTTTCTAGAGTAGACCTGGCCAGTGTCTTGCTATGTATACGTACAGTGCTGAGCACAATGGGGGCCCTGACCTCATCTGGGGCCTCTGAGTCTAACTGTAAAACTAATCGTAACTTATTCATTTACCCACACAAAAGAAAAAAAAAAGAAGGATGTTAGAACAACCTGAAAAAGTCTGAAATCAAAATACTTGATCTCTAAATTAATTCAGCAAAAACAGTGAGGAGGCCTTGTGGCACCTTAGAGACTAACCAATTTATTTGGGCATAAGCTTTCATGAGCTACAGCTCACTTCGAAGTAAGAAGTACCATTTCCAGGTAAGAAAGCACAGATACATTTTCCTATTCTTCAGCATGCTATGTTCCAAAAGTCTGTCACAATGAAATTTTCACAGCAGCGTGCCTCCATAGTGGAAGCAGGATCATCCTTTAAATTGGTTTCAGAGTAGCAGCCGTGTTAGTCTGTATCTGCAAAAGGAAAAGGCGGACTTGTGGCACCTTAGAGACTAACAAATTTATTTGAGCATAAGCTTTCGTGAGCTACAGCTCACTTCATCAGATGCATTCAGTGGAAAATACAGTGGGGAGATTTATATACACAGAGAACATGAAACAATGGGTGTTACCATACACACTGCAACAAGAGTGATCAGGTAAGGTGAGCTATTACCAGCAGGAGAGCAGGGGTGGGGGAACCTTTTGTAGCTATAATCAAGGTGGGCCATTTCCAGCACTTGACAAGAACATCTGAGGAATGGGGGGGGGGGGGCGGGGGGGGGGGAATAAACATGGGGAAATAGTTTTACTTTGTGTAATGACCCATCCACTCCCAGTCTTTAGTCAAGCCTAATGTAATGGTGTCCAGTTTGCAAATTAATTCCAATTCAGCAGTCTCTCGTTGGAGTCTGTTTTTGAAGTTTTTTTGTTGAAGAATTGCCACTTTTAGGTCTGTAGTCGAGTGACCAAAGAGATTGAAGTGTTCTCCAACTGGTTTCTGAATGTTATAATTCTTGATGTCTGATTTGTGTCCATTTATTGTTTTACGTAGGACTGTCCAGTTTGGCCAATGTACATGGCAGAGGGGCATTGCTGGCACATGATGGCATATATTACATTGGTAGATGTGCAGGTGAACAAGCCTCTGATATCAGAGTAACAGCCGTGTTAGTCTGTATTCACAAAAAGAAAAGGAGTACTTGTGGCACCTTAGAGACTAACCAATTTATTTGAGCATAAGCTTTCATGAGCTACAGCTCACTTCATCGGATGCATACTCACAGTATGCATCTGATGAAGTGAGCTGTAGCTCACAAAAGCTTATGCTCAAATAAATTGGTTAGTCTCTAAGGTGCCACAAGTACTCCTTTTCTTTAAGCCTCTGATAGTGTGGCTGATGTGATTAGGCCCTATGATGGTGTCCCCTGAATAGATATGTGGACACAGTTGGCAACGGGCTTTGTTGCAAGGATAGGTTCCTGGGTTAGTGGTTCTGTTGTGTGGTGTGTGGTTGCTGGTGAGTATTTGTTTCAGGCTGGGGGGCTGTCTGTAAGCAAGGACTGGCCTGTCTCCCAAGATCTGTGAGAGTGATGGGTCGTATTTCAGGATAGGTTGTAGATCTTTGATGATGCGTTGGAGAGGTTTTATTTGGGGGCTGAAAGTGATGGCTAGTGGTGTTCTGTTATTTTCTTTGTTGGGCCTGTCCTGTAGTAGGTAACTTCTGGGGACTCTTCTGGTTCTGTCAATCTGTTTCTTCACTTCAGCAGGTGGGTATTGTAGTTGTAAGAACGCTTGATAAAGATCTTGTCAGTGTTTGTCTCTGTCTGAGGGGTTGGAGCAAATGCGGTTGTATCGTAGAGCTTGGCTGTAGACAATGAATCGTGTCGTGTGGTCTGAATGAAAGCTGGAGGCATGTAAGTGGGCATAGCGGTCGGTAGGTTTCCGGTATAGGGTGGTGTTTATGTGACCATCGCTTATTAGCACTGTAGTGTCCAGGAAGTGGATCTTTTGTGTGGACTGGTCCAGGCTGAGGTTGACGGTGGGATGGAAATTGTTGAAATCATGGTGGAATTCCTCAAGGGCTTCTTTTCCATGGGTCCAGATGATGAAGATGTCATCAATGTAGCGCAAGTGGAGTAGGGGCATTAGGGGACAAGAGAGTTGAGGAAGCGTTGTTCTAAGTCATCCATAAAAATGTTGGCATACTGTGGGGCCATTCGGGTACCCATAGCAGTGCCACTGATTTGAAGGTATACATTGTCCTCAAATGTGAAATAGTTAAGGGTGAGGACAAAGTCACAAAGTTCAGCCACCAGGTTTGCCGTGACATTATTGGAGATACTGTTCCTGATGGCTTGTAGTCCATCATTGTGTGGAATGTTGGTGTAGAGGGCTTCTACATCCATAGTGGCCAGGATGGTGTTTTCAGGAAGATCACCGATGGATTGTGGTTTCCTCAGGAAGTCAGTGGTGTCTCGAAGATAGCTGGGAGTGCTGGTAGCATAGGGCCTGAGGAGGGAGTCTACATAGCCAGACAATCCTGCTGTCAAAAATGCCAATGCCTGAGATGATGGGGCGTCCAGGATTTCCAGGTTTATGGATTTTGGGTAGCAGATAGAATACCCCTGGTCGGGGTTTCAGGGGTGTGTCTGTGCGGATTTGTTCTTGTGTTTTTTCAGGGAGTTTCTTGAGCAAATGGTGTAGTTTCTTTAGGTAACTCTCAGTAGGATCAGAGGGTAATGACTTGTAGAAAGTGGTGTTGGAGAGCTGCCTAGCAGCCTCTTGTTCATATTCTGACCTATTCATGATGACAACAGCACATCCTTTGTCAGCCTTTTTGATTATGATGTCAGAGTTGTTTCTGAGGCTGTGGATGGCATTGTGTTCTGCACGGTTATGGGGCAAGTGATGCTGCTTTCCCACAATTTCAGCCCGTGCACGTCGGCGGAAGCACTCTGTGTAGAAGTCCAGTCTGTTGTTTCGACCTTCAGGAGGAGTCCACCCAGAATCCTTCTTTTTGTAGTCTTGGTAGGAAGGTCTCTGTGGGTTAGTATGTTGTTCAGAGGTGTGTTGGAAATATTTCTTGAGTCGGAGACTTCGAAAATAGGATTCTAGGTCACCACAGAACTGTATCATGTTTGTGGGGGTGGAGGGGCAGAAAGAGAGCCCCCGAGATAGCCCAGCAGAAGCATCTGTCCTAAGAGTATAATTGGATAGATTAACAATATTGCTGGGTGGGTTAAGGGAACCACTGTTGTGGCCCCTTGTGGCATGTAGTAGTTTAGATAGTTTAGTGTCCTTTTTCTTTTGTAGCGAAGTAAAGTGCGTGTTGTAAATGGCTTGTCTAGTTTTTGTAAAGTCCAGCCATGAGGAAGTTTGTGTGGAAGGTTGGTTTTTGATGAGAGTATCCATTTTTGAGAGCTCATTCTTAATCTTTCCCTGTTTGCTGTAGAGGATGTTGATCAGGTGGTTCCGCAGTTTCTTTGAGAGCGTGTGGCACAAGCTGTCAGCATAGTCTGTGTGGTATGTAGATTGTAATGGATTTTTTACCTTTAAATTGGGATATCCAAAAGAACATACACAGATCTTCCATTATCCTTTGGGTACTAAGGTACGGCAAAGATTTGAGTGAAAAAATGGCATTGGCTAAAGAACGGGGGGGCAGGGCTGAGCGGTGGAGAGATGTGGGGCGGGTTACAGGGGGCAGCACGTCTGGGTTGGGGGTAAAAAAAAAAAAAAAAGGGGGTTGGACTAGATGACCTTCAGGGGTCCCTTCCAACCCTGATATTCTATGATTCTATGAACGCATGACCAAGAGGTAGAATTTTAGGTGACTGTATGTATTGATGGTTCTTTGGCCACAAGAAATATGGCTACTCTGTCCTGAGACTGTCCGTGCTTCTAAAAACTGGCTTTGATGCTTAACAGAAGGAGCAGTGAAGGCAGAGGGAGGAAGCTGGGTCTGAAGGCCCCTTACCGCACTCTCTGGCCTTGGCAGCATCCATGCTTTGTCCGGTGGCCTCCATCCACAGCCTGCAGGGAGAGAAGCAGAGGGTGCGGAGACAGCTGAGCTCCACAGTCAGAGGCATGGCTGCTGGTGTGGACCATAGGGACTCAGGAGTGATCTTCCATCCAGCTTCACTACCCGGAGGAGATGTGAGGCCGCTTGACCCAGAGCCAGTCCTTTTTCAGTCCTACCTGGCTCCTTCCCTGCGCTGGGAGCGGGGAGGCAGAGGCGACCCCGCCTAGACTAGGGTGTAAGGGACACTGCACTCTGTCTGCAGCCGCTGCAGATGACTCAGAAAGGGAAGTGGAGCTGAAGAATGGGCTCCCCAGAAGGCCAATGAAGCCCGGGGACCCGGCTGGGAATTAGAGAGACATTCCTGGGCCAGAACCTTAGGTAAAAATTTGAAATCAAGTTTGGCGTTTCCCTCAGAAAAGCTCTGCCTCTGCAAGGTCTGGCTCAGCTGCTGGGGAGGCAGCAAAACCTTCAGGGAACGTCATGAGGCAGGGCCTTCCCCTGCTGCCCTGACCGACGAGACTGGTTCCATCCCAGGGCTGCAAGTGGGCCAAGTAGCCATTGTGATGGGTCTGTGGCCCTTAGTATGGCAAAGGAACAAATTATTAGTCATATGGTAGCACAGGGAGGTGCCACACATGATCAGGGCCTCTGTGTGTACAAACACAGTGAGAGACAATCCTTGCCTTGCTGAGCTTACAGTCTACATAGACAAAAGATGAGAGGGGAAAACAGAGGCACAGAGAGGTGAAGTGACTTGCCATGGTCCCACAGGGAATCAGTGGCAGAGCTGGAACTAAAACCCAGGTCTCCCATTCCTGTGCTTGATCCATTACACTGACTCACAGAACACATTATTGCCATCCAGTACAAAGGAATCCCTCTGCTGGGGTCTTTTGAAAATTTTAATTGCACATGGAGCTAAATCAAGTGCTGTATAAATGCTTCCAATATGCTTTTTAAGGGAAAGCAAACTTTGGTAGCTGCCCACCAAGAGCTGCTGAGAGCAGCAACTGGATCAAAGGAGGGAATGCAGCAGTTTCTTTTGAGGTTTGCCTGCTCCCACTCAGCTGTCCATGGCAGATGAGCGTCATGGGGAAATGCCAATATTGGTTTTCAGTTTGGCAGGCACCGTGCTCAACAATAGCTTAGGGGTAGCTGAGCTGCTCCCAAGTTAAATTTATATTTAAAAACCTAAATTGGGAGCATTAATCATCTCCTGATTTCACCTTTAAATGCAAACTTGACAGTAACCCATAAAACACTGGTGAGCGCAGCAGCAAGGCATGTCTCATGGGAGAAAATCAAGTCCTTTAATGAGTGCCATAGCTGCAGTGCACCTGGAGAAGTAGGCAGAGGAGGGGACACGGAAGAGATGAAGAAGCGATGATCAACATTCTGGCCTGGCAGTCAGGTCCTGAGAAGGGAGATGGAGGGTGTGGGGAACGGGACAGAAGACGAATTCAGTAAAAAGGAAGTGAGAACAACCTTGCAGATGCCAACAGCTAATACGGGCCAGATTTTCAAAAGCGCCCAGGACCTAACAGCACTCACTGAAAACAACAGCTGTTGGGTAGTGAATACTTTTGAAAAACTGGCAAATAGTGTGGGTGCTGGAAACTACTCAAGAATCCAACTAGTGTAAGAATTTGAAGAACAACATATATACCTATGCAAACAGTTAAAGCACTACATTAAACAGTAATGCTTTTCATCTGCCTGTTACACCATCACTAATGCAGAATGGAAACCAGTTTAACATTCTGGAATATCAGTCTGCAAGGGTCAAAAATGATCTCACTTTTCAGTTATAAGACTGATTTAAGTGGGAGGCTCAAATACATTTTTAAATTAATCAAATAAAAAGAGAAATACAGATAAATTCTAAAATGTTATGGAAGACGCCTGTGTAACTGCTGCATGAAAGCAAGCTGTAGAGGGTAAGATAAAAATAGTCCCCAATTTAGTTGGTGTTGGTCCTGCTTTGAGCAGGGGGTTGGACTAGATGACCTCCTGAGGTCCCTTCCAACCCTGATATTCTATGATTCTACAATAAATGTGCACTTAAACCTTAATTAGCCAAACTCTGGTTAGCCATAACTCTTGGTTAGCCTGCAGAATTTATAAAAGCTTCAGTAAAAGAACTTGCTCCTGCAGAGTCTACAAGACTATATAAACTCTCTCCTACAGAGATCATAGGCTACAGCTCCAGTTTACCTGAGTCACCAGTATCTGACTGAATATTTTAATCTCCTTTTTATATTTGGATATATTTGGTTGTACTCTTACCAAACCAATTACAAACTGCAGAAAAGCAGAGGGAACATGGGGATGGCCAAATTGTTTACAGTAATCCAAAAGTGTGAGACCCATTTACACTTGTTAAAGATTAAACTAATCATCGTCTGGATTAAATCTTTTTAAAATGAAGCTATTTTTGAGCAGAGTGCAGAAACACACCTGGAACTATTTATCATACACATTAAAAATATATAGTTATTTCTTTTTTGCTTGAACAATTTTTTAAAAGGTTGAGGAGATGCATTTGCGATGTATGTCGCCTGTGCTATGGCCTTTTGCAAGGCGCGATGTTCCAGCACGGACCCATTTTTAGGAACTCACCTGGAAGTGTGACCATGAAATACAAAAGGGAGCCCAGGCTCAACTTTTACAAAGCTGGTCTTTCCTGCTACACTCTCACATATTCAGAAGATGCTGCCAGAAATGGGCTTTAAAAAACCTGCCCGATGGATAAACGGCTGCTGAGAAAGGGAGGCTTCTTTTCCGGGAGAATTACAGAGAAGACTTGGACGTTGGAAAACATCAGATGCAACCTGGGAAGGCAGAAACCAGCTAGCTGAGTTTCTTAGGCACTTGGCTGAAACCTAGGTTGCTGATATTCTGAGTAATCCAACGCTTTTGAAAGAGCTACTGATCTGATGCTGCTGCAACACAATTGTGATACAGAGCCATTTATAAATAATTCTGGAACCTTATTTGAGATCATTACTCACATGAGTAACCTTTACTCATGCAAATTGTCCCAATGTCTTCAAGGAGACTGTGTGAGAAAAGAGAAAAGGAGTACTTGTGGGACCTTAGAGACTAACCAATTTATTTGAGCATAAGCTTTCGTGAGCTACAGCTCACTTCATCGGATGCATACTGTGGAAACTGCAGAAGACATTATATACACACAGAGACCATGAAACAATACCTCCTCCCACCACACTCTCCTGCTGGTAATAGCTCATCTAAAGTGATCACTCTCCTTACAATGTGTATGATAATCAAGTTGGGCCATTTCCAGCACAAATCCAGGTTTTCTCACCCTCCGCCCCCCCCCCGCAACTCACTCTTCTGCTGGTAATAGCCCATCCAAAGTGACCACTCTCTTTACAATGTGTATGATAATCAAGGTGGACCATTTCCAGCACAAATCCAGGTTTTCTCACCCTCCGCCCCCCCCCCCCAAACTCACTCTTCTGCTGGTAATAGCCCATCCAAAGTGACCACTCTCTTTACAAAAGCAGCATCACTTGCCCCATAACCTCAGCCATGCGGAACGCAATGCCATCCACAGCCTCAGAAACAACTCTGACATCATAATCAAAAAGGCTGACAAAGGAGGTGCTGTTGTCATCATGAATAGGTCGGAATATGAACAAGAGGCTGCTCGGCAGCTCTCCAACACGAGTTTCTACAAGCCATTACCCTATGATCCCACTGAGAGTTACCAAAAGCAACTACTGCATTTGCTCAAGAAACTTCCTGAAAAAGCACAAGATCAAATCCGCACAGACACACCCCTGGAACCCCGACCTGGGATATTCTATCTACTACCCAAGATCCATAAACCTGGAAATCCTGGGCGCCCCATCATCTCAGGCATTGGCACCCTGACAGCAGGATTGTCTGGCTATGTAGACTCCCTCCTCAGGGCCTATGCTACCAGCACTCCCAGCTACCTTCGAGACACCACTGACTTCCTGAGGAAACTTCAATCCATGGGTGATCTTCCTGATAACACCATCCTGGCCACTATGGATGTAGAAGCCCTCTACACCAACATTCCACACAAAGATGGACTACAAGCCGTCAGGAACACTATCCCCGATAATGTCACGGCTAACCTGGTGGCTGAACTTTGTGACTTTGTCCTTACCCATAACTATTTCACATTTGGGGACAATGTATACCTTCAGATCAGCGGCACTGCTATGGGTACCCGCATGGCCCCACAGTATGCCAACATTTTTATGGCTGATTTAGAACAACGCTTCCTCAGCTCTCATCCCCTAATGCCCCTATTCTACTTGCGCTATATTGATGACATCTTCATCATCTGGACCCATGGAAAAGAAGCCCTTGAAGAATTCCACCATGATTTCAACAATTTCCATCCCACCACCAACCTCAGCCTGGTCCAGTCCACACAAGAGATCCACTTCCTGGACACTACAGTGCTAATAAACAATGGTCACATAAACACCACCCTATACCGGAAACCTACTGACCGCTATTCCTACCTGCATGCCTCCAGCTTTCACCCTGACCACACCACACGATCCATCGTCTACAGCCAAGCTCTGCGATACAACCGCATTTGCTCCAACCCCTCAGACAGAGACAAACACCTACAAGATCTCTGTCAAGCTTTCTTACAACTACAATACCCACCTGCGGAAGTAAAGAAACAGATTGATAGAGCCAGAAGAGTTCCCAGAAGTTACCTACTACAGGACAGGCCTAACAAAGAAAATAACAGAACTCCACTAGCCGTCACCTTCAGCCCCCAACTAAAACCCCTCCAACGCATTATTAAGGATCTACAACCTATCCTAAAGGATGACCCAACACTCTCACAAATCTTGGGAGACAGGCCAGTCCTTGCCTACAGACAGCCCCCCAACCTGAAGCAAATACTCACCAACAACCACATACCACACAACAGAACCACTAACCCAGGAACTTATCCTTGCAACAAAGCCCGTTGCCAATTGTGCCCACATATCTATTCAGGGGACACCATCACAGGGCCTAATAACATCAGCCACACTATCAGAGGCTCGTTCACCTGCACATCCACCAATGTGATTTATGCCATCATGTGCCAGCAATGCCCCTCTGCCATGTACATTGGTCAAACTGGACAGTCTCTACGTAAAAGAATAAATGGACACAAATCAGATGTCAAGAATTATAACATTCATAAACCAGTGGGAGAACACTTCAATCTCTCTGGTCACGCAATCACAGACATGAAGGTCGCTATCTTAAAACAAAGAAACTTCAAATCCAGACTCCAGCGAGAAACTGCTGAATTGGAATTCATTTGCAAATTGGATACTATTAATTTAGGCTTAAATAGAGACTGGGAGTGGCTAAGTCATTATGCAAGGTAGCCTATTTCCTCTTGTTTTT
The DNA here is from genome assembly GCF_965152235.1 of Eretmochelys imbricata. Lineage (NCBI taxonomy): Eukaryota > Metazoa > Chordata > Testudines > Cheloniidae > Eretmochelys > Eretmochelys imbricata. The sequence goes on along the minus strand of NC_135576.1, from coordinate 129,191,587 downwards.
TCCTACCCCCCCCCCCACCAGATGTTCTGGTTTAACTTGGTTTTAAACTTGGAGAGTGGTCAGTTTGGATGAGCTATTACCAGCAGGAGAGTGAGTCTGTGTGTGTATGGGGGTGGGTTTTTGGAGGGGGGTGAGGGAGTGAGAGAACCTGGATTTGTGCAGGAAATGGCCTAACTTCATTATCATGCACATTGTGTAAAGAGTTGTCACTTTGGATGGGCTATCACCAGCAGGAGAGTGAATTTGTGTGGAGGGGCTGGAGGGTGAGAAAACCTGGATTTGTGCTGGAAATGGCCTAACCTGATGCTCACTTTAGATAAGCTATTACCAGCAGGACAGTGGGGTGGGAGGAGGTATTGTTTCATATTCTCTGTGTATATATAAAGTCTGCTGCAGTTTCCACGGTATGCATCTGATGAAGTGAGCTGTAGCTCACGAAAGCTCATGCTCAAATAAATTGGTTAGTCTCTAAGGTGCCACAAGGACTCCTTTTCTTTTTGCGAATACAGACTAACACGGCTGTTACTCTGAAACCTCTCTTTACAATGTGTATGATAATCAAGGTGGACCATTTCCAGCACAAATCCAGGTTCTCTCACCTCCCCCCCGCCCTTTTTTTTTTTTCCCAAAAACACACACACACAAACTCACTCTCCTGCTGGTAATAGTTCATCCAAAGTGACCACTCTCCCTACAATGTGCATGATAATCAAGGTGGGCCATTTCCACCATGATTTCAACAATTTCCATCCCACCATCAACCTCAGCCTGGTCCAGTCCACACAAGAGATCCACTTCCTGGACACTACAGTGCTAATAAACAATGGTCACATAAACACCACCCTATACCGGAAACCTACTGACCGCTATTCCTACCTACATGCCTCCAGCTTTCACCCTGACCACACCACACGATCCATCGTCTACAGCCAAGCTCTGCGATACAACCGCATTTGCTCCAACCCCTCAGACAGAGACAAACACCTACAAGATCTCTATCAAGCATTCTTACAACTACAATACCCACCTGCGGAAGTGAAAAAACAGATTGATAGAGCCAGAAGAGTTCCCAGAAGTCACCTACTACAGGACAGGCCTAACAAAGAAAATAACAGAACGCCACTAACCGTCACCTTCAGCCCCCAACTAAAACCCCTCCAACGCATTATTAAGGATCTACAATCTATCCTGAAGGATGACCCAACACTCTCACAAATCTTGGGAGACAGGCCAGTCCTTGCCTACAGACAGCCCCCCAACCTGAAGCAAATACTCACCAACAACCACATACCACACAACAGAACCACTAACTCAGAAACATATCCTTGCAACAAAGCCCGTTGCCAACTGTGCCCACATATCTATTCAGGGGACACCATCACAGGGCCTAATAACATCAGCCACACTATCAGAGGCTCGTTCACCTGCACATCTACCAATGTGATATATGCCATCATGTGCCAGCAATGCCCCTCTGCCATGTACATTGGTCACACTGGACAGTCTCTACGTAAAAGAATAAATGGACACAAATCAGATGTCAAGAATTATAACATTCATAAACCAGTGGGAGAACACTTCAATCTCTCTGGTCACGCAATTACAGACATGAAGGTCGCTATCTTAAAACAAAAAAACTTCAAATCCAGACTCCAGCGAGAAACTGCTGAATTGGAATTCATTTGCAAATTGGATACTATTAATTTAGGCTTAAATAGAGACTGGGAGTGGCTAAGTCATTATGCAAGGTAGCCTATTTCCCCTTGTTTCCGCCCCCCCCCCCCCCCGACGTTCTGGTTAAACTTGGATTTATGCTGGAAATGGCCCACCTTGATTATCATACACATTGTAAGGAGAGTGGTCACTTTGGATGAGCTATTACCAGCAAGAGAGTGAGTTTGTGTGTGTATGGGGGTGGGGGGTGAGAAAACCTGGATTTGTGCTGGAAATGGCTCACCTTGATTATCATGCACATTGTAGGGAGAGTGGTCACTTTGGATAAGCTATTACCAGCAGGAGAGTGAGTTTGTGTGTGTGGTTTTTGGGGAAAAAAAAAAAAGGGGGGGGGGAGGAGGTGAGAAAACCTGGATTTGTGCTGGAAATGGTCCACCTTGATTATCATACACATTGTAAGGAGAGTGATCACTTTAGATAAGCTATTACCAGCAGGAGAGTGTGGTGGGAGGAGGTATTGTTTCATGGTCTCTGTGTATATAATGTCTTCTGCAGTTTCCACAGTATGCATCCAATGAAGTGAGCTGTAGCTCACGAAAGCTTATGCTCAGATAAATTTGTTAGTCTCTAAGGTGCCACAAGTACTCCTTTTCTTTTTGCAAACACAGACTAACACGGCTGTTACTCTGAAACCTGTGTGAGAAAAGATGAGAAATGGGCGAAAGCACTGTAGGAGCTGGCCCCAGTGACAGCAGCATTCCTTGCAACAACACAGGTTCCAAAAGCTTACAAGCACAGCTGGAGATTTTCAATCACTGTAAGGCACCTGGATACCCAGTTTCCATTTAAAATGAATGGAAGTTGGGCACCCAAATCCTCCAGACAGCTTTGAAAACCCCACCAGCACGATTAATGGCCCTGAGCTGAATTACCCAACAACTGCCACAGTTATCGATGAGAAGGAAATCATTCACATTTGATGATATGTTCTGGTGTTCATAGAGCATCCTGAAGCTGCCCAGTTTCTAAACAGTCAGCGTGACCAAGGGGAACAAAACCACCCAACGAGAGGACTGTCTGGTTTAAATCCAGACGAGTGGCCTCCCGATTTAAGCGTAAAAGCAACTATGGTTAAGAAATTCCTTTGCTAAACCAGTGTTACTTTCTTGCCTGCCACACTGTCCCTAAAGCGGTTAATGAAGAAGCTCAGAGCGCCCACAGTGAGGTGGAGCTCCGTGGGAACATTTATAAGCAACTAGGGGCTCAGGAGGGCTGGAGCACCTGTGCTGGGGTCTTAGGTTGCTAGGCTATAGAGCCGCACAGCCTCAGGAAGAGTGACAGACATGGGGCCTGCACAGAGAGTGCACCTTAGAGGCCAAGAGCTAGGAAGGGTGACCTGACTGGTTTAGGAGCATGCATGATCCAGCAGTCAGCCATCCAGAATGGGCCAGGTTGCTCCTGTACCATGATCAGTGCTGGAACTGGCGTCAGAGGGTCTAGGTTCCCTGGAGGGACTGTTATTAACAGGACACGAGTGGAACAGGGAACATGGTGCGTTAGGCTAGAAGCAACTCAGCCATAAAGACAGAGCACTGAACAGGGTTTAATAAAGTTTCACTTGTTCATTTAAACCTGTATTCAGCTTCATGCTTTGTCAGATTTCCAGACCTAAATTGTGATTATGTAAAAGGGAATTGGAATGACAAGAATCATAGAATATCAGGGTTGGAAGGGACCTCAGGGGGTCATCTAGTCCAACCCCCTGCTCAAAGCAGGACCAATCCCCAATTTTTGCCCCGATCCCTAAATGGCCCCCTCAAGGATTGAACTCACAACCCTGGGTTTAGCAGGCCAATGCTCAAACCCCTGAGCTATCCCTCTCCCTAATTGTATATCGAGAAGTCGATATACAATATATTGTGCAAACGGTTTTGTTTTTGGAGAGGTACTAGTGGTAGTTCACAGACATGCAATTTTTTTTACATCAGTGCCAGACCTTCCTTTTTATAACCTATACTCTTTGGGCTTGTCTTCACTGCAGGACTAGCTTGAGATATAACTTGAGTGTTGGCGCTAAACCTGACTCCCATCCACAGCAAAAATCTGTAGCTCAAGTTAAGTGATGCTTTACCCTTGAGGTAGCTGGCCCATTGAAAGGGTGGGTTGAAGCTACTAATGCAGGGAGGATGCAGCATCTACAGGCTACAGCTGGGGCCATGTCTATATTATAGAATTATGTTGACCTAAGTTACGTTGGCATCCAGCTGCCAGAGTTATTACATCTCTTGTGCTAGTCCACACTACACTCCTTGTATCAGCAGTGTGCATCCTCTCCAGGAGCACTTGTGTCAATGCAGAGAGCAGTGCACCATGGGTAGCAATCCCACTGTGCAACTCGCCGCCATGTAGTGCAGGGTGTTTTGGGAAGGTTTTACAGTGCCTCATGGGACCAAAACGAGTCACGCAGGGTGACTGGGAGCATGGGTTCAAGGTCCCATAATGCAGTGTTGTGCATCCCATAATGTTTTATGCCTCTTTTCAAAATCACCTGCACAAACCCATGTGTCCCTCCCTGTTTGCCAACCCAGCCAGAAGCATGGATCCTGCGCAGCGCTGTACTATTGTGATGAGCATTGCAAGCCATGGGCTGCCTGATCCTGCAGTATCTGCAGAGCTGCAAGAGGAACTGTGGGGAACAGGATGATTCCTTGGAGGCTAGATTGCTGTGGGACATAGAAAGAAACAATTCAAGGTTGTTGGCAGTGTTCCCAGAGCAGCTTCAGATGGTGGAGCACTGGTTCTGGGCCTGAGAAACAAGCATTGACTGGGGGTATCGCATGGTCTTTCAGGTTCGGGATGACAAGCAGTGGCTGCAGAATTTTCAGCTGTACAAGGCCACATTCTTGGATCTGTGTGCGGAGCTTGCCCTAAACTGCAGTGGAATGATAGACGGCATGCATATCCCCATTTTGGCACCAGACCAACTTGCCACTGAGTACACCAACAGAAAGAGCTACTTTTCTATAGTTATGCAAGCACTAGTGGATCACAGGGGACACTTTACTGACATTAAAGTAGGCTAGTCAGGAAGGTGCATGTCACTTGCATCTTTAAGAACACAGGCCTGTTGAGAAAGCTGCAAGCAAGGACTTTTCTTCCTGGCTGGTGGATTAGCATTGGCAATGTTGAAATGACAACAGTGATCCTGGGAGACCCAGCCTACCCCTTGCTCCCATGGCTGATGAAGCTGTACATTGGCCACCTTGAAAGCACCAAGGAGTGCTTCACCTACAGGCTGAGCAGGTGCAGAATGAGAGCTGAATGTGCCTTTAGTCATTTGACTGGTGGTGTGGTCTACCCACGAGATTGGCCCTCAGCGAAAAAATACTCCAATGGTTACAGCTGGCTGCTGTGTTCTACATAATATCTGTGAAGCAAAGTGGGAAAAGTTTCTGCTGGGATGGTGCTGCTGTCTGCTGATTTTGAACAGTCAGATACCCGAGCTACAAAAAGAGCTCAATGCAGAGCTATACAGCTCAGGGAGGCTTTGAAAGACCATTTGAATAGTGAGACAGAGTAGTGTGTATTGCTGTAGTGGTGGAATCTCTGTGGAGAATGGCATACAGTTCTTTGTAAAAGTGGCAGGTCTGTGGCTCCGTCCCAGAGTGGAGCCTTTTGGTACCTCTGCTGCATCTCCTTGGCTTTCAAGCAGCACTGTGGCTGGTGCCTCTTGTAGCCCTTGTCCTCCATGCCCTAAGCAATCTGCTTGTAGATGTCAATGTTTCTACGGCTGGATCAGAATGGTGTGTTCACAGCACAACCTCTTCTCCCCACAGACCCAGGAGAGCCAACACCCCCTGTCCTCTCCAGGCAGGAGCACGTCTGCAGAGTGGAGTTGGCATGATCAGTTGCTGGGCATGCTCTTGAGTTGCTAGGTGAGCTCTCCAAGCCGGGCAACCAGGAAATGGAATTTCAAAAATTAACGGGGCTTTAAAGAGGAGGGGCTGTTTCCTGGCCACCTGGTCATTGTTCCAGCTCCAGATGATGATATGATCCCACCGGTCTGTGCCTGTGGCCCTGCTCTAGAAGCACTGGTCTGCATAGGAAAGAGCAGCAGCTGTACTGAGAGTCATGAGCAGCATCAGCCCATTAAAATCTGCCATGTCTGTATCATCCTCCCTCCTCCCCCCGACATGCGCCTTCGGTAGTTCAGAAAATGCTGCCGAAATGTCTGCCAGGGTCTCATGGATGCTCTGCCCGTTTCCTGAAATGGGAATGAAAGCCCAAGCAAGACACTTTCTTCAAAGGGTGACTCCTCCATATTTCTGGGAACATGCTGGATGTATTGGTGGGCTGCAACAACTTCCTGCGAAGTGCTGCAGGATGGACATGGTACCCCACTAACAAAGGGCTAGAGCGATGACAGCTGGGTACTGGGAAGCCTGGGATAGGCTGGTTTGACTCAGGTCTGCATAGTGCGGAAATGCCTGAGTATGGGTGTAAGATCTGGAACCAGAAATTCTAACCTGAGGGTTAACATTCGGTGTGGATGCTCAAGCCTGGCTTACAAACACCAAGCCTGCAGGCTCGAGTCCCACAGACCCCGGACTTCTGTTGCAGTGTAGACATACTCCCAGGGGATTTAGCCACATAACTCCCATTCATTTCAATAGGAGTTGTGTGACTAAGTCCCCTTACTGGCTTTGAAACTCTCCACCAGTGTCTGCCAGCCGGCAGGATTACTGCACAAATCGGCTCCCCGTGTGTTTTCTGATTAATAAAACAATAGCCAAAACCCCATGAATCTTTACTGTCAGCAAAGCAGAGCCAATATAGCTGTGGATGCACAAAATGATATCCTGTTATGCCTTATTGATCATCAGGATAGCTGCTACTTAAACTCTGAGACCAACATAGCTATTGTTGTTGATTACGTACATAAGACAATTTGATTTTTCACACATTGGGCTGAGCTATGCAGTGTTAGCAGTTAGAATAATCTAGTTTTAACTTGAAATATTGATGCAGAAGTTACTGATGTAGAATAAATATGGAAACCAAAGAGGACTATCTTTTTTTATCATAACCACCATTTAAAGAGAAACTTTCAACTTGTCTAAGACTCCACATGTATGTTCCATAATGAAATACATTTTCTTGTCTCTTGGCTCCTATGTAACGCTTTCCTGTTGTTCCTCTTAAATACCAGTTGGAAATAGCCTCCTATCCAGCTCCTGCTCCAAATATCTTTCCCCCACTTTTCACTCATCAAAGCATTAGAAATTGGTCTTCCATTGCCAACAGTGTGTCTTCTGTCTATCTCTACTTCCCTCTTCTTCATTGCTGACAGTCATGCAAAGACTATAGGAAGAGAAGAGATGAACAGAGATGGCACATTAAGTCAAGACTTCTAGGCTAAGTTTGGCAAAAATCAGAAGTCGCCCAACTGCTGGTCATTCTGCAGCATTGACCCTATGGATATTTCTAGAAAGCCAGTGCATAGCCCCTCAGGGCCCAGTGTAAATTCCAAAAAAGTGGTCTGAGTTATAGGAACCAGTTGAAAGCTCCTGTGTTCCTTCCTCCATGCCTTTCTCGCTTGCAAAGCAGCACGATGCTACTTACTGTGTAGATTAATGTTGTACCTGTCATATAATTCACTCTAGGGGCACTCCTGGGAGTTGAACTGTGAACGCTCCGTCAGCTGGCATGAGCAGGCAATCTGCAGTCTGAGCTGGATACCTGAAAGAACAGCACAGCTGTACTAGATCAAGTCACCCAGACAATGGAATTAAATAACTGCTAAGAAATACACTACCAGTATTTTGTAGTGTAATTTATTTGGAACCTCAGAAAACATGCATGAACTATCTGACCCAGAGGGAGCTAGGATCCTTACAAGTGCACAAGAGATTCCTCATTTCAAGCTTCCAAAACAGTGTTTATCTGCACTTGAACTTTGCAACTCAATCTAGCACTGTAGGCAGGCAGGCAGGCAAAAAGAAGCACCAATAACCCTCAATCAGCTCAGAAGCAAGCACTCTACACTGAATTCATCATTTTCCCAACAGCCTATTTCTTTTTCACAGAGAACAGAGATTCACTTACAAGGTTCTCGGCCTCAAAGATTAAACAACAAAAATGGTACATTCACTTTATTAGTAGCCAGAGGTGAAAGTAAACCGGTACGTCGAACCAGCAAGAGCCGGTGCACCACGCAGGGCCGGACAGGACCGGCTTCCCCAGGCTAGCGATTTAAAGGGCCCAGGGCTCCCTGCAACAGCCGGAGCCCTGGGCCCTTTAAATCGCCTCGTGAGCCCTGCTGCTGGTGCCCCGGGGTAGTGGCAGCAGGGCTCCAGCGGTGATTTAAAGGGCCCAGGGCTCCCCACAGTGGCCCGGGCCCTTTAAAGCGCCGCCCAAGCCCCGCTGCTGGAGCCTCGGGGTAGCAGCGGCAGGGCTCTGGGGTGATTTAAAGGGCCAGGGCTTCCAGCCACTGCTACTGCAGTGGAGCACCAGGCCCTTTAAATCTCCGTCCAAGCCTGGGATTGCGGCAGCAGCCGGGAACCCCTGGAAGTCCATCGGCGATTTAAAGGGCCCAGAGCTCCGCTGTGGTAGCGGCGGCTGGAGCCCCGAGCCCTTTAAATCGCCCCTGAGACCCAGGGCTCCCAGCCACCTCTGCAGCTGGTAGCTCTGGGGGTGATTTAAAGGGCCCGGGGCTTCCAGCTGCGCAGCCCCAAGGCCTTTAAATCTTGATCTAAAGGGCCTGGGTATTAAAGGCCCCACCTCTTCCAGTTAAGGCCACGCCCCCTGCTCAGGACTCTGGCATACCAGTAAGTCCTTTAAATTACTTTCACCCCGTTAGTAGCCTATGTCCAAACTGATAACGGATTTCTAGAGCATCAGTCTTGTGTTTTGACAAAGGTTATTTAACATGACAAAGATACAGTTTCTCAGCACCGAAGTGAATTGCCTATGATGACTGCTATGCATTTAGCACAGGGTTCCTTGTAGAGCTAGTCATTTGCTGGGGGCAGTAGAGAGCTTTCACTACCTTCCCATGACCTATTCAATGAGGTCAATGACCATATTGTAGTCTGGAGGTATTCATTGTCACAAGGAGGAGCAGGGGTCTGTATAATAATTGCTTGTAAATGTCATGATAGCTGTTAATTAAAATGTCTTTTGCATTAAACTTAAAGATGTTTTGGTCTGCACTAACTAGTTCTGGTAATGGTTTGCTCCTTCAGGGAGATGACTCATTTCTGTAGCACCACTGAAAGGACTGTTTGCATTTAATTAGTTCAGAAAGAGTGGCAAGCAGCTGAGAAGAGAGGAGAAGGCACTGAGTTACAGAACTGAAATGTGCGGTGTTAGATAGGGAATGAAGATCAAACCTTGTGGAAGGCTCTGCCAGTTTTACATCTTTTAAGTGATCACTGTTCTTTGAAGACCACCCCCGAATGCCAAAGAACAGATTCCTGCACTGGGACACAAAAGGGTGGAGTGGAAATGTTGGGGGTTAGGACAGATGCATGGCTCTAAAAGACTAAAGCCCCCGTGCAGAGGAAGTGTCGTGGGCATAGGCCAGTTCTCCCTCTAATGCTCTTCATGGCTGGTGGCACAGTAACTACCACAGAGTGTGGCTGAGAATTCCCTTTTCTGTACATTTCCCTAAGTGTGCTCAGCTGATTTGCTTATTTCCAGCACTTGAGCCACAGACTGCAAGCTAGTGTTCCAGAACTAGCCTTGACCATCAAAGAGGAAAGCTGGGGCAAGGCTGAAGCCTCTATTTGTGAAGCAATTACTGACCATTGTCAAAGCAAAACCCCTTCCACCTTGCACTTATTTATTACCATTATAACAAATTGCAAAGCAAAATGAGGCTTTCAAAGTTTCTCTAGCAGCTGTGTGGAGTCTGTCCCCGCACAGGCCGCTCAGGTAAACTCTGAATGAGCATCTGGAATGTTCCTGTCTGAACCGGATGGAACAGCTAACCTATTTTAAGTTTTCCCAACTCAAGTAACAAAGAACCTTTGGCCCGGATCCTGCTAGAACAAATCCCAGCACCTGGGTCACTTTGTTAGCATTCTTTAAAAGGTCCTAGGAAACCAAAGTGAAAAGAAGCTATTAATCTATTAATAATCATAATGATAAATTATAATTATCTAGCGCCACATCCCTACTGGTATGCTCAGAGTTCTGCACAACAGTGTAAAATACAGTTTAAAAAATGAAAAATTAAGAAAACAAAGCCCAACCCTTTCAGAAGTCATTGTGAAAGGCTGAGGAGCGGGAGGGTAAGGCATGAGACTGGAACCCACGAGGTCTGGGCTCTGCCCCTGGCTCTGTCACGGACTCCCTGTGTGTTACTTGGGGCGAGTCACTTAGGTCTAGTCAATCAGAAGTATCTAGGGTCCTAAATTCCATTTCAATAGCAGCTAGGAGCCTAAATACCTTTGAGAATCTGGGCCTCAATCCCCGTGTGTGTCAGTTTCCCACCTGTACACAAAGATGCTGTGATTCTTCCTTGCTCCCACCCTTCACATGCCTGGTCTACTAAGACTGCAAGCTCTTCAGGAAAGGGACTGTCTCTGTCTCAGTGTGTGTGCGTACAGTGCCTCTAGGAACTACTGTAATACAAATAACCATCATCATTTAAGAGGGAAAGAGTCTTATATAGGGACAGATGATGGTTCTGATCCTGCACAGAGACCAGCAAACGCACAGGGCCTGTTGGTGTCAGTCGGGCTCCACATGAGCACAGAGGTCTACCCACGAAGAAGCAATTCCAGGAGGGGGACCTAATATTAAAGACACATCTAAGAAGTTATCCAGCTATGCAGGGACGGACAGTTCCACACATGGAGAGTTGCCACCGCAAAAGTGCCATCTCCTGTCAACATAGGGTGCAGTAGAGAATTCCTGGGTGTCAGGTCATATCAGAGTGCAGACAACCACCACGATTCAAGAAAGGGGTCTCAAACACAGCCAGGACCAGTGTTATTCTAAGCTTTAAAAAAACAGCAGGATGGTCTTAAAAATCAGTCTGCTGCTCCATTGACAGCTAGTATAAAGAATACGGGACAGCTCTGATACCATCACAGATGATCAGTCCTATGAACCCCTGTGCTGCTGGGTTCTGCACTAGGAGCCTGATCAGTAGAAAGACTCCCATTAATTTTAATGGGCTTTAGATCAGGCCCTAAATAGCAGTAGTGGAGAAGCCCTTCTGGGAGGGAATTATAATAATCAAGCTTCATGATGGGGAGGACATCTGCTGCTCCATGAAGATCCTAGTTCTGATTTCTAAGGCTCTCTCAAAGACCATCTCCCCATCCACGGCTCGTAGCTTCACTCAGCGGGGATGCTGTGGCTGACAGAGGCAGGGTAAAACTCTTACGAGCAGGGGCTAGAACAATTTTGATGGATTATCCCTGTGTGATGGGACTCCACTCACCACGCTGGCACCTCCTACTGGCCATCTTGGGAATTAGTTGCATAGGTCAGTATGCCCTATCCCAATGGTGCCTCGCCCACCAATACACCTGCTCTCTGACCCACATCACTCCAGGGACCGTGGCATCCTCTTCATGACATGGCCCTCCAGCTGTGTTACCATCTGTGCTCCCCCACTCCAGGGTTTAATACAGCCATCCAAATGTCCTGCCACTTCCCCACTGGCAACTGTGGTGGGGCGGGGGGGGAAGGGGGAGAAACTTGGGCCCTCCACTACTCTGGGTCCCCACCCAGGGACCCTGTAGGTGACAGCCACGTGCTGCATCCCCTCCAGCTTCTCAGTACATTTCACTGGACCACTTCCCTCAGCAGCTTCTTCGCCCTTACCTCAGGGCCTCAGCATGTCAATCCTAGCAGCCAGCCAGGAGCTTCCCCTCACTCCCTGCCAGCAACTGCTCTGTCCCTGGAGCTAGCTTCCATCCACCTGTTAGGAACCCAGTCCTCCCTCCTAGAGCTCCAGGCAGCAACTCACTACCTCTGGGTCCTGATTGGCTGCTTCTTGCAGCCTTTCTCCTATTGGCTGCTTCCTGCGCAGCTGCCTTAGGGTTCTATTAACCCCCTGGCATGCTAGTGTGCAGGGGATACCCCATCACACTCCACTAATGGAATCAAATTGGAATGAGCTGTAGGTGGATCACTTTCAGAGCTCATCTCCAAAGCTTTCTCTCAATAACAAAGGCTGAAGAATGACCTGCAGTATTTCCTATGGACTGAGGATAATGAGGAGGAAGAGGACGGAAAAGAAGTAAAGGGGGAAGCAAAGGATTCTAAACAACAGTGGCAGAAGCAAAGAATGGAGAAGAATAGAGTTCATCGTGGACAGTTTCAATGCATCATTAATTTTGTTGCGAGTACCTCAGTGCTACAATGAGGGTACATACTACATGCCTAAACCAGAGAAAGGCAGGAAGACAGGCTGGATAGATAAAGTTGGTGGGCAGGTCACTAGCGATACATTCAATAGGATGTTGCAAGGTCACCGTGGGATACTGTGCACTATGCATTGTGGGATATCAAGAGAACTGTGTGCCTGAAAGAATACTTTCATGACACATTAAACACACAGATTTCCATGGAGAAGACATGGCCAAAACTAAGAACAAAAATTCCTTGTGGATGTGAGGACACTAAAGATGAGACAGCTGCCTCATAGCAGCCATGGTGAGGTAGTAGGTAGTTTTTGGAAAGTGTAGGGGACAATTTCCTGGTGCAAGCGCTGGAGGAACCAACTAGGGGCAGAGCTCTTCTTGACCTGCTGCTCACAAACCGGGAAGAATTAGTAGGGGAAGCAAAAGTGGATGGGAACCTGGGAGGCAGTGACCACAAGATGGTCGAGTTCAGGATCCAGACACAGGGAAGAAAGGAGAGCAGCAGAATACGGACCCTGGACTTCAGAAAAGCAGACTCTGACTCCCTCAGGGAACTGATGGGCAAGATCCCCTGGGAGAATAACATGATGGGGAAAGGAGTTCAGGAGAGCTGGCTGTATTTTAAAGAATCCTTATTGAGGTTACAGGGACAAACCATCCTGATGTGTTGAAAGAATAGTAAATATGGCAGGCAACGAGCTTGGCTTAACGGTGAAATCCTTGCTGATCTTAAACACAAAAAAGAAGCTTACAAGAAGTGGAAGGTTGGACAAATGACCAGGGAGGAGTATAAAAATATTGCTCAGGCATGCAGGAGTGAAATCAGGAAGGCCAAATCACACCTGGAGTTGCAGTTTGCAAGAGATGTTAAGAGTAACAAGAAGGGTTTCTTCAGGTATGTTAGCAACAAGAAGAAAGTCAAGGAAAGTGTGGGCCCCTTACTGAATGAGGGAGGCAACCTAGTGACAGAGGATGTGGAAAAAGCTAATGTACTCAAGGCTTTTTTTGCCTCTGTCTTCACGAACAAGGTCAGCTCCCAGACTATTGCACTGGGCAGCACAGCATGGGGAGGAGGTGACCAGCCCTCTATGGAGAAAGAAGTGGTTCGGGACTATTTAGAAAAGCTGGACAAGCACAAGTCCACGGGGCCGGATGCGCCACATCCGAGAGTGCTAAAGGAGTTGGCAGATGTGATTGCAGAGTCATTGGCCATTATCTTTGAAAACTCATGCCAATTGGGGGAAGTCCCGGACGACTGGAAAAAGGCTAATGTAGTGCCCATCTTCAAAAAAGGGAAGAAGGAGGATCCTGGGAACTACAGGCCAGTCAGCCTCACCTCAGTCCCTGGAAAAATCATGGAGCAGGTCCTCAAGGAATCAATTCTGAAGCACTTAGAGGAGAGGAAAGTGATCAGGAAGAGTCAGCATGGATTCACCAAGGGCAAGCCATGCCTGACTAATCTAATTGCCTCCTATGACGAGATAACTGGCTCTGTGGATGAGGGGAAAGCAGTGGACGTGTTATTGCTTGACTTTAGCAAAGCTTTTGACACGGTCTCCCACAGTATTCTTGCCAGCAAGTTAAAGAAGTATGGGCTGGATGAATGGACTATAAGGTGGATAGAAAGTTGGCTAGATTGTCGGGCTCAACGGGTAGTGATTAATGGCTCCATGTCTAGTTGGCAGCCAGCATCAAGTGGAGTGCCGCAAGGGTCGGTCCTGGGGCCGGTTTTGTTCAATATCTTCATAAATGATCTGGAGGATGGTGTGGATTTCACTCTCAGCAAGTTTGCAGATGACACTAAACTTGGAAGAGAGGTAGATACGCTGGAGGGTAGGGATAGGATTCAGAGGGACCTAGACAAATTAGAGGATTGGGCCAAAAGGAATCTGATGAGGTTCAACAAGGACAAGTGCAGAGTCTTGCACTTAGGACGGAAGAATCCCATGCACCGCTACAGACTAGGGACCAAATGGCTAGGTAGCAGTTCTGCAGAAAAGGACGTAGGGGTTACAGTGGACAAAAAGCTGGATATGAGTCAACAGTGTGCCGTTGTTGCCAAGAAGGCCAATGGCATTTTGGGCTGTATAAGTAGGGGCATTGCCAGCAGATCGAGGGACGTGATCTTTCCCCTCTATTCGACATTGGTGAGGCCTCATCTGGAGTACTGTGTCCAGTTTTGGGCCCCACACTACAAGAAGGATGTGGAAAAATTGGAAAGAGTCCAGCGGAGGGCAACAAAAATGATTAGGGGACTGGAACACATGACTTATGAGGAGAGGCTGAGGGAACTGGGATTGTTTAGTCTGCGGAAGAGAAGAATGAGGGGGGATTTGATAGCTGCTTTCAACTACCTGAAAGGGGGTTCCAAAGAGGATGGATCTAGACTGTTCTGGGTGGTAGCAGATGACAGAACGAGGAGTAATGGTCTCAAGTTGCAGTGGGGGAGGTTTAGGTTGGATATTAGGAAAACCTTTTTCACTAGGAGGGTGGTGAAGCACTGGAATGCGTTACCCAGGGAGGTGGTGGAATCTCCTTCCTTTGAAGTTTTTAAGATCAGGCTTGACAAAGCCCTGGCTGGGATGATTTAGTTGGGGATTGGTCCTGCTTTGAGCAGGGCATTGGACTAGATGACCTCCTGACGTCCCTTCCAACCCTGATATTCTATGATGATTCTGAGTATCCCACTGGGGATACTGCAACCAATCAGAAAGCAGAAGATTCATAACACTGGAAGGTAGGGGTAGTTATAGGTTTGGGTTTATTTCGGATATCACTTCAAAATTAATTCTGTCAGCAACATAGTTCAGGAAAAAACATTACCTCTCTGGGCACCTTTACTGTTTAACCGTACAGCGAACCCTGCACTATGCACAACCTCCATCATGTTACCCCTGTCTTAGGGCACCATTTTTATAGGATTGTCAACATTTCCCATACAAGTTACCTTTGATTTTATCTTTATTCTGGTACTACATAATACTTTCGGTCCAAATATCCCAAAGTACTTTATCCAGGTGGAGAAAGTATTATTATCCCCACTACACACGTGGCGAAGCAAACACACAGAGTGGCGAAAGGTCTCACAGGAAGTTCATGGCAGAGACGGGGTAGAGCACAACTCTCCTGACTGACAGTCCAATGCCCTCTCCAGAGCATCATGACGTCCCTGAGGTGACTGATTCTTGCCACTCCCTTAGGTGGCATTAAGACAGTTTTCATTGTATATTTGATCTTTTCGACCTCCTGGCTCAATCATTTCTATTACAGGAGTGCCTAGAGGTCCCACTGTGGTGGTACTGTACACACACAGCATAAGAGGCAGTCCCTGACCCATACAGCTAATAGTCTAAATAGACAAGACAGGAGGGGAAACAAAGAGTGTTTTACCCACCATAGGTCAGTGACTTAGCTGTGAACAGAACCTTCATTTCCTAGCCCCGTGCATTATTCACCTGCCTTTCCCTGCCCATGCTGTCTGATCATCGAATCCCTGCCAACTCCAACTACCACTACAGTTTTCAATCGTTGCTAACCTGCAGTCTGGTTGCCTAGTTGTTCCTTTTGGACACACAGGCTAAATCCGGATATGTTCATGACTCGGACTCCAGCAACAGCAGCGAAAAGGAAAAGTTCCAAATGAGTTGGCCACAGAGGAAGTCATTGAGCCAGGCTTAATCCAAAGATGAGCTGCTTTTATCTTGCATGTTTTACTTATTTTTTTAAAAAAGCAAAGCACAACTGTTTCCTGCCATTACAGTAAACAACAAAAACCAGACTATCCACTTTCTATTTTTAAAGTGCTGTCCTATCCTTTTAGAGAACTTTGCCCAGACTGCATCTATTTTAATATTGATTTTTTTGTGGGTTAGGACATTTGATTTTGTGGGTTTGTATTTTTCTCTCTCATATATTTACCAGTGATGACAGAGATGAATCATGCTATCCACTAGTAATTCTTTGTCTTCAATGATAAAAGCGTTTAGAACCTATGGTAGTTACTACCCAGTTGTACAAGAACAGGAAAAGAGAACGTATTAAATGTGCACGATTATGTGAGGTTGCCTGGTGTGACTCAGAACAAAGAAAAGCACCTTCCCTTGTTCAAAGTTCTTTTGCTTATTTAAAGGAAGATTTCACTTGAAGCATATCCATATAGTGCTGAGCACCGACAACTCCAAGGGATGCAGGCTGCAGGTGCTCACTACCTCTGAATATCAGGCCCTGAGTGTAAACAGTGATCGATAAAGCTCACGCAGCTTGGGGAAGGGGTATCAGAGAAAAACCCAAACATTCAGATGCTTTACTAATATGTCCTGCAATAGGACATATCTAGATGTCTTTGCAGACAGAAATCTCAGGGAATAAGACTTTCTTGAAAGATTTTTAGTACTTCTTGTTTTCTGATAGGCTACTTAAATAGTGCAAAAGCACTTTTTCCCAAAGCATGTGGGTATTTTTGTTTCTGATCAATAGTAAGAGAAGCAACCCCACTTCATGAACTCCGATTCTATTAAATCCTCTTTAATCCCAGTGCCTATGGCCCCCAGTCTGACAGTAAACTATGGTATTTTTCCAATTTTATAGAAATTTTGGATGTTCCTCAAAGCTTGCAGAAAACTAGAGTGTATCTGTTTGACCTCTGCTTATGGCTAAAACCAGGAACTGCAGAGGAGTATTTCAAAAACGTTAGCTTACCCTTTCTGAATTTCATAAAAAGCCCAGGTTCAGTTCAAGATGGACTAATTTTATTTAATGCAAATGAATGCACTTTTCTCTCGTAGCAACCCTAAATGCAAACATTGATAATAAATAATATATAAAATATTGTTAGTATCACTAGCTGGGAGAAATGAAAGGATGATTATAAATGAGTCTTGACAAATCAAGGGTAAAAGTGTTCGTGCCTCCTCTTGGTCGGAATAGGGAACTGCGCCAGATTTTACATCAAAGCAGAGAAGGGGAGAAGAGGAAAAATAAATAGTTACTGTTAAGTATTTTTGTTAAGATATTTATAAATATTTGCTTTTTCTAGGTGTTCCTATTTCAGCTATATTTTGGACACATTAATTCACTTTAAAATCATTCATTCACTATAACATGCTAGGCAGAGGAAGAAGATGGGAGTTTGAATTTAAAGAGACTTTTAGTTTCGTCGATACATCCTTGTTCTTGTACAGAGACAAAGGGTGAAATCCTTGCTCCACTGAAGTCAGTGGAGTCTTGCCATTGAATTCAGTGGAGTCAGGGTTTCATCTAAGCGGAATAAGAGCGGACAGACGCAGTATGTGTTATTTTATTTACCGTACTTCTATCATGTTCTGTTGCTCCACTTTCCGAACTTTAAGTAGTCATCAGCCTTTAAATCTCTCCTTCTGGGGGATCCCTCCTTTTCTCCCTTGTCTTGAATAATTTTCATTGCCTTTGTCTGCCAACCTTTTCTCTCTTTTCTATGTTTTTGATGGAAGGAGGAGTTCAAACCTGAACGAAAGATTCAAGGTGAGGACATGCCTGCAATTTCTGTTATTGAATTATATTTTCAGATTATTCTCCATTGTATTGTGAACATACTCTGACATCTCATTCATTTTTCTCTGCCTCTGCATACTGGGTTGTCCACAATGATGCCTAGAACTGTTCCCCTTCAGGATTTACAACTAATTCAGAACCCATCAATGTGTTCAAGTACTTTATATTGTTCCTTTCACTGTGCATTACCAATTTACCATGCACTTATCTAAATTGAATTTCAGCTGCCATTCTGTTGCCCAATAATCAGTTTTGTTAAGTCCTTCTGGGGTTCCTCATAATCCTCTCTTGGCTTGACTAATTTAAATCATTTTGTAGCATCTGGAAATTTTGCCACCCAACTATTCATCCCATCTTTTAGGTCATTATTAAATATGTTGAGAAACACCTGGGGCAACTCACTATTAACTTCTTTCCATGCTGAAAATTGGCCATTCATTGCTACTTTTTGCTTCCTATCTCTAACCAGTTTTTAATCCCCAACAAGCCTTAACCTCTCACCCCATTGTTACCAGCATTTCTGGCTCAAAAGCCTTTTGAAATTCTAAGTAAATTATCAGCACCACTTTCCCTGTATCCACTAGTTTGTTAACTCTTTCAAAGAATTCTAACAGGTCACAAAGGCATAACTAACCCAGTTGTAATATGCTTATCTGGATGCTTTATAATTCTGTCTTTAATGATTTTCTCACCTCTTTTTCCTTGTACCAAAATACAACACGTTCTTGTATAATTCCCCGGCTCTCCACTGGCGTATTTTTAACAGATGTGTAGTTATCAACAGTTTGCTGCTAAGCTGGGAGAGTATCTAGTGGGGACCCGCAGTAGTCACTCCTGGGTCTGGTATTATTCAATATTTTCAGAGTTTGCAAATGGTGATCACTGAGGCCCCGGATTTGGCGAGTTATTTAAACACATGCTTAACCTGAAGCACGTGAGTAGTCCCTTTGATTTCAGTGGGATTAGTCACATGCTCCAAGTGGGGCATATGCTGAAGCTCCTTGCTGAACTGCGGCCTTACAAAGTCAGCTACTTCTTAAGACGAATAAAATTGATCTCTGAGAAGCCCACTTTCCTTCCAGTGCCTCAGTTAACTTCACATAAAATTACTACACCTAGAGAGGAAGCTTTTCAGAGTTTTATTACCGGTACACAATTATGAAGTGCACTGGATATGATCTGGGCACAGGGCAAAATGTGTGAATTCCTGTTTTACTCTAGTTAGATGTAATCCTCCTAATTTCATGCAGACAACTGTGTTTGCACACTGCAGTAATTTCATAAAAGTGAAGGAGAGAATTATGATAGTTTTGCTTGTTGTTTATAAAAGCAACCTGAAAGAGAACTGTTAGGAATGTGTAGGCTATTGCTTAAAAGCTACCTAATTTACTGGCAGTCTAACAAAAACCAGGCAGGTAATTTATTTGGATTTATTTTTAGACTCTTTGAGCCAGACCCATAGCTACATCCAAAGTGCTCTGAGCACCCCAAACTCAGCTACCACACTGAGGAACACCACATAAGTGGATGGATGGATGTAACTCACCTTCATCAACAATTTCTCAGATGTCAGCGGTTGGCTGCCACGAAATTCAGTTTTGGTACTATGAAAAATAAGATCTGTAGAAAAACAGTATTGTCATTTCATTGAGTAGCCATCCCTCTTAGTACTTTGTCACAGAGGTGGGTGTTCCTTTCCAATATAACTACACTGCTTACTGCAGTGAGTTTCAAGGAGGCTTCCACAGTTTTGGGGTCCAAGAGGTGAGCTGGCTCTTCTCAGGCTCACCCAAATGCTGCTGTTTCCTCTTGTGGTGCAGTATATTGCTCTTCTGGAGAGCAGGGCAGAAGCTGCTATACAGGCTTTGACCTTGTATTCCCAGTGCCACAAATGATAGCACTTTTTAGCTGCATGGGGGCTGCCAGAAGCTGATTTTAAATAGAAATGTTCATGTCAAATATATTGTGCAGTTTGTAAGTGGCAAGAAAGTGCTTCTTACCCCTTTTGCACTTTAAGGCAGCATGCTGAGAAAAATATCCTCGGCTTGTTGCAGGGAGGAGGCAAAATCCCTAATTCCAGAAGCTATGCACACCTGGGGCTGACTGCTCTGGGAGCACCTGCTATGTGGATTTCAGCATTACACACACTGAAAGCCATGTTAAAAATCATACTAATTCATAGGTGTCTCCCCCCTGCAAAGTTCTACCAATCAATATAGCCTGAGCACCCTAGTGGTCCTAAATTGAGATAATGTTGGAGAGAGGATAAAGCAAAACTCATCTGTTGGCGAGGAAGAGGTCACAAGAGCAGGAGGTAAGAGCCTTTCCTTTGGCCATCTGGGTATGTCTACACTATAGTGCTCGTGCAGTGCCACGGCAGCACCATAGCATAGATGCTTTCCACAATCGATGCAAGGGGTTTTGTTCATCAACATAGTTAATCCACCTCTCTGAGGCCTGGTCTACACTTAGGTCAGTTTAACTACGTCAGTCAGGTGTGTGAAAAATCCGCACCCCTGAGCGGCAGAGTTAAGTATACCTGAGTGTCTACACAGAAGTGTAAAGCTGTAGCACTAAGGCTATGGGGCTGTAGCACTTTAAGTGTAGACATAGCCTGAGAAACCTTTCCCAGCCCAGAAGAAGAGCTCTGTGTGTCTCGAAAGCTTGTCTCTTTCACCAACAGAAGTTGGTCCAATAAAAGATAATCACCTTACCCACCTTGTCTCTTGAATATCCTGGGACTGACAGGGCTACAACAATCTGCAAATATTATACCTCAATGTAATGAAAGCCGTAGGATTCAATGTTGCCTTATGCCCTGAAGAGCTATTTAGGACTGTACTGAAGTTTCACGTGCAAGGAATAGGTATTTGGTTGAATTCTGGCCAAAATTATGAACCTCGGTTTCAGGCAAATAGTTTTTCACGGTTGTCTCATTGAAGCAACACCATTAGAATGAGGCACCACTCCACTCCTGGAGACATGGCTGGCTGAGCTGCTTTTTCTTTGCTCTTCCTCATGTGCTATCAAAAATGGCAAAGTCTAGTCCTCTCAGCAGCACCCTCTCCTTCTCCCCCGTTGCCATTTGTGCCAGAACTTTCAACTAAGCCTTCCTTGTGCACCCTCTCCCTGATATCACATCCCGCTCAGGAGCGGCCCAGAAACTGCAGCAGCCTCCGAGTGGAGATGTGCCCACAGGGCAAGATTTTCAGAAGTGTTCAGTATTGGCCTAAGTCTGCTCCCATCAGGGGTGAAAGTAAAATGCAGCTCTTACCGGTACGGGGCCGCTCTGGCCCCCTCAGAAGGGCGTGGCCTTGGGCGGAAGGGGCGGGGCTGGGCTGGGGTCAGCATCCCCCAGCCAGCCCATCTGCCCTTTTTGCGCTCCCCATCGGCAGCCCTGCTGGATCATCGCTGCCCCTTTTGTGCCCCCACCATTGGCGGCCCTGCTGGAAGGGACCCGGCAGGGCAGCTGAGCGAGGGCGCAAAAGGGGCAGCGCTTAAAAGTCAGCGGTATGGGCCGGTATTGGCGGCTACCTTTTACCGGTATGCCGTACCGGCCCATATCCCCTTACTTTCACCCCGGCTCCCATTAATGTTAAAACTCTAGACGTCAATGGGAGCATAGATTCATAGATATTAAGGTCGGAAGGGACCATTATGATAGTCTAATCTGACCTGCTGCACAACGCAGGCCACAGAATCTCACCCACCCTCTCCTGCAATAAACCTCTCACCTATGTCTGAACTATTGAAGTCCTCAAATCGTGGTTTAAAGACTTCAAGGAGCAGAGAATCCTCCAGCAAGTGACCCGTGCCCCATGCTACAGAGGAAGGCGAAAAACCCCCAGGGCCTCTTCCAATCTATCCTGGAGGAAAATTCCTTCCCGACCCCAAATATGGCGATCAGCTGAACCCTGAGCATGTGGGCAAGACTTACCAGCCAGACACCCAGGAAAGAATTCTCTGTTGTTACTCAGATCCCACCCCATCTAACATCCCATCACAGGCCATTGGGCCTATTTACCATGAATAGTTAAAGATCAATTAATTGCCAAAATCATGTTATCCCATCATACCATCTCCTCCATAAACTTATCGAGTTTAATCTTGAATCGAGTTTAATCTTTAATCAAGTTTAATCGGATGATACTAAACTGGGAGGAGTGGTAGATACGCTGGAGGGGAGGGATAGGATACAGAAGGACCTAGACAAATTGGAGGATTGGGCCAAAAGAAATCTGATGAGGTTCAATAAGGATAAGTGCAGGGTCCTGCACTTAGGATGGAAGAATCCAATGCACCGCTACAGACTAGGGACCGAATGGCTAGGCAGCAGTTCTGCAGAAAAGGACCTAGGGGTGACAGTGGACGAGAAGCTGGATATGAGTCAGCAGTGTGCCCTTGTTGCCAAGAAGGCCAATGGCATTTTGGGATGTATAAGTAGGGGCATTGCCAGCAGATCGAGGGACGTGATCGTTCCCCTCTATTCGACATTGGTGAGGCCTCATCTGGAGTACTGTGTCCAGTTTTGGGCCCCACACTACAAGAAGGATGTGGATAAATTGGAGAGAGTCCAGCGAAGGGCAACAAAAATGATTAGGGGTCTAGAACACATGACTTATGAGGAGAGGCTGAGGGAGCTGGGATTGTTTAGCCTGCAGAAGAGAAGAATGAGGGGGGATTTGATAGCTGCTTTCAACTACCTGAAAGGGGGTTCCAAAGAGGATGGCTCTAGACTGTTCTCAATGGTAGCAGATGACAGAACGAGGAGTAATGGTCTCAAGTTGCAGTGGGGGAGGTTTAGATTGGATATTAGGAAAACCTTTTTCACTAAGAGGGTGGTGAAACACTGGAATGCGTTATCTAGGGAGGTGGTAGAATCTCCTTCCTTAGAGGTTTTTAAGGTCAGGCTTGACAAAGCCCTGGCTGGGATGATTTAACTGGGAATTGGTCCTGCTTCGAGCAGGGGGTTGGACTAGATGACCTTCTGGGGTCCCTTCCAACCCTGATATTCTATGATTCTATGATTCTATGAAGCCAGATAGGTCTTTTGCCCCCACTGCTTCCATTGGAAGGCTATTCACTCCTCTGATGGTTAGAATCCTTTGTTTAATTTCAAGTCTAAACTTCCCGATGGCCAGTTTATATCCATTTGTTCTTGTGTCCACATTGGTACTGAGCTTAAATAATTCCTCTCCTTCTCTGGATTTATCCCTCTGACATATTTAGAGAGAGCAATCATATCTACCCTCAACCTTCTTTTGGTTAGGCTAAACGAGCCAAGCTCCTTGATTCTCCTTTCATAAAACAGGTTTTCCATTCCTCAGATCACCCTAGTAGCCCTTCTCTGTACCTGTTCCAGTTTGAATGCATCCTTCTTAAACATGGGAGACCAGAACTGCACACAGTATTCCAGATGAGGTCTCACCAGTGCCTTGTATAACAGTACTAACACCTCCTTATCTCTACTGGAAATACCTTGCCTGATGCATCCCAAGACCACATTAGCTTTTTTCACGGCCATATCACATTGGCGGTCATAGTCATCCTGTGGTCAACCAATACTCCAAGGTCCTTCTCCTCCTCCATTACTTCTAATTGATGCGTCCCCAGCTTATAACTAAAATTCTTGTTATTAATCCCTAAATGCATGACCTTACACGTCTCACTATTAAATTTCATCCTATTACTATTACTCCAGTTTACAAGGTCATCCAGATCCTCCTGTATGATATCCCGGTCCTTCTCTAAATTGGCAATACCCCCCCAGCTTTGTATCATCCGCAAACTTTATTAGCGCACTCCCACTTTTTGTGCCGAGGTCAGTAATAAAAAAATTAAATAAGATTGGTCCCAAAACCGATCCCTGAGGAACTCCACTGGTAATCTCCCTCCAGCCTGACAGTTCACTTTTCAGGATGACCCGCTGTAGTCTCCCTTTTAACCAATTCCTTATTCACCTTTCAATTTTCATATTGATCCCCATCTTTTCGAATTTAACTAATAATTCCCCATGTGGCACCATATCAAACGCCTTACTGAAAGCTAGGTAAATTAGATCCACTACATTTCCTTTGTCTAAAAAATCTGTTACTTTCTCAAAGAAGATCAGGTTGGTTTGGCATGATCTACCTTTTTGTAAAACCATGTTGTATTTTGTCCCATTTACCATTGACCTCAATGTCCTTAACTACTTTCTCCTTCAAAATTTTTTCCAAGACCTTGCATACTACGGATGTCAAACTAACAGGACTGTAGTTACCTGGATTACTTTTTTTCCCCTTTCTTAAAAATAGGAACTATGTTAGCAATTCTCCAGTCATATGGTACAACCCCTGAGCTTACAGATTCATTAAGCAGAGCAGCGTGCCTCTGAAAATCCCATTATTATTTTCAATCTCTATTTTCAGATGAAGATTTTGTCACTAGCAACAAATTTTGCTTGAACAAGACTGAAATGAATGTCCTCAAGTACACTTATTATCTTAACCATCTAGGTAACCAGCATGTGAAAGAGAGCTTTCAGCACAAGGTCCTTAAATGTTGCAGGTTGCGTTAATTCAATTTCAAAAAAGAACTAGATAAATTCATGGAGGATAGGTCTATCAATGGCTAGTCGACAGGCTGGGCAGGGATGGTGTTCCTAGCCTCTGTTCGCCAGAAGCTGGTGATGGGGGATGGATCACTGGATGATTGCCTGTTCTGTTCATTCCCTCTGGGCACCTGGCATTGGCCCCTGCTGGAAGACAGGATACTGGGCTAGATGGACCTTGGGTCTGGCCCAGTGTGGCTGTTCTTATGTTATGTTCTAAAAAATGAAGAAAAAAGTAATTCTTTGCTGAATATCAGTAATTGCCAAAGTATTGTGATAGAAAATGGAAATTACAACCTTTAACAATATCAAGGGATTTTTATACATCTCTTTAACCAAACACAGAGGTTTTCTCTGTAGTGCTTCTTCATCAAGGGTCTGGCGTCAATAGTATTTACTAACGAAATTCAGCAAGTAAAGTCATGTCTGATATGTTCTGCTTTCTGATTTTAGGAGATTGCAGAGTTCTTGATATTTATTACAAACATTTTGCTGCAATAAACGATTGAGTATAATACATATGTCTGTATCATTTATTGTTCTATCCATGCTGGCTTGTAATTCAGCTTTGGCAGAATACATTTGCTACTGATTCAGCATTTGGCTGAAGATAGCAATTACACAAGCCATACACTCCTCACACCAGGTGTCTGATGTAGTGGTAAAAGGGAAGTACCTCGTAAAGGTGGGTTTGATTTTCCAGAACCCTGAGAGCACAGTTTCCTGCTCTTACTACTGTCTAATCAACACCCTCACCGAGGGCCTGCTCCAGCACCCACTGATGTCAATGGAAATTCTCCCATTGAGCACTGAATTGGGCCTCGAGCGTTTACCCAGGCAAACCCCTCATTTAAGTCAATGGGATTTGTGATGGAGTAAAAACTGAGTAAGACCCATTGGATTTTGCACTGAAAGAGGGAAAAAAATCACTTCTATAAACCTAATGTCCTCTCACCTGCTAAATGCTGACCAGTCTCCGCAGCTGTCCTGCCCCTAGCCTGCACACTTACCCTAGTGGAGAGGCACTAGAGAGGGAGAAAAACCATCCCCACCTGCCACCACAGGCACCTTTTCCTCCTGGAGGAAGAAGAAATAAAAGTTCATTGCCCAGCTCCCTACCCCCTCAGGATAAGTGTTGATCTCACTGCTGAGGAGAGTGGAAGCACCAGCATGATGCAAGGAGCCTTGCACAGGTTTCCTGCACTGAGCCAAATTTCACCCATGAAGCAGCTTCCAGTTCTTGTGCAGTATCATAGAATATCAGGGTTGGAAGAGACCTCACGAGGTCATCTAGTCCAACCCCCTGCTCAAAGCAGGACCAATCCCCAATTAAATCATCCCAGCCAGGGCTTTGTCAAGCCTGACCTTAAAAACTTCTAAGGAAGGAGATTCTGTTTGTGCAATCCAAGCCAGAAGTCTGCAGGGATGGGTAGCTGACATCTGTTAAAAGCTGTTAAAAGTTGCAGCTGCTCCTTCTTAGCATATGTTTAATGACAGCTAATCAGTCTGAGGTCTTTCCAAGAGCCTGATCTATCTGATTGGGGAAGACAGCTCCTTTTGCTTTGAAGCAAGAGGATTATTATACCAGAAAGGGATCTAGTTGGTCAGCGGGCAGCAGAGCAGTTGAGAAACCTATACCATCCTGGGGATGCAAGAAAAGAGCATGCATTCCTAAAGCCTAAGGAGAGTAGCCCTTCCTATATAAGATACAACAATGAAGGAATTGTATAAGTGGTGGTTTTATAAGGTGCTCTTGAGGGATACACTACTTTCCAGGGAGCCACCCCTGAGAATGGATACCAGGACGGTGAAACACAAAGGCATGGGCTCATAGAAATGGGAATGCTTCACAAACCACACTGCACAGGCACAGCCTTGGAGGAAAGGGGTTTGGAACAAAACCCTGCTTGTAAACTGCTGAGCTATTTCCTAGGCTTACTATCAATAGGTACCTAGAAACGTAACAGACTGAAAAAGGCAGCAAGCCTATAGTCTCTGTAGTAAGAGCAATGCAGGAACGAACTGGGTTCCTTCTGTGATGGAATTCCCCCGGGGTGCAGCCCGGGACTGTGGGACCACTGTGCACCCTGAACTCTCTCCAGCCTGGGCTGTCTCTCACAATGCTTTGCTAGTGACCATCAGCAACCCCTCCAGGTGCTGTGATCACTAGCCCCACACCCAGCTAGATTGCATGAATACTCCCAGAGACACTCATGAATCACAAAGAGAAAGGCACCAGCCCAAACCCCCCAGCTCCCAGCATTGTACCTCAGAATATACCGTCTTGCACTGCTCAAGATGAGCAATGCAGATTTATTAATTGGTTCACCACTTCATCAATGGAAAGTGCACATACACCAGCCTGTGTCAAACCCGAGCAGGTTTGCCACACACTTCATACCAACTCACTGGTAAAGATAACAGTAAAACAAATGTATGGACTATAAAAGGTAGTTTTTAAGTGATATCGAGTGATAGGCAAAAACTCAGAGTTAGTTACCAAAAGAAATAAAATATAAGCACACAGTCTAAACTCTCAACCCTATTAGACTGGGCAACAACAAGATTAAGCAGTTTTTCTCACCCCACTGGATATTGCAGTCCTTAGTATACAGATTTCACCCTTGAAATATGGGCCAATCTCCTTGATTGGAGTCTTGTCTTCTTCTCAGTGTCTTAGTTGCTTGAAGCATAGGAGAAGGGGCCAAGCATATGGCCACTCTATCTGTTTTATACCCTTAGTCCATGTACTTGGAAAACACAAGTCCAGGCATGTCTGGGGCAATGCTGAGTCTCCCGGCAAGGTTGAGCAATTCCCCTGGTGTGGCCTCATGTAGGTGAGTCATTGCATTGTAGCTCCCTTGCTGGACAATGGCTGGTGATGGGTTGTTTGACACCCCGCCTGGGCGTTGGTTACTTTCGTTGCTGTTGCCTCTGGGGAGCTAATATCCGGCTGATTCCCCAATTTACAGCATGTTTTAGTGACCACCATACAACACAATTCTAATAACTTCATATGCATGAATGATACACATACATGGGTAGAGAAATGACTTTCAGCAGTTCATACGCTTTCCCCTGATACATATAAAGCATGCCTTGTAAGGTAAGATCGGGATTATATAAAAATGAGGAACATGGGTTCCAGGATGCTCCCACAACATATAGAATGTCACGCCTTCCATCAGCTGTGTTCTCTCCACAATACCTGCCAGGTGACAAGAATAACAAGTCATAATCCACATGTGGGCATCGAGTCGCCTAACTATGCACAGTTGCACACTGTACACAAGCAGTGACTAGGAACTATGCAATCCACTTCACATAAAGAACACCCAGAAAGAGGCTCAAGATTATGACCAGAATGGACACCACTGAGAAGAACTGACAGCTTTCTCATCTAATCGTGAAGACTCCAGAGAATACAAACAATAAGTGGCCTGGGATTCACATATGGATAGATTTTAAGACCAGTAGGGACCATCAAGTCTGGACCCCTGCCTAGCGCAGGCCAGAGGATTTCACCCAGTGTTTCCTACATCAAATCCACAACTTCTGGATAAGCTAGAGTAGCTCTTCTAGATCCATGTTAACTTATAAGCGGCAAGGATTCTTATCTGACCTTATCTGTCAGATCGACCGAGTTGAAGGAGGAGTCAGTGGCAGAGGTGGGAGAATCCAGGAGTTCCTTCTATCACGCTAAATCCACTGATTCCTGTGCCTCTCACACTGCTGAATGGCCTTCTTTCATGGTCGCACTGGCTGCCTGCCAGAAGTGCCAGCACAGTGGCAGGCAGACAGCCAACTGACTGAGTGGCATCCCTGTCACAGCTATGAGTTAATTGGGAGATTCAGGGCCTTGGACTTCAAAGGCCTCAGTGGCCAGCCCTAGGCTACTCAAGGAGACAACCAATACCCCAGTGTATTTACGACATGTCACGGTTGCAAACTTTCAACCCTAGCTAGTGGTTTGTTCAGATAGACACCTCTAGTTCAGGCATTAAGCTCTGCTTCAACTACTGCAGTATCCTCTTTTCTGGCCTCCCAAAAGCAGACACTTTCTCCTGACACAAAATGCGGTCACTCATGTCATCCTCCTTGCCAGCTGAATTGGTCACACCACTCTTCTCTTTGAATCCATCCACTGGCTCCCCATTGTCCCCACAAGTCCCCAAAGCATGGTACGGCCCCTCCTTAGCTCACCTGCAAGGCTCCTTCTCTGTCCACGTTGAACTCTCTCTCAAAGCCCCACTTCTGCCAGACTGTTTACAGTGCGCTGAGTTGACTTATACATACATTGCTTATTGTCTCTGGTTCTTAAAGGGGTCTGAAAAATGAGCGGGGTATCTCACCACTCCCTCATCCCCTGCCCAACAATTAATTCAGCCCTTAACCCTCAAATCAATCCCCCCAAGTCCCATATCAATTCTATCCCCCACCTGTTCTGCCTCCCCTCTGCTCCTTCTGCAGCACCTGGGGTACTTTGCCCCACTATCCCAGGCCTGGAGGGGGCTGCAGTGGAGTCCCCTCTCCCACCCCTTCCCAGGTCACATGTTTCAGGGAGGGAAAGGGAGGAGCCAAGGAGCCATCCTGTTGCTCACGGAGTTTGGGGTGGGGGAAATGGACAGGAGCAAGCAGAGATGCCTTGAGCTTCCTGCAGCAATCTGATTGGTTTTTCTTCCCCAGGAGGCATGCAAGTGAGGGCAGCAGCCAATAGTAGGGTTTTTTCTCCCAATGCAGTACAAAAAACATGCACCCCTCAGGGACCCACTTCGCTATTTTGAAATTTTACTTCCCAGTAGGGCTGCCACCTCCGAGATGTCCAGGATGATCCTGAGCCCCCAAAACTGGCCAGCTGGCAGTGCGTGCTGAGCACCCATACAGATTCCCCAGGGATGACTCTGGGAAACCCTGGACATGTGGCAGCTTACTTCCCGGCTCAATTTAAGCAGTGATTGTCCTCTTCCCCTAAACTGTGGCAACCGGTCAGTCCTTAAATTGTGAACTCCTCGGAGCAGGGCCCATCCCTTCCTGAATGTCTAGGAAGTGCTTCACATACAGCAGGCATTACTGTAAATAAATAATAAACAACAATCACAATCTTTAAAGCTGTGCGACTAACAGGGCTAGAAACAGACTTTTCCACACATCGTAAATATTGAGATTAGCCTTGACATTTCTTGAATCCCAAAACTCAGGAAGGATCAGTGACCATGGGTTTCACAGATCCCAGGGGCCAGTTCTGTCTACTAGGCTAGCTGCTTATGCCTTTCCATTAAACCAGAGCAATGTCCTTTATGTCACTTATATGGAAAGCAACAAGATCTGTTCTCCCCTGTCTGCCCGCCATTCTAGCTGAGGTGGTTTTCTGATTCTATCAAGAAGAACAGCTTTTTGTAAAACAGAGCGCTGCTATCTTTGTAGAATGCTATTGTAAGCATATCTATCTTTTGTTTGTTTATTCCCTGCAGGACAGAGCTGTGCCTTATGTCTCAATTACCTTTCTTCTGCTGCAGAGATTATTCGATTTGGAGTTTCAAGGGACGGTGAAAATACCAGCAATCTAGACAGAAAACCAATATCTCAGGAGCCAACAATTTGCTGGGCATATCTTATAGCACTTAAACAACTCAAGTCTTGCAGCTTAATGACTTTAATGGTATAGTTATTAGACAAGTATGGAAAAGAAAAGAAAATGACATGAATGTTTAATGAGGACACTACTAGAAGCCACATGTAAATGCTGAACTCTCTTTTCTGCTCAGGAAATACAAAGTGGCTTTAACCACTTCATCAATATATGATGAGCAGGTTTGATACAGATTATTGCATTTCCTAGAATCAGAAGGATCTGTTCAAGAGAAAGTCTAAATAAATTATGTCAACTTCATCCATTACTTTTTTGATATGTTCAAAGAACTCTAATAGATTAGTGAGACATGATTTTCCTTTCCAAAATCCATGCTCGTTACACCTTTTCATTCTGGTCTGGAACAACTTACCATAGGTAGTGGTGGATTCTCAATCACTGTCAATTTTTAAAGAGATGGGCTGTTTTTTCTTAAAGTTCTGCTCTAGAAATTACTTTGAGGAAGTTCTATAGCCTGTGTTATACAGGAAACCAGATTAGATGATCACAATGGTCCCTTTTGGCCTTGGAATCTATAAGACATTAGGTTAATATCAAATGGAAAAGTACAGTATACGTATTCATCAAAACAGTATGTCTAGCACAAATTCCTTTATGACATAGTATTGCAATTAAATTTACCTGGCTATCTTTACTTCCAGCTTTTTTTTTTTAAGGGATTTTTTTCATTATACAGATGTACTGCAAAGAAAAGAAGCATAAATGTAGAGGAAATACCTATTTAGGCTAATGCAAATCAGCAGTAACTCTGCTGAAATAAATCGAGTAAAACTGAGCCATGGAATACAATGACCGCATGTGCACAGGATAGTTTCTTTCTGCATGCTTATCTTGGCCAAGCTGAACAAGCTTAAAAAACAATCATTCCAAAGTAGAAGATGGAGGGCAAGTGCTCCAGCATCCTAAACCAGCATGGTTCTATTGACTTCAGCAGCGCAACACAGATTCACCCAAGCTGAAACTTAGCACAACCAATGAATTAACTTCTAAGTTTGCTCACCATTTTAGTGATGAAGGCAGACAGCAGTCCTTTTGCAAAGGCCTGTTTATACTAGCTATGGGACAGAGAATTTATACCTGCTCATTGCAAGTCTGTGTCTGAGCACACCTGTTCCTGCTCTTCAGGGAGGTTACAATTAGTTATAAATGTTCTTAGGCTATACAGTGGCAGTTTATACAGCAAAAACGTTGTATATTTGGCGACAAAAGCAACTTTCTCAACATGTTAAGTACAAGTGTATGTCCCTAAGACTTGAATTAAACATTTTGTCCATCTGGTTCACACGTGGCCTAGCGTAATAGAGCTGTAGAAAGTTTGGGGTGAATACAAAAAAGGTCAGGTCATCTGGTGTCAGGTTAAATCAAGTGTGAATCCTGCTGCTGTTGGATTGACATCCCTGATGACTTCCTTAAGTGTTTCCTAAGCACCCAGCAGTTCCTATTTAGCCATCTAAATAAGTGCCCAGATTTGCAAAAGCTTTCAGCATCCAGCACTTCGTATTGAGAGCAATGGAAAATTCCAGTTCAGGACCTAAATTACAAGGGGAATATATTTCCACATCTGTGTTTTTGGTTTGCTTCTGGTTACTTATCTAAATTGAACAACACAGAGTTTTGAGGTTCACCTACCACCCTCTATGAGCAGCAAGTGGCAGTTAGAGCTTCAGAAGGCACAAAATTTAATGTTTTGTTTGCTCAGGGACTATATAAAATCTACAACAATCTACAACCTATCCTGAAAAATGATCCCTCACTCTCACAGACCTTGGGAGACAGGCCAGTCCTCGCTTACGGACAGCCCCCCAACCTGAAACAAATACTCACCAGCAACTACACACCACACCACAGAAACACTAACCCAGGAACCAATCCCTGTAGCAAACCTCATTGTCTACTCTGTCCCCATATCTACTCTAGCGACACCATCAGAGGACCCAATCACATGAGCCACACCATCCGGGGCTCGTTCACCTGCACATCTACTAATGTGATATATGCCATCATGTGCCAGCAAAGCCCCTCTGCCATGTACATTGGCCAGACTGGACAGTCTCTATGTAAAAGAATAAATGGACACAAATCAGACATCAGGAATGGTAACATACAAAAGCCAGTAGGAGAACACTTCAATCTTCCTGGACATTCTATAACAGATTTAAAAGTAGTAATCCTTCAACAAAAAAACCTTCAAAAACAGACTTAAAAGAGAAACTGCAGAGCTACAATTCATTTGCAAATTAAACACCATTAATTTGGGCTTGAATAGGGACTGGGAGTGGCTGGCTCACTGCAAAAGCAACTTCCCCTCTCTTGGTATCGAGGCCTCCTCATCAATTATTGGGAGTGGACCACATCCACCCTGACTGAATCTGCCCTGTCAACACTGGTTCTCCACTTGTGAGGTAACGCCCTTCTCTTCATGTGTCAGTATAATAATACCTGCATCTGTAATTTTCACTCCATGCATCTGAAGAAGTGGGTTGTTTACCCACGAAAGCTTATGCCCAAATAAATCTGTTAGTCTTTATGGTGCCACCGGACTCCTTGTTGTTTTTGTATATAAAATAAATGTCTCTATTGTCAAATGAACTGTGTCAAATAACCTTCGACTAAACTTTCAGACACTACAGTCCACGGTCAGGAAATGAGTGTATCAGTATTTCATTATAATATCCAAACTTTTCACAGAAGAACAAAAGCATACTACTCTTGATACTCATCATGGTGGTGACAAGTGGTGCAGACCGCCATGTAGAGAATCTTGGGATCTACTTAGCCAGAGTAAATCGGCCTAGCTCTATTGAAATCAGTGGAGCTCGGTTGATTTACACCAGCTGAGGGTCTGACCCATGGTGGTTATTAGCAGTTATGAAGAATCATTCTAGAAGTCAGAAAAGCAAATGGCCAAACCTAATGTCAAATTCAGAATACATAGAAACAAAATAAACCGCAGGATGAGACTTAACTTGACTGGAGGAAGGGGAATAGATGGCTCATGGGCTTGGCCGTGGGGAGCAGTGCCTCACGTCAGCAGGTCAAATCCAGTCCACATAACAAAAAATCATTTTGCAGCCCATATGAAATGAGTTGGTGGATATCAGAGCTATAGACACCTCAATACATAGAACTAGTATTTGGCTATACCATTATGCTAGTTGGCAAATTTGATTCACACATCCCTTGTGGAAATACTGATAATAAACCATATTCTTCATCCAGATTTCTGCATCTGGAAGTCAGGTTTTTAGCTGATACTGAATAGCACAAACCTCATGCACCCAGACTAGACATGTGGCTTCTGGGAAGTTCAGTGCATGTGACAGGGAAAATGTCTAGTTTCAGAAATAACACTTAAAAAAAAAGCATACCTGCGTGACTCATTTATTAACTACAAGTAGAGGGACTCTGTGGCCAAGGTACTAATGTTAAGCTTCTCCCCATATTAATATCTTAAAGCTGATTGCTATCCAAGAGACTACCCATTATAATATGTAATTTAATCTCCCTCCTCCACCCAAAAATGATGTATTAAAGCATGAAAAGTAGCAACATACTGGGTCTACAAACAAACAAACAGCAGAAATAATCACAAACAGAATCATTTTGAAAATACTAATCAATTCAAGAATGCTAAGAAAACATTCAAGCATCCTTCAATCCAGTGAGAGAGAAGGAATGTGATACACTTACAGGCCCAGAACTACCCTCTTTGTTTCCCACTTATGCAAATGTCTTGTATTCTGTGTGGTTGAATGGGTCTGATTTGCAAACTGTCTCTAATCATGTCCTGGGTTGATAAACTCTATGCATGTAGGTAAGGGAGTTCCTGTTTTATAACCACTTCAGCCTCAAGCTCTAGTCAATTCTACCAGGCACACTGATGGAAAAGCTTTGTGTTGGCTAACATTTCTCATGCTTGATTCTGCCCTCAGGTAATTTTTTTTTATGGAAGTTTGAACTAAAGCAGTTTAGTCACTTTTGCCTGTGAGAACAGTGAATAAAATGCAATTCCTGTTATCAAAAATGAACGGAACCTTCTTTGAACAGCCTCCAGCCAAAATAGTTGGCACTTGGAAGGTGAAATTTGGCCTGGAAGAAGCCTGCTTTGAGAAATAGGGCCTTTCATTGTTCTGGAGGGAATTGGTTTTGGTAACGTTGCAAGCCTTTGATAGTCAGACACAGAGCATGTGCAGTAGATTTATGGTCACTAAACTTGTTACGGGTTTGCTCCATGTGCCGGCAGGGCATGCCTTAACTCCAGATTGAAAAATCTGTAAGCCACAACAGCTGTAGTGTAAAGATGTAAAAGATGTGACAGGGTTTGAGGAAGGCCTCCTGCATGCTTGCTTTGTAAGGTGCGTTGGAGGGATGCTAGTTCTAAGGCAATTTATGAGCTCCTGGTGATTTCCCCAGCTGCTGAGCTCCTCTGAGACCTAGCCAAGCAAACTGCCCAGGAGTAACTTTGTTCTTGTGTGTACTCCCATTGCACAGGAGTAGGGCACTAGTGAAGTAATTCAGGAGTACTGAATATAAACCTGTTACTGTATTTGCATAATATTGCGAGCCAGCAAAGCTTCACAGTCATGGAAAGTGAAGTTCCCTTTTATGATTTTCCCTTTTTTCCCCCCTCTTAAAAATATCACTTCACCACTCTGCCTCTGTTATGCCCTTTCACCCTTTGCCAGTCTATTTGACCTGTCAATTCTTCAGGGCGGGGGGTGTCCCTCACTATGTGTATGTGCAGTGTGGCTCTGATGTAGAAGGGTGCTACTGCAATGAATAACGATATATTTCGTATATTCCATGGGAAAAACTACATGAACAGAACATTTAGGTTGCATGATTAAGCATCCAAAAGTCAGGACCTGACAGTTAATGATGTCCATGAAACTTTACCTCGGCCCTCTTGTGCAGCGTGAGCATTCAGTTCTCAATTGCCTAATCAAAACTTATTTCAGAAATGCAAACAGTGCTGCCAACCCCAAGCATTCACCAGTCAAAAGGCGGGCCCTCCCCAAAATCATGAGACTGCTTTAAAATCATGAGACTTGGGTTCCTTTTGCCAGGGCCAGTGCACATTTTTAAAAATGGAAATGTCTTCTCACTGGAAAATGTGGTTTAATCAAACTCAATATTTCCCACAGGAAAATGTGAAAAATTTCACTGAAACCAAATTTTTCTATCAAGTGATTCAACACCAAAAAATGGGTTTCAAAAGGTCAGATCATTTAGTTTCAGGCAAAAAAGTTGAGTTTTCTACTCAACATGTCTGAAGCAAAACTTTTCAGAGGTTTTTGTTTCATTTAAATTTTTACTATTTTGACTTTTTGTTCTGATTTTTGGAATAGACAGTAATTTTGAAATGTCACAATTTGCGATGAAAGGACTTTTCCTTTTTTCTGCTTTATAGTTGCCTTCTGTTTTTTGAGTCTATTTTCGAGATCTTTTCTGCAACTCTGAGGGCTAGAAAACATACTTCTTTTTTTAAAATGAAAGGTGAGATTTTCATGTATTCACATAATTCCAGCAACTAAGTCTTCAAGAACGATACCAAGTATCACAAGACTCATGATAAAAATGATCAGAGTTGGCAACAGTGCAATATATTTCTCAAATATTACAATTTGAAAAAGGGTGGATGAAATCACATTTGGCCCCAAACACCCTAAACAATTCCTGTCCCCCCACTTAGAAATAGATTGTGAACTGTCCTTGCCTGGGTGTGCCGGAGGATTGAGTCTCTTTGCATGGCCTCAAAAGGGCAATACATAAGAGCAGTCCCTTGACAAGAAGCAGGGGAAAGAGTGTAGAGGAGGCAGGACCAGCATTTTGGCCCATAGAATGGGCTGGGTACAACAGAAGGAACAATCTGTGCTCTGCTAATGGGTCCCTGTGCATGCTGAGAAGCCCTGAAAGACCCTGTGCTGCCTGAGCTACTCTATCCTTTCGCTGTTCTACAGGAGAGCCTGGAAGCCACAAGCAGGTAGCGACCCCGCTATGCTAGACACAGTACAGACATAAAGTAACAGACAGCCTCTGCCCTAAAGAACTTACAACCTCAAATCTTAGTGTTGCACCAGGGGCAGCAGGAGGGCAAAAGGTTGCATGCAAATCACACCACATAGCCCTGAGGTCAAGATTTCAAAAATAGGAGCCTAAAGTTAGGCTCCGAAATTCACAGGAAGGCACCTAAATAAGGCGCCAGATTTCAAAAGTGCAGAGCACCCAGCAGCTCTGATGAGCTTCATCTGGGTGTGGAAGTGCTCAGCATTTTTCAAAATGGGGCCCTTTATTTGGGCACCTAAATAAAGATTTAGGAGCCTAACTTTAAGTACCATTTTAGACAATCAGCTTCAGTTTGTTCATCCTTCAGCTGTTTAACAGCTATCCATATCCCTCATCACTTTCTTAATCATTTCTCAGAGGGGTAGCCATGTTAATCTGGATCTGTAAAAGCGGCAAAGAGTCCTGTGGCACCTGATAGACTAACAGACGTATTGGAGCATGAGCTTTCATGGGTGAATACCCACTTCGTCGGCTGCATCATGCTGTTAGTCTATCAGGTGCCACAGGACTCTTTACCGCTTTGAATAATTTCTGTTGCTGCTCTCTCAACTCCTTCCACTTTGCCAACCATTTTTCTGGTCTGGAGGTGCTCAGTCCTGCAGGCAGTACTAGAGCAGCAAGCGCATCACTGCTGTACAGGCCGGTACCTCCCCAAATCATGACCTAATGTCTCTGCACATAGCTAAAACCTGATTTCTTTTGGCAGGGAGGGCACATCACATGCCAGGACAGAATTAGACAAAGCTTTTTTGCTCAGCCTTTGGGAGCACATTAAAACTTGCCCATCAGTCAGAGCACCAACCCAACTCTGATGCCCCGAAAGCATCTCTTGTATTTGATTTACATTGGGAGTGTGACTTAATATTATCACCTGTGTTTGTAAACAATTGGCTCATCAGTATTCCAGTGTTGCCAGCTCTCACAAATTGAACGTGAGCGTCTCAGTGTTTGGTTGTGGGTTTTTTTCCCTTCTTCTTAAAGCACCTGGATTCGTAAGAGAAACTTGGCTTTCATTAAAAATAAAAGGGGAAGTTTGTATCCTTGTGGTTGAAAATGTGAGGCTACAAATGGATGAAAAACCCAAAAGCAAATCAAAAGAACACAAGATGTATAGGGTTTTTTTAAAAACAAATCTCATTATTTTAAAACTGATCTCATGAGTTTTTGGTGCCTCACTCAATTTTTGAATACTGGGGGTTGGCAATACGGGTTTTCAACACCCACGGGCATAATAACAAGGGGGCAGAGGGGACAGGGGGAACTCATGAGGAAATAAAAAGATACTGATCAGCAGTAAAGAGCAGATTTAAGGCTCAGTCTCACAAGACTTTGGGCATCTACTCTGAGGTCCTTAGTGCCCTCAGCTCCCACCAAAATCCCCTCTGCTGGCCTCTACAGTTCTTATGCTTTCTCTCTGTCCCCTGCCCAAGCCCCACAGAGACCACTGCTGCCCTGCGGCTGCAGAAACCCTGCAGAGTGACACCTCTGCAACACGCTAAAAGAGGGGAATAGAGGGGATGGAGGTGCTTGGCAAGAGAAGCTACACTGTTCCCCAGCCAGGCCCATTCCCCATTGAAACAGGGTAGCGCGGGGCTCTGTCCTTGACACCAAATCTCTGACAGTTCCCATGCCTCAGGCCAAGAAGGGGCATTTCCTTAGCTCTCCTGCCTACTTGGCAGCTGTGACAGGGGCAGACACTACTTCCCATACACAGCCATCAGAGAGGCACTCCCTCCCCGGGATCATTCCCTGCCACAGAGGGCATTGAGTCCCAGAACCTGCCTCTGTGGGGAAAGGACAGGGCTGTGTGCCCACAAAGACTGTCTGCAGCTGCTGCTGAGGGTTCCCCCTCCCAAATGGAGTAGCAGAGTGTGGGTGTGAGAACAGCCAGACCATGGAGCTGTACACACACTCAGGGACAGTGCTGCACCAGGGTCAGGACATGGCCTGCTGTCATGTTAGAGCCCGAGGGCTTTGCTCACTTCTTACTCTGTGGATGAAACCATTGGGAGTTGGCTGAGTAAGGACTGAAAGGGAGTTGGGCCCCAGAATATGGGGCATTGACTTCAGTGGAAGTAGCAGCTGTGCAGCCTCTCACAGGTGGTGTTTTACCCAGAACCATGGCTCTCATCCTCTAAGGGCCTGATTCTGCAAGGTACTGAGTTCAGTGGGAGCTGAGGGCTTTCAGGCCTGGTTGGTTGGGACCCTAAATCATCACTGTTATTTATTTGTACTGTGGTAGAGCCTAGGGGCCTTGCTCAGGGTCTGTCAATTCATGTCTTTACACCAAACACATAACAAAAAAAAATTCTACAAATATGTTAGAAGCAAGAGGAAGACTAAGGACAGGGTAGGCCTGTTACTCAATGGGGGGGGGGAATAACAACAGAAAATGTGGAAATGGCAGAAGTGCAAAATGACTTTTTCTTTTCAGTTTTCACCAAAAAGGTTAGCAACAATTGGATGTCTAACACAGTGAATGCCAATGAAAATAAGGTAGTATCAGAGGCTAAAATAGGGAAAGACCAAGTTAAAAATTACGTATACAAGTTAGATATCTTCAAGTCACCAGGGCCTGATGAAATACACCCTAGAATACTCAAGGAGCTGACTGAGGAGATATCTGAGCCATTAATGATTATCTTCAAAAAGTCATGGAAGATGGGAGAGATTCTGGATGACTGGAAAAGGCAAATATAGTGCCCATGTATAAAAAGGGAAATAAGGACAACCCTGGGAATTACAGACCAGTCAGCTTAACTTCAGTACCCAGAAAGGTAATGGAGCAGATAATTAAGCAATCAATTTGCAAACACCTAGAAGATAATAAGGTGATAAGTAAGAGTGAACATGGATTTGTCAAGAACAAATCATGTCAAACCAATCTAGTAGCTTTCCTTGACAGGGTAACAAGCCTTGTGGATGGGGGGAAGTGGTAGATGTAATATATCTTGACTTAGGCTTTTGATACTGTCTTGCATGACTTTCCCATAAACAAACTAGGGAAATACAACCCAGAAGAAGCTACTATAAGGTGAGTGTACAACTGATTGGAAAACCATTCCCAGAGAGAAGATATCAGTGGTTCACAGTGAAGCTGGAAGGACATATTGAGTTGGGTCCCACAGGGATCAGTTCTGGTTCTGTTCAATATCTTCATCAATGATTTAGATCAGGGTAGGCAACCTATGGCACGCGTGCCAAAGGCGGCACACGAGCTGATTTTCAGTGGCACGCACACTGCCCAGGTCCTGGCCACCAGTCCAGGGGGCTCTGCATTTTAATTTAATTTTAAATGAAGCTTCTTAAACATTTTAAAAACCTTATTTACTTTACATACAACAATAATTTAGTTATATATTATAGACTTATAGAAAGAAACCTTCTAAAAACGTTAAAATGTATTACTGGCAGGCGAAACCTTAAATTAGAGTGAATAAATGAAGACTCAGCACACTACTTCTGAAAGGTTGCTGACCCCTGATTTAGATAATGGCATAGAGAGTACACTTATAAAGTTTGCGGATGATACCAATCTGGGAGAGGTTGCAAGTGCTTTGGAGGATAGGATTAAAATTCAAAATGATCTGGACAAACTGGAGAAATGGTCTGAAGTAAATAGGATGAAATTCTATAGGGACAAATGCAAAGTACTTCACTTAGAAAGGAACAACCAGTTGCGCACATACAAAATGGGAAATGACTGCCTAGGAAGGAGTACTGCGGAAAGGGATCTGGTTGTCATAGTGGATCACAAGCTAAGTATGAGTCAACAGTAACACTGTTGCAGAAAAAGCAAACATCATTCTGGGATGTATTAGGAGGAGTGTTGTAAGCAAGATGCAAGAAGTATTTCTTCCACTCTACTCTGTGCTGATTAGGCCTCAGTTGGAGTATTGTGCCCAGTACTGGGAGCCACATTTCAGGAAAGATGTGGAGAAATTGGAGAAAGTACAGAGAAGAGCAACAAAAATGATTCAAGGTCTAGAAAACCTTGAAAATTGAAAATACGAGGGAAAATTGAAAAAAAATGGGTTTGTGTAGTCTGGAGAAGAGAAGACTGAGGGAGGCCATAAAAGTTTTCAAGAACATAAAAGGTTCTTACAAGGAAGAGGGAGAAAAATTGTTCTCCTTAATCTCTGAGAATAGGACAAGAAGCAATGGGCTTAAACTGCAGCAAGGACAATTTAGGTTGGACATTAGGAAAAATTTCTTAACTGTCATGATAGTTAAGCACTGGAATAAATTGCCTGCGGAGGTTGTAGAATCTCCTTCATTGGAGATTTTTGAGAGCAGGTTAGTTACACAAACATCTGTCAGGGATGGTCTAGATCAGTGGCTCTCAACCTTTCCAGACTACTGTGTACCTTTCAGGAATCCGATTTGTCTTTCATACACCCAAGTTTCTCCTGACTTAAAAACTACTTGTTTACAAAATCAGACATAAGAATACAAAAAAGTGTCGCGATCACTGAAAAATTGCTGACTTTCTCATTTTTACTATATACTTCTAAAATAAATCACTTGAAATATAAATATTGTACTTACATTTCAGTGTATAGTATATAGAGCAGTATAAACAAGTCACTGTCTGTATGAAATTTTAGTTTTTTACTGACTTTGCTAGTGCTTTTTATATAGCCTGTTGTAAAACTAGGCAAATATCTAGATGAGTTAATGTACCCCTGACAGATCTTTGCGTAACCTCAGGGGTACACATAACCCTGGTTGAAAACCACCAGTCTAGATAATACCTAGTCCTGCCATGAGAGCAGGGCACTGAACTAGATGACCTCTCAAGGTCCCTTCAAGTCCTACAATTTTATGATTCTATGAAATAGGCAATCCCTTGCCCAGAAGAGCTTCTTGTGGAAGTATCTTTTCTCCACAGCTTGCTGACTGGGAATGAGATGGGCCTTATACTTCCTGGGGTCTGTTCCCTGGTTTTTGATGGCTCCATGATAACTGCTGGTCTTTATTATTCTGGTATTCTTGAGATTGAGGCTTGAGGATAGAGAGTTGGGGAGCCAGGCTCCACGGAAGTAGAAACACATTGTAAAATCATGCAAAAAAGGACAGACACATTAATGGAGATAGCTAAGAGTCGCCTGCCATTCAGTTACATTACTGTACATTACTGTATATTATATATATATAAATTAAATTGATGTTTGTTACAATTTCCACTACAGAGAGATGCTGTGATACTAATGAAATTTCAAAAGACAGCAACAAAAATCTTGTAGTTTGGAGTGGGCGGCAATATACTCAGAAAAATAAATTCCTCAGCTCCAGTCACCTTTGTGTTTTTAGACATGCTAGAGCCTACTCATTCCCTTTATAAATAACTGGGGGAGAAACTGGCAGTAGCATCACCCACCAGAAAGATGGATCTTACCAAAGTCTACCTATTGACTGTGCCCCCAGAAAATAATGTGGGTGAGGATCCAGAGTGTGTCCAAAAGCACACTTCATTTTTTGTTGCTTGTGAGTGCTTTTTAGGGGGAAGGTAGCAAGAGAAACTTGACCCCGGGCATTAGGAAGCCAAACAGCTGTGTGCAGGAGAGGGGGGAAGGAGCTCGTTAAGGTATCATCCCCACCTGAATAGCTGACATCATAAACCGGATGTTCAGCTGTGTCCAGCCAACACTGAGCACAGCTGAGGGTGGGATGAGACATAAAGGAGCCCTTGTGCATTCTCAAATCAGATCTGCCCCAGTCCAGTCTCCAGCTGGGTAAAGCAGCCTAAAGTCCACTGGCTGCCTCCAGCTTCCTCTGTGGGTTCCCGCATTACTCCCTCTTGTGGGTATTTCATGGTGGTGGAGGGGCTGGCAGAGGGCAATCAGAGCCGACTCTGCTGTTTACAGTCTTATGAGGCAGCGTGAGACACCCCCTGACCCCAAGTTTTAATACTTCACAGACTGGGGGTAGGGGATAGAGGTCAAAAAAGGGGAAGAGGGAGGCACCAGAGAAAGGGGGAATCTCAGAGGATGGGGCTAGAGGAACCCTGGTGGTTAAGGACCAGGGAGAAGAAGAAAGATAAGAGACCCTGTAGGGAAAGCCCATGGGGAGAAGAGAGACACTTGAGACAGATGCCCCAGTTGAGATGTGGTAATGGGGGAACCCCCAGAGGCCAGGGCACAGAGACACCAGAAAGATGCCCTGGGGAATGCAGAGCTCAGAGGGAGGGCGATATACACACACCATAAGGCTAACAGCCATGCCAAAAGCTGAACACTTCTCCAGTGCACTGTGAGGAAAGCGCAGTCATTAGGCTGCTAATCCAAATGGTAGCATGTGTCCCCTCTGCCTGCCTGAGCGCATCCCCTACTTGCACTGCTACCCTGTCATACACTCTGGGCAGTGCAGCGGGGCACAGGAATTGTGCTCTGGGGAAGGAGCAGCTGAACTCAGAATTATACTCCCCAGCTAGATGGAAGCAGTGTTGTCTGCACACAAGTGTGGTGGCATATCACCAGCATCCACTGTAGCTAGTTTCCATTTCAGGTTTTGGGGCCCCATTCTCTGAGGCGCTGTGCACCTGCAGCTGCCATTGACTTGAAGCTGGACTTGTGGGTGCTCAGCACTTTGGAAAATCAGAACCTATCCCTTCTTCTTAAGAGTGTGATCCATCTAAAAGCCTGATCCAAAGTCAACTGGAGTCTTTCCGCTGACCTCACTGTGTCTCAGACCCCACGTTCCCTTTTCCCATCTCTGTAAGCTCTTCTTGGGGCAGCGGGGACAGTCAGTGGATTGTGTAGTTCTCATAGA
This sequence comes from Eretmochelys imbricata, assembly GCF_965152235.1. NCBI lineage: Eukaryota > Metazoa > Chordata > Testudines > Cheloniidae > Eretmochelys > Eretmochelys imbricata. The sequence continues at coordinate 129,148,923 of NC_135576.1, read as the reverse complement.
ATCATAGAATATCACGGTTGGAAGGGACCTCAGGAGGTTACCTAGTCCAACCCCCTGCTCAAAGCAGGACCAACCCCAACTAAATCATCCCAGCCAGAGCTTTGTCAAGCTAGGCCTTAAAAACCTCTAAGAATGCAGATTCCACCACCTCCCTAGGGAACCCATTCCAGTGCTTCACCATCCTCCTAGTGAAATAGTTTTTTCTAATAGCCAACCTAGACCTCCCCCACTGCAATTTGAGACCATTGCTCCTTGTTCTGTCATCTGCCACCACTGAGAACAGCCTAGCTCCATCTTCTTGGAACCCCTCTTCAGGTAGTTGAAGGCTGCTATCAAATCCTCCCTCACTCTTCTCTTCTGCAGACTAAATAACCCCAGTTCCCTCAGCCTCTCCTCCTAAGTCATATGCCCCAGCCCCCTAATCATTTTTGTTGCCCTCTGCTGGACTCGCTCCGATTTGTCCACATCCTTTCTGTAGTGGGGGTCCCAAAACTGCACACAATACTCCAGATGTGGCCTCACCAGTGATGCATAGAGGGGAATAATCACTTCCCTTGATCTGCTGGCAATGTTCCTACTAATGCAGCCCAATATGCCGTTGGCCTTCTTGGCAACAAGTGCACACTGTTGATTCATATCCAGCTTCTCGTCCACTGTAACCCCCAGGTCTTTTTCTGCAGAACTTTTTCTGCAGCCAGTCTGGACAGTAATAACAGAGGACAAATAGATGCTGTTGAATTCCACTGATGCAAATATGGAGGAATTTCCCTTTGCTCTCCTCTTTCAGTACAGGGACCACTCTGCTGCCATTCATCAGTGGGTGTAGGAGATCTATCATCTGAAGAAACAGAGCCAAGTATTTGATTTTGATGCATGATTAAGTTGGCAATATCTCCTCCGTCCGTCCCCCCCCCGCACACCCTTCACTTACATGCATTTTGCACTGAACACTAACTACATGGTGTGACTCATCACAAACAGCTTCTGTGTCTCCTTTGGGGAGATGAAGACTATCCCAAGAAAAAACATGCTGCTTTTTGAGTGGAGATAATGGAAACTGCTATTTCCAGAGGAAGCAGAGTGGTTGTTGTTGTTTTGACTTGGATTTAGAAAATGCTGATCCTTTCTCGACCTTTCACTAGGAGGGCTTGAGGTTGGTATTTAGCCTGCAGGTTTGGAAGAAGGTTAGGTTACCGGAGTAATAAATCATAACTATGACTGCTCCCATTATATACATCACCACCATCACGAGAGTCACATTCATAACTGAGATCACTCTTATTGTCATGAGCCTCGATGCAAACTTAGGGGGTCACTGTCATTTTTCAGCATCACTGCTGGGCAGGGACAACAAACCTGTCTGGTCAAAATGTAGATCTTCGCCTTCTCCTCAAGCGTTTTTTTTTTTAAACCTTTGAAAAGGCTGTGATTAACCCTCTCTTCCTGCCATCTGCACTGTTCATGCTGTGTACCTGATGGAAACTGGGAGGGGCACGAGAAAGCCTGTTTTATGAAATTTGCTTGAAATTTCCTGCCATGTTTTACAGACTCAGAGTTTCAGACAGTCTGGATGTTCATCTACACCAAAGCCTTCCCATCAAACAATCTGGGAATGAAGGCTGTCACACTTACATTGCTGTCTCCACACTGCCAAGATACTGCCTCTGCCTCCCACTTCTGGCCTCACCCCAACCCAGAACAGCTACAGGTGTGGATGCTGAACACTTTGGACTCCCCACAGAAGGGCTGCCAGGGTTTCAGGAGAAAGGGGCAGTGGAGACAATACTCTGCCTTTCTATGTCTCTCGGGCTGGGAGTCACGGGATCGCTTTATCTTCTGCACACAACACTAGAGGCCACAATATGGCCCTACATTTTTTGTCATGACAAAGTATATTTATTATCTGTGGAGCACACTCCCCTCCAAAACCTGGACTTGAACCCTTTATATTTGAGTCTCAACATTCCTTTGTGCTATCAAGCTGGGAAACTGACAGGCCTGTCCGGCAGCTGGTTATGGCTCCTTGTTTCTCTGCCCTAGACCTGAAATGTTAGAACAGCCTTAAGGCTGCTCTAACGTATGCCTCCTGGTAATGGTTCCCTAGGGACCAAGTGCCAACTGGCAATAGCAGAAATGCAGCATGCTTTAGCAAAAGCCCCACCAGCCCTTGCACAATCCTTGTGCTAGGGGATGTGAGGTGGGTATAGGAGCTGGTTCTCTCCCAACTTAGAACCAACCCCACTCACACTCAGAATTTCCCCTGTAGCAGGGCCTCAGCTTCCTTTATGCTGCCCGAGCATAAAGGGAATGTGCCCTGAAATCTTTCATAAGACTGAAATCTTTACTGCATGTCAAGCCTTACAATAAACACAATATTATGTATTGTCATACGTTTCTGATTGACCCTGATCTGTATTTTATAAATCACTTCTGTCCAGAGATGCACCCTGAGTAAGACTAGTTTCATCTCTCTTCGGGGAATAGTCCCTTAGATGTACACTTAGGATCATTCTGATATCACACGTGAGTGAAGGTGTCTTGATGGAGACTCAGGCTTAATAGCTACAACTGATACTTCAGTTTCTGGGTCTGGGCTTGTCAAAAATACTGAAATATTGTCACAAGTATTAGGAGAGCAGAGAAAACTTATAAGATGTTCTATATTTACACAGCTATCCACCCACCTACAGAAAAACCAAGCACTGTAGACAGATCAAGAAAAAGTGCATAAAGCGGGACCAGGCCCAAATGTTGTGTTATAGTTTTGAGAATATGCTAATAAACTCCATTGTGTACATCATAGTGCATAATAAGTTTTGGTGCATTTGGAAAACAAATGACTGTCGGGATGGCAGGAATTGGCTGCCATTGAATCCTCCTCTAAGTTTTTTTAGGAAACTAAAGAGCAGAATAATTTCTGTAACTACTTTTTAGACCTCTGAGCTTTTCCATTGTCAGACTGTCCTAGTGCACAGTAAATCATATCGGAGTGTATCAGGGTTCACGTTTTCCCAGTGAGCAATGAGGTAAAGCATGCTCCAAGAAAGAATATCTGCAAGTGGGTCAGTTATGGAAAACTTCCCATTGACTTGGATGGTGTAGATTCAAGCCTTCACAGTTCAGCCCCACTGCAGTCAATGGCAAATCTCCCATTGAGTTCAATAGGGACCGGACAGCATCCTGTGGCCCGGACAGCATCCTGTGGCCCGGACAGCATCCTGTGGCCCGGACTTCCTGTGACTCTGCGACTTGTGCAGTTATTTACAGCAGTGGAAATGGTATAAAATGTACTTTGCACTAGAGCAAAATGACTGCACAAGTGCAGCACAATAGAGAACCAGGCCTATGTGCTCAAGTACACAGAAGGAGCTAGCACATTGTGTACAAAGCTATAGCTGGAGAAAGTCTAGTTTGTTTTGTTTTTAATGGTATAAGCAAAATTTAAAAATCAAGAATCAGAATGAACTTGGCAATAAGTTGCTGTCAGTTAGAGATATCTTACTGTATCTTGTGATACCACCACTTGTTTTAGATTCTAAAACATATTGATCATATTCTGATTTATCAGATATAGCTGATTAGCCATTCACCAGCGGAAAGGCAAACCTGTCTTGACAAATCATTTGCAGTGTAATACCTACGGGTGAAGGTGACGAGATTCACAGGACGTGCTCTTTATGGAATTAAATTCACACTGGCACAGAGGAATTCTCAGCTTCAGCAAAGCTTTGATAAAAATGTAAAACCACTCTTTTCAGTGACTAGTCTGACAAATTTCAGAGTAACAGCCGTGTTAGGTTGGGGTGGGAGGAGGTATTGTTTCATATTCTCTGTGTATATATAAAGTCTGCTGCAGTTTCCACGGTATACATCTGATGAAGTGAGCTGTAGCTCACGAAAGCTCATGCTCAAATAAATGGGTTAGTCTCTAAGGTGCCACAAGTACTCCTTTTCTTTTAGTCTGACAAAACAATTAACAGTGCAATTTGTTTACAGATGAGCTCACCTGCCCCTCCCCATTACAACACTGGAGTGATCCTGAGCTAGCGGTCGCTAAAACTGAACACACTAATGCCGACTTTAGAATAATGATGCCATGAGGAATGGGGTGAATGCACAGCTACAGTAATGGCTTTTTTTAAGCTACATATCTTTATTGGCTCAAAGCATCGCCAACTACCCAAGAAATGGTGCTATTTTCTACACCATCGCAGGATGAACAAATGAAGAAGCTACACTCACATTTCACAGCAATGATGTGGCAACTAGCAACGGAATGCACTCTTTTGTATGCTGGAACAATGGCTATGTGCATCTGGTAATTACAGACCCCTAGACCATTACATCCACTACTCTGGTAGTGCTCCTAGGGTGTTATCAGTGACCTCCTGCTTCCTTCTGAATTGTTATTAAACCTTATGAGCCAGTTTCTCATTTACACCAAGGACTGTTTACTCTGCTTTGTAAATAAGAATAAGGAGCTATGAATCTTCCTGAAGCTTAACGCCTTCAGAGGTGTAAGATTTACCTGGCACATGGCCCAGGATTTCTAAAAGATCACCTGCAACTCCAAGATGAGGAGTCTGGTCTACAGCTCCACTCCTCTGGCACAATGGAACTTTCTACTCTAAGAGTAAAGTTCATCTGTGCAGGAGACACAGCTTTCACAGGGCTGGTCCTACACTGTGGAATGAACTCCCCCAGCAATTAAAGACCATCACAAACCCCTCCAACTTCTGTTCCAAGCACAAAGTGCACCTCTGACTGGGCTTCTCTAGTCAGTGTGGACATTAAAATGTTTATCTAAATAAAATAAACTTACTACAAAATGTCATACACAAGTCGTCCCCCAACCCCCACGGAAAGGATGAGAGAATGAATTGAAGCACACACAAAACTGATGTTAGTGGCATTGCTGAAAACACCACTGCAAGAAATTCAGAAACTATGGTGATGAGGGAAACAAAGGAAAAAGAAGGGAGGGGAATCATTATTTCTCCAGTGATACTGAAATGAATAGCTAATAATTAAAACACAATTTTCCAGCAATGAAATGCTTTATTTCATGTCCAAAAAGGTGCTTTGGTGGATCAGCTTTACAAAGCTGGGGTTGGTGGCGAGGTGGCGGCTATTTTTGTACGATAGAAGTCATAAAGACTAGGCAGCAGAGCGAACATGCCATATTAGTGTATAGTAGGGCAGATTCTGCCCTCATCATCTTTGTTATTAGCAGCATCATTGTGCTTAAGAGCCCAGTCACGGACCAGGACCCCATTGTGCTAGGCACTACACAAACACACAACAAAAAGCCAGTTCCTTCCTTAAACAGCTGTCAGTCTGAGGAACTACATGTACACCCGTGGACACCCAATCTTATCAATGGGATTGCACTGTGGTAAGCAAAGGAAAAATCTGACCACTGGGTACAAGTTTTGCTCTTTAGCCATCAGAAATTCCTAACTTTATTAAGAAAAATTATCCCCGGATGGTGGTGGTGGTTGTTTTCTGATCAGGGTGGTGGATGCAAAATTTATGGAGATATTACTTAGAATATTACATTTCCTAGCTGTCATCCCTTGAGATGTCAACTGAATAAGCAAAATATAATGAATGAATTTTCTATGTACCATCAGTACAATTGCCAAGGGAAGAAGGAAGAGAATCTGCAGAAGTTTGTTATTTCTAGAGCTGATAAAGTAACGTAACTCCGACTCATAGTTTTGCAGCATATCCTATGTTATAAAACATCTTAAACGGGGGTGGGGGGGAAATGCACACAGACAGCCCTAGAGAGAAGTGACCTATATGGTTACACATGGTACACCCCATCTGCCAGGAGCACCATGTAGGCAAACTGATTCCTTCTAGCTGCAATGCTGGCAACTTGTTGGAAGAAGGCGGCCTTCCTGGCACTGCCTCCTACCCCATAGATCAGGTATCCGAACTGCCTTGAGGAAAGAGAGGGTCCATAACAGGAAAGGCAGAAGTGCATGCCAATGAAGAGCGGCATTAATACAGCCCAAGAAGGCGCTCACAGGCAGGATCCCTCCCATGGGTGTGTAAAAGAATGTGCTGGCCCAAGGGACACCCTCGATCTCAGCAAGGAGTGAGGCTAAGATGAAATCCTAGTAGTGGGCTCTGCTGCTCCCCAGGGAAGGATGAGGGAAAGACGAGATCTGGCTCCTCTCCACCTTCCAGTAGACATCACACAGAGGGGCAGGTGTAATGTCACTCGTGATGATACCAGAGCGGCAGGTGCGTGCACATGAAGCATATGTGGGTATGCAGCACCTCACCTCCGTGACATCAGTGTTTAGTGCTACTCTAACGGTAGGTGCATGGAAGAATGTGCAACCACCGGGATTATTGTCAACCATAACGATGGACACTCATTCACATTAGTAGACAGTTTATTTATATTAATGATCACTGCTTTTCAGGAACTCTGTAAAAATCATCTTGATTTAATCAGATGGGTTAAAGCACAAAAATGAAAGATTTAATTATGGAGAGGAACTGATTAAGGTTTTAATGGGGCTGGCACCCCAGGGAGGCAATGAACTCCATTTTAATGGATGGAACAGATTACTCATCCTCTTGGGACAGGGAACAGCCCTGGGAGAGATTTTTGCATTTCTAATGCACAATCCCCTAGTGCTCCTCTGCGCATGGTGGGGCTGTGCACTGCTCCTTTCACAGGGCTATGTCATAAAAGCCACAATCTAGACCCACACAATTAAAATCTCAACCTTAGAGGAGACAATTTCTTCTTTGAGTAGATGCAGATTCCTGGTAGGTGTGCATGCAGGTGTAGGTGCCCAGCATGCTGGAGCCAGAGAACTTTTGTCTCGCAGGACTCCGTAAGGGCGGCACTTGTGGTCTTAGCCCCTCCCCTGGCCATATAAAGGTGGCCCTGCTCCATCCCTGTCAGTGTAAGTTTCACGGCTTGTCTCTCACACCAGCAGAAGTTGGTTCCCATTTTGAACATTTGCAAGGCAGCCACTTGGTCCTCTGTACATGTTTATGAACAATGCCATTGCCACGGCATCCTGCTGAGATGCAAATGTTGGGAAGGCAATCCTGCAATCCTTGTTTAAATAGATTCTGAGCCCCACCTCCTGTGGGTCCTGCTTATGAATCACCTACATGGAACACATGGCTGCATCTATGCAAAGAAGAAAACACGGTTAATTACTCTAAGGGTTATTCTTCGAGATGCAATGCCCATGTGTATTCCACAATCCACCCTGTCCCCTCTGCATTGGAGTCTCTGCTTCTGATGTTCAGTGCGAAGGAGCAGATGGGGGTCAGGGCACTACCTCCCTTATATGGCCTGGGGAAGGAGTAATGTCATAGGATGCGAGTACTGACCCTACAAGCACCGCTAGGCAAAGTTTCTCCAGCTCCTGAGTGCTGGGTGCGCACACACCTACATGGAATACACATCTTCATCACATCTTGAAGAACAAAAGTTACAGTAAGTAAGTGTGTTTTACCCACAACATCTAATTTAATAAAATATATATTAGTCCATTATGTGTATCTACATTTGTAGGATAAATTGTATGATGGTATATTGTATTATTTAAGAAAGAGTCACATGCTATGTAATTATAGAAATCATAATGCATCTACATGAGGGGGTAGAGTTAAGGTTACCATGCAAGCTACACCTGAATTCTCTTTAATACCTCATGAGAGATGAAAATGATGAATTATCCATTTCTCAGCAGCAATCAGTTCTTCTCCCAACCATGAAATTGCTATGCAGAGAAAATGCTCTTACAGAGAATGTAAATAATATTGAATTATTTCATAGTACAACAGTTTCTCACACTTATTAGAAAGCGCATTGAGGATGAACCAAATAGGGTTCTATAGAAATTACTCTATAAACCAAGACCACCAGATTCTTGACCTCTCCCAAACTCTCTGCACAGCTCAGGCCATGCAAAGAGAGGGGAAACTGCCATCAAGTTCCCTGATGGGGTTATCCACAGCACAAGGGAGTCCCCAGCAGGCAAAGGGTCAACAGAGCCAGCTCCTATTCCCCTCTCACTGCAGTCACCAGTGCAGGGGGTGTACTGGGGAAAAGGAAGGGACAGGAAGGAAGAGTGTCCTTAGGGGAACATACATCACTGGTGCAGTTGAGGGCTTGTCCCTACTTTGCTAGTCTTTTGTGGCCCGCAGGGCTGATTTGCTACCTCACGTGGCTCTGCCCTGGTGGCTGTAAGAGGAGAGCTGCTGTGCTGAGCTGTTCCATGGGACAGCTCCCTCTGGATCTCAGCAACCCCTGCTCCCTCAGCTCTGCTCCTTGAATGACAATGTCATTTGCTTGTTAATGCTGCACAGAGGATCCTGGCAACAGCTCTTCTCTAGGCCTCTTGCACCCCCAAGCAGTCACTGTATCAGTAGTCCAAGACAAAACATAAGCCAGCATTCAAGTCTGAAACTAACCGCCTCATTCAGTCTCTGAGACAAGACCATTAAAATTGATCCTTTGCCCAGAGCAAGGTTGAGGCCTGACTTCAAGCCAAAGAAGGTAATGATCTGATCACGGAGAGTGCAGGATGTACACCTCTCCTGTTTCAAATCTCATCCAGAAAGCAAGCGCTGAGTGTTTCCGCTTCTGCCTAGGGGCCACGAGCTACTGAGCTGAGCCCCCAAATCCATCATTTTTACAGATATTAGAGTCATCCTAAACAAAACACAGGCCAGACATGGCTCCTATTGATTTCAATGGCAAAATCACCCTTGCCTTCGATGAGAACAGGAGCTGATCTACACTCTAAAGCCAGATCAGAGAAAAACTTGATCTGCTTTATTAGGGGGTCTGAAGCATAGAGGGCACCTAAACATCAATACAATTCCAATTTGTAACTCCATCCCAGGACTCATGTAGGCTGTAGTTTCCTTTACTCTCTTTTCTGAGCTCTCCGGCAGTGTTGCTGCACAGTCAGACAGCTGCTGCTTTTGAACCACTCAATAAAAGAAAAAGAAAAAGAAAAAAAGAGATGGGCAATTCAGTCTTCATAAAGGAGCAGAGCAGCCTTCCAACTTCGCTGTCAGAGGAAGAGGGCAGTTTAAAATGCAGTGTTTTCCTTTGATGTTTACCAGCTGGCCACCACATTCATGAGTGATTTATGGAAGGCTGAGTTGCTGCAGTTTGAACCTTTATTTTAAAAGGTGAAATTAGGAACATTTTACAGCTCCTGATGTAGTCTCCGGGAACTTCCAAGGAGTCAAGCTATTTACAGAATGTGTTGATTGCAGCACTCAGGCTATTTTTATATTTATTTTAACTTTTATAAAACATACCTACCTAATGCTCTAAGTAAATTGCACATGTACTTAAATTCAAAAGTGCATACAGATGCCACGATGGACCAATGTCCATATAATCCTCCTGACCAATGTCGACAATTCCATCCTCCAACACACCCATGCCATTCTCTGCTAACTACTCAATCACGCTCCCACCTACTAGAAAGCGTGGGGAACACCACCACCAGATATCTTGGGCTCTGCAGCCTAACTTTAAGGTAAACAAATTTGACCTCTGTCAGTTCAGTGCGTGAGAATATTATAAGTTCCAGCATCAGAGAACCTACACTGAAAATGCCCTGCCGCCCAACCCCACCAATTTAAACCTGGGAGCTGTTAGTTGGGGCTCAGTTGCCATGTCTAAACTAGCGGAAAAAAAGTTATATTTTAAAATGTGTTAGCAAACACGTTTTAAATGAAGGGAATGTCTAGACTAGGAAAAGTGGCCAAGGTTATGTTAAGCTTCACGAACACATTATAGTGTTAAAACCTGTCTGCACTAGATGCTAACACCTTTTTAAACACAATTCAAGTATCTGCTAAAAATATCTCTTTCCTACTCTAGACAAGGGAGATTATTTTCCAAAGTGTCTAAGGGTCATAGAAAGACCCTAAGCCCCAAATCTTCAAAAAGCAATGGAAGTTAGGAGCCTAAATACCTTTGAGGAGTTGGACTGAAGTGCCTAAGTCACTTTTGAAAATGGGACATAGGCACTTTGGAAAATTTTACCCAAGGTCTAAGGTAGCCCAGACCCAAATCCGTGGTGCACGTAGCTGTGACTGTTTTCTGGGTACTGCAACTTTAGATGCAAGAAGTTGGCCTATCTGTGAGGGGGCAGGGCAATTCAAGCTGGAGACTCTAGGAATTAGTCTTCACTGTACCTGGAGTGAACACTACAGGTACAACTCAAGTGTTACCAGACTCCCAACACACAGATTTCTGGCCCTTATGCTTGAGCTGGCTGGCCTGGTAGGAAGGGAGGGCGGGAGCTCAAGCGCTCCTGAAGCTCAAGCTAGTAATGCAGTGGGAACTCAGCTCTAGCAGAAGACACACTCTCCTTTCTCTTGTTCTTTCTTGGCTCAATCTAAAGCAAAGTCACGGAGTGTGGAAAGTACAGGACACACTTTGCTCTTGGTGGGTGGAATACACGACAAGAAATCATTTAGAACTTTATCAAAACAAACCTACCACTTGGAACTGCCCCTGTGAACCACCCGGCACCAGTACACCACAGAGAGAGAGAGAGAGAGAGAGAGAGAGAGCGCGCAGCCCTCTGCCCCATATGACAAGCAACAGGAGGGAGAGTCATGATGGAGCCCAAAGCAATAGATTAGACAGTTCCTAATGCCTCTAGCATTGCACTGACTAGATACAAACACCCCTGGAAAGCATGTGACCCATTCTCCTCTGCCCATTTCCACACAGACTTGCCCAGCTTAGATAAAGCAAGACTCAACAGTGACTTAGGAAGAGATGGCAATTCTGGCTAGACTGTGAAACCCTTACTCATGCTGGCGAGCATTAACTCTCAGCAGCAATCTCGACTGACTTCCCATTGACTATTTTTCCATAATTCAAGACAAATGTCTTGCATTGATGCTGACTCTTTTATAGTTCAGCTGTCAGGCTGTATTGGATAACAGAATCAAAATGCCAAGCCTTATAAAACATACAACCTTCCTTGCTGTTATAAAAAATTCTTGCCAGAAGAAAAATAACTTTTTAAATTAAAGAGGAAAAAGCTCAACAACTTAGTATGCAAATTTGGAACTCTAGCAGATCTGATATCTTCTGCACCAATCTCGATTAAATAGAAGCCCAATCATTTTCAAAGGGAAAAGGATGGATTCATTTCAGGATGCTTATTCAAAACAGAAGAAAAACAAAGATGAAAATATGTTTGCCATCCACAGCAGTTTATCCGTGAAGAAAAATTACCAAGAAATCAACTCTTCCAATAGCTGGAACAAGACTATTATTTTTAATGAGCAAAAGTAGTACTTATATATGAGGCTTTCAGAGAAATATTTCATCCAGGTCAGAACCAATATATTACTGTCCATGACGACTTTGCTAGAAACAAGGTTAAAATAAAATTTCAGCCAGAGTTACTGATCTGGATCGACAAATGGAGGGAGCCAAGCACCTTGCCGAGGCAATGGAAACTCCACTGATAGATCTTGCAACCACCGCATCTGAAACCACTACTTGAATTAAAACTAATTAAAGTAAATATGAGCTTAGAAACAAGAATAAAATCTCTGGAGAACCAAGACATTACGTTTCTGGTAAGTCATCAGATGTATTGAAGATGATCTTTCTAGATCTGTGTGGATCTTGGAGAAATGCCTCTTGCCAGCTGTAAGCACTTCATTATCACCAGTGGAATCTGTTCTGCTTCAATCTCTCTAACTACAATAATTCCTAGGTGCAGCTGCCCTCAGCTTATAAGCAGGCAAGCAAACAAAACATTATATGGTTCCAAAGCATTACTGGTCAGATAGGGGCTGTTTTATGCAAAAAAACCCTAGACCCTAATTAATGCACGGAAATTTTTGTACCTCAACTCACAAGGTTAAACTCCACCTTCAGAGAGGCATGCACAACTGCCATTGCAATCAGTAGCCATTTCGCTCTTTCCCTCTGAGAAACCTCTGGAGCATCCTCCAGGAAGTCAAACAAACAGCATCTCATGGCTTGGTGAAACAAGAATCAGAGGGGTCTTCAGTCCAGGATGTATCTCCTCTTAGAAACCTGGGAATTGCTTCAACGCATTCAGAGAATGACAGCTCTGCAACTGAAGCCCAAGAGAGAAGAAGCAGTGCAGGTAATTACAGTAAAGTCACTTAATAAATTACAGTAAAGTCACTTAAAGTGACTGTTTAATAGGGAGGGAGGAGAGGCAGCATAATAGTTCTGTGAGCTCCGGCTGGAGGTACTGAGAAATTTGAGTATTTAGAACTGCAGCTGATTGTATGTGGAGTAAAGGAAAATGCATTGTTTCTAGATAACATGCTTGCAGAAAGGAGAGAGCTGAAGAAAAATCAGAGGGATTTAAATAACAGTGTGTCCACCTTCTCAATTAGCTGTGTTGACCAACATCAGTGGATACCTTGATCACCAGGCACAATGCCCCCTACACTACAGAACTGTAAACAGACTTTTAGCATCTCACCCCCTGCTGAAGATCCAGCTCTCCATTATCTCAATACCACACTCAGAGGAAGAAATGTTCCATTAAGACACAAGCTACAGTTGAACCTGGTGACTAGAGCTAAATTTTGCCATAAGTGCCATCTCCTGTCAGTCGGCTGAAGCCAATGGGCTGGCAGGAGGGTGAGAGGGCAGAATTAGAACCCATGGTGGGTTTATATTGGGTGTCTATGTACTGACTGACCTCTGGAATGTGATCAGCTGTTTCAGTTTATAGGTTGTTGCCTTACCTAGCCCTCATGCCCAGCACTGCAATGTTGGGAGACTGCAACACACAGGTCTATGGTAGGAGAAAAACTGAGCTGCTAGTGTATCTGTAAACCTGTTGTGTCCTCTCTCATGCTTCAGCTGCTGTGTCCATGGAAGGTCCTTCCACCTCTATTCTACTCTATTTCACTGTGTAAATTTCCATCTATCCTCCCCTCTCCCTCAGTCACCATCTATCTCTTTCCTCCCAGACCACAACCTTCTATGACAAGTCCTGACCCAGTTCCTCCGAACTGACTGTTTGCCGCCCAGGGGAATTTCTAAATGGTGCCCCCCCGCACTGACAGCTGTAGTAGATGCTTGCTGCTTTCAGGCATCACAGATTTACCTAGTCTGTCCCGGTGACCTAGACTGCTGTGGTCCCTATGTGAACCCCCCGTATTCCACCAGACATCTAAAGTGATTTCTTTTTAAAGTGACTAATCCAAATCTAGTCTAGAACTAACTTGATAATATTATAAGACTTGTTCTGCTTCAATTGTACAGGTGTCCAGGGATCTAGAATGGGTCTCATACTCCAAGACTTTGGAGGGTAACCACTAGCAACAGGTTTGCAAAACAAGGTTATATAATGTGCCCTCACATGACCCGCTACAATCAAAATCTAAAAAATGGACACATGGAGGAAAAGAGAAAGGAGACTGATTGGGGTCAGAGAAGGACAACGAAGCTAGCCAGAAGGCAGATAGAATCTGCCTAATGTCATAGCAGCTCCTGCAGTCAGAATACCATACAGATCGCAGCAAGGGAATTTGGTGTTTGACATATTGAAGGAAAATTAAAAATGAAGGATGCTCTCACCGAGTAACACCTGTTTTGTTGTACACATTCTCAGGTCTAAGTGTTTCCTCCTTGGCCCCCATGTGAGGCTGCTGCTGTCCCTTTCCAGGGTAGTTGCAGTTGACAGTTTTTCTCCCTCTTTAAATTAACTTTGCCTTATACTTCAGAAAACAGAAACAAGGTGATGATATGGTTACACGTGAGATCAACATAAAAACTATGTGCTAAGTAAGTGCAGGAACCATAGGATTACAACACAGGAAGTGAGTGATACAAACAGCAAATAGAAAGAAGAACAATTTGTATATACAGGAAAAATACTTCAAAATAACAACTACTACCTCCAGGAGATTTCTAGTTCTTATTTCTATTGGAAGACCTATAATGGCCTGTCCCAGAGATTTAGATCACCTGGGTAGCAGTCTCTGAATGTCTGTGGAATTGGCAACACCAATCCTGGAATGGATTACCTAGAGAGGTGGTGGAATCTCCATCCTTAGAGGTTTTTAAGATCCAGATAGACAAAGCCCTGGCTTGGATGATTTAGTTGGTGCTGGTCCTGCTTTGAGCAGGGGGTTGGACTAGATGACCTCCTGAGGTCTCTTCCAATCCTAATATTCTATGATCCTTCAGGCAGCCTCAGTAAAGAGAGGGTACTAGTATACAGATATGCACTGTATTTTTGTGATGGAGAAGCTGGAAAGTGAAAGAGACAAGGAGGAAGGAGGCAAAGAGAATGCACCTGATGACTGAGGACAGAGAAAGGCAAAGGACCTAGGGGTGACAGTGGACGAGAAGCAGGATATGAGTCAGCAGTGTGCCCTTGTTGCCAAGAAGGCCAATGGCATTTTGGGATGTATAAGTAGGGGCATAGCGAGCAGATCGAGGGACGTGATCGTCCCCCTCTATTCGACATTGGTGAGGCCTCATCTGGAGTACTGTGTCCAGTTTTGGGCCCCACACTACAAGAAGGATGTGGATAAATTGGAGAGAGTCCAGCGAAGGGCAACAAAAATGATTAGGGGTCTAGAACACATGACTTATGAGGAGAGGCTGAGGGAGCTGGGATTGTTTAGCCTGCAGAAGAGAAGAATGAGGGGGGATTTGATAGCTGCTTTCAACTACCTGAAAGGGGGTTCCAAAGAGGATAGCTCTAGACTGTTCTCAATGGTAGCAGATGACAGAACGAGGAGTAATGGCCTCAAGTTGCAGTGGGGGAGGTTTAGATTGGATATTAGGAAAAACTTTTTCACTAAGAGGGTGGTGAAACACTGGAATGCGTTGCCTAGGGAGGTGGTGGAATCTCCTTCCTTGGAAGTTTTTAAGGTCAGGCTTGACAAAGCCCTGGCTGGGATGATTTAACTGGGAATTGGTCCTGCTTCGAGCAGGGGGTTGGACTAGATGACCTTCAGGGGTCCCTTCCAACCCTGATATTCTATGATTCTATGATTCTGTAAGGACAGACCTTCAGCTGGTGTAGAGTTGCTATAGCTGTGAGAATTTACAGCTGCTGAGGATCCGTCCCAAAATATCCGAGGTCTGGAGTGATTTTACCATGTGTGAAGGCTTGTGACGTTATCCTAAACAACACAGGATGCGGGAAGGAGATTAACCAACATGAACATGCACCTGGGGCACAAAAGACATCAATGGACCAACCTCTTGGTCCGGTCCCCATAATGGATGGCTTCCCACTGGTTTTTAATCTGAAGCCAAAGCATTACTGCAAGCGCCCTGTGCAGGCAGTGCATTGCACACAGGCACGGAGTGGCAGATTAAACCACGAGAGAACACCAGCCAGATAGGCTGCTCACCTACACAGCAAGCGACTATGGACATTTCAGAGACTGAAGTGGGGCTCATTGATGAACCATTTGGCAAGATCCTCAGCTGGTTTAAATTGATGTAGCTCCACTGATTTTGGTGGGGATCTGGCCCACTGTGCATGTAATAGATAACATTAAAGTCATGGAAACGGAGAGAAAACAAGGGTCACCCCAATCCACTCAAAGATGGTTTATGTGTAAAGGAGCAGCCAAATCTAACTGGTGGTCAGTTATGCCCCTAGAGATGGAGTGTGGAGAAGTAGTTTGGGGTTTTGGATTCAAAGGCTGTCAAATATGGAGTATCTCCTGCCCAGCTGCAATTCCCAACCTGAAATGGCTGTCTTCTTTTCTCATTTCAATGATTCTTGGCCTGCTTGTAGAACGACAAGTGCAAAAGAAGGAACTGCAGGTGTTTACAAGGGACGAGGGTATAAAGCATAAAGCAAACCAGCCTTCCTGAAGAAAGCCCCAGGTAACTAACCTCAGCAGCAGCAAAACACAGAGAACTAGGAAGGTGGAAACCTCAGAATGTTTACACCCTGTCCACCGACACAAGTCCCCTTCCCTCAACAGGTCCTGCAAGAGACCTTCCCTCCAACAACCCTCTGGCCTCTCCTTTGGACTAGTGTCTCACAACTCTTTCCTCCACAGTGAAGTAAAGTGGCTCAGATTGCAACTCCAGCCATAGGAACGAGCACAGGGACAGCTTGCCAGATACGCCCTCCTTTGGAGGGGTGAGGGAGGAACCCTTCTCTACTTGCTGACCAGGTAGCTGGCTGGAATAAACTGCTCCATGACAAGGGGTGAGGTAATTTACCTTTCACATAAAGCAGAGTGACGAGCAGAGGAGGAATTGTTACTCATTCGCTGTTCTGTTCCTAGGGTGGTACGTGCTACCTCTTACTCTAGGCACATTGCAAGGTTACAGTCTAGCCCTTTGTACTGGCTACATGTTGTCGAACCACCGAGTCGTGATTTGTGCTTTCCAGACATTAGCTGGGGAGCTGATAATTCCTGGAGATGACAGCATTTTTTAACAAACCCGTGTTTTCTTTATATTCATCTCTACACCTTTACATCTTTTCACGAAATAAAGTAGATCATGCTCTTTCAATGGACAGTAATAGGCTTCAGGGGCTTGAAGCGGATGCATCCGGTGGTGAAATTGGAAAAGCTGCACCTTTTTTCACTTTAAAAGAATATTCTCTATTTGATGGAGGGAGTGTAATTAATCTGCAGTCTAATTACAGAGTACATTTCCTACCACCTGACTGAATTGTAGGCAAGGGAGCTTGCCAGTAGCTGGCAGGGTGTTACTCAGTCCAATATCTAGCCAGTAGAGGGCTCCATAATCCTTAGAGCAGTGGTTCTCAACCAGGGGTACACGTATCCCTGGGGGTATGCAGAGATCTTCCAGGGGGCACATCAACTCATCTAGATATTTGCCTAGTTTTACAGACTACATAAAAAGCACTAGCAAAGTCAGTACCAACTAAAATTTCATATAGATAGTGACTTGTTTATACTGCTCTATATACTACACACTGAAAGGTAAGTATAATATTTATATTCCCATTGATTTACTTTATAACGATATGATAAAATAAGAGAGCAATTTTTCAGTGATAGCATGCTGTGACACTTTTGTATTTTTATGTCTGATTTTGTAAGCAAGTCGTTTTTAAGTGAGGTGAAATGTGGGGTATCCAAGACAAACCAGACTCCTGAAAGGGGTACAGGAGTCTGGAAAGGTTGAGAGCCCCTGATCTAGAGCAGGCAAAGCCAGTAAAATGCTGAGGTCAGAAGGGGTCAGGACTGGGCAGACAGCAGGCTGGGGGGCAGCAGCCTGAGAGCTGGGGTTTTACCGTTGAGATCTAAGCAGGGAAGCTGTCTGTTGCCAGCGGCAGGGTGCCAGCAAGAGCCGCAGCAGGAGGGTGCAGGGCAGGAGCCTGCTAGCAGGAGACATGGGGATAAGTGCACGTGTGACAGCAGGACGAGGGTGGAGAGGGGCCCTGACACGGCCATGGGTATGTCTACACTACAAAGAAAAGGGGCAGTAAGTCTCAGAGCCCAGGTCAACTAACTCGGGCTGCGGGACTAACTATAGCAGTGCGGATGTGCCCCAGGTTCAGAGACTCTCCCCCCTCACCGGGTTTCAGAGCCCTGGCTCCAGCCTGAGTGTGAACTCCTACACTGTTATTTTTAGCCCCCCAGCATGAATCTATTGATCCAGGCTCAGAGACGCAGTCCCACAGGTTTTTCTTTGCAGTGTCGTCATACCCCAGTTGACCTGGACTCTGGCCAATGGGGTCTGTAGTGCATGAACGTATCTAGGACAGAAGTGGACTAGAGGGAGCAACTAGTACTGCCAAGCCCCAGATTTCAAAAAGGCACAAGTCAGGCCACAAAAAAACCATGAGATTTAAAAAATATAAATAAATGTTGGGCGCTTTTGATTTGACTTCTGGTTTTGAAGCCTTTCTGGGGCACGCTTCCAAGCTTGTCTTTGAAAGCCTGCGGGCTAGACACTTCCATCTGAAAAAAGTAGTAAGCGGAGATTCTGACAATCATTTGACTTCAGGAGCTGGGGCTTGACGAAAAAAAAAAAACCCCAAACCCCAAATAAATACCACATAACTCCCAGTAAAAGCATGAGAGCTGGCAACACTGGTCAGTAGCCCAGGCACAGTCTATGGAGACCTAAAGGATCCAGTAACCTTTATATCCTGCACTGGGGCCTAGTCTACTCGGGGTGGGGGAGGGGGAGGGGAAATCTATCTAAGTTACGCAACTTCAGCGACGTGAATAACGTAGCTGAAGTCAACATACTTAGATCTACTCACCGCAGTGTCTTCACTGCTGTAGGTCAACTGCTGACGCTCCCCCGTCGACTCCGCCTGCGCCTCTTGCTCCGGTGGAGTACTGGAGTCAATGGGACAGTGCTCGATTTATTGCGTCTACAGTAAATGCAATAAATCGACCCCCGCTGGATCGATCGCTCCGGAGGTAAGTGTAGACATGCACTGGGGTTGGATAAGGAACTCCTGGGTCGATCTTGTTAGTATCTGGTGAAGTTGTTGTGGACTCTGTTATGGGAAGTCCTAGTACTGCAACACTCCACTACTTAAAGTGTGTGAGCATTTACGGGAGCCCGCAGAGCCAGCGTTTGCTTCTCAGCTGTTAGTACAGAGAGCTCATCGGCAGACATCGACATCTCATTGCAACATCCTGCAGCAGAGTCAGTTATGCTACAGTAGAACCTCAGTGTTATAACAGAGTTATGAACTGAGTGGTCAACCACACACCACATTTGGAGCCGGAAGTATGCAGTCAGGCAGCAGTAGAGACAAGAAAAGCAAATACAGAACCGTACTGTGTTAAACATAAACTACTAAAAAAAATAAAGGGAAAATTTTTAAAAAAAGATTTGAAAAAGTAAAGAAACTGTTTCTGTGCTTGTTTCATTTAAACTAAGATGGTTAAAAGCAGCATTTTCTTCTGCATAGTAAAGTTTCAAAGCTGTATCAAGTCAATGTTCACTTACAAAGTTTCGAAAGAACAACTGTAATGTTTTGTTCAGAGTTACAAACATTTCAGAGTTAAGAACAACCTCTATTCCTGAGGTGTTTGTATCTCTGAGGTTCTACTGTATATGCAGAATACCAAACATTTCTGAAAACATCACATTTCTAGCATGTACACACAAAGCAGTGTGGGTAAATATTGAGCAGCTGTCTAACTTTTTAAAACATTCATTTAATTGTTATTAGACAT
Organism: Eretmochelys imbricata; assembly: GCF_965152235.1. Taxonomy (NCBI): domain Eukaryota; kingdom Metazoa; phylum Chordata; order Testudines; family Cheloniidae; genus Eretmochelys; species Eretmochelys imbricata. The sequence continues at coordinate 129,129,738 of NC_135576.1, read as the reverse complement.
TACAGTTAAAATTATTCCACTGTAACCATGGTAATTTTTATTACTGACACACTGTTGATTGTTCTATGTGGACATGTCAGTTTGTTCCATACTGATCACAGATGACTGGAAGCGCCATTACAACAGGAGACCTGCCTGTTCATTTGGGGCTAGAATGCCATGTCAGATCTCTCCCAACTGAGGGATGGGTCACAGATCCATAGATTCCAAGGTCAGACAGGACCATTGGGATCATCTAGTCAGATCTCCTGTATAAACACAGGCCACAGAACATCTCCCAACTAATCCCTAGAGCAGATCTTTTAGAAAAACATCCAAGCTGGAATTAAAACCTGTCAGTGATGAGAATCCAACACAAACCTTGGTAGCCGCAGTACCCTAGGAGCAGACTAGTGATTCCATTTTCATGCAACAGCTGACTCCTTGCAACCAGCAAATAGGGCGAAGAGATAGGCAGACCAAGGGCTCTGCGAACACCCAACCCTGGTCTGCCTCCTCTCCACCCACATGTTTCAGTGAGGAGGTACTGGGCCAGCAGCTCCTGCTACACCTGCCCCCACCAGCTAGAGCTGCCATCTGGGCAGGAGGAGAGTCCAGGGGGTGCTTTATTTCCCTTTACTCTGTTGTATGGCTGAAGAGGAGCTGTGATACACTAACCCTAAGGTGATGTCTACCTGTGACAGGGCTCACTCATCATGTTAGCACCACCTGCTGGCCCTCTTGAGGATTAGCTCCGCAGCTTGGTACGCCCTCTCCCACGGGTGCCTAGCCTGCCATCACATCTGCTCTCTGACCAGTGTCACTCCAGGGACTGCAGCGTCCTCTTCATGACACGATCTGCTGCTTTGCTCAGTGCTGGATCTGTAGCTCTCTCCTCCTGCTTGGCCCTCTGGCCAGGTCACTTAAGTCCTCCCCTTCCAGGAAATCAGAGTCTTTCTAGGCCCTGCTGTCTGGTGGGTATCTCCCACGCCCATATCCACTACCTGGTCCTGGCTCAGGGACCCTGTGAACTGCAGTCACCTACTGCATTACTTTTCCTCAGCTACCACTGCATTTTCCTGGGCCACTTCCCTGTGGCCACAGATCCCTACTTAGCCTCAGCAGTCCATCCAGAGTGCCTTCTCTACTCCCTGGGTCTCTGCCTGCTCTGCTCTGTCCAAGGTGCTACAGGTTTGCGGCCTACTAGGGAAACAGTCTTCCCCCTCAAGCACCCAGAAGCTACTGACCCTCCTCTGCACCTCTTCCTATATGGGCCTGCTGGGCCAGGATTGGCTGCTCCTCACAGCATCTCTCCTATTGGATACTTCCTCACACAGCCTCCCTAGGCCTTTTTTAACCCCTTCATGCCAGTGTGGGCCGGACGCCCCATTACACTAACTTCCGAGGGGGGGATGTGATTCCCAGCTCTAGGAGATATACCCAGGCTAGCTCTCATCAAGCTAGCATGTTAAAAATAAAGAGTTGCCATCTCAAGAATGGGCCCAGCATCTAGGCTGAAACCATACTGAGAGAGGCTAGCCCCTCCTGCCTCCAGGGCTACCCTCTGTTTTTAGTACATTAGCTCAAGTATGTCTCCACAAGCTGGGAATTACATCCCCTGCTCGAAGTGTAGACATACCCTTAGTGTTATCAGCTGCAATAACAGCACCATAGCAGCAGAGTATCAGCTCAGGGCATGCGTACAAAGAGCATATTCACACAAATGCTGCCAACGTTTGCTACGCAGATTGTGCCGTCCGCAGATTGCAAAGTACCTTACTCAATGAGGATTAAGGTCCTACCCAGCTGAGGAAAGGTGGCTGAATTTGGCTCTTCATGTACTTCTGCTGGGGTTCCACAAGGCAAAGGCCAGATTGTGCACCCCTTGCCCCGACTGATGAGCAGTCATGCCATGAGTGCTCCCCTTGATTTCAAGTGGAGAACTTGTGTGAGTAGCAGTTCCCCATGGGAGGAAAATGTTCACCATCTGGTCCTAAGTTAGGAGATTCAGTGTTCCCTAAGAGAGGAAGTGTTGTCCAGTTGCTGATGCAGGAGCATAAGGCAAGGTGTTGCGGAAAAGCAGTGAAGACAGTGCAGTCCTGTTGATCGAGTGATTTGTGTTACAGAAGGGGCTAGAGGCCCCAGATGACATTGGAACTTCTATTGTGCTAAATCACTGTAACAACACAGACCATCCAAAGAATGTTCAAGCTAAATAGGCGAGACAGACATGATGGGAAAGGAAACAGAGGCACAGAGAGGGGAAGTGGCTTGCCCAAGGACACCCAGCAGGGAAGTGGCAGAGCTGGGAACAAAACAGGTCTCCTGGCTCTCATTCCAGGGCCCTATTCAGTAGATCATGCTGCCTGCTTTTTTAACAGAGATCACCTGATCCGCAGGATAGATTCCACTGAGTGACAATGACATTCCCATATCTGCAGGGAAGGTGGGCTTTGGAGTGGATAGGAAACATGCATTCTTGATTCCTCAGACTGCATTTGCATTCACTTCAGCCATTTAATAATAACTGCGCTGACATTTTTTCTGATTCTCTGCTTTTTAAAAAACACTTCTAAAAGTGTTTTATAAAAAACCTCACCATTGATTCAAATTCTGGCAGGCAGAGTCTGAGTTTCCCTGAGAGGGGACATGTTTTCATTGAGCAGCAGGCACTGGAAGTATTAAATCTGGGAAGTTCAAAAGGAGTTCAAGGGATTTGGGCACCCAAACCCATCTAATTTCAGCATGATCTCGGCACCCAATTCTTTTTGGGTCCTCTGAAAATCCCAGTTTAATCTCACAGAGGCAACATGACATGAATATTACTATGTGGGGAACACAGTCTGACCATGATAAAAAGGTTCTTACTGAAATGAGAATGTATAATTTTGTCTTTATTCTTAGTTTCTCAGTTGATTCAATTCCACTTCTTCAAAGTGTGCTCAAACCAGTATGGAGCATGGATCCTATTGCCATTAAAAGCCCTGGACTGTTTTTCCTCATAATTATGTCTGCGCTCCATAGCCGAGTAGGGAAGTCAGTTTGGAACTTGCTTAAATGTGATGGAGGAAAGCTGAGCAGAGCAGGATCTGTGTTTAACTATCAGGAAATGAATCGTCACTGTCAGAGTTGTAAATTCCATGTAGATTTTCGGGTTTGGATTGATTTTAACTCATTTATCCTTTTGGCCAGAAGCACTTGCAGCTTCCCACTTGAGATTTGTTTCTTCCACTCTTTTTGCACTCCATGCCAATGTTCTGGGTTAGTTCACTTCGTCGTTTGAGGGACAGGGGCGGCATTGCTACAAGTTCTGAGTAAGGCACAACATGCAGTTGTGCTGTCCTAGGAGCAGACTCAGAGTCTGAATCTTCTTCCTGGCTCCCTCACGGATCCCTGGGGTCCCAGTCCTCAACCTGATGGAGATGACTTCCCACAATGCACCAGCTCTGTTGGCTGCAGACTCAGGAGGCGGAGCCTATGCTGCTATCATTGATGCACATAGCCAGTGCATGAGTTGGACCATATGTTGGCTTTTGTGTGTCTAAAATGTGAAGTGCCTTGAGGACATACTGTACATCTTAGTTCTGAAAACAAAGCACTGGCTTTTGATATTATTATGAGGATCAGGGTCCCATTGTGCTAGGCACTGTACAAAAACAGGGCATCAGTCCCTGCCCCCAAAGAACTTATAAATGAATGAGAACATTGATAACAGGTAAGGCTGCAGATACTAATTAAAACATAATAATATCTTACTAATAACAAAATTAGCATTTGGAAACCTGGAAATTCTTCACAGAAAGAGTGTGTGACAGGATCGAAGCCAGGGGTGGGGAAACTTTGTGGCTGAGGGCCAATGAATGCTCACAAAATTGGGTTTGGGGTACACCAGGGGGTGTGAAGGCTCTGGGGTGGGGATGAGGGGTTCAGAGGGCAGGAGGGGAATCAGGGCTGGGGCAAGGGTGAGGGTTCCGGCTGGGGGTGCAGGCTCTGGGGCGGGGCTGGGGATGAGAAGTTTGGGGTGCAGGAGGGTGCTCCGGGCTGGGATCAAGGGGTTTAGAGAGTCGGAGGGGGATCAGGACTGGGGCAGAGGGTTGGGGTGTGGGGAAAGGCTCAGGGGTGCAGGCTCTGACCGGTGCTTACTCCAAGTGGCTCCCAGAAGCAGTGGCATGTCCCTTCTCCAGCTCCTACATGTGGTACGGCCCCTGACCCAGTGCCCCGGCTGGAACGCTGGAGCGGCCCCCAACCCATAGGAGCTCGCGGGCCAGCTTAAAAATGGCTTGCGGACCACATCTGGCTCGCGGGCCGTAGGTTGCCCACCCCTGCTCTAAGCAGAAAGTGATTTCTGAGGAAGAACTTTAAAGGAGAGATAATGGGGCCTCTAATGCACAGTGGGATAGGAATATGTGTTACAGCGGCAGGGGGCAGTTTTACATCTCTTAAGGGAGAAAAAAAAAGCAACACAAACCGGTGAGAAACAGCATGAAAAGAGGGTGGTCGGGAAGAAGTCAAGCAGACCATACAGTGACAGTGGGACCCAACAACCATACACATGGGATGAAATCTCTGCAGCGGATTTTAAATGTGGGAAGTGGGGAGGGAACACAGATTGAAGGCACAGCTAACCATGCAATTTAACCTGGATGGGTTCAACCCATCACCGCTGTTCTTTGATGACAGCAGTGAACTGGACAAGATGGGAGCAATGCTTTCATGGTGTGATGAAAGGCTTAAGGGCAGATAAAATAGAAAAGGGTTTTTGAAGTAGCTATTTAATTTCATGTAGTGGGTGAGGAAGCTCTTGAAGTCTATAAACAGACACTGCCTGAGGAAGACAAATGTATTTGGCAGGAAGTCTTAAAAATATTTAAGAATGACTCTAACCTTAAAGAGAACATTGTGTTTGAGTGGCATCAATTTGAGTCTCCTCATGTGGGAGCAAATAGGATTGACAAGTCTGGAGCCAAATTGAGACAGAAAGAGTGAGAGAGTCTGAGATTACTGAAAATGATCTGCTTAGAGAGAAAACTGTCCCTGGTGTGATTGACAAAACCAGAGAGAAAGGTTATTAAGGGAGTATGATTTATGCTTGCAAAAAGCAATAGATATCTGCAGGGCCCTGGAGGCCACACCACACTAGAGAGAGATAATAAAAGCACTGAAAAGTTGGTACAAACTGTCAGACAAAACAGTACTGGGAGTAGCATCACCAGAGCTTAGCCACGTGAGACTGAACAGGGGGTGCAAATGAACACCATAAACTGAAAAGTAACAGGCCTCACCAATTCCTAGCGTACCTCTGCACAAGAAAGCTAGAGGCTGTTTGATTCACAAACAGTGATGCTGAACATAGGCTGAGTTGAACACAAGGAACTTTATTAAACCTTGTGCACTGCTTTGTCCATGTGGCTGGGTTGCTTCCAGCCTAACTCCCCAACTTTCCCTGATCCACTAGCATCCTGTCAGCAACAGTCCCTCTGACCCCAGTTCCACTGATCGTGATATATTTTCCCTATTTTACAAAAACAGTTTATGGAAACATTAAAAAGTAATTGACACCACCCCACCCACCATCTCCCTTTGGCCCCAGGTTGCTAGCACACAGCCCAGTCGGAGTCTTGTCTTTACCACAGATTTAGCTGGTCACATAGCTTCTGACATAGTTTGGTCTGCTCAACGGGCAACCACACCAGAAGTGACCTCTCTCAGTCTCTCTCTCAAAGTCTAGCAAACTCTTTCTGTGGCGTCTCCTCCCCCACCATGGGGTTGGCCTCTGGATGGTTCTCTGTCTCGCCATTCTGTGAGGATCTCTGTGTCTCTGTAGGCTCTCTGTGGCTGGTGTCTCTGCTAGCTTGTAAGCTTACCACTTGTTTTTCTTTTATAGTCACCTTGTATGCACTAGATACAACTCTCTAGTGACTGGATCCTCACAGGACAGCCTGTCCCCAGGGCCAACAGGTCCTTGGTTGACCTGTTGTACACTTGTATTTACTTTCTCTGATTGTCGGCCACCTCCTCTCAGCAGTATCTCCATCCTTCTGGGTGCAACAGGTCTCCCCTTGTGGGTAGCAAGGTTTTGGTCCTTTGGGTACCCCTGTGATGGGGTATTTCTGTGTGCCAAGAGTGTTAGCAAGGGTTCTGAGCCAGAAGAAACAGCTTTGTCTAACAACCTTAGCTGTTTTCACAGCTGATTCCACCTTACCATGGCTCTGTGGGAAAGTTGACGAAGTGGTGTGCCGGTCAAACTCCCATTTGCGTGCAAATTCCTTGAATTCTTCCCAGGCAAATTGGGTTCTGTTGTCAGTGAATACGCTATCCGGAATGCTGTGTCTTGCAAAGTGGGCCCTCAGTTTGCCAGTCACTGACTTGCTTCTTGTGTTAGGCAGGCCATTAACCTTCCAAAAATTTGAATAGCAGTCTACTGTAATCAAGTACTGCTTTTCCTTGAGGGTAAATAAGTCTGCTCCCACCTTTTCCTATGGTCGGATGGACAGCTCATGTGATAAGTGCCAGCAGAATGACTGGCCGATGTCACACTCTCCTATTAAAAGAGCGGAGTTGTGTATTCATTCCCAGCCAGTAAACACACATTCAAGCCTGTCTAAGACAGCTGTTACAGTCCAGGTGTGAGTCATGTATTTTTTGAATGACATCCTTGCATAATGAGGCAGGGACAATAGCTCTGTCTCCTTTAATTAGGATTCCGTTGCTGTACGCTCAGCTCATCTTTAATTTCAGAATATGGTTCTGCTCTCACCAATACTTGGCTTTTGTCATCTGGCCCTCCTTGAATCATTCTCTCGATTGCCTGTAGTTGGACATCCTTTTCTGTAGCCTCTGATCACCAACAACTTTGCAGTCAAAACTGGGGGACAGCGCAACATGTGAATGGATTCAATGTCCTGATCCCCTTATGCCAGCTTGCTGAAGCTAGGTATACGTGCTGCTCAGAGTGTCAGCGAACAACAGTAGACACTGTGGAAAATATCTGATCTTTAGTTGTTAGTGCTGGAGTCTTTGTGGCATGAATAAGGGTCTTGGCCATGATTGTCTCTTGGGGTTTATGGTCTGATAGCACTACTAGTGGGTGGCCATAGTTGTACCGATGGAATCGTACCACTCCAAATACCACAGCCTGAAGCTCTTTTTCTATTTGAGAGTACCCCGTTCAGTCTCAGACAAGGCTCAGCTGTAATAAGCAACTGGCTGCTCCTGCAAAAGAGCTACACCCAAACCCACCAGCCTGGAGTGTCAGTGGCTCTCATGGCTGGTAGTATGTAAGGACAGGGGCATCTGTGATCATTTCTTTGTGCGTCAAATGCTTGCTGTTGGGAATCTGCCCAGTCCCACTAAACATTCTGTCTTGTTAACTGATGTATGGGTTCCACTACTGCAGCCAAGTGTAGACAGAACTTGGACACAACATTTATCATTCCTATGAAGTGCTGTACCCCTTTCACATCTAACGGGGCTGGCATATCCGACTACCCTAATCTTCTTAGGATCTGCTTTCAAACCTTCTGCTGTGAGCAGATGTCAAGTGTATGTCACCTCACGCTTTGTGAGACACACTGTCTGGCTTGAATTTTATGTTCTTGTCCCTGCATTGCTGTAGAAAAGTTTGTAGTTTTCTGCCATGGTCTCATTCAGGTTTCTATCATTACTCCCTTCACTTACAGTGAGGATATCTGCAGTTATTTTCACCCTGGCAGCTCTTCCAACACTTGGGTGAGTCTTCTCTGGAACACTTCTGGTGCTGTGCTTATGCCTATCGGCATGTGTGGCCATCTGTAGCAACCAAATGGTGTTGCAAAGGTCGCCAGCATGCTAGTCTTCTTCCAGGCTTATGTGCCAAAACGCATTCCTCACATCACAGAGCATGAACATTCTGGTTTGAAAAGTTCTGGCAAGATGTCACCAGTTGTAGGCAGTGAACAGTGGCATCTTTTCACTGCCTGGTTCAGAAGCTTTAGGTCTATGCAAATGTGTAATTTGCCCGATAGCTTCTTTAATAGCATCATGCTACTTACCTAGGGTCTGTACTGACCTCTACAGGTGCTATGTTATCCCTTGCTCTGCAGTCTTTTGAGCTCCTTGCATGCTGAAATTTTTTTTTTTGTAGTAAGCACACTGAGATGGGAAATGGAAACAGCTTTACTTTGAGGCACCTGTTGCCTTTGAAAATATCCCCATATGCTTTTTAAATTTTCTCCATTGTCCATGGGACTCCTTTTTTTTGCTTCTTGCACTGCATCTATAAAATTCTGATGCTGCACCCTGATTAAATCCCAGCTTCTACGACTGTATTCTCCCAGAGGGGTCTGTGGTGCTTATCATCCCATCACCACAAACTTCACCTAGTACCACTGGTTATTTTTCAGGTTTGTTACTATAAGGTCACATTCTCCTACAATCTGCATTATGCTCTCATTGTATATTAGATTGCACTTGCTGTTTGTAATGGGTGTGTTCCATTCCAATTTACCCCGAGGAATCACAGTGCAGGAGGCCCTATTATTCACTGAAATTGCATGAGGTGTTTCCCTAATAACATTGTTGCAGACACGGAGGTTGGTATTGTCCCTTGTTGCATTCCTGTCCCAAATGCCTGTACCCAATATGCTCTCCAAATCAAAAAGAGAGAGTCATGATGTCACCACTGCTGTGCCATCCCCTTCTTGTACAAGTTTGATCATCTTTCTGAGACCTTCTTCTGCTCTTGGACACACTGATAAAATGGTTCAACTTGCCACATTCCTTGCAATGCTGTCCTAGTGCAGGGCAATTCTCCTTTACATGCTCATGCTGCCTCCCACAGTAAATGCACGTCACAATGGGCATAGAACCTTGGCCACTTGCTCTTCTTTGCTGTTGTCTCACTTCATGTACTTCTGGGGGCATTGTGCCTCCTAGGGCTTTCAGTGTTTCTAGGGGCTTTCGATGCACACCCAGGTCTAAGTATCTGTCTAACGTGAGGTCCACTTCCCGGAGAAGCTGCTCCTGCAGGTGATGATCCCAAGTACTGCAAACTATCCTGTCCCGAATCAGGGAGTCTGTCATTGGATGGGGCAGCCAATGTGCATAAGGCATAACATAGGGGGTCCACCTCCTCCTCTTCAAACTGGTGTCTAGTGAAAAAGCTGGGTCACGCCACAGTTTTGTTCTGCTGTGGGGAGCAATAGGCCCCCATGGATCTTAGGACTGCTATGAAGCTTGAGGCAGTGGTGAGTTTCAGAGCATGCAGCTCTCTTTCTTGTGCCCCAGCAAGGTCAAATAATCCTTTTAGTTTTACTTTCCTGCTGCTGTCGTCGCCCTGCAAGGCCAGGCCTGTGTACAGCTCCAACTCCTTCGTCCACTGGATCTATCCCTGGGCTAGGTTTGTGTTTGCAAAAATCTAGGACTCCAGAGTGAGTTCCGTGGCTTATGCCATCAGCTGCTGCATGGCAGAGAACTCGCTGCTCAGACACAGACACCATGTTTCATTTACAAAAGCTGACTGCAGGTGAAATTGAACGGATTGGAACAAATTGAACAAGTGAAACTGATTAAATCCTGTGCACTGCTCTGATTATGTAATCCAGCCTAAGTCCCAGTGTTCCCTGTTCCCCTAGTGTCCTGTGAATAACACTGCAGGGAACATGGGCTCTCTGACTCCAATTCCTCTAATCCTGGTACAGAGGCACTGCAGAACTGTGTGAGGAATTCCTATCTGCTCATAACAAGAGCCTTTTCCAAGAATCTAGAACTTACATCAGCAAACGCAGCAATTGCCAAAGCAGAAATACCCCTCCTGAGACATGGCAGGCCAAATATTTGAAGGCAACTAGTGATTGGGTACCCAAATTAAGACACCTTAAAGGCACCTGATTTTCAAACAGTGCCAAGAAATGAGGCACCTTTCAGCTGTCTCAAGTTGGGGATTTAAAAATTGAGGCATCCAAAATCTCTTTGAAAAATTTACTAGCCAGCATCACTAAGGAACTAGTGAAGGACTATGTACCATTTGCATCCAGAGACGCAGTAGATTTGTAAGGCTTCCGGGAGTGAAACTCCACTATTTCAGTTCAGGGACCCATAATTGGATAGAATAGCGGAAACAGTCATGCAGGAACATTCATGTTTTACAAACCCAGATCCGGGCAGAGGTCCATAGGCACTTGTTCTAGTGTTTGGAAAGACCACGGACAGCAGAGTCAAAAGCACTGTGACGCGGGCAGCCAGGCCTCCACTGTCTGCATAAATATAGACACTGGACCAGCATAAACAGTGCCCCTTCCCCACGGAGAGGGGATCGCAGACGCAAGTTTGCTATTGTTTGCACCCCTCAGTGGTGTTTGCCAGCAATCCTTTCTGAGCACCAGTGACTGGAGCCTATGCACAGGGAATAACCCTTGGAACTCCCCCACCCTCCGACAATGCCCCAGGCACAGAGGAAGAGCTGCCCTGCCTCTCTAGTGGATTGATTTGCCTGACTGAAATGGGCCTCTCAGTTTTTTGAAGAAGAAAATTTGCATGACTTTAGCAGAGCACTAAATACCTCCCTTGAGCCAAACTAAACCCCTTGGTGTACTGGCCCGGTGGGGGGGTTTCTGTTACGGCCAGATGTGCTCTTTCAAGGGCGCAGAAGAGGCACTGTGTCGGAGATACACTCTTTGCCAGCACAATTCCTCCTGGGGCTCCCCTGTTTTGCTGAGGGGGAATGATCTGTATCACCCCTTCACAACCAGGATATTCCTCCCCATGGCACACCCAGCTGGCTCTCCTGGCTGGCAAGAACCATGACTCTGCCTACTCCCCCACCCAACACCTGGAGTTTAGATCCAAATAGCCCTCATGTGGTTGGCAAACTATGTGGAGTGGGGAAAGGGCAATCAGTGTTGCCCCCTACTCCTCTGCACTGCTGTATCAGGGCTAATCACAATGCCGTCTTCAGAAGAATGGGTACTAAAGGCTAAGGACCTGATGCAACCGGCACTCAGATAAACTAATAGACTGGCAGGTAGATGTCAGTGGGAGTTGGATGGGGCCCTAAAAGCATTATCACCTGGATCACATACAGGCAGGTCCCTTTCTATACAGCAGGAAGCAGGATATATTTTTAAAGACATAAAAATCTCAGAAAAGTTTAAAAAAACGCTCTAGTTTTTGGAATTTCCCAGATTTTAAAATGACCCTAAACTTCTCCCTAAGAAAACGGTGGGTACTTGCTTTTCTCACATATTTACTCTCTGAAATTAATTTCTATTTTAGGCACGATTTCTCTTCTCTTAACTAATTGCTCCCAATTTACATCCGACACTTCCTGATAAATTTTGTTAGGCTTGTCTGCCACATCTGCACCATACACAAAATTATCCATAATACTACAGACTGAACTTTGCCAGATGGGTGTTATTTAGATGTATTTATTTAACATTTTCTACATAAGACTGAGGCAAATGCAATTTAGCCTTGAGAGTGCTATGTTTGGCAAATCTATTGCACGTTGTTATTAAGAAGCAAATTTAAATTTAAAATAGGAAACAACACTGTGCTTTATATCTGTCTATCACAATATTTTCAAAAGAGCTTGTGTGTGATAGAATGTACACCATTCGCTCAGATATATTTTATATCAATAAACCGATTCCTAGATTTAAATGTCAGAAGGGACTGAATACTATGATAATTTAGTCTGATCTCCTGCATAACACAGGCCATAGCATTTCACATCATAGAATATCAGGGTTGGAAGGGACCTCAGGAGGTCATCTAGTCCAACCCCCTGCTCAAAGCAGGACCAATCCCCAATTTTTGCCCCAGATCCCTAAACAGCCCCCTCAAGGATTGAACTCACAACCCTGGGTTTAGCAGGCCAATGCTCAAACCACTGAGCTATCCCTCCCTCCTCTATCTTGCATCAAGCCCATTACTTTTGATTGAACTACAGTGTCTCTATTAGCGGCATCCAATCTTGATTTGAAGACTCCAGGTGATAAAGAATCCACCACACTGTATAATGTAAGTGTGTGCAAGGATGCCTTGATCTGGCAAGACAAAGGTTAAAACCGGTAGTAGAGAGACACTTTTGGAGGTACGGGGTATGAAAGCAGAAGGGAATGTTAAACTACACTGAAATTTGCACTTCAGTCCGGGATAAGGAATATTTACATGTTAATTGACCTTCAGAAAGGGAGAAATCATTGGTAATGAATTGCCTATGCATTTTTTTTTTAATATCACATACACTTTGAATAGGTCTGAGTGTCCACTGAGAGAAAATGCCTCTGTTTTTGTTGCTAGTTGTCCATGCTCTGCTGAGGACTTATGAGTCTCTCAGAAGGAGTCACTCTTTGCTTCATGTCTATTTTTCTTTGCCTTTATTCTTCACCAGATTGGTTTTCTTTACCGCCCTCCTGCCCATACTGCTGCTCGCAGTAACACTACACGTGGCCGTTTTCACCACTAAATTAAAGCACACTCTCAAAGCACCAGGATCCATCAAAGAGTTAAGAACACTCCTGAATATGCACTCACATGGCTGGTTCACTGGAAAGACGACGTTTTCCGCCAGTGCAGGAGCACCTGCATTTTTATATCAGACCCCTATTGATACATAAAAACGCAGATCCATATCTTATGTCCTGAGGGGGGAAAGAGTCATATGCTTTTAGCCCCTGAAGTCCTCTCCTGTCAGTCTGTCTGTATAATCACACATATTTGCTACAGGAAACTACTGACTTGCTAGCTCACATATGAAGTATCTTGTGTAATTACCATTAAACATAATTTAATAATTAATACAGTTACTCCTTCGCTGAGCAGTAGCAGATCCCAGGGCTTGGCAGGTTGGTTCTGGAGGGAAAAAAAGAAAAATTGGCTCTGTGGAACAGGCCTAGCTTAACCAATATGCACTGGACACACTTGCTCCTGACCGCCTAACCAGTTTTTAACTGGCCACGTTGATCTTTCTCCTGCGTTGCTGGCTGCAATAGTGCCAGGGTTTTTCACTTGTAACTTACACATCGCAATTGGCAACCGTTGTTGCCCACACGCATGGGAACGCCAGCGGCTGCTTCCACTCTGGCGCAGAGGTTGCATGGCCCGTAGGAGGGCTGCTGGCACAGTACTTGCCAGGCCCTCAACGTGCAGATGTGGCAGCTGAGGCTCCTGCTCCTCCCAGTGCTAGAAACCAGGGTGGACCCAAGGCTCGCCTACAGGAAGGGATAAGGAGCAGGGGTGGGGCTCCTGGGAGAGGATGGTAGGGGAGCTCCCTGCACTGAGGCTCTGGGGATAGGGCCGGGCCGGGCAGGGGTGGGTGTCTGAGAGGGGAAGAGGAGGATCAGGCTGGTGGGGAAGGTAGTGCTCAGTTTTTATGCCTCTTGGATGTGACAACCCTACTTAGCTCCCAACCAGGTTTGGTCCAGCTGCCCCAGCCCAATCATGACTCACTCCTGGCACGACTGGTCAACACTTCCGTGAGTGGTGTTGCAACCTGGCACATGGGGTCGCAGCGCCACTCAGGTTTCGTGCCATAGGTAGATCTTTGCACCCTGGGGAGCTGCACCACCGCCTCTGGATGCTCCCCCAGATGCCAGAGCGATCAGACCATGTCAGAGAAAGACCCCTCCCAGGAGCCCCATTTCTCAGAACCCTTTTCAGGGATCAGTTTGTCTTCAGCCCATTCTGCCTCTTTCCTGGTGTTGGTGTCTGTCATGAGCCACGATGGCCTCTTTGGGGTCTTGGTAGCTGGCCGTCATGGTACCCAAGTTCACCCTTTGTCCCAAGGAAAAGAGCCTGCTTTCTTGCTTGCTTGGCTGCTGACATGGTCTGATCGTCCAATCAATGTCTCAGAGTCAGTCCCTTATTTGTATCTATTTGAATCTAATTTCTGTCCCAAGCCAGCTGAGACTCAGTGCCCCTTTCCCTGAGGAGCTGGTAAAGCTCTTCTCTTAGCCCTCCCAGCGTTTCAAAAGGCAGGAAAGCACCTCTGGCTCAGAAGGCTCAGCTATCAAATGCACCCAGGTACTTGCTCTTTTCTGCTTTCCATGGTCTCCAACAAGTCCAGCTTTAATCAGGAACCTGTCCCCTATGACTGGGGAGCCAACTGGGCACAGCTGAGTTCATTGCTATGTCACATTACATACATGCACCCCAGCAATTAGCCTACTTAGCAAATGTCTCCGAGAGCAAAAGGAGAGAGAGAATGGGTATTAGATTTTTTTTAAAAAGTCAAATTGTCATGTATATTTAAATTCAATATTCTAGATTTATACTTTTCATTATATTTTTAAAACACTTCTCTGATCTAATAAAGATGTTCTCTTACTTATAGATTATATAATCACACACTCTAATTTATGGAAGGTGTGGGTCCCTCCCATTTCCATAGTGCACAAAACTGCAAAATACTATAATCAGTCCCCGATGTGGAGCGTGTGCCTTGTTTTCTTCACATTGTACATACCAGTCCTCCAACAGACACAGAGGGAACACAGCCAATCCTGTCTTTCAGAAACCACACTCCCAACACCAATGCTGGGTTCCCAGGGAACACCTCTACACCAAGAATCAACTCTAGTCAGAGGGCAGAGAAAACCCTCCTGCCCCCTGCAGTTACTTTTCAGGGAAGATGTTGCACCAAAACAGTAACAATAAGAGCATGTGTTCAAGGACTGTACTTTGCTACCATGCTAAAAAAAAAGAATGCAAGTCTACATGTAACAGCACCACCTGGCGACTCCTGTCACAAGACTATATTCCTTAAACTTAATAGGCTGGATGACATGAAACATTCCCAAAGCCTTGTGTCACTGTGCAGTTCCCCCAATGTACCACTTTACACATGTATTTCAACTAGTCTGTGGAATGTCTAAGACTAAGGGCAACATCCTCACAGTTGTGCTAGGGTTACTTCTGGCTTTACCTTTGCAGCTTCCTGATCCTGGGGATTTATAGGAACCAATTTGGCCAGTAGTGCAACTCAAAACAGCCTCAGAGCTGGTCTAAACGGTGCCAAACTACAATGCCACCAAAGACCTGTTCTGGTAGCCAGGCAACACTAACACAAAAATGCTCCAATCCCTGTTCCCTTAACCATGCCCCCAACATCAGGGCCAGCAGGCAGGCCTGGAGTTGGTACTGCCTGTGTCAGGGACAACTGAAAGAGTTCACTGAGCTTTGTTCCAGCATAGCAATCTAGGAGGTCCTGTACTATGCACATTGCATGATGTGTGCATGATCTGAGCAACGTACTGTGTGAACTGGTTTGGTGTTGGACAATGGATAGGACAGCTATGGAACTTATGGCACTGCATACCAGAGAGCCTGGACAGCAGAGTAGCTACTTGGGGGTTTACCATTATTCTGGGCCTCGTGGCAATGTTTCCTCACAGAGACAGACTGAAGCTGAGGCAGTGCATTTTGCAGAGGATACATAGGGCTTATCCTGGGTGCCCCCTAGCTATCTCATGATGCAAGATAAACAGGATCTTGGACATCTCCCTAGCGTGTGCACAGCTTGTAAACAAACCAGCTCCTTCGCTGAGCCCTGCAGAAATAGGGTCCATGCATTTGTCCATTGCTGGTGTGTTCCCTCAGCTGCAATGCGGTCACACTGCTGGCTAGCAGAGGGCGAGAGCATGACCCTAACTGCAGCTGAGGCAGCACAGAACTCTGCGAGCAGAGGGCTTGGAAGCACAGTTGCACATTCCTTACGTCTATTGCGCTCTCAGTGCTCCTGACAGCGCCTGCCCATGTCCTGCACCCAGGCGGGGCAGTGACACAGCAGAATGCCAAAGCTCTACTGCGCCAATCCCAGCACGGGCCATGCAGCACAGCCACCACCGAGCTCTGAATCCCCGAGCTGACAACATCTGTAATCTAGATTTGTAATAAATTATTCAACTTTTCTTCATTATTTGCCGGACTTTCAGAGCTGGGGGAATCATTTGTGATTTTATAACTTGCACCATACTATAAAAGATACATTAGTGAATAATGTTCAGTTGTTACCCAATTCTAATATGAAATAACACTGGACCCAATATCCCCATTATTAGCCTGTCTCCACTCCCCTACACTGCTGTTTCTTATCACTTAGTTTCCATAGGAACACGGGATTTGCCATATGGAATCAGACCCGAGGTCCGTCCAATCCAATATCCTGCCTCTGACAATGGCCAAGGCCAGACACTTTGTACGATACAAGAAAGCCTAAACAGGCAAATAATTCAATTATTATCCAATCACGCAAGTCTTTCCCCCTTGACTTACCCTTCTTTATTCCATACAGAGCACAAGGCCTTCACTAGTGCCTTCCCTTGTCAATGAGCTCTTGCTGCAGTCTTAGCTTTTAATTCTGCTTCAGTTGTGTGTTTCCATGTTGCCCTCGGCCCCTCTAACCCTGAGGATTTCAGACTAATGCTCGTCTTGTTATGGTCTTCAGATCTTTCCTCCATGTGTATTCTGGCCAACTCCATTTTCATTCCATAATTTCCTCTCCTGTTTGTTTCTGTTCCATCCTCCTCCAAAGCGCTTCATTTGTGGGTTTTTTGGCCATCTGATACTAAGGATTTGTTTCAGGCAGCTGTTTATGAAAATTTGGAGTTTATGTAGTAGTGTCTTAAGTCCCCAAGTTTTAACCTCTTTCCCCCAGCTACTGTATGTTTATTTTCCTGATCCTCTTAATTCCTAATAGCCATGGACGAGGTGGTGCCTTTTGCAACTGGTTATTCAGAATTCAGGAACGAAGCAGTTAATAATCCCTGAAGGAGTTCATTAACATAGTAGGAAGGATTATCCTCCTCCCTGCCAGAAGCTTGAGAGACCCTCAATTACCTGGAATAGCAAAATGCAGATGAAAGCAGCTCTTGCTGAGACCCTTTGTATCAGGGCAGCTTCCCTCTGGATTCTGATTTACATGATGTACAGAACACACCCAGTCCCTGCTGCACCCTACTGCAGATGCCTCAGGCCTAGCGCATCTGCTCTGTCAGGCAGAGCTACTTTGTACCCTGATGCTGAGGTGCCCATACAGGGACTAGGATGGGATGGTCACATGGTCTAGGATTGGTACTCAGATGCCAAGAGATGCAAATAGGAGGTATTACTTCTCTGTTCTATTCAGCTTTGTCATATTTATACAGATTTGTAACCTCCCTCATGCTCCTCTGGCCAATTAAAATGTAGAACACTTGGGAGTGACTGTTCTGTTAAAGTACACCTGCCAACTGACACACACAACACATGGATGCCAGTACTCCTCCCCTCTTGCATGGAGGAAAGATGCTACAGTGATAAATCACAAATGGGTATGAGAAACTAAGAATAAAAAAAACCCCAAAACCCCATGGCTCCTAAGGGTGATATTATAATGATATGAAATGGATGCATCAGAAATAGACTACACCTCCTGAAAAATGAATATGTGTTAAAGAAATAAGTGCTCTTGGAAGCAAATGAAAGCCTTCACAGTGTAATACAAGGGAGCGCTAATACCTCAGTAATTGAGTCAGGGGAAGATAAGCATTTCAGTGCCAAGAGCATGTTCAACCCTCTCTGCTCCAGGAACATGATTCTTCTGAAACAGGCACATTTGAGTTCTCTTATCAATTCATGCACTTTTCAGTAGTGCCCACCATTTTGATCAGGCACCACTCAATAGCCTGATTCAGCAAAGTACTTCAGCGCATGAGTAGTCCCAAAGAGACTGCTCACATGCTTAAAAGTTAAACATGCATTGAATCAGGTCTTCAAGCAACCCCACTGACTTAAACGATGGAAGGGAATATTCAGCCTGGGTAAAGGAACCACCTAATATATCTAGGACAGTGGTTCTTAACCGGGGGTGTGAGATGCCCTTTCTGGGGGCGTGAAACATGCGAGATTTTTTTTAGAAGGTAAATCATCGAAAACACAAATTAAGCACAGGCACGTAAGTACAACTACTTTGTTTCATCAAACCTATGTATTTATTAACATTATACATTTTTTAATGATTACTGTAATATACAAAAAATATATCTAGGTTTAAAGAACTGACCTACTTCAACGACTTTTGATAAGGGGTGTGAGAACATATTTTGAGAACCAAAGGGCTGTAGGCTGCAGTAATGGTTAAGAACAACTGATCTAGGATGTTCAAAGGTATTTGGGCACCTAACTCCCACTGAAATGAGCCAAAGAGTGCAGGCTACACCTACTGGATGGGGAACTATATCCTGGAAAGCAGTGACTTTGAAAAGGATTTAAGGATCATAGTGGACAAAACTCAACATGAGCTCCCAGTGCAATGCTGTGGCCCCAAAAAAAAAAAAAAAAAAAAAAAAAGGATAATGAGATCCTTGGATGTATAAACAGGAGCATAGTGAGTAAGAATACGGAAAGGATTTTACCTCTGTGTATGGCAGTGGGGAGACTAATACTGCATTCAGTTCTCCTGTCCTCATATTTAAAAGGATGTTGAAAAATTGGAAATGGTGAGGAGAAGCACCACAAAAGTGATTCGATGGCTGGAGAAAATGCTTAATAATGAGAGAGACACCAGGAACTCAATCTCTTTAGCATGTCAGAAAAGAAGAAGCTCAAGAGATGACTTGATTATGGTGTATAAGTACCTTCACAGGGAGAAAATACAGGAACAAAAAACTCTTTAATGTAGCAGAGAAAGCAATGACAAGACCCAATGGCTAGAAGTTAAAACCAGACCAATTCCAATTAGAACTTGGGCACAAGTTTTGCTGAACAATGAGGCTGGTTAACCACT